>NC_089264.1:5032200-7817200 GCF_963930625.1 Muntiacus reevesi
AAGGCTAAAAGTACAGACGTATCTGTGTCAAGAACAAAGTTACTAATTTCTCCAAAGTCAAGCTCAAAGACAGCCTTCATAGATTCCTAGTCTGACCTTGGGTGCCAATAGGGCTAACTCGCTTTGACAGCATTTATCAATAAGAGAAAGGAGAGGGAATCTGGAAGGAAAGGGTACTTGCTACCAAGTGTTCTTTATGCTTAGGAGTATCGCATTCTGTTACCCCTATATGTTGGGGGCAATGAAAGCGGTGTGTATCTGTTGAAATTCAATGGTATCCCAAAACATAAAGACTAAAGTCAAAACCTTCCTGTCTGAAGGTTTCTGAAGAAGTGACAGGCATGGTAACTCACCCTTGCTAGTCATGAAGAAACCAGAGTTTAGAATGTACGAGTCCAGAGGTATACCCTGGAAAGGCCACAACGCCCTATTTCCTTGTGAGACAGTACCTGGAGAAGAATGCCAGTAGTTTTTGATGGCTTTCCCTGGAAGAACATTGCGACTTGCAGAAGGGGTGAAGGGCACAGGACTGCACAGGTGGTCCCAAGCCCAGCGGGCACGCACACTGGCAGGGGAATCTGACACGGGTGCTGCAGGGAGGAAGGCTGCCCCTCTAGAGGGAAAGAGACCATTCGATAGAGGCAGCCTAGGTAACGCTGAACCAGTCCTTGAGAAAACGGAGCTCAAACACAGAGCATCACCACGGAGCCAGTCTCTCCTCCCTCTTCGCCTCCTCATTTGCTACATGGAGAGAGACCAGTAAGGGAACTCAGAGGGAGGGGAAGGGTGTGTGCATGCTAGGTCGTTTCGGTTATGTCGGATTCTGAGACCTTTTGGACTGTAGCCCAGCAGGCTCCTCTGTCCATGGGATTCTCCAGGCAAGAATACTGGAGTGGCTTGCCATGCCCTCCTCCAGGGGACTTTCTCAACCCTGGGATTGAACCCATGTCAAGATCTTAGGTCTCCTGCACTGGCAGGCAAATTCTTGACCACTAGTACTACCGGGGAAACCGAAGGGATGAGAGGGTTGTTCAATTAGAGAAAGAAAAGAGTTGAGTAGAAAAACATAACTTAAACATAACTTCCACTTTTTCACTTCCTGATGCAGAAATGCAAATCCAACAGCTAGGAGGGGGGGTTGCAGGTTCAAATTCAGGCAGCCACACTTCCACATTGACCTCTCAAAGACTATGCAATGTGTGATTCCCAAGTATGGTGTTTGCTCTAGATTTCTGGTTTACATCCATTTTCTGATTAAAAACATTTGTTTTGAGTTCTAATTTGCTAAAGATTTTCCTTTTAGAAATTATTAGATGTTGGCTTTTATCTGAAAAATAGGACAATTATTATGATAAATTTTTCTGTTACTTTATTAATGAAGGGAATCAAAATGATAGATTTTCTGATATTGAATCATATTTGAAGTCTCTTCTTATTTGAGGCCTGACTCTGTGGCCTGTGGGATCTTAGTTCCCTGATTGGGGATTGAACCCAGCCCCTCGCAATGAAAGCACAGAGTCTTAAACACTGGACAGCTTGGGAAAGTCTTAAAGCCTATTTTAAATATGACATATTCTTATATATTTTCTTTTCATACACTGTTCAATTCTATTTGTTTATTATTTAAGAGTTTTACATTCATGTTCAAAAGTGAAATGGAACTATACTTTTCTTATTTTGTAGTATATTCATTCATTTTTAAACAGAATATCATTGGCTGTGAGATTAGTTGATTAGATCTGATATTTTCCTGAACATATTTACAAAAGAACTGTATTGTTAGTCAGATCCTTGATCTTGGATATGTCTTGAGTCAGGTGACTTTTGTATAAGTAGATCATTAACTACCTGTTGAACTTATTGTTGTTCTACTGGTTTTCTATTACTTCTTGGATCACTTTTAGTAATTTATGTCTTCCTGGAAAATTATCCAGTTCATGTGAGGTGTGTCCAGATTCACTGATAAAAGACCACTGATGGTAATAACCAAAATCTAATAACGTTATAAACGCCTTTGAATCGGGAGTGTTCTCTTTTATCATCTTATAGTTCTCAGTGTTTTCCTCACGCTTTTCTTCATTGTCACTGCCTAAATTTCTCTTTGAAAAAGTTTTTAATACCATTTTTATTTTAATCAATTCTATTCAATTTCTATATTTCCGTTTTATTAATTTATTCTTTTAACATTTTGTGTTTGTTCTTCCACTTTCTTTGAGCTTTATTTTACTTTTCACCCCAATGCTTCATGATTATAAGATGTAGTCTATTTATTTTCAACCTTCTTTTTCTTTTTTTAATAATCAAGAGTATATATCTTTCCAATTAATTACCACTGTACTTCCATCTATGGCCTTTGTTTCATAAGTTTCTTTAATAAATTCTAAGTTTATTATTATCATTCACATTTAATTTCATTGTTCTCTTCAGTGTGTTCAGTCTGTGTGACCAACTTTCAGTTTTTTTTTTAAATTAATATACATTCTACATCAGTTTAGCTCTTAGGCTCTTGTAAGAGGAACACCATTTTGAGCCTTGTACTTTAGGGGGCTCTGCTTTTAATTCTGAGTCCAATCAGTGATTCTGTCTTTTACAACTTTTTTCAGTAATTATAATAACACATAAAAAAATTACCATCTTAACTTTATAAGTCTACAGTTCAGTAAAGTATATTTCAATTCAATTCAGTTCAGTCGCTCGGTTGTGTCTGACTCTTTGCAACCCCATGGACTGTAATACATGAACTCTAATCCATTCTTTTTTTTGCAGCTGAGAATATTCATTGTATATATGTATCACAAATTCTGTATCCATTCATCTGTTGATGGGCATCGAGGTTGCTTCTATGTCCTCAGTTCAGTTCAGACACTCAGTCATGTCTGACTATTTGTGACCCATGGACTGCAGCACGATAGGCCTCCTGTCCATCACCAACTCCCCGACCTTGCTCAGACTCTAGTCCATTGAGTGGGGTGATACCATCCAACCATCTCATCCTCTGTCATCCCTTCTCCCTCCTTCAATCTTTCCCAGCATCAGGGTCTTTTCCAATGAAGTCAGTTCTTTGCTTCACATGGCCAAAGTATTGAGTTTCAGCTTCATTATCAATCCTTCCAATGAATATTTAGGACTGATTCCTTTAGAATTGACTGTTTTGATCTCCTTGCAGTCCAAGGGACTCTCAAGAGCCTTCTCCAACACCATAGTTCACAAAGCATCAATTCTTCGGTGCTCAGCTTTCTTTATAGTCCAACTCTCATATTCATACATGACTACTGGAAAAACCATAGCTTTGACTAGATGGACCGTTGTTGGCAAAGTAATGTCTCTGCTTTTTAATATGCTGTCTAGGTTGGTCATAGCTTTTCTTCCAAAAGAAAAGAGCCTTGTGATGCAAGTGAAAGAGGGAAGTGAAAAAGTTGGCTTAAAACTCAACATTCAAAAAACTAAGATCATGGCATCCAGTCCCATCACTTCATGGCAAATAGATGGGGAAACAGTGCAAACAGTGAGAGACTGTTTTGGGGGGCTCCAAAATCACTGCAGATGGTGACTGAAGCCATGAAATTAAAACACACTTGCTCCTTGGAATGAAAGCATATGTACATTATGCAATGTATCTATAGAACTATTTTTCGCCCTGCAGAATGAAACTGCTTGCCCATTAAAAAACAACTTCCTATTTCTTCCTCTCTCCATGATTTTATTTTGTGTTTCCAGAATTTGACAATTTTATATGGGTCATATGACTAGAATCATACAGTATTTGTTTTCATGTTACTGGCTTATTTCACCATAATATCCTCAAGATTCACCTGTTCTATAGCGTATGTCAAAATGTCCTTCTTTTATAATGCTGAATAATATTCCATTACATGTTTATACCACATTTTGTTTATACATTCATCTGTTGGACATCTGGATTGCTTCCATGTCTCACATATTATTTTCAACCCATTCATATTGATTGCAATTAGGTCTTTAACTTTTTCCAGTTATTTATGTATATGCCTTATATTATAAGCTTTCTCTTCATTACTCTTTTTCCCCCAATATTTTTTTTTTTTTACTTTTTCTACATCTCAGTATCCTAGAGAACTTTAACAGATACATCTAAACATTTCCCCTAATAATATTTAGAGCCAGTCAATCAAAATAAGCCTCCAAATTTAACATGCATTTACTCACCTTTGTTTCTCTGTGCATCCTCCACACACACACATACACACACACACACATGCACACACACAACTTTGGCTGTGTCAGTAATAACTAGAATTATAAGTCTTCATTGACTTTAAACAACTGTTGAAGTTTTATAACCCATCATGATGTAAACTTACTTATATTTGCTTATTATTTATTATATTATTGGGGTTCCCTGGTGGCTTACAGGGTAAAGACTCTGCCTGCAATGCAGGAGACCTGGGTTCAATTTCTGAGTCAGGAAGATCCCCTGGAGAAGTGGTGGCTAGCCACTCCAGTATTCTTGCCTGGAGAATTCCATGGACAGAGGAGGCTGGTGGGTTACAGTTCATGGGGTCACAAAGAGGCAGACACAACTGAGCAACTGACACTCCACTTTCACTTTCTCTATAATATTATTGCTTTGAATGCATGTGCTCTGTCATGTCTGGCTCTTTGTGACGCCATGGACTGTAACCCACGGGGCTTCTCTGTCATGGTACTCTCCAGACGAGAATACTGTAGTGGGGAACCAATCCCTTCTCCAGGATTGGATCTTCCCAATCCAGCGATCAAATCCACATCTCCTGCATCTACTACATTACAGACAGATTCTTTACCACTGAGCCACCTGAGGAAGCCATATTACTTCAACTCAGTTCAGTCACTCAGTCGTGTCTGACTCTTTGCTACCCCATGGACTGCAGCACACCAGGCCTCCCTGTCCATCACCAACTCCAGAGTTTACCCAAACTAGTGTCCATTGAGTCTGTGATGCCATCCAACTATCTCATGCTCTGTCATCCCCTTCTCCTCCTGCCTACAGTCTTTCCCAGCGTCAGGGTCTTTTCAAATGAGTCAGCTCTTTGCATCAGGTGGTCAAAGTATTGGAGTTTCAGCTTCAACATCAGTCTTTCCAATAAATACTCAGGACTGATCTCTTTTAGGATGGACTGGTTGAATCTCCTTGCAGTTCAAGGGACTCTCAAGAGTCTTCTCCAACATCATAGTTCAAAAGCATCAATTCTTCAGTGCTCAACTTTCTTTATAGTCCAATTCTCACATCTATAAATGACCACTGGAAAAACCATAGCCTTGACTAGATGGACATTCATTGGCAAAGGAATGTCTCTGCTTTTGAATATGCGGTCTAGGTTGGTCATAACTTTTCTTCCAAGGAGTAAGTGTCTTTTAATTTCATGGCTGCAGTCACCATCTGCAGTGATTTTGGAGCCCAGAAAAATAAAGCCTGTCACTGTTTCCACATCTATTTGCCATGAAGTGATGGGCCCAAATGCCATGATCTTAGTTTTCTGAATGTTGAGTTTTAAGCCAACTTTTTCACTTTCCTCTTTCACTTTCATCAAGAGGCTCTTTAGTTCTTCTTTGCTTTCTTCCATAAGGGTGGTGTCATCTGCATATCTGAGGTTATTGATATTTCTCGCATTAATCTTGATTACAGCTTGTGCTTCATCCAGCCCAGTGTTTCTCATGATGTACTCTTCTCTGCATATAAGTTAAATAAGCATGGTGACAATATACAGCCTTGATGTACTCCTTCCCCTATTTGGAATCAGTCTGTTGTTCCATGTCCAGTTCTAACTGTTGCTTCCTGATCTGCATACAGGTTTTGCAAGAGGCAGGTCAGGTGGTCTGTTATTCCCATCTCTTGAAGAATTTTCCACACTTTGTGGTGATCCACACAGTCAAAGGCTTTGGCATAATCAATAAAGCAGAAATAGATGTTTTTTCTGGAACTCTCTTGCTTTTTCAATGATCCAGCGGATGTTGGTAATTTGATCTCTGGTTCCTCTGCCTTTTCTAAATCCAGCTTGAACATCTGGAAGTTCATGGTTCATATACTTTTGAAACCTGACTTGGAGAATTTTGAGAATTTCTTTGCTAGCGTGGGAGATGAGTGCAATTGTGTGGTAGTTGGAGCAGTCTTTGGCATTGCCTTTCTTTGGGATTGGAATGAAAACTGACCTTTTCCAGTCCTGTGGCTACTGTTGCGTTTTCCAAATTTGCTGGCATATTGAGTGCAGCACTTTCACAGCATCATCTTTTAGGATTTGAAATAGCACAACTGGAATTCCATCACCTCCACTAGCTTTGTTGGTAGTGATGCTTTCTAAGGCCCACTTGACTTCACATTCCAGGATGTCTGGCTCTAGGTGAGTGATCACACCAATGTGATTATTTGGGTCGTGAAGATCTTTTTTGTTTAGTTCCTCTGTGTATTCTTGCCATCTCTTCTTAATATCTTCTGCTTCTGTTAGGTCCCTACCATTTCTGTCCTTCTGTTAGGTCCCTACCATTTAGGTCCTACCATTTGTGCTTCTGTTAGGTCCCTACCTCATCTGTCAAAGATGAACCTATCTTTGCATGAAATGTTCCCTTGGGACCTCTTAATTTCTTGAAGAGATCTCTAGTCTTTTCCATTCTATTGTTTTCCTCTATTTCTTTGCACTGATCACTGAGGAAGACTTTCTTATCTCTCCTTGCCATTCTTTGGAATGCTGCATTAAAATGGGTATAGCTTTCCTTTTCTCCTTTGCTTTTCACTTCTCTTCTTTTCACAGCTATTTGTAAAGCTTCCTCAGACAGCCATTTTGCCTTTTTGCATTTCTTTTTCTTGGGGATGATCTTGATCCCTGTCTCTTATACAATGTCAAGAACCTTTGTCCATAGTTCTTCAGGCACTCTATCGATCAGATCTAATCCCTTAAATCTATCTGTCACTTCTACTGTATAATCATGAGGGATTTGATTTAGGTCATACCTGAATGGTCCGGTGGTTTTCCCTACTTTCTTCAATTTAAGTCTGAATTTGGCAGTAAAGAGTTCACGGTCTGAGCCACAGTCAGCTCCTGGTCTTGTTATTGCTGACTGTATAGAGCTTCTTCACATTTGGCTGCAAAGAATATAATCAATCTGATTTCTGTGTTGATCATCTGGTGATGTCCATGTGTAGAGTCTTCTCTTGTGTTGTAGGAAGAGGGTGTTTGCTATGACCAGGGTGTTCTCTTGGCAAAACTCTATTAACCTTTGCCCTGCTTCATTCTCTACTCCAAGGCCAAATTTGCCTGTTACTCCTGGTATTTCTTGACTTCCCACTTTTGCGTTCCAGGCCCCTTTAATGAAAGGACATCTTTTTTGGGTGTTAGTTCTAGAAGGTCTTGTATGTCTTCATAGAACCACTCAATGTCAGCTTCTTCAGCATTGCCCACAGTAGTAGATATAATGGTCATCTGAGTTAAATTCACCCATTCCAGTCCATCTTAGTTCGCTGATTCCTAAAATATTGACGTTCACTGTTGCCATCTCCTGTTTGACCCCTTCCTATTTACCTTGAAACATGGACCTAACATTCCAGGTTTCCTTGCAATATTGCTCGTTACAGCATCAGACCTTGCTTCCATCACCAGTCACTTCCACAACTGGGTGTTGTTTTTGGTTTGGCTCGGTCTCTTCATTCTTTCTGGAGTTATTTCTCCACTGATCTCCAATAGCATATTGGGCACCTACCCACTTAGGGAGTTTATTACTTGCTTTAACCTAGTTTTACTTTCTTCTTGCTAAACTGTATCTTTCATCTTTCAGAGTTTTAGGATAATAAATGTGAATCCATGTGTGTTTGAAAATGTCATTATTTGCTTTTAAGTTGGAATGATAATTTGATTGGAATAAAATTCTAGGTTCACTTCTTTTATCTTTTCCCTTATCAGTTATTGGTTTTAAGTTTTTGCTTGATTTCCTTACTGTGCCCAGTACTGCTACTGAAAGAACTTATGAGAATCTGATTCTTGTTCCTTTTTGAGCCTTGGATTTTGTTCCTATTATAGTTGTATTTCTTTATGCATTATCTTCTGAATTTAACTGTGATGTGTGTACTTACTGTATGGGCCCTTTCAAGCTGAGATTTTGTGGCATTCACAATTGCTTCCTATTAGCTACTGACAAAATCAACTCTCTTGATTTCAACCTCATGCTCTTTATAATATTATAAGGAAATGTATCTTATAGTTTGTATTTTAAAATTTTTAAATGAATAATTTTAAAATTGTGAATAATTATTCACAATAGTAATTCACAGGTGAATAATACAAAACTCCACTAGTTTATAAATAAAGAACAATTAAATCCAAATTGTGTTTCTGACAGATAAAATGTCCTGCTCAGATGGCTAAAGATTTTTATTAGTATTTGTGGAGACTTTTTGATTTCTCATTTATTTAGTTTCCAAATAGTTCCTTTTTTCCCTTCTGATGAGAAATATCTCTCAAGTCATAGAAGAGACATGGTAGAAAATTCATCTCAAAGACACAGAAAAAATATATGTTTCCTCCAAGAAGGAGTTTGGTGTATATTTGCCTCTTATCAGAGGTCTAAGGTAATCACTATGAAAATTTTTCTTTTTTTTCTTTTGTGTCAGACAGTACTTATCCTGTTATCCTGATCTTTTACAATTTCAGCAGCATGAATGATACCAAAGGGCTGACCCCTCCACCCACCTATACTTTCTTCAGTTGGCTTCTTACATTGTTGAGAAATTTTCCAATTAATATGGAAAGCAAAAGATTTATATGTTCTGAATGTAGAACTGTATGTCTCTTGAATGTTTTAGTAAATTGTTCTACAAAATATTCAGAATGTTTTCCTTTCCTCTGGGTACATAGTTTCATTTCAGTTTAGAAGGGAAGGCTCTCCCAAAAAAGTTTGTACTAGGCTCTGAATATCAGCTTGCAATCATGCCAACTTCTGATGTTAGAGCTACTTAAAAAAAATACTTTCAAAGATTTTACTATGAAGCTTCATTCAGGACAAACACTAGAATACTGGCAATACTGAGCTTTAAAAGTTATTCTTTCCTTTTTCTTTTTTTTTTTTTTTAAACCAAAGCTGTGGCTATCAAGTGACTTGAATCCAAAACCAAAAAATCCTTTTATGATCCTTAAACATGGGTGTAAGAAGCATCTCCAAAGAATGTGCAAAAGTTGCAGTTCTCCCAAGGTCTTGGAGTCACCCGCAAGGGTAGCCCAAAGAAAGAATAATAGTCCTCTGAGAGCTGGTAACAGTCCATAGGATGCTAACCTCAAATGAATGCAACCCATATATCTGTCCAGTCATATTTTTGGGTTTCCAACCTGATGGTTGAGCCACCTGCATGTACAAGAATCTGACAACATGCATGTTGGCAGGTAGAAGCCAAGTTCTTAGGACAATCAGGAAAGCAAAGCTATTCTTGGGAAGGAGAGTATCAGTAACCAGTGGGCACCCAAAAACAAGTTCACAAGAGTCACAATTCAGAGAACTAATTCTTACAAATGTTTCCCCTCCTTTATGAATTCAAAAAAGCTAATCAAAGTGAAACTTTACCTTCGTTCCTAGACTGGGCACTATAGATAGCTACCTGGAAGAGCTGACTATGGTAAGTTTTTACCCTTTGAAGACTTATGCTAGTTTTCCAAGGATCCCATTGTTACTTTAATTAAACAAGGAGGCCATTAGACCAAGGTAGCCTCCTATTAAAGAAAACAAAAATGTAAGCCTGTAAATGCCCCGTGTGTGTGTGCAAAATAGCTTTAGTCGTATCCAACTTCTTTGCTATCCTGTGGACCATAGCCTGCCAGGTTTCTCTGTCCAAGGGATTCTCCAGGCAAGAATACTGAAGTGGATTGCCATGCCCTCCTCCAGGGGATCTTTCTGACCCAGGGATCCAACCCACCTCACTTATGTCTCCTGCATTAGCAGGCAGGTTATTTACCACTAGTGCCACCTGGAAAGCTGGTAAATGTCTCAAAGTTTAAAAAATCACAACTCTAACTACAAGCAATCACAGTCAAGTAGGTTTTAAGTTACAACCAATCAGTAATTATCTTATTTTCTCTATAAAAGTCCCCCTCAGTCCTATTGATGAGATGCTCTTAACCACTGCTGAATTGGCACTGCCCAATTCAAATTGATTTTTGTTCAGATAAACTCTTAAAATTTTCAGTTTATCTTTTAACACCATCTTCAGGCTCTAGAGCAACTGAGGTGTCACAATGGGTCCCTTTCTTGTCACCAAAATTGTAAGTGAGGAAAAATAATTTTTTCTCTACCTTTCTGAGTTCTTGGCTGAGAAACTCCAATAAAACACAGATCACAAGAGAAAAACAAACAGAAGTTTATTAACATCCATGCCTCTTACATACATAGGAGATACCAAGGAAAATTCAACAATTCCCAACAAAGCCCAAGTCATCACCTTAAATGGTTTCTTAGTTAAAGGAAAAATGCTGGGAGAAGAGGGGAGAAGCCAGTTATAGGAGGTTAGCAGGAAAAGCATGTTAAAGGATTAGATTTGTTACTCAGATGCAAGTAGCTGCCTTTACCTCAGTAAGTTTCTTGTGATTTAGAGTCCACTTTCTCTTATAGGGACCTGGAAGGAGGCATCTTACAAATGGAGATTTTCTTTATAAATGTAAATTTCCCTTATAGAAGGGTAACTTCTACTCTGTTTTCAGAGTTTCTTCTGTGAAGGCTGTTTCTCAGAACTTACCAGCTCAAAGCAATCATTTATGCCCAAAGGGCATATTTGGGGGTGGCATTTTCTGCTACCCACTTCAGTAGCAAGAGTTAAAGGAAGCTGTGAACTATGGAGAAGTTTTGGTTGTAAAACATTAGAGAAATGGCACAAGAGTAGTATCACACGTTTATCTCGATGCTATATTATGTGCAAGCAGGCTGGCATTTATGACCAGGCCAGCGGTGCACTGCCCAGCTCCACAGGGAGCCGGTCACGATAACTACAGTGTGACTGAGACCTCTTCGAGGTGGGTAATCCATTACCTGCCTTGCTCTGAACTGTGGCACTATCTTTACAGCAAGATGCTACATAAATAAGGATATAAAGTGTAAGACAACCTTCAAGACCTTAAAATCTGGTTAGGTAAATATGAGAAACACACGCACAGGCACAGGCACACACCTAGCATTGTGAGATAATGCTTGTTAAAGTGACATATGAATGGACAGAACAAATCGTGCCCATGTAAAGCGCGAGAGCTCACTTCCAACTGTGATGATCAGAAATGGTCTCATGGAAAAGGGGAAATACAGATTGGACTGGGAAGGGTGGCAGAAGTTAAATGAGAGGAAAACAATGAAGAGGACATTTTAGACAATGGAAAATTGCACGCACAACATTGAGCCAGCTTTCATAAATTTTAGAGAAGAGAGAAATTAATTGAATAGAGGATTCTAAAAGAATAGAGGGAGTTAAGGGTGGAAGGGTAGGATGGAATATTATTGTGGATAGGCTACTGATTGCTGGAAAAGGATTTGAGATATTCAGTTGGGCTTCCCTGGTAGCTCAACTGGCAAAGAATCCACCTGCAATGCAGGAGACCCCAGTTTGATTTCTGGGTCGGGAAGATCCCCTGGAGAAGGGATAGACTACCCATTCCAGTATTCTTGGGCTTCCCTTGTGGCTCAGCTGGTAAAGAATCCATCTTTAATGCGGGAGACCTGGGTTCAACCCCTGGGTTGGGAAGATCCCCTGGAGAAGGGAAAGGCTCCCCACGCCAGTGTTCTGGCCTGGAGAATTCCACGGACTGTATAGTCCAGGGGGGCAAAGAGTTGACATGACTGAGAGACTTTCACTTTCACGTGGATTTATGGGCTTCCCAGGCAGGTGGCTCAGTGGTGAGGGATCTGCCTGCCAGTGCAGGAGACAAAGGAGACACAGGTTTGATACCTGGGTCGGTAAGATCCCTGGAGGAGGGCATGGCTATCCACTCCAGAATTCTTACTGGAAAAGTCCCATGGACAGAGGAGCCTGGTGGGCTACAGTTCATGGGGTCACACAGAGTTGGACGTGACTGACTGAATGACTGAACATGATTTATTCAAGTTATTAGAGAAGTGTCAAGGTAACATATAAGGAATACTAATCTTGCTGTATTATCTCCCATACGTTCAAGCAAATAAAAAGCCAGTGTATGAATGGTATATAAATAAGAGTTAGATGTGAGGCTTTGAGGGTCTAAACTATGGAGAGCCTCCATTGTTTACATGGGAAGTGACATGGGAAGGGGTAAGACAACAATAAAGTGAATCTAAATCTAAGACATCTGGGGAATTTCCTGGTGGTCCACTGGTTAGAACTTGGAGCTTCCACTGTGGGATCATGGGTTCAGTCCCTGATTGGAGAACTAAGATCCCACCCAAAATGAGTAGCAAGACCAAAAAAAGTAAATAAATCTAAGACAGCTGGTAAACAGGGAGTTCATATTTCAATCAGAGATGCTGGTAGAACTGTTTCTAAAGTAAGAAAATTGGAGTTGTTAAATATAATAATGTTGTATCACTAAAGGTCTAAAAAAAGCTTTGGCATGTGAAGCCAGAGGAGAAAATAATTAAAAATAATTAAGACCAGTTTTTCTGTAGTTTTAAAATTATTTTAGTTATTCAATCTTTATCTCTAGTTCTAGAACAAGTGTGAGGATCACATGATGCAACTAAATATTTCACATGGACCAAAATATCTCTTTCTTAATATAGGCAACAGTTGGAACTTTTTCAGATTTTACATTAGAGCTAATCACCATATGGAATATTATTATGCTAGGAAATACTTATCCTTTGAAAAAATGATGTTGGTATGAATAAATATTTTTGAATTAATGAATAAAACATTCTTTATTAGCTGTTTTCTTTTAAATGAGTTTAAACTCTCCAAAGCTAGTTAAATTAGCAAGTTGTTTTTAGTGGAGTTTTGCTATATGATAGGCTTTTAAGGTCTTCCTTTTGAAAGTTCCACATCTACTATATAATCATAAGTATAGAAATATTTTACTTACCCTACAATCATTTTAAATTTCATGGGCCAAATTCTCCCCTCAGATGTACTTTTTACAACTCCCACTGAAGTAGGTGGAAATTTAGTTAGACTATCTGAGGGCAAAATTTGGAAGCACATTTACAAAGATATTGACTTTTAATGATTCATGTTTTATTGAAAAATTGTACATTTAAATTGGCTAGGATTATCTATAATAAAGTATATGAACTTGATGCCATTTAGACATGTTGGGAAAAAAAGAAAAATAATGTTTTACTGCAGGGTGCTACTTTTCAGATTTTGACTTTCATTTCCCATAAAAAATTTTAAAAAATGGAAAATTAAACACCTCCACATTTTCTCCTACTGAGCTTGTAAGTTAAAAAGCATTTCAGTTGCATGAGTAAAATATTTTTTATAGCATATAATAATAGTGGCACTCCAGGAGACTGGCAGGAAAAGGGAAAGGAAACAGAGGGCGGAAGAGGGGAATATATGTGAAATACTGGACACAGGAATCCAAAATAAATGAGCCAAACAGTTTAAAGAGTAACTCATATTATTTCATCTTTATATTTTCATTGTGTGGAAACTATTCCAAAAGTTTTGGAATCCAAAGATTCCAAACAGTTCTGTTTCTTTGGTATTGACTTTAATTATCTTTTCTAAAAATCTTGGAGTAACATAGTATACCCAGAAAAATTTGAGTCCTATGTACTCAGAATTCTGCAAGGGATGGTGCTTGTGGTTCATTGTTTACTCTGGGCATCAGACTTTTATGGCAAAGGATGGGTAAAGATCATACAGTTCCAAAATATTTAAATAATTTTGGAGAATTTTTTTAATACCTAATGAAATATCTGTTTAAGATGATAGGGCTCATTCTCTTAATGAGAAAATCTTCAGTTTAGTCCTCACACCAATATATCCTGGGCTCTGTGTACAACTTAACTACACATGCTAGATGTGTTGGGTTCAACTATTTGTTCCATGTCTTCCCGTTTCCTGGTGTATAAAGAATCAGCTCTGGCTGATTCCTCTCCTATATCTATCATGTTTCATATGTTCCTTACAATTGTTCTTTCCAGTTAAAAAGTCCCATCAACTTCTACCTTTAGGCATTTTGCAGCCAAGCCTCTTCTTTGCTCATAAGCTTGCTCAAACACAGTGTGTTGCAGCTGAGTTGTTAGCAGCTGATGCTCAGAAAAGGCTTTCTTCTTCCCTGTAGGCTCTGCAGGATGCTTGCTGTGTCCATGCAAGACCATGGTGCTATCTCTAAGGTGACTGCTTCCCTTTCTATTAGTAAAATAAAGGCCATAGTGACAGAAATAATGTTGAAGCCTCCTTGTCAGGAAGATGTTGTGCTGCATGTGTGTTAAGTCACTTCAGTCGTGTCCGACTGTTTGCAACCCCATGGACTGTAGCCTGCCAGGCTCCTCTGTCCATGGGATTCTCCAGGCAAGAGTACTGGAGTGGGTTGCCTTGTTCTCCTCCAGGGGATCTTCCCAATCCAGGGATGGAACCTGGGTCTCTTAGGTCTCCTGCATTGGCAGGCGGGTTCTTTACCACTAGTGCCACCTGGGAAGCCCCAGGAAGGTGTTATTTCCCCAAAATTCACTGTCTCCAATTGGACAGAAGCAAGATCTCCATGGGACATCTCTTGTACCACATTAAATAGACTCCTTTTCTCCTTGTCCCACCCTGAAGTAGTGTCTGTTACAGTGATATTTCCATGCACCCTTTAATTTGCAAATTCTGATAACTTCGATTACATATTACTTGTGCTTGGTACACTCCTTGGTTAGGAGTTCTAAAATACTTGTTGCAGGACTATATAATGATTTTATTTATTTATTTTTAATATAAATTTATTTATTTTAATTGGAGGCTAATTACTTTACAATATTGTAGTGGTTTTGCCATACATTGATATGAATCTGCCATGCGTGTACATGTGTTCCCCATCCTGAACTCCCCTCCCACCTCCCTCCCCATCCCATCCCTCTGGGTCATCTCAGTGCACCAGCCCTGAACACCCTGTCTCATGCATCGAACATGGACTGGCGATTCGTTTCACATATGATAATTTACATGTTTCAGCGTCATTCTCCCAAATCACCCCATCCTCACCCTCTCCCAGAGCCCAAAAGACTGTTATATACATCTGTGTCTCTTTTGCTGTCTCGCATACAAGGTTATCGTTACCATCTTTCTAAATCCCATATATATGCGTTAGTATACTGTATTGGTGTTTTTCTTTCTGGCTTACTTCACTCTGTATAATAGGCTCCAGTTTCATCCACCTCATTAGAATTGATTCAAATGTATTCTTTTTAATGGCTGAGTAATATTCCATTGTGTATATGTACCATAGCTTTCTTATCCATTCATCTGTTGATGGACAGATGAACATCTAGGTTGCTTCCATGTCCTGGCTATTATAAACAGTGCTGTGATGATCTTTGGGGTACACATCTCTTTCAGTTCTGGTTTCCTCAGTGTGTATGCCCAGCAGTGGGATTGCTGGGTCATATGGCAGTTCTATTTCCAGTTTTTTAAGGAATCCCCATGCTGTTCTCCATAGTGACTGTACTAGTCTGCATTCCTACCAACAGTGTAAGGAGGGTTCCCTTTTCTCCACACCCTCTCCAGCATTTATTGCTTGTAGACTTTTGGATAGCAGCCATTCTGACTGGCATGAAATGGTACCTCATTGTGGTTTTGATTTGCATTTCTCTGATAATGAGTGATGTTGAGCATCTTTTCATGTGTTTGTTAGCCATCTGTATGTCTTCTTTGGAGAGCAGTCTGTTTAGTTCTTTAGCCCATTTTTTGATTGGGTCTTTTATTTTTCTAGAATTAAGCTGCAGGAGTTGCTTGTATATTTTTGAGATTAACTCTTTGTCAGTTGCTTCGTTTGCTATTATTTTCTTCCATTTTGAAGGCTGTCTTTTCACCTTGCTTATAGTTTCCTTTGTTGTGCAAAAGCTTTTAAGTTTAATTAGGTCCCATTTGTTTATTTTTGCTTTTATTTCCAGTACTCTGGCAGGTGACATAATGACTATAAAGACTCATTTTTTTAATGGATGACACCTAATTTGAGCTAAATATTGAAGACTTTATGAAGTTCTAAATAAATTGAAACTATAATCAAGAACTTCAAACTGACCAAATATATTTGACACAATTTAACTACTGGTGGGTTTATTTTTCAATTTCCCAGGTGGTGTTAGTGGTAAAGAATCTGCCTGCCAATGCAGGAGACGTGAGGTTTGATTCCTGGGTCTGAAAGATGACCTGGAGAAGGGCATGGCAACCCCTTACTCCAATATTCTTTCCTGGAGAATCCCAGGGATAGAGGAGCCTGGTGGGTTGCGGTCCACGGGGTCGCAAAGAATTGGGCACGACTGAAGCGACTTAGCACATGTACATGCAGGTTTATCTTCTCCTCCTTTGAGAAACAAAAGGGATCCATGAGCACAGGGAAGAAAAAGTTTTCTACAAGCTCTCATTAGGAATTTTTACTGTACATCTTGTCTCTGTGGAAGCAGCATTGTCTATAGGCAGCATTATACAGATATTAAAGACATCCTTCTTGCCCTGGAAGGATGATTGGGGTCTGCCTGTGCCACAGTAGAAGTTCATAGACTCATTTCTGTGTAATTCTAGCAAAATCCAGATGGCTTATTGAAAAATGCTGAAGTATAGCTATGAGGCTTAGTTCTGATCCATGGCGATAATAACTTCCATTTATTTTGAAACTATTTTGTGTTTGGGTCTCTGTTCAGACAAGGAAGTAGAGTTTTCCAGGGGTTATTAACCTTTCCTATGGTCTCCTGTTAGTACGTCTCAGATATGTGGTTCAAAACTCCATATTTCCTGATTCAAAAATTCTTGCTGTCTCCCTGGCTCCTCACCACTCCAGCAGAGAGACTGGAAGCTCTTCTAACAGGAAGGGAGTTCCCCATGGTGGGAGCAATGGAGGGACAATCTTCTCTCAGTTTTGTCTGGAGGAAGAGGTTTCCAGAAGCTATTTTTGTGGGAAGCCTGTATAATTTAGCACAAACTCTGGCACGATCTGTGTGATTTTTTTAAAAAAAAGTCTTTTTGCTTCCTTTGGGCCTAAAGTTCTTTGTGGCAAAATTGTGCAGAAACATTCAGAAATGATGACTTGAGGAATCAGCATGATGCCAGTTTTTTCTTCGCAGCTGCATAGTAGCGTTTTACAAAGAGAGACTTATAATAACAGAATTCCTCAGGCAGAGAGAACAGCGGTGCAAAGACTGGCTAGATTATAGTTCATAGAGGAAACATTTGACCCCATGGTATAAGTGTTATTTTTACTTTATTTCATTATTTATTTATTTATGGCATCTTTTCTCTAGAGAATACACCTGTCACATAGCCAGAAGTCTTCCAATTTGGTTTTCCGTATGTTGACAAGTTTTCTTATAACAAAGATTTTAAATTACCTTCAGGGCAAGCAGTATTAGTAACTTTCAGAAAAAAACATTGCTTCTTGTTTCAGTCACATCTACCATTTAAATGTTATACTTCACAACTTAGGTTTGGATATAAAAGCTTAAGATCTATGGACCTATTTCAGCAACAGAAGATTTTGTTGATGTGTTATAAATAAATGACACTCATATTCCATTGCTAGTTACAAAGACTTTTTGAAACAGGTAAACCAATGTTGATGAACATTATTTTCTTCAATTCACCCAAAATGCTAAGAAAAATACATATTCTTCATTCATATGTAAATTTATGTTACTATGGTACTTGGCTGCAAATGGAAACAACAGAGGAAGTTCTAAAATTAATGATCTTCAAACAATATTAATTTGCCATGACTGCATTAATACTCAGCATAACAGGATAGAGTTAGAAGCTTACCTCTCTGATGATGAAATACTATGTGAAACTTCAATCTGCCAAATCTAAGAAGGAACAATGGGCAGAGGAGGAGGCCTTTTGGAGACCTCAGTTCAGTAGGGAATTACATCATCAGTTGTGTATGCTCCCCTTTTTACTGAGAAGTCACCAAGACATCAGGACTTAGATGTGATGTCTATTTTAGATTAATATTTTCTGCAGAAAAATTTATTTTTTTCCTCCCTGCTAAAGAGTTAGTAAGCATTATAATCATTATTATGTTTACTCCCTGCATTATATCAGGGAATTCATAGAAAATAACCACTTAAACTAAGTTCCTCCTTACTCATTTGATGGTATATTAAGGTGACCCACCTAATTTTAACAATGTTTCAGTAACTATTTTATTTTAGCATGGGGAAAGGGAAACCAGTAGAACAAATTGAGTGTCTCTGACAAACGTAAGAGCACTGGTATTAGTTTTCGGTTAATTACTGATTCTTTTAAATCTTATCATTTCTGTGGATTAAAAATTTGTGGTTGTGCTAAGCTGTGGTTATGAACTGGCTAATCCTCAAAATATCTGCCAGGTTCAGAGAAACTTTTCATAAAAGTGGGGTCTTATAGTCCTCTCTGATGAGATATCTCTTGGAGAAGCACATAACTCTGTCTTTTCTTAGACACAGTCACTTGGATCAAGTTGGAGCATCTGAGCACAGGGTACTATTTACTAGACCTTAGCCAGATTTTCTGCTCAGACCTAGAGGAGTTGGAGGAGGATTGGAAAGGAGATATGAAAGAGAAGAGAGAGATCTGTTTGCTCTGGAGGCGCTTGTGTGTATGTGCACACGCGTGTGTGCTCATATGTGCCCGTGTGAGCTCAGTGACTCAGTTGGGTCTAATTCTTTGCCACCCTATGGACTTTGACCAGCAGGCTCCTCTGTCCATGGGATTTTCCCAGCAAGAATTTTCCCAGCCAGAGCAAGTTGCCACTTCCTCCTCCAGGGGGGTCTTCCTGACCCAGGGATTGAACCTGTGTCTCCTGCATTGCAGGCAGATTCTTTACCACTGAGCCATCTGGGAAGCCCAGAAGTGCTACTAAGCCTCACTAGAGAGTGAGTCAGACTGAATCAGCTGGAGATAAAATCAAGGACATTGGAATCAGCCTGTTCTGAGTTTTTTTTTTTTTTTTTTTTACCTCCACCACTTCATGGGTGCATGAATTTGAGTAAGATCAATCACCTGTCTTGTGTGTATAAAATGGGGCTAATACATTTTCTTTGCAGGGCTATTATGGTAGGGCTGTTTTAGGGCTTTAAGACAATGAACAGGAAAAGCCTGGTCCAGTTTCTGGCATATAGTAGGAAATAATTTTCCTTCTTAGTTGCTTCCTCTCACTTTCCTTTAGCTTCATGCTACCTTTCCATAACTGCTCCATGAATAGCATCTAACTTTGGGGGTGAGATGACCACTGACTTGTCCTTTGGCTTTTCTTTTTATAACATTGCTCACTCTAGTCCCAACAACTTCTAGGTTTCTTCTAATCAAAGAGTTTTATGATTCTTCTCTGGTACTGCATACAAGTCTTTGCTGTCATCATTCAAAATTGAGAGACTAAAGAGAATTTAATGGGCAGACATTTTCAGGCTTCAGTGTTATCTTTTCATGGCACTACTGTTACTATGGAATCAATGCTATGGAAAGGATGGTTTCAGAGCAAGAATCCAGCAACCAAACTCTAGATTTTATTTTTGAGATTTTTTTCTTTCCTCCTTTTTTTTGAGTCACAAAAAAATATATCTTTATTCTTTTCTGCTCAGGCAACTTGGTTTTATAGTCATTCACTACAATCCTTCTGACTCTAAGGAGACTAAAGATAAACAAACTTCAGTATTTCTTTCTATCAGGCTTTTAATCTATCATGAGAGTTGGTAACAGTAATTAATAACTGAGACACAATGAAAAGATTCTACAGTATGTGTGGTAAAATAATTAACTATTACAGAATTATAATTTAAGTCTCCCCCCAGTAGTAAACGAACAAGGCCTGCACCAGTATACAAGTTTGAATTAAAAAACTAGAGCTTGATTTAGGCATACCAATGAAAAAAATGTCCTCCAAAAACATATTTGAAAGTAAGGAAAAACTTACTTGGAGTCATTTCTCTTGTGTCAAGATTGTGTAGTATTTTCTAGAATAAGTAAATCAGGTACACGGTAGTAGTTTCATGTCAATGTTTTGATTTTCTTATTTTTTTAAGACTGGATTTAAACTCTTGATATAAAGCAGACTTTTAATTTCCCGTTTTTCAAAGACAATATTGAAAGGTCATCTTCTAGCTTCTAAAGCTGAAAGAAATGACTCATTCTACCACTACTGTCTTAAGGGCTTCAAAATCAAATTTCCGGTCAGTATTGTTCATTTTGATTTGGCAAATATGTATCGCTTTTTATGTGTTGTAAGAGAGATTACTTTTAAGAGCTTTTGTTTCTGGTTTCTATATTTTACCTAGTAGATCTTCAGAAAAATTCAACAAATAGATAAAAAGAACACTCCATGCTTTAATGAAATATACTGTTTGTGTTAGCTGTAACAAAATCTCTGATAGAGATTCATAGATGATCTGGAAAGTTTCTCGTTTTATTAATCTCAGATTTATCTTTACAAACTAATTTATTTTTTATTGCTTCCTAATTAGTAAAGATAGCTACTTTCAGAAAGATGAGCATTCTCAAAATGAAGACTTGGTTCCCCAGAAATGTAGCAGCAATCAAACGGGAGCTATGCCAGAGTATGGGTCATCAGTGAGTGAGGCTTAGACCAGACTAAGTCCAGAAAACTTTTCTTTTTCTCTCTAGTGATGGGAACCATGGAAGCTTCTGTGCCCAAAGAGACACGGTAGAGCATTTGGCAGAGGAGCCAGGATGGCTTGAGGGTCAGGGCTGAAGTGCCCTGGCAAAAGTGCCACCCGTCACCTCTGGACTGTGGTCTGGTTCCAGCTGGGTTCAGGGGACCTGCTCCGGCTGAATGGACTCCAGGAAAACCTACTCAGTCCACATTCTTTGAGCAACAAACAACAAATGGATTCTAGGCACACCATTGACTAATTAGAAAGTCTCGGCTTATCCTCAGCATTGACTTTTCAAAAACGATTTATTTTATTTATTATTTAATTATTTGGCTGCACCGGGTCTTCACAGCAGCACCCAGGGGATCTTTAGTTGCGGGATCTTGTTCTCCAACCAAGGGTCGAGTCTGGGCCCCCTGCATTAGAAGCACAGAGTCTTAGCCACTGGGCCACCAGGGAAGTCCCTCAGCGTTGACTTTTAATCAAGACATATTTATTAACCAATATTACATGCTTCAAGGCCATCTAATTTCAAATTTCCTGCACACTTCGTTTATTTATTGATATGTGTGTACTCAGTCGTGTCTGACTCTGTGACTCCACTGACTGTACCCTGCCAGTCTCCCCATTCCATGGAATTTCCCAGGCAAGAATCCTGGCGTGGGTAGCCATTTCCTCCCCCAGGGGATCTTCGGAACCCAAGGACGGGGACTGAACGCCGCCCCCCAGTCTCCAGCACTGTGCTTTTACTACTGTGCTACCTGGAAAGCACAAGTTAATTCTCATACCCCTATGAAAAGTTAGATATCTTCAATGGCGAAGAGATCAGAACTCAGAGAATGATTAAGGCACATGTTCTTCTCCTCCCTAGACACCTACTCTCCAGTTTTTAAAAAAAATAATTTAATTCTTTAAGATTTCCAAATACCGCTATTAACATCATTTTATTCATAATGGTTTTTCAAAAACCTTTTTCTGAACTTTAATAAAATTCTCCTACTTAGGAAATTAGGACTCTTTATGTTCCAAAGTTTTCCTTAGCCTGGAAGACAGGAATCATTTCCACCCGTGTTGCTAAAAACATGACAACAGGCCCCACATGCTAAATTCTCTATCAAAACTGAGACAATCTCAAATTTTGGCTCTCCTAGGAAATGGGAGCTTTGACCAGCTAATAGGTAGGTGCTTGATCAGCATTAATTAGGTGATATGCCTCATAGGCCCCCACCATCCCCTAAAAGAAAGATACCTTTCAATAATCAGTCCGTTTTTTGTCTGGTATAACTTCCTTGTTCCTAAGCCCTTCTGCTCTTAATAGCCTTTCATTTTGTATAAGTCCTTGGAACTTCTTTCTTTCACTCACATTGGATGTTGTCTAAATCATGACTGGTTGAATAAAGCCAGATCTTTAAAATGTATTCAGATGAGTTTTTCTGAACAGTGTGCCTTTAATTTTGTCAAAATTGTTATTATTTTATAGGTTTATAAGAAACAATATTCATTGAGAGCATCAAATACTTTCCGAGAAAAGAACCCAGTGCAGAAAATGATAAAGAATATCCAGAGAAATGAGTAGAGAGATTCCAGTTCCTCCTAGAGAAACAAACATCCTTTTGAAATTCTGAATGCCACTGCAGTATCTACTAACAATTAAAAACACTAAAAGAAGACTTGTGAATTTATGGTCAAAATTCCAGGTTCCATTGTTTGGTCACTCCCTTTTATCTTCCCCATCTCACGTTTTGACTGAAAATCCGTAATTGGTCTGGTGATTTTCCAGAAGAGAAGACGCGGGGATAGTTTACCTTTGGAAGTGTAAGAATTTCCCAGGGATTAGAACACCATAAGATAAACTAATTTCTACTGGATTTAAATGTTACTTCAGTTGTTCACAACAAATTTCGAGTTAACTTGAAATGGATTATTTGCGTATACTCCTTTCTCTGAAGGTTAATGAACGTATTCATTAGTCCCCTAGGAGTTTAAGCCTCTGAAATAAGCATGAAGTAAAGCAAAGATGCGGGCCTCACAGGTAAAAAGGCTGAAATTTCCTAGACCTCACGTACTGCTCTCAGTAGTCAGGCAGTAAGTGCGCTTTCGGTCTGAAACGTGTACAGTTGTTTTGGAGGATGGCCCCAGCTCCGTCAAGACCCATTCAGTTTTGCCTCTGAAGAGTGTAAGATGCCTTGACTGGGAGCCCTAGTTCAGAGTCAAACCCCAGAGGCGGAGAAGGGCGGGCACGTCGCGCCGCCGGGCGCAGCGCGCGGGCGGGCGGGTCGGCTCCCCGGCCTCCGGGTTCGAGGCTCCGCGCGGGGCGCGGGTGCGGGCCGCTAACTTCGGGCCAATCAGCGCGCGGCGTCCCCGCGCCCCCGCGCCCGCCGTGGCCTCCGCCGCTCGCGGCCGTGCCGGACCCGGGACGAGGAGGGGCCGCGCCGCGGGGGATCCTGGAGTCGGAGGGAGGTGGGGATTCTGCGAGGGAGGCTCCATTTCCTCCTCGCTCGCCGGCCTCTCCCCGCCGCCCCGGCACCCCAATTCCCCGGGGCCGGCGCTGAGGGCGGCGGCGGCGCGGCGGGAACATGCTGGGCATGTACGTGCCGGACAGGTTCTCCCTGAAGTCCTCCCGCGTTCAGGACGGCATGGGGCTCTACACGGCCCGCCGCGTGAGGAAGGTGGGTGACCCGCGGCGGCCTGCGCGCCCCCGCTCCCGCCGCCCCGCGCGCCCCTCAGCCGTGGGCTCCGCGCGCGCCGCCTCTCTTCGGGAGCCCCGCGGGGAGCCGGGGCGGCTTCCGAGTCCCGCTCCTCCCGAGCCGGCGCCGCCACGTAGGTGCGGCGCCGCCGGCCGCCCTGCGGCAAGATGTCTTTCCTCCGCTGCAGGAAGTGAGGCGGGATGCTGCCTCCCACCGCCGCGGCCCGGCGGGGGTTGTGTCCTGGCGCTGGCAGAGGCGCGCGCGGGCGGCTGTCGTCCGGGCGCGCACGCAGCCCCGCCGCCGCTTTCTTGCTTCAGGATGTGGAAATGTGACCAGAAGCGCCCCGCTTTCCCGGTGGGCATGGATGGGGGTGAGGGCGCCGCCCACAGCGCCGCGTTCCCGCAGGCCTCAGCATCTCCTTCTGCCATCCAGCAGTTCTTCCCCTCTTTTCAGAATGTGCAGTGTGAGTTCTGGGAGGGGCCGTCTAGATAAGGTTTGACTCTCGGCCCTTTTCTCTCAGTTTTTCTGGATTTTTCTTCCCTGTCTCCATCCAGAAGTTTAGAGACACGTGA
Organism: Muntiacus reevesi; assembly: GCF_963930625.1. Taxonomy (NCBI): domain Eukaryota; kingdom Metazoa; phylum Chordata; class Mammalia; order Artiodactyla; family Cervidae; genus Muntiacus; species Muntiacus reevesi. Next base: position 5,056,196 of record NC_089264.1, read on the forward strand.
GTAGGACCGGCTGTCAGGGAATGGCCTGGAAGTGCTGGAGGATGAAAGCAAACGCTTAGGAGAGATTAGGGGAAAATGCCAAGCCTTTGTATCTGGTGAGAGTGTGTTCCAGCCGCCATTCCGGAGGATAGATGATATCACAAACCGTGGAGGCAGCGCTCAAGTGTGCAGGACAGTGAGAGCCAGCGTTTACTGAGCAGCTACTTGGTGCTGGGGCCCGTACGTGCTGTTTTATCTCTGTGGGTAGCTTCGCTGGAGTAACACTCCTGCGAGAACAGTCTTAATCTGCGTGCAGGAGAGAAGAAAACAGAAGGACTTGGAAGTTAAATTTCCTGCTGAGCTAGTGAGTTAGGCTGCAAACCCCTTGCTTCTTGATCCAAAGCCCATGTTGTTTTCAGGTCTTTTTCTGCCATCTTCCCAGCACCCGTCATCCCAACTCTGTTAGGGGTGAGGTTTGGGGGAGAGCAGGTTTGTTCCGTGAAGGTGGGCTAACAGGAGCTTCGCAAGATGCACCTGAGACACAGGGATGCCTTTCATTTGAGTATGAGTTTTCCTCAACCCCTCACCTAAGGAGCGGGAGAAGGGAGGCGCACATCTGCTTCAGAAAGCCTTCAACTGACAGCAGGGCGGATGAGCAACACTTAGGGTAAAGTTGGGAGTGATAGACCCCCTATTTACTCTTTTAAATAGGAGGCTGGGGAGAATGCTCCAAGGTGAAAAGCAGGTATCAACACTTATCTGAGTGTTTTGCCCAAACAGTAAACTTCTGCTCTTTCACGGCAGAAGTTGAGATTCTGCTTTTAATTTTCTCACAAGACATGAAAATTCCCAAGTGGCTTTTTCCTGAAGGTCTCAGGACTGAATGTAAGTACTTAAAAAGCACAGTTCTTAAACATTAGTTTAATGGTGGTGGTTTAGTTGCTAAGTCGTGTCCGACTCTTGGGACCCCAGGGATCTAGTAATATACTAAAATTGTAGAAATATTACACTTACTAAAGTATCCTTATTTTGCCTTACTAAGATTTCTAGAAAGAGCTGGCTGATACATGTTCTTTTGATATTTTTATTCCAAATTATTTTTCCCAGAATTATTTGGAAGTTTTAAATTATTTTGTGGTGTAGAGTGAACAGCTTCCAAAATTATATATTTCTGCATTTTATTACCGCAGTACTTATGGATACTATGTTTTCTTGGTTTATGTAAGTTCAACATGTAAAACACATGGTTTCATCTAGGTCATAATTAGAATTCTTAACCTGTATTTCAAGTGAATCTGCAGATGTTTGCAATAAGTTCAAATCATATACTGTTAGTGACAAAGTTTAGTTGTGATCACAAGATACTCAGTCATAAGATAATTGATCATGGGCACGTTCATTGATGCCAGAAATGACCTTTAAGGTTTCAACTCCTTTGCCTTGCAAAAACTGGTCTGTGAAGCTGAATGGCAGATTTTAGCTGTGCTATGAAGCTAAAGCTGAATATTGGTGCATCTCTTACCTGTTTGCATATAGTTTCCTGATGCTTCAATACTTTTGAGGTAACCTTGTACTAGGTTCAACTCTGGTCTTTAATAAAAGGATCTGAGGAAAAAATATTTTAGCAGCTGTATTAAGGATCTTACTTAGAAGTCTTTTGTTCTTTTTGAACAAATTTTGGAATCTCATTTTAGGTTTTTAAGTGGGAAGTTATAGATGTTTTAGTACACTTTTATAACATGTATGCTTGCATGTTATTATTGCCAAATTCAGACTTAAATTGAAGAAAGTACAGAAAACCACTAGACCATTCAGGTATGACCTAAATTAAACCCCATAGGATTATACAGTGGAAGTGAGAAATAGATTCAAGGGATTAGATCTGATAGAGTGCCTGAAGAACTATGGACAGAGGTTCATGACATTGTACAGGAGACAGGGATCATAGACTATCCCCAAGAAAAAGAAATGCAGAAAAGCAAAATGGCCGTCTGCGGAGGCCTTACAAATAGCTGTGAAAAGAAGAGAAGCCAAAATCAAAGGAGAAAAGGAAAGATATACCCATTTGAATGCAGAATTCCAAAGAATAGAAAGGCGAGATAATAAAGCCTTCCTCAGTGATCAGTGGAAAGAAATAGAGGAAAATAATAGAATGGGAAAGACTAGAGATCTCTGCAGGAAAATTAGAGATCCCAAGGGAATATTTCATGCAAAGATGGGCTCAATAAAGGACAGAAATGGTAGGGACCTAACAGAAGCAGAAGGTATTAAGAAGAGGTGGCAAGAATACACAGAAGAACTGTACAAAACAGATCTTCATGACCCAGATAATGACGATGGTGTGATCACTCACCTAGAGCCAGACATCCTGGAATGTGAAGTCAAGCGGACCTTAGGAAGCATCACTATGAACAAAGTTAGTGGATGTGATGGAATTCCAGTTGTGCTATTTGAAATCCTAAAAGTTGATGCCGTGAAAGTACTGCACTCAGTATGCCAGCAAATTTGGAAAATGCAGCAGTGGCCTCAGGACTGGAAAAGGTCAATTTTCGTTCCAGTGCTAAAGAATGCTCAAACTACTGCACAATTGCAGTCATCTCATATGCTAGTAAAGTAATGCTCAGCATTCTCCAAGCCAGGCTTCAGCAATACGTGAACCATGAACTTCAAGATGTTCAAACTGGTTTTAGAAAAGGCAGGGGAACCAGAGGTCAAATTGCCAACATCCGCTGGATCATCAAAAAAGCAAAAGAGTTCCAGAAAAGCATCTATTTCTGCTTTACTGACTATGCCAAAGCTTTTGACTGTTTGGATCACCACAAACTGTGGAACATTCTTCAAGCGATTGGAATACCAGATCACCTGACCTGGCTCTTGAGAAATCTGTATGCAGGCCAGGAAGCAACAGTTAGAACTGAACATGGAGCAACAGACTGGTACCAAATAGGGAAAGGAGTATGTCAAAGCTGTATATTGTCACCCTGATTATTTAACTTATATTCAGAGTACATCATAAGAAACACTGGGCTCAAGGAAGCACAAGCTGGAATCATGAGATATATTGCCAAGAGAAATATCAGTAACCTCAGATATGCAGATGACACCACCCTTATGGGAGAAAGTCAAGAAGACTTAAAAGAGCCTCTTGATGAAGGTGAAAGAGGAGAGTGAAAAAGTTGACTTAAAGCTCAACATTCAGAATACTAAGATCATGGCATCTGGTCCCATCACTTCATGGAAAATAGATGGGGAAACAGTGGAAACAGTGACAGGCTTTTATTTTCTTGGGCTCCAAAATCACTGCAGATGGTGACTGCAGCAATGAAATTAAAAGACGTTTTCTCCTTGGATGAAAAGCTGTGACCAACCTAGACAGCATATTCAAAAGCAGAGACATTCCTTTGCCAACAAAGGCCCATTTAGTCAAGGCTATGGTTTTTCCAGCAGTCATATATGGATGTGAGACTTGGACTCTAAAGAAAGCTGAGTGCTGAAGAATTGATGCTTTTGAACTGTTGTATTGGAGAAGACTTTTGAGAGTCCCTTGAACTGGAAGGAGATCCAACCAGTCCATTCTAAAGGAAGTCATTCCTGAATATTCATTGGAAGGACTAATGTTGAAGCTGAAACTCTAATACTTTCGCCACCTGATACAAGAACTGACTCATTTGAAAAGACCCTAATGCTGGGGAAGATTGAAGGCGGGAGGAGAAGGGGATTACAGCGGATGAGATGGTTGGATGGCATCACCGACTCATTGGATGTGAGTTTGAGTAAATGCCGGGAGTTGGTGATAGACAGGGAGGCCTGGTGTGCTGCAGTTCATGGGGTCACAAAGAGTCAGACATGACTGAGCGACTGAACTGAGCTAATTCTTGCATAATAATTATTATTTTTTAAAAAAATTGCAGTTTAAGTCATATGTTGATTTCAGAAAATCTTATTGTAGACCTGTACTGATCTTGGGGGATTTTGCTAGACTTTCTATTTGCAGTGCATCCATCATACTGATCTGGAATTCCCTTACCAATTGGATCCTTTGATCGTTTTCTAGACCCATCCCTCTTTGTGTGGTGTTTGCTAGAGTGGGTGGTGGGCGGTCTCTGCAGCCAAGTCACCTAATACCCTGGTTCCACCTTTGTTCTACTAGGTTTTTCCTTGGCAGTTGTCTTGTTTTTGTAGGCTTGGTACTGCTGCTGTTGCTGTCTGCACTACACCCGTCCCCACTTTTTTTTTTTTTTTTTGCTATAAAGTCTATAAAATGACAAGAAGAAGAAGAAATGGAAGGAACTTCTTTTCCTTTTTTGGCCATTATGGAATGCCCTTTCCTTTTCTTGTTGTTGTTTATTCGCTAGGTCGTGTCCCCCTGTTTTGCCACCCCATGGAGAGTAGCCTACCAGGCTCCTCTGTCCATGGGATTTCCCAGGCAAGAATACTGCCATTTCCTTCTCCAGAAGATCTTCCAGACCTGGGGACTGAACCTGTGTCTCTTGCTTGGCAAACATATTCTTTACTACTGAGCCACCTGGAAAGCCCCTTTTCTTACCATCATGGAAATTAGAGATTGAATGAAGACAGGGTCATTTGTTAGATAATTCTATGTGAGCCATTATTGCTTTCGAGAGAAGGAATGGATTTGAGTCTGTTGGAAAGTCCTAGAGTAGAAAAAAGCGAACTGAGTTCATTCACACTTGTACTCATTGCAGTTTGCTAATGAAAAGTATAATAAGAAAAAGTAAATTTAACACTTTAGCTTGCCAGACCCTGTTCTAAGTGCTTGTTAAGTGTTAATCTCATGAACAGTTTGATGTTGCAAAAAAGATGTAAAATTCTAAGTTACTATGCAGATTAAAGTTAATGTTAGGTAATTCCAAGCTAATACAGTAAATATATGATAAAAAGTTATGTAAACAGCTCAGTGTAATGCATTTTTTGTATCATGACTATATTTTCCATTGCCAGATTATGTGATTAACCAGAGAGTGGTGTGTTTGATTTTGTGTTTGAACTCAGAAAGTGGAAAGGTAAGTAATAAGATTCCTCTGCACTTTCAGGTTCTGTGACTTTATCAGAGGGTTAGGGTGGCAGATATGCCACTGCCAGTCTTTGCTTCCTCGGGGTTTGCTGCAGGCTGTTGGTTTTCCTGTCTTCCCTTCTGATTCTTAGTCATTGACTCTTTCAGTTGTGGCAGGCACTGTCCTAGGTCTTGGGGATATATAGGTTGGCAAAAAGGCAAGGTCTTTGTTCACATGGAGCTTGTTTTCTTGTGTGGGAAGAGAGGCAGTAAGCAGGTACAAAAGAGGAAGTTTCCAAAATAATTACAGCATGTGTTAAATGAAAGCCAAAAACAGGATGACGAATTAGGGAGTGAATAGAGGTGGAGCCCTGTACTTTAGGCATGCTGGCAGGGAAGACCTCTCAGAGGAGGTGACATCTGCATGAAACATGAAGGAGCTGAGCTAGCTAGAAGAATGTGCAGGGAAATATGCCAGTGAGTCTGAACTAGGGTCGAACTGAGGATAGAGGAAATTGTTTGGCTTCGAGGTATAGTTTAGAGGTTAACATAAAACAAAACCAACTAGAATCTTCCAGTGGGTTGAATGAGGCCCATCATTGAAGGAGAATCTAGGATGACTCAGTTTTTTGGCCTGACCAGTTGGTGCCAACTTGCCTTGGTGCCGTTTGCTTTCATGTGAAGTCTACTATGTTGGAAATGGTACTTCCAGTTGTAGAATATGTTGGTAAAAGTACATCAAAAGCAACCAACCCTGGCTAAGCATCAAATAGAAATAGGACAGTGCACTAAACACTATTGATAAAAAGAGTTTCTTTTTCCATACTCTGGGACTTACAGCCTTGTTGGGAAAATGGAAATACAGAATTTTAAAAAAATACATTTTTTGTGTATCAAATGTCCAAATTTACACGGTGTGTATGGATTGATTTTGCTGGGCACTGCTTTAGGGAACAGAATTACAGTAATTTTTAGTCTGGGCAAGGAGAATGGAGCTGGAGGAATCACGCTTCCCGACTTCAGGTTATACTACAAAGCGACAGTCATCAAGACAGTGTGGTACTGGCACAAAAACAGACCAATGGAACAAGGTAGAAAGCCCAGGAATAAACCCATGCACCTATGGGTACCTTATTTTTGACAAAGGAGACAAGAATATACAATGGGGCAAAGACAGCCTCTTCAATAAATGGTACTGGGAAAACTGGATAGCTACATGTAAAAGAATGAAATCAGAACACTTCCTAACACCATGCTTTTGCTGCTGCTAAGTTGCTTCAGTTGTGTCCGACTCTGTGTGACCCCATAGATGGCAGCCCACCAGACTCCTCCATTCCTGGGATTTTCCAGGCAAGAGTACTGGAGTGGGGTGCCATTTCCTTCTCCTTCTAACACCATACACAAAGATAAAATGGATTAAGGACTTAAATGTATGACCAGAAACTATAAAATTCTTAGAGGAAAACATAGGCAGAACACTCAATGACATAAGGCAAGATCCTCTATGACCCACTTCCGAGAGTAATGGAAATAAAAACAAAAGTAAACAGGTGGGATCTGATTAAAAGCTTTTGCACAGCAAATGAAATTATAAGCAAGGTGAAAAGACAACCCTCAGAATGGAGAAAATAATAGCAAATGAAACAACTGACAAAGGTTTAATTTCCAAAATATACAAGCAACTCATACAACTCAATACCAGAAAAACAAACAACCCAATCAAAAAGTGGGAGAAAAATCTAAACAGACATTTCTGCAAAGAAGACATACAGATGGCTAAAAACACATGGAAAGAAGCTCAACATCACGCATTATTAGAGAAATGCAAGTCAAAACTACAATGAGATACCACCTCACACTGGTCAGAATGGCCTTCATCAAAAAGTCTGCAAACAATAAATGCTGGAAAGGGTGTGGTGTAAAGGGAACACTCTTGCACAGTTGGTGGGAATGTAAATTGATAACAGCCACTATGGAAGATGGTATGGAGATTCCTTAAAAACTAAGAATAAAACCACCATATGACCCAGCAATCCCTCTCCTTGGCATATACCCTGAGGAAACCAAAATTGGAAGAGACACATGTATCCCATTGTTCATTGCAGCACTATTTACAATAGCTAGAACAGGGAAGCAACCTAGATGTTCATCAGCAGATGAATGGATAAAGAGGTTGTGGTACATATACACAATGGAATATTACTCAGCCACGAAAGGAAACTCATTTGAGTCAGTTCTAATGAGGTGGATGAACATAGAGCCTATTATACAGAGTGAAGTGTGTCAGAAAGAAAGATAAATATCATATTCTAGCACATACATGCAGAATCTAGAAAAAATGATACTGAGAATTTACAGGGCAATAGTAGAGAAACATACATAGGGAATAGACTTATGGACATGGTGAGAGGGGAGGAGAGGGTGAGATGTATGGAAAGAGTAACACGGAAACTTCCACTACCATATGTAAAATAGATAGCCAACGGGAATTTGCTGTGTGGCTCAGGAAACAAGCAGGGTCTCTGTATCAACCTAGAGGGTAGGATGGGGAGGGAGATGGGAGAGAGTTTCAAAAGGGAGGGGACGTGTGTATACCTATGGCTGATTCATGTTGAGGTTTGACAGCAAACAACAACATTCTGTAAAGCAGTTATCCTTTAATAAAAAATAAATAAATTTTTAAAAAAAGTAGTTAAGAGGGAGAAACCCCAGTGGTCGTTATAGTAAGTCATCAGAAAGTGCTGGGGGAATCAAAGAAGGCCTTATGGAGTTGAATTAATGAGGTCACATTATTATTGTATTTTTATTAAGCACTTTAAGTTTGGTTGTGTTAGTATGTTTTACTCTTCTCTCAACCCTATAAAGTATATATTGTTACTGTATCCATTCTCAGATAAAGAAATTAAGGCAAAAAGTGGTTGGCCAGTGTGACTTGTTAAGTATTACCTGAGAGACAGAGTAAATGGTGGATCCATGATAGTAATTTCAGTGAGTCTGACCCGATTTGGTGCTCTTAATCAGTTTGGAGTTGAATGATTTGTAGGTAGAATTAATGAAAATAAAACTGAAACAGTTCTTTAAAGGTTAGACCTCTCCACTGAAGCGTTACCTTGTACCTTGGAGCCTGTGGGCCCGCCTGGGAATGTCACACACAATCACACATTTTGAATTCTGCTTGTTTTTTTGTTTACTATGCACTTGTGTTTTTATTTTATTGTGTAACAGTCTTCAAGGGTTTACTATTATCCCCAGTGTATAGATTACATATTTCCTCAATGATCATTTCTTGTCAAAATTTTCAGTTGTCCTAATGTAGACTTAAAATTTTTTTTCTCCTTTCCTATTCCTTCTTCATTAGCAGGCTAAAGCCTGCCTGGCCTTATCTTCTGACGTGTAGTTTTCCTTTATATGTAGAAGCCCATTAACTTGCATGCCCTTAGCATAGCTGATTTGTATTTCTAAAAAGAACTAAAGACTGAAAGGAAAGCTGAAGACAAGCAGAAAAAGAAAATAACCAAATACAAATGAAGTGAGTATAGTATCTTTCTCATATTTTGGGCCCCTAATTCTCGTAGAAGCAGTGAAGAGCATTGATGGGGCTGAGGTCTCCTTAACGTGGTACACACTAGCTGCAGCGAGTTGCCCTGCTGGAATAGCTCAGTTCCTGGCTTCCTTCCCTCTCATCACTGCTCTTTTGCCTGAGGGGTTTCTGAGTGGCATCCTGTGCCCGTGAACCCTGGGGCAGTCCCCCAACTTCTTCCTGAAATAAGGTATGTCCTGAGGTCTGATCTTCAAAGGACTGTCAGTAATTCTACCTACAAATCATTCAACTCCAAACTGATCAAGAGCACCAAATCGCGTCAGACTCACTGACATTAGTATCATGGGCTCACCATTTACTCTGTCAACCAGGCAATACTTAACGAGTCACACTGGCCAACTGCTTTTTGCCTCAATTTCTTCATCTGAGAATGGGTACAGTAACAATATCTACTTCATGGGGTTGAGAGAAGAGTGAAGCGTACTAACACAGGTAAACTTTGCTCTTCCACAGATGGACCTGCATCCGTTTTGGTAGCACTGAGGTACAGTGTTAGTTTCCTTCTGCTACTGTGGCAGATTATCTGGCTTAAAACAAGAGAAATTTATTCTTTTCTGTTCTGGAGAGTATAAATCTAAAATGGATGGTCAGGCCTGGTTCCTTCTGGAGGCTCCAAAGAGAGTTTACTTCCTTGAATTTTGCAGTTTTCTGAAGGCTACACGGGCTTCCCAGATGACTCAGTGGTAGAGAATCCCACCTGCCAGTGCAGGAGACACGGGTTCGATCCCTGGGTCCGGGAAGATCCCCTGGAGAAGGAAATGGCAACCCACTCCAGTACCCTTGCCTGGGGAATTCCATGGACAGAGCAGTCTCTCGGGCTACAGTTTCAAAAAGTCAGGTATGCCTGAAGTGCCTTAGCGCACACACACATTATACACTCTGCCATAGCTCCAAAGTGTAGTTCTTCTTGTCTGTGTTATATGGAACATTTTGCAGTGAATTATCCCTCAACTACTGGTCCCAATGAAATGTCCACATTGCACATCTACCATATTGATGACTGTTCTGCCTTGTGTTCAGTGTTGATTCTGGCAGAGGTCAACAAGGTTGGCATTCACGCAGTGAAACCCGAGTGAGTGGTTCTCTTATATAGAGGAAGAGAGCGCATGCACATTAGAAGGAGGAGAAAGAATAGATTCTGACCACGCTCTAAGTGGTGGTGTTGAGAAGGATGTCAGAGGGAACCCAGCTTGCACATGCTCCTCTGACAGATGAGGACACGGAAGCCGGGGTGAGCTTTGCCTGGAGCCCTGCTGCCCACAGCTGCCTCACAGATTCCTGCTCCTCCGCAGGGGCATCTCCCTCAGGCGAAGGTAGGCACCGTGGTTCTCTTTGAGGGCTTTGTAGTGGAGACTTTTGGTAAGGTAAAATCCAGAGAAAAATCTCTGATATTTAAATCTTGAATTTGTGAAAATACAGGAGGCTAAAAATAAAAACAGACAAGTTGTGTAGGGTTAGAAAAACATGGGAAAGGGAAAACACCCATTATCTCGGTGGTCCCCAAAAGTAAAGTAGTGAAAGCACAGAGGAAAACTCACTTTGCATAAATGTTAATAAATGAGTAGGTTTTGTGGAATAAGGTGTTCTGTTGATCAGCTTAGAAGATGACTCTCCTGAGGAAGTCATAAGGGGTCTTTGTGCCCCAGCTAAAATTCTGCTGGTGGACGTTTGTTTATGGTTCCTCATGGCTGGTGAAAGCTAACCTGGAAACATAATCAGAGGGAAGATTGTCACCATTGATGCCTGCCATATGTGCTATCTCTTTTCTGTGTTCACACATTCACCCTCTACAAGTGACTCAGTGAAGTTTTGTATTTCTTGGTGTTATTACAGATTCAGATATTGGTTGGTTTTTGTGATTGTAACAGCTTCAGTTAATTCTTTCAGCAAATATTTATTGAGCAACTACAGTTGTTAGGCTCTCTGTGCTAGTCACTAGAGACAAAAGGGTGAGTGCCAAAAGCACTCGATGTGTTCCATGGCTTGTATTTAACCCTGCAGTAAGTCTGCACGGTGGCTGTTATTGTCCTTGTTTTACAGGTGAGGAAACTGATTGTGAGGAAGGTTATATCCCAAGAAGGGAATTAATCAGAATCTGAACTCAGATCTTTCCAAATATCTTTTTCACAAAAAAAGACTAAAAATTATTTTTCTGCCTACTAAATGCTGTATCCATGCTCATTTCCATTAGTATAGACACATACCTATACACACTCTTTCATAAAGTTATTTTACAAAAATGAGAAAAGAGTAAACTCATTTCATCATCTACCATTTCAGCAGTTGCGTATAGAGATCCCTCTAAGTAATCTGCTTTGGCTCTAATATTTTTAATAACATATTCTATAAGGGGGATGTGATGTAATTTTCATTTGTTTGGGGCTTGTTTTACACAATTATTCACTAAATGTTTATTGCCAAGATCTGTACCAGCTATTTGGAATGCAGTAGTGAACAACATAGAAATTCTGGCTCTTGCTTAGCTTGTGTTTTAGTGAGGGGAGTTAGGACAGGAAGTTGACAATGAAAAATTACAAACATTTTATATTGTGCTAAAATGTTGAAAGTTCTTCAGAAAAAAAGAAAAAGTAGAGCTGGGTATTGTTGACTTGGCAGAGTGTGTGGGTGTGTGGATGGATGTTATTCTAAATAGGTGATTGGTCCAGGTAATCCTCCCTGAGCAGGGGAAATATGGGCAGTGACTTAAAGGACGGGAAGAAAGGCAGCAGTCAGAGCGAAGGCCCTGAGATGAGACTTGGCTTGCTGTGTTCAGGGGATAAGGAGGGCAGTGAGGCTGGAATGGTCTTGTTGGGGGCTGGGTGCTAGGAGAGGAGGCGAGAGAGACCATGAAGGGTCTTTTGGGCTATTGTGAAGCTGTTGACTCTACTGAGTGGAATAGGAAGCCACAGCAGGGTTTTAGGCCAAGGAGGGATGTGATCTGACTTGAGTTTATCAAGGATCGCTTTGACTGCTGTGTTGAGAATAGTTGACCTCATAGTAAACTGGGAGACTTGTTAGGATTCTTCTGCAGTAATCCATGTGAGAGGTGACGGTGGTTTAGATCAAGATGCTGGCAATGTTGGAAGTGTAGTTTGGAGACAGAATGTGCTGATGACATAAGTGAAAGAAAGGTAAGGATCAAAGATGATTCCAAGGATTTTAGCCTGAGAAATTGGGAGGATTGGATTGTCTGCCAGCAACTGAGAAGGGGAAGATTTTGGTGCAGCAGATTTGAAGGGGGGAGATCTGGAATTTGGTTTAAGACATGTTGATTTTGACAAGTTTATTAGATAACAGATATCAAAAAGGCAGTGATATTACTGCTGTTGTACCAGCGGTTCCTCCTTCCCATCCGTTATGACATCATTTTTGTGTTTTATGTGTCATAGACCTTACAGTACACTTTTACTCTTTTCCCTTTATACCACCAATTATCTTTTAGAGCAATTAAAAAATAAGATTGTGTTATTTACCTTTATTTTGGTTTCTGGAGCTCATCATTTCTTTGTTGTGAATTACGTTTTTGTGTGGTATCATATTCCCTACATGAGAACCATATCCTTTGAACATTTTTTGTATCACAAGTCTGATGGCAATGAGTTTTCTCAGTTTCCATTTTCTGAAAAAAGTATTGCATTTGTGTTTGAAAGATACCCTCTCCAGATTGATAGGTTTTTTTCTTTCTCATTATATTAAAGATATTACTTGTTCTTTTTTTGACTTAAAACATTTCTGGAAAGTTTGCTTTCCAGAGGTTATAACATGTAAGTGTTATGTTCTTCACACATTCTCTTCTCCCCCTCTGCTTTCAAGATTTTTCTAGTTTTCTTTGGCTTTTAGCAGTTTGAATATGATGTGTTTTAAAAAAAATTGCTTCTTTTATGTGTAGTTTGATATCTTTTATCATTTTTGGAAGATTCTTAGCCGTTTTCTCTTCAAATATTACTTCTGGCCCAAACTTCCTTTCTTCTTCTGGTCCTCCAGTTACGTGCTTGTCAGACCAGTTGAAGATATTGTCTCACAGCTCTTATGTGCTTTGTTCTGCTTTATTTCCCCTTTTCCCCACTCTGTGTTTCGGTTTAATAGGTAATTTCTGTTGCCTTCAAGTGTATCGCTGCTTTCTCAGTGCGTCAAGTTACCTGGTGATTCTGTCAGAGGAATTCATGTTTGCACCATGTCTTTTATTTCTAGCATTTCCACTGGATTCCCTTTTGTAGCTTCCATGTCTTAGTTGAAATCCACTGTATTCTTGCATGTTATCTGCCTTTTCTAGTAGATTATTTAACAAATTAATCATAATCACTGTTAAAGTACTTGTCTGATAGTTCTAATATCTATGTCAATTTTGCATCTGATTCTGCTGCTTGCTCTGTTTCTTCACTATGGGCTGTATTTTTTCTCCTTGCTTCCTTGTATTTTTTTTTTTTAATTGAAGGATAATTGCTTTAGAGTATTGTGTCGGCCTCTGCTATGCCGCAGCATGAGTCATGCACAAGTACACACGTCCCCTCCTTCTTGCACCTCCCTCCCGCCTGCCACCCTGTTCCACCCCTCTCGGTGGTCACAGAGCCCTGGTCTGAGCTCTTGTGTCACACAGCAAAGTCCCACTGGCTATCTGTTTTACATATGGTAATGTATGTTTCCATGACATTCTTTCTTTTTTAAAATTATTTTAATTGGAGGATAATTATTTTACAGTATTGTGATATTTTTGGCCATACATCAGCATCAATCAGTCATAGATATACATGTGTATACATGTTCCCTTCCCCCATCCTGAACTGCCCCTCCCCCCCGACACTTCCCTCCCTACCCTGTCCCTCTAGGTTGTCCCAGAGAACTGGCTTCATGCATTGGACTCTCACCGGTCATCTATTTTACATATGGTAATGTGTATGTTTCAACGCTGTTCTCTCAAATTATCCCACCCTCTCCTTCTCCCTCATGTGTCCCCAAGCCTGTTCTCTAAGTCTGCGTCTCCATTGCTGCCCTGCAAATAGGCTCATCAGTACCATCTTTCTAGATTCCATATGTGTGCTTTAATGTACGATATTGGGCTTCCTCTTTCTGATTTACTTCACTCTGTATGATAGACTTTAGGTTCATCCACCTCACTAGAACTGACTCTGATGCATTCATTTTTTGTAGCTGAGTGATATTCGATTGTATCTATGTACCACAAATTCTGTATCCATTCATCTGTTGGTGGACATTGAGGTCGCGTCTGTGTCCTCAGTTCAGTCCAGTCGCTCGGTCGTGTCTGACTCTTTGTGACCCCGTGTACTGCAGCATGCCAGGCCTCCCTGTCCATCACCAACTCCCAGAGCTTACTCAGACTCATGTCCATCGAGTCGGTGATGCCATCCAACCATCTCATCCTCTGTCGTCCCCTTCTCCTTCTGCCCTCAATCTTTCCCAGCACAAGGGTCCTTTCCAATGAGTCAGTTCTTTGCATCAGGTGGCCAAAGTATTGGAGCTTCAGCTTCAGCATCTTCAGTTCACCTTCCAGTGAACATTCAGGACTGATTTCCTCTAAGATTGACTGGTTTGATCTCCTTGTAGTCCAAGAGACTCTCAAGAGCCCTTCCTATGTCCTAGGCATTGTAAAAAGAGCTGCAGTGAACATTGGGCTACATGTGTCTCTTTCTGTTACGGTTTTCTCAGCGTGTATGCCCAGCAGTGGGATTGTTGGGTCATATGGTAGTTCTATTCCTAGTTTTTTAAGGAATCTCCATACTGTTCTCCATAGTGGCTGTATCAGTTTGTCTTCCCACCAACAGTGCAAGAGGGTTCCCTTTTCTCCACATCTTTGCCAGCATTTATTGTTTGTAGATTTTTTTTTTTTTTTTTAATATTATTTTATTAGTTGGAGGCCAATCACTTTACAACATTTCAGTGGGTTTTGTCATACATTGACATGAATCAGCCATATAGTTACATGTATTCCCCATCCCGATCCCCCCTCCCACCTCCCTCCCCACCCGACTCCTCAGGGTCCTCCCAGTGCACCAGGCCCGAGCACCTGACTCATGTATCCCACCTGGGCTGGTGGTCCGTTTCACCATAGATAATATACATGCTGTTCTTTCAAAACATCCCACCCTCACGTTCTCCCCCAGAGTTCAAAAGTCTGTTCTGTATTTCTGTGTCTCTTTTTCTGTTTTGCATATAGGGTTATCGCCACCATCTATCTAAATTCCGTATATATGTGTTAGTATACTGTAATGTTCTTTATCTTTCTGACTTACTTCACTCTGTATAATGGGCTCCAGTTTCATCCATCTCATTAGAACTGATTCAAATGAATTCTTTTTAACGGCTGAGTAATATTCCATGGTGTATATGTACCACAGCTTCCTTATCCATTCATCTGCTGATGGGCATCTAGGTTGCTTCCATGTCCTGGCTATTATAAACAGTGCTGCGATGAACACTGGGGTGCACGTGTCTCTTTCAGATCTGGATTCCTCAGTGTGTATGCCCAGAAGTGGTATTGCTGGGTCATATGGCAGTTCTATTTCCAGTTTTTTAAGAAATCTCCACACTGTTTTCCATAGTGGCTGTACTAGTTTGCATTCCCACCAACAGTGTAAGAGGGTTCCCTTTTCTCCACACCCTCTCCAGCATTTATTGCTTGTAGACTTTTGGATAGCAGCCATCCTGACTGGCGTGTAATGGTACCTCATTGTGGTTTTGATTTGCATTTCTCTGATGATGAGTGATGTTGAGCATCTTTTCATGTGTTTGTTAGCCATCTGTATGTCTTCTTTGGAGAAATGTCTGTTTAGTTCTTTGGCCCATTTTTTGATTGGGTCGTTTATTTTTCTGGAATTGAGCTTCAGGAGTTGCTTGTATATTTTTGAGATTAATCCTTTGTCTGTTTCCTCATTTGTTATTATTTTCTCCCAATCTGAGGGCTGTCTTTTCACCTTACTTATAGTTCCTTTGTTGTGCAAAAGCTTTTAATTTTCATTAGGTCCCATTTGTTTATTTTTGCTTTTATTTCCAATATTCTGGGAGGTGGGTCATAGAAGATCTTGCTGTGATTTATGTCGGAGAGTGTTTTGCCTATGTTCTCCTCTAGGAGTTTTATAGTTTCTGGTCTTACATTTAGATCTTTAATCCATTTTGAGTTTATTTTTGTGTATGGTGTTAGGAAGTGTTCTAGTTTCATTCTTTTACAAGTGGTTAACCAGTTTTCCCAGCACCACTTGTTAAAGAGATTGTCTTTTTTCCATTGTATATCCTTGCCTCCTTTGTCAAAGATAAGCTGTCCATAGGTTCGTGGATTTATCTCTGGGCTTTCTATTCTGTTCCATTGATCTATATTTCTGTCTTTGTGCCAGTACCATACTGTCTTGATGACTGTGGCTTTGTAGTAGAGTCTGAAGTCAGGCAGGTTGATTCCTCCAGTTCCATTCTTCTTTCTCAAGATTACTTTGGCTATTCGAGGTTTTTTGTATTTCCATACAAATTGTGAAATTATTTGTTCTAGTTCTGTGAAAAATACCGTTGGTAGCTTGATAGGGATTGCATTGAATCTATAGATTGCTTTGGGTAGAATAGCCATTTTGACAATATTGATTCTTCCAATCCATGAACACGGTATGTTTCTCCAACTGTTTGTGTCCTCTTTGATTTCTTTCATCAGTGTTTTATAGTTTTCTATGTATAGGTCTTTTGTTTCTTTAGGTAGATATACTCCTAAGTATTTTATTCTTTTTGTTGCAATGGTGAATGGTATTGTTTCCTTAATTTCTCTTTATGTTTTTTCATTGTTAGTGTATAGGAATGCAAGGGATTTCTGTGTGTTAATTTTATATCCTGCAACTTTACTATATTCATTAATTAGCTCTAGTAATTTTCTGGTAGAGTCTTTAGGGTTTTCTATGTAGAGGATCATGTCATCTGCAAACAGCGAGAGTTTCACTTCTTCTTTTCCTATCTGGATTCCTTTTATGTCTTTTTCTGCTCTGATTGCTGTGGCCAAAACTTCCAACACTATGTTGAATAGTAGTGGTGAGAGTGGGCATCCTTGTCTTGTTCCTGATTTCAGAGGAAATGCTTTCAATTTTTCACCATTGAGGGTGATGCTTGCTGTGGGTTTGTCATATATAGCTTTTATTATGTTGAGGTATGTTCCTTCTATTCCTGCTTTCTGGAGAGTTTTAATCATAAATGAGTGTTGAATTTTGTCAAAGGCTTTCTCTGCATCTGTTGAGATAATCATATGTTTTTTATCTTTCAATTTGTTAATGTGGTGTATTACGTTGATCGATTTGCGGATATTAAAGAATCCTTGCATTCCTGGGATAAAGCCCACTTGGTCATGGTGTATGATTTTTTTTAATATGTTGTTGGATTCTGTTTGCTAGAATTTTGTTAAGGATTTTTGCATCTATGTTCATCAGTGATATTGGCCTGTAGTTTTCTTTTTTTGTGGCATCTTTGTCTGGTTTTGGAATTAGGGTGATGGTGGCCTCATAGAATGAGTTTGGAAGTTTACCTTCTTCTGCAATTTTCTGGAAGAGTTTGAGTAAGATAGGTGTTAGCTCTTCTCTAAATTTTTGGTAGAATTCAGCTGTGAAGCCATCTGGTCCTGGGCTTTTGTTTGCTGGAAGATTTCTGATTACAGTTTCGATTTCCTTGCTTGTGATGGCTCTGTTAAGATCTTCTATTTCTTCCTGGTTCAGTTTTGGAAAGTTATACTTTTCTAAGAATTTGTCCATTTCATCCAAGTTGTCCATTTTATTGGCATAGAGCTGCTGGTAGTAGTCTCTTATGATCCTTTGTATTTCAGTGTTGTCTGTTGTGATCTCACCCTTTTCATTTCTTATTTTGTTAATTTGGTTCTTCTCTCTTTGTTTCTTAATGAGTCTTGCTAATGGTTTGTCAATTTTGTTTATTTTTTCAAAAAACCAGCTTTTAGCTTTGTTGATTTTTGCTATGGTCTCTTTAGTTTCTTTTGCATTTATTTCTGCCCTAATTTTTAAGATTTCTTTCCTTCTGCTAACCCTGGGGTTCTTCATTTCTTCCTTCTCTAATTGTTTTAGGTGTAGAGTTAGGTTATTTATTTGGCTTTTTTCTTGTTTCTTGATGTGTGCCTGTAATGCTATGAACCTTCCCCTTAGCACTGCTTTTACAGTGTCCCATAGGTTTTGGGTTGTTGTGTTTTCATTTTCATTTATTTCTATACATACTTTGATTTCTTTTTTGATTTCTTCTATGATTTGTTGGTTATTCAGAAGCGTGTTATTTAGCCTCCATATGTTGGAATTTTTAACAATTTTTTTCCTGTAATTGAGATCTAATCTTACTGCACTGTGGTCAGAAAAGATGACTGGAATGATTTCAATTTTTTTGAATTTTCCAAGACCAGATTTATGGCCCAGGATGTGATCTATTCTGGAGAAGGTTCCGTGTGCACTTGAGAAAAAGGTGAAGTTGATTGTTTTGGGGTGAAATGTCCTATAGATATCAATTAGGTCTAGCTGGTCCATTGTATCATTTAAGGTTTGTGTTTCCTTGTTGATTTTCTGTTTAGTTGATCTATCCATGGTTGTGAGTGGGGTATTAAAGTCTCCCACTATTATTGTGTTACTATTAATTTCCTCTTTCATACTCGTTAGTGTTTGCCGTACATATTGCGGTGCTCCTATGTTGGGTGCATATATATTTATAATTGTTATATCTTCTTCTTGGATTGATCCTTTGATCATTATGTAGTGACCTTCTTTGTCTCTTTTCACATCCTTTATTTGAAAGTCTATTTTATCTGATATGAGTATTGCGACTCCTGCTTTCTTTTGGTCTCCGTTTGCGTGAAATATTTTTTTCCAGCCCTTCACTTTGAGTCTGTATGTGTCCCTTGTTTTGAGGTGGGTCTCTTGTAGACAGCATATATAGGGGTCTTGTTTTTGTATCCATTCAGCCAATCTTTGTCTTTTGGTTGGGGCATTCAACCCATTTACATTTAAGGTAATTATTGATAGGTGTGGTCCCGTTGTCATTTACTTTGTTGTTTTGGGTTCACGTTTATACAACCTTTCTGGATTTCCTGTCTAGAGAAGATCCTTTAGCATTTGTTGAAGAGCTGGTTTGGTGGTGCTGAATTCTCTCAGCTTTTGCTTGTCTGTAAAGCTTTTGAATTCTCCTTCATATCTGAATGAGATCCTTGCTGGGTACAGTAATCTAGGTTGTAGGTTATTCTCTTTCATTACTTTCAGTATGTCCTGCCATTCCCTTCTGGCCTGGAGGGTTTCTATTGATAGATCAGCTGTTATCCTTATAGGAATCCCTTTGTGTGTTATTTGTTGTTTCTCCCTTGCTGCTTTTAGTATTTGTTCTTTGTGTTTGATCTTTGTTAATTTGATTAATATGTGTCTTGGGGTGTTTCGCCTTGGGTTTATCCTGTTTGGGACTCTCTGGGTTTCTTGGACTTGGGTGGCTATTTCCTTCCCCATTTTAGGGAAGTTTTCAGCTATTATCTCCTCGAGTATTTTCTCATGGCCTTTCTTTTTGTCTTCTTCTTCTGGAACTCCTATGATTCGAATGTTGGGGCGTTTCACATTGTCCCAGAGGTCCCTGAGGTTGTCCTCATTTCTTTTGATCCTTTTTTCTTTTTTCCTCTCTGCTTCATTTATTTCCACCATTTTATCTTCTACCTCACTTATCCTATCTTCTGTCTCCGTTATTCTACTCTTGGTTCCCTCCAGAGTGTTTTTGATCTCATTCATTGCATTATTCATTTTCAATTGACTCTTTTTTATTTCTTCTAGATCTTTATTAAACATTTCTTGCATCTTTTCAATCTTTGTCTCCAGGCTATTTATCTGTACCTCCATTTTGCTTTCAAGATTTTGGATCATTTTTATTATCATTATTCTAAATTCTTTTTCAGGTAGATTCCCTATCTCCTCCTCTTTTGTTTGACTTGGTGGGCCCTTTTCATGTTCCTTTACCTGTTGGGTATTTCTCTGCCTTTTCATCTTGTTTAGATTGCTGTGTCTGGAGTGGGCTTTCTGTATTCTGGAGGTCTGTGGTTCCTTTTTATTGTGGAGGTTTTACCCAGTGGGTGGGGTTAGACGATTGGCTTGTCAAGGTTTCCTGATTAGCGAAGCTTGCGTCAGTGTTCTGGTGTGCGGATCTTGATTTCTTCTCTTTGGATAGCAATGGAGTGCCCAGTAATGAGTTTTGAGATGGGTCTATGTGTTAGGTGTGACCTTGGGCAGTCTGTATGTTGACGTTCAGGGCAATGTTCCTGCGTTGCTGGAGAATTTGCGTGGTATGTCGTGCTCTAAAACTTATTGGCTCTTGGGTGGTGGTTGGTTTCGTTGCAGGTATGGAGGCTTTTGTAGGGTCACTTATTACTTAAAGATTCATGTAGTCAGGAGTTTTCTGGTGTTCTCAGGTTTTGGGCTTAAGTCTCCTGCTTCTGGATTTCAGTTTTATTCTTCCTATAGTCTCAGGACTTCTCCAACTATACAGCACTGATAATAAAACTTCTATGTTAATGGTGGAAAGTTTCTCCCCCGTTAGGGATACCCAGAGAGGTTCACCGAGTTACATGGAGAAGAGGAGAGGGAGGAGGGAGATAGAGATGGGCAGGAGGAGAAAGAGGGGGACTCAAGAGGAGAGAGACAGATCTACGAAGTTGTCTGATCCCAGAGTGTTCTCCGTAGCCCAGACACCCACAAAGATTCACAGAATTGGATTGGGAAGAGAAGGGGAAAGGAGGAAATAGAGGTGTTCTGAGGTAGAAAACAGAGTCAAGATTGGGAGAGAATAATCAACACACTCGTGAATAAAAATGGGAGCTGAATATTGGATTCTTAAATGTTCACAATTTATATCATATACTGAAAAACAAAAATTAAAAATCTAGAGTAGAGGTTAGACTCTTAAAAATACTATATTAAAAACAAAAACCAAAACACACAAAAGAAATTTTAGAAATATATATGAAGTTTGGTATAAAAATAGGGCTTCTCTTCTTTTTTTTTTTTTTTTCTTCCCTTTCTCTTTCTTCTGTAAGGTTATAGTGGATTGAAAATGAAAATTAAGGCGTAGTAAAAGGAGTGCTAGAGGGCTTTAGAAGAAATAAGAGAAAAAGAAAAAGAAAATAGAAGAGAAGAAAAAAGAAAAGAAAAAAAGAAGAAAAAAAAAAGAAAAAAGAAAGAGAAAAAAAATTGTTTTGCGTAATTAAAAAAAATCGTAAAAATCTATGAAAATGAAAGTTAAGGAGTAATGGGGGAGTAATAAGGAATTTTTAAAGGAAAATAAAAGAGAACCAAGAAAAAAGAAAGAAAAAAAAAATTTTTTTTTTCCTTACTTAAAAAAAAAAAAAAAAAAAGAAAAAAAGAAAAAAAAAAAGAAAAAGAAAAAATATATCTAGGAGTTTCCCTGGAGCTGTTGCGGTCAGTGTGGGTTCGGCTCAGCTTCAGATAGCTCCTCGTTCCAGCTTACACTTCTCGATATCTACAGGCCCTTCCGGTGTAGTCAGTCCGTGGTTTCTTCAGGGATTTTAATCTGTTACACCGGTCCCTTCTGAAGCGGTTCCCTTTGTTTATTTGGGTTCTGTTGCCGGTCTCTCTTCCGCGCCTAATTTCCGCCCTGACACACGGGGCGGAGGTGGATTCTTATTCAGGTAGCTAGTTCCCTCGCGCTGCGGCGAGGGGCTGTGCGGGGAGGGGCCGGCGCTCCCGGGAGAGGCTTGCGCTCTTTTCTCGATCTGCGCTGCTCAGGCTCCGGGCTGCTCCGTCTGAAGCGCGCGCCAGGCTGCGCGCGGCTCCAGCCCTCGGGCGATTCACAAAAGCGCGGCACACAAAGCGGGGCCCGCGCTCCGTCCCCACGCCGCCCGAGCGGCCCAGGCAGCCAGGCGCTTGACGGGCGCTCTCTCCCCGGGTGCGGCGCGTCTTCTGCCCTGCGCGGTCCCAGTCTCAGTCCCCGCCGGCGCCAGTCAGGAGCGCGCGCCCTCCGCCCTCCGCGTCCCCAGCCGCAGCTCCCGCCCGCGCCGGTCGGGCGCCCGCGCCCTCCGTCTCGCCACGACCCTCCCGGCGGGCTTCGGCCGCCCAGAATCTCGGTCCCTTTGTTCTGCGAACGGCCGGCAGTGTGTTCGGGCCGGTTAATTTTCTGTCTCTTTTGCTGTCCCACAGTTCAAGTTGGCAACTCACAAAAGCTCCCTCTGATTGTCCTCAGGGCGCTCAGGCCCGGATCCAGCCCCAAGTAATGCCGCCCGCTCCTCTCCGTTCCGTCCCCACTTGCTGGTGGCGGATGCGGGCGTCTGGGGTACTTTTCTGCTGGGAGTTGCTTTTAGGCTCCTAATCTGTGGGTTTTATTTATTGTATCCCTCCCAGTCAGATTCAGACTCTTGAGATTCCAACACTTCCCCCAGGCCCGCCAGAGCGAGGGTTTCCCGGTGTCTGGGAACGTCCTCTATTAAGTCCCTTCCCGGGACGGATCTCCGTCCTTAGCTCTTTTGTTTCGCTTTTTATCTTTTATATTTTGTCCTACCTCCTTTCGAAGACAATGGGCTGCTTTTCTGGGCGCCTGATGACCTCAGCTAGCGATCAGAAGTTGTTTTGTGAAGTTTGCTCTGCGTTCAGTTATTTTTTTGATGAATTTCTAGGAGAGAAAGTGGTCTCTCCGTCCTACTCCTCCGCCATCTTGGCTCCTCCTTCCTGTTTGTAGATTTTTAATAATGGTCATTCTGACAGTGAGGTGATAACCTCATTGTAGTTTTGATTTGCATTTCTCTAATAGTGATGTTGAGCATCTTTCCATGTGTTTGTTGGCCATCTATATGTCTTCTTTGGGGAAATGTCTGTCTAGGTCTTCTGCCCATTTTTTGATTGAGTTGTTTGTTTTTCTGGTATTGAGTTGCATGAGCTGCTTGTATATTTTGGAAATTAATCCTTTGTTATTGTTTCACTTACAATTATTTTCTCCCATTCTGAGGGTTGTCTTTTAATCTTGTTTTTTGTTTCCTTTGCTGTGCAAAGCTTTTAAGTTTAATCAACTCCCATTTATTTACTTTTATTTTTCTTTCCATCATTCTAGGAGGTGGGTCAAGAAGTATCTTGCTGTGATGTATATCAAAAAGTGTACTGCCTATGTTTTCCCCTAAGAGCTTTATAGTTCCCGGTCTTACATTTAAATCTTTAGTCCATTTTGAATTTATTTTTGTATATGATGTTAGAAAGTGCTCTACTTTCATTCTTTTACATGTAGCTGTCCAGAAATCCTAGCACTGCCTACTGAAGAGGCTGTCTTTTCTCCACTGTATATTCTTGCCTCCTTTGTCAAAGTTAAGGTGCCCGTAAGTGTGTGGGTTTGTCTCTGGGTTTTCTGCCTTGTTCCGTCTGTCTGTATTTCTGTCTTTGTGCCAGTACCACACTGCCTTAGTGACTGTAGCTTTGTAGGACCGTCTGAAGTCGGGAAGGCTGACTGCTCCAGCTCCATTCTTTTTCAAGACTGCTTTGGCTGTTCGGAGTCTTCTGTGTTTCCATATAAATTGTGAAAT
Source organism: Muntiacus reevesi (assembly GCF_963930625.1). Lineage (NCBI taxonomy): Eukaryota > Metazoa > Chordata > Mammalia > Artiodactyla > Cervidae > Muntiacus > Muntiacus reevesi. The sequence goes on from NC_089264.1 coordinate 5,079,311, forward strand.
TGCTTTGTTCTTGTTCTGTGAAAAATACCATTGGTAGTTTGATAGGGATTCCTTTGAATCTGTAGATTACTTTGGGTAGTATAGTCATTTTCACAATTTTGATTGTTCCAATCCAAAAATGTTATATCTGTCCATCTGTTTATGTCATCTTTGATTTCTTTCATCAGTTTTTTTTTTTTTTAATAGTTTTCTGCATACTGGTCTTTTGTTTCTTTAGGTAGGTTAATCCATAGGTGTTTTATTCTTTTCATTTCAGTGGTGAAGGGGATTGTTTTCTTAACTTCTCTTTCTCATTTTTCATTATTAGTGTATGGGAGTGCAAGGGATTTCTGTATGGTAATTTTATATCCTGTGGCTTTACTATATTCATTGATTAGCTCTAGTAATTTTCTAGTGGAATCCTTAGGGTTTTCTATGTGTAGTATCATGTTACCTGCATCTAGTAAGGATTTTTCTTCTTCTTTTCTGATCTGAATTCCTTTTATTTCTTTTTTCTTCTGATTGTTGTGGCTAGAACTTCCAAAATTATGTTGAATAATAGTGGCAAGAGTGGGCACCCTTGTCTTGTTCCTGATCGTAGAGGAAATGCTTTCTGTTTTCAACATTGAGAATAATATTGGTTGTGGGTTTGTTGTATATGGCTTTTATTATTTCGAGGTGGGTTCCTTCTGTGTATTTTCTGGAGAGTTTTTTAAAATCATAAATGGGTGTTGAATTTTGTCAAAAGCTTTTTCTGCATCTACTGGATGATAATATGGTTTTTATCTGTCAGTTTGTTAATATGGTGTATCACATTGATTGATTTGCATATACTGAAGAATCCTTGCATCCCTGATATAAATCCCACTTGATCGTGGTGTATGGTCCTTTCAATGTATTGTTGGAGTCTGCTGGAATTTTGTTGAGGATTTTGCTTTCTTGTATGTTGTTAATTTTTTTTTTGAATGCCAGTGTAATGTGAAACAATCAGGAGTGTAGTAAACAGCATTTATGCTTTTGTTTTGTCTGGTTCTTGGAGTTCGGATCAGTCTGGGTGGGAGATAAGGTGGGTTTGCGCCATGTTGTTTCTGTTTCTTTCAGTGAACCACAGGCTGCAGGTTCCTCTGGAGTTGCCTTGTGGTTCGGGTGGTGCTGCAGGTTTTTCTCGGTGTCTGTAGCTGCTTCAGTTTTCTTCTGTCCCGAGTGCCTGCAGCATAGAGGGGTCCTCTCACCCAGCGGCATGCTCTGCCCTTCCCCTGTAGTAGACTGCTGTGTTGTTATTTGAGGTGTCTGTTCTCTGTCTTGGTTCAGCTTCACTCTTATCTAGGGTTGGTTTATCAGCCTGAGCTCCGGGAGTTGAATTTCCATAGCATTCCTCTCTCCCTTTCCCATGAGAGCCGAACGTTTGTCTTGCATCAGTGGTTGATGTTTTGTGGGAGAGTGCTTCCTGTCCCTCACCCGATGGGAGGAGTCCTTTGAGGGTTGTGGTATAGGTTCCTGAGCCTCCTGCCCTCCTTTAGTGGCCATGGATCTTTACTTGTGTCTTAGAGGTGACAGAGTTTGCTGCTTTCCTTCTTACAGGGCAGAAAGGTCAGGGTGGGAGATAGAGGGTGCAGCAGCTGCTGTTCTCTTAGATGCCTGCACCACTGAACGTGTCTCTGTCCTCCTTTCTGTCCCCCGGCTTCCCTTATACGGGGACGTCCTTGGAAGGCAGTCTGTAAGCGTGAGCTCCCCTTGGGTCTGGGGCTGCCGGCAGTTCTAACACAGGCAAGCTGTTTCACATGCATTCTTAGCAAACTGAAAATGTTAGTTGATGTCTTGCTTGTGTGCTAGTGGGCATCTTCCTCATGATTTGCCGTAGATAACCTAGTGTTCTCCTCAAGAAAAGTATTTTATAGTTAATCAACCTTTCTTATTTTAGGGTAGGAGTGAATCCATGATGAATAGTGAACTTTGAAAAATTTAACATTAATGGCATTTCTATATATTCTTGCTTACTGTTTTTATTAACAAATCTATCAGTTTTGAAAAATATTTTAAAATCTCCAGCTCAAGTTCTTCTTGCATTTCTCATATTTTTATGCTGTTGGTTTCTTACAGTTCTATGTTCTTCATACATATACTTTATATCATTGCCTAATGTTCTGTTTTACTCTGTTTGGTGAGTTCAGTCATTAATTGAACCTTGTCTGATACACCATTGCCTTTGTTTTCTTTGCTTTTATCTGTATATTTGTCTACCCAGTTTAATAAATTTTTTTATTACTTTCTTTTATCTTTTTGTAATCATGTGTAGCTAGGTTATATTTCATAATGCAGATTTATAATCTCTTTATTTAATAAGAGATTTTAAACTTCATATTTAGTGTAATGACTGATATAACTGATTTTTATTCTTGTCATCTTTATGCTCATTACTTTATTGTTATTGTATTTTAATTTCCCCTATTTTTGCTGTCCAAGTCACTGTTCATCCTTTTCCCCTCTCTTATTAAGTGGTACTCATACCTTTATTTGATGATTTACTTACTCTTCCCCTTTCATAATCAGATGCACGTGACTTTTATTTGATAGCTAGAACTCAGCCATTTTCTCCACAAAACATGATTCTTCCCTGTGGGGTGTTCATTTCTGTATTATTTCCCTCTTCTCCTTGCTGTCACCCATTGCTCTCTCCAACCTCTGCCTACTGTACAAGCTTGGAGATGCTTTTATCTTCCTGCCTGCCAGTTTTGATAAAATGGTGTGTTACTTAATCTAATTTGTTTAAAAATATATTTTTGTATTGCTTATAAAGTTTCGTAGAAAGAACATGTCTGAGTATCATTCTTTTGGTGATGACAGTTGAACAATATTCATAAAACATAACTGTTGTTGAGTAACTAATAATTACCAAAGATCATAATTGTACAATACTGAAAAATGCAGAAGAAAATACAATTATTGGAGAACAGTTGCTCTGCAGTGTTGTGTTGGCCATTGCCACACATCACGAATCAGCCCAGGTACACACATCTCCCTCCCTCTGAGCCACTCCCGGTTCCCGGCGCACCCGAGCCCTCTGGGTTGTCACAGAACAGAGCGGAGCTGTCTGTGTCATGCAGTGAATTCTCCCTGGCTGCCTGCCTATACACGTGGTAATGTGCACGTTTCCATGCTCTGCTCCCTGTTCGTGTCTCTCCACTGTTCTGTGTGTCTGTGTCTGCACTCCTGCCTTGCAGATAGTTTCATCAGTACCGTATTTCTAGTTTTCATATGGATGCTGTAATAGACAGTATTTGTGTTGCTCTGACTTCACTTTGTAGAAGAGGCTCTAGGTTCATCCACCTCATTAGAACTGACTTGAATGCGTTATTTTTTATAGCTGAGTAATACTCCGTTGTCTGTATGCACCACAGATTGCGTATCCATTCATGTGTTGGTGGACATCTGGGTTGCGTCCATGTCCTAGCTCTTGTGAGATGTGCTGCAGTGACGTTGGGGTACACGTGTCTCCTTCAGTTACGGTTTTTTCGTGGTGGGTGCCCAGGGGTGGGTTGTTGGATCAGATGGTGGTTCTGTTCCTGGTTTTTTAAGGGGTCTCTGTACTGTCTTCCCTGGTGGCTGTGCCTGTTTACATTCTCAGCAGCAGTGCAAGAGGTTCCCTTTTCCCACAGCCTCTCCAGCATTTATTACTTGTAGATGTTTTAATGATGGCCATTCTGACCAGTGTGAGGTGAAACCTCTTTACCCAGTTAGTTATGTTACATTAACTTTGTGTGTTTGTGTACCAGCTGTTCATTTTCTTCTGATTTCTGCTGTTTGTTCTGGCTCATTTGTTTAGAGACGCTTTGCAGTTCTTTTTCTCATACCATGCGGATAATACTCTGTCTGAATCTGTGTGTGTCGTCAAGTAGCTCTCCTTCCCGTCTGACTGTGAAGGATCTCCTGACTGGGTAAGTGATTCCCAGGTTCTTGTGTTTCTCTTTCAGCTTACTCTCCAAAAATATTTAACCAGGCCATTGTGTTTTTCAGTTTTAGAAGCGTCTTTACCGAGTGCTGCACTTGAGTGTCCTTAAATTCCCTTAGGTAATTGACATATTCAGTTTATTTATTTATTTGGCCATGCTTCGTGGCCTGTGGGATTTTAGTTCCCCGACCAGGGATTGAACCAAGACCATCAACAGTGACAGCATGGAGTCTTAACCACTGGACCACCAGGAAATTCCAACGTAACTCCCTTTACTCTCTCCTACACGTGTTCTGTTTTACAATATGGGTCTTGTTTTTCCTTTTGCTCTCCGTCATAGGCGGCTGGGCCGTTCGCACATGCCATTTGCCGTGGTGGTTTTACCGGGCTCACGGCTGGCTGTTGGGGAGCACTGGTGTCAGCCCTGCCCCGTGGGCAGAAGGCGTTGCCGCGGGCCTGCGGTGGCAGGTGGGCGCTCAGGCCCCTGCTGGCTTTCTCGTCTCCCTGCACGTTGCTGGGCTGCAGGGATAGGGCAGACTGTGGGCTGTGGCCCTGCCTCCTGCGACTTTCAGCTTCTGTACAGAATCTCCTGGCTCCCAGTCCCCAGCGCTGCCTCTCGTGCCGCTTTCCGGTGAAGCGCTCGGGCTGTCTGGGAGAACGTGCACTCCAGTTCTGTGCCAGGACCTAGGGCGTCGCTCGTACAGGTTCCCATACGTGCTTGTGGAAGCTGCTCTGCTCAGGAGAACAGTGTCCTGGCGCTGCGGTTGCAGGAAAGGTGCTCGGTTCAGGTTGCCGTGTTCCAGAGCCGCTTCTCCTTCACAGCTCTCCTGCATTTCCCGTGTCATGCTCCTTTCATAACTGGTGCATTTCATAAAGATGTTTCTGCTTTATCCTGGACATGAGTGCAGTTCTTTGCCTGATACTTGCTCTGTCAGCTCAGAGTGACAGACAGCTGCAGTCATCTAAACCTCAGAGGTTATGCTCCCTCAGTAACAAGGTGGGCATTTGCTGCTATCAGTTCAGTGGCTCCAGGTGTCAGGTGGACATGTTTGCAATTCTCTTCGGCTTAAAATGGCTGCGTTAGCCCCAGGTATCATGATCCTCTTCCAGATGAGGATAAAGAGGAAGTAACCAAGGCATTAGGGTGTTTGTTACCTGCCGACTTAGCTTGCATTCAAGAGCTTTTGTGGTAGGTTCATACTATGACTTCTGCTTCCAGGTTGTTAGCTCTCCTCTCTGCCTAAATGGAGAGCTGATAATGTAGTTTTTCTGCCTAGATACATTAGTACCCTCACCAAGGTCAATGTTCTAATACTAAGGAGAAAGGAAAAGAAGATTGGATATTTTTCATATTGAACTTTTTAGAAATGCACTTTATTGGTGGCCTACTTGAATTGCAAGAGCACACATATGCACAATAGTTAGCCTTGAAATATAATTATATTCTAAGTGGGGACTCTAGACTCCTTTTGTGAAAAACATTATTTTACATATAAATGATTCAACTGCAGATTGATTCACTTTAGTATAACTTGTTTCATTTATATGTATATGTGTTTTATTTGCTGAACCATTTCAAAGTAAATTACAGATATTATGACCATTCATTCCTCCATATTTCAGCATAAGGACATTTTCCTAAATAGCCATACTATCATTTTAGCATCCAACAAAAATAAGTGATTTCTTAATGTTTTCTCATTTCAGCCCATATTCAAATTACTCTAAGTACCTCCAAAATGTTTTTATAGCTGTTTATTTTTGAACCAGAATTCTCATGGACCACCTCTTATGCTTGGTTGTGTCTATTAAATCTCACTTTAACAGTCTCCCTCTTCCCATTCCCTTAAAAACAAAACAAAACAACAAAAAGTTACTCTCTGAAGAGAGCAGGCTCTTTGTGGTATGTATCACTATCTGGATTTATCTGATTGTTTTCCCAAGGCACACCATTTAATGTGTTCTCTGTTGGTGGTGGTGGTGTTCAGGTGCTAAGTCATGTCGACACTTCTGCAATCCCATGAACTGTCCAGGAGACAGGCTCCTCTGTCCGTGGGATTCTCTAAGTAAGAATACTGGAGTGGGTTGCCATTTCCTTCTCCGGGGGTTCTTCCCAACCCAGGGATTGAACCCACGTCTCCTGCACTGCATGCAGACTCTTTACCACTGTGCTGCCCGGGAGCCCTATTTGTTTCTTTGTCATCTGTATTTCTTCTAATTTGAGAGTTAGATATGCACTTTAAAACAACAACAACACACTGATGTGTATTAAACACTTCTCTCTGCCCTCAGGATGCTTCTTATGTTGCAGGAAGCAGTGCAGTCTTGGCAGTGGGAGACAGGAAGGAACATAGGCGGCATCTCCCGCTCCCCTCTTCCGTGTTACACCTTCTGCCCCTTCTAGATAGTGGGGTCTCCCCAGGTGCCTGGTGAGAGACAGGACAAGGGCAAGAGGTCTGTGCATGTTCACTTGCCCTCTGGAGGTGCCTGGAGAGTTTAGCAAACACCCCTGTCACATGTCCCTATGACAGACAGTGGGGAATGACGGGCTGGAATGATTTACTTCGTAGTGTGTTTTAGCAGCAGGTATCTAATATGGTCTTTCTCTTAGTAATACCAACACTGTGCTGATGCAGTTTTTCCATTGTAAAGATGTAACTGGTAATCTGTAGGTTCAAACTGTATGAATACCTGTTTTACGGTCATCATTTGAAAATCTTTGCCTGAATCAGTTACATTATTAGGGATTTCAAAATGGGGATTTCACTTGAACGTTCCTCCTCCTTTCGTAAATTAGATTCCTCTGTAAAGAAGAGCTTTCCTTCATCGTCTACTGCTGTCTGGTTATCCTGCAGTAGCACTATTGTTGAAAAGAGGAGAACATGCTTAGTTCTTTCTCTTTATTATTTTTTATTGGCTATTATGGCAAATGAGGTGTTTCAAAAATTCTTTTCTTCTCTTCCTGGCAATCACTATGGACTTAAGAATTTGTTAATGTTTCAATTACACTCTTGTTCTCTTTGATTCTCAAATTGTTCAAAATTTGGCCTATGGGCACTAGGATTTGAAAGCTGAAAGGAATCTTAGAAGTCAGTTAATCCATATCTATGACTTCCCAGGTGCTTTAGTTGTAAAGGATCTGCCTGTCAGTGTAGGAGACATGGGTTTGATCCCTGGGTCGGGAAGATCTTGTGGAGAGGGAAATGACAACCCACTGCAGTATTCTTGCCTGGAAAATCCCATGGACAGAGGAGCCTGGCAGATTACAGTCCATGGGGTCACAAAGGACCAGAAATGACTGAGTGACTGAACAACAAGGAATCTTAGAAATCAGCAAATCTAGAGCTCCAAGCTTTATAGCCAAGGAAACTGAAGCTCAGAAGTTTGTTACGCTCCGTTGTGTCACAGGTGGTCAGCGGCAGAGCAGGGGTGAGGATGCAGATCTCTGGAGTCCTCAGCGCTTTCCTCACTGAGTGAAGCTCTGCAATAAAAGCTTGCTTTCACGTTCTTGCTAATAATATTACTCAAAATGACAGAAAATGGCCCACATGTTTTCAGTCACACTTTTTTATTAAAAGTTATTGTCTAGTCTGATGGGTCCCAAGTTGAATGGATATTTATCTGCATTGTTTAGAAAGAGCAAAGAAGCTTTTTTGTAGTCTCAGCATTGAGCCAGTCTGAGAAGTGAGTTTGACTTGGACAATTTGGTGTCCGCAGGTTGAATTTGTCTTACAGTCACGTTTTATTTGATCTACATAGAATTTTGGAAACTTGAAATTCATTGCCTATATATATATGTAATAGTACTGATTTCATATACAAATTTAAATTGTCGGTTTCACTAGAATATTCAGTTGGAATTGAAAACATTCAGTTGGAGTTGAAAAGCTTTATAAATGTGCATGTCCCTCCTCCTCCCCTCCTGGCCACTCCCTGCTGTACCTGTATATATTTTTGTCTGATGTTGTGCTGCTTTCACGCCTCATTCTGTAAGCATTTGGGTTAGATAGTTGGAAGCAAGGAATTCTAGGAAGATTTCTTGAATATAGTCACAGGTTGAAGGTAGTAATAATCAGACACATGAACAGCAAGAAAATGGTAGAGTTGATAGTTTTTTTTGCTGGTAGTGTGAGATCTTCAACAGCTAAATCACAAAGTAAAACCAATGATGACAAGAAGTCAGCTAGAAATTTTTGAAATTTTCAAGGAGATAGTTTGAAATGTTGCTTTCCTTCTAGTCATTAATTATGAACCTCATGTTAGGTGATGAATAGGCTCGTGCACCTGATCAGAAAGATCCCCTAGAGAAGGGAATGGTAACCCACTGCAGTATTGCCTGGGAAATCCCAGGGACAGAGGAGTCTGGTGGGCTGTGGTCCATGGGGTTGCAAAGAGCAACTGAAAACACACATGCATAAATAATTTATATTATGATGAATCCTGTGAAATTTTCATGTATCAAAAATGGTCAAATATTAGCAATTTGATACAGTTCAACCAAAAGAAAGTTACATGTATATGGAGTGAGCGCCCTAAATCATCCTTCCATTGGTACATTACCCAAGCAAGTTTGAAGCCTGCTGAGGTAGGTGAGGCTTATTCTTAGAAGGATCATAGAAAATGGTTAGTGAATAAAGCTGTGTATACATTAAAATACGATGATGAGAAAGTACTGCTTGGGTAGTAGAAATGACAGTGGACAGAGAGAGGACGGGGCTGGATCGCAGGTGCTGGGCTCTTTAGAGGAATCTTAAGAGTGGGTCCAGTAAGTATAAAAACTTCATCAAAAGCCTAATATAAATTGTTTTAATTATCTTCAGTGTTTCTTACCACAAATATATGTATAGCTAAGAGTTAACTATTGATATTTTATAATCTTGCAGCCACAGAAACTCAAGTTTATTTGATCACATCATTCCAGTACACTCACTAGTGTGCTTTGAAGGCAATTTTACCTAATCCAGAGAGCTAAATATAAATTTATTGCCTCTATCTGAATTTTATGTCAGTGTATTTCAAATTGAATTGCAGCCCATTGGTGCGTTGTGAAATTAATTTGATTATTCACTTCTGTCAAAACTAGTGTTTTCTTCAAAAGTGAAGTAAAATTGAGGAGAAAATATGAAATACATTGTACAGAGTAAGGGTAGTGTTATTTCAAGAAGTTTATATTTTAGTTTTTTAGGTGTGTGTTTCTGTGTACAGTTGACCTTTGAACAACATGGGAGTTAATCCACACATAATATATTGTTGGCCCTCTACATCTGCAGTTCTTCCACACCTGTGGATTCAACCAACCAGGATGATGTGATTAAAATATCCATGTTTAAGTGGACCCACGCAGTTCAAACTGTGTTAAGGGTCAGCTGTGTATATGTGAATATACTAGAATGAGATGCAGAATGTATTTCTTGGCTTGAGTAAAAAATTTGAAAGCCATGTTTATTATAGTTTGGTAGTTTGATTTTATGACAAAGTGCTTGCTCACTATTAGTAGCAAAGCTTTAAACTCGCATTCCTGATTCTTAATTTGAGTTTTCAAAGCTTAAGAACTTTAGTAATCCTACTAGGTCTGCATCTAAGCAGACGTTTTCCCCCTAACTCATTTACTTGGGTTTCTGTCTCTTTTCAGGCGTTTGAACTCTGCTTAGTTGCTCGACACTCTTTTCTGTTTCCTGTAGATTTGTGCCATAGAGAGGAACTGACTCTCATGGGGACATCTCTTTGGAAAGAGTGTCCTCAGATGGTTTTCTTCTGCAGCAGTTGCCGAAGGCTAAATATAGGACGAAGTGGAGTGAAAAGTTGAACTATATATGCATTAATACCAAATCCTCAACTTTATTGCACAAAACACACCTTAATACTTGGTTTCTGTCTTCGAGGTTGGCTGAAATAGCCAAATAGCAATCTGCCTGTGGGTGTACTTGTTTTTGGTTTATTTAGGACTATAGTTTTGATTTCAGGATTCTTTCTAGCGTTTTCTGCCTCCTAGTTAAAATTTAGCAGTAGATCTCCCAGACTCTGCTGTTGCTTATCACTTCTCAGAGCCTCTTTCCTTTATCTGTCAAGTGAGGGCCTGAGTGGTGGTTACTGTTTAGTCGCTAAGTCGTGTCTGACTCTCTGCTACCTCGTGCATGGCAGCCCACCAGGCTCCTCTGCCCGTGGGGTTCTCCAGGCAGGAATACTGGAGTGGGTTGCCATTTTCTTCTCCAGGGGATCTTCCAGACCTAGGGATCGAACTCCTGCCTCCTGCATTGGCAGGCAGATTCCTCACTACTGAGCCACCAGGAAACTGGGTTAGCTAGTTGTAGTTCCTTTAAGCTTTAACGCTTAACTGTTGCCAGGAGTTGGATTTTCTGTTGTTCATTCAGTCATTTGTAGTCCTTGAAACACTATTTTGGTGGTTTCCCCCCCTTAACAGTGTTCATGAGAAGTTCTGCCGTATCCATATGGAGGCAAGGGTTCTACTGTAGGATAGTCATGGAAGGTTTGGGGGAGGCTCACAAGGACATGCGGAATCCGTGTCTTCTCTGTACCATGTCTGTGGCATGCTTGGCTGGACAAGCATGACCCCACTCCCAGTACCTCCAGCCCCTGCTTGATTGCCTTAGTTGTGAAAGCAGTTTTGCTCCCCATCCACCCTGCCTCACAGATCCCTCCTTGTTGGGGCCACTCCTGGTTTCGCCAGCGGTTCTTATCTGGGAATTTGTCTATACACAGCTTCCAACATCCCACTCCCAGAGATTCTGATTTTAATTAGCTCAGGATTCTGAACTTGAAACAAACAACCCTGGTGAATGAATCTCTTGATGGTGATTCAGAGCTCGTCTTTGGAGAAGCCTGGGTTCATGGAGTGCCTCCTTGGTTGGTTGAAGGGTTGGCAGGAGAATTTAAGCTTTATTTATGAACAGTCTTCCTTTGAGAATGGCACGCCTACTTCTTTCTGTTCATAATTGGGATGAATTTATAGTTTTTATGGAAATCAGGTGATTTTCTGCCTGGTAGGCTCGTCTCTCAAGCTAGGCAAGACTCTGTTTCTCATGGCTGCAGAGGTTTGAAACATTAAAGTATGATGTTCAGAGCCTTGTCAGAATGTAAATGTTGAGCAATTTAACCCTTTTATGTTGGCTCCTGTGTTGTGGTTTTATGTACTTTGGCTAAAAATAGATTAAGTTGGATTTTAGATATGTAAATATTTTCTGTTGGGTAAATTACTTAAAATTTTAAATGTGTTTCAATCATTGGGCAGGAAGATTTAGAGAAAAAATTTTTCCAGAAGAGAAATAATAGTTTATTTTTGTACTGTGATTATTGTACTAATTCATTTTCCATATAATCATTACTACTCAGGGTGAAAAGTTTGGACCATTTGCTGGAGAGAAGAGAATGCCTGAAGATTTGGATGAAAATATGGATTACAGGTTGATGTGGGAGGTGAGAATGTGATTATATCGAAATATTTAAAGTATGTTTATCTATATATGAATATTTAATTTATATTCAATATCTAAATATAATTATAATTTATATTATTACTTATAAATATTTAAATATAATTTATATTTAATATTAATATAAATGAATATTTAATTCATTTATAAGGTTCAGTTAATAGATATTGATACTAGTTGACTATTTAAGCATTGAATGTTTTAATTTTAAGGAACCTGAGTACCTTGAGAGTTTAACATTTAAACAAATTGTTGAAATATATAACTAGATAGTTATTCTATAACTGAATCAGTTTATATACTTCATCATTAAAAATAATTAATTAATTAATTAATTTGTTTGACTTCACCAGTTCTTATTTGCAGCACATGAGATCTTCGGTCTCTGCTGTGGCATGTGGGTTTTTTTCATGCTGCATGTGAACTCTTAGTTGTGGCATGTGGGATCCAGTTCTCTGACTAGGGATTGAACCTGGGGCCCCTGCATTGGGAGCCTGGAGTCTTAGCCACCGGGCCACCAGGAAAGTCACTGTACCTCATCATTAAAAATAAGTCATTCATGAATAAGGATGTTTGGATTTCAAAATAAGCATATTCTTTTTATGGATTTAGAATTTGATTTCTGAAAATGAAATTATATTTTTTGTTTAACTTTTATTTCCCAATTGCAGTTCTAATTGCATAGAAACATTTCTGAGCTTTATATTGGAACAAAAACCCCAGCTTAAAATGTACCTTACTTCTAAAAACAAACATTTAAAGAATTATGACACTGTAGATAGTCTTTTGCAATCTAAAGTCTCTCTAATGCAGGAATTTATATATGCAAATGCACATATATATATTATGTATATATTTGGAGAATTTTGATCCTAGCTTATGCCACTTACTTTCATTACTGTTGTTTTCTAATCTTTAGAAAAAGAAGGGCCTAGAGAGTAGAAATAGAAAAACAGAGGTGTGGATATTGTTCAACAAAAAGCTGGAAAAGGAAACTCAGTCCCAAGAATTTTATTTGGTGGGTTCCATGAGGAGGGTGGGAGCTGAGATATGTGTGGATGGGACTGAGAGAAGTAGGATCATTAAATCAGAAAGGGATACAGTGCTGGACCAGAGAACTACGCATATGATGTCTCTCTGAACGTGCATTTATCAGTTAGGATCACCAGAAAAACAGAGGGGGGTGTGTGTGTGTGTGTCTGTGTGTTTCTGTGAGTGTGTCTGTCTGTGTGTGTCTGTGTGTGTCTGTGTGTGTGTGTGTGTGTGCGCCTGTGTCCGTGTGTGTCTGTGTGTGTCTGTGTTTCTGTGTGTATGTGTCTGTTTCTGTGAGTGTGTCTGTGTGTGTGTCTGTGTGTTTCTATGAGTGTGCCTGTGTGTATGTCTGTATGTGTGTGTCTGTGTGTGTGTGTGTGTGTCTGTGTCTGTAAGTGTGTCTGTGTGTTTGTGTGTCTATGTATGTGTGTGTGTGTGTCTGTGTGTTTGTGTGTCTGTATGTGTGTGTTTCTCTGTGTGTGTGTGTTTCTCTGTGTGTCTGTGTCTCTGTGTCTGTATGTGTGTGTGTGTGTGTCTGTGTGTGTGTCTGTGTCTGTCTGTGTGTGTGTCTGTGTGTGTGTGTGTCTGTGTGTGTGTGTGTGTGTGTGTCTGTCTGCCTGTGTGTGTGTGTTTCCCCGAAGGACTTGGCTTACATGATTGTTGGGGTGGCATGTTGGAACCTGTAGGCTGGAAACTCAGACAGTAGTTAATACTCCAGTCTTGAGGAAGAACTTCTCGAGCATAGCTCAGTTTTTGCAGTTAAGTCCTTTGGTTTGGTCAAAGGCCACGCACAGTATTGACAGTAATCTCCTTTATTTAAAGTCAGCTGATTGTAGGTGTTAGCCACATCTGTAAAACACCTTCAGCGAAACCTGGGTTACTGTTTGATTAAATAACTGGGTACTGCTAGCTGACCAAATTGACACACAAAACTGTACTATCTGCAAGCAAAACAGATTTTTAAGCATCACCGTATTGCTGGAACTGCTGGATGTAGGGAGTGGGGTCGCTTGAGAAGGAGATTCTTGAAAGATTTCTGAAGTGCAGGTGATGGAAAATGGAAATTTTATAATATAGTCTTTAAGTGGAAAATATTACAGGTTTGCCTTAATTTAATATGCTGTTTTAATTGTTTATGTTTATAAACCTAAAGATATTTCTAATGCCCTTAACTGTTTATCTGGGCTTCCCTGGTGGCTCAGATGGTAAAGTGTCTGTCTGTAATGTGGGAGACCTGGGTTTGATCCCTATGTTGGGAAGATCCCCTGGAGAAGGAAATGGCAACCCACTCCAGTATTCTTGCCTGGGAAATTCCATGAATGGAGGAGCCTGGTGGCTATAGTCCATGGGGTCGCAAAGAGTCTGACACGACTGAGCAACTTCACTGGGTTTCTGTTTTTCTATAAGGTCTTAACTTTCTTAGCAGTTAATTTTTTTTTACCATAAAGGTTTTCAAAAATTGAATATTTATGTGACAAAATAACTTTAGTAAGCCATAAATGATAAAAACATCAATTATTAAAGAGGTCATTAATGACTTTTGATATTTGTTTTATTGTCTCTAAAAGTTTTAATGTAGTGGTCAGGTTAATATCTTGCACAGCTGGTAATGCTAAGCAGATAATGATTATCATTTTTACTTTGAAGAAGAAATCTTCCATGTGGGAAACTTACGGAGGCTGTCAGTGGTACAGCAGACCTTATCTTTGCATTATGTAATCCTGTGGTTTTGTGATATCTTTATTGTTTGTTTTTACATACCAATAATATACCCAATTCTCTCACTTTTCTACCCAAAGAGCTACTGATTATAAAATCATCCTGTGTTTAGGTAGTGTTACACTCACGTAATGATCGCTGTTCTCTGCTTCCTTTTACTTTTTATTTTATGCCTGTTTTGATTAAACAATATTTGTACTTGTGACCCAGTTCAGAAGGGTACTGGTGAAGTCTCCCTGTCCCCCACACGCCCTCTCTTCTCACCTAAGAGCTTGGATTCCTTTAGTCCAGGCTTCACTTGCCTCTCCCTCCTGGACTCCTTACTTCCGAGTCTGCTCTTCAGGATGCCTTGTTGCTGGGGTCTGCGCTGCACTCTTGCGCTGCTGGGCGGGGCAGAGGACTCTCTCAGTGTTACAGCTTCTTGGGGGAGCATTTGAAAAACAATCAGTGCACCATCTGAACTGCAGCAGAGGTTTGCTGCTTGCTAGCTTTAGTTCTGTTCCTTATTGTGTTAATGGAGAAAACTGTTTCCTAGCTTTGAGATGTATTCTTCAAGTCCATTTTTGCTCTTTTAGCTTTGGAGCTGCCTGGATTCAGAGGGTGCACAGAGAAAGGAGGATGACTGGTTCTACTGTAGTCTTCCCCTCTTGGAACCCTTTGAACCCTCTCAAAGGGAGATAGTGAGCCTTCCCTCCTCTGGTGGGTAAATTGGGACCAGTTACTTAAGTCATTTCTAAGAGTGGTAAAGAATACGCCTGCCAATGCAGGAGATGCGGGTTCAGTCCATGGGTTGGGAAGATCCCCTGGAAAAGGGAATGGTAACCCCCTCCAGTATTGTGGGAAATCCCATGGACAGAGGAGCCTGGCAGCCCCAGTCTCTGAGGTCACAAGAGTCAGACACAGCTTAGTGACTAAATACACATAGTGCACCCCGTAACTCTGGAGCGAGCCACTCGCAGCTCTCATGTGTGGTCCTTCTCAAGCCAGTGGTTGCCTGTGCTGTGGTTATGGAGCGTGAGCCAGGTAGTGCTGTGGTGTCTGCAAAATGACGCCGTCCAAGAGGGCGCGTTGCATGATGCCTCTTTGTCAGTTTGTATTTTGGTTATGCTGCCCACAGTTACGGTGGACAAGGCCAAGGGCCCCTAGGTGGGCATTTCACAGCAGAAATCCTGGAGATACCGGTGAGGGTTTACTGGTGTGCGTGAGTCCCTGTTAGTGTGGGCCAGGTGTAGAGGGGCCTGCGGGTTTCAGTGGGGAGCACTGACTTTGCTGCAGCCTCCCCGCTTCCTGCTGAGGGGCAGCTTGGGGCTCACCGATGCCTGCTGCTTCAGAGCATTCACCGGCACCTCAGCCTCCCTTTGTGTTGGCCACCAGGATTTGAGATTGGGGTCTTAAGAGACTCTCTTCTCTGTCCTTACGTCTCCTTGATACCTCAGGCTTTTCTTTTGAAATTAACTGCATCAGCAAAGGAATTCTGGATTTCTGAAGCCTTGGGCCAATTGTAGAGCTTGAAGTTGGAAACCAGTGCTCCACCGTAAATGCTTCTCATTGTTCGTTTGTGGAATGTGTGCAGTTGTCTGTGTTGTAGTCTGTTCCTTCCTTAAGTAGAAGTCTTTCTGCATACTTTTTCCCAGGTGGTTTGGAGTCTGAGATACATTTTCTTCTGTTCTCTACCTGCTCAGACTTGATCTAAGACCAAAATCCATTGAAGTAATTGAGAGTTTGCTAAAACTCTCAATAATCTTTGCTTTTAAATCTCCAGATTCTTCTCTTTTTATAATATTTTCTTCAGTATTTCAAACTACAGCTCGAATACCTTTTCTCCAGGCACTGTGTCTCATTCTAGCGCGTGTCTTTAAGTTTTGGTACCTTTATATTGTGTGGGCTTTACTAGTGGCTCAGTGGTAAAGAATCCACAGGAGATGTCGGTTTGATTTCTGGGTCAGGAAGATCCCCTGGAGAAGGAAATGGCCACCCACTCCAGTATTCTGGTCTGGGAGAACCCATGGACAGAAGGAGCCTGGTGGGCCACAGTCCATGGGGTCGCAAAAGTCAGACACAACATAGTGACTAAACATAAACCACCGATAGATTGCAGCACAGATCGTGCATTTCATTGCTGCCTGCTCAGTCTGTTATTCAGGTATTCCAAAGTGGCTGTTGACAAATCCAGTGTCTTCTTGAAGCCTCCAAATGGCTCTGCTCTGTTGGCAGGACATCTTATCTTCGCTTCTTTTCCCGGAGCATCCTCTTGCATTGTCTGCAAGGGATTTTTTTTTGTGTGTGGAAACTGGCCTGGGAAGTTCTCAGAGCTTGGCCTTGTTCTGATGGTTCCAGTTGAGTCATTTATTCCCAAACTCTCCAGCTATTCTGAGACCACAGAGTTCTCAGCCCCATTATTCTCTTTCTCTCCCTCTCAGGGTGGGTTTGTTCTCTGCTTAGTCTTTGAACACTTCCACTGAGGTGGTGTGACCTGAGCCAGGTTGAACCAGGATGCCATGCCCCGGGTTCAGTACTCCTGGACGGTCCCTCTGTGGGCAGATAGTTCTTGCAGTTAGCCAGCTATGAACTCACATGCAGAATCTCAGATAGCAACTGGAGACCCCAGTGAAATATTCCAGTCCTGGGTGATGTTTTTATTAAAATCAAATCTCTTTTACTTAGATTGATTTTTTTTTTTTTTTTTTTGCTATTGTACCATCTATAACTTAGTAGAAAAATATCCATCTCAATACAAGATCAATAGGGAAAAAACATAACACTGTTTGAACTTTACTGCTTAAATTGTCATGCTCTTAGCCTAAAGGAGCTGCAGTCTTGTAAGGATTGCAGAGGTAACTCATGGTGGCATACCATGAGTATAGTAAGAATAGCCTGCTTCACCTGCATGAGCCTGACTTAAAGGTATTTAAACAACAGTTTTACTCTTTGTTTCCTTTTGTGGATCTGTTCCCTTGAAGATTAATGAGGAAAGCTGTATTTTTTACATCTGAAAGTGAAAGTCAATCAGTTGTGTCCTACTCTTTGTGACCCCATAGCCCGCCAGGCTCCTCTGTCCATGGGGATTCTCCAGGCAAGAATACTGGAGTGGGTTGCCGTGCCCTCCTCCAGGGGATCTTAAGGTTAGCGGAATTACCAGGGCAGTTAGTCATTACAGTTTACTAGATAGCTGTGTATTACAAAATGCAGAATATCAAATTATCATAGCTTTATTTATTTTAGTCAGCAGAAATGATTTTGTACCTCTGAGTAAATGTTTTCAAAAATGTAGCAATCAGAATTATGACAAGATTTGCAGGTATATTTGTAAGAATTGTTAATATCCTACAGTTATAGTAAACTATTATTTCAAAATAAATGTATATACTGGATGAACTGGGGCCCCTTTTGTAATTGACCAAAGAAATATAGATTGTTCTTGGAGACTTCCTTCCCAGCCTCCATTCTTCACTTCACTTACACATTGGTGATGTTTACTAATTAATAACCCATCTATGTTTCTAACAAAGAAAGACCAGATAGGAGCCAGGTGAAGACTAAAATACCCACCTTACTAATGAGGTATATATGTGATATATATTACATGAGCATATAATAACTCTTTTAAGTTCATGACTTCAAAAAGTTGAATTGGTGAATATGACTGGGATCCTAGGTTTGAATGGAGACTTTATACTCTGCTTCTTGAATCTTGCCCTGTGGACCAGAAGTGTACAAAGTGGACACTTGATACTCTGCTTCTTAAATCTTGGTCTTTGTGGGCAAGAGCTGGGCCTGCAGTTTAGATTCTGAATGTGCATGCCATCTGTCCTCTCATGGAGCATTGTGGCCTGACTCACAGGTTCAGTTTGCAGCATATCAGAGAGCATGGGAGAGAGGCAAGTGTGCAGCCTGTGGTGAAAGGCGTGTCCCGAGTCTGGTGGCCGGTCTGCTTACTGCACAGTGGGGAGCTGGGCATGGGAAGGAGTAACATCAGTGTCTTAATAATCAGTTGAAGAGAAGGAATCATGAAGGAGAGAAACTCAAAGTATATTTCTGCTCATTTCTCTCTCATGGAGGAAAAAGTGAGGGAATGTTTGCTGAGGACACACACACACAGAATTACTCTTTCTCTTTTTCTCATACTGAGAATGACTAGGTTAGAAACTCTTTACAAAACAGAAATAGGCATGATAAGTGAAACATGATAGAAAGAGCAACGATACCAGGGTCAGGCAATCTTTAGTGTGATTTCGCGCTGAGGATCCAGTAAAGCTTTTGCTTTCTTGGAGTGTATGTTTCAGCAGGGAAAGAGAGACATAAAACACCTTTAATGAGTAATACAAAGAAAGGTAGTGATATGGATATAAAGAAAATAAAATAGGGCAAGAAAGCTTACCTCAGATGAGAACTTGAACACACTGTTATTACTGCTGCTACAAAAGACAGATTAAATATAAAAGTGATTTGTGTAAGGCCATCAAAGAGCTGTTAAAAGAGAAGAGTCGTAGAGTGACTAAGACTCTAGAGAGAGGAAAACTTTGAACAGATGAATTGATAAGCTATAGCCTTTTTCTTTTCTCCCCCTTGGGGGAGAGGTCAGAGCTTTGCTGATTGTGGGTATGGGCAAGAGGCTGAAAATTTGACCTCAGCCCAAGTAGAGGGTTTGTGTTCGAGCACAGAGTAGCAAGTAGAGCTTTGGGCAGTGTTGTGAGGTTGGAGTGACATTATTGGAGTCCCAAAGCAACTCAGAAACATTGTTGGTGCCTCTGCAAAACATTTGCAGAATTGTGACGCTGCATGACAGAACGCTATGAAGTTAAACCATGTATGGTACTTTTAAAAGGCAGTGTTCTGCAGTCTCATGTTGCTGTGGAGACCCCCTCAGTTACACATCATACTTTCATTTGGAAGGAAGCACAGCAGGGTGGTGCTGTAAGGATAGGATCAACTGAGGCTGGCTGACGTCTGCCATAACTATGGCTACCTTTGAGTCAGCTCACTGCCTTCATAGCTTACAATGAACAGTTTCCACTTTGTCTGGCAGAGGTTGGGGTGAACCCTATAATATCTGCATCCTCTAGTTTTCTTTACTACAGAGTGTCCAGCATTTAATAAAAATGACTAGACGCTAAGAGGTAGGACTGTATGACTAAAACCACAAGAAAGGCTGGACAATGGAAAGTGACTTAGGAGGGTTCAGATATTGATTGGAGTTAGCAAATGAGGACTCTTAAAATAAATGCGATTGGTATGTTCTGGCAAATGGAAGAAAAGATGAGGCAAACAGATGAGAAGATGGAGAATTTTACAGAAAATTGGGAGGTATAAGTACCAGGTGGACTAGACAAAAATATTCAAACTGAAATTGAGAACTCAGTGTTTGAATAAGGTATTAAATATGACACAGCAAAAGATAGGATTAGTGATGAGTAAAAGAAGTCAATAGAAAATATTGAAAATGAAGCACAGAGACTAAAAATAGATATATGAAAAGTGAATTAATGTATCTGTAATGTTAGGATCTTTTAGCACTTGAAGAAGGAGAATATGGGGAAGACACAAATTGATGTAATAATGGCTGAGAATTTTCCAAAACTTATGCAGGAGACCTGGGTTTGATCCTTGGGTTGGGAAGATCCCTTGGTTATAAGAATACTGGAAAGGGTTGCCATGTCCTCCTCCAGGGAATCTTCCCAATCCAGGGATTGAACCCAGGTCTTCCTGCATTGCAGGTGGATTCTTTACCACATGAGCCACCAGGGAAGCTCCTCTCCCCTCCCAAAAAAATTACCTGGTAAATTGAAGAAGCTCTGTGAGCCTCAAGAACCACCACTGTAAAGAAAGCCACACTTGTTAGATATATCTTAGTAAGACTGTAGAAAACCAAGACAATCTTTAAATCAGGTAGGGGGAAAAAAAAAGACATTACTTTCAAAAAAGAAACAGTAAGACTGAAAGCTCTCTTTTAACAGAAAGGATAAAAAAGATAATCATCAACCAAAATATGTCTTTAAGAGAACATCATTGCAATCTAGAATTCTATACCCAGTAAGCATATTTAAAATGAAGGTATAGTTCTCCGAGCCTCTTCAGTTGTGATCTCTCCTTAGGGACTGTGCTTTGGCATTGCCTTGCAGCATTAGCCCCAGCACTGTCTTCACTTACTTTCCAAATGTGGAGACTGAGGCGACTGCCACATCCCAGCCAGAGGAAGAATTTGCTACTCTGAATTCACCAAAGGGAGGCAAAGAACAATAAGAACATTTAAATACACAGGTATTGTTTGAATTGATATAGACAGACTTTACTAACAACAGTGAGAAAATTTTCAAACTAAAGTGTAACAAACCCTGCAGTCTTTTCAGAGGAAGTCATAATTGATCTCCCAGATCCCAAATTTATGGGTAATGTTTGTTGACCATGTGCAGATAACTCCCCTGCATAGGGATGAGAATGAAGAGATGTCGATTTATTTTCTCAACTGAAGTGACAGAACTTGAAGATATTAAATCATGTACTGAACATGTTTTACTTTTGCTAAAAATCCTTGCTTTAAAATATTTTTTTCCAGTATATTTTATCTCAGTCAGAGTGGCAACCCATGTTCAGTTTTAACTGAAATCAAATGGGAATCTGGAAAGGACTTGATGAAATGTTTGTGTCAGACACAGTAGAAAGAGGTAGTACCTTGAAGAGGTAGCGTGAAAAATCTCAGACCTTCTTCACTTGGTTCACTGATGATTTGGATGCAGGTGAAGGCAGATTAAGAGAGTTAATCAAAGATGATATTTGGCCAAACCTATTGAATTTATTGATGAATTAGAAGCAGCTGAAGTTCATAATGATGGAGAGGATGGAGGTGAAAGAGAAGATGAAGCTAGTGACAATATGAGGAAGAAGAAAGGTAGAGCAGGATGAGTAATAGAATACTAACAGACTGCAGCCTCCCTTTTAGTTTTGAATAGTTTATATTCTCTTGGAGCAAGTTGCCATCTCCCGGTTTTCTCTTTCATGCTCAGTTGTCTTGTCCTAATGAGGTGTCTTTGTTTTCTTGTCTCTTTATTATATGATTGCCCACTTATTTTGTGGGAGACTATCTTGAGCAAAATACAATTGGGAACCATCTCTAATTATTTCTTATTCAAATTCATTTTTATTCCTTCTTGTCTCAAAAAAATGTGAATGTAGTGGAATTAATTACATCACCATGCACTGTGAGGAAGAAGAAATTTTCTCCCCTTGTTCCCCCAGAAGCTGGAGGGTGTTCATCCTCCTTGTGCTTAAAACTCTTGATTTTTACTTTTTTTAATTTTATTTTTTATAAATGTTTAATTTTGTCCTGGGAAATAGGCAGTTAACAGTGTTGTGATAGTTTCAGGTCAACAGTGAAGAGACTCAGCTGTACATTTTACATGTAGCCTGTCTGCCCCAAACTCCCCTCCTATCCAGGCTGCCACATAACACTGAGCAGAGTTCCATGTGCTTTACAGTAAGTCCTTGTTGATTTTCCATTTTAAAAACAGCAGTGTGTACATGTCTCTCCTAAACTCCCTAACTGTCCCTTCCTCCCATCCTTCCCCTGGCAACCATAAGTTCATTCTCTAAGTTGGTGAGTCTCTTTCTGTTTTGCAAGTAAGTTCATTTGTATCATTTCTTTTTAGATTCCACATAATAAGGGTGTCATGTGATATTTCTCCTTCTCTGACCTATTTAATTTAGATTTTTACTTTAAAGTGCTCGGAGATTTCACTGTGACTCTGTAATATGGGCGTTTAACATTATCACCATGTAAAATCCTAAAGTGCTTTTTTTGCACTTTGTGAAAAAATCTAATAAAATGGAATTATGTTACGTGAGGAAAGAATGAGTTTGAATTGTTAGGGCATTTGAGTGTTGGTAGGAGACGAGAGAGAATGGGGCAGAAGCAAATTTGAAAAGATAATAGTATCAGAGTGTGTATTTTCACAACATAAGTTTCAGACCTTCCAAATTAGATTTGTTTAATAACTGGTACTGTCAAAAAAATTAAAGATATATTCAGGCAGCACGAGCCAGCAGACCTGCATCAAAAGGAACACTAAAGTAAAGGTGATTCTTCTGAGAGAAGAAAAATGAATCTTGATGGAAACTTGGAAATCCAGAAGAGATTGAACATCAATAAAGGGTAAATATATGGGCAAATAAACGTAAATATTGATGGTACCAAACAATTATACAAGTGATTTGTGAGTTTGAAAACGTATACAATATATATAATGGTAAGAGCAATTGACTACACATTCCAGGATGTCAGAATCAAACATCCAGGAATGTGAAGTCAAGTGGGCCTTAGGAAGTATCACTATGAAAAAAGCTAGTGGAGGTGATGGAATTCCAGTTGAGCTATTTCAGATCCTAAAAGATGATGCTGTGAAAATGCTGCACTTAATATGCCACCAAATCTGGAAAACTCAGCAGTGGCCACAGGACTGGAAAAGGTCAGTTTTCATTCCAATCCCAAAGAAAGGCAATGCCAAAGACTGCTCAAACTACCACACAGTTGCATTCATCTCACACGCTAACAAAGTAACACTCAAAATTCTCCAAGCCAGGCTTCAACAGTACATGAACAATGGACTTCCAGATGTTCAAGCTGGTTTTAGAAAAGGCAGAAGAACCAGAGATCAAATTGCCAACATCTGTTGGATCATCGAAAAAGTAAGAGAGTTCCAGAAAAACATCTATTTCTGCTTTATTGACTATGCCAAAGCCTTTGTGTGGATCACAATAAACTGTTGAAAATTTTGAAAGAGATAGGAATACCAGACCACCTGACCTGTCTCTTGAGAAACCTGTATACAGGTCAGGAAGCAACAGTTAGAACTGGACATGGGATAACAGACTGGTTCCAAATAGGAAAAGGAGTATGTCAAGGCTGTATATTGTCACCCTGCCTATTTAACTTATATGCAGAGTACATCATGAGAAACGCTGGGCTGGATGAACCACAAGTTGGAATCAAGATTGCTGGGAGAAATAGCAATAACCTCAGATATGCAGATGCCACCACTCTTATGGCAGAAAGTGAAGAACTAAAGAGCCTCTTGATGAAAGTGAAAGAGGAGAGTGAAAAGGTTGGCTTAAAGCTCAACATTCAGAAAACTAAGATCATGGCATCCAGTCCCATCATGGCAAATAGATGGGGAAACAGTGGAAACAGGGACTGACTTTATTTTTCTGGGCTCCAAAATCACTGCAGATGGTGACTGCAGCCATGACATTAAAAGATGCTTACTCCTTGGAAGAAAATTTATGACCAAACTAGACAGCATATTGAAAAACAGAGACAGTACTTTTCCAATAAAGGTCCATCTGGTCAAGGCAATGGTTTTTCCAGTGGTCATGTATGGATGTTAGAGTTGGACTATAAAGAAAGCTGAGCAGCGAAGAATTGATGCTTGTGAACTGTGGTGTTGGAGAAGACCCTTGAGAGTCCCTTGGACTGCAAGGAGATCAAATCAGTCAATTCTAAAGGAAATCAGTCCTGAATATTCTTTGGAAGGATTGATATTGAAACTGAAACTCCAATACTTTGGCCACCTGATGTGAAGAGCTGACTCATTTGATAAGACCCTGATGCTGGGAAACATTGAAGGCAGGAGGAGAAGGGGACGACAGAGGATGATATGGTTGGATGGCATCACCAACTCAGTTGAGATGAGTTTGCATGAACTCCAGGAGTTGGTGATGGACAGGGAGGCCTGGCGTGCTGTGGTCCATGGGATCACGAAGAGTCAGACATGACTGAGTGACTGAACTGGACTGAACTGAAGAGCAATTTGAAAGGCAGGAGGGAAGCTAATGGAATTAAAGAGTTTTGAGGTTCTAGCATTATCAGGTAAATTTATCTAAATTGTGTAAAATAATAGATGATTGTTTTATGTTAGATGTTTTATGTTAGATGACTAACAAGTTAATAAAGGGAAAATGGGATAATAAAATTTATTCATTAAAAGCCAGGAAGTAAGGAAAAAAGAGGTCATATCCAAAGTAAATACCAAGATTGTATCTGTAAATCCAACTCAATCAGTAATCATATAAAATTTATGTAGATTAAGTACTAAGTACTTCCAGTAAAACACTGTTCTGCATTGTATCCCCAAACCAACCAATGTCCCTTTAACAGACAATTTTGAAATGTAAAGACACAGAAAGCCTGAGAATAGAAGCATGGAAAAAGGTATATCATGTCAGTGCAAGTGATAGGGAATCAGGTGTAACTTCACTGGTATTTGACAAAGTGGACTTGAAGGAAAAGGCTACTAAAAATAAAGATGGTCCATACAAAAAATGATGTGTATGTTTCAAATGTGAAAGCAATCCAAATGGAACACTTAAGCACATCTTTCTCAAATGCTGATAGAGTAAATGGAAAGATAAAACTTGAAAGGACAGAGAGAGAATCTGATCAAGTTAACATCCATGGTCTAACTAACATATATGGAACATTGTACTCAGTGCTAGTTGATCAAATGATGCATGTGAAACTCTTTTCAAAATTAACTGTTTGCTGGGTCGTACAGGACGATTGATTTCACAAGGTGCAGTCTCATTAAACATTCTAGCAATTCACTGTGTGTGTGTGTAATTTGATTCTGAAATTTATGTGAAAATTCAAGGGGTCATGAGTTCCCAAGGGAGCCTCACAATGAAAGAACTGGAGGACTTAGTAAACATCAAGATATGTTAAAGAGGAATTCTAATTTAATACTGTTATGCTGACCCCAGGATAGACAAATACACATTGTTTCTGAGAAAGATGTCATTAACAATATGGTGGGGAAAGGATGGTGTTTTCAGTTATAGTGTCAGGTAAAAATAACTTTCTTATGGAAGAAGGGTATTTTACCCAAACTCACATCATATATAAAACAGTCAGTTTAATATGAGTATAAATGTAAAAGTCATATAAAAATGGTTAGCCTTTAAAGGAAAATATTAAATACCATTTTCTTAGGTTACTTTGAGTTTTCTTAAATAATAAACACTGTGAGGGGTTTATTGTTATTGTTCAGTGGCTGAGTCATGTTTGACTCTTTGCAACTCATGAACTGCAGCATGACAGGCTTCCCTGTCCTTCACTATCTCCCGGAGTTGGCTGACTCATGTCCATTGAGTCAGTGATGCTATCTAACCCTCTCATCCTCTGCCACTCCCGACTCCTCTTGCCCTCAAATATTTCCCAGCATCAGGCTCTTTTTCAGTGAGTTGGCTCTTTGCATCAGGTGGCCAAAGCATTAGAGCTTCAGCATCAGTTGTTGCAATGAATTTTCAGAGTTGATTTCCTTTAGGATTGACTGGTTTGACCTTGCTGTCCAAGGGACTCTTAAGAGTCTTCTCCAGCATGATTTGAAAGCATTAGTTCTTTGGTGCTCAACTTTATGGTCCAACTCTCACATCCGTACATGACTGCTGGAAAAACCATAGCTTTGATTATTTGGAACTTTGTCATCACAGTGATGTTACTGCTTTTGAATATGCTGTCTAGGTTTGTAATAACTTTTCTTCCAGGAAGCAAAAATCTTTTAATTTTGTGGCTGCAGTCACTGTCCACAGTGATTTTTGGAGCCCAAGAAAATAAAATCTGTCACTGTTTCCATTTTTTTCCCATTTATTTGCCATGGGAGCAGATGCCTTGATCTTAGTTTTCTGAATGTTGAGTTTTAAGCCAACTTTTTCACTCTCTTCTTTCACCTTCTCAGAAAGCTCTTTGGTTCCTCCTTGCTTTCTGCCATAAGGGTGGTGTCATCTGCACATCTGAGGTTACTGATATGTCTCCTGGCAGTCTTGACTCCAGCTTGTGGTTCATCCAGCCTGGCATTTCACATGGCAAATAGATGGGGAAACAATGGAAGCAGTGACAGGCTTTATTTTTTTGGGCTCCAGAATCACTACAGATGGTAACTGCAGCCATGAAATTAAAAGACGCTTGTTCATTGGAAGAAAAGCTATGACAAACCTAGATCGCATATTCAAAAGCAGAGACATTATATTACTGACCAAGGTCCATATAATCAGTGCTATTGTTTTTCCAGTTGTCATGTATGGATGTAAGAGTGGACCATAAAGAAGGCTGAACATTGAAGAATTGATGCTTTTGAACTGTGGTGTTGGAGAAGACTCTTGAGAGTCCCTTGGACTGCAAGGAGATCCTACCAGTCCATCCTAAAGGAAACCAGTCCTGAATACTCATTGGAAGGACTGATGCTGAAGCTGATGGTTGGATGGCATCACTGACTCAATGGACAGGATTTTGAGTAAGCTCTGGGAGTTGGTGATGGACAGGGAAGCCTGATGTGCTGCAGTCCATGGGGTTGCAAAGAGTCAGACACAACTGAGCAACTAAACAACAACTCTGCATAGAAGTAAGCAGAGGGACAATATATAGCCTTGATGTACTCTTTTCCCAATTTTGAATCAGTTCGTTGTTCCATGTCTGGTTCTAGCTGTTGCTTCTTGTCCTGCCTACAGGTTTCTCAGGAGAATAGGTAAGGTGGTCTGGTATTCCCATCTCTTTAAGAATCTTCCACAGTTTGTTGTGATCCACACAAAGGCTTTAGCATAGTCAGTGAAGCAGAAGTAGATGTGTCTTTTTTTTTTGGAATTCACTTGCTTTTGCTATGATCTCGTGGATGTTGGCAATTTGATCTCTGGTTCCTCCTCTTTCTCTAAATCCAGTTTGTACATCAGGAAGTTCTTGGTTCACATACTCCTGAAACCTAACTTGAAGTATTTTGAGCATAATCTTGCTAGCATGTGAAATGCATGCAATTGTACGATGGTTTGAGCATTCTTTGACATTGCCCTTCTTTGAAATTAGAATGAAAACTGATGTTTTCTAGTCCTGTGGCCATTGCTGAGATTTCCAGACTTGCTGTCATACTGAGTGCAGCACTTTAACAGTGTCATCTTTTAGGATTTGAAGTAGCTCAGCTGGAATTCCATCACCTCCACTAGCTTCGTTCATGGTAATACTTCTTGAAGCCCACTTGACTTCACACTCCCAAGATGTCTGCTCTAGGTGATTGACCACACCATTGTGGTTACCCAGTTGTTAAGAGCTTTTTGTGTATTGTTCTTTTGTGTATTCTTGCTACCTCTTCTTAATCTCTTCTGTTTCTGTCCTTTATGTGCCTGTCTTTGCATGAAGTATTCCCTTGGTATCTCCAGTTTTCTTGAGCTCTCTAGTCTTTTCCATTCTGTTGTTTCCCTCTGTTGGAAAACAGTAAATACTACAAAGCAAGTAACCAAGGGAGAGAGGATATTTGTAATGTATTTGTTGAAATAGGACCTGTATTCAGAATGTATTTATAACCACAAATTGATTAAAAAAAAAAAAGAATGACGGAACACTGGAACAAGTAATTCACACAGGAAAATATCTAAATGGCCGTTAAATGTGAAAAAATGGTCAGCTTCGTCATCAGTGCCAACCAAAAGCACCGTGAGGTGCCGTGATATATTCACCACCTTGACCAAAATTAAAAAGGTAATGTCACGTATTTACAGAAATTATCTGAAACTCTAATATGCCAGTGCTGAGTGTTTAAATTGGTATAGGCAGTTTGAAAAACCACTTAGTCATTTGTCCTAGAGCTGAATATATGTGTTTGATGAGATTCAACAATTCCATTAGACATAATCCTAGTAGAAATGTGTTCATACATTTACTAAAAGATTTGTACAAGAACTTTCAAAGCAGCACCATGGATAGTTATCTCAAACTGTAGAAATGCATATTCATGAAATGGAAGATTACAAAGCTTTGTGATAATGAAAGTGTTACAAGTCTGCTTAGGAAATACCGGTGAGTCTCAGCAACAGAGGACTGAGTGAAAGAGGCTGGAGGAAAAGAGTTCATGCTGTATAATTTTGTTTAGGTAAAGTTAAACCTGGGTCAGGGTAATCTATGAACCTGAGTTGTGGTTACCTTGTTTTGAGGGTAGTGGCTGGATGTGGGGGCCTGCACAGACTTCTGGCAGACGGTTTCTTCATCTGTGTGCTGGTTTGTGAGTTAGGTGCGTTTACCTAGTGAGGATTCACTGAACTGTGCACTTAAATTGGGTTTCTTTTCTTTTTTTGCAATTATGCTTCCACAGAAAGCTTACTTTAAAAGAACAGAAGAGTGGGATAAAATGCTCCAGCCTTGAGTTTCTGCTTTGGCACTCTGGGTGGGCTCTCAGAGTATTCCAAGCGAGGGTGAAGCCGTGAGAAGACCTGGGTGAGAACCCAGGTAGTAGCAGAGATGGCAGTGAACTTCTGAGGACTGGAACAGCGGAGGCCAGTGGTCACTGAATGATGGGCCCACAGCGGGGCGTCGCATTAGAGGGGTAGGCGTAGGTCACATCACGGGGTGTTACAGCAGCAGAAGAAAGGCGTGGAAATGGTGTAGTTAGATTGGTGGGATGCCGCTGATGCTTTGAGAGGGCAGTGTGTTGGCTGGATGGAGAGCAGGCTGGAGGGAGCAGACACGCCAGGCGGGAGTTGGTGGTGGAGGAGTGGTTTGATTGTGACCTGGACTTGTGCCTTTGCAGTGGATTTGTTGAGAAGTGCTTGGCTTGTGGTGTATATTACTAGAGACTGAGGGTAACTAACACCAAAAAGGCTTACTGATGGATTGTGTGTTGAAAGAGAAAAGTCCAGAATGACTTTTAAGTGTTTGGCCTCTGTCATACAGGTGGAAAGTGAAAGTCGCTCAGTCGTGTCTGGCTCTTGGCGACCCTGTGAACTATACAGTTCATGGAATTCTCCAGGCCAGAATAGGTGGGTGTCCTTTCCCTTCTCCAGAGCATCTTCCCAACCCAGGGATTGAACCCAGGTCTCCTGCATTGCAGGCGGATTCTTTACCAGCTGAGCCACCAGGGAAGCCCCGTACATACGTTTCTAAGACAGGACAGTGTTTCTAAGGTAGGACAGTTGCAGAGGGAGAGTGAGGGGGCTGGGAGGATTGGGGTGCTCTACTGCATTATAAACTTTGGAAGACACTGTACTCCTTGGGTTTTAGCACAGTATCTGCAACATAAATGTAAGTGACTGAAAGTTTGATTAATTATGTAGTTAATATTTAATCATTCACATTCAATAAACACATTGACTAAGTGTATATAATTTTTACCAGTGGCATCCTTAAAAAAGCTTTAAGAGTTAATAAAACCAATTTTGATTCTTGTGGTATTTTGCTACCTTGGGTTTGTCTACTTTGTAGATTTCTTTTTGTCATGAAGATGGTGATTTGAGTGAAATAAGGTTTTTAAAGAAGCTGATTGGTTGGATATTAAACTGAACATTTTGTTTAGATGTTTTTCTGTTTCTTTGCAGTTACTTTGTGATTACAGCTGTTCTGCTGTTTGGGAATTTGATTCAGTACCAGGTTTCCAATGTGTTTTTGTTTTTGGAATAAATGTTTTCAATTGTTTAACATCTTTTATT
Source organism: Muntiacus reevesi (assembly GCF_963930625.1). NCBI lineage: Eukaryota > Metazoa > Chordata > Mammalia > Artiodactyla > Cervidae > Muntiacus > Muntiacus reevesi. The sequence continues at coordinate 5,108,891 of NC_089264.1, forward strand.
TTTCTTTATTGTTTATGGAAGTCCTTTTAGGTGTTTGGAACGAAAAATTTTCTTTACCAAATGTTTTTCTTTTGCAGATGATAGCATTTTGTTTTAGGTTTCAAATGGAACCACTTAGTGTAGACATTAGTGGAAAAACACCACCTAAGAAGCCTTGAAGAATGTCAGGAATCCTAAAACAAATGTCAGAGTGTTCCTCCTGACACTAATCCTTTAATTTGGAATAAAGCAAAGCAATTCTGTGTTACACCTTTTTCAGAAGTTCTGAAAAATTGTTTTGTTGTGGTGGTTTGTCTACTCATGACAAGATGACTCCTACTTGGGTATGTCAGCCAACTTTTGGTCATTCAGCCAAACCCGAGGTGTGATTGGAAGAATGTTGGGAATCCAGGCTGAATAGTTTGATTAAAAAGGAAAACAAAGCAAAACAATATTTGTATTGTTAGAGTACTTTGATTATTTTTGTGGTTCTGATCACAACTTACAGCCCCCATAGGAAGTTTATGAAATAGATGCATTTGACTGCAGACAGTAGAAACTCCAGTTCATTTAAATAAAGAGAACGCTGTGTTAAGTAAGAGGAAATTCAGCAGTCTGGCAGGCTTTTGAGACGGTTGATTAGTTGACTCTATGGTGTCACCCAGAATACAAAGAGAACTCATATAACTTGTATTTTGGATGTTAACTCCATGTCAGATAGGTGATTTGCAAGTACCTTCTCCCATTCAGAGGGTCTGTCTTTATTTTGTTGATGGTTTCTTCACTGCAGAAGCCTGTTATTTTGACATAGTTCCATTTGCTTATTTCTGCTTTTGTTTCAATTGCTTTTGGAGTGAGATCTGAAAAATATCTCTAACATTATGCCCTGAACACCCATTCATATTGTCACAGGTAGGAAGATTTTTTCTTTTTTGTGACTGAGTAGTATTCCTGTATGTGTGTATGTAGTCAGTGGAGTTTACCACCTATGTTTTCTTCTAGGAGTTTTATGGTTTCTGGTCTTATGTTCAAGTCTTTACTATATTTTGAGTTGCTTTTTGTGTGTGTTGAAAGATACCATAGTCCAGTTTCATTCTTGTGTGTGTGGCTGTCCAGTATCCCCAGCATCGCTTACTGAAGGGACTGTTCTTAACCCACGTGTGTTCTTGCCTCCTTTGTTGTATTAATTGACCAAATGTGTGGGTTTATTTCTGGGCTGTCTCTTCTGTTCCATTGATCTGTGTTTCTGTTTTTAGGCCAGTACCATGCTGTTTTGATTACTGTGTTGTTGTAATATAGTTTAAAATCAGGGAGCGTGATACCTCCAGTTTCATTCTTTCTCAAGATTGCTTTGTCTAATTATACTCTTCATGGTCCCGTACAAGTTTTATGATTGTACTGTTTCTGAGAGGAATGCTATTGGAATTTTTATATGGATTGTATCAGATCTAACTGCTTTGGATAATATGGACATTTTAACAGTATTCATTCTTCCAATTCACGAGCATGGAATATCTTTCCATTTATTTGTGCCTTTGGTTTTTATCAACTATTATCAATGTGTAAAAGTTTTCAGTGTACAGATCTTTTACCTCCTTGGCTAAATTTATTCTTGAGTATTCTTTTTGATGCAGTTGTAAATAGGATTCTTAATTCCTCTTTCTGATAGTTTGTTGTTAATGTATAGAAGTATAACAGATCTTTGTATATTGATTTTGTACCTGCAGCTCTCCTGAATTTGTTAATTCTAACACTTTTTGTAGAGTCTCTAGGGTTTCTGTGTATAAAGTTTTATCATCCACAAATAGTGACAGTTTAAATTTTTCCTTTCAAGTTTGAATGTCTTTATTTCCTGCCTAATTGCTGTGGCTAGGAGTTTCAGTACTGTGTCCAGTAAAAGTGGTGAGATGGGCATTCTTATCTTGTTCTGGAAAGAAAAGCTCTGAGCTTTTCTCTTTTCAATTTGATATCAGCAGTGGGCTTGTCGCATGTGACCTCTATTATGCTTTGGTATGTTCTATTTATACCTACTTTGTTGACAGTTTTTATCATAAATGAGTATAGAATTTTGTCCAATGCTTTTTCTGCATCTGTTGAGATAATCTTATGATTTTATCCTTACTTTGTTAATGTTTTGTATTACATTGATTTGTGGATGTCAAACCATCTCTGTATCCATGGAATAAATCCAACTTGATCATGGTATATGATCCTTTGAATGTATTGTTGAATGTGGTTTGTTGATATTTTGTTAAGGATTTTTACATTTATATTCATCAGAGCTATTAGCCTGTAATTTTTTTTTTCATGTGGCATGCTTGTCTGGTTTTGGCATCAGTGCAGTGCTGGCTCATAAAAAGAGTTGAAAGAGTTTCTTCCTCTTTTAATTTTTTGAAAGAATTTGAGAAGGATTGGTCTTCTTTGAATGTTTGGTAGAATTCATCAGTGAAGGCTTCTGATCATTGGCTCTTGTTTGTTGGGTGGCTTTTGGTTATTGATTTAATCTCCTTCCCTGTAATCAGTTTGTTCAGATTTTCTGTTTCATCATGATTAAGTCTTGGGAGGTTGTGTATTTCTGGGAATTTACCCATTTCTTCTAGATGGTTGAATTTTTTGGTGTGTAACTGTTCATAGTAGTCTCCTTTGATCCACTGTATTTTTTAAGTATCACTTTGAACGCTTCTTTGTTTCTGATTTTATTTGAACCCTTTCTCTTTTTCACTTAGTGAATTTTTTTTTTTATGCTTTATTTATTTATTTATTTATTTAATTTTTCAGTGGGTTTTGTCATACATTGATATGAATCAGCCATAGAGTTACACGAAATCCCCATCCCGGTCTCCCATCCCACCTCCCTCTCCACCCGATTCCTCTGGATCCCCCCAGCCCAACAGGCCCGAGCACTTGACTCATGCCTCCCACCTGGGCTGGTGGTCTGTTTCACCACAGATAATATACATGCTGTTCTTTCGAAATATCCCACCCTCCCCTTCTCCCACAGAGTTCAAAAGTCTGTTCTGTATCTGTACTTCTGTGTCTCTTCTTCTGCCCTGCATATAGGGCCATCGTTACCATCTTTCTAAATTCCGTATATATGTGTTAGTATACTGTAATGTTCTTTATCTTTCTGGCTCACCTCACTCTGTATAATGGGCTCCAGTTTCATCCATCTCATTAGAACTGATTCAAATGAATTCTTTTTAACGGCTGAGTAATATTCCATGGTGTATATGTACCACAGCTTCCTTATCCATTCATCTGCTGATGGGCATCTGGGTTGATTCCATGTCCTGGCTATTATAAACAGTGCTGCGATGAACATTGGGGTGCACGTGTCTCTTTCAGATCTGGATTCCTCAGTGTGTATGCCCAGAAGTGGTATTGCTGGGTCATATGGTAGTTCTATTTCCAGTTTTTTAAGAAATCTCCACACTGTTTTCCATAGTGGCTGTACTAGTTTGCATTCCCACCAACAGTGTAAGAGGGTTCCCTTTTCTCCACACCCTCTCCAGCATTTATTGCTTGTAGACTTTTGGATAGCAGCCATCCTGACTGGCGTGTAATGGTACCTCATTGTGGTTTTGATTTGCATTTCTCTGATAATGAGTGATGTTGAGCATCTTTTCATGTGTTTGTTAGCCATCTGTATGTCTTCTTTGGAGAAATGTCTGTTTAGTTCTTTGGCCCATTTTTTGATTGGGTCATTTATTTTTCTGGAATTGAGCTTCAGGAGTTGCTTGTATATTTTTGAGATTAATCCTTTGTCTGTTTCCTCATTTGCTATTATTTTCTCCCAATCTGAGGGCTGTCTTTTCACCTTACTTATAGTTTCCTTTGTTGTGCAAAAGCTTTTAATTTTCATTAGGTCCCATTTGTTTATTTTTGCTTTTATTTCCAATATTCTGGGAGGTGGGTCATAGAAGATCTTGCTGTGATTTATGTCGGAGAGTGTTTTGCCTATGTTCTCCTCTAGGAGTTTTATAGTTTCTGGTCTTACATTTAGATCTTTAATCCATTTTGAGTTTATTTTGTGTATGGTGTTAGAAAGTGTTCTAGTTTCATTCTTTTACAAGTGGCTGACCAGTTTTCCCAGCACCACTTGTTAAAGAGATTGTCTTTTTTCCATTGTATATCCTTGCCTCCTTTGTCAAAGATAAGGTGTCCATAGATTCGTGGATTTATCTCTGGGCTTTCTATTCTGTTCCATTGATCTATATTTCTGTCTTTGTGCCAGTACCATACTGTCTTGATGACTGTGGCTTTGTAGTAGAGTCTGAAGTCAGGCAGGTTGATTCCTCCAGTTCCATTCTTCTTTCTCAAGATTACTTTGGCTATTCGAGGTTTTTTGTATTTCCATACAAATTGTGAAATTATTTGTTCTAGTTCTGTGAAAAATACCGTTGGTAGCTTGATAGGGATTGCATTGAATCTATAGATTGCTTTGGGTAGAATAGCCATTTTGACAATATTGATTCTTCCAATCCATGAACACGGTATGTTTCTCCATCTGTTTGTGTCCTCTTTGATTTCTTTCATCAATGTTTTATAGTTTTCTGTGTATAGGTCTTTTGTTTCTTTAGGTAGATATACTCCTAAGTATTTTATTCTTTTTGTTGCAATGGTGAATGGTATTGTTTCCTTAATTTCTCTTTCTGTTTTTTCATTGTTAGTATATAGGAATGCAAGTGATTTCTGTGTGTTAATTTTATATCCTGCAACTTTACAATATTCATTGATTAGCTCTAGCAATTTTCTGATAAAGTCTTTAGGGTTTTCTATGTAGAGGATCATGTCATCTGCAAACAGCGAGAGTTTTACTTCTTCTTTTCCAATCTGGATTCCTTTTATGTCTTTTTCTGCTCTGATTGCTGTGGCCAAAACTTCCAAGACTATGTTGAATAGTAGTGGTGAGAGTGGGCATCCTTGTCTTGTTCCTGATTTCAGAGGAAATGCTTTCAATTTTTCACCATTGAGGGTGATGGTTGCTGTGGGTTTGTCATATATAGCTTTTATTATGTTGAGGTATGTTCCTTCTATTCCTGCTTTCTGGAGAGTTTTAATCATAAATGAGTGTTGAATTTTGTCAAAGGCTTTCTCTGCATCTATTGAGATAATCATATGGTTTTTATATTCCAATTTGTTAATGTGGTGTATTACGTTGATTGATTTGCGGATATTAAAGAATCCTTGCATTCCTGGGATAAAGTCCACTTGGTCATGGTGTATGATTTTTTTAATATGTTGTTGGATTCTGTTTGCTAGAATTTTGTTAAGGATTTTTGCATCTATGTTCATCAGTGATATTGGCCTGTAGTTTTCTTTTTTTGTGGCATCTTTGTCTGGTTTTGGAATTAGGGTGATGGTGGCCTCATAGAATGAGTTTGGAAGTTTACCTTCATCTGCAATTTTCTGGAAAAGTTTGAGTAAGATAGGTGTTAGCTCTTCTCTAAATTTTTGGTAGAATTCAACTGTGAAGCCATCTGGTCCTGGGCTTTTGTTTGCTGGAAGATTTTTGATTACAGTTTCGATTTCCTTGCTTGTGATGGTTCTGTTAAGATCTTCTATTTCTTCCTGGTTCAGTTTTGGAAAGCTATACTTTTCTAAGAATTTGTCCATTTCATCCAAGTTGTCCATTTTATTGGCATAGAGCTGCTGGTAGTAGTCTCTTATGATCCTTTGGATTTCAGTGTTGTCTGTTGTGATCTCACCCTTTTCATTTCTTATTTTGTTAATTTGGTTCTTCTCTCTTTGTTTCTTAATGAGTCTTGCTAATGGTTTGTCAATTTTGTTTATTTTTTCAAAAAACCAGCTTTTAGCTTTGTTGATTTTTGCTATGGTCTCTTTAGTTTCTTTTGCATTTATTTCTGCCCTAATTTTTAAGATTTCTTTCCTTCTGCTAACCGTAGGGTTCTTCATTTCTTCCTTCTCTAATTGCTTTAGGTGTAGAGTTAGGTTATTTATTTGGCTTTTTTCTTTTTCTTGATGTAAGCCTGTAATGCTATGAACCTTCCCCTTAGCACTGCTTTTACAGTGTCCCATAGGTTTTGGGTTGTTGTGCTTTCATTTTCATTCGTTTCTATACATATTTTGATTTCTTTTTTGATTTCTTCTATGATGTGTTGGTTATTCAGAAGCGTGTTATTTAGCCTCCATATGTTTGAATTTTTAACAATTTTTTTCCTGTAATTGAGATCTAATCTTACTGCACTGTGGTCAGAAAAGATGACTGGAATGATTTCAATTTTTTTGAATTTTCCAAGACCAGATTTATGGCCCAGGATGTGATCTATTCTGGAGAAGGTTCCGTGTGCACTTGAGAAAAAGGTGAAGTTGATTGTTTTGGGGTGAAATGTCCTATAGATATCAACTAGGTCTAGCTGGTCCATTGTGTCATTTAAGGTTTGTGTTTCCTTGTTAATTTTCTGTTTAGTTGATCTATCCGTAGTTGTGAGTGGGGTATTAAAGTCTAACACAATAATAGTGGGAGACTTTAATACCCCACTCACTTAGTGAATTTAAGTGAAGTTTTGTAAATTTTAACTTTACAAAGATTTGTCTCTTAGTTTCGTTGTTCCTTTCTATTGTCTGTAAAATCTCTGTATTATGTATTTTTCACTCTGATCTTTCCTCTTCCTTGTACTAACTTTAGGATTCATTTGTTCTTTTGCTACTTTGTTTAGGTATAAAGTTAGTTTGAGATTTTTGTTTGCTTTTGAGGTCAGCCTGTATCACTATGAACTTCCCTCTTAAAACTGCCTTTGCTTCATCCCCTCAATTTTAGAAAGTTGTGTTTCCATTTTTATTTGTCTGAAGGTATTTAAAAATATTCTCTTATTTCTTCATTGATCCTTTGGTTGTGTAGCAGTGTGCTGTTTAATGTCTCTGTGTTTATTTTTTCCAGTTTTCTTATAATTGATTATTCATTTCATACCTTTGTGCCCCCAAAAGATGGTTGACTTGATTTTGGTATTCTTATGTTATTGGGATTTGTTTTGTGGCCTAACATCCTGGAGAAAGTTATATGTGCACTTGAAAGAAATGTATAATCTGCAGATTTTGGGTGGAATGCTTATATATATATATATAAAGTTTATCTGATATGTCATTTAAGACCAGTGTTTCCTTGATTGTCTGGATGGTCTGTTTATGTTAGTGGCATATTAAAGTCCTTTACTCTTTTTGTATTATGGAGAACTTCTTTCTTTATGTCCATTAATACTTGCTCTATATGCTCAGTTGCTCCTGTGTTAGATGTATAAATATTCAAAAATGTTATATTTTCTTGTTGGATTGACCCCTTTATGATTGTGTAATGCTCTTGTATGTCTTTTGTTAATAGTCTTTATTTTAAAGTCTATTTTATGAAAGTATTGTTATCCCAGCTTTCTTTTCATTACATTTACATGGAATATCTATTTCTCTCCCTCCATTTCCAGCCTGAGTCTTTAGACCTAAAGCAAGTCTCTTATAGGCAGCATATAGGTAGATCTTTTTTTAAAAAAGAATAATAATCCATCCAACTATCCTGTGCTTCTTGATTGGAGAATTTGGATCACTTATATTTTTAAATTTATTTTTTGTTGGAGGAAAATAATTTGACAATGTTGTGTTGGTTTGTTCTGCACAATAACATATATATATATATATGTCTCCCCTCCCTCTTGAGCCTCCCTCCCCTCCTTCTGTTCCGCTCCTCTAGGCCGTCACACAATGCCAGGCTGGGCTCGCTGTGTTATGTAGCAGCTTCCCACTAGCTGTTTTACACATGATGATGTATGTATATCGGTGCCACCTTTCAATTCATCCTTCCCTCTCCTTCCCCCATTTAGAGTAACTATTGATAGATATGCACTTACTTCCATTTTGTTTCTGCTTGTTTTTGTGTTTTCCTGTTACTTTCTTCTCTCGGTTTATTCCTTTGTGGTTTGTTGATTTTCTTTAGTATTATGTTTGGGTTCCTTTCTCTTATATTTTTGTTTTGGGCTTTTGATTTATCTTTACAATGAAGTTCATATATAGCAATCTATATTTAAAGCAGTTTTAAGTTGATACTTGCTTAAGTTCAATTTCATTCTAAAACCACTACATTTTTAACTCCCCAGGCCACATTTCATGTTTTATAGGTCATTATGTTTTTATTTTGTGTATCCTTTACTACTAGTTATTATAGTTGATTTACTACTTTTATCTTTTAATCGTCATACTAGCTTTATAAGTGGTTGAGTCACTACCTTCCCTGTATATTTTGCCCTTACCAGCAAGAGGTTTTTCTATCATATGTTTTCTTATTTCTAGTTACAGGCTTTCATTTTTCATTGAATTCTCTTTAACTTTTCCTATAAGGCTGCTTTAGTGGTGATACATTCTTTTAGTTTTTGCTTGTCTGAAAAGCTCTTGCTGTCTCCTTCAGTTCTGAGTGATGGCCTTGTTGTATACTCTTAGTTAGCTTTTTTCCTTTCTACACTCTGAACATATCAGGTCACTCCTGTCTGCTTTGTGCAGTTTCTGCTGAGAACTCCACTGATGGTCTTATCAGTGCTTCCTTATGCATGACTAGTTGTTTTTCTCTTTTTTTTTTTTTTTTGAAATTCTGTCTTTCACTTTTGACATACTAATTGTAATGTCTTGGTGAGGATCTCCTTAGGTTTATCTTGTCTGGGATTCTCTATGCTTTTTGGACTTGGTTGTCTGTTTCCTTCCCCAGATTAGGGACGTTGTGAGCTGTATTTTTTCAGATAGGTTTTCTGTCGATTTCTCTCTCCCTTTCTTTTCTAGGACCCCTATAATGCAAGTGTTAGTATGGGTGGTGTTGTCTCAGAGGTCCCTTAAACTGGCCTCCTTTTAAAGTGTTCTTCTTTTCTTTTGGCTGATCTGATTAGGTGATTTCCATTACTATGTCTTCCATGTTGGTGATCTATTCTTTTGTATTATCTAATCCACTGTTGATTCCATTTAATGTATTTTTCATTTCAGTTACTCTATTCTTAAACCCTGATTGGTCCATTCTTATATTGTCTATTTCTTCTTTGATGTTCTCACTGTGCTCATCTCCTGAGTTTGATGAATAATTTTATGACTATTACTTTGAGTTCTTTATCAGGTAGATTGCTTACTTTCATATCACTATAGTCTTTTTCTGAGGTTTTGTCTTGTTTTTTTTATTTGGAACATTTTGTTGTTGTTGTTTCCTCATTTTGCTTGGCTGATTGTCATTATTTCTATGCTTTAGGCAAAACTGCTACCTTTGTTGGTGTTGGTGGAGTGTCCTTACGTAAGTGACGATCCGTCTTCAGTTCTGTGCTAGGTCTTGATTGCTTCATGATTCTTTGTTGTTGTATATACCACCTGATTTATTATCAATATGTCACTGTGGTTGACGGCATGTCAAGACCTGTCAGTGTTCCAAGGGGAGGAATCTCACTTAGCGCCTAGTTTCAGGCTGATTAGAAGCCAGACCCTCAGGCAGCAATTTTTAAGCTTTGCAGGTGTATACAGTCCTGTGTAGCTGCAGTTATAATCCCTGATGACCTCCAGACCAGGAGGGCTAGAGTTGTCCCCTGGGTGACAGTTGCAGAAATCAAATCAAGCATTTTGACTAGTGTATAAGCAGCTTTCTGGGGAATCTTGGGCATTTGTGAGGCCAAGGGCATGTGGCATGGTGTTTCCTTACTCACATTCCTTGGGAGGCTGCTCTTACTCTATAGACATGGGGAAACTTGAATTGTATTCCTCAGGGTGAAGCTCCAGGCTTTCACAGAAAGACAGGGGTTGTGTTTCAGCCTGCAGTCTAGGCAGTGTGCTGGTGGTAGTGACCCGTCAAGAGCTGTGTTGTCTATTGTAGTCTTGTGGGGCCCGGGAATGCCAGCCCCCTTGGCCAGCATGGCCAGGTGGTCATGGGGTGTCCCCTGTGTGGACTGCACCCTCCCTGGCTTTAGCGAGGCCACTGGAGAGTAAGGGGCGGGGCTTGCATTCTTGCTTCAGGAAGGCAGCAGGAAAATGAATTGAGTATGCCAGCCTGCAGGCTTCAGTGTCGCAGCTGGAGAGTGCCCAGGCTGTGCACGCATGTCAGTCTGACCAGGGAGTATGAGGCCACGTGACCTCTCGCCCCTGCTGGCCCAGCACAGGGAGCAAGGTCGAGCTGCAGCTGGCTGGGCGCTCCGGCTTCAGCAGAGGGGCTGCCCAGTTCTGCAGTCACTGTGCCCAAGTGGAGCTCACGTGCTAGCAGATTAGGTGGGAAACCCAACAACAGTGTCTCCCAGGGCCTCCTCCTATCTGTGGGGAGCATTTCCACCATTCCTCACCCCTTCAGCTGATGCTTGTAGATTCAAAAATGGCTCTCCATCACGTAGTCTTGGCATTTTTCAAACTGCTGTTATTTTGCTGTGTTTCAACTGAGTGAGGCTACTTGAAAGCCCTTTAAGAAGAGAGTCTTAGTTTCCTGTAGCACCTTGGGACCCTTAGATGTCAACCCTTTGGTTCTCTAAGGCAGGTATTTTGGGAGATTGTCTCTCCAGTGTAGATCACAGGGGCCGCAGTGCACACCGTGGGGACCAGCTCCTTGGTCCTCCAGGAGAAGCGCCCACCCAAGGAGCCCCCTCCTATCATGTGCCCTCGGGCTGGGGTGGGGGTTCTGGCAGCAGCCCTTCTTGCCCCCCTCTCTGTCTTGATGTGGTCCTTCTTATCCTTTGTTGTAGAGCAGCTGTTCAGCTAGTTCTCAGGTTCTTTCCAGAGGAGGTTGATCCAGATGTAGGTGTGTATTCACTGTGTCTTCGGGAGGCGCTAACTTCAGGTTCTTCCTGTGCTGCTGTCTTGAAGAGACCCCCCCCCCCCCATCACCATTTTCCATTATTTTCACAGTAGCCGTCTAGTGGGTGTGCAGGAGAGCTACTATTTTGAGGCATGTACTCACTATCCAGAAGCAGTTAGTAACTAGTGATAGACTAGATGCCTCTATGATGAAATTAAACAAGGGTCAGTGTAAAGTCAGCTTTTCAAGTTCAAGATGGGGGATACTGGACTTGACATTGAGTCATATGCAGATGTCTTAAGGGTTCACTTGCTTTATGTGGACATTTTAGTTAGCAATATTACTTGGTGGCTAGATAAAAAATCCAGATTGCAAATAGAGAAATAGAATCGTGTGATCATGGGAGAGAAGAATGCCATTTTACTACACGCTGGTCAGACCACATCAGGAGGATCACGTCAAGTTCTGGGTGTTAGATACGGATCTGGAAATGGATAAACGGCTGACAGTCAGCAGAGTACAGCCGCACAACAAAGGGTTTGAAAACTGAGTTGGAAATCAGTAAGTAGGGAACTGAGCTTCTTAACCTGAAGAAGAGCAGGAGCAGAATCAGTCTTTGTATGTTTTAAGGTGTTGTATGCAAAGGCTTTCCTGGTGGCTCAGTGGTAAAGAATCCACTTGCCAGTGCTGGAAACACCGGTTCGATCCCTGGGTCGGGAAGATCCGCTGGAGGAAGAAATGGTAGCCCACTCCAGCATTGCCTGGGAAATCCTACGGACAGAGGAGCCTGGTGGGGTACAGACCATGGGCTCACAAAGTTGGACACGACTGAGTAACTAAACTGCAGTTTGTTGTGTGAAAGATGGTGAAGGCTTAGCTTTCCTGTTCTTGAGGACAGAACTGAAAAACAAAATCATTATGTAAAAGTAGAGAGAAACATGTTTCTAATCAACATGAGAAAAACCTTTCTGGCAGAGAGTTCCTACTGTGGGCAGTGTTTGAGTTAAGCTGGATGGAGGTAGGAGCTTTGCTGAAAAAGGTGTTCCTCTCCCAGATGGAGACCTGGCCCAGTGGATCTGTGTGAAAACCTCTGTGTCTTCTTCCGTGTGCTAGAGATTATGCAAAGCTAGATAAAAACCAGTTCTGTACATAAAAGCCTAGAACATAGTAGGTGTCCAGTTTTGCCTGTTCAAGGTCAACTCTTCCCAGGCTTGCTTCACACTGAACTCTTCAGTTTCACGTTTCATTAACCTCTACATGTGCCTTTGCTTTTGCCACCAGGGCTTCCCTCATGGCTCAGCTGGTAAAGAATCTGCCTGCAATGCAGGAGACCTGGGTTCCATCCCTGGGTTGGGAAGATTCTGAAGAAGGAAATGGCTACCCACTCCAGTATGCAGGCCTGGAGAGTTCCATGGACTATATATCCATGGGGTTGCAAAGAGTCGGACGTGACTGAGCGACTTTGACTTACTCTCCTGCTTGTATCCCCCCCACTTTCCTACTGAACTGATGGTGGCGGAGGGGACCTCTCCTCACTGCTCTTGGAATACCTGAGGCAGGTCACTCTTAAAGCGTCTATTGGAGTGTCTGTCCCTGCTCGCTGGGTCCTAAGCTCGCTCACAGGGATTGAGTATGATTTGCTGTTGATCTTTGATTTCTCAGTGTAAACTAAACGTGTTCATTGAATGCAGCGAAAAGGGGCACAGTTATTATCTGTGTGCCTCAGTGCCAGTGCAGTGCTTGACACCCTGACTCGCTTATCACTGAAATAATAGAGAAGTTGACCGTATCTTTTCTCTTCAGTTTAGGTAGTTACATCTTTGGGTAGTTCTGCACAGTCTAGTTGGGTGTGTGGGCTTGATGTCCCAGCGAGGCCTGGCGGGCACTCTCCTTCTGCCCTCTCTCCTGCTCCTCTCCCTTCTCCCCTCTCTCCTGCTCACCTCGTGCTCCCTCCTCTTCCTCACTGCCTCCTCCCTGCTTCCTGTCCGCCTTTCTCGACTTCCTCCCTCTCCCTCCTCCCCTCACCTCGTGCTCCCTCCTCTTCCTCACTGCCTCCTCCCTGCTTCCTGTCCGCCTCTTTCTCCACCTTCTCCCTCTCCCTCCTCCCCTCACTCTGTGCTCCCACCTCTTCCTCACTGCCTCCTCCCTGCTTCCTGTCCACCTCTTTCTCCACTTTCTCCCTCTACCTCCTCCCCTCACTGCATCTCCCTCCTCTTCCTCACTGCCTCCTCCCTGCTTCCTGTCCACCTCTTGCTCCACCTCCTCCCTCTCCCTCCTCCCCTCACCTTGTGCTCCCACCTCTTCCTCACTGCCTCCTGTCTGCTTCCTGTCCGCCTTTCTCCACCTCCTCCCTCTCCCTTCTCCCCTCACCCCATGCTCCCACCTCTTCCTCACTGTCTCCTCCCTGCTTCCTGTCTGCCTCTTTCTCCATCTCCTCCCTCTCCCTTCTCCCCTCACCCCGTGCTCCCTCCTCTTCCTCACTGTCTCCTCCCTGCTTCCTGTCTGCCTTTCTCGACTTCCTCCCTCCCCCTCCTAGCACAACTCCGCGCCCTCCTTAGACTGTGTTCTCATGCAGAGTTCGGTAGGCTTTTTGACTCTGTAGTTCATGTATCAGTTAACCAAGCCTGAGGAGTTCCCTAAGAGATTCCAGATCACTTGTGTGTTGACAAGGAGGGTTTTTTTCTCTAATATGGCAAATGAGGTTCAAACATACCTTGTTGAATCTGTACACATGTATATTTTTATTTCCTTTCTTCCTAGTTTTTTATTTTATGTATATGTGCCGGCCTCCTGGTGCCAACCGTCCGTTGATTCTCTAGTATTAAGCAGCACAGGCTCTGTCTGCATTCGGTGTAGTTTGCGTTTTTATGTTTGCCGAGACCTTTGGCTGTCATTAGGTAGTGATTCAATGTGAGAGCAACAGGCAGGCTGGAGTTCTCTTTAGGAGCAACTTGGTTTATTTCCATCTGAGTGTATAAGCTGTGTAGTTACTTAGGTCTGTTTTAGTAACAAATTGAAGCTCTAATTTATTTTGAATATACAAAAGCTAATTTAATGAATTTTTTCTCAGGACAGGTATAGTATTTCTACAAGTCAGAAACACTAGCATGATGTGACCACTCTGTACACAGTGGAGACGCTCCAAACACTACTGAAAGATTGCTTTAATTTCTACCTGCAGAATTTCGTGCTTTCTTTTTATATAAAGAAGATTAATGCTCATGGGCTTGAATAAATTCCATTTAATACTTTGGCCTATAATTTCCTTACTCTAAGATGAATGACTGCTATGAAAGTACTTTGTTCTCTGAAGAATTTTTAGGGCAGCTTAAGTAATTAATGTTTTGATGTGCATATTTGTTATTTTTAAACTTTTGATTAACGAAACATGTTTTTAAAATTATGCTTTTTCTTCTCTCCGGCCCCAGAAATCAGTTGAAACACATAGGTCATCTTTTGTCCCTGTTGAAGATGATAATTTTGCATTTTGCAAATGTCAGATCTTTCAAAGCCCAGAGGAGGGGCTATTGCATCTTGTCTTCAGTTTGCGTATTAGAAAGTGGATTGTAGGTGACTCAAGAGGAATGCATTCTTACGTGGGTAGAGACTGCCGATCTTGTGCTCAGTTTTTAATCTATGCGCTTCACATCTAGGTCATAGAGAATGTGGGGATAATTCTCCACAAAGAAAATCTTTTTTTTAAGATCTTTTATAGATTGCCTGCTGTCCATGCAACCTTTCACAGGTTTATCACAAAAAGGTCTTCGTTCCTAGGTAAATTTGCATGTTTTTCTTTAATTCTGTGGCACTGTATTATTGCCAGAGCACCTGTTATCATTCTAAGACATCTATGTCATTTCTGTGGAGAAAAAAGACTCTTGTGGGTTGTTTAACTTCTCATTTTAACCTCTAGGTCTATAGATCTTTACCTGGAAATCAGGAATCTAAAAAGCTCTGACTCCTCTGGGTCCTCCCAGTGCACCAGGCCCGAGCACTTGTCTCATGCATCCCACCTGGGCTGGTGATCTGTTTCACCATAGATAATATACATACTGTTCTTTCGAAACATCCCACCCTCACCTTCTCCCACAGAGTTCAAAAGTCTGTTCTGTACTTCTGTGTCTCTTTTTCTTTTTTGCAATCGGGTGGAGAGGGAGGTGGGAGGGGGGATCGGGATGGGGAATACGTGTAACTCTTTGGCTGATTCGGTCAATGTATGACAAAACCCACTGAAATGTTGTGAAGTAATTAGCCTCCAACTAATAAAAATAAATTAAAAAAATAAATAAATAAAAAGCTCTGAAAACTAAATTATTTTTTAGATAACTTGTTTGGTAGTAGAGTCTAACTTGAACCAATGTGAGGCAATTTATAGCCTTCTGTTCTTATCCTACTTAGCATGAATATTGATACTTCTAGTTGCAGAAACATGAGTATGTTTGATTATGGGCTGGTATTCAAAATCCTGTAGAAAACATTATGTAAATAAAGTGTATGCACAAAATTACCTTTCTAAAATAAATTAAAAAAAATCAGCTTTCAGTAACGTATGATCTTGTAATATTGTTTAGGGACATTTCCAGTTCTTATTGAGGTTAAAGACCAAGAAATATAGATATTTCTGTAGTAGAGATCTGTTAAAGGCAAGTGTAATTGTGTAACAACAGATGAGTAAAGAAGTGATTTTAGAGTCAGTAAGGGACTTTTTTGTCCAAAAATAAGAAACACTTGTCCCATGCACGTACAAAAACCTTAATATTAAACTCTAATGACCATCTCACTGGGCCCAGGACTTTACCTTCCAAATGTGTTCACTGGGTGAAATGGAAACAACATTGGAAAGTTGCCTGCAATGAACTCCTGCAGGATTTTACTAAATCTTATATATTCATGATACAGAACATAATACCCACATGTCTTAAGTTGTTCTGACTTGCAGGAGTTCATTGCAGGCAACTTTCCAATGTTGTTTCCATTTCACCCAGTGAACACATTTGGAAGGTAAAGTCCTGGGCCCAGTGAGATGGTCATTAGAGTTTAATATTAGGGTTTTTGTACCTGCATGGGACAAGTGTTTCTTATTTTTGGACTAACAGCTGCCAGTAAAATGAGATATCTCTGGACAAAGAAGGTGTTTTTGCCACTTTGTAATTTTAGATGACTTATCTTAAAAGGTAGTTTGTTGCAAAATTAAAAACACTCAGTCCAGCAAAGTCCTAGATTTGTAAGCACACTTTAAAAAACTCAAGCTAATGTTACATAATACCTTTTAGGCTTCAATTTCCCCAACTTCTCCTTTTTAGTGGGTTCTGCATCTGTATTTTTAATGATTTAATATGTCTTTATGAGGTGAAAAAATAATAGAAAAATATTTATGGTCAATAGTTTCCTCATGTGTTAAATTCTTGATACATGTTTGATATCTCTATATACACTAGTGGAAGTGTACTCAGGCAGCTCTATAATAAATGTAAAAAACATAATTTAAAGTTTAAGATTTAGAGAGAACTGATGAAATAGAATATGTGGAAGCATTTATTTTTTATTCTATAAGAGGAACTGATTGTTTCTGTAACCCAAGAATTAGTATTAAAATTGAAACAGAATACAGAGTAGCTCCCTTCTCTATTCTTTCTCTTCCCTCCTTTCACTTACTGTGAGACTGAATTCCTTACATTAAACCTAAGTTTATATTTAAAGGCATTCACATTCTTTTTACATAAAAGTGAAAGTGTTAGTCGCTCAGTCTTGTCTTCCCTCTATTCATAGAATTTTCCAGGCAGGAATACTGTAGTGGGTTTGGCATTCCCTTCTCTAGGGGATCTTGACCCACGGATTGGACCTGGGTGTCCTGCATTACAAGCAGATTTCTTATCGTCTGAGCCACCACGGAAACCCCATTTGTAGATTATAAATCATTGTTAGTCCCCTCATCTGGGTGAAAGAAGCAAGAAATTGAGGCCTCTCTCTGTCCTTCAGCTTCATGGAACTGGAATTTGTCCAACAACCTGAGTGAACTTGAAAGCAGATTCCTACATACAGTCTTCTTCACAGACTAAGCAGAGAATCCTGTCAAGCTCATCCAGACTTCTGTCGTATAGAACTCGGAGATAAGAAATAGGTATAGTTTTAAGCTATTTGTGGTAATTGTTCAGTGATAGAAAACTAATGCAGATTTTGGCACCGGGAGAAGATTGTTAGTTTTCTGCTTTTGCCTTTAACTAATCACTTCAAATTTAGTGGCTTTGAGCAACATCCCCACCCCTTTTTTTAATCTTACAGTTTTAATGGTGAGAAGTCTGTGCAAATTCTCTGTGTAATGGTCTTTCAAGGTCATATCAAGGTGTTGGCAGGGCTGAGTAATCTTAATCTGGAGGTTTTGAGAATCAGTTTGCTTCAAGCTCATTGAGGTTGTTGATTGAATTCAGTTCCCTGAGGTTATAAGACTGATTTCTCTACTCTGTTGCTGGGATTGCTTTTAGTCCCTGGATCTCTTTGGAGGTTGCTCTCAGATTGCCTTGATGCTTGTCCATCTCAGCCGTGGAGAATTCCCTCATGTCAAATTCTTCTCATGCTTTCTGGGTCTCCAACTTCTTTTCTGCTATCAACCAGAGAAAACTCTGCTTTTGAACATCTCTTGTGATTAGATTAGGCTCCCCAGGATTAATCTTCCATTTGCCATACAGGATAATCATAGCGATAGCTTGTCATACTCAAGGTTTTGCTTACACTCAATTAGGAGGGCCTTCTACAGGGTGAGAGTCCTGAGGAGTTCCTCTTAGAATTCTGCTCATCAGTCTGCAGCTGGTGACTTGGGTGCCAAGTGTATCAAGGTAGTGTGACGTTGTGGGCACAGGAATCAGATTCTCTTGGTTCAAACTCTAGCTCTAGTACTTAACTTCTCAGGTGGCGCTAGTGGTAAAGAATCTGCCTGCCAGTGCAGGAGACTTAAGAGGCCCAGGTTTGATCCCTGAGTTGGGAAGGTCCCCTGGAGGAGGGCACGTCAACCCACTCCGGTATTCTTGCTGGAGAACCCCAGGGACAGAGGAGGCTGGTGAGCTACAGTCCATAGGGTCGCACAGAGTTGGACAAGGTTGAAGCAACTTAGCACACGTTCACACTAGCACTTAACTAGCTGTGAAACAGGTTATTCTCTTTGTGCCAAGAGCTTTTCTTGACATCTGAACAAGAGTAGTTTAGGATGCTCTGATTGAGGGGAGGGGGAGAGTCAGATCCTGTGCTCTTGGTCAGGAAAAGGCAGAGCATCTGACCCAGAAGCAGGTTCAGGTTTGGGATTTGAGTCCCAAGGTAGAGAAGAATGTAGAAGGTCAGTTTCCTGGGAGTCTCTCATCTGATAGGCCGGGAACTGTAATCCGCCATCCGGATTACCCGTCTCAGAAGAGTGGGACTGTTGGTCTGTAGGACCGAGGAGCACCAGCTGGCAGGTACCAGGTCTGTCCTTCGTCTGACTTTGGGTGAGTTTTAACAGTGCATGCCTGTGCCTTATTTTAAAAGGTTGGGGTTGAGGGAAAGGAATCCAATGACTAGAGTGACTATATTAAGTATAAAGCCAGCTGTATGGGATCCTAGTCGCTTGGGGAGTAGGTTGGGAATGAGGTATCAGATTGTCCCATGGAAAAACAAATCAGAAATGAAACTAGGATTTGGGGTTACCAGAGCTGAAACGGGATTGACTTCAGGGCTGACGTAGCAATGTGTGTGCTCAGCTACGTCTGACTCTGCGTGCCCCCGTGGGCTGTACCCGCCAGGCTCCTCTGCACCTGTACTTTCCCAGGCAGGAATACTGCATTGGGTCACCTTTCCTTCTCCAGGGGATCTTCCCAGCCCAGGGATTGAACCCCGGTCTCCTGTGTCTCCTGCATTGGCAGGCAGAATCTTTACCACTGCACCATGTGGGACTTAGCACCAGCAAGGCCTGACTCATCTCGGTGTCCTCCCATCTTCTCAGGCAGACCGCGTGCTGTTCTCAAAGGCATGGCAATTTGAGGGTGAGGACTCAGTGGCTGAGTGGGGAAGTTGGAGGGCCCCCAAAAACAGCTCAGTAAGCTCCAGGTCTCTGAAAGGGGTCACATTCCTGATGGGTCCCTTGGAACGCCCAAGATTCTTTTTCAGATGGGCTCGTACCCAGGGGAGTTTTCATTTCTGTCAGCTCCGTAGGCCCGGGCATTCGTGTCCAGCTACAAAGAAATCAGATCAGGGGAAAATCCCCAGCTTTCTTTATCAGAAAACATCCTCTGCTGCAGTGTTTGTGTCCCGGGTTTGAATGGCATTCCTTGCCAGGCCTTTAGCTGCCAGAGCATTATTGATGCCAGACATTTGGTCTGTAACAGGGCGATGCCCCTGTCCCGGTGATCTTGCTTCCTGGCAGCTTGAGTCTTTTGGCAGGATTCTAGAGAATGAGCTACAGTAAGAGCTTGTGTAACATGGGTGTTGGGGTGCCTTCTGAGGCCATCCTTCTCTTCACATTCAGGTGATAGGAAGTAAAGAACTTCAACTGGAAAGTTTTTGTTTGTTTGTTTATGTATTTTTTTAAATACATAATTAAACTTTTATTTATTTTTAATTGAAAGATAATTGCTTTGCAAAATAGTGTTGGTTTCTGCCAGACATCAGCATGAATCAGCCTTAGGTATACATATGTAGGCCCCCCCCTCCTACCCCCTTCCCACCTCTCACCCAGTCCGAGCCCTCTAGGTTGTCCCAGAACTCTGGTTTGCTTGCCGAGTCTACAGCAGAGTCCCACTGGCTGCGTCTCTGTCACACGCTGGTGTGTCTGCTTCCATGCTGCTCTCCATCTGCCCTGCCTTCTCCCCCTCCAGACCTGTGTCCGCAGCCTGTTCTCCGTGTCTGTGTCTCCACGGGTGCCCTGCAGATAGGCTCATCAGTGCCATCTTTCTAGATTCCATATGTGTATTAATATATGATATCTGTTTTTCTCTTTTTTACTTCACTCTGTGTAATAGGCTTTGTGTTCATCCACCTCACTAGCACTGACTCAAATGCGTTCCCTTTTATGGCCAGGTGTATTCAGTTATATATCTGTACCACATCTTCCTTATCCATTCATCTGTTGATGACATCCAGGTTGCTTCCATGTCCTAGCTATAGTAAACAGTGCTGCAGTGAGCACTGGGATATATGTGTCTTTCTCAGTTATGACTTTCTCAGGGTATATGCCCAGTAGTGGGATTATTGGGTCATAGTGTAGTTTTACTGAAAACCCTGGTGGCACAGTGGTTAACGAGTCCACCAGCCAATACAGGGGATGCACGAGATGCAGGTTCAATCCCTGGGTGGGGAAGATCCCTTGGAGGAGGAAATGGCAGCCCACTCTAGTATTCTTGCCTGGAGAATCCCAGGGACAGAGGAGCCTGGAGGGCTATGGTCCATGGGGTTACAAAGAGTTGGACACGACTGAGCGCAGCACAGAACATGGTAGTTTTATTGCTGGTTTTTAAAGGAATCTCCATACTGTCTTCCATAGTGGCCATATTAATTTACATTCCCACCAACAGTGGAAGAGAGTTCCCTTTTCTTCATACCCTCTCTGGAATTTATTGTTTGTAAATTTCTTGATGACGGCCATTCTGACCAGTGTAAAGTGATCTCGTTGTAGTTTTGATTTGCACTTCTCTCATAATGAGCAGCACTGAGGCCTTATTAGCCATGTGCATGTCTTGTTTGGAGAAATGTCTGTTTAGACTTCTTTCCCACTTGTGGACTGGGTTGGTGGTTTTTCTGGCATTGAATTGCGTGAGCTACTTGTGTATTTTGGAAACAGCTGGAAATTTTGAATGAGGAACCTAAATCTTTTAGGAGCAACCAGAGATACGCTCCTTGGAGAGGGCTTCTTTTTCTGAACATTCTGTAATTTGGAGGGTCATTTGTAGTTCCTTATGAATACTGTCTGGTGGCACTCAAGGGCCTTCTATGAATTATGTGTGAGGGTCATACTTCAACATTTTTCTGCTGTGTCGTGAGAGCTACAGAGAGTTAGGAATCCTTGGCAAACCCACCTGATGGGCTAGATGTGTAGGAGGATTTGAGAAGAATTTTCTGCTGTCTTTTTTGCTTGCATATGACATAAATATTATTTAAATTTTGTGTTTGTATTCTTTCATATAACTACATTAAATATGTCTATCTGGTTTTGTCTGTTTTGGATTCAAACCTTCTAGAGGAGTGGGCTGTCTTATTTTCTCCTTCTATATTCTATTTTTCAGGTGTTAGGTTCTAACTTTTAAGACATAAGCTTCCCACCCTTATCTTTCATCCTCTCCTTAACTCTGTTTTCTTATTTCAAAAGAACATTTCTTTTTAAGTCCTCTTTTTATACATTAAAATCCCCAAGTGGAGTGTCAGGCTAATCTCTTCTTGTTTATTATTCCCTTTCAAATAGTTGTTACCTTTTCAATCTCCCATTAGTATCAATGAGACTGATCTCTGGAGCTTGCAGTTTTGGAGTATTTGCCACTTTTTCCTTGGCTTATATCTGAAATCAGTTCCATAAACAGATTCTGTCCAGCTGTTTATTTTGCAGTTACTCATCGTTTTCATTTTTATAGCCATTACCTCTTTCCAGAGCCTTATTACTTCACATCTAGGTCATTGTAATAGCCTGTTTAATTCTTTTTCCTTTCATAAAATTTTTCCTCTATACACAGTCCATTCTGCATATTAAAGTTGTTGGTTGCCTCCCATCATCCATTCTCCTTCATCTTTCCCAGCTAAATTATCTTTTCTACTTTTCCCCCTTTCTTCATGTGTATTGTTACTGAGAAGCTGATCCCTGCTGGGGTGGATCCTGATTTGTGGTTATGTTTGAAGTTTCTTTTTGATGAAGCACAAACCTTCCTAATGGACACTTTTCCCACTTATTTCCTATTATTTCCCTGATTTTACTGCTTGAACTACCAAATTAGAGTCCCATCATTCTTTACTGTCTTCCCAACCAAATTTACTAGTATCATTCATCTTGCCTCCTCCTCACAAAATGACTAAAATGCTCTACTATTCTTTTATTGTGATAATATTCTCTAGTGTAGAGTCACAGCCTACACAGGACTTAGAACTAGTTCATCAGGCAACGATCTCATATCATTGCCATTGTGGGCTGTGAAAAGAAATGGTCCCTACTGTCCAAATTTATTTTCTTTCTTTGATTTTTCTTATTTTTTCCTTTCATTGAATAGTTGTAGTTTAATTTGTGTAAGTTGCATATAAGCAAGATAAAATTCTGTTGATCTCTAGATGATTTTCTACCTCTTCTGTTGACAAGTTTGTATGCCGTCCATTCACCGTCCATTCAGCAACTAGAACTAACCTTATCTTATGTGTTGGGGATTCCCAGGATCACCCCCACATTCTGAAATTCCCTGGAGGGACTCATGAGACTCAGCATGTAGTTGTACTTATGGGAAAGATATTCTTCAGTGATGTGCACAGCTGGGTCACGAGGAAAGAAGGCACAGCAGAATCTGCAGGAACCCAAGTGTCAGTTCCATCATGCTCCCTCCTTCCCGTGAGAGGTCACATGGAGCTCACTCTTTTCCTGGTGATGAAGGAGCAGCACACACATGTGATGTGTCTGCACAAGGAAGCATGTTAGAAATTTAGTACCTAAGATTTTTATTGGGGGCTTGTAGCCACCTTCTGCCTAGCATGTACCGTGATTGCAGTTTCCCAGAAGAAAAGCAGGTTTTCAGCATAAACCATGGTGTTTATACTGTCTAGGAACAGTGAACCACCCTTATCCATTAACTATAGACTGGGGACGTCCTGAGAACTCAAAGTTCCCACATGCCAGGCAAGGGCCAGTCTCATTCACAAGCAGGCCTTTTGTAAACATGATCCTCTCGGGTCTGCTAGGTTTACTCTTTCTGCAAACCTTTTCTAATTGGAAGCTTTTTATAACATACTCTTTGCTGAGATTTTATTTTTCCTTTGGTCCATCCTCAGGATCTCAGCACAGTTTGTTATTTTACACCTGTGTGTACTGTTTTTGAAATGAAGTTTATGTGTATATCTACCTTATGATAATCAAACTTTGCTATGTTAGTTCTTTTAAAAATTGTGTTTTCTGTGTCCATATTAATACTGAGGATGTTGGATAAAGGAACAGTATTCTAGAATTTCATTTGTAGCTTCTCATGGCATATTTTAAAATAACCAGTAAAGAACTGCACGATAGATGTTGTTCAATAACTGTTGTTTACTGATAACTGTTACCTTTCTAGAATTCTTCAGCACAGAACTGTGATTGTTGGATGATTTTTAAGAAAGGAAACGATGGACGCTAGTGATTGGGAAATATTTTATTGCTTTAGGTGTATTCTCATACTAAGATAATTTATTTGTTTCTTTATTGAGTTGCATACATTTTGAAGGTTTGAATGAAAAGTACAATTAATTTAAGTAGGCCGGGTAGGTTCAGTATTAATAGCTGTAGAAAAACTGTGTATTTAGGAAAAGTCTGAAACCAGTGACTACAGTGCAATTTGGGTTAGGAAATAACTCAAGTTAGAATCAAAGGAAACCTGGATCTTTTTTTTTTCCTCATTTTTTTCTGCACAGAGCTCTTTGTTATTCACTGTGTCTATTAACCTTGTCCAGGAATTTCCAGATATAAGGCATCATCTTCTAAAAACAGCATCAAGACTGTGATCTAAGGATCTTAGAAAGTATCGTTGTTTTCTTACACAAAGAACCGTTTGAAATGCTTTTGTGTCTGTTAGTTAGAATTTTGCTAGTAAATTTTTCTTATATTTGGCATATTTTGTGTACCTCTTAGTATACCATAGGGAGGATTCTCCAGAAGCTGACTTCAAGGCTCTTGTCTGTATAAGTCTCAAATCTGTATTAAAATTTTGACAACACTATAGGCTCATAAAATGTTAATTAAAGTTTTGTGAATTGTACATGATGGATTTGATGGATTATACCGAATTGGGAAATGACATGCTAACTTTATTAATATGGTTTTCTAATTCCTTAGTGAAATAACACTTTATTTATGGAGACGTCACCTGCCTTAAGATATTGACAAAATCAAGAAGTGAACCAAAAGGCCACTAAGCAGTCAGAATGGATGCCAGTATTTATGCACTAACCTTTGCACATTCTTTATAGAAAACCCCTAAAGCAGGGGGTGTCATAAGCTAATGTCAGCTAAATGTTTTTTATTTTTTATGCAGTAAAAAACTTGTCTATCCAAAATATCACTGAAGTCTGACTGACTGAACATGTTTGTAAAACTATAGGAAGCGACAGTGGTTACACTGCTAAGGCTCTTTCATGAATTTACTGCGGAAAAGATAATATGCTTTTCATGATGTCTTTCACATTGTCATGTCAGTTATTTCTTCTTTAAAAAAATTACTCCCATTTTACAAGTGCTTTGAGAGGCAAGGTATGGAGTGCTTTTGAAGTTAAGTCTTCCATTACCTCTTATAAAATATTTTCTAACTTTTAAAGGAAATGAAGGCAATGACAGTTTTAAAAACGAAGACACATTAGCTGCGCTTTTAGTGAATAAAATATTTATTGAGATAGGGCCGGATAAAAGATTTCCCTCTCTGTGTGGTCAGGTGCCCAAGCCCAGGATTTGCTTACATACATAAACCTGACTGAGTTCCTCAGTTAAAACTTGTCTTCACATCTTCCACAGTATCAGGAGAGCTTTCTTGATATAGATTAGGTGACTATAAAGGCACCCTCAACTAAATGTGAGATGTGGCAATCAAAACAGCTTTTGTGATTTTAAATTGCTTCAGTAGAAAAGTGAATGTGAAAATCGCTCAGTTGTGTCTGACTCTTTGGAACCCCATGGACTGTAGCCTGCCAGGCTCCTCTGTCCATGGGATTCTCCAGGCCAGAATACTGGAGTGGGTAGCCTTTCCCTTCTCCAGGGGATCTTCCCAACCCAAGGATCGAACCCAGGTCTCTTGCATTGCAGGTAGATTCTTTACCGTCTGAGCCACCAGGGAAGCCCAAGAATACTGGGGTGGGATAGAAGCTATCCCTTCTCTTGCGGACCTTCCTGACCTAGGGATTGGGCCGGGGTCTCCTGCGTTGCAGGCGGATTCTTTACCAGCTGAGCTACCAGGGAATAGTACCCACATCACACTAGTCCTGTGTGCGCTGAAGGCTGTACTGTGTGAAGAGTTTTGACAAATCAGAGTGCATCTATGAGAGGGCAACCAGGATAGTGGAGGAACATTTATCACCTTAGACAAGGAGAGAGTTATTTTCTGGGAGAAGAGAAAATGTGGAGAAAGAGGTACATACTGCTGCCTTCAGAAACTTGAAGGGCTGCAGTCGGGAGAGAAATGAGAACTACTGAAGGGACAGAACTGGAGTTGAGGGCAGCACGTTGGAGTTTGACTTAAGAAAGGTCAGCTGAGCTGAGTGACCCCTGGATTAGCTACTGCTCCTTCAGGCGTCCAAGCAGAGGCTACTTGTGTCTGTTTGGGTTTGATGATGTTCTCAGGCTACCCTCCACGACAGGAGCGTGGTGCGCATGTGCCCTGCGTGCTGCTGGGGCGGTGGCCGTCTCTGAGAGCGCGCTGGTGGCCCTGGGCCGCACTCTC
Organism: Muntiacus reevesi; assembly: GCF_963930625.1. NCBI lineage: Eukaryota > Metazoa > Chordata > Mammalia > Artiodactyla > Cervidae > Muntiacus > Muntiacus reevesi. Next base: position 5,134,226 of record NC_089264.1, read on the forward strand.
CTCCGTGTGCCTTGCCCTGCCGGGTCTCTTCAGTCGTGTCTGACTCTGGGCTTTCTGGATCGCAGCCAGCCAGGCTCCTCTGTCCATGGGGCTCTCCAGACAAGAATACTGGAGTGGGTTGCTGTGCCCTCCTGAAGATGCAGGGGATTCTCCCGACCCAGGGGCCTGATCCGTGTCCTGTCTCCTGCGTTGGTGGGCAGGCTCTTCGCCAGTGTCTCTTCGCCAGTCATGCATCTTTGTCCTTTGCTGCTCCCACCGCGGGGTCAGCACGGGGACTGCCATCTCCCATTTTAGAGGTCAGGAGACCATGGCTTAATTCACCTGGAGGACGGGAGTCGCCCAGCTCACCGCATGACTCACAGGCAGAGTTTGGATCACATCTGGCCTTTTGATTTCTAGTCCAGCATTTTTATCACTCTAGAATGCCAGCTTGAAATATTTAGGGCAGTAATTATTGATAATGAAAAAGAGACTTGACTTTGCTCATTGGCCCTTTTAAGTTATTTAATTTTATGTGTGTTCTATTCTGGATGGTGCTCAGTAAAGGCCGTTACTGAAGACCTGTCAAGGCCTGTGTTTTCTCTCCATGTGATTTCCCACCTGAGGATGGGTTTCTGTGAATCAGGACGATGGAATAGTGTGGGGGGGAGATAAAGGCAGGTATGCTACAGTGATTGTGTGTGTGTGTGTTTAAAGGCACCAAAGCTAGGAAGAATTTGAGACGGAAGTCTTTGAAAAATCAACAGGAAAAAAACCATACCTTTTGCTTAGAAACTATAAATCGTTACAGTTTCCTAGGGATGATCTTTGCTGATTCCTGAAAGTGTGTCTCTCTTTAGGTTAACTCTGACAACAGTGTGCTGTCCAAATTGATTATTTGAGCGCACTTAGTTTTTTGTGGTCCTAAAGATATCCTGAAGTCTGGGTAATTAAATACTGAAAGCAGGGCATCTGGCCTTACTTCATTTAAAAACAGTTGCTGAAACAATGCCTGTAATTTAAATACAAAAACATGATGACAGTTTATCCTCTAAAGACATCCATGCTCTAAATTTTACTTCTTTAAAATTACCTTCTTTGAAAAGTCTTGTTGAAAGACAGAAAGGAAAATATATTTTCTTTAATAAATCATATAACATAACATATTGTGACTTCTAATTAAAGAAATTATTGCTATATTTTTGGAACTAATTATATTTCACTGTCATTAAATTTTACCATATGTTAAATAAAATTCCATTGGTTACATTTTACCAGGTCTGGGGACAAATCTGGCTGATTAGTTTTGCCCTGGGAAGGCTGATGCCTTGTATGTAGTAAGTGAAAAATTTCTCAGGCATTCAAAATAATTGAAGGAAAATAGTAGGGTAATGTTGTAAACCCTTGTACTATGAACATGAACCATCCAAAAAATAAATAAGCTTCTCTGTTTATAGTTGACCCAAGTTAACAGAAAGAATATTTAAATTGAAGGAAAGAAAAATTGTTTATATATATTTCCAATTTTTTCTGTCACATGTTAGGTTTTTTGTTGTTGATCTGAATCTTTTTGTGGTTTCTTCTGTCCTTCGCTGGATGGGAAGGCAAACTGTGATATATTTAATTCCATTAATCTTTTTTTTACTGTTCACATTGGTTTTTAGTACATATACAGAGTTTTACAGTCATTACAGTAATCAATTTTAGAACGTTTTCATCAGCCTCAAGAAGCCCCTATATTCTTCAGCTGTGACCCTTTTATCTCCTAATCCCCACAGACCTAGGCAACCACTAACTGACTGCCTGTTCTGGACATTTTGTATCATTGAATCATATAATATATGGTCTTTCAAGACTAGATGCTTTCACTCAGCGTAATGTTTTCAGAGTCCAGTCGTACTGTAGCTTCATTCCTTTTATATGAATGCCATTAATCCTTAATCTGGAAATAAAGACAGGTCCAGCACAGTGTCTTGGACCTTGAGAAGTGATGTCAGAAGCATTTGAGGGAGACAAGAATCTGCCAAGTTCCTGCACAGTGATAATTTTCATTTAATGTACAGTGACAGAGTCCCAGAGATATGAGTGACTAGATTAAAGGGGGAAGGTTTTCATTTTCTCGTGAAAGTTTCTTTCCCTTTCCTAATTTAGCTAACTTATTTTTATGTAACTGGCTTAGGAAGCCTGTGCAAATCAGAGTTTGGAACTGAGATGGTTTTTATTGCAAGATGGAAATTTATCTTCTTTATTGTTGTTGTTCAGTTGCTCAGTGGTGTCCCACCCCACCTTATGGACTGCAGCACACCAGGCTTCCCTGTCCCTCACCATCTCCCGGAACTTGCTCAGACTCATGTCCATTGAGTTGCTGATGCCATCCCATCATCTTGTCCTCTGATTTCTTTATAGACCCTGGTATTCAGAAGACAGTCCTCAATAGGGCATTAACCAATATGCTTCATTTCCACAAAAATTCAAATAGAGTAAGATGGTATTGGGAAGACTAGTTTTGAAAGGAAAAGCAATACACACTCACTGCAAAGGTCAGATGCTGGAACATGATACTGAGAAGAATTTTGAGACTTCTTTATTCATTAGTCTTTAAAAATGTTCAATTTATATTACACAGGGTTCAGTGTCAAAATAGACACATGGAGCCTTTAGTAATAGCCATCTGTCTGGAGTTTTTTTTTTTTTTTTTTTTTTGATTTGGTTTCTTTGGAAAGAAGGAGGATGGATTAGATTATCCCTGGATGTCTCTCTCAGGTATTTCAGTGAGGAGAATGCTGGGGTTAGGGTAGGAAGGTAAAAGCCCTGTGAGCAGTAATCCAGCAGCTTCAGTCAAATGTGGAGACGGGTGAAGAGAACGAGGAGAGGACCAGCTGCTGGAAACTGGAGAAAGCGGGCGGCCTGTGAGGACCCCACGGTGGGGACTTAAGCATCACATGGGTCAAGATGTTTAGAGTAAAATAAATGAGCAGCAGCTCTGTTAATGAACAAAAAAGTTATCTCAAATATAAATGTGTAGGCCACTATGGTCTGTCATTATAATGTTGTTAGGAGACTGTAAGCAATAATATATAGATTTAAGTCATTGAAAGTGACAATCTTGTAAGAGTTTACGAAAAAATTGAATTGTACATGTCTCTTAAGCTGAAATATGATGTGAGAGGATAGTAGATAACCAGAAAGTGCATACGTCTAATGGACTGGAAATGAGTCACTGAGTCATTCAACATAGCTGAAGCCAGCGGGCCTGGGGAAAAGCTGAAAAAATAAGGAACAAGCAATGCCCTTGGTAAAATGGGCTTATTATAGTAAGTCACAGAGAAATCTTTGTTATGTTACACATCTTTGAAGAATGAATTTCAAATGTCAAACACGTCTGATATATATCGTGCTTAATTTGTTGTTGAGTTGCTCAGCTGGGTCCAACTCTTTGTGACCCCATGGACTGCAGCACGCCAGGCTTCCCTGTCCTTCACTATCTCCTGGGGTTTACTCAAACTCATGTCCATTGAGTCCCTGATGCCATCCAACCATCTCATCCTCTGTTGCCCTCTTCTCCTCCTGCCCACAGTCTTTCCCAGCATCAGGGTAGTTCCAGGGAGTTGGCTCTGCCTCAGGTGGTCAGAGTGTTGGAGTGTCATACTTAATACTGAGTAACAAATGTATGACTAAGGAGGATCATTAACTGTTTCTGTGAGTAGTGGTGGCCTCTCAGATGCAGTATGCCATGGCCTTCATGCTGATGCTTCCTGATGTAGGATTAGCTGGGTTGTGTGTACTTCAGCAACAGTTGTAGATTTTAGATTTCACTTCTGAGAAATTTTTTTTTCTTTTTTTTAGTTATCTAGTGGCATTGCTACCTGCTTTGCTTAATTTAGCTGTTTGTCATATAAACAGTTTTGTTACTATAGCTATGGCAGAATCTGGAAAGGAGAATTTATACTCAGATCTTTAGAGTTACTTCTTTTACTCCGCTTGAAGAAATGTGGCCTGGTGTCCTCTTTGAGGAAGTGTTGCGGCGTCACTGTCTGTGCCAGCAGTGCGGTTGGACACTTCTGGCTTTACCCAGTGGGTATCAGGATTCTGAACTGATGGGTAAGCAGGCGGGCAGGACAGTTTTCAAGGCCTCCCAATGCACATCTCAGAATGAGGTTGTTATTTAGTGAGAGGTTCCCATAGCTTCACACCTAAACATATAAGACACAAGGAAGAGGTATTTGTAGTCTTAAATTCCTTGAGCAGTTTCAGTATTGAAAACTAAATCCCTGCCTTTTGAGGGTCTGCCATTTATTACAGAGATTTTTAAATGATTATTGAGGATCCTTGGACCCTTTCAGAAAACAGGGATTGTTTGAGAAACACGGCAGATGTGAAATACAAGAAGGCTAGCTGTGTTTTTCCCCAGAAGACACGTGTTAGGACCCTGACGTCAGTCTTGTAGAGCGTGCACAGGTGTTTTCACATAGCAGCGTTTGGGTCGCTCACCCTCTGGGGCAGCTTTCTTGTCCCCAGTCAGTGGCTGTGACCTGGCCTGCGTCGGTCTGTCTGATCTCAGCACCCACCACTCTTTCCATTGCTCCTTCTGTTCTACCTCATGGCCTCTTGCTGTCCTTGATTTACTTCCAGCTCAGGGCCTTTCTCCGTGTCCTTCCTTCCTGGCTGCTCCTCTGGCTTGGAAACGGTCTTTCTGAGCTCTCCCCTGGCCTGTGCCCTGTCTTCACTTAGAACTCTTTTCCAGCCACCTTGTCAGCGCAGCTCTGCCTGACCGCTCCACGCTGAAGCGCCCTCCTCCACGTCCTCCACGTCCTCCTCCTGAGAGCGAAGGTCTAGTCTGTGCTTGTTTGCTCTTCAGTGTTGTGGGGCCAGGCTTCCTCTGTTTCGTCCACGGAAAACTCCCCAGGGCATTAGCAGTAGCTGGCACCGTGGTATGCGCCTGCTCCGTCGCTTCAGTCATGTCCAGCTCTTTGCAACCCTGTTCTTTGTTTTATAAGATAAAATTTTAGAAATCTGGAGTTTGTTTCTCCCCACCCTGAGTCAGTGAAGGTATAGTCTTCATATTAATATTTTTGTTACTTTGTGTTGGAGATATGGAGTGCTAATCACTCCTTCCTTCCCTCCTCCTCTCCTTGATTCCAGTTGAATATAAACTCAAAATGAGCATTGGGTGAAGATTGGTATATATTTTATTAAACTGAGCAAGTGGCTGTAGCTTTACAGTGCAGTAGTTTTAAGACGCCAGATTCAAAGCAGCTTGGATTCAAGAGTGTCCAGTGGAGTCCTTGGTCCTGGGGCGGTTACAGCCCTCCCTTGATGGAGAGCTGAGCCGATCTGAACAGGAGGGCTTCTGGCGTGAGACAGAGCCGACGGTCCACTCGGCAGGACTTCAGCAGGCCACGAAAAGACAAAACTGAACTTTTTAATTTACTAGTTAAAATGTGAATTGTAGCCCAGTGGATGTCCGATTCCACTGGTTAGATTAGCAAATTCTCCACATATGGAAATGATTCAGTAAGCAGGTGGAGAGAGAAATCGAGATGATCGTTCCAGCTCTCCCCCTGCCACTTGAGGAACCAACCCGCACTGCCCTCTTGTGTGGACAGAAAGGGACGTGTTGCAATTATGGTTATCCCTGAACAACTGCATTTGCAACACATATATTAAAACTTACCTATGAACAAATAATTTTGACCAGAAAAGAGCTATCAACACAGGATGTTTCCGAGAATTGAGTGCATTTGTGAGTCACTTAGACATCTGCCAAATGGAAGCGCAGGCTCTATTTGTATGTATGTTTAAGGGGATGGATGTTAATCCAGCATCTATTCAACACCTGTTAATAGAAAGGTGATACTTATGAAAAAATACCGTGTTATTTTTAGTTTGGCTAATCTGTTTAGTACGGCTATTACTAACTTCAAGTGTAAATTCAGGCGCTCTTATGTTTCAGGTTCGGGGGAGTAAGGGAGAAGTCCTATACATTTTGGATGCTACCAACCCGAGACACTCCAACTGGCTTCGCTTTGTTCACGAGGCACCATCTCAGGAGCAGAAGAACCTGGCTGCCATCCAAGTGAGCTGATTTGCTTCTTATTTGTACTCTGTACATTGAAGGGAATGAACTAATTTATAACTGTTCTCCCTGTTTTAAATTTATTTCCAAATGATCTGCTTCAAATAACAGTAACTAACTCATAAAAGCAGAGAAGTCTCATCTAGTCAGCATATGCAGGAAAGGGCAAGCCCAGCTGTAAATTGACACCAGATCACTGACTTTATGAGAATTCTTGAGGGGATGAGTTACATGGTCTGATATTATCCTTGGCAGATTCTGCCTTCAAGTACTTTTAATTCATTCAGTGAATGTTTATTGATAGTTTTCTGTTTGATGGCTTATTTGACTCATGGCACAATGTTCTATGATATTGTTTGGGAAAGGCTTCATGAAGAAAGTTTGTTTGGGTGTGTCTCCCTGTGGCTGTCCTCTGAGCTTCTCGAGGGTGTTGCATTCCTCAGGGTTTTCAGAGAAACAGAGCCAGTAGGATCTATATATCTATATCTGTGCTGTAAAGAACCCACCTGCCCGTGCAGGAGACATAAGAGATGTGCATTCGATTTCTGGGTCAGAAAGACCCCCTGGAGGAGGGCATGGCAGCCCACTCCAGTATTCCTGCCTGGAGAATGCCATGGACAGAGGAGCCTGTGGGCTACGGTCCATAGGGTCACAAAGAGTCAGACACGACTGAGTGACTTAGCACGTATCTAGCTACTCATCCATCCATCTAGAAAGAGAGAAAGAGATAGAGACTGAGAAAGAGATTTATTTTAAGGAATTGGCTTATGTAGTTATGGAGGCTGGCAGGTTCGATCTCTTCAGAGCCAGTGTCCCACCTCAAGTCCAGAGGCCACAGGCTTCTGTAGAACAGTGAAGAGCAGATGTTCTGTTTCAAGGTTGAAGACATGAAAGCTGCTGTAGAATCAACAAGAGCCAGTGTCCCGCTTGAAAAGCTGTCAGCCCTGAAGAGTGGATTTTCCAGTTTAAAAGTCATTAGGCAGAAGAATTCTCTTGGAACTTCCCCTGGGCTCCAGGGGTTAAGGCTCTACATTCCAGTGCAGGGGGCACAGGTTTGACTCCTGGTCAGGGAACTAAAGTTCCACATGCCATGGGTTGGAGCCCCCCCCCCCAAAAAAAAGAATTCTCTTTTACTTGGTGGGGGAAGGGAGACCCTTTTCTTCTTTTCAGGACTTCAGCTGATTGGATGAGGCCCACCTACATTGTAGAGGGTACTCTACTCTACTCAAATTCACGTATTAAAATGTTAATCTCACACAAAAACATCCTCTCAGAAACAAAATAATGTCTGAATAGCTATCTGGGTGCCCTGTGCCCTAGTCAAGCTGACATAGATAATTAACTCTCCCAGGTGGGAACAATGTTTTGTTGAATTCTGTATCCTGTATTTTAGGATAGTGTTATACACAGCATCGGGCTCTGACAGTAGCTGTGACTTAAACTCCATTGATCCCTCACTAGAAATTAAGGGAAGGAGAAAAATTGTCAGGACAAGGAGTTTTTAGAAGGACTTGGGAAATGGTAACAGATTTTGTTTTCTTGGGCTCCAAAATCACTGAAGGTGGTGACCGCAGCCATGAAATTAAGAGATGCTTACTCCGTGGAAGAAAAGCCATAACCAACCTAGACAGCATATTCAAAAGCAGAGACGTTGCCGACAAAGGTCTGTCTAGTCAAGGCTATGGTTTTTCCAGTGGTCATGTATGGATGTGAGAGTTGGACTATAAAGAAAGCTAAACACCGAAGAATTGATGCTTTTGAACTGTGGTGTTGGAGAAGACTCTTGTTTGATCCAACCAGTCCATCCTAAAGGAAATCAGTCCTGGGTGTTCATTGGAAGGACTCATTCTGAAGCTGAAACTCCAATACTTGGACCCACTGATGTGGAGAGTTGACTCACTGGAAAAGACCCTCATGCTGGGAAAGATTGAGGGCTGGAGAAGAAAGGGACAACAGAGGAGAAGGGGATGACGAAGGATGAGATGGCTGGATGGCATCACTGACTCGATAGACGTGAATTTGAGCAAGCTCCGGGAGTTGGTGATGGGCAAGGAGGCCTGGACTTGCACATGACTGGATGACTGAACTGTAATTAAAGTTCACTGGACAGATTGTTAAGAGAATTAAAGAAGCTTTACATTCTGTTTGGCAGTTGACAGATCACATGTAAAAACTTGGCTCCTGAACCCTAAACTACAGAAGTGAAAGCAGAGTGAAGGTTGGCAGGAGCAGGAGGAAAGGGAACAGAGTAAGGGAGCCCATAGTTCCTCGAGTGTTTTCCATGTGCACTATCCTAGAAGCTTCACGTACATCATGCCGTTTACTCATAACAAACTCTTGATAGCTTAACGTGAGGGTTGTGCTGATTTCATTCAATCCAAGTCTGAAACCAACAGTGGCAAGAGGAAAAATGCAAGGAAAAATGTACAGAATTGGGTTTTCAAGTCGGAGAAGGCATTTTCCAGTACTCTTGCCTGGAAAATCCCATGGACAGAGGAGCCTGGTGGGCTACAGTCCATGGGGTCTCTAAGAGTTGGACATGACTGAGCGACTTCACTTTCACTTTTCACTTTCATGCATTGGAGGAGGAAATGGCAACCCACTCCAGTGATCTTGCCTGGAGAATCCCGTGGACAGAGGAGCCTGGTGGACTGCTGTCCATGGGGTCACACAGAGTCAGACATGACTGAAGCGACTTAGCATGCATGGATTGGAGAAGGAAATGGCAACCCACTCCAGTGATCTTGCCTGGAGAATCCCAGGGACGGGGGCGCCTGGTGGGCTGCCGTCTATGGGGTCGCACAGAGTCGGACACAACTGAAGCGACTTAGTGGCAGCAGCAGCAGCAGCAGCAGCAGGTTTTCAAGCAACTGGAAAACAGTCACTTAGGATATTTCATTTCCTTTTGTTATTAGCTAGCCTAGTTTTTTCAGTACAAATAGGTAGTGGATAACCAGTGTGTTTACTGTTTTTGTATGGGCAAGTTATGATGACTTACCAAAAGGTTTGGAACATAGGATCTTTTGGCAGCCAGCTGTATTCAAGCCACTTTTTAGGTTGTTCATGATATGTGTTGATCCAACCACATATTTAAATTATCTCTTTTGGAAAATGTGTAGACATTAATTACTTTAAAGTATTTTATATTTTTTCATGGTTTTCTGAGGCATACTCATTTCACAGGATCTTCAGTTATATCCTAATTGTAATTTATGGGCTCAGAATCAGTTCAGTTCAGTCGCGTCTGACTCTTTGCAACCCCATGGACCGCAGCATGCCAGGCCTCCCTGTCCATCAACAACTCCTGAAGTTTGCTCAAACTCATGTCCATTGAGTCGGTGATGCCATCCAACCATTTCATCCTCTGTCATCCCCTTCTCCTCCCGCCTTCAGTCTTTCCCAGCAATAGGGTCTTTTCAAATGAGTCAGCTCTTCACATCAGGGGCCAAAGGATCGGCCTTTCAGCTTCAACATCAGTCCTTCCAATGAATATTCAGGACTGATTTCCTTGAGGATGGACTGGTTGGATCTCCTTGCAGTCCAAGGGACTCAAAAGTCTTCTCCAACACCACAGTTCAAAAGTAACAATTCTTTGGCACTCAGCTTTCTTTATAGTCCAACTCTCACATCCATACATGACCACTGGAAAAACCATGGCCTTGACTAGATGGACCTTTGTTGACAGAGTAATATGTATGCTTTTTAATATGCTGTATAGGTTGGTCATAACTTTCCTTCCAAGGAGTAAGCATCTTTTAATTTCATGGCTGCAATCACCATCTGCAGTGATTCTGGAGCCCAAAAAAGTAAAGTCAGCCACTGTTTCCCCATCCTGGAAAAGACTCATTGGAAAAGACCCTAATGCTGGGAAGGATTGGGGGCAGGAGGAGAAGGAGATGACAGAGGATGAGATGGCTGGATGGCATCTCTGACTCAGTGGACATGAGTTTGGATAAACTCCAAGAGTTGTTGATGGACAGGGAGGCCTGCCATGCTGCAGCCCGTGGGGTCGCAAAGAGTCGGACACGACTGAGTGACTGAACTGAACTGAACATTATTATATTTTAGAGAATATTATTGTATTCAACCTGATTCTTTTCTTCTTATGTGTAAATAATGATTTTAAGCTTTACTCAGATTCCTTTTTGGGCATTTCTTCCTGTTGTCTGTTATTTCTTTAGAGTCAGTAGCTCTCTCCATTTGCCCAAACCTTCAGAGTGTTATATGCTGAGCTTCGAGCTTTGCCTCCAGAATCCTTAGGTTGTCTGTAAGAGTTCCCTTTAACTGTACAGTTTGCTTGTACCGAGTCCTTTAGTTCATGGAATATGGTCAGTAAGTGTTTATCTCCATCTCTTATTGCTACAACCCATGTTTGCTACTCTATGCCCTTTTGGTTTTTTTCATCATGTTTTAGCTACCTACACTTCTCTCCTCCTTAGTAACCATGATATCTAAGACAGCGTTTATGTCCATTTGGTATATTCAGAGCATTAATTTTCTTCCTTTTATATCAACTGTGTTTCTTTCCTTGCAAGAAAATAAGAATCTACAAAAGATGAGGTATGCAACCTTGATACACCAATAAATTATTATTTGACTTAACAATGGGGGGTGAAGTGGGAGTGAGGTTAGAGTAGGCTCTGAAATTTCACGCTTGAATTAGTATCTACGACTGTTAGGCTTTTCTGTGAGAGTCATGGTGCAGAAGTGATGCCAGTGCCTTTGACTCCATTTAACACTCTCTCCTCCTTTCCTAGGGGGAGGGCTGAGTGCGCCGTTACCATGTTTCTTGCTGTGAACTCAGTATGGAACTTTGCTAGCCCCCTTGAGGTGACAGACTTTCTTACGGGAACAGTACCTGGAGAAGCAGATTGCTTAGGGTTCAAAATCACCCTGAGCTAGGGCAGAGAGCTTAATATTTGGGTCACGTGGCTGACAGGGATTCAGCCTTCTGATTCGTTGGGGTAATCTCCCAAGGATTGCATTCCAGAAACACTGAGTTGGTAAGAGAAGATCATAATGTTTCCTGCAAAACATTATGAATCACTTGCATTCCAAATTGCATCTGAAATTTGGGGTATTCAGGAAATTTTTTATTTTAGCTGTATGTCCCAGGAGTGGAGTAAATGAGAAACATTCGTGGTTATGTGGCTTGCTTGGTGGAAAACGTCAACCCTTGGTCCAATTTTTTTTGGACTAGGGATTAAGAATTCAAGGTCTGTTTTGGCAAAGGATTGGAGCTCCTTTTTGGAGACTCAGTTATACTTCTAGCTCTGCAGTTTATTCGATTTTGGAGAATTTGCTTTGGAAACGATGATTTCAGTGTCTGAATAATTGAAGAAGGATCTCGTAAGCAAAAAGTTCCTCCCACATGGACACATTTCAGAACATTCAGTTGAAATGTGTGTTCAGGTCTATGAAAGATACTCCAGCTAAACCAGGAAATTCTAAACGTGAAAGATTTGGCTTAAAATGAACCAGAAGAATTTTTAGGCTCCATGAGAAATGGGTGATTCTTATTAAATGCTTATTTTATTACACTAAAGAAAAAAAATATGCAGTATTTGAAAGAGTAACTGAACTACTTAGGATTTTGCAACCTTTTGAAAATTTGTGATACTTCAGTAGAAAAGTATTTGTTTAAGCACAATTATTTCATTTGAAGTTAAAACTTGGAATTCTTTGGTTATTACATCTCATGTTTTTAAGACATGTTTCTGAACATACTTTCCTTGGGACTTCTCACAATATATCATCAACATAATGGGCAGGTGGCTTGCTGCTTTAAGAAGAAGGCGCGTATGGAAGACTGGGTCTTGGTGCACTACTCTACGAGGGTGTCAGAGCACTCGGATGGTCTGAGGTCGAGCGGGTGCTGAGCTTGACGCCGTGCTTGTGATGTTGGCACAGCTCTGCCCCAGTTCCAGCGGCAGTTTGGTGTCCTCACTAGCAGGAGGGCTGTTCTGTTACGTATTATTTGCTGTCCTCCCTCCGCCTTGTGAGAGGATGGACAGTTTCAGGCAGTTTATCCAGAGTCTTTCCTGGTGCCACCTGACATTTTAGTACAGCAGAGCTGGGAGATCAGGTCCAGTTCTCCAAGGAGAGCTGCAGCCTGGATTTTTTAGAGCCCAATAGAAAGAGCTATGTCCAGTGTCATCAAGCCGCTAAGATCACCAGGCCTATCAAATAGCGTTGATGCAAAGTTCAAATAGCAGCTTGATACCAACCAAGCAACCAACAGAAAGAAATTTCAAAAGGATTCTTTACCTATACCCAAAATTATACTTAGTTTCCTCAAATTCTGTCTCTTACCTATTTGCTTTTTCCTATTACATTTTTACAAATTATGTTTCTACAGTATGTTGTAGACTCAGTTACAGAATTGTAAGGTTCGGATCTCTAGCAGTATTCTTAAATAACATATCAGTTAAATAACTTACAATTCTGTCTTAGTTATCTTCCAGTGAGGTACATTTTTGTCTTTCACTAAGGTTAAAATTTAAACTAAATTAAAATTATAAGTAATTGGACCTGTGAGATTTTAAATACCAACCCTACTGTTGCTGAGTGTTTCTGCAGGAGTAGGATATTTTATTACTTGTCGATTTTGTTATTTCCAATTATGTTGTAGTTTATTCATAGGGAACATGAATATGCATAGAACTCTCTTTAAGATATGTATATAGTGATAGCCTTGAAGGATAAGTTAATTCTTAATAATGATGATGATGGCAACTGGCACTTTCTGAACACCTAGAGTGCACCAGTAAGCGGTGATATGTATTGAGAACTTACACGTTAGAGTTCACTGTGTACCCCCTCACTGTGGAATTCCTAGAATTGAGGTTTCAAGAAAGAACCCTGAATCAGAATGAAATTGCGTTATAGCCCAGCTGGTATTTCTAATTTACTGTCACTCACGTCTGAAGTGAACTTGCCTCTGGGAAATTGCCTTTGTGAGAAAAACTTTGCCTGCGTTATATGAACAGCCCCAGGGCCAAGATGATAGCTTCAGGACCTGACTGTATAATTGCATGTCAGAGTGCCCGCTGGGCACTGTGACGTCTGCTGTCAGGATGGTTGCAGGGTCATGCTGGCCTCTAGGGCACTCTGCTGGCTCTCTAGAGTCTCACCGCTCTTTAAGGCTCATGTCACGATCCATGATAAATTGAACTGCCGTCTGATCTTTGCATCAGAGCCTCATCGTGTATAGATGCTTTAATGAAAAGCAGAATGGTAGATAATACTATTTAGGAAAATAATTATCAGGTTTCTTTAAAGAAAGAATCTTTTATCACAGATCTATAGCCACATATGAATGGACACCGCCTGTTCTTTGCTCAGCTGCATGTCAGCATAGAAACTGCTTTCTGGGTAACTCCCCATTCTCTTTTAGAATTTGAGCTGAGAACTTGGTCTTGTTCCTGAGTTTCAACAGCAGCATTTTCAAGTTTCCTGTTCTTTCAGTTCTGTGTACAATGTAAAGTCACTCACAGGAGACCAAATTTAAGACAGCAGTCACTGCCTGCTACTTTAGTGAAAGACCCTTGGGGGGTCCATTTCTTGAATATTTGTCAGAGTGTCCTCTGATCACTTGTCCATCATTCTCCCTTGAGAACATGGAAAAGTTCCTGAAGAATGAAAATATTTCAAGATGGGCAGTGCTATTGCATGGGTGTAGCCTCAAGTCTCGAATATCTCAGGGTAAATCACTTCCGTTTTTTGCCTCCACATCCACCACAGTGGGGCTTCCCCAGTGACTCAGAGGTAAAGAAGCCGCCTGCAGTGCAGGAGACAAAGGAGACGGGGGTTCGGTCCCTGGGTTGGGAAGATCCCCTGGAGAAGACAGCCCACTCCAGTATTCTTGCCTGGGAAACCCCATGACAGAGGAGCCTGGTAGGCTGTAGTCCACGGGTCACAAAGAGTTTGACGTGACTGAAGCAACTGAGCATGAGGAAGACGCTGTAATCACCGTTTCTCGTGGTCGCAGGAGGACACTGACAGCACAGGGAGTCTGAGTAACTTGCCTGAAACTCAGCCTGCGGGTGACTGGATGGGCTTTGAACCCTGGTGTTCTGTCTTCTCTGCCTACTCTCTGACTCTGTTCTCTAACACCTTAGAGCTGAGATAAATTATAAAGGCGTAACTTCAGATTTAAAGAACCTTCCATATATCTGAACTTACTATTTAAGTATTTTGAAACTGCTGAAAATTTGCAAACTGACTTAGTTTTTTTAAAATATATTTTTAAAGTTATTTACATCACATATTCCTTGGCCTTTTTTAAGTTCCCGACTATCCATAAATCATGACAAAGCATTGTACCACCTTCTCATCATGAAAGGTGCTGTTTAGGTAGTGTCTGTTCTGGCCTCTTTTTTCCCTTTGGTTCTGTTCACTTCATCTTAGCCACTAGCTAGTGTGTTAAACATGAAAGAAAGTTAACGTTTAGATCTCTTGAAATTAAAAATAGTAAAATTTCAGAATAGGAGCATGTCAGGTTGAGTGTGAGGGAGTTTTTGAGTGGGTGGGCTTTTCTGTGTCTCAGTCCAGCAATCACAGAGCCCGTTTTCTCCACGGCCTCCACTGAGGACCAGCCTGCTCCCCCATGTCCTCAGGTCACCCAGCAGCACACAGCATGTGCTGTTGCCTTTCCACTTATCTGAGGCTTCTTGAGTCACTCTAGAGCTTTATTAGAACTTGACTTCTGAGCTGTTTCTCAGAACGATTTTTACCTAACTTATCTTACCTGTGTTTGTGATTGCATTAGTTATATATTTGCTGTGTAACAAATTTCCCGACATATTAACAAAGTCAACCAGCAAATATTTATCATTCATACACATCCTGAGGGTCAGGAACAACTTAGTTGGGTGCTTCTGGAGTTCTGGCTTGGGGACTCTCCCAAGGTTGCGGGCAAGTAGTTGTCCAGGGCTCTTTGGTCCCTGAATACCTGGTTAGACTCTACTTCCGAGTTCACACACACAGCCATCAGCAGGTGGCTTCATTTCTTAGCCGTGTAAGCCTTCCCTCGGGCTCCTTATGACAGAGAGAAGCAGCTGGCTGCTTCCCGAGAGTGACGTGTGAGAGAGAGAAAGCAGCGGTCTTTTGTAACCTGCTTTGGAAATGACCTGCCATGCTACCATTTCTCTAGGGTGCTGCGAGTCACACGGGTGCAGATGCAGAGCAGCATGGCGCCGTGTGGGAGGAGGCTGCCCCGGAGTGTGGGTCCCAGGAGCCCAGGAGCCGGGTCATCCTCCGAGGTCGTCTTCAGGCCGACTGCTGCAGTGATCAGTGGGGGGGTGGTGCAGGGGGGTGTGCTTTACAGAAGGAAGAGGCAAGGCTAGCATCAGTGGTGAAACAAAGCCTTGGTGTAGAATCAGAAAGAAGCAGAACCCAGCCCAGCTCAGATAGTATTAAGGAAGGCAGTTTTAAGCAGTAGGTTTCTGACCCTTAACCTCACTGGCTGAGCAGTTTATTTGACTTGTTCAGTCGGTCAGCTGATAGCTCCCAAGCATCTACTGGATGCCAGGGCCTGTGCTCAGCACTGGAGATATGATAGTTAAAAAGATGATCTTATTCCTGTGTCCATAGCAGTAACAATCATCTATAACATTCTTTTCCTCTTTGTGATAATGACAGCCACATCATTGGATGTTTGTGAGGGTTAAATTAAATGAGGTAATATATTTGTCTCTGTGTAAATCAGAACAATTTCTCCTAAATCCCTCTCAAGGTAGCTACTGTACTCTAAGCAAGTAGACCTCTCAGTGAACACTCCCTGGACGGAATGGCGGGCCTCAGGGGCCCCTCCTGACCAGCGCAGCAGCCCGGCTCCCGGGCACCTCCGTCGCTGGAGACCCAGGCGTGCGTGCGTCTGCCTCGGCCGAAGGAGCACTGTGGACTGTGATGCTGTGCTGGCTGTGGCCGGACGCTCCGGCTCCTCTTTGCCAACATAGCTCGGGCTTTGCAGACACAAGACATGTCCTGAGCAGAAGGTGTCTCCCTGTGGTGTTCAGAGAGCTTTACTGGATACTGCGGTTTGGCAACCTTAGGAGTTAGCTGTGAGATCATTATGATATTTGTGCTAAGCCACTTTTCAGCTTTTTCAGAGAAGCAGGTTTTGTGCAGGTCAGTTGCTATGTAAAGAACACATCTACCTTCTGCCTACTGTGAGAGGTCTTTCAGAATTGAGAATGCTGGCTCCTAGAAGGGAGTGTCCCTAGAAATCATCTAAAAGGCTCATAATTTTGTTATTCAGCAAAGCATTAACCAAAAGGAAGCCAGAGGGTTGAAGAGAGTGTGTTTCCTAATTGATCTGGGGCCTTTGGTAACAGGGTTAGTGACAGTGAACATATAAAGTAGAACTGAAAATAGAAATTCTCTGAAGTGGTTCTTCTCAGAGGACCAAAAGTGCTGAGTCCATTATTTAATATTTAAATTAAATTTGTTACTCATTTAGGATTAAATTCTATTTAATATTTAAACCTTTAAAATTGAAAATTTAAAAAATGTTAATTAAAAATATTCCCTTTACCTCTAGAACAGAAACCCAAACTATACCGATGGTCTCAGAGAAATTATTTATTTACACATATATTCCTGTCACTACTCTGAGCTCCTCAAGAACAGTCTGTGTCAGTTCTGTTTGTTTTCCCACTGCCCACCCTGCACGGATGCGTCTAGTGGGGGCCCAGAGAGAGCTTGCCGACCTGCCCTGCTAGCTCTTACATACTCTCCTGACGTGGTGCGCCTAGCTGCACGTGACTTGTCAGTTTGGAAAACCCTCATGTCTGTGTCCTTTGAAATGACAGAAAGCAAATGCTTTCACTTGAACTCAGGCCTGCAGTTTATGTGGATGTGAATGTTTGGTCTGGTAGAGTGTTCGCTTTCACTCTGTCCACGCTGACTATGTATGGTACGTGTGTGCACATTTCAGCCTACAGTGTAGGCATTTTTATCTCTTAGCCAGGCGACTGTGTGGCCAGTAGCCCTTCATCATTATGCCAAGTCGTTTTACACACAAGACCACAGACCATCAGAGTCTTAAATTCAGACACTCTGTTGTGTAATAGCTAGACAGTTCAATCTGGACTAACTCAGAAACTTGGGATATAGAGTAATGAAATGGCAAAGGTTAAAGGGAAAGGAGGGCTTTGCTGTGAAGTGGTAGGGTTCTTTCAAATCATACCTAACAGATGGAATATTGAGAGATTGATATTTGAGAATTAATCAGTATCACTTTAAATACAATGGAACCTGGCTACATCATTACAAGGTTTAAGAAGAGATATGGAAGATATTGAAAAAAAAACAAAGTTTAAAATCTTTTAGCTGCTGAAAAATACAATGAAAAGAAAAGGCATTTGTTATTGATGCAGTGAAGCAAACAAGCGAATACCTCGTTTATCAGATGAAGAAATGAAACTAATGAATATAAATGTTATATAAATTATGTACATATTATATATGAAATAAAGTGTTAAAACTATAATCCAGACACCTAAAATTAAGTATACATATACCAATTGCTGCCAGGCAAGATTTTTTTGTATGTGTGACCATAAAGAAGGAAATGGCTTTGTTTTTCTTTTTCAGAATTGGAGATACATTTTATGATGAGTTTTAGATTTATTTTTTAATGAATGGTATTAAATAGTTAATAAACTGCAAAGTACAGGCAAGTTAATGCATATAAAACAAAACGCTAGAATTACCAACATTTAGTTCTTTATCAGTGGAAGTTAGGTTTTCTAGTGTAATTTCTATTCAGAGAAAAGTATCTAGTTCCCAAACAGGTTCTCATAAAAGGTTCAGCCACTACTAAACAATAAAAAGTAAAATGTGAAGTTCCGCATTCCGTCATTAAACTGATGAAGTAGTCAAAAGAAGGTGTACAGTTTCTCTTATAATTTGTATATCTTTCAGTTAATATAAGCTGCACAACAAAGTTATACTGTATTTAGCCAAGTGTGTTGAATTCTAGATTTTGAAGAAATTGTTTCCCAAAACCTTAGGAGAAGTGTTACTGTAGAACCTAATCTACTCATCCTCAGCTGTGTCTTAGTCCTTATTGAGAATCTCCCTTGATTCAAAGCTGGCAGGTTGGGAGAAGGGGAAGGAAGCCTCCTGACGGTGTTGTCTGTTACTGTCTGCGGTGCTGCATCAGTAGCATCAAGAGGGATGGAGTCCAGTAGAAGATATGTTCTCAGATTTAAGTGTGACCTTTCTTTTCCCTTGAAAGTTTAAAGGAATCTAGAAAGTAATCAAATATGTCATTATCATGACTGATTTGTGTCAGGACTATGCACACCTTTACTTTATCAGTCATCCTTCAGCATGGAGAAGGGTATGGCAACCCAATCCAGTATTTTTACCTGAAGAATCCCATGGATAGAGGAGCCCGGCAGGCTACAGTCCATGGGTTGGCCAAGAGTTGGACATGACTGAGCACATCCTTCAGCATCCATTGGGGAGTTGGTTCCAGGAGCCCTGTGTACCAAAATCCACAAGTGTTCAAATCCCTTATGTATGAAAGGGTACAGTACGGTCAGCCCTGTGTATCTTTGGATGTAGAACCCATGGATATGGGATACAGAGGGCCAACTGTACTTAATTAAATGGGCAATCAGGCTAATTATCTATGATCTCTTAAGTTGGTATTTACTGAACATTTTATTAAAGTCCCCTCAGTGGGCAGAGATTAAAGCAGCACTTCCTGGTTTGTTTCCTGTGGTTAATGAAGGCCTTTGAGATATGACTGGGCACACTATGGTGGTTTACACAGCTGTTTGTCCTATTAGTTTTTTCATAGGAGACAGGAACAAAAAGGGGCATGGCATTCCAGGTGAGAGTTTATCCAACTATTTTTCAAGCAATAGCGTGTAAAGCCAGCTAGACTTACAAGAAGTTCCCTATCTGACTTAATTCTGTGCCCATTTCTGGACTATGGAATGCAGTGTGCATATACGTAGCTTTTCTTTTTCTACTTTAAGTTCAGTTCAGTCACTCAGTTGTGTCTGACTCTTTGCGACCCCATGGACTTCTGCATGCCAGGCCTCCCTGTCCATCGCCAACTCCTGGAGTTTACTCAAACTCGTGTCCGTTGACTCGTTAATGCCATCCAACCATCTCATCCTCTCTCGTCCCCTTCTCCTCCTGCCCTCAATCTTTTCCAGCATCATGGTCTTTTCAGATGAGTCAGTTCTTCATATCAGGTGGCCAAAGTGTTGGGAGTTTCAGCTTCAACATCAGTCCTCCAGTGAATATTCAGGACCGATCTCCTTTTGGATTGACTGGTTGGATCTCCTTGCTGTCCAAGAGACTCTCAAGAGTCTTCTCCAATACCACAGTTCAAAAGCATCAATTCTTCAGCACTCAGCTTTCTTTACAGTCCAACTTTCACATCCATACATGACTACTGGAAAAAACATAGCTTTGACTAGATGAACCTTTGTTGGCAAAGTAATGTCTCTGCTTTTTATTTTAATTAATTAATTAATTAATTTATTTTATTAGTTGGAGGCTAATTACTTCACAACATTTCAGTGGGTTTTGTCATACATGTGTCTCTGCTTTTTAATATGCTGTCTAGGTTGGTCATAACTTTTCTTTCAAGGAGCAAGCGTCTTTTAATTTCATGGCTGCAGTCACCATCTTCAGTGATTTTGGAGCCCCCAGAAATAAAGTCTGTCACTGTTACCACTGTTTCCCCATCTATTTGCATGAAGTGATGGGACCAAAAGCCATGATCTTCATTTTCTGAATGTTAGGCTTTAAGCCAACCTTTTCACTTTCCTCATTCACTTTCATCAAGAGGCTCTTTAGTTCTTTGCTTTTTGCCATAAGGGTGGTGTCATCTGCATATCTGAGGTTTTCTACTTTATCAGATCTAAAATACATATTGCATTTATATGCTTGTATTCAACTTCTTTAAATATATTTTGATTTGTTTCAATTCAGTAGGTCCAATATTGTGTTGTATGCAGGAGCGATACATAATAATCCCTTGATATCCTTTGCACCTTGCTATTGAGTAACATATGTTAATATTGTGTTGACATCATTTAAAGCCCATAGGAAACCCCATGGTATTTTTACCTTTAGAAAGTCAATCACTAATGAAAATAAAACAAACAAAGCTAGTTATCCACGCTTATGAAATGAAGTTTCAAACTATGCCGTTTTCACCCATTATAAAAATGTGTAGAATTTTGGCATCAGCATTATTCCATTTAATTCCAACTCTTCCCCCTAAAGTAGTCGTATTACACCCGTTCTGAAGATGAAAAAGCTGAGCTCAAGTTTATGAAAACCTAGAAGTGATAGAGCAGAGCTTTCTGCCCCAGTTAGTCTGACCTGTGGTTTTGGTGTTCAGGTCTTCCGGAGAGAGGGGTGTGCTGAACCTGATAGTCAGCCTTTCTCCAGAAGACTCGGAAGAATACATGCACAGTTTAAAACAGTGATGAATATACACTTCAGACGACATTTTAAATTTCACCGTTCTGTACATATGTCTCCAGGACTTAGTTTCATAACTGAAAGTTTGTACCTTGTTTACCAGCTTCACGCATTTAACCATTAAATGCATTTTTTTAATAAATTATGGTAGTGTTTACAGTTGACCTATTGCCAGAATTAGTGAGATATGTAACTATGAAACATACAGGTAGAAGTTATTTGGGATTGAGTATACTTTTATTGGGAAGCTCAGTGGTCAGGGGTGTGTTTCTATAAAAGAATATAAGTAACCTCTTTTAATATTTGGAAATACTTGAAAATTAAAAAGTTGCTCTAAGAGGATACGTTTTTCATTTATTTTTGTGAATGTTAAGAAAAGTGACATAAGTAATACTTATAGATTATCCCAACTTCTGACATCAGGCGTGCACACCTACTTAAAGCTACACCTGTTCTCACTCTTTTCTCCCTCATAGGAAAAGGTCCCTCTTCTTTCTTAAGAACAAGCCTTCCATCTGTGTTTCGCCCTCTGATGAATATTTACAATATAGAGTATCCCTTTTCTCCATTTGATACTTACCCTCTCACACTGAATAGGATTCTTCTCACTGCTTTTAGATATTCAGGCTTTTCTCTCTTTTCTGAAATCTTTCTTTCCCTCTTGATGCCGTATTTCCGGTGTGGATCCTTTCTCCTTCCCTGAATTGTCCCTTTGCCGTGTTTTCCTTTTTCTCACCATCGATAACACTTCTCGACCCACACTGACCATGGTTTTGCCTTTCTCAGGTCACCCCTCCTCTTCAGGTCTCTTAGCCCCTTGAGGCTTTTTGACCTCCTTTCCTAGATCTTTGCAGAGCATTAAGTGTTGTTTTTTTTTTTTCCTGGAACTCTCTTGCTTTTTTTTTTTTTTCATTTATTTTTATTAGTTGGAGGCTAATTACTTCACAACATTGCAGTGGGTTTTGTCATACATTGACATTAATCAGCCATGGAGTTACATGTATTCCCCATCCCGATCCCCCTTCCCACCTCCCTCTCCACCCGATTCCTCTGGGTCTTCCCAGTGCACCAGGCCCGAGCACTTGTCTCAGGCATCCCACCTGGGCTGGTGATCTGTTTCACTATAGATAATATACATGCTGTTCTCTCGAAACATCCCACCCTCACCTTCTCCCACAGAGCCCAAAAGTCTGTTCTGTACATCTGTGTCTCTTTTTCTCTTTTGCATATAGGGTTATCATTACCATCTTTCTAAATTCCATATATATGTGTTAGTATGCTGTAATGTTCTTTATCTTTCTGGCTTACTTCACTCTGTATAATGGGCTCCAGTTTCATCCATCTCATTAGAACTGATTCAAACAAATTCTTTTTAATGGCTTAGTAATATTCCATGGTGTATATGTACCACAGCTTCCTTATCCATTCGTCTGCTGATGGACATCTAGGTTGCTTCCATGTCCTGGCTATTATAAACAGTGCTGTGATGAACATTGGGGTGCATGTGTCTCTTTCAGATCTGGTTTCCTCAGTGTGTATGCCCAGAAGTGGTATTGCTGGGTCATACGGCAGTTCTATTTACAGTTTTTTAAGAAATCTCCACACTGTTCTCCATAGTGGCTGTGCTAGTTTGCATTCCCACCAATAGTGTAAGAGGGTTCCTTTTCTCCACACCCTCTCCAGCATTTATTGCTTGTAGACTTTTGGATAGCAGCCATCCTGACTGGCGTGTAATGGTACCTCATTGTGGTTTTAATTTGCATTTCTCTGATAATGAGTGATGTTGAGCATCTTTTCATGTGTTTGTTAGCCATCTGTATGTCTTCTTTGGAGAAATGTCTGTTTAGTTCTTTGGCCCATTTTTTGATTGGGTCATTTATTTTTCTGGAATTGAGCTTCAGGAGTTGCTTGTATATTTTTGAGATTAATCCTTTGTCTGTTTCCTCATTTGCTATTATTTTCTCCCAATCTGAGGACTGTCTTTTCACCTTACTTATAGTTTCCTTTGTTGTGCAAAAGCTTTTAAGTTTCATTAGGTCACATTTGTTTATTTTTGTTTTTATTTCCAAAATTCTGGGAGGTGGGTCATAGAGGATCCTGCTGTGATTCATGTCGGAGAGTGTTTTGCCTATGTTCTCTTCTAGGAGTTTTATAGTTTCTGGTCTTACATTTAGATCTTTAATCCATTTTGAATTTATTTTTGTGTATGGTGTTAGAAAGTGTTCTAGTTTCATTCTCTTATAAATGCAAAAGAAACTAAAGAGACCATAGCAAAAGTCAACAAAGCTAAAAGCTGGTTTTTTAAAAAAATAAACAAAATTGACAAACCATTAGCAAGACTCATTAAGAAACAAAGAGAGAAGAACCAAATTAACAAAATTAGAAATGAAAAGGGTGAGATCACAACAGACAACACTGAAATACAAAGGATCATAAGAGACTACTGCCAGCAGCTCTATGCCAATAAAATGGACAACTTGGAAGAAATGGACAAATTCTTAGAAAAGTATAACTTTCCAAAACTGAACCAGGAAGAAATAGAAGATCTTAACAGAGCCATCACAAGCAAGGAAATCAAAAGCGTAATCAGAAATCTTCCAGCAAACAAAAGCCCAGGACCAGATGGCTTCACAGCTGAATTCTACCAAAAATTTAGAGAAGAGCTAACACCTATCTTACTCAAACTCTTCCAGAAAATTGCAGAAGAAGGTAAACTTCCAAACTCATTCTATGAGGCCACCATCACCCTATTCCAAAACCAGACAAAGATGCCACAAAAAAAGAAAACTACAGGCCAATATCACTGATGAACATAGATGCAAAAATCCTTAACAAAATTCTAGCAAACAGAATCCAACAACATATTAAAAAGATCATACATCATGACCAAGTGGGCTTTATACCAGGAATGCAAGGATTCTTTAATATCGGCAAATCAATCAATGTAATACACCACATTAACAAATTGAAAGATAAAAACCATATGATTATCTCAATAGATGCAGAGAAAGCCTTTGACACAATTCAGCACCCATTTATGATTAAAACTCTCCAGAAAGCAGGAATAGAAGAAACATACCTCAACATAATAAAAGCTATATATGACAAACCCACAGCAAGCATTACCGTCAATGGTGAAAAATTGAAAGCATTTCCCCTGAAATCAGGAACAAGACAAGGGTGCCCACTCTCACCACTACTATTCAACATAGTGTTGGAGGTTTTGGCCACAACAATCAGAGCAGAAAAAGAAGTAAAAGGAATCCAGATAGGAAAAGAAGAAGTGAAACTCGCTGTTTGCAGATGACATGATCCTCTACATAGAAAACCCTAAAGACTTTATCAGAAAATTGCTAGAGCTAATCAATGAATATTGTAAAGTTGCAGGATATAAAATTAACACACAGAAATCACTTGCATTCCTATACACTAATAATGATAAAACAGAAAGAGAAATGAAGGAAACAATACCATTCACCATTGCAACAAAAAGAATAAAATACTTAGGAGTATATCTACCTAAAGAAACAAAAGACCTATACATAGAAAACTATCAATCACTGATGAAAGAAATCAAAGAGGACACAAACAGATGGAGAAACATACCGTGTTCATGGATTGGAAGAATCAATATTGTCAAAATGGCTGTACTACCCAAAGCAATCTATAGATTCAATGCAATCCCTATCAAGCTACCAACGGTATTCTTCACAGAACTAGAACAAATAATTTCACAATTTGTATGGAAATACAAAATACCTCGAATAGCCAAAGTAATCTTGAGAAAGAAGAATGGAACTGGAGGAATCAACCTGCCTGACTTCAGGCTCTACTACAAAGCCACAGTCATCAAGTCAGTATGGTACTGGCACAAAGACAGAAATATAGATCAATGGAACAGAATGGAAAGCCCAGAGATAAATCCATGAACCTTTGGACACCTTATCTTCAACAAAGGAGGCAAGGATATACAATGGAAAAAAGACAACCTCTTTAACAATTGGTGCTGGGAAAACTGGTCAACCACTTGTAAAAGAATGAAACTAGAACACTTTCTAACACCATTAAGTGTTGTTGACAAGTGCCTCTATCCTGAAACATCTCTTCCTTTGGCTTCTCTGAATCAACCACTTGTAAAAGAATGAAACTAGAACACTTTCTAACACCATTAAGTGTTGTTGACAAGTGCCTCTATCCTGAAACATCTCTTCCTTTGGCTTCTCTGAATCCGTCTACCATCCTGCCCACTCTTTTTCTTTTTTTTCTTTCTCTCCTTCCTCCTTTCCTTCCTTTCTTTCCTCCTTTCTTTTCTTTCCTTCCAGCTTATATTCTTTGACCAGCTGTTAAATGTCTGAGTTCTTTCCTTTGCTAGATTCTTCCTATTTGTGTCCTTTGAATCTGAGCTAACTATCCTGCATCCTGGACAAGGTCAGCTCTCTTCCATTACTTATTTCAAAAGCACCATTCCTCTCTCTCTTCATACTCATAAAGTCATTTTCCATTTCTCTGGTGGTTGATTAATAGCACTGAGAGTTGATTAATACCACTCTCAGTCTGTAAGTTGTTTGAGGATAGACAATGTGTCTGTTTTGTTTCAGTACATTATACTTAGTACTTCTGTAGTTCTTGGTACATAAAGTGCTCAAAATCTTTTTTTTCCAATGAATTGCTTACCTCTATCAGAAGTGTTTCATTTTAGTTAAAATAAAAACTAATGTCTAGGTTTTACTTTAGTTTTTTCCTGTAGATTCTATGGTAGCAGTATAACTAACATCTTAAATTTTAAGTTTGATTTTGTTGGGGTTCTCCAGAGAAACAGAATGAATAGGATGTTTGTATGTATTTAAAGAGGTACCTTGCAGGGAATTGGCTTCACATGATTGTGGAGGCTGGCAACTCCCAAGAGCTGCAGGGTAAGTCAGCAAGCTGCGGACCAGGGGAGCAGATGCTCCAGCTCTGGCCTAAGTCTGAGGGCCCAAGACCCAGATGTCTGGAAGGCCTGCAGACTTGAGCCACGAGAAGAGCTAGTGTTTCACCCTGAGTCCAGTGTCCCTCTTTGAAGACAGGCAGGCAGGAGGAATCTCTCTCACTCTCTGGAAAGTCAGCCTTTATTCTATTCAGGTCTTCTGCTGGTTAGATGAGGCCCACCCATACCATGAAGGGCAGTCTACTTTACTCCATTTACTAATCCACATGTTAATTGCATCCGGCAGCACTCACATTGACACACCCAGAATGATGTTTGATCACATGTCTGGGCACCCTGTGGTCCAGTTAAGGTGACACATGACATATACCATCACATTTTTCAAATATCTTACAGGTTTCTACTTTGCATCTTTTTTCCTGTCACTTGAGTCTGATCAGATTACCTTGTGATTTTCCTCAAATGCTGCAGTTCACAGGCAGGTTTAATCTGGGCCTAACTTCTCAGCTCTTCCATGTGTTGAAGCTGCTTTTTCTGTCTAGTGTTCTGCCACTGTCCTGTAATCCCCAGTGTTCTAGCTGGGGTTTTTCTTTTCATAGCTTGACTGTACATTCTGCGATGCAGTGACTTTGCTGTTGTTGTTTTCCCTACTTTAATAAACCCATTTCCTCATGATCTTGTCTTGTCCAAAGCCCATCCAGCTTGTGAATTTCAAATGCTGTTGTGAAACTACCTCCTAAAATTCTGCAGCTGCTACTCTGTACAACTGTCTTGGTCCTTTCTTGTTCTTCATTTTACTTTAACCAGATTGTTCTGTTACCACCGAGCGCACTTAAAGCCCTAGGAACAAAAGTGGGCTTTCTGGTGAGTGTGAGTATCCCGTAGTCCTCTGCACGTTATGTACTACAGGAACTGTGTTGGATGAATCTTCTGTTTCTCTAATAGATTTTCAGATTAACTCTAGATTTGTTGAGTTGGGTATGCTTGCTCTGACTTAGATCTTCTTTTTGGGTAGCACATTTGCTTGTCTAATTGGTTCTCTTATTTCCAGTTGGTTAAAGTATTCCCATTATTGGCTAACTTTTGAATTCTTTTTTTTTTAATTCTTAAGAATGTGTTAGGAATGGGAAATGGATTCTGCGATTCTTTTTGTGGTGAGTTCCACTTTCCTGAATGACATTCTTGCTTTCACTGTCATATTAATTCAAAAGCAAATTACAGTTTTTTTCCCTCCTTTGATAGCCTGCATTAAGCAAGACGTTGCATTAGTGTTGAGATTCATACAAGGAGGAATATGGTAAAGGGTCGGCCCTCAGAGAGCTAACAGTCTTTGGAAAAGGGAGGAGGCAGGAGAAAAGAGAGGTCTGTGCTTAGCTAATTTTTATGCAACTTGTACTAATTAATATTTAGTGAGTGATAATTTTGTGTCATATGGGTAAATCATCTCTTCCCCTATACACTTTACAGCCCTAATGGGGATACAGGTAAATAAATGCAGATCATGGTGGTAAATACTTTGAGAGGGCCAGCCTAGATGGTTAGGGAGGAATGTTTGCAGGACCTAGAACTCTAGCTTGCTTATATAATAATTCATTTGAAACTCTCTTTTCTGATGTGATAGTGACAGTGTGTCCTAGTAGGAATCATAGAACTGATATTTCAACCAGCTTACCTTGTTTTATAAATATACATTTATTTTGCAGTTTTTTGCTTCTGCTTTTAGGTTTTTTCACTAGAGTTTGCTACCATATTTTTTTTTCATAACCACTCTGTATAGTATCCAGTTTTACTAAAACACCAAAAGGTAAGCCTTAAAAAACCTGTCAAATTACAGAAAACACAGCAATTATAAAAGATGGGAGGAAATCATAGAGCTGGACAGATTCTGCCCTCAGATTGCTTTGCAGGGTTCTTTTCAAAACTGTCAGTTGGTTTTCTTAGAAACTATTGAGTTTTTTCTGACTAATACATTTTTGCTGTATGTAATGTTTAGCTAAGTTACATAATTGTAGTAACTTACCAGTGGCATAAACAGGTGTGGGAACAAACACAACTGCCTCTGGGGACTCAGGCAGGCAAGTCAAGGGGTGAAGACAGAAGTGCACAGGGACAGCAGGAAACAGGCCGTGATGGGAGGACTGGCCTGGCCGCGTCCGGCAGATTGTAGGGCGAACAGGGCGTCGGGGAATCTGGGCAGTCAGTCAGCTGAAGGTCAGTTAAAAGAGGTTCTAATACAAAATAGAGCAAATAAAGGCATGAAATCTTGCCTTTTGCAACAACATGATAGAACTCAAATGGCATTATGCTAAGTGAAATAAATCAGACAGAGAAACACAGATGCTGTATGATATATCATTTACATGGGGAATCTAAAAAATAATACAACAAACTAGTGACTAAAACATGAAGATGTGGACTCACAGATAAAGAGAACAGTGGTGAGAGAGGGGAAGGGCTGGGAAGTCGGAGGTGCAAACTGTTGGGTGTAAGACAGGCTCACAGTTATAGTGTACAACACAGGGAGTGTACCCAATATTTTGTAGTAACTATAAAGTAACCTTTAAACATTGTATGTAAAAATAGTATAGATATACTGTAGGAACAAAATATGCCTTCTAATGTATATAAAATATTTAACAGGTACCCTATTCTCCGTAATATTCACTTCTAAAATTTTTTAGCCTGTCAATATCGATAAGTTATCTTTAGATAAAATAGCTGAAGTATACATTTTTCCCCCTGGGAAGAGTTAGTGTCTTAGGATCACTTTGCTTCTTTTCTATATAGCAAATTTTTCTTTGTATTGTTCTCACTGCTTCTGTTGACTTTTTTTCTCTGTGATGTCAAATTTGTTTCTTAAGATGCCTCAAACATTACTGTCTTTTCTTGAACCCCTCAAAAGAAGATATGTATATTTGTAATTGATTTTTCTTTGTTTGTAGACTTAATTTTTGTTTAACATAGTATCCTGTTTCTTGGAATCATATTAAATTTTTTTCTTGCCATGTGACTGATTATGAGCTGGGATTAGAAAAGAGACAATGTTATTTGCATTTGTTTGAAACTTCATTTTTCTTACAGAACACAAAATTAGCTTATCCTGCACTGTTCATAATTACTTTCCTTGATTGACAGCTGTTTCCTTCTTACTCTTTTTTTTTTTCTTCTTACTCTTAAAATATTTTTTAAAAATATAATTTTGCTTAAATTATTGTATTAAGTCTTATTGTATAAGACAGGGCTTCCCTTGTGGCTCAGACGGTAAAGCATCTGCCTACGTTGCAGGAGAACTGGGTTCAGTCCCTGGATCATGAAGATCCTCTGGAGAAGGAAATGGCAACCCACTCCAGTATTCTTGCCTGGAAAACCCCATGGACGGAGGAGCCCGGCAGGCTACAGTCCATGGGGTCACAAAGAGTTGGACATGACTGAGTGACTTCACTTCACTTCATTATATAAGTCAACTTTTGCCAAGAAGACTGCTCTAAAGACAACCGTAAACTCTTAGTGGTTTATAGCAATGAAGATTTATCTCTTGTTCACACAAGTCTGGGCTGCTGGAAGCTGCAATTCTATCCACAATTCTATCCTATGTGATTCCACATAGGTCTGAAGGAACAGCCCTTAATGGGGCCTGCATTTTCCCAGCAGAGGGGAAAGAGAAGTGACCCAAACATGTGATGACTCTGAAAGCTCTCCCTTGGACATGATTCACTTTGCTTCTGATCACATTGCATGGGTCAGCACAGCTCACCTGGCCAGACCTGAAACAGTCAGCCCCACCCCCAGGCAGCTCTCGAGAGAGCCGCAGGCTTGGTACAGAGCCCCAGCTGGGAAGGGGGTGGAAGGTAAATTGGGATACTGTGATGTGTTACGTCTCATTTTAAGGATTTTAGGTTTTATTGTTAGATCAATATTGATAGACATGTTTGGTGAATTTTGCTGTGATAATGATTTTTTTTGTTTGTTTGTTTTGTGTTTGGAGCTCTATAGAACTGATGTGGAGACTGATTCAGGATTTTAGTAAGGAAAAGTTAAGTGAGAGGATATTAAATGTAAAATCCTTACTGTTTCATTTTATTTTCTTTTCTCCACCTTCATCACTTGTGTTCTACTTGTATTGATTATTGAGTAGAAGTCCAAACTTTGGAAGCGGACGTCTCCTCACATTAGCTTTGACTGCTTGAATGTTTAAGACCGAGAGTTGTTTTGAAGCTAAGTCATCTTAGCTAGATACTTTGAATTTTCAGTTTACTACCTTTCTGATCCACAGTGAATTAGGCCATTGCCAATTTCAGAATCATGGTTTTTGTTGCATAGTCCACATGTGGACAATAGTCTGCCAACAAGTAAACAAAAGTCAAGTTAAGTTACAGACCAGCACAGCTAGAATACCAAGTCACCCGTGGCCACTCCTAGAGTTAATGTTTATATGCACACAGTGAGGATTAGTATTTTCTTCAAAACAGGAGACAGTTACTTTCGCTGTTTTGAAATAGCAGAACTGAACCTCAAATGCATGAGTTTAGGAAATATGACCTCATGAGGTCTGGTACTTGAGAAGGGACAATGGGCAAATTGTCAGAGAAAGATGAAGTTTATAAGCAATGTTGGATATTGAAGGGAGATAGGGAATTTAGTTACATCTCCTAGATATCCAGGAGTAAATGTTTTGAAATGGTGATAGAATCAGAAAGGGTTAGTATGAAGGCATGGATAGTTTAGTTGATCCTAACTATGGCCACAGTACAGAAGCAGTCACATTGATAAAATCTTACCAAGCGATGCCTTTCTTTATCTGATGTCTGGTTGGGTGAGACCCAAGAGGAAAAGCAATGATCATGTCAGCCTATAGGTGTACTGTTCCCTTCAGATTCATTGACTTGGTTCTCAGAAAGATGAGTGTATCTTGTTTGTGCTTGAATCCAGCTCTGGAAGGAGTGAGATAATAAAGTTCACCTCCATCATTTTCCAGAGGTGACAGGAGACGTGCCTGAGGAGAAGGAACCCCAGAGTGGGACGGCCGGAGCCATCTTTGCCTCCTGACTAAGTGTTCTTTCTTTGGTGACTCCCGTTCGTGAGAGCAGCTACTCTAAGAATGCATTCATGCCAGGTGTAGGTAGACAGTGGAGTGGAGTTGGTTTCCTATACACGAGATTGAGATAACAGAGTAAACAATAGTTTCTGAGCCCAGTGTTTAACCAAATAAAGAAAATTATTTTGTGAGTCATTGAAAAATAAAAAGAAAGAACAAAAAGTTATATGGGAACAAACTCCCTTTAGCCTTTAAATTCATTGGGTTATTTTAGGTTCATTTGGAAAATGTTTTATTCAGTAAACTTGTAATTATAACCACATACATTAAGTAATTCTGCTTCATTCATGGCTTAATCATGTGAGTTCTCATTGTTATTCTGGTGTCAGGTTCTAGACTGGCTCCAGTATTCACTGTGTTTGATTCTTTATGATTTATTTCTCATCTCTGAGCCTCAGTTTTTCCATATGTAAAATGTGGGCTGATTGGAGGAGTTTCTGTTGGAGATGAGACCCTGATGCCAACCACCTCCTGAGTGCCTACTGTCTCCTAGATACACTTTACAGTCTCTATTTTTAAATCATTGAAACAACTCTTTGAGCTGTATGTACTGTTGGCTATATATTATAGATTAGGTGACTGAGAGAAGTTAAGATAAGGTTATGTCCTTGAGTCCCAAGCCGTGTTTTTCTGCCTCCAAAGCAGAGTCTGTCAAGTGTACCTGACATTTCTGTCCGTATGTCGCAGGACTCCTGTGACGATCTGATGAAAACGTGAGATCTGAAAAACGTGAGAAAACTGCAAGTGCTCTGTCAGTGTGAGGTGTTACTTCTTCTGAGTGTTTTAGCCACTATCAGAAGTTAGCAGTTAAGGGCCAAGGCATAAAGACATCCAGGAATGCTGTTTTTTCCTGCCCTTTGTATGCAGAAGTTGAGGCCCACGGGGATAAGGAAGGTGTCCACACACCAGAAAGTGGCAGGATACTCTGAGTTCCTAGCGTGATTACAAAGCCCACTGTCCTTGTACTCCTCTCCAGGCCTGAATTCTTGCTCTGGAGTGGGGGATGGGATTCCTTTGTCCACGGATTGATTCCTGTGATGAAATTTCTTATTCACTGTGCAAGATTCCTTGTTGTGACAAGAACAGGTTACTAGTGTGGGATGAGATACTGATGTTGATAGTAGTGTTCTTATTGAAGACCATTTCCACTGTTAATCCACTCAAAATTCATGACAGTGAATGGCTATCCTTCTATACTTTCTGAATTCAGAAATAATTCTTTTGGTGTGTATGAATTTTGGTGGAGCTTCCCCCCCACCCCCACCTCAAGAAAATGCCCTGTAATGGCTGTACCACGTAACACTACCCCTGACTTTCCTGTTGAATCATCCCAGCCAGATTATTGCTTTTCTCTGGATTTGTCTTCGTTACATAAATTTGTTCAGAAACCCTGACATCAGAAAATATTCCCATCAGAGAAGTTTTGTGTGTGTCAATTTGTCTGTAAATCTGAATTCTGTAATGATGTTACCAAAGTGATGAATCTAATGAATTCCAAGCCACCATTGTTTTTTCAGCTGTCTTAAACAGATCGGAATTCTATTATGCTTCTTTATCAGAATGCATTGACTGTCCAAAGAGCTTTGCAAGTAGTTTATTATCTAAAATAATTTTTTTCCTTTTGGATATTTTGAATGACTCTGACTTTGCAGATTTGTTGAAGAATAGTAATTAATTTGAGGGAATTCCCTGGAGGTCCAGTGGTTAGGATGCTACGCTTTCACTGTTGAGGGTCGATCCCTGGTCAGGGAACTAGGATCTTGCATCCTGAGCTGTGTGGCCACAGGAGAAAAGAAAAATGGTAGTTATTAGCTTTGTAACAGCTGAATTGACTAGTACTCTTGGGTGCCTGAGTGAAACCGCATGAAAATACATTTATACATACAGAGAAGGTATGTCTTTTAAAGCAGAATTTTTTAGTGTTTCAGTTTGAATCTGTAAGAAGAATTATTATTAAATAGAGTAACATCTGTGAATGCTTGAGGGAGAACTTCCTCACCTTGTACTCCTTGACTCTTCTCCTCCTCTCACACTCCATATTCAGCCCGTCAGGGAACGGTGTCAGCTTTCTCTTCATATCATCCTCAAGAGTCTGATTCCTTCTCGCCATCTCCACTATTTCCCTGCCATAATCCTCCCAAGTTACCATTATCCAAGACCTAGGTTACTGTAGTAGCCTCCCACCAAAAGTAAACGAAGGAGGATATTAGTAATCTTTTTACTAATAAGTGCTTTTCTTCTGTAGACACAAATATTTTAGTGTTCACTTTTACTGTTCATTATTTGAAATACTGAGCAAATTAGGAGTATAGGTTATGTCGTGAGGGATACATGGCAATTCTTGTTACTTCCTTGAGGAAACCATCTTTGGGGAGACAAGAGACAACCATCTTTGGGGAGACAACCATCTTTGGGGAGACACATTAGAATGTCATTGATCACATGAATTAATGATGAAAACCACAGAAATAAATTGGAGGTGTCCAATTGAAGAGCTCCTAGAATCTGTGTGTTTGGTAGATTAGAGACAGTTTCTTGGAGGATGAACATGAGCTGTGTCTCACACAATGCTGAGTTGCGGCAGGGAGGCCAGGTGGCGTGTCTGCAGTTGTATCAATATTAAGGTGGAATGAGCTCAGTCTTTTCTGAGAGGCATTACACTGGTAGGACTGAAGAACAGGGGGCAGGTTCATTTGAAGGATTGTTGGGGGTGAGAGGACAAAGCGGGTTTAGATTACCAGTTGGCAAGCTGTTGGAGCCATGTTTGGGAAGAGGACCGGCTCTTTATGTTAGAATCCTGAGCTGGCGCTGGACGTGGGCGCTGGAGCAGATGAGCACAGTGAATGCTGTTATTAGGAAGTCATCTTTATTTTTTACCGCACTGCGCAGCGTGTGGGATGTTAGTTTCCCAACTAGAGATTGAACCTGTGCCCCCTGCAGTGGAAGCACACTGAGTCTTAACCCCGGGACCACCAGGGAAGTCCCAGAAAATCTTAATTAGAGTTTATTTTTTATTTATTTTTTCTTTTTTTTTTTAATTAGAGTTTAGAAGGTGGTTTTGGAGAGTATCATGGGTGTTATCTGGAGTGACCTGGTAACAGGTCATCCAGATATCTAGACTTTGTTCTCTAGAGTCCTGATTTGCCCAGGACTCCCTCAGTTTCAGCCCTGAAAACCCCATGTCATGGAAACCCCTCAGGCCAAACAGAGATTGGTCATTTAAGGAGAGCATAGTTCAGACAAGCAGCTGGCGTTAGAGGTACAAACCAGAGGAAAATATTAGCACGTTATCTAGTGAACAGAGCTTGAGGATCAGAGATCCAGAGCATTTCAGAGGTCTGATAGGCAGGCAGTGTAGTGTATTATATAAATATCTTGACTGACAGAATTTGGCCAAATGAAATTTAGCATTGTCACAGCAGCTTTGTTTATGTGACAATCTAATTTAAGCAGATTTTGAAAAATGAATATTTTAACCAATGGTTTTTGAATTTTGTATAATACTAAGAGCAGTAGTTTTCAGCAATGGATACTTAACTTGTACCAGGTACCTTGCTAGATTTTACAGGTATTTTCATGTTTAATTCTCACAGTCAGCCTATGAGATAGGCAGCATTGTTTTCTTTCCTTTATAGATGAGGAAACTGGTCGTTTGAGACATTAGGCTGTTTGCTTAGTTACACAGCTAATTAATAGTAGAAGGAGATTTGAACCCTGGCCAGCCCAAACCTCTTAGCCACTGTATAGTACCATTTCCTGGTATCAAGGAACCTGTTTTGTTTTATTAATTTTTTTCCTTTTACTACAAAAGTAACACTTGTTAACTCTAGAAAAATTGAAACACTGGGGTTAGCAGAAAACTATGCAAAATACAGTTCCTTCTGTTTAGAAACAAAGTCTATTGACATCTTTGTTCATATCTTTTTCTTTGGGGGGGCACATTGATATATAATTTTTTCTATAAAAAATGACATTTGATAAATCTTTTAAAACCAGTTGTTAGACATTTATTCCTTTTCAATGTATTTTGTTGGGTGTTTAGCTTCTTGCAACGTTTTGATACTACATACAGCTTGGCAATAAACATAATTAACTGAAGATGATATACGGATAAAGGAAAATGAAACATGACTGAAAAACAAAAATTCACAATGATGAGCAGTAATGCAGGAGATGCATAACGATTGTAAAATCACTCACTCTATTTTGTATTTGGATCACCAGTACAATGAAAATCAATGACTGAGGAATATTTGCTTTTGAATAGACCATTATGTTGAACAGCTTTCTTTTGGTTAAAGTTGAATTTTCAACAAAATCACCTAGAGCTGGTGCAGGAACCAAAATAGGACCCCAGCCCCTGGGCAAAGTCCCAGGAAGGCGCCTCATCCCTAAAATGTAAATGCAAGTAGTGATTCTGCTGCTGAGGAGCTCACTTCAGGGGTTGGTGTCCGACTCTGTGCAACCCCATGGACTGCAGCACGCCAGGCCTCCTTGTCCATCACCATCTCCTAGAGCTTACCCAAACTCATGTCCATTGTGTCTGTGATGGCATCCCACCATCTCATCCTCTGTCGTCCCCGTCTCCTCCTGCTTTCAATCTTTCCCAGCATCAGGGTCTTTTCTGATGAGTTGGCTCTTTGCATCAGGTGGCCAAGGTACTGGAGCTTCAGCTTCAGTATCAGTGCTTCCAATGAATATTCAGGACTGATTTCCTTTAGTATGGGCTGGTTTGATCTCCTTGCAGTCCAGGGGACTCTCAAGAGTCTTCTCCAACACCACAGTTCAAAATCATCAATTCTTCGGTGCTCAGCTTTCTTTAGAGTCCAACTCTCACATCCGTACATGACTACTAGAAAAGCCATAGCACTAACTATATGGACCTTTGTCAGCAAAGTAGTGTCTCTGCTTTTTAATGTGCTGTTTAAAAAGCTAGAGAATTCTAGAAAAACATCTGCTTCATTGACTACGCTAAAGCCTTTGACCGTGTGGATCACAACAAACTGGACAATTCTTAAAGAGATGGGAATACCAGACCATCTTGTCTGCCTCCTGAGAAACCTCAGGAGGTATGCAGGTCAAGAAGCAACAGTTAGAGCTGGACTTGGGACAACTGACTGGTTCCAAACTGGGAAAGGAGTACGTCATGCTTATATGTGGTCACCCTGCTCTTCAGGGGAATAAGCCATAAACCCCATAACCAGAAACCATAGCTGAAATAAAGAGAAGTAAATTTCAGGTTCAGAATATTACAGCAGGGGCTTCCCTTGTGGCTCAGTGGTAAAGAATCCACATGCTGATGTAGGAGACACGGGTTTGATCCCTGGTCCGGGAAGATGCCACAGGCTGCTGGAGCAGCTAAGCCTATGCGCCACAGCTGAGGAGCCCGTGCTCTAGAGCCTGGGGGCTGCAGCTACTGGAGCCACTGCAGTGAGAGGCCCAGGTGCCAAATTAGAGGAAAATCTGCAAAGCAGCAAAGACCCACGTAGCCAGAAACAAAGAATATTAAAATAGTTATCAAAGCTAGAGGCCGTGGCCGGCTAATGACAACTGGGAGTTGATGCTTAGTCCACGAGTGTTGGGTCAGGCTCTTTAAACCCTTCTTGCCAAAGGGCAGGAGATTGGGCCTGGGATGAACCTGAAAGTGAAAGTCACTCTCATGTCTGACTCTTTGCGACCCCAAGAACTATACAGTCCATGGAATTCTCCAGGCCAGAATACTGAAGCGGGTAGCTTTCTCCTTCTCCAGGGGATCTTCCCAACCCAGGGATCAGATCTAGGTCTCCCGCATTGCAGGTGGATTCTTTACCAGTTGAGCCACAAGGGAAGCCCAAGAATACTGGAGTGGATAGCCTATCCCTTCTCCACCGGATCTTCCCAACCCAGGAATCAAACCTGGGCCTCCTGCATTGCGGTGGATTCTTTACCAACTGGACTATCAGAGGAATGAGCCTACAGGTGGGGAAAAACACCCCAAGAGAGCTTGAGAGAGCTCCAGGGATTGGAAACCCAGCAGGTTCTGACAGCCGGACGTTTTGAAGGAGGAGAATGATGTAATGAAAGGTTATTGAGTGATTAAGTCAGCTACGAGTAGGCAAGGAAGCAGTTTAAGAGGATGCTTCTTAAATGGTAAATGTAAAGGAGGAGGTTCTTGGTT
This sequence comes from Muntiacus reevesi, assembly GCF_963930625.1. NCBI lineage: Eukaryota > Metazoa > Chordata > Mammalia > Artiodactyla > Cervidae > Muntiacus > Muntiacus reevesi. Next base: position 5,170,920 of record NC_089264.1, read on the forward strand.
TGGGTACTGGTGGGAATTATATGTAAAAAGATATTTAAACAGCTCCATTAAATAATTAGATTGGAGACATTCCTGTTGTGACATTCCTCTTGTTATCACAAGTTTGGAGTACGGATAGAACGTGTAGTTTTGATCCTTGGAGCTTGTAATGCTGCCATTGCTTTCATTAAATTGAGGCTTTAACTGGTATATTAAAATATTTTTTATTACAGAACCCCTAAATAGGTATGCTGTGTCTTATGATTGCAGTTTAAGTTAATGCTATCACATTTTAAAATTAAAAATTATTATCTTCTCTTGGTGCTTTGAAGGTCATCATAAAATTAATGACAAATATACTGGAAAGACATTTCAATTAACTTTCTTGGATATTGATCAGATAAGCACTAAGATTTATAATTATTTTCTGAAATCTTCATTAGATGAGTCCTTGGTTGCTTTGGGTGACTGTTTTAGTAAGTACTTTCCAAACCCTGGAAAGTGTTACTTCTGAGTTAATTTAAAGAGAAATCTTCATTTTGCTGAATGTCCACATTGGTTTTTTGTTTAACAGTTGTACAGAAATTTACTGTGTTCTTAATTAGAAATAACTTTTTTTGTGTTTCTGGAGGTATTAAATTCATGAACTTCCACGAATCTCTAAATGTTATAGAAGCTTCCATTTAATTAACTGCAGCTAATGGTTAGATGTGCTTCATTGCTTTGAACTTTTGAATCAGTCCTCCCTTGCACAGTATTTGATAAATGTGATCATAATTTCTGTCTCATCCATGGAATTTTGTAATATTTATTATTTTCAAAATTGCAAAGAAATCCTTGTTGTAAGAAGAAACTGAAGTAGTATTTGAAATGACTCCTACGTCTCCCAGCCTCACAATGATAACCGTGTAACAATCTGATACATACTTTCCAGTGTTCCGGAGTTCTGCTCTGTGTACATGTGTGCATTCATTACACACGCCTCCTCCTCCTCCTCTCTCCCCTCTTCTCCTTCACTCCCTTCCCCCCCAGCGTAGACTCTGCGGTACTGTCCGAGGAGAGGAGGCTTTGTTTTGTGCTGGATTTCACTCCTGGGTGAACTCATTGTCCTTGTTCTTTCCTTCACTTGGTCACCTTGAAAGTTCAGTAAATTCAGTCTATGCTCTACTTCTCTTTATCCTGGCAGTCAAACCAGGAGCCCTCTCAGAACAAATCCTCAACTCTGTAAAAGACAGACGTTCTGAGTGTTTCTCCTAAGGCCAGCCAGCTAAGCAGCCCCGTTCTGGCTTCCCTGGTGACTGGCCCCAGGCCCAGAGGGGCTTTGCTGATTCCAAGTATGAAGTTCTCTGGGGTTTCCCTACGTTATTCTTTGCAACATTCCTCTTCTTGGTGTGTTATGGGTTGAGATTTCTTCTGCATTAGCAACCCTGGCTGATTTCTGTCTCCTTGAGTTTTCTGAAAGATGGTGATATGTTGATGGTAGAACTTGTTTCTTCTTTCTTCTGTTGTTTTGGTGGGATTTAGGTACACATGATTACCTATGTACTTTGAACCTCCCGGGTGCCTAGTCTTTCTTCTGTTTTTGGAAATCCTTTCAGGGTTCATTTGCAGTTTCTCTGGTTTGTGTTATAACGTGACAGTTTTTTCCCTCTTTTAGTTTTGCATTTTATATTAATCATAATTAAATCATTGATACCTCATTGCTCTCTTTTTGGGTTCAGAAATGACATCGTTGCTTAACAGATTTATTTTCTACTGTATTTAGGGACCTCCACAAGGTGTTACTGCATAAAGCCAATTAATGGTGTAAAATTTATTTTTAGAAATTTAAATAATTGTCCTTATTTCATTTGTATTTCATTGTATTTCCTTTGTTTCATTCATAAACATCACTATCTTTAATATATATTTGTATTTGCCAGGTGACTAAATATTGTCAGTTTCCTTTTTTCAGTGTTCAGATTAAAAAAAAAGATTTAAAAAAGTGATAGTAACTTTACATGAGCACATTGGACTCTGTATTTTAAAATGGTTTCTTATGTCAGAAATGACAGCATTTTTTAATTAGTGAGATACGTTGATCCTACAACAGCATGTATTTTTACTTTTGTCTTAGGAAGGAGAAAATATCTTCTATTTGGCAGTTGACGATATAGAAACAGATACGGAGCTGCTGATTGGCTGCCTGGACAGTGACATGGAGGCCGATGAGGAAGAACAGCAAGTTATGACAGTGATCAGTGAAGAGGAAGGTAAACTTTCTAAAGGACAATCAACAGCTAGCAGAAAAGGTATTAACTCTAACTGGTGGGCCAGGAGAATGCAAGTTGTAGGAGAAATAAAGTTTGAAATGTGCTTGAATTATAACGGCATTGTAATAGTGTGTTCTCAAAATTAAGTTAGTTTTTGTCAGAATTCTCAGAGGGTATCCAGCCATGAGCCTGTCTTCCAGCAGGGAGGGAATGGTGGGCTGGAGGGTGTGATGGATGTGTTCTGCAGGCTGCTAGGGTCTGTGGCGGCTCCCTGCTCTCACTGGTAGGGGACTAGTAATGGGGATTTTTGTCCTCTGGCCCTGACTTTGTCGTTCACCCATGTTGTAACCAGGCTGGTCACTGACTCTGAGGCTTTACTTTCTCTTCTGCACGTGGGGAACAGTGAGTGCAGAGGTCCTGTTGGGCCCTGTGGGAGTTTTCCTGCGCCGCACTCTTGTTTAAGACCTTTGAGAATCTGTAGCATCTGGAAATGTCTGGTTGTAGAGACCCACAGCACTGCGGGGTTGCCCTAGCAGGGTCACCGGAAACGCGCAGTGACTGGAGGTGGACTTGCTTCTATCAGCCCCGCGGTCTAGGGGATGCATGTCACTTGCTTATCCTCTGCCAGTGGGTGACCACTTGACATCAGGGCTTGTTTCTCTCATTTGTGTTTTACTCCTGATCGGTCACAAGGGAACTGTGAAGGGTGGGGTAGGTGTTCACGTTTTCTAAAAGGCTGATCTTTTCTTTAGAGTATTTTTCCTTTTGCTCAACAAAGCCACTTCAGAAGTGACATGGGTTTCTTTAGTCACCGTGGTATTGATGTCTTTTATGTGAATTTTCTGTTTTAACTGTATGTCATTGACTGAGAAAGTTTGAGTCTTCTCAGTATTGCCAGATTATGCCTCTGTTTTATTTGCCTGGAATATTTAAAAGGAAGACGAGGACAGGCTATCAGTTTTGTCTTTCCAATTTGCATTGTGTTGTTGGGATATCAGATTTGGGGTGATGGGAATTATTTCTATATAGTTTTGCGTTCTCTTTATTTTTGTATTTATTTTTAACACTGCCCCAAGGGTATGGTATTACTGTGTCCACCGTTTTACCTTAAAAATAAGTCTCATACTTATTACCACTGTGACTTTAGTAATAAAATAACAGTTTCTTTTATAAAAAAGAATCAATGGGAATGATTCTTTAGAATTTAGTTTTGTTTATCAAAGCAAAACATAAAATCCCCCAAACAAACAAAAGAGCCCCCCAAAATAGATCTAGCAAAGACAAACAGCCAGCAAAAGAAACAAAGAATCCACTCAAATGTCAATCAGTGGAGAGTTTGGTTAAATAAGTAAGTTATGGTACCTTAAAGTTTAAAAAAAATTGACTTAAGAAAATACTAAATGGAAAAAACAACTATGTATGAAACTACATAAAAAATATGATCATAAAAGTAGCTATTGTTAGACTCTATAAAATACGAATTCACAAAAGATAAGTCAGTCATGGAAAGAGATTACAATAGTTGTCTCTTCATTATGGGGTTATTGGTGATTTTTATTCCTTCATATTTTCTGCATTTTATCTAAATCTAATTGTATTTGATAATCAGGAGGCACATTCAAGTTAAATAGCGCACTTTGAAGTGTGGTATAGCCATGGCAGTCCGCGTGGGACTGCTGGCCAGAGAGACAGTGGGGCCTCACTCCGCGCGCTGGGATGAGTACTGTTACGACCCTGGTCTTTTTTCACTTATATGTGAGATTCCCCTTGGTAATTCAGCATAGTTCGCCTTGGTTGGGCTTCTCTCTTCTTGCAGCTAAAAGTGAACTCAAGATGACCTGTTTCAGGGAAGACTTTGGCTTTCCAGTTCAACGTTTGTAATAACTCTTTGATGTGAAAGGTTAATGTTACAGGGTAAATTGAAAGTTGATTTTGAATTGGTGAAACACAAGTTGAACGGTTTTAAAAAAATGTTCTAGTAACACTTTCCGTTATTTTTCATGGGCAGCCTATTCATACTTATAGAGATATTAAAATTTATTAAGCTGGTACCATTAGCACAGTTAATTTTCATTTTAAAATAAGGGCAAAGCTGAGCAGTTCTTGGCTCTTCATTTTTGTCTCATAATTCTGCTTGCTTGTAAATATGCAGATCGCTTTGGCTGTAAAGAGGACTATGCCTGTCCCCAGTGTGAATCGAGTTTTACCAGTGAGGAAATTCTTGCCGAGCATCTTCAGACATTGCACCAGAAACCCACAGAGGAGAAAGAATATAAGTGCAAGAGCTGTGGGAAGAAATTCCCAGTTAAGCAGGCTTTGCAAAGACAGTGCGTACATTAAAGATAATCTCTGAAGTTATAAGCTGACACTTTAACTCATTTATTTGGTTTGTCTTATAGTTAGTTTCTAACCTGTGTGCCTTTGTGATGGTGTGTGTATAGAGATTAAGCATTCTTTATTGTCATTGTCATTAACTTTTCTTATGTTGAGTTTTCAAACATTCTGTTTATGAAGTTTAGCAACTTGCCATTAAATATTAAACTCATTGGTGTACTAATCTGAAATCTGATATGCATAATTTAGCTAGTGCTTTGAGGTGGCAGATCGCGTTTCAGTGATCTGTATGTGATACTCCCTCTGAAATCAGGTAAAAAAAAAAGTTAACGAAATGGAGAGAGTTTGGAGTATAAAGAATACAGGGACATTTTGGAAAGCACTGTTTATTTCATAGCAGTGTTGGAGAAATCACTTTAAAGATGAATATGTACAAGATATAAGGATGGAATGAATTAAATGGTCCCACCCATTGCTCAGCACCCTGTATTATTTTTACTATTTATATTAACAGCATATAAATTTATCCTTTTATTTAAGTATTTTACAGTATCATAAGTTACTAAAAATGAGAAAGTGTATGCATATATTTATAAACTTTTATTTTTAACAGAATGTCACCTTGCATATGAGCAAGAAATCTTTAACATAGGCTTAATGTTTCATTTTGTATTTATTCAAGTAAAATTTTGAAACATGCTGTATTTCATATTAAAATAATTGTCATATATCTAACCACTTTTGCTTATGATATTTGAGATTAAAAATTTCTATTCAAAACTTGAAAAATTTTAACTTTTATAATGGCAGGAGATTATACATTTGGAAATTCTCTTATATACTTTTAAACAAGCAAAGACTATATACTTTTTAATGAATATATTTTAAAACTGCATTCTCGTCAGTTTGTATTGAATTTATGTTATATATACTACATCGAACATACTTTTGCTGAGCTGAGTCTTACTGCTAGGTGCTACTAAAAAGTTTAAAGGGCAAAAGACAGAATAGAAAGGGAGATCATGAATGTGACTTTATTCGAAGTAGAGGTATTTTCATACGTTTTTGTCCTAGACTTCCAGTTTTTTTGTTTGTTTTTCTATTTCCCCTCAGTGTTCTTCAGTGCTCAGCGAAAAGCAGTCTGAAGGATTCCTCACGAAGTTTTCAGTGCTCTGTTTGCAATTCTTCCTTCAGCTCAGCATCGAGGTTTCGTGTCTGAGTTATCAGATGGCTGTTACATGATTGTGGGTCATTATTGGCATGCATGCTTTCATGCTTCTTAGTGATTTAGTATCATATGGCTACAGAATCTCAGTGCTTTCCTTCCTGCCTGCCTAGGTAATGCTTATAATGACCCTGAAGCTCTCCTGTGAGCATGCATTACAAAAGCCAGTCAGGATGCTAGAAATGAATAGGTGTCCTCACCATTTCTTCTCCCTGTTCCCCTGTCCTGCTTGTCTTGCAGTTTTGAACAGCACCAGGAGACATGCCAGGGAGATGCCAGGTTTGTGTGTAAGGCGGACAGCTGTGGGAAGAGGCTGAAGAGCAAGGAAGCCCTGAGGAGACACCAGGAGAATGTTCACACCGGTGAGGAGTCATCAGAGGACCATGTTTAAAGGGGCCTCCTCTCCCCAGGCTGCTGCGGTCTGTTCTTAATTCTCACTCTCAAGGACAGAGCTTGCTTTTCCATTGTATTTCACACAGATGTAGATCTCTGGAAGTGGAATTTTTTTCTTTCACTGAACATTATTTCTTTTTAAGTTGATTTCAGTGATAGTCATCATTTTTCCCATTTCCGAATTAATCGTAACTGGAAACCTAAGCTAGGATCTGTTTGTGCTTGGTAGCCAGGTGTATTAAGAATTAATATTTTAAGTAGTAATTTTAGTGCTTCAGCATGTGAAATTTCTCTTATAGTAGATACATTTAAAAACTACATATTTAAAAACTTCTAACTGATGGCTCTTCTGCCTTAATATTTTCACAGTAAAACTTCATTTTTTAAAAAACTCTTACATTTCTTCTGTATTTGAGAAAATTACTGGCACCGTTTTGACCTGCAAATTGAATATATTTGAATTTATAAAGCAGATACAATTTGAATTTTTTCTAATGGCCAGCTAAACAATAGCTAAACAGTTAGAAACTTTGTTACTTAGGTTTCATCTGCCTAGCACACAGTAAATGCATTTTGGTTTAGGGGTTGAGTCTGTTGCACTAAACTGAACAGATTAATACTTTCAGAGTTAATGATTTGTTTCCTTAGTGTCTTTTCCTTAAAGGAGACTGAGGTTCACGGCACTTCTCACATCCTTCTGTACTGATATTTTTCTCAGGTAATTACTATTACTGTTGGCTTAAGGGTGGAAATATCTTTCTGGATAGGAGGAAAGTGTTATTTCTTTTCTTCTATCCTGTTTATTCGCACATGCAGGGGAAAAGAATAGTTGGAACTCAGCTTCTGTTTCCTATATTTATTCAGTGTCCAAAAAGTGTCTCCTTTAAAGCTAGTTGGGATATTTTTTGTGTGAGCATGACTACTGGGTCCAACCTCACATCACCGGTTTGGGCTAACTCTGAGTACCAGCCATGTGTGAAAGTTCATGGTGGCAGGAGGTATGGCCTTGTGAAATACAGCTTCAGAAGGATGTACAGCACTTAGACTTCACAGTGTCCTGACTCCTCTCTCTCCTTTTGAATGATACATAACTGATGTAGAGAAGGTGGCATTTTTCTGAATTCTTTATACTTGGGCCTTTTCTAGGTTTGCAAAAGGCAGTCATGACTTTTTGATAGACCTGTCTCTTCATAGTTTTTGCTTTTTAATAGCTGTTATGGTTTAAAATGCTGTTCTTAATTTCCCCCATCTTTGTCTGCAGTGTATTATAACAAATCTTTTATGTCATTTTTAAAGTTAACTTTGCTGAACTAAGTAAAAAACCAGATGCACACTAAAACTCTGGAAACTTACGTTCTTGTTATTCGGCATGTGGTCTTCAGACTGTGGTATAAGCATAATTTCTTTAAGACTTCTTGTAGTTGGTTTGGATATTAAAATATTACTGATTCCGAAAACTCATGGTGATTTTGTAGGAGTGAATTTATAAAGGGAAGTTTTTTATTTTTCTATGTTGTGGGTTCTATAAAATGTGAAACTTACTGTATTTCAGCCAAAGGCCACATACATACTTTTTGCTGGAATTGGTACACAGTCCGCCTCTCATTCATAGCCTCTCTCTTGCTTCTTCTCTTTTGTCTGTGAACTATATGGACATTTGGAGAAAGAATATTCCATATTTAGAACAATGAAAAAAGCAGTGTTTGTACATATGGTTGTATAAGCTGTTACTCTAGAAAGACAAAGGTATTCAAGGAAAGAGAAGGTCATGCAGCTTTACCACTGACAAGGACAAATGTTCCTTGTTAGGTGATATGAATTTAAGATACTGAGAAGAGAGAAGCTGAATTTTTAAATATGAATCACATTTTTCCATAGCAACTGTAACACATGGTGGGTAGTTTCTCAGACCAGCTCCTGGAAGCACACTTAACCCACATTGTGCTGAAACTCACAATACTTAAGTAACTGTGTATTTGGTATTGTTGAATTAATTTTTCTTGCATCTCCCACATTTGTTAGTAATATGTTCCTGACTGTTTTTGAAAGCTGAATCGGAAAGTGAAATATCAGACTTACCTAAATATAGTAAACTAAAGTGCCATAAAGTCTGGTTGTAGCTTCGTAGTTGCTCTTGTCCTTGACCCTGGGGAAACTTGTAGGGTGGTGTCCTTTCCAGTTAGTCAAGAGGAAGCAGTGAGGGTGTTGATCCCCTTAACTCACCTTAACTATCTTAACCATTTTTTCTCTTTTGATTTGATTCAGTGGTTGCTGACCAAGAGATTTTGATTTTACAGGAGATAACATTTATTCCATTCTCAGGCAAACAGTCATAAACTCTCCCCGTATTTCTTCTGAGGACTAGGATTCTGGTTCTGGGATAAAGACTAGAGGCCACGAGGAGGAGAGAAAAGGTTGAAGAGGAGGGATGGTATGTAGCCTCTGACTCCAGTGGCAGAGCAGTGGCAGCAGTGTTGGGAAAGGTGGGGTGGGTGATCATGGAAATCTCACTTCTATCACTGTTCTCTCCCTCAAGCCTGACCTCGCTGGTGGGAAAGAAAAAGGTCTAAAGTCAGAGAGCAGCTGGCATAAGGGGTGAGCAGGGACAGCAGAGGACTGTGGGGTTGTTGTGCTGTTCAGATACTCAGTTGCGGCCACTGTTGGCGACCCCGTGGACTGCAGCAGGCCAGGCTCCCCTGCTCTCCACCGTCTCCAGGAGCTGCTCGAGCTCGTGTCCAGTGAGTCGGTGATGCTGTTCAACCATCTCATCCTCTGTCGTCTCCTTCTCCTGCCTTCAATCTTTCCCAGCATCTGCTGGGGTCCAGCCTTGGCAGGATCCAGGGGTACCCTCAGGGTGAGCGGCATCGGCGAGAGAGAGAGAGACACCAGACTGGGGGTGTTTGCAGGGTCTGGCAATGCTTTATTTTTTACTGTAGCTTTTATACCCTAAGTTAGTACATTTCTAAGGGGAAGATAGTTTAACATTACATCAGCTTGTCCTTTAGGAAACCAGGGTGTTTTCTGCATACTTCTTTGTTTATGAGGGTCTTGTACATTATCTCCTGGCCTTGGGGCCTGTTGACATTTTATGCAAGTCAGGTGAATGTAAACCTATTTTTAGTTTCTGTGGTGATCTTAACAGAAAAGTTGCAGTCTCTTGGGGCAACAGTACAGCATGTCACAACATTGTAGAAGTATAACCTTGTTAACACAAAGGTCAATTCTTTTGCAGAAGTTTGTCAGTTGAATTTATCTAAAAGGTTTATCCCATACAGACTCTGCAGCTTCGGTGAGGCAGCCTCTGCCTAGCACTCCTAGCTAACAGTTAACAACCATCTCATTGTTACCACACTGGGGCTAAGCTCTTATTTTTCTAGATCTATAACTATATTAACAAAGGTTTCCACTGCACAACCTTAGCACATTAAGAGCAAAAATACAACAAGCAAATGTTAACCCAATAACCACTTTTAGAATAATTTTTCTTGTGTTTTCTAATAGGGCTTCCTCACCCCCCGATGGGCTCTATGTCTATTAGGGCCTTTATATGATCAGGGTCTTTATGCTATTTTATGATTAGGGTATTATGAGCAGTCATGCATATTAGTACCAAGGGCATAAACGCATTTGCTAAACAAACTAGAATGCCAGCAAAGGAGTTTAAATTAAAACACTCCTTTCATCCTGGATAATCTCATAAGATACTGCCACCCAGGAGACATACTGATTAAAGTTCCAAGTTGATTCTTATTTGGAAAGAGATCGGGGAAGGCCTTCTGCCTATGTCACAGAAATTAGGGAGTAGTCTATTAAAGCAAGCATCAGAAAGATAGATATCATCTTTAAGGTGAGCGCCGGGGGCAGCTTTTTGAAATCCGTGGAATCCTAATCTACCTTGTTTGTCAGGTTTCCTCCTCATGACCTTGTCATGGGTGGGATCTCATGTGCTGGCTCCCGTCAAGCATCAGGGTCTTTTTCAGTGAGTCAGATCTTGGCATCAGGTGGGCAAAGTATTGGAGCCTCAGCTTCAGCATCCATCCTTCCAATGAATAGTCTGGGTTGATTTACTTTAGGATGGACTGGTTTGATCTCCTTGCAGTCCAAGGGACTCTCAAGAATCTAATCCAACACCACAGTTCAAAAGCATCAATTCTTTGGCACTCAGCCTTCTTCATGGGCCAGTACTCACATCCATATATGACTATTGAGAAAACCATAGCTGTCACTATGTGGACCTTTGTTGGCAAAATGATGTCTCTGTTTTTTAAAACACTGTGTCAGTTTGTCATAGCTTTTCTTCCAAGAAGCAAGTGCCTTTTAATTTCAGGGCTGCAATCATTGTCCATAGTGATTTTGGAGCCCAAGAATATAAAAGCTGTGACTGTTCCCATTTTTCCCCTTCTATTTGTCATGAAGCAATGGGACCAGATGCCATGATCTTCATTTTTTGAGTGTTGAGCTTTAAGCCAACTTTTTCAGTCTCTTCTTTCACCTTCATCAAAAGGCTCTTTGGTTCCCTTTAGCTTTCTACCATAAGGGTGGTATCATCTGCATATCTGAACTTATTGATATTTCTCCCAGCAATCTTGATTCCAGCTTGTGCTTCATCCAGCCCAGCATTTTGCATGATTTACTCTGCATATTAAGTTAAATAAGCAGGGTGACAACATACAACCTTGACGTACTCCTTTCCCAATTTAGAACCAGTCAGTTGTTCCATGTCTGGTTCTAACTGTTACTTCTTGACCTGCATGCAGATTTCTCAGGAGACAGGTCGGGTGGTCTGGTATTCCCATTTCTTTCAGAGTTTTCCAGTTTGTTGTGATCCACAGTCAAAGGCTTCAGTGTAGTCAATGAAGCAGACTTAGATGTTTTTCTAGAATTCTTTGGCTTTTTCTATGATCCAATGGACATTTACAATTTGATCTCTGGTTCCTCTGCCTTTTCTAAATCCAGCTTGTGCATCTGGAAGTTCTTGGTTCACATACTTTTGAAGCCTCACTTGAAGGATTTTGAGCATTACCTTGCTAGCATTTGAAATGAGTGCCTTTGTGCGGTAGTTTGAACATTCTTTGATATTGTCTGTCTTTGGGATTGTAATGAAAACTAACTTTTTCCAGTCACATGTCCACTGCGAAGTTTTCCAAATTTGATGACATATTGTGTGCAGCACTTTAATGCATCATCTTTTATGCAAACTGGAAAAGAGGGTATATTCTTTCTCAGTGGCCCTTCATGTTTTAATAGATATGTGTAAAGAATTGATGACCAAATGCATGCTATAAGATACTCATTTTGCTCAGGAGAATTTTCTCCTTTACTGGCCATATTACTTGTCAATCACCAAGAAAAAATTTTCTTGGCTGTACTATTTAACATGTTAAAAATAGTGCATTATATGAAATAAATATCTTGAATGATGACAACAATTAATATTTTACTTTTTCTGAAGGCATTCCTCTCCCATAAACACAGTCTTTTAAAAAAATTATTTTGTTAGCTTGCTTTCTACTGATTTTAGATTTCTTGCAAAAAAAAGAGAAAAGGAGAGGACTGGATAGGGTTGAGGTTATGGCGGGAATAGGCATGGATTAGTCATTTGGGGGCCAAGTGATGGATGCATGGTAGTTCATTTTATTAATTTTTATTGATTAATTTTGTTAATTTTTTATTCATTATTTGAAATCAATTAAAAGTTGAAACATATCCCATGGTTATGTATTTGATATTGTTATTACATTGTATTTGAAAATCCTGTTTTATTCATTCTTTTGTTTTCTGTAACCACTGTGAAATTTGAAACAACCTACTATAATTATCACTATGAAGAAGAAAAAAACTGAGCTTTGTAGGATTTGTATAATATTATGAATGTCAAGTAACGTTTTACTATTTTTGATCTTACTTTATTCTGATTTTTAACATTAATTTTGGTTAATTATATACTCAGTGATCTTGCAGGCTTGTAGTGCTGAAAAGAATAACCTATGAATTCCATTTTTAAAAACCCAGCTGAATAAATAAAATATTCTGTTAAAATGTAAAACAAGTGGCAAAATCAGCTTATGAATGAATAAATCCAATGTTTTATGTACACATTTGATTAATTTTAATTTTTCATGGAAGTTTGCTTTACTCTTTTAATACTAAATTGGTATATGCAGAGGTGAAAAGCCCATGTTGTTTATGTAGAAAGTAGTATTCCAAGCTAAATAGTACTTAGATTTTTTAAAGAAAAGTTTAAAAACATAGCCTATTGTTTATCTGAATTTAATGGATATATTTACAAAACTGACAATTTTGGAGTTACAAGTGAAGAAGGTGAAATACCCTTTTAGAAATTATATATCACCTAGAAACACTTACCTAATGCTCCTCTTAATAGTTTCATGTAAATCATGGTGGTATTTTATTTTATTTCATTTGTGTTTTTCTTTAGGGGATCCTAAGAAAAAACTCATATGTACAGTGTGCAATAAAAAGTGTTCTTCAGCCTCAAGCCTACAGGAACATAGGAAGGTCAGTAAAATAAAGACTAATGTTAATCATAGTTAAGATCTTTAGTCATAGTGTCTGCCAGGAAAAATATTAATTGCTTTGTATATTGTGAAGACAGAGCTTTGTCATTAATTTTATACTAATATACTCTAAGGGGCTTCCCTGGTAGCTTAGCTGGTAAAGAATCTGCCTGCAGTGCAGACCTCGGTTCGATTCCTGGGTCAGGAAGATCCCCTGGAGGAGGGCATGGCAATCCACTCCAGTATTCTCGCCTAGAGCATCCCATAGACAGAGGAGCCTGGTGGGCTCCAGTCCATGGGGTCACAGAGTCAAACACGACTGAACGCCTGGGCACACCCTGTACGCTAAAGAGCAAGACTGATACACAGAAGAGCCAGCTCTTGCCAAAGAATATTGTGAGTTGTTTGCTGTTATTCAGAATAAGTGGAAACATTACTCCAATGCAGTATAGTGTCTGAGTCCTTCATTACGACACCTCATCCTGGTTTCATGCTTCACCAGTTGCTATTTGCTCAGGAAATAGTATATATTTGAGGAAACCACAATATTTTTGTGTATTTATAATATACTCTACAGTGATGTTTAGCCTGAAATATATGTGTATTATATTTAAGTCTGGCAAAACAAAGACAAGAGCTCTGTTATTTTGAAGAGCTTAAAGTAATGCAGAAAAATGTCAGAGTGTTGTCAGTGGAAACAGATGATTATGCAGTTGACCCTTGCACAGCACGGGTCTGAGCCGTGCTGGCCCACTGGCGGCATTTTTCAGTTACACATACTCCAGTGCTGTAGTCAGGGCTTGGCTGAGTTTGCCGATGCGGAGGGCCCACTGTAAAGTTACAGTGTCCCCACTGAAAGGGGAGGTGAGGAGGCGTGCGAGTGGGGGTGCAGTGGGTCTAACCCCCAGGGCCCTCTGTTGTTCAGTGGTCAGCTGCATTAGGAGAAAAGAAGTTTAATACATTTATAATAAGCAACACAGTTTACTAAGTTACTATTTTAATATGAAAGTTAACCTGAAAAAAATGGCAGCTATTAACCCTAACAGTGTTAGCACTTGTTAATCAAATTTATGACAGAATAGAGTTAAAATAGAATTTAGAGTTTTGTTCATATAATGGGAGAGTCCAAAAATTTATTTTATATATTACTATAACAAAGATACAAATGATTATTTCCTGATTTCACATATGAGTTTTTCAGAATATCTATGAGCATGTCATACTGTCTTTTAATCATTTAATACTAAAGAAGAGGATATGGTACCAGTGGAAGTGATATTTTACATTATAGTTTATAAATTGAATTTTGTCTCTTTGTTTATATATGGATATATTCCAAAATAACTTGACAGATCTTAAAATTCATATGATATTCAGTGCAATATCTTCAACTCTTTAGGCTGTGGATTTAACCTGTAACACATAAGGTAGTTAAATTATTAAGATGTCTAAGGTTATATCCTGCATGTTTAGTGATTTTGATCTTCAGGGAGAAACGATGGAACGAGTAGTGGGCAGAGTGATGACTGTGGATGTCACATTCCATCACTGACCCTCCGTGTAGCCTTGGGCCTCTGGTTAAGTGTGACATGGAACTGACTGGTGTTTTCCAGTTTCCTAAGTGCCACGAAACTACTTTGTTTATTCAGTTTCCAAGTGGTTATCTTATCAGGTTGTTTACAAACAGAGAGTACTTGAGGAATTGACATATAATTCTTATTTGAGGGCCATGTTCGTCTTCTCTGTCATTCCAAATTTAGCGTAAGTGCTACTGAAGGAAGCCCTGAAGCTACTTTCTTAAAGTTCAGTGCAGAAGCCAATGCAGATACTGCTGCTTCTACGTCTCTCTTTCTCCCCATCACCCTTAAAGCTTCTGAAGCAGAACCTAGTCCGAGACCAGAAGTGTAAAATCCAGCTGAATAGACATTTTCTGAATGTCCTCATGGTTCTAGAATTCTTTGTTTTCTTTCTCTGATTTTAGAAAGTTGAAAATGAAGGTATCTTACCAAATTTAAGATTTTGCCAAGTAGAATATTTCAACAAAGTTGGTTGTGGGACATAATTCTGAAAAATGTCCTCTTCTCCATTTATATTCTTCATAATACAAAGAAGATCTCCCTGGGGAATATCTCTATAGACAGATTTAAATCCCACCTGGTGGTGGAATACAGTCTCCAAGTTGTCTCTGCGGAATGTTAGTAACTTGGTAGCTCAGTGTAGCTCTTTGTCCATCACAGCATTGCTCCTCTGACATATTCTGAATCCACAGGCAGCTTCTGCGGACTCCATTTTTGAGTCTATTCTTATCGTTGTTGCTCTTTAGTCGCTAAGTTGTATCCTACTTTTGCAACCCCATGTACTGTCGCCCACCAACCTCCTCTGTCCTGGCATTTCTGAGGCAAGAATACTGAAGTGGATTGCCATTTCCTTCTCCAGGGAATCTTTCCAACCCGGGGGTCAAATCCTCATCCCTTGCATCTCTTGCATTGGCAGGCAGACTCTTTACCTCTGAGCCAACAGGGAAGCCCTGTTTTTATAGCTGGGTGTGTCTAATATCTAATAGAGTTTGGTGCTGGTATTTCACCTTAACAGCAGACGGTGATCTATACATATGCCACATTTACATTATAGTCTAGACTCAGCATTCAAAAAACTAAGGTCATGGCATCCAGTCCTATTACTTCATGGCAAATAGATAGGAAAAAACTGGAAACAGTGATAGATTTTGTATTCTTGGGCTCTAAAATCACTGAAGATGGTGACTGCAGCCACGAAATTAAAAGATGCTTGCTCCTTGGAAGAAAAGCTATGACAAACCTGAGTTCAGTCACTCACTCATGTATGACTCTTTGCAACCCCATGGACTGCAGCACACTTGGCTTCCCTCCCCATCACCAAATTTGCTCAAACTCATGTCCATTGAGTCGGTGATGCCATCCCACAATCTCATCCTTTGTTGTCCGCTTCTCCTCCTGCCTTCACTCTTTCCCAGCATCAGGGTCTTTTCAAAAGAGTCAGCACTTCGCACCAGGTGGCCAAAGTATTGTAGTTTCAGCTTCAGCATCAGTCCTTCCAATGAATATTCAGGACTGATTTCATTTAGGATTGACTGGTTGGATCTCCTTGCAGACCTAGAGACCCTCAAGAGTCCTCTCCAACTCCAGAGTTCAAAAGCATCAGTTCTTCAGTGCTCAGCTTTCTTTGTAGTCCAACTCTCACAAGTCATCAATACATGACTACTGGAAAAACCATAGCATTGACCGGATGGACCTTTGTCAGCAAAGTAATGTCTCTGCTTTTTAATATGCTGTCTAGATTGGTTGTAACGTTTCTTCCACGGAGCAAGTGTGTTTTAATTTCATGGCTGCTGTCACTATCTGCAGTGATTTTGGAGCTCCAGAAAATAAAGTCTGTCACTGTTTCCCCATCTATTTGCCATGAAGTGATGGGACCAGGTGCCATGATCTTAGTTTTCTGAATGTTGAGTTTTAAGCCTGGTTTTTCACTCTCTCTTTCACTTTCATCAAGAGGCTTTTTAGTTCTTCACTTTCTGCCATAAGGGTGGTGTCATCTGCATATCTGAGGATATTGATATTTCTCTCGGCAATCTTGATTCCAGCTTGTGCTTCATCCAGCCCAGCGTTTCTCATGATGTACTCTGCATGTAAGTTAAATAAACAGGGTGACAATATACAGCCTTGGCATACTGCTTTCCTATTTGGAACCAGTCTGTTGTTCCATGTCCAGTTCTAACAGTGGTTTCCTGACCTGCATACACGTTTCTCAGGAGGCAGGTAAGGTGGTCTGGTATTCCCATCTCTTGAAGAATTTTCCACAGTTTGTGGTGATCCACACAGTCAAAGGCTTTGGAATAGTCAATAGAGCAGTAGTAGATGTTTTTCTGAACTCTTTTGCTTTTTTGGTGATCTAGTGAATGTGGGCAATATGATCTCTGGTTCCTCTGCCTTTTCTAAATCCAGCTTGAACATCTGAAAGTTCATGGTTCACGTATTGATGAAGCCTGGCTTGGAGAATTTTGAGCATTGCTGTCCTAGGTGTGAGATAAGTGCAATTGTGCAGTAGTTTGAGCATTCTTTGGCATTGCCTTTCTTTGGGATTGGAATGAAAACTGACCTTTTCCAGTCCTGTGACCACTGCTGAGTTGTGCAAATTTGCTGGCATATTGAGTACAGCACTTTCACAGCATCATCTTTTAGGATTTGAAATAGCTCAACTAGAATTCCATCACCTCCACTAGCTTTGTTCATAGTGATGCTTCCTAAGGCCCACTTGACTTCACATTCCAGGATGTCTGGCTCTAGGTGAGTGATCATACCATTGTGATTATCTGGGTCATGAAGATCTCTTTTGTACAGTTCTTCTGTGTATTCTTGCCCCTTCTTCATATCTTCTGCTTTTAAGTCCATACCATTTCCATTTCTGTCCTTTATTGTGCCCATCTTTGCATGAAATGTTCTTCGGTATCTCTAATTTTCCTGTAGAGATCTCTAGTCTTTCCCAGTCTGTTATTTTCCTGTATTTGTTTGCATTGATCACTGAGGAAGGCTTTCTTATCTCTCCTTGCTGTTCTTTGGAACTCTGTATTCAAATGGGTACATCTTTCCTTTTCTCCATTGCCTTTCTCTTCTCTTCTTTTCTCAGCTATTTGTAAGGCCTCCTCAGACAGCCATTTTTGCCTTATTGCATTTCTTTTTCTTGGGGATGGTCTTGATCACTGCCTCCTGTACAGGGTCATGAACCTCTGTCCATAGTTCATCAGGCTCTCTGTCTATCACATGTAATCCCTTGAATCTATTTGCCATTTCCCCTGTATAATCCTAAGGGATTTGATTTAGGTCACCTGAATGGTCTAGTGGTTTTCCCTACTTTCTTCAATTTAAGTCTGAATTTGGCAATAAGGAGTTTTTGATCTGAGCCACAGTCAGCTCCCAGTCTTGTTTTTGCTGACTGTATAGAGCTTCTCCTTCTTCGGCTGCAAAGAATATAACCAGTCTGATTTCAGCAAACATAGCATATTAAAATAGGGGAGACATCACTTTGCTGACAAAGGTCCTTAAAGTAATATCTATGGTTTTACCAGTAGTCTTGTACAAATGAGAGTGTTGGACAGTAAGGAATGGTGAGCATCGAAGAATTGATGTTTTCAAACTGTGGTACTGGAGAAGAGTCTTGAGAGTCCCTTGGAGTGCAAGGAGATCAGACCTGTCAGTCATGGAAGAAATCAACCTTGACTATTGGAAGAACTGACTTTGTGTCTGAAACTCTAATACTTTCTCCACCTGATGCCAAGAGCTGACTCACTGGAAAAGACCTGGATACTGGGTAGATTGAGGGCAGGAGGAGAAGAGGGTGACAGAGGAGGAGATGGTTGGATGGCAAAAGTGACTCAATGGACATGAGTTTCAGCAAACTCCGGGAGATAGTGAAGGATAAGGAAGCCTGGCATGCTACAGTTCATGGGGTCATGAAACGCTGGACACGACTTTGACTGAACAACAACTAGGCTAATACCTTGTATTACTATATGCTGTTCTGTATTACAATAAGATATAGTATGGTCCTTCTTGGCACTTATTTAATTTGGGACATCAGATTATGAGTTATTATTCTCCATATCAATTTAGTAAGCTATAAACATTTTATAAAATGCTTTACTTAGCATTAGGCATAATTAATATCATTGTCACTTTAAATCTGTTCTATTAAACTTTTATAGGAGTTTTGAAAATAGCTTTGGTTGAGTTTTCCATTATGAATAAGAGAGTCAACACAGAAGTGCTTTCATGTAAATATTGTATTTTATAATTTTGGAAATATCAAAGTTCAGTTCAGCCCTTAAAAATGTTTCATGTTTTGAAAGCCGTGAGAGTTAAGTAAACAAGTATATTTTGCAGTAATTTAAGAACTGCCATTTTTGTATGGACAAATAATTTTAAGTTTGTATATACTAATATAAATAGAATATTGAAAATTAAACTAAATATGTGTTCATTTATGTATGTCTCAGAAGGCATGTAATGATTTTGTAGCTTGTTATTATAAAAGATACATGTTACAGAGTTTAAGAATATGAATCTGTTCTTACAACCTTTAGTTAAACATTACACTTCATATCATTGCTGTGAGGATCTTTGATGGTTGAAGTTGTACCCTTTGAAATTTCTTAGACTGAAGGCTTCCCTTCTGTCTGTGTGGTCCTTGACTTCTGAGTACTTGGGTACAGGCCCACACTGTTTTCGGAGGAACCATAGGACTCTGGACCCTGTATATCTCCCTTCAAGGTTAGAAGCCACCGCATATAGGCAAGGATCTAAGTCAGAGTCCAGTGGAATGATGTCATCCTGCTTCGTCTTGTTGCTTTATCTTTTCTCTGCTTTTCCCATTTCTGTTCACTGACTCGCCAAGAATCAGACCCGACAGAAGCAGAAGGCTGATGGCAGCCTCAGACCGCGGTGTGGTTGAGTAGAGGATTAAGGCTCACACCGCAGACTAGGGACCTGTCAGCCTTGTGCCAGCTTCTGTTTCGCTTCCTGTGCCGTCTTCTGCGGGTCCCTGTCTTGAGTTCTTCTGTGGTCACTTAGGTCAAGGGAGCCGTTTTCCAGTCCTCCTCTCTTTAGTCATTGCTGTGCCAATTCAGGGTCTTCTCTTTTGAGTTTTACTCTGTAGTGACCCCTAGATATTCTGCAAGGATAGCCAGAATATCCTGCAGAAGGGCCAGTGCTTGTACGGGGTTTAGTTTTGTGAGCTGTACCTTGAATGAGTTTGAAACAAAAACATGACTTCACCAAGATGATTTTTCAGTCTTCAGCAAAACAGTAGGATGCTCCTCTTCATTGGGATGATCAACAGTTCTAATATAAGGCTGCTTGCAGCACATTGCTCTTTTTACATACTTATGATAACAACGAAACTTCTACTTTTCATACTGCCTATCCAGTTTCTCTAATTTAGTATCTGGGAGAGAAAGAGCCAAACCTAGTTGTAACCTTTATTTAGCTGATTGATTGCTATTAAGTTATGCCCCTTATATATATATTTTTTTTTGATGAAACTCATAAAAACTAATAAAACTTGAAGATTTTTAGCCTCCTGTCCTGTGGGAGTATTGTTGTGAGCTACACTCAAGTTTTCAGAATCATATCTTTGTCTTTCATGGTAATTAATATTTAGATCTTTACTACATATGTTTTAAGTTTTAAGTAGTGTTGACTACTGGAAAGGGAATATTTTTAGTGGCAAGTTTTTCCATTCCATTTCCATATCCATTCCAAATATGCCAAATTTTGGCACATTTCCAAGTCTAAATTTGTGTATAACAGATTTAATATATATTAGGTATAATTTTTTGCAGAGTATAAACTTTTTATGTACTTCAGAAATAGGTCATCTGTTTTACATATTTAAGTAACATACAGTTTTACGTTTTTTAATGATCATGTTTTACTGGGTAACTTATGTTCATTGCATTTTCAGTTTCTTATATAGGGTAATATGAACAAATCAGTACTGAATTATAATGCATAGTTTAGATATTGTAATGGCAACTGTCCACATGTTTATACTTGAGTGCTATAAAATTTTGTGGCTCAACCAGTTGAGTTAACTGTTAATTTAACCTTTTGCAGATTCATGAGATATTTGATTGTCAAGAATGTATGAAGAAATTCATTTCAGCAAATCAGCTAAAGCGTCATATGATCACCCACTCAGGTAAAACACATATTTTCCCATTTTTATTGAAATCAGTACAAAAGCTTCACCTTGTCATTTTTAGGAGCTCTGAGAGGGGGATAATCAGGAGACCTGGCTATTAGTTCTGGCTTGGCCACTGACTTACCATGTGATTCTGAACAAGTTACTTAACTTC
Organism: Muntiacus reevesi; assembly: GCF_963930625.1. Classification (NCBI taxonomy): domain Eukaryota; kingdom Metazoa; phylum Chordata; class Mammalia; order Artiodactyla; family Cervidae; genus Muntiacus; species Muntiacus reevesi. The sequence goes on from NC_089264.1 coordinate 5,191,509, forward strand.
TCTAGATCTTAGTTTATTTCTGAAGCAAATGTGGTTGGACTAAATGAAATGAAAAATCTTCAGATTTATCATTTAATTTGTTATGTACTCCTGCGACTTAAGCTGAAGCTCCAATACTTTGCCCACCTAATGCAAAGAACTGACTCACTGGAAAAGACCCTGATTCTGGGAAAGATTGAAGGCAGGAGGAGAAGGGGGCAACAGAGGATGAGATGGTTGGATGGCATCACCAACTCAAAGGACATGAGTTTGAGCAAGCTCCGGGAGACGGTGAAGGACAGGGAAGCCTGGCGTGCTTCAGTCCTTGGGGTCGCAGAGCGTCGGACACGATTGAGCTACTGAACAGCAGCAACAAACCCTCCTTGAGCCTTAATCTCTGTGTTCTTCATCTGTGTAAAGGTGTCCTACCTTTCAGAATTGCTGTGAAGGTTAAATGAGGTCATCTACGTACCCTGTTAGCAGAGTGTGTGACGTTTAGCAGGGATTCAATAATTAGAATCCCAACATTTCTAGATATGTTCACATTGTAACTGCTGCTGCTGCTAAGTCGCTTCAGTCGTGTCCGACTCTGTGCAACCCATAGACGGCAGCCCATCAGGCTCCCCCGTCCCTGGGATTCTCCAGGCAAGAACACTGGAGTGGGTTGCCATTTCCTTCTCCAGCACATGAAAGTGAAAAGTGAAAGTGAAGTCGCTCAGTCGTGTCCGACTCTTAGCGACCCCATGGACTGCAGCCCACCAGGCTCCTCTGTCCATGGGATTCTCCAGGCAAGAGTGCTGGAGTGGGGTGCCATTGCCTTCTCCTACATTGTAACTAAGGTACTAATAGATGTTAATGAGATATTTACAAATGCATTTTGAGAATCTTAAGTTTTCAAAGTTGTAATTTCATTTTAAGCAGCTTTGAATGATAGGTCTGTTATACTGACTAAAAACACCCAGGTCTGAAAGTAACTTTTGCTTAATGAAGTCTCTGAAGTTTAGAATATCTGTACTTTGAGGCCACTGAAGTCAGGATGTTTTTGAATGGCCACTTTATCTGGAGACAGACACATATTTTTGGCAAATGAAAATAGAAGATCAAAAACCGGTGGCCTTCAGATTTGCTTTGCTTGAAAAATCTGGTTGTCAACATTACATGGATTTGTATACACATGGATTTTGCACAACCTACATGTGTAATTCCTGCTGAGATTGGAAGCTGGGCTTCACGGGCCCCTTGACTGTGCAGGAGGCAGGTCTGTCCTTTACCTCCATGTCTGTCAGACCAGTCGCCCTTCACGTTCGGAGTTGTAACCCTGACTTCAGCTCAAACAGTCAGCAGGGTTTTCATCTGGAAGTAGAATTTCTTCCTTGAATTAAAACTTCATCTTCATATCTAAGCTACTTTATACATTTAGTTGGCAGAATATGTCAGTAAAAGAGCAAGCTCATGTTCTGTGAGTTTTGAGTTGGCTCACATATCTAACGGATTGGTAATAGACTTTTTTCCAGTTGTTTGAGTGATATTTTTGTTGACGTGTCCATAAGAATTAATAATGTAAGGAAGGCTGTTTCCCTTTTTATCCTTTACCTGTATAGATATGAGATTGTTTCCACTCATTTTTTTCAACAGAAAAACGACCCTATAATTGTGAGATTTGTAATAAATCTTTCAAGAGACTTGACCAAGTCGGTGCCCACAAAGTGATACACAGTGAAGACAAGCCTTACAAGTGCAAGCTCTGTGGAAAGGGGTTTGCTCACAGAAATGTTTACAAGAATCATAAGAAGGTAAACGCCTGTTAACACTGTTATAAATGTATTAGCCGATTGGTCGATCAAATTATCAGTTGTTTATCTCTTAAAGAAGTTTTTGGATATCTGAGGCACATCTGAGGCTGTACCTATGAAATAAATAATTGGAGAATATTTTGCTTCTGCTTTCTAACCACTCAGGCCATCACCACTGTGGTTTTGTATCTAATTCTCTTCTGAAACTATCCTAACAAGCAAAGTGTTAACCCAGCGTTTTCCAGCATTGTAATAATTGCAAAATCTTCTCTTCCTTCTTTCTTTAAAGTTTGACACTCTTGTTCATATTACCATTTGGAAATCCTCTTTGTCTGTGGCGCCATTTTAGCAACTTTGCTAGGTTTTCTGCCAATTTCTCTGAGCCCGTCTTTGGTTTCTGAGTTCCCAAGGGATTATCCTGGATGCTTTAGCTGTAGGCTTATTCTGTGTCCTCTATGTCAACTACGTCTATTAATTATGATGTAAACTCTGTACTTATGAATTCCAAATGATTTATTTTGTTAATCTCAAGCTTTAGACTCACACTTATCACTACTTGTTTGATATATAACTAGGCATCTTTTTGACCTAATGAATAGCATGCTCCGGATAATGGTTTCCCTGGTGGCTCAGTGGTAAAGAATCTGCCTGCAATGCAGGAGACCTGGGTTCAATCCCTGGGTTGGGAAGATCCCCTGGAGAAGGAAATGGCAGCCCACTCCAATATTCTTGCCTGGAGAATTCCATGGAAAGAGGAGCCTGGCGGGCTGTATTCCATAGGGTCCCGAAGAATCGGACACAACTGAGTGACTAACACACATGGGTAACTTCACTTTTGCAAGTGTCTGTTAATTTCTGTTAATGACAAAAGCATGTCTTTATCTCTATCTCTTTCTTTAATTTTAACCCCGTTTTAGAATTAGTAGCTAATTCTTAAAGATTCTGCCCTCTCCATTGTCTTACCATCTTTGTAATCATTGCTTTACCATTTAGACATCCTGGTCCTGTCTCATTTTCATCACTTTAATAGCCATTTCATTCAGCTTCTTGTTATTTAATCACTTCCTTCTTATTCAGAGAACGAGATGAATTGTCCCAGATCACAGCTCTATCACTCTGTACTCTTAATATTATAAGTAGATTTCCAGCATTTATGTACAGTCTGTCTTCTTTTCCCTGTCACTCGGGGTTCTCTGCACCATGACTCCAGCTTCCTTTTCCAGCTTTTTGTTCTCCTGTTTTCTGCACGAGCCATATCAACGCAGCATGACCTCTCTAGCTTCTCAGCATGATCTCCCTAGCTTCCCCATTCCCTCCTTTGTAGTAAAACTCTCAAGTTGTAATCTCTTATTTCCTCTATTGATTTTTGTTTGCATTTCCTACACTTTACCGTTACTCAGGTTCTTGTTTCAGAATGTTAGTTTTATCTAATCTATTTTCTGGAGATAGTAAATAATATTTGAATTGAACTCAGGAAATCTGTGCAAAGATAGTCAACATTTTAGAAATGTGTGTTTAAATATGTGATGTGATAAACACTTGTTTATTATTTTTGGTTGACATATTTCATGATGGTATTAAGCAACAGACATATATGTTTTCAAAGAACTTCTTTTTATTTGCAATATTCCATTGTAATTATAGTTATTTTAGTATTTATTGGGACTTTCCAAAAATATAATTTTATCTGTTTTGAAATCATTTAAGACGTTATGATATCAGTTTCAGCTTCAGTCTAAAAAGAAAAAAGGCAAAATTAATGAAAGAATAAATAGAGTTGATTGATGGTGCACCAAATCATCTCTGCCTACTTTCCTGCTGACTGCCCTCATGTTTAACTCAAGCGTGTGTGTTCAGAGGCAGGACCACATTCGTTACTGCTGCTTTGGAATTACATGCTTATTAGAAATTATCTGGCTAGTGTCCTGCTCAGTCTCTGGACCCTCTTATTCCTTTCTTTGATGAGTCTGATCTCTCCACATGGACAAGTTCTTCACAGTTCGGCTTGTATTGTCTGCCATATGGGAATTTGGCACAGCATCTTTGTACCATCTCTCATACTTTTAACCATAAATCATATGAAAATAGTCATGATGTCTTGAGAAGGATAGAAACAATGATGCCTGTAATTTCCAAAGTGAAAAGCACATTCAGTCCTTCTGCGGTGGACAGTGAGCTTCTCACTGTGTTAGGATCCTAGCGTGTATTTGGTATGTGGACAGTGAGCTTCTCACTGTGTTAGCATCCTAGCGTGTATTTGGTATGTGGACAGTGTGCTTCTCACTGTGTTACCATCTTAACATGTACTGGTATGTGGACAATGTGCTTCTCACTATGTTAGGATCCTAGCATGTATGTGGTATGTGGACAGTTGTGTTTCTCACCGTGTTGTGATCTTAGCATGTGTTTGGTATGTGGACAGCATGCTTCTCACTGTGTTACCATCCTTGTATGTACTGGTATGTGGACAATGTGCTTCTCACTGTGTTAGGATCCTAGCATGTATTTGGTATGTGGACAGTGAGCTTCTCACTGTGTTAACCATCCTAGCATGTACTGGTATGTGGACAATGCACTTCTCACTGTGTTACTATCCTAGCATGTATTTGGTATGTGGACAATGTGCTTCTCACTGTGTTATGATCCTAGCATGTATTTGATATGTGGACAGTTGTGTTTCTCACCGTGTTGTGACCCTAGCGTGTATTTGGTATGTGGACAATGCGCTTCTCACTGTCTTATGATCCTAGCATGTGTTTGGTATGTGGACAGTTGTGTTTCTCACTGTGTTGTGGACCCTAGGGTGTATTTGGTATGTGGACAGTTGTGCTTCTCACCATGTTGTGACCCTAGCGTGTATTTGGTATGTGGATAGTGAGCTTCTCACTGTGTTAGGATCCTAGCATGCATTTGATATGTGGACAGTTGTGTTTCTCACTGTGTTGTGATCCTAGGGTGTATTTGGTATGTGGACAGTTGTGCTTCTCACCATGTTGTGACCCTAGCGTGTATTTGGTATGGTTATATGAAAATGTCTAAAATAGTTATCAAAAGTTATGGTGAAAGAAGCAAATCAACTTTTTCTTCCATCATTATTCACTAATGGTCAGTTACAAAAATAAAAAGTAAAAATATGCAAGGAAAGCAGGAAAAAAGTCATTAAAAGACTGATCTTCATAATGTAACATGACCAAAGTTGGTTATTTTAAGTGAATTATTCTTTGGGGTTTTGATTATGTAACTTGTGCATTTTTATTATAGCTATTTGATTTATTTAGGGTCGATTCTTTTACATATAGATTTGCATGAAAAGGGAGTATTTCATTATGATTATGACAATATGGCATGCAGTTTCGAAGGAGTGATTTTTTTTAAGGGGTGATGAGTGATGGGGAATGTTGGGCATTGAGAGACTGCTTTTTCTGTTTTAAGATAGGTTTTATTTTTATTTTGTTATCAGACTAGCAGTCGGCTTTTAAAAGATACGCATTTGTTTATTTCTGGCTGCATCTTGTCTTAGTTGTGGCAGGTGAAATCTTTTGTTCTCGCGCACTGGTTTCTCTCTAGTTGTGGCAAGGGTTTAATTGCCCTGTGTCTTAGTTTTGCAACCAGGGATTGAGCTCATGTCCTTGCATTGGAAGGCAGGCCCTTCACCAGTAGACCATCAGGGAAGTTCTGAAGGAGTGATTTCTGTTTCTAAGTCTTAGTTACTTGTTCCATCGTCTTGTTGGACTTCCTTGGTGGCTCAGATGGCAAAGAATCTGCCTATAGTGCAGGAGAGCTGGGTTTGGTCCTTGGATCAGGAAGATTCCCTGGAGAAGGGAATCACCATGCACTCCAGTATCCTTGCCTGGAGAATCCCAGGACAGAGGAGCCTGGCGGGCTACAAGTCCATAGAGTCGCAAAGAGACGGACACATTATCTTGCCAGTTATACAAGCTCAGTAGGTCAGAATTAGATTTTCTTTCCCCTAATCCTCTGTGACAATCACTTACCCTTATTACAGGTTAAATGAATTTTTTTGGGTCTACCTAAAATTAAGATTGTTTATCTGGACCCAACTATATTCTGTAATTCTGTAAATCACAATTGGACAGACGTCTCAGATCCGCAGGAAACAGAAACTAGCTATTCTTCTGCCTGTGTTTTTTCCCTGCCACAGTTAATGCAGGGACAAGTTGAGATACGTGTATGGTGCCCTCCTCCTGTAGCGGGCGGCGTGTCTAGGTGGCCTGCACCGTCTTGGCCCTGGAGCTCGCACCACCTGCTTGATGATGGGAATGAGTACAGAGAGGTTTTGTCCTGATTAAGTTCATAAACGAGCTCTCTGGGGGGCAGAGCTGCATCTGTTCAGATAAAAGACCTTTGTTCCTGACACTTTACATAAGCTTCCAGGGATGAACACTAGAGACCTATGAAGGATTCTGGTCACAAACCTCTCTGAAAATAATTCCATTGGACATCTTATATTAACATCTTGTCCTGTGATTTCCCAGTTCTGGGCCGTGACTACTTTGTGGGTCTTGAAATAATTTACTGGGTCATCAATAGCCATTAAAAAAATAGAATAGAAAATACAAGAAAAGGGTCATTTAATGAGGTAATACACGAGTGTGTGAGTAGCTGTATATATGTATATCTTTTTGAGATAAAAATTGTATTTTTGGTCATAATCAAACAGTTTGAAAAACTCTGCAAGTGATACTTTGCTCAGGTGATATTTGATTAAACCTTTCAAAAAAGGGACAAGTCTCTCCATAAAGAAATCATGGATTTGATTCTAAAACCATAATATGTAGCATAAATGTTAGATAATAAAAAAGTCTTTGACCGTTAAGGAAGGTGCCAAGTTGTAGATTGAAAGACAGTTGCTCAGTTATTCCATCGCAACAACTTTCTCCTCCAACTTTGCATCGAATTTCTCTTCTTCAGGTGGGCCATGGGTGAAGTAGCCGGTGGCTCACTTAAGATAGTATCTATCCAGAATTACTGTTTTTGTGATCTGGAAAGCATGTTCACAGTGATGAGACGCTTACACTAAGGGGCATGTAGGAACCGAATCTGAAAGAGGGAAACAACAGATAGAGATGTTTCTCTGAAGCTTGTTTAGCTAATGGCAAATTGCTTAGCATATTTAAATTGTTTTTCTTAGATGGATAGTGAGATAGCATTGTGCAGTTTCCAATGTAAGCACCGTATTTCCTATAACTAGACAGTAAGCTTTGAAGACCGATGCTCCACACACAGCACCTACTGACCTTATTGTGCTTTGAATGTGGCAGACACTTTCTGAATGAATAAAAGTTTGTGAAAAGATTATCCCAAATAAGATTTAATGTTCTTAGTTATAGTAGTTGTGATGAGAAGTGATTTCTCTAAATCTATATTTGTAATATGTATTGCATCATTTTTGCCTTTCTGAGCACTCTGTTTCTTGACTTTATGAGCATACTAGTGATCAGTGATGCATTGAAAAATTACTGTTGTATTCCTTCTGCCCTGGGTTTATCAGCCCAAGATATCTAAGGACTCTTCAGACCTTTCATTTGAAGATAACTGCACTGTTTAATTTTCTGAACCCTTTTCTGACTCTGAGTTAGATATTTGAAGTGTAGCTCACTTACTGCCAAATCAGTGATGAACCTTTATCCTCTGAGGAGCTTTTATAGAGGAACCTCCCTCCCAACTTGCTTCTGCTTCCTCCACTCCCCCAACCCCCAAATACTAACTGAAGAACCATCAGCTAAAGACTGTGCCTTGGTGCTTGCCAGAACAAAAGCATCGCTTGTTGCTCTTCAGAGCTTTCTTCCCCCCGGCTCCTGTAGGCACAGGGCCTTGCCTCCCAAACCTCTAGCCTCTGATTCTTGCCTGTGCCTGAAAGCTTCAGGCCGCCTCCTCACCTCTAGAGCTCACCCTGTGTGGAATATCGCCTTTGCTCTCTGCTCTTTACCATTCTAGTGCAGTCCAGGGTTTTGAGTTCACCTCACTTGACCGGCTTGATTGAGTGCACACCAGTAACCTTCTTAAAACCACAAAGGGAATTGTTCTTTTTTAAAAATTACTTTTGTTTTGTTTTGCTTATTTTTATTTGTAGCAGACATTGTATGAAAATAAACCCCAGAGGGCATGGTCAGACACACAGTCCAGGTGAGAGCCCTGCCCCCGCCTTTCAGTGAGGGCCTGACTGACGGCCCCGGCTTTCCCCAAGTGTGGTGAAGACTGTGCGCATGTACAAACTATTTGTTCATTATTATGCATCTGCTTCTGTATTTAAAGACCGGTGATCCTAATACCTGGAGATTTTCTAGTCTTGTGTAAAATTCAGTGTTTATCCTCAGCATAATGCCTTTGACATGCTTTATGTCACTGTCATGGATTGGAGTAGGGAATATTAGAAATGGGAAGGTGTAAGTAAGACCTTACACCTCAGTGGTTAGGTGACTGAGTTGAGAAGGCGAGGAAGAAACTGGGAAAGGTGACCACTGAAATGGGAAAGAGAATAGGAGAAGAGAGCCTGGAGTGTGAGGTCGGATGGGAAGTTTTCAAATGCAGTAACTACAGAGCACCTCCTTCACCGTAGTGAATTGCCAGGGACTTCCACTCTGGGCACTGGTGTTTCTGTGTAAGAGGCTGTTCTTTTGGGTGGAGCTTGGAAAAAACAAACTGGAAAATTCTTAGAGAGATGGGATTACCAGACCACCTTCCTGCCTCCTTAGAAATCTGTGTGCAGGTCAAGAAGCAACAGCTAAAGTGGACATGGAACAGCAGACTGGTTCCAAATAGAAAAAAGAATATGTCAAGGCTGTATATTGTCACCCTGCTTATTTAACTTATATGCAGAGTACATCATGTGAAATGCTGGGCTGGATGAGGCACAAACTGGAATCAAGATTGCCAGGAGAACTATCAGTAACATGAGATAGGCAGATGACACCACCCTATGGGAGAAAGTGAAGAACTAAAGAGCCTCTTGTTGAAAGTGAAAGAGGAGAGTGAAAAAGCTGGCTTAAAACTCAACATTCAGAAAACTAAGATCCTGGTATCTGGTCCCATCACTTCATGGCAAATAGATGGGGCAACAGTGGAAACAGTGGCAGACTTTATTTTTGGGGGCTCCAAAATCACTGCAGACGCTGACTACAGCCATGAGATTAAAAGGCGCTTGCTCCTTGGAAGAAAAGCTATGACCAACCCAGACAGCATATTAAAAAGCAGATACATCACTTTGCCAACAAAGGTCTGTCTAGTCAAGGCTATGGTTTTTTTCAGTAGTCATGTATAGATGTGAGAGTTGGACTGTGAAGAAAGCTGAGTGCTGAAGAATTGATGGTTTTGAACTGTGGTGTTGGAGAAGACTCTTGAGAGTCCCTTGGACTGCAAGGAGATCCAATCAGTCCATCCTAAAGGAAATTAGTCCTGAATATTCATTGGAAGGACTGATGCTGAAGCTGAAACTCCAGTACTTTGGCCACCTGATGCAAAGAACTGACTCACTGGAAAAGATCCTGATGTTGGGAAAGATTGAAGCTGGGAGGAGAAGGGGACGACAGAGGATGAGATGGTAGGATGGCATCACCAACTCGATGTACATAAGTTTGAGTAAACTCCAGGAGTTGGTGATGGACAGGGAGGCCTGATGTGATACGATTCATGGGGTTGCAAAGAGGCGGACACAACTGAGCGACTGAACTGAACTGGAAAAATCACTGCTGCCCGTCTGGGAGAAAAGTATATTTTAACGTAAATGGTTTTATGACACAGGTATCATTCAAGAGCTTATTCTTTGCATTAACATTAGACTTGGCGAGTGTTTCAGGTAGATTCATATAAAGCTATTCAGTTTTTATGACCATCACTATTTGATACTTCAGTGAACATCCTTTTACATAAAACGTGGTAACTTTGCCGAGAGTATTTATGCAGGTAGAGCTTAGGTATGGAATGTATAGGTCACATACCAAGTTTACTTTAAATTTTGATCACTCCTGCCCAGCCGTCTTCTGAAAGAGCTCTATTTTCACTTGGCAGTGAAAGTGATGAAAGTGCCCTTTATCTGTGCCATCACAGTGTCTATTTTATCAGCCTTTTTTTCAGTCTGAAAATTGACAAGTGATATTTCATCTCATTTTAGCAATAGCAGGTGTAATTCTGTTCTTTTTATGTTTGTTTTCCATTTCTTCTGAGAAATGCTTATAGGTACTCTTTGTCCTTTTTCTACTGGCCTATTTGGTTGTTTTTCATTGATTTCTAGGAGCCCTATAAAGACAAATATTAGTACTTTGCTGTTTCTGTTTGTAGTATTTTCCCCCATCTATCAACTTGCATCTTTTGAATAAAAAAGTTTTACTTTTTAACATATTCAAGTATGACATGGATTGTGAGTTTTATGACTTCTGAGTATAGCTCCTGAATTTTATGTTTTATTTAGAAAACTTTCCTTTTCCAAGATGATGCAAATATTCACTAATGTGTTTAAAAGTTTTGTTTCTTTTTTAATTGGTATTTTAATCCATCAATACCTTAATTTTAGGTATGGTGATTGAAATATTGCTTCATAACCGAGCTATCATGATGAATGCCTCTCATATAAGTAAATCTATTTTTGCAGTCCAGTCTGTCCCATTTATGGAGGAGCCTGGTGGGCTACCATCTATGGGGTCGCATGGAGTGGGACACAATGGAAGTGGCCTAGCAGCGGCAGCAGCAGCCCCGTTTAGACTATATCCCCTGCAGTATCAGAGTGCTTCAGCAGTCACCGTTTATAATGTGCTTTAATATCTTCTGAACAAACGCTGCTTTGTCGTTTTCCTCTTTCAACATTCTCTGACACAGTGTTTGGTAAAGTTAATGTTAATAAGCAGACATCTTATCACCACTTCCCTTTTATCTTCCTGGAAATCAACATTGTATGTTAAAAAACAGCTCCTCATGACAAAAATTCTTCATATATACTCTTGCTTTTGTGAATGATTTGGTTCAGAAATGTTTTGTTCAGGGTAGAAAAAGCAGGAAGTAAAAAGAGGTCATTTTCCTCTGTTATTGTTAAATTCTCCATTACCAGTATATTTCTTATTTTTTCATGTATTAAAACATTTTAATTTCATACAGGCTGGAGATCCTTCCTTTATCCCTTCCATTTCTGTTCTACCTGAAATTCTGCCAAACCTGGGTTGACTTGTTTTACAGCCCAAAGGATCTACTAGAAGATTAAGTAAAAGAGGATTGAAAAAAAAGCTCAGGTTATCCACAGCCTAGACTTAGTGATGGTTGGTTACACCCAGAGAGGAAAAGAAAAACTTTGAAAATAAAGTCTGTGACTCAGAGCTTAGCAGACGGGGGAGGGAGATTTAGCATGAGGGCAGGAAGTATATTTATGTGAACCCTCAATGCAGAGGGTAATGAATTTTAAGTCATGCAAAAATATTAGTGAGTAGGTACTATAAATTTAGAAGATAAGTTATATGGAAAATTATCACATTTTTAAAAACGGGATACTCTTCTCTCTACTGTAGCAATTTGTATTATACTAGCATATGCCACAAACGTGAACCAGTGAAGACGAGAGATGTACAAATGGGAACTATATGTTATAATTAAGATATGCTGAACTGCAGTATTCTCAGTAAAAAATAGGCTTTGAACCTAATATCCCACATTGAATGTTTTATATTTAAAGTTAGAAACTATAATCAGTTTAGAATCAAGCTCTGATCTTTTGACTTAGTTTGCATCTGTGTTATGTTAAAAATAGCTTTGCTTAGTTTTTATGAAGGTTTCAATTGAGACTATGTCCTCTAGTGATGTTGACAGAGAATTGGGTAGTGGTTTAAATGTATGTGCGCATGTGTGCACATGAGTACATGCACGCACACACACACACACACATGCACACACAGGCATTTTACTTTCTACCCCAAGTATTTGGATCCTGTTGTCATCCTATGTTCTTTTTATCTGTTACTTTCTAGGAATTTGTACTATAAGAAAACTATTTTCTGTAGAAGGATGAGTATTAAATTTTAGAGAGGGTAGTTTTTAGATGGGACTGGAATTGATCCATCGTTGTGTATTTATCTGTTTCTGCTTTAGGAATATGTACTCATTTCTCTTTGGATGTCACATAAAGTTCAGTGCATGATTACCAATTTATCTAGCCATGTTTCCTAGCAAACAAGTTGTCCACCGGAGAAGCCAGTATAGCTGCTGTGATTTGTTACATGTGAGTTATCAACACGAGGATACCTACTGAATGCAGAAAATTCTGATTCACAGTTACTGTGATGCATCTGAAAGCTGTGTCTTCCTGAGTGAAAGCTAAAGGTGCTGTTGGCTGGACGGTTTCTGAAGGACATGATTGCTGTCTCCAGATATTCAAAGGGCTTCATTTGGAAGAGAGAATAGTTTGTTCTGTATGGCGCTAGCATAGTTGTAGTAGGTAGTGGCCATACAGAGGCAGAACTTTTAAATTAAGGGTCAAACGAGCAAGCCTGAAAAGTCACATGTTCAACGCCATGTTTGCTAGAGGCATCCTTGGTTAAGAAATATGTAGGGGGGAAGTACCGTGAGTGGGAACCTTAAATTGCTACTCCCTAAGAAAGACTTCATCTGCAAGCCTGGGATTATTTCTTCTTTTCGCAAATTCCCTTTGCCTTGATCAGGGTATGTAGTTGGCCCTCTGTGTCTGCAGGTTCCACATTCATGGATTGAATCAAACTGCAAATAGAAAGTCTTTGGGAAAAAATTCCAAAGTTGCCAAACAGTAGCACTTGAATTTCCTGTGCACTGGCAGCGATTGACATTGTATTGATATTAGGTAGTAAATAATCTGGTGGTAGTGGGTTAGTCTCTGAGTCCTGTCGAACTCTCGAGACCCCGTGGACTGTAGCCCACCAGGCTCCTCTGTCCATGGGATTCTCCAGGCAAGAGTACTAGAGTGGGTTGCTATTTCCTTCTTCAGTGGATCTTCCTGACCCAGGGACAGAACCCGAGTCTCCTGCATTACAGGTGGCTTCTTCACCAGCTGAGCCGTCAGGGAAGCCCACAAGCAATCTAGAGATGATTTTAAATGTATGAGAGTGTGTGCGTGGGTTGTATGCAGATACTGTGCCCTTTTATCGACGGACCTGTGTATCCTCAGACTTTGGTATCCTGCCGGGTCCTGGCGCCGGGCCCCCGCAGGTCTGGAGGGAGGGACGTACCACGGATTATGGGCACCTCAGTAGTTGGTGCCGTGGCCTTATGGCTTTGTACTAATAAGTTGTGGCTTTCAAGCAGTGAAAAGGTTGGGTTTTGCTTTTCAAGGCTGTTATTCTATAGGAACATCACCTGAATTTTATATCTAAACTTCTCTGTGTGAAATGAGTTACCTTTTCCTATACTGAGCTTAAAGAGACTGATTTCTTCGATGTTTCTTCAGATTCTATTCATTTTTGTGAGGAGGAGTGCTTTTAAGGAAGACAGTTGTAAGTCTTACAGTAAAAATTTAATCCACAGACCTTGTAAATAGCCAGATGACATAGGTTTTATGTAGCCTTAGGTTTGTTATGTGACCCAGTGGGACAGTAATATACTGAACGAAATGCAGACTTCAGTAATGAGATTTTTTAAAGAATAGTTTTAACACATACACCTCTGGAATATTTTTCCAGTTTTATTTTATCTCTGGTTGTTTTCTCCGAATTTATCATAGTTCTCTTGCTTTGCACATGACTGAAAGAAATGTCATTTCCAGTAATATTGTTAATTTTGGAGCAGTATATATCACTTATAGTGAAAGTTACCATTTTTAAATGTGAATGGGCCTGATAAAAATGTTAATCTTCTCTCATGAAATTAATGTTTGCTTTGAGTGGCTAGAAATTTGTTAACTGTTTTATAAAATTATGTCATAAAGTTTCTGAAGCATTTTGAGACATTTTATCAAGTATAAATCATGCAACACATTTTCTTATGTACTTTCTGCATCTGCAACAATAATCAGACATGGGGCATAAAAAGATAAACTTCATCTTACTACTATGTGGAGTAGTTCATTTGTTACATCATCAGATAGTGGTTTCTCACTGACCTGGCATTTAAAACGATGTTTTGTAACTCAAGGATAATGTGATTGATAAGTTGGTGGAAAGTTTGGCACCTTGTTAGATGAAAAATTGAAGGGTAAGACACCTTTTAAAAGGTATAATTTTGTTTGGTAATTGTAAATGTTTCTTGGAGACAGAAGTCTTCTATCAACAGCTTACAGGCATTTTACTACGGCCCCACCTAAGTGAGACTGAATGCTGAGACTTTCATAAGCTATGTCATCACAGCTCAGTGGTGCTGGGGGCTGCGATCTTTTGACAAAGTGTTTATTCACCAGGCTCTGCGCTAACAGCTTACTACTTGAACCATGCTCTCGACTTCAGGCCAGTATCTAGCCGTCGAGGCTCTGGTTTGGTTCACATAGATCCAAGGCATCATGCTGTCCCAAATTCTTTCATCATCAAGCAACTAAATTATATCCACAGGTTGTTTTGTCCTTGATTTAGAGAGAGAGAAAGAAAGGGTTGGTGTGGAACATATTTTTAGAAGATTAAAACAACCCTGCTTTCCAGTGTGGATGCTCTAAAAATGAAAGAATTTCCTTCTTTTTATAATGACATTATCTGCTTATTGTAGAAAAATTAGAACATCAAAGAAAGGTCTGAAGAAAATAGCAAAAATTCTGTCAAATACCACTGACCACTTTACTGTGAAAACCCTCAGAAGTGTTTTGTAAAACATCTTCCTAGACCCTGTTCTCTGAGTGTATGTATGTGCCATAAATAGTATTCTATTAGATAATGCTTTGCATTGTGCTTTTGACACTCAAAATATGTTATGGAGGCTTTTCCATATCAAAGAAAAAGTATTTATGTAATAGTCACGAGATTAGTTAACTAGGTTTATGTCTATCAGTGGACATTTGTGAGTTTTCCTTTTTAAAAAAAGTGTGCAAAAACTGTCATCAGTTCAGTACAGTCGCTCAGCCATGTCCAAGTCTTTGTGACCCCATGAATCGCAGCACGCCAGGCCTCCCTGTCCATCACCAACCCAGAGCCCACCCAAACTCATGTCCATTGAGTCGGTGATGCCATCCAGCCATCTCATCCTCTGTCGTCCCCTTCTCCTCCTGCCCTCAATCTTTCCCAGCATCAGGGTCTTTTCCAGTGAGTCAGCTCTTCACATCAGGTGGCCAAAGTATTGGAGTTTCAACTTCAACATCACTCCTTCCAATGAACACCCAGGACTGATCTCCTTCAGGATGGACTGGTTGGATCTCCTTTCAGTCCAAGGGACTCTCAAGAGTCTTCTGCAACACCACAGTTCAAAAGCATCAATTCTTCAGTACTCAGCTTTCTTTATAGTCCAACTCTCACATCTATACATGACTATTGGAAAAACCCTAGCCTTGACGAGATGGGCCTTTGTTGGCAAAGTAATGTCTCTGCTTTTTAATATGCTGTCTAGGTTGGTCATAACTTTCCTTCCAAGGAGTAAGCGTCTTTTAATTTCATGGCTGTAGTCACCATCTGCAGTGATTTTGGAGCCCCAAAAATAAAGTCTCTCACTGTTTCCACTGTTTCCCCATCTGTTTGCCATAAAGTGATGGGACCGGATGCCATGATCTTAGTTTTCTGAATGTTGAGCTTTAAGTCACTTTTTTCACTCTCCTCTTTCACTTTCATCAAGAGGCTTTTTAGTTCCTTGCAGTGATCAATGCAAAGAAATAGAAGAAAATAGCAGAATGGGAAAAACTAGAGATCTCTTCAAGAAAATTAGAGATACCAAGGGAACATCTCATGCAAAGATGGGCTCAATAAAGGACAGAAATGGTATGGACCTAACAGAAGCAGAAGATATTAAAAAGAGGTGGCAAGAATACACAGAAGAACTGTACAAAAAAAGATCTTCATGACTCAGTTAATCACGATGGTGTGATCACTCACCTAAAGCCACACATCCTGGAATATGAAGTCAAGTGGGCCTTAGGAAGCATCACTACAAACAAAGCTAGTGGAGGTGATGGAATTCCAATTGAGTTATTTCAAATCCTGAAAAATGATGCTGTGAAAATAATGCACTCAATATGTCGGCAAATTTGGAAAATTCGGCAGTGACCACAGGACTGGGAAAGGTCAGTTTTCATTCCAATCCCAAAGAAAGGCAATGCCAAAGAATGCTCAAACTACCGCACAATTGCACTCATTTCACATGCTACTAAAGTAATGCTCAAAATTCTCCAAGCCAGGCTTCAGCAATACCTGAACCATGAACTTCCAGATGTTCAAGCTGGTTTTAGAAAAGGCAGAGGAACCAGAGATCAAATTGCCAACATCTGCTGGATCATTGAAAAAGTAGGAGAGTTCCAGAAAAACATCTATATCTGTCAAAAAAACATCTTTTTGACTATGCCAAAGCCTTTGACTCTGTGGATCACCTCAAACTGTGGAAAATTCTGAAGGAGATGGAAATACCAGACCACCTGACCTGCCTCTTGAGAAACCTGTATGGAGGTCAGGAAGCAACAGTTAGAACTGGACATGGAACAACAGATTGATTCCAAATAGGAAAAGAAGTATGTCAAGGCTGTATATTGTCACCCTGCTTATTTAACTTACATGCAGAGTACATCATGAGAAATGCTGGGGTGGAGGAATCACAAGCTGGAGTCAAGATTGCTGGGAGAAATATCAATAATCTCATATATGCAGATGACACCACCCTTATGGCAGAAAGAGAAGAAGAACGAAAGAGCCTCTTGATGAAAGTGAAACAGGAGAGTGAAAAAAGTTGGTTTAAAGCTCAACATTCAGAAAAATTGTCATATATATATTTATAAATGGAACTGATTTGTCAAAAGGTGTACACACATTTATCATTTTGTCAATAGAGCCACACTGCACTCTGAAAATTTACATTCCTGTATACCAGATGTGAAACTACTTGGTCTTACCCTTTAGTCAACACCAAATGATGTTGGTTTCTTCACTTTTGCCAGTCTGATAGACCACAGGTCATATTTTGTGTTAAATTTTTCATTCTCTAACTATGTTCATGGCTTGAAATACTAATACTGTATGTAATATGATATCCCCACGTTTTATACCCATTGCAATGCAGATGTGAAATATTCAGCTGTCTGTTGACATCCGTTAATAGTCATCTGAAGGTGTCCAAAATCGAGCCCCTATCTTTTACCCAGACTTGTTCCTTTCTTGCTCTTTCATGTATTGGTTAATGATTGATCCATACTACCCCGTTGCTCATGTCACAGTTTTGGAGGCATGCTTGCTTGCTTCTTTCTGTGTCTTATGTTTCCCATCCAAGTCCCTCTGAAAGTCTGCTTGCTTTCATAATACATCCAGAAGCCTCCTACTTCTCTTCAGGTGAGTGGCTACCACCCTGGTGTAGGTCTTAATCATCTCTTGCTTACTTTATTGCTATTGCTTCTCTGGTGTCTCTGCCTTTCCTTGTCTTCCTTTCTTCCTCTTCTCAGCTCAGCCACGTTATTAGCTTTCTAAATGCCAAGTGAATCATACCTCTTACCTGCTCAAAATGCATTATAGACATTTTGTTTCTCTTTCAGTGAAAGACAAAATTCCTGCAGGGGACTCACCAAGTCCTCCATGTTTTATCTCTCCTCTGGATGCTTCTCCCATTTGTCTGACCTCATCTCCTCGTTTCTGTGTATCTTCCTCTCAGCTTCCATCACACTTTCCTCCATTGGTTTCCTTCCTGGAGCACCTAGGAGGCCTGGCCCAGCTCCCTGACTCCCATCAGGCCGCTCACACGTCATCTTCTCAGCAAGAATTTCCATGGCTGCTGTTTAAAGTAGCTACCCCATTCTCTGAAAGCTTTGACACTCTCCTGACATGCTCTGTTGTTCTCTGTAGCGTGTATCTGGTATTTCATCATTTGTTAATTCTTCTCTCTGCTAGCATAAGAGCCCAGTGAGGGCAGGGGCATTTGCTTTCCTTTGCACAACTATAGCCACAGAATATAAAACAAGACTGACACGAAGTGCATGTCATAGACTTGGCACAAAATAAATAATGAAAGAAGTGTAAAGAGTGCTATTTGGAGAAGAGTCCTTTTGCCCTTTTGGAGGGAATTTTTATGTTTTCTTTTTAAAATGTTATAACCCTTTATATTAGCAATTTAAAACTTTTGGTTTATGTTGCAGATTTTTCTATGTCCCAGATATTTTTGCTTTGCAGTTTTAAATTTAATTCTTTCTCTCACCTGAGTACCTGGATTTCTGCCATCCTTAGAAAGTCTTTCCCTACACAAAAATTATTTAAATATTCACTATTTCCTTCTAGTATCTTATTCTTCAGATTTGAGAAAACATCTGAATTGAAATGGGATTTGTCTCTTGTAACAGGTGGGGAATAGGCACAACTTAATTTTTTCTGAATGTCTCACTTGCCTTACAGCCATTTACTGAACAATCCAGTTGTTTAGTTGCTAAGTCATGTCTGACTCTGTGACCCCGTGGACTGTAGTCTGCCAGGCTCCTCTGTACATGAGATTTTCCAAGCAAGAATACTGGAGTGGGTTGCTGTTTCCTTCTCCAGAACAATCCAGTATTCTTATACAAATTTGTAATGTCATATTTTCCTACACTAAATATTCCTATATCTTATATTGTGAAACTCTTTGTTCTATTTTGTTGACATATTTATTCCGTTCTCTCATTTAAATATCTCTATAACTAGTACATTTGAACACCTGTAGTTTGTCCTGAGTTTTAAATATTTGTTCCTCCCATGCTTTATGTGTATTTTTCACAGTCAAAAAAGCACAATAGTCCCTTTTTCACTCACATTATGTTAATGGGTAATATTTATATCTTTAATATTATAATGTCTATTAGAATAGGAAAATGTATAAATATATATCCTGTAAATAAAGTGACTTCTCTTTAAATTATTCCCATTATTTCTATACCTCAAGTGTCATGACACAGCCCATCAATTGTATGATTTACTTTAACAAGAGAACATAGTTCAGTTTTTTATGTATTAGCATTTATGAGCATTGTTATCTTGCCGTCATCCATAGTAAGACTGTATTTTTCTTTATGAATTTGTAACCAATGACTTAATACTGACGTGAAATGGAAAACAGGGGAGGTGACAAGCTGTTTTTACTGCTGTTGTTTTATGTTTTAGGCCTAGCAGGTGGTTTTCTGTTGTTTCTTGCTTACACATGTATTTCTGTCTGTCACGTAAGTAATGCTGCTCACCGCATGTATGCCGCTTGACGTTTGGAACACCACTGAAACTTTCTGACCCTAGTTTTCTCATCTATGATATGGGGACCCTAATAGCATTTTATTTATTAAACTGCTGTTAGATTAAATGAAATAAATTCATGTAAAATGTTTATCAAGTGTTATCAATAAAAGTAATGTATTTTACCTGCTGTTAATTATAACGTGAGTAAATGCTCGAATTTAATTCAGGGGAAAAGCAGCTCTTAGGACTGAAAATTATTTGAAGTTAGTCAGTGAAGTTGAGAGAAAGGATGGAAACAGTCTCCCTCACACCAGTTTCCTTTGTGTTGAAAATATTGGACCAGCATAAAGTCTGTCCAATGGTAAAGGAGGTTTGGGCTCTAGAGAAATCACATATCATTTCACTCTGCAAAGTAGATCTTGAGAAAGCTCATTGTGTATTCAGATTAGCCTTTGAGATGATAGGAACAATTTCTTTTACTGCTTATCAAGTGTATAATTAATATGAGAAGTTAAAAATACAGTTGTTTTTCTCCTGTGAACACAGCCTATTTGTGTTTCTGATTTTATGGGAGAATGTCCGAGAAGAAACAGGACGTTGTCTGCCTTCCTGTCTCTCCGGGTCCCCGTTGTGAATCCAGCGCTGGTTACTGTGACGACTGGGTGATTCTAAGGCCCCCTGACTCAGGATGTCTTCCTTCCGCAGACCCACTCGGAGGAGAGGCCGTTCCAGTGTGAGGAGTGTAAAGCTCTCTTCCGGACTCCATTTTCTTTGCAGAGACACCTGCTTATACATAACAGTAAGTCACAGTCCTGGCAGATGACGACCAAAGGAATTATAACCTATTAAAATGTAGACATCACAGAAGCTGAACTATAAAGTAGTTACGTAATCTGCTTTTGAACTTAAAATAGATTCTTGCCTTTCACCTTTTCTTCCTCTGTTCTTGCTTCATTTTTGCAAGGTAAGATTAATCATTTCATGAGGCATATCGTTTTATATCATTTTTCCCACTCTTTAAAGCTTGTGTATAAAAACATGTCATGGTCAATAAAGTATCTTTGAAATTTGCTCTGAAAGAGACATATATGTTCCTTTTAAGTGTAATAATTAAGGAACTCTTTAAAACATGCAGATACCTGGCATGATTTTATTGGCTCACAGGCTTTTACGGTGGGAAAGAATCAGAGTCAGCGTCTAGTTTGAGCTCTTCATTTGAGGGGAGTTGGGAAAATCGAGGCTCAGAGAAGCATCGCTACGCATTCCCGGCCGCACAGCACGGCGGGGCAGCGGGTGTAGCACGCCAGCATCAGCTGCTCTGCTCTGATTCTTATTTCTTTTGGCAAGGGCATTTTTTTGAGAGGAAGTGAGAATTAAGTTATTTACATATAGACCATGAAAGTGTGTCTAGCAGTTACACTGAGAGCTGATTTTAGAATACCACACTTTAAAGAAAATGTAATTGCAAAATGAACTTTTAAAGTGAGTTGTGTTCAGATGTTGAAGTAACCAGAGATGTGTATCTGCTTTGCTAAATCTGAAGTTAAATAAAAACGGTATAACATAAGTAATATTTACATGTCATGCTTTTAATTTGAGTTGTTTAATCAGTAGAACATCCCCTAACATATAGTTTCTACTGCTGATTAAATTTTTAATATTTCTGAGGAAAGCAGAACAATCAATCTTGACATTTTATTGTACAGATAAGATATTATCTTGGAAGTAATTTTCTCTGGTCAAGTCAAAGTATCTAACATGTAAAATAAGAAGATACTGAAGTTTTATATTTATGGAGTGGTAACAGTTGTGATGAACTGCATCTTTTCCTATGGAAAAGATAGTGCTGTGATTTCATGTCATTCTACAGTCACCTTACGGCTCTGGAGAAGTTGTTAGCACCACTTTCCATTTTCCTTATAAAGAACAGCTATGCAGTTAAGAAATAAATTTTGTCATTAACGGCAGGAATTTCCATCTCATTTCACTGTCATTTGATTAAGAGAAAACCTGTTATGAGCTGAAGGGACTTTAGAATAGGGATTCAGACAAGGGAATCTCATTTATATTGTTAAGACTTCCATAGCTATTCTTGGTCTGATGCTCAGGAAATTTTTTTTGATGGATGAAATTTTTTGTAGCAGCAAGAAGCTTTTTAATTGAAGCAGATATTTTTTATTTCAGCCCTTTGGCTCTCATCCACTTGAGGCTAAGATAGCGTGACTGATCGTGGACAGAGCTTGTGCTTCCTGTGTTTCACGTGACGCTGACCTGCTGGCCAGCGCGGCAGCCAGGGGCTTTGTGAGGCCACATCAAGACATTTAGCCAGGAAGGGCACCTTGGGTAGTGGCTGAGCAAATGTGTCCTGTAAGGTAAACATCACTTAACGGCTAGTGAGCTGAAAGGGTGGGAAAACCAAAAATGGCTAAAATAGAGAGGACAAGACACTAGATCTTGTCTTATCCAATATAAAAGTTACAGCCCATTTAACTTCAAAACATGAGATCTGTTTTAGAAACTTGCATCAGCACTGTGGCTCCAAATATGAAGAATAAGTTGTCATAATTATTTTAGTAGTTATTGTTTTTTCCTAATACACTGAAGACCAAAAGGCAGGTTGCTAGCTTGCTTCTTGGTTTTAAGATAGGGAAAAATCCTGGTAAATTTAAGGTAAAGAAATCTGATAAAATCAGATAAAATGTCACATGAGGATTTCAAAGTTCTGATAAACTTTAAAAAATCAGGAATTAAAATATGAAAACAAAAAGGTATGTACTACCTTGGTGTAGCTTGATGAGATTTTTGTACAGGAACCAGTATTTTGATTCATTTAATGCTTTAAGGGAAATACTTTGATAAGAGCAAACTTGGAGTAGTTTTATCCAGTGCCTGAATAGATTTGGTATTATTAACTTTTAGAGTCTTATGTCAGTTGTCCTTTCACTCTCACTGGTTATACATTTTATGCAAATAAAATATTAAATCACGAAAGATACATGAAGAGAAATGAGAGGACAGCAGTAACAGCCTGCAGCAAGAATGCACAAAGGCAAGATACAAACCCAGCTCTCGAAATCTACACAGTTCATGCACAGTTAGGTGTACTATTTCAGGTATCAAACTCACAACTCAACAGCTTCCTCACAGACTTTGAGACTTTCAAGAGCCGAACTTCTGTTTGAAAAGATGAAAGGAAGGTTATTTGCCTTTTCCTTTTTATTTTCTTCTTGTCCTCCCTTAAATTGGTGTGAAGAAATAATAGGGTCTCCAAATTTCTAAATATATGCTAGTTAAAATGGAGGGGAAGGTAAAGGATCTTGGTTGAAATTGAGATAATCTCATATTTAGGTAAAGAAATTTACCAGCATATTTTGTCTTATAATGGATATAATTTGTGAATTTGTGCTATTATAATTGGTGTCTAAAAAGGGAGGATATATGCAAACACTAATCTGTCTTTATACAGGTTGCATATGTTTTATGACTTCTTGGGAGAGATTACTATCTTCTAATTGGGCACATGGATCACTTAAAATGTATTTAAAATGGACGTTAGACATAGCTTGATATGAAAGTTTAAAAAGTGCCACCATCTCCCTAAACCTAGCTTCTGGAGTACTTGCCTGCAAGGGGAGGCTGTTTAATGAGCAGGTGAGAACCCTCCCAGGCCCCCAGGGCTCTGGGGTAGGAAAGGTCGTTGCCTGTCTGCTTCCCCTGCCTCAGTGCAGATGCCTGTCTGAGGTGTGGCCCCCAGAGGGGCACCTGGACATGGAAGCCCGTCCCCAGCCTTATGGCAGCGAGCCGAGGACAGCGCCAGTGGGCTGAGGGAGAAAGGGGAGATGCAGCCCGCTCGTGTCCCGGGGTGGAGGGCCCTCTCTGACCTCCTCCTTCGGGCCTGCACAGCAGCGTGCTGTCCGAGCGCCAGCTCTTCCCTGCTTCTGACGGCCAGGGGAGAGTGCTGGGGTGCGGGGGCCTCAGGAGGGCCCGCGGGGCAACTCACTGCCGGGCACAGGTGCCTGCGCCCTCACACTCAGGCCGCTTCCCTACAAGGACTGCCGTTAAAGTTCTTAGAACCTTCAGAAAATTAGCTAACTAGTCCCTACGTTTTCCAGTTAAAGGCACTGAGAGTCTAAGGAGGTTAAAGGACTCCCCGCTGCCCCCCACCTAATTGACACAGGGGATGGCAAATATGGAACTGAGAAATTTGCTGGAGGAATTACCTTTTATGATTATGATAAATTACTAGAGCTGTAAAGTTCCATTTTTGGAGAAAACAACACTAAATCCGGTAGACATGAAGTGGTGTTAACAGCACCCTGTTGTTGCATCTGGTTCTGTAATTTGATTTTTTCATTTCTAAGGTGAGAGGACATTCAAGTGTCATCACTGTGATGCTACCTTTAAAAGAAAGGACACCTTGAATGTTCATGTCCAGGTGGTCCACGAAAGACACAAGAAGTACAGATGTGAGCTGTGTAATAAGGCATTTGTTACACCTTCAGTGCTTAGAAGTCATAAGAAAGTAAGTAGAAACCTTCTGTGACTTTGAAAGGATTATGTATTTTAACCGTACAGGTGTATGTGTTAATTTTATGGTAATCAATTTTATATTAATGTATCAACTTATTTACTCAGAACGACAAATAAGGAACCCATGATTGATACTAACTCTTCAGCATGTGTCTGTTTTCTTCATTTTATCAGAAGAGGATATGTTTGAAAGTGAACCTAGATTTAGGTATGGTGCTATGTAGTCCCACGCTATGCTGATAGTTACACAGACTGCTCAATGATTGGAGTGGTCCTCTACATCTTGCATCCCTAGGACCTAGGGAAGTTCCTGGTATAGAACAGGAACTTGATAAGTATTTGCTCAACTCGAATAAAACGATGTTCATACTGATGGTGAGTTGGAGATTATCATAGTTGTGTTATCCTGATTACCTCCAGAAAATCAACAGGTTGTTTTTACTTGTTGGTTAAATGCATTTTAAGTATATTTTTGAAGTAGCAAAATTCATACTATGGTTAATGAAGCTGAAGGTCTCAGTGTTGACTTTAGAAATGACTGTGACCTGTGGTAGTGTTCTGTTGCTCATTGTGCCCTGCTGAGTGAAGGTTGAAGGGACTTCTGTCATTATAACTCTTATTTTGGCACCTATCCTTAATACAGCTGTTTCAAAAGAACTGAATTGAGTAACTTTCTTTTCTTGCATCTTTAATGCTCAGTGATAATGATACTGTCTTCTCTTTTCAAAACTCTGAATAGAATAATGTTTTAACTTCCATTGTTGGATTACTTTTTCATGAATTTATTAATGTTTTGTTGTGTTTTAATCAATGAGAGAAAATGTAGTGCGTTTTCAAGAAAGATAGAGTTGTTTGTCTGCAATGACAGGTTGTCATAGAAGATATTTTCCAGTGTATTGTTTATTTTTCACTCCTGCATTTATCCACATATTGTTCTCATGTAGATTTGTTTCCATGCTTTCTTATCCATATTTAAGATTTTTAGTGTTATACTTTCAGTATCATTTAATACCATCCAATCAAATTTTGCACCTAATAATACATATTTATGAATTAAACTGAAAGGAATGTTTTAATTCTTTTCATTACTATTGCCTTAATGTCCTTTAGTTTGAAAGTTATACCAGTGAAGTCAAGTAACTGAGTTATAAGTAAGGGAACAATGAGATACTTACGTAACAGCAAGAGAGATCTTGTGGATTTTATAAAGATATTACAAATAACTTAGTAGTTGCCTGTTTGGAATAATCCAAAGTACATTTTATAGCTGTATAAAATTTCTAAACAGTGTTATATTAATCAGAAAGAATGGCCATATTTTGCCCCTTCTGTCAGGGACTAAGAAGAATACAGGTCTGTTACATGTTAAAATGTTATACCATTTCTTTAAACTGAACCATAATGTGGACCATGGGAATAACAATTCTTGCTGAGGTGTAAAGAATGTATAGCTGTTTTGTACAAGAACTTGTAGTGAAAGTGGAAAGTTAAGTGCCTGCCAAATGCGGAATCAAGGAGCCGTCTGTTGTAGACAGTATCATTGGCTATTATGGCTGTTGACTAGACTGTATTCTTCAAACTTGTGAATCATATAAATCTTTTTCAATAGAGAAAACCTAAAGGACACTGAAGTTGATGAAGATGTTTCATTTATAACTCTTTTACAAATTACAAATATGATAGTTTATATCCAAATACAGATTATAATTCAAATATGAAAATTTATAAAGTAAATATCAACCAGTAAGGTAATGAAACTGAGTTATATTAACAGTCAATTTGGGGCTTTCCTGGTGGCTCAGTGGTAAAGAATCCACCTGCCAATGCAGGAGGTGCAGGTTTGATCCCTGGATCTGGAAGACCCCCTGGAGGAGGAAATGGCAGCCCACTCCAGTATTCTTACCTGGAAAATCCCGTGGATGGAGGAGTCTGGCGGGCTACAGTCCATGGTGTCACAAAAGAATTGGATACGACTTAGTAGCTCAGCAAGAGCAACAGAAGTCATTTTAATAAGGAAGATGAGAATGTTTTGCTGAGTTTGTGATTCTTCAGGTTTGTCAAGCGATGACATCAGTGCTCCACCCCTTTTCTTCTATTCCAGCCAGCCTGTCTTTCCCTTCTGGGAACACATCATTTTTAAAAACTTTTCCTGTTCTTTTTATGTTTTCTTGTTATTGTTTAGTTGCTAAGTCACATCTGACTCTTTGCAACCTCATGACAATTCAAATAATGATACTTCTAATAATTTGTGTAAAAGCACATGCTTCCAGACACAGGTCCTGGAAGTTCTGTTTTGTAATGGTGGTGGTAACTGAGATGATCCACAGTATGCTTTTATTCATATTTGGGTTATCATTGAAATAAAAAAATCTAAAAATGATTTGAGAGAATGTACAGGTATCTGAAACCTCCTCCTCCCTTCTTTTCCCTTCTGCTAAGTTTGAAAAAACAGTGAAACTTGAAGAGTAGCTCTGACCCCTCATTTATTGAAATGACCTATTTTGATGTTGGTAGAAGCACTGGTCATCTAATGAGATTGTGAGACAAGTTTTAAGCATTCCATCTGCCTCCTCCTGGGAGAGGTCACTCTTTTTTTTTTTTTCTTTGAACTCTCACATTTTATTGAAACTGGCTCTTGATGGTACTCATTCACCTTTTCTTGTGTGGTGGTTTTATGCTCAGATAAAAGATATGTTGAAGGCAACAGTGATCTTTGAGATTGACTGTTCATTTAACACTTGCTGATTTTCAAGATGAAATCAGATTTATTCTTTTTTTTTTGCTTTGTAGTAAAAGCAATTCAGTTGAACAAACATGATGCAAGTAACAGAGTACTTTATTGAGATTAATTCTGTCTTCAAGCGATAAGTGCACACAAAGAATGTGAAAAATGCTTCTAAAGAAGGGTTTCTTGGCAGCAGTCACGGGCAGGTGTAGCCCCATTTTGATTATGTGGTTTTGCTAGCATATACTGGTTTTGTATAACTTAATCATTTTTAGATGGGGGCTCCGTAAAGGCTTAAAATGTAAACTGCAGAATTATTTTCAAATTTACACTAATGCGTGATTCTAAGAGGTTTTTTTGAACCAGTGGGAATACCCATGATAAATTGTTTAAAATCTCATTGTGATATTAAATCATTTTAAAGAAACATAATCCTGGGAAAAAAGGATTTACTGTTGTCAGAGGCACTTAATCATTTTTACCTAATTCTTTACATTTATCCTCAACCCTTTTTATTTCTTTCCGTTTAGACGCATACAGGAGAAAAGGAGAAGATCTGTCCATATTGTGGCCAGAAGTTTGCCAGCAGTGGAACACTGAGAGTTCACATCCGTAGCCACACAGGTATGTGGGCTATGCTTGGTGATAAAGACAACATAGAGAAATCAGTTCCTCCAGGATAAGGAGTTTATAATTTTACAAAATGGCTTCAAGGTTAAGAATTAATCTTGACTGTTTTCTCTCTTATAAAGTTTTATAACATCTTGGTTCTTACTCTAGAAAAATTTTGAATAAGAATCCTTTCCCAAACTAAGTTAAATATCTAAGTGGAAACTTTTTAATGTTTGTTTGTGATATAACTGTGATTTACTTTATATACTAGGCTAATGGATCGAATAGGGAATAACAGTTTCGTAGCAGGCTGAGGGCCTCCTGTTAAAACTCTTACTTTAACTTGCATTAGATATGCCCTTTTAAAATGTTAGATGTCCTTAGAATGTGGTTTGAATGCTGTAGGATTTTGTTGAATACGAGGGTGATGTGACCACAGTATCTTTTATGCCGTAAATTGCTTCCTAAAGGGTTTCTTCATTTCTTATGACTTCCTATGTAATTTCTCCCTTGAAAGAGGGCTGTGCCCTAGTGAAAGGTGGAGGAGTATCTGAATAGAATTTTGTTTGGGTTTTGTCTGTCATGTAGAGAAGTACTTGAAAAGACTCAAAAGAATGCTCTTAATTTTGATAGCCAAATGTCACAGATGTATGTGACTCTTAAGGGGTCCTCAGGAGCTGGAATGTGTTTGGTAAACTGTGCAACTGGATTACGTTGCTGAAGCTTTTTATTCAAGGGCCATAGTATTTGACTTTATCATTGTGTCCCCAGCACCTAACTTGGTGTTTAGCACAGTAACTGTGTGGTGAATGAGAAAAAGTTAATTTAAGCAGGTCAAAGAATCAATACGGTGACTATTATACATAGGTTGAGAAAAAAGGACAGCCATGAAGCACGATTTCTTGTTTTGCAACATAATTTCTAATTTTCTGGCTGACGCTTAAAGGCCTAGGTCAGCATAGTAGTCGTCATCTTTGAATAGCCTCTTAAATGCCTTTAAGTGAAATATGTGACCTAGAAGAGATGAAGCATTATACATGATGACTGTGGAATAATGGGTGGCCTAAAAGAGAAAAAGAGGTCTTCTTGCTTAGAGGTACCTAGAGAAAGTGAGGTTTCCAGGACAGAGTCCAGGAGAAGAAGATAACAGAAAGCAGAGTAGGGAGAAGCAAAAAGGAAAGGGCAGCAGAGAACCATGTTGAGGACAGGGGGACTTAAAATAGCGCCTGAGACTGTCAGCACCGTGTCCTGTTGTAGAAAGAGGCAGGTGGACGATGGAGAGAGGGCAGAGTGCTCCCGCAGAGCCGAGCACCGAGCCCGCCTCTGTGCCCTGGCAGTGTGGTCTTCGATGGCACGGGCACCTCTCTGTTCTGTGCACTGGAGGCCGTGTGGGGGTCTGCAGAGATAGGGAATGGCAGGAGGGAGACCAGCAGCCTTTCCTTCCGAATCAGTGATGTTTGGAACTGTGTCTTTGCGCCACCCTCCTGAAAGCGTTAACTTACAGTTTGCTCAGCGGATTTTATGTCTGTCTGTGTATGCCTGTGTATATATTGATAATTTGTCTATGGAAGGAGGGCGAGTAGGAAATGGGGAAAGTGTGTTATTTCTTCATATCGCAGTAGTAAGCTTATAATAATGCCCTGAGCCATTACCCTGTAATGGAATTGCGGTTGGTATAGACTGTTTTGATTTTTTTAGTATTTTATTTGTTTATTTGGCTGTGCCGGGTCTCAGTTGTGGCATGCAGAGTCTTTAGTTCTGGGATGTGGGATCTCATTTCTGACCCACAATGGAACCCGGACCCCTGCGTTGGGAGGCAGAGTCTTAGCCACTGGACCAGCAGGGAAGTCCCAAGTGTGTCTTTATTTTTTTTAATGGCTTTATTTACTTCCGGCTGTGCGGGTCTTTATTGCCGTGTGGGCTTTTCTCTGGGGATGGAGGACGAGGGCTGCTCTCTGGCTGCAGTGCCCGAGCTTCTCACTGCAGTGGCTGCTCTGACTCGGGGGCACGTGGTCTCGGGAGCTGTGGTTCCCGGGCTCTGGCACAGGCTCCATAGCTGTGGCACACAGGCGTAGTTGCCGTGTGGCATGTGGGGTCGTCTCAGACCAGGGATTGAACCCATGTCTCCTGCACTGGCAGGTGGGCTTGTTACCACTGAACCACCGAGGATGCTGCCCACAAGTGCATTTCTAAAAGGCGGCGACTGTTGTTCAGAGTGCATTAAACTGTGAACTTTAGCATGGAAAAGATGAATCCACTTATAGCTCAGCTGGTAAAGAACACCTGCATGCATGAGACCCCAGATCAATTCCTGGGTCGGAAAGATCCTCTGGAGGCGGGATAGGCTACCCACTCCAGTATTCTTCTTCCCCTGGTGGCTCAGCTGGTAAAGAATCCACCTGTGATGCGGGAGACATAGGTTCGATCCCTGGGTTGGGACGATCCCCTGGAGGAGGACATGGCAACCCACTCCAGTCTTGTGGCCTGGAGAATTCCAAGGACTATATAGTCCATGGGGTTGCAAAGAGTTGGACACGACTGAGTGACTTTCATTCATTCATTCATTTAATCATAGAACACTTGATTTTTCAAAAATATTGCATCCTTGAGAATTCCAAGTGCCCACATTTTATTTTACTTGTAGGTATGATGGGCAGTGGAGAAGAATAAGCTTAAACGAGCAATTTCTTCTAAAATTTTAATTAAAAAGTTATATTAATAAGATTTTTGAGCTCCAAGAGTTATGTCTGATAAAAATATTTAATAAGTGTAGTGGTTTTTGTTGTCATATATTATGTTCTGTATGATATGTAATCTAAATAATACTTAATCATAACATTTTATATATGATCAGGCTATTTAAATGTTGTACAGATTCTGTTCTATTGGTTTCTGATCAAGAAAACAGGCCCCCTGAATTCAGCCAACAGTGCTAAGGCACAGTCAGACAACAGATAAATTTAAATAAATAAAGTGAAAATATAAAAGTGGCTTATGTGTTTGTGTATGTCCCCACAAATAGTTGTGTTTTTTAATACTTGTTTGCGAACTGACTTAGCACGCACATTTACTTATAACTAGGGGTTTTTCTGCTTAAAATCAGACTCATTTTCACATTCTGCAGTGCCGCGTTGAGTCACTCTGATGTGAAGCCAGTGCTTTTGCTGACAGCTGCCTGGCCGCACGGCTGGGGCTGTACTTGAAACGGTTGGTGCCAAGCAGTTGGTCAGTGACTGCGGACCTGGTATCTGGGTTTCCACAGCAGTCCTGGCAGGGATATGTTTTTTTTGTGTGGACAGATGTTGCCTTTGCTTCTTTTTTATTTGGTTTGTCCTATTCTCCACATCTTATGCATTCATTTGCCCTTCCTCGAAGCTAGCTCAGTGACCAGATGAGTTTGTGTAGTTACTTATTTTGCTTCTTTGATGATAAAGCTTTCCTTATTTTGAGTTCTGTACATTCACTTTTTCTCTCCTTTTATTATTTTTTCTTATGAAATTACGTGATTTAATTCAGCCCTTTCTCACACTAGATTTTGCAATTTATGTTTGTGCTACAGTGTAACGGGGGCATGGGATCACAGCCTACTCTATTGGAAGCATTTAGATATGTGCGGTTAGGGGCTGTGCCGTGGGGTGAGAAGGACCCTGAGTGAAGATGGGGTGGGGACAGTCAGGACAGACAGCTGATGCAGCCTCAGAGGAACAAGACACTCTGGATCATTGGCGCTCACACTTTGGCCTCAGCCCTCCTATCATCTTAGAAATAATTGGGGACCTGGGAAGCTTTTGTTTGTGTGGGTTCATTTGTTTGTTGTTGTTGTTTAGTCGCTAAGTCATGTCTAGCCCTTTTGCAACCCCATGGACTGTAGCCCACCAGGCTCCTCTGTCCTTGGGTTTTCCCAGGCAGAATACTGGAGTGGGTTGCCATTCCCTTCTCCAGGGGATCTTCCTGATGCAGGGTTCAAACCCATGTCTGCTGCATTAGCAAGCAGATTCTTTACTACTGAGCCACCAGGGAAGCCCAAACTGGGAACATTTAACAGTATTTGTTAATTTGTTAAAAATAACAACAGTAAATCCTTTACATGTTAACATAAACAGCACTTTTACAGAAAGTAGCTACATTTTCCTACTCAGAAATAATTTATTGAGAAGGGAGACATTGTTGTACATTTCTGAAACTTTCTTTAACATGTGGTTTAACAAGAGGCAACAGCTAGGTTCTCATGTCTGTTTCTTCATTCATCCTGCTGCAGCAAGTTCTTTTGGTTGCAGAATTTAAAGAAAATCTGGCTTCACGCAGATTTGCAGTTAGAGTCCTTAACTCTCCTTTGTAAATAATTCTGTATGTTGTTAATTACTACAGTAAAACTCAAAAAGTAGTAGTTTTTTTTTGTTAAAGCTTGTATTGTGGAAATTCAAATCTTCTCTGGGCTTCTGCTGTTCTGTTACTTTAAAATCCATTGGTGTGTCTTGTACTTTGAATGATCTTTTATCCTCGCATGATTCTGTAACATGATGCACAGATCGTGTGGAAAGTGTTGGCTCACCGAGTTACATAGATCCTGCACATGTGTTAATGTCATCACTGATCTCATTAGACAAGTTTGAGTATTCAGAAGCCTTCCAGCATGGTGACACATACAGATTTTCCAAAATTCTCAATTTTGCTTGACTGCTCTAATTATTACACTTGGTAAGGCATATTTCCCTCCCTCCCTGCCTTTCTTCTTTTCTTTTGAAATGACAGACTTTTTATTAAAAAAAAAAAAAAAAAACGTTCACCAAATACCCAAATCTGAATAACCATATTTTGTCGTCATTTTGTTTTGAGTAAGAATGATGTTCCATGAGAAAAAAACTGTTAGTTCAGCTCATGAATCAGTCATACAAGTGCTTTTTCTTGACACAACTTTTCATGTATAATATGCATTAAAGGAAGTTATTTCTCATTTCATAGCTAAGAATATTAAAATATGGTACTCAAGAGTTAAGGTTTAATAAAATTAATGTTAAGGTCTTAAAGGTTAAATAATAAGTTGTTAACCATGGTTATTTCTTTGTATTTTAAATATGATAGCTTGAATTTTCTTCATGATTTTCTGTATTTTATAATTTTTATAAAATTTTCTTGTGTAAGCAAAATATTTAAAGTATATTAATGTTATGATTATGCAGGAAACTTATTATCAGAATGTTCATGTTTAACTATTTAGGTGTTATGTACCTCTGCATCTTATTGTCAAATGGACCAGCATGAAGTACATATAAAAATGCATGTTGGAAAGAGAAATGATAATGAGAAAGCAGATATGGTAATATTAAAGCTAAGTGAGGGTACATAGTGTTCATGAACCATTTTTCTAATTTTTCTTCATGTTTGAAAATTTTCATGATTAAAAGTGGGAGTGTTTTTTACTCCATGAGAACAATGGAATGGACACAGACACCAACTCGGGGCAACTGAGCTCTGCCTCTTGAACACCCAGTATCGCAGCCCACGTCTTTCTCGTGCCTCACTCCCCTTGAGGGCCTGGCCCTTGCACCAGGGAATACTATATTCTTTAAACATAAACAGACTTTTGTTGTTTTGTTTTTTTGCTTACAGTTGTACTGCTCAGAGAGAACCCAGATTCTCCTGAAGGAACAGAATATCACTGCTTCCTGCTTAATCATTTTAAAAAAGGAATTCCAGGAAACTTGCAATTCTTGTGGATTATTCAGAAGTTTTTAAAAATACATTTGAAAGCATATGTATTCTTTATAAAAGAAAATGTAAAGAAAAGGCTCAGCCAATCAAGTATTATCCTACTGAAGGCCTTTCAGTGGTTTCCCTTTAGCTTGTGCAGATGGCCATCCCTGTGTTAATACTTGACATCCCAGGGTCTGTTAGCGGACTTCTTTCCGTCCCCTCCAATCTCCAGTTAAATGTCCCTTTCTTCCTGGCGTGTTACCTGTCCTTCCCTTCGCTCCCCTCCCATCATCCATTTTGTTTGATGAGATAATTCTGTAGGAGCTGGAATCATTACAGACAGTTGTGTGATATATTACAGTCTCTTGCGCCATGTTGCTTCTCACAGGAGATTTTGAGGGCTCCCATTGTTTGGTATAAATGGATATCCATTCCCAGTTATGATATTATACTTTATCTGTTCCCTGACTAGATTCTGAGCTGAATGGCAAGGCAGATCTTGCTTTTTAATCAAGTTTATTGAAGGAGGGAAGCCTTCTCAGATATTACCTGAGTTAATCCTTTCATAGCCAATATGATAGGTTTCTCAGATCATTCATTGTCATTTTCTAAATGAAGCTGAGGTCCAGAGAAGCAAATGACCTATCCAGTCAAAGTAATAAGATTCAAATCTTACTTCAAATTCTCTTTTATTTTTGTGTTATCTCTTTTTTTGCTACGAAACTGTAAGCTGCTACACAACTATTATCACCACAAAAATTACAAAAATTCAATAACTTCTTCAGTATAAAAGTTGAGAAGTGGAATTCTGGAAGTATTGTTTTATTTCTGTGGTATGGCAAGTTTATGCTTTAGAGCCAAATGAAAGGCATTTTGATTTTTTTTTTAAGCAACTATCACTTGTTCATTTATTCCTGAATCATCTTTAGAGTGGGCAATAACAGAAAATGATGATTAAATTTAGTTTCACCAGATTCTTTTATTTTATTTTTAGAGCAGTTTTAGGTTCATGGCAAAATTGAGTGAAAGGTATAGAGATTTCCCCATCTACTTTCCCCACTCCACACACGCATAGTCTCCTCTACTATCAGTATTCCCAACCAGAATGGTACCTTTGTTACAAGTGATGAACCTACACTGACATGGTAAAATCACCCAAAGTCTTTAGTTTACATTACGGTTCACTGTTGATGTTGTACATTCTTTGGGTTTGGACAAATGTGGATCCACCATTATAATATCCAGAGAATTTTCACTGCCCTAAAAATTCATTTTGCTTTATCTTTTCATCCCACCATTCTCAACCCCTGGCAACCACTGATCTTTTTACTGTCTCCATAATTTTTCATTTTCCAGAATGTCATATGGATGGACAGATTGCTTCTTATATTTCTGGGAAATGACTGTTTATTTATAGTTGACCTTTTCATTTAGATGAATGTACATTTGAAAGCACTGCAATGTGATGAGATTTTTATAGGGGTAGTAGGCTTTTCATCATTTTCCGATTAGGTTGAAGGAGTCAGTTTCATTTTGTTTTTATAGTATTCAAACTATCCATCAGTATTTGGGGAAGCCAGTTTTCTTTGCTGTAACATTAGATAACACTGAGTTTTATGAAGAGGAAATATGACTTCAGTGTATAATTCTTTCCAGCTTGGCAGTTGGTAGCTTTCATCATTTCCTATCTGATTCAGGGACAGTATTGCTTTGTGTAGCATTAAAGGCAGTTTACTTCATGTTAATTTTCTTAGAACAGGTTTTATTTTATTGACTCATGCCTGTGGTCATTCTGTTAGGCAGTGATCACTTAGCTGTTGGATTACTACCGGTCTTTTAGTGCTGGGAAGAATCTTAGTATTTATATCTCCATTGTATTTTTTTCTTAATATTGTTGTTGCTCAGTTGCATCTGACTCTTCGTGACCCCATGGACTGCAGCACACCAGGCTTCCTTGTCCTTCACTATCAGAGTTTGCTCAAACTCATGTCCATTGAGTCAATGATGTAATCCAACCATCTCACCCTCTGTCATCCCCTTCTCCTGCCCTCAGTCTTTCCCAGCATCAGGGTGTTTTCCATGAGTTGGCTTCTCACATCAGGTGGCCAAAAGTATTGGCGCTTCAATATCAGTCCTTCCAATGAATATTCAGGCTTGATTTCCTTTAGGATTGACTTGTTTGATCTCCTTGTAGTCCAAGGGACTTTGAAGAGTCTTCTCCAGCACCACAGTTAGAAAGCGTCAATTCTTTGGCA
Source organism: Muntiacus reevesi (assembly GCF_963930625.1). Taxonomy (NCBI): domain Eukaryota; kingdom Metazoa; phylum Chordata; class Mammalia; order Artiodactyla; family Cervidae; genus Muntiacus; species Muntiacus reevesi. The sequence goes on from NC_089264.1 coordinate 5,226,361, forward strand.
CTCAGGCTTCTTTATGCTCCAGATCTCATGTACATGCCTACTGGAAAAACCACAGCTTTGACTATATGGGCCTTTTTCAGCAAAGTAATGTCTCTGCTTTTTAATACACTGTCTAGGTTAGTCATAGCTTTTCTTCCAAGGAGCAAGCGTCTGTTAATTTTGTGGCTGCAGTCACTGTCCACAGTGATTTTGGAGCCCAAGAAAATAAAGTCTGTCACTGTTTGCACTGTTCTCCATCTGTTTCCCATGAAGTGATGGGACCAGCTGCCATGATCTTAGTTTTTTGAATGTTGAGTTTTAAGCCAGCTTTTTCACTCTCCTCTTTCACCTTCATCAAGAGGCTCTTTAGTTTCTCTTCACTTTCTGCCATTAAGGTGGTATCAGCTGCATATCTGAGGGTATTGATATTTCTGCCAGCAGTGTTGCTTCCAGTTTGTGATTCGTCCAGCCTGGCATTTCACGTGATGTACTCTGCATATAAGTTAAATAAGCAGGGTGACAATTTATAGCCTTGACGTACTCCTTTCCTATTCTGAAACCAATATGTTGTTCCATGTCTGGTTCTAACTGTTGCTGGACGTGCATATGGGTTTCTCAGGAGGCAGGTAAGGTGGTCTGGTATTCCCTTCTCTTTAAGAACTTCCCACAGTTGTTGCAATCCACACAGTCAAAGGCTTTATCATAGTCTATGATAAAAGAGTTTGAAAACTGCATTTTAAAAACCTAATTCTTTCATGTTTTGATTTTTTTCTTTACTGCCTTAAACAACCAGTTATTCCCTTGGTTCACCATCTTTCTTTTCTGTCTGCTGCCTCTCCCTTTTTCAGTCCCATTCACCATACTGGGCTGCCCTTGTGACTCAGCTGGTAAAGAATCTGCCTGCAATGCAGGAGACCCCGGTTTGATTCCTGGGTTGGGAAAATCCGCTGGAGAAGGGATAGGCTACCCAGTACAGTTGCCAGGGTGAAGTATAATGAAACTGGTTTTTTTCATTAACATTGAAAATGTCATTTTTTGCAAACCTTGTTTCTACCTTTTAAAATCTACTCATTCTTCCTAATTTGGTAATTAGAATAAGGACATGCACAGCAAATATGCACAAGACATTTGCTTATATACATTATTAAAATGTAATGGTTTTTAGTTTTAGAAAAGGAAGGGATTTCAGAAGTTTTCTAGTTCAGTTAGTATTAATTGAAGTAATACTTGGACAAAATACAAAGGTTACATAATTTATATGTGGTTCATCTTGAATGAAACTTGAGGCTTAAACTTTTTCCAGTGTATCACATTGCTGGTATTTTTATTTCTTATCCTTTTCCATGCTTCCTAACTCTTAGTGTTACTCTTGAACTTACCCTAGGATTATATTCATTCTTTCCATAACTCATAATGTTAGATGATATTATCATGTTGGTAAACAAGCAATTGAGGATAAAATAATCTCAACTTGGAAGTTTGAGGGTCTGTAGTTTGTTATTTATGGTCTAACTGAGATCTTTAAATATGGAGAAACTTATGCATCTCATAATCAGCCATCAGCGATACTTTATTTTTTTTGTACCTGATTCATATCCAGAGCTTCCCTTGTGGCTCAGACGGTAAAGAGTCTGTCTGCAATGTGGGAGACCCTAGTTCGATCCCTGGGTTGGAAAGATCACCTGGAGAAGGAAATGGCAACCCACTCTAGTACTCTTGCCTGGAAAATCCCATGGACGGAGGACCCTGGCAGTTTACAGTCCATGGGGTCTCAAAGAGTCAGACACGACTGAACACCTCCACTTCCATATCCATATCACTTCCATATCCAGCCAGGATCCATGGCTCATATCATTCATAGGGGTGAGCCATGGATAATCTGTGTTCTGATAGATTACATGTTTTCAAATTCCACTTTATTGATTTCCTTCTTTTATGAGCTTTTATAAATTGCTTAACCTCTTCAGATCTTAGTTCCTCACCTGAAAAGCAGGCATAATAAAAGCACTGACTTTATAACATTGTTTCAAGGTACAGATTAAAGTGTAGGCAGAGAACTTTGCACAGTGCCTAGCCGGGTGTAAACTTGCTGTGAGCTGTTGCTGCCAACTGTGCTGCATTTTGTTATTGTTTTTCCTACTTGTATTTAATCACAGATGGATTCATACTCCCTCAATATACTGTCTGACCCTCTAGTCCCAGTGTTGTCGTCATCATCCTTTTATAGCCTTTAGCAGCAGCGTATAGATCATCTTTGGGTGAGGGTTTGCTGTCACACAGTCTGGTTTGGGCGAGTGAGTGGTGCCTGGACTGAGTTGCCATCATTGTTAGTGAAGGTGAGCGTTTAGGTCTATGCCTGGCAAGCAGCTCTGTAATTTATCATCCAGCTTTCTATGCTGGACTGACAGAGATGGCACTCTGAGGGTCAGCTGAAATAGGAGAGCACGTTCTCCTGTTGGTTTATAGCTTTTTAGGGTCAGTGAGAGCTGGGGTTAATTCCACAAGGTAATCCACGGACTGTGACGTGAATTCCGTCAGCCGTTCATAAGTTACGGAAGAAGTTCTAGGAGCTGCTTTTGGGCTTTTAAGTCTCTGGGCCAGAAGGTTAATTACTTGCCTGCAGTTCCGACCAGTTTTCCATGTTAATAGATAGCGGCTGTGTTGGCCCTTCTGTTCTGGTCTTGTTTGCATACTGTTACTTGAATGTAGTAATAAATCACTGTCTTAGGAAATATTTAATTTTTTGGTAACTATCTGCTATCATCTTAGAAATAAAAAAAATTGGTATAATATGGTTTGATTATGCTTGGATTTTAGCCACTTTTTCTTCTCTAATAGTTTTTCTAATGGAATTTAGCATTCTTTGTAGAATACTTGTTCAAAGTTATGAAAACAATAGATATAACTAATTATAAGTAACTATAAGACAGTGACAATTATTCATCAACAAAAACAGACAATTAAAAAAGACATTGTATACACAAATGAAAATTTAAACATGTCTTTTCACATTTTCATAATTAGATAACCTCTGTATGTTGAGAGAGAATTTATTTTGCTATATTTATTTTCTATGTCGTTAATTACTAATATTAGACCAAACTAAATATTCTTTTACCTACAGGTAATCTAAGAGTTAGCAGAATAGTTGAGTGTAGAATAGAAATAAAATTTCCTCTGCACCCCCATCATACTTCAGAGATTGATATTGAGAGCTTCAGATTTTTCCTAAGAGGTCTTACTCATAGGTAAAATCTTAAACTGTATGTATAATTCTTATTCTCTCAGTGTGATTTTGACACATCAGATAATTTGTGATCAACCACATCTGTGGACTAAACCATTTTCCCTCTTTTTTTTTTTTTTTCTGTATTCATCTCTTCCCCCGTTGATTTTGGGCTAGTAGCAATCATATATAACAATTGAGAGAGACATTCATTTTGACTTTCAATAGTAATGTGATTTTTTTTTTTTTTTACTTTTTTGGAAAAATATCAAAGGCCTTAGTTTTTTTAATGCAAAGATTATTATGCTTATGTCAAAGTCACAGGCTAAGATACGACGTACATAGGGAAGAGGGAGGGAGTGACAATTGTCTTGGAATATAATGTGATGAACAGTTATCAAATGAATAACACAGTCGCAGAGACTCTGATGTCTCATTTAAAATATACCATCATTTATGTGACTCTATTTTTATTATTTCTTTTTTCTTTGTTTTGTTGGGACCCTCAAAAATGAAAGTGGCCTATGCAACAGTTTTTTCACTGTTGAGACTGTAATTCAGCATCTTTATTGGTAAATTATTAGCTAATATTATCAAAAACTGCTGCTGTTAGATTTGGAATGCAGCATATTCCTTTAGTAAAACCAAAGGAGATTTGATTTCCTCTGATACGTGCTTCCTCCTACCATTGCCACCATGCCAGCTTCCCCCCAGCCCACCATCCCTCCAAGCAGCTTCTCTCTGTTGGTTTTCTGTAGCTCTGAGTTGTGCCTCAGGCCTGAGGAAGGTTTTATATCTTTTATAGGTTTCGGATAAGAGAAGAGTTTTCTGGCCTTCTTGCTACTCAGAGTTTTATACTCTGGATTCGTCCTTGCTGGCACTGTGAACAGGAAATCGCCTCTGTCTGCAGGCACCTAAGGTTTAACTGCTTCATCACTTCATGAACACTGTTTGGAAAGTATGCTCTTAAATACTGGGTTAAATAAAACTTCAGGTAGCAATCCTTAAAAATGGAGAACTACTGGGTAAAAAGACACACGGTTTTCCACCAAAGTCTGACTCCATTATAACAAAACCAAATCAGTGGTTACCTCGCTTTACTTAGGGACCTTGCTGTGAAGCGTCTCAGGTATCAGTGTGGAGAATTCACGCAGGAGTTTCTCTTTCCTGGTGTCTGGATTGTTTCTGATGCTTCTGCTGTTTGTGGAACAACCTGTGTTGCTTCTGGCAGCACTCACCTCAAGGGCCTCAGGAAGGTAGCTGTCTTGCACTCTTCAGACAAATCACACGCAACGGGTGACATCTGCACCTGTTTCCTGCCCAAGCCAGGGCTTCTTGAATAGGAAACCTTTTACTTTTTCTTCCTGGTTAATTGTGTTTTTAAAGTGTTCATGAAGTCTTGTCCTTTTCTGTTTTGCCTCTCATATCCTATTCTGTTAGCATCAGTAAAACTTTTTGTTTTGCCCTCAACCGGTATATAGGTCTGGCTCCTTTTTATCTCCAACTAGAAAGTTAGAACATGGCTCTCCTTTTTACTTCCTCCCCACGAAGCTCGCCTCTCTCGCTGTGCCATCTTTTCAGAAATGAACTGTTGACTGAAACTGAAGGTTCTTAAGGAAAAAAAATGCATCTTTTACTTTCTTGAAGTGCCATAGAAACTTGCATTTTTTAAAAAAAGACTCAATTTGTTTTGGTTCAGTATTTTGGAACGCAAAGGTCCCCCTCAATCATCTTTCGATTTTTACATTTTATGGCCCACGTCCTTACAAATAGTGAACTCTTTAAACTTTAAAAAGTATAGTGTCTCTAAATACTCAAGGAGTAAATGTCAAGTTCAGATTTCTGTTGTCTTTCTAACATGACAGTGAAATTCCACAATATTTGATTACTAACGGCATCTCAGGAGTAACAGTTTGAGGTTCAGTGAAGTGAGTGTGGTTTTGCGACTCTTTTGGTTGCAGGAAAAAAAAAAGGATTTCAGTTCATAGAAAATTGCCAAGAATGAAGTTAAGCTACTCCCATTTCTCAGTGTAGCATTTTACTTCTCTCTGTAGTGTACTGCTAATTTATTAAGTTTCTCCATTGGTTAAAGGGATTAAAATGGCGAAATTGGAAAAGTGATTGGGTAATGCTTATACAATTCTAATTTTTGGTTTAATTTTCATTTAGAATGAGTCACTTTGATGTTTTGTAAAAATTTTGTTAATCCGTAATAGAAAAATAAGCCAATCCTGTGATATTCATGGAAAACAAATAGCAAGTTTTAAAGAATTCCCATATAGTATATCTACAGACTTCCCAGTGGCTCAGATGGTAAAGCGTCTACCTACAATGCAGGAGACCCGGGTTCGATCCCTGGGTCAGGAAGATCCTCTGGAGAAGGAAGTGGCAGCCCACTCCAACACTCTTGCCTGGAAAATCCCATGAATGGAGGATGTGGTAGACTACAGTCCATGGGGTCACAAAGAGTTGGACACGACTGAGCAATTTCACTTTCACTTTCACATATAGTATAGATGTTGAAGTTCAACTATGTGGAACCATCTGACTATTTTTCATGAAACATACACTTCTGAGGCTTGCTTTCTTCATTTGAAATTTGCCATCTCCAAAACTTGATTTTTGTTAGAAAAGTCAAAGTAAAAATTAAAATTATGGCTCCAAACTTCTTAAACATTATTTAATTCAATTATTTAAACATTATTTAATTTGAATTCATCAAAAATGAGAGTTTGACCTTACTCCATCTTAAATTACATTTTCTCTGTATATACATGTTTTCATGTTTTTGGAGTTATGGGAATTCCTGAAATCTATATAGGTATTAAAAAATATACTGATAAAATAAAAGTTAAAGTTATTAAAATGCTTTCTGGAGATGGTTTATTTTGATTTTAATAAAAATATCTTAGAACATTCATTAAAGTTTTCTGCTTGTTTAAAAATCTCTAAAGGTATAGGGCTCATTAGCTGTACACTTTTTTTAAAGAAAGGTATGGTAAAATATACATAACATAAACTTTATCATTTTAAGCACTTTGTTCTGTGCATTCTAATTTTTGGAGTTGATCATGTCCAGATTATTAAGTCTTTTGCATTCAGTGTGTTTAGTGGCATTAAATAAAATTTGATCTGAGTTTCTGATAGTGTGGTCAAGTTCATGTCTAAATTTAAATCCATGGTCTAAATTTAAGAATATCAAAATATCTAATATAAGTATATTGAAGTTTGCAAGAATTTTCTTTATTAACTTTTGTTGCATAAACACAGATATTTAGAAAGGACTTGTCAGGGTGGACATCGGTGCAAAATACATAGCAGTAGACGGATATTCCGTGATTCAGTGGCTTTAAGGCCTTTCCTTTTATCATGAAGGTTCATGCTAACCTGAATTCCCTTCACAAATTTTAAGATTCTATGTTATTTTACTTTATTTTTTTTTAAACTTTTTATTTTGTATTGAGGTATAGCTGATTAACAGTGTTTTGACAGTTTCAGGTGAACTTCGAAGGGACTCAGCCATACATATATATGTATCCATTCCTCCCCAAACTCCCCATTGTAATATTAGTATGTTAATCCTTTGGTGAGGCCTGGAGTTCTTCTGATGTCTTTAATTATATAGCACAAAAAAATGGTAAAGTCAATAAATTATAATCCTACTGGCATACATTAAACAAACAACAATGGCATACATTAAACTAGAATCAGATTTTTCCTGTTGTGTGACCATACGTGCCAGCGAATGGTTTCGGTCATAGTGTGTTTTCTTTGTTAAAGATGCATGATAGTGTGTGTGGGGACCAGGCAAGGCTCTGGGTACCTCATGTGGCATCCAGATGTCCCCCTTTCATCACCACCAGCTGCCTTTGCAAAGCCATCTGCAGTTTTTGGAGTTCTTTTCTAAATATCCACACTCACTCCCTTTGTGTATTTCAAGTCCTTTTAGGCTACGTCCATCTCAGGTGTGGCAACAGTGGGAATTTGGGGACAGTAAGTTAAAAAGCTTGTAATTCCGCGAAAAAGAGTTACAGAAAAAGTGCACTTAAGTTGGCATCAAGAAATTACATTCAGTTCTTTTACCTTTCCTAATGACCTTTCCTAAGTTCTTTTCCTGTCGTCACCTACCAGAGGTCTTTCTTCAATCCATCTCCTTGTTTTATTTTCTTCTTACAGTGTCAGTATCTGAAATTATCTTTTTTTTCTTTAACATTTTCTTGTCTTATTACACTAGTAAAATTGAGGAGGCAGTGATTTTGTGAATATATTCACACCTGTGTTCTTTAAGCCCAGGACTGTAAATAGAAGATGGTGTGTGCTCAAAAAAAAGTCTGTTTAATGAATGAATAAATTAGCTTCCAGGATTATCTACTTTGTGACACCTGTTCAAGTCAACTTAAAATCAACCTTCTACGGTTACCATCATGTTTCTGTGTGTTCCTTGATGTGTTTGAAGAAAACAGAAGTGGACATTAATGATATTCAGTGTTAGAACATAATTTAAAGAAAGAAGCAGATGCAAAAACTCGTCTATTTTCCTTAGTTAAGTGAAAACATTTTGCTGTTAGATATACTTTAGTGTTATTCATGGTACTATGCTCATTGAATCTTAGCTATTGGTAGCTAAATCTCATAATGTAGTATGGGATGTTTGCCAATACTGTTTTTCCTTTCTAAATGTTGAAGGTGGTTACTTACATGTGGTTCTCAAGGCGTAGTTCAATATTATGTCAGTATGTGCATCCACTTGGGATCTGCTTTGAGATATAACATATATTCCTAACCTGCCCCTGACTTTTTCCTGATGAGCTTTGATAACTAAAGGAATGTCTCAATCTCCCAGTCAGAAAAATCTGGTTAATGTCAGCTGTAATTGCAAGAAGCAGAGTTTTCGACAGTAACTTCAGAAAGTCTAACCTCATTTATATAAAAACTAGCCATATTATTAATTTATTTGATGGTCTAAGGGTTAAATATTAAGCATTAAAATTCTGATTCTACCGTTTAACAGCTGTGTTGTCATGAACAAATCACTTATCTTCCCTGTGCCTTACTTTTCCTCACTTGTAAACTCAAGCTGTGAATTCCTAGATCATAATGTTACAAGAAATAAAATTACTAATGTACCTCATGTTCTGAACAGTATGTTTCAACCATTACTTTTATTTTTCCATTTAGGTTGGTTTTTAGCTCAGTTTTTTTTTTTTACCTAATTTTCAGATGAACTAATTTTCATGTTAGTGAGAATTTGAACATTGCTGTTAACTTATGCAAAATGTGAACAATCTTCAAATCTACTAGCGATATTTTAAAATAATCATTGTTTGGATTCACATCATATTGTACATCAGAACCTATGTACTGGCAGTGATCATGTAAGAAAGAAAGATCTATATTCTTAGAGTTAACCAAAATTGGAGAATAATTTATATTCACACCATAATACTTTTATGTGTAGACAGAAATATTTCCTGGAAACATACTCATCACAATAACTTGCAATAGTGACAGAAAATATCACATGCATAATGTGAAAAAAAACCTAGGAATAACAGCTTGTCTTTATATTTAGCAGCATGTTGACTTGTACAGGTAACATTCAGCTTCTGATTGTATGGGAGAGCAGATAGCTTTGTCCCTGGAGTCTGAGAGAGGCAGGATTGCTCTAAACATGCTCCAGCCAAAAGGGTGGACAGCTTAATGTAGTCTGTCAAGGCTGATTCTCAAACCACACACTCTGGCTTTTAAGTAAATTCTGAATTTTAAATAAATTTATCAAAGCCATTTGCCCAGTGACAGCCTTTAAAACTGGAGTTATACCCTGGGGTGGTAGAGTGAGTGGAGTGGGACCTACTCAGTACCCAAACCTGTCAGCTCAGTGTTGTGGGAGCTCAGGGTTGGAAGGAGGTGGGAGCACTGACAGTCTAGAGTACTGGTTTCTGTTCTGAGCAGTCTACTTAGGTCTCACGGACAGCAGACAGAAACATCAGTGATGATGATAATTGCCTCCATATGAACAAGGTGATTCTGTGTTTGCTAGTACTGCTGTAACAAAGTACTGCAAACTGAGTGGCTTAAACAACAAAAATGTATTGTCTGATACATTCTGTTCTGGAGGCTAGAAGGCTGAGATCAAGGCGTTGGCATGACCTCACTCCCTCTGAAGGCACCGGAGAACCATCTGTTCCAGGGTTTCCTTCTGGCAGTTCCTACTGTGGCAGCGTAACTCCACTCTTCACAGGGCCTCTCCCCGTGTCTCTGTCTCTTCGTGGGTGTGTTTTTGTAGGGACATCAGTCACATAAGGTTAGGGGTAACACAACTCTAGTGACATTTGCAATAGCCTTATTTCCAGATAAGGTCATATTCTGTCTCCTGAGGTGCTGGATTTAGGACTTTAACATGTGAATTTTGGAGGGGGGGAGCACAGTTCAATCTGAAGTAGGTGGCCATACATTTTTATTGTCCCGACTGGATCAGCTGTGTCAGTGAAAAGGAGTGCTGTTAGTAATTGTTCCATGGTTGCCGGCACAGAGAATGCTTTAAACAAACCTGAATGTTTGGCCAGAATGCCTTGGAGATAGGTAAAGTTTATTCCATTTTTCAGAGGTTCACTAAGGTTGCATGGCTTCCGCAGAGTTACACCTAAAAGAGGATGGATAAGCAGTATTCAGGCTCAGAACAATCAGACTCTAGAAGAGGAGAAAAAGCTCATGTCTATAGTGGAAATTTGTGCATTATGATACCAGCTAAAATAGGGAATTAATTTGTTTTGCCCCATTCTCTAAAATTCCTTAGCATTTGTTATCTCTTTTTCCTTGCTTAATCAATTTTAGCTGTCATGAAAGAAAATAACTTGATGTGTTTTGTTAGGTTTAATTCACGTAACCAACAACTATAAATCTTTGATTCTTTTATATTTTGCTAGCTATTCTATTTGTATTTGGAGAGCAGTCACACACATAAAGTTCTGTCGTTGATACAAAGAGAATAGCTGTGAACATTAAGGTAATTTACTATTGCTAAAAATTTCTGAAACATCTTTACCAACAATTTTACTGTTTATCATGCTTTATCTGTAATCTATATTTATTTAATTGTTAATAGATAAGATGGAAATATTTTAGCATTCTTCTTATCACTAATGTAAAATGAATTTACATTGAAAAGTTACTTCCTTTTCATACTTTCTGAAGAAGGAAATAAAATTATCTGGACCTCTGTGATACAGAGTTACCTCCACAAGCATTAGCAACTTGCTGTTTTCTTCTAGTGTTTTTTCAGTGAGTTTGCATTGTTAAAGTTCAGTGATTAAGAAATCAATAAATGATAATTTCTGTTACTGCTTCTGTCACTGATGCTCTTACTATTATGGCTGATGTTATGAATATTTTTTTTGTTCTTGTTGTCAAGGAAAAAAATTCTAGAAATATCAGAACTGAAATTAATAAAGCTTAGAGGTTAGATGTAGGGAGAAGTAAGTAAAAAATGACTATTTAAGTTTCTTATTTGGTAAGTGGATGAATGTGGTATAACTAATCAGGACAGGATACATAAGACACATAGGGTCAGAGGATAATGTTCGTGAATGCTGAATTTTAATTGTTGGTGAAATATGCTAATGAAGATACCCAGTGGGTATACAGATATCTCAAGATAGGAGCTCAATAGAGAGGTGGAATGAAGATAAACACATACTATCATTTTAGGGTTAAAATAAGGTTATCTTTTCCTAGTTGTTCAAATAAACTGGGCCCTACTAAGTCTTTGCTTTTTTGTGTGTATGAAAAGTCACACCTACCCAGGTTCACAACCATAATAAAGTCAAGAACTCTCAGTCGATTTACTTAGTGCAAAAGTTGATTTTGTCTCCCAGAAAAAAAATTGGTAAGCCTAGATAGATGTTAAAGAGTTCTGTTCCAATCTGTGCTGCCTTCGTTATTTTTCGGTTTTTCTTTCTTCCTCCTTGAGTGGTTGTCATTGTTTCACACTGTCCACTTCAGAGAGAGTTCCGAGGGAGTGTCCTGGGGTGTCTCAAGGAGAGGCTGGGGGAGTTGCTGAGCTGGAGACTCTGCCCCAGTTGTTGGCAGGTGATGTTACTGTCGACAAGGGCTCAGAGAGCAGGGCAAGTCCCCCTGTGCCCCAGGGCCTCCCGTCCCGGGAGCGTGGCTGGACGCTTTGTAAAGCGCCTGGGCAGAGGTCAGGCAAGGCTGTGGTGAGAAGTGACCGCTGGTTTAAGCCGCAGGAAGCTCCTTGTTGAGCTGATGGACACATTCACTGGCGTGACTCAAGTAGCCTGTGCTTGGATGAGACTGAGTGAGGATGAGGATCAGATGATACGTAAGGGAGCGGAGGACCAGCGTATTGCTTATCCAAAGGCCTGTCTCTGAGGGGAAGGGAAGACAGCACTTTTACATGTACTGAAGGCACGTATTTTATTGTATTGATGTCTGATGGCAGCTGAGGTCTGGCATCCTGTCGTGTAAGTACATTGTCATTCTTCATACTAGTGATTTTCAGTTACTGTCCAATCTGAGTAACTAAGCTTTGATGAGTGAGTAGTTTCACGTTTGTCCTGGAGATTAAATTTTGCTGTATTTTTTTTCTTTCTTTTTTTTTTTTAACAGTATAACTTTTTAGAAAGTGTGATGTGGATGAGTATGCTTGCTTGTTTAAAAAAAAATGGGTTTAGCTGTTTTCTAGATAATAACCTCTAGATATAACCTCTTCTCAGTTATAATAGAAAGGATAAATCACTTATTATTTAGTTTAACCAGTTCTGTTTAACATATATCAGATTTATGAAATCCTTTTAAAACTTATAACCTTATTGAGGTAAAGTATGAAATCTTTTTTAAAAAACAGAGTATCAGTGAAACAAAGATCCCTATTATGTTCAGTACAGTGACAGAACACATTGATGCAAAATCTTTTTAACAAATTCTTACAATTAGGAGATTTAATCTGGTCTCAAACATTAAAAGGAAAGGGCTTCCCTGGTGGCACTAGTGCTAAAGAACCTGCCTGCCTCCTCCAACTAATACAAATAATTGGGAATATATATATATTTATATATTTATATATATATAAAATGTAACTGCAAAAAACAAAATAAAAAAAGAACCTGCCTGCCAGTGCAGGAGATGTAAAAGATGCAGGTTCGATCCCTGGGTCGGGAAGATCCCTTGGAGGAGGAAACGGCAACCCACTCCAGTATTCTTGCCTGCATACTCCCATGGACAGAGGAGCCTGCAGGGCTACCATCCATGGGTTCACAAGGAGTCAGATTTGACTGAAGTGTCTGAACAAAGGTAGCGAGCCAGCTGCGGTTGTTGTGGCTGGTGTCAGACTGCAGGAAGTGAGGAGGGGAAAGCTCCTCCTCTGCCCTGAAGTGCCCCTGGGGTCGCCTGGCCAGTCTCTTTGTGGCCGTGCACGAGTGTTTGCAAAGGCCTGGTGCAGGAGTGATCGTACATGTCTGCTTTGCTGCTGTAGACTTTTCTGACAGGAAGCCTGCCTTTATCTTGTAGGTGAGCGTCCCTATCAGTGCCCTTACTGTGAGAAAGGATTCAGTAAAAATGACGGCTTGAAGATGCACATTCGTACTCACACCAGGGTAAGATAATATTCTATCTCATTTCTTATAAGATCCACACTTATTTTAAGATATTTAATTTTACCTGAGAAAGCAAAGGTGGTATATCTGAAACTTCATGCTTGTGGTAAATACTTGAGCATATCTTTTTTTTTAAAGACGTAACAATGAAAGAAACAAAAATCCACACCCCCAGAGCCTTCCCATTCTTTAAACTGTGAACTAGTTCTTAGGAGTAACAGGAGTTACAACTGTCAGACAGCCCAGGAAGTGTAGCCGAGTGTGTGCCAGAAATGCAGATGCCAGCACTTCCCGAACAGAGGTGCCCTGTCAGCATGTGACCGTTAATTAACATATATGAGCTGGTATGCTTGCAGGGAAGATGTTGGAGACAGTCTGAATTTCCATGGGAGATGGCTCTGCAGGGAGTGCCCCGTGCCGTCCTTCCTTCTTTTTCCGGGGATGCCCTCTGTGCTTCTGCTGTGAGCACCTCTCACCGGATCCTTGTCATCCTGTGACATACAGCGTGTTCAGACCCCAGCGTCTGCGTCACATGCTGGAAAAAAATGGGAGCAGCTCACCCTCTGTCTAGCTCCCTTTCTTAGCTCACTGTTCAGTTTAGGACACAGACTTTGCATGGACTTCCCACTTGAAAATTGGATGTTTTTAAATAGCTCTTGATTTGGCTGTATCCATCTTTTTCACTGCTAACCTTTCACACAGTTCTTTTCAGTTTGGCCTTTTGAAAGTGCTTATGGTCTGTACATAAATGCCAAATTTTTTCAGATTTTGAGAGACGTGCCTAATCCCCTTAAGAGCAGTTCTAATTTAGCCTTCTCTTGATTTCCATATTTTTACCTTAGCTGTAAAATAAGAACTTTAGAGGAAACAAATAATAATAATATCCTTGCCAGTGTAATAGTATTCCAGCTTTCCACTTTAGTTCTGTAGGCTATAAAAGATAACCTCTGAGGTCCTGTTAAGAAAACACTCCTCTCGTGTTTGTGGTGGAGGAGGGAGGCAGCTTCTGTGCTCACTAGGGCAAATCCACATTGGGTTTCTTATTCTGATTTAAAATATAGTACTTGTATTATGTGGATATTTTGAACTGGAGTAACTGCTAAGTACTTCATAGACAGTGAAGGGTTAGATAAGTATTACTCCTCTTAATATGACTTAATATACATATTCAAGTATTTATTACACAGTGAGCACTATTAAAGAGGTTTAATGTTGTTTAGGAGGTTATTTTATGTATGTACAGTTGTCACAATAGTGCCAAAAATGTGTTTTAGACCAGAGCAAAGGAGTGCTGATTCCTTTTATTAAAACTCATGATGTTAACCAAAATCTGGGCCTTATGAGTGCATATTAAACTGTTTTACAAAGTTATACCTCAGAAAAGGATGTTTGAATTCAGGGAAAAAGTACCTTTTGTGGATTCTCAAGAATGGACAATATTTCCAGTTCAAATAATATGGTTTTTGCTTTGTTTATTCATGAGAATTATGCTAATAGTTAAATACAAAGGCCAGTAATCACATGTCAGGCACTGTATTCTAGGTGTTCACGTTTATTGATTCATGTAAGCTTCACAACAGTTCGTTAATGCATTCAACCTCAGTGAGGTAGGTATTATTATGATCTGTTCTTTTTTAAATATAATTGAATGATAATTGCATCATAGGGTTGCATTGGTTTCTACCAGACATGAATCAGCCATAGGTTTACCCGTGTCCCCTCTCCCTTGAGCAGCCCTCCCACCTCGCTCCCTACCCTAACCCTCTAGGTGGTTATTGAGCCCGCTTTGAGCTCCCGAGTCACACGACACCTTCTCACTGTCTGTCTGTTTTACACGCTGTGAAGTATGTTTCCCTGTCACTGTCTGCCCCCGACCCTCTCCTTCCCTGCCCTCCTGTGTCCATGGGCCTGTTCTCAATGTCTGCGCCTCCACTGCTGCTCTGCCAAGAGGCTCATCAGTACCATCTCTCGGGGTCCCATATGTATGCATTAGTGTACGATAATTGTTTTTCTCTTTCTGACTTACTTCCCTCTGTATAATAGGCTCTAGGTTCATCCACCTCATTAGGACTGACACAAATGCCTTCCTTTTTATGGTAGGGTGATATTCCATTGTATATATGTACCACAGCTTCTTTATCTGTTTATCTGTCAGTGGACATCTAGGTTGCTTCCATGTCCTAGCTATTGTAAAGAGAGTTGCAGTGAACATTGGGTTACATGTGTCTTTTTCAATTTTGGTTTCCTCAGGGTATATGCCTAGTAATGGGAGGCCTAGTAGTATATGCCTAGCTGGGTCATATGGTGGTTTTATTCCTAATTTTTTAAGGAATCGCCATCAGTTTGCATTCCCACAAACAGGACAGGAGGGTTCCCTTTGCTCCACACCATCTCCAGCATTTATTGTTTGTAGATTTTATGATGTGGCCATTCTGACTGGTGTGAGTTGATATCTCATTGTAAATTTGATTGGCATTTCTCTTAATAATAAGTGATGTTGAGCATCTTTTCATGTGTTTGTTAGCCATCTGTGTGTCTCCTTTGGAGAAATGTCTGTTTAGGTCTTTTGCCCATTTTTTGATTGGTTGTTTGTTTTTCTGATATTGACTTGTATGAGCTGCTTGTATATTTTGGAAATTAATCCTTTGTCAGTTGTTTCATGTGCTATTATTTTCTCCCATTTTGTCTTTTCTCCTTGTTTATAGTTTGCTTTTCTGTGCAAATCTTTTAAATTTAATTAGGTCCCACTTGTTTATTTTTGTGTTTATTTCCATTACTCTAGGAGGTGGGTCATAGAGGATCTTGGTGTGATTTATGTCATCGAGTGTTCTGCGTATGTTTTCCTCTAGGAGTTTTATAGTTTATGACCTTACATTTAGGTCTTTAATGCATTTTGAGTTTATCTTTGTGTATGGCATTAGGAAGTGTTCTAATTTCATTCTTTTACATGTAGCTCTCCAGTTTTCCCAGCACCAGTTATAAAAGAGACTATCTGTGCCCCATTGTATATTCTTGCCTCCTTTGTAAAAAATAAGATATCCATAGGTGCTTGGGTTTATCTCTGGGCTTTTGATCTTGTTCTATTGGTTTCTGTCTTTGTGCCAGTACCATACAGTCTTGACGACTGCAGCTTTGTAGTATAGTGTAAAGACATGAAGGTTGATTCATCCAGCTTCATTCTTCTTTCTCAAAATTGCTTTAGCTATCCAGGATCTTTTGTGTTTCCATATGAATTGTGAAATGTATTGTTCTAGTTCTGTGAAAAATGCCATTGGTAATTTGATAGGGATTGCATTGAACCTGTAGGTTACATTTGGTAGTATAGTCATTTTCACAGTATTAATTCTTCAACCCAGGAACCTGGAATCTCTTTCCATCTATTTATGTTGTCTTTAATTTCTTTCATCAGTGTCTTATAGTTTTCTGTATACAGCACTTTTGTCTCCTTAGGGAAGTTTATTCCTAGGTATTTTATTCTTTTTGTTCCAATGTTAAATGATATTGATTCCTTAATTTCCCTTTCTCATATTTCATTGTTAGTTTATAGGAATGCAAGTGATTTCTGTGTATTGGTTTTATATCCTGCCACTTTGCTAAATTCACTGATTAGCTCTAGTCATTTTCTGATGGTCTCTTTAGGGTTTTCTATATATACTATCATATCAACTGCAAACGGTAAGAGCTTTACTTCTTCTTTTCTAATCTGGCTTCCTTTTGTTTGTTTTCCTTCTCTACTTGCCATAGCCAGGACTTCCAAAACTATGACAAATAATAGTGGTGAGAGTTGGCACCCTTGTTTTGTTCATGATCTTAGAGGGAATGCTTTCAGTTTTTCACCATTGAGAATAATGTTTGCTGTGGGGTTATCATATATGGTCTTTATTATGTTGAGCTTGGTTCCTTCTATACCCGTTTTTGAACAGTTTTTTATATCATATATGAGTGTTGAATTTCGTCAAAAGCTTTTTCTGCATATGTTGAGATTATCATATGGTTTTTGTCTTTCGGTTTGCTAATACAGTGTATCACATTGATTGATTTGCATATATTGAAGAATCCTTGCATCACTGGGATAAACCCAACTTAATCATGGCATGTGATCTTTTTCATGTCCTGTTGAGCTCTGTCTGCTAGAATTCTGTTGAGAATTTCTGCATATATGTGCATCAGTGATGCTAGCCTGTCATTTTCTTGCTTTGTGTAGTCTTTGTCTGGTTTTGGTGCCAGGGTGATGGTGGCCTCATCAAATGAGTTCAGAAGTGTTCTTTCCTCTGCAATTTTTGGAAGAGCTTTAGAAGGATAGGGATTAGTTCTTTTCTAAATGTTTGATAGAATTCACCTGTGAAGCCATCTGACCCTGGGCTTCTTTTTTGGGGGAAATTTTTGATCACATTTCAATTTCTGTGCTTGTTACTGGATTGTTAATAATTTCTATTTTTTCCTGATTCAGTCTTGGAAGATAGAACTTTTCTAAGAATCTGTCCATTTTTTCCAGGTTGTACATTTTATTGGCATGTAGTTGTTTGTAATCGTCTCTTATGATCCTTGGAATTTCTGTGTTGTCTCTTATAACCTCTTCTTTTTCATTTCTAATTTTGTTGATTTCATTCTTCTTTTTTTTCCTGATGAGTCTGGCTAATGGTTTGTCTTTTTTTTGTCTTCTCAAAGAATCAGCTGTTTGTTTTCTTAATCTTTACTGTCTTTCCTTCATTTCTTTTTCATTTATTTCTTCTCTGATATTTATGATTTTTTTCCTTCTACTAACTGGGCTTTTTGTTGTTTTTGTTGTTCTTTTTCCAGTTGTTTTAGGTGTAAAGTTAGGTTGTCTGTTTGATGTTTTTCTTGTTTCTTAAGGTAGGATTGTATTGCTGTAAATTTCCCTCTTAGAACTGCTTTTGCTGCATCCAGTAGGTTTTGAGTTGTGTTTTCATTGTCATTTGTTTCTAGGAATTTGTTGACTTCCCTTTGATTTCTTTAGTAACTGTTCATTATTTAGAAACATACTGTTTAACCTCCATGTGTTTGTGTTTTTGTAGCTTTTTCCCTGTGATTGCTATGTAGTCTCACAGTGTTGTGGTCAGAAAAGATGATTCATATGATTTCAGTTTCTTTTAATTTACTGAGGTTTGTTTTGTGACACAAGATATGGTCTGTCTTGGAGAATGGTCCATGTACAGTTGAGAAGAAAGTGTGTGTGTGTTCTTCTGCATTCGGGTGGGAAGTCCTTAAGGTATCAGTTAGGTCCATTTGGTCTAGTGTATCATTTCAGGGCTGTTTTTCCTTATTAATTTTCTGTTTTGATGATCTGTCCATTGGTGTAAGTGGGGTGTTAAAGTCCCCTGTTATTATTTTATTGCTGTCAGTTTCCCCCTTTATGTCTGTTAGTGTTTGCCTTATGTATTGAGGTGCGCCTGTGTTGGGTGCACAGATATTTACAGTTGTTATCTCTTCTTGGATCGATCCCTTGATCATTACGTAGTGCCCTTCTTTATCTCTTACAATGTTCTTTAAGGTCTATATTGTCTGCAATGAGAATTGCCACGCCAGCTTTCTTTTGATTTCCATTTGCATAGAATATCTTTCTCCATCCTTTTACTTTCAGTCTATATGTGTTCTAGGTCTGAAGTGGATCTCTTGCAGACAGCATATGTATGGGTCTTGTTCACTCTGTGTCTTTTGGGGTGTTTAATCCACTTACATTTAAAGCAGTTACTACTACATACGCTTCTCCTGGCATCGTCTTAGCTGTCTCGGACCTGTCTCTGCGGGCCTCCCCTTTCTCTCGAGCTTACTGCCTGTGTAAGCCCCTTTGATACTTGCGGTGAAGCTGGCTTGGCGGTCCTACATTCTCTTAACTTTTGCTTGTCTGTAAAGCTTGTTATTTCTCCATCAATTCTGAATGAGATCCTTGCTGGGTAGAGTAATCTTGGTTGTAGATTTTTCCCCTTCTGTACTTTAAATATGTCCTTACATTCCCTTCTGGCCTTCAGAGTTTCTGCTGAAAGATCAACTGTTAATCGCATGGGTTTTCCCTTGTATGTTACTTGTTGCTTTTCCCTTGCTGTTTTTAATAGTTTTTTGTGTGTTTAATCTCTGTTATCTTAAGGAGTATGTGTTTTGACGTGTTTCTCCTTGAATTTATCCTGAATGGGACTCTGTGCACTTCTTGGACTTGACTATTTCCTTTCACATGCTGGGGAAGTTTTCAACTATAATCTCTCCAAAAATTTTCTCAGTGCCCTTCTTTTTCTCTTCTTCCTCTGGGACCCCTGTAACTCAAATGTTGGTGTGATTAATGTTGTCCCAGAGGTCTCTGAGGCTGTCGTCGATTCTTTTCATTTTTCTTCTTTTATTCTGCTCTTCAGGGATTATTTCTACCATCCTGTCTTCCAGCTCACTTATCTATTCTTCTGCTTCCGTTAATCTACTATTGATTCCTTCCAGAGTATTTTTAATTTCAGTAATTGAGTTATTCATCTGTTTGTTTATTCTTTATTTCTTCTATGTCCTTGGTAATTGTGTTAATTGTGTTGATTGCTTCTTGAATTTTCTCCATTCTGTTTTTTTAACATCTTTACTCTCATTATTCTGAATTCTTTTTCAGATAGTTTGCCTATTTCCTCTTCGTTTAGTTGCTCTAAATGATGGAGTTTGTTCTATCATTTGCACAACACTTCTCTGCCTTTTCATTTTCTAAAGAATGTAGTGTGTCTAAGATCTTTTCTGAGGCATTGAAGTTGAATTATTTCTTCCTTTTGGTTTCTGCTGTTGGTGGGTAGGTTGGTCCAGTGGTTTGTGTAGGCTTTTGCTGGGTGTGACTTGTGCTCTGTTGGGAGGAGGTAAGCTTCTCCCCCCTTTCTTTGGTTGGTAGAGACAGGAGGTGGCAATCCCATTTGCTGATGTAGGCGTTTGTGTTTTTGTCTTGTTGTTTGGGTGGGGCGTGTTGCTCTGGGCTTTCTGCTCTGGGCACTGCTGGCAGCTGAGTGACTCCATGTCTTATATACAGGTGGAAGGCTCTGTGGGAGTTCTCACTAATTAATACTCTCTGGGGTTATGAGTTTTCTGGTAGTCTAGTGCTCTGGTTGTCAGTGCTCCCCCTCCAAAGGCTCAGGACCCGATCTCTCGCCAGGGAACTGAGATTCCACAGGTGGTTTGTTAATGGCATAAAAGGGGATTAAAGCAAACACACTAAAACAAGAAACAAAATGCAAACCCCAGACAAGTGGCAACTACATAATCAGGCAAATGCTACCAAAAATAATGGTATAAATATATATACACACACACACACACACACACACACACACACATACACACACATAAACAAAACCATAACATTCTCCCCAAAAAAGTAGAAGAGATTAACCAAGCGAGCAAAGGAAGGCAAAAATGATACCAACCAGGTAAAAACAAAACTAACTAAAGCATAAACTGAAAACAAAACCATAGTAGTATGCCAACTGGGGAATAAAGAAACAAAAGCAAAACCGACTAATAAACATGGAGAGAAAAAGAGAGAAAAGAAAAGATAGTATAGAAAAGCAAAGTTAAATAGAAGTAGATAAAGGAGATTTACATATATTAAAGAGTAACTACAACAGGGAAAGAATAAGAAAACAAAAGAATATATGTAAAAACTCTACACCTAAAGCAATTAGAGAAGGAAGAAATGAAGAACCCCAGGGTTAGCAGAAGAAAAGAAATCTTAAAAATTAGGGCAGAAATAAATGCAAAAGAAACTAAAGAGACCATAGCAAAAGTCAACAAAGCTAAAAGCTGGTTTTTTGAAAAAATAAACAAAATTGACAAACCATTAGCAAGACTCATTAAGAAAAAAAGAGAGAAGAACCAAATTAACAAAATAAGAAATGAAAAGGGTGAGATCACAACAGACAACACTGAAATCCAAAGGATCATAAGAGACTACTACCAGCAGCTCTATGCCAATAAAATGGACAACTCACAACAGACAACACTGAAATCCAAAGGATCATAAGAGACTACTACCAGCAGCTCTATGCCAATAAAATGGACAACTTGGATGAAATGGACAAATTTTTAGAAAAGTATAACTTTCCAAAACTGAACCAGGAAGAAATAGAAGATCTTAACAGAACCATCACAAGCAAGGAAATCGAAACTGTAATCAAAAATCTTCCAGGAAACAAAAGCCCACGACCAGATGGCTTCACAGCTGAATTCTACCAAAAATTTAGAGAAGAGCTAACACCCATCTTACTCAAACTCTTCCAGAAAATTGCAGAAGAAGGTAAACTTCCAAACTCATTCTATGAGGCCACCATCACCCTAATTCCAAAACCAGACAAAGATGCCACAAAAAAAGAAAACTACAGGCCAATATCACTGATGAACATAGATGCAAAAATCCTTAACAAAATTCTAGCAAACAGAATCCAACAACATATTAAAAAAATCATACACCATGACCAAGTGGGCTTTATCCCAGGAATGCAAGGATTCTTTAATATCCACAAATCAATCAATGTAATACACCACATTAACAAATTGAAAGATAAAAACCATATGATTATCTCAATAGATGCAGAGAAAGCCTTTGACAAAATTCAACACTCATTTATGATTAAAACTCTCCAGAAAGCAGGAATAGAAGGAACATACCTCAACATAATAAAAGCTATATATGACAAACCCACAGCAAGCATCACCCTCAATGGTGAAAAATTGAAAGCATTTCCTCTGAAATCAGGAACAAGACAAGGGTGCCCACTCTCACCACTACTATTCAACATAGTGTTGGAAGTTTTGGCCACAGCAATCAGAGCAGAAAAAGAAGTAAAAGGAATCCAGATAGGAAAAGAAGAAGTGAAACTCTCGCTGTTTGCATATGACATGATCCTCTACATAGAAAACCCTAAAGACTCTACCAGTAAATTACTAGAGCTAATCAATGAATATATTAAAGTTGCAGGATATAAAATTAACACACAGAAATCCCTTGCATTCCTATATACTAACAATGAAAAAACAGAAAGAGAAATTAAGGAAACAATACCATTCACCATTGCAACAAAAAGAATAAAATACTTAGAAGTATATCTACCTAAAGAAACAAAAGACCTGTACATAGAAAACTATAAAACACTGATGAAAGAAATCAAAGAGGACACAAACAGATGGAGAAACATACCGTGTTCATGGATTGGAAGAATCAATATTGTCAAAATGGCTATTCTACCCAAAGCAATCTATAGATTCAATGCAATCCCTATCAAGCTACCAACGGTATTTTTCACAGAACTAGAACAAATAATTTCACAATTTGTATGGAAATACAGAAAACCACAAATAGCCAAAGTAATCTTGAGAAAGAAGAATGGAACTGGAGGAATCAACCTGCCTGACTTCAGACTCTACTACAAAGCCACAGTCATCAAGACAGTATAGTACTGGCACAAAGACAGAAATATAGATCAATGGAACAGAATAGAAAGCCCAGAGATAAATCCACGAACCTATGGACACCTTATCTTCGACAAAGGAGGCAAGGATATACAATGGAAAAAAGACAACCTCTTTAACAAGTGGTGCTGGGAAAACTGGTCAACCACTTGTAAAAGAATGAAACTCGAACACTTTCTAACACCATACACAAAAATAAACTCAAAATGGATTAAAGATCTAAATGTAAGACCAGAAACTATAAAACTCCTAGAGGAGAACATAGGCAAAACACTCTCCGACATAAATCTCAGCAGGGTCCTCTATGACCCACCTCCCAGAATATTGGAAATAAAAGCAAAACTAAACAAATGGGACCTAATGAAACTTAAAAGCTTATGCACTACAAAGGAAACTATAAGTAAGGTGAAAAGACAGCCCTCAGATTGGGAGAAAATAATAGCAAATGAGGAAACAGACAAAGGATTAATCTCAAAAATATACAAGCAACTCCTGAAGCTCAATTCCAGAAAAATAAATGACCCAATCAAAAAATGGGCCAAAGAACTAAACAGACATTTCTCCAAAGAAGACATACAGATGGCTAACAAACACATGAAAAGATGCTCAACATCACTCATTATTAGAGAAATGCAAATCAAAACCACAATGAGGTACCATTACACGCCAGTCAGGATGGCTGCTATCCAAAAGTCTACAAGCAATAAATGCTGGAGAGGGTGTGGAGAAAAGGGAACCCTCTTACACTGTTGGTGGAAATGCAAACTAGTACAGCCACTATGGGAAACAGTGTGGAGATTTCTTAAAAAACTGGAAATAGAACTGCCATATGACCCAGCAATATCACTTCTGGGCATACACACCGAGGAAACCAGATCTGAAAGAGACACGTGCACCCCAATGTTCATCGCAGCACTGTTTATAATAGCCAGAACATGGAAGCAGCCTAGATGCCCATCAGCAGATGAATGGATAAGGAAGTTGTGGTACATATACACCATGGAATATTACTCAGCCGTTAAAAAGAATTCATTTGAATCAGTTCTAATGAGATGGATGAAACTGGAGCCCATTATACAGAGTGAAGTAAGCCAGAAAGATAAAGAACATTACAGCATACTAACACATATATATGGAATTTAGAAAGATGGTAATGATAACCCTATATGCAAAGCAGAAAAAGAGACACAGAAGTACAGAACAGACTTTTGAACTCTGTGGGAGAAGGTGAGGGTGGGATGTTTCAAAAGAACAGCATGTATATTATCTATGGTGAAACAGATCACCAGGCCAGGTGGGATGCATGAGACGAGTGCTCGGGCCTGGTGCACTGGGAAGACCCAGAGGAGTCGGGTGGAGAAGGAGGTGGGAGGGGGGATCGGGATGGGGAATACTTGTAACTCTATGGCTGATTCATATCAATGTATGACAAAACCCACTGAAATGTTGTGAAGTAATTAGCCCCCAACTAATAAAATTAAATAAAAAAAAAAAAAAAAAACAAATAAACAAAAAAAGAATATATGTACAAAAGAAAAACAAATTTTAAAAAAAATTTAAAAATTAAAAAAATAGAAATGGGTAAAAACCCTTCAAACTGCAAAAGGCCAATGTAGAGGCAGACATATTTAAAGGAAATAGTGTGATTAACAAAAAAAATTCTCAAAAGTGTAAATAGATTTAGTAGTACTAATAAATTCAACAAATACAGCAACAGAGGGGAAAGGGAAAAAGAAGAAAATCCACAAGGAACTATAGAACATGTTAAAATATAAGAAGAATAATTGTTTTTCTTGGCTCTCAGCTGTCAGTCACCATCTTCTCCCTTGCTGCGAGTCACAGTCACATTGTCTCCCTCGGATGCCCTCCAGTACTGAGCTGGTCTGGTCTCTAGATCTGTTGTGGGGCCGGCTCAGGCTAATCTGGTCCTACTCTCGAAGGTTCTTGCCTCTGATGTCTGAACCTGCCCATGCTGGTGTGTCTCTTTTGCAGGACCTCTCATTGTCCTTTTATGTATTCCATAGATACAAAGTCTGCCTAGTTGATTGTAGATTTAATCCACAGCTTTTACCACTGGTGGGAAGATTGTATGTTCTCTTCCTTAGCCACGCTGCCCCTGGTTTCAGTTGGGGTTTTACCTCCACCTCTGCGAGTGAGTCATCCACCAGGGTTTGCTCCTGAGCCTGCCCTGGAGGACTTGGGTCTGCCCCCAGGAAGTTCTGGTGTGGAGGTGGTGCTGCTGCTTGGGTCCCAGGAGCTCTGGCAGTATCGGGTACCCAGGGGAGCCAGCAGCTTAGATGTTGGAGAGTAGGGTGCTCTTAGGGTCCTTTCTACCCCCTGGCTGCTCTGTCACAGTGGGGTGACAGAGGGGGTGGCATGGGAGCTTGGATCGTGGGGACCCTGGCAATGCCAGATACACAGTGGTGCTGGCAGCAATTGTCACAGGCGGTCCGGCCCTGTTCAGGTTTTTCCTAGCTTCTGGCAGCTCTGCCCCGATGAGGATTGTTCACGGAGGTGGCACAACTGCTTGGATCATAGGAACTCTGATAGCACCAAGTGTGCAGGGACACCATCTGCCTTAGCTGCAGAGCTGTGGTCCTGCTGGAGCCTTTTCCTAGCTTCTGGCAGCTGGCAGTCAGACGGCCTCTCTGGCTGGTCCCTTGCTGTTACTTGGTCCATTTTAGGCACGGACAGGACCCTGCCTGGGGTCCTTCTCTGTTTCTCGGCGCACCAGGCCCTTAAGGGGCCCCCCTGCCTGGGGTCCTTCTGTTTCTCGGCACACCAGGCCCTTAAGGGGCCCCCCTGCCTGGGGTCCTTCTGATTCTCAGCCCACCAGGCCCTTAAAGGGCCACCCTGCCTGGGGTCCTTCTGTTTCTTGGCACACCAGGCCCTTAAAGGGCCACCCTGCCTGGGGTCCTTCTGTTTCTCAGCCCACCAGGCCCTTAAAGGGCCACCCTGCCTGGGGTCCTTCTGTTTCTCAGCCCACCAGGTCCTTGAAGGGCCACCCTGGCTGGGGTCCTTCTCTGTTGCTGGGCATGTCAGGGGCTTAAAGAGCCACTTTCTCTGGGGTCTCTTCAGCTGTCTAGTGCTGACGCGTGTGTTTGGTTGGGGGGGTGGGGTGTGGGGGGAGGCTGTAGAGATGGCTCTCCCCCTGTATGTGACTCAGCAGCATTGCTGTGTCTCCTTGTTTGCCTGTCTTTCCTTCAGAAGCATTTCCCACTGCGATCTCCTCCCTCAGGTCCCCTTGGGCCGTCTGTCCTCAGTCAACAGCAGACCTCGCCCTGGGATTGCTCCGCAATCCTTGTGCTCCAGCCCAGCCTCTCTGCCTTCCAGAGGACCCATGATCCTGTCCAGGGTACTTAGGGCTGTGGCAAGGATTTTCTAAGTGATTCTCATTCAGTTCAGACTGTCACAGATCAGCTGGCTCACTCTGTAAAGCCTCAGGTGCTTCTCCTGTGTCCCAAACAGTTGCCCCATGGTGGGGATCTGACCCCTACTTCCGTTCCCCCACCCCCAGGGGCAGATCCAGTCCTGCTCAGGCTCCTCTCTTTTGCCCTCCTTCCTGCTGAGTTTTGTGTGGTTTCATGTATATTCTTTTCCAGTGGTCAGGTACTCCTGCCCCCTCTTAGCTGGTGTTCCACAAGATCTTCTGTGTCGGGAGGTCTATTCCTGGTGTGTCCATGGAGCGAGAAATAGTCCTTGTCCATCTACTCCTCTGCTATTTGGATCTCCCCCCTTATGATCCGTTCTTTAAAAATGAGACACTGAGGCACAACCAGTGAGTAACAGAATCAAGATGAGAGCCCAGGTAGACTGGCTTCAGAGCGCACCTCTTCACCTGCTAGATACACGCATTACATGCCTCTTACTCAGTTAGAAGTTTCCTTATTCCACTGATTCTGATGTACTTTGCTGTGTGTTTTCAAAATGAACAAACTTCAGTAACGACCCCAATTTTCATTTAAAATTTATGTAAAAGGCTCATGTTCATTTGAGTATCTGGGTCATGAGACAAGGATTCTGGATGCTGCAGGGTTTCCAGGTGCTGGTGGTGCTGTTTCAGCATCTTCAGGCGCTGACTGCACAGAGAGCAAACAGATCCCAGCCTTTGACCAAGGGGGCACCAGACAGGGCCTCATGTACTCAGCAGACAGTACTAGCGGAGGAAGGGGGTAAAGAGGTACAAAGAAGCCTTTGGGTTTTGCTTCAAACTGTTTTTATAATTTTTCTTTTTCATTCACAGTTTATATTTTATCATAGATGGCTTCATTTTGAAATCCTGTTTCCTAAGCATTGGATAGATACAGATATTTGTGCAAATCAGTGTAACTTATGAAAAGCTAGTTAGGATTATGAGTCAATGAAATCAAACTAATATCAGGATGCAAAAGAAAATTTAACAAAAATGTTGTAGAGCAGCAGTTTCTGCAAGTTCATATTTTTCCAATATAATTTAGGTTTGTAAGACTCAATTCAATAAGTAAGATTATGTTTGGACTGTTAACACTTTCAGTTCAATCATGTGTTCACCTTACATTTTGTTGACTCTTCTTGTTAGGTTATGTTATTACTTTTCATTTTTATGAAATTTCTAGAATGTACCGTTTTAGGTATGTTTGCTTTGTGATAGAGTTGTTGTTGTTCAGTCACTACATCATGTCCAATGCATTGTGACCCCATGAACTGTAGCATGCTGGGCTTCTCTGTCCTTTACTGTCTCCTGGAGTTTGCTCAAACTCATGTCCATTGAGTCAGTGATGCCATCCAACCATCTCATCCTCTGTCATCCCCTTCTCCTCCTGCCCTCAGTCTCTCCTAGCATCAGGATCTTTTCAAGTGAGTCAGCTTTCCACATCAGATAGCCAAAGTATTGGAGCTTCAGCTTCAGCATCAGTCCTTCCAATGAATATTCAGGACTGATTTCCTTTAACATTGGCTGGTTTGATCTCCTTACTGTCTAAGGGACTCCCAGAGGCTTCTGGAACACCACAGTTCCAAAGCATCGGTTCTTCAGCACTCAGCCTTCTCCATGGTCCAACTCTCACATCCCTATATCATACTGGAAAACCATACCTTTGACTATTTGGACCTTTGTCCACAAAGTGATATCTCTGCTTTTTAATATGCTGTCTAGGTTGGTCATAGCTTTTCTTCCAAGGAGCAAGTGTCTTTTTTAATTTTATGACTTCAGTCACCATCTGTAGTGATTTTGGAGACCAAGAATAGAAAAACTGTCACTGTTTCCTGTTTTTACCAGTCTATTTGCCATGAAGTGATGGGACCAGATGCCATTATCTTAGTTTTTGAATGTAGAGTTTTAAGCCACCTTTTTCACTCTCCTCTTTGAAACTTCATCAAGAAATTCTTCAGTTCTTCACTTTCTGCCATAAGGATTGTGTCATCTGCATATCTGAGGTTATTGATATTTCTACTGGCAATTTTGAATCCAACTTGTTCTTTATCCAGCCCAGCGTTTCTCATGATGTACTCTGCATATGAGTTAAATAAGCAGGGTGATAATATACAGCCTTGACATTCTCCTTTCCCAATATTGAACCAGTCCATTGTTCCATGTCCAGTTATAACTGTTGCTTCTTGACCTGCATACAGGTTTCTTAGGAGGCAGGTCAGGTGGTCTGGTATTCCCTCTCTTTCAGAATTTTACGCAGTTTGTTATGAGCCACACAGTTGAAGTCTTTAGCATAGTCAATGAAGCAGAAGTAGATGTTTTTCTGGAATTCTTTTGCTTTTTCTATGATCTAGTGAATGTTGGCAGTTTGATCTCTGGTTCCTCTACCTTTTCTAAATCCAGCTTGTATATGTGGAAGTTCTTGGTTCACGTGCCTTTGAAGCCTAGCTTGAAGGTTTTTGAGCTTTACCTTGCTAACATGTGAAATGAGAACAATTGTGTGGTAGTTTGAACATTCTTTGGCATTGTGTTCCTTTGAGATTGGAATGACAACTGATCTCTTCCAGTCCTGTGGCCACTGCTGAGTTTTCCAAATTTATTGGCATATTGAGTGCAGCACCTGAACAGCATAGTTTTTTTTAGGATTAGAAATAGCTCAGCTGGAATTCCATCACCGCCACAATTTTTGTTCATTGTGATGCTTCCTAAGGCCCACTTGACTTTACATTCCAGGATGTCCTGGTGAGTGACCACACCATTGTGGTTATCTGGATCATTAAGAGCTTTTTTTTTATAGCTCTTTTGTGTATTCTTGCCACCTCTTCTTCTTTATTTTTTTTTTTTTTTTTTGCTTTATATTTTAAAATTTATTTATTTATTTTAATTGGAGACTAATTACTTTACAATATTGTAGTGGTTTTGCCATACATTGACATGGATCCATCATGGGTGTACAGGTGTCCCTCATCCTGAACCACTGCTCATCCTCCTCCCCATCCCATCCCTCAGGGTTATCCCAGTGCACCAGCCCTGAGCACCCTGTCTCATGCATTGAACCTGGACTGGTAATCTGTTTCACATATGGTAATATACATGTTTCAGTGCTGTTCTCTCAAATCATCCCACCTTCACCTTCTCCAATAGAGTCCAAAAGTCTGTTCTTTATATCTGTGTCTCTTTTGCTGTCTTGCATACAGGGTCATCGTTACCATCTTTCTAAATTCCATTTATATGCATTAAGATGCTGTATTGGTGTTTTTCTTTCTGACTTACTTCACTCTGTATAATAGGCTCCAGTTTCATCCACCTCATTAGAACTGATTCAAATGTATTCTTTTTAATGGCTGAGTAATATTCCATTGTGTATATGTACCACAGCTTTCTTATCCATTCATCTGCTGATGGGTATCTAGGTTGCTTCCATGTCCTGGCTATTATAAACAGTGCTGTGATGAACATTGGAGTACACGTGTCTCTTTCAGTTCTAGTTTCCTCAGTGTGTATGCCCAGCAGTGGGATTGATGGGTCGTATGGCAGTTCTATTTCCAGTTTTTTAAAGAATCTGCCCACTGTTCTCCATAGTGGCTGTACTAGTTTGCATTCCCACCAACAGTGTAAGAAGGTTTCCTTTCTCCACACCCTCTCCAGCATTTGTTGTTTGTAGACTTTCTGAGAGCAGCCATTCTGACTGGCATGAAATGGTACTTCATTTAGGTTTTGATTTGCATTTCTCTGATAAGGAGTGATGTTGCGCATCTTTTCATGTGTTTGTTAGCTGTCTGTATGTCTTCTTTGGAGAAATGTCTGTTTAGTTCTTTGACCCATGTTTTGATTGGGTCATTTATTTTTCTGGTATTGAGCTGCATGAGCTGCATGTGTATTTTTTATATTCTTTGTCAGTTGCTTCATTTGCTATTATTTTCTCCCATTCTGAAGGCTGTCTTTTCACCTTGCTTATAGTTTCCTTTGTGTGCAAAAGCTTTTAAGTTTCATTAGGTCCCATTTGTTTATTTTTGCTTTTATTTCCATTACTCTGGGAGGTGGGTCATAGAGGATCCTGCTGTGTTTATGTTGGAGAGTGTTTTGCCTGTGTTTTCCTCTAGGAGTTTTATAGTTTCTGGTCTTACATTTAGATCTTTAATCCATTTTGAGTTTATTTTTGTTGTATGGTGTTAGAAAGTGTTGTAGTTTCATTCTTTTACAAGTGGTTGACCAGTTTTCCCAGCACCACTTGTTAAAGAGGTTGTCTTTTTTCCATTGTATATTCTTGCCTCCTTTGTCGAAAATAAGGTGTCCATAGGTACGTGGATTTATCTCTGGGCTTTCTATTCTGTTCCATTGATCTATATTTCTGTCTTTGTGCCAGTACCATACTGTCTTGATGACTGTAGCTTTGTAGTAGAGCCTGAAGTCAGGCAGGTTGATTCCTCCAGTTCCATTCTTCTTTCTCAAGATTGCTTTGGCTATTCGAGATTTTTTGTATTTCCATACAAATTGTGAAATTATTTGTTCTAGTTCTGTGAAGAATACTGTTGGTAGCTTGATGGGGATTTCATTGAATCTTTAGATTGCTTTGGGTAGTATACTCATTTTCATAATATTGATTCTTTCAATCGATGAACATGGTATATTTCTCCATCTGTTTGTGTCCTCTTTGATTTCTTTCATCAGTGTTTTATAGTTTTCTATATATAGGTCTTTTGTTTCTTTAGATACACTTATTCCTAAGTATTTTATTCTTTTCATTGCAATGGTAAATGGAATTGCTTCCTTAATTCCTTTTTCTGTTTTTTCATTGTTAGTATATAGGAATGCAAGGGATTTCTGTGTTTTAATTTTATATCCTTCTTGCCACCTCTTTTTAATCTCTTCTGCTTCTGTTAGGACCTTGTCATTTCTATCCTTTATTGTACCCATGTTTGCATAAAGTGTTCCCTTGGTTTCTGTAATTTATGGCTGGCAGTAGGTACACCTCTTCTGCCAGGCCGTTGGTATGAGACGTTGAGCTAATCCAGTCAGTAGTTAAGTTATCTTTGGGTTATGTTTTTGCTGTGGTTACCATAGGCTTCCATCTCCTCCTGGGTGGTCTGCTGTTTCTGTGGTCTTCGTGGGAGGTCTGGATGGCCAGGGGATTCGACAGTAATGCTGATTCCTCTTTGTCATCAGTCATGAGATTTCGGCAGTCCCTACATTGTCTCTGCCCCCGAAGCCGTCTCTCTGCCTTTGCCCTTCCAGCAGGTGGCAGCTGGAAGGTTGCTCAGCTTGAGACTTGAGGTGGTGGTGGGCTCCTGGTTCTCCTGCCCCGTGCACCAGAGCTTCTGGTTGGGGCACTCAGCTTCCCTTCCTCTCCGTGCTGGGCACCTTCTGGAGCCGCAGTGTTCCAGCCAGTGGCCACATGTGGCTCTTTAAACTTTAACTGTAACTAATTGAAATGAAAAAAAATTTAAGATTCACTTTTCCATTCACAGTATCCACTTTACTGGTCCTTAGTGGAACACATGGCCTGTGGCTGCTCTGCGGGGCAGCACAGATACTGGACGATCCTGTCATCACAGAAAGGTCTGTTCTGCAGCCTAGGTCTGGAACCGGGTGGCTGAACTCGGCCTTGTCTCAGTGGAGGGCCCCTGCTCCTGTTCTAGCAGCGCTGTGGATCAGTGCCAGCACTGGGTGTGTGCGGGGGGCCAGGTCCTGTCCCCCCTCCAAGGGCAGAGGCCTTTGCCTGGACCGCAGGGTTTCCTATCTCACCCCTAGCAGCAGGTGACTTTTGTCTCCTGAAAGGAGGTGAGAACTAGGGCTTAGGAAGTGCCTTGCTCCTCACTCAGAGGCAGAAGGCATTTGTCTCCCAGGTGAGAAGGGCCTGTGACCTTGT
This sequence comes from Muntiacus reevesi, assembly GCF_963930625.1. Taxonomy (NCBI): domain Eukaryota; kingdom Metazoa; phylum Chordata; class Mammalia; order Artiodactyla; family Cervidae; genus Muntiacus; species Muntiacus reevesi. The sequence continues at coordinate 5,257,896 of NC_089264.1, forward strand.
GGTTTTGTGGTTATTCCCCAGGAGTGACTGATGAGCACCTTGTACCCCTGCGGGAGTGGGAATATGCAGGTGGGCTCCTTCCAGCACTCTGTGTCACTTTCAGACCCTTGTCAGGCCCGGCACACTTGGGTCACTGAGCCGGCTCTCCAGCCCTCCCTCTCATCGCTCTCAGGAGCACTGGTGGGGCCCATGGGAAAGAGGTCGTGAATGGTTTGTACTTGCAGTGTATCTGGGTCCCCGGAACCTGCAGGGTCTCTGTGGCCCACCGTGTCTCTCTTGTTTCACCTGCCCACTTTCACAGCAGCTGCTCCCCTCTCTGCTCTGACAGAGGTGCAGCAGCTTGCGTCTCCTCCTCTGTGACGCTCACGGCCCCTGCTTGTGTGCCGACCTCAGCTCACCAAGGTATCTCACGACCTGAGGTTTAAATGTGTGGTGGTTTGTGACTTCCCACACCCTGAGAGCAGTCGTCTGTTTTCAGCTCTCTAGGTTGTTGGGATAGTGTCTTCGCCTTCATGGCTCTTTGTGTGCAGGACCTGTGTGCTCTGATTGTGGAGTCAGGTTTCTGAGGGAGGCTCCTGCCTCAGGTGCCGAGGAGCAGTCTGCCTGGGGGCGCAGGGCAGCCTCTGGGAGCCTCATGAAGGCCTGGCCTGGTGAGCTCTTCTTTCTCTCTGTAGGTTCCTCACCCAGGTTCTCTCCTTTGTTGGCTTCTCTGAGTGGGTTATGAAGAAAACACTTCTGGGAAGGAGTAGGGTCTCTTTTGGGTGGGAGTGGGCAGTGGGTGTTAGTCTGGACAGTGTGGCTTCAACCAAGACTTAAAACACAGCCTCGGTGATAGCACCACTTTTTGCAGGCCTCTTAGGCCGGGCGGTGCTCCAACCATTGTGCCAGTACCTTCCACCCATCTTGTTGTGTTTTGTCTAAAAAGTCTCCTTGACTATCCTAAACTATGTCTGAGGTATAAATGTCATTTCTTAACTCCTTATGGGTAATGTCTCAAGTCCATTTTAGTACATGATACTTAGGTAAAGATCATCTGAAAATTATGGACCTTTGGTTTATATTGTTTAAAACACACTGAAGTAAAATATCATCAGTGAGTTAGCATACATATTCATAAATATCCATTTTGTAAACATTAAGTTCAAAAGGATTTTTTTTTGGTAACCCTTTACCACAGAAACCTCATGTCTTGTTTAATCACTTTTGATTGTTAGCATGGAAAACACCTGGACCAATTAAAAAGTTAGTTCAGATACCCTGTCTTTTGAACACCAGTTAGAACACCCAATTAGCTCACACAGGTTTCAGGGTTCTAAGGTCACATCTGTGTCTCCAGCCTTGTTTGTAGAAACAGCCAGATTAGCTTTTAAAAATGTTTAAAATGGAATTTATTGCCCATGGTTAAAGATAATGACTAGTCTTTTATATCACTTTGCGTTTTGTTAACTTTCTTCCGTGAAACTCCTGTTCCCGATCCTCCGGCAGCTCAGGCTTCCGGTGGGTTCACGAATGTGTGCACACTGCACTTTGTTCAGACACCATGCCTGCGACCGTGGGCCTCCAAGCTCAGAGTGGAGTGGGTGACTCAGCTCCCAGCATCAGGCACTGCTGGATATAGCTGTGGGCTCCGTGGTGGTACAGCAGTGTAGTAACTGGAAAACTGTGCACACCAGTCTTGCCCAGAGCATCCCGCACTCATGTGGGAGCTGTGTAAGCTTGTCATCGAAGGAAAAGAGAAGAGTTATTACGGGTGAAGATGCTGGAAGGAGAGGAGAAGTAGTTGGCAAGGGGAGGAAGAGGCAAGAAGAAGTTCCCTAGCTACAGAGCATGGAATAGGATTTCTGTAGCCTTGATTGAGATCAGAAAGAGGTCTTCTAAGGATGAGAGTCAGCATGGAATCCTCATGAACACATTAGGAAGCAGGCCTCAAAAACGTAGCTGCAGAAACAATTCTGTTGAATCAGGCAGGGGTGGACAAGTTGATTGCAGAAATGCTGGGGTGGGGCGGGCATTTGAGCTGAGCTCTGAGGCCTGTGGAGGGGGTGTGCTGGCGGATGTAAGTCCTGGGGCAATGAGCGTGGTCCTTGGGGGTCCAGGGAAGATGGCCTGTTCCTGGGGCCAGGTCCATGGATGCATGTTGGAGTCTGACTGCAGTTGAGACAGGCCAGCACGGGGGAGTTGGTCTGAGTCTTAGAAACATGTTTTGCCTTGTGTGCTGTGTTTTATGTTGAGTAGGAGGTATGACATAATCAGCTCTCTTTTGGAAAGATTGCTCTAAGTCATCCTTGAAGGTGGATTGAAGGAGGCAGGAATGGAGGCAGGGAGGCCCCGAGGCAGACATGCTGGACGCGGCTGAGCGAGACAGCACCCTCACCAGGCGGCCATGGGGTTCGAAAGTAGGAAACGTGTACGAGAGACCCCTTTGAAACAGTCTTCACCGGGTTTGGGGCAGGTAGTGTAGGTGGTGAGGAGCAGGGAGGAGGCTGAACCTGCAGTGCCTATAGGGGCACTTTGGGGGTGGGAGGTCCGACAGAGACAGGAGGAATATAGTCCATTTAGAGATAGGGTGGGGAGGGGAAGGAGGGGCTCTAGGTTCATACTTGTACAGGTTAGTATGTGAGGAACATGCCTAGTATTTCTGTTCTTATATCTAGACGAGAGGAAGAGATTTTTTTTTTATAAATTTAATAATACTTAAGTTGATTATGATTTTAGAGAAAACTTTGAATTTTCTGATTTTTGTTTTTCTAAACATTGTGGTGTAGGGGCAAGAGGATATGGCTCATTTTCATCATTTGGAAAAATCTTTAATTTGGTTTTGGAATTAATAAATCTTTTGTTTCTAGAACCCACATATTTCTTGGGGGATTTTGTATGGCTTGCAAATGAATTGTTTAAGATAAATGGCTTTCAGATTCCATTGTATTTTGTTTGGTTCAGAAAACACACCTACCTGAAATTGAACATTCTTATTCTATCACAGTAAGCTCTCTTTTCTCTGTAAAAGGGAAAGTCAGACCATGTAAAACATAACTTTCTTTTCAGGGGCTGACAGCATCATTTGCCCCCTTTTCTGTTTCTTTTTGTGAGAATTCTTTCTGACTGATGGTCATCAGTCCACTTGGCAGAGTGCCCCTCCCTTCTCATTCTTGGTGTGACTGTGCTTTTCGGCTAGTCAGCTCTCTTAAAGTCACCAGCAAAGAAAGTTTTAGCTTCTTGATTAGGAATACTTTTTTGGCACACCAAATGATGGTCCTAAAGTTAGGCCTTTGGTCCAGGCATTCTCTGCATTTCCCTAGGCTTTGAGAGCAAGATGTAAAAACCTAAATTCGGTTTCATACTCTTGACAAACTTATTGGACAGATAAATTATTCTAATAGAAAAAAGGGAAAAGCCTTTTTTATGGAGTGAAATTCTATTTCACTATATTTAGGGTTATAAGGGTAGGGTTCCTTCAGTGTGAGGGATCGAACTGACCTGGCATCATGTGTGATTTTTCTGCAGTGCCTTTTCTTTTTTTCTTTACTAACACATATTTTCATTGAGTATTGTTGGTACTGAACGTGATTTTCAGGAGAAAAGAAAAGCCAGTACTGCCCGTCTAAAACACAAATTGATAGCTGAAAATAACAGTGTTGATAAGGTGGGATGCGGGGTGGCTGCCCTGGCCTTTCCCTCCTGTCTGCGCGTGCTGCTCCTGACATCAGCAGAGGTGGCCACAGTGACCTGCTTGACCAATGAAGAGCAGCCGAGGTGATCCTCTGACTCCTGTAAGACCAGGCAGTAAGAGACCTTGCGGTTCAGGCCACCCCCCATGCTGAGAGGCCCCGCGGTCATTCAGAGAGGGCCCGCAGGGACTGCTGGCCGCGTGGGGGACGCCTGGTGACTTCAGCTGCAGCCGGCTGACTGCAGCTGCAAGAGAGACGCGGAAATCTTGGTCTCTCCTTGCCTCTGTAACAGCCAATCCACAAACCTAGTCGGTGCCCCCACACAGAAAATAACCTCCCAGTCAGTCCATAAAACCATGGGAAATAACTTCCTTTAGGTCACTCAAGTTTTGGGGTGGCTTATTATGCAGCTACCTCATAATGGTGACCCAGGCTACATATCACATAATGCTGAATAAGTACAGTTTTAATTGTGAAATATGCTTCTGTATTTTAGTCCTGGACACTTCTGGACAAAGTGTTGAAATGAATACCTACAGAGCTTCATTGTTGAATCACAAAACCATTGCTTAGCAATGAGAGCTGTATTTTGTAATTGGAAAATATAATTCTTAAAATTCAGTTTAAAAAACGATACAGTTGCTCAGAAAGGCATACATTGTCCTGAAAAAATAATTTGAGAGACGTCGAAATATGTAAGGTTCTCATGATCCTTTCAATGTATTTAGTTCATAGGTTGAAAATCTGGTCACAGATTTGCTTATGTAATTCTGAAATTTGTATAAATGAGCTAAATTAAGAGCTTTCATTTAAATAATCAGCCTTATAATTGGTGTGGCAGTGAGCTGGCTAAAGAGACTAGACTCATAACCATCCTAACATTTTCCGTTCTATATATTTTAGGAAGATAAATGATAACCAAAGAGTCTAAAACTGGCTTACCTGTCAGTATTACTATCAGGAATGATACCTGTTTGGGGGCCTTTGGTGTGTAATTCTTGCCTTTGGAGTTGGTGGTCTGGCAGACTTGTTTAGGGGTGGTCTCTGCTCAAAGATAATTAACGTGGGTAGACAATTGGATCTTTCCCTATTTAGGACTTTCTGTCTGATTTGAACACTTTCTAATTGCAGCTGTTTAAAATGCACAGACCTCTATTTTTGAATTTAATGAACTTACTGTTAGGATTTATTTTTATGTTTCTCTTTTCTAGACCTTAATTTTCTGTAGATAGGAATTTTCACCTCTTTCCTCAGCATCTGTGTGTGCCCAGAACTTGGTGGGTTATTGAATTTTTTGAATGGATGAAGTTAAATTGTATCAATAGTAAACTATATTAAATTTATCAAATTAACTCAGCAAATATATCAATAAATAATATATATGAATTCATTCATTTATTCAACAATTATTACATGATTGAGAATATAGCAATTAGGAAGTCAGACATTGTCCCTGTCCTCAGAGGAGCTTGGAGTCTGTTTGTTGTGATGCGTGCGGTTCTCTTACTCCGCAGCGCCCTCTCACCCTCGTAGGGCTGAGAGGACGGGAGAGGTCCCTGTGTCAGGCGTTTGTCACGTGTCCGTCTTGTGCCAGAAACTGCTGTGTCAGGCTCTGTGTCCAGCAGGGCAGGTGAACACTGAAAGTATCTTTGTAAGTGATAAATCAAGTGTGCAAAGTGGCAGAGCAGTAAAACACTGGACCCAGCGTGTAAGCAGATGCGCCGCCTGGTCCCGAGATCCTGGCAGGCTCAGTGAGGCACTCCATGTCCCAGGGTGGTCCCCCGGCTGTCTTGGTGGTCTTCTGTTACATGTGCGTCTCTGAGAGCTCGTGTCACAGTGAATGAAAGCCAGTTCTCCCTGTCCTCCTCTTGCTCTCTGCTTGGTGGACCACATATGTATACACTGGGCCCACCTTTCCCCGCCCGTGTTCTTGGACTGTTCTTGTCATCTGGTTTTAAAGACGTTGTTCTGAGAGATCTGTTCACCACGGGGGGAAGCTGGAGGTCTGTGGTCCTATGTTGGAGCCACTCACACCCTTCTTACCTGCTCTGACACCTGGCAGAGGAAGCTCAGGTGTACTGTCCACCTCAAGCCAGAGTGTAGTCGGTGGACAGTGCTTCAGGCTCCAGCCTGACCCCTTCTGCTTGTTTGCTCACTGAAGACAGCATCTGGGATGGACATGAGTGATCACACTATTAGGGAATAACATTGAAACTCATCTCAGTGGTGGAAGAGGAGGTAGATATTTTGCAAACTGCTGTAATACCACTTAACTATTCATGAGAAATCACTTTACCACTATTTATATCACTGTGCCTAGGCTTTGACATTGTGCCAGTTGATCTAAAGATTGTCCCTCTTAGATCACAGGATATCGGGTAATTAACTTACTCTGTAAGACTTTATTAACCCTACTGTGTGCTAGGACTACACAGACCCCAGAGTTATATAGTTGACTGTGCAGTACAAGGTTGGCTTCCCTTGTGGTTCAGTGGTAAAGAGTCCGCCTGCCAGTGCCGGAGATGCAGATTCGATCCCTGGGTTGGGAAGCACTCCTGGAGGAGAAAATGGCAACCCACTCCAGTGTTCTTGCCTGGGAAATCCCATGGACAGAGGAGCCTGGTGGGCTACAGTCCATGGTGTTGCAAAAGAGTTGGACACGACTGAGCGACTAAACAACAACATAGAACAAGGTGTCTGGGAGTTTCAGATCCTGCCATGTGATGTACGGTGGTGTAGAGAGGGTCTAATAAAAAAGAGGCCTCCAGCGTGAGTAGAGGACAGATGACATGGGCTCTCTGGACGCGGGATGGAAGTGTTCACACTTTACCCTCGGGGCTGGTGAGAAGCCCTGGAAGGTTGGTGGCCTCAGAGCTTTGGCCTTTTCAGGTTCTGCTGAGTGCCTTGTTTCTCGCTCATTGCTGGCCAGTACCAGCCCCGCTCTTTGAGGCAACCTTGTTCTTGGGTCTTAGAGAGCTCTCTGTTCTGTGATAACCCTCAGCATGCAGTGATCCCTGCAGCTCTGCTTGGCCTGCTGGTAACTTTTGTCTATTTTGCCCAGGTAGTTTTGGGCAGGGACAGGGGAGTGCTTCAGGAAAATGTCCAAGCAAACTGTCCCTGGAGAAACAATAAAAGCCTTTCCGGGTGCCTTTTCCTAGTCTATGATTGCTCTTCCTTTTCTCCCACTGCTTTAGAGTAAGGAGTAAAACATCTGCCTAGAATCAAGTGGCTGTACCACCCGTCCACCTTCCAAACTTGACAGGAGAGCTCTTCCCAGCATTTTAAGTGATGCACTCTTTTCTGCTCTAGGAGGGTAAAGTAACACAAATGTGTATATCATATGAATGCCTTTTTCCCCATCCATCACATAACCCTGAGGGACTGTTAGCACAGCTGGGACCAACATGATGTTTTAACTGACTGACTGCTGGAGCTTTGAGTTCATTGTCACTTGAACTTAGGAGTAACATAAAACTCAGGCAAAATTTCATTTAAAGGGATTATTTATGGATTATTTGGTTAACTGATTTCTATTGCTGTTATCCTGAATAATAGGAATAAAGTCAGATCCCTGGGTTGTAAGTTGCAAATACTTATGATGTGTGGCCTTTCTTAATTAGCTCACATAATGTCTTAAAAATTGAAAACAAAAGAACTTATCATAGCGCACTCCGTGACAGTTTCAGTACTTCAGTTGTTGCACAGAGAACTCCTGACTAAAGAAGACGTTCGGCAGGCATAGCAGACTTCTGATTGTGCTCTTAGCATTCTGGAGCGCATGCATTTAGTCTCAGTTGGCCAAGTGCATTTTGAGTCGACATCTATGTATTCAAGGACGAGTTAAGAAAACATGTTAGCTCTTCAGTATCCTGGGGAGGAGATGATCAGATAGATGATCACAGATAACAAGGCCTGTGAGAGAAACATTCCAAGGATGTTAATAAACCCACAGACGAGGAGTACCTACTTTACCATGGGAGAAGGGTTCAGGCTAGAAAAGGTGTCAGGAGAAACACAGATGGGAAAGCTCATTCATGAGATTTCCAGGGAATGAAAAAAGGGAAAAAAAGGCAGAGTCACAGGAGACACCCTATGAGGAAACCAAGAAGGAGCAGCGAAAGAGGCTGGAAGAGAACCAGCAGAAAAGAGGTGTTGGCAAAGCTGCAGGAGAGGATGAGATTTAGCATTTCAGGGAAGGATCACGTGTGCTGTCTTCCTCTGGAGTTGCATGACCTGTAAGCATACTACAGGTTAGAACATCCTGTTCAGTAAAGATAGTTCATGTATTGTTCATTTAACCTAGCATTTCCCAAGATAATTGGAACAGAGTCAGAGTGTGTGTGTTATATATCTCACTGAACGTTGTATTCTATGGAACACTGTTTAAGAAATCTTGGTCTGAGTCATCCTATAACTGACTGCCGCAATGATAGTTACAAAGGTCAACTTTGATATGTCTCAGTTCCTAAAGAAAACAAAAAAAGCAGCAAGCGCCCAGCAGCCGCCCATCACCCGAGTGCCCTATGCCCTTCTGGGCATGCTGCCTGCCCCTTGCCCAGCCCCCTCCCTGACTGAGTGGCCAGCACTGACCACATGTCCTCCTGCAGCTCGCCGTGTTTTCTGCACCTGCTTCAGTATTTCTTGAGGGTGCCAATAACATGATCCTTGTTCTCTGGCTTTTTCCTCCTCCCTGTGGAGATCTTACTTGCTAAGTCACTTCAGTTGCGTCTGACTCTTTGTGACCCTGTGGACTCTAGCCCTCCAGGCTCCTCCAGGCTCCTCTGTTCATGGGATTCTCCAGGCAAGAATACTGGAGTGGGTTGCCTTGCCCTCCTCTAGGGGATCTTCCCAGCCCAGTGATTGAACCCCCACCTCTTAGATCTCCTGCGTTGGCAGGTGGATTCTTTACCACTAGCGCCACCTCTTAGCTCTTCCTTAAAACTTCTGGTCAGGTATCAGGTTTTCCTCAGCCTTCCCTGCCACCTCTGCCATGGACACGTCTTGCTCATACATTAATCATACTGTATTAACTCAGTTTTTTTCACTTTTGTGACATAGTTTCTCTTTTTTTCCTTAGCACTCCATTCATTTATTCATTCAGTCATACACAATGTAACTGCCTTTTAATTTTCTACTCAGCCTTATTGATGTTTATATATCTTTTAACCTGTTTTCATAAAAAGGGAAACTTTCTAAATAGTAGGAACTCATTCGATATTTTTTGAACTGATCACTAAGTGTCAGCTAATCATAAGTGTAAGTCATGGGGCTTTATGTCAGTGGTGTTTTGGTCCAGCTGTCTCTTCCTCTGTCCCGGCAGCCGCAGCAGAAACCTGGTGTATTGGCTCAGGGTTCCTGGGTTCTCCTGAGCTTGTCTGGGAGGCTGGGCTGGGCTGGAGTGCTGTCAGAGAGCATCAGCTCTTCTTAAGGAGAGTGCAGGTATCTCAGCGATGTCCGCTGTACTCCTTCGTGAACTCCGTGTATCAACAAGGGGTGTATGGAGAGCGATTTGCAGATTTAGTGAAAATAAAACTTTGTAAATATTTAGCATTTCAGCTGATTGCTGCATTGCCACCACTGTATTATCTTTCGACTTTAATAACATGCTTCAAGAGTTAAAGGAAAGTACATACTGTTGGAAATGTGCAGAGAGTTTTCTTTGTTTTTAGGATAGGCAGTATACAATTAATCTTTAAAAGAAATGAGGCCATTAGTCTTAGAAAAGCAATGCTTTTCTATACTATTTTCTCTCTGAAAGAGAGTTTTATATTCAGTGTGCACTCTATTCAGGGAGTTTTAATTACTAAAATATCATATGAATCATGAAATAAAGGACCGCCTATTTATGTGAATATCCCATAAATGGATTTCAAGAACAATGCTGTATTGAGACCCATACATAACTTCCTTTCTTTATAAAGTCACCTCATTTATATTTTCATGATTTGTGTGCTTTTTCAATTTTGAATTATATTATTCATGTGCATATTTTGATACTACATAGAAGAAAGCAGGTTAATACCCTTGTTGAATTCTTAATATGGGCTAAGCCTTATGATAAGCAAAATCCTATGAAATAGGTATAATATCTCATGTTAAAAATGAGAGAAGTGAGGCTTGGGAGATTAAGTAGCTTGTTAAGAATCATATGACTGGTAATGAGCAGGGCAGAGATTGGAAATCAGATTTCTTTATCACTGAAGATCTTATTCTTTATTACTACATATGTAGCTATCAAGGAAGGCTCAGATGGTAAAGAATCCACCTGCTATGCAGGAGACCTGGGCTTGATCCCTGGGTGGGGAAGATCCCCTGGAGAAGGGAGTGGCAACCCACCTCAGTACTCATGCCTGGAAAACCCCATGGACAGAGGAGCCTGGTGGGCTGCAGTCTGTGGGGTCTCAGAGAGTTGGACACAACTGAGTGACTAACACACACACACATTTACCAAGATGTTCTAAAGGGTTCTGTTGCATACTTCACAAACCAGTCTTTGACATAATTCCGGGGATACTGGTGTTGATTTCTCATTCAGTTCAGAAACAATGAACGGCTGCTGCTGAAGCCCCTGCACCCTCTGGACTCCTCCTGTGCCAGCCCCCACTGCAGGGCGCCCAGGATTCATGCCATGAGGTCTTGCTGGAGAGTGTTCCCACATGACTCTCACAAAGGCACCCCTCATAGAAGATTATTCAGCAGTACCAGTGTGACCTCTACAGGCATCTTCCATTCATTTGCACTTTTAAAACCATTTTCAAGAAAATATTGCTAATATTTTGAAAACCACCAGGGAGAGATATTTCATGTCCCTTGTAATCTATTTTAAAAAGTGAAATTTCAGTGTGGAGACATATATTCCACATTTTATCTAAATCCCTTATGTTGCAGTTACTCTGCATCACTGGAGATTAAAGCAGTATTTTCAGTGTGATAACCTTCCAGATCTTTGAAGATGGCTAGTTTAGGTATAAATGTTTTTCCAGGAAGACACATCTCAGCCGAGAGTGGCTCTCAGAAGGCCCCACAGCACGTTGACAACAAGATCGGTGCTCAGGACCTGTGAACTGTGGCCTGAAGGACCTGTCAGGCCTGTCAGTCATGTTGCCTTCGTCTCCAGGGGCTGTGAATAGTTTTAAAATGCTTTGATTTCAATATATCTGGGTATTACAGTGAAATTTATTCCTCTGATCCTGAAAGAAACAGGGTTCTAGGATAGAAGTCTTTTGTTTGGATTCAGATTAAATGATCATGTGGCTGTTTCCTTTTTCTCCATAAAAGAAGCTGTATTCTTTTATTTTTCACCCTAAAAGAGGCAGGTAGTGGTTCTCAGAACATGTGTAGCATTTATACTTTGACCCAAATCATATTTACTTTAAAGTAAAAATCTGCTTCCCCTGAGAAGCATTGAGGCTCTGGCTGTCTCTTTCTTTACTTTTCCAAGACTAAATCCTTATGCTTTGTATCAGTCATGGTTTGTTAGAAAACTCGCCTCCTCCTGGGGTCCTAAATGCATAGCTTCTAAAGACACTTTAGCACTGCTACTTTAGCATTCTTTATTAAAACATTTTAAGCACTAAACATGTAAAATTCCATTCTTTATTGTCAGTTCTCATCTCATTTTTATTTCTATTCTCAATTGTAATTGATTTTCTTTTTGTCATATATTTGGCTATTTTCCAGTCAAATACCATTTCAGCTTCTGTGTACCTTCAGTTTAGTTTATCTCCTCATGATGTGAAATCTGTGTAATGTGGGTGCTACCCTTCCTTGTGACTTCATTTTTCCTAGAAAGGATTTCAGTACGAATATTAAAAGGTTAATGCCATGCCTGTACTGTAGCACGGGGCAGAGTATGTACGTAGTGGTGGATGTTACTTGGTGGGAAAGTTGAAAATGCGTTTATACCAAAAAAGTGACTCTACCATTTCAGCAGTGTTGTGTCCTGGAAAAATGTAATCAGGCATTCACTTAAAGAACAAAACCTGTGGGTCGTTTTCATTTTTATAAATATTTGGATATAATTAAACATAACTAAGTGTTCTCTGAAATCATTATTGCATGGAAACTATATATTTATATTTAATATTATATATGACATAGATATATAATTACATAGTTACATGTAATTTAGATGTAATACCAAACTAGATGTCCATCAGCAGATGAATGGATAAGGAAATTGTGGTACATGTACACAATGGAATATTACTCAGCTATAAAAAGGAACACATTTGAGTCAGTCTTAATGAGGTGGATGAACCTAGAGTCTATTATACAGAGTGAAGTAAGTCAGAAAAAGACAAATGCTATGTATTAATGCATATATACATATAACACATATATGACATTCCATATATGTATATATAACACACACGTATATATGGAATTCAGAAAGACGGTAATGACGAGCCTACATACAGGACAGCAAAAGAGACACAGATGTGAGGAACAGACTTTTGGACTCAGTGGAAGAAGGCGAGGGTGAGTGATTTGAGAGAACAGCATTGAAACATGTATATACCATATGTGAAACAGATGACCAGTGCAGGTTTGGTGCATGATGCAGGGCACCCAAAGCTGGTGCTCTGGGACACCCCAGAGGGGTAGGGTGTGGAGGGATGTGGGAGAGGGATTCAGGATTGGGGGGACACATGTATACCTGTGACTGATTCATATTGATGTATGGCAAAGCCATCACAATATTGTAAAGTAATTATCCTCCAATTAAAATAATTTAAAAAAGAAATGTAACCTTGATCAAGTGAAAAAAATATATATATTTAATTTTTATATTTTATATAGAACATGTAAATAAAATATTAAAATATATAATATTTTAAGTTTAGTGTCCTCTATAATTATATGCTCAAGATAGAATAAAAGTAATAGGAACCAGAATTGAGAGAATTTTCTCAAACTTTTGTCACTAAATGTTATTTACATGTTACTGTTTATAGTATAAGGTTTTAAAGATGTTTCAGATAGATGGATTGTGTTCCTAAGGCTTTTTTTTCTTTGATAAAACTCTGATTTACAGTGATTATGATGGTGCTGATTTCCTGTGGCCTTGATACTGGACTGTAACACCTGTGTTGGATAGATTACTGGTTTGAGATTTGGTGTTCTGGAAATCATGAGGCTGGAGGAATGGGCAAGAGGCTTTGGGGACTGGTAATCAGATCTGTAGCCCTTCACTCCAGGGTCAGCAGTTGAGCTCGGGCAAGTTGTGAGCGATAGAAACCATTCATCTGAGAAGACCCATCCTTATAATGATGGAAAGCCGATGATCTGCGGTTCCTCAGGGCCACTGTTCAGAGTATGAAGTACTTTCTGCCTCAGCAAAATGTGAAGACATCTGAGAACCTCCTTCAGCTTCAGGAGGCTCCCTGAGTGCCTGGCTGCTGAGCTCGAAAGCCTAGGGCACCAGACTTGACCCAGTTCTCAGACACTCAGCCCCAAAACTCAGCACATCAGTGGGGGAAATTCTAGAGGTTTTCCTGGAACTAGTCTCGATAAGCATTACAGTGAATGAACTGAATTCCCTTTAACTCACACTTCTGTCATTACCATATATAGCATATACACGTTTACATATCATGTATGTAAACATGTATCCACGTGCACGGATACATGTGCCTTTCTTATGCATGTAGTTTACTGTTGCAACTGCAGCTCCTCCTCCTATTCAGTGAGTGAATGTAGTTGGCTCACTGCGCCAGTGTAAGTTAAAATGAACTTTTTGCTAGAATGGATATGCCTGACTATTGCGGATCTATTATGTGTGTGTATGTGTGTGTTTATTTGGCTTTGTAGAGGCAACAGAAGTGAAGGAACTAAAATTAACGTGTTTTTAGATATGTAAGCAGTGTACCAAGTCATTGTGAAACAAATGACATTCCATCTACAGTATGGTCTTTTTACATCCTGGAGAGTTTGTCACCAAGTAATATATGACTGAATGCCTGAATTTTGAATTTGTTAAATATTAAATTCTGTTTATGTTTCCCCACTGGTGGGACATGAGTGAGTTCTCTAACATCTGTCCTGTTAGGGGCTCTTGCCAGTGACAAGGCGGTTGCAGGCTGGACGTCTGTTCCTTCTTATGCAATGCTGGGCTTAGAACCCCAGGGATCTGCTCCCCTCCCTGTCCCCAGCCTCATTTTTGTGTCTTGAGATGATCGATACCTGTTTTCGTCCCTGTCTGAAAAGAGGCCCTTGGAGATCGGTGCTGTCCTCTTTTCACAGGGAAGAAGGACATGCTCTCACTGAGCTCTCCCTGACCAGTTGGGCCTCACTGTGGCTCACTTCCTTTCTGTGCAAAATAAGAATTATGTTAACTGACTCTCCCGCCAAGTGTATTATTGATGTTGGTTTGACTTAGTACCTGGCTACTATACAAAAACCATTGCCACTGCACTTATAAATAAAGAAAAAATTTCTAAGAGATTGTACTGACAGTTCCTTTCTCACATGATAGTGTATTCTGAAGGGACTGAATCTCTAAACCAAAGAGTAAATGTAAAGAATCAAATCAATAAAACAAGATCAGTATGCAAAGAAATGGTTCAAAATTGAGATCTGTGATTCCAACAGGTTCCGTGTGTCTTGAAATTTAGTAAAAAGAAGGAAATAGCCTCAATTAAATCTTCTTTAACCTAATATATTCTGAGAGACTGAGTGGGCAGTTTCCGAGTTCTTTGACAGCTCGTCTCTGTCAAAACGCTCTCCCTTTATACAGAACAACAAAACAAAACCAAAGTCTTGAGGGAAAAGCGTTTTGTTTGGCCTGAGCAAAAACTTGGCACTTTGCTCTGAGGCACTGCTTTTCTTTGTCCTTGTGACCCCAGGACCCTACCTAGGCCCACTGGGATGGAAGCCCCTCTTCTCACTGGGGGTCCCCAGCACTCTTCCTGGTAGCTGAGCTCCTCCTACCAGGAGAGGATAGTCTGTGGCTTTTCATGCATGGGACGAGAGCTCAGGAGAGAGCATGAGTGGGGGCTTCCAAAGGGCTTGTGTTAGCAGCTGTCTCTCTCAAGTGACAGCTAAGTGTACTTTCAGGGGCGATCGTATAGTTCCCTAGATGGTATCTAAATGGGACATCATATTTGGCACTTGTTCCTAAATTCATGTAGTGCTGTTTAATAGAGAAAGCAGCTTGGCATCATCTTACTATTTGCCCCTGGAATGGGGGGCTTTAGGGCTAAAATAAGGCTAATCAGAAGTAAATGAAGACACTTAGCCATGGTTCTTGAGATAAACTGTTGGGAAGTCCCTTCTCCAGGAACATGCAGGCGTGCTGTCAGTTCAGTCATATCCAATTCTCTGTGACCCTGTGGACTGTAGCCCGCCAGGCTCCTTTGTCGATGGGATTCTCCAGGCAAGAATACTGTAGTGGGTTGCCATTCCCTTCTCCAGGAGATCTTCCTGACTCAGGAATCGAACCCACATCTTTCATGTCTCCTGCGTTGGCAGGCTGGTTCGTTACTACCTGCACCTCCTAGGAAGTTCCTCAAAGAACATACTAAACCCAAAACAGTCAGAAGCTGTTAGGTGAAAAGTCACCACTATTACCAAAAGAAAGGCAGGATATAATTTGTTTCTCATTACTCTTGATGGTTACTCTTCCAACAACACGAGAAGACTCTACACATGGACATCTCCAGATGGCCAACACTGAGATCAGATTGATTATATTCTTTGCAGCCAAAGATGGAGAAGCTCTATATAGTCATCAAAAACAAGACCGGGAGCTGACTATGGCTCAGATCATGAACCCCTTATTGCCAAATTCAAACTTAAATTGAAGAAAGTGGGGAAAACCACTAGACCATTCAGGTATGACATAAATCAAATCCCTTATGATTATACAGTGGAAGTGACAAATAAATATAAGGAACTACGGAGGTTTGTGACATTGTACAGGAGACAGGGATCAAGACCATCCCCAAGAAAAAGAAATGCAAAAAAGCAAAATGGCTGTCTGAGGAGGCCTTACAAATAGCTGTGAAAAGAAGAGAAATGAAAAGCAAAGGAGAAAAGGAAAGCTATTCCCATTTGAATGCAGAGTTCCAAAGAATAGCAAGGAGAGATAAGAAAGCCTTCCTCAGCGATCAATGCAAAGAAATAGAGGAAAACAACAGAACGGGAAAGACTAGAGATCCCTTCAAGAAAATTAGAGATACCAAGGGAACATTTCATGCAAAGATGGGCTCAATAAAGGACATAAATGGTATGGACCTAACAGAAGCAGAAGATATTGAGAACAGGTGGCAAGAATACACAGAAGAACTGTACAGAAAAGATCTTCACGACCCAGGTAATCATGACGGTGTGATCACTCACCCAGAGCCAGACATCCTGGAATGTGAAGTCAAGTGGGCCTTAGGAAGCATCACTACGACCAAAGCTAGTGGAGGTGATGGAATTCCAGTTGAGCTATTTCAAATCCTAAAGATGGTGCTGTGAAAGTGCTACACTCAACATGTCAGCAATTTTTGAAAACTCAGCAGTGGTCACAGGACTGGAAGAGGTCAGTTTTCATGGCAGTGCCAAAATACTCAAACTACCACACATTTGCATTCATCTCACACACTAGAAAAGTAATTCTTAAAATTCCTCAAGCCAGGCTTCAACAGTAGGTGAACCGTGAACTTCCAGATGTTCAAGCAGGTTTTAGAAAAGGCAGAGGAACCAGAGATCAAATTGCCAACATCCGGTGGATCATCGAAAAAGCAAGAGAGTTCCAGAAAAACATCTATTTCTGCTTTATTGACTATGCCAAGGCCTTTGGCTATGTGAAGCACAACAAACTGTGGAAAGTTCTGAAGGAGAAGGGAATACCAGACCACCTGACTTGCCTCTTGAGAAACGTGTATGCAGGTCAGGAAGCAACAGTTAGAGCTGGACGTGGAACAACAGATTGGTTCAAAATAGGAAAAGAAGTAGGTCAAGGCTGTATATTGTCACCCTGTTTATTTAACTTACATGCAGAATACATCATGAGAAACGGCTGGAAGAAGCACAAACTGGAATCAAGATTGTCGGGAGAAATATCAATAACCTCAGATATGTAGAAGACACCACCCTTGTGGCAGAAAGAGAAGAAGAACTAAAGAGCCTCTTAATGAAAGTCAAAGAGGATAGTGAAAAAGTTGGCTTAAAGGTCAACGTTCAGAAAACTACGATCATGGCATCCGGTCCCATCACTTCGTGGCAAATAGATGGGGAAATAGTGGCTGACTTTACTTTTTTGGGCTCCAAAATCACTGCAGATGGTGACTACAGCCATGAAATTAAAAGATGCTTACTCCTTGGAAGGAAAGTTATGACCAACTTAGACAGCATATTAAAAAGCAGAGACATTACTTTTCCAACAAAGGTCCATCTAGTCAAGGCTATGGTTTTTCATATGGTCATGTATGGATGTGAGAGTTGGACTATAAAGAAAGCTGAGTGCCAAAGAATTGTTACTTCTGAACTGTGGTGTTGGAGAAGACTCTGGAGAGTCCTTGGACTGCAAGGAGATCCAACCTGTCCATCCTAAAGGAGATCAGTCCTGGGTGTTCACTGGACAGACTGATGTTGAAGCTGAAACTCCAATACTTTGGCCACCTGATGCGAAGAGCTGAGTCATTTGTAAAGACCCTGATGCAGGGAAAAATTGAGGGCAGGAGGAGAAGGGGACGACAGAGGATGAGAAGGTTGGATGGCATCACCGACTCTATGGACATGGGTTTGGGTGGACTCCAGGTGTTGGTGATGGACAGGGAGGCCTGGCATGCTGCGGTTCTTGGGGTCCTAAGGAGTCAGACACGACTGAGTGACTGAACTGAAGTGAACTCTTGATGATAGTAGGTTAGTGTTTTTAGGAAGAGGAATGGTGTTTGCAGAAGCTCTCCAGTACACATCGGTCTGCTGGAGTCTTTGCTAACACCAGAGAAGACAGGAAGTCTTCACAAAGAACTCACCCAATTGTGAAAGACTGAGCTTCAGTTTACTTACTGAACAAAACTGTATCTGATGAAAAGGGTAAAAATGCTAATTTTATGAATTCTTCCTTTTTTAACGTTTATACAGACGCACTTTTTGTTACAACACTACGACTTGAGTACATTCAAATATTGTGCGATCTCTGCCAGAACAACTGTGGAATCCTCACCTGTGCAAATAGACAGGCTGTTTTTTCAGCATTTTTGAGGTTTGAAAGTGGCAGGTTTACGCTACTAGCCCCTTCCCATCTGTGCAGTGTGTTGATTCAGAGAGGTAATTTATATTGATGATATGAATTCCTCTGACTTCTGCCTGCTCCTTGATGGTTTTGTTTCCCCTGTTGACATGAACTTGGCTGGAATGACGGCTCTGTTGGTCATGGGTGAATTGGTTGCATGTGTGATAGCACCTTTCTGCTGTGTTCTGATTATTTTCAAAATTGTGTAATGGGTTAAGTATGTTACTCCTTCACAATTAAATACCTCTTTTCTGAGGCTTTGCATTTACATAATCCTTTCTCCTGGAGACCTCTGAATAAGCTTTATGGTTTTATTCAAGATGGATTATACTTGCAGCCTTCACATCTGTCAGAAAGCATGCTTGTTATTTTTGGAAGTGGGCAAGTTGAATCAAGTAAATTCTCTGTGGACTGATCGGACCTGCCTCTTAAATGTCATCTGTGACTATATTGAATTCTCATTCACGTTATTCTCTGTACCCCTACGTTATGCCCCCCTAAATCGGCAGGGGTTTGGTATGTGCTAAATGTGCTCTGTGCTCAGTCCTGTCCGACTCTTTATCACCCCATGGACTGTAGCCTGCCAGGCTCCTCTATACATGGGGATTCTCCAGGCAAGAAGACTGGAGTGGGTTGCCATGCCCTCCTCCAGTGGGTGTTCCCCACCCAGGGATCACCCTGTATCTCCTGCATTGGCAGGCAGATTCTTTACCACTGGGAAGCCATGTGTGAAATATCATATTTCAGCTTGTGTAGCCATGAAAGCTCAGGTTGATAGATGAGTACACCCCAACTCCATCTCGTCCCTCTGCCCTGTCTTTGCTTCGCAGATCTGTTGGACTGTCTTGAAGATAAGGGCCACATTTTAAACAAACTTCCTGTGTTTCCCACAGTTCCTAACACAGTGTCTTGCTCATTACACTTGGGGACTTTTGCTGATAAGTTTATTGTCAGTTGCATCATCATCTGATCATGGCAATTGTCTTGATTGCTGTCAGCTCACTTATAAAGCTTGAAACATTTAAATTAATTGGTTTTTAACCTTAAAATTCTAATTCAGATATAGGAAGGGGCCTTTTTAAAGGAAGTGGTTGCTATTTTTCTCTCTAATTTGCCTTTAGAGATGGATTACTGTGGCTGATTTTCTTAGGAACATTCCACTGGTAAATGAAGATCCCTGGAACATGCAGAAACAATATTAGGCTGTCTTAAAATTGTAAGACTTACTTTGATTTTCAGTGGCAGATTTTGGGAATACAGCAAACAACAGTGTTGAAGACGGTATGTGGCGAGAGGAAGGCAGGTGCATCACAACCTGTGACCTCACAGCTCTGACGGTTTGTTCTCCTGGTTGGGTTCCATTTAAGTTGATATTTGAAATTCAGCACTTTTGCCCTGAACACTGTATTTATATTTTTGATTGTATTTATTTTCCTTTTGTTATCTTTCCTTTATTTGTTGATTTGCATTTAATCTTGAAGTTTAAAGGTAATGAGCGTAATTTTTTCCTTATTATAAAATTTTCCTTTTCATATGATTAGTCTTCTTTTGTATGATTTTTGAAGATAAAAAAACTAAACAATTAGTTATTATGCAGAGAAATAGTTTCCCTTTAGATAATTTAAACCACACTCTTTCACTTAACCAGTATTCCTTTTTTTCCAAAGATTACAAAGAAAATCCTTTATAATGCACAGATCTCATATTATTCTCAGAATCTTTATCAGCAAATATGTTTTCAGCTCCTTTTGAACTCCATGTGTATGAGAAAAACACTTCTGTCCAAAAGAAGACTCCCTTCCATTTTCAGAGCTGGGTTCTTAGACTGTGTTGTACGTTATGACTCAGATAACCGGCCACTGACTTAGGTTCCTTGTTCATTGTCATATAGCATTATGCTTCAGTGTGAGCTTGACGTATTCTCTGTCACTGGAATAGGGATGTTGGAATATGTCGTGATGATTGGGAAATGTATTAATCGAAGGCAGAATGGTTTCATATCTACATAACCAAAAGCCTAAATTAAAAGTGCTTAAACTGTGATGTTTAAGTCCCATAACAAGACTTGTAGTGGTCAGACCAGCCTATGATCAGTTCACGCAGGGGTTCAGCAGGGTCTTAGGTGGTGCAGGGCCTCCCATCTCTCCTGCTGTCTTTAGCCGGTTCCTCAGGTACCACCTCCACACACGGAGGCCTCAGCAGACAGAAGAGGCCTTGCTCTGAATCCCTTGCAGATTCACTTTCTCTTCAGTAACCGCCAACATGACGTATGCTCCAGTCTAAACCTATCCAAAGGAAATGGAGTTGCATTCATTGGCTTAGCCTAGCAGTTCACACATGGGTCTGCATATGAGAACCTTCTGAGGATCCCTTAAAAACACCGGACCCCAGATCCCAGCCCAGTGCAGTCATACTCCCTGGGGGGTGGGTCACCAGCATGCGCAGTTCTTGAAGCTCCCTTGGCGATTCCAGGGCAGGCAGGGTCGGGGCCACGGCTGTGCCTGATGCACGTTTCTGCTCTTGGCTGAGCCCTCAGTCGTCTGCTGTGTGTTTGACCATGGGAGGGGTGGGTGTGGGGGGATGGGGCCACAGAGTCACCACAGACCCCGGCCCTGGAGTAAGAGTGCCTTATTTTGAGTTCTGCCTCCTCTGTCCTAGTGTGTAAACCTTGCTCATATTTTAAATTAATATTTCTGCATATGAGAATAACCATACCAAGTTTGCAGCCTTGCTTAACAATTAAATGGGGGAAAAATCCTCCTTTAAAGTTCCTACCACTTTGCCAGCTGCAAAGTAGGCACTCTGTTAGCGTGACCACAGCGTCCTTGTGGTAAAGCATAAGTAATAGCAGGGGACACAGAATTTATTGCTGCTGTTGTAATTATTATTATGATAATTATTACTTGAGAGGATGGAGGGCCAGATCAGAAGTTTTCACTGCTGGCTGCACGTTAGAAGTACCTCAGGAGCTTTTAAAAAGCACCAATGCCTGGTCCCACTCAGGACCAGTTAAATCATTCTCTCTGGGGTGAGACCCAGCATCAGTATTTTAGAAAAAATTCTCACATGATTTGAATGTGCAGTCAGGTATGAAACCCTCTAGGCTAGAGATTACAAGAGTGAAGGTTTGAAGGAAATTTTAGTTCCCATGGCTTATCCGACTGTCCCAAATGGACCAGGTTGAGTGACCCCTGTGGTGGCAAGAAAACATGGTTTGTGAGCTAGTTCAGGCAGTGCTTTGCTTGCTTTATGCCAGGCCAGCTCTTTGTCACCTCTGTGCTCTCAGGGGTAGGACCTTTCTTCCAGCCATGTCACTTCCACACATTATTCTATGGGCCTCCAGAGTGGAGGAATTAAAAAGCCATGGAGTGCTTCCTTGTTACTATTTAAAGTCTATATACAACACTTCAGTATAAAAATTATGTTCTGTTTACTGTGCACATTTTAAATTTTCTGTATGTGAATTGTGCAGTATATTTTCCTAGTTTCCAGAAACTGTGTTTTCCATTAGCTACAGTGCAAGATCAGTTATGGATGTGTTGTGCAGAAACCTGCTCTAAACATCCTCCTGGCTTTCTTCAGACTTCCCTAAGAGTTACAGTTTTTAGGTGCATTGTTTACTAGGCCACTGGTATGTTTTGTCACATGTTGAAAGATCACACTAGCTATTAAAATAAGGTGGTGAATAAAAAGCCACAAAAGCTATAAATATCTGTAAAAGAAGTTTTCTAGGCAAGGCTGCTCATTAGAGGGGACCTGGGGGTGTGTTGACTGTGCAGCTGGTGGCCCGTGCACGCTCAGAAACGGGGTTAGGAGGAACTGTGGATACACAGCCTGCTGTCCGGCGGCCCTGCCCTGTCCCTTTGTCATGTGGAGTAGGAACCTGCGGGGCCACCCTCACAAACCCAGCTCAAAATTCCACCTGCAGTTCTGTTGCAACTTAGATGTTTTATAGAACCAAGTTGTCACCTCTTGGTCACAAAGCTGGTTGTTACTGAGAATCAGGTGGCTCCTACGAACAATCTGGAAATTTGAGCTTGGGCGTCCCAGTCTCTGCCACGCTGAGAAGCACACATCCTGGCTGACCTCTGCTTATGGTCAGGGCTGCCGCAGGGCGCTCCTGGAGCTTTCTGTTTCTTGGAGGGTCTGCACGTGGAATCCCACGTGAGGTCCAGATGCTGACCCAGTCACATAGATGACCCTGGTCTATAGGAGCACAGACGTCCCCTGCTCTGGACACACATCTGAGCAAACAAGCTGGGAGTGCAGAGCTGGGTTTCGGACTCTGCTGCTGGCCTGACCGTGTCTCATGGCTGATGTCAGGGTAGTCAAGGGAGCACTGGGTCATTTCTCAGAAGCCATCTCTGGGACAGGGTTTCTGACTTTTGAGGGGGTCAGTTTTTACCCACTTCATCTTCCTGATGTCAAAAGAGGTCCCTCTAAAAAAAAGAAAATCTTTCAAGCAGAATGGTGGTATTTTTAAGTTTTAAAATAACATGAAAGCAAAAAAAAAAAAAAACCTTTTAACTTTTTATGAAGAAAATTTCAAACCTGCAGTAGCAGAGAGAATAGGATAATGCAGCTCCATGTACCCTCATCCAGGTTCAAACAAATTTGTCTTTCTTTCTCCATTTATAACCTCACCACCTCCAGCCATGAAGCTTGGAATTTTTAGATATAATATTAAAATGATACTTAATTCAAGGGCTAGGTATAATTATATATTAGAATTTGAACACCTGGCTGATGATAAAATGGAATTATGGACATCTTACGATCATATATTTTCTAGACTAGTGGTATTCAAAATGTGGCTGAAAAAAATAGTACTAGCCCATAAGCTCTTTCTTTCCAGTCTGTGATAACTAAGAAAATTGTGAGGAAGTATCTAGAACTTTTATAGCGTTTTGACGTTGTTGCACATCTAATTGCATGATAATTTGAAATATTTCAGTACTTAATTTAAAATGTGTTTTAGAAAAGTATCAGTCATCAGCAACATTGAGGAAAATACGGTCTTTGACTGTGGATAATTTCAAAAGCCCTCTCTTGTACAGTGCTTCTGTGATTTTGCCACTCAAGATAAATTTGGTGTTGGCAAGATCCAGAGATCTTTTCTTTTTAAAAAACTTGCTATTTCATGTAGCTGATTTATAGTGTGTTTGCTCTCTACATCTGTGTGTGTATTTCTGCTTTGAAAATAGGTTCATCTGTACCATTCTCCTAGATTCCAAATATATGTGTTAATACATGACATTTGTTTTTCTCTTTCTTTCTTACTTCACTCTGTATGACAGACTCGAGGTCCATCTGTGTCTCTGCAAGTGGCACAGTTTCATTTTCTGTGGCTAAGTAATCCGTTGTATATATGTACTCTTCTTCTTTGTCCAGTCCTCTGTTGATGCATGTTTAGGTTACTTCTATCTTCTGACTATTGTAAATGAGCACTGGGGTATATGTGTCTTTCTGAATTGTGATTTTCTCAGGATATATGTCCAGGGATAGAATTACTGGGTCATATACTAGTTCTGTTTGTAGTTATATAAGGAACCTCCATACTCTTCTCCATAATAACTGTTCCAATTTACATTTCCACCGACAGTGTAGGGGATTTGCTTTTTCTTCACACCCTTTCCAGCATTTATTGTTGGTAGGTTTTTTGATGATAGCTTTTCTGACTGGTGTGAGGTGAAAAATGTAACTTTAGTTTTGATTTTCATTTCTCTAATAATTAGTGATGTTAAGCATCTTTTCATATGTTTTTTGGCCATTTGTACATCTTTGGAGAAATGTTTATTTAGATCTTCTACCCATATTTTGATTGGGTTGTTTGATTTCTTGATACTGAGCTGCATGAGTTGTTTGTGTATTTTAGAGATTGATCCGTTGTTAGTTGCTACATTTGCAGATATTTTCTACTGTTCTGAGGGTTGTCTTTCATCTTGTTTGTGGTTTCTTTTGCTGTTCAAAACCTTTGAAGTTTTGCTAGGTTCCATTTATTTTTGTTTTTATTTCCTTAACTCTAGGGGGTGAGTCAAAAAGATCTTCCTGTGATTTATGTCAAAGAGTATTCCTTCTATGTTTTTCTCTACGAGTTTTATAGTGTCCATCTGTATGTTCGGGTCTTTAATCCATTTTAAGTTTGTTTTTGTGTATAATGTTAGAGAGTGTTCTAATTTCATGTTTTTTATATGTAGCTGTTCAGTTTTCCAGGCACCACTTCTTAAAGAGGCTGTCTTTTCTCCATTGTATATTCTTGCTTCCTTTATCATAGATTAGGTGACCATAGGCATGTGGGTTTATCTCTGGGCTTTCTTTCCTGTTCCATTGATCTCTATTTCTGTTTCTTTTGCTAGTACCATACTGTCTTAATTACTGTAGCTTTGTAGTATAGTCTGAAGTCAGGGAGCCTGGTTCCTCCAACTCTCTTTTTCTTTCTCAAGATTTCTTTAGCTCTTCAGGGTCACTTGGGTTTCCATACAAATTGTAAAAAAAAAAAAAAAAATTGTTTTAACTCTGCAAAAAATGCCATTGGTAACTTGATAGGGGTTGCATTGTATATGTAAGCTGCTTTGGGTCAGTCAGTTCAGTCGCTCAGTGGAGTACGACTCTTTTTGACCCCATGGACTGCAGCACACCAGGCCTTCCTGTCCATCACCAATCCCGGAGTTCACACAAACCCATGTCCATCGAGTTGGTGATGCCATCCAGCCATCTCATCCTCTGTCGTCCCCTTCTTCTCCTGCCCTCAATCCTTCCCAGCATCAGGGTCTTTTCCAATGAGTCAGCTCTTCGCATCAGGTGGCCAAAGTATTGGAGTTTCAGCTTCAACCTCAGTACCTCCAGTGAACACCCAGGGCTGATCTCCTTTAGGATGGACAGGTTGGATCTCCTTGCAGTCCAAGGGACTCTCAAGAGTCTTCTCCAACACCACAGTTCAAAAGCATCAATTCTTTGGCACTCAGCTTTCTTTATAGTCCAACTCTCACATCCATACATGACCATATGAAAAACCATAGCCTTGACTAGATGGACCTTTATTGGAAAAGTAATGTCTCTGCTTTTTAATATGCTGTCTAGGTTGGTCATAACTTTCCTCCCAAGGAGTAAGCATCTTTTAATTTCATGATTGTAGTCACCATCTGCAGTGATTTTGGAGCCCAAAAAAGTAAAGTCAGCCACTGTTTCCACTGTTTCCCCATCTATTTGCCATGAAGTGATGGGACCAGATGCAATGATCTTAGTTTTCTCACTGTTGAACTTTAAGCCAACTTTTTCACTCTCCTCTGTCACTTTCATCAAGAGGCTCTTTAGTTCTTTCTCTCTTTCTGCCATAAGGATGGTGTCATCTATGTATCTGAGGTTATTTCTCCTGGCAATCTTGATTCCAGTTTGTGCTTCTTCCAGCCCAGCGTTTCTCATGATGTATTCTGCATGTAAGTTAAATAAACAGGGTGACAATATACAGCCTTGACCTACTCCTTTTTGTATTTGGAACCAGTCTGTTGTTCCATGTCCAGTTCTAACTGTTGCTTCCTGACCTGCATACAGATTTCTCAAGAGGCAGGTCAGGTGGTCTGGTATTCCCATCTCTTTGAGAATTTTCCACAGTTTATTGTGATCCACAGAGTCAAAGGCTTTGGCGTAGTCAATAATGCAGAAATAGATGTTTTTCTGGAACTCACTTGTTTTTACGATGATCCAGTGATTGTTGGCAGTTTGATCTCTGGTTCCTCTGCCTTTTCTAAAACCAGCTTGAACATCTGGAAGTTCACAGTTCATTATTGTTGAAGCCTGGCTTGGAGAATTTTGAGCATTACTTTACTAGCATGTGAGATGAATGCATATGTGTGGTAGTTTGAGCATTCTTTGGCATTGCCTTTCTCTGGGATTGGAATGAAAACTGACCTTTTCCAGTCCTGTGGCCACTGCTGAGTTTCCAAAATTGCTGACATGTTGAGTGTAGCACTTTCACAGCACCATCTTTAGGATTTGAAATAGCTCAACTGGAATTCCATCACCTCCACTAGCTTTGGTCGTAGTGATGCTTCCTAAGGCCCACTTGACTTCACATTCCAGGATGTCTGGCTCTGGGTGAGTGATCACACCGTCGTGATTATCTGGGTCGTGAAGATCTTTTCTGTACAGTTTTTCTGTGTATTCTTGCCACCTGTTCTCAATATCTTCTGCTTCTGTTAGGTCCATACCATTTCTGTTCTCTGTTAAGCCCATCTTTGCATGAAATGTTCCCTTGGTATCTCTAATTTTCTTAAGAGATCTCTAGTCTTTCCCCTTCTATTGCTTTGGGTAGTATAATCATTTTCACAGTATTCTTCCAATCCAGGAACATGGTATATCTCTCCATCTCTTTGTGTCAGCTTCAGTTTCTTTCATCAGTATATTATAGTTTTCTGCATACAAGTCTTTTGCCTCCTTAGGTAGGTTTATTCCTAGGTATTGTATTCTTTTTGTTGCAAGGGTAAATGGGATTGTTACCTTGATTTCTCTTTCTGATCTTTCAAAGTTATTCTAAAGATATGCAAGAGATTTCTGTTTATAGTTTGTTCAACCTTAGTTTTCTTTTTGTAGAGTATCCATTTGGCTGCATCGGGTCTTAGCTGTGGTCCGTGGGCTCTTTGTGCCTCACGCGGGGCCCTTTGTTGGGGTGCGGGGCCTCTCTAGTCCTGGCTCCTGAGTCTTGGCTGTGGCCATGGGGTCTTCCTGCCCCCCGTGGGGCCCTCTGTTGGGGTGCAGGGCCTCTCTAGTCCTGGCTGAGTTGTGGCAATACATGGGCTTACTTGTCCCGTGTCATGTGGGGTCTTAGTTTCCTGACCAGGGATTGAACCTGCATCCCTTGGATTGCAAGGCGGATTCTTAACCACTGGACCACCAGGGACGTCCTGTGCGTTAATTTTGTATCCTAGTTTTACTAGATTCATTGATTACTTCTAGTAGTTTTCTGGTGGCGTCTTGAGGATTTTCTGTGCATAGTAATCATATCATCTGCAGACAGTGACAGTTTTACTTTTAGTTCCAATTTGGGTTCCTTTTAGTTGTTTTTCTTCTCAAATTGTCATGGCTGGGACTGCCAAAGCCGTGCTGAATAATAGTGGTTAGAGTGGACATCCTTCTCTTGTTTATAGTCTTAAAGGAAATGCTTTCAGTTTTTCTTTAAAATTATAGACCAGTATCACTGGTGAACATAGATGCAAAAATCCTCAACAAAATACTAGCAAACAGAATCCAAAAACTATATTAAAAGGATCATATATATCATGATCAAGTGGAATTTATCCCAGGGATTCAAGGATTTTTCAGTATACACAAATCAATCAATGTCATATACCATAATAACGAATTGAAGAATAAAAAATAGATGCAGAAAAAGCTTTTGACAAAATTCAACACCAATTTATAATAACTCTCCAGAAAGTGTGCATAAAATAATCTACCTCAACATATTAAAGGCAATATGTGACAAAGTAACAGCAAACATCATTCTTAGTGGTGAAAAAGCAGATATTTTGAGTAGTCCCAACTTGGGTGGGGGTGCAGTTTATATCTGTTGGATGCACAGGACAACCCCCCACTCCACCAGTATACAACAGGTTACCTGCCCTAGATATCAGTAGTGCTGTGGCTGAGAACCCTGCTCTAGACCCCAGTGGAACATTATGCCTTGTCTAAGGAAGGTTTGGCAAATGGGTCTTTGTCAAGGTGGTGCAGTTGGTAAAGAATCTGCTTGTCAGTGCAGGAGATGCAAGAAACATGGGTGTGATCCTTGGGTTAGGAAGAGCCCCAGATAAGGAAACGGCAACCCACTCCAGTATTGCTGCCTGGAGAATTCCATGGACGGAGGAGCCTGGTGGGCTACAGTCCATGGGGTCGGAAACAGTCGAACAGGACTGAGCATGCCTCTTGTATGCCTTGTCAAGGTGCAGGCTAGAAAGAGGCTAAAATTGTCTGTAAGTCATCTGGAGGCACCGTATCCACCTGGAACTTAGTGAGACCTTCTGCAGATAGAAAAGTTTGAGGGTTATATGACATTGCCTGAAATCCTTTAAAAATATAATGCAGCCCTTTTATTTGCAAGTTTCCCATTTTATCTCTGCCAGGTTTAATGTTTTTTCAACAGGAGAAAGTCAGCCACTGCTGTGTTGCTGTTGCTACTAACTTGTGTCCGACTCCATGGACAGCAGTCATCAGCCTTCTGTGTCCTTCACTGTCACCTAGGGCTTGCTCAGACTCACATCCATTGAATCAGTGACGCCATCCAACCACCTCATTCTCTGTCATCCCCTTCTCTTCTGCCTCAGTCCTTCCAGCATCAGGGTCTCTTCCAGTGAGTAGGCTCTTCACATCATGTGGCCAAAGTATAGGGTTGATTTCCTTTAGGATTGACTGGTTTGATATCCTTGCTCTCGAGGGGACTCTCGAGTCTTCTCCAGCACCACAATTCAAAAGCATCAGTTCTTCAGTGCTCAGCCTTCTTTATGGTCCAACTTGTACATCCACACATGACTATTGGAAAAGCCATAGCTTTGACTACATGGACCTTTGTCAGCAAAGCAGTGTCTCTGCTTTTTAGGTCTCTGTCTAGGTCTGTCATAGCTTTCCTTCCAAGGAGCAAGCAGCTTTTAATTTAATGGTGAGAAAATGAAATCTGCTTCCATATTTTACCCTTCTATTTGCTATGAAGTGATGGGACCAAATGCCATGATCTTTGTTTTTAGAATGTTGAGTTTTAAGCCAGCTTTTTCACTCTCCTCTTTTACCCTGATCAAGAGGCCCTTTAATTCTTCTCTACTTTCTGCCATTAGAGTGGTATCATCTGCATATCTGAGGTTGTTAATGTTTCTCCTGGCAATCTTGATTGCAACTTGTGCTGCTTCCAGCACGGCATTTGGCATGATGTACTCTGCACATGGGCTTCCCTGTTGGCTCAGACGGTAAAGCGTCTGCCTGCAATGTGGGAGACCTGGGTTTGACCCCTGGGTCGGGAAGATCCCCTGGAGAAGGAATTGGCAACCCACTCCAGTACTCTTGCCTAGGCTGCAGTCCATGGGGTTGCAAAGAGTCGTACACGACTGAGAGACTTCACTTTCACTCTACATATAAGTTAAATATGGGTGACAGTAAAGGCCTTGACATACTCCTTTCCCAATTTTGAACCAGTCTGATGTTCCATGTCCAGTTCTAGCTGTTCATTGTTACCTGCATACAGATTTCTCAGGAGACAGGTTAGGTGGTTTGGTATTCCCACCTCTTTAAGAATTTTCCACAGTTTGTTGTGATCCACGCAATCAAAGGCTTTAGCATAGTCAGTGAAAGTTTTCTGGAATACTCTTGCTCTCTCTGT
Source organism: Muntiacus reevesi (assembly GCF_963930625.1). Classification (NCBI taxonomy): domain Eukaryota; kingdom Metazoa; phylum Chordata; class Mammalia; order Artiodactyla; family Cervidae; genus Muntiacus; species Muntiacus reevesi. The sequence continues at coordinate 5,287,150 of NC_089264.1, forward strand.
GATCCAGAGACTATTGGTAATTTGGTCTCTGGTTCCTCTGCCTTTTCTAAACCCAGCTTGTACTACTGAAAGTACTTGGTTCACATATTGCTGAAACCTAACTTGAAGGATTTTGAGCACGACCTTGCTGGCATGTGAAATGAGGTGCATTTGTACCATAGTTTGAATATTTTTTGGCACTGCCCTTCTTTGAGATTGGAATGAAAACTGACCTTTTCCAGTCCTATGGCCACTGCTGAATTTTCCAAATTTGCTGACATATTGAATGTAGCACTTTAACAGCATCATCTTTTAGGATTTTCAGTAGTTCAGCTGGAATTCGATCACCTCCACTAGCTTTGTTCATGGTAATGATTCCTTAGGCCCACTTGACTTCATATTCCAGGATAACCATGGTGGTTATCTCAGTTATTAAGGCCTTTTTTTGTATAGTTTTTCTGTGTATTCTTGCCACCTCTTCTTAATCTCTTCTGCTTCTGTTAGGTCCTTACTACTTCTGTCCTTCATTGTGCCCATCCTTGCATGAAATGTTCCCTTGATATCTCTAATTTTCTTGATGAGATCTCTGGTCTTTCCCATTCTGTTGTTTTCCTCTATTTCTTTGTATAGAGAAGAAGAAGGCCTTCTTACCTCTCCTTGATATTCTCTGGAACTCTGCGTTCAGTGTGGTCTATTCCCTTTCTCCCTTGCCTTCTGCTTGTATTCTTTTCTCAGCTATTTGTAAAGTCTCCTCAGAAAAAAACCACTTTGCCTTCTTGTATATCTTTTTCTCTTTTTTTTTTTTTTTTTTTGTATTTCTTTTTCTTTGGGATGGTTTTGGTCACTACCTTCTGTACAGTGTTATGAACCTCTGTCCATAGTTCTTCAGGCACTCTGTCTACCAGATCTGATCCCTTAAATGTATTTGTCACTTCCATTGTATAATCATAAAGGATTTGATTTAGTTTATACCTGAATGGCCTACTGGTTTTCCCTACTTTCTTCAGTTTAAGCATGAATTTTGCAACAAGGAGCTGATGGTCTGAGCCACAGTAAGTTCCAGGTCTTGTTTTTGCTGACTGTATAGAGCTTCTCCATCTTTGGTTGCAAGGAATATAATCAATCTGATTTCGATACTGACCATCTGGTGATGTCCATGTGTAGTCGTCACTGGTGTTGTTCGAAGAGGGGACATTTACTATGACCAGTGCATTCTTTTGACATAACTGGTAGCCTTTGCCCTGCTTCATTTTGTACTCCAAAACCAAACTTGCCTGTTACTGTATCCAGGTATCTCTTGACTTCCGACTTTTGCATTCCAATCACCTATGATGAAAAGGACATCTTATTTTGGTCTTAGTTCTAGAAGGTCTTGTAGGTGTTCGCAGAACCATTCAACTTCAGCTTCTGGGACAAAGACTTGGATTACAGTGATGTTAAATGGTTTACCTTGGAAATGAACTGAGATCATTCTGTTGTTTTTAAGATTGCACCCAAGTACTATATTTTGGAGTCTTTTGTTGACCGTGAGGGCTACTCCCTTTTCTTCTAAGGGATTCTTAACCAACAACAGTAGATATAATGGCCATCTGAATTACATTTGCCTATTCCAGTCCATTTTAGTTCACTGATTCCTAAGATGTCGATGTTCACTCTTGCCATCTCCTGCTTGACCACATCCAGTTTACCCTGATTCATGGACCCTAACATTCCAAGGTTCTGTGTAGGGTTCCCTACACCATTTGAGCCAGGTACATCCATACTGAGCACCATGTCTGCTCTGGCCCAGCTGCCTCATTCTTATGGAACAATCAGAAAGTGCCCTCCACTCTTCCCCAGGAGCATATTGGTTACCTTCCCATCTGGGAGTCTCATCTTCTGGTGTCACATTTTTTTGGCCTTTTCATACTATTAATGGGATTCTCATGGCAAGAATACTGGAGTGGTTCGCCATCCCCTCTCCAGTAGACCATGTTTTGTCAGACCACTTTTCACTATGACCCATCCATCTTGGATGACCCTGACAATGTGGCTCATAGCTTCATTTGGTTACGGAAGCTCCTTTGGCACATCAAGGCTGTGATTCATGAATGGGATCCACTGCTATTGAGAGAATGAAAGACTGAAAGAATGAAAGCAGCTGAGAGAATGGAAACTAAAAACTTAGAGAATCTTTATTTAGATATTTCATATCTAAAAAATTTATAACTTACCAAAATGAAATTCATGCATTTCATAATTCATATATAATAAATTCATGAGCCTCTGCTTTATGAGGGGTTTTGGATTTCCTTTTAAGCTTAGATACAAGAGATGATTATCTGGTAGAAGGCTTTTTCCCTGACCTCTCACAGGGTAAATATCAACAGCTACGTGTGTGCTGTGCTTAGTCGTGTGCTTAGTCATGTCTAGCTCTTTGCAATCCTATGGACTGTAGCCTGCCAGGCTCCTCTGTCTGTGGGGATTCTCCAGGCAAGAATACTGGAGTGGGTTGTCGTGCCTTCTTCCAGGGTATCTTCCCAACCCAGAAATCGAATCCAGGTCTCCCACATGGCAGGCAGATTCTTTACCAGCTGAGCCACAAGGGAAGCCCAAGTGTATTGAAGTGGGTAGCCTATCCCTTCTCCAGTGGATGTTCTTAACCCAAGAATTGAACCGAGGTCTCCTGCATTGCAAGTGGATTCTTAACCAGCTAAGCTACCAGGGAATAGCTAGCTGTAAGTTACCTTAATCTACAAAAAGTAATAAAATGAAATTTGTAACAAAGGATAATTTAATTTTTACACGTGTCTGTGTATGAGAGTGAGTCAGAGACACTTGTTTCTATATCTGATTCCTCCTCGTGAGTTTCTTTTAGATTGACCTTGATGTCCAAGTTGCTCACATGGAAATTATTTCATTAACAGCATGGACACTCTTGGTCTCATTGCAGCTTTGAGCAAGACAAATAGAGAAAAGCTTTGTCCATCAAGTGCATTCATATAAAATATAACAACTGAGTGTTTCACAGGTTGAACCCACTCATAAGCAAACTGTATGTTTAGAACACCACAGATTCTGACAGTCCTCATCGTATATCACTAATTGTCCTGGGTTCTTCTGATTGCTTACTAGGTTTTCTTTTTAATTGTATTGGAGTCAGGATACCAGTGCCATGAAAAAGTTAACTAATCAGCATTGCATGACTTTCTGACATTGTTTATGTTAACCTCTGACAACAAGGAAAAATGCTCATTTGTGCTATGTTATGTTTCTGTTTGATGTGGCCTAGCATGAAAACAGTCCTAGGGAATCTTCACATTATGTATCTGCAATATGTGTATAATCTACCCATGATCCATCCTTGTCTTTGGTAGTCTTTGTAATAGTGGGCATGCTTCTTTACCTCCTGGCAAGCAATTCTTAACTATGAGGAAGCCTCCAATAAATTTCTGTTTCAAGGAACTTCAGCACTCAGATCCCTCCCAAATTTACAAACAGTGTGACTGTTTTTTTCTTCAGAGCTCTCTCATGATGTTGAATTTTTTAAATTCAGTTTCTTTGGGCAAAAATGTAACATTTGAAGTTTCTGTTCTTTTAAGGGCCATCTTTGCTCAAAAATATGACCTTTTATTAGCTGCATCACAAGGTGTAGGGTGTAGAGCTTTATAAATCCTGCCTTCTGAATGAATTCTGCCAAATGTTATTTGATTAAAGCCTGGCTAATTAGACTGCTGATGAATTCTGCCTTTGATAGATGATGCTGTTTAACTGACAAATAGATTGCCTCCATTTAGTAATGACTCCCCAGTTACAATGACAGAGGACAAGCTATTTGTCAGTTAATCTGTTTAATCATTCAGAAATAGAATTAATCAAGAACCTAATCATTTTGTCTCTAGTTAAATCTAGCTAATGAGTTAAAATGTGTGATTTATACTATGCATTCCACTCCACTCTGAAACAGTGTTATAAACAATTTCCTTACTACTTCTTTGGATTAGATTTTGTGCCCAATTTAAATGTTTCATAATGGAGAGAAAGACAGAAGAGAAGTAATGCAGTCGGGATGTGACTGATGGTGAAGTGAGGGTGCTGTGTGTGTTCTCTGTGGCAGAGGAGCGGCGCGGCCTTCACAGGCCCAGCGGCAGCCACGCCAGCCTGCAGATGGTGTAATGGTGTGCCCTCAAGAAGGCGACAGTTATTAGTAGATACTCTGCGGCCTAACCTGACAGTAAGGAGTCAGAAGCCTGTGTGGTTCCTAAGCTTTCTCTGCCACATGGTCCCTCGTCTTGTCACCGCTGATTATCCAGCCATCGTCTCTAGCGCACCGTACCGCAGGGACAGGCAGTGAAGGTTAGGATTGAAGTTCTCGTGCACCCATGCACACAAGCCTGGATTCGTCTGGACTGTCCGGTTAGGGCTAAGTGTATGCAGGAACATTCGAGAGCAGCAAAGATTATTTTCACAATTTTCAGAGAAAGGAAAAGGAATAATAGAGCCTTTGTAATAATATACCCTGTACTACTCAGCTTACTTTCTCTGTTCCTCTGTTTACCATGTGAAGGGTGGTATTTCTTTACCTTAGCTGATTGGGAGTAATGGAAGAAATTAGGAAGGAAGGGAGATGAGGGTTTCTTTTTTGAGAAAGAAAATGCATTTATTACCTTCTATTTGAGTTCATTTCATGTTCTTAAATTTAAGATAAGTGGCCTGTAATATCATGGCTCTTCCTGTGGTATAAACGCTTTATTTTTTTTTTTTTTTCCAGAGGAGGAAAATTTCTGATCAAAACACTTAGAACTACATTTTTCCTTTTAAAATTCTTCTTTAAACTGGGCAACAGTTGAAGAGATAATTGATGCTAAGAATAATGCAACATTTGAAAAGAGATTGCTTTTATTCAGGCTAGAGGGGGAAAGCTGTAAACATCATTTTCCTTAGACTGCCAAGAAAACAGTTACTTTTTTCTGTCGATTGTATACAGCTAATTAAAATATATTTTTCATATCCTGAAAATTAGATGTACAGTTACTTGGATATCTGGCAGTATGGTAGACTTCATATCCTGGAAAAGATGCTCTATACAAAACACCTATCATTGCTGAATAAAATAAAGCAAAATATCTGAATCTGTGAAACAGTAAGAGTGACCTCCAGGACCCAACAAACACAGCTGGAACCCGAGTCCAGAGTGGTGAGGTCAGGTTGAGGATGCAGTACCTTGCAGGGTGTCTGCAGTTTCAGTAAACTCAAGACTTGATTTTTCACAGTGATGGAAACGGAGACAAGCTCCGGGTTCAGGTTAGATGGCAGGATGGAGCCATATTCCACTGTAATTCTGGGATCTCAGAGAGGCTATGCTCAAAATGAAATCGGAGACTGGAAATAATGTACTTTTGACAGAGATGCTTGGGACATTCAGTTGTTTTGAGCTAATTGCTGACAAGAGAAAGAGTTCTCCTAAGAGTCTGTAACTACAGTCCTTCCCCTCAAATGTGTTTGGAGTTTGGACTTAAAATGCTTGCCTGACCAGAAAACCCTCAGGCAAGAAATAAACTTAAAATGATCTTTGACTGATAGCATCCTATGGTGCATGGCAGAAGCAAACACAAATGCTGTCTGGAGGGACTTACCCTCAACCTGAGGACTCACGGGCTTTTAACAGATAAGGACCACCAAACATGAGCGCATGATTCCAACTTCCAGGAACTCCCAGGGAAACAGGAGCCATGAGCAGGAGATAGAAGAAACCACAAGAAGCAGAACTAAACTTCCAAAGCACATAAGATAAGGATTTATCTAATAAAGAAAATTGTGTAAATGCCTAGAATATTTTAAAACAGGCATAAGGAGCACCAATAAAAAGCAAGATTGTATTAAAAGTTAAGCATAATTGAAAAGAGCTAAATGGAAAGTTCTAGAACTTAAAAATACAATAATGGAAATTGAAAACTCAAATGATCCTATTAGGTCATTAAGTTGTTCATATCTGAAGATCAACTGATTCTAAAGAAATACATAGAGTGCAATACAAAGAGATGGAAATGGCTAAGACAGGTTGAGAAATATAAAAAATAAAAAGACCTAATTGAGTTTGTAGGCTTTCATTCAACAAGAAATGAGAAACAAAACCATTTTCAGTCAAAAACAGAATTTACTCTCAGCTGATCCTTGGAAATTCATATACATAAGAACGCATGAAAAGTAAAGAAACTGTTAGTGTGTAGATCTTCATGAATCAGATAATCACGATGGTGTGATCACTCACCTAAAGCCAGACATCCTGGAATGTGAAGTTAAGTAGCCTTAGGAAGCTTCACTACGAGCAAAGCTAGTGGAGGTGATGGAATTTCAATTGAGCTACTTCGAATCCTAAAAGATGATTCTGTGAAAGTGCTACACTCAATTTGCCAGCAAATCTGGAAAACTCAGCAGTGGCCACAGGACTGGAAAAGGTCAGTTTTCATTCCAATCCCAAAGAAAGGCAATCCCAAAGAATGCTCAAACTACTGCACAATTGCACTCATCTCACACACTAGTAAAATAATGCTTAAATTTCTCCAAGTCAGGCTTCAGCAGTATGTGAACCGTGAACTTGCAGATGTTCAAACTGTATTTAGAAAAGTCAGAGGAACCACAGGTCAAATTGCCCACATCTGTTGGATCACTGAAAAAGCAAGAGGGTTCCAGAAAAAATCTATTTCTGCTTTATTGACTATGCCAAATCCTTTGACTGTGTGGATCACAATAAACTGTGGAAAATTCTTAAGGAGATAGGAATACCAGACCACCTGACCTGCCTCTTGAGAAATCTGTATGCAGGTCAGGAAGCAACAGTTAGAACTGGACATGGAACAACAGACTGGGTTACAAGTCGGGAAAGGAGTACGTCAAGGCTGTATATTGTTACCTGCTTATTTAACTTATGTGCAGAGTACATCATGAGAAACGCTGGGCTGGAAGAAGCACAAACTGGAAGCAAGATTGCTGGGAGAAATATCAATAACCTCAGATATGCAGATGACACCACCCTTACGGCAGAAAGTGAAGAAGAACTGAAGAGCGTCTTGATGAAAGTGAAAGAGGAGAGTGAAAAAGTTGACTTAAAACTCAACATTCAGAAAACTAAGATCATGGCATCTGGTCCCATCACTTCATGGCAAGTAGATGGGGAAACTGTGGCTGACTTTATTTTGGGGGGCTCCAAAATCACTGCAGATGTTTGACTGCATCATGGCTGATCTGCAGCCATGAAATTAAAAGACGTTTATTCCTTGGAAGGAAAGTTATTACCAACCTAGACAGCATGTTAAAAGGCAGAGATATTACTTTGCCAACAAAGGTCTGTCTAGTCAAGGCTATGGTTTTTTCAGTAGTACTGTATGGATGTGAGAGTTGGACTATAAAGAAAGCTGAGTGCTGAAGAATTGATGCTTTTGAACTGTGGTGTTGGAGAAGACTCTTGAGAGCTCCGTGGACTGCAAGGAGATCCAACCAGTCCATTCTAAAGGAGATCAGTTGTGGGTGTTCATTGGAAGCACTGATGTTGAAGCTGAAACTCCAGTACTTTGGCCACTTGATTCGAAGAGTTGACTCACTGGAAAAGGTCCTGATGCTGGGAAAGATTGGGGGCAGGAGGAGAAGGGGACGACAGAGGATAAGATGGTTGGAATGGCATCACCGACTCGATGGACATGGGTTTGGGTGAACTCCGGGAGTTGGTGATGGACAGGGAGGCCTGGCATGCTGTGATTCATGGGGTCGCAAAGAGCCAGACATGACTGAGCAACTGAACTGAACTGAACTGAGAGCTAAACCACAGTGATTGTGTAAAATAATAGATTCCATACTGGGCATTAAAAATCAAGATACAAATAAGATACTGTTACACATAACATGAAAGGGCATGCTAATTAGTACATGGGAAAGCAGACAAACTTTAGATTTTGTTAAACATGCATAATAAAAAAAATTTAAGGATAACCACTAAAAGAGTGGAAATAGAGTGTGTGAGTTCTATAATAATACAGGATCAATCCAAAACATGTAAGAAAATATAAGGGAGAAAAACTTAGAAAACAGCAAGATAAAAGCAAAGCACAAAATAAAATGTTAGAAACTGATTTAAATACATTTTTAATAATGATAAATATTAATAATCAACATTCTGTTGTATTTTATTATAATGGTAATATATTCTGACAATATAAATTTTAAATGATAATAAAAAATAATAAAAAGCAAAACTCACTAACTTGAAAAAGTGACATGAGCTTGGATTAAAATTTTTCAGTTGTATGCTATTTATAACAGATGTTCATCATACCTAAGATATAGACTGTTTGAAAGTAAACAAAGATGGATATACTAGGCAAATACCATTTCCTGTTTTTTAAAAGTGAGATATAGTTGACATATAACACTGAGTTTAAGTTGTGCAACGTTGATTTGGTGTGTTTGTATGTTGCAATATGATTCCATCATGGTGTTAGCTAGAACCTCCATCATGTCATATCATTATCATTGCTGTGGTAAGAACATTTAGGCTCTAGTCTTTTATCAGCTTTGCAGTATATACTATGGTACAGTTGACTGTATTCACATTGCTGTGCATTTAGTCTCCAAACTTACCTTCTAACTTGAAATTTGTACCTTTGACCAACACTTCAACAAGTCTCCCAACCCTCAGCAAATACTAATTTTAAAAAGCTTTTACAGCTATATTATTAACAAATTATTTTAAGGTGAAAAGGATGATATAGATAAAGAAGGTCACTTAAAAATGATAAAAGATCCTATTTTCCAGGAGTGTCATACTTTTAAATTTATGTATACTCATTGTGTACATGAGTTTCAAAATTTTTGTTAACTACAGTGATAGAATTCTAAGAATACCCTAGATATTGAAGTGTAAAGTTGTTTCTAAAATGATGCATCTTTCTTTAAAAATATGTGTTTATTTTATTTGGCCACTCCGGGTCTTACTTTTGCACATGGAATCTTTGTTGCCATGTGCAGGCTTATCGTCACCACACGTGGGGTGTTCATTCCCTGACCGGGGATCAAACCTATGCCCCCACACTGGGAGCCCAGAGCCTTAACCACCAGACCGCCAGAGAATTCCCAAAAATGGTTATTCACTTTGTAGAGCTACTTGGCCATTCTCAGAAAAGCTGAAGGTGCAATGCTACCTCTAGATATACGTACTGTAGGAAATTATGCTTGCTCATCTGTGTTCAAGTATACATTTGTATGAATGTTCAGAACAACATTATTTATAAGAATGAAAAATTGGGGAACACTTAAATATCCATTGCAGCAGAATGTACATAAGCAAATTGTGGTTTTGCCATTGCACGCAATACTATACTCATTAAGAGTGAATAAATAGGAGCTACATGTGTTCACAAAGATATTCCATTTCTTAAGCTGGCTGGTGGGTGTACATGTGTGATTATTTACATACTGTTTTGTAGGTCTGAATGTTTTTATAAGTTTTAAATACTAAGGAGAAAATAAACATAGAAACATGAAATTTAAAACTATATCTATACATACTACCTCAATTCAAAAAGCATCTATAGCAGTATTTTTAAGCTATGTTTGAAAAAAGATCTTAATGCAGTTTTACTTTAAACAAATCTTTTTATCAATGCTCTATTTAGTAACTGAGCAGCTGTTTTAATGAAGCAATGTTAATTAATTTATTTTGGAATTTATTTCAAGCTTAAAAGATGGTGACTTAAGTTTCTGGTGTCAAAGATGGCTAAGGAATTCAGGTATTTTTTTCCTTGTTCTGTGGAGATACTCTTTTCCTTAAGAGTGTATGATCAGCTATAAATAATGCCTCATTTTAAAAAGTAATTTAGATTTTTTAAAAGAACATCCTTCCTAGGAAAAAAAATATTGGACAATAACAATGAAAATACTTAAAGTCACAGTCTAGTTCCAAGGTCTTAAACTTAGCCTCAAAACTTGTTAAACATTTGGTCTGGGCTTTCACTTCCAGGAATCCCTTTGAGACAGTGAACAGTGTGCAGCATGTAAACCAGGGGTCCCAAACTGTTTTGTTCAATGATGCCCTTTTAGCAGGCACTCCAAGGTGAAAAGAAAACCTTAGAGAGTTCAGTCTAGCAAGTGGTGAGGTCACAGCAATTCTGCAGAATCTCCCTTCGGGCAGTCAGGACTGCATGGAAAGAAAGGTAGTGACTCTGATCCTGGAGCTGTGAACCACGTGGTCCCTGAAGACTGCCCAGCAGGTTTTGAGTAGTCCTGTTTTCCCCTGAGAATTTACAGTAATTCATGGCACCTCTGAGTGTGCTGCCGCACCCTGCAGAACTAGGTAAAAACGCTGCTGTGTGCCCCTTGCTGAGGACGACCCTGCCCTCACTGGCATTCCTGGCCTCTTCCCTGACTAGGAGAAGCCGTACAAGTGCTCGGAGTGCGGCAAGGCCTTCAGCCAGAAGCGCGGCCTGGACGAGCACACGAGGACGCACACCGGGGAGAAGCCTTTCCAGTGCGACGTGAGTGTGCCCCGCTTCCTGTCGTCCTGCCGGAACCCCCAGAGACGGGAGATGTGTGTGGGGTGTGTCCGTGCGTCCTTTGTGCCTGTGTGAGTGAGTGAGTGTGTGCACACACTTCACAGTGCTAGGCTATTAATGTCCTGTGCTCCTTATACCTTCTGATTGCGTAACCTGTATGTTTTTCCCCCCTAGTTTACTGGCAGCACATGAACTTTAATTTTCTTTAAGACATACTTGTACCCAGTTTTAATGCAATTGAGTTGTTATTCCAAGGTATAAATGCATGATGACTCAAGACAGCTTTCATGTGTCTGCCCAAGTCTTTTCACAAGTTAATTATAGTTAACCAGAGATTAACTGGTTATAGATATTTTTATTTATTTTGTTAAAGCCAAACAATCAATTCCTAAAACAAGTATAAATTGCTTTAAAAAGTGCCACTGCTGATTGTTTAGATTTTCTGCTTATGACATTTGAAGTGAAATGAAATTATAAACATAGTTGTTCACATTATTAATGTTCACGTTATTTCTGAATAGTATCCTTGTCAGTAAAATGAATTGAATCATTGATTAATTTAGAGAAAAATGGTTTATCGATGAACAGTGTCACCATTTTCTTCTGTAAGATTGGCAGTTGACAGAAAGTTGACACTGGTGTTAGGGAAAACACTTATTTCTAACACAAAAATAGCAAAAAAAGAGTATTGTAGTTTAGTGTAAAAAGAAACTTTGAAGTTGTGATGTGTGATATTGCCCAGTTCACAGTTATCTTTCAATGCTGAGGGAGACTGGAGGACTCGTCCCCTTGGCATACTCTGCAGAATGAAGGATGGGGTAAGCTGTCTGTAAGAAAGGAAATCACAGACACAAGCTGCTTTCCTTGTCTTCTTTCCATGAAACTCTGGTGGTAAGGTTAAGGCAGCAGTGTACTCCCAGGGGGCTGCTCACAAAAAATACCTTTATCAACAGTGAACTTCTGTAAGGAGAGAACGAGATGTGCATGTGGAGAGCTCTATCCCGAACAGGAGGTGCAGTCAGTTTAACAACTTAATGGATCGAACATTCAGTCCATTGGTGCTTTTACTGGAATCATTTTCATAAAAACAAAACTTAATTGGATCATTTAGTTACACAGCTACACAAGTGATACAAGATAGAAATGAAATATTAACTGTATAACGACATCTTTCTACCATCACACTACCTGACTTTTATTTATGCTGAATATCTTCGTAGTCTACCTCCTTAGTCTACTACTTACTGGACCATGATGTTATTTTTTTTGTTAATTATGTTACAAGCATGATGTTTTCCATTTACTTCTATCCCATTTACTTCTATCAGATGTTCATCTCTCTGGGCCTTATCTGCAGTCCAGACTGGTTTATTGAGGAAAGACGCAAGTTTAATGCCTCCAAAACTTCCCTGAAATTCAGCCTGCTCAGGGAACTGGCTGGCTGTTCAGTCTTGTCCTCTTAACCTACTTATTCCAGATAGAAGTCATCCTTTCTCACCCCACTGCCAGCCAACTCCTTCCTGAGTATTAATAGTTCTCAAATCCGTTACCTCCTCTGTTTTTGTTCCCACTAGCTGTGCATAGCCTAGACCGTCACCCCACTATTTATTACATCCAACCTTCAGTGTATGTGTTCTCCACCCTCACCAAGATGATTTAAAAAAAAAAATCAAAATGAAATTCACATAAAATTAACTATTTTAAAGTGCACCATTTAGTGGCATTTAGTACATTGACAGTAACTGTGCAGCCATCCCCTTGGTTCGAAAACATTTTACCATCTCCAAGTAAAGTTCCATACGATTTTCTCACTCTCCCAGACCCTGGCGAGCGCCAGTCTGCTTTTCTCTATATATGTACCTATATTTTGTATTTCTGCTATGAGTGAATCATATAGTATGTGACCTTTTATGACTGACTTCTCTCACTTAGCACGGTGTTCTCGAGGATAATCTACACTGTAGCTTGTTTAGTGCGTTACCTTTTATGGCTGAATGACGTTCCCTTGTATATATGTCACAGTTTGTTTATCTGTCAGTTGATGAATGTTTGGGTTGTTTTTACCTTCTGGCTATTGTGAATACTGCAGAAACAAAGTGTTTATACATGTTTTAAGTACCTGTTTTCAGTTACCTGGGTTGTGTACCTAGAAGTGGAATTGCCGTGGCCATGTGGTGATGCTGTGTCTGAGTTTTTGAGCAACTACCATACTGCTTTTCACAGTAGCTGTATGTACCATTTTATATTCCCACCAGGAATACATGAGCATTCCAGTTTCTCATCATTCAGTATTTTCTCTTTTATAAAATTATATTCATCTTAGTAGACGGGAACTGGTGTATCATTGTTTTGATTTACATTTCCCAAGGGATTAATGATGTTGAATATCCTTTCAGCAAATGTATGTGCTTGTTTTTTTGTTTATGTTCTTTGGAAAAATGTCTGTTCAAGTCCTTTGCCCATTTTAAAACTGTGTTGCTTGTCTCTCTGTTGCTGAGTGTGAGACACTAGATATTAGACCCTTATCAGATATGATTGCAAAGATTTTCTTTCATTTTATTAAATATATGTCCTCTTTTCACTTTCTTTGTGTTCTTTGATACACAAACCTTTTCAGTTTTGATGTCTAACTTATCCATTTTCTCTTTATCACTATGTGATTTTTGTCCTGTTTGAGAATATACTGCCAAACTCAAGGTCATAAAGGTTTACCGTTACCTTTTTTTCTAAGAGTTTTCTAACTTTACCTCTTAGGTTTAGGTAACGTAAATCCATATTGAGTTGACTTTTTGTGTATGGTGTGAGGTAGAGGTCCATTGTTTTGCATTTTTTCAGTCTTTTACTATTGAATATGATGTTAATTGTGCATTAAAAAAATAAGTTCCCTTTATTATGTTGAGGAAGTTTTCTTCTAGTTTCTAGATAGGAGTTTGAATCTTGTCAAATGCTTTTCTGAATCATTTGACATGATCATTTTGTTTTCATTTTGTCCTGTTAATGTTTTATATTACATTGTTTGATTTTTTTTTTGTTGTTGTTGTTGAACTGCCATTACAGTCCTGAGATAAACACTGCTTTGTCATGGCTGTGTGTGTGTGCGTGCTCAGTCATTTCTGACTCTCTGTGACCCCATGAACTGTAGCCCGCTAGGCTCCTCTATCCGTGGAATTTTCCACACAAGAATACTGCAGTGACTTGCCATGTCCTCCTCCAGGGCATCCTCCCAGCCCAGAGACTGAACCTGTGTCTCCTGCATTGGCAGTCAGTTTCTTTACCACTGAGCCACCTGGGAAACCCCTTGTCATGGGTAATTCAGCTTGTTAGGGGTTTTTTTGTTTCATCTTGTTTTCTGATTGTTCATTTGAAGATTTTTTCATATATTTTCATAGTGTTCTTTCATTGTAATATCTCTGGCAGTGATATCAAGGTCATGCTGACCTCACAGAGTGAGTTAGCAAGTGTTCCCTCCTCTATTTCTTGAAAGAGTGTGAGAGAATTGGTGTTAATTCTTCTTTAAATGCTTGGTAGAATACATCAGTGAAACTCCTGGGTTCTAGACTTTTCTTTGTTGAGAGGATTTTTGATTTGATCTTTTTACTTGTTACAGGTATCCTGAATTTTTCTATTTCTTGTTGAGTCAGTTTTAGTATTTGTGTATTTCTAGGAATTTGTCCATGCTGACTAGGTTATCTAGTTTGTTGGCGTGCATTCATAGTGTTCTCTCAGTGGACTTTCCTGGTGGCTCAGATGGTAAAGAATCTGTCTGCAATGTGAGAGACCAGGGTTCAGTCCCTGAGTCAGGAAGGTCCCCTGGAGAAGGGAATGGCTACCCACTCCAGTATTCTTGCCTGAAGAATTCCATGGACAGAGGAGCCTGACGAGCCAAGAGTCGGACACGACCGAGCGACTGACACACACTTACAGTCAGTCCCTTGTGTTTCTTTGGGTTTGGTATTAATTCCTCAGTATTAAACTCAATCATGTGCTTCTCTGTGATGACTTCTCACAACCTCTAAGGTAAAGTCCACCTTTCTACTTGACTGAAGAATTATTATGGTCTTTGTCAATTCTTGCTATTTTGTATCTTAATAATCCCTTATGTGTCAGTACTCTGCAGTTTCTTTGCACTAACACTAACAGTTTCCTGAAGCAGCAGTATCGTTTTATATCTGTCTCTTGTTCCAGGTGGCTTGCATGCGCTACTCCTTACGCCTGGAATGTCTTGTTCTGCCTCTGTTCCCACTGCCGTGTGTGTGTGTGTATGTCTATATATGTGTATGTCTGCTGTATACATGTCTATATATGTGTATGTCTGCTGTATACGTGTGTGTATGTATACATGCATATGTGTGTATGTATGACGTCTGAGTGGCACTTGAGTGGCATGGCGTAAAACTAAAGAAGCTGCTGGGCATCTGTCTCAGTTCCTTACAGCTGTTTGTCAGCATGCCACTTCACTCGTCACGCTACCCTAACCCCTTAGGCCCAGCCACTCCAGGCAGTGCAGCTCCCCCACGTGCAACACCTATTGAAATTTAAATGTCTTTACTACTGCACATATGGTCCATGACTTCCAAATTCTTTTTTCTCCTGCCTTGATCTCTCTTTTGGACTCCAGGCAAATAATGTGGATTGCCTGTACAGCACGTCTCCTCTCTCTGAACATGTTTCCTTCAACTGCCCAACTCTCTCTGAGAATTCCATCTCCAAATAGCCCAAACCAAAGTCTGAGCCTCATGTCTCATCGCTTTTCCCCCTCAGCTATAACCAGTAGCTTCATCTGGTTGAGATTCTGTAGTAGGAAGGGCACAGTGATCCACAGTTTGTATGTATTCTCTGTGATTTCACTACAGTCCAGAAATGCTGTGTCCAACTCTTTGCAACCCCATGGACTGTAGCTCGCCAGGCTCCTCTGTCCGTGGGATTTCCAGACAAGAATCCTGGAGTGGGTTGCCATGCCCTCCTCCAGGGGATCTTTTCAACCCAGGGATGGAACCTGCGTCTCTTAGGTCTCCTGCACTGGCAGGGGGTTCTTAGCACTAGTGCCCCTGGGAAGCTCCTTTCTAGGAAGCAGTTGAGGCTCCCAGGGATCGAGTGGCTTGCCTGTCTCTCACTGCTCGTAACTGGCCAAGTCAGGATTCCAGGGGTCAGATCCAGGCAGCTGCCTCTCAGCCCCAGGGGTTCCCGACCCTTTTTGCTTCTCTGTGTTTCTCAAACCCATCACCCTCTCTAAATCTCCACTGCCACCATCACTTTTCTTTCTCACTCCCTGCATCCAGTGCAGTGGCAAATCTGATTGAGTCTGTAAATAAATTAAGACTGAACAATTCTCACACTTGCACAGCTACCGGCCCAGTTTCCTGTGCAATAGCTTTTTTATTTTTTAGCAGGAGCATAGTTGCTTTACCACGCTGTATTATTTTCTGCTGTACAACAAAGTCAATCAGCTGTAAGTATACTACATCCCCTCCCTCTCGCCACACCCACCCCACCCCTCTGGGTGTCACAGAGCAGGGCGGGGGGTGCATTGAAGCTTAGCGCTAACACGTATGCACTGCCATGTGTAGAGCCGCTAGCTGGGGGGGACCTCTGTACAGCACAGCAAGCTCAGCTCAGGCCAGGAGCTTCTTAACTGGTCTCTCTGCTTCTGTCTTTGCTCCTGACCGTGTGTCCTCCACTGGCCGCCCACAGGGATCTTTCCAGCGCCTGAGGCAGGTTTCATGTAGCATGTAGATTGTGTATTGTATGAGCCTCATTTGCTCAGACTCAATGCCTGTTCGTCTCACTTAGAGTGAAAACCAAGGTCTTACCAGGGTCTGGATCGCCTCTCTGACTTCAGCACCACCTCCACTCACTCCACTGCTTGGCCCCCGTGCTGATGGTCCAGATGTGCTGAGCGCGCCCTGTGTGTCGGCCTTTGCATCGCTGCCCCAGCCTGGAGCGCCCTCCTCGGGGATCTTCATGGCCTGTCCCTGTGCTGCTGTCCGTTCCCTGCTCAGGTTTCTGTCTCTCTCGTTTTCATTCCTTTCTTAACCTTCACCCCACAGTGGTCTTCTCCTTCACTGTACTTACATTCCCCTGAAACAGGACACATTTTAAAATCATTTATCATCTGTCACAAGCTCCACAACAACAGTGTTTCTCTTCTTTGTTTATTGCTGTATTTCCAGCCCTAGAACAACACCTAGCATGTAAGAAGCATTCAGAGAATATTGTCAAGGAGTGAACAAATGAATTTATGACCACTGTCTTAATCTTAGTGTGTGTCCAAATCATTTCTGACTTGGAGTGGAATATTATTTGGCCCCCCTGACCCCAGTTGTGTACCCTGTAGCTTGCTGACTAAATTATACCTTACCATCGGTCTCATGTTCAGTTCCCACCACTTGCAGAATATACATCCTTCCATCTTCTATTATGATTGCCAAGGTCTCTCGGGTTCAGCTCCAGCCTTCTAACTTCCTTCTCCCAAGTTATCCCTCTGACAGTCTCACATCTTCAGCCTTAGTGCATGGTTTTCACCTCCCCCCCCGAGCCTGCTCTCTGCTCCTCTGTACCTGTGTGTGCCTTCCCTTTCCCTGGAATGTTGCTGCCCACCTTAGGACACTGTAACCCCTGCGCCTCTGGGCAGAGCTCAGCACACCCTCCTCTGTGTCTGTCTTGACATTAAGTCCGTGGCATTGCCAGCATTTCTCCTTAGCACCCTGGACTCCACAGGGCAGGAGAGAGTGATCCTTGTCAGTGTGCTCCTTACTGAAGCAGTAGACACACTCCGTGTGGTACGTACTTGTTAACTGAAAGTGTCTGTATGGAATTCTAATGCTGTATCCAAGGACTTTTTGTTAAACATGTTGTTTCACTGTTAAGACAAAATCAGTTTACCTTCAGCCTAGATAATAAAATTTTTTCCCCATTTTTGATCCTGTGAATTAATACTAAGGTGGCATAGGTTGAAGGGTTGTATTGCAGGTGGAAAGATAGAAAAGGAGGCATCCCTGTTGGAAGTCCTTTCTGCTCTCCCATATTTTTAAAAGACTATAATCATCCTTAGGTTTGACCAGTTTATACAGAGCATCAGTTTGAAGCCTCTTAATGACTGCATTTAAGCTCATGAAAACCTAGCTTTTAACATGTAGGTAGTCAATTTCACAGCCATGACATCACTGCTCTGCTGACATTTAATCTTCTGTCCTGGCCCTCATTCAACAATCTGCCAGATCGTCGCCGTCCCGTGTCCTGTTGGAGCTTCCAGGACGCCTTAATTCCGAGCCATCATCCATGACCCCAGCGTCCTGCGCAGCCCCCTTGCTGTCTGCCCAGCTCGCCGCACCATAGCTCTCCCGTGGTGACTATTTAGGTGGCCTCCACTGTACCCCTCACAGCACACTGGTGAGGTGAAGTGTCTGAGAGTCCTTTTTTTTTTTCCAAAGAGATTTTCACTTCTGAAAAAAATGGAGCAGCCAGGCAAATGGAAGAAAGTACAGGGGGCTCGCATCTCTCTGTTTGAAGTGAGCGCCTTTAGTAATAGCTGGCCATGGGAGGTGGTATAGACTCTGAACCCAGACTGTCTGGATTTAAGCCCTAGAAACCTCTTCCTACTTCTGTGACCTTGGGCAGCCTGCTCAAAATGGAAGTGTGGGTTGGTTTCCCTCTGTAAATTGGGGATAATGGTACTGGTATCTGTCTAAAAGGGATTGAGAACTGAACAAGCTGATGTTTAGAAATGGTTGAGGGTGGTTCCTGGCATGCAGTGAAAGCAGCTGTTACTGCTTAAACCTAGTCCCTGTGCCCGACACTGAAATAAAACGGTGAACAAGACGCCGTGTCCTCGGCCCTCATAGAAACCACATTCTTTCGGAGTATAGACTTAAATCAGCCTGAATAAATGTCTGATTGCATTTTATGATAAAGACTGGGCAAGGGGAAAAGGAGGGTGCTATGAAGGAGTAGTTAGGGAAGATTCTCTGAAGAAGTGCCTCTAAGTAACCTAAAAGATGGAATCAGCCATGGGGAAAAGCACGTTCTAGGCTCAGGGAACAGAATAGATCAAGGCCTGGTAGTGGGAAAAGGGTGGGGTGTTAGGGGAAGTAAGAAGGCAGGTGGAGCTGGAGCTCAGTGAGGGAGAAAGAGAGGCACCAGTGCAGTGGGAGAGCAGACTGGGGGCCTTTCAGCCACAGCAAGGAATTCGTTTTGAACCTAATTTTCACAGGAAGCCATTGAAGAACTTGGTATCTGTTGTTCCTTTGGACATCAAGTTTAGAGTAAGGAGCCAGGGGGAGAGAAAATAGGGAATACATTTTAATTCTTTCTTATTTATGATCCCAATGGTTCATTTAGACTTATAAAACAATTTAGAGTTTCTTGTACTTGAAAATAATCTCTAAAGATACCTTCTTTGGTTTTTCCAGAATTATTCCATAGCCTTTTAACTTATTGCTCATGGGGGTCGTATCAATCATCTGTCTAACTTCCTCCTCCTTTCTCTTCTTTTAATAAATATCAGTGGAGTGACTACTCTTGCCCTCCTGTTCTTTAGACTAGTAAGGAGAGACATTAGAAAGCACACAATTAATTGATTACACTCGAGGTGAGTGTTACCCAGGAACCGTAAAGGCCACTATGAGAATGTTTAGTGGAAGACTTCTCCTGCCAGACAGACCCTGAGGAACACATGGGAGGCAGCTAGAAAAGAGCAGAGAGAAAGTGCTGAGGTAGGAAGGTGTGGTGTCTTCATCAGCCTACACTAAAGCTGAGCGGTTGGGCTAGAGTTCAGTGAGTTTCCATCAAAGTAAGGAAGGATCCAGGGAACAATTTGTAGGTAGCAATATGATATTTGTACTTTGAAAATCTTCCAGCTGCTGAGTGGAGCATGGACAGAAGGGGTAAGGGTGCATGCAGAAGGATTCAGGTAGTGTTTATAACCTGGGTACTTTTGACAGTGTGAAATTGTCCACAAGTCACAGGAAATTTGCCTCTCTGCCCCTCTACAACATGCAGGCAGTAACCCCCATTCTTCAGGATGGTTACACATCCCCCCAGTTCCGAACATTTTCCTGAGAGGAGGGAAAACTGTACCACTGTTTAAGAACAAATGACATTGGCTACTGTAATAACCTACACTTTGGTTTTCAGAGGGAGGTGCTGCACATCCCAGGAGGCTAGGAGGCATCCATGGGGAAGCAGGAAGGAAAAATTACAGCTTTAATCCCTGCTCATCATCCATGATCAGAGTGGGAACAGAATTAAGCTTTGTTATCACTGAACAGAGGGCTTGGTGCCCTGGTTCCCAGGTAGTCTCGTGTGATGCACACACCAAGTGTGACCTGAAGTGAGAGCAGCAATCCCACAGTGATGCAGGTTATCTCTCCTCCATTTCTGCACATTGTTAGCTTTGTGATTTATGTGCCCATGAAGTAGGAATGTGGATTCTGCTATCTGTTCTAAAATAGAGTATGGAAGAGTCCTATACAGAAACCACAGGTTGAAAATGATATTAATAATATAAGTACAAAGTAACAAAAAGAAACAGCAGAGTTAAAATTACTAGTTAGCAGTAAATTTAGATTTAAAAAATGACACCGTCATATCTGAAAAAAAGTAAACCAAAATTTGAAAGTATCCAGAAGAGACACTTATTTGTCTACACTTTTGTTAAAGATGACTTTGAGTCTAAATATACTGTATCATATCTTAGACATTACCTAATGAAAGTATGAGGTCATAATTATTAGCACAAAACTTTGCTTCATCTTTTTCACATGCTTTTAAAAGTTTGTCTTTAATAGTGTAACTTACATTTATACTATTAGCACACTTGGTATATTTTATTGACAAGTACAGATGAGTGGTACCTGCTGAACTGTCTCCTTTGGCTGGAGAAGCACTGGTCTAGGCAGGTGGTGGTTTGTGCTCAGGCTACGGCAGAGAGGTGGAGACAATTACATACCTTCTAGAAACGTGCATGCGGGAGAAGTGGCGTGACTCAGTGCGGTGGGAACCAGGGAGACGTAGGATCGAGGCTGAGCCAGATCTCCAGATGTCAGACAGGTGGCACCTTTTTTTTTTTTTTAAGAGAATTAGATTTGGGAGACAGTCTTTTTATTTTTTTTAAATTAAAGTGCAGTGGATAAGTTACAGGTGTACAGTATAGTGACTCACAATTTGAAAGGTTATATTTCTTTTACAGTTATTATAAAATATTCGCTATACTTCTGTGTTGTGTGTCTTGTAGCTTATCACATCCCTGGTAGTCTGTGCCTGTTCACCCCCTGCCCCTGCACTGCCCCAGCCGCCGCCTCGCTCTGGTAACCACGAGTTCGTCCTCTGTGAGTCTGCTGCTTCATGTTGTAGTCACTAGTTTGCTGTGCTTTTTAGATTCCAGTGCTGTTTAAGACATGGTAAATTTGAAATATCGTATTCAACAAGCATTTAAATCCTCCACTGTACAGATCAGGAGAGTAGACCAAATCAGAGACAGATTTTGGCAAGTGAGCTCCATATAAAGAGGCACAAAAAGCATGAGGATGACCAGGGGAGAAAACAGCTAGTGAGTGGAGACGTGGGCTAAGGAACAGACATTGTGATGAGGGGGACACGGCCAGAAAAAATAGAAGAGACTAGGAGAAACTAAATGCAAGGCAGAAGGAAAGGGCCAGGTATGTCGTACGATGCTGAAACTTCAGGCTAAATGAGGTTTCCGGAGTCCTGCGGCCATGTGGAGGTTGGTGATGCATCAAAGTAGCTTAGAGTTAAAAAGTACTCACTAAGGCAGAATTCTGGTGGGAGTGCGCTTGAGGCGTGAATGGAACATGATGATGTGGATCCTTCTATCAACAAAGTATACTTTTTTCATTCCAAAGTGTAGTATTTGCTTTCTAATTATAAAAGTTTCCTTTTCTGTTTCAGAAAAATTAGGAAATACGGAAGGGAATAAAGATAGAAATAAAATGATCAAATATCTCAACTGATATCAACTAATATTAATGTCAGTCTCTTGATATTTTTCCTCATACTTATTTACACAGATACAGTTATGATCTTTATTTCAGTATAGTAAATTAAATTGTACATTACTATTATTCTGTTTTCTTGCCTTCCCTTGCCTTTTAGTATTTTTTGAAGTATGATTTTTTTTTAACTAGCTGAGAAGTATTTCTTCATCTGATTATATAAAAAATGAATATACTCTTAAACTTTGGGCAAGTAAGTCATTTGTAATACTCCACTTCTGTAAATAATTCCATGATGAACATCCTATTTGTACATCTTGAACTAAGAGCTCTTCATACAGGTAGCATTCCTGGTTCTTTTAAGGCTTGTGAAAATACTAATAACCTCTCCATGCAAGATGCTTTGGAGTAAGGGCTTCTCAGTACCATTACCCTCCCATCAGCATCATTTTCTGTACCTGTGCATATTCCATTCCCTGTTTTAGAATCATATTTGGGCATATGTGTGTGTGTTAGTTAATAAGTGCATTTCTTGAAAATCGCATGAGTTTGCATTTTCCTTTTTACTCTAATTTCAGTCTTAAAGGGTACTCAGTATTTTATATCACTTATCATAACTTGTGTATTATATCATCTGTCCTTGTATTTCATGCCCTTTCATATTCTTGAGTTTTTCCTTTTTATTCCCTGATTTTTACTACATGAAACTACCCTGCTTTGTTTCTCAGAGACTATTTAAAGGTATGTGCTCTGTTTTAAATTATGGCTGTAAAACTCACTTCACAAGAAGTGTCCTTTCCTAAGCTTGATTGGAAGCATTGTGTGTGTTCTGGAAAGTTATTCTGTTTGCCTTAAAATCATTTGTATGTTACGGGGAGCTGCTTCTCTTGATAGTAGCTGTGCTTTCTCTCAGATTCCATACCTGGTGACTGGTGTGGTTTCCTCTTTCCAACCTGCTGATGATTCTTCTGACAGAGAAGATGAAAGAGAAGAAAACAGGCACTAACGTTTATTGAGTGTCTGCAATATAGCATCTATTTGCATAGGTTACCTCATTTAGTCTTAATTCTGGGAGGTAATGTTCATTGTGATCATTTTATAGGTGACAGAATTGAAGTTAAAAGGCATGATTTGTTCATTGAAACTTCCTTAGTAAGTGACAGAATCAGATTGAAACTCAGTGAGTTAATTCAACAAATACTTAGTGCTTAGTCTGTAGGCACTGTCTACCCCTTAGGATATATGAGTGAACAGAACATACGAAGATTCTCTGCCTTCCCATGAAGGTCTGAGGTCAGGGTGCCGGAGTAGTTGAGGTTTTAGTGATGGGCCTCCTTCCTGATTGTGTCCTCACACGGCCTTCCTTGGCGTGTGCAGGCAGAGACAGAGAGAGAAGAGAATCTGTTTCTCTTCCTGGTTTTGTGAGGGTGTGAATCCCATCACAGGACTCCATCCTCGTGAGCTCATCTACACCTAAGGATCGCCCAGTTCTTGCACCTCCATAATCATCACATTGAGGATTAGGGCTTTAACTTAGGAATTTTGAGGAGACACAAGCATTCAACCCATAGCAGACTCTAAAACTTACTTCCTTTAGACCATACTAGGCTGCTACTTCTGTATAATGCAAAATACATTATTGGATTACTCTCTCTCCTTACCACATTGGGGGCTTGCCCTTCTGAATTTCTTGTTGCTATCAACATAAAATCCCCCTTCTCCTATAAAGAGAGAGGTGAATATTTTTATTTGCTTTTGTATTTTCACAAGCTTCACCTCATTCAAAATTTCAGCTTCCATTCCAGTATTTTACCGGCCTTTACCTCTCCCATTGTATTCATTTTGTTTTTCATGGAATTTTCACATTATTTAAGTGTGGCTTATTTTACAGTGCATGTGCTTTTGAAGAATTCAAATAAGTGGAATTTTTGTGAATAACACCAAACTTTTAGTGAAAACTTGGTACTATAAAAGATTTCCATTTCATTTTTACTTTTGTATGATTATGGCTCACATCTTCTGGGATAATTTAATATTTTCAGTTATTCAGCTGTTTAATGTCTGATGAGCTAGGTGGCAATGTGGCAGAGATTACATGAAGAAAACGTGTTAAATGAAGTACTTTTATTGGAATACTGAGTATGTTAGGATGCTTAAAGCAGTGTTAATCTTTTACTTCACAAATGGGTCCAAATTACTCACTAGTGAGACACGTCTTGTGCTACTTATGCCAAGTACTAGATAGATGCCATCTAGACCATAAGACATTTTGTTTAATAAGAGGTTTAATATGAAATCATTAATATACTCCATTATGAAAAGAAAAATACTGTTTCCAGGGAGTTGTTTCCCTAGAGATGTTTAAACATAGTAGGTGGGGGAAGGGAGGCATGTTGGTACACAGAAGACACATACTCAATGCAGACACCTCTTGGAGCTGTAATTGTCTTTACTTCTTACCTTGCATGTTAAATCCCATTTATTTCAAGAGCACTTTTTTTGTTTT
Source organism: Muntiacus reevesi (assembly GCF_963930625.1). Classification (NCBI taxonomy): domain Eukaryota; kingdom Metazoa; phylum Chordata; class Mammalia; order Artiodactyla; family Cervidae; genus Muntiacus; species Muntiacus reevesi. Next base: position 5,311,107 of record NC_089264.1, read on the forward strand.
TATGCCTGTCAGCACATATTGATAATAGGAATTTGCATAATGTATATTGTGTAAGTGATTATTGTTCTTCAGTCGCTAAGTCATGTCCGACTAAGCCTAACTCACCATGCTCTGTCTGTGAGATTCTGCAGGCAAGAATACTGGAGTGGGTTGCTATTTCCTTCTCCAGGGTATCTTCTCAACTCAGGGATCAAACCCATGTCTCTTGCTTGGCAGGCAGATTCTTTACCTGGTAAAGAAATTCTTGGCAGGCAGATTCTTACCTGTGTAAGTGATAAATTTGTGTATTTTCAGATTTTTTAATATAATATGACTGGTATCTTTGGGTCTTTTCTAGGTTTGTGACTTGGCTTTTAGCCTGAAGAAAATGCTGATCCGACACAAGATGACTCATAATCCCAATCGTCCGCTGGCAGAATGCCAGTTTTGCCATAAAAAGTTTACAAGGAATGACTACCTCAAAGTGCACATGGACAATATCCATGGGGAGGCTGACAGCTAATGGTAGCTGCAAAGGAATTAAGCCATTCAGAAGGGCTCCTAATAGGAAACCCAGGTCTCTCACCTGATTAGCATAGCAGTTCACTCACTGGTCTCGCAGTTCTTATTTGCCTACCTTTAGAGTCTGTACATACATATGCAAAAGGACAAAAAACACTACTTTTATTAAGAAATAGTAAAAATGGAAAACAATAACTTTGTAACCTTCCAAAATACTACTTTCGTTATGCCTTTATGGAAAAGGAGCTATGCCATCTTCTTGGCCATCTCTCTAGTGAAGTTTATTAACATACTCTCTGTCAGGCTTTTTTATTTTATTTTTATCCTTATGTGTGTGCATTAGTATGTGCTGGTTATCACAATTGGTTATTACTAATTTAATCAGAAAGGAGTTAAGATTTCCAAGATAGTTTCATTACAGATAAGGATAAGAGCTAAGAGTTTTCCAAGTCTCAAGTATAGTAACAGAATAAAACTTGCTATTTGTGAAACAGGCCAAAAGTTGATGGTCCTCCATAGCTCTTTACAACAGATGAGTTTAAAATAAATAGGTGTTTAAGAACTAAAACATCTACTGAAATTTTGCTCATTTTAGACAATCCTCAGGAAACATTTCCTCATCATTCAGTTGCTGGCATTCATGGTCTGGAATACTTCTATCAACACAGAAGTGGCCATAACACTTAAATTTGCCCAGCTGATTCTCCTGAGTTTATACTCGCTTGCTTTAGAAGTTAACCACAGATGGCTAACCGTGGAAACAACATGGGCTCTCACTGTCTACTGGCTGACGGAGCAGCAGGACGGTAGGTGCATTAGGATGCTGACCTGGCCCCTTACCCGCTCATTGCATCGGAGAGCACAGAGCCTGTCTGTGCAGATGCAACAGTCCTCAGAGCATTTACATTCTGTTTCTCAAGAGACATTCTCCAGAATCTTGGCAGTAGGTGATTCTGAAACACTTTTGAATTACTCTCAATCCTTTATAATTAGGAATCCAGAAAAAAAAACACAACCCTGGCAGTTGTTACGACTGAAATGATCACCGATGTTTAAGGAAAATTGAAGCAAGACGCATAATTTCTTCCTTTAGGTTTTATTTCAGTTCAATACTTGAGAACAACATACAATGAACAGCTTGTCTTGGGAGAAGATATGATAAAATGTAATAATGTTGTTAAAGTAGTATAGAAGAATCCCAACCAGCAAAAACTTAAAATGAATCCCAATTCAAGAACTTTTCTATTTGGAGCCCATTCAAAAGAGAAAACGTATAATTTTCAGGAAGTTATTTAATTCTAATCATTTGTGGAGAAAGGTTATCTGAAGACACAGTTCTCTGAAATCAGGAATCTTGTTTTAGAATTATATTTATGCTCAGTTCCAGTTCTAAAAAGAAACAATGATTCATTATAGATATTTAAAGTCTGTGAAAATACTAAATTTGAAATTCACCAGAGGTAATTTTTAAAAATATAAATGCCTGGATTATAATTTAGAAGATGTCTGAGTATGGCTATATGAAACATTTGTTCTGAAATTATAGACTGTATTTTATACAAATAGATTTTGGTCTTGTTTCTTGCTATGTCATTTGTTTCAGTAGTATATTTTTAGATCTAAAGTATTTTCAGTTTAACATAACAGTGTGCTTAATCTCATTTGAATATAAAAGGACAGCTGTAAAATTTAGTAGTGGGTATTATTTAAGTGTGTTCTGCTCATTCCTTTGGGTGCTGCCTTCTCTGTACGGGACGCTTCATGGCCCAATTGTGTGAAACTTGAAGCCAGACCAACTGTGTATCATCTCAGTGACTCACAGTTTACAGGGCTGCTGAGGAAGTTACCCTGGAAACCGTGTTATCACGATGCTGTGGAGAGAACTAATGAGGACTGAAGTGCTGGATGTGATCTGGCCCAAGGTCTGCAGTCAAACAAGACTTCAGAAAATGGCATGCAGAGACCTGCTGGTACACCATCCTTTCTTTTCAAAGCACTGAAACCAAAACAGACCCTTAAAAGATTATTTCTGTGCCATCACCTTTTATCCAAAAGTTGATTATTTATAAAACACGTCAGATATGTTAGTGTTTGTGTCCTAGAACTTTAAAACCACTTAGCGATAACAAAGAGATAAGAATTCATTTAGTTTGATTGAGAAGTTAAGAACAGAAATGAGACAGTCATGGGGGAAAAATCAGGCATGCTGGAGTGCATGTACTCACTAAAGAATCTTCCTCTTAGGCTGCAGAAAGTTATGGCTCCTGTATGCTTGTGGGAAGAGGCCAAACTCTTACCCTGAGGTCAAGACTGGTGGTCAAAAGCTTTTAGTAATACGGGTAGGCTCAGATAAACTTTTATAGTTACCATCTTTGTATAGTAACATTTAACATATTTGTATATCTAGAATTTTTTTTCTTCTTTTACAATCACTGGCTTCTGTTTTCTTTTTTTCCCTTGCCTTTTTTATTGGGGTTGTCGTTGGCGATACAAAACAGTTCGTTAATTAATCATAATATTTGCAGCATGAAAGTATTCATTGGTGATTCCTTTGGGCGGTTACACAGAATAGTTAAAATACTACTTTTAAGAAACATTTTTATATGTTTTGTGCATGTGTGTATGCAGAGGATCACTCTTATGAGAGGCTTATATTGTACATGCAAATACATTACTTTGTTCAAAACTCTTCAGACCTGTTGCAGTCAACAGTTGTGGATGTGAATCACACGAAGTCTTATAACGGTAGTTTGTGCATTCATTTTTATGGGCTGCTACTCTTCCCAAAGCTGGAAGAGAGGGGGAGAAGCTAGTACTGGAAATACTAACTTTTTCCTTCACAAACTTAAATGTTACTTGTGAAAACTTATCTTGAGGTTGTAAATATACGGAGATGGACAGGTAGGAGGAAATGTGCCTATTTAAAACCCTAAAATTTTATCATTAATAATGAGGTTTACTTGCATGTACATATATAAATACAGTATTTGTGAATATAGTAGAACTTTAGTAGCATTTTTATTTTATTATAAATCTATAATCTATATAATCACTACCACAGCTGGTAGCAGCATTGTATTTTACAATAGGACAGTTCTACAGTAAAATCGAAATGAACATTTAAAGTTGTTTTTGATGAAAGAAGAAAATATAATTGTCATTACTCCCAGACCTCCTGTTTTGCAGTTTTATTTCTAAGCATTTCTAGATCTGGAAAATCTATAGTTAAGCCAAGTTGGTTTCCGGGTCATAGAGAGAACACCATCTTAACTCTCATCTCACTTTTGGTCAAACGTAAACACCATGTGAAAAGAAACATTACTAATGATGAAAAACACTTGATTTATAATATTATCTCTGAGCATAAATATCCTGATAATCACAAATATAATTTAAGAATGATTAAAGTTACAGCTGATATTTTGCGTGTTCGTCTTTTAAAAGTGGTGTTTTATTATTCTGGTGGTGTTTCAATCTTGTGAGCTTTCCCTGGTACAAAAAAGTTACCATCATCATACTTATCATGATTCTCCAAGTAGTTGATTCAGAAATGATACATTCATTTACTTTTGATGTGTCAGAAGTCATTTAATTAACTGAGACACTAGTTCTTTGGAACTTCCATAGTGTTAACTACTTTGGGCTCAATACTGCTATCACTGCTGTTTATTAATTTGTTATATGACAGGAAAAAAATTAACACCGGAGCCTTCCGTCTGGGCCATGTTAGAATATTCTAGATTTCCTAGGCCCATGGACCAGCAGAGGATGCAAAGGGGATCTTATACCAGAATGGTGCTGCTAATCCTGTGTCCAAGTTCGCATTCTCTCTTTAAAAAATGCCTAACACGGTACTGGAAAACAGCATATATAAAAACGTTTATATTTATTTCAAAGCAGGCTTCCTAAACATTTGATATATTTTTCTAACCCTGCAAACATTTAAGCAATTAGGGTAAGTTTTATGCCACCTTGGCATGTGACTCAGCAGAAGGTAACTCAGATTTTAGGTACTATTCATATGCTGAAAATTGAGAAAGGAGATGAGACCACTGAAACTCGATGATCTAAGTTAGTGTGAAGGAATTAATATTAGAATATCACAGTTCCTAGTAAGTCACTATAGACTTACTAGGAATTAATTACTTAATAATGCATTTGCCTTTGTAAAATAATATAAAAATGAAAGGAATTCCAACTTGTAGTGGATACCTTATTTTAAAATATTGCCTTGGAGAAAAATAATGGTCTTTTCCTTAAAGTAAATTTCACCTGACATCTTTTATGTGATGTTTGACTGGCATACCTTTTCCTCCTATTCTTCTACTATAGACTATTCCTTAAGAATATGTACATTTTGGATGTGTTTCTAATAAAGGATCTATGGTAAGATTTCACATATTTTATCCTGTCTGAAAATACTGTGTTGTCTGTGATCATGAATCTGTCCTGTCTTTCCCAGTCTTACCTAGCCTTCATATGACACAGAGGGCTTGTATTAGAGTCTGTACTTAGGGAGAAATTTGTTCTTTACACCTAGCATACGAAATTCATCATCACCGATATGTAAATCTGATTAAAGCCTGACATTGTAGACGTAATTCAAGACCCTCCTTTGTTGGTTCTCACTGACCCATGGTAGCTGGTGATGCACAACTGGAAACAAAAGAGATTCCTTAAAAATATTCCTGGGACTCTGATACCGTGGACACAAGTATAACTGCTGAAATCTGAAGGGATTCACCACCATTACTGGGATTTAGTTGTTGGAACAGTATGGCCTTTGTTCATTCTTTAAATTTGATAATGCAACTCATAAAAAGGGAAGTGCATTGACCTCCAACTTGATATTTGTGTTGCCTTGCTAAAGTATTAGCATCTGGAGAGCTGAAACTGTATTTGATGAACAAAAGAAGGTCTGAAATTAACTTTGATGAAATCAAAGCAAACTGTATAGTTCTTATGCTAAGTAGGAACATAAAAGTATGGGAAACAAAATAACATTTAATTGATTCCAAAACCTATTTAAATTTTAAAATGAGTCTTTTATGGAATATTGCATTTAGTCATTAGAAATTCTGAAAAATTAAATTTTGTGGAAATTAACCAATCACTTACTTTTGACTGCCTTAAGTCTAGTTTTACTATTCAAACATAGGAAGTCTTCTGATGTTACTTTCTGGTGGTCTGATTTACCATATAATAACTGCTTACAGCTCACCTTCTACCTAGCAAATACACCGCTTACCCCAGAATGTAGCATACAGTAAGGCAGTGTCGGGTCCATGCCATTCAGCGTCGCTTCAGCCTCTCCGGCTCCTCGCATGTGGAATCCATTCCTCGTGCTCTTTCAGCTGCTGCATGACTTCATGTCATCTCTAGTTTCGCCTTCCGCTGGGTTCCAAGAGTGACAAGTTGGTGGTGTTCCCAGACTCAAATTATGATATTTAGGATATTAAGTTGTATCCTTTCTGCTCTGGCTATAAAATGTGAAATTGGGGCAGACGAATTTAGTTGATTAGGGTATTATTAGACTAAGTATTTGAGTTGGGCCAACTGGTTTTGTACTGAGCAAACCTCAGTGTCCTGAGTTACAGATCTCACCCCTAACCATGCCGACTCTGCCAAGGGCATGTGGCTTGTTTTGACTGCAGATCCTGAGAGAGAGAGAGAGAGAGTCATGAGGAATAAAAGGGGAATTCTGCAGGTGTGTCCTGCAGACAGGAGTGTAACAACGCCCTTCTAAAGATGGGTAGGTTGGAATTAAAATCTCAGGTAAGGGTATTACAACTGAAGAACTAAGATGGCTTTCATAAGGCTTACATGTGATAAAGCTGAGATTAAACCTCCATCTCCCGACTTCTCTTCCTCTCTCCGCTTCCTGGACGTCACTCACGTCACGCTTTGACAATACCGTTTTGAGTCTGAGTTTTATACATATCTAGAGAAGAATACCATCTCCTAAGTATCTGACACAGTAAGTACTCCTTTAAAGGAATGGCTTATAATATATGCACATACATATGATGGTGCATATTGATAGTCAGTGAGCAAGTTAATTAATCAGAAAAATAAGGAAATTATATTTTGGGAAGGGGGACCAAAGTCACTGAATGTGAGATAAGCATTATGTATAGTTAATAATCAGACAAATCTATAAAAGTTTAATTAATTATTAATAGCATATTTCTACCTTTCTTGTGTATATCACCTTCTTTATAAATAATGTTTTTGACTAGTTTCCTTGATGGCCTGTTGCAAATGCATACATATCTTATGGGAATTTAAATACACATACAAGATTGAGTAATACATAACCAAATTTCATGTTTTAATCAGACAATAAGGTAATTATTATAGTCACAAAATATCCTATACACTCTGCTTTGAATGAGGAAGTACTTGAACAAAGGCATTGTGTAAGAAGTCACTGAGAATTTAGTTACAAGATATATTTTACCTGAAATTCAAAGCTGTGTAAATCCACAATTTTCTCATACTTAAAAGTAAACAGGAAAGGAAAAGTGGACAGAAAAGAAAGTATTAAACCTATTTTAGACGTGGAAAAAATATCAAGAGGTGAAAACAGCTATTTTCCCATTTGAAAAGGAAGGATGGGCATAAGAAAAAGGGTGGAAGGATCATAAGTTTGGCAAGATGATAAACTGTAACATCATTTATCAGCTGAATTATATCCATTTCCTTAGCAGTAAAATGAATTTAATAGTATCTACTGGTTGGTTCTATTATGAGAAATAAGTCAGAAAAAATTCATTTATTTATGCAAAGAATGCCTGGGACATTAACTAGAGTTCAAATTAATCCTGCCCCAGTATTCTTCCAATTTAATGCCTTGTCATTCTATATATGCCTTCAGAAGATTCTAAAATCCCCAACATTCCATCTCCTACTTTGAAGCAAACTTGTCACAAGGCAAGTCAGACAAGTTTTAAATTGTGTATCACTGATGTAATTATGGTGATAGAAGCATTTCATTTAGGAATGTTTTGAAAATTCTTAAGTACTATGTCAATTTAGCATACATACTTATAGAAATGACCTGTTCTTTTAACCCAAGCATAAAAATAAGATTTTTAATTCTTAGATTATTAGATGTTTTTTGTTTTGCTTAAACTACATTTAATCTTCTTTTAAAGCATAATCAATAATTTTGGGTTTGTAATTGAACTACCTATCTCTCCACTAATTAAATAATAGCATCAAAGTGTTCAAAGGGGAACAACTCTATTATATTGTTACATATTTTAAGTGCCATGAGTGACATCAAAATGGAACTCTGCTATAATATCAAGTAACAAAAATTGGGTGATTCCATATGAATTTTAGGATTATTTGTTCTAGTTCTGTGAAAAATATCATGGGTAACTTGATAAGGATAGCATTAAGTCTGTAATTGCTTTGGGAAGTATGGCCATATTAACAATATTCTACCAATTCCAAGAGCATGGGATATCTTACCATTTTGTTGAATCATCTTCAGTTTCCTTTACTAATGTTTTATGCTTCTCAGCATGTAAGTCTTTTACATCCTTAGGTTTATTTCTGACTTTTGTGCATTCTGGGGTTTTTCTGGATGTAATGTCCTGAAAATATCAATTATGTTTAATTGTTCTATTGTATCATTTAGGGTCTCTGTTGCCTTGTTGCTTTGCTGTCTAGAAGATCTGTCCATTGATGTGAGTATGGTGTCAAAGTCTCTACTATTATTGTATCCCTGTAAATTTCCCCCTTTATGTATTTGGGTGCTCCAATATTAGATGCATCTATGTTGATGAGTGTAAACTCCTTGTATTGATCCTTTCATCATTGTATAGTCTCCTCCTCTAAATTTCTCTATGTCCTTTGTTTTGAAGCCTGCTTATCTGGCTCCAAGTGTTGGAGTCCCCGCTGTCTTGTCATTGTTGTTTGTAGGAAATGTCTTTTTCTGTCCCTCCTCTCACTTCCAATCTGTGTGTCTCCCTTGCACTGAGGTAGGTCTCTTGTAGACTCTTTGTCTTTTAATCCAATTTGCTGCTTTTTTTTAGTTGGGGGACAGCTGATTAACAGTGCTGTGTTTCAGGTACACAGCAGAGTAGTTCAGTTATACATACACATGTGTCTATTTCAAATTATTTTCCTAGCTGGCTTATTAAAGAGCCCTGAGTGGAGTTCCACGTGCTGTACAGTATGTCCTTGTTGGTTATCTGTTTTAAATACAGCAGTGTGTACATGTTAGTCCAAACCCGCTATCTCTCTCTCCCTCCCACCCTTCCTCCCGGGTTAGGATAAGTTCATCCTCTTTGTGAATCTGTTTCTGTTTTGTAAATAAGTTCCATTTGTATCATGTTTTAAGATCTGCATGTAAACAATATCATATGATATTTGTCTTTCTCTCTGACTGACTTCGCTTGGTAGAATGTCCAGGTCCATCCATGTTGCTGCAGATGGGGTTATTTCATTCATTTTTACAACTGTAGGCTTTGGCCATCTGACTGGTGTGTAGTTTTGATATCCATTTCTCTAATTATTCTTAGTGATGTTGAGCATATCCTCATATGGCACATCTCTCTCATTGAGTCACAGTCTACTTGGAGAGGGTGTGGAGAAAAAGGAACCCTCCTACACTGTTAGTGGGAATGTAAATTGGTACAGCCACTATGGAGAACAGTATGGAGGTTCCTTAAAAAACTAAAGATAGAACTACCATAAAACCCAGAAATCCCACGACCAGGCAGATACACTGAGAAAACCATAATTCAAAGACACATGCACCTCCAGTGTTCACTGCAGTGCTATTTTCAATAACCGGGACATGGAAACAACTGAAATGCCCATCAACAGATGAATGCATAAAGAAAATGCAGTGCATTTATACAATGAAATATCACTGAGCCTTAAAAAAGAATAGAAATGCCACTTGCAGCAACATGGATAGACCTAGAGATTATCATACCAACTAGAAGTAAGGCAGAGAAAGCAGATTTCATATGCTGTCACTTACACATGAAATCTAAAAATACTGATCAACTGGGAAACTGCCTGGCGGTCTGCTGGTTTGGACTTCCAGTTTTACTGCCGAGGGCCTGAGTTCAATCCCTAGTTGAATCCCTAAGATGCTGCAAGTTGTATGGCTTGTGCCAAAAAAATGATACAAAATAACTTAGTTACAAAACAGAAATAGTCCTAGACCTTGAAAAGAAACTTCTGGTTACCAAAGGGGGAAGGTTATGGGTAAGGATAAGTTAGGAGTTTGATATTAAGATATCCACAGTGATATATACAAAATACATAATGAACAAAGGTCTACTCTATAGTACAGGTAACTCGGTAGCCTGTAATAATCTATATGGGAAAAGAACCTGAAAATATATATATAGCTAAATCACATTGCTATACATCTGAAGCTAACATAAAATTGTAAATCAACTCTAATACAACATAAAAATTAAGACACAATAACATGCAGAGAGAACCAAGTATTGCAAATGAACTCTTCCCCAAGCCAACCCAGCATCCATCTGTGGTCACATGGTTGACCACACAAGTCTAGGGGTAGAACTACCTCAGAGTAACCACAAAACTGTCAGAGGTAATAGACAGCAGTTACTTTTAAAATACTCTGTTTTGGGTTGTATGTTATGCAGCCGTAGGTAACCAATAATGTGCCCTTGACAGTGTTGAGAAGAACCAAAATTATACAGTTAAGAATAAGTGTGTGTATTTTTTTCCAGAATTTTTATCCACAGGTGAGTGTTTAAGACTTTGTTTTATTAAAATGTACAAAGGTGACTTCACAGACAGACTGTACCCCGGAGGTTTGTCCTCTCTGTGTGTGTGTGTGTGTGTACATGCATGCAATGCAAAGTTTTCTACAGAAATGTCAGAAGAGAGTTTTAAGTAAGTACAACCATTTTCTTAGGTTCTTGTCCCTGGAAAAATTGTAATATCCTCAATTAATTTCACTAAACAGTATTTCAGAGAACCCAAGGTTTGAAAGTATATTTTAAAACAACTCATGAGACCCAGCCTAAAGTGGTTGGCTCAGAATTTTAATGTCTTTTGTATGTGCTCTAAGACTGTAGATTTTGCAGCTTGTGAGAATTTTGGTAAGGAGAATTTACCTTGCAGGGTTTATAATAGGAAGCCCTTAACTGTTCTCACCGAGAGAATTTCAAATGCTAAAGTCAAAATTTTTACTTAATTTAGCAATTAACTAGTAAAGAGGTAGGTGTCCAGGGAGGCGCTGACTACTAACATTTAGGTTCCGTAGAAAGCATAACACACTGGGTTCTAGAGCCCCTGGCAGCACGGAGTTCACCTTACCCTGAGCTGAGCTGTCGCAGCCGCCTCCACCCCGTGCGCGGGGGACAGCCTTCAGCACAGACCTGGCCCAGACTCCTGCTGACCTGTCAGCCTGAATACACACAAACTACAGACTTCTGGGATGCTCCACTTGGTGAGTTTTTATAGTTTCTAAGCAATAACTTAATAGTTTAAACAATAACTAGTGACTGATCTAAAAGATATTAGCAATACTGATTGCAGTTTGGGGGTAGCCTGCGCTTGGATGAAGTCAGGACGCCCCAAATGGTCTGTTAGCCCTGGCGGTTTGGCCTGTTGGAGAGTGGTAGTGCTTTTGCTCCGCTGTGTCCCATCTGAACATGGCAACTAATTCTGAAACGGGTCAAACTCGGTGCTTACTCTTCTCTTGTCTGCTTTCCTTTATATGCAAAAGGCCTGACTGTGACCAAACTAGAAGTTAAGCTAGTTCTGTTTTACTCAGGTCTAACATAGTAATTCCTCAGGTGTAACTTAAATGATATATTTAGATATAAGTGCAAATAAGTATATTATTGACCATATAGCTATGCAGTGTTAACAGTGGAAGAGAAACATGCAGAGAATTCCAAAATACAATGATTCAAAAGATCTTTATATTTTGCAATGTAAATTTCTATCTTCAGATTCAATTGGATGCAGCAAAATTAACTTCAGTGGGAATGAAAGAGCATATCCCCAGATATTAAGGTTCAGGGATGGACAGCAGAGCTAAGGGAGCAAGGCTTGTTTGGAGGTTGACAGTGACCTTCCTCAAGGAAGGAAAATAAACTGGTATGAGGAAATGAGTTAGGGAACGGGGAAGTACAGTGAATTACTCCCTGTGTCCCTCAGAAAGTTTGTCCTGTTAACCCAGTGGTGGTGGTCTTGAATTCTGAGGTTATGGTTTATTTTCCAGAAGGTGATAAAGTAAGAGAACTCCTTGCTTTGCATGTTATGTAATTTGGACTCTGTTACGTTGTTTTGGGGCACCCTTGTAACAACTCCCAATACTTAGCAAACTTTTTAAAATATATTTTTTCTTCCTTGTACATTCTTACTACATATTTTTTTACTTCAGAAGAATGACTTCTTTAGAACTGTTTCAGAGCCAGTGATATGTACTTTAAAAGTCCTGGGTGTTCATTGGAAGGACTGACGTTGAAGCTGACTCCAGTACTTTGACCACCTCATGCGAAGAGCTGACTCATTGGAAAAGACCCTGATGCTGGGAGGGATTGGGGGTAGGAGGAGAAGTGAACGACAGAGGATGAGATGGCTGGATGGCGTCACTGACTCGATGGACATGGGTTTGGGTAAACTCTGGGAGTTGGTGATGGACAGGGAGGCCTGCGTGCTGCGATTCATGGGGTCACAAAGAGTCGGACACGACTGAGCAACTGAACTGAAATATAATCATATTTTGAATTCAAATAAATTTCTTTGCTGATAAAAAATTTTTTTTGGTCTTACTGAAATGACACAGGAACAGGAGTTCAGATTCCACAGCTATCGTATCAGGCTTCGTATGTGGCCCTTTGTATGTGGCCGCCTCTAGCCTGGGTCATGCTGGAAACCACAGTCTCTGGGACCTGCCCCGTCCTGTGAACCTGCACACAGGGAGACTAGTGTCTGGACCGTGCTCAGAACACCTAGCTGTCAGGCTTCGTAGGTACTGCAGCTGCTGCACCTGACAGCTGACAGAAGACGGTTGGTTCCTGGACCCTCAGAGCACCGTGTGTCATGCATTTTTAGACAATGCCCCGATGCAAGGCTTCCAGACAACTAAGTACTCTACCGTATTTTCATCCCTGTAGTGTTCTGGACCTTTTTGTTCGTAATATAGCCCATGTTGTTCATCAGCGGTCACCCCTAGGCCCTGCCATCCTCTGCCCTTACGCTTCTCCTGTGTCTTCTGATACTGCCTGTTTCAGCATTCTCTCCTGTAGCTTCCAGTTTTTTGTAAGTGTATATGCTCACCTTCCAGCTCCACTGATATGTGTCTCATATATATGATGGAGGCTTTTTCTCTTCTGTCTCACAAACCTCTAGAGTCAGTAATGGGGTTGGTGCCAAGGGATACAAGGTTGGCCTAACTTTCAAATCTCAAGGAAATTCACAATATTAACAAAGTAAAAAAACTGATGTCATCTCAGTAGACACAGAAAAAACACGTTTGACAAAACGATATCTGATAAAATTCTTGGCAAATTAGAAGCAGGAGACTTTTTCAAACTGAGATAGATCGTGAGCAAAAGTCAATAGCAAGCGTCATACTTCATGGTGAATGAATACTTTCTCCCCTGAGGTTAGCAAGAAAATAGAATGTCTAAAGACTTTGAGTTAACACCGTATTGAAAGTTCTAGTCACTATTATTCTTGGACAACGTGGTCATTAACACAGAAAATCTGAAAGAATCTACAAAAAAACAACTCACAAATGCACTTAGTAAGGTTGTAGGATACAAGATCATTATACAAAAATCAATTCTATTTCCATACATTGAATAATGAGAAACTGAAAATCATTTAAAACAGTATCAAAAATATAAAGTACTTTGGGACAAACCTAATAAAAGATGTGCAAGATCAGAAAACTATAAATCATTGCCAGAGCAATCTTAAATATCCAAATAATGAAGAAATATGCTTTGTTCATGGGCTGAAAGACTCAATATTGCTAAAATGGCAATTCTTCCTAGATCTATAGCTTCAACACAATCCAGGCCAAAATTTCTTGAGTGTTTTTTTTAAAGAAATCAATATGGTGATTCTAAAATTCATATAGGAATGCAAATGATGAGAATAGTTGAAATAATTTTTAGAAAGTTAAAGACATGGAAACCTATCCTACCTAGTTTCAAGCTATATTAGGTAATAATTGAGTTTGACACAAGTATTAAATAGATGAACAAAGTCCACAAATTCAGGGACAGTTGCTCCAATGAAGGTGCAATGGAGATTCAGTGGAGAGAGGGTTGTCTTTTCACCAAATAATGCTAGAACAGTTAGATGCCCAGGAGGACTCATGGGAGCAGGGGCATAGATGCAGACCACGCCAGATGTGCTGTGCTGATGATTGAAGGGCCATGAACAGCACTGCCGTCTCCATTCTGATCTTGAAAAATGGTGAGCAACTCCTGGAAAACTTAAGAACAAAGCAAGCCACCGTGCCTTGTATGGTAGCTATGTTCCCAGAAGACCCAATACATATTAGAACTATGCAGGATGATTTGTATTACATATAAGGAAAATTAGGCTCAGAAAATTAGAACAGTGGCTGGTCCGTAGTGTATGTTCAATAGTTACTGAGTGAACTAACAGACTGCTTTCTATACTCTTGCCATTTTTAATTTTAAACTTTCTCAAAGACTGAAAGGGAAAAGTGCAGTGCTTCAGATCTCATTTATTCAAGTGTGTATTTTGCTCTGGGAAATTCACTAAATAGCCCAGACTCTCCAGACTTCTCTCTCCTGTAACGTATGCGCTGAAGGAGAAATTGCTGATCCTGAGCCGCAGCTCTGCACTCATCTCCCTGCAGGAAGACTCTGCAGGGGCCAGTATTTTTCTCATTTCCAAATAACAGGATACCTTCTTAAGACTAAGATGGAGAGTCTTACTTAATTTGACATGTTGGTTTTCATTGTAATTAATCTACTCACCTGTTGTCCAGTGTTTGTCCTCAGCCTCTTCCTGCTGCAAGCCCATGGTCAGTTACAGTTTGTCCCACTGCCTATTGCAGGGAGTTGGAATCAATAACCAAACACAGTGTGGCTGAAATAAAATTTCCCCTAGATTGCAAGTGCATCAACTTGCATGTCAACTCTGATGATTCCGATTCTTATTTCCCATCCTGAAAAAACTTGGGGAACTATTTTCACCGTTCCTTTGCTATTTCAGTGCAACAACCAGATTCAATCCAACAAAATCAAAAGTCCTGAGAAATAAGTTTTATAATTGAGAAGTACATTTGTAACATCTTAAGGGGGCCCCTCAGGTGTCTCAGTTGTAGAGAATCTGCCGAGCAGGAGATGCAGGTTCAATCCCGGGGTCAGGAAAATCCCTTGGAGAAGGGAACAGCAACCCACTCCAGTATTCTTGTCTGGAGAAATCCTTGGACAAAGGAGCCTGGTGGGCTACAGTTCATGGGGTCAAAAGACTCGGACACGACTGAGTAAACAACAAAGGGGTGCAACTGCTAATTCTGAAAACAGTACAATCACCAAGCAAGACACAACGGTTCCCCAGAGCATGCACTCATCCACGCCTAGGCTGTGGGTGGTGTCGGAGGGCTCTGGTTATACATGTTGGCAACAGTAGACATCTATGGGGCTGCAAAGTGTAGCATCTTTTTTATAAATCTTCCATTTTCCAACAAGGATTTAGGTGGCTTAGAGAGGATTTTATCTGTGGAAATGTTTGATGGAAGTTAGTTAAGAGTATTAAGTGACTGAAAACCTCAAAAAGCCTGAGATGGACAGTAATTCTCCAGGCAGCATCTGCTGGATAATGTGGGATTTTCTTGTTTTAAAAAGTTGAAAATAAAAAGATTCTATTCTAAGAGGCTTCACTTGACATCAGGGAATAAACTCACAGTATTCTCCCCCATACATCAGTTTTTAATTTTCACTGATGTTTTTGCCCAACAATTGTCAATTTCTTCCAACAAAAAGGCAATCTATGTGTTTGTGATTCTGGTGGGTACAGGATTCAGCATTTACATGTAAATAGGTTTCAGCTAGTAGATCCTTGCATTTTATATACTGCTGAAGAGAACAGAACTTAATTAGGTCTCCCTTCTGCATACTTTACTAAATCACTGTTTTTGCCAGTTGTTTATATGTCATTAGTTCTACCACCTTCGCTGTTTCTTTGCAGCCCGTAGTAAGACTCTACTTTAAACTTGGATGAGGCACAGCAAGTGGGGCGTGTTGGTCAACACTCTGGACAAAACAGGTGGGGAAGCAAAGAAGTGTGTGACACAGCCACGTAGAAATTTGGATCGCTCTAATTAATCATGGTTCGGAGATGACAAAAAAATGACAATAACTGATGTGACCCTTTGAGAAACAATCTGGAACCTCAGTGCCCAGGGAAATCTCACTCGTTTTTGCGCAGCTACTACTGAGTAACATATGTTATGGCTTGCTCCTCAGTGGGGCACTTCGGAGAGTCTCTGGGACAAATCCCACACTATGAAACAATCCCCAAGTCATTACTTTTTCTCACCACACAGTGTTGTGTCCCCAAATAAAAGATGAGAGTGCCAATGCAGTGCCTTTTGCCAATGTATATAGTCTTCATAGGTCAGTTCGATCTCTGGGAGGTTTACTTGTAGGTTGAAATGTGTAAACTAGTTGCCTGTCTTGTTAAAATCTGATGGCATGTGTATCTCCTTCACTGGCTCTACTGCTTACATGTAGCCTCAGGGGCTTCCCAGGTGGTGCTAGTGGTAAAGAACCTGCCTACCAGTGCAGGAGACAAAAGACGTGTGGGTTTGATCCCCCGATGGATAAGATCCCCTGGAGGAGGGCCTAGTGACCTGCTCCAGCACTCTTGCCTGGAGAATCCCATGGACAGCAGAGCCTGGAGGACCACAGTCCAGAAAGTCACGAAGAGTCAGACATGACTGAAGTTACTTAGCATGTGTGCACACTCAGTGTAAGTGGCCTCCCCGCAAATGGCGATGCAAGTTATTGGCTGGGCATTTCGCTTCCTACAAAACGTGGGAGCGTGTACACAGACAGTACCCCTCCAAGCTGTTTACCTCAGTAAGGCAGAGGTCCCCGTGGAACGCAGCACAAGAGCTCCAGAGCAGCGCAAACCTAAGAAACAGGATTGACTGGTGTTGCAAGAAAATACTCGATTTCTATTGGCTGTTGATTCTTAACCTAAAAAGAAAAAGCCCAATTCTTTTTCAGTAGAGACTGACACTACTTACTCAATTCATGTACCAGAAAGTTTTATCACCCAAAGTAGGTGAGGTGAGAGTTCCACATCTGGGAGAGAGTATCTTTTGGTTCTCACTCACATTTGCTTGCAGCATATTGCCAGGCACTGTAGTTAAACAGATTGATCAATTATTATCTAGTTTGATTACTATACTTCACAAAACAAATACATGCCTTAAAAAAGCTCTATGAACAGGGATTAACAATACCAACAATCCAAGTAAAACCCAATAAGGAAACAGGAATGCTGACACCTATTGTTGCTATTATCTTTTTGTCAACTATATCACAAAAACAGTGATTATCTAATCAGATCCACTGCTATAAAGGCCACAGTGATTTGAAATTATCAAAGAAGAACTATCTGAAATAAAGACTTCTATGCACTATCTTTAACTACAGTTAATAAATTAAAGCTTATATAATCTTTCAAATTTAACTCCCCTTTAAGATTCATAGTTTTATATGTTTTATAATGTATATGGTAGGAAATGTGTTTTGTGAATGAAGGAAAATTTAAGGGTATACATATTAAAAATATTTAGGAGACTGAGGGCACATTCAATATAGACTTCATATTCAAAATAAGTGAATTGTAGTCAAGTGGGAAAAACTGGTGAGATTCTAACTACTGAAGTTGTATAGCTCTAAAGTTATATATATATATATATATATATATAGTTAGTAAAAATTTAAGCCTCACTACAATAATTGCTTTTTCTTATTTCAAGCATCAAAGCTTAAGATACTTTATTTGGAGCCATGTGAAACTAATAGACTGAAGACAAGTATTTCACTGTGGAAGGTCTTAACATTAACTCATCTAAGAGTAAAGACCCCCATTTTCCAACAGAAACGTCATGCTATCTTCAAACCGAAATTTGTAATCAAGAGAATATTAAAGCTGAGACTGTTTTAATGTGAACTTGGGTGGTGGATGTAATCTAGGAATGGAGTGGGATACATTGTAATGTGCCCACTGGACCAGACTGCACCCCAACATCATCACAGGGAAATAACACTGCTGTCACCTGTAAGCATCCCGTAAAATGAAGGTAGGAAAAGCTATAACCTCTACCTCCCGGGCACTATGTGTTAAAGCTCATTGTACCCTCACGTTAGACATGGAAGAGCCCACTACTGTGCCCACCGTACAGAGGAAGAAACTGATGTTTAAAGTCATTGGTTTCACAAGCTGGTGAATGTCAACAAAATATTGGAATCCGTTATTAGAAGTTTTATTCCATCAGAAGCGGAAGTAAATGTGAAATTCAGGGAAATGAGTATTCCTTCAACATAACAAAGAGTTCAGAAAATTTTGTCTGTCAAATATTCATATGCGGGTGCACACGGAGATTTAAGTTTTCTCCTTCTGGAGATGGGTGAGGTGGATAATCTCTAATAAGTGATTTTCTAGAGGGAGGTTCAGAAAATTTACAGAGCTTGGGACCAGATGTTGCCTTTCACTGTCCTCATTGCATGATACCATAATTTTATCCCACAAAACCTTTTTTGAAGGTTCAAAGTTTTCTGGAGCTAAGGGGGATTATGTTTATTATTATTATATTTATCATTATAACTACTCACACCAATCTCACATATTCTTTTTGTATGTGTGAAGTATGAAAGTCGCTCAGTTGTGTCCAACTCTTGTGACTGTAGCTTGCCAGGTTCCTCTGTCCATGGAATTCTCCAGGCAAGAATACTGGAGTGGGTTGCCATTCCATTCTCCAGGGGATCATCCCAACCCAGGGATCGAACCCAGGTCTCCCACATCGCGGGCAGATTCTTTACCATCTGAGCCACTAAGGAAGCCACATCTTTTTTAAGATAAAAATAGCTTAAGATAAAATTATAATGGATTTGCTAATTCAAAATTTAAAAGCGCATTCATTTGCTATGTACTTTTGACAAAAATTGTTAATTGTTTCCTTCTTATTGAAGCTAAGGAACTAGTTTTTGCCAAGATCAGTCAGTTCAGTCCCTCAGTTGTATCTGAATCTTTGCGACCCCAATGACTGCAGCACACCGGGCCTCCCTGTCCATCACCAACTCCCGGGGTTTACTCAAATGCATGTGCATTGAGTCGGTGATGCCATCCAACCATCTCATTCCCTGCAGTCCCCTTCTCCTCCCGCCTTCCATCTTTCCCAGCATCAAGGTCTTTTCCAATGAGTCACTTCTTTCCATCAGGTGGCCAAAGTATTGGAGTTTCACTTTCAGCATCAGTCCTTCCAATGAATATTCAGGACTGATTTCCTTTAGGATGGACTGGTTGGATCTCCTTGCAGTCCAAGGGACTCTCAAGAGTATTCTCCCAACACCACAGTTCAAAAGCATCAATTCTTCCGTGCTCGGCTTTTGTTATAGTCCAAATCTCACATCCATACAGTACTATTGGAAAAACCATAGCCTTGACTAGAAGGATCTTTGTTAACAAAGTAATGTCTCTGCTTTTTAATATGCTGCCTAGGTTGGTCATAACTTTCCTTCCAAGGAGCAAGCATCTTTTAAATTCATGGCTGCAGTCACCATCTGCAGGGATTTTGGAGCCCCAAAGATAAAGTCTGTCACTGTTTCCACTGTTTCCCCATCTATTTGCCATGAAGTGATGGGACCAGATGCCATGATTTTAGTTTTCTGAATGTTGAGCTTTAAGCCAGCTTTTTCATTTTCCTCTTTCACTTTCATCAAGAGGCTCTTTAGTTCTTCTTCACTTTCTGCCATAAGGGTGGTGTCATCTGCATATCTGAGGTTATTGATATTTTTCCTAGCAATCTTGATTCCAGCTTGTCCTTCATCCAGCCCAGCGTTTCTCATGATGTATTCTGCATATAAGTTAAATAAGCAGGGTGACAATATACAGCCTTGATGTACTCCTTTTTCTATTTTGAACCAGTCTGTTGTTCCATGTCCAGTTCTGTTTCTTCCTGACCTGCATACAGATTTCACAGGAGGCAGTTCAGGTGGTTTGGTTTGGTATTCCCATCTCCTTAAGAATTTCCCATAGTTTGTTATGATCCACACGTTCAAAGGCTTTGGCATAGTTGATGAAGCAGAAGTAGATGTTTTTCTGGAACTCTCTTGCTTTTTTGGTGATCCAACAGATGTGGGCAATTTGATCTCTGGTTCCTCTGCCTTTTCTAAATCCAGCTTGAACATCTGGAAGTTCTCGGTTCACTCACTGTTGAAGCCTAGCTTGGGGAATTTTGAGCATTACTAGTGTGTGAGATGACTGCAATTGTGCAGTAGTTTGAGCATTCTTTGGGATTGCCGTTCTTTAGGATTGGAATGAAAACTGACCTTTTCCAGTCCTGTAGTCATTGCTGAGTTTCCAAACTTGCTGGCATATTGAGTGCAGCACTTTTACAGCATCGTCTTTTAGGATTTGGAATAGCTCAACTGGAATTCCACTAGCTTTGTTCGTAGTGATGCTTCCTAAGGCCCACTTGACTTCACATTCCAGGATGTCTGATTCAAGGGGAGTGATCATATCATCTTGATTATCTGGGTCATGAAGATCTTTTTTGTATAGTTCTTCTGTGTATTCTTGCCACCTCTTCTTAATATCTTCTGCTTCTGTTAGGTCCATTCCATTTCTGTCCTTTATTGTGCCCATCTTTGCATGAAATGTTCCCTTGATATCTCTAATTTTCTGGAAGAGACCTCTAGTCTTTCTAGAATTATTGTTTTCCTCTATTTCTTTGCATTTGATCACTGAGGAAGGCTTTCTTATCTCTCCTTGCTATTCTTTGGAACTCTGCATTCAGATGGGAATATCTTTCCTTTTCTCCTTTGCTTTTCATTTCTCTTCTTTTCACAGCTGTTTGTAAGGCCTCCTCAGACAACTGTTTTGCCTTTTTGCATTTCTTTTTCATGGGGATGGTTTTAATCCCTGTCTCCTGTACAATGTCATGAACCTCCAGCCATAGTTGTTCAGGCACTCTGACTATCAGATCTAACCCCTTGAATCTTTCTCACTTCCACTGTATAATCGTAAGGGATTTGATTTGTTATTCCTGAATGGTCTAGTGGTTTTCCCCACTTTCTTCAATTTAAGTCTGAATTTGGCCATAAGGAGTCCATGATCTGAGCCATAGTCAAGCTCCCAGTGTTGTTTTTTGCTAACTGTATAGAGCTTCTCCATCTTTGGCTGCAAAGAATATAATCCATCTGATTTTGGTATTGACCATCTGGTGACGCCCATGTGTAGAGTCTTCTCTTTTGTTGGAAGAGGGTTTTGCTATGACTAGTGCATTCTCTTGGCAAAACTCTATTAGTCTTTGCCCTGCTTCATTCTGTACTCCAAGGCCAAATTTGCCCGTTACTCCAGGTATTTCTTGACTTCATCCTTTTGCATTCCAGTCGCCTATAATGAAAGGACATCTTTTTTGGATGTTAATTCTATAAGGTCTTGTAGGTCTTCATAGAACTGTTTAAATTCAGCTTCTTCAGCGTTACTGGTCAGGGCATAGACTTGGATTACAGTGGTATTGAATGGTTTGCCTTGGAAATGAACAGAGATCATTCATCGTTTTTGAGATTGCATCCAAGTACTGCATTTCAGACTCTTTTGTTGACCATGATGGCTACTCCGTTTCTTCTAAGGGATTCCTGCCCACAGTAGTAGATATAATGGTCATCTGTGTTAAATTCATCCATTCCAGTCCATCTTAGTTTGCTGATTCCTAAAATGTTGACATTCACTCTTGCCATCTCCTGTTTGCCACTTCCAATTTGCCTTGATTCATGGACCTAACATTCCAGGTTCCTATGCAATATTGCTCTTTACAGCATTGGACTTTACTTCCATCACTGGTCACATCCACAACTGGGTATTGGTTTTGCTTTGGGTCCATCTCTTCAGTCTTTTTCAAGTTAGTTCTCTGCTGATCTCCAGTAGCATATTCGGCACTCCAACCTGGGGAATTCATCTCTCAGAGTGAGACATCTCTCACTGTCTTTTGCCTTTTCATACTGTTCATTGGATTCTCAAGGGAAGAATACTGAAGTGGTTTGCCATTCCCTTCTCCAGTGGACCATATTCTGTCAGACCTCTCCACCGTGACCCGTCCGTCTTGTGTGGCCCTACAGGGCTCCTACTTTCATTGAGTTAGACATGGCTGTGGCCCATGTGTTCAGATTGATTAGTTTTCTGTGATTGTGGTTTTCAGTCTCTCTGCCCTCTAATGGAGAAAGATAAGAGGCTTATGGAATCTTCCTGATGGGAAAGAGTGACTGAGGAAAGTTGTTCTGATGGGTGGGGCCATGCTCAGTAAATCTTTAATCTTTAATCAATTTTCTGTTGATGGGCATGGCTGTGTTCCCTCCCTGTTATTTACCTGGGGCCAAACTATGGCGGAGATAATGAAGATAATGGCGACCTCCCTCCAAAGGTCCCATATAGGCATTGCTACACTCATTGCCCCCCAGCCCTGCAGCAGGCCATCGCCAACCCACACCTCTGCTGGAGACTCCTGGACACTCACGGGCAAGTCTGGGTCAGCCTCCTGTGGGGTCGTTACTCCTTTCTCCTGGGTCCTGGTGCACAGTGTTTTGTTTGTGCCCTCCAAGAGTCTGTTTCCCCATCCTGTGTAAGTTCTGGCGGCTCTGTGGTGGGGTTAACAGCGACCTCCCCCAAGAGGGCTTATGCCACACCCAGGTCTGCTGCACCCAGAACCCTGCCCTTCCGGCAGTCCACTGCTGACCCGTTCCTCCCCAGGAGACACTCAGACAGTTCTGGCTCAGGCTCTGTGGGGTCTCTGGGTCCTGGTGCACACAAGGTTTGCTTGAGTCCTCTGAGTGTCTCTGGCGGGGATGGGGTTTGATTCTAAATGCAGTTTCGCCCCTCGCACCGTCTTGCTGGGGCTTCTCCTTTGCCCTTGGATGTGGGGTATCTCCTGAAAGTTGTTCCAGCGCCGTGCAGCTGCTGCTCCAGCGCCTACCGTCTTGCTGGGGCTTCTCTGTCCTTGGACGATGAAGTACGCCTAGTGACGGTAAGGACATTTTGTAAAGGACTGGGTGTGATTCTGCATTCTGTGTTTATAAATAGCGCTAAAAACAAAGGCAGTTCCCACTGGAAAAATAAAATAAAATAAAATAAATTAAAAAACCCACTGGGGGGGGAAGAAAAAACGAAGGCAGTTTTTTTTCAAGTGATAACAGTGCAATTGTCATATTAAAAATTATAAGATTTTATATATACATTTATACATATATATAACAGTAAAATCTTATTACACATGCAAGAATGTAAATAGATAATATATATATGCATTCAAAACATATAACACATATGTCTTTATATAATCACAAGGAATAAAAACTGTCAAATATTTTGAAGAGTCTATAATTTTACCCTTCTTATAAGGTAATAAACTAACCTACAAGTCTTACCTGATGGCTCAGCAAGTACAGAATCTGCCTGCAATGTAGAAGACATAGGAGACAAGGGTTTGATCCCTGGGTTGGAAAGATCCCCTGGAGGAGGATATGGCAATCCACCCGTATTCTTGCCTGGAGAGTCCCATGGACAGAGGAGCCTGGTGAGCTACAGTCCATGGGGTCGCACAGAGTTGGACATGACTGAATGATGAGGACACACATACACACCAGTCTTCATGGATGCTGGCAGAAGAGCCAAGACTCCTGGGTCAGAAACAAAAGACAGTTTATTACTCACAGCAATAACAACAGCCAAAGCATCATAATTTTTGCACCAAATCCTGGTTTCCAAGTTATATAGACAGTGTGAAGAAGGCCAGGTGATACCTTCTGCATGTGCACTAAGCTGTGTAAGGGAAGATGAACCCTGAGTTCAGGGAAACCAGATCTTCTGTAACAGGCAATTCCACTGTTTTACTGTACTGGATAGAAATCAAATGTGCCCTTTCCTTGGGAGGGAGCACAGTTTCTGTCTTCCAAGGCTGTTTGCTACACTCATATCCTTGAAAAGATAGTCCAGAACAAAGGGAATCAATGCCTCTGTTCATAAGACATGTGGAAATCAGGATATGTATGGAGAATTTTTCTGCCAACACCACCAGAAATATTTATTGTCAGCATTTGGTTTGAGAAAAGGCACATGGCACACTGCTTGTGAAAATCATCTGGCCTTTGATCCTGTTACGGCCAAACAGAACATTAAGAAGACAAGGCAAGCGCATGGACTTCTGCACTTTGCATTTCCTGGAAAGCACGTGTTTCCTGTTCAGGGGTCACTGGGCACTGGAGGGCATCGCAGCTGGACTTGGGTCTGCATCACTTGCCGCCAGTCTGCCTCCTGAGCCCCTGGAGAAGGCTGAGTAATGGAGCGTTCAGTACCAACAATCTGTCTATCACAAGGGTTTAATCTCCTTAAGCCCTCCAGGGATCTGGGTGAGCATCAAAATAAGCACACCAAATGTGATTTCCACTGATTCTGCAGGCAAAACAGGCTAACGCGCCAGTGTGAGCATATGAGGCTTGGGAGTGTTTGTCTTATAAATGGCATGTTAAAGATCTTCCTCTAAGGCAGAAACACAGGAAAGTCAGTGCCAGACTCCCCATCAGGCTGCCATGCACTCCCTCGCACCAGCAAACGGGAACTAAATGGAAACAGTCACAAGCCCACATTCAGTGAGTGTATCCAGGAATTTACAGAGCTCTAGGATCAAAGTATTTTCAGTTTTGCCTTAGACTGTAGTCTTGTGAGATCTTTAAAAATAATTTTTTTATGTGAGTTACATATTATGGGTGCTGGTTAGGTGCTCCAGGGCATAATTACTTTTTTCAGTTCTTTTGGCCTCTGAATATGTCCTGGAGTCCAGTAGAGGGAGCATACGTTCTAAACTGTCTAGAACCCTGACTACACAAGTAACTTTATGAACCTCAGTTTCCTCACTGTTAAGCACAAATAATTGTTTATGCATATACGAGTGTGTGAGGATTTAAAGAAAACATTTAAAACAGTATACATTTAAACAGTATACATTTAAAACAGTATAATAAAAACAAATGTGTATAACAAAACTGGAGAAGGGAATGACAACCCACTCCAATATTCTTGCCTGGAGAATCCCATGGGCAGAGGAGCCTGGCAGGCAAAGAGTGGGATGCAGCTGAGTGAATCACACTACTCTACTAATAGAACAGAACGGACTCACAGATACAGGAGCAGACTAGTGGTCGCCCTAGGGAGAGGGAAGGGGGAGTATGGGATTAAGGGGCACAGACTACTACCTTGAAAATAGATAAGCAGCAAGGATATATTGTACAGCACAGGGCAATGTAGCCTTAATTTTGTAACAACTTTAAATGGAGTATAATCTATAAAACTATTGAACCAGTATGTTGTACACCTAAAACTAATATAATATTTTAAACCAACTATGTACTTCAACAAAAAAGGGAAAGGAGTGACTGACAAACTTGAAGTATGCTAAAGAACCAATTCTAGTTTTTTTCTGAAAATTGGTAAATAAAGAAGCATTCCACCTGCTTTTTCTATTCAACCTCAGATAACTAAGTATCCTGAGGTTTATTTTTATAAAAGTATCCCAGCTAACAAATAACAAAAGCATTAGAAGATCACCATTTTGCAAACCTCTAATAAAATAATGGATCTAGGTAACTATAATCAATGGCTACTAACATCATACAAAGAGAAAAAGCAGACACTATATGCCTCCTGTTGGAATTACAAAATACATTCTATGAAGTATTTTTGGCCAAGTCATTGACCTAAGTCAAATTGAGGTTCTGGAGAGAACTATCAGTTTATGGGAAATACAGTGCTAGAAGAACATATAAAATATTACCATAGAGTCAGAAATCAACAAAGTCCAGAATGTGAGAAATACAACAGAACATCACTAATGACTATTTCTTTACAAATAAACTGCAAGGAAAACAAAAAGGGAGGACAAGTTTCATCTGATCTGAGAAACCCATAAAATGTGTGGATCTTGATCTTTTTTTAAAAAAATTTAAAACAAATTTACGAGATAATTAGGAATACTTAACACTGAAATTTTTATGATAGTGAAGCTATTATACATATGTATGTAGATTTATAAACACAGTTTCAGGTATAACACATTGTCAGTACTTGAGATAGCCTTGTGGGGTGGCCCAGTACCCAGGGCCTGCCTCTTGTCTGAGTCTGAGCCACTAATTCTGTGGAGTTGTAGCTTTTATGTCGGTGGCCAGGCCAGCCAGATACTGTTTGCCCAATTTAAACTAAGCTGGGGAACACAATGGTTGATAAAACCCACCAGACTCACTTCCTCTCCTGGAACTGTAAACTTCTGTTCCAGTGTGTGTTTATGCTGTAATCATCTGTGCAATGAGTGGGGGAGGAGAGGGCATTTGATAGGAGTTGCAGCAGCCCCCGAGGTAGGAATACACATGGAGAGAAATGTGCTGTGAGCCCAGATCCGCGAGGAGTCCCTTAGTGTCAGCTGCACCCCCTCAGCCGCAAAGATGCGTACGTGTGTGCGTGATTAGCAAAAGAGCTTTAATGTGGATATAATTACCATATGCCCCACGGATGAAATAATGTCTCCAGCCCACATTATCTACACATTTATGGTATAAACTAAACAGCGTTAAGCACTGTGGTTTATTTCATCAGCACGGGCCCTTTTCTTTGAGCTGAGACTCACTTCCGCCTCTTCAGTTTGTAAGCTCCTCTTGTACTGTCCTATTCACCCTTCCACTGTAAGAATATGCTTTTGTTTGCACAATTATTGTGCTTTATATTTTATTCTAAATCCCCATGTGGAAAAAGTATGCTTAGATGCAACATATTGAACATGTTTTCAAAAGATGCTTTAATAAGACAAATGTGATTCCAGTGTGTCAGTACAGGCTTATTTAGAAGATGGTTCCAATTAAGTACAATATCCTACATGTGTTATGTGGCATGAAAATGGATTCCATCATTCTATTCTGAATGTTATGACATTTGATTCATTTTTGTCAAATTATGAAGGTAAATATGGAGTAAAATATTTAAAGACATGAACAATAACATCTATTAATATTTTACAATATTGATGTTTCTTCAGGTATCACCTGTGAATCAAAATGGGAAATATTTTTTCTATATATTTTAAAAATTCTATAGCCATACATGTTTCAATGCTTTGCACTAAGTCAGTGTTCAAAAAATGAAAGAGCAAGGATCTAGGTTAATATTTAATATCCTACTGCTATCTAGTCATCAACTGATTTATGCTACATATAACACATTGTAATATGTAACATTGTCTGGAACTTCCTCCAATTTTTCTTATTGATGGTGTAAATGTGTATGATATTCCTACATCATTTTGCCTCATCTTCCTTTCTTCCCCTTTATTTCCTGTTTGCTTTTTCATTCACTCTTCCATGCCTCCCTAGCTTCACATCCTTTTACTCTTTCTCCCTCTTTCTGTCTTCATTCCTCACTTCTCCCCTCTCTTCTCCTCTTATTTGTGAATACTTTCAGGACAAGGATCATAGTTGATAAATATCCAGGATCTGCATTTTTATATTTTATTTGCAGACACTGCAAGTGATGATTCCTTGTGGTTTTATGTTATCAATGTGTCTCTTAATTTCATTATTTTAAATAATACAAAGTTGGCCCACCTGACTATGAACTTGAATCTTGCCTAGGACAACTTATGAAAAAGGGTTGAAAAGTTAGGCATTTAAAACTAATATTCTGGTGGATTTGAGAAATAAAACCTCTTTGCAGTAATAAATCAATCAACAATACCCCCTTTGGGCTGAAATATGAATCTTTACAAAGCTCAAAGTCATAAAGGAATATCCTTGGGCTTAAGTATTACTATTTAAGATGAGTTCTGAACACTGTCTGCATTTATGCCCTGTGGGGAGAGCTTGCTGTGATTATATATGATATTTGAACATGGGATAAGACTTAATTAGGTGATATATTAATGTAATTTTATTTTTGTTTGCTAAAAACATACAGTATCTCTGGTTTCTTACCCTATTCATGAGATCTATCAGAAAGTGTTCAGGGGTAATAACACCAAGTTGAAATCATCTATGAAGAATTGCAAGTTGCCCCTGAACACCACCAGAACTCATATTTTCTTTCATATTAAATTCTATATAATTCACTTGGCTGCAATAATCTAATTGCAGCATGACTTTTTCTTACATAATTCTTTATAAATGCAAGGACCTCCAAGGAAATTAAATTCAACTTAGTAGGTACTTACCAAGAACATATTTGTAGTCAGGTTATAAAAGGGACACTGGAAAGAAGATGACAAGCAGGGAGTTTCAGGCCCTTTTCCCTAACAGAGGGAATGAAGTAACAATGTAAGCACCAACACGCACTTGAGAGACCAGTTGAGAAGTTACAGCACTCAGGCCAGTGTTTAACCAAGAAGGGATTTCAGTGAAAGGGGCATTGTAACTTCCGCCTCGGTCTCTTGGATTCCCGGCTCTGGGGGATGTCAGGACCCATGTTGTCAAAAGACCCTCAGGCAACGCTGTGGCCAGGTCTAGGGGGAACAGAGCGAGGCCATGTCATGCCAGCAGCCGGCGAGGGAGTCCGTAGTGAGTCAGTCGCCTTGAAATGATATCTGACGGCAGACTCAGGAGACACCTCAAGCCCAGACTGTCTAGCCACATGGTTCCCAGACTCCAGCCACCACGAGAGAGAGCACATTATTTATTTGAGACACTAAATTTTACAGTAATTTCTTATACAACAGTAGATAACTGCTATCGGGTCAACTGTAACCACCTCCCCAATTCACATCTTGAAATCCTTCCACTCTACCTCAAAATATGACTGTATTTGGAGACAAGTCTTTATAGAGGTAAAGTTAAAATGAAGTCATTATGGTTGACCCAGTAAGACTAATCTCCTTGTAAAAAGGGGAAATTTAGACACAGATATGTACTCAGGGAGAATGCAATGTGAAGGTGAAGAAAGAGATTCGGGTGATGCTTCTATAAGTCAAGGAACACCAAAGATTGGCAGAAAACCATGAGAATCTAGGTGAGAGGCAAGAAACAGATTACCTCTCATAGTGCTCAGAAGGAATCAACTTTTCCAACATCTTGATTTCAGATATCTAGCCTCCAGAACTGTAAGCCAATAAATTTATATTGTTCAATAAAAAAGAGGTGACCCTGGTCCAAATATACCTTAATGCAAATATTATCTTTTTCAAACTTTCTTCATACTGAAGACATTGATAGCCTGGAAACTACATTTCCCAGATTCCTTTGCAAGTAGGTTCCATATGTTTCTGAGGATAAGAAGCACTCCTAGAGGTTTATAGAGCAGACGAGCAGGATGAGGCATAATTCCCACAGTGGCTGCTGTGGTCAGGGTATGGATGTGGCCTTGGTGGGTGCATGGCATTTGGATATCTTCCTGAGCACCATCCACTTCAGTACTACCTGCAACTGAAGTCACCGGTGATGATTTTCTTATCTCTGCTGTTTGGAGTTTGCTAAAAGTGGCACCCTGACCTTCTCTCATTAAGTCTCTCAGTGCCTGAGTTGTGGGACTAAAGAGTCTCTTGAGGAGGGTGAAAGAGTAGAGTGAAAAAGCTGGCTTACTCAACATTCAAAAAACTAAGATCATGGCATCTGGTCCCATCACTTCATGGCAAGCAGAAGGGGGGAAAGTGGAAACAATGACAGACTATTTTTTTGGGTTCCAAAATCACTGCAGATGGTGACTGCAGCCATTTAATTAAAAGACGCTTGCTCCTTGGAAGAAAAGCTATGACAAACCTGGACAGCACATTCAAAAGTAGAGACATCACTTGGCTGACAAAGGTCCATATAATCAAGGCTATGGTTTTTCCAGTAGTCATGTATGGATGTGAGAGTTGGACTATAAAGAAGGCTGAGTGCCAAAGAATTGATTCTTTTGAATTGTGGTGCTGGGGAAAAGTCTTGGGAGTCCTTTGAACTGCAAAGAGATCAAACCAGTCCATCCTAAAGGAAATCAGTCCTGAGTATTCATTGGAAGAACTGATGCTGAAGATGAAGCTCCAGTTCTTTGGCCACCTGATGCAAGGAACTGACTCACTGAAAAAACTCTGATGCTGGGAAAGACTGAGGGCAGGAGAAGGGGGTGACAGAGGATGAAATGTTTGGATAGCATCACCGACTCAAATCATTTGAGCAAACCCTGGGAGTTAGTGGAGGACAGGGGAGCCCGGCACACTGCAGTCCATGAGGTCACAAAACATCAGACAGAACTTAGTGACTGAGCAACAACAACATTGTGTTATTTAATCCATTCCTGTTGGACCCATGTAGAATGGTCCAGTTTTCCTGACCAGCCCCTACTTCGTGCACTTAAACTGCCCTTTAAGATCAGGAAAAACAAGAAACACGAACCATGACAACATGAGGCGGAAGAGTGTAAACAGCGTGAGTGCTGTAAACAAATGGCTAAGAAGATTCCATTCTAGAAGATGCATCTGTTAGTGGAAATCAGCAGAAGGTCCATGACTGACATATCTGTGGAGAACCAACTCCAAGTTAAGGACTTGGAGTTGTAATACTTCAAATGTATATAATATTGAGAAAATTACATTAAATAAACAAATCATTACTTTGTTCTAGGTCTAGAAACTGTTAGCTATGTGATGTCTGTTAATTAAGCAAACAAACTTTGATCTTTAAGATGGAGATATAACCCCTATATCTCTCTGTATAACTGGTAGAACTTTTAGGAAAATAAGAGATAAAGCCTATAACACCAACACAGGGTGAGTATTAAACAACTGTAGCCATGGCAACAACTGAAAGGCATTATTCTAAATTTAAAAAGCAGCAGCAGTACAATATGGAGGAAAGACCTCATAGATTAAGAAAACAGGGTCTGTTAAGCTTGTCAGGGAATGTACTGAGCGCAGAAGCTTAGTCTGTTACTATTTATGGGATTCTGTTCTATTTGATCTCTTCTCTACTCAGTACATTCTCATAATGATCATTAACCTCACAGTGATCAATAAACATCTGTATCTTAATTTCATTCTAGGACTGTGGAAGTAGATTCAATTTTCCCCCGAAACCCTATAGGAAAATGAAAATTACTTTTCAAAATTATGCTCATGATTAATAGCAGCTATTAATAGCATTAAAAAGGTCTCTTAGACAATCTTTACTATTTTCCATATTATCAGCATACATAATGTCAACAGAGAAACACAAAGTGAGATTTTATGTGTTTCGTGATTTACACACAGATTTAACAAAATGTGCCAAAATAAAAGAGGTATAAAGTAAAGCAGAAGTATTGCTGCTGTTGAGTTGCTAAGTTGTGTCCAACTCTTTTGCGACCTTGTGGAATGTAGCCAGAGGGGCTCCTCTGTCCTTGGGATTTCCCAGGCAATACTGGAGTGGGTTGCCATTGCCATTTCCTTCTCCAGGGGATCTTCCCGACCCAGGGATCAAACCCACATCTCCTGCTTGGCAGGCAGATTCTTTACCATCAAGCCTCCTGGGAAGCCCTAAACCAATATTGGCTAAAGTTAATATTTTATAATATAACAAAATATGTGGCATATAAAACTTTTGTATTTTTCTTTAAATTTCCTCTACCTATTTATTTCCACTAATTCTTACTACTTTTTGTCTAAACATTATATTGTTTAATGTAATTATGGCCAAATAGGTGTTCAGAACACATTTATTATATTTATTAAAAACAAAAGCCTTAGGATGATGGGCCTTAAGGTAAGTCTTCAGGAAAACAGGCTCCTACTTTCACCTGGAGGAGTAGCGGAGTCCCCCTTCCCTTCTGTTTTTGGCTTCAAAGTTTCTTCTAGTCTTGATTGCCACTGACCATCACTAATAACACGTCACATGTACTATCATCCTCCCTAACAGATATTGTTCTTAATCTTCTATTTGTAAGACCTTGAAGAAACAAGTGATTTTAATTGTTAAAAGTATGCATATCCATTTTTAACCATGAATTAACTAGCTTTAAAATAATACTGTCAACATTAATAGTTCATTTCTTAGAACAAAATAATGTCCCTAATTTTTCCTTTACTTTTTGTAAGAGGAGTAATTCATCTAAACATTTTAATTATTTATGTGTAATTACAATGAGATACTCAGAAATATATCTTAAATTACTCACCACAGAGCAACATGAATGTTAAAATACCAACTGCGTAATGAATCATTATTTTCTAAAAGTTTAGTGGTGGATGTCTACTCTAACAGAATATTTTGGAATATGAGTTACAGATAGCTCTTCTCAATTGGGTTCACATAAATGATTATCAGTTAATAGCTAAAATACTAAGTATACTATATAATCAATGGAAATTAAATGCAGCAATTCTCATATGTTAAGCATTTTGGGAGAAGTTATATTACTGAATTTCTAGGGCTAATATGATTACTTTTTGAAGTAATCAATTGAAAAACTGTAACTTTTGATTTTTTTATTCTTAAATAGTATATACTAAAACCATAGTCAGAATTATGCTAAATTCTAATATAAAATAATTCTTCTCTTCCCAGGATCAGTCTCTTGCTGACAGCTTTACTCTCAAGACAGCTACATACTTGTGATCCACCGCTTCTAATTTGCTATGATTTGAGAATCAAATTTCCAATATTGTTTGAATTAAGTATAAATAAGGAGTCCACGTATTTTAAATAATGGCCTGAAGGCTCTTGTAGGGGGAGCTGGGTTAGAAGTAAAATTATGTTATAACCTCAGATAAAATATGTATCATTTAGATTACAGCAGAAGTATACAATTTTAGCCCCGTGATTTATCTGTCCTTCTGCTGACCCAGAGATGTCTCCTGCACTGTTATCCTTATTTCTTGGTACTCTCCTGAACTTTGCAAAGTTTTTAGACAACCAGGTTGTGCATTTGTGTATGTGTGTGTGCATGTGTAAAATACAGTGAGCTGTTGTATGTGTTTTTGTGTGTATAGTGAGTGGTTGAGTGAGGTAGTTTTTAATCCACTAAAATTTTTCAATTTACCATTTTAATCCCAGTACTTCTACCAAGTACAACACATTACATTCTTTACTAATTGTCAGAAAATGATGTTTTCATGCAGGCATTCCAAGATTTAATATACTGTGTTTTGAAAAGGTTGAAATCTAGTATTCTGAATCTCAAATATGACAGAAACTTTAAACAGTTTAGCTCAGTTGGAGAAGGCTGGGGCATTTTAGAGGGTATAGTACCTATATTCCTCAAGAAACAGACTTTCTGGATAATGGCTGTAACACTTGGCTCTGTTATATATCACACTAAGACTAAATAATTGAAGTTGAAGGAACCTGACCCTGGAAATAACAAAGACAAATTAGACAGAATGTACTGATTTCTGATATCACAGATGGCCACCTGATGGAACTGTTTTTATTTATAGAAAGTGAAATCAAAGTATTTTATTTTTCAGAGACACTTTGTAACAGCCCAACTATTACATGAATATAGTTTTTAAAAGATTCAAAGCAAATGTTACTAATCATTTGGAGTCCAAATATCCCAGTGGACGGGGGGTCACTTCTAAAACTTGTATCCTGCCTTCTGATCAATGAATGCTGGCTCTGTATGCTTGGAAGACAAAAGGGAACTCAGAATGGCAGAATCATAATCATCCTCTAACCTCAGAAGAGTAAACAGATTACTCTATATTCTGTGTCTTTTCTCCTCTCTTCCCTGGATGTAGTAATAAACACCAATATGTTGTAAAAGATAGTTTCCCAGACTTAAGGCTTAATCTTCTGATTTTTCATAAGAAGATAGAAATTCAGATTTCATATATATTCCTCTTATGTTAACACTATGAATTTAAAGGTTTTACAGCACTCCTTGGGCCAAGCATAATATATCCACAGGTTAGATATAATCTATGACCTGCCAATTTTTACCCACTTTCTTTTTAAGGGTCTCAAGCCAAAATGAATAAGTAAGACTCTTCTTCTACTCAAGTAAGTTCTCATTTAATAGTATAAAGAGCGATTTTAAATGTTTTTGAAATTATAACTAGAGGCAATGGGCAACACAGTCTAGTGCTTTACAGTTCAGACTAAGGAATAAATTAGTCCAGGCTGTAATCCAGATTTTGTCACTCAGCTGTGTGA
Organism: Muntiacus reevesi; assembly: GCF_963930625.1. Classification (NCBI taxonomy): domain Eukaryota; kingdom Metazoa; phylum Chordata; class Mammalia; order Artiodactyla; family Cervidae; genus Muntiacus; species Muntiacus reevesi. Next base: position 5,344,979 of record NC_089264.1, read on the forward strand.
CATAAGGAAGGTTACTTAGGAAATGAAAAATGCATAAGGAATTTCTTTGAGGAATAAATAATATTATATGTAGAGTGCTAGCAGCTGGCATACAGTAAGCACTTAATACGTATTAGCGACTTTAGTTATCAGAGTAGCCATAAACAAAAATGGATAACCTGCAGAAGGCCTGTAAAAGAAAACATTTTAATTTAACAAGTTAGATGTTTTTTTAATTGTTTTAAAATTGGGAACAAGCTGTTTTCTGTTCTTTCCCTTCTCACTTGTAGTTTATTTTCTAATACCTATTCTGGGGCTAATTTCACAGATATAAACTCTTGGACATGATGTTCCAGCGGACAACCCCTTGCTGTGATGTAAGGCGATGGCGTAGCACAGTTAACAGTGCCCAAACGGTCTGCTGGGTCACGTGAGAAAAAGAGCACCATCCTGCTACTGCAGCAGTCTTGAGCACCAAGAGTAACGTGTTAGCATCTCTGACTGTGAGTAGACAGCGAATGAGACTCGGATACACTCTTCTGCTCTGCTACTGAAGGTCAGTTCATTTGCCTTCTCAAACTCAATTCCAGAGACACTGGAATGACTTTTGGAAAATTATTGGCCTGGATTTCTGTAGAGAGAAGTTTACTCCAATTTGATCCACTGAGAATCCCAGAGTGGAAATCAAGATAAAGCCTAACTGGCCATATCTATGTATCTCACACAGTTTCATAAGTAAAACAACCGCAGCAGCAACAGCAAAAATGGACTGGTAAATACACGGAAGCCAAACCAAGTGGAGATGATACTGTGTGATCCGGAAGTAAAGCACCCAGATAATATTTTCTTTCAACCTCTGGCTAAGGAATGTGAGTTGAATCTGCTCTGTCACACATGCTGGAAACACAAGGGGATTCTTCTCTGATACTCACCATGAAGACCTGGCAGAGCCCCGAGAGGGAAACTCACAGAAATGCGGGGCCTCCTGGAGTCGTAACCCCTCACCCTCGTCCACACTAAGCCTCTAGCTGTGCATTAATCACAGTTCAGCTTCCCTGCCCTGGCACTGGTTCCCATAGAGGGTTCTGCTGGTGGATTTCTGCTCCGGTCAGTTGTGATCCCCTCTGCCTCTGTGTCTCTGCAATTTTGGGAGCACTGGTTTTCCCTGTGACCTCACTTTTCTGATGGATCTAAGAGGAGTTGTTGGCTTTTCAATTTGTTCAGCTTTCTATTTGCTATAAGGATGGAGTGGCAACTCCTCAACCCCTTCCATGCTGGACTAGAAACCGTAAATTTATGTCATCTCTCTTTGTGAAGAATCAATAGCAGAATTTTCAAGATCAAAAATAATATCAAAATTTATTGTTAGGATTTTTTTTTAACACAACAAGAGATTATTCCTCATTGTGCATATATAGAAGTAATTGTGTGTATTATTTATATTTGTTTAAAAAACAAGAACGTTTCTTCACGTCAGGTGAGCCTAGCAGCAATCAGCTTTAAAGTGGAAGTGGATAACCTTGAACTGTGCTGGGTCAGGTGCAGAAGGAACAAGGACGTCAGAGAAACTGCTGCAGACCGTCTGGCCCAGCGCTGCTGCCCAGCAGCTCGCATCTGGCTTGTTGGTACAGCTCAGGCGGTGCCCCTCTGACCAGCAGGAGGAGGGGGGAAGCAGAACCAGTGCTTATGATATACATGGTGGCAAATGAAAAGCAGAACGCTGCTGCTACACGGCCCCGGCAAGGAGAGATGTGGGTGAGGGGAGGCGTTTCCCAGGGGCAGTGCTCTGGGCGGGGCGGCTGGTCGGCGAAGGGAGGTGGTTGGATACAGACACACACGCCGACTCAGAGGAACTTTCAGCAGGCTTACTGGCCGGCTGGTCAGTGGTCCGGATGCACCGAGACTGGAACGCCAGAGGCAGAGAGCGCTGGGGGAGAGGCATGAGGGGTGAGCCAGCGCAGTCTTCCTTCATCGGGTCAAGGAAGGCGTTTGTACCTGCTTTTAGTGTTGGCAGCTAAAAACACTTGGGTGTCTCCTTGGCCAGCGAAGGGTCCTCTGCCGAAAGGTTGCTTTGCCTTTGCCTCAGAGGAGTACACTCTCCCTGTTCCCCATGGGGAAATCTAAAACCAGTGACTGATTTACACGGAAGTCAGTCAACTCCCTTGACTAAAGGTGGGAGCAGAGTGGAGTGCAAGTTACGCTCCAGAGCTCCCCATGGGGTCAGAGTGCCGCTAGATTCCACCTGAGAACATGTGCTTCTTCAGTTTGTTCCTCTGCCACGTCCTGCTTCTCTCATCCTGTTTCTCTTGAGAGCACTCCCCAGTAAGTCACACACGCATAGATACTTACCTGGGACTCTGATTCTTAACTGAGCTGAAGAGAGAATCAAGCATGATACCAAGAGCTCTGGTTTGGGCAGCTGGGAGACTGTATTAAATGACAGTATTAAAATGACAAAGACTGGGAGAACAGATATGGAATGAAGTACAAATCAGAGCTCAGATTTGTCACGTGTCACTTTTTATATACATCTGGGTTGTCAAACGGTTTGATATATGGCTCTAAAGTTAGGAAGAAATGTTCAGGCTATAGATGTAAAATTGGAAATCACTGACATATAAATGCTATTTGGAGACAATCTTCTTGCAAAATTTATACAAAGAGAAGAGGAATTTCATCATGCAAAAGTTAGAAGTTAGGTGAAGGAGGTTTTACAAAGTCTAAGACGAAGGAGTCAGAAAGGTGGAAGAAAGCCAGAAGCGCACGTTGTCTTATGAGTCACGTGAGGAATGCTATGTGAAGGAAAGGGGCGTCTGAAACCGTCATACCGCCAACATGTCACATATGACAGTACAGAACATTGCACCCTGACGTTGGCAATATGGAGGTTTTTGAGGACCTTGAAAGAGAAATTTCACTGAAGTGACAGGAGATAGAAACGAGGCTGGAGTAGGCTGAAGTGTATATAAGGGGTGAGCATGGGGGAAGCACGCTGGCTGACGGCTCTTTGGGTAAGCTAGTTGTGGAGAGGGGCAGAGGAGAAGGGCTATCGTCGGACAGTTTGTGTGGTCAAGTAAGGCAGTTTTTTAGGAGTGAAAATACTACTTTAACTATTAGCCATAAATTCCCTACTATATTCTTGACACATAATAACAGTTAATCCTCTGAACAACACTTTAAGGTACCTTGTTATTATCCACTTACAAGTGAGGGGGTTTAGCCATTTACTTAATTGTGAATCCAGGTCTGAAGCTGAGCAGTCTGAACCCATGCTCTAATCACCACGTTATTCTCAAATATTAGGCAATATTTATATATTTGATGGGGATGACCTCATAGAAAGGAAGAGGCTGATGATGAAAGAAGTATATAGATGATCAAAAAGACGACTGTCTATCGGACTATAGGAGATGGGCCCAAGACTACCTCCTGTAGAGAGTGTTATAGTAGACCAAGGACCTGTTCGCAGTTTTAATAAGGACCAAGGATATAGGTGCATATACATACACAGGTTGTAGTTTGGGAAGGGGAAGATGAGGGTCTGAGGAATTTTCTGAGATCATAATCTAAGACTGAAGGTCAGAGGAGGATGGACAGGGTTTTCATGAAAATAAGAGGATACAGGAGAAGGTTTTAATTAGCTGTCTCAAAGGACAGGAAATATTGCAGGCTTTCCACATAGTATTAAGAATGAACTTGAAGTGAATGAATTTAGAATGAAACCAGTCTACCTCACTGTGCCCTTTTCTCCAGCTGTATTTAACTACTGACACAGAGAAGGTTGATGGTTGACTGTTTCCAGAGCTGGGAGACTGATAAGCCAGTACTATGGGGGGAGAGAGAGATGGGCAAGCAAGTTGTGGGTATTTGCACTTGATTGATGACAGCAAATGGCCACAGACTCTGCTCTGGACAAGAGTGGGAGTGAAGATGTTAGGCAGGTAATGTGCAATAAAAAACCTGGTGAGATGAACATGCAAGAGGTTAGGTCAGCGTAAAGAATGATCATAACAGGGGCATCCGAACAGGTAAACACGATACAGGTGTGATCAAACAGTAAGAAACTGGACTGAGAGACTTTTAATGCAAGCAGTTTGGAGCATGACCCAGGGAGTGGCCCTAAGAGTGGAGGTCTGACGTGAAAGCTTAAAAGGAGAAGGACCGGAAACTGAGAGGGCGCAGCTCAGCAGAAACAAATGTGCTGCAGAGTTTCGTTCAGGCTCACGTTCGCACTGCCTCACGCTGATGGAAGGGTTCTAGAAGCTCCAGCACCATCAGCTCTGTGGGAGCTTCAGAGTGGGCTCCTTCAGTTGACTGCCTACGCTCCTCTAGTTATCAGGATAAATTTCACGACAACTCCCAATCGTGCTTGCCTCAGGTAAGAGGAAGACATCACCTTTCCTTTTCACACGTCATTGGCAGCCCTAATTTCCACTCCGGAAATATAAATCTGATCAACTGTGTACTAACCCTCTCCTGGGAATGGTGCCTTTTTTTGCACAACACCACCGAGTTACTAACGATTACACTTATCTTACAGTTGGGAACGCAGAGGTCTAGAGAATGTTAAGTAACTCGCTGTTTGATTCTCTGTAAAGATCATCCAGATTTGAAAGTGTTCTGTTTCTAAGACATGTTAAAGCTAGTAATCCAGGGCTCTCCTGGTGGCACGGTGGGTAGGGACCCAGCGTGCAGTGCAGGGGACGCAGACTCCATCCCCGACCCAGGGAGACCACACGTCGCCGAGCAGCTGCACCCCCGGACCACAGCTGCCGAGCTGGCACTGTAGAGCCCGTGAGCAGCGACTAATGAGCCCATGTGGCACAGCTGCTGGAGCCCACGCACTCTCGGGCCGTGAGCCGCAACTGCTGAGCCAGACCCTTACCTGCTGAAGCCCGTCGCCTACAGCCTGTGCTCCCGAACAAGGGAAGCCGCCACGCAGAGCAGCCCATGCACCGTGATGAACAGTCCCCGCTCATCACAACTAGAGGAAAGCCCGACAGCAACAGAGACCCAGCGTCACCAACATCAGTAAATATATATACATATAGTTTTTCTTCCATTTATTTTTATTAGCTGGAGGCTAATTACTTTACAATATTGTAGTGGTTTTTGCCATACATTGACATGAATCAGCCATGGATTTACATGTGTTCCCCATCCCGATCCCCCCTCCTGCCTCTCTCTCCATCCCATCCCTCTGGGTCTTCCCAGTACACCAGCCCCGAGCACTTGTCTCATGCATCCAACCTGGACTGGGGATCTGTTTCACCCTAGATAATATACTTGTTTCAATGCTGTTCTCTCAGAACATCCCACCCTCACCTTTTCCCACAGAGTCCAAAAGTCTGTTCTGTACATCTGTGTCTCTCTTTCTGTTTTACATATAGGGTTATCAAGAGGGAGGTGGGATGGGGGACCGGGATGGGGAATACATGTAACTCTATGGCTGATTCATATCAATGTATGACAAAACCCACTGAAAAAAAAAATTAAAAAAAAAAAAAAGAATTAGTATAATAAAGGACCAGGTTATTTACCCAATATGGTGTACTCAGAAAAAAAAAAAAAATTCCATGTATATAGTTTTTTTAAAAACTACTAACCCAGAAAATATAAGTGCTGTAAGAAAAAAGGTGTTTATACTAAATTCAGTAATAATCAGTTGTGACCCCATGGACTGTAGCCTGGCAGGCTCCTCTGTTCATGGTTTTCTCCAGGCAAGAATACTGGAGTGGGTAGCCATTCCCTTCTCCAGGGGATCTTTCTGATCCAGGGCTCGAACCCGGGTCTCCCACATTGCAGGCAGATTCTTTACCATCTGAGCCACCAGGGAAGCCCTAGACTAAGGTCCATATTATTCATGATGTTATTAATATTTCTAATTAATAATATCTAACCATGCTAGTATGATGATAATCAGACTGATATTCTAAGGCCTATGTTACTCATGGTCAATGTTATCATTATTTAATAATGCCAGTGAAAAACATAGTTGCAAATTCTTAGGCATTGCTTCCATCTATAGCTGGGATATGTATTTTGTTCCCCTTGAATCTGGAGGCTCTGATACATTTATAACCAACAGAAGGCAGCAAATGATACTGTGTGACTTCTGAAGCTATACTTCTGTATTCCTTTTCTATTGTTGCTGGAACAAACTATCATAAACTTGAGGGCTGAAGACAATATGAATTTAGTATTGATATCTTATAGGAGGTCAGAAATCCAAAACTAGATTCAATGGGCTGAGGTCAGGACATTTTCTCTGAAACTTCTAGGGGAGAATGTTTCCTTGCCTTTTCTAGCTTCTAGAGTCATCTGTATTCCTTAGCTCAGGGTCCCTTTCTCCAAGTTCAAAGCGCTTCACTCCAGCCTCTCCCTCCATCATCTCATCCCCTTTATCCACCTTTGATCTCTTGCTTCCCTCATGAAAACCTTTGTGATTGCATTCAGAACCAACTTAGATAATCAAAGTAATCTCCCCATATCAAAATTCTTCAGTAATCACATATGCAAATTTCCTTTTTCCATTCTAAAGTAATGTCATCATAGGTTATGGGGATTAGGGATGCAAAAATCTTTCTGGGGCGATTAAGTTAGAAAAGGTCTTACAGATTCCACATGGTTTTCTCAACACTTTTATGTATGAGGTAAGCCCATCAAGTTTGAATAGTCACCTATGGGTGCTCCAGACAACAGACTAGCTGAGTTCTGAGCTGACAGTCAGTACCCACTGCCAGCTAGGTGAGGAAGGAACCCTGCATGTTCTGCCCAACTAGACTTCCAGGGGACTCATCCCCAGGCCACATCTGACTGCCACTGTGTGTTCTTAGCGTTAGAGGAGTTAATACAAACGGTGTGCTTTGAATGTTACGTGGATTTTAAAGCCAGCTCATAAAAGATGGCACAGCCTCTTCTGCCTGCTTCTCTTTTTACTCTCACAATGGAACTCACCTGCCTTACTGTAAAGAAGCCCAAACAAGCCCACATGGAGAGAGCACACGGTGAGGCCACGTGAGGGCGTTTGAAATGGGGAGGCCAGCGACACGTGGGAAGGAGTACCAGCTGACAACCTGCAGTATCCGCACGATGGGAGTGAAGACACTTCCACATGGATCCGGCCATCAAGTCATCCCCAGCTTCACGTGCCCCACGCTGAGCCTGGAGCAGAGACAAGTCAGCCTCAGCGTGTCCATCCTAGATGGCTGCCCACAGGATCTGTGAGCCACTCGGTTTGGAGGCTTTCTGTTTGCTTGCTTTTCTTTCACACAGCAATGGTTACTACATGGAAAATAAACTCAGGGAGTTAAAGCATTTTTAAAATCAACTTTCCCAAACGATGTAAGAGAATGATTAAAAACAATAGGGAAATAAAATGCCATACTACCTAATGCCTTTGTAAATATAATACCCACTTATTTTCCCATTGCATGTTATAATGCTGAGTATTTACAGCCTTGAATACTATAAAAACTATAAGTGTGCATACAGATTGTGCAGTGAACATTTCACGGTCACTACTTGTATGTAAGAACAATTATATCAACTAGATTTACAGCCTAAGTCTCCACAAGTTACATTCTTCTCAGACAGAAGTTGCATTGCTTATTAGCATCACTGTTGGGATTTTTAAACATTAAGAATGCTTGCGGGTAGAGCGGTATCACTGTTAAAATTTTCTCTCCCCTTTGAAGCATATACACTCTAAACCTTATTTCTCTTAATATTAGCTTTAAAAGAAATTTAACATGTTTCCTTTTGAACTTTAGGAGAGAAAATAAAGATCCTAATGGTCTGCTCCTAATGTTTTTTCTTTTCTATCCCTCAGGCCACTTCTAAAAATCTGCAAATAACTTTGGGAAAAGCAGTCTCTTGTTAGAATATATTAATGTTATTGATATCAATAGCATGTCGAAAATGTTATATAAAAGATAATATTTTTTGCAGAGATTAACTTCTCTCAGCCTTAGGGGGAAAAAGCCATGGTGGTGACACTAATACACACTGACATGAACGGTGTTAGGATTACGTCATTTGATGTAGTCGGATGTACTTGTAAAGTGTATGCTAACCTGTCATTATTATTCCTGTGATTTAGTCATTCAACATGCAATGTTATGTGCCCCCTAGTGTTAATAAGGACAACCTAACCTCATTTGTGCTATGTAATATTGTTTACCATGTCTCTGTGTATTTAAAATCCACACTGGGCATAGGTACAAGAGTAATCTGGAAAATCAAAGTCGGAAAATAAGTAAAAATGTATCATTTGTCAGCAAGGAATAAAGTATCATCTCAACATTTTTAAGTACAAAAATAGTTTATTTTGCCATGACTCCCTAAGCCACAACATTATACTTTTTTACTATTCAAAATATATTTTAAACACATTTACTCTTATCAGTGAAGAAAAGAGAGAGGAAGGGGGCTTTAGAGCTCTACAATTCTCACTAAAGGAGCGCAACTAAAGTTGTCTTCCTGGCTAGAAATGCAGGTAATAAGAGATCACCAATACAAGTGGCATATATGTGGACAGAAAGAGTCTGATGATTTTGGATTGTCTTTCTCTTGGTTAAATATAGTGCTTCCTGTTAGAGAATGACAGGAAAGTGTATCTTCAGGACACAATATACTGACGATTCTTAGTGTCTGGTCAACAGACATTTAATTAGAAACTTTTAATTAGAAAATAACAGATTAATTATACACACATCTGTATGATTGCATATACTGTGAATCTATACTATTGTTTTAGTCAGCTTGGGCTGCCGTAGTAAAGTACCATGGACTGGGTGGATTGAAAGAACAGCATTTGCCTCTTGCAGTTGTGGGTCCTGGAAGTCTGGGATGACGATGCCACCACAGTTCTATTGGGAACAGACACGGCTGCCTCTGGGCATGTCCTCACACAGCGGAGAGGCAGCGGGCAGGCCCTGGCCTCTGCGTCTCCATGTAAGGAAACGGCTGCTATCATGGAGTCCCCATCCTCATGATCGTATCAAAACTAATTACCCCTCACAGGCCCCACCTCCAAATGCCATCACACTGAGGGGTAAGGCTTCAACACATGGGTTTTGAGAGAACACATATATTCAGTCCCTAACACGGCTGAACAACAAACACTCTCACAAAAACTATGTCTTGCCTATTAAAAATGAATTTAACAGCTGATCCCTCCATCTCTCCATCTATTGTAATTTACATATCCAGTATCTATTTTGGGCTAGGCATCAATCCTGAACTCTAGTGTTTCTGTTACAGAAAACAGAATGTAGAGCACTATTTTTTTTTTTTTTTACAGTATTAAAGCCATGATTAAGGATGAAAGGGAGCACTTTTAGCTTTTTGCTTTCTGGTTTGGGGTTATTTTTAAATACCAAAGGTTATGTAATCTTTTCTATGGTGGAGGTTAGCACTGTACTTCTACTGTTTTCAGAGACCACAGAGAAGAGCACAGTTACCTAATTATTCATATGCTGCCTGTAGGTAATCCTTGGAAAAAAACTAATAGCCTGGGATTTGGCCTCTGTGATGTCTGGCCCTGTCTCCAGACCCTCCCACCTCCAAGTCACACACCACCTCTATTTGTAGCTTTGGGTCAGAGCATGACTCACCAGTCTTTGGAGTCATATTGTTGCTGAAGGAAATGGCAGAGTGGTTAGAAAAAAATCTGTCAAAGTTTCCATGACTTCACTGAAAGGTTCTAGTGAATCTGATCCACTAAGGAGCTTGACACTTCTAAACAGAGTGAGCTGATGGGGGTTTTCAGATACTGACACTGTTCCTTTATTACCAGACCTTCCTTGGCAAAGTTTCCAACCCATTGTCAAAATTTCACTCTCTTTTACCCTCTAGTCATTACAGTAGATACCATCTGTTAATTTATTATCAACCACTAATGAGTATCAGAGCTGAGTTGAAAACCTGGACTTATTTCTCTACTAGAGACTAGCAACTAATTGCGGTTTTTCCTTAACAACTTTCATGATCAGTTAAAAAACAAGGGACAACTAACAAGATATTAGGCAAAAATTCATCTTTTAAAGTTTTTAAACTTTAAAGAATGCAACCTTGACTGTTGCGTTCGAAGTGTGGTGCTGGAGAAGATTCTTGAGAGTCCCTTGGACTGCAAGGAGATCAAACCAGTCAGTCCTAAAGGAAACCAACCTTGAATATTTATTGGAAGGACTGATGCTGAAGTTGAAGCTCCAACACTTTGGCCACCCCATGCAAAGAGCTGACTCACTGGAAAAGACTCTGATGCTGGGAAAGATTGAGGGCAGGAGGAGAAAGGGACAACAGAGGATAAGATGGTTGGATGGCATCACTGACTCAATGGACATGAGTTTGGGCAAGCTCAGGGAGATAATGAAGGACAGGGAAGCCTGCTGTGCTGCAGTTCTCGGGGTCACAAAGAGTCGGACAAGACTTAGCAACTGAATAAAAACAACAATGTTGACTATTTTACTATGAGTTCTTAGGTAATTTCTTTTTAATATAAAGGATAATTTTTAAATGTTTCTGGGCAGAGGGTAAAAAATTTATATCAATCCAGTAAAATTTCAAATTATTCAACTAATGATTATAATATAATTTTAATGATAATAACAACATTTAAAGAGTACCTCATATAGATACCCCTGTTGTTGGGAACTCCATATGCATTATCTCCTGGGTGAAAATTTCAGCACTCTCAGATTTTATAATAAATCTTGTATGTACATGTGGTTTTTTTCATAACAGTATGATGTATCATGTATCTTTAAGTGTACAAGAGCCACTTAGATATTTTTCCATATATAAAAATGTTTACATTTTGGAAATAATTGTGTAATTACTATCCATGGGACTTCCTTGGTGGTCCAGTGCCTAAGATTCTGTGCTCCCAACACAGGGGGCTTGGGTTCAATCTCTGGTCAGGGACGAGATTCCACATGCCACAACTAAGACTTAGCATGCTGTAACTAAAAGAATCTGCATGTCACAACGAAGATCCCATGAGGTGCAACTAAAACCCGGGGAAACCAAGTAAATAGAAATGTAGAAAACTTACTATACAGCACAAGAGAGAGAACACGTCACTGCCATTTTGCTGAAAATGGCATGATTTCATTCTTTTTTATGGCTGAGTAATACTCCACTGCATATCTACCACATCTTCTTTATCAGTTTATCTGTTGACGGACATTTAGGTTGCTTCCATGTCTTGGCTATTGTAATTATCCTTTGCTTGTTAAAAACCATCTATACATATGTTTCCCCATATTTGTCCACTTTTGAACTTTATATTGGTATATGACAAGTTTTCTTTATCTTCTCTATTCTCAACATCATGTTTGGGAGATAGATCCACATTATGGCATGTAGCTGAAGTTTATTTATTTATTTTAAGTAAGTTCCACAATTTACTACCCATGTGACTATTGATGAAATTTGAGTTGCTCTCAGCCTAGGCTCTTGAAAACTAATGCTATGAACTGTTAGCAGCTTTGAGCTTGCATCTGGGGAAACAAATGTATTTGTCTAGAGCAGTGGTCTTCAAATTTTAGCATCAGAGCCACTTAGCTTATTTAAATGTAAATTGATGGGCCCTCTTCCTAAGAATTCTGATTCAGTTGATCTGGAATGGGGCCTGACCTGATAATTTGCATTTCTAACAAGTTCCCAGGTCATGCTGATGTTGTGGATCTGGAGGTCATACTAGATGTCATCTAGGCTGTGTAAATAACAAAGACTGGAGTTGCTCAGTCAGAGCATAGAAGTATATTCAATCTTATAAAATTATCCCACACAGGAAGAAGATACTATGTTCTAGGATTAGAAGAATCAATATTGTGAAAATGACTATATTACCAAGGCAGTCTACAGATTCAATGCAATGCCTTTCAAATCACCAAAAACATTTTTCACAGAACTAGAACAAAAATTCTAAAATTTGTATGGAAACATAACAGACCCTGAATAGCCAAGCAATCCTGAGAAAGAAAAATGGAGCTGGAGGAAGTAGATTCCCTGAATTTAGTCTATAATACAAAGCTACAGTCATCAAAACAGTATGGTACTGGCATAAAAACAGATATAGACTGATAGAACAGGACAGGAAGCCCAGAAATAAACTCACACACTTATAGCCAATTAATTTACAACAGAGGAGGCAAGAAAATACAATGGATAAAAAGTCTTTTCGATAAGTAGTGCTGGGAAAACAGGACAGCTACATATAAACAAATGAAATTAGAGCACTCTCTAACATCATATAAAAATAAACTTAAAATATATCAAAAACCTAAGTATAAGACTGGAAACTACAAAATTCATAGAGGAAAGCATAGGCAGAACACTCTCTGACATTAATAATAGTAATATATTTTTTAATCCACCTCCTAGAGTAATAAAATTAAAAACAAAAATAAACAAATGGGACCTAATTAGACTTGAAAGGTTTTGCATAGCAAAGGAAACCATAAACAAAATGAAAAAACAACCCCAAATACAGGGGGAAATATTTGCAAATGCAGTGAATGACAAGGGATAATATCCAAAATATACAAACAGTTCATGCAGCTCTGTCAAAAAAGAAAACAAAAAACCAACTACCCAATAAAAAAAAATGAGCTGAAGATCTAAGTGGACATCCCCCAAAGAAGACACATAGATGGTCAAAAAGCACATGAAAAGATACTCAGCATCACTAATTATCAGAGAAATGCATATCAAAACTACAGTGACTTATCACCTCATAACAATCAGAATGGTCATCACCAAAATGTCTACAAATGATGACAGCTGGAGAGGGTGTGAAGAAAAGGGGAACCCTCCTACACTCTTGATGGGAATGTAAATTGGTACAATCACTATGGAGAACAATATGGAGGTTCATTTAAAAAACTAAAAATAGAGCTACCACATCAATCATCCCTGGGCATATATCAGGACAAAACCATAATCCAATTACCCCAATGTTCACTGCAGCACTGTTTACAATAGTCAAGACATGGAAGCAACCTAGATGTCCACTGATAAACAAGGAAGATGTGGTACATATATACAATGGACTATTGTTTAGCTATAAGCAAGATGAAATAATGCCATTTGCAGCAATATGGATGCATCTAGAGATGATCACACCATATGAAGTAAGTCAGAGACAAACATTGTATGGTATTGCTTATATATAGAATCTAAGAAAAAGTACAGGTGAATTTATTTATGAAGCAGAAATAGTCACAGATATAGAAAACAAATTTATGGTTACCAGTGGAGAAAATATTAAGAAATCTTTCTCTAGTCAAGGTTATGTTATCTTCTGAATCTTTACTGTTTCACCTAAAATTATTCATAAGTTGTACACATTTTTTCCTTTTTCTCTTTTCATATAGAAAACCAATGATCTAGGCAGCTTTTACTGAAAAATCTGTCTTTTCCTTATAGGTCTATAATACCTATAAGGTCATATAATGAGTCTATATATGTGTGGATTCATTCTTGGGATCTCCATTTTGTCAATAGGTCTATTTATTTATCCTTTTACCATTAAAACATATTACCCTTTCCTGTGGTTCAGAGATTGGCAAAGTTTATTCTGTAAAGGTCTAGTGAGTATTCAATTTAGACTTTATAGCCCGTATACAATCTCTGTGTCTTTTTTCCTTGACAATTCTTTGAAAACTCAAAAACCAGTTTTAGTTCAAAGACTGCACTAGGTACTAAAACAGGCTGTGGTACAGATTTGGTCTCTAGCCATAATTGCTTAATTTTGCTAAAGGTTTACTTTAAAATTTTATAACTGTGTCAGTTAGCCATTGCTATTTTAAAATCATATAAATAAGTGGGTTAAAACAATGAGCTTTTTTTTTTTTCATGAACCTCAGAGTCAGAAGGGAGGTTCTCTATGGGTCAGGTAGGCAGGTTCTGCTGATTTGAGTTGCTCTCTGCCACATACTTAGGTGTTGGATGAGATAAAGTTTCTTGAATGACTTCAGCTGACACAGCTCAGCCTGGGCTTGTTCACAAGGCAGCAGCTTGTCTCTGAGCAGGGGTGGGAGCCTGGAAAATTTCCTGAGGCCTAGGCTCAGAACCAGCACGCTGCCACGGGCACTGTGATCTACTGAACAGTCAGGAATCCAGGCCAAAGTGAAGGGGTGAGAAGACAGGCTCTACTCCTTGCTGAGAGAATCTGCAAAGTCAGCTTGACAACAGCAACAGTGTATAGGAGATTCTAATTTATCTGGGAGAGAAAATTCTATTTTGTTCATTATGCTCACTAAGTCATTTGAGTTAAGCTTTAAAGTATGAGTTTGTCATGCAGAAAAGAGGAGGAAAATCATTTGAGTAGATGGAAAATGGGTCTCCAAGGCACACAACTGCAAAAGCACTTCTCATTTGCAAGGAGGCGAGGCAGTACTACAGGCTGAACGAAGAGTTCAAGGACCACAGGGGCCAAGGGTGAATTTAGAAAGGTAGTTTGTGGCTGATTGTTAAAGAGTTTACCCTTACAAGAAATGAGTATTCATAAGGTATTATTCTTAATGGCTTAATCACATGACATAATCAGTTTTATGTTTTAGAAAACTTTCCAGAGGGACACAAAAGAGTAGACAAATTGATTACTTGAATTTCATAGGAATAGGCCAGGTTAGAAATAATGGAAGCATGAACTAAAACAATAGTAGAAATGAGAGGAGAGAGATGGAGATATTTGGAAGGTACAATGAATGAGAAATAGAGAACTGTCAGATATGGAAGGCAGAGAGAAGATAGAACCCATAAAACATATTAAGGATTCATTGTCAGCTGTTGTTTGTAGTAAAGCTCTTTACCAAATAAAGGACATAGGCAGAGAAGACTTTGAGAGGAAAAGGGTAAGTTCATTTTTTAATGCACTGAGCTTGAGCCTGGCAGATGTGTGGGTATAAGGAAGTTGATGAGATTGTCTGCTGCTGACTGAATGTATGGATTGGGGTCACTGGAATCGATATCACACTGTTAATGAGACTGGAGAAATTTACCAAGTGTTGGTTCTTGGGAACGGCAGCATTATCCCATCATGGTGGTATACAGATTTATTCCTTTGGGGTTTTTTGTGTTTTTGTTTGTTTGTTTGTTTTTGTTTTCAAACTGGAATGCCGCATGAAGATCTTACAGAGTTAAGGGAATATTTTTCAATTTTTAATGTGCCTATGTATAACTTGGAGATTATACATATGGCTATATGTATTATATCAATGAAACTATGAGTCATGCCACATGGGGCCACCCAAGATGGACGAGTCATGAGGAGAGTTCTGACAAACTGGAGAAGGGAATGACAAACCACTTCAGTATTCATTCTTGCCTTGAGAACCCATAAATAATATGAAAAGGCAAAAAAATAGGACACTGAAAGATGAACTCCCCTGGTCGGTAGGTGCCCAATATGCTACTGGAGATCAGTGGAGAGATAACTCCAGAAAGAATGAAGAGATGGAGCCAAAGTAAAAACAACACCCAGTTGTGGATGTGACCAGTGATGGAAGTAAAGTCTAATGCTGTAAAGAGCAATATTGCAAGGGACCCTGGGATGTTAGGCCCATGAATCAAGGCAAATTAGAAGTGATCAAACAGGAGATGGCAACAGTGAATGTCGACATTTTAGGAATCAGCGAACTAAAATGGACTGGAATTGGGTGAATTTAACTCAGATAACTATTATACCTACCACTGTGGGCAAGAATCCCTTAGAAGAAATGGAGTTGCAATCATAGTCAACAAAAGAGTCCAAAATGCAGTACTTGGATGCAGTCTCAAAAACGACAATGATCTCTGTTTGTTTCCAAGGCAAACCATTCAATATCACTGTAATCCAAATCTATGCCTTGACCAGTAATGCTGAAGAAGCTGAAGTTGAACGGTTCTATGAAGACCTACAAGCCCTTCTAGAACTAACACCTAAAAAAGATGTCCCTCTCGTTATAGGGGACTGGAATGCAAAAGGAGGAAGTCAAGAAACACCTGGAATAATAGGCAAATTTGGCCTTGGAGTAGAGAATGAAGCAGGGAAAAGGCTGATAGAGTTTTACCAAGAGAACACACTAGTAATAGCAGACACCCTCTTCCAACAACAAAAGAGAAACACATGGACATCACCAGAAGGTCAACACTGAAATCAGATTGATTATATTCTCTGCACCCAAAGATGGAGAAGCTCTATACAGTCAGCAAAAACAAGACCAGGAGCTGACTGTGACTTAGATCATGTACTCCTTATTGCTAAATTCAGGCTTAAATTGAAGAAAGTAGGGAAAACCACTAGATCATTCAGGTATGACCTAAATCAAATCCTTCACGATTACACAGTGGAAGTAAGAAATAGATTCAAAGGATTAGATCTGATAGACAGTGCCTGAAGAACTACAGATGGAAGTTCATGACATTGTACAGGAGATGGGGATCAAGATCATCCCCAAGAAAAAGAAAGGCAAAATGGCTGTCTGAGGAGGCCTTACAAATAGCTGTGAAAAGAAGAGAAGCGAAAAGCAAAGGAGAAAAGGAAAGATATTCCCATCTGAATGCAGAGTTCCAAAGAATAGCAAGGAGAGATAAGAAAGCCTTCCTCAGTGATTAATGCAAAGAAATAGAGGAAAACAATAGAACAGGAAAGACGCGATCTCTTCAAGAAAATGAGAGATACCAAGGGAATATTTCATGCAAAGATGGGCTCAATAAAGGGTAGAAATGGTATGGACCTAATAAAAGCAGAAGAGATGGCAAGAATACACAGAAGAACTATACAAAAAAGATCTTCATGACCCAGATAATCACGATGATATGATCACTCACCTTGAGCCAGACATCCTGGAATAGGAAGTCAAGTGAGCCTTAGGAGGCATCACTACAAACAAAGCTAGTAGGGGTGATGGAATTCCAGCTGAGCTATTTCAAATCCTGAAAGACGATGCTGTGAGGTGCTGCACTCAATATGCCAGCAAATTTGGAAAATTCAGTAGTGGCCACAGGACTGGAAAAGGTCAGTTTTCATTCCAATCCCAAAGAAAAGCAATGCCAAAGAATGCTCAAACTACCACACAATTGCACTCATCTCACATGCTAGTAAAGTAATGCTCAAAATTCTCCAAGCCAGGCTTCAACAGTATGTGAACTGTGAACTTCCAGATGTTCAAGCTGGATTTAGAAAAGGCAGAGGAACCAGAGATCAAATTGCCAACATCTGCTGGATCACTGAAAAATCAAGAGAGTTCCAGAAAATCATCTACTTCTGCTTTATTGACTATACCAAAGCCTTTGACTCTATGTATCACAACAAACTATGGGAAATTCTTAAGGAATTCTTAAGGAATACCAAACCACCTGATCTGCCTCCTGAGAAATCTGTATGCAGGTCAGGAAGCAACAGTTAGAACTGGACATGGAACAACAGACTGGTTCAAAATAGGAAAAGGAGTACATCAAGGCTGTATATAGTCACCCTGCTTATTTAACTTATATGCAGAGTACATCATGAGAAACGCTGGGCTGGATGAAGCACAAGCTGGAATTCAGATTGCTGAGAGAAATATCAATAACCTCAGATATGCAGATGACACCACCCTTATGGCAGAAAGCGAAGAAGAATGAAAGAGCCTCTTGATGAAAGTGAAAGAGGAGAATGAAAAAGTTGGCTTAAAGTTCAACATTCAGAAAACTAAGATCATGGCATTTGGTCCCATACCTCATGGCAAATAGATGGGGAAACAATGGAAACAGCGACAGACTATCTTTTTGGTCTCCAAAATCCATGCAGATGGTGACTGTGGCCATGAAATTAAAAGACACTTACTCCTTGGAAGAAAAGTTATGATGAATCTAGACAACATATTATGAAGCAGAGACATTATTTTGCCAACAGAGGTCCATCTAGTCAAGGCTATGGTTTTTCCAGTAGTCATGTATGTATGTGAGAGTTGGACTATAAAGAAAGTTGAGCACCGAAGAATTGATTCTTTTGACCTTTCATGTTGGAGAACACTCTTGAGAGTCCCTTGAACTGCAAGGAGATCCAATCAGTTCATCCTAAAGGAAATCAGTCCTGAATATTCATTGGAAGGACTGATGCTGAAACTGAAACTCTAATACTTTGGCCACTTGATGTGAAGAACTGACTCGTTTGAAAAGACCCCAAGCTGGAAAAGATGGAAAGCAGGAGGAGAGGGGCAACAGAGGATGAGATGGTTGAATGGCATCACCGACTAAATGGACATGAGTTGGAGTAAACTCTGGGAGTTGGTGATGGATGGGGAAACCTGGCGTGCTGCAGTCCATGGGGTCTCAATGAGTTGGACATGACTGAGCAACTAAACTGAACTGAATCTAAACCTGGATATCTTGGGGGGGAAATGCAGGTTCCTATTTTGTTAGTCTGGATTGGGACTGAAATTCTGCATTTTCAGTGAGTTTCCAGAATATAGCGATAATGCTGGCCTATGGACCACTCTTTGAATAGTATTCTTACAACCAGCATTCTTGTCTCATGATGTTTCTAATTAAGTGACATTTACTCTTGTCTGTAACAGGCAGTAGCTAAGTCTTGAAGGAACCATATAAATAAAAAGCCTCTTTTAAAGTCTCCTGTATTTTAATAATATCCAGGTTATACATCCTCCCATAAAGATGAGCAAAGAAAGAAATCCTTATCAGTCTTGACCTTTGCTCCCTGTCTAAAAGTCAAAAGTAAAGAACGTGAATTCTTCTAGACAGACCAAGGTGTATCTGTCCACATGTGTTAGGTGCCTCTGACCTAACAGCTGTCACTAAGTACATCCAGTGCTCAGGAACCAGCCAGGTAAGCGGCTGAACAGTCCACAGGGCTAAAAGTCAAGAGCAGATACAGAAATTGATGTAGAGTGATTTCTGCCACTGGAACTTACACTGGCTGTGTATTCCTCTTCTCTAATCAGAAGCAGCTTCCCTTCCAGCTGTACCGGATACTCTGTTTATTCACTTTGTATTTTAGTAGCAAGTGTCCTTTGGTGAAAACTTCATTTCCCAGCATATCTTCAGGGATCGCCATTAGACTGGTAACAGATTATCACCAGCTGTTGGCCATTATTTCCACTATGTAACTGCCTGATCTAAGGGATGTGTCGTCTTTCACCAGCAGGGCAACACCTTGAACAAACTCGGTCAGTCTCAAGAGGAACTGGAAGAATTGCAGCTGGGTGTAGACAATCAATATTAAAACAGCCTGAGGGCCTCTACTTCTAGGTGTAGTTTTTTATTTTTTACAAGATGGGAAAGATAAGTTTTCCCCCACATTTTTGTTTTTAGGAATCTGAAACAGGTTTGAGAATAACAACAACAAAGAAAAACAATGCCATTATTTTTTAAAGATTTAACACCCCTCTCACTTATTGGTTTTCCACTTTAACCATATCAGAGTTTTTAAGTGATATATTTATTGCTTCAGCACACTTATGATTAGTGTAAATTCACAAAGCAGAAATATAATCATGTTGTAAATATAGAAAAAGAGCTGTTAAACCAGCAAAAGTCTGCTTGGAGGCATAGACATCTATTAAGTGTAACGTTTGGAATGTGACTGCAGATTAAATAGATATTTTATATAGCATCTAAATAACTGCACTAGAACCATTCATTCATATCCACTCACTTAACGTGTGTTCACTGAGTGTCCAGTGGTATGTCTGTCTCAGGTATGGGAGATATCCTTTGCATGGAGAAAAATGGTGGAATACCTGCCTTTATGTTTTATGCAGCTTTATGTTTTAACTGTTGGAGACAGACAAGCTATCAAGTAAAATGCGTTCTATGTTGTCCTGTGCACTGATTTTAAATAAAGTGAATTGTATTTCTGGACAGTCACCTGCACCCAAAAGTTAGAGCTATTTGAGAAACATTTCAAAGGCATTATTTAGGATAATTTTAGATGATGGTGATAGTATATTGATTTTTGGTTAAAGACTGGGAAGGAATAGAATTATTATTCCTTAGAATAATATTAATGTAGTATAAGATACATACAGTATGTTGAGGAGATGTCCATCCAAGGTACTGAGCTCATGGCAATTTCCATATGAGGCAGTCTTCAGAAGCTCCTTGTCAGTCAAACTGTGAGACTGCCGACGTTACTCAGCTTCATCCTCTTTGTGTGGTGGAAGCTTCTAGAAACATTACCCAAAACTTTATTTTTTAATTTAGAAACTTACAAAAGCTCTTAATGAGCAATATTTTTTTCTTTATGTCTTGGTCATTGAAAATGACCTGCTTTCTGAAATTAAATTTCAACTTAAAGTAAGAAGACATTCAGAGTGAGATAAATCTAGGTTCAAATTCTTACTACGTTGTTTCCTCTTCATAGTAAATATTTTATATTATGGTACATAATTTTGGAATCCTTTAATTCACCTAAAGTGTTTGGCCTCATTTTATTATAATTATATAAGATTAACACAGTCAAACTTATAACAATTTTCCATCAAAAATCCAGAACTGTCACTTACAAAGTAGTACTATTGATATCTTTGTAGGCCTTTTTTCAGTCAAGTTCTATACTTCCAAATTAGCTCTGTTATTAAAAGTAAAAGCTCTTCTAGAGCAAGAGTATAACATAAAAGGAACTTCTATACTATAACCAAAATGTCTAATTTCAACTCAAGAAGAGCACTGGCATTTCTCATTAGAAGTATTTTTTTTTATGTTATAAAATTTTCAGTGGTAGGACGTGTAAAAATATAGCTGAAACTTTTACTCAAGCTTATAACTCATGCACAAAAATCTTGCTTAGAAAACCAAGAAAATGTATTTCCCCTCCCATTTTTGTAATTTAGCTCTATTTGAATAGTTTGAAGATACATGTGGAATAAGAATAAATTTGGAAAAGCAGAATTTTAAATGTTTTTCTCTGTTTTTCAATAATAAAGCTATAGGCACTATTACCATGAAGAACCAGGAAAACATTTGTTTTAGCATAGTTTATGATATACGGTGGTGGGGGGGGGGGGTGTGACCACAGGAAAGTAGGGGAGGTGAATATTCCCAAGGTAGAAATATCACTTGCACTTAGAGCAGGAACCTGCTGTGAACTGTCTGCTGATGGGAGGGGAGAAAAGGGCTTGGAAAATCAAGACCTACTTATTTAGTGTTTTGAACACTCCATTTCTTCAAAGTGAGGGGATTTCAATACAATAACAGTAGGTCAACACTGCTTTTACAGACTTTGTTTAAAAAAATTGAAACTCAAGAAAACTTTTATATAAATGACTTTTAACTCCCCCAATTTAAAGTTAAACCTAGTTTATTTTTATTAGGTGGAATCCTGGCTAGTTTCCACTTCCTGAGCCTTGTTATTCTAAGTTTATTTTTGAGACTAATTATCCTCACCTACATAAACTTCCTGGTTCTGAGAATATTTAATTGGCCAGTCAATTGTCTCTGCTCTCCAGATAACAGTTACCTATCATGCATCTTCAAAGCAATCCAAAATTCAGAGCAGATGACATCTACTCAAGGGTATGGGAGGCACTGAGACATTAAATTGTGGCAGTACCAGCCAACATGTGCCCCTCACCATTGCAAACAAGTGCTCAACCAATGGGGTTGTGTACTGTCCTCATGACGTGTAACTGTTGGAGGAGTTCCAGAAATGGCATAAGGAATCTGCACAGAGCAGGTGGCAGGAGGGCACCCAAGGTAGGTTACATGACTATGACTTACTCTGGAAGCTGAATAAATGATAGATTGGCATAACTTGATATGCAGTAATTCTTGTCAAATAAAAAGATTATTTGTATTTATGTTCTCATTATTTAGAAGTTGATCTGGAACTTCACAATGAAATTGGATTTAAAGTGCTGTAAGCAATTAACTGTCATACAAGATTTGCCTTTTTTTAATCACAAATTCATAATTTCAAGATAATTTTTGCTTTTTCTATATAAAGGGAAATAATAGTAATTTTATAACTTAAAGGAAAGAATAAACTCCTCAATACATGTCTTTCTGAAAGTAAAATGACTAGCAGGAGATATTCCTATACCTTCAATCTGAATCATTTGAATAAAAGAAAATCTCACATCCCTTTAGATTTCACAGGCTCAAGGAAATGTGAAATGTTTGACGTTATCACCTTAGTGTTTTCACACATAAAAGAGACACCTTTCAAGGGTAAATAACAAATTTTCTTTTCCTGTTGAAAGCTAGTTTGCAGCTCAAAGGGCAAATAAGGGAAAATGTTGTTCTAGAGTTTTCTGAAATGCTATACAACTCACATGCAGCAATTCCTCATCTACTGACTGTGTCTGCACATTGCCCCACGTCATAGTCTTAGTTGTTGAATTGCTGACAATTTAGAAATTATGCCTTCTAACCAGTCTGCCATGTAGGTGAAAATCAGAAAAGGTGTAAAACTTGTGGACTGACAGAGTTCAAATCTTTCAGATTTAGTTACACATTTAGTTGTCACTTAAGTTTTAAATGGCTAAAATTAGGCCCCTTCTTTCCATTGAAACTGTGCAAAGTTTTAATTGTGCAGCAGCTGCTTCATTTGCTCTGGCAGCGACCCTTTGGAAATGAAAACCATGTTGACTCTTGCATACACACTTGTGCTAAGTAGTGCTAGGTAATTTCATTCATGTCTGACTCTTTGTGACACTATGGACTGTAGCCCGCCAGGCTCCTCTGTCCTTGGGATTCTTCAGGCAAGGATACTGGAGTGGATTACCATGCCCTCCTCCAGGGGATCTTTCTGACTCAGGGATGTTTATCCATGTCTCTTATGTCTCCTGCATTGGCAGGCCAGTTGGAAGCCCATATTACTATTTAAAGAGAAATTCAGAGACAAGATGGGGCTAAGATTTGTGGCCTATTCAATGTTGAAGCCAGAAAATGTGGTGCATTTCTAAGCAAGAGCAAAGTCCTGTGGAAGCAGAAAAGGAAATTAGGGAAGCAGTGAGAAAGGGCTAGAAAATTGTCAAAGGCCTTCAACATCCAAGAGGAGAATATGTTTGAAACATCAGTCAACAAGTAATTTGAGAAACTTGGTTAGTGCGGCATTAGGGACAACATCTTGGCAGCAGTGGGTAGAACAGAACGCAAAGAGGGAGACAGAGGGGAATTGTGGAACCTACTGTGTAGGGCTTCCACATGGGGCCCTAGTTCCTGACAGACGATGTTTGGGACCCAAGCAGACAAAGCAGGGGCTCCAGCCTCCCGTTTCTAAGAGGACTTCCGTGCGGTCACATCCGGTCCCACAGAGGTGCCGGCAGCCGCCACTCAGTGCTGCTCCCGGAGCTCAGGGCTCCAGCTCCACGGACGCCGGGCCTCAGCTCCTGAGGTTCTAGCCGCGGCCAGCGGGATCCTCTTCTCAGAGGTCTGAGCCCAATACTGTGAACCTCTCCCTCAGGTCCTTGCCTCTGAGATTCCCAATCTCTGCTCTTCCCCTAGCCCTAAAGGGGCTTCCTCTGCAAGCCACTGGGATGACCCAGTGTCCTCCTGCTGCCCTTGGAGGCCTTAGAGCATGTGTCAGCTGACCTTGATACTAAAACCCTCTGAAGCAGCACATACCATTATGTCCATTTTCCTGCTGAGCCCTGACTGAGAGGATGAAGGGAAGCAGGTGGGTAATCTCTGTAGACCACATGTCAGGAGAACTGGCGCATAAGTGTGGACATTGTCAGGGAAGAGTAGTAGATGGATGCAATTAGACCACACAGCTAAATATGAGGTGTCCTGAAAATTAAGCTGGGAAAAACTAGGGTGGATTTTAGTTAACAGTAGGTATCTCTTTATGTACTAACACACCTGATTTCTGTAACATACACCATCTATTCCCAATACTTTCCTCAGGAACATACTAATTTAAACTAATTTTTAACATGTGATAATCTTCAAAAGGTTTTCCCTGGTGGCTCAGATGGTAAAGGATCTGCCTGCATTACAGGAGACTTGGGTTTGATACCTGGGTCAGGAAGATCCCCTGGAGAAGGGAATGGCAACCCACTCCAGTATTCTTGCCTGGGAAATCCCATAGACCGAAGAACCTGGTGGGCTACAGTTCATGGGATAGCAAAGAGTCAGACGTGACTGGGAGACTTACAAACAAAAATCTTTAAAATATATGAAGACTCCTGAAAAAGCCTTTTGATGAAAGTGAAAGAGGAGAGTGAAAAAGTTGGCTTAAAGCTCAACATTCAGAAAACTAACATCATGGCATCTGGTCCCATCACTCCATGGCAAATAGATGGGGAAACAGTGGAAACAGTGGCAGACTTTACTTTTTTTGGGCTCCAAAATCACTGCAGATGGTGATTGCAGCCATGAAATTAAAAGACGATTACTCCTTGGAAGGAAAGTTATGATCAACCTAGACAGCATATTAAAAAGCAGAGACATTACTTTGCCAACAAAGGTCCATCTAGTCAAGGCTATGGTTTTTCCAGTGGTCATGTATGGATATAAGAGTTGGACTGTGAAGAAAACTGAGAGCTGAAGAATTGATGCTTTTGAACTGTGGTGTTGGAGAAGACTCTTGAGAGTCCCTTGGACTGCAAGGAGATCAAACCAGTCCATCCTGAAGGAGATCAGTCCTGGGTGTTCATTGGAAGGACTGATGCTGAAGCTGAAACTCCAATACTTTGGCCACCTCGTGCGAAGTGTCGACTCACTGGAAAAGACCCTGATGCTGGGAGGGATTGGGGGCAGGAGGAGAAGGGGACGACAGAGAATGAGATGACTGGATGGCATCACTGACTCAATGGACATGGGTTTGAGTAAACTCTTGGAGTTGGTGATGGACAGGGAGGCCTGGCATGCTGTGATTCATGGGGTCGCAAAGATTTGGACATGACTGAGCGACTGAGCTGAACTGAACTGAACTGAGCATCACCACCAGGTTAAGTGGCCTTTACAGGCATCCAGGGAGATGTGTAGGGGTTGATACATATGGTTCAGAAAATCATGAGAGCAGCCTGAACTAGAAATATGTGGACTGGAATGAGCTGTGTACACAGATGCCAATTGAACTTTTGGGTGTTCCCAAGGTCACCCAGAAAGACAGCAGAGTGAGAGAACAGAAGCGTATGGCAGACGTGAGAAGTTTCCATGATTTTTCAACAGAGTCCCTGTGCTTTAAACAAATCAGTCTGGCGTCTGACTCTCACATATCATTTACTGCTTCCTGGCTATATCCTGGGAATTCGTTGTCTGCTGTTTTCCGGAAACACTTGCTGAGAGGATGACATGGGATAGTAAACCAGGCTTAGGCTTCAGATCTGAAGTCTTGGGCTTGAGCTGGGGTTGGCAAAAGCCAGATTCTTTATAGTTAGGATCTCTTTAACCTTTATTCTCTGCTTTCTCCCTTGCACCATGGATAATGACATGAATTACTGATAATGATTTCATCTCAGGGCTGCTGTGTGTCTTGAATCACACAAAAAGCGGCTGTTAGTCAGCTGCTGAATGTTAATTGCTGCTGGTTGTCACTGTGGGTAAAAGAGAGAGAGCTCACCATCAAATGGGGGAGACAGAGGAGTCACGGGATGATAATGACACGGTGTACTCAGTGAAGCAATAGAGAAGGTGTGAAACCCAGAGGCAGGGAAGGAATCATAGGCAGTCTTTAGCTGTTTAGGCTGAATCCTGAGGAAAATGCGAGTATCAATTGAGTGGAAATAAAATAGTATGCTATCTGGAATTTAATGTCAGATGTTTAGCAAAAGAGTTTATTTTCTTCCCTTTGAATACCTCCTTCTAGTCTTGGTCCAAAGTCAACTGTTTCAGAGAGATTGCGGAGGTTTCTGGTTTCCTTTGCACTTCCATTTAGTCACTTATTCTATTTGACTTGAACACACACTAACTATTTTGCTTTCATCATTTTACTTTTGTGGATATAGTTGATAATCACTCTTATATTTTCGTTTGTGTCCCTATTTTGTCTTTTTAAATAGAAAGAGAACTGACTGGGCTTAGTATTTAGTACTCTTTTGATGTCTATAGTGTTTGATATACAGTCAACTCTTCATAAATTTTTCCATTCTTTTTATCTTATAAATAGCATGCAATGAAAAGATATATACTAAATAACCCTTAATTATGAATTCTTAATTATCTATCCACTTTTCTCTTACCTAAATCATCAGTTCAGTTCAGTCGCTCAGTTGTGTCTGACTCTTTGCGACCCTATGAATCGCAGCACGTCAGACCTCCCTGTCCATCACCAACTCCAAGAGTTTACTCAAACTCATGCTCATTGAGTCAGTTATGCCATCCAGCCATCTCATCCTCCATCATCCCCTTCTCCTCCTGCCCCCAATCCCTCCCATCATCAGGGTCTTTTCCAATGAGTCAACTCTTCGCATGAGGTGGCCAAAGTATTGGAGTTTCAGCTTCAGCATCAGTCCTTGCAATGAACACCCAGGACTGATCTCCTTTAGGATGGACTGGTTTGATCTCCTTGCAGTCCAAGGGGCTCTCAAGAGTCTTCTCCAACACCACAGTTCAAAAGCATCAATTCTTCAGTGCTCAGCGTTCTTTATAGTCCAACTCTCACATCTATACATGACCACTGGAAAAACCATAGCCTTGACTAGAAGGACCTTCGTTTGCACAGTAATGTCTCTGCTTTTTAATATGCTATCTAGGTCATAAAGAACGGTAACGTTTAGGTGGGAGAGACGTGAAGACCCCTGACGACCTGCCAAGAGCCGCATCCTAAGTGGTCGGAAGTGACGTATGAGAGCAGAGCGCGGAGGAGACGTGCTGACGTAAGGAGGTCAGGACAACGCCAAGAGATGGCTCTTTCCAGAGGTTTTGCTGTGAAGGTAGCAGCGGAATATGGTGATGCTCAAGGAGAAACAGAGGAGGGAAAAGGGAGCTGTTTATTGTTCAAACAGCAGGAGGATCCCAGAATGTGGCTGCACGTTCATGGGGATGTGCCAGTAGGAAATGGGAGCTCAGTGATGGAGTAGAAGCCCCTGAGGCTTCTGGCAAACACTGTTTCTCTCCACTCTAAGACAGAAGACCACCAAACCGTGCTGGCAGTTCTGTGAGCCTACATTCTTCTGGTTTTTCTGATGAATCATTATCCCACAACTGATACACTCTATGCTATTATAATGTTAGAATTTCTATACATGATTGTGTTCCTAAATACACTGGAGCCTTTGACTGTGTGGATCACAACAAAATGTGGGAAAGTCTTAAAGAGGTCAGACCACCTGACCTGTGCCTCCTGAGAAACCTGTATGCAGGTCAAGAAGCAACAGTTAGAACTGGACATGGAATAACAGACTGGTTCAAAATTGGGAAGGAATATGACAAGGCTATATATTGTCACCCTGCTTGTTTTACTTCTATGCAGAGTTCCTCATGAGAAACGCTGGGCTGGGTGAGTCAGGCGCTAGAATCAAGATTGCTGGGAGAAATACCAACAACCTCAGATATGCAGATCACACCACTCTAAGGGCAGAAAGTGAAGAGCTTCTTGACCAAAATGAAAGAGGAGAGTGAAAAAAACTGGCTTAAAACTCAACATTCAAAAAACTAAGATCATTGTACCCAGTCCCATCACTTCATGGAAAATAGATGGGAAAAATTGGAAACAGTGACAGACTTGATTTTCTTGGGCTCCCAAACCACTGTGAATGGTGACTGTAGGCATGAATTTAAAAGATGCTTGCTCCTTAAAAGAAAAGCTATGATAAGTATAGACAGATAAATCACTTTGCCAACAAAGGTCCAATTAGTCAAAGCTATGCTTTTTCCAGTAGTCACATTTGGATGTGAGAGTTGGACCATAAGGCTGAATACTGAAGAATTGATGCTTTTGAATTGTGGTGCTGGAAAAGACTCTTGAGAGTTCCTTGAACAGCAAAGAGATCAAACCAGTCCATCCTAAACAAAATCAACCCTGAATATTCATTGGAAGGAACGATGCTTAAGCTCCAATACTTTAGTCTGATGCAAAGAGCTGACTCACTGTAGAAGACCCTGATGCTGGGGAAGACTGAAGGCAGAAGGATAAGGGGGCCTCAGAGGGTGAGATGGCAAGACAGCATCACAAATCCAATGGACATGAATTTAAGCAAACTCCAGGAGATAGTGGAGGACAGAGGAGCCTGGCGTGCTGCAGTCCATGGGGTTGCAGAGTTGAACATGACTTATCAACTGAACAACAACAGCAAAAACCGACCATGAAGTAAACATGTAGTAGAACATTACTCTGGTTTTATTTTGGTGGCTGTATCTATCTCAACTCATTAAGTTTCTATTCAGTGAAATCTCTTGGAAACATATAAAACATGACAGACCTTTCAGAATAGCTGACTCAAGAAATTTAAATCTAGGGAACAATATTTTCCGTGATAACTCAGGCAGTGAAGGAGAGTTGTGTGATCTAGTCATGTCTGCAGGGGTCACTGGATGGGCTTTCATTTTATCACTCATGACATGAAGTGGACAGTGTACCCATTACTACCCAGTGTTGCATTATCTGTGGAAAGGGGCCAGTCCCTTGACTTTCGAGTGAGATAAGATGTGCATTAACCTGTTCGCCCACAGAAGGGCAGCCTGGCGGTCACGTCTCCCACTCGACCAAGACTCAGTGTCCTGTCTGCAGATGTTTGCATCTAGCTGACTCCAGCTCTTCTATCACCTTATATAGCAAGAGACTGAGAACTCAATGGATACATCTTAGACATGAAACAGGATCTGCTTGACTCCTGAGAGAGGGAGAGGAGTTTATTTGTCTGATCCCTTTGGCCTCCCTGTTCCGTTTTGGAAACTCTGATTGGTGCAGGGTGCTCTCCAAACCACACTCACTTTCGCCCCCAAACGTGCTCCACAAAAAACTGGTGCAAAGCAACTCTACTGAAAATGTCCTCACATGATCAGTGGTTTCAGTTTGGAATCTGGTGTTGGTTTATAGACAAAATGAGAAGGAAAATTTTCCTGTCCTGGGGATTTTGTATGTTTTTTCTGTCTCTTAGGTTTTTCCCTTAAAATGTGCTTGTGCAAAGCAGATGTTCAGGACAGCTCAGTCTTAAAAATATTCATCATTGCCTGGTAACACAATACCTCAGGTAGATGCTATCTGCTGTAGCAAAATAGATCTTTTTTTCCCCGCTAAGCTTACCAAGGAACTGTAACCATTGAACTGGTGCAAGATATACCCTCTGATTTGAGCCTACACTCAAGTCCATTTATTGCTGGAAGAAATCATACAATGCCAATCAGAGGGTTTTTTATCTTTCATAAATTGACTGCATATTTATTTTGCTGATAAGACATAGTCAGATAAAGCATCTAAAATTAAACTTTTGCCCTAAATATCTCAAAATGCATACAAAGACCCCCTTATATACTTACTGACATCCCAACTTTGCCTCTCATAATATTGTCCAGCATTTGGCAACATACAGCAAAAAGTAACTGTAACTGCTGTTCTGGTAGAGCAACCTCAAAGGCCCCAAATACCGATTAAAACCCACTGTTGTGAGCCTCATTCAGAGAGCTGCACACATTCAAATTTTCTCACCTAAACTTGGGAGTGTTTGTTGAAATTATTTTTCTGTAACAATACGTGTTGAAACCACCTTTATTTTCTGCATTTGTCTGTGTAAGGCATGTGATTCATTACACTGGTATTATATTAGAGAAATAAATTTGGAGCAAACATTTTGTTACAACAGAGGCTGATATTCACAACTGGTTTCTGGAATACCAGGTAACTCATCAGTCATGGTATATTAACAGGTTATTCATGCTTTTCTTATATTCACTCTGAAGTAAATAAAAAGAAGCCCCTTGGCTGGGATGGCATTGATATTATAATGATAGAGTGTTGCTAATAATGTCTACTGGGGAAATATAGTATCTGCCTTTACATTCACCAAAGTAATAAATAAGGAAACTTCCAGCTTATATACACAATCTTTCCTCAGTTTGTATCTTTCTGAAAATTGTTTTAGAAGTTAATTAGAACTGCACAAAGTATGGGCAGCATACCAACCCCTAAGAATAGCACACAGCTGGGAAATACTTTATCAAGAGCAGAATGTTAGGTTCACTGGCTAGACTCGGCAGTTGTGCTCCTGTGGCTGCAACTCGAGTCTTCTTTGAGTAACCCCGACTCCTGCCCTCGCCTCCACCACGTTTCCTCTTGTCTGTACGTTGAGCATTGCGGTTGTACACAAGTGAACATAGATTTGAGAGGTATGTCTGGTTTCTAATTTTAGCAGTATTACATTGACTATTTGCACAATGCATAACAACCAAGACAGTGCCTCCTCCCAGAATGTGCTCAGTCCATAACCCACTGCCTGATTTTACTTATTGGCCAAAGACTACTGTCCTGTAGAGAATGTCCTTTTTAGTCAAAATCATCCTATAGTGAATCATCAACACACAGTTTCAGGCTACACTAGCAATGGTCCTTTTTGATGCGTTCTTATGCCACAGAGAAATGAGGGCTGTGTGTATCACATGCTATAGGCTGCTGAGTATTTGAGGTGTGTGGGTGGCAGGGGATGGGAGGGACTGTAACCAGTGGAAGGAGGGCCAGAAAGAGTTACAGAGGCAAGAAAGGAGTGCCTTATATGGGTCTTATTTCACAGACTAATAAATTTCAACCATTTCCCAAGCATCCACCTTTTGAGGTATTTCTTCGATCAAAGCAAATACACACATATACAAATTTTTTTTGCATAAAATTTCCAACAGTTGCTAGGTCTCCTGAAATCTCAGGTTGAGAATGCCCATTGAGACCAATGGGGTTTCAGAGCAGAAGAATGCTGGCGCTCATTATATTAAACTAGTGGGCATCTCTAAGGACGAATGCATTTGTATGAGTGTGTGCTCAGTTGTGTCCAGCTCTTTTCCACCACATAGACTGTAGCCCACCAGGCTCTTCTGTCCATGGGATTCTCCAGGCAAGAATACTGGAGTGGGTTGCCATTCCATACTCCAGGGCATCTTTCTGACCTAGGACCTAACCCTCATTTCCTGCAGCTCCTGCACTGCAGTCCGATTCTTTACCACTGAGCCACCTGGGAAGCTCTCCAAGAAAGAAAGGAGGATAGTAAGATAATAATGAGAGGAAGAAGCAAAAGGGTTCATGTAAAACAAAAAAGCAATGGGATTGAAGCAAGAAGTGATGGCAAGATTTAGTGAGAAATAAAGCTGCAGAGCAATATCTAGAAGACTTATTATCTCATGGGACGGATGTTAAAATGTTGGGAAATTTGTTCAGCGGATCCAGGGTGTTTTCAGAACTTGCTCTAAAAAATTTGAGAGGTCTTGAGGGTTCTCAGAAGAACCTTGGAAAGATTCCCAGGATGCTGGAGTTATTGACATCAGAATCAGAAGTGCAGTGATCTCTCTGGATAAGACAGAGTCGATTCAGTTTGTAAAGAGAGATGTTATATCACCTTAGTTTTGGCATCTACTGAATGACAAAGTGGGGGACTGGAGTTCAGATTACAGGGAGGCTGTATTTGAGCCACAGATGAAATCAAATAGTTTCAAGTGTCCTTTGCTCAGTGTAAAGGGACCCATGGTGGGCAGGACACGGGGCCCTCACTTGATCTGAGGGCAGGATGTAATTTGGAGAGAGTGTACCTATGCCCTGATGCTGATTTGGTGACACCAGAATTAAGGCTTAGCTCTGAATTTACCATGACCTAGCGTTGTGAATCTGAGTAACTTATCTTACATCTCTGGATTTCTTTTCTTTGTTGAAAAAGGCCTAAATCATCTTTAACATTCCTTCCAAATCTAGAAATCTTTGATTATTCCACGGAATGAAAATCACCGGGAAAAAGAGCCATAATGCTTCAACAATGCTTTGCTTATTTTCAAAAAGTCTTTTCTTTTATTTCTATTCTGGTACTTTGGGTGTATTGATTAATACTTTTAAGTTGATTAATATCAGTGCTTTCCTGGTAGCTCAACTGGTAAAGAATCCTCCTGAAATGCCAGAGACCTGGGTTCAATCCCTGGGTTGGGAAGATCCCCTGAAGAAGGGAACAGCTACCCCCTCCAGTATTCTGGCCTGGAGAATTCCACTGTATAGTCCACAGGGTCACAAAGAGTCAGACATGACTGAGTGATCACTTTCATGAAATACAAGAATCACAATTTTCCTAGGGAAATGTTGACAACTATATTTTTCTACCAGCAGCTGGAAATAAGCAATTTTAGCTAACTTTTAAAAAAGCAAACACTGCATGTATTTACTCTATTTGCTCTGTGGAAACTTTACCACTGCCAGCTTCAGCCACAGAACATTCTATAAGAAGTAGTTGTGGTTTCCAGATGAGGGTAAGTGAATGGTGTTTTCTGAGGCTGCTTCAGGGAGCATCTGAGATATCTTGGCACAGTGAATCTGTCATGAATTCTTTGAGCCTGGCTGTCTGTCTCCTACCACAATTATTGCCTTCTTATTTTGGCAGACATGGACAACTGGGAACTTGTGTGGGATGAAAGAACTGGTTCCAATGGTCTTGGCAATGCCTCAAGTATCCTGTTGGGTAGATTCTTGCAGAATGAGGCTAAAAATGCCACTTGAGAAGATCTGACTCTAACCTCTGCAATAAGCAAACAACCAATCCTTATATTCATCAACTGGAACCTGTATTAGATAGGAAATTGCTCAGGCCATACTTTGCAAGTCTGTCAGTCCATGTGTCTTGAATAAAATGCTGTAGATAATTGTCCTGTAATATTTTAAATAGGAAGGGGTTATTTGTCCTGATTACTAAAAAGCTATTTTTAATGGATCATAGATTCTGAGGTCCTTTAATTCACTTGGCAGTTAAAATGTGAGACAAACACTAAAGGCCATAAGAATTCAGACTAAAACAAGAGATGGAGTCTGTTTTATTTTCTACTGGATAGATGCCATTTAGAGTGGCGCCCAATGTGGCTTTTCTGGGTCTCTAAGTACAGAACAGGTTAACAGTATCTGTTACTCAATATGCATAGTGATTATTAACTATACTCAGATTAAATAAAAGTATTAGTTCTCCAATGTGAAAGGGCTATACAATTATTTTTTAAAGGAATTTCCCATATTCCTAAAATTGTTAGTTCCAGTTGTCATATATAAAATGTGCCAATAATGCCAATAATAAATAAACAATGACATTTGGAAGACAATTAGCAGGGTGAGTGTAGCTTAATATACTAGAAAGATCACTGGATTTGGGATTTTGTGAAAGTGTTCATTGCTCAGTCATGTATGACTTTTTGTGAACCCGTGGATTGTAGCCCGCCAGGCTCCTCTGTCCATGGAATTCTCCAGGCAAGAATATTGGAGTGGGTTGCCATTCCATTCTCCAGGGGATATTCCAGACCCAGGGAAGGAACCCAGGTCTCCTGTACTGCTGGCAGATTCTTCACTTTCTGAGCCACCATGGGAACCCAATGTACTAGAAAGATCACTGGATTTTATGTTAGAATAGTTGCATTCTGGCCTCACCTTTATGATCCACTATGTGTGTGATTTTACTTTAAAGGGACTCAATTTAAAATATAAATATATATCATACATTTAATAATACTTTAAAATACTTTTAGAATACATTTGAAAATGAACAGCCTACTCTGGTGGGCAAAATTCTAATATGCTCCAAATAATTTCCACTTCCTGATGCATATGCCCCATATAATCCCTTCCTTTTCAGTCTTGGGGGCACCTCTGAATATGAGGGAATGCTACTCCCATAATTATTGATATTTTATGTTCTATATAAAAGATGAAGGGATTGTAATGATGTAAAAAAAAATGATGGTGATCTTTGGGAGGGGCTATTGATGGGAAGAAAGGATTATGCAACTCCTAGGTGCAGATTGTGTATTCTTTCTTCATCTAGATACTGATTACTTGGCTGTACAGTTAATTCATAGAACTACACTACATGCACTTTCTATATGTTTATTGTGCTTCAGTGAAACATTAAAGCACTTAAATGCATGTTAAAAAACTATTTATCTTAAGATTTAAAAAGTAAAAATATGTAAGTAATAAAAAGTATTTAAATTTAAAAAATGTAAGTTAAAAATTATTTAAAGAAAGCTAACATGAATTTGTTTTAAAAATCTATTTAAATTTTACTAAATATTTTAAAATAATAATTTTAGAGTTAAACTAGATGAAAGAATTGAAAGGGTTTTATACTCCATGTATTTTACATCTAGTTCCACATTTATTTAAATTAAAGAGTAAAATGATTTATGGAGTATTCAGTTCAGTTGTGTCTGACTCTTTGCGACCCCATGAACCACAGCACACCAGGCATCCCTGTCCATCACCAACTCCCAGAGTTTACTCAGACTCATGCCCATTGAGTTGGTGATGCCATCCAGCCATCTCATCCTCTGTCGTCCCCTTCTCCTCCTGCCCTCAATCTTTCCCAGCATTAGTGTCTTTTCCAATGAGGCAGCTCTTCACATCAGGTGGTCAAAGTACTGGAGTTTCAGCTTTAGCATCAGTCCTTCCAGCGAATATTCAGGACTGATCTCCTTTAGGATGGACTGGTTGGATCTCCTGCAGTCCAAGAAACTCTCAAGAGTCTTCTCCAATACCACAGTTCAAAAGCATCAATTCTTCAGCACTCAGCCTTCTTTATAGTCCAACTCTTACATCCATACATGACCACTGGAAAAACCATAGTCTTGACTAGATGGACCTTTGTTGGTCCATCCAAAGTAATGTCTCTGCTTTTTAATATGTGGTCTAGGTTGGCCATAACTTTCCTTCCAAGGAGTAAGCCTCTTTTAATTTCACTGCTGTAGTCACCATCTGCAGTGATTTTGGAGCCCAGAAAAATAAAGTCAGCCACTGTTTCCACTGTTTCCTTAACTATCTGCCATGAAGTGATGGGACCGGATGCCATGATCTTAGTTTTCTGAATGTTGAGCTTTTTTCACTCTCCTCTTTCACTTTCATCAAGAGGCTCTTTAGTTCTTCTTCACTTGCAAACTATTATTCAGTCACCATCTGCAACTGATATGAGTTCTCTACTAATTCATGAGTCGTTGCAAAGCCACATTGTACCCCAATGTTTATTGCAGCTCTATTACAATAGCTAGGATATGGAAGCAACCTAGATGTGCATTGACAGATGAATGAATAAAGAAGCTGTGGTACATATATACAGTGGAATATTACTCGACCATAAAAAGGAACACATTTGAGTCAGTCCTAATGAGGTGGATGAACCTAGAGCCTATTATACAGAGGGTGTATAACAGTCAGAAAGAGAAAAACAATTATTGTATACTACTGCATATATGTTTGGACTAGAAAAACCATAATGATGAACCCAATAGCAGAGCAGCAGTGGGGACATAGACAATGAGGACAGACTATGGACATGGCTAGGGTGGGAAGGAGGAAAGGGTGGGAGGCATGGAGAGAGTAACACAGAAACACTCATTACCATATGTAAAACAGCCAGTGGGCATTTCCTGTTTGACTCAGGGAACTCACACGGGGCTCAATAACAACATAGAGGGGTGGAGTGGGGAGGGAGGTGAGCGGGATATTCAAGTGAGAGGAGCCATGGGTAAGCCTACGGCTAACTCATGCTGATGTTTGGTAGAAACCAACTCAACACTGTGAAGCAATTACCCTTCAGTTAAAAATAAATAGGGCTTCCCTGGTGGCTCAAGTGGTATAGAAGCCACCTGCAATGCAGGAGACCCAAGTTCAATCCCTCAGAGAAGGGAATGGCAACCCACTCCATTATTCTTGCCTGGAGAATTCCATGGACAGAGGAGTCGGGTGGGCTGTAGTCCATGGGATCACAAAGAGTCGGACATGACTGAGTGACAAACACACACACACACAAATAAGTAAATCACAAAAAGAAGAAAAAAGAAAATTACAGGCCAATATTACTTATGAGCATAGATTCAAAAATCCTCACATACTAACAAATACTAACAAACCAATTCAACAATACGTTAAAAGGATCATACACCATGATTGAGCAGGATTTAAGTTAGGATTCAAGGAATTTTTAATAACCACAAATCAATCAGTGTGATACAACAGATCAACAAATTGAAGAAAAAATCATATGGTCATCTCATTAGATACAGGAAAATGATTTTGACAAAATTCAACACCATTTATGAAAAATCTCTCCAGAAAGTTGGCATAGAGGGAATATACCTCAACATAATAAAGGCTATATGTGCTAATCCTTCAACTAACATCATACTAATAGTGAAAAGCTGGGTTGAAAGCATTTCCCCTAAGAAAAGGAACAAGATGAGGATGTCTACTCTCACCACTTTTATTCAACATAGTTTTGGAAGTCCTAGCCATGGCAATCAGAGAAAATGCAATAAAAGGAATCCAAATTGGAAAAGAAGTAAAACTGTCACTGTTTGCTAATGGTATGGTACTGTACATAGAAAATCCTAAAGATGCTACAAGAAAACTACCACAGTTCATCAATGAATTCAGTAAAGCTGCATGATATAAAATTAATACACAGAAGTCTGTTGCATTTATATATACTAACAACAAAAGAGCAGAAGGGGAAGTTAAAGAAACAATCCCAGTTACCATCACATTAAAAAGAATAAAATATCTGAGCATAAACAGACCTGAGGAAGCAAAAGACTTGTACTCTGAAAACTATGACACACTGAAGAAAGAAATTGAAGATGACACAAAAAGATGGAGAGATATACCATGTTCTTGGATTGGAAGAATCAATATTGTCAAAATGACTATGCTGCCCAAGGCAATCTACAGATTCAGTGCAATCCCTATAAAATTACCAATAGCATTTTTCACAAAACTAGATAAAAAGTAATCTTATAATTTTTTATGGTGACACAAAAGAACCCATAGCTAAAGCATCCTCAGAAAGAAAAACAGAGTTCAAGGTATCAGTCTCCCTGACTTCAGATTACACCACAAAGATACAGTCATTAAAATAGTATGGTCATGGCCATATATATATATATATATATATATATATATATATATATATATATATCAATGGAACAGGATAGGAAATCCAGAAAAAAAAATCCATGTACCTGTGGTTAATCAGTCTATAACAAAGGAAGCAAGACTATACAACAGAGAAAAGAGAGCCTTTTCAATAAATGGGGCTAGGAAAACTGGACTTCTACATGTAAAGAAATGAAATTAGAACATTCTTTAAAACCATACACAAAAATAAACTCAAAATGGATTACAGATCTAAGTGTAAGCCTAGGTAATAAAACTCTCAGAGGAAAACAGGTAGAACACTCTCTGACATAAATCGTAGCAATAATCTCTTTTGATGGGTCGCCTGCAATGTGGGAGACCTGGGTTCAATCCCTGGGTTGGGAAGATCCTCTGGAGGAAGGAAAGGCTACCCACTCCAGTATTCTGGCCTGGAGAATTCCATGGACATATAGCCTCACAACATAACAACCTACTTTGGAGAAGGAACTGGCAACCCACTCCAGTATTCTTGCCTGGAAAATCCCATGGACAGAGGAGCCTGGTAGGCTACAGTCCATGTGGTCACAAAGAGGCAGATATGACTGAGCGACTTCACTTTCTACAAAAATGGAAATAAAACCAAAAGCAAACAAATGGGACCTAATTAAATCCAAATCTTTTGCATAGCAAGATAAATCATAAGCAAAACAAAACAAAAAAACACTTAGAATGAGAAAATATTTGCAAATGATGTGACCAACAAGGGATTAATCTCCAAGGTATACAAACAGCTCATGCAGCTCAATATCAATAGTAAAACAAAACAAAAAACAATAAAAATGGGCAGAAGACCTAAATAGACATTTCTCCAAGAATGTACAGATGGCCAAGAAGCACATGAAATGATGTTCAACACTGCTAATTAATAGAGAAATGCAAAACAAAACTACAACAAAATATCACACCAGTCAGAATGGCCATAATCAGAAAGTCTAAAGATAATAAACGCTGATGTGGAGAAAAAGGAGACCTCCTGCACTCTCTGGTGGGAATATAAATTGGTATAGCCACTATGGAGAAAATTATGCAGGAGCCTTATGAAACTAAAAACAGAGCTACCACATGATCCAGCAATCCCACTCCTGGACATATATCCACAGAAAGCCATGGTTTGAAAAGATACATGCAGTCCATTGTTCACTGCTTCAACTGTTCACAATAACCAAGACGTGGAAGCAACCTAAATGTCCATTGACAGATGGCTGGATAAAGAAGATATGGTGCATGCATACAAAGGAGTATTACCTAGCCTTTTAAAAGAATGAAACAATGCCATATGCAGCAACATGGATGGACCTGGTGATTATCATGCTACAAGTGAAAAAATCAGAGAAAGACAAATATCATATGACACGGCTTGTATGTGAAGTCTAAAAAACGGATACAAATGAACTTGTTTATAAAACAGAAACAGACTCACTGATTTAGAGTATGAACTTATAGTTACCAGGGCAGAGGGGTGGGTTGGGGGGGATAGACTAGGAGTTTGGGATTAACATATACACCCTGCTATTTTAAAATAGATAACCAACAAGGGCCAACTGTTGGTTGGTCATAGCCCAGAAGACTCTGCTCAGTACTCTGTAATAACCTAAATGGGCAAAGAATTTGAAAAAGGATAGATACATGTATAACTATATTACTTTGCTGTGCATCTGAAACTAACAGAACATTGTTAATCAACTATACTCCAATGTAAAATAAAAATTTAAAAAAGAATAAACTGTGTTTATATCATCTACAAGAAAGAATTTTCAAATTAATTAGCCCTTCTCTTAGCTAAGCATTCCCATCACCCACATCCTCTCCAATCCCACAAAACATTATCCTATTTCTGATATCAACAAATGCACAATCTACAAATCTTGACATTTAGATGCAGTCACCCTTTGTTAAAAGCACAAATGGACTAAGATATGAGAAATAATTCACTGGCCTCTGAACAAGAGATGATATGTGGAGTTCCAAGACACATCTTGTTGGCACTGGGAGCTGGATCCCATGTGCAGAGGTGTCCTCGCGTTCTTTAGTAAATGTATTCTATTTGTTCTTTTATTTTGTTTAAAATATGTGGATTTTCTAAAGAACAGAGCCCAAACTGGAACCTTTTTTGTCTGTGTCTAGGGGCAGGACTGAGGGCCAACACTAAGGATTTTTTTACAATTCAGCATTTTGAAGAGGAGAGATTCATGATGTCATTCAACGCTATAATAGAAGAGAAATGTGATTTACTGTATGAAATATTTATGTGCTGGAAAATTATCATTCAGCACCATCAAGTTTATGCTCTGTATTTAACAACAGTTATTTGTTTTCTTTCCTTGCCTGCACTGCATTTTCTTTTTCATTTTCAAGTTGATATTTTTCTTAGTGACTGTTCCTGCTTATTAATATTCATCAAAATAAAACATTTTTTTCTTTCCATATTTTTCTCTTTCATCATTCACACTGTAGCCATATATTTCCTAATATGACTTTTTTGGAAAAATGTTTCCTAATATAAAATATTGCTCCTGCTTCCTGATAGTGAATATTGCCCATACCACTGACACTCACAGGTGGCTCCTTTTTAAGGCATTTCAGATTTTTCCTTCTTAGTATGATTAATAAATATGATATTCTGAGAGAGATTGTTCTAATTATTAAATGAAAAAAGAGTCCATGATTTTATCAATTGCTGAATTCTAACATTAAATTCAGTTGGACAATTATATAACTGGAAACTGTAATTCAAGAGGTGCTCTGAAAAGATTGTTCCTGGCATTACTACTGCAATATAATTATAACAGAACATTTCTCAACAGATTATGGATGTGCTTAGTCTATTATATAAAAAGAATATAATTGTTAATCTAATAAATTTGATAACAAAATTCATAAGATGATGGTAGTGATTTTGATATAAATGGATTTAGTGTTCTATTATAGATGTTTCTGTTAGGAGGAAAAACATCCAGAAAAGTAACTTATTTTTTAAGAATTTCATGGTAAAGTAGAATTATCATATAATGTTTACTTATTTTGAAGAGGATGTTGCTTCTTTTAGAGGGAAAAGATTACATCACTATCTAGAAATTGTACATATATATGAGTGAAACGCACCTGATTATTTTTCCCTGCTTAATCTCTTATGATATGGAATCTCTTAATATAAGCTTCAAAATTTGTGGTAAATTAAATTTTTATTTCTTGTTTTAGAGTAATCTTTATTTATTTCTTCGTTATGAAGATATAATAGAAGCCCGCTTACTTTCCCACCTGAAACCAGCTTTTCGGAAATGTCTACTGTAAGAACATTTTTCAGGCTTTGGGTAACAGGAGGCTCACACAGTCGTCTTCAACAGAAGAGAAGCAAGTGATACAAGCACCGTAACTGCGTGGAGAGTTTCCAGGCCATAGAGAAGAGAGTGGGAGGGGGAGACCAAACAGCCCAGTGATTGCTATGCTTTAAGGAAACAGAAATGGAGTTTGGAGGCTAAGTCAGACTTGTTTAGTCGCTAAGTCATGTCCGACCCTTCTGCGATCCCGTGAACTGTAGCCCACCAGGCCTCCGGACGTGGAGGGCCAAATATCAGGAAGAAGGGAGCTAAACAGAAAGAACTTGACACATTTTCGGAGGGGTCTCTCAAGCCTTCAGCCAAGCGCCAACAAGCACATATGCAGGAGGAAATTACCTGAGACGGGAAGAATCACATTAAAGAAGAGGCAGAACAATCCCCAGAGCTCCAGTGGCCTCCCCCTTTGAAGATTTCACTAGTAAATTCTACCAAATACTGGAGGAAAAGGTAATACCAATTCCATATAAACTTCCAAGAGATGGCAGGGGAGGCAGAACATCCCAAACAACCTGCACCCCAAACTAGCCAGACACCAAAAGCAAAAAAACAAAATTACAAGAAAATTAAAGACTAATCTTCCTCACTAAAAGGACATAATAATCCTTAATCAAACAGTAGAAAATATAGTAATATTTAAGCAAGATAACAGATCATGCTCCAGTGGATTTATCTCAGGAAAGCAAAGTTTCATTTTAAAATCAGTCAATATAATTAACAAATTATCTCTTTAGGTGAGGAAAAAACATTTGACATAGTTGAACATCACTTAACTCCTGCATTCTATTCTGTGGTGCACACTTTCACTTGGTTTCATTACTGATGATGAGCACTTTGGTCCAGTTTTTCTCAAGCAAAGAGTCTATGACAGAATTAACCTCTAGTATTCTAAAACTGGGCTTGGCAAATTTTTTCTCTAAATGACCAGACAGTAATAACTTAGGCAATTGTAACATGAAAGAGCCATAGATAATGTGCAAACAAATAA
This sequence comes from Muntiacus reevesi, assembly GCF_963930625.1. NCBI lineage: Eukaryota > Metazoa > Chordata > Mammalia > Artiodactyla > Cervidae > Muntiacus > Muntiacus reevesi. Next base: position 5,386,287 of record NC_089264.1, read on the forward strand.
CTCTGGTTGCATTTCAGTAAAGTAAGTGAATGTGAAAGTCACTCAGTCACGTACAACTCTTTGTGACCCCACAGACTGTATAGTTCCTGGAATTCTCCAGGCCAGAATACTGAAGTGGGTAGCCTTTCCCTTCTCCAGGGGATCTTCCCCACCCAGGGACTGAACCCAGGTCTCCCTCATTGCAGGCGGATTCTTTGCCAGCTGAGCCACAAGGGAAGCCCAAGGGACGCATTTCAGTAAAATTCTATTAATGGACAATGAGACTTGAATTTCATATAATTTTCACATATCACAAAGTCATATCCTTGGTTTTTGTTTTCTTTTTTCTTTGTCGTTTTCAACCATTTAAAAATGTAAGAAGTTATTTTAAGTTCATGATAAATACCAAAAAATGATAGCTGCCTGGGTTTGTCTTGTACACGGTACTTTGTTAAGTCCTCTTCTAAGCATCCATTGTATGTAGTGAGCTCACTTATTTCTTATGCATTTAAGAATGTACCATTCTAGGAAGAACCGAGAAAATAATCACTCAAATGTGTGTTCTTTGACTCACATGTGGTATCCTAATTGAGAAAGGCTAGGCAGTGTCACCAAGTCTCTCTACTATAAAGTTACTGCTTTACAAAGTATGTTTTGTTGGGAGAGGTACTTTGAGCTATGTAAATATCCCTTTATATTAAAAAATTTCCTTTTATTCATGTATTTGTTTACACTTGTAAGGACTCCAGGTTTCCAATTTTATTCAATGAGTTATATACTGTTATTATTTATTTTGATGCTTAAATCTTTCCTCATTTGGCCAGTGGGAGCCCATTCATGCTGGCTTTGCTTTCTTTTGGACATGTCCCTACCATTCTTTCCTGGAGAAGGGAAAGGCTACCCACTCTAGTATTCTTGCCTGGAGAATCCCCATGGACAGAGGAGCTTGGCGGACTTCAGTCCATGGGGTCGCAAAGAGTCGGACACGACTGAGTGCTTAAGCGCTATCATTCTTTGAGCATTTCCTTTCTGGAAACAAGATCTCTAGACTCATCTCATTGAGGCTTGTTACTCCAGCCTTGAAATGAGCCATTTCTTACCCCCAAAATTTGAGTTCCTTTTACTGGACAGTGGGATGTAGAATTCAGTATCTAAGAACTAAATGTGTTCATTATTACTGGGGTGTCGTTGTACCCAGGCCCCATCAGTGGACAGGCATATAAGCATGCTCACACATACATGTATTAACCTCTACACTGAATTCACTCTCTGTTACCTACTGAAAGCTGTGGGGTTATACCATATTTAATACTACATGGTGTGTGCTAGTTTTTCTCCTTTTCTACATCCGACTTGTCAGACAATGAGAAACTCGGCTACCTTTAACGATTTCCCGTATTTGTCACCAGTCTCTCCAATCGGCACCTCCAGTTCCCCCCAGATAGATGCCCTTCTCACACTGCCGTCTCCCCATGCCAGGATGCTCCTCCGCATGAATGCCCTTTCCACCCTCCTCGGGCTCCGTGACTCCGAGTTGGGCCATAGGACACAGGACACCCTCCTCACCCTGGTTGAGTCCAACACCGTTTTGGGCTGCCTTACGCATGTCTTTGCCTCTTGAATGGCCGAGGCTCTGTCTCTCCTGTGGGCCCCTGCCCTGGGGGAGGAATCTCTTTTTAAAGCTCGGCCACCGCTTTCTGTGCAGACTTCCCCTTTATTCTGCTTGGGCTCTGCTCCTCCTTTGGCTCCGCCCGCAGGCACAGGTCCCTTGTACGCCCTGGTCTCCATGCAGATGCCCGCCCCCAGGTCCTTCTATCCGCAGGGCCCTGACATCCCAAGCCAGGCCACCCCCTGCCGAAGCCGGCTTCCCTCCACGGCTCTGACAGCCCGCACTGGGTCAGCTCTTGTGGAGACGCCCTCTAGAGCCAGCTCAGGCTCTGAACCTCCATGCCAGTCTTCATCCTCCCTAAACATGACCCCTTGCCTGGGCTCTGTGAGCTGATGCCGGGACAGCCCCGTGTGTGGAAAGCCTCTCACCCCACTAGGCTCTAATACTGCCCGGCAGGCTGCCCTTGGGTGTGGATGCCTCCTTACACCACTTAGTTCCAACCCCAGGTGCCAGCCTGCTGCCACGCCTCAAAGCCTGTTTCACCCTCCTTGGGACCCGACTCCCCACATAACAGCGCTCCTACGGGCGTGGACCCTTCACCCTGCTTGGGTTCTAACCCTCTGTAGCCCTCTCGTCTCTGGGGCCACCATGTTGACCCCACTGAGGCTTCCACGCCCTATTCTGAGCCACGGCAGCACCCATGCACTGCTGGCACGGTGGCCGATAGTGGTAGGGAGAATAGGTGCTCCCCAAATAAGTCCGCATCCTAATCTCTGTAATTTGTTAGCATGTTAGGGAACATGACAAAAGGGAATTAAGTTTGCTAAACAGGAGCCCTTGATATGAGGAGATTATTGTGAATTATCCAAATGGGCCCAATCTAATCACAAAGGTCCTTACAAGCGGAGGAAGGGAAAAGAGAGAGAACTAAAGGGATGGCAGCATAAAAAACATTCAGTCCAACATGGCTGGGTTTGAAGATGGAAGGGGACCATTATCAAGGATGGGCAGCCACTAGGAGCTGGAAATGGTCAAGAAATGGCTTTTCCATTAGAACTTCCAGAAAGAAATGCGGTCATGTTGATAAAACTTGATTTTGAAAAGTGAGACACGTCTTGGACTTCTGAGTTCCAGGACTGTAATAAATATGTGTTGTTTCTAGCCAGTGTGTTTGTGGTAATTTATTATAGCAGTGATACAAACTAATCCATGCTCTGCCTCACCTAATAATGGCATTAGGGCTGAATCATATATTTAATGTGTATGCTCTTCTACATGAACACAGGAGAACTTGAAGGAACTTAGAAAGTACAAACATGGTTCTTAATGATAGGAATTTTAGTGTTTGTACTTCGTCTGGTAAGTTATGTACTTTGCCTATTATGTGGGTTTTGCCTGTTACGTGCATTTTCATTTCCAGTGCTTGGAAGAGAATATGGTACACATTATGCTCTTAAATCTACTAAAGGGAAAAAAAAACTACAATTTTGCAAAGCACATGTATGGCCACCCTGTGGCTTTTCCATTAAAAGACTATTGAAAGGCAATTTAATTCAGTTTAGCTGAAGCTGAGCATCTTAATAGTTGTAATAAAGAAAGTCATAAGGATATTCATTGTCTATACATAATCTCAATGGCTCTCTCTAGAATTTTAGAGAGAAAATTTAAGTTTAGCAATTTGCTTTCAAGTTTTCTTCTGGGGAATGGTTCACTATACCCTAAAACATGCATCCATAGTTTTGCAAAATGTATTTTGATAAGGAATTTGTTAACATGTTAGGGAACACCACAAAAGGGAATTGTTTGCTAAACAGGGGGCCTTGATATAAGGAGATTATCGTGGACTTTCCAAGTGGGCCCAATCTAATTACAAAGGTCCTTTAAAGCAGAGGAAGGGAGAAGAAACATATACTCAATATCGCTGAATATGTAAATTTGCTATTTTTTCAACTGAGGTGCAACGTTAAATTGGGAAAATTTTTATAACGTTAACCTTACTTTTTAAGAAGAGCAGCCTAAAAAATTTAAAAAAAGAAAAGAAAAGTAGCCTAGTACAGTACTGGAGGTGAGGAAAGAACAGAATCCTACTTTAATAAATAATACAATAGTGGTTTTATAACAAGAATATTTCTGTACCCAAATGTCTGTAATATTGTTGATATGGGAATTGCATATTCAGTTTGAAAGAGAAATTAAATATAAACAGATATATTTTTATTCCAATTAGTTTTGAATCAAGTTCATGGAAATGGAGACCTTAAAGCACCCTTTATTTGTACATGATATTAATAAGTGTAAAGAGACCATCAGATTATCTAATTGGGACTTTGTAGTTTGCTATTAGGCATTGAAGAGATTGTTTTAGGCATAGAGCCTCTTTTTGAATGCCATGAGGACAGATCTTAATGGGTAATTTGTCTTGAGCTATTCAGGAAACCAAATTCGGACAACTCTGTTTTCTAATGAAAAATAATATTAATTTACAATGAGAAAGATACTTATCAAACATGGATCTAAATTACTATGTTCACTTTTCTTTGAGAAATTATACAAAAATTAGATGATGATTCAGTTAATATAGAATCAGAATCGAGAATGTAAGATGACTGTGAAGAATATTTGGCCAGCTTTGAATATCCCAGTGAGACATTCTTCTCAGTCACAGAGAAAGATTTGCCAAGGGCACTGCAAACTACTGATGGATGCTGAAAAACCTAGAGCTAGCATGTCCCAATAGAGATTGGTAAATTCTTATAGCTTTCACCTCACTTTTACTAGAAAGTTGGCATAACAATGGATTTTTCTAAGATAGTATTGTGACAATTTTCAAAAATACAACAAAATTAAAAAAATTTTTACAGTAAACAGCAAAATAATTACCACTGAAATCATACCACTAATAGCTTGCTATACTTGGTTTTATCACAGCTCTATCCACATATCCATCTCTATATCTATTCAGACAAAAAGAATATATACTGTATGACACTATATAAATTTCAAAAGTGCAGGTTAAGTTAATCTACAAGATTAGAAGTCAGGCTACTGTATAAGCTGGGTGGAGAAGAGGTCCTGGAACGTGCTGTAAAGAAACTTTAAGGATATGATAGTATTTTGTTTTTTGATGTTGGTTTCACAGAGGTGCACTATTTGTGAAAATTTGTTGAGTGCATATGCATGATTTGTGTGGTTTTCTGAATGTTATAATTCAACAGAAAGTCTATATAAAATAAAACTATTGTAAACTGATTAAACTCATGAAATAAAATTCAGAGATCATGAGTGGATAGAAACCAGACAGAAAAAAATCTAATATATCCTGCTTAAAAGAGAGATATTCAAAGCAACTTAAAGCTGAGAACTAGAAATAGGGTGGTGAAAACAGAAAAATAAAATACTGATCAAAAATAGCTAGTCCACTAATTTTTCTAGTGTACTAATTAGTCTGGTTTATCCAGGATTAGATATTCTAAATTTTTGTTAGTCTACATGCACATACACACAATCACACGTAATTTATTGATAAGTCAAGTATATAGAAAAATGTTGATACAGATATCAAGGTGAACAACCAGTAGACACTGCAATCTTCACAAACATGAATGAAACACAAGTATGTCAATTGGTCTCAAATATTCAATAAAAGAAAAATAACATTTTATGACCACAATACAAATGAATTTCACAAATCCCAACTTCACCAGAACAGATCTCCATTCAGGATACCATATATTTCTTCATTCAATGCCCACTCAGCAGATTACTTGAGTGATAAACATACATCTCATAAACAGCCCGGCTGTTCAAACACCTAATTTCCCCACCATAGCTACTCCATTTGTAGGCTTCCCTGTCTTCAGGTTCTTAGGCCAAAGGACTTAGAATCATTCTTGCCTCCTCTTTTTCTTAAACCCACATTCAATTTGTGAGGAAACCTTGAGGACCGTACTTTTTAAAAATATATCCCAGATAAGACTAGTTCTCATTGTCTACACTGCAACTGTGCTTAGTGTAAGCCACCATCTTCTATCATCCCCTTCTAACTGGTCTACCCTGGTCCCACTGTGGTCTATTTTTAACACTATAGCCAACATGATCCTTTATGTGGCAAGTTGAATCCTGTCACCACTTGTCAAAATCATGCGGTGCCCTGCCACTTCATTTAAGAGCAAAGGGGCTTGCCTCATCGTCCACCAGTTAAGAATCCACCTTCTAATGCAGGATTCGATCCTTGCTCAGGCAGCTGAGATCCTGCATGCCATGGGGCAGCTAAGCACATGAGCCCCGACTACAGAGCCTGCACCCTGCAACTGGGAAGCCCACTGGCCACAATGAAGACCCAGCGCAGCTTAAAGAAGGGAAAAGAAAAGCCTTAGAATGGTCTCCCTTGTCATGGTCAGCCCCTCCAGCACCTCACCAGTCTTGGCCCCTGTTACCCACGTGCTCCCTCCACCGCAGTCTCTGTCTGCTCCTGCAGCACATCACTGTGAACCCTTCCCGGCTTATGTTCTAGTTCCTCCCTCTACCTAGAGCTCTTCTTCCAGAGAAACCTTTGGTGAATTACTTCACTATCTTCAAGTCTCTCCTAAAGTTACTCCTTCTTATCAAGACTCTACTACAAACCTACTTAATATTGCATGATTTCCCTCATCACCGGGCCCTGTGGTACTCCTGATCTCACGAACTCAAGTTAATTATCTTTTAAAATAGCATTTACCACCTGCTAACATAGTACACGTCTGACATATTTATCATGCATTTATTTTTTACTATGGGTCTCCCTCCACTGGAATAAAGGCAGGGATCTTTTCTAATTTATGCACTGAGAAATCTTTAACGGCCCAGACATTGCCTGGCATAGCAGATGCTCTGTATGGATTTGTTGAATATCACAACTTGTGAGATGCAGCTAAAACACTCAACACACCAATTACAGCCTACATGCTTATTTTAGGGAAAAAAGACAGGAAATAAACAAGCTGAGTATGTACCTGTGATTTCCAGCTCAGATTCTGACCCATTTTTCCTGGTTATCTTCTCTCGGTTATTCTCCATACATCTAAAATCATCCTACCCAAAAGAGAAATCATCTTCAAACTCTTCTTGTAGTCCTCATATTGGGAATAAAACCAATGTTCACAGCGATTTATGTTGAAAGCTTACAGAAGCATTTTTAACGCCACCCTCTCCCTGACCCAGCTATCCAAAAAATGACCAGTATTTGCAAATTTGTGTTCCTAAATAACTCTCACATCCACTTATACTTTTATACAGTTATGTCCAAGAATCAAGACCCACTCACAGCATTTCTCACCTGTTTCGCTCACTGCCTTTGTAAGCGTTCCTGACTCCAACTCAAAACTCCACCCTAATCCATTCTCTGCATGGGCTTAATTGCATCCCCTCAGATTCATATATTGAATTGTTAATCTCCAGTGACTCAGAAAGTGACTTTATTTGGAGACAGGGTCTTCACATAAGTAAATTAAAATGAGGTCACAGGGTTAGCCCCAGTCTGATACGGCCAGTGTCTTTATAAAAAGTGAATTGGACACAGAAAGAGCGTAGAATGAAGACAACGTGAAGAGACATGTGGAGAAGACGGCTGCCTCCAAGGCAAAGAGCGGGGCCTGGAACAGGTCCTCCCCAGAGCCCCAAGAGGGAGCCCACTCAGCCAACACCTTGGTGTTCACTCCCAGCCTCCAGAATTGAGAGAAAATAATCTCTGTTTTTTAAACTACTCAGTCCATGGTATTTTCTTACAGCAAACCCAGCAAATTAATACAGTAGCCAATAAGTATTTTTAAAATGTATTTTGAATATCTTTAAATTATTTAACATCCATCACTGTTGTTATAAAAACACAAAGCCTTCATCCTCAGGGTGGTTTTCAGCATCCTGTATCTCATTTCTGCTTCTCTCACCCTCCTCTTGCGTTTCTCCCTGTCCCCCTGCACCAGGATCTGTTAACAGCAGGACCACAGGAATAGAGGGTGAGAAATACTTCTACGGATGTGTACCATTTTCCCACTGAGCCACTTTCCACTCTATTAAACAAAATGTCAAACTAAATGAATACCTGACCATTGCACCTCAATAATAATCTGAAGGATAAATAATAACACTCAGGAAGATTCTCTCTCCTTTTACAATGTGATCTCAAGATTCCTTAAAGTAGCAGGCTCTCAAGGGGTTGTTTGCAGGTCATGGAGTAGTTTACAGAAGAAAAACCTAGAAATTGAAGTGTACTATGACACTGCCAATTAAGTGTTAGTTGGAAATTAAAGTTGAATAAATATGTAATTATAAGAAGTAATAAACAATTAGATGCATATGCTTTAAAATATTTTAAGCCAAACCTAAAGCTAAAACACTGACCTATTGTACTGTCCTTTCTAAAATGTTATGACAGACCAGCCAACCACCATACCACCCCCTTGCCCTCATCCCTCTAAACACCCTGTCTCCAAATGTTTTGCACACGCCACCTTCTGCCTATAATGGAACATCTCCTCTTTACCATGTCACCCCCTACCACCTAGACTACCTAGTCTTCCTTTAGCACATGCATTAGCTCCTTCCTGCAGACATCTTGGTTGGACACTCCCTAGTCCTGGTTAGACATCAATCATTCCTTAATCAAATACTCTCAGAAGATCTACTTAAGTGTCAGGCCTATGATACAGACTGAGGATATAGTGATGAAAACAGAAATAGTGTGGCTTCAGAAAGCTTAAAGACTAGTGGCAGAGTCAGGAAAGGGGCTTCCCTGGTAGCTCAGTTGGTAAAGAATCGCCTACAATGCAGGAGACCCCAGTTTGATTCCTGGGTCAGGAACATCCCCTGGAGAAGGTAAAGGTTAACCACTCCAGTATTCTTGGGCTTTCCTGGTGGCTCAGAGGGTAAAGAATCCGCCTGCAATGAGGGAGACCCGGGTTCAATCCCTGGGTGGGGAAGATCCCCTGGAGGAGGGCATGGCAACCCACTCTGGTATTCTTGCCTGGAGAATCCCCATGGACAGAGGAGCCTGGCGGGCTACAGTCCATGGGGTTGCAGAGAGTCGGACATGACTGAGCCACTAAGCATAGAGTGAGGAAACAAAGTGAGTAGGCCAAATTAAGCGAGTGCAGCTGACCCTTGAAAGTGTGGAGGGCTAGGGGCTGTCCACAAAATCTACATGTAACTTATAGTCAGCACGCTACAGATGTGGCTCCTCTGCATTCACAGTTCTGAATCCATGAATTCAACCAATCATGGATCCGACTACTGCAGTATCCATTACTGAAAAAAATCCGGGTATAAGTGAACCCTGTGGTCCAAACCCATGTTGCCCAAAGAACAACTGGCTCAGTGACTGTGACCAGTATGACCTGTTAAGGGTCAATGAGGATGTTACAGTATAAGTTGACATGTGAAGGTTAGCATGGAAAATGCTAGCACTGAGAACTGCTGGAGAGTGAATGCTAATTAGATTATAACAAATGTATATATTACAAATTATTTCATTATTAATCTAAATATATTTAAGATTCATTGGAATAATAGTATTTAAAACCATAGGATTGATATGATCACCTATGAAAGGAATACACACACACACACACACACACACACACACACACACATATATATGAAGAGAGAGAGACAGAGAAGAAAGAGGGGGAAGACTGGAGGAGAAGGGGATGCATGAAGAATGCCCAAGAGTAAACCTTGAGGAAAACTAACATTTAGAGGTTCAGAAAAGCAGAAAGAACTAGCGAAGGAATCTAAGATAAAGTGTTCTCAGAAGCAGGAGAAAATCGGAGAGGCCATGATGTCATAGACAAGAGATATTTCAATAGGGAATGAATGTTCTGCTATGTCATATACAACTGAGAATTTATGTAAGAGGCAAACATAAAATCACCTAAATTTGGTAGTGATTTACAATCCTAGTAAATTTGGTAACATGGTGGGGTCATCAATTGTCTTGACAAAGTACCCTTTCTTAGAAATTGATGGAGTGGAAACTGGATACAAGTTGACTGAAGAATGAACAAGAGATAAAGACAAGTTTGGCTGTGAAGAGGGGCAGAAAAAACTGTTTTTTGTTAAGAGTTTCTTCTAAGTGCCTGCATAGCACAAGACCATATCTCCATCTTGAATCACAACATGCTGTGTTAAATGCTTATATTCATTCCTTCAATCACTCACTCACTCATTCCTTCCTTCCTTCCTTCCTTCTTTCATTCATTTGCTGCTGCTGCTGCTGGTAAGTCGCTTCAGTCGTGTCCAACTCTGTGCGACCCCACAGACAGCAGCCCACCAGGGTCTGCCATCCCTGGGATTCTCCAGGCAAGAACACTGGGATCGGTTGCCATTTCCTTCTCCAACGCATGCATGCATGCTAAGTCGCTTCAGTTGTATCCGACTCTATGCGACCCTATGGACAGCAGCCCACCAGGCTCCTCTGTCCATGGGATTCTCTAGGCAAGAACACTGGAGTGGGTTGCCATTTCCTTCTCCATTTATTCATTTAACCAGTATATTTTGGACCAGACACTGTCTACACATTGTGTAGAATTAAACTATAAACATAGATCTGCATCTATCTGTTTCACAGCTGCATCTCAAGCACTGAGCACAACACTTCTCATGTAATGAGTGCTCAATGAGTTTCCTCCTGCTTGGCAGTTGGAATTTTGAACAGAAGAGTCTGCACTAATGATCACTGTGTTCAGCATGGTGCTTTCAGCCATGCTCAGGAGCTCTGGTCTCCTGAAGCTAAGAAGACTGAAGAAGGCCTTGTTCCTTTTCTTCCTGAGGCTAGATTATACAACATTCCCCTGGATTGTCTGAGACAATCTCATCAATTCCCATTTTGCTTAAACTGATCTAAACCAGATCATCTAATTTAAAACTATATGGGGACTTCCCTGATGGTCCAGTGGTTAAGATCTGCCGTGCAATGTGGGAGACACAGATTTGATCCCTGGTCTGGGAAGATTCCACAAGCCCAGAGCAACTAAGCCTATATGCCACAACCACTGGGTCCCTTCACCTAGAGCCTATGCTCTGCAGTAAGAGAAGCCGCCGCAACGAGACGCCACAACTGGAGAGTAGCTGGTCGCTACCAGAGAATGCCTGCAGTCAGCAACAAAGACCCAGAGCAGCCAAAAATAATAAATGCTGTGTCGTGCTAAGCCGCTTCAGTTGTGTCTGACACTTTGCAACTCTTTGGACTGAAGCCCCCCAGGCTCCTCTGTCCACGGGGATTCTCCAGGCAAGAATACTGGAGTGGGTTGTTATGCCCTCCTTCAGGGGATTGGCCTGACCCAGGGATCGAACCCGCATCTCTTACATCTCCTGCATTGGCAGTCAGGTTCTTTACCACTAGCACCACCTGGGTATACAAAAAGAAAAAAAGTAAATAAAATAAATGCACGATTTCTTTCCTTTGAATTGTGGAGCAAATTAGACTTTCTTAGTCTGGGGTTCATAAATAACATGAGAAAGTCCAAATCAGGAAAGAGGCACTGAATTTGAAGAAACCTGGTTAAGGTCACTGAATTAGTGAGGGGCTGGCCCAGGACACGGCCAGGCAGTCTAGCTCCAGATTCCTCACTCCTGATCATGGGCTGTGCTAGGGTGATGCTCTAAGAATGGATGCAGAACATGGCATCACAAGTGTGTGCAGGCCCACTCTGAGGAGCCGTTCACGAAAGGTGATCCTGCAGAAACACGAAAGAGATCAGCTCATCTTTTAACCCAGCTGGCTTGACCATACATCTCGTTTATAGTATCTGGAAGCAAGTCCTTGAAATGATTCTTCTGAATATTTATTCTATCCAGTGCTTTTGAAAAACATCATGCAGCACTTTGTATTCAGTGTCAAGTGCCTGGAGTGGAACTCTTTTCTTATCAGCTAAACACATACCCGTAGACCTTTTCAGATATTTGTATAGATTTTTTGAAAGTGCGTTAAAAGGCTAAGTAAATGCCTGATGACTACTCCAAGGTTCTCCTTCGAAAAGTGGTGTCAATCAACTTTGGTGAGCAAATGCATGGGCTTAACTACAAAGAGCATGGCTGCAAAACCACACACATCTGCAGATTAGAATGCTGGTGCTTTTAAGGTTAATACTGCTTTCAAGCATAGTAAATTAAAAAGGGGTAAACCCAGGCGCAGTATTTGTAATCAGCAAAACATGTTTTTAAGCAGAACACCTTGCTTGCTACTACCGTGTAACTGAATATTTGCCTAAATTTTATTTTTAAAAGGATTCCCTGATGGTTCAGCGGGTAAAGAATCCACCTGCCAATGCAGGAGACACAGGAGATGCGAGTTTGATCCCTGGGTCAGGGAGATGCCCAGGAGAAGGATGTGGCAACCCATTCCAGCACTCTTGCCTGGGAAATTCCATGGACAGAGGAGCCAGATTCTAACAGCCGAGGAACCAGATGGAAGGAAAGGCAGGTGGTATTGGTTGGTGGGGAAAAGTCATGTTACTCTTTGCCTTTCTTCTCCCTGTGTCCTATAGTGTGACAGTTTCTTAAGACTTCCTCCAAAGCTTTTCCTCTTAGTCTTAGCTGCTCTAGCATCTGTTTCACATACTACTGTAGCATCTGTTAATTCAACACATGTGCTGAGAAAATTCTCAGATGCAACCATCCATCTTTCCCTTCTTGGGTGACTACTTTTGTGTAGCAATGACTGCATTTACTGAGGCCTGGGTACAACAAAATTTAATTACATGCAAGCCAATTCAAATGTGATTCTACTTGCAAACATCTTCTGGGATGTGACTGAGAAAAGAAATAATTAAAAAATCATATAAACATGGAGGGCATGCTAACAGAAAATGCTTCTTCCAAGTTCTTTTGTATTTGTTTGCCACATATAGTTTTTCTTTGCCAGAAATTGGTTTTGCTGACAAAAGTAATAAACACAGAAGGAAATGTTCATGCAGTTCTGAAATTTGTGTCTTATAGAAGCTTAGGGAAAATAGAACTTCTTTTTCACTGAGCAAAACCTATTGTTGTTGTTCAGCTGTGTCTAACTCTTTCTGAGTCCATGGCCTGTAGCCCTCCAGGCTCCCTTGCCCATGGATTTTCCAGGCAAGAATACTGGAGTGGGTTGCCAATTCTTCCTCCAGGGAGTCTTCTGAACCAAGAGATCAAACCCACATCTCCTGCAATGGCAGGTGGATTGTTCCCCACTGAGCCACTTGGGAAGCCTGAGGAAAATCTATAGAACACATTTAAGTCTTAGAGCAGCTCTGATCATAAAGATAAGCATAGGTTGTAGGTCAGGAAAAGATGCTGGTGAAAATAATCTGTAGGGCACATTCCATCTTCCCAGATAAACAGAGAACAATCTTGCACCCAGCTCCTGTTTCTTTAGGGGTCAGGGTTTAGGTGCATTTCCTGTCAGCTCTGCAGCAGTTGAGCTGATACTGACTATGGCCGCACCCGCAGGCTGTGTTCCCCTCTAGCTTGTATATATCTGCACTAAGATCCTGAAAGGGTTATATGGATATTGTTTTTCCTCAGTGATTCACAAGGAAGCATGACTATATTCTAAAGCTTAAAGGACACTAAAGGTAAGGATGCAGTCTTTATTTTTAAAATATAATTTCACTTTTATGGAGAAATACTAATGATATTTTCATTATGAAGTGCCAAGCACAGTTTCACAAAGAAAAATGTGTGCTGTGTCTTTAAAATGGTTACTTCAGGTCATATCCTCCTGGGGACCCCTATTCTACTTGGAATTACTGCTAAGACCCCTTGTTCGGTTTTCACATTGGACGCTTAACTCCGTAAGGGCTTCTACAATTTTCAATTGCCAAGTGAGTTGAGCTTTCACTCATATTTCCACAGATGTGAGATAGTATCAGTGGGAGAAAAATAAAACTAAGTGGTCTCTAGAAGTGGATATGATTTTTATAAGCATGAGAGGTGTAATATATGTTTAAGATTTCAATATTTCTTGGAGTTCACCTTTCAGTATAAGCTCACATATGTATTCAAGAATTAGATGACATCATTTAGCTAGAGGGGAAAATGACAGGTGTGTCCACTGACATTATAAAGGTGCAAAATGATAAAAAAAAACAACAACTAGACTTACTTAAATCCTGTCTTTTACAAGATATATATCAGAATGAATGAGGAAAGGATATATGATAGGTTACATCACTGCCTATTATTTTACTCATGAGGTATTTTAGAATTCATTTTTAAGTACATACATGCTCTTTTAGCTAGGGAAAACTGAAGAAGAAAAGTAATAGATACTGTGACTACATTTTGCCATGGAGAGTTCCACTGTGTTTTCATTGTGGCTCAGAGGTAGACCTACAGAACTCTCTCAGCATTCAGTTCAGTTCAGTCGCTCAGTCCTGTCCAACTCTTTGTGATCCCATGAATCGCAGCACACCAGGCCTCCCTGTCCATCACCAACTCCTGGAGTTTACTCAAATCCATGTCCATTGAGTCGGTGATGTCATCGAGCCATCTCATCCTCTGTCGTCCCCTTCTCCTCCTGCTCCCAATCCCTCCCAGCATCAGGGTCTTTTCAAATAAGTCCCTTCTTCGCATCAGGTGGCCAAACTATTATAGTTTCAGCTTCACCATTAGTCCTTCCAATGAATAATCAGGATTGAATTCCTTTGGGATGGACTGGTTGGATCTCCTTGCAGTCCAAGGGACTCTCAAGAGTCTTCTCTAACACCACAGTTCAAAAGCATCAATTCTTCAGCTCTCAGCTTTCTTCACAGTCCAACTCTCACATCCATACACGACCACTGGAAAAACCATACCCTTGACTAGATGGACATTTGTTGGCAAAGGAATGTCTCTGCTTTTTAATATGCGGTCTAGGTTGATCATAACTTTCCTTCCAAGGAGTAAGTGTCTTTTAATTTCATGGCTGCAATCACCATCTGCAGTGATTTAGGAGCCCAGAAAAATAAAGTCAGTCACTATTTCCCCATCAATTGGCCATGAAGTGATGGGACCAGATGCCATGATCTTAGTTTTCTGAATGTTGAGCTTTAAGTCAACTTTTCCACTCTCCTCTTTCACTTTCATGAAGAGCCCTTTAGTTGTTCTTCACTTTCTGCCATAAGGGTGGTGTCATCTGCATATCTGAGGTTATTGATATTTCTCCAGCAATCTTGATTCCAGCTTGTGGTTCCTCCAGCCCAGTGTCTCTCAGCATTAGTGAATTGCAAAAGATGGTTTCTGGACCATGCAGTCAAAGCACTGTATGATATGTAATTGAAGAAGATAATTTAGAAGACTGCATTTCTTTTAATTAATTGTAAGCTTGTAGGTGGAGGAAGTGTAGAACTTTAATCCAAATACTTTATGAAGAGAGCAAATGCTGTGTCTATAGAATTAATCTAGTAGTACCCATTAAGTGAATATTACTGATGCCATTGTGGCTTATGGCTGTGCCCTCAGGCTAAGAATAGTCATATCTAAGTTTGAACTTTTTTCTCTTTAAACTTCAAATGCTCTGAAATGCTTGCCATTTCTTGAGTGTGTTCACTTTTTTCCAAGGTTTTCTACCACTGGTATCTTTCTCTCCCTCCAAAAAGACAATCCTTGCAAAATGACCGATGAGTCTCATGTGTATTTCTTTATTCTAAACATCATATCATCTCTCAGTCTATTCCTGATTCTTCTCAGTTCCCATCACCGCATGTCCTAGGGAGACTTAGGCAACTTGCAATAATGGAAAGAATATGTGGCTAAACTTTGACAAATTCAGCTTGGAATTCATACACTACCATTTTCTAACTATGTGACATTGGTCAAAGTCCAAGATTTCTATGAACTCAATTTCTATGGGTCTGGATGGTTGTAAAAATTAAATGAGAGTTTTGAATGTAAAATGGTTGCACAATGCCTAGAATACAACAGGAATTCAATCCAACCCTGCTTTACTTCTGTTCTTTCGTAGTAACTTTCAGTTCAGTTCAGTTTAGTGCTCAGTTGTGTCTAACTCTGTGACACCAACTCCTGGAGCTTGCTCAAACTCATGTCCATTGAATCAGTGATGCCATCCAACTATTTCATCCTCTGTCATCCCCTTGTCCTCCTGCCTTCAATCTTTCCCAGCATCGGGGTCTTTTCTAAGGAGTCAGTTCTTTGTATCAGGTGGCCAAAATATTGGAGCTTCAGCATTAGTCCTTCCAACGAATATTCAGGACTGATTTCCTTTAGGATTGACTGGGTGGATCTCCTTGCAGTCCAAGGGACTCTCAAGAGTCTTCTTCAGTTCAGTTCAGTTCAGTCGCTCAGTCCTGTTCAACTCTTTGCAACCCCATGAATCACAGCTCGCCAGGCCTCCCTGTCCATCTCAACTCGAGGAGTTTACTCAAACCCATGTCCATTGAGTCAGTGACAGAGTCCATCCTCTGTCATCCCCTTCTCCTCCTATCCCCAATCCCTCTTAGCATCGGGGTCTTTTCCAATGAGTCAACTCTTCGCATGAGGTGGCCAAAGTACTGGAGTTTCAACTTCAACATCAGTCCTTCCAATGAACACCCAGGACTGATCTCCTTTAAGATGGACTGCTTGGATCTCCTTGCAGTCCAAGGGACTCTCAAGAGTCTTCTCCAACACCACAGTTCAAAAGCATCAATTTTTCGGTGCTCAGCTTTCTTCACAGTCCAACTCTCACATCCATACATGACCACTGGAAAAACAATAGCCTTGACCAGACGGACCCTTGTTGGGAAAGTAATGTCTCTGCTTTTTAATATGCTATTTACCTATACCTATATTGTGATATTTATCACATTGAACTATGATTATACATTCCTGGAACGTAACATCCTTGAAGGCAGGGACTACTTAGTATTTATCTCTATACATTCATTGCTTCACACAACCTCTGCACATATTAGACACTCAAAAATTTGTTTTATCCATTTATTTTAATTGGAGGCTAATTCCAATATTGTGGTGGTTTTTGCCATATATCGACATGAATCAGCCATGAGTATACATATGTACCCCCATTTTGAACCCCCCTCCCACCGCCCTCCCCACCCCATCCCTCTGGGTTGTCCTAGAGTACCAGTTTTGAGTGCCTGGCTTCATGCATCAAACTTTCACTGGGCATCTATTTTACATATCATAATATACAAGTTTCAATGCTGTTCTCTTATATCTTTGCACCCTCGCCTTCTCCCACAGAGTCCAAAAGTCTGTTTTTTACATCTGTGTCTCTTTGGCTGTCTTGCATATAGGGTCATCATTACCATCTTTCTAATTTCTATATATATGCGTTAAGATACTGTATTGGTGTTTCAATTGGTGTGACTTAACTTCACTCAGTATAATAGGCTCCAGTTTTGTCCACCTCATTAGAACTGACTCAAATGTGTTCTTTTTTATAGATGAGTAATATTCCATTGTGTATGTATACCACAGCTTTCTTATCCATTTGTCCACTGATAGACATCTAGGTTGCTTCCATGTCCTGGCAATTGTAAACAGTGCTGCAATGAACACTGGGTTACATATGTCTCTTTCAATTCTGGTTTCCTTGGTGTGTAAGCCCAGCAGTGTGATTGCTGGGTCGTATGGCAGTTCTATTTCCAGTTTTTTAAGGAAGCTCCACACCGTTCTCCACAGTGGCTGTACTAGTTTGCATTCCCACTGACAATATAAGAGAGTTCCCTTTTCTCCACAGTGTCTCCAGCATTTATTGTTGGTAAACTTTTTGATGGTAGCCATTCTGACCGGTGTGAGAAGGTACCTCATTGTGGTTTTGATTTGCATCTTTTCATGTGTCTGTTAGCCATTTGTATGTCTTCTTTGGAGAAATGTGTTTAGTTTTTTGAACCATTTTTTGATTGGGTTGTTTATTTTTCTGGTATTGAGCAGCATGAGCTGTTTGTATATTTTGGAGATTAACTCTTTGTCAGTTTTTTCATTTGTTATTATTTTCTCACATTCTGAAGGCTGCTTTTTTACCTTGCTTATAGTTTCCTTTGTTGTAAACATTCAAAATTTGTGGCATGAATGAACAGTTATAATCTGCTCACATACAAAAATGAAGATATTAACTATTACAAGGCAACATGTCCATAAATACATGAGGAGAAAAGTTCAATACTTTATCAACAATTATTTTCTGGGGAAGCAAATAGAAGACTTAAGAATGATGGAAAATGATAGTGTTAAATTTTAAAACTGATGATGTGTTTTACAAATCATATATACTACTCTCCAAATTGTACTAGTGAAAGCTACTCTACAACCTCAGTTGAATCAGGCAGCTGGCAAGAATGAGGCTCTCTCAGCCTTATCTTCTGTGTGAGAAAATATAGAAAACAAAGTATAGTTCATTGCTAAGGAGTCTAATGTGTTATTAATACAAATGTATTTTTGATAGGAAATGTTTGTGACCATTGAAACTATACAAGCTCATTCAATTTGATATGCATAGTTATAAAATCACACATATAAACTGTGCATTTAGAACAAATATTAGTTAAAAGGCTATGTTATACTAAGTACTGCTAAAATAGAAGATAGGAATTATATAAAACACTTTTACTGAGGAATACAAAAACAGAAATCAGGTTTGGTGTTCAGTCATCCACTTGTTAAAAAATAATCAATATATATTAAGTACCTACTATATTCACATAATGCTAAAGTTGGAAGAGAAAATGTGTAAAGAAGTCATAGGCATTGTTGTCACAGAGCTTGTGTTCTAATGGTGAAAACAGACAATAAACTAGTAAGCGAATAAATAAGATGGTAATCATAGTGTGTAGAAGGACTTTCATAAGATAAAAAGTGCCATGAGAGATATAAAGTGAGAAGAGTCCATTTATGGATGGCCTCTCTGAGAACCCGACTACTAAAATCTGATCCTTGAAAAGCCAGTCATGACAAATGGGGGAGTGACGGGGACCTGCATGCGGGACAGACTCGTTCTCTCGGTGGCAGGAGGGCCAGCATGCCTGGAGGATGATGAAGAAATGCAGAGCAGCTCCAGACGGGTTTAGGGAGAGAAGCCGAGGCCAGTTACGTGGCCCCTTATGGACTACGGTAAGAAGAACAAGCTTTACTCTAGGTGGAGAGATAGGAAAGGAAACATTTTTTAAAGGAGTAACTTATTGTTTTAAAGATATCACTCTGGCTTCTACATGGTGAGAGCAAGATCAGAAGCCACAACCCTGGAAAGGGCAGGCACTGCTTTGACGGGGTGAAGGGTCAGATGGAGACGAGCAGCAGGGAGAAGGGATTCTACACGCTCTTGGAGAGAATAGACAGAGGTTGCTACTGAGGAAGATATAGGAAAGGGAGATTCGCTGGAGCCACAAGACGGATGGTGGGGTTACGTCCTGAGGCAGAGAAGACAAGAAGTGCAACTGTGTTGGATGTGGGGGACAGAACATGACAGTTCCCTTTCTGTCAGGTCTGAGAATGTGTACAAGCAGGCATCAGATTTCAAGATTCCGGTCTAAGAGAAGCAGTTCTGGGCTGGACCACCAACTGTGTGTGTCATCAAAATGTGCTGTGAGTGGCTCAGTCTTGTCTGACTCTTTACCCTGTGGGCTGTAGCCCACCAGGATCCTCTGTCCACGGAATTCTCCAGGCAGGAATACTGGAGTGGGTTACCATTTCCTTCTCCAGGGGATCTTCCCAACCCAGGGGTCAAACCTGGGTGTCCCACACTGAAGGCAGATCCTTTACCTTCTGAGCCACAAGCGAAGCCCTGTCATCAGAACACATACGGCCATTAAAGCTTTGATGACAAACGAAGAAGAGAACTGTCAGGCGAGTCTATTCTCCTCGGTTCTGTCTTGTCTCAACAAAAATTCAAAGCGACAGATGTCAGAGCCCTCGGAACATCATAGCTCTCAGATAGACCGTGTTATAGCTCTCGAGTCTTGGACAGACCGTGTTATAGCACTCGGGTCTCAAACAGACCGTGCTATAGCTCTTAGATCAGTGTTACAGCTCCGTGTTACAGCTCAATTTTATTTAGAAAATAGCAGCAAAATACATCCTCGAGACGTGAGGGCATGCCGACCCAAAAGACACGAAGAGAAGAGAGAGAGAGAAACAGAGAGAGAGACAGAGAGCACACACACGTGGGGGAGAGAGAGATCCCCAGCCCTTTGGCTCCTCTTTTTATAACTTTTTCCTCCCCCTGGGCCTGCCCTATGTAAATCGGGCTAGCCAGGAGTGCTGTTTGTTCTACCTAAGGTGCTCACTCTGGTCCTCGGACCTTCCTTTGTTCTATTTTCACAGGCTTTTCCCTTCCTTGTCTCTTAGCCATGGCCATTCTGGACTCCTGTTTTCTATTCTAACTACCTAACAGAACCAAGGGTTCCAAGATCAGGCAGTAGAAGTGGAGCCAGTGAAGGACACTGTGGAACAGAAAGACATCAGTGTGTCCTGCTGAGGAAGCCAAAAGAGGTGACTCATTCAACAAGATGGAAATGCAAGTAAAAAAAAAAAATCCAGAGACCCATTCACTCCTTTTCCAAATGGGAAAAGGAGTATGTCAAGGTTGTATATTGTCACCCTGCTTATTTAACTTATATGCAGAGTACATCATGAGAAACACTGGACTAGATGAAGCACAGCTGGAATCAAGATTGCTGGGAGAAATAGCAATAACCTCAGATATGCAGATGACACCACCCTTATGGCAGAAAGTGAAGAACAACTAAAGAAGCTCTTGATGAAAGAGGAGAGTGAAAAAGTTGGCTTAAAACTCAGGATTCAGAAAACTAAGATCATGGCATCTGGTCCCATCACTTTATGGCCAGTTGATGGGGAAACAGTGGAAACAGTGGCAGACTTTATGTTTTGGGCTCCAAAGTCACTGCAGGTGGTGACTGCAGTCTTGAAATTAAAAGATGCTTACTCCTTGGAAGGAAAGTTATGACCAACTTAGACCACATATTCAAAAGCAGAGACATTTCTTTGCCAACAAATGTCCATCTAGTCAAGGCTATGGTTTTTCCAGTTGTCGTGTATGGATATGAGAGTTAGACTGTGAAGAAAGCTGAGAGCTGAAGAATTGATGCTTTTGAACTGTGGTGTTGGAGAAGACTCTTGAGAGTCCCTTGGACTGCAAGGAGATCCAACCAGTCCATCCCAAAGGAATTCAATCCTGATTATTCATTGGAAGGACTGATGGTGAAGCTGAAACTCCAATAGTTTGGCCACCTGATGTGAAGAAGGGACTCATTTGAAAAGACCCTGATGCTGGGAAAGATTGATGGTGGGAGGAGAAGGGGACGACAGAAAATGAGATAGTTGGATGGCATTACTGACTCAATGGACATGAGTTTGAGTAAACTCCAGGAGTTGGTGATGAACAGGGAGGTCTGGCATGCTGGAGTCCATAGGGTTGCAAAGAGTCAGATATGACTGAGAGACTGAACTGACTGACTGTCTGATTCAGTCCTGAGGGAAAGATTCTGAGCTTTAAGCAGCTTGTGTTACATGGAGCAAAGGGACCTAAGCTAGTCTCGGGGTTTCACACCATGTATGACCAGGGTGCAGACAAAAAGAAGATTGGAGGTGCCATTGCCATTAAAAAGACTCTAGAGGAGGAGTAGAAATTAATTTCCTTCTAGAAATTCTTAACAGGTCAGAAAATGGCCCTGTAAATACTTTGCCACAACATTAAAAATGTTAACATGCATACAGGCTCAGTTGTGTCTGACTCTTTGCAACCCCATGGACTGTAGCCTGCCAGGCTTCTCTGTCCATGGGATTTTCTAGGCAACAATACTGGAGTGGGTTGACACTCCTACCCCAGGTGATCTTCCAAACCTAGGGACGAACCTGTGTACCACGAGTCTCATGCACTGGCAGCCAGATCTTCACCACTGCGCCACCTGTGAAGCCCTACATAGATAGAAACATAATATAGATCTTTTCACCTTGTTCCCTTTTTACACCATTTGAGAGTAGATCTTTGGCCAGAACTTTTCTATGTCTAGGGGTGATTTTAAATTACCCAACAAATCATTTCAAATCCCACAGTTTGCAAAGTCAGGGTTTGAGCACATAAAAGATTGCCAGAGTTGACTTCTGAAACTACTAAATCTTTTCCCAAAACATTTACTCCTGGCAGTACCTGGGCTTTTGTGAACCTAAGCTAAATTTCTGGAACGTGAGATGCAAAGGCAGCAGAAAGACAAACAGTATCAAACAACATGACACCTCAAAATTTGCTCTGATGATCCTCAGATCACAATTTTGATGATAATTAAGATGAGGCATTCACTGGCAAATGACTTGCCTGAAGTTATACAGATGCTTCTAAGCCAAGGTAGATCCTATGATTCCTGATTCCTCCTCTTCTACTATAAACACCCCATCAGTTTCATTATTAAAATACAATTGCTACCACATGGAGGAAGAGCCTAGAGGATTCAGAGATCTTCAGTCTGAATATCTTGAGATCTTGTGAAGTCTGAATAATTTTTCCTGTTGATCAGACCCCCACAAAAGACAAAACTCCTTTTGTTTTTCAACAGATCAATCTTAAAATTTAACCTACCTTCATAGGGTTGCTTAAAACTAACCTTGTTCTTTTTAATAGGCAAGGCATTTTCTTCAGACATGAGGTAGTAAAATTTTTGTGAGTGCACTTGGCAACTCTTCCTAGGAATATTTAAGTTTTCCACTAAAGGCAAAAAGTGTTCATATGAAAGATTTGTTTCAATTCACTGCCAGCAGAGAGTTGTTTCTCTGCAGAGTATTTGAAGTATGAAAGCAATGAAATTTACAATGAAAACCTTCAAAGTAAAACCTAAAATTTTGAATGGGCAAATGTTCTTCTCTGGGGTAAGGGAAGACCTGGTTAATGTAAATTTGGTGAAGACAGCCTCAAAAGAGTGAACTGGGAAAGGGGGAGTATTTTCCACTGACACAACTGTGGAGCAATGTGTGTAGTAATGTGGATTTGATTGTGCAACCAGGCCTACATCCACCCGACATGGTCAGGAAATTCAGGAGGGATGGACAAAGCTTCCAAGCAGCTTTTGTTCTGTTTGCTTATGTCTGCGCTGGGTCCCTGTTGCTTTGTCTAGTTGCGGGGCGTGGGGGCTACTATTTGTTGTGGGGCTCCCGGGCTCCAGAGCACAGGTTCGGTAGTCGTGGCACATAGGCTGGGCTGCTCCGTGGCAGGTGGGACCTTCCTGACCACGGATTGAACCCCTGTCCCCTGCACTGGCAGGCAGATTTCTACCCACTGTGCCACCAGGGGAGTCTGCTTGTGTTCTCTGGGACATCACTAGTGGAACCAAATTGAAGGCAGATTCCTGGATATCAGCTGGCTCTGCTTTTGACTCTTCTTTGAGCAGATAACACAGGTTTAGCTTCAGTTTCTCAGACAAAACCCCTAGATGACTGCTGAGGGGGCACAGTTCAATATGACTCAGAACCTGAACAAAACTTGAATATTCACATTGGTCTATAGAGAATATCAAGCCCTTATTTGACTTCTGTGAATCTTAGAAGCATTATAAAAGGGCACTGTACACCACACAATTCTCTTGCTATACAACTGGTTGAGTAAAATCAACAGCAAGTTAAATAAAATCACATAATATAAATAAAATAATGTGTGAATAAAATTTCTCCAAAGACATTTCACAAATATCTCACTTAGAATTAAGCAAAGATATCATATTCCACAAATTATGAATACAGACTTTCAAAGTCTGTGACTCTATACAGAGAAAAGTAATAAAATTTAGAGTCTATCATGTGGCTTGCATATCCACTTCTTTGTGCTAATGCTTTCAGTTTAATTCACTGAAGAAACAAATGTGTGTTGGGCTATTCCACTGGGTAATTCAATAAGTAAATGAGATAACAAGTGAAAGGAGACCAGAATTTATAATGTGAAGAGGGCAGGAAAGACTTGTAAGAGATGGAAAGGGAAATTTTACATTGAGATTGTATAGGGCTTGGAGTGTCTTTAAAGTTTTTATTCCATAGATAATGAAAGTACGATGAAAAACCTTTAAGTGGGGAGACACAATTAAATTATGAATGGAAAAATCCACCAAATAGTCGCTTTCTGGCTAGGTAAAAAAGTGGGCAAAGACTATCTCGGCTAACTGAAGCTTGGATGGGGAAGGACCGCAGCCTGGCCTCAAGGGTGAGTAGAAGCAAGGACGTGAGCTTTCCTCATCACACTCTACCTCTCATGTCTTCCTCACTTAACAGTTTTATTTCCTCTTAAAGTAGATGGACCCATGGGTGACATACGGCAGTGGAACATGTCTGCAGAATGTCCTGGCCTTGCATTTTCACAATTTCATAATCAGAAAGGAAATGATGCTTTCTGCAGTTTTTTGAACACTTGTGGGGAAGGACTCTATTGCTCCATCTTGTGAAGCTGTCATCCCTTAAGGGATGGAGTGTCTTTAAATTTTTTTTGGTCAGAAAGTAAGCCTGATTGACTCATTAAAACTTTAGAGTAACAGATGCATGGTATGTGGGGTTGTTTTCCTCATAAAAGAGCAAGTGTTACTGGAATAATGAAGGATGAGATAATAATTAGGGGTCCGTTTTACTGTAGTATGATCTAATTTTAACTGAATACATCCACAATTACCCTATTTCCACATAAGGTCCCATTTTGGGGTACTAAGGTTTGGGACTTCATCATACAAATTTGAGGAGAAAGGGAAATGATGTAGCTCAACCCATAACTCATTGAAGCTTTGCCTGGCACACAAAATTGGTCTCCTCAAACCCATATGAGGTACCTTCTCTCTGGGAGTTTGAGCTCAAGCCAAGTAATGCCAGGAACCACAGTTAGATACTGCTATGGCAGACACCACTGTGGTGGTGTTCTAGAGGTCCAGAGGTGGTAGGGTGGAGAGGAGAGGGGCTCTGCAGGGAGGGTGGAGAGGAGGCTGCAGCAGGGGGAGCATGTGACTGTGCTTGTGTTCTTGTGACCAAGCCTCTTTTTGATCCTTCTTGTGCCCTTAACCTTATTTGCCAACATGTCTCCAAATTTGTGAGTTACCTGAAATTTTTCCAGTAAATCTATTTAATTTCACTTAGCCAGACTTGATTTCTACTATATGCAACCAAGAAACTTGTCAAGTACATATATGTCATCATATACTGCATCTTTGAAGTTCATTCTATATTACAAAGTGAGATAATCATTACATTGTATAAGTTCATAAAATTCTTTAAATAGCTTTTTAAAGTTAAATAGCCATTTCAATGAACAGAGTTTAATCGAACTAAAATGGATTTGCTTTTAATTGAATTTAAGGTAAGTTAGTAACTTGTGTTTGAGTATATGAGTCCTTGGTTATGATTAAGAAATAAACCTCATTTAAGAAGACATAAGTCATACCAAATTTTTCTTAAGTCAATCTCTCAAGGCAAGAAAGATAAATACAAAATTAAACAAATGGGACCTAATCAAACTTACAAGCTTTCACATAGTAAAGGAAACCATTTTAAAAAATGAGAAGACAACCTACAGAATGGGAGACAGTATTTGTCAGTGATGTGACCAACAAGGGCTTAATCTCTAAAATATACAAACAGCTCATACAATTCAACAACAACAACAAATAAACAACCCCTTCAAAAAATGGGAGAAGGTCTTAACTTAACCTTTCTCCAGAGAAGACACACAGATGACCAAGAGGCACATGGAAATGTGATCAGTGTTGCTAATTATTAGAGAAATATAAATCAAAACTACAGTGAGGTACCACTTCACACCAGTTAGAATGGTGAAAGTGAAAATCACTCAGTCGTGTCTGACTCTTTGCGACCCCATGGACTATACAGTCCATGGAATTCTCCAGGCCAGAATATAGGTGTGGGTAGCCTTTTCCTTCTTCAGAGGATCTTCCCAGCCCCGGGATCAACCCAGGTCTCCCACATTGCAGGCAGATTCTTCACCAGCTGAGCCACTAGGGAAGCCCAAGAATACTGGAATGGGTACCCTCCCTTCTCTAGCGGATCTTCCATACTCAGGAATCGAACCAGGGTCTCCTGCATTGCAGGCAGATTCTTTACCAACTGAGCTATCAGGGAAGCATGGCCATCATTAAAATGTCTACAAATAACAAATCTTGGAGAGGGTGTGGAGAAAAGGGAACCCTGCTACACTGTTGGTGGAAATGTAAGTTGGTGTAGTCACTTTGGAAAATAGTATGGAGGTTCCTTAGAAAATAAAAAATAGAATTATGGTATGGTCCAGCAATGCCACTCCTGGGGATATACCCAGACAAAACCATCATTCAGAAAGATACATGCACCCCTATGTTCATAGTAGCATATGTGCATAGTTTTGGCTATGCAGAATAGCCAAAGCATGAAAACAGCCTAAACATCCATTGGCAGATGAATGAATAAAAATAATGTGGTATGTATATACAACTGAATGCTACTCAGCCTTAAAAAGAGTGAAATAATGCTGTTTGCAGCAACAAAGATGGGTCTAGACATTATCATATTAAGTGAAGTAAGTCAGAAAGAGGAAGGCAAATACTATATGATATCACTTACATGTAGAATCTAAAATATGGCACAAATAAAATGATCTAGAAAATAGAAAGAGACTCACAGACATAGAGATCAGATTTGTGGTTGCCAAAAGGGTGGGGATAGGGAGGGAGATGGATGGACTGAGGATTCGGAGTTGGTAGATGCAAGCTATTACATTTAGAATGGATAAACAAGGTTGTATTGCGTAGCACATGGGAGTATACACAACTTCATGGGGTAAACCAAAAGGGGAAAGAACACTTTAAAACAGAATGTATATGTGTGTAAAACTGAGTCACTCGGTGGAACAGCAGATATTGGCACAATATTGTAAATCAACTATACTTCAATTTAAAAAATGGGAAAAAAGAAATATATCTCATTTAATTTAATGTCGATTGTGTTTAACTCCATGTAAAGTTATTGGGTCAATGACTTATTTTCATTCTTTTATATTGTTAGAATTTAACAATACTTTCAATTCTTTTTGCTTAAAAACATTTATTGTCTAATCAAATATTATCAATTAAATCCCAGATTTTAAGTTAAAATATACAATTAGCAAACAGCAATTGTTTTAAGCTTCTTCATATTCAGAAAAAATGTTTTTGATTGTAGTTAAAAATAGTTTACATGTGATATTTCTGTAGTATTTCAATATAATGTTTCTATTTATTTACGGTGTAATTTTTCAGAGATATATTGATTGGAGATTACAGAATGTATTTGAAATTACAAAGCAATTATTTAAAAATTGACTAAATTAATGTTGAAACATCTTTTTCTCCAATGTAGAAAATTCACTATATGATTAAGAAGTATGCTCTTAGTCCTTGTTGAGATAGAACAGGAAAAAAAATTATTCACTTTTAAAATTACTATTATAGATCATATATGAGGTAAGGAGTTTATAAAATGAAACAGTAAGTATCACATTTCATGTCAATTCTGTGATATAAATCAGTTGAATTTGTAGATTCAAAGCTAAGCTTGAAAAAAATCTCAGGAGCTAAAGGGCTGATGACCCTATAAACTGTAAAATGTGTTAGCAGCAATAAATTCCACTTCCTTGGTTCAAAGGGCATTTGATTATATTCTGCACTGTCAGGGTCACTCCCGTCAGAGCTCATCTCAGAATGATAAACAAGGCAGGCCTGTAATGTACACCAGAAAGGGACAAGACGCACCTGTCACTACAAGTTCTGAGACAAAACAGGAGGGCTTGCAGACAGCTGTGTCATCCACGAGTGAGTCCATGTGCAGGCTCAGCAACGCGCAGCAAAACACGCTCCGGTCAGCCCAGACGGCAGCTTCACAGGGTTCGCAATGTTACACTTTTTAATTTTATGAGATCCTTTTGAATTGAAAATTACATCAACTAAACTCCATCTTTATAAATGTTCTTTGTGTATTATAAAAAGCTGTTGACCCCAACTCATCTTCATTTGCGTATACAATTGTAATGTACTATCATAAGTGTCTCATAAATAAAGGTTGATATTTAATTGACAAGAAAATGAATTGTGATATAATATGTTAACAGCATATGGCTTTTTTTATTAGTATGATCCTTAAATATTCTACGAATTTGATATACATCTCTTTAAGATGGAAAATTTGGGGCCTTAGCCTAGAAATTTCTCTAGCCTAGAATGTTTTACTTTTGTCATTTATGTCTAATCCTGCACACCTCTTATAAAGAACCACCACAACAAAACTGATTGTCTTCTAAGACTATTTTCAAGGTGATTAATTGAAATATGTATTTTTAAACTCTTGGGTTCTTATTTTTAACACATGGTACTTGTGCTGGTTTGTTATTCAAGGAATATTTACTGAGCATTTGGTATTACTTACTATTGGAATATATGCGGGAAATGGTTTCTTTTTTTCTCATTATATATATCGTAAAGAAAACCTGTGCAACCTTCTGTCAAGAATGTGGTATTTTGTTGGCTTGTTTATAACTACATTGTTAAAAAAAACTGAAGATCTGGCATTCTTGAAAAATTTTCTATTTCTTTGGTCTGATTCAGTGAGCGTTAAAATCTAAAAAGTAATTTCATATTCTGCTCTAAAAATTTACCTTGACCAAATTATTCCTTTAACTTAGAGTTTTCAAATTTATGTTGCTGTTATGTTTTGGCATAAACTATTAAAATAACTTTCAAACTTACAATTTTTATTGAAAATGCTTCTCTTCAAATGATGAATTAGTGACCAAAAAAAAAGCCTTTACAGCTTTCCTGGTGGTCTAGTGGTTAAGGACCCACCTGCCAATGCAGAGGATACAAGTTCGATCCATCCCTGGTCTGGGAAGATCCATGGAGCAAATAAGTCTGTGCGCTAAGATTACTGAGCATGCGCTCTAGAGCCTGGGCCCCACAAATGGTGAAGCCATGACAAGGAGAAGCCCAAGCACCATGAGGAAGAGTAACCCGCATCGCCACAGCCAGAGAGTGCTGTGCACAGCAACGAAGACCCAGTGCAGCCAAAAGCAAATCATCTTTTTTTTTTTTTTTTTTCAAATGCCCTTCAGTTCAGTTTAGTCGCTCAGTCGTGTCCGACTCTTTGCGACCCCATGGACTGCAGCACGCCAGGCCTCCCTGTCCATCACCAACTGCCGGAATCTACCCAAACCCATGTCCATCAAGTCGGTGATGCCATCCAGTCATCTCATCTTCTGTCATCCCCTTCTCCTCCTGCCCCCAATCCCTCCCAGTATCAGGGTCTTTTCCAATGAGTAAACTCTTAGCATGAGGTGGCCAAAGTATTGGAGTTTCAGCTTCAATATCAGCCCTTCCAATGAATATTCAGGACTGATGTCCTTTAGGATGGACTGGTTGGAGTGCCTTGCAGTCCAAGGGACTCTCAAGAGTCTTCTCCAACACCACAGTTCAAAAGCATCAATTTTTCCGTGCTCAGCTTTCTTTATAGTCCAACTCTCACATCCATACATGACCACTGGAAAAACCATAGCCATGACTAGACGGACCTTTGTTGGCAAAGTAATGTCTCTGCTTTTTAATATGCTATCTAGGTTGGTCATAACTTTCCTTCCAAGGAGTAAATGTCTTTTAATTTCATGGCTGCAATCACCATCTGCAGTGATTTTGGAGCCCCCAAAAATAAAGTCTGACACTGTTTCCCCATCTATTTGCCATGAAGTGATGGGACCAGATGCCATGATCTTAGTTTTCTGAATGTTGAGCTTTAAGCCAACTTTTTCACTCTCCTCCTTCACTTTCATCAAGAGGCTTTTTAGTTCCTCTTCACTTTCTGCCATAAGGGTGGTGTCATCTGCATATCTGAGGTTATTGATATTTCTCCCGGCAATCTTGATTCCAGCTTGTGCTTCTTCCAGCCCAGCATTTCTTATGATGTACTCTGCATATAAGGTAAATAAGCAGGATGACAATATACCCTTACATGTTGGTAATTCATTACTAAGTGTTAGAGTGTCAGTCATTCAATAATAATTTTGCATGTTTTGTAGCACATAGTATTGAGTTGGATTTTAAGTGTTATGATTTGCTACTTTCTAAAAGAAGATTTTCCAATCATGAGCTAGATTTAATAAATTAAGAAATTCTGTGAACCAATAATTAGAAATTTAAGGTCTTAAATAAAATTAAATAAAATGAGTACTATATGTTTAACATCAAACTGTTTGTAATTCTCAAATAGGACAAACGTGAAAATTATGTTAGTATCCTTTATATGTTTACACCAACAAAGCTAAATAATTATTTATTTATGTCTTACAGGAATACAATCTCAACTGACAGTGGCACATTCCCATACCAAAAACTAAAAAAAATGTCTTGCTCTAATGAATGCTTGCTCAGTGACTACAATTGCTGCATTGTTATGATTATTTCATGGAGGGTTAATTTATTTTAATTTTAGTATATTAGAGATATTGAGAATATGCATGGTACTCTTGGTAAGTGAAAAGATGAAACAGTTCATGAAATTTAGACAGTGACTTTACCCTATATTTTATGATAAAACTTATTAACAAAAACCAGTCATGTTCTTTCTTCTAGGGAAGAGTATTCAAATCTAATTCCATCTCCTGCGTGTATTAATGACCCAAGAAAAGTATAGGCATAAGTCTCTTTCAATTTTATGGGATTTATTTGTGATTTCTCAGTGTTTTTCAATGGTTACTATAAAGCTCATATTTGAAGTTTGTACTGAATTTGATTTTTTAATACTTCTATTTCCTTGTCAGCAACTTTTCAAAAGTCAGATCTCTATGTTTCTTTGGTAGATTTTGAAAGAGGGCAGTTGTCATCTATGGCAAATCACCAGACAATATTAACTATGCCAGTTGAGAATACTTACAAAAGTGTGTGTCAAACTCATGCAGGAAATGTGGAGTCAGTGCAAGCACAGATCACATTCCTGTCGTCTCACAAAGATCTCTTTTCTCTGTGTCATGTAAATGGTGCATTCACTAGGACTGCTTCTGCCATGTGCAATGCGCACCATGTTTCTGGCTTTCAGAGGATACTGAAATCATAAGAGTAGAGTTTTTTTCTGTTTGAATGTAGTGGTTCAGCAGATGTTTTCAAAAAGCCTCTCATAACACATATATTCAAACCATATTCTTTTGGATATGGTTTAAAATGGCTCTTTTGAATCTCAAGAAGTAACTTTTTAAATCTTTTGAAAAATCTGAAAACTAGCATTTCTGTCTCCTACCGAACAAATGACTCTTTCTGCTTGGTCCTTGCAATGTAACAATCACCTCCCCTGCCACAAGGGTTTATAATGCTTGTAATACACATCTGTGGTCTACAGATGAATTTCTCATCATGTTCAGTCATAATAGGTGTAAAAAACCTAATTTTGGGCAATTTGTCACTAGAGAAAGTGAAAATAGTTTATATTAATAAAAGAAATGATGAGATACGTCCCACGTGTTCTGCAGACCATGGAATTGTGTGAAACTCTTGTAAAAGCAACATGAGCGTATCCAGATATAGTTCAATGGGGCAGTAAGACCACAACCATCAATTACTTAAAGAAAGCCTGTCTGGAGACAGCCATGCCAAGCACCTGAATTCACTTTAATGGTGGAAGTGGACACATGTGCTCGGGGAGTTCAAATCCTTTATGAGCAACACTCACTTATGATATATGGACAGAATGCAAAACTAAGAATTTTTTTTTTCTTTTAGCAGTGTGGTTGTTGTGAAAGACACGCTTTACACACATCCTTTTGAATGCAGTAACACTGTGATGCTATTTAGAAATGCTTAGAATCTGCTTTCTAGTATGCTATTGAATGTAAGTGGAATTGATGTCTTCATAGAATCTGACAGGTATAGATGTTTCTATTTTTCTTAACTAAAAATATAGGAACATTAACTGATTAATACTGAAATAGTGTTTCTCTTGACTAACCTTGTTGGAAGATTCTCATAACTTGTGGATAGACTCATTCCGAGGAGCACCTGTATTGTCAGTGAGTCATCCCTCAGTATGTGTGGGGGAGTGAGGAGGGAAGGAGGAGGAGGGGGGTCTAGGACTCCCATTGATACCAAAACCCATTAATGCTCATGTCCCTTATAGTCAGTGCTCCATGCACAAGGGCTCGACATTCCTGAATACTGAGGTCCGACTGTATTTATACCTCATTCTCAATTAAAAAAAAGATGATAGAGTAAATAATATTTGATGGTAGAATAATATGATTCAAAGTTAATCAATAAATGCAGACTGATTAGGCTTATTCATTTTATAATGAGGACATGTGGAAAGTCACTAAACAGTTAAGTCTTAGGTTCAGAACATCTCTGGACATAAACATATTCTTGCTATTCTATGCACAATTTCTGTTTTTTACTTTATAACAAAATTCAAAAATGAACTGAAATATGTAAATGACTACAAAGGGGATCACATAGTATATTAATAGATAAAAATCATCATTAACAACTGAAATATATGCACTGTTTCAAAAGATAATTAAATAACACTTTTATTCTGATTTTTTGATAAATTAATTGTAGTAAGCTGCCAGAACACATATTTGGGCTTTTATATCACTACCCTTATAAAACAAATAATTAAATTAATTTTTTCCAGTTGTTGAATATACTCATCATAATGTATTAGGGACAAAACAAATATTTAATCTCAAACTACATTAAATAGTAATAAACAAAGCACAATGATTAAACTATGTTCACTTGTTCTACTACAGATTCCTAAAATTCTTCTCTAGTCCCAAAGAACCCATCATCACTTTTAGAGACTGATAAACTAAAATAATGTTTTTTGTTCTTTCCAAATATTTCTTACTAGAAAATTTTGACTTTTGCTTTGCTGTTATTTTTGTTTTCTATTACCTCAATTTTGGCAATGAAATAATTCAATGGAAACCCTAGGAACACAGAAATTAGGCCTATGAGGTTTGTGGAATCTAATATAGTCTCACTGTGGGGGATTTTAATGTGTAAATCCTAAATGCAGCAAAGAGGTGACAGGTCCCCAAAGGTTAATATTTGCAGTGTTTAAAATACCAGTTTCCCCTCAAAGTCTATGAACATCTGGGCAGCACCACAGTCTCTACATGGAGACAAATAAAGTGAAACTAAAAGAACAAACCATACAACCCAGGTACTTATGTACAACTTGAATAATTATGGATAATTTTCTTTCTCGATCGCTTTGGGTATGTTACACAGATATGGTTGAAAATTTCCCCTCTTATCTAAACCCCCAAAGTTCCTAGAGGAAAACAGTTCTTTTTGTTTGTTTGTTTGTTTGTTTTTTAAATTAGAAGCTCACTTCTAAGTATCATGGTAGCTCTGGCCACGTGTGCATGCTACGGTCCGCTACCATCCTAGTTAATGCCTTCCACAGGGAACCACTCACTTAATGATCTTTCTATGCTGCTGGAAGGCAGAAGTATTTATTTCCTCCTCATTTTGTTCTTTGCGTCTCAAATCTCAAAACTAGCCTCTGAGGAATCCTAAGATGTGTCAAGAAAGAAAAATAAAGAAAATCATAACTATGGCTAAAAAGAAGGAATAAAATAGTGCAAATATTTAATTTTTAGTACCGAAAAAAATAAAGTTGATCATATTAATACTGAATCCAGCTGAATGTGATGCATACAAAAAGAGCTATGCCCTGTAGGAGCACCAAATTATAAAATTACTACCAACTGGAAATCATAGAATCCTATATTACCCTCAAGTTATTGAAAACCAGAAAAATTCAGGAAGTTGTGTGGGTGAGAAAGCTAGTCAAAATTGAGTACTTTTGTCTTCTGGCTATCATATAATGGCATTAACTTCAATTTAAAGAAAAAGAATAGAAACTGAGAGATTGTGAGAAGTCTTCAAATTATTAGTCTTCTAAAATACTGGAGTAGAGATATCCTTTGAATGTTAGGTAATTCTCTT
This sequence comes from Muntiacus reevesi, assembly GCF_963930625.1. Classification (NCBI taxonomy): domain Eukaryota; kingdom Metazoa; phylum Chordata; class Mammalia; order Artiodactyla; family Cervidae; genus Muntiacus; species Muntiacus reevesi. Next base: position 5,419,815 of record NC_089264.1, read on the forward strand.
CTTATTGTTACTGTAAGTAATTACATAAAGGGCATAAACTAAATATAAGAAAAAGAGACTGATAATATCTACCATTAGTTTAAGCATTTCCCTTTTGTTATTTTCACTTTGAATTTGAAGCAAAGTCCTTAAATCACTTTAATGTCTATATTTATGGCTGGCAATACACAGGCCATGAAGGACAGCAGGGGGCTGAAGTCTCAATGTTGAACTCTCACAATGATTCATGAAGAAATATTTCATCTTTGGTGTAACTTCAGAATTTAGGGACAAGTAGAGCCTCTACAGGAAGGGCTATAAGCAGATCAATGTTACACCAAGGTTATTAAGGTTTAATCCTTAATGCTAAAGATTAAAATAGCGGCAGGAAAAGTTTGGAATTGAAAACTGTGGGAAAAGTTACAGAAAAGGAAAAAATACTAGGTTCACATTTACAAAGGCTGTGCTAGAGTAACTATGTTTATAGGAAAAGGGGGTGTGGGAGCAAATGATCTCTAATTGCGCAATTCACTCACATCAAAGGCTGTACTGACAAGTGATTCAGAGACTTTTAAAAATGGAGCCATTTGATGGAATTACAAAATGCTACAGCCACTAAGCATGCTAATATTCCTAGGTATATTCTTCTAAGAGAAATGAAAGTATGTCCATACAAAAGCTTGTACATGTATATTCATAGAACATTATTCATGATAGCTAGAAATGGAAATAAATGTCCACGAACTGAAGAAAAGATAAACAAATGTGATAATCTATATACAGAATACTATTCAGCCATAAAAAGGGAATAAGTACTGATTCATGCTACAACATGAATGAACCTTGTAAACATGCTAAGTGAAACATGCCAGTTTCAAAAGGCACATGATGTATGATCACACTAATAAAAAATGTCCAGACTAGGTAACTGAACAGAGATACGAGTTGATTAGAGGTTGCTAAGTGCCAGAGAGGCAAGGGGCAGGGAATGACTGCTAATAGATATTGGGCTTCTATTTTGGGGTGATGAACATCTTCTGAAAACAGATAGTGATGACAGTTCCAAAACTGAATTCATTAAATATCACTGAATTGTACACTTGACAATCACAATGAATACACATCTCCATGGGAGCTGTGTTGTGATTAATGATATTTCTGAGTAAAGTATGCTATGATTAATGTGACTAAATGGAAAAAAAAAATGTCTTTGAGAAAAAAATTAATAAAAAGTGCCATAAGAACACAATATGCCAAGCACAAGTATTACTATAAACTGAATGTGAAGCTATTCCTACCTTAAATTATACCAAAGCTGCAACAGTTATGTACTAATAAGCATGTGATAAGGCCGATGAGTTCAAACTGAAAAGAGTTTGGAAAAATGAAAGATATGTTATATAATGATCATGATGGAATTTAATTATGCACCAAAGGTAATTATTAAAGGAGAGATCTAGGGTACAATTAACATTTTAGAGCAAGTATTTTTGAACTTGAAAGAAAAAAAACTATTCTATGGGACCAGGAACAATGCAGGAAGTAATTGTGGGTGAATTACTAGGAAATACTGATTAGTATACAACAAATGTCAATATTCCAATAATGCAAGGAAGAATCTAAAGAAATTCAGTTGTAGTTATGTAATTTTAAAAATAATGACTAACAGAAAATGTGGGCAACAACAGAGGAGAACAGTGAAATTGAAAACTAAGGCAAAAAAGCGAAAGCTTAAAAACTACCCAAAATGCTTCAGAGGAGGTCTAAGAAAAATGATCAGTATGGCCCAAGGAACTTGGCCAAACATGCTCAAAATGACCAAACATGCTCAACACAAAAAATTGCCAAATATGATGAAAAGGCAGCTTTTTTTTTTAATGTGGAAAGGAATAACATCAAAGTAAACAAGAATGCTTACCAAAAGTGGCACATAAGAGGCAAAGTGGGACAGAGTTGAATCAAAAGCAAACAAAAACATCAAAAATCAGTTTTAAAGAAATTTTTCACTTTGTTTTTGTTAAGCAGTATTCTGTTGTATGCATATACCACAATTTATTTATCTGTCCCTTTAGTGACATTGGGGTGGTTTTTAGATTGGAATTGTTATGAAAATATCTTAATGTCTGTTTTGTTCAGATTATTTTCATGAATATATATTTTAATTTTTCTTGGGATGCCACATTCTAGACCTAGGAGTCTAATTTTTTTTCTTATAAGGAAAGTATGCTATTAACTTTGTAAAAATTGTCAAATGTTTTCCTAAGGTGGCTTGTTCTTTTACTTTTTGACCAGAAATATACTGGAGCTGCAGTTGGTCTACCTACTCATCATATTTGATTTTGCCAATATTTATAGTTATACCCCAAGGAGTGTACTCCAAGATAGCAGAATAAAAGGATACATGTTCAACTTCTCCTGCAAGAACACCAAAATTGCAATTAGCTGGTGAACAACTATTGACAGGAGGGTGTTGGAATGCACCAAAAAAAGATGCCCCACATCCAAGGACAAAGGAGAAGCCACAATGAGACGGTAGGAGTGCACAATCACAGTAAAATCAAACCCTGTACCAGCCAGAGACTCTTGAGGGAAATAAACAATACCTTGTGCACCTCACAATTGTGCTCATTCTACATGCTAGCAAGGTAATGTTCAAAATCCTTCAAGCTAGGCTTCATGAACCTAGGTACCTGAACCAAGAACTTCCAGATGTACAAGCTGGGTTTAGAAAAGTCAGGAGAACAAAGATCAAATTGCCAACATCTGTTGGATCACAGAAAAAGCAAGATAATTCCAGAAAAAAACATCTCCTTCATTGACTAAACTAAACCCTTTGACTGTGTGGATCACAACAAACTGTGGAAAATTCTTAAGGCAATGGGAATACCAGACCACCTTACATGTCTCCTGAGAAACCTGTATGCAGGTCAAGAAGCAACAGTTAGAACTGGATATGGAACAGTAGATTGGTTCAAAATTGGGAGAGGAGTATGTCAAAGAGGAGTATGACAAAGGAGTATGTCAAAATTGGGAGAAGAGTATGTCTGCTTATTTAATTTATATGCAGAGCACATCATATGAAATGCTGGGATGGGTGAAGCACAAGCTGGTGTCAAGATTGCTGAGAGATATGTCAATAATCTCAGATTTGCAAATGACACCACCTTAATGGCAGAAAGCAAAGAGGAACTAAAGAGTCTCTTGATGAAGGTGAAAGAGGAGAGTGAAAAAGTTGGCTGAAGACACAACATTCAAAAAATGAAGATCATGTCATCTGTTCCCATCACTTCATAGCAAATAGATGGGGAAACAATGGAAACAGTGACAGACCTTGTTTTCTTGGGCTCCAAAATCACTGTGGACGGTGACTTGAAGCTATGAAATTAAGATGTTTGCTCCTTGGAAGAAAAGTTATGACAAATGTAGCATATTAAAAAGCAGAGATATCGCTTTGCTGACAAAGGTCTGCATAGTCAAAGCTATGTACCCATGGGAAAGCTGGATCATAAAGAAATCTGAGTGGCAAAGAATTGAACTGTGTGTTAGAGAAGACTCTTGAGAGTCCCTTGGACTGCAAGGAGATCAAACCAGTCAATCCTAAAGGAAATCAACTCTGAATATTCATTGGAAGGACTAAAGCTCAAATATTCTGGTCACCTGATTCAAAGAGTCAACTCATTGAAAAAGACCCTGATGATGGGAAAGATTGAGGGAAGGAGGAGAAGCGGGTGACAGAAGATCAGATGATTGGATGGCATCACCAAATCAATGGACATGAATTTGAGCAAACTCCAGGAGATAGTTAAGAATAGTGAAGACTTCTGAGCTGCAGTCTGTGGGGTCATAAAGAGCTGGACACAACTTAAGAACTGAACAACAACAGTAGTTATACCCATTTCTCTGAGTGTGAAGTGGCAGATTATTATGGTTTTAATTATATATCCTTAATAACTAATGAGGATAAACAACTTTTCAAATGCTAATTGGACATTTGTATATCTTCTTTGATGAAGTATCTGTTCAAGTATTTGCCCCATTTTAATGGGTTACTGTCTTTGAATTATAGATTTATAGATGCATTTTATAAGTTCCAAGTATTTATAAGTATTTGTAAGTTCCAAGAACTGCATATTTCTATATAGCTCTATACACATTTTGTCATGTGTGTGCTGGAAGAATTATCTCCCAGCTTATGATTCTACTTTTCATCTTCTTAGCGGTAATTTTGGTGACATCATTACCTTGATGAATATTAATTTAACAAATTTTGGTTTCCTGCCTATTGCATTCTTAAAGTTGCCTAAAAAATTTCTTTGCCTCCTCCATGTTCATGAAACTATTCTTCCACATTTTCTTCTAGAAAGTTTATAGTATTAGCTTTTATGGTTAAATATATAATTCAGTTCAGTTCAGTTCAGTCGCTCAGTTGTGTCTGCTTTTTGAGACCCCATGAATCACAGCACGCCAGGCCTCCCTGTCCATCACCAACTCCCGGAGTTTACTCAAACCCATGTCCATCGAGTTGATGATACCATCCAACCATCTTATCCTCTGTCATCCCCTTCTCCTCCTGCCCCCAATTCCTCCCAGCATCAGAGTCTTTTCCAATGAGTCAACTCTTCGCATGAGGTGGCATGAGGTGAACACCCAGGACTGATCTCCTTTAGGATGGACTGGTTGGATCTCCTTGCAGTCCAAGGGACTCTTAAGAGTCTTCTCCAACACCACAGTTCAAAAGCATCAATCCTGTGCTCAGCTTTCTTCACAGTCCAACTCTCACATCCATACATGACCACTGGAAAAACCATAGCCTTGACTAGATGGACCTTTGATGGCAAAGTAATGTCTCTGCTTTATAATATGCTATCCAGGTTGGTCATAACTTTCCTTCCAAGGAGTAAGTGTCTTTTAATTTCATGGCTGCAATCACCATCTTCGGTGATTTTGGAGCCCCAAAAAATAAAGTCTGACATTGTTTCCACTGTTTCCCCACCTATTTCTCATGAAGTGATGGGACCAGATGCCATGATCTTAGCTTTCTGAATGTTGAGCTTTAAGCCAACTTTTTCACTCTCCTCTTTCACTTTCATCAAGAGGCTTTTTAGCTACTCTTCACTTTCTGCCATAAGAATGGTGTCATCTGCATATCTGAGGTTATTGATATGTCTTCTGGCAATCTTGACTCCAGCTTGTGCTTCTTCCAGCCCAGCATTTCCCATGATGTACTCTGCATGTAAGTTGAATAAGCAGAGTGACAATATATGGCCTTGACGTACTCCTTTTCCTATTTGGAATCTGTCCATTGTTCCATGTCCAGTTCTAACTGTTACTTCCTGACCTGCATACAGGTTTCTCAAGAGGCAGGTCAGGTGGTCTGGTATTCCCATCTCTTTCAGAATTTTCCACAGTTTATTGTGACCCACCTCATATTAATTTTTGGTTATGGCATGACGTATATGTCCACTCAATTTTTAAATATATTACCTAGCTTTTCTGCACCATTTCCTGCAAGCCTTGTTTTTTTTTCCTTTGAATTGCCTTGATTATTTTGTTGAATTGATTGCTAATGTGTAGATATAGATCTAGGTTCTCTATCCTGTTCCATTGTTCTGTACAGCTACCCTTATATCAGTACTACAGTCTTAATTATTGTAGCTTTATCCTAAGTCTTGAAACAAGATAATAAAAATCTTCAACTTTGTTTTCTGTTTTATGAATGTTTGAGTAAAAATTAAAATAACATAAATACTATCTGTGTGCTCATCCCCCCCCAAAAAATAATGCTTTGGCTATACTAGGTCCTTTGCATTTCTATATAAATTTTAATATTAGCTTGCGATTTTATTTTTAAAAAACTGGAATTTTTATTGGAGTTGGAATCCAAACAGTATTAGTCCTTCCGATCTATGAACATGGTATATATCATCATTTGTTTGTTTCTTTTAGTTTCTTCCAGAAATGTTTCATAAACATAAATGAAACATCTTAGGATATTTTTGTTAAATTTTTTCCTAAATGTTTTTAAATAAACATTTAAGAAATTGCTTAGTTTTTTTCAAGAGTATGTCATAGAAAAGATCTTTCCTCCCAGCCAAACAGACATGATTTCCAGTTGTCTTTCTGTGATATTAGCAGCTGTTTTGAATTGCCTCTTGTCAACTTGGCAGCATTATTACATTTTTCTAAAGCTGGGAACTCTATTTTCCCTGAATGATTTCCCATGGTATTTGAAAATGAGGAAAACTCATGCATGACTTAGAAGATGAAAGTAAAACAAAAGTCATTCTAGTGATTTTGGCAGCCAGGCATGAATCCACAATGATCTTAGAGATCATAGTATCGAGACATAACACCGTCACAGATCTGTCATGAACTTGTACTTCATGATCATGACAGATATAGCAATTTCTTGGACTTTTTCAGGATTCTAGCTTCTGCTCCTACTTTAGGTTGATGTGAGTTATGATTGGAAGGAAAGTTATCACCAACCTAGATAGCATATTAAAAAGCAGAGACATTACTTTGCCAATAATGGTTCATCTAGTCAAGGCCATGGTTTTTCCAGTGGTCATGTATGGATGTGAGAGTTGGACTGTGAAGAAAGCTGAGCACCGAAAAATTGCTGTTTTTGAACTGTGGTGTTGGAGAAGACTCTTAAGAGTCTCTTGGACTGCAAGGCGATCCAACCAGTCCATCCTAAAGGAGATGAGTCCTGGGTGTTCATTGGAAGGACTGATGCTGAAACTGAAACTCCAGTACTTTGGCCACCTCATGCAAAGAGTTGACTCATTAGAAAAGACCCTGGTGCTGGGAGAAATTGGGGGCAGGAGGAGAAGGGGATGACAGAGGATGAGATGGTTGGATGGCATTACCGACTCGATGAGCATGAGTTTGAGTAAACTCCGGGAGTTGGTGATGGACAGGGAGGCCTGACGTGATGTGATTCACGGGGTCACAAAGAGTCGGACACAACTGAGTGACTGAACCGAACTGAACCGAAGTTATGACTGTTTCTCTGACTTCATTCCAGACCTTCACTTTCCTTACTTTAAGTTTACATTAACTTAAGCATTAATTTCTCTGAGAAGGCAATGGCACCCCACTCCACTACTCTTGCCTGGAAAATCCCATGGACTGAGGTGCCTGGTAGGCTGCAGTCCACGGGGTCGCAAAGAGTCGGACACGACTGAAAGACTTCACTTTCACTTTTCACTTTCATGCATTGGAGAAGGAAATGGCAGCCCACTCCAGTGTTCTTGCCTGGAGAATCCCAGGGATGGGGGAGCCTGGTGGGCTGCCATCTATGGGGTTGCACAGAGTCGGACACGACTGAAGTGACTTAGCTGCAGCAGCAGCAAACACTAATTTCTATATTAAAATTTTATTTCTGAAACACTTAACTAGTTCTCTTTTCCTGGCTAATGCAGACTGATAATAGCAACCAATCATAACAACTTTCTAGATTTGTTATTTAATTAAAAGTTGATAAATGGAGATAATTTCTTTTTCCACATGCTAATTAGAAAGCTATAGAGAGAAATTTGCACTCATTATCTCTTTGATTACCCCAAGGTACTGTTTTCAGAGAAAAGGCAAGATAAATACTTGATTCTTTTTCTTTATTTGCCAATTTTTGGTCAGTTGCTATTTTATATACCATATTGCTAAATGAGTTGGTTTTTTAGCATCCATCAAAATTGACCTTTTTAAAAAGTGACTTTGGGAAATAATTTATGTCTCCCAATACTGAATTTTTTATTCCAAATGTTATAAACATTATATTTTATATATAATATATATTTATATATTATAAATATATATATATTTAAACATTTATATTTTAAACCTCTAAAACATCTATGTTTTAGAGTTTAAAAAATATTTTAACCCCTGCTGAGATCCCATATCTGTTTACTTACTGCAACAATATTTCTCTTTAAGTCCTTAGACTACATTTATAATCTTTCATTAAAGGTTTTTATGCTAATGCTAACATTTGGAGCATATTGTCTATTCTATTGACTACATGTTTTAGTATCATTATAAACCCATGTATTTAAATATATTAGGAGTGCTTCTAATCATTTTAGTCATCCTTATTGATGCTTAAATTACTTCAAGTTCAGAGCAGCTGCTTTTTCAAGCTGCTTCCTGGATCCTGTGACAAGATGATCTAGATTGATTTTGTTCATTACTTGCTCAAAGCCAGAAAGTACACATTTCTCCAAGAAGCTTGATTTTTTTTCCTAGGGAGTGATGGTATTTGGAAACTAACTCTATAGCCCCAGGGTTTTCCTGCTACTGTTTTGCATAATGTTTCTAGGATGTATCAGTGGATACATCTGAAAGATAAGTAGATTTTTTAAACTGATAGAATGCATCATACATTTAATACTGCTTCAGGTCAAATTCAGGATTATATGATTTTATTTAACTCTATAGATCTTAAATATATGTCTTTTTCTGGCACATGGGAAAAGTCAGAATTTTCAATGTCACAAACATAATTACTCATTTTCTTTGTCATATACTGAAAGACAAACAATAGTCTTAGAATAGAAAAATCAGCCCCATTATGAAAAAAAAAACTTACTAAAATCAGTGTAAAATTATTTGTATATTTTACTCTGTTCTTAACTAATATAACACCAGGGACATACAAATTATTGCTTTAAAAAGTCATTGGTATAATTCTAATTCAAAGCATTCATGAATGAATGAATTAGAAAATATTAAACTTACATTCCAAACACTTCAGGACAATGTTCTAAAAATGATTCATTTATTTGTCAGAGGTAAAAATCTATTATTTTCAAGAAGATATTAATTCACCGTACTGGAATACAGCACAGTTTCCATTGGCTTTAGATAAAAAGGATAAAAACTTTCCCAAACATGTAGTTAGAAAAAATGTTTAAGCATGAAAAAAAAGTTGAAGGAATTGCATATGGACATCCACATAGCAACCACTTAGATTCTACAATTCATTTCAGTCAGTTCAGTCTCTCAGTCGTGTCCGACTCTTTGTGACCCCATGGACTGCAGCACATCAGGCCTCCCTGTCCATCACCAACTCCCAGAGTTTTCTCCAACTCATGTCCATTGAGTCGGTGATGCCATCCAACCATCTCATCCTCTGTCATCTCCTTCTCCTCCTGCCTTCAACCATTCCTAGCATCAGGGTCTTTTCAAATAAGAAGTCAGTTCTTCACATCAGGCGGCCAAAGTATTGGAGTTTCAGCTTCAACATCAGTCCTTCCAGTGAATATTCAGGACTGATCTCCTTTAGGATGGACTGGTTGGATCTCCTTGCAGTCCAAGGGACTCTTAAGAGTCTTCTCCAACACCACAGTTCAAAAGCATCAATTCTTTCTTTGTAGTCCAACTCTCACATCCATACATGACCACTGGAAAAACCATACCTTTGACTAGAGGGACCTTTGTCAGTGAAGTAATGTCTCTGCTTTTTAATATGCTGTCTAGGTTGGTCATAACTTTTCTTCCAAGGAGTAAGCATCTTTTAATTTCATGGCTGTAGTCACTATCTGCAGTGATTTTGGAACCCAAAAATATAAAGTCTGTCACTGTTTACATTGTTTCCCCATCTATTTGCCATGAGGTGATGGGACCAGATGCCATGATCTTTGTTTTCTGAATGTTGAGTTTTAAACCAACTTTTTCACTCTCCTCTTTCACTTTCATCAAGAGGCTTTTTTGTTCTTCTTCATTTTCTGCCATAAGGGTGGTGTCATCTGCATATCTGAGGTTATTGATATTTCTCCTGGCAATCTTAATTCCAGCTTGTGCTTCTTCCAGACCAGTGTTTCTCATGATGTACTCTGCATATGAATTAAATAAGCAGGGTGACAATATACAGCCTTGACATACTCTTTTTCCTATTTGGAGCAAGTCTATTTGTTTCATGTCCAGTTCTAACTGTTGCTTCCTGACCTGGATACAAATTTCTCAAGAAGCGGGTCAGGTGGTCTGGTATTCCCATCTCTTGAAGAATTTTCCATAGTTTGTGGTGATCCACACAGTCAAAGGCTTTGGCATAGTCAATAAAGCAGAAATAGATGCTTTTCTGGAACTCTTTTGCTTTTCTGATAATCCAGTGGATGTTGGCAATTTGATCTGTGGTTCCTCTGCCTTTTCTAAATCCAGCTTGAACATCTGAAGTTCACTGTTCATGTACTGTTGAAGCCTGGCTTGGAGAATTTTGAGCATTAATTTACTAGCATGTGGGATGAGTACAATTGCGTGGTAGTTTGAGCATTCTGTGGCATTGCCTTTCTTTCTACAATTACATTCTGCTATATTTGCTTTATTACATTATTTATTGCTCTATACAAAATTCTATAGTCTAATAAATTCATCTTTTAACATTTATTTCAAAGTATGCTTTCCCCCAAATACTTTAACACACATATCATTAACAATTTTAGCTTTTTTAAAAAGTAAAACTTGTCTATAATGTAATTTTAAAATCCAACGTGTATCATTTTATGAGTTGTGACAAATGAAAACACCTGTGTAACTTCAACCTTTACTAGTTTATGGATGAAGTTTCACATGCAAAAGCATCAGTATTTCAGAAAATATTTTTTTTGGTTTTTAAATTGTTTAGTGCCTGTGGGAATTTTCTAATCCAAGTTCATAAAATAAATATCCAAAAGAGAAAATTTAACAATTAGTTTGTGGGAAAATATTTCCGTGGATTGCCTGAATACCTGTGTTAATATTTTAAATAAGCTTACATTTTATAGTTGGCTTCTGAGCAGCACTGCAATTCTTAGTGTGGAAGGCACTTAGAGAATAAACAGAGATCATTAACACACACTAATTTGTGTGTTATGTAATAAATATGCCTAGTTATGACTGTCATTCAAACTGAAGAGCTCACTAGGACACTAGAAGCTAAGCAGCCTGAACTAGTGTTGTGTTATCACTAAACCCCTGGAAATGGTCTGAAAATTTTGTATGTTGTGAGGAGTTGCAGCAAAGGGGGAAAAGAGAAAAAGTATGCTCTGACATCATCTTTTAGTAAAAAGACAGATAATCCCCCAAAAAGTTTAGAAAAGTAATAGGTAGATATTTATTTTATTAATATGTTTTAAACAAGTATTTTGAAAACAAAATATGAGATAAATTGTATAAATTCTTTGAGAGCAGAGAGAGATTTCTGTTTTTAACAAAGAGGAATACCTTGCATCACTTTATGGTGTTGGGCAGTTGGTAGGTAATTATACATCAGAAAGTCTGTGTCATTATGTACATGAATACAAAGGCATACTGGGTGAAAGCTTGTTCATTTCTCTACCTAATTTGTTTGATGATTATAAGATGTTATATAGATTTTAGAAAGGGAATTTGTTTCTCTTTATCCTGACCACTAATTGTTGCTATAGGAAAGCTTCATAGCAGAGCAAAGAACATTTTATAGGAAAAAAATTAAACTGTACATATAAAGTGACATCTTAATTAAAGAAAACCAGAATAACAATCCTTTTAGCACACATACCATAGTAAAGTAAAGATATATTTTGTTTTCAAGAATGTTGGAAAATATGTCAGCTTATTACTTACTTATAACTACTGGAAATTAAAGAAAAGGAAGCATGTTTTTTCATTTGGGTTCCTCTAAAGCAAAGTTTAAGGTTTCCTAGGTGGTTTAGTGGTAAAGAATCCACCTGTCAATGCAGGAGAGGTTTGATCCCAGGGTTGGGAAGATCCCCTGGTGAAGGAAATCACAACCCACTCCATTACTCTTTACTGGGAAATATCATGGACAGAGGAGCCTGGCAGGCTACAGTCCATAGGATTGCAAAAGATCTGGATGTGACTTAGCAACTAAACAGCAAATAAAGCAGAGCCTAAGACAAAAATTTAGGTGCAGGTTGATTCCTCCAGTTCCATTCTTCTTTCTCAAGATTACTTTGGCTATTCGAGGTTTTTCAGACTCTACTACAAAGCCACAGTCATCAAGACAGTATGGTACTGGCACAAAGACAGAAATATAGATCAATGGAACAGAATAGAAAGCCCAGAGATAAATCCACGAACCTATGGACACCTTATCTTTGACAAAGGAGGCAAGGATATACAATGGAAAAAAGACAATCTCTTTAACAAGTGGTGCTGGGAAAACTGGTCAACCACTTGTAAAAGAATGAAACTAGAACTCTTTCTAACACCATACACAAAAATAAACTCAAAATGGATTAAAGATCTAAATGTAAGACCAGAACCTATAAAACTCCTAGAGGAGAACATAGGCAAAACACTCTCTGACATAAATCACAGCAAGATCTTCTATGACCCACCTCCCAGAATATTGGAAATAAAAGCAAAAATAAACAAATGGGACCTAATGAAACTTAAAAGCTTTTGCACAACAAAGGAAACTATAAGTAAGGTGAAAAGACAGCCTTCAGATTGGGAGAAAATAGCAGCAAATGAGGAAACAGACAAAGGATTAATCTCAAAAATATACAAGCAACTCCTGAAGCTCAATTCCAGAAAAATCAATGACCCAATCAAAAAGTGGGCCAAAGAACTAAACAGACATTTCTCCAAAGAAGACATACAGATGGCTAACAAACACATGAAAAGATGCTCCACATCACTCATTATCAGAGAAATGCAAATCAAAACCACAATGAGGTACCATTACACGCCAGTCAGGATGGCTGCTATCCAAAAGTCTACAAGCAATAAATGCTGGAGAGGGTGTGGAGAAAAGGGAACCCTCTTACACTGTTGGTGGGAATGCAAACTAGTACAGCCCCTATGGAAAACAGTGTGGAGATTTCTTAAAAAACTGGAAATAGAACTACCATATGACCCAGCAATACCACTTCTGGGCATATACACTGAGGAAACCAGATCTGAAAGAGACACGTGCACCCCAATGTTCATCGCAGCACTGTTTATAATAGCCAGGACATGGAAGCAACCTAGATGTCAATCAGCAGATGAATGGATAAGGAAGCTGTGGTACATATACACCATGGAATATTACTCAGCCATTAAAAAGAATTCATTTGAATCAGTTCTAATGAGGTGGATGAAACTGGAGCCCATTATACAGAGTGAGGTGAGCCAGAAAGATAAAGAACATTACAGCATACTAACACATATATTCGGAATTTAGAAAGATGGTAACGATGGCCCTATATGCAGGGCAGAAGAAGAGACGCAGAAGTACAGAACAGACTTTTGAACTCTGTGGGAGAAGGGGAGGGTGGGATGTTTCGAAAGAACAGCATGTATATTATCTGTGGTGAAACAGACCACCAGCCCAGGTGGGAGGCATGAGTCAAGTGCTCGGGCCTGTTGGGCTGGGAAGATCCAGAGGAATCGGGTGGAGAGGGAGGTGGGATGGGAGACCGGGATGGGGAATTCGTGTAACTCTGTGGCTGATTCACATCAATGTATGACAAAACCCACTGAAAAATTAAAAAAAAAAAAAAAGAAAAAGAAAAATTTAGGTGCATGTCCCCTGTGTTCCTAGCAGAACTATTTACAGTAGACTATACATGGAAATAACCTCAATGTCCATTGACAGATGAATGGGTAAAGAAGATGCAGTATATTTACACAATGGAATATTACTCAGTCATAAAAAAGAATGGAATAATGCTACTTGCATCAACATGGATGCAACTAGATTATCACACTAAATGAAGTAAAAAAAAGAGATAGACAAATACCATATGATACCACTTTTAAGTGGAGTCTAAAATATGACACAAACGAACCTATGTATGAAACAGAATCACGGACTGTCTGGGAATAGACTGGTGATTGCCTAGGGAAAGGGCATGGCAGAGGGATGGATTGGGAGTTTGCGATTCACTGATGTAACTGGTATGTATGAATGGATGACAGGGTCCTACTGTACAGAAGAGAAATCTACATCCAATATCCTGTGATAAGTCATAATGGAATACAGTTATATTTCATTATAATCATATGTATAACACATATACATATATAGTTAGATACATATATACTTTATATATAACTGAGTCACTATGCCATACAGCAGTAATTAACACAACACTGTAAATCCGCTATATATATATATGTGAAAATCACTCAGTGGTGTCCAACTCTTTGCGACCCCATAGACTATACAGTTCATGGAATTCTCCAGGCTAGAATGCTGGAGTGGGTAGCCTTTTCCTTCTCCAGGAGATCTTCCCAACCCAGGGATCGAACCTAGGTCTCCCACATTGCAGACGATTCTTTACTAGCTGAGCCACAAGGGAAGCCCTAAACAGTTAGCTTCAGGCCAGAATACTATACTCCAATAAAAATATATCCATCTCAAAAAAGTTTTCACAGGGTGGACAATATTTGAGCTGAGATTTGAAGGATGGCATTCTAGGGAGATGGAATAGCATGTGTAAATACATGACCTGAGATAGAATGAGGGCTCTCTTATAGCTGGAAGTTATTTATATAATATGAATGGTGGGTAAAATTTGAAAAAAGTTTCTCTGGTGGCTCAGATGGTAAAGAATATACCTGCAATGCAGGAGACCAGGGCTTGATAACTAGGTTGGAAAGATCTCCTGGAGAAGGGAATGCCAACCCACTCTGGTATTCTTGCCTGGAGAATCCCATGGACAGAGGAGCCTGGTGGATTACAGTCCATGAAATTGCAAAGGACGTGGCTGAGTGATTAACACTTTCACTTTCAAAATTTGAAATGAGGTGAAGATAGGCATGTAGTTAGGAACTAGAGCATAAGGGCCTTGTGTTCCATAAAAGAATTTAAATATTGTTCTAAAGGCCAAAGGTAGGCACTGAAGAATTTTAAACTAGAGAGTGATAAAGTCATACTCATCTACTAGGTTGGGATGTGTCTACTTCGTTTGTATGATCTCTAGCACAACATCTGGGAGACCAGGTATAGTCAGAAAAATCAATTGCCTTTTTTTTTCACCTTCTTAAAAGATTAAATATACATTTTTTGATTTCTCACCAATAGATTTTATTGTTTAAATATTTACATGTAATAACTATTTAATTATTATATTATCAAATATAAATATCTAATTGTATGAAAAAGTTTAATTTCTTACAAAATTTTACATTCAGTTATCCAGATCTCTTTACTATCTTGCATTTATATGTCAGATTTTCTCTATTAATCGTTTCCTCAAAATTCTGAGAGCTGGCTCATTGGAAAAGACCCTGATGCTGGGGAAGATTGAGGGCAGAAGGAGAAGGGGACAACAGAGGATGGGATATTTGGATGGCATCACTGACTCAATGGATATCAGTTTGCGCAAACTCCAGGAGATAGTGAAGGACAGGGAACCTGGTGTGCTGCAGCCCAAGGGGTTGCAAATAATCAGGCAAAACTTAGCCACTGACCAACAACAAAATGTTGAATTATCTGCTAAATTGTGTGTTAAAAGTTTAAGAGTTTCCTCCCCTTTCCCCCAATCTTAGTTTTCCGAATGTGAAGTCTAGGTGACATTTTTTTCACTTTGATTTTAGGAGTGCCGTCTCCTCAGTGTGAGAACATTAAGGATGATCATGGAATGAGCAAATGGTGAAAAATTTCCTTCCTTGATGATACTGAGAGTGTTATGTACAGTCTGAACCCACACATGTACGTGTTCCACAAGTACTGCTCTATGAAGAAAGGCTTTCTCTTGATTCTTCATTGAATCCCTTCTCCTGGATCAATTATTTGGCATTCTTCTAGAACCTTAAGCCATTTACATACAGTTTTAGTGGTTATTCCTTCACTGAATTTTCTTGTACACATTAAGCCTGATGCTTGGCTGAAACGTTTGTTCACAGTGATTGCAGAACTAGGGGTTTCCCAAGTGGAGTTTGCTTACATTTTCTAACCATGGATTATAAATGAAAGCAATCCTGCGTTGATTAGAGACCTGAGTTCTCCACTGTCCAAGACTCCGTACACTTGACTTCTTAATATTTTACTTCTGACAAAAAGAAAAATCATGATTACTAGGAAAAGAATATCATCCAATGCCAAACTAGACATGAATACAAAACCCTCTGAAGTTCACATCAGCACTTTTTCAAGTTATGATAATAAAATCATGAAGTGGATTTAAGGCTTGACAAACTTTTTAATGAGATGTACTCATAAAATATTAGAGAACAATCTGATTAAGACTAATTATTCCTTCATAAAGTCTGTTTAGTTATATGGAAAGTTGATGTGTGCCTACAGCTGTGTGTGTGTACTGGGTCACAGTGTAAATTGTGTTTTAGGCTCCGGATTGTGACAAGGGAACTCGGAAGCCACAGATCAGAGAAGCGGTAGTTTGAGTGCCCAGCATCTTCCTCTGCCTGTAGCTTGGGTCATTTCTTATCGACTGCCATTTTTCTTTTTAAGTTCTATCTTTCTGGGGATCCTACATAGCAATATTCTATTTGGGTATTAAGGGTAGAGTAAATAAAATTTTCAGCACTTTTTTCCAAACAAATTTTCATAGTAGATGAAGAAAATTCCTCTGAGAATTTAGCTTTATACCTGTGATGAGTTTCTTAATCTCCTCAGCTATAAAATGGGGGTGATAAGACCATTATGCACCCATAGCTCTTTGAATGAGATAATATAAATGAGGTACTTTGCAAACAGTGCCCAGCACATAGTGAGTAATCATTAATATTAGCTAATATTACTATAATTTTTATTATTTCACATGAAATGGTTAAACAACTTCCACATGAAAATAAAATAATAATTTACTTGACTTTCCTAGATATGTAAGGAGAAAAAAGCTAGAAAGTTAAAATAAAAATCTCCAAAACTACCATAAACTCAAAAAATAGTTTATGAGCATAAATACATAAAATATGCTGATATAGTAACCTGGGGCCTTTCACTGTACTTTCATCATTTCATGTTATAATTTTTCAATCTAAAATTATAGCTAAAACTAGTAGGTAACAAGTTAGAATCCAGAATATAGTAGTTTGTCCTTTTACTTCTTGTCAGTATTAAAGCTAATGGCAAATCACATGAGTTGCATAGTATTTTGTCCCAAGGCATCTAGTTGTATGAAAAATTTAAATACTTTGGGGAACAATTTACTAGCAGAATCACATATTCATTTACTTCATTGATACATAAAACTTTATTTATGGGAAAATATTCACCTGGATCACTTCTCATAAAGCTGTATTTATTTTTAATCAGCAACAAGTAGCATTCATGTTATGTCTTAACTGTATATCTATAGGTATTTTTAGCATTGCTGTGAAGAGTTAATAAAATAAAATCTGGTTTTGTACCAGGAGACCAATATCTTTGCTGAGGTTGTAAAACCTTAGTCTAGCTTTGCCATGTACCATGATCAAATCAAGATGGCTCACTTCAATATATGCTTTATAAACTAAATGATGAATTTGCGTACAGAGAGAAAGAGAAATAAAAGCAGGGAGTGAACTGTAAAAACTGATCCACACAATAAATTTTTTAACACCAGATGCTTAAAAAAAATGTTTTGGCTGTTTCATTTTGCACATTACTTTTGGTCTCACTATTTCAATTTTTATTTGTGTTTGAAGTCCACTGGACAGGGAAGGACTTGGTCTGCAAAGCACCTACCACGAATTGCCAACACTCTATAAATGACCTACTGTTAACCTCTGTAAGAAAAGCTGAACTAGCAACCAAAAGCACATGCAAGAAGGATACTTATAGGCCATCTGGCAAAGAAAAAGGTGCTTGGTTGCTTTTTTTTTTCCCTGCAACAGATCACCATGTACTCCAACTTAAAGAGAAAGAAAAACATCATCAACAAAAGCTTGTCCATCATTTAGCATTTTCCTTCTACTAATGCCCTTTGAAATTAAATGTGTGGAAGGAACCAAGGCTAGATGCACTGTCCTGACTGATAACTGTAAAGGAGGGTATTTTCTGCTCAAGCAGTTTTTTAAGAAAAATGAATAACACAGGACTATGATAAGTATGCACTTAGTTTAATCTGTGAAACAAACATAACTTCTTGGGAAATAAATAAATGGTCAGATGTACATAAGTGAAGAGATTATTCATAGTTAATAAGCTATAATGATATGGAATATGCGTGTGCTGTTTCTATTCTGAGAAAATAAAACTTTTAGAAGGATTGTCATTAAGCTTTGCAACGAGTAGCTCAAAGCCCAACAAATTGCTGCCTTAAACTACCTCCCAAAATAAAAGGTAGGAAAGTTAAAAGTCATGAAAGAGAGAGAAAAAAACTTACTTTTTAGTGAAGTATGATTTTCTCATGCTTAATTGAAAATGTCTCCACTTTATTTAAAAAAATCTTTAAAATAAACAGAATTTCAAATGAAATTAGTCCACTTACAAAGTTCCACAACTAAGTCTTATGTTGAATAGCTGAGGAATGAAAGAGAACATCAGCATGTGGCAGGTACCAAGTTAGAATCCACCTTGTGGGACTGAAAGGAGGTGCTTCTGTCTTTATCATTCCTGTGAATATTTACGGGGGCTCTGGCATAATATGTCTGCTGCTACTACAGCCATGCCTCTCACAGAATACTCATCTTTCCCAACTAGAAAGAAATGCAGGAGCTCCCCTGGTATGCACAGGGGTTCATTCAGTGACCATTGGAAAGAGGTACTGAACCACAAGGAGTTTGGGACCCTAAATGTTCTGCTTTTTGTTTTGATAGCTTTCAGGGAGGTCAGGACCAATTCTTCCCTGAGATTTTCTTCTTTTACTGAATGGAGAAGAGCTGCAAAAATTAAAATATTTCTGGGGATCTCCAGGAGATATTCACAAAAACAAACAAACAAACAAATGGATGAGGTACTCTTCTTTATGGGCACAAGATTTCATAGAATTGACAGTTAGCTATTTATTGAAATGTAAAGAAACTGCTATCTACCCTTGTAAAAGAAGACAGGTTGTGATGAATTTAACTCTGTTTATGCGATAGAAAGTGCTGGCCTGAGATTAAGACAGTTTAGAGCTCTCTATTTGATTTGAATGAAACACAAGCTGAAAATCTTTCACTGCTCTTCCATTCACCCTCCCTCCTCCCATGGGAATCTCCCCACAGATGAGCCCAGGGGATGACAAATTGGAGTGACTGCCCTAGGTCTTGCTCTTTGCCTCCCATTCTTTAGCCCCTTGAAAGGACCATGCATTTGAGACTAGAATAGAATTACTGAATTGGATAAGGGAGAAAGGCAGAAAGTCTATTGTCATCAGCCAGAACCACAAACTTACCTAAGGTACTGATGGCCCTCAAACAACATTCACTGGTCTGAAGCTGGCCCTGCACTACCAATATCCATAAAACATTCACATGACCCAGTGAGATAACTTTCTTTCATTTCTTGTTCAGTGTTAACACTGAGGTACATTTTTAGATTTCATTTGTATGAAAAAATAGAGGATCAAAGCACATGGTAATTTGCCCTCAAGCCCCACACTTTCTCACAATAATACGATCAGCTCCGTTGTCCTCACGCATTCTATAGTACCCAGAAATATTACTGCAGGTGACTCTTTGACAAAGACTTACAGATATCTATTAAGTTATCTCAAGTAGTGTACTTAGTTAAACTAACAATTACTATTCTAAAGCCTATTAGGTATCAAGTTCTTTGTTTGGGATGGGCAAATGCATATTCTGTCCTTGACCAAAGGATCATTTGGTGAAGAGCTTTATTAGTTTATCTGAGAACTATTCTAGTACTAACAATAGATGTATAAAAACATAAAAGAGTGAGAGAGAGAAAAATTAAGAATATTAAAGAATTCAAGGCCAATATTAGAGTAAAAACTGAGTTTTTAAAGTAAAGAAACATAACAAATCTCTGGTTACTTTAGCACTATTTATGCCATCAATAGGGCTATCTTAAAATACAAAAGCTACTTTTGTGCACAATTTGAATGAATATCTGGAGATATCCCAATGTGTGCTTATATCATGAAAAATTTTTCAGCAATCACACTGGAAGTTCAAGAAAATATGGCAGACAAAATGCAATAGATGAAATAGTCATTTTTGTTATGAAAAAAAATTTCATAAGACCCTTACTCCTTCTCAAAGCACTAGAGTGAAAGTACATTTATTTCTCCTAAAACACAGGCTTCCCTGGTGGCTCAGACGGTAAAGCATATGCTTTACCCTACAACGCGGGAGACCAGGGTTTGATCCCTGGGTCGGGAAGATCCCCTGGAGAAGGAAATGGCAACCCACTCCAGTATTCTTGCCTGGAAAATTCTCTGGACTGAGGAGCCTGGTAGGCTATAGTCCATGGGGTCCCAGAGTCGGACATGATTGAGTGACTGAACTGACTGACTGTCTGATACAAAATGATTTTTCTTGTAGTCATGTATGGATCTGAGAGTTGGGCCATAAAGAAAGCTAAGCACTGAAAAATTGATACTTTTGAACTGTGGTGTTGGAGAAAACTCTTGAGAGTTCCTGAGAAGACGAGGACATCAAACTAGTTCATCCTAAAGGAAATCAACCCTGAATATTCACTGGAAGGACTGATGCTGATGCTGAAGCTCCAATACTTCAGCCACCTGATGCGAAAAACTAACTCATTGGAAAAGACCCTGATGCTGGTAAAGATGGAGGGCATGGGAAGAAGGGGGTGACAGAGGATAAGATGGTTAGATGGCCTCATGCACTCAATGGACAGGAGTTTCAGCAAACTCCAGGAGACAGTGAGTGACAGGGAACCCTGGTGTGCTGCAGTCTACGGGGTCTCAAAGAGTTGGAAACTACAGAGCTACTGAACAACAACATACAGTATGAAAGAATAAAGCAATATTCACCCAACACCCCTCCTTCTGATCATTCCAAGTTTCCAGAATGCATATTAAGGCAGTTTTTTCCCCTCAGAAATTGTTTTATCTAAAGCAACAACTTGTTAGTGTTTAATAATAAATACTGCATCAGGCTGAATTCTTTCTAGTAATTTTAGGTGAAAAGGAGATACTAGTAACACAAGTCTACTGTATAGATAGATAAGGAATGGTTGTCAATTCTCACACCTACTACATGTCTTAAGTTCTTAATAATGACTTTTACTAATGGGGATTACAATTGTTTTTTTTTTTTTTTTTTTTTTTTCTGTTTTAAGATCTTCTATTGCATCAGAGATGACCAACCACCAGTATTAATTCTGGAGGACATTGTAAACTATGTGTAGATTTGATTTTGTAAGGACAAAAAATGTGGGATGTCATTGTAGAAGCCAGAAATTCAGTCTTGTAATGGACCAGATCACGTTTTCAGGCAATGAATGTTACTCATTAGTTCATTCAGAAGTTAAAATATTTATGCAAAATATTTGAATTTCTTCATAATTTGTTGACATTCTTTCAAAGTTAGATTTTACATAGGCTGTGTATTGACTATAAGGCTCAAAGCTTTTAACAAGTGGGAACTGATATTTGCTGCTAAGTTGTCTTGTTAGCACCATTTTCACTTTGTTCTGATTTTCTATTTATCAAGTCTTTATTGTATTATTCAAAAATATGTCAAAGTGTATTTAAAATAATGTGAATTTATAAAATAAAGTATAATACTTTGAAAGGAAATCAGTCCTGAATATTCATTGGAAGGACTGATGCTGAAGCTGAAACTTCAGTACTTTGGCCACCTGATGCAAAGAACTAACTCACTGGAAAAAACCTTGATGCTGGGAAAGATTGAAGGCAGGAGGAGAAGGGGATGACAGAGCTTGAGATGGTTGGATGGCATCATTGGCTTGATGGACATGAGTTTGAGCAAGCTCCTGGAGTTGGTGATGGACGGGGAGGCCTGGTGTGCTGCAGTTCCTGGGGTCGCAAAGAGTTGGACATGACTGACCGACTGAACTGATTGACTCACTTTGAACTCTAGATCAGTAATTTATTGGGTGCAAAATTATTCAGGATGATTTAAGACACACTTTTAAAAGAAATGCTTGCATTTTAGTAAGTAAAATAAAATTATACATGGAAGTGAAAGTTAAGTCACTCAGTCGTGTCCACTCTTTGTGGCCCTACGGACTGTATCACACCAGGTTCCCCCATCCATGGGATTTTCCAGGCAAAAAAACTGAAGTGGGTTGCCATTTTCTTCTCCAGGGGATCTTCTTGACCTAGAGATTGAACTCAGGTCTCCCACATTGCAGACAGACTCTACCATCTGAGCGACCAGGGAATCCCAAAATTATACAAGAAAATGCATTAAAATGATTTCAATGATCTTTATGAATTCTGTTTTATGCATATGGATATGTTTTAAAAATGTAGAACCTAGAAAGAAAATATTATACTCTTTCATAGACACTGAAAATATATACTAAATAAATTATTCCATGCCTAGGTTTTCCATTTATGAAAAAAAGATTTTGTCCTTGTAAACATACATCTTTATATAACTCATCATTTCTACCACCTATTTTAGCAATAAATATTTTTAGTATAAATTGCAAACTTAAATATTAGTTTGTGAGAATTTCCAATGGGGAAATGTCTTATGTACAAAGAGCAGGCACTGACTGACTTCCAAGATTTTGGGAGTAATATGTTCTTAGAATCAAAACCTGTGATTGTATATCAAATTCTCTGGAGATGGAATATGCTATTCCAATTTCAACATCTTTCAGAAATGGAAAAATAATTGGTACAATAACTAGTATTGAAACTCAGAAATAGTCATTAGAAGCTGGATTATTTTCATTGAATCAGGCAAATTTTTGAGTGAGACAGAGGTGATAACCAAATATTTTAGCACATAAGAAATATCGATCAGTGGAACAAAATAGAATGCCCAGAGATAAATCCACGTACCTATGGACACCTTATCTTTGACAAAGGAGGCAAGGATATACAATGGAAGAAAGACAACCTCTTTAACAAGTGGTGCTGGGAAAACTGGTCAGCCACTTGTAAAAGAATGAAACTAGAACACTTTCTAACACCATACACAAAAATAAACTCAAAATGGATTAAAGATCTAAATGTAAGACCAGAAACTATAAAACTCCTAGAGGAGAACATAGGCAAAACACTCTCTGACATAAATCACAGCAAGATTCTCTATGACCCACCTCCCAGAATATTGGAAATAAAAGCAAAAATAAACAAATGGGACCTAATGAAACTTAAAAGCTTTTGCACAACAAAGGAAACTATAAGCAAGGTGAAAAGACAGCCCTCAGAATGGGAGAAAATAATAGGAAATGAAGCAACAGACAAAGGATTAATCTCAAAAATATACAAGCAACTCCTGAAGCTCAATTCCAGAAAAATCAATGACCCAATCAAAAAGTGGGCCAAAGAACTAAACAGACATTTCTCCAAAGAAGACATACAGATGGCTAACAAACACATGAAAAGATGCTCAACATCACTCATTATCAGAGAAATGCAAATCAAAACCACAATGAGGTACACGCCAATCAGAATGGCTGCTATCCAAAAGTCTACAAGCAATAAATGCTGGAGAGGGTGTGGAGAAAATGGAACCCTCTTACACTGTTGGTGGGAATGCAAACTAGTACAGCCGCCATGGAGAACAGTGTGGAGATTCCTTAAAATACTGGGAATAGAACTGCCATATGATCCAGAAGTCCCACTTATGGGCATACACACCGAGGAAACCAGATCTGAAAGAGACACGTGTAACCCAGTGTTCATCGAAGCACTGTTTATAATAGCCAGGACATGGAAGCAACCTAGATGTCAATCAGCAGATGAATGGATAAGGAAGCTATGGTACATATACACCATGGAATATTACTCAGCCATTAAAAAGAATACATTTGAATCAGTTCTAATGAGATGGATGAAACTGGAGCCCATTATACAAAGTGAAGTAAGCCAGAAAGAAAAACACCAATACAGCATACTAACACAAATATATGGAATTTAAAAAGATGGTAATGATAATCCTGTATGCAAGACAGAAAAAGAGACACAGATGTACAGAACAGACTTTTAGACTCTGTGGGAGAAGGCAAGGGTGGAATGATCTGAGAGAACAGCATTGAAACATGTATATTATCAAGTGTGAAACAGATCACCAGCCCAGGTTGGATGCATGAGACAAGTGCTTGGGGCTGGTGCACTGGGATGACCCAGAGGGATGGGATGGGGAGGGAGGTGGGAGGGGGGATCAGGATGGGGAATACATGTAAATCCATGGCTGATTCATGTCAATGTATGGCAAAAACCAGTACAATATTGTAAAGTAATTAGCCTCCAACCAATAAAAATAAATGAAAAAAATAAATAAAATCTCAAAAGGCAAGGGAAAAAAAGAAATTATCTCTACTGTAAATTTTTCAGACAGCTATTCATCTATTTCTTTCTGAATTTCAGTGAAAACCTTTTTGTGGGTTGGGTTTTTCTGGTATACTGCTTTGTAATAAGAGTTCATTAATACTTTGCAGAGTTCTGACCTGAGAGCTCTGGGGTGTGACATGGAATAAGGGCCCTTTTCATAAATTTAGAGATTACAGAACATTTGTAAATGAATATATATCTATGTAAATGACACAATTATATATACATATATGTATATATAAATTTACATATGTGAGGAATAATAGCTGCTGTAGGCCACATTTAAGCAATTGCACTTGTATTGCTACTTCTCTGCATAGATAAGCGAGACAAAGTTTTATTTTATGGTTAATCCTATAATTGCAAATTTCAAAAAACCGAAGAGGAAGGAATGCTTCCAAACTTATTCCATGAGACCAGAATCACCCTGATACCAAAACCAGACAAAGACAAACACACACACACACACACACACACACACACACACACACACAACTACATGCCAGTATCACTGATGAACACAAAAATCCTCAATGAAGTATCAGCAAACTGATTCCAACAATACATTAAAAGGACATACCTTTCAATCAAGAAGGATTTATCCAGGGATGCAATATCCAGGATAGTTCAATATCCACAAATCAATATGCAATACACCACACTAATAAACTGAAGAACAAAAATCATATAATCACCTCAATAGATGCAGAAAGAGCTTTTGCCAAAATTCAACACCCAATTATGATCAAAACTCTCAACGAAATGGGTGTAAAGGGAACAGGTGTTCATGCATGTGTGCTCAGTTTTGCCTGACTCTTTATGACCCCATGGACTGCAGCCCACCAGGTCCTCTGTCCACGGAATTTTCCAGGCAAGAATACTGCAGTGGTCATCATTTCCTTCTCCAGGGGATCTTCCCAACCCAGGAATCAAATCAGCGTTCTGCATCTCCTGAATTAGCAGGCAGTTTCTTTACCAGTTGAGCCAAGAGGGAAGTCCCATAGGAGGAACATATCTCAACACAATAAAGGCCATTGATGACAAACCCACAGCTGATATCACACTCAACAGTGAAAAGCTGAAAGCATTTCCTCTAAGATCAGAAACAAGACGAGGACACCAACTATAATCAGAGAGCCCTAGTTATCACACATCAAAATGTAAGTAGATGGATCCTTTTGGAGCTCAAGAGTTTTTTTATTTGGATTTACTTAATCATAGCTAATACTCTGATATGATAAATGTAAATATTCTTATCTCTAGCATCCTGACTTGATTCTAAAATTATTTCCTTATATAATACCTATAAAAAGGCAGAAAATGGATATATAAGTGGAAGGAATGGTTCAGTGCCAGGAACACTGAAATAAGATTCCAGATACCTTTCCTCTGGCCCTAAAGACCCTTTCTGGTTGTCTGTTCTCCCAACTGGAAAATACGGGGATTCACCCCATGGGCACTTTGAACTCTAATTGTCCATGAGTTTCCGAGGTACACCCCGGAAGTAGAAACCTGGTCAGAGTGCACGCAGCCCCCGGGCTTGCCTCTTTCTGTGTGTCTTCTCCGTGAGCTACTCCGAGGATGGTTTCTCGTCCATCCAGCGAGACAGTGTCACGTGACAGAATGAAATATGTTTCCAATTTTGCCCACATCTGAAAGGAATTTTTCTTGGAAGATTATGTCTCTACTCTGCAAAGTATTATGGTTCCCTCTGTATCTCAGATCTCGTACTATTTTATTTATATATGGAAAGTTAGGATTTTGTCTTTTGACATGAGAAAAATCTCTTGAGAAAATAATGGATAAAAAATCCTGAATTACCAAAAGTCAGCCAAGGAAGTGAGAAAAAAATAAACACATTCCCCCCCGCCCCCCCCAAAAAAGTAAAGTGGACACAGAAATCACACTGAAAGCTGGCTGGCTGCTACAGAACTTCTGTCTCTTAGATTTATATTAATATTTAGCCAACAGCTATTCTAAGTAAGAAAGTAAAATTTTAAGATTCAGTCTTAAGCTGCATGTCACTTAGGAGGAAAAAGCCAAGTAAAGCCATGATCATGGTGTACTGTTTCAGATGTTAAATCTCATTCTAGTGTTTGTACAGTCTCACATTTTGAAAAGTAAAATGTGATTTTACATTTTTCTCCATTTTATGATTATACTCGAAAGTCAGAAATTTAGACTAATGCAGATAACACCAAAATGAAGGGATCATGCAATTTGCACAGGTAAGCTTTCTCAGGATAAAGTAACTTCTCCCAATATACTCTGACAGATATTAGTGATGCTATATGGTGGTAGTTTATTCATAACTCCACTGATCTTCACGACTCACTGTGCACTGCAGAGAATAGTTACATTATATTAACTTCTCCACTGACGTCTTTAACAATTAACGCCTGTGAAATATTTCTGTTGGAGTTTATATGAGGTTGGTGCAAAAATAATTGTGGTTTTGGTCTGTGAATTCTAAATCATTATAACTATGCTCAAACAAAACACATCTTTGTTAATCAAGATAGGAACAATTACAATCAACACATTTTTGCCAATGAGAAATAAGTTTGTTTATTCCTGTAGCATAAAAATCCAGGTTTTGGGATTTGACAAACTTTTGGAAAGCTTTTTCTGATTGCTGGTTAAGAAAGCATTTTCCCTGCAAAAAGTTGTTGAGATGCTTGAAAAAGTGCTAATTCGTTGGCGAGAAGTCAGGTGAATATGGCGGATGAGTAGCCCAATTTGTTCAACTTTTGAAGTGTTGATTGTGCAACGTGTGGTCAGACATTGTCATGGAGAAGAATTGGGCCCTTCCTATTGACCAATGCTGGCTGCAGTCTTTGCAGTTTTCAGGGTGTCTCATTGATTTGCTGAGCATACTTCTCAGATGTAATGGTTTCGCTAGGATTCAGAAAGCTGTAATGGATCACCCCAGCAGCAGACCAGCAGATAGTTACCATGATCTTTTTTTAGTGCAAGTTTGGCTTTAGAAGTGCTTTGTAGCCTCTTCTTGGTCCAGTCGCTGAGTTGGTCATTGTCGGTCATTGTACAAAATCCACTTTCATCGCATGTAACAATCCGCTTGAGAAATGGTTCTTTGCTGTTGCATAAAACAGGAGAAGACAACACTTCAAAATGACGATTTTTAAAAATTTTTGGTCAGTTCATGAGATACTTACTGAGCTTTTGCACCTTTCTAATTTGCTTCAAATGCCAAATGACCATAGAATGGTTGATGTTGAGTTCTTTGGTAACTTCTAATGTAGTAGTAAGAGAATTAGCTTCAATGATTGCTCTCAATTGGTCATTGTCAACTTTTGATGACCAGCCACTGTGCTCCTCATCTTCAAGACTCTCATCTCCTTTGCACAACTTCTTGAACCACCAGTGCACTCTAAGTTCGTTAGCAGTTCCTGGGCCCAATGTGTTGTTGATGTTGCAAGTGTCTCTGCTGTTTTACACCCCATTTTGAACTTGAATAAGAAAATCACTCATATTTACTTTTTGTCTAACATCATTTCTATAGTCTCAAATAAATACAAAATAAAAGGCAAGTAATAAGTCATTAACAAAAAAAAAAAAAGAAATGTGTGTAAAAATAATGCATACAATAACCACATTTACCTAAGAACGTATTCCAATATCAAACAGCAAATTTCAACAATGCAAAAATCACAATTATGTTTATACTGACCTAACAGTTCTTAAATTTTGTATCTTTAAAAAGCAAAAACTTCCTGAATTTTCTAATCTATATATCAGGGATATAATTTCTACCTTTGCCAAGTTGATGTGAAAGTTGAAAATAATTTAATTTTGTGGCATGAATATCAAGGCATGTGCTATGGGTGATTGTGAGATATATGTGTGTGTGCATGTGGGGGCTTTTTCACAGAATGTTTTGTGTCATTATTGTCATTAATAAGCTTTTGGCTGCTTCCTGCTTTACCTTAAGTAGTACTGACATTTTTCGACCACAATTGGGTAAAAAGATTTGAGCAAAATGATTATATTGAATTGCTTTTGAGTTTACTATGCTTACATTGTCGACAGGTTGTAAGATATGCCCTTTAACTAGTTTACATTCATTTTTTATCTTTTCCCCCCACAATGGTCCTCTCAGAATCTCTCTTCCTCATTTGAAATGGGTATAAGTAATTAGGATATTTACTGAGACATGTGTGTGTCTATATATATATAGATAGACAGATAAGATATATATCTTTTGATGGCAGTTTAAGTAATTTTCTCAAAAAATTGGAAATGATTTTTTTTAAATGTTGGGATTTCTAGAGTAATGTAGTTATAAACTAGGGTTTCCTAACCCACTCTGCCCAGCATTCTCATAAAACTACTAAGACATATAAAAAACAAAAACAAAAAGTAATAGATAAGTGACTAAAGATAAGAAATTGGCAACAGAATAAATTCCTTAATCAATTTTCATTATCTGCATTACATTGCTGGCAATGGAAGATGAGAAACATATTCCAGGATTACACTTTATGAGTTCATTATTTTTTATTTATTTATTTTACTTTACATTATTGTATTGGTTTTGCCATACACTGACATGAATCTGCCACGGGTGTACATGTGTTCCACATCCTGAACCCCCTCCCACCTCCCTCCTCATCCCATCCACCCCTCTGTGTCATCCCAGTGCGCCAGCCCCGAGCACCCTGTAACAGGCATTGAACCTGGACTGGTGATTCGTTTCATATACGATAATATACATGTTTCAATGCCATTCTCCCATATCATCCTGCCCTCGTCCTCTCCCACAGAGTCCAAAAGACTGTTCTATACATCTGTGTCTCTTTTGCTGTCTCGCATATAGGGTTATCGTTACCATCTTTCTAAATTCCATATATATGCATTAGTATACTGTATTGGTGTTTTTCTTTCTGGCTTACTTCACTCTGTATAATGGGCTCCAGTTTCATCCACCTCATTAGAACTGATTCAAATGAATTCTTTTTAATGGCTGAGTAATATTCCATGGTGTATATGTACCACAGCTTCCTTATCCATTCGTCTGCTGATGGGCATCTAGGTTGCTTCCATGTCCTGGCTATTATAAACACTGCTGCGATGAACATTGGGGTACATGTGTCTCTTTCAGATCTGGTTTCCTCAGTGTGTATGCCCAGCAGTGGGATTGCTGGGTCATTTGGCAGTTCTATTTCCAGTTTTTTAAGGAATCTCCACACTGTTCTCCATAGCGGCTGTACTAGTTTGCATTCCCACCAACAGTGTAAGAGGGTTCCCTTTTTTCCACACCCACTCCAGCATTTATTGCATGTAAACTTTTGGATAACAGCCATTCTGACTGGCATGAAATGGTACTTCATTGTGGGGTTGATTTGCATTTCTCTGATAATGAGTGATGTTGAACATCTTTTCATGTGTTTGTTAGCCATCTGTATGTCTTCTTTGGAGAAATGTCTGTTTAGTTCTTTGGCCCACTTTTTGATTGGGTCTTTTATTTTTCTGGAATTGAGCTGCAGGAGTTGCTTGTATATTTTTGAGATTAATTCTTTGTCCTTTATGAGTTTAAAAGACAACATGAAAAGAAAGAATAAAGGAACAAAGAAGGAACAGAGGAAGGGAGGGAAAAAGGAAGGGAGGGAGGAAGAAAAAAAGAAGATAAGAAGGAAAAAGATCCAGTGATGTGCTGGCTAACCTGTATTACTTTACTGGGTCAAGAAAGTAGACACCGCACTACAGAGAAAAACACACAATTACTGACTCACTGCAAAAGATTTCCCATCTAAATCTCCAAGCCAGAGTCTTAGAACATCTCCTGTACTTGGGAGTCATGTGCTCAAACATTTAAAGGGACAAGAAAATAATGTAAATATTTGAAACAGACAGACTTCAGTTGTGGAAAGACAAAGACAGCCATTATTTCTGCAGAGAAGTGATTAAATCCATTCAATATATAAGAAAAAACTAAAATTTTAGGAATAATCTCCATGCTTTTGGCCTGAGGGTTTAATGTGTTATGGCTTCACACAGAACAGTAATATTTATCACCTCATCCTCCCCATTAACGTGTATCTTCATAAGAGACTTGCCTGCTGGAGAGGGTGACATAAGTTCCTACTCTGTTCTCCTTTTGAATGTGTTACCTAAACAGATTTGTATTCCAGTTTCTGCTCAACTGTTCAATTAGCTTATGTGGGCAAGTTTATTTGGGAGACCTGTACCTGCTTAGCAATGCTGTGATTGAGGAATGTCTGCCTAATTCAAGTGTGCAGTATTACTAAGTCTGTCTGTTTAGCTGCCCTTTCCCACCTGTTTTGTTCTTATACCTACATTTCAGCCGACTCCAACTCAAAGAGAGATATAAGGTTTATTTTCCTTCTAAAATTCTAACAAAATAAAAAATTTGAGTTAAAGTAACACGTGTTTAATAGGAAGACCGAATAAAAATTTTCAAATATTAATAATATACATATGCATTTATATTTATGCATTACCAATAATCTGTTAGGAAATAAAATAGGAAACATTCCACTCACAATGTTAATAAAATTGCAAAGTGTCCAGAAATTACCCCAAAATGTAATATATGAAATAAACCATTAAAACTTATCCAGGGCTGTAAAAGTATCAATTCTATTTGTTCTTAGTCTTCCATTAATATTGTTTTACTCTGCTACATATAATAGTAGGCTAATAATAACAATATTATCAATAATAATCTTATCACTAATTATATTGAAGATTGCTTTTCAGATGTTTATGCCATTAGGTTATATCACACTAGTCACATTTCTGTGTTTTAAAGTTTCTATTTTTAACCTAGTCAGATTTATAGATCTCTTCCTTTAATACCCCTAGCTTTTGGATCTTAGAATATTTTTCATACTTAGTTATACTTTATAAAGAAATTTACACATATATCTCTTTATAATTTGTATATGTTCCTTTTATTCACTTATATGAGCCAGAAACAGATTCAAATTGGTCCTCTGCCATGCGGCTTACCAGCCATCCCAACACCATTTTCCTCCCATTGATAGCAGATACTCTTTTTTAATATTTTCTAACTTTGTTGTTGTTCAGTTGCTCAGTTCTTTCCAACTCTTTGGGACCCCTTGGACTGCAGCACACAGGTTTCCCTGTCCTTCACCATCTCCTGGAGCTTGTTCAAACTCATGTCCATTGAGTGAGTGATGCCATCCAACTTCTCACTTAGCATATACAATTTGGCTTATTTGGGGATTTAAAAAATTATTTTCCATTAGTGTGAGTGCATGGTAAGCCACCTCAGTTGTGCCTGACTACTTGCGATCTTACAGACCATAGCCCACCAGGCCCCTCTGTCTGTAGTATTCTCCTGACCAGAATGCTGGAGTGGATTGCTATGCTCTCCATCAGGGGATCTTCCCCATCCAGGGACTGAACCTGTATCTTTCTCTTAAGTCTCTTGCATTGGCAGGCAGGCTCCTTACCACTAGCACCACCTGGGAAGCCTTTCCATTAGTCTGCATGCATTATCATTGCACTACATGGTTTTGATTATAGAGGCTTTAGTACTACACATGTGTAATATATCACAGGTCTAGAAGTCTTTCTCCTCCCTAGCAACTGCTCTTCTTTCCTGCATTTTTATTCTTCTAAAAAATTTCATAATTTGCTTGGCTGATTCCAAAAATAAGGTTTTTACTGGAATGTTGTTTAAATGATAAGTTTTTAGTGTTGAATCTTAACTAAAAACATGGTACGTTTCCATTCATAGCCTATCTACATTGTGTTCCCTTCATTAAGTCTATAGATTTTTCTTTCAGGAGTGATTTTATGCTTTTCCTCACATATAGTTGTAAATATATCAAGATTAAAACTAGCTATGAATTTATTGTTTTAATAGTGAAGGTTTTCTCTTTCCTGAGAGCTCAGTTGGTAAAGAATCTTCCTGCAATGCAGGAGACCCCGGTTCGATTCCTGGGTAAGGAAGAGCCCCTCGAGAAGGGATTGCTACCCACTTTAGTATTCTTGGGCTTCCCATGTGGCTCAGATAGTAAAGAACTTACCTGCAATGTGGAAGACCTGGATTTGATCCCTGGGTTGGGAAGATCCCCTGGAGAAGGGAAAGGCTACCCAGGCCAGTATTCTGACCTGGAGAATTCCCTGGACTGTATAGTCCATGGGGTCACAAAGAGTCGGACAAGAGTGAGCGACTTTCACTTTCACTTCACTTTCTCTTTCATCACATTTTCTAACTGGTGAATATTTCTATTTGTGAAGGTTATTGACATTTTGTAAGTAGAATTTAAAACCTGTTACTTGACTAAATTATCTTAGTTTTCTGGTAGTTTTACACACATTTTAAAAATTATTTTACATATACATCTCTCATCTTCAAGTAACTATAGATTTTTTTTCTTTCTGTGCTTTCCAGTTCTTACAACTAATCACCTCATTTAGTCTAATTGCCCTCATTAAAAATTCCAACACAGTGTTAAATATTGAGGAGCTGAAAAGTATCCTAGTTCCTTCCTGTTTTTAGGATGAAAATTTTTATTTTTCATCAAGAGAAAGATAATGACTTTGGCTGAAGGTGTGTTTCTATATGTGCATTTATTTTTAAATACCCATTGATAACTTTAAAAAGTTGAGATAATTCACATACTGTAAAATCACCCTCATAAAATATACAACTCACTATTTTTAGTATATTCACAAAGTAAGAGATTTACCATCACCCTCTAATTCCAGTACATTTTCATCACTGTAAAAAGAAATCTCATACCTCAACCCCATGCTTGAGGCTTCCCAGCTGGGGCAGTAATAAAGAATCCATGTTCCCCTGCAGGAAACACAGGTTCAATCCCCAGGTCGGGAAGATCTGCTGGAGTAGGAAATGGCAACCTGCTTGAGTATTCTTGCCTGGGAAATCCCATGGAGAGAGGAGCCTAGCAGGCTGCGGTTCATGGGGTCACAAAGAGTCAGACACGATTGATCAGCTGAGCACACACATACAATCCCATACCCATCAGCAATCACTCCCCATTCCCCACACATTCTAGTCCCTGGCAACCATGACAACCTAGAACTAGTAAGCAATTATAGCAGTGTCTGAGAATATGAGGCAAATTTATAAAAATCAATTGTTCCTCTCTATATAAGCAATAATTTAAAAAAATTAAATAAAATGCCATTTATGATAGCACCAAAAATCAAGAAATATGTATAAATATAACAAAACATACACCATATACATATGCAGAAAACTATAAAACTCTGATGAAAGTAATCAAAGCATATTCAAATGAACAACTATTTTTGTTCATGGGTTGTAGACTAGATAGTGTTAAGATGTTAATTCTTTCAAATTTTGTATACAAAATCAAGAAAATCTCAGAAAAGCCTTTGACTGTGTAGAGCACAACAAACTGTGGAAAATTATGAAAGAGATGGGAATACCAGACCACCTGACCTGCCTTCTGAGAAATCTGTATGTGGGTCAAGAGATAGCAGTTAGAACTGGACATGGAACAACAGACCGGTTCCAAATAGGAAAAGGAGCACGTCAAGGCTGTATATTGTCACCCTGCTTATTTAACTTATATGCAGAGTACATCATGAGAAGCGCTGGGCTGGATGAAGCACAAGGTGGAATCAAGATTGCCGGAAGAAATGCCAATAACCTCAGATATGCAGATGATACCACCCTTATGACAGAAAGTGAAGAGGAACTAAAAAGTCTCTTGATGAAAGTGAAAGAGGAGAGTGAAAAAGTTGGCTTAAAACTAAATGTGTATCCAGATGTTCATCACAGCACTGTTTATAATAGCCAGAACATGGAAGCAACCTAGATACCCATCAGCAGATGAATGGATAAGGAAGCTGTGGTACATATACACCATGGAATATTACTCAGTCATTAAAAAGAATTCATTTGAATCAGTTCTGATGAGATGGATGAAACTGGAGTCCATTATACAGAGTGAAGTAGGCCAGAAAGATAAAGATCAATACAGTATACTAACGCATATATATGGAATTTTTAAAGATGGTAACGATAACCCTATATGCAAAACAGAAAAAGGGACACAGATGTATAGAACAGTCTTTTGGACTCTGTGGGAGAAAGCAAGGGTGGGATGTTCAGAGAGAACAGCATTGAAACAAGTATACTATCTAGGGTGAAACAGATCAGCAGCCTAGGTTGGATGCATGAGATGGGTGCTCAGGGATGGTGCACTGGAAAGACCCAGAGGGATGGGATGGAGAGGGAGGTGGGAGAGGGGATCGGGATGGGGAACACATGTAAATCCATGGCTGATTCATGTCAATGTATGGCAAAAACTACTACAATATTGT
Source organism: Muntiacus reevesi (assembly GCF_963930625.1). Classification (NCBI taxonomy): domain Eukaryota; kingdom Metazoa; phylum Chordata; class Mammalia; order Artiodactyla; family Cervidae; genus Muntiacus; species Muntiacus reevesi. The sequence goes on from NC_089264.1 coordinate 5,454,434, forward strand.
AAAGTAATTAGCCTCCAACGAATAAAAATAAATGGGAAAAAACCCCTAAACTTTCAGAAAACTAAGATCATGGCATCTGGTCCCATCACTTCATGGCAAATAGATGGGGGAACAGTGGAAACTGGCTGACTTTTCTTGAGCTCCAAAATCACTGCAGATGGTGATTGCAGCCATGAAATTAAAAGATGCTTGCCCCTTGGAAGAAAAGTTATGACCAACATAAAGAGCATATTAAAAAGCAGAGACATTACTTTGCCAACAAAGGTCCATCTACTCAAAGCTATCGTTTTTTCCAGTAGTCAAGTATGGATTTGTGAGTTGGACTATGAAGAAACCTGAGTACCGAAGAATTGATGTTTTTGAACTGTGGTGTTGGAGAAGACTCTTCAGAATCCCTTGTACTGCAAGGAGATCCAACCAGTCCATCCTAAAGGAGATCAGTCCTGAATATTCATTGGAAGGACTGATGTTGAAGCTGAAACTCCAATACTGCGAAGAACTGACTCCTAGGAATAGACCCTGATGCTGGCAAAGATCGAAGATGGGAGAAGAAGGGGACGACAGAGGATGAGATGGTTGGATGGGATCACCTTCTTGATGGACATGAATTTCAGCAAGCTTCGGGAGTTGGTGACGGACAGGGAATCCTGGCATCCTGGAGTCCATGGGGTCACAAAGAATTGGACACGACTGAGAGGCTGAACTGCACTGAACTGAACAGACAATTTGGATAAAACATCCAAGGAGAACATTATATTCCTGCGGGGCTCTTCGGCTGGTACCATTACCCTACTCGGTCCAGTTCCAAGTTATCAACCCTTATCTAACAGTTTCACTAAAAGTTTTTGATACTTGTTCATTCTTCATATGTCACTCTGACTTCATTTGAAACATAAAATGATCCAAGTATAACATCAAAGTATAACTGTAAATAATATCTAAACTTACAGAAATAGATAAAAGTGATCTACTGAAGATGAAAGAAATGAACTTATGATTTGACTACATTTTACTGTGACTACCCTGTTGGGATGTATTTAATAACTGAAATCAAATTCAAATACTTATTGCAAAATATTATCTCAATGTAGAGTTATTATTGGTGATCTTTCAAAATGTATAAAATACTGAAACTTTATAGTGTACACCTGAAACTAGTACAGTGTTATATGTCCATTAACTGCAATAAAAGACAATATAAAGTGCCAGGAGCCGGCACACGAGATCCCACCCTTGACAAGGTCATGAGGGAGAAAACCTGACAGGCAAGGCGGATCAGGTTTTCAGGGATTTCGAAAAGGCCAGCTCACAAGATCACACCCATGAAACGGTCATGAGGAGAAAATCTGACAGGCAAGGCGGATCAGGTTTTCAGGGATTCCGAAAAGCTGCCCCCGGCGCTCACCTTAAAGATGATATCTGTCTTTCTGATGCTTGCTTCAATAGACTACTCCCTAATTTCTGTGACACAGGCAGAAGATCCTCCCCGATCTCTTTCCAAAGAAGAATCAATTTAGAACTTTAATCAATAAGTTTCCCGGGTGGTGGTATTTTATGAGATTATCCAGGGTGAAAGGAGGGTTTTAATTTAAACTCCTTTGCTGGTATTTTAGTTTGTTTGGCAAATGCGTCTATGCCTTTGGTACTAATATGCATGATTGCTTATAATACCCTAATCATAAAACAGCATAAAGAACCTGATCATATAAAGGCCCTAATAGACATAGAGCCTTTTTGAGGGGTGAAGGAGTCCTATTAGAAAACATAAGAAAAATTATTCTAAAGGTGGTTATTGGGTTGACGTTTGCTTGCTGTGTTTTGCTTGTTGTGTTTTTGCTCTTAATGTGCTAAGGTTGTGTTATAGAAATCATTGTTAATATAGTTAAAGATGTAGAAAAATAACAGCTTAGCCCTAGTGTGGTAACAATGAGATGGTTGCTAATTGTCAGCCAGGAGTGCTAGGCAGAGGCTGCCTCACCAAAGTCTCAGAGTCAGTGTGGGGTAAACTTAGATGAAAACAACTGACAACTTCTGCAGAAGAATTGACTTTTATGTTAACAAGGTTATACTTCTACTATGCTGTGACATGCTGTACTGTTGCCCTATGAGACTGTAACTTTTCTGTTAAGATCACCACAGAAACAGAAAATAGGTTTACATTCACCTGACTTGTGTAAACGTTAATAGGCCCCAAGGCCAGAAGATAATGTGCAAAGATTTATTTTAGAAGAAGTGTGCAGAAAACACCCTGGTTTCATGAAGGACAAGCTAATGTAATGTTAAACTATCTTCCCCTTAGAAATGTACTAACATAGGGAATAAAAGCTACGGTAAAAAATAAAGCATTGCCAGACTCTGCTGCACACCCCCAGTCTGCTCTCTCTCTCTCTCTCTCTCTCTCTCTCTTGTTGACGCCATTCATCCTAAGGGTAACCCCTGGATCCTGCCGGTGCTGGACCCCGGTAATAAAGAATCACTAAAGGGAACTGAAGTATAGTCTTTACTGAAGAAATGAGAAAGGAAAAGTTTTGAGGACTCTGGCTGCCCCAGAATAAATGGGGGATGGTGACTAAGAAATTTTAATTGAGGGTCCCCAATCCCCACAATAATCCCCCCAAGTTTATTTTTCATCTTTCCTTTCTTAAAGACTACTGTCTCATTTTGGAAATGTGTGTGTGGGTATGGTGTCAGTGCTTTAGATGGCACCACAGTGCTGGCATGAAACATAAAAAGGGTTATTCTTGGTTATATTTGCAGCCACTGTGCTGAATAAACTTAATAATAATACTGACCATGGCAGGCAGAATAATGGCCCCACAAAAATGTCAATATATTAATCCAAGAAATGTGTGAATATGTTACTTTATGTGGAAAAAGGGGTTTGAGATGAGGACACTAAGGTTAAGTACCTTGATATGGAAAGATTATCCTGAATTTGGACTAGAGACCAGTGTAACCACATGAGTCCTTAACTGCAGAGACTGCATCCCAGCTGCAGAGGCCCAAAGAGAATGGCTGTGTGAGAGGAGTTCACTCACCACTGGCGACTTTGAGGAAGGTGCACGAGTGCCTCCAGGAACAAAGGCAGCAGGCCCCTCGATGCTGGAAAAGGTGTCAGATCTTTCCAAGTTGGGGTTTGATATGAAGCTGGGAACCCAAGTGTTATACCATCAAGGTGAGGTAAAGCAGGAGCAGTGTGACCCTTCCTGACCCTCTGGGGTCCACAAGGCCAGTTTCTTTGTCACTGTAAAGAGTGGCGAATGGAAAACAAAGCTTACTGAGAAAGTGCAATTCAAAGCTTAAGTTAGTTCCAATATAGACTTGCAACACAAGTCCATGTTCCCTGGATGTTGCAGACTTGGTTTAAATGGCCTTGAACTTGGGGCCTGCCATACACAATCATAAATTCTCCTTGGAGAAATCTACCCTCATCTTGACTTTCTTCTGCAGTCTCCTGCCTCTTCAATAAAGGAACTTTGATTTTTCCAGCTACTTAGGTCAAAAATCTCAGTATCATCCTTGGCAATTTTGTCTCTCAGACCTCCCATCCAGTCTGTTCAGTTCAGTTCAGTCGCTCAGTCAGGTCTGACTCTTTGTGACTCCATGGACTGCAGCACGCCAGGCTTCCCTGTCCATCTCCAACTCCTGGAGCTTGCTCAAACTCATGACCATCAGTTGGTGATGCCACCCAACTATCTCACCCTCTGTCGTCCCTTTCTCCTCTCACCTTCAATCTTTCCAATACATCAGGGTCTTTTCCAGTAAGTCAGTTCTTTGCATCAGGTGGCCACAGTATTGGAGTTTCAGCTTCAGCATCAATCCTTCCAAAGAGTATTCAGGACTGATTTCCTTTAGGATGGACTGGTTGGATCTCCTTGCAGTCCAAGGGACTCTCAAGAGTCTTCTCTAACACCACAGTTCAAAACCATCAATTATTTGGCACTCAACTTTCTTCATAGTCCATCCAACTCTCACATCCATACATGACTACTGGAAAAACTTTAGCTTTGCTAGATGGACCTTTGTTGGCAAAGTAATGTCTCTGCTTTTTATTTTAATTTATTTGTTATTCACAATATTTATTTATTTATTTATTTTTTCATTTATTTTTATTAGTTGGAGGCTAATTACTTTACAATATTGTAGTGGTTTTCCCCATACATTGACATGAATCAACTATGGATTTACATTTGTTTGCCATCCTGAACCCCCCTCCCACCCCTTTACCCATGTCTCTGCTTTTTAATATGCTGTATAGGCTGGTCATAGCTTTTCTTCCAAGGAGCAAATGTCTTTTAATTTCATGGCTGCAGTCACCATCTGCAGTGATTTTGGAGCCCAAAAAGATAAAGTCACTCACTGTTTCCATTGTTTCCCCATCTATTTGCCATGAAGTGATGGGACCAGATGCCATGATCTTAGTTTTCTGAATGTTGAGTTTTAAGCCAACTTTTTCACTCTCCTCTTTCACTTTCATCAAGAGCCTCTTCAGTTCTTCTTTGCTTTCTGCCATAATGGTGGCCTCATCTGCATATCTGAAGTTATTGACATTTCTCCCAGCAATCTTGATCCCAGCTTGTGCTTCATCCAGACCAGCATTTCATATGATATACTCTGCATATAAATTAAATAAGCAGGGTGACAATATACAACCTTGATGTATTCCTTTCCTTATTTGGAAGGAGTCTATAGTTCGATGTCCAGTTCTAACTGTTGCTTCTTGACCTGCATACAGGTTTCTCAGAGGCTGGTAAGATGATCTGGTATTCCCATCTCTTTCAGAATTTTCCACAGTTTGTGGTGATCCACACAGTCAAAGGCTTTGGTGTAGTCAATAAAGCAGAAATAGATGTTTTTCTGGAACTCTCTTGCTTTTTTGATGATCCAGCAGATGTTGGCAATTTGATCTGTGGTTCCTCTGTCTTTTCTAAATCCAGCTTGAACATCTGGAAGTTCATGGTTCATGTGCTGTTAAAGCCTGGCTTGGAGAATTTTGAGCACTACTTTCCTAACGTGTGAGATGAGTGCAATTGTGTGGTAGTTGGAGTATTCTTTGGCATTGCTTTTCTTTGGGATTGGGATGAAAACTGACTTTTTCCAGTCCTGTGGCCACTGCTGAGTTTTCCAAATTTGCTGGCACATCCACAACACTTTCACAGCATCTTCTTTTTGGATTTGAAATAGCTCAATTGGAATTCCATCATCTCCACTAGCTTTGTGCATAGTGATGCTTCCTAACATCCCCTTGACTTAACATTCCAGGATGTCTGGCTCTAGGTGAGTGATCACACCATTGTGGTTATCTGAGTACTGAAGATCTTTTTTTGTATAGTTTTTCTGTGTATTCTTGCCACCTCTTCATAATATCTTGTGCTTCTATTAGGTCGATACCATTTCTGACCTTTATTGTGCCCATCTTTGCATGAAATGTTCACTTGGTATCACTTATGTTCTTGAAGAGATCTCTAGTCTTTCCCATTCTATTGTTTTCTTCTATCTCTTTGCATTGCTCATTGAGGAAGACTTTCTTATTTCTCTGTGCTAGTCTTTGGAACTCTACATTCAAATGGGTATATCTTTCCTTTGCTCCTTTGCATTTGGCTTCTCTTCTTTTCTCAGCTATTTGTAAGGCCACCCAAGATGGATGGGTCATGGTGGAGAGTTCTGACAAAATGTGTCCACTGGAGAAGGCAATGGCAAACGACTTCAGTATTTTTGTCTTGACAACCCCATGAACAGTATGAAAATGCAAAAAGATATGACACTGAAAGATGAACTCCCCAGGTGCCCAATATGCTACTGGAGAAGAGTGGAGAAATAACACCAGAAAGAATGAAAAGATGGAGCCAAAGTGAAAACAATGCCCAGTTGTGGATATGACTGGTGATCGAACTAAAGCCCAATGCTGTAAAAAGCATTATTGCATAGGGACCTGGAATGTTAGGTCCATGAATCAAGCAAATTGGAAGTGGTCAAACAGGAGATGGCAAGAGTGAATGCCAACATTTTAGGAATCAGCAAACTAAAATGGACTGGAATGGGCGAATGTAATTCAGATGATCATTGTATCTACTATTGTGGGCAAGAATTCCTTATATGAAATAGAGTAGCCACCATAATCCACAAAAGAGTCCGAAATGCAGTACTTGGATGCAATCTCAAAAATGATAGAACGATTTCTGTTCGTTTAAAGGCAAACCACTCAATATCATAGTGATCCAAGTCTATGTCCCAACCACAAACACCAAAGAAGCTGAATTTGAACAGTTCTATGAAGACCTGAGACTTATAGAACTGACACCCCCAAAAGATGGTCTTTTCATTATAGAGGACTGGAATGCAGAGTTAGGAAGTCAAGAGATACCTGGAGTAACAGGCAATTTTTCCATGGAATACAAAATGAAGCAGGACAAAGGCTAACAGTGAGTAAGAAAACTCACTGGTTTTAGGAAACACTCTCTTCCAACAACACAAGAGAAGACTCTACACATGGACATCACCAGATGGTCAATACTGAAATCAGATTGATTATATTTTTTCCATCCAAAGATCAAGAGGCTGTACACAGTCAGCAAAAACAAGACCAGGATCTGACTGTGGCTCAGATCATGAATTATTTCAAAATTCAGACTTAAATTGAAGAAAGTAGGGAAAAGCACTAGATCATTCAGCTATGACCTAAATCAAATCCCTTACAATTATACATGGAAGTGAGAAATAGATTCAAGGGATTAGATCTGATAGACAGAACGCCTGAAGAACCATGGACAGAGGTTCGTGACATCCAGTCTGTTAGCAAATCCTATTTACCTTTCAGTACTCTACCCTCTCTCTGTTGGAATATCAAATCATCATCTCAGTGGTGTCCTTGCTTCTGTCTTTGTCTCCCTAGGAACTATTCTCACTATAGCAGTCAGAGTAAGCCTATTAATATGTAAATCATGGAATTCCTCTGCTCAGAACATTTTATATGATTCTGACCTCACACAGAAGAAAAGCAACAAGTCTTTGAAGTGACCTCCCGGTTCTCAAACTTCTGCTCCCTTCCCTTTTCTGCCTGCATATCCTGCCACTCTCTGTATTCTGTGCAGCAGTTCTCCCGTTCACCGTGCAGGACACACGTGTTTATTGGCTCTTCTCTCACTGAAATGTAAGCTGCCTGAGCAAAGGGAGGGCTTCCCTGGTGGCACTAGTGGTAAGGAACCTGCCTGCCAATGCAGGAGACACAGTGAGAATCAATCATTTGTCACATAGCAATTGCTAACCCATTAAATGCATGAAAGAATCAAAATAAATAATATTCCGAGGATAATAAATAGGTCAGAGGAAGAAAAATACTCAAGCATAGAAAGCAGCAGAAATACCATGAGTGAGAGCCAAGAACAGTCATTTTTTTAGTAGTCATGTATAGATGTGAAGTTCGACTACAAAGAAAGCTGAGCACCGAAGAAATGATGCTTTTGAACTGTGGTGTTGGAGAAGACTCTTGAAAGTCCCTTGGACTGCAAGGAGATCCAACCAGTCCATCCTAAAGGAGATCAGTCCTGGGTGTTCATTGGAAGGACTGATGCTGGAGCTGAAACTCCAATACTTTGGCCACCTGATGTGAAGAGCTGACTCATTTGAAAAGACCCTGACATTGGGAAAGAGGAGAAGGGGATGACAGAGGATGAGATAACTGGATGGCATCACCAACTCAACGGACATGAGTTTGAGTAAGCTCTGGGAGTTGGTGATGGACAGGGAGGCCCAGTGTGCTGTGGTTCATGGGGTCTCAAAGAGTCGGACATGACTAAGCTACTGAACTGACTGAACTGAGAGCCAACAGAAACAAAAGATGCAGAAAGAGATCGACAAAGATTTTAGTGTGAAATTATCACAGAGATTATATTTGTGTGCTACATTTAATTAAGAAATATGAGACATATCTGAAGCTAGAAACTATAAAAGTAACTAAGCAGATATGAAATTAATTTCTTCAGATAAAAACACAATAAACTATAAATGGTGTGTTTATTAGCATGCTTCACTTCTCAGGTGAAGAGAAAACTAATGAAATATAAGTCAAAAGATATTTTCCAGAGCTCAGTAGCTCAACAGCTCAGTTTACTTCCGGGTTATTTACTAGCTTATTTCCCTGGTAGCTCAGTCGGTAAAGAACCTGCTTGCAGCGCAAGAGACCTGGGTTCAATCCCTGGGTCGGGAAGATCCCCTGGAGAAGGAAATGGCAACCCACTTCAGTAGTCTTGCCTAGAAAATCCTATGGATTGAGGAACCTAACGTGCTACCATCCATGGGGTCATAACAGTGGAACAGGATGGTGCTAAACCACCACAGAGTCCAGCACAAAAAGAAAGATATGAAATAAGCGAAAAGAGGTTAAAAGACTCAAAGAATAAAGTGAGAAAATGTAGCATATATCTATCACAAGCAGGACAGGAAAGGGAAAATTTAGAGTCCTGTACTGGGGGAATAATATTTCTTATTCTTGACAATAGCCATTCTAATGTTAATCTCTTTAAATTTGCATTACATTGGGCTTAACTTTTTATTTTCTTTATTGCAAATTTTATTAATTTTTTATCTTAGTATTTAAAACACTCAATCTTTAATGCTTGATACTTAATGGCTTTAATTATCTTGTTAACTTGAATTTTATTATTTCATTTATTACTCATTTTTACTTAATTACTTAAAATATAAACTTTATATGACTTTAGAATTTCCCTTTCCTACTCTTTCATATCCTTGATGAGTTGTTTTTAGAACTGCCAAAAGACAGACCTATTCACGAAGGTTGTGGTAAGAGGAATGCCAAACCACTCTCCAGGGGTTTGAGTATCTTCTTTCCTATGTATCTGTCCCTGCTCTCAGAATCTTCCTAATACTTATCCCAGGATTGTTAATGACAGGTTTCCCAAAACAGCTGCATGCTTGCCAATCTTCCACCTCAAGTGTCACTTGATAGGTTTCATCTTTTAACTGACAGAGCCCAAGACCCCAAATCTGTTATCCCTTGCCACAAGAAACACCCAACTGGTTGGTATTTGGAGAAAAGTCTGCTTAAAAAACATAACACCGTATCTAGAGAATGCAGCCAACAACCGTAATAGCCATGACACCATTCAACTTTGAGGGCTAGCATCAAACAACTGTTTTCATCCTGAGAAGTACTTGGGTGAGAAGAGTAACTACAGTCAGAATCTTAGGTAGACAGGAGGTGGGCAGAAAGTTTGAGGGATGGCGGGGGCAGGTCCCTGGGTAACAGCAATGTGGCAGTGCTTTTATCCAGCGCCAGGAATGGATGGGCAAACATCTGAGAAGGTAGGACACCACAGGGGAGGGACTGAAGTCCTGGACTCTGGGCATGGCACCAAACAGGGCCTCTGGCATGCTGAACAAAACAAGAAGTCAGCTTCATTCTGGAGGGGAAGGAGACAGTCTTTCTTTGGAACACAGTAGAAGGTTTGTTACCAGGGACAGGCTGAAAAGGAAGGGTGTTTACCACTAGGGTATTGATGTAGGCTCTACAGATTCTTTTAATTTCCCAACCAAAATCACATTTGTTTCTGGAGTCTAAAGGAAAAACAAGTGTCAATGTGGGGGCCTGGTGGCCCCACTAGAGAATGAGGAATAATGCAAAGTCTGAGAGGTATGCAGGCTGAGCATCATTCCACTCTTTGCATCTTGCAATTTATAAAATCACTCTTCAGTCTAATTTTTCCCAAACAGGAAAGTGATCTGTGGATGTCACCAAAGACTGCCAGGATCCTTGTCACTACTAGTCTGTGATATTACTCATTTCATTAAATTTGCTAGACTTACAGTATGCATTTTAGATTGGTTCACAAATATCCTAGTATTTTCTGGTTGTTCAGCTGCTAAATTGTGTCTGACTCTTTTACGACCCCATGGACTATAGCCCACCAGGCTCCTCTGTCCATGGGATTTCCCAGGCAAGAATACTGGAGTGGGTTGCTATTTTCTTCTCCAGGGGATCTTCCCGACCCAGGGACTAAACTTGCATCTCCTGCATTGGCATGTGGGTTCTCCACCACTGAACCACCAGCAATGCCTAGTCCTGGTATGAGTGGCCACCATTTCTATGCCTTGAAACAGCTCTCCAGTGTATGCACTAATTAAATCACCTGTATGTGAATTGGGAAATGATGGTGTTCCTCTGTCTTGTCTAGTAATATTTCAAAAAATAAGCTCAAGAAATTGATCATAAATAGACATATATTTACCTTCCCTCCAGTATTTAGAATTGTTTTGTTGTTGGAAGTACCCTTTGTTATTCCCAAGCTGGACAGGCGTCTCTCATGAGGTAATTATGAGACGTCTCTCATGCAGGGAATTCAGTCGGGCAACTGTGAGGACCTTGTGAAAGGCATGAGAAAGAAAAAAACAAACAAAAAACCAGAGAAACAGTTTCTTTTTCAACTTTACATTGAAAGTCAGGAATGCCAATGTTGTCACGGAAAGTATCAGGGACACACATTTCTGATTAGGAGACAAATAACCATAACATCCAGGAGGAATGAGTCTCATCTGTGTAAAAAGCAATAACACTTGGACTGTGAGGAAACTTAGACTGAGTCCTATTTAACATTCTCCATCACTTTGCTGCACAGTGATGGCAATATTTCCCACATCAACTTGAAATTCACCTATGGAGCCTCAATTATGTTGTTGGGGTATTAATTTTAATCCTTAATTTCCCTTAGAATGCAATGTTCCTCATACTAAGAAAATTTCTGATTTATGATATTACAAAAATAAAAATAAAAACAGAATCAACACTTGCTTCTTTTTTTAAAACTACATTTGGAATTGCTGTAAGACTATTTTTGCTGAAATACTTCCTACTTATCCAAATACATGGGCAAATGTGTGAATATGAAGGATGTGAAGGGATGTGAAGAATGAAAGTTCTGGTCATCATATGCTAACAAAATTCCTGCTGGTCCTTATGAAATGGATGAAGACTAGCCTTTTTGGATGTTGGTTGTTCCTCTTCAGTCATGACTTCTGGCCGAGTGAAAGGAAGGAAGGAAGAGGTAATTCCACTTAGGTGTTTCTGCTTCCACACCTAACCTTCACACTCATTTTTCTCCTGTTGGATCCTTGGTCTCTGCTGCCAAGAATATAAATTTCACAACCACAGAAAACACAAATCCCGCTCTATAGTTCATTCAAACTTAATGGAAAAACATAAATGAAAGCCGTATTTTCTTACCCCAAACTTATTAACTTAAAAGTGACCAAGACACTAGGATCTGTGGGGAAAAGGAGTGATGGAATGTGGAATAAGCATATAATATAAACAAAATAGAATAAAACTGGGAAATCTTAGGTATTTTTAAATTCTTTATGAAATTCTTTCATTTTATTTTCCTTTTAAATTATGTATAGGGGTTTTGATCTGCTAAAGATTCAGAGAAAAAATTTTTGAACATAATAGAAATTAACTTTGAACAACTACATTATCTTTTTCTCTCAAAGTAAAACTAACCTTACAGGCTATTTCTAATTACAAAACAACACTTATCCAAGATATATTTAGTTTGAGAACACTTCTGACGTCAGAAAGGCAGGGAGAAAAGTCAGTAAAAATTACTTATACTCCCCTTACCCAAATTTTTAACTATTGTTAGCATTTTAAATATATTTTTACAGATTTTCTATGTGCTCACATGTTTACTAAAAATAAGATCAGATTATAAATGCTCTTTCACAGTCTATGTGTTCATGTGTGTGGATGCTCAGTCATGTCTGACTCTTTGTGACCCAATGGATTGTAGTCTGCCAGGTTCCTCTGTCCATAGCATTTTCCAGGCAAGAATACTGGGGTGGGTTGCCATTTCCTACTCCAGGGGGTTATCCTGATCCAGGGATAGAACCCATGTCTCCTGCATCTCCTACAATGGCAGGTGAACTCTTTACCACTGTGCAACCTAGGAAGCCTTGTGTGTTCATATTGTAACAAATAATGATCATCTTTTCATTCAATGACTATAGAGTTACATTAACATTTTAAAGGCAGCAAAATATTAAGCATTGTAGATGTTCTATAAATTATTTAAATAATCATTAACTGGATGGATCTTTAGGTTGTTTCTTAGTATTTACTATATGTTATTTGTTTGACGTCATTATCATATTATAAACTGCTTGGCTGAATACGAATAAACAGGTTTATCTATAAACTCAGAATAAATCAATGAAAATTGTGACTATACTGGCAATCACAAATGTTAATTACATGAAGTTGTTAGTTCCAACAATTCACAATCATTTAATACTGCTTTGTAATTTATTCATCCACTCAAATAAATATTTGTTGAATATATGAACTACCAGGCCCAGCACAATGCACTGGGAATTCATGGATGAATAAGACAGTAGTAGTCTTGGTCTGAAGAGACTTAACATTCTACAAAGTGGAGACAGTCAATAAACATGTACATAAACAAGAGGGTTAGAGATTTGATAAATGCTTTGAATGAAGAGAAAAGGGTGGCATGATAGATTTTAATTGTAGAGGTTTACTAAACTAAGATGACCAGGATCAAGTTCTTTGAGATGATATTTAGTTGTTACTTGAATATTAAAAGGGAACCAATCATTCAAAGAATGAGAAGAGAGGGAAGGATAAAACAGCAAGGACAAAAGCTCTATGTAGTAAAAATTTCTCATGGAATACAAAATGAAGAAGATCCAAATATAGCTGAGGGGGATCAAGATGACGTGGCAGGACATCAGTTTGTACCAGATGGCCTTCCTGACTGGCAGGGCCTTCTTTACGAAGCTGAAGTGCTGGATTTTATTGTAAGGACTAACAAAAACCTTGGGAGGATTTTAAGCAGGGTAGTTGATTTAATGTGAATTAACTTTTCAAAGGGCAATCCACTTTACTCTAAGGGAAATTGATTATGGGGAGAAGCAAAGAAACTGAGAGAGTATACAGGAGGGCATTTAAACAGTACAGGTCCAGAGAAAATCATAAACTGAAAACATTCCCTGGTGGCTCAGACAGTAAAGAATCTGCCTGCAATGAGGGAGACCCAGATTCAATCCCTGGGTTGGGAAGATCCCCTGGAAAAGGGAATGGCTACCCACTCCGGTATTCTTTCCTGGAGAATTTCATGGACAGAGGAACCTGGCGGGCTACAGTCCATGCGGTCGCAAAGAGGCAGACACGACTGAGCAACTTTCACTTTCAGTGTTCATAGCAGCACTGTTTACAATAGCCAAGACATGGAAGAAACCTGTGTCCACTGACCGACGAATAGATAAGGAAGATGTGGGATGGTATAATAGCACAATAATAACATAAAATGGATTAGTACTCAGCATAAAAAGAATGAAACGACGCCATTTGCAGCTATGTGGATGGACCCAAAGATTATCATACTGAGTACAGTTAAGTCAGACAAAGGTAAATATCATATGATACCATTTATATGTGGAATCTAAAAAGCAATGATACAAATGAACTTATATACAAAACAGAAATAGATCCACAGACATAAAAACAAACTTATGCTTACCAAAAGGGAAGATATGGGTAGGCATAAACTGGAGTCTGGGATTAAAATAACCAACGAGTACCTGCTAGATAGCACAAGGAACTATACTCAGTACCTTATAATGACCTATAACAGAAAGAATCTGAATATGTCTGTGTGTGTATAAACCGAATCACTTTGCTATACACATGAAAATAACACAACATTGTAAACCAACTATATTTCAATTTAAAAAAGAAAATTATGCAAAAAAAACAAAACAAAACAAAACCAAAAAACCCAGTACAAGATACTTTGGAAAAGTGTGGGTGAAACATGTAGATGCAGTAGTCATTTTAAGATATGTTTTAGCAGTAGAAAAACAAAAATTGCTGTCTAATTAGACATGAGAGATTAGAAAAACAGGAAAAATTATTCATATGCTTTCATTTCAGCAGTTGGGTACATAATTAATTGAGAAGGGAGAGGCTGGGGAAAGAGCACATTTTGAGGCTACAGTTAATTGGGATCCAACAGTCAAGATTTCATGGACAGATTAAAATGGAGACAAAGCTCAAATGGTTTAAATTTAGATGACTTTTAGTGGCAAAATGGAAGAGATCTCCTATGGCAAGAATGTACGGCAAGAAGAAATCTCAGGAACCAACCAAGGGGCATTTCAAAATTTAGCAAGGAGACTGAGAAACAGGAGACTGCAAAGAGATCTCGAGTGGTAAGTGATACAGAGGAACGCCGTGGAGTGCGGTATCGTGGAAGTCAAGGGAGGAGAGATTCAAGCTGGAAGCGTGTGGTCAACAGTCACAGCGGAGGCTGAGAGAGTTGAGGACAGGTTTGTGTTTATAGATGTGGCAGCAAAATTAGGCTCACTATGAAAATAAATCTGATGCATTTGAAGAGTGAAAGGAAAACTTCTGGCATTAGAGTAGAATAAATATAAGGAAAACTCCCTCCTAATATAGCACATATGAAAACTATGTGCAACATATTTGAATAAGACAATGAAGAAAAGACAACACCTATTTAATGCATGGTTGAGTGATGGGAAGCAAGGTTATTTCTCAATGGCCAGAAATTATAAGGTAAAAGAGGAAGTTGGTCTGTGGGATTTACCAACCCTGAGAACTCAAGTGTCCCAAATGTGCAATTTCATTAATTTTTCTTCTATTATTTTGTGGACTGAGACCTTTATATATATATATATATTTTTTTTTTTGGTCAGATACTGTGGTGCATCCCACCTTGTCCCCTGAGCTCTGGTGAGATCACTTTCTATATCAGATCCCCATGCTCATCAATCCAAATCATATTTAGGAAAGCACTATCACCCCTCTAACACATGCAGATTTTTGAAGTGAACAACCATAGGGGGATGTGGACAATCTGGTGAATATTAAAGCAAAACAGAAGTAGTCCAGAGGTTAAAAATAAGTCTACTGCAATCAATAAGTAAAAACTGTATCTCTAAATGATCAAAAACACCAGCATGGATGCAAAATTCTACAATAATTAGCAAACCAAATCCAGAAATGTATATAAGAGATAATGTTGTTAGCACACTGTGTTTATTTCAGGTACGCAAAATTGCTAAAGCTAGTATATCTGTTAATAAAATTCATTGCAGAGACATATTAAAAGAAAAATTTATATAAACATTTCAATAGATAGAGGAAAAAAATTAGCTAAAATTCAACTTAAAATTCCACTTCTTGAGTTTTAGCCAAGCCCATAGGCTGCCAGCTAAACACTGCATTTTCCATTGTTACTTGTAGTGATCATATGACTAAGTTCTTACCAATAGAATGTGAGCAGAAGTGGTGTGAGTAACTTCTGGGATGTGCCCTTGCGATGAACGAGGTTTCCCCTCCTCACTCTCCTCTTCTAGCTTCTGTGCTATCCAGACCTGCCATATCCCCCACTTGTTCTTAGTTCACCATAAAAGTAGGCCCAGTCCAGGTATTGTTGTTGTTGTATGGTCGCTAAAGTGACCATGTATCGCACTTTTTGTGACCCCATGAACTGCAGCACCCCAGGTTCCTATGTCCTCCATTGTCTCCGGAGTTTGCTCACATTCATGTCCATTGATTTGATGATGCTATCTAAGCATCTTACCCTCTGCCACCCTCTGCCACCCCCTTCTCTTTTTGCCTTCAATCTTTCCCAGCATTTGGGTCTTTTCCAATGAACTGGCTCTTCGCATGAGGTGGCCAAAGAAATGGAGCTTCAGCATCAGTCCTTCCAATGAATATTCAGAGTTGATTTACTTTAGGATTGACCTGTTTGACCTCCTTGCAGTCTAAGGGATTCTCAAGAGTCTTCTGCAGCACCACGGTTTGAAAGCATCAATTCTTTGGTGCTCAGCCTTCTTTATGGTCCAACTCTTAAATCTGTACATGACTACTAGAAAAAGGAATATCTCTTAATTTTTATTTTATATTATCATTATAAGTGTTCTTTGTGCTAATAAATTCTAAGTTTCCTGAAACAGGCAGTTTTACTTCCTCATCTTTATATTCTTTAAGAATGTGACATAAAATTTAGTTCACAGATAGTATTTTTAAATATATATGTAATTGTCTTCAACTTTTTTCGCTTATTCCTGTTGCTAGCTAAATGTGCTGCTGTTTAATTGATGCAAATTCTTACTAAGCTAAAAAATTAAGCTACAATTTTGAAAATCTGAGTCCATTTAAATCCTCATGTTATGCTTAATTGCAGAAATTTAATAACCATTTGTCTCCCAGTGGAAAAGAAACAGCCTAAATCCAATGGAAGCCAGAGCTAGAATGCCAAGAGTTGAGAGTTTTTTTGCTGAGTTTTCCTATACTAAACTACTATATTCTTATAACACATAACAGGCAGACGATACAAATTTTTCATTACTTGGAACATTCTTAGAATAAATTATATAGAGATCTCACATTGATTTCAAGCTAGGCTTCAGCACTATGTGAACCGAGAACTTCCAGATGTATAAACTGGATTTCGAAAAGGCGGAGGAACCAGAGATCAAGTTGCCAGCATCTGTTGGATCATAGAAAAAGTAAATGATTCCCAGAAAAACATCTACTACTGCTTCACTGGCTAAGCTAAAGTCTTTGAATGTGTAGATCACAACAAACTGTGGAAAATTCTTAAAAAGATGGAAATACCAGACTCCTTTACCTCCATTCTGAGAAATCTGTATGCATGTCAACAGGCAACAGTTAAAACTGGATATGGAACAATGGACTGGTTCCAAATTGGGAAAGAAGTACATCAAGGCTGTATATGGTCACCCTGCTTGTTTAACTTCTGTGCAGAGTACATCATGCTAAATGCCGGGCTGGATGAAGCACAAGCTGGAGTCAAAATTTCTGGGAGAAATATCTCAGATATGCAGATGATACCACTCGAATGGCAGAATGCAAAGAGCAAC
Source organism: Muntiacus reevesi (assembly GCF_963930625.1). NCBI lineage: Eukaryota > Metazoa > Chordata > Mammalia > Artiodactyla > Cervidae > Muntiacus > Muntiacus reevesi. Next base: position 5,471,381 of record NC_089264.1, read on the forward strand.
TAAAAAGCATCTTGATGAGGGTGATGAAGGAGAGTGAAAACGTTGGCTTAAAACTCAACATTCCAAAATGGAAGATCATGGCATCCAGTCCCATCACTTCATGGCAAATAGATAGGGAAACAATGGAAACAGTGACAGACTTTATTTTCTTGTGCTCCAAAATCCCTATAGATGGTGACTGCAGCCATTAAACTAAAAGACGCTTGCTTCTTAGAAGAAAAACTATGACAAACCTAGATGGTGTACAAAAAAGCAGAGACATCACTTTGCCAACAAAGGTTCATCTAGTCAAAGCTAGGGTTTTTCCAGGAGTCATATATGGATATGAGAGTTGGATCATAATGAAGGTTGAGCACTGAAGAACTGATGCTTTCAAGCTGTGGTGCTGGAGAAGACACTTGAGAATTCCTTGGACAGCAAGGAAATCAAATCAGTCAATCCTTAAGGAACACAAACCAGTCAATCCCTAAGGAAATCAATTCTGCACAATCATTGAAAGGACTGATGCTGAAGCGCCAATTCTTTGGCGACCTGATGCAAAGAGCCAACTCTTTGGAAAAGACCCAGATGCTGGGAAAGACAGAGGGTAGGAAGAGAAGGGGGCGACGGAGCATGAGATGGTTGGTTGGTATCCCCAACTCAATGGATATGAGTTGAGCAAACTCTGGGAGATGTGAAGGACAGGGAAGTCTGGTGTGCTGCAGTCCATGGGGTCACAGAGAGTTGCATGTGACTGAGCGACTGAACAACAACATCATATTAGTATAAGTTTTCATAAATGTTTTGGAATTTACAGAATATAAAAAGATGAGATGCTTCTCTATTTCTAGAATCAATAAGCAACAATTACTTATTGGGTAGGAATTTTAGTGATAAAACTTTCAATAATTTTTAAGAGCTTCCCAGGTGGCTCAGCAGTAAAGAATCCATCTGCCAACACAGGAACTGCAGGAGACAAGAGTTTGACCCCTGGGTCAGGAAGACTCCCTGGAGAAGGAAATGGCAGCCCACTCCTGTATTCCTGTTGGGATAATCCCATGAACAAAGGAGCCTGATGGGCTATAGTCCAGGCTCTCTAAACCTGAGTTCTTCATTTACAAAAGGATTTTGAACTAGATAATTGCTAAGATCCTCTTAGTTATAAAAGTTTATTTTGTTTTAAAAACTATATTGTTATTGAAAAATATTTGTGAAAAAGTATTATGCTGGGTCTCTTTAAAACAGTTACCATTAGAGCCATTTGGGCCAGCATCTTTAACAGAACAAATGAATCAGTGAACCTGAGTTTGAATGGGACTTCACCATGTGGTAATGTATTAGATATTGCCAGAGTGGAAAGCAGAGAATGAACAAGGTAGAGACGGATAGAGTAAAACTTCACTGCAGAAATTTCAGTATTGAGAAAAGATAGCCATGAGAATAAAAAGTACATGCAGTGAATGAGTCAATACAAGTTAACAAATATTTATTAAACACCTATAGTAAATCATTAGAAAAGTCAATCTTTCCCCTGATGCTGGGAAAGACTGAAGTCAGGAGATGGGGATGACAGAGGATGAGGTGGTTTGATGGCATCACTGACTCGATGGACATTAGCTTGAGCAATCTCCTGGAGATGGTGAAGGGCAGTGAAGCCTGGTGTTCTGCAGTCCATGGGGTCGCAGAGAGTTGGACACCACTGAGCGACTGAACAAGTCATGTACTTGGGTTACATCAGTGAGCAAACAAAGACCCCTGTTCTCATGGAGCTACATACAAGTGGGATGATGTTTTCACCTTTTGGAAGACCTCAGTCAGATGAGTCACATGGGGAAGATGAAGAAGTAGCAGGTACCAACAATGAGGAATTGGTTCTCAAATTTATTTGAGCAGGAGAGATAGTTGTAATAGAAATGGTACAAGAATTAAGATACAAGGTCACATGAGATGACATGCCTATGTTGTGTTCTTGTGTGGAACTTCGTGGAGCATGGAAACTTTCATAACAGCTATGAGCCTAACAGGTTGTGTGTGATTTATGGAAAATAGAAATGTTTGCAATGCTGGGTCTGATGAATGTTCCAGGTAGTGATCCATTTTCCCTCCTACCCTGCTAACCAGCAGCCTCCTTAAGGTACTGCCTGTATCTCTGAAACCGGTGGGCGACCAACATTTGTGAGCAGGTCTTTTACACCCTCATTTACTCATTTGCTACCAGACATTGTAAGGGATATTTTAACATGGCACATACTTTGTGCTAGAGCAAGGTTATAAAAAGAGAATCTATCAGTGCATGGTATGTTCCTTAAGCCCACCTTGTGTGTGTCATGTTCTGGGGCAGTTTGTTTCCTCCTGTAGCAAACGTGGACAGGCAGACTCTGCATCTAGTAAACAAAAATAATAGAGACAGAAGTGAAGGAAGGGACATGCCCCACCACACTTCAACCCTCTCACCCAGCTGGGCAGGGGCTGGAGTTTGCTTCCTGCCTTCCTCCTCTGTATCTGGCAGTGCAGTCACTGAGTCAGGGTCGTGGGCGGCTCTGTCTCTGTCTTCCGGGCCAGAGGAAGGTTCAGTAGGTTATTTTCCACATGGCACTACTTAGCATCATGTAGCCAGATAGTGTTTCAATCCAAAGACATCCAGAAATGTCTATGAGGAAACATACAGTCTAGGAATTATGTAAACGAAATGTATAAGACTTTAGCCTTCAAATGAAGTAGACTGGGAATTTCAATACATCTTAGCTCAGGCTCTCTTAACTATTTCATGCAATCCATTTATTAAAAAAACATGATTTTCCTTAATGTATCACTGGAATAGTTTTATGTGCATCCATATTCAGTCCTATTTCTTTCTGAACTAATTATTCTTGTTAGGTTGCAGGGAGGGGAGGCAGTCCCAAACTGTCCTCAGGTGTAAAGGATACATTCCCGATTCCTGGCTTTGGTGGTTTTTTTTTTTTTTTTTTTTTTGGTCTTGTTCCCTTTCCAACAAGTCCTGGCATTGAAACTCTGTGAGACTTCCCAATTCAGTTTAGTTTGGGGCCTTTCCTGTTCTGAAATTGCCAGATATTGTTGTCTGACACATCTTTGAACCTGAACTGAGCCAGAAAATGAGGGCCCTGGAATGAGAGTCTGAGTGAAAGAACTGACCCCATGCAACCTGGCTGGGAGTCCACGTGGCAAAATCTCAACAACCTCATGTGGCCCAGCTGGGTGCTTTCTGCCAGAGTGTCCTCTTGTGATACAAGCTCAAAACAGCAAATTTTAAGCAGATATTTTGAATGAAAAATGGCCTTAGTAATTTTATAAAATAAAGTATCAATGACATAAACGTCTCACATTTACTCAGCACCTGGTATCTTTTAAGTGTATTTATGTACACATTTCAATGTGCTCCCAGAGCACTTGTACATTGTGGATTCATGCCTGAACACTGGGGGTAGGCCTGGTTCTATTTGTGTGTATGCAAGAAGCATCAGAAGTTAGACACAATTTGAATATACTCAAGACAAAAAATCATACACGCAATAAAATGGAAATTAGAAGAATCAGAAGGCATGGCTTCTGCTAAAATTATCATAAACATTATTAGCAACTTTAGTTTAGGAGCTATACCTTCTTATGTCCATGGTGTACCTATCAGGCCAGGCCAGGCCAGGATCAGCCTCAAGGGGCCCCACACTTGTTCAGGAAGCCTAGATATGGTCCACAAAGGATACGGTTGACAGATGGTGCTGCTCTGCATTCTGCACTTCCAACAGACCTGAGGGGAGTCAGTCATATCTGCAAATGGGTAGCAGAGAGGACAGCGGATTGGGCTTAGCTGAGCACGCTTAGCATCTTCTCTTAAATTTATCAAACAGATAAATCCTTCTTTCTCTCTTGAAGAGAAATGAATAAAGAGGTAAGGAGAAGCTAGATGGATTCCTTTTACTTTTCCCTCCCAGAGAGGTGGTGGCTTAGTCAGTAAGTCGTGTCCGACTCTTGTGACCCCATGGACTGTAGCCTACTGGGCTCCTCTGTCTACGGGATTCTCCAGGCAAGAGTACTGGAGTGGGTTGCCATTTCCTTCTCCAGGGGATCTTCCCAACCCAGGAATCGAAATTGGGTCTCCTGTATTGCAGGCAGATTCTTTACCGAATGCAAATTTTCCTCTTTTATATAAACAGGAGGAATGGTAAATACATAACCTACATTGCTTTAGCAACCATATTTGTTTGGTAACTATGTAGACTTGCTTACATTAGCTGAGGTTATTTTGCTACATGGTCATTAGTTCTATTAGTCAGCTTCAATAAATATGTTTGAATTTTTATTCTGAGTCACTGCAAGAATCTAGATTCAGTTACTAACTTTGTAAAGTATTATTTATAGTCAAGTCATATACTAGCCACATGATGTAGCAGCATAGACGGCCGTTCAATACAATCTCATCCAACATTTCGTTGTTTCTAGAAATTCCACCAAGAAAACCTATTCTTTATTTTTTTTAACAATACTACTCTTTTGCTCAGGAAATTTAATTGCTAACAAACTTTGTAAAGCTCCACAGTAGGATTTAGTGTACAGTGTTAATCAATATATTTCATCAGTGTCTCAAATGAGTGAAACGTTACAAAATAGTAGTATTTCTCAGATGACAAATTATTCTCCTTCAAAATAAGACTATGAGGCAAAGCTGTCTTATAAAATTGAAAATCGCTATTTCACTGTGCATACACAATTAATTAAAACCCATTGTGACATTGCTGGGGCATAAAAATAACATGTTTAATAATTTTCCAAAGCTGCAAAGAGTGCTGTATTCTTATATTACTTATAAAACATAGTGTACTATAATTAGATAATATGAATATAAATGAAATTAAGCAAAAATAGGAAAAAAGTCAAGGCAAAATTTTGATATAGCTTCAGAATTCTTTTCCTAATTAAAATTGCTGGTCCCAAGCAAGCATATGCAATCATTTATTAACATCATGCCACGATGTAATGTCTATTTCCTATATTCAATTCAGTGCACTTGTGTTTTTAATGTTATTTTTATTGCTATGGTTAAGAGGCAAAGTCTATTGAATGCTCTAGGCAAACTTCAGTTTGTTTTTTTTTTCTTCCTCTCAGGGTTTCTTCATACATTTTATTCATAAAATACAAGGATTTTTCATATTAGTATGCACTAGAAATATTTGACTGCCAGTTTATATTACCTTTCTCTGATAGTGAGCTATTGATATAAGAAGTGTAACAGAAAAAGTTGTTTCAAATAAACTTTGGTACTGGCTTAGGCCTGAAGCCTAATGTCAGAGAAATGGTAGGGGTGGTTATCATGAAGAATTTAAGAGTTGAGGCCAAGCATACTTAAAAGAAATCAGAAAGGTGATTCTTACTGACCATAGATAATAAAAAGTAATATATATTGAGAATATACAGAATGCCATGCACTGTTCTAACATGTTATAAATGTTTAACCATTTTATTTGCATAAGAACATTTTAAGGTAACAACTAATATTAACTAATCCCATTTATATATGGAAAAAAATGGAGATTCCAAGAGATCTTTCCTAGGCTCCCTTAGTATATGGTGGAGTTAGGATTCAAATACCAGCAGTGTGACTAAAAGAAAAGAAAGAAGTCAAGAAGGGAAGCAGGGAGGGAGAGGAGAAGAGAGTAAAAAAAGAAAAGGGAAGAAAATGAAATTAAGGACATAGGTTGGGAAAAGAGAAGAAGGACATTTGCACATTACATGATCCTACTAGTAAAATTCCCAAGAAATTTCAAAAAAAAAGAAGCAACTACTAGCAAGTTGCAGGATACATGATCTACACAAAATATACTTATTTTTCTATTTTCTAGTAATGAAAAATCTAAAAATAAAATTAAGAAAACTATTCCATTCATAATAGCATCAAAAAGAATTTGGGGATAAACTTTAAAAATAAGTGCAGCTGAAAACAATACACTTTTACACTGAAAACAATAAAACACTGCTAGAATAAGTTAAACAAGATCTAAATAAGTGGAGAAATAATATGTATTCACTAAATTAGAGTATTCAGTATTACCAAGGTGTCAGTTGTACCAAAATTTATACATGAATCGACTGCAATTCCTATCTAATTGCTAGCAGGGATTATGTTTGTTCTCAAAATGAGCAAATTAATCCTAATATGCTTGGAAAATGAAGGGCACCACCCCCACACTGGTAAGAATGGCCATCATTAAAATGTCTACAAATGAACTTACAAAATAGTAGAGTTCCAGATGTAGAAAAGAAATTCATGGTTACCAAGGGATGAGGAGGGGAGGTATAAGATGTGAGATTGGGACTGACATATGCACATTACAGTATATAAAACAGCTAACTAATAAGAACCTGCTGGATAGCGCAGTGACCTCTACTCAATACCCTGTAATGGTCTATATCAGAAAAGAAAATAAAAAGAGTGGACATATGTATATGTATAGCTGATTCATTTTGTTGTACACCTGAAACTAACACAACATTGTAAATCAACTATACTCTAATAAATATTTCTTTTAAAGTCTACAAATAACAAATGCTGGAGAGGGTGTGGAGAAAAGGGAACCTTCATCGACTGTTGGTAGGAATGTAAATTGGTACAGCCGCTATGGAGAAAGGTACTGAGATTCTTCAAAAAACTAACAGTAGAGTTGCCATATGACCAGAAATCCCACTCCTGGGCATGTATCTGGACAAAAATATAATTTAAAAAGATACATGCACCAATGTTCACTGCAGCACTATTTACAACAGCCAAAACATGGAAACAATCTAAATGTCCATTGATAAATGAATAAGGAAATTGTGTACACACATGTACACACACAATGGAATATTCCTCAGCCATAAAAAAATGGAAATAATGCCATTTGCAGCTACATGGATGGGCCTAGAGATGAGCATACTTAGCAAAGGAATTCAGAATGAGAAAGACAAATGCCATATGATATCATTATGCATAGAATTTTAAAAAATAACACAAATGAACTTATCTGCAAAATACAAACATTCACAGACATAGAGAACAGATTTGTGGTTTGCTGTACCCTAGAAACTAATACAACGTTATAAATCAAGTATATTCTGATAAAAATACTTAAATTTTTTTAAATAAAAATAAAAATTGCTTTTCTATGTTGGATATCAAATTGGCCTAGCTCTGTTGAAAAGATTACTCAATTCTGTATCTAAAATTATTTCAAAATAAAAAGGAAGATAACCAGATGTTCTTTCAGATTTTCAGACTTGTTTCTCCTGAGATGCGTGAGGCCAGGCACTGTGGGGTATGTTCATGTCTGGACATACTTTCTGCCCCTGCTATGCTAGGGAGTTGCCATAGTGACTTTAAGCAGAGAGCTATTGCAGCAAGTTTAAAAGCTGTTGGGAGAGGGAGAAGGGGGCATGGTTGCTGTGGGAGACAGCGAATGATTACAGGAACAGGTCTGCATATGTGAGAGCGGTGGCTCCGATGAAGAAGGGAAAGGTTTGTTACTGGATAGCAGCGCACAGTTCCCTCTGCCGCTGTAATGGAAGGAAGGGGATGCAGGGGCATCAGGAGATATGGGGCTGCCAGCATGAGGTCATTCTTTTTTGCTAACTTTTTATTTAGTCAAAGAGGAGGCAAGGTAATTAGCTCTAAGTGGATTGATGACTTGAGAGGAAAGGTGTGGATGTGTGGATGTATCTTTCTGGACAATGAAACAGTCAACTAACTATGGAAATTTAGGAAAATTGCTCAGCCCTGGTGAATTCCTTAGGGGATAAGCTAGATTCAGTTTCAGTTCAGTTCAGTTTAGTTGCTCAGTCATGTCTGACTCTTTGTGACCCCATGAATTGCAGCACGCCAGGCCTCCCTGTCCATCACCAACTCCCGGAGTTTACTCAAACTCATGTACATCGAGACAGTCATGCCATCCACCATCTCATCCTCTGTCGTCCCCTTCTCCTCCTGCCCCCAGTCCCTCCCAGCATCAGGGTCTTATCCAGTGAGTTAACTCTTCACATGAGGTGGCAAAAGTATTGGAGTTTCAGCTTCAACATCTGTCCTTCCAATGAACACCCAGGACTGATCTCCTTCAGGATGACTGGTTGGATCTCCTTGCAGTCCAAGGGACTCTTAAGAGTCTTCTCCAACACCACAGTTCAAAAGCATCAATTCTTTGGCACTCAGCTTTCTTCACAGTCCAACTCTCACATCCATACATGACTACTGGAAAAACCACAGCTTTGGCTAGAGAATCTTTTTGTCAAATGAATGTCTCTGCTTTTTAATATGCTGTCTAGATTTTATTCTGTAAGACCACAATAATAAAGCTAAAAACTAAGCAAAATAAGCTTATGGTAGGTTAGGCAGTTTTCAGATTTCAGTTTATGAATTAATTCACCAGTGGTCTTTGATAATTATAAAATAATTGAATATTTTTTGCTGAATTATGTATTAATAGATATTATCTTTTATTGCAGTGATCTTTAAGGTTTATCACTCTAAATGTAAACAAGAAACACAACCTAAGTTACCACATGGGAAATAACATAGCTAAAAGCATTAAAAAAATTTAAGTTTTTCAACTTAGGTGAACATAGCTCAAAAGGCAGTGAATGCATTTGCTTAAAATGAGAGGCATTATCATTCATACTCAGGGGCATGATTTATTTCTATTACTATTTAGTGAAGTATTAAAAGCCAAAGGTTCAAATAAATATTTTTCAACTTAATTATTATGTTGGCATCTGACTTCACATATAGTACTTCTTTAAAACTTTAGAAGCTCTTTATGTTCTTATTAAACATGGTTTAAGACTTAATTTTAAAAAGTTCTATGACCCAAGTGCATGTGGCTGTTTCTGTGCTGTGCTTAGTCACTCAGCTCAGTCCAGCTCAGTTCAGTCGCTCAGTCGTGTCCGACTCTTTGTGACCCCATGTACTGCAGCACCCCAGGCCTCCCTGTCCATCACCAACTCCTGGAGTTTACTCAAATCATTGAGTCAGTGATGCCATCCAACCGTCTCATCCTCTGTCATCCCCTTCTCCTCCTGTCCTCAATCTTTCCCAGCATCAGGGTCTTTTCAAATGAGTCAGTTCTTTGCATCAGGTGGCCAAAGTATTGGAGTTTCAGCTTCAACATTTGTCCTTCCAATGAACATTCAGGACTGATTTCCTTTAGAATGGACTGGTTGGATCTCCTTGCAGTCGCTTAGTCATGTCCAACTCTTTGCGACCCCATGGACTGTAGCCCGCCAGGCTCCTCTGTCTGTGGAATTCTCCAGGCAAGGATACTGGAGTGGGTTGCCATTTCTTTCTCCAGGGGATCTTCCCAAACCAAGGATCAAACCCAACTCTTCTGCATTGCAGGCAGCATCTTTACTGTCTGAGACACCAGGGAAGCCCTCTAAGTCGCTTCAGTCCTGTCTGACATTTTATGACCCTGTGGACTGCCAGGCCCCTCTGTCCATAGGGATTCTCCAGGCAATAATACTGGGGTGGGTTGCCATGTCCTCCTCTAGGAGATCTTCCCAATGCGGCATTAAACCCACATCGCTTCCATCTCCTGCACTGGCAGGCAGGTTCTTTACCACTAGCACCACCTGGGAAGACCCCTCTGTGACTCACGGTGCCACATTATCAGTGCTTTAGATCAATATAACACTCTCAAAAATCTAAATACATTTTACCTCTTTAGAAGTCCAGAAATTCTCTTCTCCATGCAAGCAAACAACTCCAAAATTTACATTCTCTAAGAAGATTCTACTAATCAGAAGAGAGCATTTGCCTGTATCTCTAATCCTTGGGCCAGAATAATACTTTTGATGCATTGACATATGTTGATTTTACCCATGGGAAAATTATAGCAAGGATGAATGTAGATTAAGAAAAACAAATTTCTTGATTTTATTTTTCTTAAAAACTCTAAGTTCTCAGACTTCCTTTTCTAATTAGGATTAGAAAGTCTCAAGAGACAATTGCTCCCACCTTAAAATAATCAATCCACTGCAGTATTCTTGCCTGGAGAATTTAATGGACAGAGGAACCTGGCGGCAACACTCCATGAGGTCACAAAGAGTTGGACATTACTGAATGACTAACACTAAAATACAAAAGTTAGATAACCTACCAGATGACAGATTTTGCTAACTATCAGTTAGTTCAAGCTAACCCAGCTGGTATCGAGAAAACAATCAACTCTTACCAGGTAAGAGAAGCCAACAGCTGGGATCATCTTTAAAGGAGCAGCAATAAGATCAGGGAAGTTCAGTATATGCGGAGGTAAGGAGACACTAGCAGAACCTCAGTGGATGAGTGTGGATAGGGCTGAGGTACTGGAATCTCAGGGAATACCCACCACAGAGGAGATACAGACCCACAGCTGACACTCTCCTACAGACCAAACAAATTAACGGAGTTTGTTGACCAAAGACTGGAAGCAGAGCAGAGGAAATGAAATCATGCCTCTCAGGATACAGAGGCATTTTCCAATGTGTGTGATATAGTAGCCTGCTGAAAGAAGAGAGAAGGCCAGGAGATCTGAGAGAAACCCTTCAAGGTATACTAGGTCTTCACAGAAAGCCAAGGTTGTGACAAAGGAACTGAATTTCTGAAGGAAAAATACAGGACAAAATAGCACAAAGGGCAGAAAGGGGAAATCTAATTAAGTATTATAAAGTTTTTACACTGGTTGTAAAATAGTATGAAATAGTATGTTACTTGAAATAATACAATGTTTGAAATATAATATTTAAAATATATTATTAATATACAATATATAGCATTGAAATGCTATATACATAAAAAGATGCATCTAAAATTCAGTTTGAGACGTGAAACTGAATACAAAATATTAGACTCACCTAAATGATTCAAAAAAGAAAGATCAAAAAAGGAAAGGATAAATGGAATTTTAAGAGAAAAGTTAGACTTAAATACAAGTAATATTAACATCATTTAAATGTATTTAAATATTTCCAAATATTTCCTTTAAAAGGCAGGGATTTCCAGGCTCAACAAAAATACAAAAGTTAAATAAATGATTTTTATAAGAAAAATATTTAAATGTAGAAATGTGGCAAATCCTTCTAGCATTTACTATAAAGATAGCTATGTTTCAATTAGTTTTAAGATTTGTGAAGAATGTTTATATAATAACATATGTTCTAAACAATGGCTACTGTGAAAAGTAATAAATATTCAGAATTGTACGAGTTGATGTAAATGATTCAGCAATAAAGCTTACCAAGCTTTTTCTTTAGAAAAACAAACAAACAAACAAACAGAATCCTAAAAGAGTCCTGTGATTCCTGTCTCCTGTTGTTCACACCTTTATGTGATCCATTCTCCTTGACTGTGGGTGAATGGTGTGATTTGCTTGCAAACCATAGTATACAGCAAAAATGCTGCATTTAAGAGATTTTAAAAACACTATTAATATATTTTAGCTAATTGATATTTATATACTATTTACAGTATTTATACTGATTTCCCAAATGAACAATGAACATTCACAAGGATAGATCACATTATAGATTTAAAATATCTTAGTACATTTCAACATGAAAAGATGCTCAACATCACTCATTAACAGAGAAATGCAAATCAAAACCACAATGAGGTACCATTTCATGCCAGTCAGAATGGCTGCTATCCAAAAGTCTACAAGCAATAAATGCTGGAGAGGGTGTGGAGAAAAGGGAAGCCTCTTACACTGTTGGTGGGAATGCAAACTAGTACAGCCACTATGGAGAACAGTGTGGAGATTCCTTAAAAAACTGGAAATAGAACTGCCAAATGACCCAGCAATCCCACTTCTGGGCATACACACTGAGGAAACCAGATCTGAAAGAGACACGTGCACCCCAATGTTCATCGCAGCACTGTTTATAATAGCCAGGACATGGAAGCAACCTAGATGCCCATCAGCAGATGAATGGATAAGGAAGCTGTGGTACATATACATCATGGAATATTACTCAGCCATTAAAAAGAATTCATTTGAATCAGTTCTAATGAGATGGATGAAACTGGAGCCTATTAAAGAGAGTGAAGTAAGCCAGAAAGATAAAGAACATTACAGCATACTAACACATATATGTGGAATTTAGAAAGATGGTAACGATAACCCTATATGCAAAACAGAAAAAGAGACACAGATGTACAGAACAGACTTTTGGACTCTGTGGGAGAAGGCGACATGTATATTATCTATAGTGAAACAGATCACCAGCCCAGGTTGGATGCATGAGACAAGTGCTCGGGCCTACTGCACTGGGAAGACTCAGAGGGATTGGGTAGAGGGAGGTGGGAGGGGGGATTGGGATGGGGAATACATGTAAATCCATGGCTGATTCATGTCAATGTATGACAAAAACCACTAAAATAATGCAAAGTAATTAGCCTCCAACTAATAAAAATAAATGAAAAAAAAAGTCTTAGTACATTTCAAGAAACAGGAAACACATAGTGTAGACTTTCAGTTCACAATGGTAATTCATTAGAAATTAAAAACAATATATAAAATATAAACCCTCCAAATACTTATAAATTAAGCAGCACACTTCTAAATAACCCATAAGGCAAATTTGAACTAGACAGGAATGCCAATGTAACATCCCATGTGGTCTAATGGTAAAAAGAGTTACATAGTCATAAATAGGACACCAAAAATTGTAATGTGATTACATTGAATGGATGGATAGACACATGTGTGTCTTTGTGTGTGTGTGACTGTGTTTATCTTTCCACTGTAGTAAGTCAGTAGATTATATTTTTATTGAGAAATAAAAAAAATTAGTATATTCATGTTAAGTTGCTTCCCTTGCTTTTTTCTGCAAGTATTGGGAACTGTTTTTTTAAAACCATGTACATGTAGAACTTTGATAAGATATTGCATTAGTATATCAGTATCATAGTAGAATTTACACAATCATTAAATATTTCTGAAGGACAGTATTAATGGCATATACATATATGAATGCATATACATACCTGGCTTTAATAAAACACCAGAGTAATATACATTAAAATGTAATTGTGGTTATTCTGAGTAATACTCTTTCTGTAGCCTCTGACTTTTACTAATGGACAATTTTAAATCACTTTTGGGTGTTTCCTATTTATTTGTCAGGGTTTGCATATTTCTAAATAAACACACACTCACATGCATATACACACACATACACACTCACACACTTGACACTCTGATTTAGGAATCTAAACCAGTTTCTATCCATAGCAAGGGAAGCTGACTGATGTAATCCTTAGCAGAACCGCAGAGAGGCGGTTTAATTTTAAAGCACTGAGAATCAGGTCTCAGAGGGGAAGTACAGTCTCTGCGTCACTGAGCAAGACCGCACATGGGGGACACACAAAGATGTCCAGGCTGGTCTAAAAGAAGAGCCCAAAGATATACAGATGGTCAACAAATATATTAAAAGATGCTCAACATTGCTCATTACTAAAGGAATACAAATCAAAACTATAATGAGGCATCACGTCACTCCAGTCAGAACAGCCATCATCAAAAAGTCTACAAACAGTAAATGATGTTGAGGATGTTGAAAAAAAGGACGTTACTGCACTGTTAGTAGGAATGTAGATTGATGCAACCACTATGAAGAATAGTATGGAGGGTCCTTAAGAAACTAGGAATAAAAGTACCACATGACCCAGCAATCCCACTACCGGGCATATACCCTGAGAAAACCATAATTCAAAAAGACACATGTACCCCAGTGTTCATCACAGGACTTATTGACAATAGTGAGGACATGGAAGCAATCTAAATGTGCATCCATAGGAGAGTGGATAAAGAAGTTGTGGTATGTATATACAACGGAATAGTATTCATAAAAAGGAATGAAATTGGGTCATTTGTAGTGATGTGGATGAACCTAGAGCCTGTCACACAGAGTGAGAGAAATCAGAATGGGAAAAACAAATATCGTATAGATATATATGTGGAATCTAGAAGAACGGTTCCGATGACCATATTTTCGGGGCGGGAATGGAGACCCCGAGGTAGAGAGGCGTGCGGACACAGCGGGGAAGGCGTGTGCGGGGCGCTCAGGAGACCCGCACTGACATGATGCTCCGCCAGTGGGGAGCAGCAGCTGCGGGAAGCTGCCCTGCGGCGCTGGGAGCCTAGCGTGGTGCTGGGCGCTAACCCAGGGGCGGGACCGGCGGTATGGGAGGGAGGTCCAAGGCGGGGATATATGTATACATTTAGCTGATTTAGGCTTCCCAGATGGCTCAGTAGTAAAGAATCCACCTGCCGCTGAAGGAGATGTAGAAGATGAGGGTTTGATCCCTGGGTCGGAAAAGTCCCCTGGAGCAGGAAATGGCAACCCACTCCAGTATGCTTGCCTGGAAAATCCCATGGACAGAGGAGCCTGGTGGGCTACAGTCCACGGGGTCATCAAGAGCCGGACACGACCGAGCGCACATAGCTGATTCACACTGTTCTACAGCAGAAACTAACATAATATTGTAAAGTAATTACTCTCCAATTATAAAAGATAAAAAGAAAGACAAGGGAGTTCAGAAAACATATTTCACAAACAGCTTCAGCCAATTCAGACCCAACTGCACAAGCTCCTATCCATGGTGTGCTGAAACTCATCAATAATCTGTAAAACAGAATAACTTTATAAAACAGAATTCTGTTATCAGGGGCTACTTTTATGTTCATTACTGGTTTTCTTGAAAACAAAGAGCAAGTGACTCTATTCTCGACCCCACGAGCATCATTTAAGCATAATCCTGACTTTCATATGTGAGGGGGGAAAAAAAATCAAAGGATTATTTTCAAAGTGCTAAAGCACAAAGTTATTTGTTGTAGTCTTATTAATAGAAATATTTGCTATTGTAATTGTTTTTGTTACTATATTTCCCTCCAGAGAGATCCAAGAATATAAGACTCACTATGTTTCATGGCAGATGTCTCCAAGAAAGACGTTAAAAGTAGGCACCATGAGACCTGAGAGGAGGAGGTGAAGAGTTTGCCGGCAGTAGGATTAAAAGAGCCGGAAGACACTTAAACCATTGTCGAGCATCGTTCATTGCTGTGTCAAAAAGAAATTGGTTCTTGGAAGTCTGTTTTAAAAATAACTCATTGGCCAATAATCATTCTGATAATCTTTTTATTCCTTTCAAACCAAAAAGAGAAACTGATCGCTCTGTAAGTAGTTAAGGTTTGCAGCAATGGAAACTAGAAGAGCCTCCTTTTCTTTTGTTGCTCTGAAGAGGCAATTCTGAAGCAAGAGCAAGAAATTGGTTTTTGTCTCATGTTCACGAGACATTTTCTACAGAGTGAAATTAACTCAGAAGTATGTCAAACAGCAATTCTCATTGCAACCCTGACGTAAATGAATATGTTGTATGCCTGACATCTACACTGAATTCCACTAGTCCTCACACTGTTCGCCATTTAGAAAGACAACATCTGACTGTTTCTTGGAGTGATGGCAAATTCCATTTGGACACCTGTGTGCCAGATGTGTGTAGCTGCGCATGCACCCTCTTATTCTGCCTGCAGTATTTACCAAGCCACTGCTCCCCTTCGGCTGAATTGAGAGAGCCATCAGAAGACACTGCGCCTCAAACAGCTTTTCTCCTTACTCTTTTATCTTGTCATTCACATGTTTTCAGTTTTCCTTCTAACCCTATTTTTACACAACAGCTCTTATTCCAAATCCACAAGTCATTTCTTTTTTCCTTACTTAACAAATTGAGAACTGGGGATTAATTGTGGCATTTAACATTTATTTTTATTTTTAAGATGTATGCTGTGATTAATGGAGGGGTATGATGCTTCATTTTCCCATTGGATCAATCATAGGCAAGAGGACAAATAGACCTTTTGAAATCCTAGTGAATCTACTCCAAATCTATTCAAAGTATTAGACCACATCTATTTTTAAACATTATTTAATATAATCGATTTTTCATGTTAAATGAGGGGTTGTTCTTTCTCACAAGTCTGGAAGGAAAAGTCACAGAGCAGATGGACATTACAAAATGGAAAGATCAAAGGATGACATCATTGGAACTCAAGGATCAGGAGTGGGGATCCAGGTGGACACCAGAAGGATAAAGTTAATATATTTTGCTGCTACCAAAACGCAAGAAGACCAGAGCAAACACAGCTACATATGCAGAAACCCTCTATCAGCTGTTGGCAATTTGCTTGGATTATCACAAATGGCTTGCTTAAATCCATGTCATATAACATTACCACATGAATTCATGGTAGTCCTTGTACCAAATCAATGTGCAAAGTTTTAAAATGAGTTGTGAATCTCACGTCAAAAGTATTTAGGAAATATTGCTAGGTTAAGTCCCTTATAGATTACCAAGGACTAATTTTAGCATTCCACAGTTTTCATTTTCAGTATAAAAAGTTAAATTTATTATTTATACAATAATAGCTTTAAAAAAAAACTTTTATTGAACACAATGTCAGGAACTAGTTTAAGTACTTAACATGCATTTTGTCACTTAACTTTCACAGTTTTACCTGCAAGGTACTAACATTATACCGATTTTGAAGATATGGGGAAGACTGAAAGTTTAAGTCATTTCCTAAGCTAGTCCAGCCAGCAGTTGTGACCCTGAAATCTAGGCTGTTCGATTCTGGAATACCTGCAACCACACATGAAGGATTTGGAGTAGTGCTGTAATTTAATGACATTTTCATGAAATTTGTCTTATTAGTAGGTAGAAAGTTTTGCTTCTTGATGATCATTAAACTTATATTTGATCAAGTAGAAAAGTAGATTGTCTCCAGGTTCTTTGGACATATTGTTCTATTTTTCTTCACTATAATATCAATAATATCTTGCTAGATTTAACTTCTGATGCTTCCACTATCATGAGTTAGAGCCACTAAACTAAGAAAGATCACCAGGTCACTTCATTTCTGAGAAATGTAATTTAATTAAAGAAATTAATTAGAGAAATCTGCATGTATGTTCATAATTCATTGTATGTTGCAACAATATACACAGATGGACTTTATACAAGTACATTCTGATATATTAATAATGGAAGTAGAAATTAGAACTTTCTAATACTTCATTCAATTATTGAACTATCTTCATATATACTGTATTTTCTTTTATGTTTAAGTAGAATCCTTTCTGTGCCAAGTGAAAATACAAATAAAAATAATTTCAGACGAGCAATCATTCTTCAATTATAAGTCATCATATTGCCTCTCATGTGATACTTATAAATCTAACAAAATAAGTGCTAAATACTTCAAACAACCAGATATTCTTTGAAACTCAGAGCTAATAGTGCACAAGAGGCACATGAGATTGCTGGGAACAATCCTCAGGGTTTCAGATTTAGGAAGACTGCAGTGCATTCTGGGAATTAGTATTTCTAGCAAGTACCCAAGTGATGAAGATGCTGCTGGTTTGGGTCCATTCCTTGAGAATCACTGGTTTAGAGTACTGGAAAAACTCCATCATCTAAGGGGAAGTCTCCAGCCTTGGATCTTATCTCCCCTTTAATGAGTCCCACAGTTTTTGTTTTTATTTTTGTTTGGTCCCTTTCAGCACCTTTTTCCCTCCTCAAATCTCATTGATTTACCTCTTTCTGTTGCTTTAGCAGATGTGTCGTCACACATTTAGTCAATCTTTTTCCTGTATTGGCAGTGTATCAATTAGGGGATGGGGGAAAATCCTCACTATAGACTAACCTCAGGATAAAACAGCCACAATCAGACCCTGCCAAATTCAAACTCACACATTCTCAATAAAGCCTCAACCCTGGAAACTTGGTCAGAACCCCCTCCTCTACCCTTTCCTTGTTCCTTGTACTCTTTCTTTATTGCACATACCATTTTCTAAATGATGTGTTTCAGTGATCATTTTATTTCTGAGTTACTCCCATTAAGCCTGTGAAGCCCAGGAAGGCAAGACTCCTATCTGGTTTTATTTATTATCGAATCCCTGGAGCCTGACAATTAACACTCAACATACACTAGTTTGACTGAAGGAACTGTTGATAATGTACAAGGATCTCTTAGAATGGGAAGCATGGAAATAGTGATGCATTTTTTCATTGCACACTTTCATAAGCTTACATAATCTCTTAAACTATGCCAATACACATACTGAAAGCCTGGGACAAGTACACACATTTGGGAAGCTATTCTCATGAACAGATATAGCATCCCATCATGGCTGCAGCTGAAAAGGCTCCTTGATGAGAAGAACCAATTATGTTTTCTTACCTGCCTCTTCTGCATGGTCTCCCTTTGACCTGTATTAACCCCTCAAGATTTATGTGAATTCCATTTTTCCTGACTTCCTTGTTTCCCACTTGAGTTACTGGATTTGAGCTTGGATGTAACTTCTTTTTCTGCTCCCATTATTATATTGGGGCATTTATCACTAAGGCTTTCTAGCTAATTTTTCTAACTTTCTTTGATCTAAGTTTTCCACTATTATGTTTCACTTAAATTTCCCTTGATAATTGACTTCTTCTTTGTCTTCTACTTAATAAGCATGCATCCTTGAACTGTCAAGGCCTTCTCAAGAGTCTTCTCCTTCCAAGAGAAACAAAGCAATGTGAAAAATGCCTGGGACCTAAGATGATACTTAGCCTTTTGCAAACTTTAGGAAAATTCTGAAAGAGATGGGAATACCAGACCACCTGGCCGGTCTCCTGAGAAATCTGTATGCAGGTCAAGAAGCAACAGTTAGAACTGGACATGGAACAACAGACTGGTTCCAAATCTGGAAAGGAGTATGACAAGGCTGTATGTATATTGTCACCCTCCTTATTTAGCTTATATGTAGAGTACATCATGGAGAAGGCAATGGCACCCCCACTCCAGTATTCTTGCCTGGAGAATCCCATGGACAGAGCCTAGTAGGCTGCAGTCCATGGGGTTGCTAAGAGTCGGACATGACTGAGCAACTTCACTTTCACTTTTTACTTTTGTGCACTGGAGAAGGAAATGGCAACCCACTCCAGTGTTCTTGCCTGGAGAATCCCAGGGATGGGGGAGCCTGGTGGGCTGCCGACTGTGGGGTCGCACAGAGTTGGACACGACTGAAACGACTTAGCAGCAGAAGAGTACTTCATGAGAAACGCTGGGCTGGAAGAAGCACAAGTTGGAATCAAGATTGCCGGGAGAAATATCAATAACCTCAGATATGCAGATGACACCACCCTTATGGCAGAAAATGAAGAAGATCTAAAGAGCCTCTTGGTGACAGTGAAAGAAGAGAGTGAAAAAGCTGGCTTAAAGCTCAACATTCAGAAAACTAAGATCATGGCATCAAGTCCTATCACTCCATGGTAAATAGATGGGGAAACAGTGGAAACAGTGACAGACTTTATTTTCTTGGGCTCCAAAATCACTGCAGATAGTGACTGCAGCCATGAAATTAAAAGACGCTTGCTCCTTGGAAGAAAAGTTATGACCAACCTAGACAGCATGTTAAAAAGCAGAGACATTACTTTGCCAACAAAGGTCCGTCTAGTCAAAGCTATGGTTTTTCCAGTAGTCATGTATGGATGTGAGAGTTGGAGTATAAAGAAAGCTGAACATCGAAGAATTGATGCTTTTGAACTGTGGTGTTAGAGAAGACACTTGAGAGTCTTACCAGTCAATTCTGAAGGAAATCAGTCCTGAACATTCATCAGAAGGACTGATGCTGAAGCTTTGGCCACCTGATGACTCATTTTGAAAAGACCCTGATGCTGGGGAAGACTGAAGGCAGGAGGAGAAGGGGACAACAGAGGATGAGATGGTTGGATGGCATCACCGACTCTATGGACATGAGTTTGAGTAAACTCCGGGAGGTGGTGATGGACAGGGAAGTCTGGCATGCTACAGTCCATGGGGTCACAGAGTTGGATACGACTGAGTGACTGAATTGAACTAAGAATTCGTTAAGTTGGGAAAAATCCAATAGTGAGTTTAGATCTCAATGGAGAAGATGACCTTTCATATCAAATATCAAATATGCCAGTGTTCTCAAGCTGCAATGAACACCGTTATGAAACACTCCCTCTCTCCTTTAATGGCCTACATTGTGTAAGTTACTACTAGTCAGAACTGGGAGTAAGTGATGCTTTAAATTTACTTTTCTCCATCTTGTGTAATGATTCTTGTGGAAGACTCCCAATTAAATGCTCCACTTTGTAAAATAGCCAGAGAAAGTGAAAGTCATTCAGTCAAGTCCAACTCTTTGTGATCCCATGAACTATACAATCCATGGAATTTTCCAGGCCAGAATACTAGAGTAGGTAGCCTTTCCCTTCTCCAGGGGCTCTTTGCAACCCAGGGATCAAATCCATGGCTCCCGCATTGCAGGCATTGCAGATTCTTTACCAGCTGAACCACAAGGGAAACCCAAATAACCAGACATAAAGCATCAACGGATGGAATTATCCTGGAAATTTTCATTGTAATATAAATGTCTATACAATACAGAATTTCTGGAACTTCTGACCTGCAATTGTTTTATGACATTAAAACTAATCTTTTTTTTTTTTTTTGTAAAATGAATAATGATTATGGAGGGAAAAAAATGTTTCCTTGGCCAACTCATGTTACTTAACTGGCAACTGGACATACAATGCTGCTACTGATGAAATCTCACACTTTAAATGAATGCATGAATGTCTTTGGTTTGACCATGTTTTTTAAAACAACATTTGTGAAGACTTAACTTCACAAAATAAATTCCTTAAATCTCTTCGTTCGTATTTTGTCAAACTTACAATGTAAAGGAAAAAAAAAAAGAAAGAAAAGCAAAAGCTTACCACTACATTGACACTGAAACATCTAAAGTCTAAAAGATCTGATGAGCATTTATAAAGCATTCTGAAATTAACTGATAATGATTAACAATTAATATAAATTGATCACCTTTCAATGGTATACATGAACCTCGAGTGGGAGTTACTGATAATGCCTATTGATAAACGTATTGCTTTTATTTTTCAACTAATATAGGTTCACGTAATTGGTTCTCTTAAAGAATTTTCTCTCATCTCATTTCTTAGCTTGCATTCCTATGCCTTCATTGTTTAAAGTAGAAAATAAATTTTATACCACTTCTATCTTTTTCCTTGATGACCTGGCACTGGAGACTGGATATCATTTGTCAGTCATGAAAGTTTGTACTTATAGTTCAGTGAAAGAAGTCTCACCTCAGTGCTGATAATTCTATTTTCAGAAATATTTCTATGGTAAGTTTCAAAGAACTTTGAAGTTTAAAAAACTAAATTTACGGCATCCAGTCCCATCACTTCATGGCAAATAGATGAAAAAACAATGGAAACAGAGACAGACTTTATTTTTTTGGGCTCCAAAATCACTGGAGATGGTGACCAGTCATGAAATTAAAAGGTTCTTGTTCACTGGAAGAAAAACTATGGCAAACCTAGACAGGGTATTAAAAGACAGAGACATTATTTTGCCAACAAAGGTCCACATAGTCAAAACTATGGTTTTTCCAGTAGTCATATGTGAATGTGAGAGTTGGACCGTAAAGAAGGCTGAGAGCTAAAGAATTGATGCTTTCGAAGTGTGGTGTAGGTGAAGACTTCTGAGAGTCCCTTGGACTGCAAGGAGATCAAACTAGTCAGTCCTAAAGGAAACCAACCCTGAAAATTCATTGGAAGGACTGTTGCTGAAGCTGAAGCTCTAATACTTTGGCTACCTGATGTGAGGAGCCAACTCACTGGAAAAGACACTGATGCTGGGAAAGATTGAATGCAGGAGGAGAAGGGGACAACAGAGGATGAGATGGTTGGATGGCATCATCAACTCAATAGACATGAGTTTGAGCAAGCTCCAGGAGATGGTGAAAGACAGGGAAGCCTGGCGTGCTGCAGTCCACGGGGTTGCAAAACGTCGGGCACAACTGAGTGATTGAACAAGTTTCAAAGGAAGAGATGCTTGTGGACATCAGCAAATATTTGTAGAAATGACATATGTTGATTCAAATACATACATTTCATGTCTCTTTTGCTAGACTGGGAGAAACAGACCTTGGACTGGGCAGATGGTAACCTGAACAGTACTTATATGACATGACTCAGAAAGCAAGGAAAACGCCTGGAATGAGAAGCACTACAGGTTTAAAGTCTGCAATTTTGAGACACTTTCTCATCTAAATTTTTCACATCTTGCTAGAGTGCTCATAGCTTTTTCACTTTCTTATCCATACCTTCTCATCTAATTCTCTTGATTCTAACCAGGATCCACAAAGATGTCCAATGCTCTACACACGCCCATCTGGAAGAAAGAAACTCCATTCACACTCAGAGGGAGCAACTGGACAAGTAGAGCATCCACAAATGAAACCGCCAGCCCAGAACAAGACTAGTGTCATTGCATTTGCAGGGCCCCTGATACTGGTGGGGTCCTGTGAAAGGTGAAGAAGGTTGTCCTTTGCTGTGAACGTCAAGCATGGCAGGACTAAGCTCTCCGATCATATAAAATACACTAAAATGGATCTTACACATAACTCTACTGTGGATCTTGAAGCTTTTTTAGTTATCAAACCTACAATCAGAGGGAATTTCAGTGCTTATGTCACTGGTAAATACTACCTCTTTGTAATGCAAATCAAAAGTACAATGAGGTATCATCTCACTCTGGTCAGAATAGCTACCATTGCCATTCCCTTCTCCAGAGGATCTTCTCCACCCAGGAATTGAACTGGATTCTCCTGCATTGCAGGCAGATTCCTTACCGTCTGAGCCACCAGGGAAGCCTCATCAAGAAGTCTACAAATAATAAATGCTGGAGAGCATGTGGAGAGAAAGGAATGCTTCTATACTCTTGGTAGCAATGCAAACCGGTACAGCCACTATGGAGAACAGTAAGAACAGTATACAGATTCCTTAAAAAATAAAAGCATAGTTGCTATATGATCCTGCAGTCCCACTCCTGGGCATATATCCAGAGAAAAACATAATTTTAAGAGATATATACACCCCAATGTTTACAGGAACAGTATTTACAACCCAAGATATGGAAGCAGCCTAAGTGTCCGCTGAGAGATGAATGGGCAAAGATGTGATATATAATGGAATATTACTCAGCCATAAAAAGAATGAAATAATGCCATTTGCAGCAGCATAGATGGAATAGAGATTATGCTAATTGAAGTGAGGTGGATTCAAAAGGGCAAATATATGATATTGTGCCGGGGTCCAGCCTCGGCAGGATCCAGGGGGTACCCTCAGGATGAACGGCATAAGCAAGAGAAGTCACGTGAGACCAGCCTTGATAGGGCCAAGTCTGTGAGGGAGAGAGAGAGACAGAGACAGAGACAGAGAGAGAGCGAGAGAGAGAGAGTGACCAGATGGGGGGTGCAGCAGAGTCTGGCAAATCTTTATTTTTTACCGTAGCTTTTATATTCTAAGTTAGTACATTTCTAAGGGGAAGATAGTTTAATATTACATCAGCTTATCCTACACGAAACCAGGGTGTTTTCTGCATACTTCTTTGTGAGAGTCTTGTACATTATCTTCTGGCCTTGGGGCCTATTGACATTTTATGACCTAGGTAAATGCAAAGCTGTTTTCCGTAATCTATTCTTTGTTGAACACAAAGGTCAGTCCTTTTGCAGAAGTTATCAGTTAAATTTATCTAAAAGGTTTACCACACAAAGACTCTGCAGCTCCAATGAGGCAGCCCCTGTTTAGCATTCCTGGTTAAAATTAACAATTCTAAACTCTTATTTTTCTAAATCTTTAACTATAACCACTTTTAGAATAATATTTTTATGTTCTCTAATAGGGCTTCTTCACCCCCGAAGGGTTCTGTGCCTATTAGGGCCTTTATGTGATCAGGTTCTTTATGCTGTTCATGATTAAGGTGTTGTGAGCAGTTATGTGCATTAGTACGCATTTGCCAGGCAGGCTAGAATGCCAGCAAAGGGTCTAAATTGAAGCACTCCTTTCATCCTGGATAACCTTATAGGATACCACTGTCCAGGGGACATATTAATTAAAGTTCTAAGTTGATTCTGTTTGGAAAGAGATCGGGGAAGGCCTTCTACCCCTGTCACAGAAATTAGGGAGTAGTCTAATATAGCAAGCATCAGAAAGACAGAGATCATCTTTAAGATGAGTGCCGGGGCAACTTTTCGAAATCCCTGAAGTCCTGATCTGCCTTGCTTGTCAGGTCTTCCCCTTGTCATGGGTGGGATCTCGTGTGCTGGCTCCCGGCAATATTGCATATATCTGGAATCTTAAAAAAACATACAAATGAACTTATTTTCAAAACAGAAATGGACTCACAGACAGAGAAATGAACATGTGGTTACCAAAGAGGAGGGGGGAGGCACACTAGAAGCTCAAGATTAAAATATACACAGTACTGGTATATACGAATATAACACAGACAGCCAACAAGGACCTGGTATATAGTACAGAGAACTATATTCAATATCCTGTAATGGAGGATAATGTAAAAACAGAAAACATACATTTACAGATATCTGCATAACTGAACCACTTTGCTGTGCATCTGAAACAAACACAATATTGCGAATCAACTGCATCTCAATTAAAAAAAAAACAAACCTACCTCTTTGCCCACAATTTTTTTTAGTATCCACTCCTTTGTCTAGAACCCTGGTTATCTAGGTGGTACCGTGTGATACCTTTTCTATCCAGCTAAATTGATTAAGAAAGGAATGAATAACCAATCCAAAAGGAACTAATTGTAGGCTAATTTGAGACACTAAGATTTTCTCTCTCAAATATTTGAACTAAGAAATAAAGGTTAGGTGACTTACTAAGCCAAACCAAAATTGTGGAGGATCAAACAGTGAGAATCTGATTAGAAGGAATAGCTCCTCATCAAATGCAAAACCCTAATTGGATGGTGTTTTTAGCTTATTCAAGAGAAAGTGATAGTGAAGTCGCTCAGTCATGTCCAACTCTTTGCAACTCTAGGCATGGACTGTAGCCTACCAGGCTCCTCAGTCCATGGGATTTTCCAGGCAAGAATACTGGAGTGGGTTGCCATTTCCTTCTCCATATTCAAGAGAAGTACTGTTCAACTATTGAGAAGTTAAAGTGCATATGAGTTTTAAATAATTTTTTTCTTAAAACTGATTACATAATAAAGAATTATTCAATGATCATTGCCCAGTATTTCAAGTGGAGTCACAGATGTTCTATTTTCAGAAAATAATGTTATAAGTAACTGAATGACATAGTGGAAAAATTAGTGGGATTGATGTCAATTGCCTCTTATTAATTATGTAAATACAGAGAAGTTACTTAATGATTTTTTGGCTTTATTTCCATGATCTGTAAAATAAAAGGGATGGCATAACTGCTATCTAAGATAACAGCTCTAAAGGCAGATGGAACTCTGTGATGACTTTTGGCAAAGTAAGCCACAATGCTGATTTGATATTTCCACTCTACACTCAGTGAAGCTCCTAGTATCTAAAAAGTCCACACACTGAAAAAAGGTAAGGAGAAAAGCGTAAGGAATAACAAAAAAATATGAAGCAGTGTGTTCACAGAGTAAGAATTTGGGATAGTCCTTTTGGGTAAAATGATTTTAATCTCCTTCAGTTTTCTTCTTTTAAATGTCACTTATTTTCCTGATTGAGCAAGAGTGATGTGTGTTATTGTTAATGGGTGCCTGCAGTTTGCAAGCACATTTGATTCTAGAGCAATTTAGAGATGAGGCAAAGAACAAAGAGGGGCTGAGTGCTTGACTTGCCTTAATGATATACTTGTATGTGCTTCTGACCCTGGTTGGTATTAGCCAGAAGGTTCTTCCTAAGTTCCACACACCCATCCACTCTCAAGTTCCTCTTCTCTACATATGTAGCACTTTTAAACAACTTGGTGTATCCCTCTATGACACATTGTTCATATGAACTATCCATTGGTCTTGCACTAGAGTGTGAGTTCTTCAGGATCGAGTTTGCATCATATTCACTTTTTATCTCCTCACCTTACCTAATTCAATGCTTGCTACTCAGTGGTTACTCAATAAATAATTCCATGAATGAATTATCAGTGTTTGAAGAACCAGAGTGGAATAAGAAATGATCCATGAGAGGAAAGAAATGGACTTTTATGTTTTAGTCTAGGAGGTCCAGCACAGATAGGAAAGGCAGGAGGAATTCTGAGACAGAAATATAAGTCAGGAATAAAAAAATATGACAATAACTAGAGAACTTCTTGTGCTTCAACTCTTGGGAAACCAAGAGTAGTAGAAGATGAATGTTTCAGTTAGAATATTCTGTTTCCAGTTGCAATAACATTAACTGTATTAACTCTGCAGGTTGACATTAAAAATATACTATACATTTATCTCACATATCTTAGGATACCAAGCTACTTCAAAGTATTAACTTTATCCCATAAATAGTTCACCAAGGGTCATATTTTAGCTCTAATACCCTGAATATCTTCACTTTTGACTTCAAGCTTATCCTTCATGGTGACAAGGTATTTACACTGTGTCAAACACCTCACAGAATGGAATCCAGAGTTAGGAAGAAATAGTTTTCTTCAATATAATATATAGACTGTTTCCTTTCCCCAAAGATATTCATTAGAATTCCCTTCAAAGATTTTTGGCTAGAACTGAATCATGTTCTGATAACTAAACCAATCATGGGCAAGAGGAAAGGGATTACTATGTTTCACTGAAACTAGCCATGATTTCCAGCCTGGAGTTAGGGAGGTATCCAATTTCTCCTGAAATACATGATTCCTAGATTCATGACCAAAACCTAGGTTCCATACAGAAGATAGTTTGGAATATCTGTACCATAGGTAACCGATAGTGATCAACTGAGAAATCCCAACACTGAACTTTTGTCTCGCTGAGCCTGACAAAGAATTATAATGACTCTAAACTTGAAAGGTCTCATCATTTTTATTAAAGTGGTATAACAGTTAATCAGCTATCCATTTGGACTGTCAATACATTCAAAGCATCACAGAAATGGCCAAAATATTCTCTAAGAATGCTGGACTTTATGATTAGGCAATGAACCTATCATCTAGTGTATTGATATCTAAGTCTTGACTACAATTACATTTTTGGCTATGATCCACAGAATGGATCTTAAAATCTTGGCTCTTGTCATATTTGAGCAAGACCTTCTCATGCAGTTCGTATGATTAATGAAGTTCTAATACAGAAATTTAGAGGAATTGAAAAATATATTCTTGCCAAGAAGAGGACAGACATTTCCTCTTCTAATCCAGCCTCTGAAAAGAAAAAGTGAATTGGTCCTAATATGAAAAATACTATTAATTATAAGCATATTTCCAACTCAGTGTTTATCAACTAGGTGACTCAGGCAGAGTTAATTATGAGCAGTTTCAAAGGATGTTAAACGATGTACAGTTTAGGAAAGGAGATTTTACTTGGTGAATTATTTTTTAATTAGCTACTTAGTCAAAGCCAATTTTAAAAAAATTTTAATTAGTGGAAAATTGCTTTATGATGTTGTATTGTTTCTGCCATACAACAATGTGAATCAGTCATAATAATATATATATATATCTCCCCTCTCCACCCCATCCACTATTCTATGTCATCACAGAGCACTAGGCTGTGTTTGCTAGGCTATATAGCAACTTCCCACTATCTATCTATTTTACACATGGTAGTGTATATATGGGCTTCCCAGGTGGTAAAGAATCCGCCTGCCAATGCAGGAGAAGCATGTTTGATCCCTGGGTCAGGAGGATCCCTTGGAGTAGGAAGTGACAACCTGCTCCAGTATTCTTGCCTGGGAAATCCATGGACAGTGGAACCTGGTGGGTTACAGTCCGGGGTGGGAGGGTCACAAAAGAGTCAGACATGACTTAGTGGCCAAACATACACACACACACACACACACACACACACACACACACACACACACTGAATAATCCTTCTAGATGGTAACAAGAAGAAGAACGTCCTGGTCATTTTACACTCCTCCTTACTGAAAAACGGATGCAGTGACCTACCCAGAAAGCATCACCGAATGTAGAAACAGAAATAGGAGTGCCCAGCACTGGAAAAGGGCATTTGTGTTGCTGACCTCCTCTGTGGACCTGAGCGGCTCACTAGATTCCCGCCATGAGTGTGAAGGCAGAAAGCGACTGTGCTAACCTTCCCTTTCCCTAGGTCCCCTGGCATCAGTGCAAAATGGTTTGCTTTTATAAGTTACTATTTTTAAACATATGGTTTAAAACAAAATAAAATAAAGCTCTAAAACACTTCATACTGAGGCTGATGTGGATACCGTCTGATGTTCTGGAGGGACTTTAGGAAAAGTCACCTGGAAACAGAGGGTTCTAGCTCCTCTCCCACTACCTGGCTATATAAATTGTGGAAAACCCCTGAGGGGCCTCAGTTTCCTCACAAGGATAATGGGAAGATCATACAGAGCAACAATCCTTCACCTGAGGTCCAAGGACCCCCAAAGGGCCCATAAGTCAATTTAGAGAGTCTGTGGACATCACATTTTCATTACTACCTAAATGAAATTTAACATTCTCCTCAATCATGAATGTTGTCAACAAATATATATTAGTAGTAGTGCTATCTATAACTTTACTTATAGAAATCACAGATTTTTTCATATCAAACTATAGTTGCTGAAGATGTACTGAAATATAATTTTCTTCATGGCAACTCTGAATTCACCACAACCATTAGATCTGTTGCTAGATCTTGTTACTTAATGTATTAATAAGCTAATATATTACTATATCTCAACTTTATTTTTTTAAATATTTAATAATTACTTTAGTATACTGAGTTTTTTATATGCTTCTGAATTTTATTTTGTGGGGACTAAACCATAGGCTTCTTCACACTATCAAAGTTTATAGGCATGAATGAAGTGAAAAGTCCACACACTTAATAAATTATAAAGGTCTTTTAGTTTCTAAAGCTTCCCTGGTGGCTCAGATGTTAAGCATCTGCCTGCAAAGCAGGAGACCCAGGTTCAATCCCTGGGTTGGGAAGATCCCCTGGAGAAGGAAATGGCAACCTGTTGGGACCAGCCCAACAACGAACCAACTCGAGGGAGTGGTGCCACAGAAGAATAAAGAAAAATAAAACTCAGAAATAAAGTGGGGATCCAGGGGCTGATGCCATTCACAGGCAAAAGCGCAGATCCTAATCCTTGCATGCTTTTCATTGCTAACATCTACTTCCTTGTAAGTGCTCTAGAGATATCTGTTTTTTACAATCTCAGATCGGGGATAAAGATATATAATGCACAGTCCTCAATGTCAAACCTTCAGGCCTTTCTTGACTCTGTTTAGCCCTTCAGCTAGTGACTACCTTTCTCAGTAACTCCCTCAAGGCTCTGGTCATGAGAACAGTCACCAGTGGTTTTCCATCAGTCACGTTAGTACTTCAGCATCATAGTTTTTCCCCGATGTACTTTTTACTGCTCCCAGCCCTTTGCCTGGGGGTAATGAGAAAGTCATTCTTATTTTTCAAAGAAACCCTGTTAGTTACAGCACAGGCCTGTGCATAGCATATCCCCTGCACACCCCACTCCAGTACTCTTGCCTGGAAAATCCCATGGACGAAGGAGCCTGATGGACTACAGTCCGTGGGGTCAGAAAGAGTCGGACACAACTGAGTGACTTCACCTTTTCTTTCTTTAATTTCTAAAAGGAATAACTATAGCTATAAATTCACTAAGTAGAAATTATATTTTACTGAAAATAATTATATAAGAAATAAAACATTTCTTTTTTTCCTTCCAGTTTTATTGTGATACAGCACTGTGTGTGTTTAAGGTATACAGCACAGTGATTTGACTGTCACAATAAATTTAATGAATATCCATCACATCATACAGATCAAAAAATTAAGAAACAGAAAAAAATATCCTTGTGATGAGAGCTTATAAGCTTGACTCTCTTGACAACTTTCACGTAAAATGCTTTGCAGTGTTAATTAAATCTATCATATTGCATATACTGCATCCCTAGTACTTACCTTAGTGGAAGTCTGTATCTTTCGATTGCCTTGGTCCAATTCCCCTTGTCTCCAACCTCTGCCTCTGCTAGGAACAAATGTGATCTCTTTTTCTACAAGTTTGTTTGTTCATCTGCTTGTTTTTGAAGTATAATTGACCTACAACACTATTTTAGTTCCTGGTACATTGCACAGTGATTTGATATCTCTGTACATTTCAAAATTACTACCAAACTAAGTCCAGTTACCATCTGTCACCACACAAAGATGTTACATAATTATTGACTATATTCCTCACAGTGTACATTTCACACCCATGATTCATTTATTTCGTGATGGAAAGTTGGTATCTCTTAATCTCTCTCATCTATCTTTTTGAATCTGACTTTAAAATAAAAAGACAACTCTCTTTAAATCTTGAACAGCTAAACATCTCTTAAAAACACTGTCAATTGCACCATGCCATGTGAATTTCTGAAAAGTTTTAATGAATGTGTTTTGAATGATGTAATTTAAGTTCTTATCTCTTGACTATAACTAGGTTCAAACATTAGTTAAATACTAAATTCAGCCTTTGCCCAGATTTTGTCTTTTGAATTTCTTGTTCTACTAAGTGCACAGGGAACAATCCAGAAACTTTAGAATATGACTGAATGAGTAAATGCTAGAGAATGGATTTTATCCACATTTTTGAAAGAATGAAAGAGGCAAGAAGAAGAGTAAGTGACAAAACAAACAGAACACAAAATCCCAACGTTGGTCCATTTCCACCATCAACAGTGGCTACTGTTAGATTTGTGCTAACTCTTTATTCCTCTCCTGAAAGAACAATAATCTATCTTCAAATCCGCAGGGGATGGAAGAGCACGTTCAACAGGTTTTAATGTAAAGAAAACGGCATGCTTTCTAAGAATATCTGTTTTATAACAGTCATGGTTGTCATCATAAATATGATTAATTAGCTTTTTGTCACCAAGAAGCCTTGTTATTCTGAGACAGTGGCAATGATGAATACGGAAAAGACTTCATCATTCTGTAAAGCTGCAATTTTAAAGAATGTGAATCTTATGATGAAAGAAGAAAGGTGGCTGAATTATGAGCAAACTGCAATTTGACCAATATTGTTTTTCATAATCACTCTTAATATGTCAGCCATATTTCTTCTCTTGCACTAAAGTCATATTTCTTTGAAGTGACAGTAAATTGTTTTTCCTGCCCTTACTCACTTCAATCAGTTGGTGCTGAATGACCAAAATAGAAACCTACACGTTTCAACATACACATTTTCTTTTCTTACACTCTTCAGAGTTATCACTGAAATCAATTCATTTTGGTCACAAACATCTTGCTCTTACTTAATCATTTCTATCACATTTGATGTAATTTACTTTAAGATCTTTCAAACTCAAATATTTTAGAAAGACCAAGGTATGCCCTTTTTTGTTATACTGTGAAGATGCATTTTATTAGCAATAAGATTCTCTTTACTCTCTTTACTTTAAGAGGTCCTAAGTCATATTGCATAGGTTTGTAAAAGAGAATTTATGTGATTTCACTCAATAATGAATCCTTGTATACATTTTTATATTTGTTAATACATATTTTGGATTTAAAGTTTAAGTGTAATTATATAAAATTTTTTATATATTTAATATCTTAATATTGTGCAATTTTCTTCTAATCTGGAAAGTATAATGTCAAAGAAATAACCAATAAGTTATAGTGAAAATGATCATTCTGTTTCTTTTAACTATCAAACATTCTATAGATGTCAGTGAAAAAATACTCAGAGTAAAGGCCGAAAGGTAGTTACCCTTTAAACTCCAGAAATTCATTTATTCAAGTCTTTTTAAAGGTTTTCCTTTCTCCTTTCTGCAAAATCTTTCATGTACTGAATGTGTGCAAAAGAGTATTGAGAGACGACGAAGTGAAAGAAATGCAAAATTTGAAGAGATTAAGTTGAACTGCACTTTCATTTTTAAAAGGAGGTTAGCATAGACATATTTTATAAGCTTTTGGCCTTTTAAGTTAAAAATGAATAAAGTTATTTTTTTTAATTGGCACTGATCTCACTGCAAATGAACCAAAGAAACAAAGAAACAAACAAAAATGAATACCAGCTTATAAATGGGAAGTCATTTGTGTTTTCACATACACGTGTAAGACACCATATTATCATGATAGGCACTTCAGAAGACGTGAAAAGTAGAGAAGAGAGTGGAGCTACACTCAAACGTGCTTACTTCTAGTTGAGGATGACATAAGGCACGAGGAGGGAAATACGGGAGAAGTTCGAATACAATGCTCTCAGTGTTCTCAAAAGAGAAGGGCCACTTCCATCTGGGGATCTGAAGAAACCCGATAAAAGAAGTGACGTCACAACTTGAAATACATCATATTATACTATATAGAAACGAAAAGCATTCATAGTGAATGAAACGAATTGGACAAAATCCAGGAAAATGTGGGTCAAATAGAAAAAAGTAAACATATGTCCTATTTGGGAGGTGCAGATGTATAAAACTAAGTGGTACGAAATGTATTTTGACACATGATCTGCGGAGAGCTCCCAGAGTCTTAGGTGCCAGGAGTGAGGGCTTAGACTCAACTGAGTAAACAGATACGTGAAAGTCTTTGAACAGGAAAATATCATGATTTTTGCAGCATCTTCAATGCTTTATTATGCAGAATATTAACTCTCTATATGTCTCACTTGGAAGAGTTTTCTCTACACCAAGTTCAAGAAGAGCTTCTCTAACAGTATTTTCGGGAAACTTTATTGGGACTTTCCTGGCTGCCCAGTGGCTGAGACTCTATGCTCCCAATGCAGGGAGGCAGAGTTCAAGCCCTGGTCAGGGAACTCCATCACATGACCACACACGTCTCAACTAAAGACCCTGCATGTTGCAACAAAGGTTCTACATGCCACGACTAAGACTTGTCATAGCCAAATAAAGAGAAATATATACATAAAGAGAGAGAATTCCTAAGACTGAAAAAAAGAGACCTTTTAAAAAAATTAAAAAGAAGCTTTATTGTTTTATCATTTCATTTATATCTTGGAACTACCCAGAACTGATTTTTTTCTAGAGGATGTGAGGTAGAGATCAGGCTTTTTTTTTGTCCCCCTTAAATGGAGAGAAATGTTCATCTTTCTAATTTCCTGATTCTTGACACATACTTCACTGTATGATCAAAATGTTCAAGGATATTTGTTAGTAATCAAAACATGAAAAATGAAATGGAATTATTTCTTTTTGCCTGATTGAAAAAGCCTTTTTCAAATATTAGTATTTAATACTTGTGATTTTTTTTAAGTCTTGGCATTGGAGTTACTTCCTGAGAAACTGTTTTGGCATTATCAAATACTTTAAAATATTAATAACTTTTGACTGAGAAATTCTATTTATATTAATATAATCTATTCTGAAAATAGAAAAAGAAAATGGCAAATAAGGGGGGGAGTAGAAAAGAAAGGGGTGGTAAGTGGTTAACAAGATCATTTAAACTTTAACAGGGTAATAAGGAAGGGCTCACTAAAAGGGTGATGTTTGGTTAAAGATGGGAGGGAGGCAAGGAGTTGCCAAATGCTTTTGCCTGGGAAGGAAGCATTCCTAGCGTGGAGGTCCCAAGGTTCTAAGAGTGTGTTTGACTAACAGTGAGATGGCCAGTGAGGGAAAGGAAAGAAGAATTAAGCTGGTTCAGAAAAGAGGCAGGGGCTAGATCAGGTACCTGTTTTAAGACATTATAATGACTCTGGCTTTTACTCTGAATAAGACTGTAACTACTGAAAAGATCTGAATAGAGGTGTGACATAATCTCACATATGATTTCACAGATTTGCTGTGGCTCTTATATCTTGAATAAAAGGAAAGGGACACAGAAAACACCAGACAGAAACTCAATGATCTAGGCCAGAACTGTTGATTTTCCAGACCAAAGTATTAGCAGAGAGATTGGTGAGGAGGGGACACAGACCCTGGATATACTTAGAAGAAGGAGTTAATGGAATTTACAGCTTGGATATGGATACAAGATGGAGTCAGAGAGGTGTCTAAATGACTCCAATGCTTTTGTCCTGAACATTAGAAGAATAATTGCCTTTAAATGAGATGTATGAGACTACAGAAGAAGGTGGGGTGGGGAGTGGACAGGAATTTGAATCTGGCATAAACTTGATGCATCCAAGTGAGTTAGTTGGATGTAAGACTCTGACATTTACAGGAAAGGCCTAGTTTAAAGATGGACACTTAAATACAAGCATGGAGAAGCTATTTAAAACCATGAGTCCAAGTGAGATCACTCAGAGAGTGAGGGTAACAGGGAAGCCAAGTTAGAAGGCAAAGTTGATTCTTAAGCCACATCAACGTCAAAACCTTAGCAATGTGAAGACTATTTGATAGAGGAGATTAGGAAGAACTAAAGAATGACTCATGAGGAAAACCAGAAGAGTCTGGGAATCCGGAAATCAAGAGAACTGAAAATCTGGTCATTTCAGCACAGAGGATAAATTTTCTAATGATATAATCCAATAACAAACAAATACCTTTATGTATGGGGCTTCCCTGTAGCTCAGATGGTAAAGAATCTGCCTGCAATGCAGGAGTCCTGGGCTCAATCTTTGGGTCGAGAAGATCCCTTAGAGGAGGGAACGGCAACTCACTCCAGTGTTCTTATTTGGAGAATCCCAAGGACAGAGGAGCCTGGAGGGCTCCAGTCTATGGGGTCACAAGGAGACAGACACAACTGAGTGACTAACACTATTACTACCTTTATATAACCATTTTTTAAAAATCTCATGCTTTGTACACCTGAAACTAATATTATAAATCAACTATACCTCAATTTAAAAAGTCATATGTTTTGGATGTTACTACATGATGGAGGAAAAATGCTCCTTATCAAAGAAGAAAACAAGATATCAACTATGATCCTCATTCTGAAAAGTCAATATGTATGATGCATATTTAAATAGAAAAAAATGACTGAAAAGGATTACACCAAAAACGACTGAAAAGGATTTTCTTTGAGTGGCAGGATTATAGACAATTTAATTTTTTCTATATTTCCCATATTTCCTACAAAATATAAGATAAAATGAATATTTCTTTCATAAACATGATTAAACCAAGTCACGGAGTTTAAGAATTTAAAGAGGGCATTATAGTTCTTCTGTTCATATTCAAATGAAACTCATCTTCGAGCTAAATATCATTACATATACTTTTCTGTTTATATCATGTACACACATACAACACAACACACACACACACACACACACACACACACACACACATGTCTTTGGGCCAAAACACTTGAGAAGAAGGTGCAAGTGCTTTAACACTTTATTTCTAACAACTTCAACATGAATCTTCTAGGAACAAGGATATTCTCCTGAAACTATCTCACTCAAGCATTTAGCACCAATGCAGTAACACTGCCAAGTACAGACTAAAATTCATATTTCACGAAGTCGCCCCAATTGGTTTTAAAAGTCTTTAATTTTCAGTTAATCCATCACTCAATCTATGGTCACACAACTTGCTTTTAGTTGCCATGTCCCTGTGTCCCTTTTATCTCTTTTAATCGAGACAAATTCTTTTTTTTTTTTTTTCCACCTCTGTTTCTATCTGGTCTTTCATGACATGGAGAGGTTTTGAAGAATTCAGGTCTGTTTTTCTGTAGAATGTCCAGAGTCTTTCCTTTTGATTGGACTCTGGAAAATGGCAGGAATCTCTCCTCATAATATCACATCAGGTCTCATTATTAGTGACGGTAAATTTGACGACTTGATTAAGAGGATATTGCCAGATCTACCCACTGGAAAAGTGCCTTTTTCCTTTTGTAACTAGTAAGTAATTTGTGGAGTGACACTTTGAGAGTGGGGCAGCTAGTTTCCAAATAACTTCTCATTCATTGCTTTTAGTATCTTCTCAGTTCAGTTCAGTCACTCTGTCACGTCAGGCTCTTTGTGATCCCTTGGAATGCAGCACACCAGGCCTCCCTGTCCATCACCAACTCCCGGAGTTTGCTCAAACCCATGTCCATCAAGTTGGTGAGGCCATCCAACCATCTCATCCTCTGGTGTCCCCTTGTCCTCCTGCCTTCAATCTTCCCCAGCAACAGGGTCTCCTCCAATGAGTCAGTTCTTCATATAAGGTGGCCAAAGTATCGGAATTTCAGCTTCAGCATCAGTCCTTCTACTGAATATTCAGGTCTGATTTCCTTTAGGATTGACGTGTAGGATCTCCTTGCAGTACAAGGGACTCTTAAGAGTCTTCTCCAACACCACAATTCAAAAGCAGCAGTTCTTCAGTGCTCAGCTTTCTTTATGGTCCAACTCTCACACCCATACATAACTACTGGAAAAAAACAGAGCTTTGACTAGATAGACACCTTTGTTGGCAAAGTAATGTTTGGTTTCAAATACACTGTCTAGGTTTGTCACAGTTTTTGCTTTTTTCCCCCCTAAGTGGCAAGTGTCTTTTAATTTCATAGCTGTGGTCACCATCAGCAGTGATTTGGAGCCCAAGAAAATAAAGTCTGTCACTATTTTCATTGTTTCCCCATCTATCGGTGAAGCACAAGCTGGAATCAAGATTGCCGGGAGAAAAACTCAGATATGTAGATGACACCACCTTTACGGCAGAAAGCAAAGAAGATCTAAAGAGCCTCTTGAGGAAAGTGAAAGAGAAGAGTGAAAAAGCTGGCTTAAAACTAAACATTCAGAAAACTAAGATCATGGCATCTGGTCCCATCACCTCATGGCAAATAGATGGGAAACAATGGAAACAGTGACAGATTTTACTTTGGGGGGCTCCAAAATCACTGCAGATGGCTACTGCAGCCATGCAATTAAAAGATGATTGCTCCTTGGGAGAAAAGCTATGACCAACCTAGACAGCTTATAAAAAAGCAGAGACATTACTTTGCCAACAAAGGTCTGTTTAGTCAAAGCTATGGTTTTTCCAGTAGTCATGCATGGATATGACAGTTGGACTATAAAGAAAGCTAAACGCTGAAGAATTGATAATTTGGAACTGTGGTGTTGGAGAAGACTCTTGAGAGTCCATTGAACTGCAAGGAGATCAAACCAGTCAATCCCATAGGAAATCAGTCCTGAATATTCATTGGAAGGACTGATGCTGAAGCTGAAACTCCAATACTTTTGCCACCTGATGCAAAGAAGTGGCTCATTTGAAAAGACCCTGATGCAGGGGAAGATAGAAGGTAGGAGGAGAAGGGGATAGCAGAGGATGAGATGGTTGAATGGCATCACCGACTTAATGGACATGAATTTGAGTAAACTCCGGGGAGTTGGTGATGGAAACGGAAGACAGGAGTGCTGCAGTCCATGGGGTCATAAAGAGTCAGACACGACTGAGCGACCGAACTACACTGAACTGAACTGATGGAAAGCTATCATCTTCGTTTTTGGAATGTTGAGTTTTAAACCAGGTTTTTCCACTCTCCTCTTTCACTTTCATCAAAAGGTTCTTTAATTTCTGTTTGCTTTCTGCCATAATGGTGGTGTCATCTACATATCTGAGGTTATTTATATTTCTCCCAGCAATCTTGATTCAAGCTTGTGCTTCATTCAGCCCGGCATTTCTCATGATGTACTCTGCATATAAGTTAAATAAGCAGGGTAACAATATACAGCCTTGACCTACTCTTTTTTGTATTTGGAACCAGTCCATTGTTCCATGTCCACTTCTAACTGTTGCTTCCTGAGCTGCATACAGATTTCTCAAGAGGCAGGTCAGGTGGTCTGGTATGCCCATCTCTTTCAGAATTTTCCACAGTTTATTGTGATCCACAGAGTCAAAGGCTTTGGCATGGTCAATAAAGCAGATATAGATGTTTTTCTGGAACTCTTTTGCTTTTTTGATGATCCAGAGGATGTTGGCAATTTGATCTCTGGTTCCTCTGTCTTTTCTAAAACCTGCTTGAACATCTGGAAGTTCACGGTTCATTATTGCTGAAGCCAGGCTTGGAGAATTTTGAGCATTACTTTGCTAGCCTATGAGATGAATGCATATGTGTGGTAGTTTGAGCATTCTTTGGGATTGCCTTTCTTTGGGATTGGAATGAAAACTGACCTTTTCCAGTCCTGTGGCCACTGCTGAGTTTTCCAAATTTGCTGGCATATTGAGTGCAGCACTTTCACAGCATCATCTTTCAGGATTTGAAATAGTTCAACTGGAATTCCATCACCTCCACTAGCTTTGTTTGTAGTGATGCTTCCTAAGGCCCACTTGGCTTCCCATTCCAGGATGTCTGGCTCTAGGTGAGTGATCACACCATCATGATTGTCTGGGTCATGAAGATGTTTTTTGTACAGTTCTTCTGTGTATTGTTGCCACCTCTTCTTAATATCTTCTGCTTCTGTTAGGTCCATACCATTCCTGTCCTTTATTGTGCCCATCTTTGCATGAAATGTTCCCTTGGTATCTCTGATTTTCTTGAAGAGATTTCTAGTTTTTCCCATTCTATTGTTTTCCTCTATTTCTTTGTATTGTTCACGTAGGAAGGTTTTCTTGTCTCTCCTTGCTATTCTTTGAAAACCTGCATTCAAATGGGTATATCTTTCCTTTTTTGTTTTGCCTTTTGCTTCTCTTCTTTTCTCAGCTATTTTTAAGGCTTCCTCAGACAGCCATTTTGCCTCTTTGCATTTCTTTTTCTTTGGGATGTTTTTGATTACCACCTTCTGTACAAGGTTATAAACCTCTGTCCATAGTTCTTCAGGCACTCTACCAGATCTAATCCCTTGAATCTATTTATCACTTCCACTGTATAATCCTGTGGGAGTTGATTTAGGTCATACCTGAATGGTCTAGTGGTTTTCCCTACTTTCTTCAATACAAGTCTGAAAATTGCAATAAGGAGTTCATGATCAGAGCCACAGTCAGCTCCCAGTCTTTTTTTTTTTTTTTTTTTTTTTTGGTGACTGTATAGAGCTCCAACTTCAGCTGCAAAAATACAATCAGTCTGATTTCGGGATTGATCATCTGGTGATGTCCATGTGTAGAGTCCTCTCTTGTGTTGTTGGAAGTGGGTGTTTGCTATGACCAGTATATTCTCTCTTAACAGAATAACTTAACAGAATATAATTTGCCCTTCTTCATTCTTCATTCTGTACAGTACATTCTATACATTCTTCATTCTTCATTCTGTACATTCTTCTTCATTCTATACTCCAAGGCCAAAGTTGCCTGTTATTCCAGGTATCTCTTGACCTCCTACTTTTGCATTCTTGTCCCCTATGATGAAAAGAACATCTTTTTTGGTGTTAGTTTTATAAGGTCTTCATAGAACCATTCAACTGCAGCTTCTTTGGCATTAGTGGTTGGGGCACAGACTTGGATTACTGTGATATTGAATCTCCTCAGTTTGTTTCCAAATGGCACTTTTTGAATTATTTTCTCAGCATGCATGTTAACTTCTAAGATATAAGATCACCTACACCTCCTCTAGTTTCTCTTTCTTCTTTTCCTTCCTCCTTCCTTTCCTTCTTCTTACAATTTCATCCCTTCTCCCTTCCTTCAGGTGGCTGGCAGAGTTGGCTGCCCTAACATCGCAGGGCTGAGGTCCTGTTCTCTGAGCAGTCACTCTGCTCTCAGAGCTGCCTGTAGTTGCTCGCTGTTCATTTGATTTGTGGGTTGGTGTGTTTGTTTGTTTTTGCCATGTGGCTATCTCCAAAAGCATTACAATCTCCTTTTTCAAGCCAACATGGGAGGATGTATCTTTCCAGTAGGTTAAGATAGTGTTATATAATATAGTATAACATAAAAGCTAATTACATTAGTACCCTGTCAACTGTGTTACAGAAACTTGCCTTACTAAGAGAGTGGCATTTCATCAATATTGCCATAGTCTATTGGACAAAAAGGAAGTCATAGCTTCTGCCCACTCACAAGGAATTAGATAGTTTACAGAGAATAAAGATGGAGGTCACTCTGGGGTTTGTCCTCCATGCATGTTGTTTTCATTAATATTAACTTTTTTAAAAAAAATAGAATTTTTACAAATTTTGTTTCTAACCAAAGTGATCATTTATATTTCTATTTACATAGTCATTTACAAAGCTTTTGTTATTAATTTCTGCATCTTATTGCATTGTGATTAGAAAAAAAATTTTTTTTTTTAACATTTCTAGTCTATGGAACTTACTGATACTTTCACTGTGATCAATATATTGCTTTTTGCTGTTTTTGCTTGTTTGTTTGTTTTTAATAGTATATGGGTGCTTGATAGGAAAACAGACTATCAGAAAACTATAGACTGTAGCCCACCAAGTTCCTCTGTCCATGGGATTCTCCCAGGTAAGAACACCAGAGTGGGTTGCCATGCCCTCCTCTAGGGGATCTTCCTGACCCAGGGATCAAACCTGTGCCTCTTGCAGCTCCTGAATTGCAGGCAGATTCTTTACCACTGAGCCATTGGGGAAGGTCCTTACTTAGTACATTCTTTAGTTATTCTATATTCATATTTTCTTCCACTTCACTTAGGTTGAACTGACATGATTTTTTAATTAAGACTTTATGTTTTTCTCTAATAATTGGCAGTGCTGAACATCTTTTCATGTGCCTCTGAGACATCTGTATGTCTTCTTTTGAGAAATGTCCATTTAATTCTTCTGTCTGTTTTTTGATTGCATTGTTGGTTTCTATGGTATTTGAGCTGCATGAGCTTGTTTGTAAATTTTGAAGACTAATTGTTAATCAAAAGTACAACAAGGTATCATTTCACACCAGTCAGAATAGCCATCAACAAAAAATATACAAACAATAAATGCTGGAGAGGTTGTGGAGAAAAGGGAACCCTTCTGCACTGTTGGTGAGAATATAAATTGGTACAGTTACTATGGAGAACAGTAGGGATGTTCCTTAACAAAACTGAAAATAGAGCTACCATATGATGTAGCAATCCAACTCTTAGGCATATATCCTGGAAAAAAAAATTTGGTTTGATAGTATACATGCACCCCAATGTTCACTGACTACTGACGATAGCCAAGACATGGAAGCAACCTAAATGTCCATCGACAGATGAATAGATAAAGAAGATCTGGTGTATATACAATGGGATATTATACAATGAACTATTACTCAGTCAAAAAAGAGTAAAATAATGCCATTTACAGCAACAGGATGGATCTGGAGATTATCATACTAGGTGAAGTAATTCAGACAAGAGACAAATATCAGTTGATATCACTTATATGCAGAATCTAAAGAAATGATACTAATGAACTTATCTACAAAAGAGAAACAGACTCACAGACTTAGAGAATGAATTTTTGGATACCAGAGGGAAGGGGGTGGGGGAGAAGGATGGTCTGAGAGCTTGGGATTCACATGTATACACTAGAATATTTAAAATAGATAACCAACAAAATTCTATTGGATAGCACAGGGAACTCTGCTCATGTTATGTAATAACCTAAAGGGGAAAATAATTTGAAAAAGAATGGAAAAGAGAAAAAAATGTGTAAATGACATCACCAGTTGAGGGCAGGGGAGATGTTATGTTTGTAAAGCAGCTTATGTTCACAGCAAAATTGAAAGGAAGGTACAGAAATTTCTCTGCAACATGAATTGTCTTCATCATTATCAACATCGCCCACCAGAGTGGTATAAATGTTACAACTAAATTATAAACTTACACAGACACATCACAACCACGCAAAGTTCATAGTTTGTATCATGGTTTACTGTTAGTGCTGGACATTCTGTTGGTTTGAACAAATGTGTGATGACATGTTAACTATCATTCTGATAACACAGAGCATTTTAACAGCCCTAAAAAAAATTGCTCTGTGCCCAGCCTATTCATTCCTTCCCTTCCCTCGACCAACCCCTTGAAACCACTGATGTTTATTTACTGCGTCCATAGTTTTGCCTTTTTCAGTATGTCATACTGTTGGAATCATATAGTATTTAGGGTTTTCATATTGGTTTCTTTCACTTGGCAATATGCATTTAAGTTTCCTCCAAGTCTTTTTATGGCTCAAAGGACTTTTCTTTTTAATGTTGAATAATATTCCATTGTTTAATATTTAATAAACCAAAGTTAATTTATCCATTTATCTATTGAAAGACATATTGATTGCTCCCAAATTTTGGCAATTATGAGGTTATTACGAACATTGGTGTACACATTTTGGGGCCTCCCCTGGTGACCCAGACAGTAAAAAGTCTGCCTGCAGTGTGGGAGAGAGACCCGGGTTCAGTCCCTGGGTGGGAAGATACCCTGGAGAAGGGGAAGGCTATCCACTCCAGTATTCTTGCCTGGAGAATTCCATGGACAGATGAGCCTGGAGGGCTATAGATTTTTGTACAGACATGAGTGTAACAACTACTTTGGTAAATATCAGGGGCGCAATTGTTGGGTCATTTGGTAACTGTAGTTTTGTAAGAAACTGAAAAACTCTTCAAACACGGCTGCACCATTTTGCATCATCAGCAATGACCGAGTCTCTACTGCTCCACATTCTCACTGGCATTTGCTGCTGTTAATGTCCTGGACATTGGCCATTATAATTCGTGCGCAAAGGTATCTTGTTTTTTAAATTTGCCTTTCTCTGATGACATGACGGAGAAGGCAATGGCAACCCACTCCAGTACTTTTGCCTGGAAAATCCCGGGAACGGGGGAGCCTGGTGCGCTGCCGTCTATGGGGTCGCACAGAGTTGGACACGACTAAAGTGACTTAGCAGCAGCAGCAGCAGATGACATATGATGTGGAGCATCTTTTCATATGCTTATTTGCCAGATGTATATCTTCTTTGGAGAGAGATCACTTAAGGTCTTCGGTCAGTTTTTAAATCAAGTTGTTTGATTTCTCATTGTTGAGTTTTAAGAGTTCACTGTATATTTATAGGCAGTCTCTTATCAGACATGTCTTTTGAAAACGCTTTTTATTCCCAGTCTCTGGCTGGTCTTCTCATTCTCTTGCTGACAGTGATGTAGGGACTAATATTAGGTTACCTCTTCTTCTTTTTGAACATATTTCCTATATAACGTTATTTATAGATACACACAATTGTCATGCTTTCATTGTGGACTGTGGATTTCATCATTAAAACATTATCTTTTTATATTTAGTCTTCAAACTTGAATACTAATGATCTAGATTGTTTGATATCTGAATCACAGAGCCTGTTTCCACCTGCCTGGTTTACCTTTTCCTGCCCTGTTGTTTGTAGACTTTCTGAATTACTTTGTTTCAGGTATAAATCTTGTATACATTGCGGACTTGTGACTTGCCTTGTGAGACATTTGAAAATATTTTTTATAAATTAGTTAAGGAGATTTACATTTATTAGTATGACTAATTTGGTCTCAACTATTTCATATTGTTTTTATGTTATATATATTTACTGTGATTCTCTATGTGACCCATTTTTTCGTGCTTTGTATCTTGACTCTGTCTCTTTGTATTGGTACATATGTATACGTGTTTTCATTAATGAATATGCATTTATATGGGTATACACACACATATATTTATCTTCATTTTCTTATTTGAAATATCAACTTTATACTTTTGACTCCCACCTAATATTTATGTAACAGTAAATTATTTAACTTCCTCTATTCTCTTCCCATATTTTTAGTTGCAATATTTTTACTTTGTGAGACCATATAACATTTCTCTCACATTTCCTTGATTTTTCTATATACAATTAATCACATTGAATAATCACCAACAGTTCTTTTGCCAGTTTCTCTAGTTATCTTCTGATTGAATGGGGCTTGTCTCCTAAGTAGATATATAAGAATGACCACCTGATTA
Source organism: Muntiacus reevesi (assembly GCF_963930625.1). Taxonomy (NCBI): domain Eukaryota; kingdom Metazoa; phylum Chordata; class Mammalia; order Artiodactyla; family Cervidae; genus Muntiacus; species Muntiacus reevesi. The sequence continues at coordinate 5,515,132 of NC_089264.1, forward strand.
CAATTTTCTTTGAGTTCTTACAAGTTTAAAACTCATTTTCTATACTTTTGACATTGAAAGGACAGGTTGGATATAAAATCCTAAGTTAGTTATTTTCTAAGTAATTAGAAATAATCATTATTTCTAATAATTTTCTCTAATAATTTCTAATTATTTCTAAATATTTAGAAATAATAATTTTCAATTATTAAAAAAATACTGCTGCACTGGTTTTGATTTTTATGTTGCTGTTAGTTAATAAATTGTATGTCAATATGATTTTCTTTTTATTTGTCACTGACTTGGCCTGAAGTTCTTAATTATTTTCTCTGTCTTTAAAGTCTTTCAGTCAATTTTTCCTGACTACATGATTTAATCTTTAATGTCAAGATTCATTCTTTCACTCATTTCTGAACATTTTCTTGTAGTTTCCATCTTTATGCTTTTCTTCTACAGATATTTTAACTATTTGAGAGTTGGATCTTCTTCGTGTATCTTCTATGCCAATCACAATCTTTCCCCAATCACGGTCCTTCTGATCATATTTACCTCTTCCTGCTTATGCCTGTGTGCCTGCTAGTCGTGTCGGCTCTTTGTGATCCTCTAGACTGTAGCAGACCAGGCTCCTCTGTTCATGGGATTCTGCAGGCAGGAATACTGGAGTGGGTGGCAATGCCTCCTCCAGGGGGTCTTCATTTTTATACTCACTATCTTGTCTGTTCTCATGCCTTTTCTTAAAAACTCTGCTTGTATTCTTCAGGCAAATTAATTCTTCCATGAGCATCCTATAATTCAGTGTAAATTGTTTATATATATTTTTCTTTTTCTACTGTTCCTTTTCTCCTTACTTCAATCAACAGATATGCAGATGACACCACCCTCGTAGCAGAAAGTGAAGAGGAACCTAAGACCCTCTAGATGAAGGTGAAAGAGGAGAGGGAAAATGTTGGCTTAAAACTCAACATTTAAGAAATTAATCATGGCATCTGGTGCCATCACTACATGGCAAATAGATGGAGGAACAATGGAAACAGTGACAGACTACTTTTTTGGGCTCCAAAATCACTGCAGATGGTGACTGCAGCCACGAAATTAAAAGGTGCCTGATACTTGAAAGGAAAGCTATGACCAACCTAGACAGCATATAAAAAGCAGAGACATTCTCTTGTCAACAAAGGTCTGTCTAGTCAAAGCTATGGTTTTTCCAGTAGTCATGTATGGATGTGATAGTTGGACCATAAACAAGGTTGAATGCCAAAGAATTGATGATTTTGCTGTGGTGTTAAAGACTCTTGAGAGTCCCTTGGCCTGCAAGGAGACCCAACCAGTCCATCCTAAAGGAAATCAGTCCTGAATATTCATTGGAAGGACTGATGCTGAAGCTGAAACTCTAATACTTTGGCCACCTGATGTGAAGAACTGACTCATTTGAAAAGACCCTGATGCTGGGAAAGATTGAAGGCAGGAGAAGAAGAGGACGACAGAGGAAGAGATGAGTGGATGGTATCACTGACTCAATGGACATGAGTTTGAGCAAGCTCCAGGAGATGGAGATAGGGAAGCCTGGTGTGCTGCAGTCCATGGGGTTCCAAAGAGTCAGACAGGACTGAGCAACTGAACAAAAATAATAAATGTGCTTTTAAGGTCCAAGTCTTTTCTTAACTTTTGACATTTGACTAGGGCCCTTTTTCGTGTTTGATAATTCTTCTTTTAGTACCTTGATTCAGCTTTTATGTTACATCTTAACTTTCTTTGGTCTCTAGGTTGGTACTGGAAGTATAATTCTTATCAGCTAAAATGTTTTGTTTCCTATTTGCTGCATCTTTCAATAATAATTTTGTATGAATATAATCTGCCATTATTTATTTCATAATGTTTCATTTTCCTATATGAGCAACAAGATTATGAGCAAACTAGAGAGCAAGGTTTTGTTTCATGTACTGTGGTTCTTACATCAGGAATAGTCTCTTCTATTAGTTCAGTGAATTATACATTCGTCATTGTGCTTAGTCGCTCAGTCATGTCCAGCTCTTTGAGACCTCATGGACTATAGCCCACCAGGCTCCTCTGTCTATGGGGATTCTCCAGGCAAAAACATTGGTGTGGTTTGCCATGCCCTCCTCCAGGGGATCTTCCCAAGCCAAGGACAGAACCCAGGTCGCCTGCATTGCAGGCGGATTCTTTACCAGTGTTCTGAGCCATCAGGGAATATACTCGTTAACAAATGGCACTGTTTATAGGGCAGGAAAAAGAGAGATATCACATGCCTGTTTTGCGATTTTCTTTTGTTTCTTCAGGATAATGTCGTTTCCAGATTTTTCTTTTTACTTCCCCTTTATCACAAAACCTCCTGAAGGTTGGCACAGCCTCCCGAGTACTCCATTCTTCTCCAAACCACTGCCTCCTATGTAACTCTTTTTATTTCCTTTCTTTTGAACAATAATACCAAGTGCTGATTTGTCTCAGTCTTTTTCTTAGTGACCCACTCAGGATGGGACTTTTTCTTTTTGGGTGTGACCGTATCCATGTTGGGTAGATCCTTCACATTCCTCTCCTCTTTTCCACACAATCTTTACTGACTTTTTGATCTGGGGTGGTTAGATTCCAAGATGGTTTCCTGAATTGAGGCATTTATTTGCCTATTAGATGTAATATTAAGTTTTTAAATAGGGTCTATCTCTTGGTTTTTATATGCATGGATCATAAGCCATTAAGGGACTTGCATGCTCTTCTTAGAGATTTCTGTAGTTTCTGGAGGACACATGTAAATATTTAAATTATCGTGACTTCTAGTAACCCAGAGAAATCTAAAAACTTTCCCTCATTTTCTCTCTCTCTCTCTCGTTTTTTGGAATGAAAGTAAACTTTTATTTTTTTATTTTTATATTTTGTTTTTCCCCCCCCCATTTATTTTAATTCGTTGGAGGCTAATTACTTTACAATATTGTAGTGGTTCTTGCCATACATTGACATGAATCAACCATGGATTTACATGTGTTCCCAATCCTGATACCCCTCCCACCTCCCTCTCCATACCATCCCTCTGGGTCTTCCCAGTGCACCAGGCCTGAGCACCTGTCTCATGCCTCCAACCTGGGCTGGTGATCGGTTTCACCCTTGATAGTATACTTGTTTCAACGCTGTTCTCTCTGAACATCCCACCCTCGCCTTCTCCCACAGAGTCTAAAAGTCTGTTCTGTACATCTGTGTCTCTTTTTCTGTTTTGAATATAGGGTTATCATTACCATCTTTTAAAATTCCATATATATGCATTAGTATACTGTATTGGTCTTTATCTTTCTGGCTTACTTCACTCTGTATAATGGGCTCCAGTTTCATCCATCTCATCAGAACTGATTCAAATGAATTCTTTTTAATGGCTGAGTAATATTCCATGGTGTGTATGTACCACAGCTTCCTTATCCATTGTCTGCTGATGGGCATCTAGGTTGCTTCCATGTCCTGGCTATTATAAACAGTGCTGCGATGAACATTGGGGTGCACGTGTCTCTTTCAGATCTGGTTTCCTCCGTGTGTATACCCAGGAGTGGGATTGCTGGGTCATATGGCAGTTCTATTTCCAGTTTTTTAAGGAATCTCCACACTGTTCTCCATAGCGGCTGTACTAGTTTGCATTCCCACCAACAGTGTAAGAGGGTTCCCTTTTCTCCACACCCTCTCCAGCATTTATTGCTTGTAGACTTTTGGATAGCAGCCATCCTGACTGGCGTGTAATGGTACCTCATTGTGGTTTTGATTTGCATTTCTCTGATAATGAGTGATGTTGCACATCTTTTCATGTGTTTGTTAGCTATCTGTATGTCTTCTTTGGAGAAATGTCTGTTTAGTTCTTGGGCCCATTTTTTGATTTGGTCATTTACTTTTCTGGAATTGAGCTTCAGGAGTTGCTTGTATATTTTTGAGATTAACCCTTTCTCTGTTTCTTCATTTGATATAATTTTCTCCCATTCTGAAGGCTGTCTTTTCACCTTGCTTATAGTTTCCTTTGTTGTGCAAAAGCTTTTAAGTTTCATTAGGTCCCATTTGTTTATTTTTGCTTTTATTTCCAATATTCTGGGAGGTGGGTCATAGAGGATCCTGCTGTGATTTATGTTGGAGAGTGTTTTGCTTATGTTCTCCTCTAGGAGGTTTATAGTTTCTGGTCTTAATCTATTTTGAGTTTATTTTTGTGTATGGTGTTAGAAAGTGTTCTAGTTTCATTCTTTTACAAATGGTTGACCAGTTTTCCCAGCACCACTTGTTAAAGAGGTTGTCTATTTTCCATTGTATATCCTTGCCTCCTTTGTCAAAGATAAGGTGTCCATAGGTACAAGGATTTATCTCTGGGCTTTCTATTTTGTTCCATTAATCTATATTTCTGTCTTTGTGCCAGTACCATACTGTCTTGATGACTGTGGCTTTGTAGTAGAGCCTGAAGTCAGGAAGTTGATTCCTCCAGTTCCATTCTTCTTTCTCAAGATTGCTTTGGCTATTCGAGGTTTTTTTGTATTTCCATACAAATTGTGAAACTATTTGTTCTAGTTCTGTGAAGAATACCATTGGTAGCTTGATAGGGATTGCACTGAATCTATAGATTGCTTTGGCTAGTATACTCATTTTCACAATATTCTTCCAATCCATGAACACAGTATGTTTCTCCATCTGGTTGTGTCCTCTTTGATTTCTTTCATCAGTGTTTTATAGTTTTCTATGTCTAGGTCTTTTGTTTGTTTAGGTAGATATACTCCTAACTATTTATTCTTTTTGTTGCAATGGTGAATGGTATTGTTTCCTTCATTTCTCTTTCTGTTTTCTCATTGTTAGTGTATAGGAATGCAAGGGATTTTTGTGTGTTAATTTTATATCCTGCAACTTTACTATATTCATTGATTAGCTCTAGTAATTTTCTGGAAGAGCCTTTAGGGTTTTCTATGTAGAGGATCATGTCATCTGCAAACAGTGAGAGTTTCACTTCTTCTTTTCCTATCTGGATTCCTTTCATTTCTTTTTCTGCTCTGATTTTTGTGGCCAAAACTTCCAAAACTATGTTGAATAGTAGTGGTGAGAGTGGGCACCCTTGTCTTTTTCCTGATGTTAGGGGAAATGCTTTCAATTTTCCACCATTGAGGATAATGTTTGCTGTGGGTTTGTCATATATAGCTTTTATTATGTTGAGGTATGATCCTTCTATTCCTGTTTTCTGGAGAGTTTTTATCATAAATGGATGTTAAATTTTTTCAAAGGCTTTTTCTGCATCTATTGAGATAATCATATGGTTTTTATCTTTCAATTTGTTAATGTGATATATACATTGATTGATTTGCAGATATTAAAGAATCCTTGCATTCCTGGGATAAAGCCCACTTGGTTATGATGTATGATCTTTTTAATATGTTGTTGGATTCTGTTTGCCAGAATTTTGTTAAGGAGTTTTGCATCTATGTTCATCAGTGATATTGGCCTGTAGTTTTCTTTTTTTGTGGCATCTTTGTCTGGTTTTGGAATTAGGGTGATGGTGGCCTCATAGAATGAGTTTGGAAGTTTACCTTCTTCTGCAATTTTCTGGAAGAGTTTGAGTAAGATAGGTGTTAGCTCTTCTCTAAGTTTTTGGTAGAATTCAGCTGTGAAGCCATCTGGTCCTGGGCTTTTCTTTGCTGGAAGATTTCTGATTACAGTTTTTATTTCCTTGCTTGTGATGGTTCTGTTAAGATCTTCTATTTCTTCCTGGTTCAGTTTTGGAAAGTTATACTTTTCTAAGAACTTGTCCATTTCTTTCAAGTTGTCCATTATATTGGCATAGAGCTGCTGGTAGTAGTCTCTTATGATCCTTTGTATTTCAGTGTTGTCTGTTGTGATCTCTCCATTTTCATTTCTAATTTTGTTGATTTGGTTCTTCTCCCTTTGTTTCTTGATGAGTCTGGCTAACGGTTTGTCAATTTTGTTTATCTTTTCAAAAAACCAGCTTTTAGCTTTGCTGATTTTTGCTATGGTCTCTTTTGTTTCTTTTGCATTTATTTCTGCCCTGACTTTTAAGGTTTCTTTCCTTCTACTAACCCTGGGGTTCTTCATTTCTTCCTTCTCTAGTTGCTTGAGGTGTAGAGTTAGGTTATTTATTTGACTTTTTCTTGTTTCTTGAGGTAAGCCTGTAATGCTATGAACCTTCCCCTTAGCACAGCTTTTACAGTGTCCCATAGGTTTTGGGTTGTTGTGTTTTCATTTTCATTTGTTTCTATGCATATTTTGATTTGTTTTTTTATCTCTTCTATGATTTGTTGGTTATTCAGAAGCGTGTTATTTAGCCTCTATATGTTTGAATTTTTAATAGTTTTTTCCCTGCAATTGAGATCTAGTCTTACTGCACTGTGGTCAGAAAAGATGACTGGAATTATTTCAATTTTTTTGAATTTACCAAGGATCGATTTATGGCCCAGGATGTGATCTATTCTGGAGAAGGTTCCGTGTGCACTTGAGAAAAAGGTGAAATTGATTGTTTTGGGGTGAAATGTCCTATAGATATCAATTAGGTTTAGCTGGTCCATTGTGTCATTTAAAGTTTGTGTTTCCTTGTTAACTTTCTGTTTAGTTGGTCTATCCATAGGTGTGAGTGGGGTATTAAAGTCTCTCACTATTATGGTGTTATTGTTAATTTCCCCTTTCATACTTGTTAGCATTTGCCTTACATATTGTGGTGCTCTTATGTTGGGTGCATATATACTTATAATTGTTATATCTTCTTCTTGGATTGATCCTTTGATCATTATGAAGTGTCCTTCTTTGTCTCTTTGCACAGCCTTTATTTTAAAGTCTCTTTTATTTGAGTATTGCAACTCCTGCTCTCTTTTGGTCTCCATTTGCATGAAATATTTTTTTCCAGCCCTTCACTTTTAGTCTGTATGTGTCTCTTGTTTTGAGGTGGGTCTCTTGTAGACAGCATATATAGGGGTCTTGTTTTTGTATCCATTCAGCCAGTCTTTGTCTTTTGGTTGGGGCATTCAACCCATTTACATTTAAGGTAATTATTGATAGATATGGTCCCGTTGCCACTTACTCTGTTGTTTTGGGTTCACGTTTATACAACCTTTCTGTCTTCTGTCTAGAGAAGATCATTTAGCATTTCTTGAAGAGCTGGTTTGGTGGTGCTGAATTCTCTCAGCTTTTGCTTGTTTGTAAAATTTTTGAATTCTCCTTCATATCTGAATGAGATCCTTGCTGGGTACAGTAATCTAGGTTGTAGGTTATTCTCTTTCATTACCTTAAGTATGTCCTGCCATTCCCTTCTGGCCTGGAGGGTTTCTATTGATAGATCAGCTGTTATCCTTATGGGAATCCCTTTGTGTGTTATTTGTTATTTCTCCCTTGCAGCTTTTAGTATTTGTTCTTTGTGTTTGATCTTTGTTAATTTGATTAATATTCGCCTTGGGTTTATCCTGTTTGGGACTCTCTGGGTTTCTTGGACCTGTGTAACTATTTCCTTCCCCATTTTAGGGAAGTTTTCAGCTATTATCTCCTCAAGTATTTTCTCATGGCCTTTTTGTCTTCTTCTTCTGGGACTCCTATGATTCGAATGTTGGGGCGTTTCACCTTGTCCCAGAGGTCCCTGAGGTTGTCCTCATTTCTTTTGATTCTTTTTTCTTTTTTCCTCTCTGCTTCATTTATTTCCAACATTTTATCTTCTACCTCACTTATCCTATCTTCTGCCTCCGTTATTCTACTCTTGGTTCCCTCCAGAGTATTTTTTATCTCATTTATTGCATGATTCATTTTTAACTGACTCTTTTTTATTTCTTCTAGGTCCTTGTTAAACATTGCTTGCATCATCTCAATCCTTGTCTCCAGGCTACTTATCTGTTACTCCATTTTGTTTTCAAGATTTTGGATCATTTTTATTATCATTATTCTAAATTCTTTTTCAGGTAGATTCCCTATCTCCTCCTTTTTGTTTGGCTTGGTGGGCATTTTTCATGTTCCTTTACCTGTTGGGTATTTCTCTGCCTTTTCATCTTGTTTAGACTGTTGTTTGGAGTGGCCTTTCTGTATTCTGGTGGTCTGTGGTTCCTTTTTATTGTGGAGGTTTCTCTCAGTGGGTGGGGTTGGACAATTTGGTTGTCAAGGTTTCTTGGTTAGGGAAGATTGCATCGGTGTTCTGGTGCATGGAGCTGGATTTCTTCTCTCTGGAGAGCAATGGAGTGTTCAGTAGAGAGTTTTGAGATGGGTCTATGTGTTTGGTGTGACTTTGGGCAGCCTGTATGTTGACACTAAAGGCTATGTTCCTGAGTTGCTGAAGAATTTGCATGGTATGACTTGCTCTGGAACTTATTGGGTCTTGGGTGGTGGTTGGTTTCAGTGTAGGTATGGAGACTTTTGGATGATTTCTTATTACTTAATGTTCCCTGTAGTCAGGAGTTCTCTGGTGTCTCACGTTTTGGACTTAAGTCTCCTGCCTCTGGCTTTCAGTTTTATTCTTCCAGTAGCCTCAAGGCTTCTCCAACTATACAGCACTGATAATAAAACTTCTAGGTTAATGGTGAAAAGATTCTCCCCCGTGGGGGACACCCAGAGAGGTTCACAGAGTTACATGAAGAAGGGGAGAGGGAGGAAGTAGTAGAGATGAGCAGCAAGGGGAGAAAAAGGGGGACTTAAGAGGAGAGAGACAGATCTATGCAGTACTCTGTTCCCTAAGTGTTCTCCATAGCCCAGAACACCCACAGAGATTCACAGAATTGGACTGAGAAGAGAAAGGGGAGGAAGGAAATAGAGGTGATCTGTGGGAGGAAAAGCCGAGTCAAAAGGGGGAAAGAGTAATCATCACACTCCTGAGTAAAAATGGGTACTGAATAATGGATTCTTAAATGTCCAAAATTGATATCACATACTGAAAAACAAAGATTAAATACCTAGAGTAGAGGTTAGACTCTTAAAAATATTAAAAACAAAAACACAAAAAAATTTAAGAAATATATGTGAAGTTCACTTTAAAAATAGGGCCTTTTATTTTTTGCAAGATTATAGTGAAATGAAAATGAAAAGTAAGGACTAATAGAGGAGTAATAGAGGACTTTAAAAGAAAATAAAAGAAAGAAAAAAAGAAAAAATAAATTTTAAATTAAAAAAATAGTAAAAATATATGAAAATGAAAATTAAGGAGTAATAGGGAATTTTAAAAGAAAACAAAAGAGAAAAAATTAAGAAAAGAAAAAAAATTTTTTTAATTAAAAAAATAGTAAAAATATATCTAGGAATTTCTCTGGAGCTGTTGTGGGCAGTGTGGGTTTGGTTCAGTTTCCGATAGCTCCTTGTTACAGCTTACACTTCTTGATATCTATAGGCCCCTTCCGGTATAGTCGGTGTTACCTACAAGGCTTTTAATCTGTTGCACCGGTCACTTCTGAAGCGGTTCCCTTTGTTTAATTGGCTTCTGTTTGCAGGACTCTTCAGTGTCTAATTTCCGCCCCGACACAGGTGGGCAGAGGTGGTCTCTTGTTCAGTTGTGCTGCGGGGAGGGAGGGGAGCTGCAGACAAATTTCCCGGGTGTGTGGGGGCACTCTCAGTGTTCCGGCCACACTGGGTTTGCCCCTGCTCGCGGTGTGTGCTCTCCCCGTCTACACTGCTCAGGCTCCCGGCTGCTCTATAGCGAGCAGGCCCTGCCTTGCACAGTTCCCGTTTTTGGGTCCTCCACACAAGCGCGGACTCGGTTGGGCCTGCGTCTTGTGCCTTCCCCGCCCAGCAGCTCAGGCAGCCAGGAGCCTGACGGGCGCACTCTCCCCGGAGCGGTGCGCCTTCACCCCTCCGCGGCCCCAGCCTCGGTTTCTGCGCGCGCTGGTCTGGTCGGGTGCGCCTTGGGTCTGTTCTGGGGAGCTGGTCTCTAGCCACGACCCTCCCGGTGTATGTCGACCATCCAGAATCTCAGGAAGTCTTTGGTTAGAGACTGGAAGCCTGTCTGCAGTTTGGTAGGGGTACCGGTCTCTGGGGCCGACTTTGCCCCTTTCCCCGCCCCCCTGCCTCCTGCCTCCAGCGGGGGATGGGCCGGTCTGCAGCCCAGCCGGCTAGCTCTTCTCTGGAATTACTCAGTCCTTTGTTCTGCCAAAGGTCGGCAGTGTGTTCAGTTAGCGTTAGCGCACTTTTCGCAGGTTAATTTTCTCTCTCTCTTGCTATGCCACAGTTCAAGTTGCTATCTCACGTTAGCTCCCTCCGATTGCCCTTAGGGCATTCAGGCCTGGTCCTTACCCTAAGCAATACCGCCTGCTCCTCTCCGTTCCATCCCCACTTGCTGGTGGCGGATGTGAGCGTCTGGGATACTTTTCTGCTGGGAGTTGCTTTCAGGCATGTAATCTGTGGGTTTTATTTATTTTTCCTCCCAGTTAGGTTGCCCTCTGAGATTCAAAAACTTCCCCCAGACCCGCCAGTGAGAGGGTTTCCTGGTGTTTGGAAACTTCCTCTATTACGACTCCCTTCCCGGGACGGGTCTCCATCCCTAGCTCTTTTGTCTCTCTTTTTATCTTTTATATTTTGTCCTACCTCCTTTGGAAGACAATGGGCTGCTTTTCTGGGGACCTGATGTCCTCTGCTAGCGGTCAGAAGTTGTTTTGTGCAGTTTGCTCAGCGTTCAAATGTTCTTTCGATGAATTTGTAGGGGAGAAAAGTGGTCTCCCTGTCCTATTCCTCCACCATCTTAGCTCCTCAATCCCTGATTTTCTTGAACAACATAATTTTTGAGTATAGATTAGTTCAAGCAATGTATTTAAATAATCATCTGCATTTGACATTTTGTTAAAGTTCTAAAAAGTTTTTGTGTGCTGTCTTTTATTATACATACCTTGTCTGGTACCCAAATTTAATTGAACCCTTCTAAAAATGATTAAAATTGCTTTTGTCTAATGCTTTACCATGTAGTCACGTTTTGTTTTGTATTCATAAATGAAAAACATGAGCAAAATTGGGTGAAGAGAGAAAAAAACAAAAAAAAACAAAAAAACCCTGAGGACAAACATCAATGACAGGGAGTAAAGTTTCTAAATCTAGAACTTGGCAGTCTCCATCATGGGCCAGCTTCTGGTTTGTTCTCAGTTGCCTCGGGGTGCCTCCAAACTTTGAAGTTATCCTGTTCACCAGCTGTTTACTTCTCGGGAGGAAGCAGCTACTTTTCTTCCTAAATAAAGTTAAATCACTAAATCCAAAAATTTGAGAAATTAGCAGTGATTTCTCACAGTTTCATTACATAATAATGAACTCATAAGAGTTTTATGTAGAAATCTATGTTTGCCTTTCTTCACTGAGTACATTTATATATTTTGTATTTTTAGACAAATAAACACATCAAAAATGATTCTGTATTTGATATAACTGAACCACCTGAAAATGATCTGATATATAAAATAATAACATTTTATATTTCAGGAACACAGGCACCAAGTCCTTGTATTCTTCCATTGTTCTTAATGCTGTCTATTGAAAATGTCATTTAAAAATTATCCAGCTTCTTAAGCTCAATATTCTAAAGTCAGTTCTTTGATGTAGCAAACACTACTCCATACTTGATTGGCAACATGAACACTGAGAATTGCCAATGTACTCATTAAACAAAGTGCTTTAAAAATATATTTGGCCTTCACACTATTCAAAAAAAAAAAATGCTTCAATAAAAGCATGCCAAAATAACAACGTTTCAGTTGTTTATCTGACAGCCAAGATTAATGAATGTTTCCTTACTAAGAATTTCTTCTGGATATCATGATGCTCTGATGTTTGTATATTCAGGCCTCAAAAAAAGTTTCCTCATGTTTTCTATTAGTTTAATTTTGTGGGTGACATGTCACAAGACTCTCGAATTATAGTCATGTATAGGATTTCAGGGGTGAAGAATGGGTGGAAGGGGATTGTGTGTTTAGTTTGGGTTTTGGGCATAGGGTCACTATTAGTATATTTGAAAAAGCCTTTTCTGTTATTTATATACTTTGGCTATAAAAACAAATATGTATTCTTTTATTCTCTTATCCTCATTGGCATTGATTCATAGCTATCTGAGAGGTTTTAAATGACCATTAAAACATCAGAAATAAGTGGGTGTTGAAATACAATGCAGCTGCTTGATGACTTTAACTATTTATTGTTTTATTTGCATGTGTCCATGCAATTAATTTAAACATCATTGATTATTGTACAGAGAGCTTACTATGAACCAGGCATTAAGTCTTTACATATTTTAATTAATACAATTTTTGCAACACAAGACAGACACTATTATTAGCCTATTATACACAGGTGGAAACTGAGGCACGGAATTTAAATAAGTCACAAGACAGCATACATAGTACAGACAGGATGGAATTCATGAGGTCTTACTCCAGTCTGCCTGTCTCAGATTGTAGTGGGGACTTACCTGACTGAACTAAAATTTACCATGACCCCTCTGGGATGAAACTCCTTGAGACACATGATTAGAGTAACTATACAATTTATCTTCCATATTAGGATGCATGAGTTAAAGGAGGTGCTAAATTAATGTCTCAAATTATTTTTTCTTACCAAAAATTTACCATGTTGATAAACTTATAAAATGGCTCTATTTAGGAAAAATTTTCAACAATCAAATTATATCTATATATTAAAAATAGCCAGAAGAGAACAGAAATTACTCAGCCTCTCTACTCCTAACCTCTGCTCCTGCTGCTAAGTCACTTCAGTCATGTCCGACCCTGTGTGACCCCATAGACGGCAGCCCACCAGGCTCCCCCATCCCTGGGATTCTCAAGGCAAGAACACTGGAGTGGGTTGCCATTTCCTTCTCCGGTGTGTGAAAGTGAAAAGTGAAAGTGAAGTTGCCCAGTCGTGTCCGACTGGTAGCAACCGGATGGACTGCTGCCCACCAGGCTCCTCCGTCCATGGGATTTTCCAGGCAAGAGTACTGGAGTGGGGCGCCATTGCCGTCTCCAACTCCTAACCTTTAATCTCCTTCTATCACTTTGGGCAGAGATTGGATGGGGCAAAGAGATGGGGGAAAAAAAATGTATGTATCCATGTATATGGCATGCTACAAAACATGTATATGGATACATTTTCTTATATTTAATGTTACTTAACAAATTTTATTATAACACTATCTCATCAGTATTTTATTGAATAATATTTTTTTCATTAGTTACAATTTTTTTCATAAAAATATTTTCAAAGTTTTCAAAATAATACATTGTGGTCAATAAATTTTAAATCGGTAACAAATTTCACTGTCCTTTTACTATAAGCCATGATATTTCTCATTGAAAAAAATAAGCTCCCTAAAGTTACTGGTTATGATCAGAGAAAGTTCTGCTAATTGGAGACTAGTATTAATTTGTGTATGTTTGTGAGGATGAAGTATCTTTCTTTGAGGGAGATTTTACCTGATGAAATTCATTAAATTGGTTCTCTCTATTCAAGATTCATTTGAAACTATAGTTGCTGCAATCATTTATTTTTTTATTTTTTTTTTGCTGCAATCTTTTAGACCTTCTTAATTTTATTTCCTTATGTATAGGATAGAAATCCATCAACTTAAAGCCCCATCAAAATATTCATTTCCTAAGGTGAAATATTCAAAAGCAGGGTTATACAATTTCAACATTAAATCTAATATACCATGTAAGCTCATAATTTGCTCAGTTGATCTCTTTTTTTGGTAATAAAAAACATTTAAATGATTCTTTTTTCAAGTGTGTTTTTATTAATTGAGATTTAACAAAAGCTTCAAAAGATGAACTCTTAGCTCTCCATTTGCTGAAGGTTTTTGTTAAAATTTTCTGATTCGAAAAAACAGAAACAAACTTTAGATTTGCTTACAAAAAAAAAGATGAATACCAATGTATACATGTTGTTTTGTAAAATAATTCTCCTGAAGCATCCACATTTTAAAAGTTCAAATGATAATGCGCAGCAAAGAAAGTACTTGCTGTCATACTGATGTGTGATAATCGAGTCAGTCTGAGCTTTGTCTTAAAAAGAGCTGTTCAGTTATTCTAACTCTGTTTATAACCAACACTGCAAATTTTCTCAAACTACAACTTCTACTTCCTCCAACTCTCAGTTCAGTTCAGTTCAGTTGCTTCGACTCTTTGTAACCCCATGGACTGGAGCATGCCAGGCCTCCCTGTCCATCACCAACTCCCGGAGTTTACTCAAACCCATGTCCATTGAGTCGGTGATGCCATCCAACCATCTCATCCTCTGTCGTCTCCTCCTCCTCCCACCTTCTATCTTTCCCAGCATCAGGGTCTTTTCAAATGAGTCAGTCCTTTACATCAGGTGGCCAAAGTATTGGAGTTTCAGTTTCAACATCAGCCCTTCCAATGAATATTCAGGACTGATCTCCTTTAGGATGGACTGGTTGGATCTCCTTGCAGTCCAAGGGACTCTCAAGAGTCTTCTCCAACACCACAGTTCAAAAGTATCAATTCTTTGGTGCTCAGCTTTCTTCACAGTCCAACTCTCACATCCATGCATGACCACTGGAAAAACCATAACCTTGACCAGACGTACCTTTGTTGGCAAACTTATGTCTCTACAGTGATTTTGGAGCCCAAGAAAATAAAGTCTGTCACTGTTGTTTTCCAATTATATCAAGATATAATTGTGCAATATGTTGTAATTATGTAATAATAATGTATTATTTATTGATATGTAACATTATATAAGTTTAAAGTGTATAACAGTGTTGCTTTAATATACATATATTGTAATATGATTACCACCATAACATTACTTAGCATTTCCATCATGTTACATAATTATCATTTCTTTCTCATAGTGAGAACATTTAAAATGTAGTCTCTTGGCAATCTGAAGTATACACTACAGGATTGTTAACTATATTTACACTGTTGTATTAGATCCCAAGACCTTCTAACTGGAAGTTTGCGCCCTTTCCCCAGGATCTCCCCAGCTCCCCCACCTCCCAGGCCCTAGTAACTGACCTTCTCTCTGTTTCCAGGAGTTCAGCTATCATGACAAGATTTCCTTTCTCATGACTAAATAATATTTTACTGTGTATATATATATATATATATATATATATATATATATATACCATATCTTCTTTATCTGTGCATCTGTTGATGGTCACTTAGGTTGTTTCTATATTTTGACTATTATGAGTAATGTTCCAATGAACACAAAAGTGCAGATAGCTCTACAAGAGTGATTCATTTTCTTCATATATATATATGCAGAAAAGTGATATCTGGGTTATGTGGTAGTTCTATTTTTTATTTTTTGAGGAAACCCCATACAGTTTTTCATAGTTGCTATGCCAATATTCATTTCCTTCAACAGTGCATAAGGGTTCCTCTTCCTTCCACATTCTTGCCAACACTTGTCATCTCTGCTCCTTTTGATGATGTGTGTATGCTCAGTCACTCAGCTGTGTCTGACTGTGGCCCCATGGACTACAGCCTGTCAGGTTCCTTTTTCTACGCAGTTTTCCAGGCAAGAATACTGGAGTGGGTTGCCATTCTTCTCCAGGAGATCTTCTTGATCCAGGGATCAAACCCACATCTCCTGCATTGGCAGGAGGATTTTTTTTTTTTTTTTTAACCACTGAGTCACCTGGGAAACCCTTTTTGATGACAGCTGCCTTGTAAGTGTGAGGTTGATTTGCATTTCCCTCATGATTACTAATGTTGAGTATCTTCTTATATACCTATTGTCCATGTGGATAGTTTCTTTGGAAAAATGCAACTATGTTTCTACGGAAAAATGAAACTAAGTTCCTCTGCCCATTTAAAATTGGATGTTTATTTTTGTTAGAGTTATATGAATTCTTTCTACATCAGATATAATTTGAAAATATTTTCCCCATTTTGTAGGCTGTCTTTTAATTTTGTTGATTATTTCTTTTTAGTTTGATGTATTTCCACCTACTAAAATTTGCTCTTGTTGTTTGTGCTTTTGATTTCATATTAAAAAAATCATTGCCAAAACCAATGTCAAGGACCTTTCACCTATGTTGTCTTCTAGTAGTTTTGCAGTTTCAGATCTTGTGTTTACATCTTTAATCCACTTCATGTTAATATTTTAAAGCCATATAAGATGTCAATTACATTTTTCTGCATGTGGTTATCCAGTTTTCCCAATATCATTTATTAAAGAAAATAACCTTTCCCCATTGACTGTTCTTGAATCTCTTGTAAAATATTAGTTGACCATATAAATCGGTTTTCTTCTGGGTTCTTGATTCTTCCATTGCCCTAATGTTGCTATTTTTATGCCAGTACCATACTGTTTTAATTACTATAGCATTGGAGTACACAGTTTGTATTCAGATAGTGTGATGACTCCAGCTTTGCTATTCTTTCTCAGGATTGCTTTGGCTATTTGAGTTCTTTTGTGATTTCATACTTCAACTTCTATTTTTATTGATAGAATATCTTAGCTGCAGTCAATGCAACTATGAATTATATGTGTATCGTAACCAATCCCAAGCATATTCATGTCCAGTTGTTTCTTAATGTAGCAGAACATTGTTTTTAGAATGACAATATATTAATACTCCATCCAAATGTGAATCTGTATTCTCACAGCAAAGCACAATTTATTTCTTCAAAATTGAGTACATTAGTTGAATTTACAATTATGTCAGATTGCTTAACTACAGAATAATCTTCCAAAATTTTACTTTGATTCCAGGAATTGGATTAAAAATAATTAAGTCATCATTGGACTTCATCAATGTTCTCTTCTGATATAATTTATGTTTAGAAAATTATTCTGTTACTAGACAACATATTAATTATTACTTCTTATTTCATACATGCACAAAGAACTTGAAATAAAAAAATAAGTGAAATTTATATAGAAGGGCTTTGTATGGAAAAAAAATTAAAATGCTCCACCCAATGACACATAAACCCACCTTCTTTGTCTGACCATGTTGAATAAGTTTCTTTGGGCGTGGTTGTTTAGAAACATTAATAACTGCTAAGTTTTGAAGCATTTACTGATACTTTTCAAATTTATATCTTCTGGTTTTCCTATGGCCAGTAAGATTAGGATAGTCCTCTGAAAGATGTGAAGTGTCAGGAAATTACATTAATGTGTTCATAATTAAGCTTTGTGAAAAAAAAATCAGTACTCAATTTTTGATTAAACATGTTCCCTTTTACTTTAGATCACTATTTTTGAAGCATATCATGGACAAAAAAATTAGCAAATAATTGAATAGCTAAGCACTTATAAATTATACCAGAAATAAATTTCATACCACATACAGTGAGAGAACTCTCTGTTGCTGTCTGGAGGTTCAGCTAGCCTCCATCCCTCACTTAGTTCACAAACTCTTTTCTTCTCCATGTTTCTCATCTCATGGACTGACAGCTGGCTCTTTTGCTTCTCTCAAATGGCACAGTTCCGTGGTACACCACTAGATGCTGCTCCCAGGAATTAGTTTGAATCTGAGCACTCTTCAGTTTATCGAGTGGCCTACATGCTCTTCTTAAAATATAGGCGTTAACAGGTGTTAACTAATTGATGCTGCATTTGATAAAGATTGGAAAATACAAGGTGTATTTATGATCAACTTCCAAAAGTATGTTAAAGATTTAACTGTGTTTGCTAAACAAGTCCTTACAGAAGCTTACAGGTAAAGTGGAAGTCCATCAAACCCATCCTGGCCTATTTTAAGGCAATTATAACAATAATAGCTGGTTAAAATTTTTAAAAATCTTACTGACAGAACACTGTGATGAAATGCATAAACTAGGTTTATCCCAGTCAAAACAGGATTATTGTCACCTGAATACTACATATATAAATGGATTCACAGCACAAGCCACTGATTCTCAGAGTAGGGAGCTGGTGGGAGGGCAATTCACACAAGAGGAGAAGGTTGGCTAAGACAGACACCCTGATAGACTTGTCTAGGGACAAGGTGCTCTCAGAATTCAGAGCAAGGCAGAGACTGCAGTGGCAAACAGCCATGGAGTGGAAAAGATAGGCTCTCAGTGGCCAGAAAAGCCTGGGGTGAGAATTTTCAGTAAGGAGAAAAGTTGAGTCTCACATAGTAGAGAGAGAAACTCTGTGCTCTGTCCAAATCATAACCTTGGTCTTCGCAGCTAACAGGAATAAATCAAGCCTCCCTTTGTTTATAATCCATGATCTTGTGTCCAGTGACTGTCAGTGTTACAGTTACCATCTGAGTCACCAGATGGTAACTAAAGTCCCAAAGATGAATATCTATTTTAAATGCGGAGCCTATTTTCTTCATTGCTATGGCTTTGTTCCTGTTCATAAAACATTGTTGTTATTAATTGAATCATTATTTTCATGCCTCGCTGACTTAGAACATAAACAAATATCAAGGGAACAACACCTCTCATTTCCATAGCAACAAATTAAAAGTAAATATTGGTCATTTAACCATTTCCTTCCCCCATGCATGACCACAAATAAGCACAGTATATCCCTGATTTCACCCTGAGAAGAGACAGAATCAAGAATGAATGTTCCATATTTACAGAACAGTTGGTGAACAGTTGGAGCAGTAAAGAGGTTTGTGGAGAGAGTGGAGTGAGGTTTTAAGTTTTGTTGGACCCAGATTTGAGAGGTGTAAGTAAACACTGGAGAATTTTGAACCTGAGAATAATGGGAGAGAATGAAATTTACAAAAAATTCACCTGTCAGTCCCTTGCAGGATGCAATTGGAGAGATAATAAAGAAAATGACACAGGGGACCCAAAGCCAGTGCCCTGTGACAACTGAGACGTGTGGGGTGGGGAGCAAAGTGGAAGGGAGGCTCAGGAGGGAGGAGGCATTTGCACACCTAGTGTTGATACATGTTGATGTTGACGTGTGGCAAAATCATCACAATATTGCAGATGAACTGTCTTTTAATTTAAAAAGATATTAAATAAAGATGAGAAAGGGAAGTCTGGTAAGTTATACAGTTCTGTGGATACCAAGATGAGGCAGAAAGTGAGCAAGTTAGTTCACTAAATTATTTACAAGATACAGTACCCTCCCCCTATAAATATTTATTTCCCATGTTTGAGAAATTTATCCAAACTCTAGACTGGAGTATGAGTTTACATTTTAAAAAATCTATGACTTACTAAAACTTAAAGAATATTTATTATCTAGAACTTAATCTAAGTTAATCTAAGCTTCTTTTCTTAGAAATAACAGCTTTTTCTGTTATTTAAATGAGAAATAAACAGCTTTAGTCTAGATCTCTAGGAATTACCATGCTAAAAAGCCTTTTGTGTTTCTGCACATCACACACTTCTAGGGATAGAGAGCACTCCAAACTATCTTCATATGTCTAAAGAGAAGGGAGCCTTAGGTATCTTGAGCAGCATTTTTTCATGGGAAAGCTCTTCCCGTCCTCTTCCCACTCCTCTGCCCCCACCTTCTCCCCTCCTCCTTCCCCCAGCTCCTCTTTCTCTTTGCCCTCTTCCTCTCCTTCCTCCTTTTTCTTCTTTCACAACTTTTAAGAAATATATGCACCTCTGTTTGGTACAGTGGCGACACACGGATGCGTATTGAACCATGCTCAACACAGCTGCAAGAAGAAGCCTAGAGAAAGCGAGTCAGGCTGCATCCCTCCTCTGCTGAGAGCCCTGTGCGGCTCCTTCTCACTTTGAGGAAGCGCATGGCTTTTGAAATGACCTAAAAGATATACAGAACAGACTTTGGGACTCTGTGGGAGAAGACGAGGGTGGGATGTTCTGAGAGAATAACATTAAAACAAGTATACTATCAAGGGTGAAAGAGACCACCAGCCCAGGTTGGATGCATGAGACAAGTGCTCGGGGCTGGTGCACTGGGAAGACCCAGAGGGATGGGATGGGGAACACATGTAAATTCATGGCTGATTCATGTCAATGTATGGCAAAACCACTACAATATTGTAAAGTAATTAGCCTCCAACTAATAAAGATAAATGAAAAAAAAAAAAAGAATGTTCTCCCCTAGAAATTCCTAGGACTCAATCATTTCTTTCAGAACTTTCCTTAAATGCCG
The DNA here is from genome assembly GCF_963930625.1 of Muntiacus reevesi. Taxonomy (NCBI): domain Eukaryota; kingdom Metazoa; phylum Chordata; class Mammalia; order Artiodactyla; family Cervidae; genus Muntiacus; species Muntiacus reevesi. Next base: position 5,535,094 of record NC_089264.1, read on the forward strand.
CCTTCTCAGTAAATATACTTGACCATCCTATTTTGAAATACAGCCCTCTGTCTTCTCCTTTCCTACTGTAATTTCTCCCTAACTGTTGTCACAATTTAACTTGCTATATGCATATATCAATTACGTAATTTATCATTTGTCTCTCTGAACTAGAATGCAACTTAAGTAACTAAGAAATAAATAGTTCAATTAACTAGTATATTCATAATCACTCAGTAAAATAATTAGGCTAGTGCAAAAGCTATTTTTCATACATTTTCATAGTTTTATACTATTACACAACGTACACATATTCTCAGATCATGTTCTATACACACACAGGTATACTCATACACATACATAATATATCCACTCTGGACCATTTAAAAAATATGCCAATTTTGTCTTTGCATTGTGTTTCTTTAATATGATAACTAGAATTTAACCTCATATTAAATTTGTCTCCATCATGGAATGTCCTAATATCTAATAATCTTTAATGGATTTCAACAATTTAAGCCCTTTTGATGAAAATAGTATATAGTGTATGGTACCCAATATGCACTAATTTAAGAATAAATAGTACTCATAGTAGTGGTGTCAAAAGTAGTAGCAGTAATCAGAAGAATATTATATCAAAATTATATGTATATGCATTATATGAGTATATGTATGAAACTGGATCAAATTTAGTAAAAAAATATTATGCACAGACTTCCCTTGTAGCTCAGGTAGTAAAGAATCTGCCTGCAAGGCAGGAGACCTGAATTAAATCCCTGGGTGGGGAAGATCCCCTGGAGTAGGAAATGGCAACCCACTCCAGTATCCTTGCTTGGAGAATTCCATGGACAGAGGAGCCTGGCAAGCTACAGTCCATGGGGTCGCAAAGAGTCAGACCTGACTAAGCAACTAACACACACATACAAAATTGAATTTTTAAAATTTCATTTTCTGTTTCTCTTTGAGTATAACTAGTTAATTCTTGAATTTATAATAAGAGACTATAAGGATAGGATCTATATTTCCATTCCTTCTCTTTTACATGAAATTTATCATGTCCCGTGGTTTCAATTATCACCTCTATTTGTAGAATTCACAGTCTATTTGTTTAATCGTGACCGCTACCATGAACTCCAGTATCACATTTCTAATTGCCTACAGGGAATTTCAACTTGGGAGTCAGCGGATCACTGCAAACTCACCAGAATCTATTATTACCGGCCAACTAATTTGCTCCTCCTCCATTTACTCAAAAAAAAAAAAAAGCATCCTGATTTATCTTCCATGTATTTCAGCATTGGAAATCTTCTTTATAAGCATCCTAAGTCTTCTGCTAATTCTTCCTGAGTATTTATTTTCTTAATTAATTCCCTCATTTCCATTTGTACATACCTTCACCTTCCACACTGTGTAGTTATGATCATTTTTAATTATTTCATCTATCTTTTTTCTCTTCTCTTCTCTCTCTTAACTATTTCTCAAAATTTTAGATAGATGTATTTTCAAAATGTACATGACTTTGGTCATGTTATTTTGGTCAGAAATTTTCAAAAAGATACTTTTGGAAAAAATTCTAACTCTATAACAAAATTTTTTAAATTTATGACATTCTGTTATTAAACATGGGGTTGCAAAGAGCCAGAAATGACAGCAACTAAGACTTAACTTTCTGCATATGTTACATTTGCCTCTGCAAAAACAGAGTTGGGTTCTATAATCTCTTATATCTTGATCACCAAAAATTAGACAAATTTATAACATATTTTAGCATATAATGTGCTGATTCTTGGTTGCTATTTAACTATTTGACATCCCCAAACCACAAGCTCATTAGAAGCAGACATTATAGGTATACCTCTGTCTTAGCAACATAGTTCTACATGCAGAGTAAAGGCAAAATTTTTAAAAAGGTTTAGAATTAGTAAAAATCTCAGATATGTCAGCTGCCATACTTGATAGCCCTTGATAACAGTTGATTACCAATTAACCTACTGACACCAGGATACTGATCTGCTGAGAGTCAAGCGTCTGAAACTCTGAAAAGAATTATGATTTCTGAGACTCAGGAAATACCGTCCTGAATCACAGGGAAAGTTTAGTCAATATAAAAAGGAAAGATATGAGAAGTGAAGTGGCTCCCTTTTCTCTTACAACTTGTTCTCCCAGCATGACATCCACAGATTCATCAGTGTGACCCCTCTCTCCCTTTCATCCATGTCTTTGTCCCCACTGTTCCCATGTTTATCTATTCCAATTACTTTTGTGTACAACTGTTTTCTTTGATAACTAGAAAAACTAGAGTAATTATGAATTACAAGTATTCTAACACTAGAAAGCACTCTGAAAAAAGTACTCTGACAGAATGCCAGAACACTTATGAGCACAGCTGAATTATCACAGCTTTGGGAAATCCATTCATGTAAATACCCTCCTGCTGAGCACATACCATATACAAAGGAAGATGCTAGCAGCAAAAATATGGCGATGATTCAACCTTGTCCCTGAGGGCCTCATCTGGTTGGATACTCATTAGATCTATATCACTGTGGTTACTAGGTCTATACCATGCATTAGACTTATGTAGGCAAAGAGAAATATACCATAAAATTTCAAAGGAGATCACAATTATAAACAAAGAGGGAAAATCAAGAAAGCCTCTGTGAAAGACTGGTGGGATTTTAACGGGGGCCCAGGATGGAAAAGATGTCAGAGGTGGGAGTAAGTGAGTAAAGATCTGGAGTAGAAGCCCAGATGAAGGACAAGCAAAGGCTGACATAGACACATACTGTGCAATGCCTTGGATCTAAAATAGCTTTGAAATGGAAAAGAATTCACACAGGCGCTTTAGTAGGCATTCCATCATCAGTCCAAAGTTCTCTTTAAACTTTTGGTACAATCCACTTTCTGGATACTAAATCACATTATGACTAATGTTCACACCACTGTCTCACAGGTTGTCTGCTGCACATTAAACTAACTCTTGCTCTGAACTCAAAATTGCTTATTCTTCCTAATGAAAGCTACATCCTCAATTTTGTTGTACTTTTCATTAAATGTATACAAACTGTTTAGTCCAGAAGCTAATGATTTTTTGGGGGGTTTTCTTTTTAATTTCTAAATAATTTTCCATTAAAAAAGAACATAGAGTGGAGGGAACACAGAGATGAAAAGATTTTTTTAAAAAACCATTTAATTGCTATTTTTTTGAATCTCTATTTGCCCTTCCTTTAGCATTACATGCTATATGTGTGTGTGTATGCACCCATGCATGTGTGTGTGAAAGAGACAGACTGATTCAAAGTTAACATGCATTAAAACTAAGAGCCTCACAGATCAGGACAAATGATAAAGACTTAATTGCATGATGAAATTTTCTTTGCAATCTCAGTTTTTTAAAAGGGGGTGAAGAGAAAGAAGAGTAACTAATATTTTCTTAGGGCATTTATATAGCTTCATCTTAATTTTTGGAAAGTCTCATGAAGACTGTAAAGTGGTTTCAGTGACATCATGGAAAGCTGCTCCCTTAACCTGTTTTCTGATTCTTTCCATATTGCCTCTAAAATCTATGATGAAAAGGTCTTCCTGGTGCTCTCTGGACAGACAAGGAAAAAGAAAGATGAGAAAGTGCCCCAGAGAGTCTGGTACCTTATTTTTGTGAGTTAATTATGTAGTCTTTTTAAAAGTAAACTGCTATTCTGCTATTTAGCAGTCCTTTTCTCTGTACCTGATTCATCATTGATCACGTGGAACGACAATGCTTCTGTGTTTTGCAAGTTTGTTGAAAGACTGTAATACAGAAATCTCCCTGTTTCAATATTCACTGAAGGAAATAATTAAATTAATTATCTTTAAAACATTGTTATAATGAAAATAATCTCCCTACCAACAACTCAGGAAGTCTCAAATGAGAATTGGATAGCACACATTTTCAAGTTTAAACAATGAAATGGACTCTTAACCTTTCTGATTTCATCTAAGGATCTCGCTTCCCATTGTGTTCTTAATTTGATCCCATTGCTTATGACATTTTTGGACTTCAAGTGTGGTTTCACAGTTTGGATGAACTGCCAGATTTGGCACTGAATAAGTTACTAAAACAAAGAGGAGGAAAAAAACAAACCACTTTTTGTTCCTAGGATCAAGGGAATTTGAAAGACTATGGATGTATTAATGCTAATACATATGTGTAAATTTGTGAAGGAAAATATTTAACATTTATTTGTGTTTATTTGTTTCTATAGTAATGACTGCAGATATCTCATATTTCTTATTTATTTGCTTTGTTAATGTTGCCAAAAAATATCACCTCAGTTGTTAATCATCGCTATATTAAAATGCATAGACATAACAACAAAGGAGAGATTTTATGTTTAGAGTGATGTCTATCCGTGAAGCTGGCCAATACTCAACTAATATTCTAACTTAGAAAACATTCAGAGAGAGGTACATATTTCCTTTTCAATCAAAAGGGCACAAGTCTTATCAGTCATATTATACATTTCCTCCTCCTTCTATATTCCTCTACCATTCTCAATTTAATCATGTACAGGTAGATTAAATGCCTCATTGATGTATGCTGGAAGGTAAAAACATCATTACAAATGTATGCAAAAATTACAGAATCACAGATTTTTCTCTACATGGAAACTTTATGATAAATACAGATTTGTTCCATAAGCTCAAACAGTGTGAACTTGAAAAAAGCTGATTTCCTTTTTCCAATGAGCAGACAAAAATATTTTTCTTTGACAATTTAAATACATAAAACTTTAGGAGAATCATGCATTGTGCATTAAGTAGCAAATATACTTATGATAAAGTAGGACTTAATGGGCTGTATTTACTTTCAGATGTACAGAATAAACCCAGGTGTCCCACATTGCAGGAGGATTCTTTTTTTTTTTAATGTCTAGCATTGTTTTATGTATTTTTTTGTTGAGGTATATTTCACCTATTACAGAATTAACCATTATAAAGGGTACAAGTCAGTGGAATTTAGGGTATTTATCATGTTGTGTAACTACCACTTCTCTCTAACTTCAATACTTTTTTTTCACCCCTTCAAAACACCCATACCATTAGGTAATCAGTGTCCTCCTCTCAGTTTCAGTTTCAGTTCAGTCACTCAGTCATGTCCCACTCTTTGCGACCCCGTGAATCCCAGCACGCCAGGCCTCCCTGTCCATCACCAGCTCCTGGAGTTTACTCAAACTCATGCCCATTGAGTCAGTGATGCCATCCAACCATCTCATCCTCTGTCATCCCCTTCTCCTCCTGTGCTCAATCTTTCTCAGCATCAGGGTCTTTTCCAATGAGTCAACTCTTCGCATGAGGTGGCCAAAGTATTGGAGTTTCAGCTTCAGCATCAGCCCTTCCAATGAACACCCAGGACTGATCTCCTTTAGGAGGGACTGATTGGATCTCCTTGCAGTCCAAGGGACTCTCAAGAGTCTTCTTCAACACCATAGTTCAAAAGCATCAATTTTTCAGTGCTCAACTTTCTTCACAGTCCAACTCTCACATCCATATATGACCACTGGAAAAACCATAGCCTTGACCAGACGGACCTTTGTTGGCAAAGTAATGTCTCTGCTTTTTAATATGCTGTCTAGGTTGGTCATAACTTTCCTTCCAAGGAGTAAGCATCTTTTAATTTCATGGCTGCAGTCAGCATCTGCAGTGATTTTGGAGTCCAAAAAAATAAAGTCTGACACTGTTTCCACTGTCTCCCCATTTATTTCCCATGAGGTAACGGGACCAGATGTCATGATCTTAGTTTTAGCAGAAGATATTAAGAAGAGGTGGCAAGAATACACAGAAGAACTGTACAAAAAAAGATCTGCATGACCCAGATAATCACAATGGTGTGATCACTCACCTAGAGCCAGACATCCTGGAATGTGAAGTCAAGTGGACCTTGGAAAGCATCACTACGAACAAAGCTAGTGGATGTGATGGAATTCCAATTGAGCTATTTCAAATCCTGAAAGATGATGCTGTGAAAGTCCTGCACTCAATATGCCAGCAAATTTGGAAAACTCAGCAGTGGCCACAGGACTGGAAAAGGTCAGTTTTCATTCCAATCCCTAAGAAAGGCAATCCCAAAGAATGCTCAAACTACCACAGATATGCACTCATCCCACACGCTAGTAAAGTAATGCTCAAAATTCTCCAAGCCAGGCTTCAGCAATATGTGAACCAAGAACTTCCAGATGTTCAAGCTGGTTTTAGAAAAGGCAGAGGAACCACAGATCAAATTGCCAATATCCATCGGATCATCAAAAAAGTAACAGAGTTCCAGAAAAACATCTATTTCTGCTTTATTGACTATGCCAAAGCCTTCGACTGTGTGGATCACAATACACTGTGGAAAATTCTGAAGGAGATGGGAATACCAGACCACCTGACCTGCCTCTTGAGAAACCTGTATGCAGGTCAGGAAGCAACAGTTAGAACTGGACATGGAACAACAGACTGGTTCCAAATAGGAAAAGGATTACATCAAGGTTGTATATTTTCACCCTGCTTATCTAACTTCTATGCAGAGTACATCATCAGAAACAGTGGGCTGGAAGAAGCACAAGCTGGAATCAAGATTTCCAGGAGAATTATCAAAAACCTGAGATATGCAGATGACACCACCCTTATGGCAGAGAGTGAAGAGGAACTAAAAAGTCTCTTGATGAAAGTGAAAGACGAGAGTGATTGGCTTAAAGCTTAACATTCAGAAAACTAAGATCATCCCCTGATAGCCACTAATATACTTTTTATATCTGTGGATTTGCCTATTCTGGATATATCATATTAAAGGAATCATTCAATATGTGATCTTTGTGTCTAGTTTCTTTCTTAGCATAATCCATTCAAGCTTCATCCAAGTTGTAGAATAGCATTGAAACAAGTATACTATCAAGGGTGAAACAGATCCCCAGCCCAGGTTGGATGCATGAGACAAGTGCTCAGGGCTGGTGCACTGGGAAGACCCAGAGGGATGCAGTAGAGAGGGAGGCGGGAGGGGGGATCAGGATGGGGAATACATGTAAATCCATGACTGATTCATGTCAATGTATGGCAAAAACCACTACAATATTGTAAAGTAATTAGCCTCCAACTAATAAAAATAAATGAAAATAAAAAAGAAAAGAAAGTATTCAGCTCAGTTCAGTTCAGTCAGTCAGTGGTGTCTGACTCTTTGAGACCCCATGGACTGCAGCACGCCAGGCCTCCCTGTCCATCACCAACTCCCAGAGTTCACTCAAACTCATGTCCATTGAGTCGGTGATTCCATCCAGCCATGTTATCCTCTGTTGTCCCCTTATCCTCCTGCCTTCAATCTGTCACAGCCTCAGGGGATATTCTTTACTGTTTCAGCCACCAGGGACGCCCAAGAATACTGGAGCAGATAGCCTATCCCTTCTCCAGAGCATCTTCCTGACCCAGGAATCAAAGCGGGGTCTCCTGCATTACAGGCAGATTCTCTACTAGCTGAGCTACCAGGGAAGTCTTGATAATCACTGCACTACCCTGTATCTTATCAACAAAAAGTGTTGGCTTTTGTGATGGAACATTTATAGTTTTTAAGGTAGTCATGCTCTATGGAGAATCTGATTACAGGAAGCTATGCCAACAACTTGTTAAGAGTATCTATAACATATTCCCTGGTTCATGTTCCTACAGACCTCTAAGCCTCACAGATGGCATCACTCAGTCTCCATATGCAAGCTCAGTTCCATCTAGGTCAGGAGACCATCCTTACCCCAAGAAGTGTCAAGAAGCAGATCTACACTGTCATCCATGTAGCATCCCTTATCCACAGTCAACCATGCTTCAGTCTCTGCAAGCACATTCAGTGATTATTCAGCATATGTATTAGGTTTGGTAATCATCTTCAAAATCAAAGATTTGAGTTCATTTTATATGGGAGTGAAGAATGGTATTTTAAATATGTGAAAAAAGCTAGTGAAAATGTTGGGAAATGATTAAGAAGAAATGCATTATTAACATATATATATATATTTGTTCATAGGATCAAAGGATTGCTACATGCTAGGTAAGTTACTCCATCTCCACTCTTCGCTACAGTCAACTCTATGCTAAAAATCATTTTTGCTTTGAATGTGATGTTATTATTTTATATTATTTGTAATACTATATATAAAAATTGGGGTAGAAAATAGGGGAAAAAAACTTATCAGGACTTCAAAATTTTTCTTCTTATATTTTAAAAGATAAATGGGCCATCTTCTTTGTACCCTTAGCGACAGCACAGTGCTGAGCCTGTGTTAGGATCTCAGTAGATGCTGCAGAAGCTCACGATCCTTTCCTGTCACATGTCCCAGGAAGAAGAGCCTCTTGCGTTATGTCGGATGTCCCTGGAGATGTTCACAGTTATTCCAGAGTGTGAATTGATATTTGCCAGAGTGTTATTTTCCTGCTGAACTAATGTCTGTTTACTTCCCTTTACTTTTGTACTTGGGCTTGATCTCTATTTGATGCATTTTCTTCATATTTCATTTGTACTCGATGCTGGGTCTTTAATCTCAAAAATCATATAGTACTGGAAATTCCTACCAATTTCAATATAGGGGTACCACTGACAGACTTTAGTGCTAAGGGTGAAAGAAGTAAAGAAGCAGAGAAAACCCATGAATATCATACTGATTCAGCTCCTCCTATTGAAAGGAAACAAAAAGAGTGGGGATAAAAGATTTATTTATGACACCATACATATGGCAAGTACTCATTATTTTATTATGAGTTATGTGATATCCAATCTGGTTGGTAATCAACTGACTTAATATCAAAGGGAAAAGGGGAGATTGCAAATAAGATTTTCAAGTCAAGACGCTTAATTAGTTCCAATAAAAGTCTAAGGAGTAGTACAAAAAGTTAAGACTATGAAAATATAGTCACTTGATCCTGTTATTCTGTGTAATCCATTGGATAGCTCGCTGATGTTGGCTACATAACATTTATTAGCATCACTTTAATGAACTCAGAGGAAAATCTTAACTTTGTTAACTTTTTCCTTCTGGACATTGTAACAAACTTTCATTTAAAATAACAGTAAATTATTATTTTAGCTTTTATTGTTCCTGGACTCTCAGAAAAAACGGATCAAGAGAGGGACTCTGGAGAACTGGACTGGCTCTCCAGACACAGCAAGCTGGTGCGGTGGTCGCCAGTCAGGGGACAGAGGGTGATCCCAAAGAAAGACAGGGCTTTCTGGGCGGTCAGGGGTAAAGAATCAGCCTACCTGTGCACAGGCCCTGGGTTTGATCCCTGGTCCGGGAAGATCCCACACGCCAGCGTGGAAAGGAAGCCTGTACCCACAGCTGCTGAGCCCGCGCGCCGGGCCGGAGAAGCCCTGCAGCGAGGAGCCTGCGCCCGCGCAGTGGAGAGCGGCGCCCACTCGCTCAGCTAGAGAAGCGCCCGTGCAGCAGCGAAGACCCAGCAGAGCCAACAATAGAAACAAACAAACAAAATTCAAAAGAAAAAGACATGGGGAGTAAAAGCCAACGTGTGGTCTAACCAGGTTCTTTGCAAAATGGCCCGAAAGGGGGGCGGGATTTGACTTGAAAGCGGAATGCGGACAAAAGCATGACCGTGGGCCAGAGGAAGGGACGAAACCCAAGGGGACGAGGCCTGGGCGGGCGCCCTGGGCCTCTCCGTCCAGCTGTTCCAGGGGTCTGTCCGTTCAGCCACGAGCCTGCGCACTGCATCGAAAGGCGCCCTGTGAGCGCGAACTCGTTTCCGTGAAACAGGTAATTCTTGTCACAGCCGTTCACAGGTTAGAAGCCTGCAGTCAGGGAAGGTGGACGCTCTACTCATGGTGCTCTGATCTGGTCCTCAAGGCGCTCTCTCTGAGCTTCGCTCGTGCTTACACTTCCTGTCTCTGGGTTTCGTCTGCTCTTCTTATTCCTTCACAGTGATCTCATACTTACCCTAAAAACAAGCGTTGATCATCTTAATCCATAATTTTACAAGTTTACTGTTTCCTATGAAAAGCTTAACTTGCCACGCATAAACCCATCGGTCTTGACGATGCGCCCTCTGCTGTCTGCGCAGCCTCACTTCTCTTACACTCATCTACTCTGTCACCGAGGGCATCTACCCTCCATTCCTAACACACACCTTGCATGTTATTAAGGTCACAAAAATATATGGATTATTGCACTTGTGGAATGGAAGTCATGTATTTCTTAGATAACATTACTTGTTTAGATATTTATAAGTTTCCCTTACATCACAATCTCTAAGTACTTTACATGAATTATTAAATCCTTACAAAGTTTTATGAAGGTACATAGTAAGTAAGTACTAAAATTAATGGATAAATAAGTATAAACTCTACACACTTTTCTATGTACAGTATTTTCTAACTGGAAAAGGTTCATCTTCAAAACGGAAAGTTTCAATGAGTAAATCTCTCAGTCATAAATACAATTTTTTTCTGGAGAATTATACCCAAAATATACCACTTTGAACATAATTCCTTTAAGATGCTTATTTTTCAAGGCAGATCGTCAGCTGCTTATATTTTCCCAGGATAAATGTGCTCTTAAGAGCCTCTCCTAATTGAGCAATTGATTAATTAGCACATTTCTACCTTCACTAGGGAGTGAGAATTTAGAGGGTATTACTGTGCTAATAAGCTCACACTTTTCCTATTTTAAACTGTTTTCAATTTTGGGAATACAAATCCCTGAGACAAGAAATAATAAATTTTAAATCTTTTCATCCATGGAAACTGTAAAGTAGGTCACCCCACCTGTTTCTTCTTGGCTAGTCCATTTGATGAGGAATGAGATATTTCCCTCTTACATTTCTGTTTCAAATCTACAGTATATAATATCATAATATATAAAGTAGCAAAGAACATTAAATCATAGACAGATGAAAAAGGAGATATAAGGACCAACATCTTTTCCTTACTTAGCAATTCTCTTCAATAAGGGATTCAAATCTATGTGCTCCCATTAATAAACAATTTGTATTGAACCAATAGCTTATGTGGTGACTATCTGCTATTCACTGAAGAAAAACTTAGTGACTATATCTTTTTGCAAAATGAATCCCTGATACTTAAGGAAAAAAATACAAAGTGATAGAAAATTTATCTAATAGAAACAGTCTTCACTGGAAGAGAGGCTCTGCCATGGAACAGGTCCTCTTTAATGAGTTTGTAGTAAGCTGCAGATGATGGTCTAGGGCTGTGTTGAGTTATGAGGTTATTAATGGTATTAGAGACAAAAGCAGGTAATCAGAAAAAGTTTTATAGCACTCTGAAAATGATTTTGACCCAAATGACATGTTTTCAAATCTGTAAAACAATAGGACTTTTCATATTTTTAAGTAGATAAAATAGAAATGCTCCTAAATATAGTATATATCAAATGTATAACTTTAGAAATATAAATATATACATATAAATATATATTAGGAAAAATTGCACTGTAAATCAACTTGTTTATAACGCTTATTTTTTAAAAAGTTAAAATAGCAATCCCTAAAATGTTCTATTAAAAAAACACCCATGAGTAAAAAAGTCTTCATTTAATATATTCCTTTGTATTACAATGTTATTCAATTCATGAACTTAAAGTGAGTTGATATATTTAATTATTAACTAACATATATATATATATATATATATATATATATATATTTCCCTTAGAATTCATTTTTTTAAAAAAATGGTATTGGTGACATAAAGGCTAATTTTTAGCTCTTACTGTATATCATTTCCTTATCTTTACTCTGTAATATTGGAAGGGGAACTCTAGAATATAAGTGATCTTCCTCCATAACTCTATGACTTAAATAAACTAGCCACACAAAGAATGAAGTCAGATTGCCATGGAAGACATCTTGAAAGACAGAGTGTCATCCAGACCCAACACTGGAAGGGCAGGACTAGAGACTGGAATCAAAGTGTGTGTGTATCCTAAACAAAGGTGATGTATTTGAAAATGGAACATGTTTACCACTGTGCACTGTGTGCAGAACAAGTGATAGTCATGAACCCTGAGTGTGTCCACTGCAACCCAGCACTTACAAGGGGAACGGTGATGAATTCAGAAAACTGGACGGAATCAGGAACCATTTGAAGGCAAAACCCACAACATAGTTGTAAGTTGATGTCATCAATTACTCATCTCAGTGTTCTTGCTATGATTCATTGCTCAAAAAAGGACTATCAGAAAACATTTGCCTGTCCATGTTCATTTCTTATTGACCCTGAAGGAGGTAACCAAAGGAAGCTATCATACTGAGCAATGTGGTAGTACTTTTCAATGTTTATTGATAATCTTGTATATGCTGTAAATTTCAAAACGGGGTTTTTTGGTTTCTCTATCAGTCTCATCTGGACTTGGTTAGTATAAGGCAATCTTCTGTGTCTAAGCTCTGAGTGATCAATGCACCCTGAACCTCTGGGTGTGAAATGCTCAACACAATTATATAGCACCGTCACCCCATAAATTCTGTCACCCTGTAAGACCCTGCCCAAGCAGCAGTCAACTTCCTACATAGTATCCTTAACTGTAACTGTAGATGAGATAACCAAGATAACAAAAATCAATTTGATCCATATAACGAACTGGAGACATCTTTCTACTCCATTTTGGAGAGAAATCTTTGGAAAGTTAGGTAATCAGCATCATAATAACATTTATACTTAGAAGCAGTGATTACACCTTAGCCCGCTCTGCTGGGCCCTGAACACACAACTGTGTCAACAACCCTTGTTTATATCATGCTTCCTTTCATGTTAGTTTCCCAATTAATGGTCATGGAGACATTAATATAAAAACTACAAAATACAATTTTTTCCTGTAACTAATGGAAAGCATCTTTTTATTAAAAGTATGGTTGATTTATAATATTGTGTTAGTTTCAGGCATACAGCATAGCATTTCAGTGTTTTGGCAACTACACTCCATTATGTGTATAATTCCCTGCATATCACAGTTGCTTATCTATGTTATATCTTGTAGTCTGTTTTTATTAATCTCACACCCCTAATTTGTCCTTCCCTCCTTTCCTCTCCCCTTTGGTTACTACACCTTTGTTTTCTGTATCTGTGAGTCTATTTATGCTTTGCACATATGTTCATTATTTTTTAGATTCCACATAACAGTGATATCATACAGTATTTGTCTTTCTGTGTCAGACTTATTTCACTAAGTATAATATTCTCTAGGTCCATCTATGTTGCTGCAAATAGTATCTTTCTTTGTATGGCTGAGTTATATTCCATTACACATGCACACCATGCGCACACCCATATCTTCTTAATCCGATCATGTATTGATGGCCGTGGAAAGTACCCTCAATAAATGGACTTTGAACTCATGTAGTAATAGGGCAACTTACATCAGTGTTTCCCAAAGGGGGACTTTTTGACTTCCAAGGAACATTTGGCAATGTCAAGAAACATTGTTGGTTGTCACCACTTGGGGGAGGAGTACTGTAGGCATCTAGTATAAAGAAACTCAATGTGCTGCTAAATTATCCTACAAGGCATAGGACAGCCCCCACAAAAGAAAGTTCTTGTCTAAACTAGCAGTATCTCAAGGTTGAGAAACTGCTAGTTTAGATACTTATTTTTAAAAGGCTGTAATTGTTTCAAGATATGGGTAATAAATCAAAATAAACTTATACATTGGAAGTGTTTTTTCATGCAGTGTATAAATAGAATAAAAGAATCCCTAATGCTAAGTCTCACTGTGAAATGGGTTGAATTGATTCTGTAGAGAATTTTTTCCCATTGCTCATTTAAAATGTTTACTGTTATACTTTTATTTCTCAAGTAATAAAATCTACAAAATGAAAGACTTCCTGAGACATGACTGGAATTACTATACAGCCACATAGCTGAAATGCTTATTGTGCAAATCTGCTTAGATGAAGTTGATTCTCCCAAAAATCTTACTTCCATGTTATTTCCTTCATCAGTAAGACCAGGAAATTTCCTTGTTGTTGCTCAATATCTTCTCCCTGCTTTGTACAGCTATTCCTTTTAATTATGCAGTAATTCCCAACCTGATCATGACACTTTTTCTTTCTTTTGTTAGTCAGTGTTCAAGAGTTTAGCAACTAATAGGAAGGTTTGGGAAAAAAAAACAAAACAGACCCCTCACACAGGAAGTAGTCCTTAGGCAAGTCGAAGTGTATAAACAGTCTAACCAATCGCACAGTGTCACAGAGCAGCCTGTGTTATCAGAAGTCATGCTGATAACAGCTCTGCTCCATATTGATGAGTTTCAAGTCATTGTGATAGAATATCAGTACATTTTCTACTTAAAGAACACTGTGGGAATATAATTACCTAGCATCCCATGGTGTATGTGGATACTAAATGCTCCATTTTGCCAGACCCACAGGCCCAAAAGTTAGTCTGCACAGTGTTACTTATTTGTTTGTCCACTGAATCAACAAGTGAATGGAAATGGTATTTATTTATTAGGCATCTCCACAAAGTAACCACTTTCACATATGCTTTCTTTTTAATTATCATACTGCCTCGAGAGATATTAACATCAATGTTTTACTATAAACTTAGGCTCAATGATTTATAAATGTCCCCACGGCTTGAAAGCTAGGAGGTGATTATTATTCCACACAGACCCATTCTCCTTCTTGCTCTGCTTTGTCCTGTGCCCCAAGAAGCTAAATTCTACAGATTCCATCACCCAGACTCCTTTACCCTTTGGCTTCTAGTTGGGTTTAGCCAATGGAAGCCACCAGCAGATCAAAGACTGGGAAGAGAAACTGCATATTTATTCCCGTCCCTCCCCCCGCCTCACAGTGGTCAGACCACTGCTGCAATTCTTTACAATTCATCCTGCCGGGGTCCCTTTTCCCAGGGCCCTGATTCCTCCCCGAGTTCTGGGAAAACCAACCTTTTTTCTTATTTCTCCTGGTCTATGGCTTGGAATGGGTTCCTGATGAACAGTGATGGTTTCCTCAACTCTACCCACACTTCTGGTAATTAAAGTTTTCAAGAGTAACTGTAACCATGCCAAAGGAGTAATGCTATGATTTAAACCCAAGTCTCCCTGACTTTAAAATCAGAGCTGTTTACTCTGCCATGATGCTTACCTGTGCTAACCTGTAAGGATCCAAGAGATGAAAGGGCATGGCCTTTGTTTTCAAGTTGCTCTCAGTTTAACTGAGCAGACCCACACTGAACTACTACGAAAGACTGTGGTGATGTAAACGGGAAGGAAATCCAAAAAACGGGATATATGGACTCATACAATCGACTCACTTTTCTGTACAACAGAAACTAGTCCAACACTGTAAAGCACCTGTACTCCAATAAAGATTAATTTTAAAAAATGCAACACAGTGTAAAAAAGAGATTGTGCTAAATTCCATAGTGAAAGAAAAAGAAAATACACCAAAATATATCCCAGATCTCTAAAAATTAAAATAAGAAAGGATGCACAAGAGACTTTAAAGATTGACTACTCAATCTCTGTGTGGCAGTGGTTCTTGAGGGACTCCATTTACTTAGAGAAGGAAACAGATTCTCTAAGGAGGTCTGCTGCTGCTGCTAAGTCACTTCAGTCGTGTCCAACTCTGTGCGACCCCATAGACAGCAGCCCACCAGGCACCCTCGTCCCTAGGATTCTCCAGGCAAGAACACTGGAGTGGGTTGCCATTTCCTTCTCCAATGCATGAGAGTGAAAAGTGAAAGTGAAGCCGCTCAGTCGTGTCCGACTCTTAGCGACCGCATGGACTGCAGTCCATCAGGCTCCTCCATTCATGGGATTTTCCAGGCAAGAGTACTGGAATGGGTTGCCATTTCCTTACTAGGTAAGACCCACAAAGTTCCACAGTGGCCACACTGAGTCTAGTACTCATTTCTTAATTCCTAGCCAAGTGTTCATTCCTCTTTATAAAAATAACCACATAGGCTAAGAGAGTACTCAAAAAGAACCTTGAATATCATGACATGCTATTAATAGGTACATTCTGCATACATTAAGCAAAACAGTAAAGTGAAGAATATTATAATGCAAAAATTAAAATGTAGCCTTCTACCTTACCCCTCCACCTAAGAGCCTACAAAATGGAGAATATGTGAGTGTGCTAAATAAATGCAGAATTAGTCTAGAGAGACTCTTCAAAACTGCAAACTCTTTCAGAGAAATTTTTTTCCAATTAAATCTAAATCTGAACTGTTTTTTGAGACTTCTTTTCCTCATTTAAAAACAAAACTAACACATCTGCATGATAGCAGAAAGAGATGCTATCGAGTGCTCAGTATGCCAGCATTTGTAATCTGCTTTTGGTCAGTGGGTGGTGAAGTGGTTTATTTCAAGTTGAAGATTTATATGAAAACCCCTTTGTGCTTATTTTATTCAGAATAGCTTTCCCACAATGATGCAAAGCAATGTGAAGCACCGAGCAATCCAGTGCTGCTCCGCAACTTTGTTTATTTTTATATAGAATAGTTCTGACATTTGGATTTCAATGTTTTTAATGTCGCTTGATTCTTATGTATTCAAAAATTCAGATAACATCAAGTCGCATATTGTAATTTTATTTAAATTAAGATCATTTGAATCACAAGCAATAGTGAGGTCTACAGAAAAGAGGGGTTTAAAAAGCACTGTGCTCTAAATCATTATGGGGTAAGCTTGGCTAGTTTTGTATCTGTTCCTTTAGCCCTTTGCTTGGGAACAGAGCACAAAAGCAGGATGAGGGAGGTTACTATTCCATTAGTTTACTTTATTTCCATTTTAAACTTTTAAGTAAATCCAACTAAACTGAGATTTATTTCCTGGCCGCTTCTTTTACCCTGAAATAATTTGTTATTAGAACAGGATTTAGATGACCTAGAAATCCTCCGATGCCACACATTGTTTTTTCTCTTTTTTTATCCTTTCCTTTCAACTAAAATGCAGGTCTTTAAACAAAGTGTATAGGAGAGCTTTAAAAGAAGCATTTTCCACTGAAGGTTTCCAGTCGCCCCAGAGGCAAAAGGACCAAACTTTTTCAGGAAAGGCTGCGTTTGTGACACATTTTGGCAGGAAACTGAAGGGCAGGCAGTAGACGACATGTAGAGAATCATACTCTTCTATGGTTTTCCTTACGATTCCAAATGGACAAAGATTTAAGACAATAATTCAAACAATGTCCAATGTAACTTTGCATCCACACTCTGCAAACATATTATGATCCATCTGCTCTCCCTGAGGGAACTTATCAGTGATCAGACAATGCACTCTGATAAGATGGATGATCCCTCACTAATGCCAGATCTTTTGAGACATGTAGCATATAAAAAGAAAACTGAAGTGCCACTTGGCCTGACAAGAGCAGAGTCTAAACGAAGAGACAGACAAATGACCTGAGAATTAGGGGTGAGGGAATAAGATCATGAGGATAGCCAAATATATCTGGTTATATGTACATCATACTAAGAGAATTATGTACATTATCTAATTTAATTTTCACAATAATGCTGACATCTGAATTCTTCAGATAAGGAAGCTGAGGCTTAAGAGAGGTTATTTAATGTGCCCAACATATTACTGGCATGAAAGATTCCAGCCAGAATTCAAATCCAGGAAATTTTTATTATGTTCGCTAAACAAGGAGAACTTTCTCATATTACAATCATGCAATCCTCCCAGTTAGAAAAGAATCTCTGATTCTACTCTGCCATCCAGTCCACATAGTTCAAATTTCATCAATTGTCCCAATATTGCCTCTATTTCTGTCTGATCCAGGATATGCATAAGAATGTGGATTGCATTAACTGCTGTGTCACACTTGGCTCCCTCGATCTGGAAGAGTTCCTAAAGATTTCCCTGCCTTTTGTGGGCTGGTTGCTGTTTCAGAGCGCAGACTCCATTCTGTAGGGTGACTGAGTCTGCTCAGCCTGGTCATCTGACCTTCCTCACCACCAGACACAGCTCTTGCATTCCGGATGTTAGGGCAAGCACACTGCCTGAAACCGCCCACCCTGGCCAGGCACCATCAGAGCCATTTGCATGAGTTGCTTTACGAAAGGAGGTCCTGGTAAGGAACAGGGAACTAATAAGCCTCCACCAACCAGAAGAGTTCGGGAAAGGTCAAAAGGGGACACCACCTGTTTGACCACCTCCCAGAATCCTTCTCTCTGGCTTCCATCTTGGCTGAACAAGGCATGCACCACCAGGAAGGACTCTGAGTCAGAATGATTGGCTAAGGACAACCCAGAAACTAATCCCATCACCATAAAACCCAAGACTGCGAGCCATGTGACAGAGCTGTTCTCCTGGGTTCCCTTACCCTCTGGCTCTCCACCCGGGTGTCCTTTCCCAATAAAATCTCTTGCTTTGTCAGCACATGTGCCTCCTTGGACAATTCATTTCCGAGTGTTAGACAAGAACCCAGTTTTGGGCCCTGGAAGGGGTCCCCTTTCCTGCAATGGTGACAGGACATCCAAAGAAATGATGCTGTGTGCTCCTTGGCAAGTCGCGGTTCCACAGTTGGTGAGTTTACCCCTGATTGTTTAGTTAAGTCTGTGCCCGTCTATCAGGCTTCTCCACTATAAGTCACTATTTCCCTCTTTTTATTTGATTAGTATTTGTGGAGAAATATTTTCATATTACACCAATATCTTCAGCAAACCTCTAACCATTCTTTAGCATCTATTGATAACTCCTAGTGATATCGACTACCACTCTGATAATATTCAGTGATCATTATCTGTGTCAATCACTCCTTCTACCCTTAATAATGGATATCTCACAGTGAGAAAAAGGTTTTGATTCTCTTCAACATTTCTTTATATCTTTGGAGTTTCAAAAGTTTTCTATTTTATGCAACGAGTTACAGCCCCATACTCTATTTGAGACCAAAGTGTCCCAGATTGCCTAGTGGGAGCCCAATTAAGGAGGCCCCTGTATCTATGTGATACGTTCTCAAAATCCTTCATCGTGTTGACCTCCTCTCCTAGTCATCATAAGGTCCAAAGTATCAGGAGAGAGCAAATTTTAATTACCAAGCAAGCCTTACAACTCCAGCGTCTGAGCCAGGAGAACGTGTTTCAACCTTTTCCCCAGTGATATGAATCTTTGAAACAAGGGAAACCCTGAGGAAATGAAAGCACACAGTTTGCTACTTACATTCACTGTGACTAAGGTGACCCGAAGAACAGCTGGTCAGCGTCACACCTAGGAGCTCTTACTGGCACCTGGGTCCCACAGCAATATGACCTGATGGCACAAATCCCTCTCATTGTCTTCCTAAATCTTCCCTAAAATGGAACCAACCAAATACTCTTTCTAATTTCATGGCAATTTTATGAGCATAAAAGTGGGCATCTTCAGCCTGGCACTCTTTGATGACCTAGAGGAGTGAATGGGTGCCCCATCCACTCACTTGGGAGGAAGGCTTCAGAGGCAGGAAGTATTTGTGTAATTATGGCTGTTTCAGGATGTTGACAGCAGAAACCAGCACAACATTGGGAAGCAAATTTCCTCCAATTAAAAAATAAATTAAAAAAAAACTGGAAAGAAAAAGTGGGCAACTTATTTGCAGTACAACAGTACAATGTGTGTAGTGTCATTGTTCATGAGACTTGAGTTGAATTCTAAGTTTTTGGCTCATTGTATTTTAGTGGTTACAAAAATATAAACATTCCACAGTTTTCCCATTCTTACTTTGCCTGTTTAGCCTCAAGATTTTATTGACCTGTACTTTTTTTTTTTTCTGAACTCAGTGACTTCTTATATTATTATTTCTACTCATAAAGTGTGATAATTTATATGCATTCAGTATAAAATGACCTATTTTCTAATCAGTACTGTCCACTTAGCATATGAAGCAATTTATGACTTACAGACCTAGAGAACTATACAGAACATGAGGTCAAGTATATATCTTGAACATTATGACCTACTGGAAGTATTATAATGTTGGAGGTCATGAGAGAGAATGAGAGGTGAGCAGTGGTGAGGAATTTCCAAAATGCCATGGATTTCCACCCAACCTTATCCTTTTTAAAGTGCTTTTAACATATCTTCATATTCATCTCACCTACACTTAACACTGCTCAGAACAACTTTTCCACAAGTTTATGCATTTCCAAACAGTGATCTATTTTGTATACCAACAAGATTTTCAGAAGAATAAGCAAGTAATCGAAAACTCACAATAATTTAAGCCAAGTTATTTCTTTGAATAAAAAAAAAAAACTGGACATGAACACAAATATGATATACAATTGTTCAAAGAGAAGCATTCCTAACATAATTAAATATAAATTACCATAGCATAAATTTGGTCAAAGGATATATCTGTCTAGATTCTGATAACAGTTAAAGTCCAAAATTCTAAATTGCCATGTCCTCCATGATTTTCTTTGAAGATATTTTTCTAATCATCTTTTTTTACAGAAAAGACTAGAATTTATGATATGAAAAAGTACCCTGTTATCTTAAGGAAACAAGCCTCTGCAACAAGGCTTTGAATCCAGATCTGTTCCTAGTTGCCCAGCATGCAAACCAAAGGGACATAAATAGCAGTGGTGTATTTCATTTTTAGGCTCAGTCATGGGTCACCCTCCTTCAGGTGATGCTCTGAATGCTGACAGGGGGCCTTAAATCTTTGGTGAGTTTATGAACTGCAAGAAGGAACTTTCCATGATGCCCCGAATCCCAGAAGTGAGACGCCAGTGGCTAATCTCTGAGTCACTGGGCCCCTTTGACCTGTTCTCTTCACACTTGTCTCCATATTTCATCTGCTCTGAGCTGGGTTTGCTTTATGACTTTGGTTAAGTGTGAAGAAAATCAGTATGGCAGATGGAAGGAACTGAAGCTGCTCTTTACTCAGTGCTAAATTTCTGCCAATATGTATTCTGTTTCCCATAGCAAAATCCCTGATGTCGTTTTTCGGCATGTCAACTAAGTCTTATCACTCACCAGTTTAAGCGATATCAGATGTGATATTCCCTCAAAGAGGAAAGGGACTTTGTTTGGTTTTTATGTTAAGGACAGCATGGCTCATCACGCACAGAGAAACGAAAGAAACCATTTTCTTTAGGAATCATGCCAAATGCAAGGCCTAGCTTTGCTTTTGAGACTCGAGTTATAGAGACTCGGCTGACATCCCAGGCTGACATGGGCCCAGAGCAATGTGAGGGGCTCCCCACTCGGGCCCAGGGGCTTCCGACTCAGGCAGTTTGTTACCCCACAAGGTAGCTTCTCACAACCCGAGTTGCTGTAATAGTAAATCAAAATAAGGCAGACCTCAGATGATTTAATTAGGAAAAAGTGAGATAGTAAACTCAAACCATATATAGGCTAAAAACCATCTTTTAAGGGGTTATGTTTCTCTTGTTACATCCTTGCAAATCTTTTTTTTTTTTTTTTTTTGTTTTTGTCAATTTTATCTACCTATAGCCAATAAACCCATAAAATGGCTGCTATGGCAGTGATTTTGACTTCTTAACAGGATTCTGTGTCTGTCTCGATGCCAACAATAAAAATAGAAACTAACATATTGAGTCAGTAATCTGGACTGCATAATATACACACATATCTCATTATTTTACATACAAAATATTGTATTTTTGATAAGATTTCTTAAATTGCTGCCTACCATTATGGATACCCAGGCTAAGAAACTCTTCGTAAACTATAGCTGTTAATCACACACCAAAACTATGTGCAGTATTAAACATGGAGATTTTTATGAAAAACTAAGCAGAGATGGTTTAGAGTTCTGATCCAGATAAACTGCTCACGATTGCCTCTGTATAAATGTGTGTACATATGTATACATATGTACACATACACACATACACATATGCATGTGACAGGAAGAGAGCTACATCTCTATATAAAATAATGAGATAATGATATATATTAGATGAAATAATACATAAATATATGAATGCATAGATTCATGTGTATGTATGTTTATTCATACATACACTGAGATACACACACACGCCTCCAGGAGACCAATGCCATGTTCCCGTCCCAGAAAAATAAAGTTAGAATACACAGAGGTGGGGCTGTAGCACTAGTGCATATTAAAAGCTCCCCAAGTGGCTGCAGTGAGCAGTCAGAGCTGAGGACCTTTGCTTCACATCTACGTCTGAAAGTCATCTGTGTGGCCGCTATTCTAAATGCACTTAAATAGCACTGGATCACATGTTTCCCTTCAAACAAAAAGGGCAATACTGATGGCATTAGTAAGAACCTTCATCTGATGCAACTAATTCACTGAACTTTTCCATTGCCTCTCAGAAAATGAAGGCAGACATCACTCACCCCCTGGTGTCTCCTTGTGGTGGACAGAGACTTACCAGGTTCCACATGGCGGTGAGCTTGATGATGCTGACACAGCGGAGGAGGGTCTCCCTTCTTTCGTCTGGTCTCTGTGTTGCTTTCAATGTCACCCGGTGCTGTGAATGAAAATTGTTAGATTAACGGTGGGATCGTGAAAAGATTATGAAAAGAAAGCGCGCAGAGAGGAAGAAATGTGAATGTTGAACCCAGGAAACCGACATCAGGGGTGAACGGGGAAGAACACACGCAGCACAGCGCCCCCTGGAACTTCGAGAAGCTTCTGCTGACGTCCCTGGGTGAGCAGCAGCGCCGCCCGGGCCAGGCAGCCCGAGCTGGGGACAGGGCCACGGCGCTGCTCTCCCCGGGCTCCTGGCACAATCGCGGTAACTCTGCAGCCGCGATGCGGACGTCCTTTACTGTGTTCAGTTGAAAACGGGTTTGTTGACAGGTCCCATCCACAAACAAAGAGACCACGTAAAATTAGTTTCAGACAATGCGATGTTCGCACGTGCGTGTGTGTTCACAGGAAGTGTGATGCGCCCAATTTAAAGGTAAACGATCCTCTCCCCCTGGGACTTGAGACGTTTGAAATTTAACAGGAAGAAATAAGCTACAGAATATATATGAAACCTAGCCAAAGCAATGCAGTGTAGAATCTATCTTCCTCACTGTGCATGATGGGGGCTCTCCAAACAGATACTCACTGATCACTAGACAATACTCGTAAGAGACCAGGTCATTTATACTACTAGTCAGATTCCTAAACCAGCCTGAGTTTCTTTATACAACTAATTCGTTGTCATTGTTCTAATGCCCTGAGATTTTTTTTTTTTTTTGTGAAACTTTATTGTGCTTTCAAACATATGGAGACCTTTCTAAAATGCAGGCTCTGATTCAGTGAGCCTGGGAAGGACCACAGATTCTGTGTGTAAGCAACTACCAGGTGATGCCAACATTGCAGTTTATTTGCTGCTCTTTAGTGGCAAGGCTGCTTTAAAAAAAAAAGGGGGGGGGGGAGAATAGAAGGATAAATTGGAATTTCTACCGCTCCTTTTGAAAAAGAAAGCCTGGCTACATAGGCTTTCTAAACAAAACATTTGAGAAATAACATAGATAGTATGGATGAGAAACTCGAAAAGCAGAGAAAGCTGAGCACCTATCTTTGAAACAAGTTTCTGTTTGCCTAACAGTACTCCTGAATATTTTCTTTGGTTTCTTTGTTTTCCTAACCATTCTTCAGTAATTAGTAAATATTAGAGGCAAGCTGAGATTTGCCGCATGGTCCAATAGTCAATCATTCAAGTTTCTATAGTAAATATAAGCACTGAAATACACTTCTATGATTTGTAGTTTCATAAATGTTGTTCTAATTCTGTTTTTCACAGTTAGCAAAACAGGGATGTCATAATTCCTTTATTTCAACACACAGCTCACCATTAGTCTTGGGATTTATTACAAAAGGCTATACTCCATGAAATTAATCAATATGCTCTGTGTTTGTCTTCCTTCCTTCTCCCACCCCACCACGTCCTTGCTAGATCCAAGAAACCAAACTACCAGTAGATTTCCATAACGATCTCTGAAATTCTTTGCTCTGATGTACATGCAGTTAGGACTGCAGAGTTTTCTTTCACTTGTATTAGAAGGGATGTAATCACGCTGGGCCTCTTGCCTCCTGCCACTTCTAAAAAGACTCATTTCATGAAAGGGAGATGAGAGGAAGTGCTGAAAGGACTTTTGAGCCCACTCTTTGCTTAATGGGTCTTGTGTGACCTGAGCTAGTCACTGCAAAGTCTCTGAGCCTCAGTTTCCTCATACATAAGGTGATTTTATTAGCAATACAAACATGTGTTATTCCTATTATGACTATGGGATATGAGCTTATGCATACTTTTGATTAAAAAAACTGAGTGAGGTTATAAATCCTCATAAAAGACACACATGTAGATCATTCCTTCTCTTTTCTTTCCTTAACTTAAATATGGTTTGGCAGCTGGGACTGTGAATATTATGTGTATTTTAGCTTAGTCAATCAGTCTTATTCTCTGCATTTAGGTCACAAGAGGGAAAGCCTCCCGAGGGCAAGGACAATGTCTGTCAACGTGCTCCTGGGTGACAGTTCCTGGCATGATACCAGACACACGGGCAGCCTCCAAACACCAAACACAGAAATAAAAACTGCTTGCCTCTGACGCATGTACTTCCTTCTAAGGATAAAAGTTGAGACACTCTTACAGGTGATCTGGAATCAAAATGAAATTTTAGTTTGAAAGCTACGTGATGACAACTAAACATGATGTTAACATATGTCCAACTGCTATTTCATTGTAATTTTTCTAAAGTGAAAATTCAGAGTGCTAGTAATTTTTAATAGTCCTAAATCATCTAAAATATAAGAGTGAAGGAAATTTTAACCAGCTAGTGTTGTAGCATTCCCTTGGGAGTGAGCAGTGTCCACCTCTTCCCTCTCTTTCTTTCCTCTCCCCCACCCAACTTGTCCTCCTACAACACAAACTCCATCACTGCACCCAGACCCCCACAGTTTACACAGTCCCAGGCAGGTTCTAGGCGGGTGTGTGTGTGTGTTAATAGCTCAGTCGTGTCCGACTCTTTGTGATTCATGTCTTGTAGCCCGCCAGGCTCCTCCATCCATGGGATTCTCCAGGCATGAATATTGGAGCGGGTTGCCATTTCCTTCTCCAGGGGATCCTCCCAACTCAGGGATGGAATCTGACTCTCCTGCATTACAGGCAGATTCTTTACCTTCTGAGTAACCAGGGAAGCCTGGTGGGCTGGCAGAGCCTCAAAGAATACTGGAGTGGGTTGCCATGCCCTCCTCCAGGGGATCTTCCCAACCCAGGGATTGAACCTGGTTTCTGGCATGATACGGGGGGATACTCACCACTATAGTATTGGGGGGGGGGGTCATAACTCATTCAGACTCACTTGGAACTTGAGGAACACTCAGGAAACCAGAATTTCTAGGGTGACATGGGAAGAAAATGGAAGCTACAAGTCCCAGACACTAAAATACCTAAAGTTAAAACTGTCAGTCCAGAACTTGGAGAGGTCTGCTCTGTGCTTGTGAGAAAGAGCAGAGGCTTCTGGAGAAACAAATGTGCTAGTTAAGGGGTTTTACTCAACATGGACTTCTCTGACCTCAGTTATTTCTGAATGCTACTGAAGAATGAAGAAAAGGATTTTTCTTTGTGTCTGTTGGTTTTTTTCTCTCAAGGTGATGTGCTTTACTGATTTAAGATGATTTCCTTTTATAAGTTCCTATCCTCAGGAATCTAAGTAAATCATAAATTAGAAAAAAATTTTTAAATGTATTCCTCAGCTGTCTATGTGACTAATGAAATACTAAGTACTCAGGAACCATGATAGAGTGCATGAGCGTACATCCCTGACCACTGTACACTATGCAACGAGAAGGCTTTGAAAGAGGTCAAAAGCTCAAAACACTGAAAAGTATTTGGTGGTCATCTATTCTATACTATATAACATTTGTAATCCTATAACTGGGCCCATTCTGATCCTTGGATAAGCTAGATATCTTTGGAAACTGAATTTATTACTCCAAATAAGGAGAAATGTTTTATTTCCAATACAACACCCAACAGTGCAATATGCCAAGAATGGCATACCTCTTACCATTCTCTTGAAATTAGAAGTTTTCCAGAAATTTCAGCTACATTCCTCATTAACTATAGAGAATCATGCAATTGTTTGGAATAGCCCATCAGAAGGCAGTCCATGAAAGATAACTGATATAATATGCTAGGTCTTGAATAGATATAGGTCTGAAACATACCTACCTAAGTGGCACAGTGGTAAAGAATCTGCCTGCCAAAGCAGGAGATGCGGGTTCAGTCACTGGGTGGGGAAGATCCCCGGGAGAAGGGAATAGCAAGCTGCTCCAGTGTTCTTGCTTGGGAAATCCTGTGGACAGAGGAGCCTGGAGGCTACAGTTCATGGGATCGCAGTTCATGGGACTAAACAACAACAAGGATTTAGGAATTAAAAAGACTAACTTTCTAAGTGGTTCTTTGTTCTCAAACTAAATTCCCCTCCTCAACATTCTGTATGGATTTTATTTTTTTTAAGATAAGCAATCAAAACCAACACACATGTCTGTCAATGTTTCATCAAACACATAAGAGTTTATTTAGATTCCTCTTCAGCTTTCTATAGTCTTGATTTTCTCCTCATAAGCCCTCATAGGAATGAGCTAAGCCCTCATAGGAATGAGTTAATTAAGCTGGGGACTTTGGCAATTGGGACTAAGTCTCAAGGTCTGGGCCTCCGGGGATTAGATCTTATACCAGAGTACCGTACCTGAGTGAGACTTTGCAGTAGTCAGCATGGAGAAAGTTGAGAGCTACCTGTGGAAACTGTACTCAGGATGATGGGCAAAACCAAGAGGATCTTTCAAGAGAACAAACTCTTGTCAAAACTACCAATAAGTGCACTTGATAAATAGATATCATCTAGAAAATATCTTGGGACTCAACTTCATGAATCATTTATTCATTACTATTCTTAATTAAAATATAAAGTGTTTGACTTGATTAAAATATAAAATGTTTGATTCTTGATTAAAATAATCACTGTTTTGTTGAGATAAAGATGGAGTGAAGTGTTTGGGAAAGAAGCTGACCATGTTGAAATAATGGGAGACCCCGATTAGGATCAGATATTATCTCAACAGAAGAGGAGATCAAGTCACCAGGGGAGTTATTATGAGGGAACAGCTGATGGCAGTTGGGCTTTACTAGAACTTTTCACTTTGATAAACCTCTTGTGGACCCAATGCTATTTAATATTCATTGATTAAATGGAAAGAAAAATAGCCACATGCAGGTTATAATTTCTCAACAATGTAGAAGTTTTCATTATCTCCTTAATCAAGAACTTATTTTAAGAACATCACAGAGGATGTTTGATATGCATCGGATCCCGTGAAATGTTACTTTTTATAGATACATGATTTTACATAGCATTATTATTGTGCAATTTGTACCCTAATCTTTAAAAGGGTGTGTATTCCAACTGTAATTTGAAAAATCTAGGCAAACAATACCACAAACTGAATTTCAACTTCTAGTGTGATTTTGTAGAAAGGTAATGGATTGCTCAAAGTTTCTTGAATGTTTTTCAAAGATAATCACTACAACTATTTTTAATCAGGTATTGTTTATTCAGAACATGAGTTTTGGAGTCAAATTACTTCAGTTCTAAACCTAACTCAACTGACAACTAGTTATGTGACCTTGTTTGACTCTACTGTGCCTCAGTTTCCTTGCCTATAAAATGGAAATAATACTAGTACACGTGCTGTGTTTAGTTGTTCAGTCCTGTCTGACTCTTTGCGACCCCATGGACTATAGCCCTTCAGGTTCCTCTATCCATGGGGATTCTCCAGACAAGAATACCAGAGTGGGTAGCCTATCCCTTCTCCAGGGGATCTTCCCAACCCAGGAATCGAACCGGGGTCTTCTGCATTGCAGTTCTCTAGCTGAGCTACCAGGGATGTTGAAAGACACAGATAATTCTCCCATTTTTCTGCAAGTCTTTTGAGCAGTCACTGACTATATTTGTTACGGATTATATCTTTAAGGACTGAACATCCTCGAAAAAGAGAAATAATGTCTGCTTCCCAAGCAATAATGCTTACTGCCAATTATATAAATTCTGGGTTTTCCAAGTTCAGGGCTCCTGTTCTGTAATTCAGCCCATTGCATGGGCATTGCAATCTGGCTCTTTTCAAGTTGCTCTGTAGGAATTCAGGCTGAGGAAATGCACACAAGAAAATGTGCATACTCCAGTCATTATTACTGTGAGTAATAAAACTGTCCTTTCTCTTTGAACCAGAAGTCTCATACTTTTTGCCAACATCCATGAAGCTGTGGTGGACTAATTTGTTAGCTTGCAATTCAGGTAAAATGTCAAATCTTTCATAGATTTTGCAGCACCTACTTTCTAATGTTATTTTGAGGAGTAAATAAAGTAATATGTATGAAGTGCTTACAACATTATCAGGCATATAAAAATCCCAGATTATATTGTTAGCTGCTAATAATTGGTCAACAATTATTTCAAGATGTAAAATCCTCAGGGTATTGGTGAATTCCAATTCTTTTGGTGCTGAATGATGAGAAATACAGACGAAAGGATCACTGAAGTGTCTTGGATGATATGCATTTTCCTTCTTTAAAAAAAACGGTGATTTGTGGAACTTGGGATTTTATGACTATCTTGGACAGTTGCTTTGAATATCCAAATTACTCAACCCATATCAAATTATATAGATGATTACTGGAGAGAATAATGCTCCACAAATTAGTCATTCATATCAACATTTTTTCCTGCTGAAACTGTTGCCTGCTACTAATGGTCAACATCATGCTGATGTCACTGTTTTCATTTGAACTGAAGACAAATTCTTTTCACTGTCCTATGAAAATATGTGTTGGTTGGTTCTCTTACAAAAGTGCCATAAAGGAAGGAATGATAATTAGTGCTTATTCCTCTAATTTATTACTAATGATGTTTTATAAACACAGTCAAAGACATCTTTGCCGAGAGATTATTTGACTAACGTCACGTGACTCCCATCTGACCTCAGCCTGATTGTTAAGGAGAAATAACTGATACATCCAGGTTTCTTCAAAACTCTGCCAAGTGATTCTATCAAGCTGAACTATCATACTGAGTTTCTATTATAGTCTGAGTCATTAACTGAACCAGAAATATTGTATAAAGAATTCAGTTGATCACATAAGTCAATTTTTGAGAATTAAATGAATGAATGAGTGTGATGCTGGTTGATGGTGTTAAGGGCTAAGCTGATATTTACGGAATGTTTACTGTAGCTCATTATCACCATGAAAATGTAAAAAGCATGGGATTGCATCCTCCACATATACTTCCCTTGCTCTTATTAAGTTCTAAGACTGTTTTAATACTTGTTTTTAATTTATTCGCTCTGTAGAAAAACAGAGGGAAAATTTGACATACAGTGTACTTTTTCCTAGATTCCATGCTCCATTAGGATTGTTCACCTGCCTATACAGAGTTTAGAACTGAGTCAAGGGAATGAAACACATCCGCAAACATGTTGATCTATATGTAGCCTATGGGGTCGCACAGGGTTGGACACGACGGAAGCGACTTAGCAGCAGCAGCAGCAGCGGTGCAAATCAATATAACATGATTGGTTCAGAAAGGAAAGGAACAGGAGAAATGGTTTTCAAATTATTTTTCAAGTGTGGAAATATTTTTCAATATCAAGTTTCAGGATATCCATATGGGTCTGCTTATCCTACAGAGCATCCCAGTGGGCACTGCAAACACCCAGTGAGCACTCTAGAGATCCCCGAGCATTTAAAATGCCAGAGTTGGTAAGAGGACACCCCGATTCTCCCCAAGGGTGAATGGAGACGTTGTACTCTTTTTACATACCCAGTCCACATCAACAGGCATTGATCTGTCACATACTTAGACGGTAAACAAATAATTTGAAGTCTAGTTTGCCTGAATTTGAAAGTGATGTTATTTTTACTGTTTTGAATATTTATTTGTTTCCATTTCACAATACCACTTCTACTTATGTTTGCCAGATAAAGTACAGGATGACCAGTTATAAATTTGGATGAACAATGAATAGTTTTTGTAGTATTAGTTTGTCCCAGATGTTATATACGACATTCTTATATTAAAGAAGTATGTGTTGTTTATAGGAAATTAAAATTGAACTGGCCCTCCTGTATTTTTATTTGCTAAATCGAGCAAACCTTCATGGGCAGATTTCAGAAAAAGTCACACCGCATATAAATCAATAAACATAAAAATCACATTCAGAGAGGATATCTCAAGAGCAGAAAAATACAGGATCATCTACATTTCTAAAATATTATCATAGATATGAATATGCATTTTCTAGTGTAAAAAAAAGTTGTAATTGAACTCTCCCTCTCTCAGGAGTCCATGTGTACCCAACTGGGGAAAGATCTTATTGTCTTACTGTTTAGTGGGATTGTCAAACTCACTTAAAATTTTTCTACAGAGACAGATCTGAGAGCTGAAGGGTGAGGAAGCAAAGTAATGGTCTAGATTTTCACAAAAATAATAATCTAACAATCTCCTTTACGAATGAGGAAACAATCTTCCTATTTTATTATCAGCTTTACTCCAAATGTCTTCCTGTATCATATTTTAGAAAAAGAATATCAAAACTTCATGACAGTTAAGAAAATATTTTTAATCAAGTAGGTTAGAAATTCAAACTTTATCTTCCAACATGTATGAGTCATATGAATTTGAACAAATGACTTAATCTGAAACTCTTATTTCTTGCTGAAAAACAGAGCAAATGATGCTTACATTATAGGGTTATTGTGAAAATTAATCAGAATGTGTTTCAAACACACAATATAGTTAATACCAAAATATAGTAGGTGGTCAAATAAATGATAGCTCTCGGGACTTCCCTGGTGGTCCAATGGCTAAGATTCTGTGCTCCCAATGCAGAGGGCCCTGGTTCAATCCCTAGTCAGGAGACTAGATCCCACATGCTGCAGCTAAGAGTCTGCATGCCGCAACTACAGGTCCCGCATGCTGCAACTACAGATCCCGCCTGCCGCAACTACAGGTCCCGCATGTTACAACTACAGGTCCCGCAGGCTTCAATGAAGAGCGACGATCCTGAGTGTCACAGCTAAGACCTGGTACAGTCAAATAAACAAGTGAAACAAAGACACATTTTTGAATGATAATAAATGGTAATTATCATTTCAGACCCTGGCTGATTCCAAATTTTCCAAGTTTCCAAATTAATGCAAATAAATTTTGCATTTATTATCTTTTCACAAGAGCTCATTTTTGTAAAAATTTCATCAAAGCAGAATTTTATTTATATCTGTTATGAATCTTACTCAGGAATTCTGAAGTAATAATTCTGAATAAGAGTGAGACCAACCACTGCCTGGCAGGCATGAGCCAATCAGAACAGCTACAAGGGTAATTAAAGCAGATGCCAGAGTTTACCACATGCTACAGACCTGCCCTTGGCTAAAGAACAGCCTCATTCCTGGAACAGAAAAGGCAAAGCATCAGAGACCCTACCATCCCATGAAGGATCACAAGATTCAAACGAAAGCTATTACATAAAGTAAATGTATTCCTTGGCAACAATTATTGTGGAGCTGACATTTTAATCTCTAATTTAAAAAGCCTATATTAACAGTGGCATAATACTTAATGGCAGGCCAATTTAGAAAACCAGAAGTAATAGTAGTAATAATAATAGCTTTCTTTATTAAATTTCCACAATGTGACATGTACTCAGCTATACACTTCACATCCACTTACTCTCTCTAATTTGATCAGAACCTAGAGGTTGGATTTACCTCCATGTCGCAAATTGGACTGACAAGAGATTACAGAGATTTCTCAGGTCACACACAGCTAGTAGTGGAACACTCAGATTTTAAATCCACTTATATCTATCTGCAAAACCCATATTCTATATATCATGCAGTGATGCTTTCAACTATAATCTAATAAAGTAAAAATAAACAATCATATTTTCATAAAATTATATAAACAGTGAAAGACATTATTAGCCCATTTGATAGCTACCACCAGAGTGATGCCTCAAAGGAATTTCATTTAACCAATACTATCAATCCAGCAATCTAGTTTCACAAAGTTTTGGTGGAAAACAGCAGAAATATTGCAGTTGTTTTGATTCTTTTCCCAAACACAGTAAAAATAAATATGCTTCTGCTTAACCAGACATAGAGAGAAAAGAAACAAAGAATTGTAAACTAAGCAAACCTTGCACTGGGATGCTGCCCCGTGGGTAGTCGTCCTGTGAATGGGAAGTGCTCTCATTGACATCAGCCCTCTCCAAGGGCTGCATAATCCTTCTGGATGCTATTTTTATCCCTGCTCAAAAGTATGTGTGTGTTACTTTGAATGCTAATTTTATCCATATTTAAAAGTGTATACATAGCCATGACTTCAACTAGCTTAATCAGCATATGGACTGGTTTTTTTTTTTTTTTACTTGACGGACTTCACAGTGATTCAGGTTGGTGAGAAATCCTAAGAAAAGTTTTAAAGCTAAAAGTACTTGAGAATCCTAAAATATATAAAGAGAATATAAAAAAGAAAGATATGGCAGAGACTTTGAGTTGCCTGCTCACAACCTATTTACCCCTTATTTTATATTTAAGAAAATTTATTTCTTGTTAGGGGGCTTCCCTGGTGGCTCAGTGGTTAAAAACAAATCTACCTGCCAATGCAGGAGACAGGGGTTCGATCCCTGGGTGAGGAAGATCCCCTGGAGGAGGAAATGGCAACCCAATCCAGTATTCTTGCCTGGGAAATCCCATGGATAGAGGAGCCTGGTGGGCTATAGTTCATGGGGTTGCAAAGAGTTGGAAAGATTTGTGACTAAACAGAAATAAAACAAAATTTCTTGTTAGAAGCAGCAGCAAAGCACTTAACTGTAAAATACTGTCCTTCCTGCCTCTCTTCCTCCTCCTTTCTGCTGCCAATGCAGACTCCACTGCTGGAGCAACCGTATCTATCCCATAACTCACAAGGCAACTTGAGAATGGAAACGAGTTTTATATACTGCAGAGCAGGAAAACAGAGGGAATCTGGGGGCTGTAACAGTAGCACACACCAATTATATTTCCCAAAAGTAAGAAACATCTAATTCACTTAAGCCACTGTTTAAAGGTCCTACCTTTGGTAGCCAGATAAAATTCCTAAATTATATAAAAGATAATATTCTTTTATTTTTGTTTATTCATTTATTTATCTATTTAAGCGTGTGTATATGTGTGAGTGTGTAAATGTGTGTATAAGAAAAGTCAACCACAACGGGAAATAATAAATGCCAATATTATAAACGTGGGCTGGAAAACAAAGAAACTAAACTGCAGTTGGTAGAATTTAGTAACTATTTGTAGGGTTAAACACAATCAAATTTGCAGGCTCGGTTTGGGGTCCCGCAGATTTTAAAGCATGAGAAAAATGAGAAACATGACCTTTTGTAAGATAGCATACTTTCTAAAACTAAGGGGTACAGTTGTGTCGGTTCTTCACTTTTCACCAGATCTGACAACCTGTGAGCTCCCTTTTACACCCCTCAGTGCTCACAACACCCACTTCCTGCGTCAAGAGCTGTTATGTCTTCCTAAGTGGAGAAGGAGCTAGTTAGGGGAGAATTTGGGGATGAGGAACAAATGCAGGGGTCGATTCTCAGATTACTAAACACTTTTCATTTCAAAATCTCAAAACTGCTTTATAAAAGCCATTAAACAGAATTATCTATGAGAGTCTTACAAAATAAGCAAATAATAGTAACTTCATAGATATAATAAGAGTAAAAGAATTAGGCAGATTAAAAATCAAAGTTATATTCACCTGGCTAACTCAATTGGTAGAACATGAGACTCTCAAAAAACAAAATTAATATAAGCAATAAATGGAAATAAAAGGTAAGAGATAATAAAATGTAGCAATGACAGTTATTCTTTGAATATTGGCATTAAACAGTTTGCAATGCATCATTTAAAAGTATTGATATATAGTCATTTGTAACCCAGGTCAAACTATACTTGAGGTATATATGCATATGCATATAATCAGATGGGTTTTGATTAACCGAAATCAAGGCATCTATACTTTATGTCGGAGAAGGCACTGGCTACCCGCTCCAGTACTCTTGCCTGGAAAATCCCATGGACTGAGGAGCCTGGTAGGCTGCAGTCCGTGGGGTCGCTAAGAGTCAGACATGACTGAGTGACTTCACTTTCACTTTTCACTTTCATGCATTGGAGAAGGAAATGGCAACCCACTCCAGTGTTCTTGCCTGGAGAATCCCAGGGACGGGGGAGCCTGGTGGGCTGCCGTCTATGGGGTCGTATAGAGTCGGACACGACTGACGTGACTTAGCAGCAGCATATTTATGTACATGAAAAACAATAATGGAAATCATTTGTAAGTAAGCAAGAATAAATTTTTTTAATAGCTGAGGTAAGTACATCTATTCAGAAGATGCCCTTCATTGATAATTTATCTTTAAATCATTACCTTTAAAAGCATTCCCTTAATTTGAGAAAGTGATCCTTTTTAATTAAACATGTAACTAGTCAAACCAACAGAACGGATAAGGGCTATTCATAGAATGGCAAATGTTGCACATAGATTAACCTCAAATCCAACATATGTTAGGGAGAATTTTTATATTTCACTGTGGAAGAAAGATCAGTGTCTACTCTGAAAACAGTAAGAACCGAACTCACCGCATTTGAAGGCAAGGAACCCATGACTAAACACTGATTCCTAATTGTATTTGATGACATATTGTTAACACTTTATATCATATAATCCTTTAGGTGATGTTCTTAAAAATAATGGGTCTCAGATTATAATCTGACAAAATCTGGAAGTCTTTGGGGATAGACTAAATGTATTGACTGTAAATTGCAAAATCACACATTTTTGCATGAAGACTTGAAAAAAATTAGCGAATGGGTAGAATTTTGTTAGCTTGACTTTTTTTTTCTACAATTGCATCATAAATCAGTGTTATCACACTATAACAAACAACTAATCAATAATTAGTACCTAATAAGTTGGAAGCATTATTAAAATATTTATACAGTTTCAAGATGTGAAACAGTGCTATAAAAATACAGCCAAATTTTCACTTGTTTGCATAATTGAGTTTAATATAGTGATGTTTCATGATTCCTATGTATTCTACTGCCAAGTCCTTTTCAGAAGTCTTGTCCTAGAACGTTACTGGAAGGAATCTCTGGAGATGCTTACTTACAATTTAAGTTTTGACTACTCTCTTTGACTGTCCTTTTAACTTTTTATCATTAATTTTTCAGAGTGATTGATCCCTTATTTATTTCTGAAGAACCATATGTAAACAGGTTCAGATCAAATTAAAACATTGGCTAGACCATGTTAATAGACATTTACTTAATTCCACCACTAGAGCTCCATCCATATTATCATCAGCGGCCACCTGGATACATAAGAGCTTACTAACTGGTTTTCCTCACTTCATTATCCCTTTCCACCAATCTCTTTTTACATACTTTAGCCAGATTATTTTCAAAGTATAAGATTTATCAAATCTTGCACATGTGTCGTACATGCACACACATTTTGTTTATAAAATCTCAGTGAATCCCCGAGGCTCTTCTGTAAAAATCTACATTCCTAGCAGAACCTGCACGGTCCCATCTCTTTCACTACACATGAGCCACTCGCTGACTGACTCCCTCCCTGGATGTCAGCCACACTGACCATCTTTCTGGTTCCTGAAAGATCTTGTATGTTCTTGTCAGGGTATCTATGAAGACATTGATCATCCTTCCTAAGATACTCTTTACCTGCCAACTGACTGACTGACTTGACATCATTAATTCCAAAATCTTTGCTAAACTGTTGCTTAAGAAAAACCTCCTTGGTTTACTCATTTATATCAAATACCCTTCTTATATGATCTTATATCTTCAAATAGTACTAACTCAACTAACACCTTTATATTTATTATTTTTCCATTTTTATATGTACATTTTATGTAATATTTAATTAATATCTATTTTATCCTCTAGGCTGTAAGTTCCATGAGATCACAAACTGCATCAGCTTTTGTTCATCATTGCCACTCCAGTAGTTTCTATATAGCAATTCTTCAATAAGCAGTTGCTACATGAATCATAATTACAAAAAAATTCATAGGCTTAACAGTTTACATTTTAGTAATATAAATAATTGAAATAAATGAAGTGATAATTCAACTCGAGAAACCAGGAGGAAAAGCAGAAAACAAATTTTACTGATTTTATATAGGTAATAACATCTATTCCATATTCTTCTATCTCCAGCACAAGCAAGAAATAAAAACACAATCATTAAATTACTTCCTGGTGATCTTAATTTGACTTTAAATGAAATATTGCTTCTTACCCCACCCTCAACCCAACAGGTACCCCAAACATATATGAAACACTTATTATTAGTTTTTACTAATAAAACTAGTGCTGTTCCTGCCACTTCATCACTAAATCATGTCTGACTCTTTGAGATCCCATGGACTATAACCCTGTAGGCTCCTCTGTCCATGAGATTTTCCAGGCAAAAATACTGGAATGGGTTGCTATTTCCTTCTCCAAGGAATCTTCCAGACCCAGGGATAAAACCTGTTGTCTCCTGCTTGGCAGGTGGACTCTTCATCATTGAGACAACTGGCAAGCCCTTCTTATTGGTCCAGATAATTCTAATAATGTATTATAGGAATAAAATGTCCTTATGTTGATTTACATTTTGGAATACACACACATGTACATACATATCACAAATACATATACACACACTGACAGCACATCCATTAATCTTATTCAAGAAGAAATTTTACTAACAGAATAATCAGGAATGCTGGAAACAAGAATGTTCTTAAAATTTTTAACCTTTATTTATGTTTTTAGAAAATAATGATTAAAAAAGTCTCTCTCCGTCCTTCCACATAGTCCATTGCATTTACATTCCCAGGTTTTCAATTATATCTTACCTTCACTTTCATAATAACCTTTTTCCTGTGGTCCCTACATTTGCTATATGGTTTCCCTCTGATTTCTTGAGTTGAATTATCACTTCATTTATTTCAGTTATTTCCTGAGACAAAATATAAACATTTAAGACCAAGATTTTTCTTTTCTTTTTTCTTTGTCCCTCCAGGTTCTCCCTCCGCTATTCCTACTGTAGCTTCCTAACTAGGTTTCAACTTGCATCTTGCTATGCTTTTTGACCCAAATGTCCTTTTGCAGAAAGCTTCTCTTCTTTTGTAAAGTTTCCAAATTAATTGAGGTGTTATTTTTACTGTTGTGAAATGTTCATGTTCATTATTTTACTGCATTACTTTATTAGGTAATATGGCCTATGCCATGGGGTAGCTCAGATGGTAAAGAAGCTGCCTGCAGTGCAGGAAACTCGGGTTTGATCCCCGGGTTGGGAAGATCCCCTGGAGAAGGGAATGGCAACCCACTCCAGTATTCTTGCCTGGAGAATTCCATGGACAGAGGATCCTGGTGGGCTACAGCCCACGGGGTCACAAAGACTCGGATACAACTGAGCGACTTAACACACAAATATTATTAGTATGGAAATTTGTTGACTTTTATGATAAATAGGTGAAAATTAAAAAAAAATTACAACTATTCTATGTGTAGCTGAAAAAAGGTGTATACTTTGTTGAGAATTCATTAAATCATCTTTTTATACCATTCAAAGTCCTCATATTTTTCTTGCATATTTAGTTAATGAATGATTGAGAAAGGCTGTACCTTATACTGTTATCATGCTCACAATAATTGTCCTCATATTTCAATCTGTTTTTATTTTATACACTGCAATTTATGCTATTTGGTTGGTAGCAGTTTAAACTTTTATTTTGAACCAGAGTATTTCGGCAGAATAAAATTTCTTTGTCTAAGGTAAACCTCTTTTCCTTTAGTTTTGCTTTCTATAACATTAATAGTAGCACCTTGATTTATTTTTATTTGCACATCTTTGCTACATTAGTGTTCAACAGTTTGTACTCGGTCTTCCTTTATCATTCTCTTTCAACCAAATCTACCGTCAAGTGTGTATTTGAGGATGGGAAAGGTGAAGTCATTTCTAATGTTTGCTTTACTCACTGATTGTCATTAAAAGAGGAGCATCTTATTGGACCAGTTAATGCATGGTGATGTGTGAGTCAGATGCGTGCTCTTGCCTCTGCTAGCCGGCACAGAGCAGCGCTCTGGTCTGTTCTTAGCCCTGGCCGACTGTGCTGCAGCAGGAGGCCTCTGATCACCCAGCGCGGCCTGCTGGTAGAATCCTTGTAATTCAAGACTCAGGGTTTGGAAGCTATTGTTGCTCCTCACCTAGTCACAGCCTGCACCACTCAGTAAACAGCAGACTTTCCGAACCCCGGTTGTCGAACGATTCCATCCTATTTGAGTTAGTTCACCAGTATCTGGAACATTAGTCAAGGGACTGACAAGGCGTGGGGCCAGCTAGCCACGTGATACTTGCAGATGAAAGCAGACCATGTGGCTTTTTAATGCGGTCAGTCTGTGACGGCCTATTCACCCATGTGAATGGTTTCTGTTGTCGTGTAGTCAGATTTTAACTGATGTGGTAGACAACTTTAGGAATGGCACACTTGTATGTGCCATTCCAAATATCACAGAAAGCCATCATGCCATGCTGGAGCTGAGTGCTCCAACTATCATGTGAGTGTGCATGCGCTCAGTCATGTCCGAGTCTCTGCAACCCCATGGACTGGAGCCTAGCAAGCTCTTGTGTCCACGGAATTTTCCAGGCAAGAATACTGGAGTGGGCTGCCATTTCCCCCTTCAGGGGATCTTCTTGACCCAGGGATGGAACCCGCATCTCCTGTGTCTCCTGCATTGGCAGGCAGATTCTTTACCACTGAGTCACCTGGGAAGCCCCTAACTATCATTTCATACACATTAAATTACACAGGTACAGATTGACCTGGTATTGTAGGTGGAGCTGGTGCAAGGAATAAATTACTATAAGAAATCCACTTATTTCTAGTCAAGATTCACCTTGAACGAAAGCTGTATCAATAGTAAAAATTTTTGAGTTTCTAATGCAAAGTTCCATGTACATGACAAAGCAATACTGAATACTTAATTTTTTAGGGCAAGTCCTACTGAAAAGAAGTGGCCAGCTTTCCTCCAAAATATCAGTATTTTCCTTTTTCTATGGTAAAGATTTGATACTTTCCCCATACTGCCTCCAAGCTACCTGTGCCCATATGATGATTCTGGCTAATAGGAAGGGAGCAAGAAATTATGGGATAAATTTACAGGTCAGGTGCTATGACTGAAAACAGATAAAAATTTTAACATCAATCTACAAATCAATAGGGAGAAAAAAGAAACTGCAAACCAATTAAAAATTGAGTAAAAGACTTGCACAGTTACTTCACAAAAGATATTCAAGTGACCATTAAGCATATGGCCACATTGTCAATCTCATTACTCCCTGGAAAAATAAAAACTAAAAACACAGTGAAATACCACTACAGAACAAACAGAATAGCTAAAATTAAAAAGATCCTTGCACCAAGTACTCATGAGAATGGCGCTTCCGGAAATTTCATAAACTGTGCTGCAAGTGTAAAATAGTGGAATTTCTTTGGAAAACTTTCTGGCATTTTTCTAATAAAGGAAACTATTCTATGCAATCAATGCCTTAGAAAGTTACTCCTAGGTACACTGCATATGGAATAGAAGCTAATTCACATGTTCACAAAACACTTCTATAAGAATACTCAGAGAAACATCTTTTATTAAGAACTCAAAGCTAGAAACAATTCACTTGCTCAAAAACAAGATAGGTAAAGAAATGTATGTATATAAATGCAATGCACTGTATTGCAATTGAAGTGAACAAGCGACAATGATAAGTCTTATAAACATGTTAATCTTAAGAAGCACTACACAAAATAATCCACAGACTCATTTATGTGAAGTTGAAAACCAGCAAACTCATGCCATACTATTTATAGAAGTATATATGATTAACTATGAAGAAAATCTGCCAGCAAATTTGGAAAACTCAGCAGTGGCTACAGGACTGGAAAAGGTCAGTTTTCATTCCAATCCCAAAGAAGGCTCAAACTACCGCACAATTGCACTCATCTCACACGCTAGTAAAGTAATGCTCAAAATTCTCCAAGCCAGGCTTCAGCAATACGTGAACTGTGAACTTCCAGATGTTCAAGCTGGTTTTAGAAAAGGCAGAGGAACCAGAGATCAAATTGCCAACATTCACTAGATCATCAAAAAAGCAAGAGAGTTTCAGAAAAACGTATATTTCTGCTTTATTGACTATGCCAAAGCCTTTGACTGTGTGGATCACAATGAACTGTGGAAAATTCTGAAAGAGATGGGCATACCAGACCATCTGATCTGCCTCTTGAGAAACCTATATGCAGGTCAGGAAGCAACAGTTAGAACTGGACGTGGAACAACAGACTGGTTCCAAATAGGAAAATGAGTACCTCAAGGCTGTATATTTTCACCCTGCTTATTTAACTTATATGTGGAGTACATCATGAGAAATGTTGGGTCAGAAGATGCACAAGCTGGAATCAAGATTGATGGGAGAAATATCAATAATCTCAGATATGTAGATGATATCACGCTTATGGCAGAAAGTGAAGAGGAACTAAAAAGCCTCTTGATGAAAGTGAAAGAGGAGAGTGAAAAAATTGGCTTAAAACTCAACATTCAGAAAACTAAGATCATGGCATTTGGTCCCATAACCTCATGGGAAATAGATGGGGAGACAGTGGAAACAGTGTCAGATTTTATTTTTTGGGCTCCAAAATCACTGCAGATGGTGATTGCAGCCATGAAATTAAAAGACGCTTACTCCTTGGAAGGAAAGTTATGACCAACCTAGATAGCATATTAAAAAGCAGAGACATTACTTTGCCAAAAAAGTTTGTCTAGTCAAGACTATGGTTTTTCCAGTGGTCGTGTATGGATGTGAGAGTTGGACTGTTGAAGAAAGCTGAGTGCCGAAAAATTGATGCTTTTGAACTGTGGTGTTGGAGAAGACTCTTGAGAGTCCCTTGGACTGCAAGGAGATCCAACCAGTCCATCCTAAAGGACATCAGTCCTGGGTGTTCATTGGAAGGACTGATGCTGAAGCTGAAACTCCAATACTTTTGCCAGCTCATGCGAAGAGGTGACTCATTGGAAAAGACCCTGATGCTGGGAGGGGTTGGGGGCAGGAGGAAAAGGGGACAACAGAGGATGGATGGCATCACCGACTCGATGGACATGTGTTTGGGTAAACTCCGGGAGCTAGTGATGGACAGGGAGGCCTGGTGTGCTGCGATTCATGGGGTCACAAAGAGTCGGACACAACTGAGCAACTGAACTGAACTGAACTGATGAAGAAAACAACAAAGTGACTATCATCAAAACTAAGAAAAAGATTGTCTATAGGAGATAAAGGTGAGACATAAATTGGAAGAGACTCCTGCAGGGACAATGTTCCAGTTCTTAATCTAAGTGGTGGTTACATGAGTGTTCATTATGTAGCTGTTCTCTAAATAGTATTAATATCTTATACACATTTCTATATTTATGCTATGTCTCACAATTTAAAAATGTTAAAAAATGA
The DNA here is from genome assembly GCF_963930625.1 of Muntiacus reevesi. Classification (NCBI taxonomy): domain Eukaryota; kingdom Metazoa; phylum Chordata; class Mammalia; order Artiodactyla; family Cervidae; genus Muntiacus; species Muntiacus reevesi. The sequence goes on from NC_089264.1 coordinate 5,576,622, forward strand.
GTTTTGGCTATGTGATTCAACAAAACTGGGCAAGTTCCTTAGCCTCTTACAGTTCTGGCCTTTTAATCTGAAATAGTGATTTTTTAAAAAATATCCATTTAATCAGGTGTTCTGATGAGATAATCAGATGACATAGTGAGGGCTTAGATTTGATTTTGTCCTTTCTACAATATACAAATTTATTAGCCTTTGACAACATAGTTTATTCTTTAGAAGATAGTAAGCTACTATTTCAAGGATGCAGGCAAGCAGACTTAAGATTCCTGGGTCAGAAGCAAAGAACTTCATTACTCATGACACAGTAAGCAGTAGGAATGTCATCATGTTTGCAAGACATCTCCTGGCTCAGGAATCCAATGGGAGTGACGTGATATGGCCCAGAAGGATGCATACGATGGATGTACACAGTGATTGGCATCACAGCTGAGGAACACAGAACTCGGGGAATCCATTGATTTCATCAGATGCAAACAAGCAAGCCTGCTCTCTGTCCCAGAGGGAAACATTTCTTCACATTCAAGGTCACTAGCTGCTAATGCAACCCTAAGAAATTGCCTTGGTAAAGAATGGTCAGGGCCTTACATTCCTGTTACAGTCTGCAAGATGTGTAGGAATGCAAGCAACATGTGGTAGATTATCTCCAAACTTGCAAAGTTTCCTTGCAATAGAGTCACCACCCAAGGGTAATGACATTATAATGAGAAAAACACATACGATACCTAAATTAAAAATAAATGAGTACTTAATAAATGGTGTTAGAGGAACTGAATATCCACATAGGAAAAAAAATCAAATAATGACCCCTGCCTTGCACAATATCCCCTCCCCCCTCAAATAAATATATATCAGAGACATAAACGTGGGAACTGAAAGCTATAATGTTCATCAAAAAAAAACCAAAAATGTTCACGACCTTTGTTGAGTCATGACCCTGTAGATCTACAAGCCCTGTATTTGTCCAGCCTCAGGACCAAAGAAAGAGCCCTGAGACAAAAACAGAGACATCAATGGCTTATTGGATAGGAGATCTTACAAAAAGGGTCATGAGGGACACCCCACTGTGTGTGGCAGATCCAAGGCAGGACAAGGCAGCAGTCATTGCTACTCAGGAGAGAAGGAGGCTACCATTCATAGAGAGAACTGACCTCGAGTGGGCTCATCAGTCACCAGGGACTAATTAAGTCCTATTAAGAGGACTGGATAGTCATGTGAGTTAAGTAGGAACTTGTTGAGCATGGGATGTACAGAGAACAAGAGAATGACCATCTTGAATGGCCTGACCATACCTTGGTGTAGTCAAATTTTTAACACTTTAACACAATACATAAAGCTCTAATTATTTTTTTAATATGAAGATTTAATTTTGTCAAAATTTTAAAAGTTCGCTCATCAAATATTCCATTAAGCAATGAAAGGTCAGCCACAGATTGGGAAAATCAAATGAAATACACATATCTGACAAAGGTGGTGAAGAACCTGCCTGCCATTGCAGGAGACACAGGAGGCACGGGTTTGACCCCTGGGTGGGGAAGATCCCCTGGAAATAGGGCATGGCAACCCCCTCCAGTATTCTTGTCTGGAGAATCCCATGGACAGAGCTTGGCAGGCTACAGTCCACAGGGTCGCAAAGAGTCAGACATGACTGAAGCGACTTAGCACACATTCACGCACATCTGGCAGAGGACTCACACACAGAATACACAAAGAACTCTTAACAATGACAATAACACAGCCCAGAAGCTGCTGCATGAAGATCTTGTCTCCAGATGTGGAAGACAGAACTCTAAGGTAACCCCAACAGCACCATGCCCTAGGGCACATGCCGTATACTACCTGGGACCGGGGCTACAGTGGACTTCAGGCTCTCACTGGTTATACTCTACCTACTACATAGCTGACTTTAAGAGAGGGAGGCCATTCTGGGTGAGACCTGGCCTAATTAAAGGAGCAGAGATTTCCCTGGATAAAGATGAACCATGAGAGGGACTCAAAAGGAGAGAGATTCTCCATTGTTGGCTTTGAAGATGGAGTATGCAACATGGAAATTAATGTGGGTAGTTTCTTCAAAGATGAGAGGCAGTCAGCAAAAAAATAAGGATTATAATCTCAAGGAACTCTTCCAATTGCTTGAATGAATTTTTAACCACACGACTGAATTCAGATGAGAACACAGCCAGTGACATCTTTCCTGCCAGCTTATGAGAGCCTTAGCACAAGACTCAGCCATTCAGTGCCTGGGCCTCTGACTTGCAGAATTGTGAGCTAAGAAATCTTTGTTATTTTATACAGTGAAGTTTATATATCTCAATAAAATTTTGTAAAATAAAAAGACATTCTATTTTATTGAAGTATAGTTAATTTTCAATGTTGTGTTTGTTTCAAGTGTATATATTCTTTTTAAAATTCGTTTTCATTATAGTTTATTACAAAATAAGTATAATACACAGTTCCCTGTGCTATACAGTAGGTTCTTGTTGTTTATCTATTTTATATATAAATAGTACAGATATGTTAACTCCAAACTCCTAATTTATCTTTTCCTGCCATCCCCTTTGGTAACTAACTGTAAATTTGTTTTTTTGTCTGTGAGTCTATTTGTAAATATGTTCACCTATATAATTTTTTAAAATTCTACATATAAGTGGTATCATGTGATATTTTTGTTTCTCTGTCCAATTTTCTTCATTAATATGATAATCTCTAAATCCACCCATGCTGATGCAAATGACATTGTTTCATCCTGCATCATGGCTGAATAATACTCCTATACATACATATATATGCACACCACATGCTCTGTATCCCTTTATCTGTCAATGCTGCTATGAACACTGGGGTGCAAGTATGTTTTCAAATTAGAGTTTTCTCCAGATATATGCCTGGGAGTGGGATTGCAGTATCATATTTTTTAGTTTTTTTTAAGGAACTTTCATACTATTTTCCACAGTGACTGCACCAATTTACATTCCCACCAACAATGTAAAAAGATTCAAAATCAGGAAAACAATCCCATCTACATTGCACCAGAAAGAATAAAATATCTAGGAATAAATTTATCTAAGGAGGCAAGAGACCTGTATTCTGAAAACTATAAGATGTTGATGAAAGAAATTGAAGATGACACAGATGGAAAGATATACCAACTTATTGGATTGCAAGGATCAATATTGTTAAAATGATCATACTACCCAAGGCAAATTACAGATTAAGTCCAGTCCCTATCAAATTACTAAAGGTATCTTCCACAGAACTAGAATAATATTTTTTAAAATTTGTATAGAAATGCAAAAGACTGAATAGTCAAAACAATCTTGAGAAAGATAAATGGAGCTGGAGGAATCAGGCTCCCTGACTTTAGACTCTACTACAAAGCTTCAGTAATCAAAACAATATGGTATTGGCACAAGGACAGAAATACAGATCAATGGAAGAGGACAGAAAGCCCAGAAATAAACTCATGCACTTACAGTCAATTAATCTACAACAATGGAAAGTTTATTCAATAAGTGGTACTGAGAAAGCCAGATGGCTGCATGTCAAAGAATGGAACTAGAACATTCTCTAACACCATATACAAAAATGAATTAAAGTAGATTAAAGATCTAAATGTTAAACCAAATACTATAAAACTCTTAGAGGAAAACATAGGCAGAATACTCTTTGATATAAATCACAGTAATTTTTTTTTTTTTGATCAGTCTCCTAGAGTAATGGAAATAAAAGCAAAAATAAACAAGTGGGATCTAATTAAATTCAAAAGGTTTTGCACAGCAAAGGAAACCATAAAGAAAATGAAAACACAACCTACAGAATGGAAGAAAATATTTGCAAATGATGCTACTGACAAGAGATTAATTTCCAAAAAATATAAGCAGCTCATAAACTAAGTATCAAAAAAAAAAGAAACCCAAAAATGGGCAGAAGACCTAAATAGACATTTCACCATAGAAGACATACAGATGCCCAACAGGCACTTGAATAGATGCTCAATATTGTTAATTAGAGGAATGTAAATCAAAACAATGAGACAACACCTCACACCCATCAAAATGACCATCATTATAAAGTCTACCAATAATAAATGCTGGAGAAAACATTCTGAGTTTGGGAAATATCTGTGATGCAGATTAATAATGAGATCATGAGGCGAAAATATGGCTTTGGTATAAACTGGTGAAACTGAATCATCTATAGAAGATGCAAACCCTTCCAGTTAAGTGTGTGGTTGCTTCACCAGTGATAAACTGCAAACCGTACAGTCATATATTCAAGTTGCCTGATCCATACCTTTGCCTCTTTATTTGATTGAAAGGAAATCCCAGAAATAGGGAATCAGGCTTGGGAAAATGTGGATGCTTATCCTTCTGATGACTGTTCAGGGGGACAGTGTATCTAGACACCCTGTCTTGGTTGTCTCTCCTCCCCTTGCCGGTCACCAGAGGCTGGACCCACCAGAGTAGAGTGTGGAACAGGGAGTCTGCATTGTTAGCGCATAAAAGGCCCCACAAAGCTCCCTCCCTCTTCTTATGCCTTCCCAGCCTTCCCCTCCTGTGGCAGATGACCTAGCTGCTTTCTCCACATCACACCTTTCTCACAGACAGCTGCACTTTTCCACAAACATACTTTTATTCACAATGTTTTGTTTTGTTTTACTCTTCTATGGCCCCAGGAACAACATGTGGAAATGCACGGATTTGTTTGCAACACATGATGACATCTCAGATATTTTGTCATGTCAGCTAAGGTTTTAAGTGAGCTGGCTTTGACAGGTGAGTTTCCCCAGGTTAAGGGTGGGAATCTCATGAACACCCTCTGGCTTTGCTCACTTTCTTTTGAAACACCAGTTTGTTGTAGCTCGAGCAGTACTTTAAAGGGGTCTAAATCTCTTACAGCTGTGGAACACGCTCATCATGCGCTGGGTCTGCAGAGCTCCCTAGGGGACGGTGCAGCTATGGACGGCCAGCTGCAGGAGCAAACATAAATCTCTTTGGAGACTTATATGCTGTCGTATCTTGCTAGGGCTTAGAAAGACTGAACGATTTTAATCATTTATCTCCATTTATCAAAACGCTCTAGCTCAGCAAACTCCAAACTATTTTCAGCTGTGAGCCTGCCTTGCTATAGCAGAAACTTACCATAGAGTATGTTGATGACTTTGTGATAAACATATGCATGCATAAAAAATTGTTTTGGACACAGGAAAGATTTTATTAATTAATGCCCAATAAACAAATAATCAAAGCCTACCTTTGTGCATGCTAAGTCGCTTCAGTTGTGTCCAACTCTTTGTGACCCCATGAACTGTAGCCCACCAGGCTCCTCTGTTCATGGGATTCTCCAGGCAAGAGTACTGGAGTGGATTGCCATTTCCTACTCCAGGGAAACTTCCTGATCCAAGGATTGAACCTGTGTCTCCTGAGTTAGCAGGCAGATTCTGAACCACTAGCAGAACCTGGGAAATCCCTTAACAGTACATATGAATTCATTATACACAAACACACATATATAATCCTATATATCATATGAATTACTCGGCCAAGATGTCACCAGCATTTCCACTGTAAACTTTATTTTTGGCCATTCATAAGACTATGAAAATTTGTACCACGGAAGCATAATGTGTTCCAAGATGACTTCCTCCTTTTTTAAACTATAACTAAATATAGAAAGGAAAACATATTCTCAAATTTTTAAAATACAATTTAAGATATAAGTAAATGATGTTCTATTATGTCTCTTAATAATTATAGGAACTAATGAAAATGGGTATTTAATTTAAAAACTGAAACATAAAGATAAATATGTCTTTCAGATGTGGTTGGGAGTTGTTTTGGGGGGGCCTTGGACAGTAAGGAGATCAAACCAGTCAATCTTTAGGGAAATCAACCCTGAATATTCATTGGAAGGACTGATGCTGAAGCTGAAACTCCAGTATTTTGGTCATCTGATGGGAACACCCAATTCATTGGAAAAGTTCTTGATGTTAGCAAAGATTGAGGGCAGAAAGAGAAGACGGTGTCAGAGGATGAAATGGTGGGATGACATCACTGTTGCAATGGACCTGAACTTGGGCAAACTTCGGGAGACGGTGAGGGACAGGAAGGCCTGGCGTGCTGTAGTCCATGGGTTGGCAAAGGGTCAGACACAACTGGGTGACTGAACCACAACAACAATCTGTTTATTTAATGCTATAATTAAAGTAACAAAATCTCTACCCAATCAAAAGCACATTTTATTCAGGTACAGACTGGGAGGAGGAACAGGAAGCTTCTTCCTCTGGTGTAATCCCCACTTTGAACTTGGGAGGAAGGTGCTTGTTGAGGAGTCTGCCTGGCTTCCCAGGCTGGGGGACCTGCACAGACACTCTATCAACTAGACCAAAGGCACCTCCTCCGTTCCAGCGTAGCTGAGTCTGAGATTTAGAGTAACTGCCTTAGCATGACTCATCCTGTGTAATATCTTGATCTTACAGAAGAGCCACTCATGCATTTGCATAGGACAAATATAAAAGTGGTGCTCTGGTGGGTATCATTCTTGTTAAAAGTAGCAAAACTGTAAAACTTGATGGGAATAGTGGGTGCGTTGCACTGTATTCAATGAGCAAACTCAACATTTTATGTATCTGAAAGTGAATTAAAAACAGGAAAGGACAGAATACGAACATTTTCTTATTTTTAAATTTTGTAATGGAAGTTAAAAGGTAGAAAAAGGCTTCTCAAAAACAAAGACATTTATGACTGATAAGGAGTAGGTACACTGCATGAACTGGACATGGAGAGATAAGAAAAGTCAGGAACAGATGTGCCTGTGAAGGTATGTGGCTCTCTCTTTACTAATGCCCATGATAAAGGAGATTAATAGAGTGCTTGTGGCTAGGTCACAGGAAGGCCATCGGACGATCAGAAAGCTGCCTGTGAGTGCTTCCACTGCCGAGCCACCCAAATCTGGATGGTATTCTACAGATTATCTTAGAAGAGTTTAATTCTGTTAATAGCAGAACTCAGGGTGAGTTACTTCCACAGTACCTTGGAGTAAAACCAGAGTTAAGTATTTTTAGAAAGTTAAATATTTGAGACCACGCAAGTATCTGGTTCTAACTAAATGTTCTAATATTATGTTTAAACAGGATACATTTCCCAATTCAATTATTAAAATTTTGGCAAAATTAGTTAACATTGATATTTATATGCCTGAACAAACAGTTCCATTCTTTTCAAGAAATAAGCCTACTTGAAGATCTGTTTTTTATACTTCTAATAGAATATATAGAGAAAATTGAATGATTCTGTGCAGAGGATAAATCAAAGTAGAATGCCTAAAATTACAGGTAATCTTCCCTGCAGATCTGTCTAGGTAGAAGTTTATGATAGGAAATAAATGTACTCGTTACTCTGAGTTTTTATAACCCAAACAAATCTATCACCATTTTTGACATTGCAGATAGCACATGCACTCTGGAGTCAAAATGTGTAACTGACATTCAGGTTTACCCATGACTATCTGTGTGAACTAGCACAATTTACATAAAATATCTGTGCCTCAACTTTCTTATCTGTAAAATGAGATTAATAATACATATTTTAAATAATATTGTGATGATTGATGGTTTTGTATTTTAAATAATTACAATAGCTGTCAATAAAAATAATAGTCTAAAGCAACACTAATATGTTCATTTTGGAAGAACACATGTCAATTTATATACAACAAACCACAAATCATTCATTCATCAACTCGTGTATTTAACATACATTGTTGACTATCCCTAGGCTTGGAGATACTTAATAAATAAACAGAATAAAACATTGACTTTGACTTCAACGTTTTTGGCAAAGCATGTAGAATTTGATAAACTTTCATAAAATTTGTGAAAGGGTTTTTTTTCACATGAAAATGTTCCTTTTCTTCTTTTCCTCTTTTTTTCAGTTTTTACCTTTTGCTTCACCAGTGCAGGTGCAAGAAAAGGGGATGAAATATAGGGTTACCTTGGCCAAGGATGGGACTTTAAGAAAGTTTTTGTTAATCAAACATAAGCAAAATCTGAATATATTAATTATTATTTAGAAGTAAAATGAGAGATATATAAATCTTCTCTCTAAATTCTTTGTATTGAAGTAGGGGGAGCATAGATTAATTAATATAAAAGTGAGAAAGCATCTATTAAGTTGAAAAAGATAAAAAAATATGATAAATATTCAGTTTTGTGGAGGGTGTGACAGCACATATGCAATCCTATTTAATAACTCCTGTGCAAATCTAAGTTTGAGATCCACTATGGTTTACCAAAGGAAAGAAATCATTAAATTACTCTGCCTTTTGACAGAGCACATCCCTGTATAAAAAGAAGATAGATGAAAAACTTGTAAATTTTTTTCTATGAATTTTTCTGATAATTTTACTATTAAGTGTCTAATCTTAATACTATTGAAGATCAACAAGTAGTATAGTCACAGTTTAAGGAGTTAAGACCATAAAGTCAGCTGTTACACATAAATATGTTAAAAAAAAAAAAAAACTCTCCAAAGCAAAACATCAAATTGTCCCTCCTTCTTTCTATGACCAATCTCTCTCCTATAATTAGAGTCTCCCTAAACTCTATGTAATAAATAATCAAAAAATAAGTCTCCTTGTTAGCATGGAAAATCAACCCCAAATATTCATTGAAGGACTGATGCTGCAGCTGAAGCTCCAACTCTTTGGTCACCTAGTGTGAAGGGCCAACTCTTTGGAAAAGACCCTGATGCCAGGAAAGACTGAGGGCAAGAGGAGAAGGGTGGATAACAAAGGATGAGATGGTTGTTTGGCATCACTGATTCAGTGAACATGAGTTTGAGCAAACTCTGGAAGATAGTGAAGGACAGGGAAGCCTGGTGTCGGCAGTCTATGGGGTTGCGAACACTCGGACATGACTTAGTGACTGAACAACGTAACTTTCCAGATACTGTCTTGTCTCTCCTTTGTCCCCAAACAAAATCCATCTATTAGTTGTCTCTACTCACTCTCTATTTTCTCAGTTCTCAATCACTTCTTGTCAATACCAAGCAGACTTTTACCGTTGCTGCTCCTGAAGTGCTATTCAACAAGGTCATCGGTGGCAGTCATGGCAAATTTAATACACAGGTTCAGTTACTGTTTTTTCACTTCTCTAGGCTTTATTACTCCAACTTGGAACACATTTTTCATTGAGCTCTTCCTCCTCTCCTCCATCTTCTTTGCTGACTTTCCTACTCAATCATTGAATGTTGGAAGTCCTCAAAACTCAGTGCAAGATTCTCTTTCAGTTCAGTTCAATTCAGTTGCTCAGTCATGCCTGACTCCTTGCAACCCCATGGACTGCAATATGCCAGGCTCCACTGCCCATCAAGAACTCCCAGAGCTTACTCAAACTCAAGTCCACTGAGTTAGTGATGCCATCAAATCATCTCATCCTCTGTCATCCCCTTCTCCTCCTGCCTTCAATCTTTCCCAGCACTGGAGTCTTTTCAAATGAGTCAGTTCTTTGCATCAGGTGGCCAAAGTATTAGAGTTTCAGCTTCATCATCACTCCTTGAAATGAATATTCAGGACTGATCTCCTTTAGGATGGACTGGTTGGATCTCCTTGCAGTCCAAGGGACTCTCAAGAGTCTTGTCCAACACCAGAGTTCAAAAGCATCAATTCTTTGGTGCTCAGCTTTCTTTATAGTCCAACTCTCACATCCATACATGACTACTGGAAAAACCAAAGCTTTGACTAGATGGACCTTTGTTGGCAGAGTAATGTCTCTGCTTTTTAATATGCTGTCTAGGTTGGTCATAACTTTTCTTCCAAGGAGTAAGCGTCTTTCAATTTCTGCAGTGAAAATTACAGCGTCTTTTAATGACTGCAGTCACCATCTGCAGTGATTTTGGAGCCCAAAAAACAAAGTCAGCCACTCTTTCCACTGTTTCCCCATCTATTTGCCATGAAGTGATGGGACCAGATGGCATGATCTTAGTTTTCTGAATGTTGAGATTATCTTCAGTGACTCCTTATATTTGGTCTTTGGGCAATTTCATCAACTCCCATAGTTCCAGTTACTTTCTACACATGTAACATCCCACACAAATATATTTCCAGTTCAGTTCTCTCCCCTGGGCTCTAGACTCTTCCATAAGATTGCTTAAAGATAGACAGTGTCCTGTATTGCATTTCTGAGTCATTGGTTTAGCAGACATTTAATTCCATAAACCAAAATCCCAGTCCTCATCCTTGATAACTTTCTCTTCCTTACCTCTGATGTCCAAACTTACATTTTTCTTTTTTACGTATTTGCTTTCTAAATATGTATCAGTTATATTCACTGTAAATCGGTGTCCACATATTCCATAATAATACTCACTACAATTTTCTGAGCATCTCCCATTCCAGCTCTCCTTCAGCTTCTCAAAAGGCCTTGTGTTTTTTCGGCTGTAGGGCTTTGCATATGTTAGAATAATACTTGTCCCACTCCACCTCAACCATCAGCCAATTTATCTATTTAACTCCTGAATACCCTTTACTATTTGTTCTTGCCGAAATGTTACTGTTCTTTAGAGCACTTGATTTTTCCATAATAACATATTCATTACTGGGAATATTTGATTAATACCTCTCTTTGTGAACAAGAAACTACAAAACTTGAGATCAGGAGCAATATCTGTTTCTTCTCAATATTTTTTGCCTGCAACCTAGGCAGTTAACTCACAAATACTAGTTGAATATGGATTTCACTTGATACATTACATACTATATTTTTTTTTTCCTGTGATGATCACTTTTGTAATTAAAAATGAATACAAAAAGAAAGTGGTATTAACCAGGAAAGATTTAAACAAAGAAGAACATAAAGCTTTGGACTTAAAAAGAAACTTTCTTCTTAATAGCTTCAAATTTATCATCTACAAAACATAAGTAAACTCTACCTATATAACAAGCCTATTAGAAATGCTAAATGAAATAATATGTACAGTGTTGGGGGCTTTACATAAAAATGCTCAATAGATACCAGTTCCTTTTCAGCTTTGAGAAGTTGAAAGGCAACGTTGTTTCTGCAGAAGGAAATAATGCTACAAGGATCTATTAGTTACTTAAGGGTAGGGTAGAGAATAACTTTAGTGAGGTGAAAAATGGAATGAAGTATTAATTGTGAAGTCCTCTGAGATAAATGCTAAAACTGGTTTTAAATTTTCCAAAAAATGTGAAAATGGTCTTGTTGAGACTAAGAGAACACATGTTCCAAATTTTCAGCTACAAAATGCCAAACTGAAAGAAATATACATAAAGTGGTATAAACGAGTCAAGAGTAGTCTGGTGAACTTCAATTAGATTGTATATGTGGAAAAGTGTCACACCACGTGTAAAGGATGCTGGGCTAGAACATTTAGCTAAGAGCAAACAAAGACTTCAAACTTTTACTGAGAACATCAGTGCAACACACAGACTCAAAACAACCCCATGACAGAAAGTTAATGATTTTCACAACAAAACAAAAAACGCCCTGCTCTTACACGAAACGGTTTTTATCTGTACCTGTAAGACTTCACACAGTACTGTCTCGGCAAAACTGGGCTTCACTTAGAATGTCAGTTTACTTAGAATGTAAATCAGTTCAACCTTTCATGAAGCAAACTTAAATATGTATGAAACACCTTTCAAGAAAGAAACACTTTGGTTTCTTAGAGTAGTTTATCCTAGCACCTAACTAGGGATGTATGTCCTAGGATATCACTCTAGATTTTATTGAATTGTTTAAAATATTGAAAATTAGAGGAAATATAGTTTTCAATGTATTTTCTTTGTAAAATTTTATATATAAATTTAAGATACATTATTATTAAAGAAAAATGTGACTAACTTCTTTTAAGACCTGTTTTTAATATGTGAACATGTTGTATGGTTAAATATTATTCATATATTTTTAAAGTAGCCACCATAATACCTAACTATGGGTATGTCTCAATTATTTACTGATTCATTTTCTTTCCCTTTCAATCACCATTCATTCAAAGAGTACTTACTGTGTATCCACAAAAACTATTGCTTAATGAATATTACATTTAAGCAAAGTATATAACAGGATATACTTCTCTGGAAACCACAATTCTGTTCACCATATTCTGTGTTCCAACAGCATTACTTAAACTGTAAAATTCTCTTTCTCTGACACCTTTTTTTCTATGCTTCACACTGACCTACTGATCAATGTCTCCCTCTGGTAAAGGTCCAATGTATGTCATTGGTTATCAGTTTTCCTAAAAACACTCTTAAACCGGGATTGGGAATACGTGTAACTCTATGGCTGATTCATATCAATGTATGACAAAACCCACTGAAAAATAAAAAAAAAAAAACACTCTTAAGACACTCAATCTTCTTGATTTAATTTTTTCAGTAATAACAGTATAATCATTTATTAACTGTCTTCTTTATTAACAAATGAGGGTGCTAGCTCGCTATTATGTATCAATTAAAATAGTTTGGTCTTCAAAAGCAATGTTATTCCTTAGGATGTGGCATTAGGGAGAACTTTTTCCTTAGATATCTAAAGTTCTACTAACAGGAAATATTTTGAGAGCAAGGAGAAACTGTTTTATGTGGTAGAGAAACTCTTGCGGTTTCCACAGGCCTGTGGCTGTGGCAGGGAGCTGGGGATCACTGGTAGACACCTCTTTCCCGTCCCCTAAGCGTGCCCAGGTCAATCAGCGTCTGTGCTGGTGGGTGGGGAACTGTCGAGAGCATGCCTTCTCCCTCACCTCTGCGTCCTCTTCATCCTGCTCTTTTCCCCAACAGTTTTTTTTTTTAAAGGCTCCTAGTTGCCTCTTCTGAGATTTCTGCCTATGTCTGTTGAAAAAATTCCCTCTTAATCTGTGTTGGAATAAAATGAAGTGTTTAGCATCAGCTGGATATAAAAGGCAAAAGAAGACAAAAAAATTCAAAATGTGGTAGGACAAATAACAAATATCTCTCTATACACACATATACACATCTCTTTTCTGCAAAATGTGTTAGTATATGTGAATGAATGACTCCTTTTAAGTATCTCACACTGAAGAGAGTAAAAGTGACATTATTATTGTTGCAAGTACTATTTTAAATTATAAAGAACCATTTTAATAAAATTGATAGTAACTGAGGCAAAATTTTATTATTAAAAAGTGCACAGACAAAAGGTGATACTATTGAGGTGTCCGCCTTACCTAGTGCTTGATATTTCTCTTAGTATTTACCTGGCTAGCCACATAGGAAGAGCTGAGGAAAACACAATTCAAATGAGAGAAGCACCATAGGAATCATTAGGAATAGCAGGAAGAAGAGAAAGGAGTTGAATCTAGTTGGATTTTTTAAAGGCATGGATATGTAAGGCATGAAACAGAATACATTCTACTAAATTAGAAGTTGCTTAAAAAAGAATTGAGATGGAGTTAAGGAAGAGGGGATATAAAGAAGTAATAAAGGGGTAAAGAAATTCAAATTCAACATCCTCAGTCTCTAATGCTTTATGATACTCTTAATAGACAAAGAAGAATATAGCAGTATCCTGGCCCTCAAAAGGAGCTTACAATTTTATTGGGAGATAATTCCATTTGATGAATGGTCTGTATATTAGACATATTAATACAATCAAGTAATTGAAGAATAAGGCAAATTGGAACATAATGAGGAAGCAGACATATTAACAAGAAATGCTGAAAGGCACTAACATTTCTTAGTCAATAGTTATGAAGTAGAGCCCAGGAACAGTTTCAACAGACACCCAAGTTAATGTTGATGTAGCTTGTCCATACACCAGAATTTGAGAAACAAAAAATATCAAATGTCAAAGCAAATGATCAAAAGACAAGACAACTAGGTTATTTACACTGACAACTTTGGAGAAGACTCTATGGCAAAAGTAAAGTTGTAAGGTTGAAGAATCTATTTTTCAAGGACAGAAACTTTAATCTTTATGTGTTTTTAAGATTCTTTAATTATAATTATGATCATCTTTGAAAAATTCCTAATCTTTAAAATGTTGATTTTCAGGAATATCTGCACAATTAAATGTAAATAGTGCTTATAGACATACTATGGAAATTCCTTATTTTATCTTTTATTTTTCTAAATAAAACATCATAGTAAGTTAATGACAGAAGGAAGCTAAGGAAGTACTTTTGCTGAAAAGTTCTGAAACAGAGCCTCATTCCTCTGGCATTAGCTGTGGTCTCGCCTGGAAGTGAGTTTCCACTGTTAAGATCTTATTCCTGCATTTCTATGATCTTTTTTTATGTTTTCATATATGATTTGACTGCACAAATAAACCTTGAGTAATAATTGAAAATATCTGAATATTATGGAGATAACTGTACAGCACCTGGTATTGGACACTTAGATTGTCTTCCCTAAAGACTGTTGAATGGTAAGTGGCATCTGACACCATGAATGTGATTGAGCTTTTTGGGAAGATAAAACTGAAAAAATAATGTGATAGCAATGGGTAAAGAACGTAGCCAAAACACGTGAGGGACAAAGTCAAGGAAACCACCCTCTACCTCAGCAACATTAATAATTACAACCTCAATGAGAAAACAGTTTAAAACATATTTTTGAGTCTGAGAATTTGGTAAAAGTGGATTTTGATGAAAAGTTACATCCATGCTGCAAGAACCAGACTCCTGCTGCAATTATGAGGCAGAGAGAGAACTGGTCACACAGGGTCTACAGCCATGGTATTTCCAGTGGCAAGGAGTGTTTATTCGCTGTTGTGAGTAAACACTGACTTTTGATTAACTAATAAAATCATAAAGCAGATTGAAGATTTCATATATTTTGAGAGTGGGGCATATACGGGAAGTCCCATTCTTCCTGCTCAATTTTATGAACCCCAAACCACTCTTAAAAAATGAAAGTTTTTAAAATGAGAAATCTTTTCTAAGCTTCTGTTAGAAAATTCAACAAACTGCAGATATGCTGTCCAAGATGAATGAATATGAATGTAGCATGGATTTCAAGAGATGAACGAATACTTAACAAACACACACTGAAAGCCCAACGTGAAAGAGATCATGTCTAAGAGATCATATCTAACTGCGTGCCCTGAGGACTAAGGCTAGATGTTGATCAACACCCTCACCACTACTCTACTTCTCAAGCCTTTTCCACCTTAAAGCGCTAAAATGTGAGTGAACTCTACACTGATACATGTGTATACTGCACATATTTTATTTGGTATTCCAATAGAGTGAATTGGTACTGCACTCAGACATTTTAAAATGTTATCATAAGAAATGATGACAAATAGATTAAATTCATTAATTGTGGATAGATTATTAATTATACTTAAACACCTAGAGATTTTAATGAAGATTTGAATGTTCTTTTATTATAACACAAAGATTTTATAGCTATTTTAATGTTTTAGTTAGAGGACATTTATGAAAACTGCTTAAAAATTCCACTAGTGATTATTGACCCCATTTATCTATGAGGAATTTTGTGCAGCAGAGATTCTGCATATCTCTTATATCTGAACTATGTCAGATATGCAAGAGTAATTATGAAAAACTTCAGATTTGGAAGCTTGACACCAGAGCTACTAACTCTGCACCTCATGTCTGAAACCAGTATCTACTTTATAAGAAACTGATTAGTTTGGTCTTTGGGCCCAAGAGTGCGAGAATCGATAATGTTGTATGTGCATGGTATATGTAGAGGATGCAAGAATGTATAGTGTGATCTTGCCCATCAGAGTCTTTTGAATATTTTTGTGTCCTGACAAAATTGGACATAATAATTATTCTTAATAAAAAGAGTTGGCATTTCTTTGGTATCAATGTAATCATTATATAATCATTTTTAAATGGCTCTAGATTTCTCCTGGGGCTTCCCAGGTGGCTCAGTGGTAAAGAATATGCCTGCCAATGCAGAAGGCACAGGAGACGGGGGTTTGAACCCTGGGTTGGGAAGATCCCCTGGAGGAGGAAATGGCTACCCACTCCAATATTCTTGCCTGGAGAATCCCAAGGACAGAGGAGTCTGGTGGGCTACAGTTCATGGCTTGCAAAGAGTTGGACATGACTAAGCGACCAAACAATAATAACAAGACTTCTTCTACGAACTACTGGCCTAAAGGAATTTCAAAACCGAATCTCAGAATGTATGTACCAATTTCTGTGAGGTCTGAGAATCTCCTAATTATGCTTAGACATGTTAATGTCTTTTGTCTTCACAAATTTTCAATATTTTTAAATGCCAATTTTCTAAACACCATGTCAATCCAGTCTATTATGTTTAAGTTAATATCAAATGCTTTAAAATCTTCTAAATATTTCAACCTTATTTTCCTTTTCCAAAATAAAGTAACATTTTCCTCCAAGTCTGTAACAATAAAGAGATAAGGATATAACATTTCAATCAGAGACAAAACCAAGAATGATTAGTACGAATTTAAGGAAAAGAAAATATTTTGCTGGGTGTGTAACACATCCTTAAGAGTTTCGATGAAAGTTCATCTTTTATAAAGAACAGCTTCTTGTACAAAACTATTGAATAACGAGAAAAGACTAATTGAGTTAAATAAGGCAGAAAAAGAAGCATACCCAACATGGACCATCAGGTGTATTCAGGAAGACAATAGGAAGTCCATGCTATGTTGTGAGAGCCAGGTCTCAGAGGGGTGATCAGTTAATGCTAAAGACACCTTCACAGGTGACAAGACTAGTCAGAGGTGGGTTGAGTTTATTTTGGAGAAGAACACTTCTTGACATAAAGTAATCATGAAAGCAATATCTGCTGAGTGAATAGGCAAATGAAAGCTGAAGCCCTACTTAATTTCTGGGTACAGGGCAGCTGGCTTCCACTGACACACTTCTAGGGGCAAGGTAGATTGCAAGCTCTCTTCATTATTCTCAGGGTAGTTTCAGGCTCTAGAAAAGGAAGCTATAAAACTAAGCAAAGGAGAATGACAAGATTTGGCAGAAATGTGTCCAAAATAGTCTTTGGATGTCAGATAAAAGAAACTAAGAGATGCAGAGGCTAAGGGGTGGAGTGACCAGGTGAACAGGCCCAGAGTTGAAACAAAAGATACTAGAACAAGGCTGTCATAGACAAGACAGCAAATCTGTGTTGATGATTCTCAGGATGGGGACATCTATGGCTGAGTGATAAGATTTGGTTCAGTTAAGTTCAGTTCGGTAACTCTCATGTCCAACACTTTGCAACTCCATGGACCACAGCACACCAGGCCTCCCTGTCCATCACCAACTCCCAGATTTTATTCAAACTCATGTCCATTGAGTCAGTGGTGCCATCCAACCATCTCATCCTCTGTCATTCCCTTCTTCTCCTGCCTTCAAACTTTCCCAGCATCAGGTTCTTTTCAAATGAGTCAGCTCTTTGCAACAGGTGGCCAAAGTAATGGAGTTTCAGGTTCAACATCAGTCCTTCCAATGAATATTCAAGACTGATTTCCTTTAGGATTGACTGGTAGGATCTCCTTGCAGTCCAAGGGACTCTCAAGAGTCTTCTCCAACTCCACAGTTCAAAAGCGTTAATTACTTACTGCAATCCAAAAAAGTAGAGTAATGGAATAGAACTAACTGATGCAGAGGTGCTATGAGATGTTCCTGTATAGTTTCTAAGTCGTAGATTATGAAAAGCAATGAACAAAGCCAAAATATAAGGAAGGAGAGCATCCCATGCCGAGGAGAATCCTAAAAGGTGAACTAGGCAAATTACAGGATAGAAGTTTGTTATTCTATTTATTGTGGCACAGTGATGTCTCACAACTTCATTAAGAAAAATAGAAGAACAAAGGTAATCTCAGATGTCTGTGCTTTGAAGGGACTAGCACCTCACACTGTCGTTTCATTCCCTGACTTTTCCCTAAAATCAGATTTCTTAAAGCTATTCTCAGAGATACAGGGAGGCCTGGCATGCTGCAGTCCAAAGGTCTTAAAGAGTCAGACACAACTTAGCAACTAAACAACAACTAAACATAAATACTCAGGTAAAGTTTTAAGCCTAAGAAATATTCTGTATTATTCTGGGTTAAGTCTCAAATGTTGTGATACAATTACATTGCATTACATGACAAAAAGAGTAGATAAGTTAAGGAGTTTTGGCCTGTAGACAATCAGGCAAGCACAGTAGCAGACTGTGGAGGAAGTAGATAAATGATGGAGAGCAAAAGTGGTCAGATCACTTTGACTCTTCTTCATGTTTTTGTTTTAAGCATAATTGACGATTCTATCTCACATGAAAAATATCTTTGGCAACAAGAAAAAATACTAACATCGTATTCTTCTATTACGGAGGCCATCTATTAATGTAGCCTAAAAATATCTATAAAGCTATAATTTTATATTTATTTATGCCTATTTTTTTTTGCTGAGACTTACTGTTGATGACAGATAATAGATACATTTCCCCTGAATGTCATATCATTTCAGAAAAAATGGAAATAAGTTCAAAGACATTCCTACATGTAGGTATGTTGTATATATATGTTGTGTACATATATGTACATATATGAATGAATCATATAATGTGTGACTTCAGGAGATTATAGCAAATGAGAAATATGACTCAGAGTGACACAATCACTGAAAATAATATTAGAAACAAATCTGCATAGCCAGTAGTCAACAGAAACAATGATTTTCCAAAGTCCCTCCAACATACAAATGTATTTATTGCCTAACTTGTATAGTATTTGGGGGATATTCTTTCAAGAACTGGTGATCATACATTGAGGCAATGGTATGGCTGTGAGTTGAAAAATGTAATACACATACAAATATATGCTCCTCTTTTCTTCATAAACAAATAGGTTAGATGTTAAATACATCATATTTCTTATTTAGCATAATTCTATACTTCCAGTACAACCTGACACTACATCTCTCTCTTGTTTGAGATTTAATATATTTCCATTATTGAATCAACTACAGAAAAGGCAAATATGTCTCTGTCTTCACTATGAAAACTGGCACAAGAAAATACATAACACAGTCAGCTTCTGTAGACGCTCACATACTGAAACTGACCAGGGCCCTATGGGTACCAGGGCACAGGAGTCCTTCTGTGTCCCCGCTTCTCACTTGTCGGTGACAAGTTCCACCTCCCTGAGCTCCCTTGAGTCCCGGAGGGCAAATTGAAACAGTTGCTAATCCGGGACGGGAGGGGATGCAGAGGCAAGGGACGAGCAGTGAGGAAAGAAAAGTACAGCCACCTCAAGGGATACATACAGCAATTTCTCTGAACTCTTTGCAGAACTAAAACCCCCAACAAATGGAGTTAGCTTTCCTCATTCCAGAGAAGACCACCTAGGCCAGGTTAAAGGAACCAAGAAACTCATCAAGAGCTAACCTGAGACCAGATTACAGGAGTGCTAGCCCTCCAGATGGGTTTCTTGTATGGGAGCGCAGCAGTAAAGAATCTGCTTGCCGACACAGGAGACGCACATTTGACCCATGAGTTGGGAAGATTCCCTGAAGGAGGAAATGGCAACCTACTCCAGGATTCTTGCCTGGAAAGTTCCATGGACTGAGAAGCCTCGTTGGCATGCCTGGCCTTGCACATACCTTAATCGTATCAACAACCACTTCCCTTGAAACACTGCCATAAAACTTACCAAATCTTCTCAGGTGGGGGGACACAGTTTTTCAGGGGCATGAGCCTACAGTGTTCCCCTTTGCCTGGCAAAGCAGTGTGTGTGTTTGTGTGTGTGTACGCACACGCGCTCAGACATGTCTGACTCTTTGCAACCCCATGGACTGTAACCCAGCAGGCTCCTCTGCTCATGGGATTTTCCAGGCAAGAATACTGGACTAGGTTGCCATTTCCTCCTCCGGGGATCTTCCTCTCCCAGGGACCAAACCTGCATCCCTTGCATCTCTGACACTGGCAGGTGAATTCTTCTACTTCATCCACAGCTGCCTCTAAGGTTCAATTCTCTACTGGCGTACAGGGGCTGAATTTGTGGCATAAATATCTGGAAAGTCCCGGGGTAGGGTGGCTTTCAACTTTGGTTAATCTAGTGACTCAACAATAAAATACGGTGATTTTCATTGACATCAATTAGAGAATTTGAAATGAAGAGTAAGCCATAGTTCAGGTTCAACAGCCATTTCCTCATAATAATTTTTTTAACCTATTTAGGCTTCTGACTTCATATTTGAATGTAGCAAAATTATTTTTTTCCTTGACCTCTGACTTGATAAACCTAACGCAGTAGAAAAGACTTGAAATAGCAACTCAACAAATATTAAATGCCAATCATCTTTCTGGAACTTTTAAAACATTTAAATATCAGAATTTAAATTAGAAGTACTTGTAACTTTTTTCTTCTTTTAGTTTTACTCTATCTTTCCCTTTCAAATATTTTTCTTCTCAATGAACACCACTCCAACCTATTTCACACATAGGATTCATGCTTGCATGTGGCAAGAATGATTTTTCACCCCATCTGCTTAATCAGCAAATGTGGAGAAAAACATAAATGACTTCACCAGCACACAGACTCTGAAATGATAGAAAGTCATATTCAGAAGTTAGTGTTAAAAAAGACTTTAGTGAAATATACATCGAGGAAGAATGAACTCATTTACTAAAAAATAAATAAGAAACTATGACATAATTTTGATTCAATTAATGTTATTGTTAAGCTACTAAATTTGTATTGATCGTACCCCATTCATACCTTGACTTTACCTAGCACACCATCACAAATGAGTGCCATTGTAACCACAACTATTACTTTCATGTAATACTTGGCTCCCAAGAAATATTTAAGGATTTGCCTATTGCCTGAGATACACTTCAAATTATTTAACTCAGTTAAAAATCTTGCATATTTAAAGCATACAATGTAATACCTGGCACTGAGCAGATATCTGCATGTGTGCTCTGCGCTCAGGGAGCCGTGTCTGACATCCTATGACCCCATGGACTCTAACCGGCCAGGCTCCTCTGCCCGCAGGATTTTTCTAGGTAAGAACACTGGAGTGGGTTGCCATTTCCTCCCCCAGGGGGTCTTCCCCACCCAGGGATCTGCATCTCTGTGTTTCCAGCACGGGCAGGTGGATTCTTCACCACTAAGCCACCTGAGAAGCCCAAGTGGATATTTCGTAAATTTTATTCCCACTCTTCCTCATTTTTCCCACATGTAGTTCCTCTTCCCTTCTTCATTCCTCTATTTTTTTATAAAAAATTCCTTCACTAGATAAGACCTTGCAGCAATGCCCCAGACTTAATTCCCTTCAGCAGCAATGGAATAAGGGTTGCTAACTAGTATTTCTTAAAAATTCCCAGGAGATCATAATGGTTTCAGAACCAGGAGACAGAAGAAAATTTTTATGACACAGTGACAGGCGACCTAGAATAGAAAGACTCCATAGGTACCAGGGTGAACACATCTACCCCAATCTCAGTAAGTAAGTGAGGAACAAGGATGTCTTTCCAGGAGAAGTCATAAATTTTTTGAGAGGAACAGGAGGAACAGACACACTTGCAGCTGAAAGAGGCAAGGGAAAAGGAGGAAAAACAAGAGTTTTTATATAAAGCGGCAAGGATGTATGGAAACAGGCCAAGTTTGGAATCTCCTAGTTAGGTAAGCATATTGGGAAACACTGGGGTAAGAGCTAAAAATATAAGCAGAATCTGAATTCGGTGTACCAACCTTAGTGGCTGGATCTTATCCTAAGTGATTTAATAGGAGGCTAATAAGATCAGAAACATATTTTGGAAATAGCACCCTGAGATAATTAAGATGGATCAATCGAAGGGCATCTGCAGGAGGCCAGTCAGGATGTTCCTGCAATAACCCAGGCAGAAAATGAAGAATAAGGATGAAGGGAAGGAAGAGATAGATAGTTTAAAAGAGCAAAGAGATTGAGAGGAGTCAGATACATCTTCAAGGTCTAATGTTTGAGCAATTAGTACAATAGTAGAGCCATTCTTCAGGACAAACAAAAAGGCATGAGGACAAACTTTGGTAAGAAGCTGTACAAGTTGTGTTTTAGATGCCTGAAGGATAGCCAAGTGAATAGATAGGTTTAGCAAGCAAGTTTCTGATCTCCAGAAAATACAGAGCTAAAGATAAAACATAGGAGTCATTTAGGAGGGTAAGGAATCTCTGTGGAAGAAATTCCTCAGGGAAAAGCATTCAGATTGAAATGAAAAGAGAAGCAAAGTTGGAGACCAACAAATCACCAACATTTAGCTCCTTTTACCTACAGATGTGTGCTTCCGCTTCTATGTCACTGGAAAGTGGGTGTCCCCTCAGAGATTACCTTTCCCATGCACTCTGGAGTAGCTGAGTGACTGGTTCTCTCCCATAGAAGATGAGCAGAAATTGTGTCTGTTAAGAACAATCAAGGAGTTCAAGAAGAATGTATATTTTCTGTATTTTTTTTTAAAGTAAAGTTGACGTATTATATTGTATCCTTCAGTAATAGCATACAGTTATTCAGAAGTTTTAAAGTTTATACTCGGTTCCCCCTGGCTGGGGCAGGGCGGGCGGGGGTGGGAAGGGCGTTGAAGCCCGATCCGTGGCTTCTGAGCCCGACCCCGGAGCCCACAATCCACAAGCACCGAGGCCTGCGTGTGCTCCACCGCAGGAGATGCCACCGCCACAAGAGAGAAGGCCCAGCTGGCCGCAACTAGAGAAAGCCTGCACGCAGCTATGAAGCCCCAGGGCAGCCAGAATAATTAATTTAAAAAATACTGGCTATACCCTATATTGTGCAACATATCCTGTAGCTTATTTTATGCATCATTTGCACCTCTGAATTTCCTACCCCTGTACTGCCCCTCCCTTCTTCCCTCGCTCCACATGTAGCCACTGGTGTGTTCTCGAGGAATCTGTTTCTCTTTTGTTATATTCACAAGCTTGTTGTATTTTTCTATATTCTACATATAAGTGATATCACAGAATTTGTTTTTCCCTGACTTACTTCACTTGGCACAATTTTCCTTCCTCTGCTTTATCTCAAATAATGACAGGATCCCAAAAGATGTCACAGCCGGACAACGGAAAGTCCTTTGTCTCTGAATAACCACGGAATGGAAAGACACCAGCTTTGCACTGTTACATGAGCAAGAAGGAAAGGTCTCTCCTGCTAAGCCACCAAAAGTACCACAACTGATACAATGATTCTTTGTCCCTTATTGCTCCTCC
The DNA here is from genome assembly GCF_963930625.1 of Muntiacus reevesi. NCBI lineage: Eukaryota > Metazoa > Chordata > Mammalia > Artiodactyla > Cervidae > Muntiacus > Muntiacus reevesi. Next base: position 5,599,777 of record NC_089264.1, read on the forward strand.
GATCTACTCTCTCCCTTTTACTCTATACAAATCCTGTTCCTTCCTCAAAGCTCAGTTCAATTTCTCCCCTTGTCAGTTCTTTTAACCATGGTAACCATCAGTGATGATTTTCTCTTCTGAAATCCTAGCATGATTTTTTTTTTTTATCATTCATTTGGCAAATAATCATGTTTATTGACATGTGCTGTAATTTTGTCTTTCATGTATTTTTGGTTTATCTTTCTTTCTGGGATAGACAATCAGGCTTGCATTTAATATATTTTTTCACTTTTTGGGAAAAAAAGGAAAGAAATTTCTCTTTCTCTATTAAAGAAAAAAAGACAAATACTAATCTAAACTCCAAAATAAAGAAAATGGGGGAATTTTTTAAATTTTAATGCTGACTAAACAATTATATAAAAGCTTAGGAAAGAAGTAAGTCTGTCTATGTTTGTGCTTTGAATAATAAGGAATATACTCTAGGAGAATAAACTATGGAAATCAACTATATCCCCATGTTCTTTAACCAGGTGTATTAGTCACTCAGTCATGTCTGACTCTCTGCAACTCCATGGACTGTAGCCCAACAGGCTCCTCTGTCCATGGAATTCTCCAAGCAAGAATGCTGGAGTGGGTTGCCATTTCCTTCTCCATGAAATAAGCATAGAACCCATTGATAAATTACAAACTGTGACATTGTTTTTGATTTTGTAACCATGAATTGAAATTAGTAGTAAATAATTTACTTTGCTTTGTGTTATGTATATTTTTCCTAGGCTTACTGCCATTGTACTTTCAGGCAATCAATTTCATTCTCTCATAAGAATATGGTGAAATTTGAAATTATATGCAACATTAGCATCATCTTTCAAAACCCATCGAAAATATGCTTTGTGGTATAATGCAAAGTGTTAGATTTCTCCAGTTCTGGGTTAATGTTTGGAATTAGGGGTGAAAGAGCATTCTGTCCCCTTTGGACATAGGAGTGGACTTTCTATGTTGGATCTCACACAACCTAGAAGCTATCATCTCTGAAAGGCCGTTGGCTTGTAGCCCAACAAGTGTTTTATTCCCAAGTATGCAGCTAAAAATAAATGACTCTACATCTTTATTCTCCATCTATCAACTGCATGGAAGACTATAGGGCTAATTTATTATTCTACACTTTTGGAAAAAGAAAAGGTGATAAATGGATTAATCAGACTTCTTTTTTTAGAAGAAATCTTTTCTGCAAATGAGAAACTGTGGAAATCATGCCTAAGGGACAGAATTAGGAAAGGAAAATATTTTTCTAGAAAAAGCATCAAAGCGTTATGTCCATAGCCCAAGAATGATGAGACAGAAAGAGTATGGGTTGTTTATGACCACCCTGCTGCAAAGGCTCTTATTCCATGACAACCACTTCAGTGAACAAGAATAACAGGTCAGAAGATACTTTTAGAGTCTTTTGCTGCTTTTACTGCAAGGTTAAATCTTCATTTGACTTGTTATTTGTCACGCAAAAGTCCGTACTTCAAAAGAAGAATGGCATGGCTCTCCAATGGGTTTGCCTGCACATATATTCTCCCCAGCAGGGTGTCAGCGTGTCTGTGATCAGGGTGCAGCACTGCTCCTCACCCTCCTCATGTTGCTGCCCCAGTGCGGGGAGGGAAAGCAGGCCATGAAGAGAGTCGCCACAGCATTTACAGATTTTCCAGCCACAGCGTCTGAAATCTAGTGATCAGGAACAATGACTGGGGCTAAGTATTTTTAAATTGAATGAAAGAAGAAGAAAGCACTGACCAACACATGCTCTTATTCAGAGTTCCTGAATCATTATAACTTCAAATGATCTGAACATGCAAATACCACAGAGCACACGATAGTGTTAATATACAAATGTTCATGAATACTGAACCGTAATTGTCCCATTTGGCTTACTAAAAACTAGTTGTTGATCTTCTAAATGTAACAGATAACAAGGTTTCTATGATCCAAAGCATATAGATTTTTCTTTTAAGATGAGATCCATGCTTAGGTTTGCATAAAATTCATAAGCTTATAGTAATAATAACAGAAATTCTAATGTTCACTTTTTCCTAATAGAAGTGAAGAAGCATTGGAAACCACTTATTAAAACGAATTCCAAAGAAACCACACATCTGGTAGTTGAATATTGCCTACAACCACACTGTGTTGGTTCCATGATTCCAGATCATTTCATTCTAGCCACTGGGAAAAATTAATATCCTTCAACCAACCAGTAGGAAAATACATTCTTAACTTCTATCAGTGTTTTTGAAACTTTAAAAATCTGTAGATCACTCAATGGATGATGATGTACATGCAGACCAAAAACATCTTTATCATAACTTTTTATGTAAAAATTAAATATCTTTCAAAAGTAAAGTTAACAATAGTTTTTTAAAATCATGAGGATGACATTGTTTGGAATTTTCCACCAAGATGACTGTTTCAGGTTCAATAACAGGTATTTTGAACTGAGAATCAAGTTCTACATACTAAGTCAGAGAAGAACCAAGTGTCTTTGCTACCTTTTTAAAAATTAGAAAAATTAGAAAATTCAAAGTCAAGATGATAGGGTAGGAATAGGGATAAGTACTGACGGAGAGGGTGCTAAGCATAACAAGTAAGAAACTGGAACCTGATTCTGTCACTTAATGATACGTGTGTTCTTGAGTCAGTTTCTTGACCTCTCTGCTTAATTATGTGATGAGGACAATAATAGTGGCTAAGTCCTAGGATTTGGGTAGAAATTAAAGCAAATGTTACAGATAAGGGTATCAGAAAAGTGTCTGATACCTAACAGGAAATATTAGCTTTTATTATCTGTTTTTCTTGTTAGATTAGAATCAAGGTTGATTCTTTACACAACAGGGTGGCCATACCAATGATTTGTAACCCATGTTCATTCCACCTGCTCAGGCCCAGGGCCATATGGCTGTTGAATACTTTTCAATGTCCCCATTGACAAATGCCTATATTCACACAGGGCAAAGATAATAAACATTATGGAAAGATTCCTCGTTGAGCACAGCTTGTCAGCACTCCAGTAACACTAAATAGATATATATTCAAAAGTCGGGTGTTTGTAAGTTTCAAAATAGAGTAGACAAACTGATTCCTGATCTATTCGTCTAATAAGTTGTTCTTTATAAAGAATTATTCTTGTTCATTTGATGAATTTGAATGTAGTTTAAAAATATATATCCAAAGAACTTTTTTCTCTAAAAACTGAATAGAGAAAATTTTACTTCAACCAGTTACTTCATAGTTTATCATTTAAAGAATAATAGTATATTATTCTGAACTCTAAAAGTGAAATTATTTTGTTCCTGAGTATTGGGCTCCTGTTTTTTATGATATTATAAGTTTATTTAGCCATATCACTTGAGTAAACCATCTGAATTAAAGAAAAGAGCTTCCTGAAATTATCAGACACAAAGGAAATTTTTAAAATTCATTTATTGGTTGGAAAAATTATGTCTATAAAAGAAGGATATTTCTATTAGGAGATCTTTTAAGTAATTCAGCATACTATTAACTTATTAACAAAGGCATTATTATTAGCTCCAGTTTACAGATGAAGAAATAAACATGGAGAGAAAAAGCAACTTGCTTATAGCTATTAGCAGAGTCAGTATTAAAATACAAGCAAGCCTGATTCCAGTGACGATGCTTTTAAATACCATGATAAAAAATCTCTTAAAACAGAAAAGAACTAGTTGTCTCCAACATCTATTATCAATGAAAGCTCTTAACAAAACATGAATGGATAGATACATTTACATCATTATATGACTATGTGTGTTTGAGTGTATAAGTCGTGGTACATAAAGGAGAAATACTTAAGGTATTCCCATTAAAGTCAGGGAAAAGATAATAATTTGTTCTGCATGAAGCTAAAAAGTAGTTAATCATCATATCAATGTAGATGCTATCTTTGTTTACGTAAAAAGAAAACAGATCAACTAAAAGACTATTTCATGACCCAGATAATCACGATGGTGTGATCACTCACCTAGAGCCAGACATCCTGGAATGTGAAGTCAGGTGGGCCTTAGAAAGGATCACTACGAACAAAGCTAGTGGAGGTGATGGAGTTCCAGTTGAGCTATTTCAAATCCTGAAAGATGATGCTGTGAAAGTGCTGCACTCAATACGCCAGCAAATTTGGAAAACTCAGCAGTGGCCACAGGACTGGAAAAAGTCAGTTTTCATTCCAATCCCAAAGAAAGCTCAAACTACCACACAACTGCACTCATCTCACATGCTAGTAAAGTAATGCTCAAAATTCTCCAAGCCAGGCTTCAGCAATACTTGAACCGTGAACTTCCAGATGTTCAAGTTGGATTTAGAAAAGGCTGAGGAACCAGAGATCAAATTGCCAATATCTGCTGGATCATCGAAAAAGCAAGAGAGCTCCAGAAAAATATCTATTTCTGCTTTATTGACTATGCCAAAGCCTTTGACTATGTGGATCACAACAAACTGTGGAAAATTATGAAAGAGATGGGAATACCAGACCACCTGACCTGCCTCTTGAGAAACCTGTATGCAGGTCAGGAAGCAACAGTTAGAACTGGACATGGAACAACAGACTGGTTCCAAATAGGAAAAGGAGTACGTCAAGGTTGGATATTGTCACCCTACTTATTTAACTTATATGAAGAGTACACCATGAGAAACGGTGGGCTGGAAGAAGCACAAGCTGGAATCAAGATTGCCAGGAGAAATATCAATAACCTCAGATATGCAGATGATACCACCCTTATGGCAGAAAGTGAAGAGAAACTAAGAAGCCTCCTGATGAAAATGAAAGAGGAGAGTGAAAAAGTTGGCTTAAAACTCAACATTCATAGAACTAAGATCATGGTATCTGGTCCCATCACCTCATGGGAAATAGATGGGGAGACAGTGGAAACAGTGGCTGACTTTATTTTTTGGGCTCCAAAATCACTGCAGATGGTGATTGCAGCCATGAAATTAAAAGATGCTTACTCCTTGGCAGGAAAGCTATGACCAACCTAGATAGCATATTAAAAATCAGAGACATTACTTTGCCAACAAAGGTCCGTCTAGTCAAGGCTATGGTTTTTCCAGTGGGCATGTATGGATGTGAGATTTGGACTGTGAAGAAAGCTGAGCGCCGAAGAACTGATGCTTTTGAACTGTGGTGTTGGAGAAGACTCTTGAGAGTCCCTTGGACTGCAAGGAGACCCAACCAGTCCATCCTGAAGGAGATCAGTCCTGGGTGTTCATTGGAAGGACTGATGCTGAAGCTGAGACTCCAACACTTTGGCCAGCTCATGCGAAGAGTTGACTTATTGGAAAAGACCCTGATGCTGGGAGGGATTGGGGGCAGGAGGAGAAGGGGACAACAGAGGATGAGATGGCTGGATGGCATAACTGTCTTGATGGACATGAGTTTGAGTAAACTCCAGGAGTTGGTGATGGACAGGTAGGCCTGGCGTGCTGTGATTCATGGGGTCGCAAAGAGTCAGACAAGACTGAGCGACTGAACTGAACTGAACTGAAAAGACTATTTAAAGGACAATTCAGGCAGACAGGCAGGAATCTACGATGGTTCCCATCATTATCTGGTGCACACACCCTCCCTTTGAATTCAGGAAATGTATGAATAAAATGGGTAAACACTCATGAAATACATTCCTAACCAGTTGACTTTCAGTTCATGAAAAAAAAGATTATTCTGGATAGGCCAAACTTAATCAGAGGTACCTTTCAGAGGAGACATAACAGCAAGAAGCACTCTTGTTGGCCTGGAAAGAACAAATAGCGATGCTGTGAACTGCTCACGGGACCCCGGAACAAGGACGGCACGTGTGGGCTGTCACCCCCCTCCCTGCCGTCCCACACGTGCCCTCCCCACACGGGGGAGGAGCAGAAAGGTCCCATGGCGGGGAGAAAAGGTCAGCCTCATGCCTGCAAAGAATGACCACATCTTGTTTGAGATAGTTTAATATAAACAGAGAGCATACATTATCGTACTGATTGGAGGCAACAGAGACCATGGTTGAAAGGCCCAGCGGTGTTGCAGAGTAACAGGTGGAAAACCATGGGATGAGACAGGCCCAGCCTGCTTCGGTGCCTGCAGGGGTGACTCAGTGATGGAGACACTCTGGGAAAAGGACACTGGCTGCCACCCCTACCTCAGCAGTTTCTGTGAATCAGAGGTGGTCAGGGCACTTTGGCTAGAACACAATTGGGTGAGAGTAAGTGCAGGGGCTCCTCAACTGTGCTACAGGGCATCTTGTTGATGAACTACTGTTATTCCAGAGGCTGAACTCAACCTTTCTCTCAATGAACCATTTTGGTGGCCCAGTCTCATATAATCCTGTGGCAGAAATATCATGCAGGCCAGCAAAGTTCTCCTGAAATGGGACAGATTGTGAAAGATCATGCCCAATATTTGTTTCTAAATTTGAATAAATAATGAACTTAACAACGATCTCATCATCTGCTAATTTAGGGGACTCTATGCTGCAATACAGTACTGAACTTTGAACACCTTACCATGGTCATTTCTTGAATGTATGAATAGTTATATTGATAGCTTTTTAAGATTATTATTATAAGAACAAAAATGAGAGAAACATTTTAAAATGGATGAGATTAATCAAAACCATCTTTTCAATGGCTTTGGAATATTGCCTTGCCTTCTAAGATGGCCAGGAAATTACTAACAAGTAACAAAGATAAGACTTTGGCTATGGTCAATCACCAAGTTCTTGACCTTTTGAAACCTGAACTCCTAGCTAAAGAAACTGAAAGTATTCTTCTTCAGGTAACTGCCCATGGCTTTCAAGGTAATACAAGAGTAATTTTAATAATTAGGCAGTTAGGCAGGAAAAGGCATACTACATATACACATTGTGTTTCTCTGATTGGCTCAAATAGGGATGGAATGGAGATTGCAAATTCAGCCACACAATTTAGAGTAAATTAACAAAAAGAGTCACTCACTTTTCAGTCAACCAAATCATTGTTTGAAACTAATTGGTAACAGATGCTATTAGCTGCAAAAAAAAAAAAAAAAAGTATAACCAGATTCAATGAGAATCTAACCATGCAAATAACAGTCCAATTAGAATCAGACCCTAATAAGTGCATGTGGAAAACATTTTTGTGTTTTTGATGCACCTCCACCCAGCACCTTTTTCTACTTTCTTCTGCAGATACCCAAATCTTGGTGTTCTCAGGCTGAATGCTGAGAACCTGTTCTCAGGTCTCAGAGTGATTACTGGGAACACAGTTATTAAATTTCTTTCATTGACCAGAAATTTTATGGAATTTAACTCTACTTCAAAAAGGCATTTAGTAAAAGATTGCTCACTTATTGTACCCAATTTGGATACATGTAAAATTTCAAGAGTTTCCAGGTAGATCAGAGACACATAAATGTCATCATCAAAATTCCATAACACATATTTGGGTGTGATAAAGTCTTCTTAACTAAGGATTTTATTCCAGTAATAAAATTAGGGGAAATAAAAAACCAGTACACTGAGCCTGGGAGGAACAAGCATGTAGTATCATGTTCTAGTTTAAATAAGCAGTAAATGAGTAAATAGAGAAGGAATTGGCAACCCACTCCAGTGTTCTTGTCTACAGAATCCCATGGACAGAGGAGCCTGGTGGGCTACCATCTATGGGGTTGCACAGAGTTGGACACGACTGAAGTGACTTAGCAGCAGCAGCAGAAGCAAATGAGTAAAACCCATTCTCTTAGCTCCCAATGCCACCTAAAAGGTATATACTCCCACCAATTACGCAGGAAAGTCTTAACTGTTCTACATTCTTGTTAATAGTGGATGGTGTCAATTTCAAAAATATTAGCCTTTCTGGTAGGTGTGCAGTGGTATCTTAATGAGCTTATAATTTGTTATCTCCTTGATGTGTAATGATACTGATTATTCTTTGCAGGTGATTTTTTTTTCTTTTGGTAATTTTTTTGTGATACATTTATCTTCCCCTCTACTACATTATGAGCTGCTAGATAGTAGAAACTTAATCATTGTTGATTTATTTTGAGAAAAAAATGTTTTATCTTCATCCATAACCTTCCATCTCATTCTCCTCAAATACCATGTCTTTGTTAGTTTTTCTTTCCATATCACAGTCTCACCCCTTCAGGAGTCTTTGGCAGGAGGTGAGAGAACTGTCTAGCTTGGGAGTGAAATTACCACCTGCAACTGACAATCTTCTCTCATCTACCTATACTTCCAGATTTTACTTAGCAAATAAAACAACAGCTAATTACCAACTAGAGCATTAGAATGCATTTGTCAGCCTTATGATGTATGGGTTATTTATTTAAATAATGTAAAAATATTCTGTTTCATGATTGATTTTTATAAACTGTCAAAAACATTTTACCTAAAACTCAGAATTCTTTACACTGTCCTTCTTCTGTTTTTTCAGGTTCCACTGTTATAGATATTAACACTGTAATTTATTTCAATATGTTTGGGACAAAAATCACAGGTTTAATATAAAGACATCTATAATGTAACTACTTCTTTAAAAGCCTCACTATCATTATGACGTAACAGGTAAGACATAGGTAATCTTATTTGCCAAAAAGAAAAGTATTTTCAAATGTTGCTTCTGCATTAGGACGTTCAAATGAAAATATTTTCTAAATAATCTTATAAAATAATTGGTATTTCTACCCTAAAAGTTATCAGAGTCTGTTTCACATTAGGCTTCTGTAGACACTAAATGAATTACTGGACTTTTAAAGAGGTGATATTTGTCCTAAGTGTTGCGAGGGTTAGAGCTGGTAAAAAGCTTTGATCTCCAAAAACAAACAAAGATATGCTGGTAAATTAACTCTACCAGAGGGAGCAGAAACCATCACACCCCAGATGTCCTCTGGAATGCTACTAACGCCACCTCACATTTCATCTGCTGCCCTTGAACTCCTTTGTTTTTACTTAAAAATTCAGCGTCACTGACATGTTTCCAAACATAAAACACTCTAGTATGTTAATAGTCTTATTCTTCATTCACTTATTAATTCTTTCTTTTGTTTCACAATGTTGTAAAAAAAAAGCCTATCAAGTTTTACAGTAGGTAAGATTCAGTGAATGGGTGATAATTCACCAGTGTTGGTGACTTGGCCAGTGAGGGGGGGGAAAGTAAACCAAAAAGAGAGGAAAACACCAATCCTCTCCCACGGCTTAGAAGTGCTATGTTAAGGATTTTACTTTTTACCACTTTAATCCTCACAGAAATCTGGAGGGCATGATTATCCCAATTTTTGCCAAGAACTCACTAAAGTTCAGAAGATTAAGAAACTTTCTTGAGACCAGAGACCTAAGTAAGTGTTGGGGGAAGGCTTCAAACTCAAGGTATCCCATCCCAGACCACAGGGCTTCCCACCGGCTACAGTTACCTGCTAAAGAGGATTCATTTTTTCCCCTAAGTTACCTCAATAGGCTAATTATTATTTAATAATCACTAATTAGTGATATTGAATTCTTTTCTCCCTACAATCCTACCAAAGGGAAGTTAAACTCCAAAATAGTTTACAGCTATTTTTAATGCTATAACACATGCTAAGACTATAGTTTACCAAGGAATGTATTCCATGATAATTAAAAAAGCAATCCCTCCTGTGTCTTTAGTCATGTGGATCAGGTCACAAGCGAATTAATTAGATGAAAACTTGAGAGTGCTCTCTAATCCTGGAAAATTTATTTTATTTGTTTACTCTTCTTCCCTCTCACAGAAAGTAAGGTTTTTAAACAAGTAAAAAAAACAAACTTTGCTTATACACTTTCCTTTCCTCCCACCCTACAAATTACTACAGATACTCAAAAGTACTGCTGACAAACCATGTTTTGAAAATACATCCTCATCTCAATGTGTGTGTGTGTGTGCCATCTCAACAGACATTTTCAAATATTTATTTTTTGCAATCTGTGTGCAGGAGATTCGATTGCAACCTATCCCTGGGTTGCAAAGATCACCTGGAGGAAGAAATGGCAAACCATTCCAGTATTCTTGCCTGGACCACCCCAAGGACAGATGAGCCTGTTTGACTACAGTCCATGGGGTCACAGTGAGTTGGACACCACTGGATGACTGAACACACAAAATATTAATATTAATCGTAAAAAATTTGATAAAACTTACATTAAAATATGCAAGATGATTAAAATATAAGAACAAAAGCATCTTATATAGATTCTTCAAGGAATCACAGATACATGTGCACATGTTGCAAAGCAATCAGATATGGTTTAGTTCAACTCCTTTTCACCAATGAAGAGAAAAAAGGACCAGCCAATTTTAACCAATTTTAGAAAAACAATTATGACCTTTTAATAAACTGTTATGGACTGAATGCCTATGCCCTCCTGAAATCCATCAAGTCTTAACCCCCAATGTGACAAGATTTAGAGATTAGGCCTTTATGGAAATAATTAAGATTAAATGAAGTCATAAGGATGGAGCCCTGATTTGATAGGATTAGTATCCTTTCAAGAAAAGATCCCAGAGAGTCTGCTCTCTTGCCGCCTCTGGGTGCACCCACCAAGGGAAGGGCATGTGAGGTCACAGAGAAAGTGTCTGGTCCTGCTACCCAAAGGAAGGTGTCTCACTAGAAACCCTGCTGGCACCAGTATCTTTGACTTCCAGTCTCCAGAACTGTGCTGGTGGTTTAGTCACTAAATTGTGTCTGACTCTTGGACCCCATGGACTGTTGCCTGCCAGTCTCCTCTCTCCATGGGATTCTCCAGGCAAGAATACTGGAGTGGGTTGCCATTTCCTTCTCCAGGGGATCTTTCTGACCCAGGAATCGAAACAGTCTCCTGCATTGCAGGTAGATTCTTTATCAACTGAGTTACAAACTATAAGAGAATAAATTTCTGTTTAAGCCATTCAGTCTACAATAAGGAGTCTATAATAAGGAGTTGGTACAGCAGACTAACACAGACTCCTTATAAAAGGTTTTTACAAGCATTTTTCAGTCTTAATTATTTTAAAATATACACAATTTGTAGACAGTTGGTAGAAATGTCTGCTGTAGTTCATGAATATTAGTAATACAGCCTAAAGGCAGATAGCAGAAAGTGCCCCTCTGTACTGATTTCCCCTTCCTCCTTTATAACAGAACTCAGGTTTTTAGCAACTTCAAGCCTATCCTGAAAAGAAGTCTGTATCTTTAAATTTTCCTTGCACCTATGTGAAGCCATTCTAAGCAAAGAATGGTATGGACCTAACAGAAGCAGAAGATATTAAGAAGTGGTGGCAAGAATGCACAGAAAAACTATACAGAAAAGATCTTCATGACCCAGATAATCCCAATGGTGTGATCACTCACCTAGAGCCAGACATTCTGGAATGCAAGGTCAAGTGAGCCTTAGGAAGCATCACTACGACCAAAGCTAGTGGAGGTGATGGAATTCCAGTTGAGCTATTTCAAATCCTAAAAGTTGATGCTATGAAAGTGCTGCACTCAATATGTCAGCAAATTTGGAAAACTCAGCAGTGGCCACAGAATGGAAAAGGTCAGTTTTCATTCCAATCTCAAAGAAAGGCAATACCAGAGAATGCTCAAACTACCGCACAATTGCACTCATCTTGCATGCTAGTAAAGTAGTGCTCAAAATTCTCCATGCCAGGCTTCAACAATACGTGAACCATAAACTTCCAGATGTTCAAGTAGGATTTAGAAAAGGTAGAGGAACCAGAGATCAAATTGCCAATATCCGGTGTAACATTGAAAAAGCAAGAGAGTTCCAGAAAAACACCTCTTTCTGCTTTATTGACTATGCCAAAGCCTTTAACTGTGTGGATCACAACAAACTGTGGAAAATTCTTAAGGAGATGGGAATTCCAGACCACCTGACCTGCCTCCTGAGAAGCCTGTATGCAGGTCAGAAAGCAACAGTTAGAACTGGACATGGAACAACAGACTGGTTCCAAATCCAGAAAGGAGTATGTCAAGGCTGTATATTGTCACCCTGCTTATTTGACTTATGTGCAGAGTACATCATGAGAAACACTGGGCTGGAGGAAGAACAAGGGGGAATCAAGATTTCCAGGAGAAATATCAGTAACCTCAAATATGCAGATGGCACCACCTGTATGGCAGAAAGTGAGGAAGAACTAATGAGCCTCTTGATGCAAGTGAAAGAGCAGAGTGAAAAAATTGGCTTAAAGCTCAACATTCAGAAAACTAAGATCATGGCATCTGGTCCCATCACTTCATGGCACTAGATGGGAAAACAGTGGAAACAGTGACAGACTTCTATTTTTTGGGGTTCCAAAATCATTGCAGATTATGATTGCAGTCATGAAATTAAAAACACTTGCTCCTTGGAAGAAAAGTTATGGCCAACCTAGACAGCATATTAAAAAGCAGAGACATTACTTTGTCAACAAAGGTCCATCTAGTCAAAGTTTTGTTTTTCCAGTAGTCATGTATGGATGTGACAGTTGGACTCTGAGGAAAGTTGAGTGCCGAAGAATTGATGCTTTTGAACTGTGGTGTTGGAGAAGACTCTTGAGAGTCCCTTGGGCTGCAAGGAGATCCAACCAGTCCATCCTGAAGGAGATCAGTCCTGGGTGTTCATTGGAAGGACTGATGCTGAAGCTGAAACTTCAATACTTTGGCCACCTGATGTAAAGAGCTGACTCATTTGAAAAGACCCTGATGCTTGGAATGATTGAAGGCAGGAGGAGAAGGGGATGACAGAGGATAAGATGGTTGGATGGCATCACCGACTCAATTTGCATGAGTTTGAGTAAGCTCCGGGAGTTGGTGATGGACAGGGAAGCCTGGTGTGCTGTGGTCCTTGGTGTCGCAAGGAATTGAACACAGCTGAGTGACTGAACTGAACTGAACTGAAGCCCTAAATTTCTAACAATGGGTTCACGTATAGGCGAAATGTCCAATTTCTGGATCCTGTCTTTAAAGAAAGGAGACATGGCTTTTACTGCTCCCTCTCCTTATGTGCTGAAGGGATGCAGAACTGACGGGAGGATACCTAGAAGCTGTGTTGTACCTGAAATATATGGTAGAAGGTCCTGGGAGATTATTGGGGGGAGGGTACTCCTCTGCTGTGGACTATGTGTCCAGACCTTTGGAAGAGAGAGACATGTATGTACACCTTGAAGTCACTATTTTGCTTATATCTTTATTTTGATTACTAAAACACATACATTCCTTTTCTTTTGTAGCAGAGTTTTTTCTTCACACACCATAATGACCTCCATAAACACTGACTGAAAACTGGTAATTTTTCTGAAAAAGATTGACAAACTGTGGCCCCCCAAATAACTAGCAGATTATTTAATTTTGCTGACATTTAAGAACAAATATTCATAAACATATGTTAGAGCTCAGGGAAAACCACCACCAACAACAATCAATCAGGTCTTAGTCTCATCATTCTTTTGGTCCCATTGAGCTTTCAGTTTGAAAAAATAAAAGGATGACTATTAAAATATTTCAGTATATTTCTAATGATAATTTTTTTACTTAATGAAACTGTAATCTAATGAAATATAGTTTTATTCACAATTCTGAAATCTAAGCAATATAACCAATGTAAAAAAGAAAATAAAAGGCAGGTTTTCTTTATTAAAAGAACTGGTGTGTATTTCATTTTTTATAAAAATACAGGCCTTTCAGAATCAATGCCTATTGGGAATATATTTTAAACTCATGCCAGATTTGCCCTTTTGCTTATGAGAAAGACTACAGCAGGAGTGACATCACTTTTCTAATGCTGAAAACTCCTTCAAATTCAGTAGTAAATGCCGCAACCTCATTTGTTCTACTTTGTTCACAGAAGCAGAAGTGACAGAACTACCCTTGCAAATTGCTTTGATAAATGTTATTCCTTTGGGATGAAACATTCCTCAACTCTTTTCTGCTTTACTGATCTCTTTCATGCAATCCCTTTGACAAAGACTAGATTCACAGTTGTGCACTAGGTTTGTTTCCATTCTTAGGAGATTCTGGTTAAACCTTTCTGGTTCTTTTCCAAATATGCTCCACTGCTTAGGGAGCAGTTTCTCATTCTCTAAAGAATAATAGCTGTTAATGTAGATGAAGAACACAGCATTAGTGTAAAATGATGTGGAGAGTACACAGTGAATGTGTCTGAGCAGTTTTTAGTTTTGCAATCCCATCACTCATATAAACAATCTTTAATTTTTCAGATGGATTTCCTTAAAAAAAAAAGAAAAAAATCTTCATTGGTATGTTTTAAAAGGAGCTTAAGAGTTTTAATGTTTATAACCCTGGGTTTTGGTTGAATTATTAATACATAATAAATCTTCCTTCTAGTTTCTAGTTAGGAGGGTAAGACATGAGCCAGCATATTGAGATGATTCTGCATATAATTCTGCAATGCCCAGCATAATAAGTTTTGAATGTGTACTCCTCTATCTTTTAGTCCTGTCTTTACTCAACCAAGTCATAACTTACTTTTTTAAATCAAGTTTTCTTTTTTTTTTTTTGCTTCACTTTAATCTAGTAGACAAAACACTCAAATATATTTACATTTTAATTTAAAAGTCCTCCATTTGGATCTCTGAGGCTGCTTGGAGATACTTCACTGTTCATAATAATCTTTGGTATTCTAATAATTTCAATTTATTGAAACTTTATTGATCAGGATTAAATTTATATATTTCATTGTATGTCCAAATAAATTGGATGATGTCAGCAAAGCTTCCAATGAATATATCCAGAGCCCACTGGTTTAGCAGGCAAGCCAGAATGACTTGATATTCTTTCAATGAAGTCTATTGTCCCTAGTTCTCTGATTTAGGAAATAAAATTCACCAGAAACAAAAGGGAGGGGGGATAAACACTACTGTTAAAAATTGTGTTATGCTTAAAGATCAACAGAATTGGATCTCATTTGGACAAGGATTGAGATATTCCAAGAATATTTCAGAATAAAAAGAAACACTTTGATTAGATACCCAGGCTCAAGAGGAAAGTTTAACGCAAATTAAAGACACAGATACAACAACCCAGGTAGAATGGAACAAACACTTAATTTCCTGAATGCTCATAGTTTAGGGTTTTTCAGCCTATTATGTTCTCACAAATTGAACTGTGTAAAGTCAATGTTTATAGTGATCATTCCCTTCTAATACTCATGCTAAAATCTCCCAGTTTCATCAAGAATAAAAAAACCCACACCTAATTATGAATAACTATTTTCAGAGGGCATTTGTAAATGTGCTTTGATAAGGCAGCAACTGCATCACACGAGTGATGATGGGAAAGATTCATTGCTATCTTTTTTAATGTTATAAAGTCTGGATGAATTTATTCTTTGTCTCCATGTATCATCCTTTGAAGGTCATCTTAAGGACTTTTACTGGTATCTTAAAAATGTAATTGCTTGTGTACAATATGTTTTTATTTATTGGACTCTTGGAGGATAGGTAGAAGAGTGTATAAACTCAGACCTTCCCAAATAACAGATAAATGTATTAGAAGACGGAAAAGTATGTATTTTTTCTTCAATTTAGTTCTTTATTCAAGTTTTAAAATATGAAAAAATACAACTCATAACTGCATCTATATCACTAATAAAGTGAAATATTGGAGAAGAATTTATATTTTTGCTGTGTGCATGTACTAAAATACTATTAATTGATTGTATAACTTCTCTCCCTTCCTCTCTTCTTTCCTTCCTTACTTGTGATTTATTATTCTTGAATATCCACTATATGCAAGGCATTGCTCTAGTTTCTAGATTAAATTACATACTTAACTAAAATGTATGATTTATTAAAGAAATGTTTAACTTAAATCTAGAATTCTTTCATCTTCTAATTCCCACAGCAGAATTTTCTCAGAGCTTCTCACATCAAACGTCTTGGCCCCAGGGCCATGTCGTTTCATGTGGAACATGGAGCTTTTGTGCTATGAAAAATGGTGTATTAGAAAAATTGTTTATTAATGTCAGGGGAATGACAAGTTAACAGTATTATTCTCCTTCCCTCAACCCATCCCTGTTAGCTCTTTCCTTCCCTCCAGTAAGTATGGTTTCTGTTCTCTCACTTCTTCCTAAGTCATCCCAAGGATGACTTTTCATCCTTGTAGTGGAAAACAAAGATATGTTTAGTCCGCTCTTAACTTAGCCTCACCTTTTCTACATTTGCAAATGTCTTTAATTCCTCTAAACCATATCACCTTCCCTACCATTCTCCATACCACTAAACTTAAAGTATGTGTGACAACTCTGAAGCAAAGAGACTGGAATTATCCTAATTGGTAGAGCCCTTCAATTTTAATGTGTCAAATTAGAAAAGGCTCTTATGTTGGGAGAGATTGAAGGCAAGAAGAGAAGGGGATGACAGAGGATGAGATGATTGGTGGCATCACCCACTCAATGCACATGAGTTTGAGCAAGCTCCGGGAGACAGTGAAGGACAGGGAAGCCTGGTGTGCTGCAGTCCATGGGTTGCAGAGGGTTGGACGCGACTTACTGACTGAACAAGAACAAATATACTACGAGGAAAGTTTTCCTTTTTCTAAATGTTGGTCAGTGCCGTCATCATTGCTCTAGTATCCAAGGCTCAACTTCTTGACATTTTCCTTGACTCCCTTTAAGCTTATATCTCCACCTTTCCAAATATTTAGCTCTGATCAGTGATTATTTGGTTTCAGGTCTTCAGCATTCAGATTAGATTCCTACTTCCGTGACTTGTGTTTAGAGCTATATTGTCAGTAATGTTACTACTAACCATGTGGAGTTACTGATCTCTTGAAATGAGGCCAGGTAAGCAATAAAATAATCAACAATTATCATTATAAGATGACTATAATTATTATAAAATAGTTAATAATTTAGCTTAAATAGCCATTGTAGTGAGTAGCTATTTAACTGGTTGGTGCACAGTTTTAGAGAAAAAAATCCTAGGTTTAAAAAATAAGATTACTAAAATAACAGGATTATTTTCTAAAACCAAGCAACCCTTTTAAAACATGGGATGATAAAGACTTGAAAATCACGGAGAGTTTGTCCTGGAATACATGTGTTCCATGTGTCCTGGAATTCACGTGTTCGGCAAGAAGCTAAACAACTCTCAGTCTTAAACAAATAGAGTTGAACTGTACAACAAAGCAGCTGCTGTATACTGTATTGGTCTTTATCTTTCTGGCTTAATTCACTCTGTGTAATGGGCTCCAGTTTCATCCACCTCATTAAAACTGATTCAAATGAATTCTTTTTAATGGCTGAGTAATATTCCATGGTGTATATGTACCACAGCTTCCTCATCCATTCGTCTGCTGATGGGCATTTAGGTTGCTTCCATGTCCTGGCTATTATAAACAGTGCTGCAATGAACATTGGGGTGCACGTGTCTCTTTCAGATCTGGATTCCTCAGTGTGTATGCCCAGAAGTGGGATTGCTGGATCATATGGCAGTTCTAATTCCAGTTTTTTAAGGAAACTCCACACTGTTCTCCATAGCGGCTGTACTAGTTTGCATTCCCACCAACAGTGTAAGAGGGTTCCCTTTTATCCATACCATCTCCAGCATTTATTGCTTGTAGACTTTTGGATAGCAGCCATTCTGACTGGCATGTAATGGTACCTCATTGTGGTTTTGATTTGCATTTCTCTAATAATGAGTGATGTTGAGTATCTTTTCATGTTTGTTAGCCATCTGTATGTCTTCTTTGAAGAAATGTCTGTTTAGTTCTTTGGCCCATTTTTTGATTGGGTCATTTATTTTTCTGGAATTGAGCTTCAGGAGTCGCTTGTATATTTTTGAGATTAATACTTTGTCTGTTGCTTTGTTTGCTATTATTTTCTCCCATTCTGAAGGCTGTCTTTTCACCTTGCTTATAGTTTCCTTTGCGGTGCAAAAGTTTTTAAGTTTCATTAGGTTCCATTTGTTTATTTTTGCTTTTATTTCCAATATTCCAGGAGGTGTGTCATAGAGGATCCTGCTGTGATTTATGTCAGAGAGTGTTTTGCCTATTTCTCCTCTAGGAGTTTTATACTTTCTGGCCTTACATTTAGATCTTTAATTCATTTTGAGTTTATTTTTGTGTATGGTGTTAGAAAGTGTTCTAGTTTCATTCTTTTACAAGTGGTTGACCAGTTTTCCCAGCACCACTTGTCAAAGAGATTGTCTTTTTTCCATTGTATATCCTTGCCTCCTTTGTTGAAGATAAGGTGTCCATAGGTACATGGATTTATCTCTGGGCTTTCTATTTTGTTCCATTGATCTATATTTCTGTCTTTGTGCCAGTACAATACTGTCTTGATGACTGTGGCTTTGTAGTAGAGTCTGAAGTCAGGCAGGTTGATTCCTCCAGTTCCATTCTTCTTTCTCAAGATTGCTTTGGCTATTCAAGGTTTTTTGTATTTCCATAAAAATTGTGAAATTATTTGTTCTAGTTCTATGAAGAATACCATTGGCAACTTGATAGGGATTGCATTGAATCTATAGATTGCTTTGGGTAGTATAGTCATTTTGACAATATTGATTCTTTCAATCCATGAACACGGTATATTTCTCCATCTGTTTGTGTCCTCTTTGATTTCTTTCATCAGTGAGTGTTTTATAGTTTTCTATGTATAGGTCTTTTATTTTTTTAGGTAGATACACTCCTAAGTATTTTATTCTTTTTGTTGCAATGGTGAATGGTATTGTTTCCTTAATTTCTCTTTCTGTTTTTTCATTGTATACTAATGCATATATATGCGTTAGTATATATATGGTAATGGTAATGATACATGGTAATAATAACCCTATATGCAAAAGAGAAAAAGAGACACAGATGTACAGAACAGACTTTTGGACCCTGTGGGAGAAGGCAAGGGTGGGATGTTTTGAGATAACAGCATCAAAACATGTATATTATCAAGGGTGAAACAGATCACCAGCCCAGGTTGGATGTATGAGACAAGGGCTCAGGGCTGGTGCACTGGGAAGACCCAGAGGGATGGGGTGGGGAGGGAGGTGGGAGGGGGGATCGGGATGGGGAATACATATAAATCCATGGCTGATTCATGTCAATGTATGGCCAAAAAAAAAAAAAACACTACAATATTGTAAAGTAATTAGCCTCCAACTAATAAAAATAAATGAGGGAAAGAAAAAAAAAACAAAGCAGCTGCTGACAGTGTGGTATTTAATGAAAGCTGGGGAAGAGATAAAAGGGGGGGGGGCCAGAGGACGCAGAGCTCATCTCTCCCCATAAATGCATCAAGAACACATCTCCAAATGCAACAGTTCTCACTGAGCACTGCTGAACACTAGCAGAGGACATCAGACACCTAGGAGGACAGGAAAGACCCCTGCCTGACTGGGTGGGATGAGACACGGAGGGAAAATGAAGAGGAGACGCAGCAGGATGGGACGTGTGCCTGTGGGCGAGAGCTGAAGGTAAGACGATGTTCTCGTGCCTGGGGAAGTACCCTCACCATCAGGAAGGTCAGAGGAGACAGAAGGGGCGCATCAGGGGCGATAGGACGAGAGCGCAGCAACAGGTCCACGCAGGAGGACCGAGGGAGGCCGGCGCAGACGGCCCGAGAGCCGCAGTCCGCATGTGAGCCAGCCGGGGGGTGTGTCCCCCACGCAGACTGGGGCTGGGGCCTGGGACACGGGTTTGGAGAGCGGACCTGGGCACAGGGCCGCTGCTGGCGGTGCGGAGACCTCCTGCGGGGGGCAGTAAGGAGGCCCAGGCCATCGCAGAAGGGAGGTACACGCTGTAACGCACAAGCGGCGCGGCCCGCTGCACCTCTCTGCCCACGTGCTGGACCTATTTACAGACCGGAAACTGAGTCACAGATGCAGAAGACAAACGTGCGGTATGGGGGAGGGAAGGGGGAGAGGGATAACCTGGCAGGTCGGGTCGACGTATATACACTGCTATGTATAAAAAATGCAATCCCTATCAAGCTACCAACGGTATTTTTCACAGAACTAGAACAAATAATTTCACAATTTGTATGGAAATACAGAAAACCATGAATAGCCAAAGTAATCTTGAGAAAGAAGAATGGAACTGGAGGAATCACCCTCCCTGACTTCAGACTCTACTACAAAGCCACAGTCATCAAGACAGTATGGTACTGGCACAAAGACAGAAATATAGATCAATGGAACAGAATAGAAAGCCCAGAGATAAATCCACAAACCTATGGACACCTTATCTTTGACAAAGGAGGCAAGGATATACAATGGAAGAAAGACAACCTCTTTAACAAGTGGTGCTGGGAAAACTGGTCAACCACTTGTAAAAGAATGAAACTAGAACACTTTCTAACACCATACACAAAAATAAACTCAAAATGAATTAAAGATCTAAATGTAAGACCAGAAACTATAAAACTCCTAGAGGAGAACATAGGCAAAACACTCTCTGACATAAATCTCAGCAGGATCCTCTATGACCCACCTCCCAGAATATTGGAAATAAAAGCAAAACTAAACAAATGGGACCTAATGAAACTTAAAAGCTTTTGCACTACAAAGGAAACTATAAGTAAGGTGAAAAGACAGCCCTCAGATTGGGAGAAAATAATAGCAAATGAAGAAACAGACAAAGGATTAATCTCAAAAATATACAAGCAACTCCTGAAGCTCAATTCCAGAAAAATAAATGACCCAATCAAAAAATGGGCCAAAGAACTAAACAGACATTTCTCCAAAGAAGACATACAGATGGCTAACAAACACACGAAAAGATGCTCAACATCACTCATTATTAGAGAAATGCAAATCAAAACCACAATGAGATACCATTACACGCCAGTCAGGATGGCTGCTATCCAAAAGTCTACAAGCAATAAATGCTGGAGAGGGTGTGGAGAAAAGGGAACCCTCTTACACTGTTGGTGGGAATGCAAACTAGTACAGCCACTATGGAAAACAGTGTGGAGATTTCTTAAAAAACTGGAAATAGAACTGCCATATGACCCAGCAATCCCACTTCTGGGCATACACACCGAGGAAACCAGATCTGAAAGAGACACGTGCACCCCAATGTTCATCGCAGCACTGTTTATAATAGCCAGGACATGGAAGCAGCCTAGATGCCCATCCGCAGATGAATGGATAAGGAAGCTGTGGTACATATACACCATGGAATATTACTCAGCCGTTAAAAAGAATTCATTTGAATCAGTTCTAATGAGATGGACGAAACTGGAGCCCATTATACAGAGTGAAGTAAGCCAGAAAGATAAAGAACATTACAGCATACTAACACATATATACGGAATTTAGAAAGATGGTAACGATAACCCTATATGCAAAACAGAAAAAGAAACACAGAAGTACAGAACAGACTTTTGAACTCCGTGGGAGAAGGTGAGGGTGGGATGTTTCAAAAGAACAGCATGTATATTATCTATGGTGAATCAGATCACTAGCCCAGGTGGGATGCATGAGACGAGTGCTCGGGCCTGGTGCACTGGGAGGACCCAGAGGAGTCGGGTGGAGAGGGAGGTGGGAGGGGGGATCGGGATGGGGAATACGTGTAACTCAATGGCTGATTCGTGTCAATGTATGACAAAACCCACTGAAATGTTGTGAAGTAATTAGCCTCCAACTAATAAAATAAAATTAAAAAAAAAAAAAAAAAAAACATAACTAGCAAGGACCTCCTGCATAGTACAGGGAACTATACTCAGTGCTCTGTAATGGCCTATAAGGGAAAAGAATCAAAACTTTTAAGAGTGGATATATGTATATATACAACTGATTCACTTCCTAACACAACATAGTAAATCAACTATACACCAAAAAAAAAATTTTAAAAAGTAAACTTGCTTCTGCCTTAAATCATCTCATAAAAATGAATTTATAATTTTCTACTGTTGTTTGGCTCAACTCCACTACATTTGCTTCACCTCTGTGAGGAAAAATGGGCCTTTGTTCACCAGCAGCAGCTATAAGAGGAAAATGTTATTTTTCTTTGTTTCTTGATGTTTTTAAATTGTATTTGCAGGCATATTCTACTGTAATAACATTTGTAGCTTGGATTTTGATTATTTTGATGCATATATCTGGTATATGCAAAAGCCCATGTAAATCACTACTCAAATTTCCTGTATTGCTTCTATTGAATATCAAAGCAAAATAATAGATTAAAATAAAAAATAAGCCCAGAAAGTCCTATGGACAGAGAAGCCTGCTGGTCTACAGTCCATGCAGTTACATAGAATGAGACATGACTGAGCAATCTAACAACAACAATAAAATTAAAGTTAAATAAAGTTATAAATGCTGTACCTCAATCACACTAGCTACACTTGAAGCTCAAAAGCTACAAGTGGCTAGTGGCAACATACTGGAACATACTGAATTTTCCATCATTGTGGAAAGTTTCTTTGGTCATCACTTGTCTAGTGTCTATTAGACTATATTTGTGTCAGGTATAGATTATTACCACAACCTTCTTATTTATTGTCTTGCTTGCAGGATCTCTCCTTTAAATAAATTATAAAATCAGACTAATTTTACCTATGCATTGCTTTGTATATAAACTAATTAAGTTTTAGAAATTCTACTGTCTAGTAATAAACGTCATAACTTTAAATACCTAATTATTAAAGCTCTTTCCAATAGACCACTGTAAGCTTCTGTGAATTTACCACTCTGTTTCCAAAATGTCATAATCAACAAAACACTGATGCATGCATGTGTGGTTCTCTTGAAACACCAGATTCATTCTGAACTCCAATTTTTTCTTATAGAAGGAATTTCCTCTTCACCTTCCTCACGTGTTTACCTAAATCCTGGGCACCTTTTAACCCCCACCTTTCCATGAATTCTCTGCAGCTGTCCTGGCCTTCTGTGAACTCTTGTTGTATGTCTGAGATAGAAGGAAGCTTCCTAATATTAATATTTTCCATGTCCAATGGTTGGTAGTGTGTACATGACTTCTCTGGTGGCTCAAACAGTAAAGCGTCTGCCTGCAATGTGGGAGACCCGGGTTCAATCCCTGGGTTGGGAAGATCCCCTGGAGAAGGAAATGGCGACCCATTCCAGTATTCTTGCCTGGAGAATTCCATGGACGGAGGAGCCTGGTAGGCTACAGTCCATGGGGTCACAAAGAGTCGGACACAACTGAGCGACTTCCCTTTCCTGACATGAAGCTCGGTGCTGACCGTTGGAGAGTGCGTGTGGGAAGGTGATTAGGTCAGATGGCGGTCAACACCGAAAGATGGGGGAGCACGGCGAACAAGCCACAGGTCTGCCAAGGCTTCTGAGTAGAGTGTGAATCCCTAAGGATTCATTTCGGGCACTTTTCTTATCCTGCTCTCCCTTCTCATCCTTGTCTATTAGAATGTGACTTCCCCCCCCCCCCCCCCACCAAGGTTCAGCTCATACTCAGTCCATCTTGGTGAAACCCCAGAAAGATCTTGAGCATCCTGTATTTTATCTTCATTAAAATACACTTTAAATAGTGTGTTTTTCCATTACCAGTTTAAATAGATAATGCATTGTCCAGAAGCAATGAATTCGTCTTTTCACTGAGTCTAGACCCTTGCAATATTAAGATAAAATTCTCATCAAACTTTTTGTTAAAGGAAAAAACACAATTGTTATAGTTGCCATGATGTTTTTTTTTTTTTTTTAATGATATCACTGTGACAGTGAAAGTCACTCAGTCATGTCCGACTCTTTGTGACCACATGGGCTATATAGTCCATGGAATTCTCCAGGCCAGAATACTGGAGTGGGGAGCCTTTCCCTTCTCCAGAGTATCTTCCAAAGCCAGGGATCAAACCCAGGTCTCCCACATTGCAGGCTGATTCTTTACCAGCTGAGCCACCAGGGAAGCCAATACAGGCAGTATATACTTATATTCAACATCAATCTCAGTTTATCCACTAATAACTTTATAGAAATTATATTTGGCTGCATTAAGAACCAACCAATTGCTTCTATTTGTGATTGAGTCCTAGATTTTAAGTGAAAACTGAAAGATTCCCAGTTGCTCACATCCAAATGTAAGAAAAACTCAGCATTAGTGTAAACTTCATTATGGGATTATATTGGTCACTTTTAGTTCTCTGGAAATCCCAGCACAGAGTTTTCCCCCAAAGTACTCAATAACTGTTGAAGGAATTAGCTGCGGATCTGCTGCTCTATTTTCCTACCACCCAAAATGACAAATAGTAGGTCTAAATACCATGATGCCCATTGCTCACAAAAGATTGCTTGGCTATTTTATTCAGAATGCATCTCTATTCACTACTGAGTGTAGCAATGTGTAGAGAGGAAAAATGAAAAACAACACACGTTTAATAAATAGCACTGAAATATATGCTGTGTATATTTAATTTTATAATGGTGGTTCCTCTGTAGTGTACGTAAACAAACAAACATGTAGACAGATATATATGTTTATGGGGCTTCCATGGTGGCTCAGTCAGTAAAGAATCTGCCTGCAATGCAAGAATCTGCCTGTAATGCAGGAGACACAAGTTCAATCCCTGGGTCAAGAAGGTCCCCTGAAGAAGGAAATGGTAACCCACCTCAGTATTCTTGCCAGGAAAAACACATGGACAGAGGAGCCTGACGGGCTACCCTCAATGGGGTTGCAAATTAGTGACTAAACCACCATGTAGATATACAGAGTATATAGTGGGAGAGTATAATTGTAAAATAGTGGGGGTTTTTTGTGGTTTAAAATTTGTTTTAGGGACATGTTATTACACAACATGCTTCCACAGGCAACACTAAGGCTTTCAAAATTAGTCATTCTCTTTTCTTCTCAAGAAATTGAAATAACCGAAGTCTTTTTGGTGGTTGTTTAGTTGCTAAGTCATGTCCTCCTCTTTTGCAACCCTATGGATTGTAGCCCTCCAGGCTCCTCTGTCCATGGGATTTCACAAGCAAGAATACTGTAGTGGGTTGCCATTTCCTTTTCCAGAGAATCTTCCTGAACATTCTATTCTTCTCTATTCTTCTAACTGTGGCTGCTGCTGCTAAGTCATTTCAGTCGTGTCTGATTCTGTGCGACCCCATAGATGGCAGCCCACCAGGCTCCCCCATCCCTGGGATTCTCCAGGCAAGAACACTGGAGTGGGTTGCCATTTCCTTCTCCGGTGTGTGAAAGTGAAGTCGCTCAGTCGTGTCTGACTCTCTGTGACCCCATGGACTGCAGCCTACCAGGCTCCCTCATCCATGGGATTTTCCAAGCAAGAGTGCTGGAGTGGGGTGCCATTGCCTTCTCCACCTAACTGTGGAAGAATCAGCAAATAAATGATATAATTTTAGGTGGTAGTCAGAACCACAATGGACAAGAAAGAACAAAGGAATGAAGGTTATTTGTCTTTGGACAGTTTGGAGAAAGTATTTACTTCAGACAGGCTGTGTTGGAGGAGACATCTCAGCAGAAACGTGGTTGAGGTGGGTAAGTAGGACAGGAGAGGGTTTGGCAAGAAGAGCATCCAGGGAGAGACATGAAAAACCAAAACTTCAAATTGGGAAGAAGTCTTCTGTGTTCCCTAACCAGCAAGGGGGCCAGTGTGAGCAAAGGAGAGAAGGAAGTAACACAAGGTACGGATGGAGACAGAGTCAGATTGTACAGAGCACTGTAGGAGGGGCATACGAGTCTCTATTTTATTCTAAATCTGAGGACAATTACTTGTGGGTTCTGCAACCTGATTTACAATTCTAAAAGTTCACTGTGGCTGATCTTATGCACTGTAGGGGAACAATAAAGAGGACTGGGAAACTAGTTATGACGCTTTCAAAATAGTCCAGAAGAGAGAGGATGTCTCAGAGGGCAAGGGTGGGTGATGTGGAGGTAATAAGAAGTACTTGGAATTTTAAAAGATGGTAATGATAACCCTATATGCAAAACAGAAAAAGAGACACAGATATACAGAACAGACTTTTAGACTCTGTGGGACAAGGTGAGGGTGGGATTTCTGAGAGAACAACATTGAAACAAGTATACTATCAAGGGTGAAACAGACCACCAGCCCAGCTTGGATGCATGAGACAAGTGCTCAGGGCTGGTGCACTGGGAAGACACAGAGGGATGGGGTGGAGAGGGAGGTGGGAGGGGGGATCGGGATGGGGAATACATGTAAATCCATGGCTGATTCATGTCAATGTATTGTAAAAACCACTACAATATTGTAAAGTAATTAGCCTCCAACTAATAAAAATAAATGGGAAAAAAATAGAAGTACTTGGATTTAAATCATATTTAAAAGTCAAAATGAGCACATCTTAAGGGGTAAATTATGGGGCTTGCAGCTGAGGAGGCAAAATCAACTTTACATGCAAAATCCTAGATTCAAATAAATCTTTCTAGATTGGAGGCTGTAAAAATTATTCAGGCTCTGAGAGGTAATGATCAAAGAGAGATCTCAGATATGTTTTAAGCAGCAGCTGCAGATGAGTTCTTTGACAGTCCTCCAGCATTCACTTGAATGTATAGTTTCAGTAACTCGACAAAAATAAACACACACACAATTTTAAGTTCAGAAATATTATGTCACCCTCAAAGATAAAAGTTGCCAAATGAATTCACATAGGCCTATGTGACCCATTATCTCCTCCCAAACCAGAAAATGAATGAGTAAATATAGCAGTTTAGCTACTATTCCTTGAATCCACGTTTCCAGAAACAATTAGTATTTCATTCACAGACCACATAAAGAGTAGACAGAGATTTTTTCATGTTTAGAGCAGAGGTCTACTATAAATCCCTGGGGTAACATCTTTTTTAAAGGGAACTATTAATCTATATATGCACCAAGTTTTATATGTAGAGTGAACAAATTAATAGTTGTTATACAAATGTGTCATATTTAAACATATCTGGAAATCAATTAATCAGTTAAATACATTTAAAAAATATTATTTAATAATTCGTGTCATGTATTACTTGAAGATGAAACACACAAATTATAGGAATTCTGTGGTGTGAGTCAAAAAAGAATATTGACTCTACTATTCAACCTGGAAAAAAAAAATAGGCACTGGTAAAGAGGAGTCTGAGATGTCTAAATTCTCAGCAGATGGGAAATATAGTGGGGACAGGCAAGGGGACAAAAGAAAACATGGTCAACTAGTTGGAGTGGCAGCTGGTAGTTGCCACAGTCCACGTGGCCCTTGAAAGTGGGCCTTTTGGGTGGAGAGAGTCAGTCCTATAAACTCATTTGATACCAGTTCTGTGCCAACCACTGGGCTCCTTGCTTCCTATTTTGTACCAAACTCCAGAATCCTACACAGGACCAGAAACCTAAAGGCTTATGTGTTCTATGATTTAAGACAGAAACAGCTGTCTAATTCTAGCAACATTTTCCAAATGGCAGTTAAACTGATATAATAGTAACTTATCACTTAGAAATTTCCATAACACCTTAGTTTTTATCTTAACCACAGTTATGTATTGAATTCATAATCTTGCCCAATAGTTTCTTAAATTTCATAAGGACACATTCTCTTATGAACTACAGTGCAGTTCATGACTGTATTCTTAAGGTTAAACACAGTAATGAGAATTATGTAATGGTGTAATGTATGCACAGTAAAGATTTCACTCATTGAGCAGATATTTTTAAGTACCGACTTAAGTGCTGGGATAAAGAATAAAGAGATAAAAATACAAGCCTTATGGGGTTCATATTCCAGTGAATATTTGATGACTGATGAATGAAAAACTTTTGCTTGATTCATACTCTCATACCTACTTCCCAGGTGTGGTTTAGGATATTTAAGAGTCCCTCGGTTGTTTACTGAGATTACACCTGAATAACCACATTAGAAGACTCCCCCCTCTCTGTTTTCAATAGGTCGCATAACTACTGACTCACCCAATGGCCATTTTCCTCTTATCCCGTAGTAACCAAACCCTAAACAATGTGTCCTGGGAAATTCTGCATGCTTCACACTCACTAATGGTTGGACATGGTCATGTAACTAAGTTCTGGCCAATGAAGTTAAACTAGAAGTTGTTGGTGGGACATCTGGAAAAAGTCTTCAAAAGGGTGTGGTCTTTTGGAAGTTCCCCTTGCTCTACATTCTTCTGCTTAATTTTTATCATGTTATGACAAATAGGAAAAAAGCTTTCAAAATATAGAAATGGATATGATAGCATGATAGAAAAAGCATTTCATATATTCAAGTTAAAAGGCAAGTTTTTAAAATTTGGAAAAGCTAACAAATGTAAGCCAAAAATAAAGGAATCAGCAGGTAAATCACAAACATAAAATTGACTAAGAGGAGGTATATACACTGTCACTCATAGACACAAAAAGCACAGGTTCTAAATGTAGTCAGACCCATGAATGAATAGCAATTACTAATTGTGTGAACCCTGGCAAATTACTTAAGCTCTCTGTGCCTTTATTTCTTTATCTTAAAATAGTGATAATGCTAGATTCATTGTAACACTGCAAGGATTAAGTTATGTGATCAGTACATGAAGTTTTTAAAATAGAGATCAAAGGTGATAAAGTGGAATTTTAAATGAAAAGGATAGTAATGAAAGGCAATATATTAAGAATAATATGTTCAAAACTAGATGTTCAGAAATAGTAAAAATTTAAAGGATAGAGTGAGAAATCATACTATATATTTACATGTGTGTACGTTGGTAATACAAATACAGCCTGCAGCCCTACCATAGAGCCTCCAGGTGACCCACCAACTGGAGAATAATCATACAAAGAAGTTCTCACACTGCTGCCAAGGTTCTGGCCCCACATTAGACTTCCCATCCTGGGGGTCTGGCAAAGGGACTGGAATCCCCAAGGAATCTGACTTTGAAAGTCAGTGGGATTTGATGACAGAACTTCCACAGTACCAGGGGGAAGAGGCATTCAGGGGGCCAAACAAAACCTTGGGTGTGCCAGGAGCCAGGGAGAGGAGCATTACTTCACAGCAGATGAGCTGGACCTGTCTGTGTGGAGGCGCGGGTCAAGGGCGGCCTGCCATGCGGTCATGGGCATTGGCAGCCACAGTCTTGGGAGGCAGGGGCGTTTTGCCATAGATCCTCTCGGAGGAGGTTGCAGCCAGCCCCACCAGACAGCCTGAAGCCCTACCACAGAGACTGCGGGCTCCAGGACTGGGCTGCCCCAGGCCAGACAGCTAACAGGGAGGGAGCACAATCTGACCCATGAGCAGAAAGTTGGATTAAGATTTATTGAGCATTGTCCTGCCCACCACAGCAAGTCCCAGTTTTTCCCACAGCCAGGGCCTCCCATCAGGAAGCTTGCACAAGCCTCTTATCCTCATCCATCAGAGGGAAGACAGAAGAAGTCAGAACTACAATCCCATGGCCTCCAGAATGGATACCACAATCACAGAAAACTAACCAAAATGATCACATGGATCATAGCCTTGTGCAAATTCAACGAAGCTATGAGTCATGCTGTTCAGGACCACCCAAGATGGACGGGTCATAGTGGAAAGTTCTGACAAAACATGGCTCACTAGAGAAGGAAATGCAAACTAGATTTATTGTATTCAGTTCAATATTCTTGCCTTGAGAACCCCATGAACAGTGTGAAAAGGCAAAAAGGTGGAAGACGAGTCCCCAGATCAGAAGGTATCCAATATGCTACTGGGGGAGAGCAGAGAAAAACCTCCAGAAAGAATGAGGAGGCTGAGCCAAAGCAGAAAGAACACACAGTTGTGAATGTGTCTGGTGGTGAAAGTAAAGTCTGATGCTATAAAGAACAACATTGCATAGGAACCTGACATTTAGCTCCATGAATCTAGGTCAATTGGATGTGGTCAAGCAGGAGATGGCAAGAGTGAACACCGAAATCTTAGGCATCAGTGAATTAAGATGAACCAGAATGGGTGAATTTAATTCAGGTGACCATTATATCTACTACTGTGGGCAAGAATCCCTCAGAAGAAATGGAGTAACCCTCATAGTCAACAAAAGAGTCAGAAATGCAGTACTTGGGTGCAATCTCAAAAATGACAGAATGATCTTGATTCATTTCCAAAGTAAACCATTCAGTATCACAGTAATCCAAGTCTATGCCCCAATCACTAATGCTGAAGCTGAAATTGAATGGTTCAATGAAGACCTACAAGACTTCCTAGAACTAACACCAAAAAAAAAGAGGTGTCATTTTCATAGGGAACTGGAATGCAAAAGTGGGCAGTCAAGAGATACCTAGAGTAACAGCCAAGTTTGGCCTTGGAATACAAAACGAAGCAGGGCAAAGGCTAACAGTTTTACCAAGAAAACACTCTGGTCATAGCAAACACCCTCTTCTAGCAACACAAATCCACACATGGACATCAGACAGTCCACCAGATGGTGACCACTAGATGGTCAACACTGTAACCAGATTGATTATATTCTTTGCAGCTGAAGATGGAAAAGCAACATACAGTCAGCAAAAACAGGACCTGGAGCTGACTGTGGCTCAGGTCATGAGCTTCTTATTGCAAAATCCAGGTGTAAACTGAAGAAAGTAGAGGAAACCACTAGGACATTCTGTTATGACCTAAACCAAATCACTTATGATTATACAGTGGAAGTGACATACATATTCAAGGGACTAGATCAGATAGAGTGTTTGAAGAACTATGGATGGAGGTTTGTGACACTGTACAGGAGGTGGTGATCAAAACCATCCAAAAAAAAGAAACGCAAGAAGGTAAAATGGTTGTCTGAGGAGGCCTTACAAATAGCTGAGAAAAGAAGGGAAGAGAAAGGCAAAGGAGAAAGGGAAAGATACACCTGACTGGATGAAGAATTCCAAAGAATAGCAAGGAGAGACAAGAAAGTCTTCTTAAACAATGCAAAGAAGTAGAGAAAAACAATAGAATGAAAAAGACTAGAAATATCGTCAAGAAAATTGGAGACAAAACATTTCATGCAAATATGGGCACAATAAAGGACAGGAAAGGCAAGGACCTAACAGAAGCAGAAGGTATTAAGAAGTGGCAAGAATACACAGAAGAGCTATACAAAAAAGGTCTTAATGACCCAGATAACCATCATGGTGTGGAGCCTCATCTAGAGCCAGACATCCTGGAAGGTGAAGTCAGGTGGCCTTAGGAAGCATTACGGCAAACAAAGCTAGTGGAGGTGATGAAATTCCAGCTGAGCTATTTCAAATCACAAAAGACGATGCTGTTAAAGTGCTGCACTCAATATGCCAGCAAATTTGGAAAACTCAGCAGCGGCCACAGGACTAGAAAAGGTCAGTTTTCATTCCAATGAAAAGAAGAAGAAGGGCAATGCCAAAGATTGTTCAAACTATCACACAATTTTGCTCATTTCACATGCTAGCAAGTTAATACTCATAGTCTTTTAAGCTAATCTTCAACAGTAAGTGAACCAAGAGCTTCCAGATGTACAAGCTGGATTTAGAAAAGGCAGAGGAACCAGAAATCAAATTGATAACACAGAGAAAGCAAAAGAAACCAGAAAAACATCTACTTCTGCTTCACTGACTACACAACTTTTGACTGTGTGGATCATAACAAACTGTGGCAAATTCTTAAAGAGATGGGAGTATTAGACCACCTTACCTGCCTCCTGAGAATCCTGTATGCAGGTCAAGAAGCAACAGTTAGAACTGGACATGGACCAACAGACTGGTTCCAAATCCGGAAAGGAGTACTTCAAGGTTGTATATTGTCACCCTGCTTATTTAACTTATATGCAGAGTACATCATGTGAAATGCCAGGCTAGATGAAGCAAAAACTGGAGTCAAGATTGCCAGGAGAAATATCAATAACCTCAGATATGCAGGTTATTGATATTGATATTCACTTTCACTCTTAGGGTAGAAAGTGAAGGGGAACTAAAGAGCATTTTGATCAAAGTGAAAGAGGAGAGTGAAAAAGTTGGATTAAAACTCAACATTCAGAAAACTAAGATCATGGCATCTGGTCCCATCACTTCATGGCATTAGATGGGGAAACAATGGAAACAGAGAGAAACTTTATTTGGGGGGCTCCAAAATCACCATAGATGGTGACTGAAACCATGAAATTAAAAGGCACTTGTTCCTTGGAAAAAAGACCAACCTAGACAGCATATTAAAAAGCAGAGACATTACCTTGCCAACAAAGGTCCATCTAGTCAAAGCTATGGTTTTCCTAGTAGTCATGTATGGATGTGAGAGTTGGCCTATAAAGAAAGCTGAGTGTCAAAAAATTGAGGCTTTTGAACTGTGGTGTTGGAGAAGACTCTTGAGAGTCCCTTGGATTGCAAGGAGATCCAACCAGTCAATCCTAAAGGAAATCAGTCCTTAATATTCATCAGAAGGACTGATGTTGAAGCTGAAACTCCAATACTTTGGCCACCTGATGTAAAGATCTGACTCTTTGGAAAAGACCCTGATGCTGGGAAAGATTGAAGGTGGGAGGAGAAGGGGACAACAGAAGATTAGATAGTTGGATAGCATCACCAACTCAATGGAATGAGTTTGAGTAAGCTCCAAGAGTTGATTATGGACAGGGATGCCTGGAGTGCTGCAGTCCATGGGGTCACAAAGAGTTGGATGAGACTGAGTGACTGCACTGAACTGAACTGAGCCATCCTTATGGCAGAAAGCAAAGAGGAACTAAAGAGCCTCTTGATGAAAGTGAAAGAGGAGAGTGAAAGAGTTGGCTTAAAACTCAACATTCCAAAAAGTAATATCATGGCATCTAGTCCCATCACTTCATGTGAAATTGATCGGGAAAAAATGGGAACAGTGGCAGATTCTATTTTCTCTGGCTACAAAATCACTGCAGATGGTGACTGCACCATAATTAAGAAATGCTTGCTCCTTTGAAGGAAAGCTATGAAAAACCTAGACAGTGTAT
The DNA here is from genome assembly GCF_963930625.1 of Muntiacus reevesi. Lineage (NCBI taxonomy): Eukaryota > Metazoa > Chordata > Mammalia > Artiodactyla > Cervidae > Muntiacus > Muntiacus reevesi. The sequence goes on from NC_089264.1 coordinate 5,632,544, forward strand.
TAAAAATCAGTGGCATCATTTTGCCAACAAAGGTCCATCTAGTCTAAGTTATGGTTTTTCCAGTAGTCATATACAAATTTGAGACTTGGACCATAAAGAAGGCTGAGCAGTGAAGAATTGATGCTTTCCAATTGTGGTGCTGGAGAAGATTCTTGAAGAGTCCCTTGGACAGCAAGGAGATCAAACCAGTCAATCTTAATGGAAATCAACCCTGAATATTCATTGGAAGTAGTGATTCTGAAGCTGAAGCTCCACTACTTCGGCCACCTGATGCAAAGAGCTGACTCATTGGGAAAAATACTGATGCTGAGAAAGATTAAGGGCAGAAGGCAAAGGGGCAACAGAGGATGAGATGGTTCGATGGCATCATAGACTCAATGTACATGAGCTTGAGCAATCTCTGGGAGATAGTGAAGGATAAGTAGCTGGGTATGCTGAAGACCATACGGTTGTTAGAGAGTCGTACATGACTTAGTGACTGAACAACAACAGTAAGAACAAACTAGATAATAATTTAAAGATCAAAAGAAAAAAATTAAGAAGGCAGTATACATTTCAAGACTTCATCAAATTTTGCTACAAACAAACATGACTATTTGAGCAGCATTTATCAAAAAAGCCCCTTGGTGTGTAGGGAAATTGAGATATCAGTCAACAGATAGAAACTTCCAGTTATAAGATGAATAAGTTCTGGGGAAATGATTTATGCATGGTGAGTATTGCTAATACTCAATTATAGTCTTGAAAGTAATTAAGAGAATAAATCACAAATGTTCTCATCACACATACAAAAAAATTGCAAATATGTGGTAATAGCTTTGTAAATCTTATGGTGGTTAGTTTTTTAAAAAATATATGTGTGTATCAAATCACCAAGTTGTACACATTAAATTTACAGAATGTTATATGTCAACTTTATCTCAATAATGGCTGGAGAAAAAAAAACAACCCATAGATCTCCAATTCAGTAGGCTTCCCAGTACTCCAGGATCTCTGGCCAGATGTCTCCCAGAAGAGCTAAGGGTGGAGAGCAAACACCTTGGCCTCTTGCTTTATGTCTCACATGCTTGGTTTCTTTTCGGTTTAAGTAATGCAGGGCAAGGATTAATCCAACATCTGCCATGTGGTGTTTATTTTCCACCAGAGCAATGCCACACCCTCTGCCAACTAACAACCTGCAATCCCTTTAAAAAGGCACCATTCATGTCATGTCAAACACAATAGTGTGCTCGCTGCTGAGTCTCATTATTTTTCTGGTTTGATCTTCCTTGCCTTTTTTCCTATGTTTTTCCTATGTCAAACCATTTTGCCCGAGTTAGAGCATTTAGTACTCCATAGGTTGGAGTCTACAATTTCTAAAACCCTGGAAACACATTTAAGAGAAACTTCATATCCAACTTCAACATTTAAAATGTTGAGTGTTTATAAACTTCAGAATTTTTTTTTAACTTCAGAGACTACTAACCCTTGCACTTGTATCCACTTATATTTTAATCTAAGTATGGGGGATAATAATGGATTAGACACTACCCAAACTTTGATCTGAATTTAACAAGGATGCAAGGTTGGACATAAGGTAGGTCATAGTTTAAACACACACACACACAGACACAGAGGAACACAAAAACACATCGTACTGAATTTCCCAGCACCAAGGATAATCTTTTTTTTAAATTTTGATTTCAGTTTGTCTTCTAATATTCCAGATCTGCAGATACTTGAAACTCTACTATGAAAGGGGTCAAGCTTTCAATGAAGCAAAGATTAGCCTGTTTTGTTTTGTTTTTTTCCAAAATGAAAGTGTCCCTAGTTCTTCAAGAAAAATAGCATGTGTTGACTGTGGAAAGATAGAGTGTCGAGTCTCTTGTCAAGGACAGATTGATGAGATATGAACCAGAAGAGAGAGAAACATTAGCTAAACCATAAACCTCCTGAGACAGAAGAATTGAATAAAACTCAAGTAGGCTTTGAAGTTTATACATTATTTAAGGGTTTGGGTTTTTTTGCACAAACTTGTCTCCCTTTATATGTTATTCAAAATACCTATATATTTTCCCAAAGAGATAAGAAAAATGCATACATGATGACTTTTTGAAAGTATTGGTTTCTAAGTCTCACTGATATAGACAAGGCACCTCTATGAAATTTTGTGTTTTACAAACTCCTGGGCACAGGCTGGGACTGGAAGTACTGGGAATGGACAGAGGCCCCTAAAATTCCTTTCAAATGTGAATCACCCTCAGAAGTTAAAAGAATCTAACTCCAGAAACTTTCTCCAATGGAGCATTTCCCACATATGTTACTTAAAATGCCTATTGTCATTGGATGCTTGTGGAAAAATTGGTCAAATTTAAACAGGTTTCTTGCAAAATTTTTCCCCCAGAAACTTCATTAAGCGAATGTGCATGTGATACAGAGAAAGGTATATAAATGTAAAATGAGGATTTTCTGAGGCTGATCTCCCACAAAAAGATGTTTCCTGAACCAACTGTCTCTCAGAACACTGACTGACTACAACAAGCATCACGATTCAGTTGGGCCAGGGAAGGGTCAATCTGTGTGAAGAAAAGGCATGATTACAGAGAAGGAGAGGACAAAAACTTCCCGAAAGGAAGATAGGCTGGAAGAGAAAAAAAATTTTTACAGGGAGCCCTAGGAAATCAGGCCCATTTCTCTATTAGAATTATTAAGCTTACCATGTGAAGTAAACATCTGTTTACTCAGAGAATATTCTTGTCACAGTTGGCGGTACCCCTCCGGTCATGGTTTGTAGCAGGATGCTATTTTGATGTGCTAACGGATGACACGTGCCTGCCACGTCCTGTTTTGACTCTGTGGGCCTTCCTCATTCAAATTAGAGCAAAAAATCTTCATCATCTCTGAGGATTGCTATGCCATAATTAGTAGCAAAAAGGATGAACAAACTTGATTTTCTAGTTTTAAGAAAATATTTGAAGGATTCTGACCAAGTGTTTCTTTCTGACACCGGACCATTTAGTGAATCAGAGATAAAGTGAGAGATTTAAAAGCTGGAGAGGCTTCGAAAGGACTCAGTATTCCAAGAACATCTCACAAGTTTAGGTAAGTGAGAGCACAAAAGCTCTGGGTGCCTTCCCTTTCCTGGAATGGATTTAGAAAACCCGCAAGTTCCCTAAAGTCTCCCCCTTCTTGGAGGCTGCAAGGGCAGTTGTGTGAAATGGCTGCAGAAGTGTTCAGGATGAAGTCCCTGAGGCAGTCTCACCACGTTTTCTGGAGCCAACAGTGATGGATGGAGACATGGCTGAGTCAGAGAAAGCCTGCAGTGAGGGGGAGAAGGAAGCACCCGCCTTCCTCAAAGCGGAGGGCGGGTAGACCAGAGTTCCACTATGGCACGTGGCTGGATGACCAGGCTGGCGTCCCCCAGGGAGTGTCCTCGCCCCTCCCACACTCTTGGGATTAGTGTTGTTTTGCCTATTTACAGGAGACAGAACCAAGCAATACCGAGATTGTGTGTTCTGGGAAGTTCACAAAGCTAATCAGTGGCCCAACTGGAACTTGAACCTGAGTCTTCTAAACTCAGCTATGAGGGTCCTTTCACGGCTTCACAGTTGCCAGAGGGGAAAAAAATGGTGCACTGAATTTAAAAGCTGATTTGTTTGCAATCTCATCCAGAAATTTAGCAACTGGAAATTAAAGGCTGGATTATCGAAGATGAAGGTTTGGAGAGAGAAGTCGCAGTGTTGTCCACGGGAGCAGAAGAGGGTTGTGAAGCAGATGTGATGATGAGGACAGAACTTATGGGAAAGGCCGCGGGGAGGCAGCTGGGGGAAAGAGCCAAACTAGGTAAAGAGGCAAGAGAACAGATGTAGATAATCATCTTCATTCGACAGGAAAGGAATTTTCAAGATGACTGTCTCCACCTCTCAGCTATAAAGCTAATTAAAAGTAAATCACAACAGTTCTGAGGCCTAGTGTCTGCTGAGCATTACATTTTAAACAGTTAATCCACAAGAAAACAAATCACATTCTCACAAAGAGTTTCTTTACTCTTTACATTCAATTCCTGCAAGCCTGGATATTAGACTTCCCTAATAATCCACAGATGATTTAAAGTAGTAAATCAGGAAGATAGTAAATGTTCTAGAATTAAAGTAAAACATAGGAATAAGTAATGTATGAAACCAGGTCTACAGTGAAGAATGCAGAAAACTATCTGGAGGAGATAAAAACCAGAAAAAAATTAAAAAAAAAAAAGAAGCAGTGTTTAATAAGGGTACATAAACAGCCTCAGATATTCCCATAGTTCTGAATCCATTACCTAGAGAACAAACTTTAAAGATATAAGATATTTCTAGTGTTGTTTCAGAATCTGCATTTTAAAAAGTCTGATTAACTCTGGCAAAGAAGTCAGGAAAGTATGCAGTTGTTTTTAGAATAAATATTCATCAAAAGTATTCTTAAAGGAATATGTTAAAGTAATGAGAAATGTTATTTATGTGGAGCAGTTTGATGCCAAAGTAACTCTTAATTTGCCCAGCACTTCAGGCAATAAGGATTCTTTTTGAGGTGACAGTGATGCAAAATTAACATGTCTGCTAATATATCCGCACAGATTAGTGTCTCAGAGCTTGGCCTCTGGAGTCAGAGTGTTGGGCTGGAATCTTATATCTGATGCTCACTGATATATGACTTGTACAAGTTTACTAACGCCTCTCTGCCTCAGTTTCCTCATCCTGAAACAGAATAATAAATATAATATTTTGTGGAGATTCATTTGAAGCACTTAGTGCCCCAGACACAGCAAATCAACATCCTGTACATACCTTTGGTACCATTTAACATACCACATGGTTTTATTAATTATAGTTTTCTTGAGGTTATCAGGAAATGTAAAGAGGAGAATTATCTTGATTACATTTAATGAAAATATCCAGAAACCATTTCCATTTATTGTGGTTTGTTTCATAGATTATTTTTCTTATGTTTTAAGTAAAACATATACTTAATTAAAAGTATAACTACTTTTACTTAACCTTAAGAAAAATAATCCTCAATATTATAACTATTGAAGGAAAAATGAAAGACTATTCTAAATACTGCATATAGTGATTTCTGATAAATCTCTCTTAAACTTCCCTTTTTACTCTGAACTGGTCCCCTAAGGAAACCAGATGAACATAGACGTTTAAACATTTTTACACATCTCCCTCGTTACCACCTGAGCTCCTGGACACAGGTACTAAACGTTACTGCATATATTTGAGCTGTACTACCCCCAGGCCCGAACAGCCCTGTCGGGGACTGCGGTGGAGACAGATGGAAAGCAGAGCTAACGCAGGCACGTGTGAATGAGTGCACTCCCACCTGGACGACTGCCAGGCTTTCGGAAAACCAACCCAACAGTCACGTTTAACATCATACATCTTTCCTTCTGGAAGCAATACACCAATCTGCAAAGACTCATACTCTTTTTCAGGTTTTGGAATTTAAATGACTTTAGTTTTCTGACTCAGACGAGGACTGCTTTGCTATGGAACTGGACCTGGAAGTCTTTTACTTTGCTTCCTGCTGGTGCTCCTTCCTGAAAATTCACGCCTGTTCTATAGATAGATAGAGATAGCTATCAACACAAACACATTGATTCTTTCAAATTTTTGCTAGCCTTACCTTTTAATTTCATTCTAGCTTAAATACAGTTCTTGAAAATATCCCCTTCATAGTTTCAAAATGCAAATGGTCCTATAGATTACCAGATGAAACAGTACCAATTAATAGTTTAGTCCTGAAGATACCTTCTGAAATTTAGTGTACAGTTCTTCTTTTAACATTTCTAAAATAAAGCATCATAGATTTTCCCCCTCAGTTTCAATTATGTTTGCTTTTATGATGTAAAAACTTTTAAGTGAAATGGTAACTAATGATCTTCTACTCTTTTTTATTGCACCTCTGAGCCAATACATCTTCCAAGTAATCAGATAGCCACTATTTTTTTTTCTTTTTTTAAAATTTATTTTTATTGAAGGATAATTGCTTTACAGAATTTTACTGTTTTCCGTCAAACCTCAACATGCAGTCATAGGTATACACATGTCCCCTCCCTTTTGATCCTCCCTCCCATCTCTCTCCCCATCCCACCCCTCAAGACTCATACAGAGCCCCTGTTTGAGTTTCCTGAGACACACAGCAAATTCCCATGGGCTATCTATTTTACACATGGTGATGTAAGTTTCCATATTACTCTTTCCATTCATCTCACTCTCTCCCCGCCTCTCCCCATGTCCACAAGTCTATTCTCTATGTCTGTTTCTCCACTGCTGCCCTGTAAATAAATTCTTCAGTACCATTTTTATAGATTCCTCCTAGATATCCACTATTTTTTAAGGGCATTCCTGAAGCAGACACCTTAGTTACACAGGCTAGTGATTCCTGGAACTGCCACTTCTGTTGAGGCAGTGTAGCTTTCTGAATAAGAGCATGGGCTTCAGAATAGCACTAACCTGTTTCTGAATTCCAGTTTTGCTCCATATTAACTCAGCAGCCATTGGAGAGATATATCACCTTTGTGAATTTCAATTAGATTAAAAATTTTATAAAATTAAGGATTATCATGCCTTTTAAAAATATATATTACATAAGGTAAATGAGATTCACCATTCAAATATCTGTTGAGTACATATTTATGTGTTGTTAAGCCCTTTTTCAGGGAATAAGGCTTATATCCCTGGTGAAGGGGATAGGAAGAGATAACCATATTTACAAATAAAAATAAGAAAATATCTGTTAGTGACAAATGTTATGAAGAAATAAAACTGTTTAATGTGATAGTAACTGGGCTACTTTAATGGGCTGGTTAGGAAAACCTCCTGAGGAGAGGCTATCTGAATTGAGATCAAGAAGCAACAGGGGCAGATCATAAGAAGAAATTTCTAGAGAGAAATATTCTGGGTGGGAAGAACAGTAAATGAAAAGATATTGAGGTGGGAACAAGGAGCACAAAGTTTACAGGCATTTAACGATCAAGAGAGGGTGGTGGGTATAGCGGGCACAGAGACTGGAGGGAAAAGTTAAGAACTGATGCTGAGTCAGCCAAGCTGGATCTCAAATTCCATCTCAACCACTTGCCAGGCCTGAGATTACAAGCAAAGTATTAACACTATATGGCCTTTGATTTCCTCACCTGTAATCTTATATATTATTGAGCCATTATTACAATTTTTCTTAAAATAGAATACATACAAATTCCCAATAAAAGGCAGCATCCATTATCATCATTATCATTATTATTTTATTACCTTTCCTAAGGTGATCCAGTAAATTTCACCCAAAAGCATCCATGCATAATCCAAGTACATTTCTATGTGAAGAAACTATTTCAGTATGTAGCTGGGTAGTACTATTGTTCAAATCCATTTAGGATGAAAGGTTTTCTAAAAAATCCTTTTTCCACTCTTTTCAAGTTCTAAGAGCTTTGTGCCTTAAAGCATTATGTTTTACCACACAAGCATGTAGCAAGGTTAGATGCTGATTGGTGAAGGGCAAAGTGATTTATTAAGTAACTTTCATTTTTCAATGTTCTCTTCCCCCAATAAGTGAGAAAATGTCATTGGGAATGTCAGTTGGGAATAAACCAAAATATTTCAGTTGCTTGTGGGTTTCCTTACTTATTGTCTATATCCTGTATTTTGACATTTGATCAAAAGTCACATAAATCTTGGTTTGCTTCCTTTAAACCAAGTTTATTTCTTCTGTATCCTGAATTTGATCCTTCTCTCCCATACTGTATTTCTTCATCATTTCTGTCACTGCTGGCTCTTTTAGTGATCTACATTCTTCCGCAGCTGTATTTCAACTGGAATCATTCTCACTTTCAAACATCTTCTGAACCCCCTCGGTAGTCTCAGCATTTGGTCTCCTGATATATATACACAGAGAAGAAATTTTATTGAAAGCTAATGGTGGCTATGTTTTTGAAAGGTTATAAGTTATCATTACTATTAGAATGAACCATCAAAAATGTATGGGATGAAGCAACAGAGCTGATGTTCAAATCACAACCGTTTTAAAAAGTCAAATATATGGATATTTCTAAATATATGGAACAATATCAGTTAGATAAAGCATATGATGCTACATTTAACTTCCTGTTTTTTATTCTGACATTTTATAATAAATATTGTTTAATTACACTTTATGATTTGTTAAACAAATGCACTATGTGTAACAGAAGGAAACACCAGGTAAACTTAAACTTTTCAAATTTATGGGTTATTTTTTGTTTGTTTTATAGATACCTTTTAAAAGAATATAACCGAAATATATCTGAATTATAGAAACATGTGTGGACAACGAAGAAAACAGAAGAAAATGCAATGTAAATTATTCCTGAACTCAGGTATACTCCAAAGCATATATTATCAGGAGGTGGCCAAGCTTATGAAGGCTGATGGAAGTGTGAAGGGAGAATGAATGTAGTGATTACTGATTCTAAATGTATTAGTTTTCTGGTGCTGCCAACAAAACACACACACACACACAGGAACTGAAGGGCTTAGGCAACAGAAGTGTTCTCATAATTCTGGAGGCTAGACATCCGGGGTCAAGGTGACACAGGTTGAGCTCTCCCTGAGGCCTCTCTCCTTACCTTCCAGACGGCCGCCTTCTCCCTGTGCTCACAAGATCCTTCCTCTATGTAAGCACATCCCTGGCATCTCCGTGTGTCCAAATGCCTCTTCTTTCAAGGCCACCAGAGTAGATCAGGGCTCACGCTTCATTATAACTTAGTCATCTATTTAAAGGCCCTGACTAAATACAGTCACATTCTGTGGTAGTAGGGGCTAAAACTTTGACACAGGATTTCAGGAGCGAGGGGACATAATTCAGCCCATAAAGTGGTCCACTGTTAAGCCCCAGAGAGTCACTTTTTCTTTGTGCCGAGAGCAATCAAGGCCTTGAGGACAGGCTACTAGAAAAACAAAAGTGAAAGTGAAAGTCACTCAGTCGTGTCCGACTCTTTGCGACCCCATAGACTGTACAGTCCCTGGAATTCTCCAGGCCAGAACACTGGAGGGGGTAGCCTTTCCCTTCTCCAGGTGGTCTTCCCAACCCAGGGTTAGAACCCACGTCTCCCGAATTGCAGGCGGATTCTTTACCAGCTGAGCCACAAGCAAAGCCTACTAGAAAAACAAACACACGACTCTGAGGATGACATCACAATGCCCACGGTTTATTGATGATGACAACCAGGAATGTCATTCAGACCAGAAATTCTACTATTAGCCTGACAGCTGTGGTTCCTGTACTCCATCCAACCTGGGATTTAGAAGGCTGCCTGGTCCACTATGGGTTTGCCAACACCACCAAGCAATTAACTCAGTTCTGACACTATCTACACAGAGACTGCATCAGATCTCACAGGTTAAGGGCTCAGTTTTATAAAACTGTACTCACTTCAGATGTCAATCAAAAGTCTAGCTTGTTACCTGAGCTTCTGAACCTATACTGAAGGTTCCCACAACTCTCTCGTCAGGTCCAATTAGTTTGCTAGAGTGGCTCACAGGACTCAGGGAAATATTTACTTAAATGTTCACCAGTTTACTATGAAGGATATTGTAAAGGACACGGATGAGAGCCAGATGAAAAGGTAGAAAGGGAGAGGCCAAGGTCCTCAAGTGCAGGGGCTTCTGTCCCCGTGGAACCGGGGTGTGCTACCCCCAGGCATGTGGGTGTGCTGTGTGGGGAGCAACGCAAATCTGCCCTTGACGTTCTCATGGACGCTCCATTACATACACACGGTCGTTTAAAGCTTTTGCCATTGGTGACTGTACTGAAATTTCTAGCACCTCTCCCCTCCTCAGAGGTGACACAAATTCTGACTGAAATTGGACATACAAATTTCCGACGGAGGTGACACTGAAATTCCGACCATCTAGTCAAGTGGCAGGTCCCTTGACAACCCCATCCTCTGGCTTTCTGAAAGTCTCATTAGCATAAACTCGTGTGTGGGCTAATAAAGCTACTAGCTATGGATAGCAAATGCCAATTTTATCACTCTTATCATTTAGGAAACTCCCAGGATTTCAGGAGTTTTGCACCAGAAATAGGATGAAAATCAAACAGTACTATATACTATACTGTAAATATGGTATATAAATACTATAAATCCCAAATCCATCTGGTTACTTTGGATTCAGAAATGTGCTTAGCTGAACTAGCCAATCCCACCTTTTGGTTCACGTTTTCCTTTATATTTGCTAATAGTAATATATGCATGTATGCATGCATGCGTGTGTGTGTGTGTGTGTGTGTGTGTGTGTACTAAGTCACTTTAGTCATGTTCAACACTTTATGACCCTATGGACTGTAGCCCACTAGTCTCTTCTGTCCATGAGATTCTCCAGGCAAGAATACTGGAGTGGGTTGCCATGCCCTCCTCCAGGGGATCTTCCTGATTCAGGAATTAAAACCACGTCTCTTAAGTCTCCTGTGTTGGCAGGTGGGGTCTTTACCACTAGCGCCACCTGGGAAGCCCATGTATATATATAAAAATATACAAAATTATGAAGTCTTACTGCCACATAGTCACCTTGTCTCCTAGGCTGACCTACAAATTGACTCTCCAACACAATAGACTGTGCTCTTTACTGTTTTTGTTCGTTATTGAGAGTCACCACATGGCCCAAAGAAGATTTATTATATGAAGACCACTAGTTAAGAGTTTGGGCTCTTACTTCTTCAGTCATGGAAATAAATTACAAACATTTCCTAACACATTAAAGCAAAAATGCTTATGTAACCCATGGTCATAGAAAAGTTGTTTTCACTTTTACAAATGTCCTTTAGTTGAACATCCATATTGTTTGCATTTTTAACACAATATAGAATAATTATTGGGTGACCAATATTCCATTATTTGTTTAGAGTTAGATGTTGAATTTAGTCAATTTTTCTTCATGGTAAATAACATAGTGAAGAGCACTCTTTTCATATAAGTTTATGTAATCTTTAATCATTGATTAAATTGTTAGTAAAACTCACTCTTCAGAATTGACTCTATTAAAGGGAGTGACACATTTTTAAGGCTGTTGATACTCACTATAAAAACCACACTATATAAGGTGGTACTGATTTACACTTGCATTAACGTGTTGGAAAGTGTTGGAATGCTGCTTCTCCAGAATTACTGTTTATGAGTAATTTGGTGAAATGCATTATTTTTAAAAATATTTTCCATTTAGGTATGTAAAAGACCAGCATCTCATTATTTTAATATACATTTATAGTAATTAATTAGGTAACTTGGTTTTACATATGTTTAATGTAATTCTTCTTGAATTGCCTATTCATGCCTTCTGCTCATTTTACTTTTGAATTATTTACCTTTTCACTGATTTACATGAACTCTTTGTATATTGGGTATATTAATTTATCCTAAGTTTGGTGGGTGAAACTGGAGCCTATTATACAGAGTGAAGTAAGCCAGAAACAAAAACACCAATACAGTATACCAACGCATATATATGGAATTCAGAAAGACAGTAACGATAACCCTGTATGTGAGACAGCAAAAGAGACACAGATGTTTAGAAGAGTCTTTTGGACTCTGTGGAAGAGGGCGAGGGTGGGATGATATGGGAGAATGGCATTGAAACATGTAAAATATCATATGTGAAACGAATTGCCAGTCCAGGTTCAATGCATGATACAGGTGCTCAGGGCTAGTGCACTGGGATGACCCAGAGGGATGGGATGGGGAGGGAGGTGGGAGGGGGGTTCAGGATGGGGAACACATGTACACCCATGGCGGATTCATGACAATATATGGCAAAACAAATATAATACCGTAAAGTAAAAAATAAATAAATAAAACTGAAAGAATAATTTATCAATTTTTTGCACCTGATATTTTGGTCGGTTGAAATTATTTTTGTTTCTTCCAAAATTAATGTTTTACCTTTAAAAAAAATTCAGGTTTTTCTCTTCTTCCCTAAAGTCAGATTAATCTTTACATATGATATACACTGTCTTTTCAAACACAATTACCTGTATTTTTCCAATTAATTGTATATGTTGCACAGTCTTTATCATTTCTCCAAATTAAATACCAGAAAATACAGCAATTTGATAGTCATTTGTTATCAGAGGTTGTGTGTTATGATTTAAGAACCGCTAAACTATATGACCTTGGGAAAAATCACATATCCTTAGAGAAATTTATTTCCTACAAAGTGAGGACATTAATATTTACTTCACAGGGCTAATGTGAGGATAAAACAATATTACATATGTGAAAACACTTCAGACACATTCAATAAATGATAATGATTTCCAGTTTTACAGATGTGTTTTTGCTGAATATCAACACTGCTTTCCTTTCATTAGTGAATTTACTACTTAGCTTCCTTTTATCTTCAGCATAATGCAGTTCACTCTGAAATATTTTGAAAATTTTACATACTACCATTATGATACATAATATTACCAGAAGTAAACCTACACATTATAACATAGGAAATCTTATCAGCTACCAAACAAATATTCTATGTCTAGCAAATCATATTTTTATTAGAACAGACTGCTTTAATCGGTGATATTTTTCAGTTAATTGTAGTATAATACAATTCAGAAGAGTTTAAATAATAAAAGGAATTTATTAGTTTTTGCAGTTAGGATGTCTAAGGATGTGGACCCCAGGGGCTCAATGATTTAGTCAGTTAAAAACTACCTTACTCTCCTCTCCACATTCCTCCCTAGCCCCTCCCATCTTTACTTGTTTTCATCCAGGTTACAGGGAATATGACTCCAGTAGCTTTAGGCCACCTTTCTTCATTATTAATTCAGCTAGCACGAACACTATTTCACCAGCGCTAACTCAGAAATGTCCTGGGGAGGAATAGAACTGTTCTCAATCACAGTGTGGCATACACTTAGTCTGGCTTCAATCACTGTGTCCACAGTGATTCAACAGCATGACTGGACCAGCCGGCGGGGGGACACATGATCAATCTCTTGACCAGCAGGAAGGGAACTGTGATTGGGAGTTCTACCAGAATGACAAAAACAAGGGAGAAACAGTTTCCCAAAGAAAATGTTAAAGAGTAAGCTATCACAGAGAATGGGAATGGGAAAACCTGCTTAGTAGGATCAAAACAACCACTACCCCTAAAGTGTGTGTATTTTACCAAACCACTTTTGTCAGAAGATATCAGAAGTTGTTACAAGGAAGATTTCTTCTATCCAGCAAAATTTATTTAAGTGTAGAGAAACACTGACTTCATACTATCTTTCATTAATTTAACACGGGGCTTAATCTCTAGGATTATTATTCAAAGTGTTCTTATAAACACGTTTGATGATCATCCACAAAGGCATAAGAAAGGGCAATTATCATATTTGAAATATATTTGGCACAAAGATTAACATCAGGAGCATACACCTTAACTCTCTCAAGTCAAGTTTACTTTAGCTCCTAAAGGTTTTTTTTTTTTTTAATGTTTATAAGTCCCTTGCAAATTTTCTGAGCAAATGATCCTTTTGTGTGCTATGTTAATGACATAAATGACTGATAATTGCATTCATAATTATCTTTACTTTACCATGGCATTCTGTGTCTCATGAATGCAAAAACATTCAACCATGAAAGGAGACCTTTAGTGGCATATGATAGAATCTAATTTCTTTCCACCCAAAGGGCAATTTAGCAATATTGACCATTTAAAGGGCCAAATCAAACAAGATAATGAGGGATAATTCACTTTTCTCTTTGTGGCTTACCAATTCAGATTTGGACAATATGGACAAGAGAACAATGAAACCATAATTATTATTTGGCTTTCAGAGCTATATAAATGCATAATCTTCTTCAATGCTGCTTCTAAAAAAAGTTCTAACATTGTTATATAATTACATTTTCCCCCTTCTCTTGGCTATTTTGGTCTTGTTAAAATGTTGTTTTTTATCAAATAGCCCATACACAATTAGCTGCAATATTATCAAATAAATGAATCACAGCTGCACTGACAAATACATAAGCAGGAATAGAGAATGATAAATGCAGAAACAATTCCATCTCTAGCTGGAAGAATCCTGACAGCAATATTTATAGAATGCAACAGAGCCAATTTACCCATCAATTAAGTTGACTACATTCAAAAATGCTGACAGAAATTTGAGGATTAACTTAAATATATCCTCAGTTATATTGATCTTATGTGTCTGCCTCTGGAAAACTGAAACACAAGGAAATGTCTAATAGAAACAGGATATGATATTTGGACATGGTTAAGGATGGTCGATCTCTAAAGTAAATTTTGCATTGAATGTGCTTTGTTGATCTTATATTATGCACCTCCACACACATACTTATTTAAAAGCCATACTGTTTTCAGACATTCAGAGAGAGATTCCTAGTTTTTTCTGGAAGTTATATACTTAACAGGATTCCATCATAGCTCAGTTGGTAAAGAATCTGCCTGCAATGCAGAAGAACCTGGTTTGATTCCTAGATTGGGAAGATCACCTGGAGAAGGGAAAGGCTACCCATTCTAGTGTTCTGGCCTAGAGAATTCCATGGATTACATAGTCCACGGGGTCTCAGGGAGTCAGACAGGAGCAACTTGTTGACTGAGCAACTTTCACCTCACTATATATTTAAACCCCCCTGATATACATATATAGCTAAATACAACTTGCTACATATTCAGTAAAGTTCAGTTGCTCAGTCAGGTCTGACTATTTGCAACCCCATAGACTGCAGCATGCTAGGCTTCTCTGTCCATCACCAACTCCCAAGGCTTACTTAAACTCATGTCCATCAAGTCAGTGATGCCATCCAACCATCTCATCCTCTGCCTCACACCTTCTCCTCACACCTTCAATCTTTGCCAGCATCAGGGTCTTTTCCGAAGAGTCAGATCTTCACATCAGGTGGCCAAAGTATTGGAGTTTCAGCTTTGGCATCAGTCCTTCCAATGAACACCCAGGACTGATCTCCTTTAGAATGGACTGGTTGGATCTCCTTGCAGTCCAAGGGACTCTCAAGAGTCTTCTCCAACACCACAGTTCAAAAGCATCAATTCTTCAGTGCTCACCTTTCTTTAGGGTCCAACTCTCACATCCATACATGACCACTGGAAAAGTCATAGCCTTGACTAGATGAACCTTTGTTAGCAAAGTAATGTCTCTCTGCTTTTTAATATGCTGTCTAGGTTGGTCATAACTTTTCTTCCAAGGAGCAAGTGTCTTTTAATTTCATGGCTTCAGTCACCATCTGCAGTGATTTTGGAGCCCCCGAAAAGAAATTCCTTCACTGCTTCCATCATTTCGCCATCTATTTGTCATTAAGGGATGGGACCAGATGCCATGATCTTAGTTTTCCAAATGTTGAGCTTTAAGCCAACATTTTCACTCTCCTCTTTCACTTTCATCAAGAAGCTCTTTAGTTCTTCACTTTCTGCCACGACAGTGGTGTCATCTGCATATCTGAGGTTATTGACGTTTCTGCTGGCAATCTTGTTTCCAGCTTGTGCTTCATCCACCGTGGCATTCACATGATGTGCTCTGAATATAAGTTAAATAAGCAAGCTGACAATATACAGCCTTGACGTACTCCTTTCCTGATTTGGAACAAGTCTGCTGTTCCATGTCCAGTTTTAACTCTTGCTTCTTGACCTGTATATAGATTTCTCAAGAGGCAGGTCAAATGGTCTGGTATTCCCATCTCCATAATAATTTTCCACAGTTTGTTGTGATGCACAGAGTCAAAGGCTTTGGCATAGTCAATAAAGAAGAAATAGATGTTTTTCTGGAGCTCTCTTGCTTTTTCAATGATCCAAAAGATGTGGGCAATTTTATCTCTGGTTCTTCTGCTTTTTCTAAATACAGTTTGAACATCTGGAAGTTCACAGTTCATTTACCGTTGAAGCCTGGCTTGGAGAATTTTGAGCATTACTTTGCTAGCGTGTGAGATGAGTGCAATTATGTGGTCATTTGAATATTCTTTGGCATTGCCTTTCTTAGGGACTCAATGAAAACTGACATTTTCCAGTCCTGTGGCCACCAATGAGTTTTCCAAATTTGCTGACATATTGCATGCAGTGCTTTCACAGCATTGTCTTTTAGGATTTGAAATAGCTCAACTGGAATTCTATCACCTCCACTAGCTTTATTCATAGTGATGCTGCCTAAAGCCCACTTGACTTCACATTCTAGGATGTCTGCCTCTAGGTGAATGATCACACCATCCTGGTTATCTGGGTCATGAAGATCTTTTTCATATAGTTCTTCTGTGTATTCTTGCCACCTTTTTAAAATATCTTCTGCTTCTGTTAGGTCCATAACATTTCTATCCTTTATTGTTCCCATCTTTGCATGAAATATTCCCTTGGTAGCTCTAATTTTCTTGAAGAGATCTTTAGTCTTTTCCATTCTATTGTTTTCCTCTATTTCTTTTTATTGATCACTGAGGAAGACTTTCTTATCTCTCATTGCTATTTTTTGGAACTCTGGCTTCAAATGGGTATATCTTTCATTTTCTCCTTTGCCTTTCTCTTCTCTTCTTTTCTAAGCTATTTGTAAGGCCTCCTCAGACAACCATTTTGCCTCTTTGCATTTCTTTTTCTTGGGGATGGTCTTGATCACTGTCTCCTGTACAATGTCACGAACCTCTGTCCACAGTTCTTCAGGCACTCTGTCTATCAGATCTAATCCCTTGAATCTATTTGTCACTTCCACCATATAATCGTAAGGGATTTGATTTAGGTCATACCTGAATGGTCTAGTGGTTTTCCCTACTTTCTTCAATTTAAGTCTGAAAATTGCAATAAGGAGTTCATGATCTGAACCACAGTTCAGCTCCCAGTCTTGTTTTTTGACTGTGTAGAGCTTTTCCACCTTTGGCTGCAAAGAATATAATCAATCTGATCTTGGTATTGACCATCTGGTGATGTCCATGTGTAGAGTCTTCTCTTGTTTGTTGGAAGAGGGTGTTTACTATGCCCAGTGCATTCTCTTGACAAAACTCTGTTAGCCTTTTGAAGGAGGTTCACCATTATATTTTGAAGGAGGTTCTGCTATAATTTAATGGAATCTAATCATAAGATTAAAAGACAATAAATTGAAATTGCATGTGAAAGAGGTAAGGCAAGGCAAATCTTTAGTAAAAACAAAAATAACAGATTTTAAATCTACTCTGGGCTTCCCAGGTGGCTCAATAATAAAGAATCTGGCTATCAATGCAGGAGACGTTGGTCCAATCCCTGGGAGGTGAAAATCCCCTGGAGAAGGAAATAGCATCCCACTCCAGCATTCTTGCTTGGGAAATCCCATGGACAGAGGAGCCTGGTGCATTACAGTCCATGGGGTCACAAAGAGTCAGACATGACTCAAGGACTACATAACAACTACAAATCTACTCTGGAGGCAATAACAAGCAGAACTGACAGTCTGAAAAGCTGAATCAATAATATGAATAATAAAAAGAAAACATGAATGTTAAATTAATCTATTCACTCTGAACTTGAAAAGAAAATGATATCCTCCACTCTCTTCTTAAAAAAAAAAAGAAATGGAAAATATGGAGGATAGAAAATATAGAAGCCCCACAAATAGAATTCCTAAGAGAGACATAAGACCACGTGTGGTAGCTACAAGCAAGTGTTTGAGTAAATGCTTAATTGTAGTGTGCACTACATTCAAATCCTGGCTCTGTCTCCTCCAAGCAGGGGTACCTGGAACAAGTTCCTGAACTTCTGTGCCTCAACTTTCAGATCTGTAAAATGTGGATCCTTAAAATACTTGCTTCAAATGTTCCATGTGAGGCCATAACAATTCTTCATACAAGAAGCTGGCAATGGAGAGAGCCTTCAGTAAGTGGTAGCAATGATTACAGTTAAACTCTGAGCCAGATGTGTGTTCTTCATTTCCTACTCTCTCAATGCCCACCACACTCTGGGGAATAAGTGAAAAGTCAAAGACAGAAGAAAACATTCCTAAGCTGAAAAAGACCTGCATCTGCAGAATGAAAAAGTGAGTTATTAACTAGGTGAAAATCAAGAAAATTCACTAAAAAAAAATCTATTTATACACACACACACACACACATATATACACACCCATATATATATGAATCACTTTGCTACATACCTCTTACTAACATAATATTGCATATTTCAATAAAAAGAGATTCAAAATTATTATTATTATTATTATTATTTTATTAGTTGGAGGCTAATTACTTCACAACATTTCAGTGGGTTTTGCCATACATTGATATGAATCAGTCATAGAGTTACACGTATTCCCCATCCCGATCCCCCCTCCCACCTCCCTCTCCACCCGATTCCTCTGGGTCTTCCCAGTGCACCAGGCCCGAGCACTTGTCTCATGCATCCCACCTGGGCTGGTGATCTGTTTCACCAAGATTCAAAATTAGATACAATTTTTTTTCTTTTTTCTAGACTAATTAATTTATCTTAATTGGAGGCTAATTACTTTACAATATTGTAGTGGTTTTTGCCATACATTGACATGGAAAAGTCAGGGGTGTACATGTGTTCCCCATCCTGAGCCCCACTCTCATCTTCTTCCCCATCCCATCCCTCTGGGTCATCCCAATGCACCGGCCCTGAGTGCCCTGTTTCATGCATCGAACTTGGACTGATCATCTATTTCACATATGGTAATATACACGTTTCAATGCTTTTCTCTCAAGTCATCCCACCCTCGCCTTCTCCCACAAAGTCCAAAAGTCTGTTCTTTATATCTGTGTCTCTTTTGCTGTCTCGCATATAGGGTCATTGTTACCATCTTTCTAAATTCCATATATATGCGTTAATATACTGTATTGGTGTTTTACTTTCTGACTTACTTCACTTTGTATAATAGGCTCCAGTGTCATCCACCATTAGAACTGATTCAAATGCATTCTTTTTAATAGCTGAGTAGTATTCCATTGTGTATATGTACCACAACTTTCTAATCCATTCATCTGCCAATGGTTGCTTCCATGTCCTAGCTATTGAGTGCTGTGATGAACATTGGGGTACATATGTCTCTTTCAATTCTGGATTCCTCAGTGTGTATGCCCAGAAGTGGGATTGCTGGGTCATATGGCAGTTCTATTTCCAGTTTTTTAAGGAATCTCCACACTGTTCTCCATAGTGGCTGCACTAGTTTGCATTCCCACCAACTGTGTAAGTGGGTTCCTTTTTCTCTGCACCCTCTCCAGCATTTATTGTTTGTAGACTTTTGGATAGCAGCCATTCTGACCAGCATGAGAAGGTACCTCATTGTGGTTTTGATTTGCATTTTTCTGATAATGAGTGATGTTGAGCATCTTTTCATGTGTTTGTTAGCCATCTGTATGTCTTCTTTAGAGAAATGCCTGTTTAGTTCTTTGGCCCATTTTTTTATTGGGTGATTTATTTTTCTGGTATTGAGCTGCAGGAGCTGCTTATATATCATTGAGATTAATTCTTTGTCAGTTGCTTTGTTTGCTATTATTTTTTCCCATTCTGAAGACTGTCTTTTCACCTTGCTTATAATTTCCTTCATTGTGCAAAGCTTTTAAGTTTAATTTGGTCCCATTTGTTTATTTTTGCTTTTAATTCCATTACTCTAGGAAGTGGGTCATAGAGGATCCTGCTGTGATTTACATCAGAGCATGTTTTGCCTATGTTTTCCTCTAGGAGTTTTAGAGTTTGTGATCTCATGTTTAGATCTTTAATACATTTTTTAGTTTACTTTTGTGTATGGTGTTAGGAAGTGTTTTAATTTCATTCTTTTACAAGTGGTTGACCAGTTTTCCCAGTACCACCTGTTAAAGAGATTGTCTTTTTCCCATTGTATATCCTTGCCTCTTTTGTCAAAGATAAGCTGTCCATAGGTGAGTGGATTTATCTCTGAGCTTTCTATTTTGTTTCATTGATCTATATTTCTGTTTTTGTGCCAGTACCATACTGTCTTGATGACTGTAGCTTTTTAGTATAGCCTGAAGTCAGGCAGGTTGGTTCCTCCAGTTCCATTCTTCTTTCTCAAGATTGCTTTAGCTATTTGAGGTTTTTTGGGTTTTTTTGTTTTCTGTTTGTTTATTTGTTTTTGTATTTCCATAAAAATTGTGAAATTATTTGTTCTAGTTCTGTGAAAAATATGGTTGGTAGCTTGATAGGGATTGAATTGAATCTATAGATTGCTTTGGGTAGTATATCATTTTCACTATATTGATTCTTCCAAACCATGAACATGGTATATGTCTCCATCAATTTGTGTCATCTTTGATTTCTTTCACCAGCGTTTCATAGTGTTCTATGTATAGGTCTTTTGTTTCTTTAAGTATATTTATTCCTAAGTATTTTATTCTTTTCATTGCAATGGTGAATGGAATTGTTTCCTTAATTTCTCTTTCTGTTTTCTCATTGTTAGTGTATAGGAATGCAAGGGATGTCTCTGTGTTAATTTTATATCCTGCAACTTTACTATATTCATTGATTAGTTCTAACAATTTTCTGGTGGTGTCTTTTGGATTTTCTATGTAGAGGATCATGTCATCTGCAAAAAATGAGAGTTCTACGTCTTCTTTTCCAGTCTGGATTCCTTTTATTTCTTTTTCTTCTCTGATTGCTGTGGCTAAAACTTCCAAAACTATGTTGAATAGTAGTGGTGAGAGTGGGCACCCTTGTCTTGTTCCTCACTTTAGGGGAAATGTTTTCAATTTTTCACCATTGAAGAGAATGTTTACTGTGGGTTTATCATATATTGCTTTTATTATGTTGAGGTATGTTCCTTCTCTGCCTGCTTTTTTTTTTTTTTTTTTTTTTTTTATTTTTCAGTGGGTTTTGTCATACATTGATATGAATCAACCATAGAGCTACACGTATTCCCCATCCCGGTCCCCCATCCCACCTCCCTCTCCACCCGATTCCTCTGGGTCTTCCCAGCCCACCAGGCCTGAGCACTCAACTCATGCATCCCACCTGGGCTGGTGGTCTGTTTCACCACAGATAATATACATGCTGTTCTTTCGAAACATCCCACCCTCACCTTCTCCCACAGAGTTCAAAAGTCTGTTCTGTACTTCTGCATCTCTTCTTCTGCCCTGCATATAGGGCCATCGTTACCATCTTTCTAAATTCCGTATATATGTGTTAGTATACTGTAATGTTCTTTATCTTTCTGGCTTACTTCACTCTGTATAATGGGCTCCAGTTTCATCCATCTCATTAGAACTGATTCAAATGAATTCTTTTTAACAGCTGAGTAATATTCCATGGTGTATATGTATCATAGCTTCCTTATCCATTCATCTGCTGATGGGCATCTAGGTTGCTTCCATGTCCTGGCTATTACAAACAGTGCTGCGATGAACATTGGGGTGCACGTGTCTCTTTCAGATCTGGATTCCTCAGTGTGTATGCCCAGAAGTGGTATTGCTGGGTCATATGGTAGTTCTATTTCCAGTTTTTTAAGAAATCTCCACACTGTTTTCCATAGTGGCTGTGCTAGTTTGCATTCCCACCAACAGTGTAAGAGGGTTCCCTTTTCTCCACACCCTCTCCAGCAATTATTGCTTGTAGACTTTTGGATGGCAGCCATCCTGACTGGCGTGTAATGGTACCTCATTGTGGTTTTGATTTGCATTTCTCTGATAATGAGTGATGTTGAGCATCTTTTCATGTGTTTGTTAGCCATCTGTATGTCTTCTTTGGAGAAGTGTCTGTTTAGTTCTTTGGCCCATTTTTTGATTGGGTCATTTATTTTTCTAGAATTGAGCTTCAGGAGTTGCTTGTATATTTTTGAGATTAATCCTTTGTCTGTTTCCTCATTTGCTATTATTTTCTCCCAATCTGAGGGCTGTCTTTTCACCTCACTTATAGTTTCCTTTGTTGTGCAAAAGCTTTTAAGTTTCATTAGGTCCCATTTGTTTATTTTTGCTTTTATTTCCAATATTCTGGGAGGTGGGTCATAGAAGATCTTGCTGTGATTTATGTTGGAGAGTGTTTTGCCTATGTTCTCCTTAGGAGTTTTATAGTTTCTGGTCTTACATTTAGATCTTTAATCCATTTTGAGTTTATTTTTGTGTATGGTGTTAGAAAGTGTTCTAGTTTCATTCTTTTACAAGTGGTTGACCAGTTTTCCCAGCACCACTTGTTAAAGAGGTTGTCTTTTTTCCATTGTATATCCTTTCCTCCTTTGTTAAAGATAAGGTGTCCATAGGTTCGTGGATTTATCTCTGGGCTTTCTATTCTGTTCCATTGATCTATGTTTCTGTCTTTGTGCCAGTACCATACTGTCTTGATGACTGTGGCTTTGTAGTAGAGTCTGAAGTCAGGCAGGTTGATTCCTCCAGTTCCATTTTTCTTTCTCAAGATTACTTTGGCTATTTGAGGTTTTTTTGTATTTCCATACAAATTGTGAAATTATTTGTTCTAGTTCTGTGAAAAATACCGTTGGTAACTTGATAGGGATTGCATTGAATCTATAGATTGCTTTGGGTAGAATAGCCATTTTGACAATATTGATTCTTCCAATCCATGAACACGGTATGTTTCTCCATCTGTTTGTGTCCTCTTTGATTTCTTTCATCAGTGTTTTATA
Organism: Muntiacus reevesi; assembly: GCF_963930625.1. NCBI lineage: Eukaryota > Metazoa > Chordata > Mammalia > Artiodactyla > Cervidae > Muntiacus > Muntiacus reevesi. The sequence continues at coordinate 5,655,110 of NC_089264.1, forward strand.
GTTTTCTATGTATAGGTCTTTTGTTTCTTTAGGTAGATATACTCCTAAGTATTTTATTCTTTTTGTTGCAATGGTGAATGGTATTGTTTCCTTAATTTCTCTTTCCGTTTTTTCATTGTTAGTATATAGGAATGCAAGGGATTTCTGTGTGTTAATTTTATATCCTGCAACTTTACTATATTCATTGATTAGCTCTAGTAATTTTCTGGAAGAGTCTTTAGGGTTTTCTATGTAGAGGATCATGTCATCTGCAAACAGCGAGAGTTTCACTTCTTCTTTTCCTATCTGGATTCCTTTTACGTCTTTTTCTGCTCTGATTGCTGTGGCCAAAACTTCCAACACTATGTTGAATAGTAGTGGTGAAAATGGGCATCCTTGTCTTGTTCCTGATTTCAGAGGAAATGCTTTCAATTTTTCACCATTGAGGGTGATGCTTCTCTGCCTGCTTTTTGGATGTTTAAATGGATGTTGAATTTTGTCAAAGACTTTCTCTGCATCTATTGAGATAACCATGTGGTTTTTATCTTTCAATTTGTCAATGTGGTGTATCACATTGTTTGATTTACAAATATTGAAGAATCCTTGCATCCCTGGGATAAAGCCCACTCAAAATTAGATACATTTTGAAGATTCCAGAACTGCACTGTAGCCTGTCAGGCTACTATGTCCATGGGATTCTCCAGGCAAGAATACTGGAGTGGGTTGCCATTTCCTTCTCCAGGGGATCTTCCTGACCCAGGAATTGAATGTAAGTCTCCTGCATTGCAGGCAGATTCTTTCCCATCTGAGCTACAAGGGAAGCCCATGCAAAGAAATATATAAAGTTTAAAAAGCATAAAAGACAGAATATCTAAAACCCATACATTTTGACCTTCTTTTCACATTAGACAATTTATATAATTATTCTCTGATTTCTCTTTTTAACATACTATATCCTGGAAAACTCCATGTCATTGTATGTTTAGTGATCTCATTTTTTAAAATACCTATAATAGAGTTTGTCATAGTGATTTAAATATTCCCATTCATTGCATTTACAAGGTGGGGGAAACATTTCATTATTTTTAATTAGGGACTTGATTTAAATCTATGTTGTTAGACTACAATGTAAAATTGCACTTCCTATCTTCTTCCTTATTTTTAACTGTGTGTATTTGCTATTGATCAGTTTTGTAAACATTGTATGGAATTTGAACATAGCATTCTTAGTCATTAAAAGCAGATTAGTTTAATTGCTCCAGGATGTAGGCCATTTTGTTTGCAAATTGCATTGCACTTCTCAATGTCATCCAAAAACTGGAAAGCCATATGGCCCTCACTGCACTATTACAACAACTTCTTAGGGAAAGGGCATCTCCTACACACACACACACACACACACACACACACATATGCATAGAAAGACTAAGGTTTTACCAAATCTTAGTAGAGAAGGATCTGTCTCTGGAGTGAGCAAGAAATTCGACCAGAAATGTGCACACACCAGTACAGAAAGAGAACTCAGAAGCAGAGCTCCACCTCAGAATCCACTGTTAGGCTGTGACTTAACGTTGTCCTTTAGGTGCCTTTTTTCTGCTAAAATTGAGAATGCTAGAATTTGTTCCAAGAAAAACATTCATCTCTCATAGGCTCATCTACAAATTGTCAAAATTTATAATAAGAGATCATTTCATCATCCTGCCCTTTAAAAAAAATGTATCTTGGCATGTGCACAATGGTTTGAAATGCCAGAAAATTTAATTTTAATTAATTAAAAAATAACTAGATTAGCAATATCGTATGTTTATTAAATGCGCATTTATGTGCCAGGAACCATGCTAAGTCTTTCACTTGAGCTAATTTTTTAAATTTTTACTGCAGACAGATAAGGAGTATTGTTACATGTCCATTTTATAGATGAGGAAACAAACTCACTAAGCACAGATAACTTGCTCTAGGGCACACAGGCAGCAAGAACAATAGCCACGTGGGTCTGATTTGAAAGTGGAGCTCTCATTATTATAAGTTCCTTTTGAAGTACTTTTAAAAATTAAGAAAAAAACTATATATGATATTTAAGAACTAAATGCTATAGAATTATATTAAGTGAAATTTCTCTTCTTCTGCAATAATCTGTCACTCATACCCCATTCTCACATCCCGTTCTCCAAGAGTAAGCAATGTAAAGAGTATAGTGTGTTTCCAGCCAGATTTTTTTCAATGCTTATACAAAATATTTGATACATATATGCGATACTATGTCATTTTCCTCAGAAATAGAAACATCCAGTATAAAATAAACTTTAAATTTCATACTTTACTTAGCAATATATTCTTATCTTCTATGTTAGTAAATAATAATCTACACTTTTTAATGGCTGCATATTATTCCACTGAATAGAGGTATCAACATTTTTATTATCACACTACCATTAATGGTCATTTAGGTTATTTCCAGTTCTTTTACTTAAAATCATATTCCTGTCAAGAATTGTGAAAAGTCTCTGACAGCTGAGGCTCTCCAAGTTTAGGAGGTTTTGATTTTTTATAATTGCTATTAGCACACCTACCAAAACTTTGCCCTGGAGGAATGCTATCTTTACTATGCTGTTCACAACCAATAAACCAACTATTTGCTACTGAAGGAATACTGTATCTTTCCAGGTAGTTAACACTTTAACAAATAGTCCAGAACAAAAAGCTGTGTTTAACAAATCAGTTCAGTTCAGTTCAGTCACTTAGTCATGTCTGACTCTTTGCAGCCCCATGGACTGCAGTACCCCCAGCTTCCCTGTCCATCACCAACTCCCGGAGCTTACTCAAACTCATGTCCATTGAGTTGGTGATGCCATCCAACCATCTCTCCTCTGTTGCCCCCTTCTCCTCCCACCTTCAATCTATCCCAGCACCAGGGTCTTTTTGAATGAGTCAGTTCTTCACATCAGGTGGCCAAAGTATTGGAGTTTCAGCTTCAGCATCAGTCCTTCAAATGAATATTTGTGTTTAACAAGTAGTCCAGAACAAGAGCTGTTAGTGCCTCTCCTCTGGAATGTGCAGAAACACAAGAAACTCATAGAATTGCTTCCCAATAGTACAAAGAACATTATCCCACTTCTTAATCACTACAGCCCAGTTCATAGTGATTTTTGCACTCCCCAAACATTACTACCTACACAGTCCACATACTTCTCTTTCAACCTTATGTTTTAAGGCATTGTGGTATACTGGAAGGAGCATGGGAAGTGTTGTGAGACATATGCAAATTCTAATCTCAATCTATTATTACATTTAGAGAGATGTGAATTTATATTTATAGATTGCTAATAATGGTTATTTTCAATTGCAGAATTTGAGGTGAATTTTAATTTATCTTAATTTTATGTATCATTTGCATGTTTAAAAACTAAGCCAGAATTATACTAAAAAAGCAGTAAGTCATTATCTTATAACAAATGAGTACAATTTTTAGATGGTAATTTATCTACTCTTCTAAAAATCTCTTTCATTTATATAGGAATTTATCCAGCATTTTGATAATCATTATTTTGGTCAGGTCATGAAATGTAATTCAGCATGGCTTCAAATGAACAAAATGTTTTCTGAATAAAAGCAAATAATTCCACTGAAAATATTGTGACAAAATTCTGTCACTGTTTCTTGTGAAAAAAAAAAAAAACAAGTTATGTGATTGGTTACAAAATGCTTATTATTTTTTAAAATGAGAATCAACAGCTGTGTGAAACTACATTCTTGTCCTAAAGAATATTTGATTTCCTAATTTCAAAAATTGACTTTTAAATAAAATTTTACTGTCTTCTCCATGCCTCTGTACTGGTTTGAGTTCCTTTTTGAAGTTATTTAGAATGGGTTTCCAGTTATATCCCCAACCACCATCATCATAATTTTCTTGAAATTTCAAAATGGATTGTACTTATATCATGCTGCATGTGAGTAAAATTGCTGAGAACATGAATTTTAAAGACCTATAATACTCCTGACCTCTTAGACATAAAATTGTACTAGAACATACTGGCTTTAAAGTTGTACTATTGCACAAGAAGTCAACAGAATACTACAGCAAAAATGATAGTACACACTGACAAATGAGACCAAAATTGCCAGGATACTTTGCAGTTATATTTTGATTTGATAGAAGAAACTAGGTAAGTGCAGTGACCACAACATTCCTCACAAAGCACTACATTCATCTCAAGAAAAATGTGCTCTACCACATAGAAGCTTGCTATTCACAATATCTTTGGGCAAACATGTTTAGTTTGGGGAAGTACATGAGAATATAAATCAAAGAGCACATACAATTTGCAGCAGAAGCAGAATGAATATGAAACACCAAGAATTTAAACTGTTTTATAAAATGTGGCCATCTATATGATTCATTAACTCCACAAACAGTTCTCAAGGGCCAAAAATGGATCAGGAATTTGACAGACACTAGGAATTCAAGTGGGAAGATAATGAACAGAGTCTCAGCTATTATGCAGTGCATGATATGTATTTTATAGTTGGATAAACATATAAAAGGAGGATATGTAATTTGTTTTACCACAGCACTGAAAATGATGGTGCAATATTATTTGATGTTATATTGGAAAAGTAACTTCATTGACAATGTGCTCTATTATTGAGGAAAAAACCTAAGCAGAAGACAAGGGAATTCTTATTTTCAGTTTCACAACCTGCAAAGATTTCTCTATAATGCTTTCAAAATTAAAATTCAGGTGATTATGATGAAAGTGCCATAGAGAAAGAAATACAGTCCCCATCTTTCACAAAACTGAAAAGCCTAATTAAATTATTTTATCCCTCCTTTCTAACATTATGACTTACTAATGTATACAATGCTTAAATAAAACAGAATCATCTTACTATGTTGCTTTGAAGATAGGAAGAAAGTACAGAGTTACATAACTTTCAAATCCTTCTAATGTTTTGAGAACAAAACATATTTAGTAATAAACATCAACATGGGTAAGTAAAAATTTGGCTTTTGGAAACTTCTCTACTGATATGAAATGCTGATCATCATTAACACTCCAAACTTCTTTTCTAGGTAATCCTCCAAGGCTAAGGAGAATTTTCATGTAAACTAGACAAACTGTATCATATTGTGCCTAATTTAAGAATGGTTCACTCAAAGTAAAATCATGGTGCTCAGCTCTTCTTTATAATTTGGCTTCTCTGAAAACCTGGCCATGAACAAACATACTCCAGCCAAGTCGGTATGTTATGCTGAGATTTTCATGAACTAAGATTCCCGTTTTCCTTCCATTTCCATAGAAGAATCCTTCTAAGGCAAAGAATGTTTACGGGGAAAGATTACCTCACTGAGTGCACCTTCTCTCCACTCTCTCCACATATTTTTTTTCCCCAGAATTTTTTTTTCTCATTTATTTTTATTAGTTGGAGGCTAATTACTTTACAATATTGTAGTGGGTTTTGTCATACATTGACATGAATCAGCCATGGATTTACATGTATTCCCCATCCCGATCCCCCCTCCCATCTCCCTCTCCACCGGATTCCTCTGGGTCTTCCCAGTGCACCAGGCCTGAGCACCTGTCTCATGCATCCAGCCTGGGCTGGTGATCTGTTTCTCCCTAGATAATATACATGTTTCGATGCTGTTCTCTCGAAACATCCCACCATCGCCTTCTCCCACAGAGTCCAAAAGTCTGTTTTGTACATCTGTGTGTCTTTTTCTGTTTTGCATATAAGGTTATCATTACCATCCTTCTAAATTTCATATATATGTGTTAGTATATTGTATTGGTCTTTATCTTTCTGGCTTACTTCACTCTGTATAGTGGGCTCCAGTTTCATCCATCTCATTAGAACTGATTCAAATGAATTCTTTTTAACGGTTGAGTAATATTCCATGGTGTATATGTACCACAGCTTCCTTATCCATTTGTCTGCTGATGGGCATTTAGGTTGCTTCCATGTCCTGGCTATTATAAACAGTGCTGCGATGAACATTGGGCTGCACGTGTCTCTTTCAGATCTGGTTTCCTCGGTGTGTATGCTCAGAAGTGGGATTGCTGGGTCATATGGCAGTTCTCAGAATTCTTTTAAAAAAAATTATATTTCTGGTTCAGATGAGGAACAGATATATTAGTGAAGAATGTGGATTTTGTACATATAGATACTACTCCCAAGATTTCTTTATTTTCTTGATTCTGGTATACTCTCATCTCTTAAAGGACTCTGAAATGGTCTAGGATCACTTTTTAAATTTCTTCCATCCTTAGGTATAATCTATGATGTCAAGGACCTTATCTTCTTACATACTAGGGTATATACATACTAACTTTACCTCTGTAAACCATTTAAGATACCAGCAGAGAGAGTATTAACTAAACCAAAATGAGAGCTGAGAGAGTTTAGTAAGTGAGAGTATCTTTAAAGTGGAGATATTTTTCAAGGCAAGTAGTCTGGGTTTCAGAAAGGCTGGGCTGGTTGCTGACACTGTGATCAATAGTACATAACTGTAGCTATTACTTCACATATCACAATTATATCCAACCAGGGGAGTAATGATGTTGAATAAGGCATACTAAGGCTCTGCATCTGAGTTTCAATATCCACTAAATGTAGGAACATGAGTAAGTTTTTCAAATTTCTTTAAGTGAGTTTCATCATCTGAAAAATGATACAATAATAGTTCTGATTTACCAATATTTATTACATATAAGCTAATACATGTAAAAATGCTTATCATAGTGCCTGTGGCTATTCAATAAATATTATTATCAATAATTATATATTTGCATTGCTCTCAATAACTACAGTTCACACAATCACTTAGTTTTATATACTTACTTCTTTGTAAGTCCAAAAAGACGAGGGAAAGGGAGGAGAGCTAAAAATAGTCTTTCTTCAGAGATGTTATTGTTCTATAATTTGTTTGCTCTCCATTCTACAGACTTCTATCAGTGAAATTACATATTCCTATGCCTTCAACCATCACTCCAATTCTTGTGCAAAGGACTTTATCACCAGTGAAGACCTTGCTCATTAAGTTCGCAATCCATAAAAAAACTACCCATTGGATATTTACTCTTGAATGTCTCACTACAATCCCAGACGCAGATTTTCATAATGTTTTTCTGAAAATCTGTTCTTCCTCTTGGACTCATTAACAGTCACTAAACTATCATCACCCTACTCTTCCTCTCTTGATCCCCACATACCATCAGACCTCAACTCCTATCAAGTCTACCTCTTTAATCTTTGTCAACCATGATGCCCTCCGACCTCCAGCACTTTGTCTTCAGTCCAGGTACTGACCATCCGCCATTCCTACGACTGCAAGAGCCTTCTAGAACATTTCCCTGCCTCCGTTCTTACCTCTATCCATTATCACGAAAATTTGCCTGAAAATTTAAAATGATCATCAAATGTTTCCTACCACCTTCAGGATAAAATCTAAAGTCCTTAGCATGACACACAACATCTGTCATCATTTAGGTTCCCTTATACCTGCAGCTCTTGCTTCTTCCCACACCATACAATACGCTGTGAATTATCTGAATTATTTGAAGCTCATCAAGTGTTCCATGATTTCTTCACACTTCCTTGAATTTTTCTAAGTTGCTTCCACTGCCTGGAATGCCGCCTGCCTCCATTTCTTTATCTAGCTAATTTCAAACCAATAAAATGTGGCTTAGATGCCTTCACCTCTAGACAACCTCCCCTGAGACTTCTCCCTATGTGTGCATGCAGCTCTCAGTGTTTGCATTCACTTTTTCACTTACAAGTGTGAACATGGTGACAGGTTTATTTATCTTCATTCCAATTTGAGCACAAGTTTCTTGATGGCATGAAAAGTAGCTTAAACATCTGCATCTGAAATGCTAATTTCCACCATAGCAACATGTAGAAATGGGCATATAGTAGATGCAGTAAGTTGATTTCAATAGATGATACCCTAACCTTATTGAATCACATACTTTTGCATCCTCCTTAATATCTGCCAACATGACCCCCCATCTTCTCCTAAAACATACCCTAGTCTGTATGTGGTAAAGAGAAGATAAGATGCCAAGCTATTCTCTGTAGACCACGTTTCCTAAAACTCCATTGCCATTAAAGGCTGCTAACGTGAGGGACACGGCATGAAAGGACATGAGTTACTTTTCACTGTTCTAATATTGGTCCTATCCACTAGCAAATATGATCACCTGCACTCAAATTCAAGATATCAGATATTAACATTTATGGATATTTATATTTATGGATATTATATGCCCGACTCTTTACAACTCCATGGACTACAGCATGCCAGGCCTCCCTGTCCATCACCAACTCCCAGAGTTTACTCAAACTCATGTTCATCGAGTCAGTGATGCCATCCAACCATCTCATCCTCTGTCGTCCCCTTCTCCTCCCACCTTCAATCTTTCCCAGCATCAGGGTCTTTTCAAATGAGTCAGATCTTCACATCAGGTGGCCAAAGTATTGGAGTTTCAGCTTCAACATCAATGCTTCCAATGAATATTCAGGATTGATTTCCTTTAGGATTGGCTGGTTTGATCTCCTTGATGTCCAAGGATTCTCAAGAGTCTTCTCCAACACCACAGTTCAAAACCATCAATTCTTCCACATTCAGCTTTCTTTATAGCTCAACTCTCACATCCATACATGACTACTGGAAAAGCCATAGCCTTGACTAGACCGAACTTTGTTGGCAAAATAATGTCTCTGCTTTTAATATGCTGTTTAGGTTGGTTATAGCTTTTCTCCCAAGAAGCAAGTGTCTTTTAATTTCATGACTGCAGTCACCATAGGCAGTGACTTTGGAGCCCCCCCCAAAAAAAGCCCCCCACTGTTTCCATTGTTTCCCCATCTATTTGTCATGAAGTGATGGGACAGAGTACCATGATCTTCATTTTTCGAATGTTGAGTTTTAAGCCGGATTTTTCACTCTCCTCTTTCGCATTCATCAAGAGGCTCTTTAGTTCTTCTTCACTTTCTTGCCATAAGGGAGATGCCATTTGCGTATCTGAGTTTATTGATATTTCTCCTGGCAATCTCGATTCCAGTTTGTGCCTCATCCAGTCCAGCATTTCTCGTGAAGTACTCTGCATATAAGTTAAATAAGCAGGCTGACAATATACAGCCTTGATGTACTCCTTTCCTGATTTGGAACCAGTCTATTGTTCCATGTCCAGTTCTAACTCTTGCTTCTTGACCTGCATACAGATTTCTCAGGAGACATGTAAGGTGGTCTGGTATCCCCATCTCTTGAAGAATGCTCCACAGTTTGTTGTGATCCACACAGTCAAAGGCTTTGGCATAGTCAATAAAGCAGATATTTTTCTGGAGCTCTCTTGCTTTTTCAATGATCCAAAGGATGTTGTCAATTTGATCTCTGGTTCCTCTACCTTTTCTAAAACCAGCTTGAACATCTGGAAGTTCACAGTTCATGTACTGTTGAAGCCTGGCTTGGAGAATTTTGAGCATTACTTTGCTAGCGTGTGAGATGAGTGCAATTGTGTGGTAGTTTGAGCATTCTTTGGCATTGCCTTTCTTAGGGATTGGAATGAAAACTGACCTTTTCCAGGCCTGTGGCCACTGCTGAGTTTTCCAAATTTGCTGGCATATTGAGTGCAGCACTTCCACAGCCTCATCTTTTAGGATTTGAAATAGCTCAACTGGAATTCCATCACCTCCACTACCTTTGTTTGTAGTGATGCTTCCTAAGGCCCACCTGACTTCACAATCCATGATGTCTGGCTCTAGGTGAGTGATCACACCTTCATGGTTATCTGAGTCATGAAGATCTTTTTTTGTATAGTTCTTCTGTGTGTTCTTGCCACCTCTTCTTAATATCTTCTGCTTCTATTAGGTTCATTTCTGTTCTTTATTGTGCCCATCTTTGCCCATCTTTCCCTTGGTATCTCTAATTTTTTGAAGATATCTTTAGTCTTTTGCATTCTATTGTTTTCCTCTCTTTCTTTCCATTGATCACTGAGGAAACTTTTCATATTTTATGTATATTAATTAGAAAGAAACTACAGGTCATTGGAATTAGATTCAGTTGCCTCAATTTATAAATTCAGTTGTCAAACAATTACTTTCCTTCTTAGGGTTATACACAGCTTTAGAGTGATACTGAAAGTGTTAATCATTCACTCACATCTGACTCTTTGTTACCCAATGAACTGTAGCCCCCCAGGTTCCTCTGTCCATGGGATTTCCCAGGCAAGAATACTGGAGTGGGCTGTCATGTACTAGCCAATGCTAGAGATGAAGTGACCTAAACCCTGACAATCCCACAAAATACTGTGGAAGTGGAACTGTTGTTACCTTGACTGAATTATGGCTGTCAGGCTTTGGGTGTGTCAGCAACTCATACTGACAATCATGATTTTAGGAAACCAAGTTAGTTTCCTTTTCTTTCTTTTTTTTTTTTATTTACCAAGTCATATGTGTATAAAGTTTAGAATCACAATAAAATGGAAGTGGTTAGAAGGTGTATTGGGAAAGTATTTCCTCCAATCCTAAGTACAAAGTGTGCATCAAATGAGGTGTGCATTCTAAGTACAATTGTGTGCACAATGGGCTTAATTGGAATATGTGTTAGAAAGCAAAATATGTCTTACAAGTAAGTGGAGGTAAATTTCCTGAGAGCCCAATCTCCCTAAATATGCACAATTCCTGAGGAGTGAGATGAAATCATATTGTTTGGTGGATCTGTGTAGTATTTTTGTGAATATTTGATATTGTTGATTTTATCAGTTTTATCAACATGGAGTTATTTGTCAGTGAGCCATCATCCCAGCAGGCTCAGTTCTGAGGGCAACCATTAACTTTGCCAACACTGTGAGGATTCTTGAGCATTAGTATTCTAATGAGACACTCATGTGTCTCCTTCTATATTAAGGGTATCTTTATGCTAAACCTGCTGTTTCTATGTCTAAACTGAAGTAACAGATTAAAGAAAAATTGACCCGAAAACAGAAGCTAATTTTTTTTGCGGTGTTTTTTACAACTTGTCATTTATAATACCCAAAGTTATTTATAAAGTAGTTTATCCAATCCATCATCAATGAGGGACCACAAAATAGTCTGACTCTGTTTACAAACAGAAGTAATTTTTGATGAAATATGTTCCTATTTCCTTTGCTTGTTTGAAGAGCAAGAAAATATATAGCTCTATTTTATTCCAGGACTTTTCAACCAGGAGTATTTCAATGGCAAAATGATGAAACATTCCTGACTTTTTCCCAGCTCAGTAAAAGGTAAGACAAGCTGTGCTGTGAATACCAAAGCCTTAGGCAGACTTCCACCAAGAGGGCAAATTTGTTTTTCTTTCTTTGAAGAAGTACATGTGGCTCATGAAGAACCATGAAAGTAGGGGGAAATGAAGAGGAAACATTAAATCTGTGGGGGAAAAGACATGTGGTATAATATATATGTTACAAATCACTTAAAAATTTGCTCCTAAGATCTAAAACAATTAAAGCCTTTGAAAATATAGGCATAATTTTCTTGCCCAAAAGTTACTTAACATGTCCTCTTTATTTCATGTACCACTTTTTTTCCCTTACTTGCTGAAAAGTCTTCTAGATGTCATTTGTAGAAACTGATTTAGCACTTATGAGTAGAAATATTCATTGTATTTCTTACACATGCACATATTTGAATTTTCAGTTCCCCTTATTACCATAAAACTTTTACAAAATCAACCTATAACCACCCACAAAACAATGACAAACAATCCATGTAGTTTAAAATATAATATCTGTAGTAACACTGAAATAACTATGACATTTTGAAATAAGATAATAATAATCTTTGGGATGGCAAAAGAGTATCTCATGTCAGCTTGGAATTATAAACATTGTAGCAGGGATTTCTGAATCCTTACATATAAGAAATAGAGCTAGAATCCATCTGCCATGGCTCTTTAGTTCTCATTCTGAACTTCCAGACTATACTTAGAAACTCTCATTTTAACTAAAATTTTTGGGTTTCCCCATAGAGATCTTCAGTTGATTAGGAATGTTATATGGGTAAGTGTCCTTCGACTGAAATGCAACGCTTCTTTCTAATATCTTACTGGTTGACATACTGGGAAAGTTTTAACTGTGCAAAGTGTACACTGCTTTCTAATGCTGCTGCTTCTCCATTTTTGAGTACTCTAGAATAAACTGTTACATAAATTTTAATAACTTCAAATTTGACAAAAGGACAAACATCCAATTGCCATTTATGCTTAGGCATCTCAGAACAATCCACATCCAAAAAAGGGAAGCTTTGTACACTGTTATTAGAAATGTAAAATTGGTGCAGCCACTACAGAAAACAGTATGGAGGTTCCTTAAAAAAAAAGAAAAACTAAAAATAGAATTACCATATAATTTAGCAGTTCCTCTTCTAGGTGTATATTCAGAAAAAGAAACCCACTAATTTAAAAAGATACATGCAACACAATGTTTGCAGCAATACTATTTACAATAGCCAGGATGTGGATGCAACCCAAATTAAGAAGATGTGGTATACACACAGGTATATACACGCACACTCAGAGTGGAATATCATGCAGCCATAAGAATGAAATTTGAAGCAACATGGATGGAGCTGGAGATTATCATAGTTTTAGGTGAAGCAAGTTAGGCAGAGAAAAACAAGTATTACATGAAATCATATATCTATGGAATCTAAAAATATCAATGAGCCTATTTACAAAACAGAAAGAGACTCACAGGTATTGAATATAAACTTGCAACTATCAAAGGGAAGAAGGAACCAGGAAGGGACAATAAGGAGTATGGGATTGACAGATACTAACTATATAAAATAGATAAGAAATGTGAATTTACCATATAGGATAGGGAATGACAGCCATTATTTTGTGTTGATCTATTAAAAGAATATGGGCTTCCCTGGTGGCTCAGTGATAAAGAACCCACCTGCCAACGCAGGAGATACAGGTCTGATTCCTGATTGAGAAGATCTCCTGGAGAAGGAAATGGCAACCCACTCCAGTATTCTTGCCTAGGAAATCTCAACGACAGAGGAGCCTGGCAGGCTACAATGCACGGGATCACAAAGAGTTAGACATGCTAAAGCAATTGAACAATAACATAAAAGAATATGCAAAAATACTGAATTACTATGCTCTACACCTGAAATTAACACAGTATTGTAATCAGCATCCATCAAAAAATCCACATCCATATACGTAGGTATTCATGCATTCATCACCTTGGGTGAGCACCCACAACATTCACGTGCAGTTCCTTTAGGAACTGGGAGTAGAAAGCATATTGCCTGGCCTTTCAGTTTTATAGTCTCATATCAGGAGATAGCCATGTACAAATAAGCCCAAAAGTGTGATACAGGAAGGAGTATTCTGACACTGCTGTGTGAACCTTAATGCCATTGAAGAATCCCACAAAGAAAAGTTCAGAAAATGAGTAATTTCTTTGACAAATTTACAAAATCAAAGTTCTGCATTTCAAGTAAGTGTTCTATGGTAACTATGCCATACAAATGATATCTGTGATTGTTCAATCTTAGCCAACAATGTTCAACTTTTAAATTAAAAAAATATTTTAAATGTGCATTACTTATTTTTCAAAGTCTTTCCTTCTAAACAAATAATCTTAAATGTTTCTATATCAAACTCAAACTTACGTAATAAGTCACAAGTATGTTTTGAGAAAAGAATTTTAGTTCAGTATGAAAATGTAGAAACAAGAAGATAATAATATGGAATATATATAATGCAATAGACATAGCATACCACCATATTATTTCAGTAATATTTTAATATTCATGTACAATAATGGCAATTTTTAATTTAAAAGCTAGCAATATTTTAAAGTTGTTAATACATGGCTTTTAAAATGGAGTAGTAAAATGATTAAAATAGATTTCTCCTATCTCATGCAGCAACTGTGATTATATGTAAATTTCTCTCTAATTAGAGAAAACAAGGGGAAAGCTATAAAGATTGCTCTACTCTGGTTTATCAAATGAGTGCAGATTTTATCCAGTGCACACCATTTAATTATGTATGCAGACACTTATCTTTTCATGTTTGAATAATGCATAGGAATGGTGAGATGTTTATTTTGAGATATCAAAATGAATAGTGACTGTGCTCTGAAAACAAAGCATTTTGTTTGTCTATTTATTTATTTAAAATGTTTCTATCTCCTGAGCCCTCAGTGGGAGAGTTCTGGACCTCCAAAGAGTCTCCTGATCTATATCTGCTATCATATTTCAACTCAATGGACTTTAAATGACCACTTCAAAGTAAGCTGCTTAACAAACAGTTCTTCACTTAGGTCAAAAAAAAGACTTTTAGATACATAAGACTTCAAAACTTTTAAAATTTCAAACTAAAGCAAAGAAAAAAACAAGCAAAAGGCAAGCTGTATAATCTGGAGATAAAGTTGAAAAATATATGATAAAAAAGTGACACATATAAAGAGAACATGCTAACAAATATAATGTGCCATTCTTTTACTAACAGGTGTGTAGAGAATGCAGAAAATGGAAATGAGCACATTTTAGAAAAAGAATAATAAAGATGGCTATAAATGTTCAGAAAATGTTTCAACTTCATTAGAAATAGAGAATTTTAAATATACTTACATATATGTGTATTGGTATATACAAATTCCTATACATTATACATACATAAATGACAAATATGCCTATATATGATGAATATTTCCATATATGATGAGTGAGGGAAAGAGTTAGAGTCTCTCAGTTGTGTCTGACTCTTTGCAACCCCGTGGACCTTAGCCCATCAGATTCCTCTAGCCCACGGAATTCTCTAGGCAAGAATACTGAAATGGGCTGCCTTTCCCTTCTCTAGGGGATCTTCTCAACCCAGGGATCAACCCGGCACTCCTAGGCTGCAGGCATATTCTTTACCATCTGAGCCACTAGGGTAGTCCATCAGTACCCATATACACATACCCCCTTCTACAATGTATACAAGAAATGTGAGCATACCAAGTTTACGGTGAGTTTTTATACCTACTATATATATTAAGAACAATAGAAATTAGATGAAAACTCATCCTGTCCTACTGTCCTCAGTATTTATGTCTTGGCATGACAAAATATTTGAACATAATTTTGGATGAGCTTAATAAAGTGTTATTTTTGATACAAAAAATAATATTTCTGCTATTTGCAGCACTAGTCAAATATTCACATTTAATAATAGAGTTCTATACTTTTCAAGATATCTAATACATTTTTGTATGAGACAGTTATTTTGGGGATCCAATACTCAGATGATGGGGGAACAAAGAGTCTGTTAAGCTACATGCTTAACAGACAAGACGGGCAGGAAAGGCAGAAGTCCTCGCAGAAAGGCAAGACTGAATTTAGTTTGGGCTCACCTCCCCTGACTGCTCCTGTGCATGTGAGGCATGGGGAACAGAGAGACCTGGCTTGAGGGTTTGTTCCAAAATCTCTGAGCACATTTTCTTTATTGAAACTAATTTTCATGTGAAAATGCACTGAATAACTATTTCTTCTAAAGTATTTATCGTAAGCATCTTGGTGCCAGAGCTGGCACGTAACAATCACCCAGAAATGGCAGAATTCATTTCCCATCTGAGATTATTTTAAATTGTCATTTCTTTTAATGAAAAAAAGAATAGATCTTAAAGAATCACTTATGTAGAGCAAAACCACAATGGACATGGTTCAACATCCTTCATTGTTGAAATGTAAAAATAAGAGGTTTTTTCAAACATTTTAAAATAGTTCATTACAATTTTTTAAAATTAGATTTAGTCAAAGCTGTCATTGAGACATCTAGCTTTCAATTTGTCTTTTTATAGAGTTATCTTAAAGCTTCCCTCTGGTACAGAACCAAAGTTTAATAAAGAAAACACTTCAGATATATCATTTTGATGAAAGAATTTTCTGAAAATTGATGTTTTGTTTAACTCTTCAGGAATTCAAGCTGGAAGATTGCAAGTGACATTTTTTTCAGGAAAGAGTTGCCAAGGGAATCAAATGTGTTATATGAACAATTCACATGCACTAGGTAGATAGGTTTGTTGGGACTGACCCTGAGTAAACTTTGCTTCCAAGCTGTCTTTTCTAACTTTCTTGTTTGGAACCTCCTGCATATCAATTTCCCAGGGCTCTTCTGTGGCTCCCGTGGGCATGGTCCTGTGGTCATGCTTCCTGGTTCAGATCTATCCCTTCCCCAGTTGCAAACTTTTGACTCCAATTTCCTTGAACCCTGCTTCATAATTATTTAAACACATAGACACACACACACACACACACACACACACATGAACTAGTTCAAGCCTTTCCTCTTTTGTCAATAAGATAATGTAATACTTATTTTAGTAACATTAGTATTTTAACCTCTGTGCTGTGCTGGGCTTAGTCACTCAGTTCTGTCTGACTCTCTGTGACCCCATGGACTGTAGCCCACCAGGCTCCTCTGTCCATGGAAATTCTCCAGGCAAGAATACTGGAGTGCATAGCCTATCCCTTCTCCAGGGGATCTTTCCGAACCAGGAATCGAACCAGGGTCTCTTGCGTTGCACGTGTATACTTTACCAGCTGAGCTACCAGAGAAGCCCATTTTAACCTCTACTCACACTTAATACAAAAATGTTCTAAAAATTAGAACTGAGGCCTTGGATGAAGTCATTGATGAATACGGAAGGCCTTTGATGTGTGTAATTCTATGTAAGTATAGTTGAACCTGAAGTAATATAGACAGTAAAAACTTATAGACACCATAGTGTCCTGAAATAAGTTGATCAGTGTTTCCCTCCTCACTTTCACTCTTTCCCCACTTTCAGACACGGTATTTGTGTTTCTCCAACATCAGTGTGCCTGGGGTTTTGGTACAATAAGATACAGATTCAGCAGGTCTGGTGTACCATCTAAGACTGCATTTTTTCTAAGTAACTCTCAGTAATACAGCAGCTGCTAGACCGTGGGCTGTATTTTGAGTGTTACTGTGAAACATCGAATGCTTTGTGTCTAGAGAACAAGGCTTACCTGAATAAATACAGCAGGCTGTAAAGAATGCTTTACTTCTCAAATATTATGAAAAAAAAATACGTCATACAAAGAAAGGAAATGGCAACTCAATCCAGTATTCTTGCCTGGAGAATCCCATGGACAGAAGAGCCTGGCGGGCTTCAGTCCATGGGGTCACAAAGATTCAGATATACTAAGCGACTGAGCACACATGTCATATGAAAGACTTAAATATCACCTCCATCATGTTAATATATATAGTTTCCTCTATTTTACCCCCACCCTTCCTCAAAATATCTCATCACGACAAAGTAAAAATCTCATTTGAAATAGGTTCTTCATGGCTTAGCCAAACAAGACTCTCCCAACTTCATTTTAACCATGTAAACTGTGCCCATTTGCTCTACACTTAGTAATTTTTTATACAGGTCAGTACATTTGTAGGAGTCCCTCTGTCTGGGCTTTACTATCCTGACTTGCCTTTTCTGCTCCCTCTGGAAACTGCCTTCACAAATCAGATCATATTCAGCTACCTTATGCCTCATCATAATCTAGCACCATATAAATTAATAACCTAACATTAAAGGAAAAAACCAGCAGAAATTTTTAGAGAAAAAAATATATCACTGCAAAAAGTAAAACCTATAATTATCTTGCTCATTAACATGCTCAGAGAAGCTAGAATTCTGATTGTCAATCAGACTTGTTTTTGTACATTGAAAAATATCTCTTCAAGCTAATGTAGAAAATTGAAGTTAAGATGAACTGATTCAGTAACCACTTCCCACATCCTTTGTCAATTTCCCCTGAGATTCTTATGCAAAAACAGATCTAAATCTGCAACAATGATGGAAACTAGGACTATCAATAAGAGACATGCCAGATCTTAGAGGGAATTCTCAGGTACAAAGAACAGATGAAGCCCTGAGCCACAGCAACAAGACGAGGGGTCTTGGAAAATGAGTCTGTCCTGAACACTGACCCTTACATGTAGACACTGCCCCAAGCTGAGGGAAACGACCATGAAAGAAAGCAAATGTTTTCCACAGCCAGGGACATTTTTTCCCACTTAAGACCTAATTTCCAACAGCCTTCTGGGAATATAGCAAACATTCCAACAGCAATTCCTTTCCATTCCCTTCCCTTTCTTCTCTTATTTACTACAGAATCTGCCTGCCTCCATGATAAATGTTAAAACTGTGAGCCATTCACGTCATCATCATAGGCTCCCTTGCACTTAAGGATGGCCATGTAAACCTGTTCTGACCAACGAGATAGAAGGGGGCTTCCAGGGAAAATTTTTTTGCCTGAGAAGAGATGAATCATCATCTCCCACCACTCCTTTCTTCTGCCTTTTAAACAGCTCATTTGTAAAACCGAAAGTAATCTGCTAAGGATGCTGAGCAGAAGAGAAAGAAGAAAAGGAGGCTGAATTGCTTATTAACCTTGCGCTTCTCTCCCTGCAAGGGCTTCCCCGAGGCACTGTGTTCATTACAGCTGGAAGAGCTGATATGGTACCTAACACAGGCTGAAGAATGAAGGAAGTGTGTATTCTGTGATTTATGCATATCTGACCTTCTCTTGCTTATAGACAAAAGGATTTCAGCAATACAGTTCATGGGAAATTATACCTTTTTTTTTTTTTTTTTTTAAATTTTCAGTCAGTCTAACCTGCATCATAAGAGTCGGAGGCCTCTGTGCATGAGATGCAACTGTGATGCTGAACTGTATGGAACTCCAGATAGCAATAGAGAGAACTTTTTATGTTTTTCTCTCTTTCTTTGAGTGGAGCAACCTAAGGCTGGCATCAGAGGCCCCTAGTTAAAGACAGAAGGTGCCATATCTGAAAGGAGATGTATGGATACCCAGAGAAGGCAGCTTTCAGTTCTGTATGAGTGCACCTCTTGGATGCTGGCCTGCCAGAGTCCAGTGGACCTGTGCCTCAGGGAGTGATAAAGAGAAGTTTAAAGGGAGCCAGGGGTGCCCAGCAACTAGAAAAATGAAGAAGGCAATGAAATAAAAGTGAACAGCTAGTAAAACAGCTGCTGAAGGAGAAAGACATTTTGATTAGAAAAATAATAATAGACACTTAGCAATATTATAATGAGACACTAAAGAGATACCCTAGGATAAAAATAATTTCCTATATAAATAATTCAGTAGATAAAGCAAAGAAAAATCATCTGTGTAAGAGCTGAATTAGTTGATTTACAGATCAACTGCCTTTATATCCTTTATATTTTAGAGCAGTTTTAGGCTCACAGCAAAATTGAGCAGAAGGTACAGAAATTCCCCAAATAATTCCTGACCCTTCTCATTCATATCCTCCTCAACTATCAAAATCCCCATCAGAGTGGGACTTCTTGTTATAATTAATTAACCTACATTGACCCATACAATAATTCAAAGCCCATAGTTTACATTAGGGTTCACTTTTGGTTGCACATTCTATGGGTTTATACATTTATCTGCTATTATAATGATATACACAGTACAGTAGACCCTTGAGCAAGGCAGAAGGCAGTCAAAAATCCACATAAGGTATCTCTGCCTCAAAAACAAAGGAACTGATAAATGGTTCACCCAAAGGCAGGAAGCTGAAACAGTGTGGATAGAATCAGAACTCAAAAACTAATTCTTTTGATTCTAGAGAACAAACTGCACTCTCTAATTGAACACAAACTTTTCCATTTTCTGTAAAATGAAAGTGCAATTACATATTTATTGAAATAAATCCATGTTCAAGTGACTCATGCAGTTTAAGCCCATGTTGTTCAAGGATCAACTTATTTTCAAATTGCCCTAAATAATTGGTGTTTCACCTAACTTCCCTCCTCCTTCAACTGGCAAACACTGATCTTTTTTTAATTAATTAATTAATTTTAATTGGAGGATAATTACTTTACAATATCATGGTGGTTTTTGCCATACGTTGACATGAATCAGCCACAGGTGTACATGTGTTCCCCATCCTGAACTCCCCTCCCACCTCCCTCCCCATCCCATCCCTCTGGGTTGTCCCAGAACCACTGATCTTTTTAATGTCTCCATAGTTTTGCCTTTTCTAGAGTTATATAATAGGAATCATACAGTTTAAAGACTGGCTTCTCTCCCCTAGCAATATGCAACTAAAGTTCCTCTCTTTTCATAGCCAGATGGTTAGCTTTTTTTTTTTCACTTGTATTTCCCTTTAGATGTTAGGTGTAGGTGTTTTGTAGATATGCTTTGCAAGTTGAGGAAGATCCCCTCCCCATTAGACCTGGTGTTTTTTGTTTTGAAACATAATTAATGATTGATTTAATATGTTTAACTGATCTGCCTGTTCAGATTGTCTGTTTTTTCTTGTGAGTTTTGGCAGATTATGTCTTTCAAGGAATTGGTAAAGATAAATTCTTGGTTATCAAATTTCTGGGTCTAGAGTTGTTCTTGATATTCCTTTATTAACCTTTTATTATCCATGGGACCTGTTGCGATATCATATTTTCCAAATTAGTAATTTTTGTCCTCTCTCATCTTCTTAACCTAGATAGAGGCTTAGTGGTTTTATTTATCTTTTCCAAGAACAAATTCTTGGTTTCATTAAATTTATCTACTGGCTTCAATTTATTTGTGCTCTAATTTTTCTTATTTGTTTTATTTTGGATATAATTTTTCTTTTTATAATTTCCCAACATGAAAGCTTAGATTATTGATTATAGATCTTATTTACCTAATATATGCATTAAATGCTATAAATTTCCCCTCTATGCAAAATGCTTTCACTGCATCCTCCAAATTTTGATGTTATCTTTTCATATACTCCAATTATTTCTTTAATTTCACTTAGGATTTCTACATTGACCTATGTGTTATTGAAAAGTGCATTCTTTAAAGTCTAAGTATTTTGGTATTTTCCAGCTATCTTTCTGTTACTGAGTTCTAGTTTAATTCCATTGTGGTCTGAGAGCTAATAGAGTGTGATTTCTATTCTTTCAAATTTGGTAAGTTATATTTCATGACTCAAATGTGGTCTCTCTTGGTTAGCATCAGAATGTATATTCTCCTATTATTGGCTCAACTAGTTTAGATGTCCCTTCTATACAGTTGACTGATTATGTTGCTGAATTCAACTATGTCTTTATGGTTTTCTGCTTGCTGGATCTTTCCATTTCTGATAGAGGGATGTTGAAGTCTCCAGCTATGATATGGTATTCATCTGTTAGTATTTCTCCCTACAGTTCTATAATTTTTGCCTCATGTATTTTGATACTCTTTTGTTAGATGCATATGTGTTAAAGATTATTATGGCTTCTGGAGAATGACTCCCCATCATTATGAAGTGTCCTTCTTTATTCCTGGTAACTTTCCTTGTTTTGAAATCTGCTGTGCCTGAAATTAGCACTTACTTGCTTTCTTTTGATTGAGGTTATTAGCATGGGGTATTTTTCCCCATCCCTTTACTTTTAACCTACAAGTGTCCCTATATTTAAAGTGGGTTTCTTATGGACAATATTCAGTTAGGTGTAGTTTTTTGATCCACTCTGACAGTCTCTTCTTTCAACAGGTATATTTAGACCCTTGATGCTGTAAAGTTCTATGAGTGCTGTTGGATTAACACCTACCACATTTGTTAATGTGCTCAATTCGTTGCCCTTGTTTTTCTGTCCCTACTTTTGTCTTCCATTGGTTTTCCTCCATTTGTGGTTTTAAGTGACTATTTTATATGATTTTATTTTCTCTCCTTTTTTTATCATATCAGTTATACTTCACTTCTTACTTTTTTTAGAGGCTTGCAATTTACATTTACAACTAATTCAAGTCCACTTTCAAATAACAGTATACTGCTTCACATCACAGATAGTATGAATAACTTATAATAACAAAATAATCTTGATATATCTCTCCTGTTCCTTACAATATTGCTGTAACTTACTTCCCCACCATATAGGAACACATAAATATATATAAATGTAAATAATATATACATAAACACTATCCTATGACAAGCACTGATGTAGAGAGAAAAGCAAACCAAAATTTTAAATATCATAAAAGATTTACCATTGGAAAAAAAAATCCAAGGGCTACTGGGGTCTAACTTTAAGGGAATGATGCTGGCAATATTTAAATTAGTACAGGCTGTAGAAAAAATGATCCCCAGTAGTTTTGTTTTGGTGGGGATGAAAACTGGTACACCCATTATGAAGAACCTATGGAAGGTTTCTTAAAAACTAAAAATAAAGCTACTATATGATCCAGCAATCCCACTCTTGGGCATAAGGGAGGGGACATATGCATACTTATGGCTCATTTATGTTGATGTTTGACAGAAAACAACAAAATTCTGTAAAGCAATTATCCTTCAATTAAAGACAAGTTAATTTAAAAAAAAGATATATGCAACCAAATATTCATTGTAACACTATTTACAACAGCCAGGACATGGAAGCAACCTAAATGTCCATCAAGAGAGAAATGAATAAAGATGTCATATGCACAGTGGAATATTACTCGGCCACAAAAAAGGACAAAATAATGCTATTTGCAGCAACATGGATGGACCTGGAGACTGTCACACTGAGTGAAGGAAGTCAGAGAGAGAAGGACAAATATCACATGATATTGCTTACATACAGACTCTAAAAAGTGGTACAGGTGAATTTATTTTAAAAATAGAAATTAAAAAGAAACAAACAGAGTTGCAAATGTAGAAAATACTCTTATGGTTACCAGGGGGGAAGGGAACAAGCAATAAATTGAGAGATTGGTATTTGCATATATATACTACTATATATAAAATGACTCATTGGAAAAAGCCCTGATGCTGGGAGGGATTGAGGGCAGGAGAAGGGGACGACAGAGGATGAGATGGTTGGATGGCATCACTGACTCAATGGACATGGGTTTGCGTGAACTCCAGGAGTTGGTGATGGACAGGAAGGCTTGGCGTGCTGCGATTCATAGGGTTGCAAAGAGTCGGACACGACTGAGCAACTGAATTGAACTGAACTCATATATAAAATGGGTAACTAATAAGGATCTACTGTATACCAAAGGGAACTCTACTAAATTCTTTATAATGGCCTATAGGCAATTATATATAGGGAAAAGAACATAAAAATGTCAGTATGTGTATATGTACAACTGATTGACTTTGCTGTACACCTAAAACTAACACAACATTGTGAATCAACTCTACTACAGTAAATTTTTTTAGAAAGAGAAATTTTAAAAAACATATATAATTTATACACCAACTTCACTATGAATACACATGTAAAAAATTTTACATATTAACTATGGGAAAGGATAATGCATTTTCTATCCTAAAATAATAAGAGAAGGCTAATTTAATTACCTAAGAATCTTTTCAATAGTAATTGAAAGTAATTGTATTCAAGAGTGAGTGATATATTATATAAAAAATATCTGGTGAAAGCCCAAATTATTTCACACAGAAATAAAAAGGGAAGATTTTCATAGATATAGTATAAAGCTGGATATAAAACTCAACACAATTGTTAAAGAATCATTTTTAAAAGGACCAGTATGAAATGTACAAAAGAGAAGAAAAGATGTTCTAATTTTCTCATCTTATTTAGGGAAATCAAAATATTTTCATTAATTGATGATATGATATTTAGAGAATTTAAGTTCACTTACAATATTAAACATTCTGAAATAATCACTCATAAAATTAAAAGGAGACTACATATTTCTACATTACAAAATAGAAAACAAAGAAAATACAGCAATTTTCTCTGTTAATGATTGAACTTTTGGTCTGGGGTCTGGTCTGTGAAGAAGTAATGACTTAAGTCAACTTGTGACTTAGGAACAGGAGTGAATACTGCCAAACTTGAGTGCCCCACCCCCATTTTCAAGAACATAGGAGAAGAAAGTTTTTAAAAATGGAATAAAAATTAGAAAATTTTTAAAATGAAAATAGAATTGAAAATATAATAGCTAGCCTATGAAAGAAAAAAAGAACAACATATGTTTGGTAATTAAATAAACCACAAATATAACACTTGAAATGAGAAAAGAGAATCTTTAGAGTCAAAAATTATAAGATACTTCATATTACTCTGTGAAAATACATTTAAAAATCTAGAAAAGTGATTTTACTAAAAAGTGTAATTTGCCAATATTGATTTAATTCCCATTATTAATAATACTATTTTAGAATGTTTATGTAGTAGACACTTCACAAATTTAACTTCAATTAGTTCTTTTCACAGCTCCATGACTTAAATATTATTATTATCCTCATTTTATAGTTAAGAATGTTGAAACTTAGTGAGATAAGTCTTAGAGAGAAAATAGCAGAGAAAATTGCTAAACTTGCCTAGGGTCATACCACTCAGTATCAGAGCCTGGAATCAATGTTGGTGGGATGGTTACAGAGATATATTTTAAGAAAACTTTGACACTTTTTCTCAGTGTCTGGAGGAAAAAATGTTTTATGAAATGCCATAAAAACTGGGAGGGGCTACCAGAATAAATTAATTTTAGGAATGTCACACTCTATTCTCCTTAATACTCAATGTCCTGAAATCAAAAAAAAAGAAAAAACTCTGTGCAATTTTGCAAAACTGTATGTTAAGAGAAAGGCAAAATGCTGTACTCTATAAGACTACCACCATAATAAAATGATTCCTGAGGAATAAAGGAAATATATTTTCAAATACTCATCTATTTAAAAAATCCCAAGACTTTTATTGCTGATTTCTTTCAAAATTTCTGAAATATAATATTCTTGCAAATAAACCATTCAAGAGCATAGAAAGGATTTAAATAAATCTTCTCAGTGAAATTAGCCAATTTCCCTTAATCAAAAACTGCCTGTGTGTTTGTTCTATAAAAGGAAATTAGAGACAGATTTTGTTTGTAAACAAAACAAAATTCAAATCAAAATGCCAGCTAGGTTAACCCAAAAGTATATAAAAGATAACATCATGACTAAAATAAGAATCCTCTATAAGTTAAAAATTATTTAATATTGGGAAATATTTGATAATATATTTGATATATATTTGATAACCATCATGTTAATAGAACAAATGACAAAGAATTTTTATAATATTTCATTTACTGCTATTTTTAAATGCTTTTTAAAAATAGTAAAATATAAATAGAAGTATATTTGTTCAAAATCATAAGAATATCTAACCGAAGCCAAAAGCTAACATTGAATTTAAATATAAAACTTCAGAGATATTCCATTAAATTCAGGATTAGCATAAGCACTCCTATTGTAATCATTGTAGTTCAGTATTACTCTTGAAGTTCTGGTTTATTCAATGACATTAGAGGAAAAGAAACTACTGGGATATGAAAAAATATTTTGTTTCCAAATATGTAAAAATTTAGAACTTAAGGGTTCTCAAAGGAAGATTGGTTAAAAGTGAACAGTACAATTTCACTAGCATTAATAACATGAATTTACAAAATACTAAAATGAGAATCTGTCTACAACATATTATAACATAAAAATGTCAACGTTAACTCATTGAACAAATAAGTGCCAGGCATTATTTTAGGCAATGGGAACTAAAGAGTTAAAAAAAATAAAAATAAAACACCACAAAACCCTGCTTCCATGGAGCCTTCCTCCCAGTAGGGGAATGAAGACAGACAAACAAACAAGCAAATGTATTTCTATTCATATTCATGTTTATAATGTTTAAAACATTATTGTCACTTTAATTCCAGATTTTTTAATACAGAAATACATATGTAAAAGATTGGAAGCCTAAATATCAAAATCTAAACTATGGTTATTTCCAAACATTGTAACTGTGAATGATTTCATAGCTTGAATGGTTTTCTTGCTTTTCAAAAATTATTTCTACAATAAACACAAAGCGACAAAAATTTAGAAATGAAAATATACTCCAACATAAATCCTCACAATTTTTCATTCCTTTTCAATTTATTTATAACCCGGAATATTAATGATCAAATATCCTATCACAGACCAAAATACAGCCATAAAGATCAATTGTTGTGTGATTTCTCTCTATTATGTTGTGTTGGAAGCCATACCAGAGTTAAATTTGAAATCTATGCTTCTCTGCAATTAAAAGAAATTATATATAATCAAAAACACTAAAGATTAAGATCAACTGCCAGTTACATTGACATCCAAACCATACTCTGCCCTCAAATTCCAAGTTGTAATTTGCTCAGCTGAAAGAACAAACATACATTATTTGTAGAACCAGACATATGATTATCTGGATAAAAGTATGTGTGCCATCCCCATAAGGCATAATCCAATACATTACTACATAACTGAAAAGCCAGATTCGATTCATTTTTATCCTACTGACTCATGCTTATGAATAAATTTCAGTACCCAATGCACCCATAACCTTGGAAAATATATATTATGCATTTATTACCTATTTACAAAATACAGGGTTTAACTCAAGTACCGCTGTTCACTCATTTTGGTACATATTCTAATATTATGAAATGTTACAGAGAATGGCAAATATTGTTCCAGATGAAAGATGAAAATATATATACCCTGTGCCATAATAAAAACAGTGATCATGTGGCAAAATGAAACAAGAAGATTGGGCTTAGTATCTATATGAGAGCAAATATTCAAGAAAGTTTTCCAGTGATTACTTCTACCAGCAAAATAAAGTCAATTATCTAAACAAATCATATGATGTGTTACATTCCCTGATAGAAGACACTACAGAGGCAGACCATCTCATTTTTGAACACCGTTCATATTTAGTAGATTGTGCTTTAAATGGGACTCCTAGGGGTGAACAAAAACTACTCCTCTAAATTGACTTCTCTCACCCAACCCCTGACATTTCCCTCTCTCCAGGGTTGATTTATTGTGCATTTACTATGAAAAACCACCATTTTATAGAGCCCTGGCAATGACAGGTTCTGGCATACAAAGATCAAAAGATAGGATCCTTGCTGTCAAAGGAGTCACATTCTAGTGGGGGAGCTAGAATTGTAAAAAAATAATTCAATAATTACATATTTCTACTTTGCTTCTTGTAGTTAATTTCAATTAATAATCCCATAGTGTCAAGGTCAGAAAAAATGCTGGTATGATTTCAATTTTCTTAAATTTACCAGGGCTCACTTTGTGGCCCAGTACATGGTCAATCCTGGAGAATATTCCATGTGCACTTGACAAGAATATGTACTCTGCTATTCTGGGATGGAATGCTGTATAAATATTAAGTCCACCTGATCAAAAGTACCATTTAAGACCTGTGTTTCCCTATTGACTTTCTGTCTGGATGATCTGTCTATTGATGAAAGTGAGGTGTTAAATTCCCCCATTGTTATTGTGTTACTGTTGATTTCTCCCCTTATGACTGTTATGATTTGCCTTATGTATTGAAGTGCTCCTACGTTAGGTGTATATATATATATATATATATATATATATATATATATGCAATTGTTATATCTTCTTCTTGGATTGATCCCTTAATCATTATATTGTATCTTTCTTTTTCTCTTGTAATGATCTCTATCTTAGTCTTTTTTGTCTGGTATGAGCGTTGTTACCCTAACTTTCTTTCTATTTCCATTTGCATGGAATATCTTTTTCTATTCCCTCATTTTCAGTATGTATGTATCCCTAGATCTGAAGTGGGTCTTTTGCAGATAGTATGTATATATTATATATATATATATACAAAAGCAGCAGTAAGAATACACATATCAAAATTACTTTAACCATAAATGGATTAAATGTTTCAACCAAAAGACACAGAATGACTAGCTGGATTCATTTAATCTATTTATGGTTAAAGTAATTACTGATATGTATGTTCCTACTGCCACTTTGTTAACTGTTTTGAATTTGTTTCCAAATTACCAATGGCATTTCTCACAGAAATAGAACAAAGAAATATTAAAATTTGTGTGGTGACACAAAAGACCCCAAACAGCCTAAGCAATCTTGAGAAAGAAAAACAGAGCTGAAGGAATCAGGCTCCCTGACTGCCAATAGCACTACAAAGCTACGATCATCAAAACAGTATGGTACTGGCAGAAAAACAGAAATATAGACAAATGAAACAGGACAGAAAACCCACAAATAAACCCATGCATCTATGGTAAATTAATCCATGTCAAAGGAGAAAAGACTACACAACAGAGGAAAGGCAGTCTCTTCAACAAATGGGGCTGGGAAAACTGGACAGCTACAGGTAAAAGAATGAAATTAGAACATTCCTTAACATCATATACAAAATAAACTCAAAGAGGATTAAAGACCTAATTATAAGAACACATACTGCTTAATTCTTAGAGGAAAACATAGGAGAACACTCTCTTACATAAATCACAGCAATATATTTCAATCCATCTCCTGGAGTAAAAGAAATAAGACCAAAAATAAACAAACGGGACCCAATTAAACTCAAAAACTTTTGCACAGCAAAGGAAACTATAAACAAAATGAAAACACAGTGCTCAGGATGGGAGAAAATATTTGCAAATAATGAGACCAATAAGGGATTAATCTCCAAAGTTTGTAATAACTCATGTGACTCAATATTTAAAATACAAACAACCCAAATCAAGAAAATGGGCAAAAGACCTACATAGAAATTTCTCTAAAGACACAGATGGTCAAGAGGCACATGAAGAGATGCTCAACACTGAATATTAAAGAAACGTAAATCAAAACTAAGGAGATATCACCTCACACCAGTCAAATGGCCATTATCAAAAAATCTACAAACAATAAATGCTAGAGAAGGTGTAGAGAAAAGGGACTACTCCTACACTGTTGGTGGGAATGTAAAGTGGTATAGCCATTATGGAGACCAGTATGGAGGTCACCTATAAATTAAACATGGGGCTATCATGTGACCCAGCAATCCCATTCCTGGGCATTATCCAGAGAAAAACATGGTTTGAAAGGATATATGCACCCCAATGTTCATTGCAACAGTATTTACAATAGCCAGGACATGGAAGCAACCTAAATGTCCATCAAAGAGTAATAGATAAAGAAAATGTCATACATATGTGCAATGGAATAATTACTCAGCCATTAAAAAGAATGAAATAATGCCATTTGCAGCAATGTGGATGATCCTGGGGATTATCAGATTAAGTGAAGTAAGTCAGACAGAGAAAGACAAATATATGATATCACTTCCATGCAAAATCAAATGAACTTATTTACAAAATAGAAATAAACTCAGAGAATAAACATGGTTACCAAGGGGGAAAGGTCGGGGAAGGGAGAGATGGGAAACAGGATTGGCAAGTACACACTGCCATATTTAAAATACTTGTCAAACAAGGGTCTACTGTATAGCACAAGGAACTCATGTCAATACTCTATAACAACCTAGGTGAGAAAGAATATGAAAAAGAGTAGAGAGATGTGTATGTATAACTGAATCAATTTGCTGTACACCTTAAATTAACACAATGTTTTGTTAGTCAACTATACTCCATTATAAAATAATTTTTATAAAAAGGAAGAAAATTTAGCTATTTGCCTTGCATGTACCAAGCAGAAAAGTAGAAATAAAGGAGGAAAAACGGAAAATATTTTGGGTGGGGGAAAGTTTTATACAGAGATTGTTTTAGAAGGTGATGTTTTATAGTTCTGCCCTTTGAACAAACAGATCAAACAATACCCTTTTTAACAGGATGGGATAAACCTTACATGTTTGATTGCATTATGGTATATCTTAGTTTTTTCTTTTCTATATATCTTTAATTGATGACATGGTTCCTGGACATGTCATCATTTGAAAAGTCCACCTCAACTTCACTAAACCAACCTTTGGCCCCATTCATTATTTATAGCCTAGCATGGGCTTCCCAGATGGTTCAGAGGGTAAAGAATCTGCCTGCAATTCAGGAGGCATGCGTTAGATCAACCCCTGGGTTAGGATGATCCCCTGGAGGAGGAACGGCAACCTGCTCCAGTGTTCTTGCCTGGAGAATCCCATGGACAGAGGAGCATGGCAGGGTACAGTCCAAAGGGTCACAGAGTCAGACGGGACTGGGCAGCTAAGCAAGCAAGCAATGCAGGTCACTGTTGAGGGCCATTGAGCGCACAGGCACCTTCCATTCTAATGAGAAGGATAATTAAAAAAATAAGTCAAACAAATTAAAATGATAGTGACTTTAGTGTGAGAGAAATGATGTAGATGAAGGGACCTGGAATGGTCTCAAAGTGGCCTGCCATCTGATTCTCTAAAGAGAATTTGCTTGGATCAACAGCCACAATCATTCATTTATACATGGTCTTTGGCTAATTTCCGGCTCTAATGACAGACTTTGGTAACTGTGACAAAGACCATATGATTACAAAGGCTAAAAATTTACTACCTGGATCTTTACAGAAAAAGTTCATTTCTCCTATCTTAGAGGAACAGATACTAGATCTGAGGCCCAAGTGAAAAGAACAAAAATATTAGTTGTTTATGGCCACATAAGAAATTACCTTAAGACTTTAAGAAATTACCTTAAGACTTTATGACTTAAAACAATGGATATTTATTATCTCACAACTTGTGTGGGTAAGGAGCTGAGGTGTGGCTCTGCCAGGTCCACTGACTTGGGGCTGCTGCCAAGAGTGCAATCAAGGAGCCAGCGTGGGCTGCAGCCACCTCCAGATTCAGCTGGAGGGATCTACTTCCAGCTTCCCTCACAGGCTGTTGGCAAGCCTTCAGTCTTCACTGCACTGGCTGAAGACATCAGCTCCTTGCCAAGTGGGCTTCTCACAACATAATAGCTGGTTTCCCTTCGAACGAGGGATT
Source organism: Muntiacus reevesi (assembly GCF_963930625.1). NCBI lineage: Eukaryota > Metazoa > Chordata > Mammalia > Artiodactyla > Cervidae > Muntiacus > Muntiacus reevesi. The sequence continues at coordinate 5,685,862 of NC_089264.1, forward strand.
AGAGGGCATAAATGAGAGGTACAGAGAGCCCCAAAGAGAGGCCACTATCTAAATCCTATTCTCAAAAGTGACTTCTCACTCATTTTTCCCACATCCTATTCACTAAAAATGAGCCTGAAGGTTCAGCGTGTGCACCAGGGGAGAGGATGACAAGGATATAGATATCAGGAGACAGGGATTTGCGGGGGTCATGTTACAAGCTGCCCACCACAAGAAGTCTTAGGAAGAGCACTGCAGACTAAGATTACAGATATTGTAAAGCCCCCAAGTTAAAAATGAGCTTGGTTGAAATGGCAGAAGTAAGTCTCTCAGGAACAAGAAGCTTACATGACTGGATCATGTGGAAGGAAAATCAGATATCAGGGAAATAAGATCTGAGAAGTCAGATCTAGATTACAGAGATTTTATAAATATGCAAAAGTCATTGGATTTTATATCAAGTATAATGAAGTCCACTGGAAAACTTTAAGTTGGGGAGATGACATATTTAGATTTAAGATTTTAAAAGATTTATTCAAGAGATTGCAAAATAAACTTTGCTAGCTAAGACCATATAGCTAATTTCAGTTGTCATGGGAATCTCTGGTAACGTGGATACTGAGCATATTGACTCCTGGAAAAGCCTTTGAATTTACTGACAATAGTGGATTGAGGATACACAAGTAGCTAGAAGATAGCTGGATAAATACAGATGTGACAATTCAAGTATATCAAATTAACCAAATTCTAGTAGGAATAGCAAGTTTTTGAAAACTTTATCTTAATGATTATTTGAGATATATTTTACTAAAATTCCAGATGGCTATTACGGCAGACACTGTCCATTATTATAAATATACAATGGCATGCAGTCATCCTCTTTTTGATAAAATGTTTCTTAACAAAATCATATCCTTTTTTGACTAAACATTCATTTTCCCTGTCCAGATTCAGCATAAGTCCAAAAGCAGTGGGAATGTACAGTTAGTTTAATGTTCATTCAGATATGTTCACTCACATCTATGACTTGAATATTAATGTGATTATTCCAACTCCATCATCTCTTCCTTTTTCACCACAGGCTCCTATATCCCATTTTTAACTGTTTTTGGTTCCCTTGGTGGATTAAACTATCAATTTTTCACTGTCATATTCCCCTTCCTGTCCTCAGCTTCCTTAAATTTTCCTTACATAAATTCCTCACCCCTTACTATGTTCACTCCCCATCTTTCTTGCCTTTCTCTTCAACCTCTCGCAAACTCATCTGGTTGAATCCAGTGTTCAATCTTTTCACTGCCTACACTAGAAGAGATGGATATGGCTGCAGAAAAATACACAGTCTTGATAACTTATCTCCCTTCAATATCATGACCACAAATCTCACTGTAGCCCTAGAGCCCAACCATTTTCAATTTTCCTATTCTTTCTCCCACTCTCTGGAGTTAGTTTACCCATTCCCTTCTCTTCTCAAACAGGCAAAATGCCCTTTCTGATCATTACGTTCAGCAGATTGCCCTGCATTTCTGTTTTAGTGAATAAATAGGTGCAAATAAAAGAGAGCATCCATAATCTCCCACTCCTAAATGTGATTATAATGAACAGATCATCTCTGTCCTTAAGGTGAATTCTTGCATTGTGCACCGGATCCCACACCCTCTTTCCTACTCATGATCTTTGCTTTTGCAGTTACTGCACTACTCTTTCACATCAGCAATGCCATTCACTTACCGGACCATTCCCATCAGCAACCTCCCTTGACTTAGCATCCTCCTCCAGCAGTTTGGTATTCGTTAGTGCAGAACACTCAGAAGAGTCACCTGTACTCTGTTCTATCCAACATTGTCCTCCTACTGTCTTTCAGCCTATTCTAACCCTCCACTAAAAATGTTCTTTTCAGTGAGACCCATGAACTCTACATTTTCAAATCCAATCAGAGCTTCTCAGTCCTTAGCTCTCATCCCGTCAGAAGCACTTTTATCAGCTGATCCATCCTTCCTTCTGAGTGTCTGAGTTCTCATAATTTTCCACCTATTTGACTGCTGGCTCTCTTACTGATCTCATTTTCTGAATATCCTGATTTTTATATGTTCCAATGATACAGGGTTCAGTGGTCAAATTTCTTCTCTATCTCTACATGTCCTAGCTGAATTTATTCACCTCAGTGGCTTTATATACCAAATATATGCATCTGTTTCTAAAAATCTGTATCTTGTTCCTAACCTATTTCATCATAAATTCCAGAATCAACAATATCCTATTGTTCTGTGGTATTTTCACTGGACTGCCTAGCAGACACCTAAAATGAAATACATTCAAACTGAAATCTTAATTTACTCCCCACAAACTTAGCCTTGCAATGGTCCCTATCCCAGTGAATGGAACCTCATTTAACTGTTACAGTTAAAATACTCCAGTCTTCCTTGACCTCACATCTTTCTTTTCCATGAATCTTTCAGCAAATACTGACAGCTCTACCTTCAAAATCTTTCTCACATTCAGCAATTTCTTAACAGCTCTACCATTACAACCCTTGTCTGAATTGCCAACCCCACTTATGCGGACTACTGCAAACTAATAGCCCTGCATCCATTCTGTCACCCCTACAGCAGAGTTTCAGGCTAAAGCTCAGACCCTGAAAGTTTATTGGAAGGACTATATCCGGGATGAGCTAGTTACCTGTTATATGCCTTGGGCAAATTACTTAATGACTCTGTACCTCTGTGTTCCTACCAGTAAAACTAGGAAGATAATAGTATGTAACTCATGGGATTGTTGTTGGGACTTAACAACATAATGTATGTAAAGCAGTTTGAACTGTGTGGCAAGCAATAAGAAATACACAAATGTCAGCCACTATTATTATCTATTTTCAGTAAGATACTTTCCACATAACTATAAGAAAGAGTCCTTAAAAACAAATTAAATCATGCCAATCCCTTGTTCAAAATACTCAAATGACTTCTCCTTATACGTGGGATGAAATCCAAAATTCCTCCAGGCCTATGTGAGTGTTCTATCTGCCTACCTCTCTCAAATCTTAGCTGCTTCCAACCTTCCCCTCACCTTTTCCCTATGCTCAAGCTTCTTGCCTTTACTTGAACATAACAAGCATTCATGTCCCATGGGATCTAAAATATTCAACAAATATTCAAATGACTTCTTATCCCACTTTCTTTGCCACCTTCTTTGTAGGGTCTTCCCTAGATAGATAGATAGATAGCCACCCTGTCTCTGAGAGAGTCATTCCTAGGCAGATTGATAAGAAGTCCAGGGGTCCCCAAGGAGAGAGGGTTCTGAAATTCTCAAGGAGGAAGAAAGGACAAACTTTGTCCCTCTACATTCCTTAGGATTATATAACAATAATGTATCTGGCTTGAGGACAGTCTCTGGAAAAAACCTTCTGGCTAATCCTGTTATCTTAAGGTGTAAATTATGGGAGTAGGTCTAGTGAGGTCTTTACAACCTCCAGACATTCTTCTGATTCACTGTAATAACTAATTAGAGAGCATAATGGCTAACACTAGCAAGGGGGTACTCTTTCTGACCCCTTCTGATGCCTATGTCAGAAGCTTTCTCTTTCTCCTTTATACTTTAATAAATCTTTATTACACAAAAGCTCTGAGTGATCAAGCCTCGTCTCTGGACCCAGATTGAATTCTTCTCCTCCGCAGGTCAAGAATCCCGGCGTCTTTGCATGATTCAGCAACAATCTTTCATCTCCAATGTCAATTCCTTTTTCCGACAAGCTCATGTTCCCCTCCCTAGCTTGTTTTCCTTGTAAGGACTTACTATTATCTAACAAATTATATGTTTTAGTATTTACCTCATTGATTGGCTATCTCCCCTTCTGGAATGTGAATTCCAAGAACTCAGAATTATTTGCTTTGGTCTATTTTTCCAGTACCTAAAATAGTACTTGGCACTTAGGTGTTTAAAAATATTTTTTGAATGACTTAATATATGTGTGTGTGGACACACACACACACACACACACACACACACACACACACATATATATATATATAACAGATATCATTAAAATGAACAGAACAAAAACAGTTCCTGAATACTATAAAGGAGATACTATAAAATATAAAAAGGTTAGAAGATACAGTTAATCATAAATCTTGTTAAACTAAGAGACTGAGCAAGAAGCTAAGAAAATTAGAGAAACTATCTTAAACCAAATTTATGAGTGATAAGACTTTCTTAAAGAGAGAATGAAAAAACAGTGCAGAGGAAATTCCTAAGAAAAAAATTAAGAAAGCAAAGAATATATGTTTCCAGTTTTAAAGGGTCCACAAAAGACTCAAAAAAAAAAAAAAAAAAAAAAACCAAACCACAGTGGGAAAAGATCATGGCAAAGCCCATCAGTTTGAAATGATACAATACTTAAAATAAGAAGAGCATTCTGAAAGCTTCCAGATAGTAAAATTCCAGGTCACAAGCAAGGGATTAGAAATCAGAGACTTCCCAGTAGCAGCATGAAACAGGAATAAAGACAGATATGAAAGAAAATAATTTTCAATGTAGGCTGATTCTAAATCCAGTGATACTATAGATACAATACAAGTGTGAGAGCAGAATAAATACATATTGTGATATGCAAGTTTTCATAAAAAAGATCCCCAACTAAATCTGTTTCTTAGGATGCTACTGGAGGTATGTGCCAATAGAATGAGATTAAATCAAGTGAGGATAAAACACGAGATCTCAGAATCAAGAGAGCCAACACAGGGGAAAAGCACAGGTAATTAATACTCTGGGTAAAGATAAGGGAAATCTCAGAATCACAGCTAGAAAGTGAGAGTGGGAAAACAGATGACTCAAGAAGAGGTTCTCAAAAACTCAAATTGGTGGAAAGCTTGATGAGTTTGAAATTATTGAGACAAGGATTATATTTATGGTGTAAAGTTTGGGAATCAATCAGTGATTGTGTGTGTGTGTGTGTGTGTGTGTGTGTGTGTGTGTGTGTGTGTGTGTACTCAATCACTAAGTCATGTCTGATTCTTTGAAACCCCATTGTCTATAGCTTGCCAGGCTCCTTTGTCCATGGGATTTCCCAGGCAAGGATACTGGAGTGGATTGCGATTACTTCCTCAAGGGGATCTTCCCAATCCAAGGATCGATCCCTCATCTCCTGCATCTCCTGCATCGGCAGGTGGATTCCTTACCACAGAGCCACCTTGGAAGCCTAATTAGTGATTAGTACATAGAAAATTAAGCAAATGAATACATCAGATATTTAATGTTCCCAGGTAACTCAAATGGTAATGAATCTGTCTGCAATGAGGGAGACCTGGGCTCAATCCCTGGATTGGGAAGATCCCCTGGAGAAGGAGATGACAACCCATTCCTGTATTCTTGCCTGGAGAATTCCATGGACAGAAGAGCCTGGCGGGCTCCAGTCCATGGTGTCCAAAGAATTGGACACAACTGGGTGATGATGACTACTACTAACATCAGGGAAAGGAAAACCTTTGTGCTAAAATGTAATTGTAAGCATCAATAGAGAGCAATATTACAGCTTCATAGTAACATAAAAAGTATTTATTCAATAAAATTCATGTTGTAACTATATTAGGTTGATGTTTGAGAGGAGACTGTGTGTGTGAACTAGTGAGTAGGCATTTTAAAGGTTGGTGTGCCTATGAGTGTGTAGGTATATGAGCCTACTTGTATATGTGTAAGTATATAGGTGAATGGTGTGAAAGAAAACCAAAGTCTCATCTTCCAACATAGAAAGTCAAGATGAAATATCAAGAAACAGTATGACATGTTATTTAGAAACACAGAGTTAAATACCAAACAAGTAATCAGCTAAGTATCTAAAAGTTGAAAATGACTAACTTTGAGGACTAGGTAAGGGTCCTGTTTATTTAAGTGCAGAATGGACACTTAGTTACTAAAGATGGTGATTGCAGTCATAAAATTAAAAGACACCTGCTCCTTGGAAGAAAAGCTATGACAAACCTAGGCAGCATATTAAAAAGCAGAGACACTACTTTGCCAACAACAGTCCATATAGTCAAAGTTATGGTTTTTCCCCGTTTTTCACATCATGTATGGATATGATAGTTGGACCACAAAGACGGTTGAGCACTGAAGAATTGATGCTTTTGAACTGTGGTGTTGGAGAAGACTACTGAGAGTCCCTTGGACTGCAAGGAGATCCAACCAGTCAATCCTAAAGGAAATTAAACCTGAATATTCATTGGAAGGACTGATGCTGAAGCTGAAACTCCAAAACCTTGGTCACCTGATGTGAAGAGCCCAGTCATTAGAAAAGACCCTGATGCTGGGAAAAAAGATTGAGGGGAGGAGGAGGGAAAGACAGAGGATGAGATGGTTGAATGACATCACCAATTCAATAGACATGAGTTTGGGCAAGCTCCAGGAGGATGGTGAAGAACATGGAAGCCTGGTGTGCTGCAGTCCATGGACTCACAAAGAGTCGAACATGACTGAGTGGTGAAAAAGAGTAGACAGGAAATAGATCTGTTTTAAATACACCTTGTTGAATTACTTGACTTTTTAAAATTATTTGGATGTGTCACTTGGAAAATATATTTAAAAGATGTATGAATTGTGTGATATAGTTTCTCACCAAAACACATTACAATAACTTTCTAAACCATTTTCCAATATCCAATCATACTGTCTTTAACATACACAAACATTCACTTAAGCATTATCCAAAATGCTGTCATAAACATAAATTAGTCTCTTGACTCCTCCAAATAATATCTCAGTTATGTGGAGTGTGGACTAGATAAGAAAGACCTCTCACTTATATCATCTCATTTTACCCTTTGTATTAACTTAATAAAATAAGCTGAGCAATTACCACCATTTTATAAAGAAAGGAACTGATGCTCAGAAAGACTAGAGACAGGGCCAGGCTCATAATCTATCCACTGATGCTATGCCTAATGTTCATTTAGCAGTAATGCATACATTAAATCCAGTTCTTTTTTTCCTTACAGTATATGATACACATGAAGAGCCACTGAATCCAATGATAGAGTTTCACTGGTTTGGGGAGGCCAAGTTTATGAGCTATCTAATATTCCATTTGAACTATGCACTGGGAGTAATCTGACTTCAGGCCTAGGTAATAATATGCATACATGTGTATTCATGTATGCATGCACATGTATGTATTTGTGTATTTACTTATTTATATTTAGAATTTCTAAAAAAAAGAAGCAGAAGCTGAAGATATGATAACTCTGATAATGTTTTCTATGATTTCCTTTTTTTAATGTTCCAGGTGTTCTTTTACAGAAAATTCATACAATTATAATTCATACTGCATAAGATGTTCTAGAATTAACATGCAAAAACAGATGTCCTTTTCATCATAAGGGACTTGAATGCAGAAGTAGGAAGTAAAAATGGCAAAAAACATCACAATGTTTTTGTAAGGTAATTATCCTCCAATTTAAATAAATAAATAAACATTTTTTAACAAGAGAGATGCCTGGCGTAATAGGCAAGTTTGGCCGTGGAATACAAAATGAAGCAGGACAAAGGCTGACAGAGTTTTGTCAAGAAAACACACTGGTTATAGGAAACACCCTCTTCCAACAAGACAAGAGAAGACTCCACACATGGACATCACTAGATAGTCAATACCAAAATCAGACTGATTATATGGTTGGCAGCCGAACATGGAGAAGCTCTACCCAGTCAGCAAAAAGAAGACTTGGAGCTGACTGTGGCTTATATAATGAACTCCTTATGCAAAATTCAGGCTTAAACTGGAGAAAGTAGGGGAAACCAATAGGCCATTCAGGTATGACCTAAATCAAACCCCTTATAATTATTCAGTGGAAGTGAGAAATAGTTTCAAGAGATTAGATCTGGTAGACAGACTGTGTGAAGAACTATGGACAGAGGTTCATACCACTGAATAGGAGGAGGTGACCAAAGTAATCTCAAAAAAAAAAAAAAAAAAAAGACATGCAAGAATTCAAAGTGGTGGTCTGCGGAGACTTTACAAACAGCTGTGGAAAGAAGATAAACAAAGGCAAAGGGAGAATGTACCAACTGAATGCAGAGTTCCAGAGAACAGCAAAGAGATAAGAAAGCCTTCTTAAGTGAACAGTGCAAAGAAACAGAGGAAAGCAATCGAACGGGAAAGACTAGAGATTGCTTCAAGAAAACTGGAGATACCAAGGGAATGTTTCATGCAAAGATGGGCAAAATAATGGGACAGAAATGCCAAGGACCTCACAGAAGCAGAACACTAATAAGAGGTGCAAGAATACACAGAAGATACAGATAATGATGATGCTGTTGTCACTCACCTAGAGTCAGACATTCTGAAGTGTGAAAACAAGTGGGCCTTAAGAAGCATTACTATGAACAAAACTAGTGGAGGTGATGGAATTCCAACTGAGCTATTTCAAACCCTAAAAGATGATACTGTTAAAGTGCTGCACTCAATATGCCAGCAAATTTGGAAAATTCAGCAGTGGCCACAGGACTGGAAAAGGTCAGTTTTCATTCCAATTCAAGAGAAAGGAAATGCCAAAGAATATTCCAACAATTGTGCTCATTTCACTTGCTAGCAAAGTAATGCTCAAAATCCTTCAAGCTAGGCTCCAGCAGTATGTGAACTGAGAACTTCCAGATGTACAAGCTGGATTTAGAAAAGGCAGAGGAAACAGAGACAAAATTGACAACATCCATTGGATCACAGAAAAAGCAAGGGAATTCCAGAAAAACATCTACTTCTGCTTCATTGGCTACACTAAATCCTTTGACTGTGTGGATGACAACAAACTGTAGAAAATTCTTAAAGAGGCAGGAATACCAGATCACCTTACCTGCCTCCTGAGAAACCTCTATGCAGGTCAAGAAGCAACAGTTAGAACTGGACATGGAAAAACAGACTGGTTCCAAATTGTAAAATAAGTATGTCAAGGCTGTGTATCGTCAACCTGCTTATTTAACTTATATGCAGAGTATATCATGCAAAATGCCTGGCTGCATGAATCACAAACTGTAATCAAAATTGCCAGGAGATATATCAACAGCCTTAGATATCAATAGAAGATGATACCACTCTAATGGCAGAAAGTGAAGAAAAACTAAAGAACCTTTGATCAGGGTGGAAAAGGAGAGTTAAAAAAGCTGGTTTAAAACTTAGCATTAAAAAAACTAAGATCATGGCATCTGGTCCCATCATTTCATGGCAAATCAGTCCAGTTCCTTCACTCAGTCATGCCTGACTCTCCCCAACCCCATGAACCACAGCATGCCAGGCCTCCCTGTCTATCACCAACTCCTAGAGTCCACCCAAACCCATGTTCATTGAGTTGGTGATGTCATCCAACCATCTCATCCTCTGTCGTCCCCTTCTCCTCTTGCCCCCAATTGCTCCCAGCATCAGGGTCTTTTCCACCGAGTCAACTCTTCCCATGAGCTGGCCGAAGTACTGGAGTCTCAGCTTCAGCGTCAGTCCTTCCAATGAACACCCAGGACTGATCTCCTTTAGGATGGACCGGTTGGATCTCCTTACAGTCCAAGGGACTCTCAAGAGTCTTCTCCAACACCACAGTTCAAAAGCATCAATTCTTTGGTGCTCAGCTTTCTTTATAGTCCAACTCTCACATCCACACATGACCCCTGGAAAAACCTTAGCCGTGACAAATAGAAGGGGGGCAGAAATGGAAATAGTGACAGGCTTTATTTTCTTGGCTCCAAAATCACTGTGGATGGTTACTGCAGCCAGAAACTTAAAGACACTTGCTCCTTGGAAGAAAAGCTATGACAAATCTAGACAGTGTATTAAAAAGCAGAGACATTACTTTGCCAACAAAGGTCCATATAGTCAAAGCTATTTTTTCCAGTAGTCAAGTATGGATGTGAAATTTGCACCATAAAGAAGGCTGAACATTGAAGAATTGATGCTTTTGAACTGTGTTTTGAACTGTTGGAGAAGACTCTTGGACAGCAAGGAGATCAAACCAGTCAGTTCTAAAGGAAATCAAACTTGAATATTATTGGAATAACTTATGCTGAAGCTAAATCTCTAGTACTTTGGCCACCTGATGCCAGCTCATTCGAAAAGATCCTGATTCTGGGAAAGAATGAGGGCAGGAGAAGCAGAGGGCAACAGAGGATGAGATGGTTGGACGGCATCACTGACTCAAAGGACACAAGTTCGAGCAAACTCTGGGAGATAGTGAAGGACAGGGAAGCCTGGTATGCTGCAGTTTATGGGGTGGCAAAGAGTTGGACAGGGGTTAGTGACTGTAAAACAACTACATAAAGATCAAATATTCATTGAATCTATAGATTGCTTTGGGTAGAATAGCCATTTTGACAATATTGATTCTTCCAATCCAAAACACTCTCCGACATAAATCTCAGCAGGGTCCTCTATGACCCATCTTGAAAATATTGGAAATAAAAGCAAAACTAAACAAATGGGACCTAATGAAAATTAAAAGCTTCTGCACTACAAAGGAAACTATAAGTAGGGTGAAAAGACAGCCCTCAGATTGGGAGAAAATAATAGCAAATGAAGAAACAGACAAAGGATTAATCTCAAAAATATACAAGCAACTCCTGAAGCTCAATTCCAGAAAAGTAAATGACCAAATCAAAAAAATGGGCCCAAGAACTAAACAGACATTTCTCCAAAGAAGACATACAGATGGCTAACAAACACATGAAAAGATGCTCAACATCACTCATTATCAGAGAAATGCAAATCAAAACCTCAATGAGGTACCATTACATGCCAGTCAGGATGGCTGCTATCCAAAAGTCTACAAGCAATAAATGCTGGAGAGGGTGTGGAGAAAAGGGAACCCTCTTACACTGTTGGTGGGAATGCAAACTAGTACAGCCACTATGGAAAACAGTGTGGAGATTTCTTAAAAAACTGGAAATAGAACTGCCATATGACCCAGCAATCCCACTCCTGGGCATACACACTGAGGAAACCAGATCTGAAAGAGACACGTGCACCCCAATGTTCATCGCAGCACTGTTTATAATAGCCAGGACATGAAAGCAGCCTAGATGCCCATTAGCAGATGAATGGATAAGGAAGCTGTGGTACATATACACCATGGAATATTACTCAGCCGTTAAAAAGAATTCATTTGAATCAGTTCTAATGAGATGGATGAAACTGGAGCCCATTATACAGAGTGAAGTAAGCCAGAAAGATAAAGAACATTACAGCATACTAACACATATATATGGAATTTAGAAAGATGGTAATGATAACCCTATATGCAAAACAGAAAAAGAGACACAGATGTACAGAACAGACTTTTGAACTCTGTGGGAGAAGGTGAGGGTGGGATGTTTCAAAAGAACAGCATGTATATTATCTATGGTGAAACAGATCACTAGCCCGGGTGAGATGCATGAGACGAGTGCTCAGGCCTGGTGCACTGGCAGGACCCAGAGGAGTCGGGTGGAGAGGGAGGTGGGAGGGGGGATCGGGATGGGGAATACGTGTAACTCTATGGCTGATTCGTGTCAATGTATGACAAAACCCACTGAAATGTTGTGAAGTAATTGGCCCCAAACTAATAAAATAAAATTAAAAAAAAAAAAGATCAAATATTCAATTTCAGTCTACCACAAAGTGACTTACTGGCTTTAGAATAAGAAACAGATGATTGACAAGAAATCTATCTGAACTATGTACCATAAAATCTGGGATGATCTAACCAGTTGCTTGACATATGATGAGGCATTTTGGAGATAAATATTTTCACAATGTCTTGAAATCTTTCAAAACCAAAGATAGAATAAAATACCTTTGTGTATGGTCATAAATATAAGGCACAAGTTTGTCTTTATTTTATAGATAGTGTATTACTGAAAAGGGTCAAACAGAAAAATGAAAGTATTTTGGATTGTTTTATAATTGAGTCTATAGAAATTCACTGCAGTAGCAGCATAATCATGCAATAACTACATGTAATTTTTGTTTAAACTATTCAATAAGATTAGTGAACAAATGATGCAAAGACAACAGTTTAAAGCATCTTCCAATTGTAGCTAATCTTTTTCTGGGGAAATATTGACTCTGGCACAAAATATATACTATTCATGACACAAGCCTATGTTTCTTGTGGGACTAGTTTTAGTTCTTCAGATCTTACTAACATCAATGCTTTGACATCCCTTAGAATGAAGAGTTATCAATACAAACCTTGAAGACAAATAAATATCCTGCTACATTATGGTAAGAGAAGGTTAACAAAATTAAAATTTCATTAGAAATATATCCAAGTATAGACTAACATTTTGAATTGCTTCTTTATTATGTAAGAACACCCCTAGGCTTTTCAATTAAATTCCCTTATATTATCATGAATTATTTTTTCTTTTAATCCAGCCAACTGAAAAAGAAAGTAATTAATAATGCCTCATGTTAATGGAAACAAAAACAACCTATGGAGAACTTTTCTTCTCCATGGACATGTTTACTATTTTCTAAGCAAGAGAAAATTGTACTAACATGCTCTCACATTTCCTCTAAAACATCACTGTTAGAGTACCCTAGCGACCAGCAATAGAGAATACAACCTCCATTTCCTTCCCCATAGAGAAAAGGCCCATAAAAAGTTTTTTAAATTCTTTAAATGTGTCCATTTAGAATCCAGAAACTCAAAATATTTTACCAACCAACCACTAAATGTAGAGTATCTACTGAATCATCATCGTACAATGGTTTCTGTGTGAACTTTCAAAATTTAACAAATTCTTCATGCTGCTCATAGTAATGGAAAAGGACAAATTAAATGGTCTTCCCTGGTGGCTCAGATGGTAAAGAGTCTACCTACAATGCAGCAGACCTGGGTTTGTTCCCTGGTTTGAGAAGACCCCCCTGGAGAAAGGAATAGCAACCTACTCTAGTATTCTTGCCTGGAGAATCCCATGGACAGAGAAGCCTGGTGGGTTACAGTTCATGGGGTTGCAAAATAGTCAGACACGACTGAGCAACTAACACTTGCGCTTTCACAAATAAAACTCCTGAATCCCAGGACAATAGATGTTCTGGGTTTAGTAGATATACCTGAATATACATCCGAGTCCCTCCCAGTAGGCAGAGAGATTGTGTGATCCTTCCTGCCACGGGATTTGATAGGACCAGCAATGAGATTGAAAGCCTGGCCCTGAGATCTGGAACTGTGTGTTCTGGCTCCCAAATATAAACTGGGGAATACGTGTAACTTTATGGCTGATTCATATCAATGTATGACAAAACCCACTGAAAAAAAAAAAAAAAACTGGGTCCCTCAGAGGCTTGCGGAGACTTTCTAACAGGCAGCAATGGGGAGGCTGGCCTCAGTCCTATGCACTAAGACTGGAGGAGTATGAATGGGAGCTGCTAATGGTAGGAAAGCTAACACTATGGAAAGAATTTATGAGGAAGGGAAATGGAGGTGAGAGAGAGAGAGTCTTCTCTGGAGCTCTTCCACAGGGCTACAAATTCCACCTGTCCTGACTTCTTATGGAGATCTTACATGCATTTAAAATAATATCCTCCTCAACTGATTCTTTTCTTAAAATCTTGAGTACACTTTCTATAGGAACCTTGACTTGGACATGATTATTGTGAGTAGATACTGGTGTTAGTCACCAACATAAAGGAGGCTGTCTGAAACACGAGAAAGAGTTGTAGATGCCATGTACCCTAGCAAGGCAGGGCATTAGTGTGGGGCAATCTAGAAGGTCATTTAATCTCTGGGAGCTGAAGTTTCCTCATCCATATAATGAGAAAAAACAACCCACTCTTTTTAAGGTTATTATCAAGATTTTTAAAGTGAATATAAATCTATCATTTTCCTAACACTGAATAAGAGCAAAATAAATGATGTTTACTTAATAATTATGCAATCAAGTTGTATATTCTTCATTTGGCCTGTGAAAACTATTCATTTTTTACATCTAATCAAATGTAAGATAATTAAAAGATGAAGTTTTCTTATCTGAGGAAATAAACTATAATTCCCTTATGTAATTTTTTATAGGCTACATATTTATGCACATAAAACATATAAGCCATGAAAACTTTATTTTTTATGCTGATTTTTTTTTAGAAAAAATGAATTGGTGAAGAAAATGAGTCTATTCATTCCTATTTTCTTATACTGTTCAGGCCAGTGCAGACATAAGTGTATCTGGCTTATTGGTGGTTTCTGGCTATCATTTAGGATCATCAAAGTTTCTCCATAAAGATCGACCCTTCTCTTCAGATGATTAAACAAGTGGACAGCACATAAATTAACCACGATGTGCCTTGCCTTCCTTAAACACTTACACAGTACCAGATCCACCTATAATGTATACCATAATCCAAAAACTCTTTTATCATTGAAGTGTCAGAAAGAGTTTCTTATAAACACCATAACTGAATACATTCTGCACATTTCCTTAGGCAAAAATATAGCCATTTCATATTAAAGTTCCATGTGGATATACAAAATGCCTGGCCTTTGCAAAACAGACCTTTAACGGAAGAGAACAGATTAATTCTTTGTTTTTCACTTCACAATGAGAAAAACAGCTGAGGACCCTTAATTGAAACAATGAGAGGATACACATAGTCCATATAACTGTTTGAAGAAGAATAACCCTTAAATGCTTTCCAGTAGGAGGAACTTTGAGAAAATAAACTGGATAAATAAACTGTGGTGGACAAATTTCCAAATAGTCTTTTCTAAATTGAAACCATCTACACATAAAGTTGACAGATCTCTTTTCTTTAAAAAAAATTTAGTGTCATTATTAAAGAAATAGTAAACTTTCTTTGTTCATCTTATCAAGTAATATTTTAGTTATTGGACAAGGATACCATGCAAGCTCCTTGTTCTATCCCAGAATTTCAAACACTTTTGTTTATACCTTAGTGATAGCTCATAATAATGATGAGTTGAAGCAAAATTAAATGGATCCTCACTCAATGCTTATTCTAATATTCTAAAATAAATGACATTCAACAATAACTTTCAAAGCTTTGTTTGTGAATTTAGTAACCCTATGAAATACACTTTTTTCCCCTCAGTAGCTCTGATTCTATTTTTCACTTACCAGATCTGACAAACAGTTCAAGTTATCTGATGTTTACAAAAAAAGGAACAAATGCAATCTGGAAACAAGATCAGAACCTCAAAAGTCCATAATTATTTGCATCCCCATCACCTGCCTGAGACCAGCAAATCACAGGAATTTCTTTATTGATCCTAGGATTTTTGTGGAATGATTTATTTTCAATAATGCATATTTTATAAGAGAAATCTTTCTACCAAGCAAAACTAAACAAAGTTGTTTCAACACTAGTAATTATTTGTAACTCTTCAGCATGTAAAATTTCTAAAAATTAAACATTTTATCCCAGGATCAATAATAAATGTGAAATAATTGTCATTATTTAATGCTGTGAAAATAATTTTAAAGGATAGTACAATAAATGCATTTTCTTTAGTCTCTCAATTCTAGGTTATCATGATACTTGTCACATTTTATCCAGTGTTTTAAGCTAAAAGAAGGCTCTGAATTTGCTTTTGTGCCACCATACGCAATTTCAAACAGCTATCAGAAACAAAAAGCAATGTAGATATAGGAATCAACTAAATAGGATTTCTCCAGATTGTCCCTTGTTTTACTAAGAAAAAGTTTAATGGTCTATTTCACTGTATGTGCATGTAAATGCTAAGAACATTATTAGTTTACAGTTCTAAAGAGGAGTGGGTTTATCATATTCAAAATGCCCAAAAAGATATTACAAGAGCAAGTATGAGGGAAGTGAGAAATTCAAAGCAATTCAGTATATTAAAATAATTTCATTAAAATGATAAATTATTCAGTACTATTTTGTAGTGTTTATCTTATAAACCAGCTAAGATACAATTTTTTAAGGGACTTCTAAGGTATGTTTTCCATCTCATTTGTAACATGAAACTTTGGCTGTAAAGGACAACTTATTTTTGGCAAATCCATTAAAAACAGAATTATGTCTTTGGTATGTGGCATAATTTATATATTTGCAAATACACATTGAACAACATATAATGGCTTTTCATTATGAGTTCTGAGTAAATACCATTCAAATCTGCATTTGAGCAGAGATCATGAGAGATATTTAGCTAACTAAATTGGAAGAGATTAAAAGAAAGCTATGTTTGAATATGCCCCCAAACTTAAACTCTATGGGAATGTGGCAAAGATATAATTAGTTATTTGGGGAAACAAAATGGAAATAAGAATCGAAGAGAAGTGGGATAATATAAATACTTTCCACTTTAAGATTTATTTCTTAAATTTCTTACCGAAATTGTTGCTAAGAAAACTCTTGTCCTTATGTTTGTTTACGTATGTGTTCAACATTTAACCACTTAACCATTATATGACTCTTAAGCAACAAAGTTTAGTAGTGCCTTTGCTTCAGTATAATGGACACCCTTACTTGGGTTTTAAATTTTGTTTGGATAAAAGTGAAGCATGTTAGGACTGGGGGCCTTTAACTTCCCAAATCCTTTAATACGCCAAATCTGGAGTGAAAACAGAACTGAGAAAGGGCAATCTGCAGACTTTTCCTTTGGAACCTAGCTTGAAAGGGGCCTTTTCTATGGGACAGTTTTAAGAAACAGACATAAATGTCCTGTAGTATATTAATTTTAAATGAATATCCCTTTTGAGCAAAACGAATCATTTATAAAAATAAACATTGTTTCAGTCCCCAAAATTGCAGGTTGAAGTGACATGCCTAGCGTCTTAAGGAAATCTGGATTATTTTAGATGGTTCCAAGAAAAGGCCATTGAGACTGCAAAACGTGACCCCTTGCTATCCATCGAATGTCATGTTGTTCTGTCCTCAATTGTGTAAATAAACTCCATCAGCTACTTGTGTTCATCTGTGAGTCAAGGAGAAGCAACCCTTGTGATTGCTTAACTTCACACAGAAACTAAGATAAAAAACTAGAGGCACAAGATCTCTTTTATCTGTCTAGTAGAAAACAAGGTCTTTGATTTCTTTTTTTCCTACCATCTAGCTGTTTTAAGTGACTTTCAGGAGAATCTATAAAAAACACGGATCAGAAGATTTCTAAATTCAACCAAGTACTCTTCTTTTGAACATTAAATAAAATGAGGTGGAAACTGTACACAGTTAGGAATAATCTCCAAGGTTTTGAAATTAATTACCACAGTCTGACTCCAGGTTTATTTCATGGGCACTACTCCCCACTCCTTCAGTCCTATTTAGGTATCAGCAGGAAAAGCTAATCAAGTGTGTTTACAAATATGGAAAGGAAGATGTGAGCACCAGTTACAGAAACCAACAATAAAAGATGTCTTCTTCCCTGATCAAAGAGACCAGGAGACATAGCAGAAGTCCTTCCCAGGAATCCCCAGAATTTACAATTCATGGCAGGCCCCACCAGACTCTCAGCAGCTCTGCTGAAAGTGACAAGCCTAATGAGATGTTACACAGACCAGACACACACGGGCAATTAGCACTTTCCACAGGTCTCTAAGCTGTGACCCTTCTTTCTCTCTAGATTAACACCCAGGACTCTGATCCATCGACATTAGTAAACAATTCAAATCCAAGAATGTTACCTTAAAGGATAGAAAGAGATTCAGAAAGTTGCTAATCACACTCAAGTTTGCCAAAAACTGAAGGATTTGCTAAACTCTGTGGAATAACTCTATAGCATAAACTCATTATGCATCAGTATGCTACATGTTAGAAATTCCAACTCCTGCCAGATATGTTACATTAGCACATTTAAAATGGAATACTAGATTAACAATGTTTGACATCTCCACTGTGTACATTTTCAGTTCTATTATTATTCCAAACAGTTCCTGAAAAAACATTCACTGGCTAATGGTAGAACTGTGAACAATTTTGGAAAAAAAGGGGGGGAAAAAAACCAAAAAACAACCAAATGACTGTTTAAAAGCTATTTATATCTTCATTGAGTAGTTTTTTGGAGAATGATCCTGAATTAATTTTAGCATCATAAGACATGCTATAATTTTAAACAATTTCTCCTGTATTCAATTACACATAGAACCAAATTCACAAGACTTCTACAAACTGAGCTCTACAAAGTTCAGTTTCAAATTGGACACAATGAAAATGTTCTAACACAAGCTAGTGAGGAAATGCTTGGATAATTTCACATACTTCACTGAGTAAACAGAAAAGTCTGGATTTGATTCATCTAGTACTGCTCCCAAAGGTGATCTTTTTATTTCTAAATATCTCCAGAGGATGTTGTGGAGGTACCATATTTGAAGAATGGGGCCATGTGATTTAAAGGAAAAACTTCAGCTTTGGCCAAAGGCAAGCCAGAGTTTGAATTCTTACTGGTTGTGTATGATCTTGGGCAGGCTGCTCACTCTTTTCTGGTCTTCTTTTTTCCCATCTACAAAGACAAGGAAGATAATACTTTTCAGGGATCATTTAGGATTTAAAAAGTAAGAGTAAGAAACAAAAGCAGATTACCACCCCACCCCAACTCATACAAGTAACTGTCCCTAGTTAGATCTACTTCTAATATTTTAGATCTTCTAATATACTAGATCTACTTCTAATATAAAAACTGTTCTGAAAATATATCCTCAAAGTTTCCATATAAGTTACTACAGAATGATCCATTTAGCATAAATCTGTTCAGAAACATTTCCTAGTCTGGCCATCTTGTTTAGCTAGGCACAAGGTGGTGAACATAGGTCTGGGTCGACAAGATAGCTTTTCAGGTGACTCTACAATTCAGTGCTGGGGCTTAGAAGGTCACATCTTTTAAGAGTCCTTGGAGAACTGCTGCCAGTGACTACAGACCACTGGTTCCCAGCACTTGGCAATAAAAAGAAGGCAAGCCACCCACGAACTTAACCACAATTGTATTTTTATGAAGAGACTTTAAATTTTGTTCCAGAGCAGTATTTTCTGCCTGACAATGCCATTTCTGCTTTACCAGTTTGTTAAAAAAAATAAATGTTCCCAAATATAAAGCTTTTTTCATTAGAATACCTTATGGAAAGTTTTGCTTTAAAAGTCAAATACTCTTTTCATTTTTAAATGTATACAAAAAAATTTAATTGATATAATTGTACTAAAGGAAAATAAATGATACAGACACTCACATCTGGACTGGAATTATTTTCCCTAAACTTTCTAAATACAAACTTGTTTTCTGACTAAGATCAACTTAAGAAACTTCAGTTCTAAAGAATATTAAAGAGTTCTAAATGACTGTACACATGGGACCGGTGAATATACTCTTACATTACATGAGTTTTTAATTTAGAGTAGGCTTAATGGAAATTAAAATTATAACATGTTGCAAATGAGTGTCAGAATATTCACATATGTATCTGTATTATATAACCCCAAAAAGACAGGAGAAACTCTTAGTTTCTAGAGAAACTCTAGAGTAATTTAAATAATTCTAGAATGATACAGAACAAATTTTCTTAAAATACAGATTAAAACAATGCCAAATTTAATGAGATTCGGACAAATATAGACAAATTTAAACTCAGCATTCTCATGCAAAGATATCTCACAACTCTGACATCCATATTTATCAAGCACTCAGCTCTCCCCACCCCGCACACAGTCTTGAATCTCAAGTCCTGGCCCGTCTTCTCATGCCTGGGAGCCCTGATTAACTACTGAGGATTTACTGAGAGCTTAGTACCAAAATGGCATCTATTTTTCAAAGACTACAAACAAAATATATATAAATGCCACTGGAATGCATGACATAGCTCTCAAGTGAGACACTGTGTTTGTTTTGCTGTGTTTTTGTTTATTATGGGGAGGGGGTGGTTTGGCCATGCTGCGTGGCTTGTGGGATCTTAGTTTCCTGACTGGACATCAAACCTGGACTCAAGGCAGTGAAATGCAGACTCCTAACCACTGGACCTCGAAGGAATTCCCATGTGAAACCTTTTTATATCCTGAAAACTCAAAATTCATCTAATTACAACTGATGGATAAGACATATCTAAATTCATTCTTGCTCTAAAGATACTTGAAAATACAGAAACAATAACATATTTAAGCATTGATTTGAAGTAAACTGTATATAAATTTTCACAAATTTTATTAAGTGTAAATTTTGTTTTTAATAATTTAAGTCTCTCAATTATAAGAAAAAACAACCAAATTAAAAACCTCAAAATTTAATAGAGTACTATTTTATAAAGATTAAAATACATTGGACCATTATTTCTTCTCCTGGCTCTCATTTGAAGGTCACTTTTCATTCTATTTAGAGGGAAGAAAAGTTACATGAATATTTCATTAGAGAGGAGATAAGTGAAATTAATATATGAAGACAAGACAGAAGTAATGAAATGGGAAGCCAGTTAGATGAACACTGTTAATAAAGGAATGAAACTGTGGGACTTTGTGGAATATTGCCCTCTTTTCTCAAAAAATATAAAATGAAAAGAGAAATAAGGAAACGGGCATTTTGCAGAACCTACCAGCCAGTTTCAATGGGTTAGAGCAAGTTAGAAAGCAATGCTTTTGCCTGAAATGGGACAAGTTAATTGTTTTTCTTTCTTCTTTTTTTTTAATTTAGAAATTTTAACATTAGAAACAGTTCCTCTTTTAGAACTATTTCTTCTCTATTAAGGAATGCACTCACAGAACGACGTACCAATTACCTTATGCTGTGAGTAAAGTTACTACTTTTCTCTTACTATGGTATTGAATAAATGAAGAAATAATGAAAACAATAAATTATTATGACCTATACGTTGGACGGAGTTCCATTTTCTAAGCTCCCACCACCCAAGGGTCAGAAATAAAGACAATTTGGGGGGAAAAAAAAAGACTTTCCCCTAATTTGATTGTTGAATCTTCATAAGGTAAAAGTTATGTTGAAAAACTTTTAAAGAAAGGTTGCTTTAATTAGTTTGTTTTTAAATAGCCCCTGGTTCTTTTTGCTTCCCTAAAATGAAAACACAATTAGAAAATAATGTGAAATCAGTCAATAAAATTTTTCAGTATGTTTCTGGCTTAAATCCAGAGAAAGTTTTCAATGGATGCACTAGACATCATTACACCATTAGAAACCACAAAAACTGAAAGGAAAAGATTAGTCACTTCTCACATTTAGTGTGTTCACTCACATAATACATTCAGAGGGGCACCGTTTCCCAAGTTTTAAAAAATTCATAGATACTTCTAGAAAACCCCAAACTACCATAATTGCAAACTGAAGTAAACGAAATCTTCAGTTTCCTTCATTGGTTTCAAAATGAATAGACTTTCCAAAATTTATTCAAACTGCAAGACCTGATTTCCCCCCTTCCATTCCTTAGTTGTACTAGCAAAAGGTACAGAAAGCTTTTGTTCCTAGAATTCACCAACAACACGGATCACACATCTTTTCTTGCTTCAAGATTACACTTAGTTTGATCATGTATAAACTTATGTCCTTGTTAATTTTGTCCCTGAATTATCTTTCTTCTTATTTTGAATTACCATTGTGTGCAGACATGTTAACTGGAGATTTAATTTCTGGCTCTCAGAAATGCCCTGTTTATGTATGGGTATGAATATTCCTGAATTTGGGGGGAAGGGAAAGACCTTAATCTGGACTGGTGTCCATGACAGGCATTGAAATATGGTGGGTTCATCAGGGGTCAACTTGCATAAGAGACTGCAGAGCCTGTTGAAGAGGACTTTTCCTACGAGAGAGCAAAGGCAGGCAGGTGGAAGTCAGAAAGATGGACTTTACTTCACTGAAAGATGATGACAAGGAATCCGTTCATAGCCGACTTCCTCGGGAACACACGTGTGAGTCTTTTGGTGATGATATTAACTGCAGACTAAAATATAAGCAAAGTTTTATTTTTTTAAAGAGAGGCACTGGGGAAAGCAGCCCTGTTTTGGCACCTTTGTGATTTGTGTAACATGAAAGAAGAAACAGGGAAGCACTTATAAATGGACATGGTTCCAAGGTATAAAGAATATTACAAAGCACAGAACAGAAGTAAGAGCCTGAGAGAGAAACGTCATTATTTATTGGAGGCAGTGGTGCTCTGCTAAGGAGACGCTGGGTCAGAGTTCTTGATGCCTGATGGGAAGGTGAGGTAACTGTGGGCATACTTGGGACTGTGGGAAGTTTTCAGCTCATGTCTTTATATATACAGTATATTTCCTCATGGAAGGCTATGGTAACCAACACACTTACTCATATGTACACCTGAGACATGTCCAGGACATCTCAGAAATAAGAGAGGAGGTGGGAGACCTTTGGGTGGACTATAAATCCTACCACAACTTATTAATAGGACCTCACTCTAAGCCCTAGGCTGGTATAAACTTAGGAAACATAATGTCATTCTATATTATATGTAACTGAAGAGCCTCGTCATGAGAGTGGAAGAGGAGAGTGAAAAGCTGGCTTAAAACCCAATATTCAAAAAACTATATCATGACATCCAGCCCCATCACTTCATGGCAAATAGATGTGGGAAAGTGGAAAGAGAGACAAATTTTATTTTCATGGGCTCCAAAATCATTGCCGATGGTGAGTACAGCCATGAAATTAAAGATGATGCTTCTTGGAAGGAAATCTATGACAAACCCAGACAGCATATTAAGAAGCAGAGACATCATTTTGCCAACAAAAGCTCTTATAGTCAAAGCTTTATTTTTTCCACTAGTCATGTAAGGATGTGAGAGTTGGACCATAAAGAAGGCTGAGTGTTAAAGAATCGATATTTTTGAATTGTGGTACTGAAGAAGACTCGAGAGTCTCTTGGACAGCAAGGAAATCAAACCAGCCAATCTTAAAGGAAATCAACCCTGAACATTCATTCATGCTGGAGCTGAAGTTCCAAAACTTTGGTCACCAGATGCCAAGAGCCAACTCACTGGAAAAGACCCTGATGCTGGGAAAGCTTGAGGGCAGGAAGAGATGGGGGTCACAGAGGATGAGATGGTTGGATGGCATCACCGACTCAATGGACATGAGTTTGAGCAAGCTCCGGGAGATAGTGAAGGACGGGGAAGACTTACATGCTGCTATCCGTGGTGTCACAGGGTCGGACATGACTTAGTGACTGAACAAGAATCCCTCCTGAAGTGAATGTGCCAAAACATTAACAACTCGTGAATCTAAGTGAAGGATGTGAAGGTGAATGTGATACTCTTCCCTCAACTTTTCTATAGATTTGAAAATTCCCCAAATAAAATACTCAAAGAACAAAGAGATGTATTTTCAAATAACTGTTTACATGGAAGACAACAGGTATCTAATCAGTAAGATATTTGCCTTGGTATATCTCTGCTCTGACCCATTAAGAGCTCTGTGCAGGTATCATGCACTCCTTATTCGTAAGATCCTAAACAGACACTTACAACAGTACAGGGATACCTTGTTCTATTTTGCTTAATAGGCACTGCATTTTTTAGAAATTGAAGGTTTGTGGCAACCCCCCAAGAAACAAGACTACTGGTACCATTTTTCTAACAGCATTGCTCCCAGCACACATCAACCTAACAACATCTTAAGGTACTACCATGAGAAGTGGCCAATATCAGAAGATGAAGATCTGCTTGTTTTGTAAATGGATGGGTAGGGAATCTGAAGTACATAAAGTTTTCATCATTGAGAAGTCTGAGCAGTTCCCCGAGGACAGAACCAGTAATAGCTGAGTCGCAAAAACGTCACATCTTTGTGAAGGAAAAAGAGATGGTAGCCTTTCCTTTTTGCCTAAGGAAAGAGACGGCAGCCACCTAAAGAACAGTGAGAAAGACAAAAGAAATCATGTGGAGTACGAAGAAAAAAGCTGAGAGCAAGAAAAGAGATTCCCAGATGGCAGCAGGCCTGAAATTTGAACTGATGTGGAATGTGGAGAGAGGGTATGGGAGAAATATGCCTATTCATATTAGCATCTAAATTTATACAGTAAATATATAAACATATGTATACATATGTTTCTAAATGTTTTATTGTCTTCTCTATTTCACAATATATAAATAATCATCTAATTATTTTTCTTACTGGTAATAGATGTTACCTTCATACCTTCCCAGATATTACAGACATAAATTCAGGAACACATCAATACCAATATTATTGATTTGACACTTTTATTGTTTTTAAAAGAAACATCTTTTTTCTTATGGAAAATAAAGTCCAATTAATTTGACTTAAAAGTGTTACAATACCAAAGATACATCCCTTAAAAATTCAGATAGAATGGTTTCTAAGATATGGAAAACTTACCAATTAGTTTATAGTGTTTGTAATATGCTATGCATTTATAAAAACATAGAAAACTTATTTAAATACTAATTGTTCATTTGGGATTTTTTATAAATATATTTTCAAAACTCGTTACTAAAGAGGTATTTTCACATAAGTCCGACATTGGTTAGAATTTGAATCAAGATACTCTGTGAAATCTTTGAATCAGAATTGTCAAAAACATGATCTTTTTGTTTAGACACAAAGAAAATCTCAATTTTTAATAAGTAGAGATAACCACATTTCAACCCCCTTCATCCAGATTCTTCTAGTTGATTTCCTTTCCCTAGTTCCCATCTCAAGGTTTAGTTCATGGGTACTCTGGACATAACCAGCCCTCTTTCTAATATTTTAGGCACAAACGTAAAACTAAGGCTGAGAATCATAATAATGCAGTGCCCTACACATGAACCTTCAAGTTGCGAACTTGCAGAGATGCACACGTAAGTTCTCATGTCCAGTCAGTGAGTGCTCGTGTCTGACACACACGGAGAACGTGTCACACTCTGCCGGCGGCTGTGCTCTGCGGTACTTCACCTTATAGTACTTGTTAGAGTTCACGGTGCAGTATCTTTATCTCAAGCCCAGGATACCTGCGAGCAGGTATAAGCAGTGGTGATATAGCTGGTACTTCTAAAGTACCAGTTGTTGCACTGTACTGCTGTACCACTCAAGGCACTCACTGCAAGATTAAAAATGATTTGTTTTTGTGTCTATTTTTTATGCATTATTTGTGTGAAAAGTATTGTAAACCTATTACAGTACAGTACTATATAGCCAATTGTGTTAGTTGGGTATCTAGGCTAACTTCGATGGACTTAAATTGGACTTATGAACATGCTCTTGGGATGAAACTCATTTGCCATGTAGCTCTTCTTACTGAATTCCTTCTGCGGTCCAGGCGCAATGCTGAGCAGTGTGCATATGTTATCTTGTCTAGCCCTCACAGCTCTATTAACTCACTGCCATCACTATACCCATTTTATAGCTGAAGAATTAGGCACAGAGAGGTTAAGTAACTTTCCTAAGGTTCCAGTTAATAAATAATGCAGCTGAAATATGACCCTAAACCATCTGAATCCAGAGCTTGCACTCTGAATCACTCTGCTGTTCTAAAAAAGAAAATTATTTCAATTGGTTTTAGTAAATGAATTAAAACATTTAACGATTCGTTAATGTTACTTTACTAGCAGATCAATAAACCAGTGAAAACATTCATAAAAAATTCATAGTCCAAGATATAATTTCCAGCTTTTTATGTGACACTACAAACTGCACTCATTTCAAGCAAAAATGTTACTGTAAGTTAGAAAACACTGCACTATTTTAGTCAACCTCTATTTAACTGAGTTGCCAGTGATAACTCAATAGTGGAGGCTCTCTGTTTCCCAGTGAATTATATTATTGCTGCTGTTGCTTCAGCCGTGTCTGACTCTGTGTGACCCCATGGACTGCAGCCTACCAGGCTCCTCTGTCCACGGGATTCTCTACACAAGAGTACTTAGAATGGGTTGCCGTCCCTCCTCCATCAGATCTTCTTGACACAGGGATCAAGCCCAGGTCTCCTGCATTGCAGGCAGATTCTCTACTGCTGAGCCACCAGGAAAGCCCACACCGTTGCTACTCATAGGACATTGGACTTCCCAGGTGGCGCAGTGGTAAAGAATCTGTCTGCCAATGCAGAAGATGCAGGTTCGATTCCTGGATTGGGAGGATCCCCTGAAGAAGGAAATGGCAACCTACTCCAGTATTCATGCCTGGGAAATCCCATGGACAGAGGACCAACCCTGGCAGGCTACACAGTCCATGGGGTTGCAAAGAGTTGGACACTACTGAGCATGCATGCACATAGGAGAGTAACTGTTCATAATTAATAATCAACTTTGCAGCATATGTGTGACCATTAGCAAGTACCAGTTGAACTGTAAGCTCACTAATAATTGTTGTCAATTCTGTTTGAGTATTTTTACTATAATTATTAAATTTAATCAAGAATAATACAAAGTTATGAGTGAATGAAAACATGCGGCTGTTTCTATGAAAATTAAGTTGAAATCTTTGGAAAGATTCAATAAACTCCAATTTCTTAAAAAAACAAAAAATGTAGTTGAATTAAATATGACTAATATTGCTATAAAATAATGAAAAGATAATAAAGCAGCAAAAGAACTCTGAATTAAATTGCTGCACAATCTGTTCCACCTGGTCCTACATCATTCAACTAATGAACAAATTACATACATATAAATTTTAAATATGTGTGTACCACTTTCAAAAACAGTTCTTCATTTATACACCTTTTCAGTTTCTTGCAAAATACTGGGGTGTAGTTTCAGCTTCTACTGTACTTTTCAATTAAAATTAATTTGGAACAACAGTGTTGTTCTATCTCTGACAACTGAGATAGAAAAAAGTAAGAGTTACTAAAACACTATTTATTTTGGATTGGCTATAGAGAAATAAAAGTCAGTGGAAACATTTAACCAGTATCAATAAAAAAACAAAAATACCCAAAAAGCTTCCATGACTTGAATTTGTTCACCTAACATAGAGAAGAAAACTGAGTGTGCCCCATAAAGTGATAAAATACATTCTCTCACATCAAACATTGACACAAACAAAAGAAATCTTCAGCTGCTCCAAATTGTGCTAATATAAATATCGTCACTAGTCTGGAAGAAGGAAGGATCTGGGTGAGGACATGTGTGCCAGACTGTCATTACTGAGGCTGACCAATTACAGAGACCTATACAGTCATGGAAACTATGAGCTAAGGGGTGTTTCCAGGACTGATGGAAACTTTGCTCTGCAAATTTATTTTTCACTAGCCATTGTTTGTTGATGAAATTACATGTTTATAAAAACAAAGGCTAAAAATATTTTCATAATCATAACTCTGCTAACCATTGACAGCTTTTTATGCAACAGTTAGTCTACTCCCCAAACACAGTTTTACTGCCACACCTGGTCCTTCCTGACTTTCAGAGAGTTTTAGAAACTGCACCACATTGCTTACTAGTCTGCACTTTTATTTCACTAACTCCTCTTCTTACGAGTATTTTTATGGGTCCATTCTTCTGCTTTCACACTATCTAGACCACTGTATTATTGCTTCCTGTAATTAAAATGAATGCTATCTTCCTTCAAAGGGAGGTTATTAAGTCCTGATAAAGAAAAGTGTTTGGAGTGAAGGACTAGGAGAAATAAATGTCTGCAGACACTTAGGGGATCATGAGTTCTTCAGCATGCCTAAAGTGCTGGGTGGATAAGAATAGGATGTGGAAGGATAAGGGACTTTGGGGCCCACTTACGGGAGAGTGTTAAAACAAATCCAACTCTAATGAGAAGTTTGCTAAGTGTATACTCTTTAAAAATGCCAAAATTGTACCTGCATCAAAAATTATGCTCCTTGATATATACAAATAAGTGTTTTTTTTAAATAGCTAAGAGTTAAAAATTAACAATGGGAGTGGAAAAAAAAAATCTGATTTTAGGTAAATATAACTTAGGTCAAGCTCCAAAAAAAATAAAATCAACTTATCTAACTTGTAAGTTATAATATTCTCTCTTCTCAGTAGTTTTTGTTGCCTCTTACATTTTAAAGGAGCCCTGGATCTGTACATGGATATCTTCTTTTTTGTTTGTTTCCATCTGCACAACATGGGGTCTGGGCATTTTCTTCATGATTTAAGACAGAAACTCTAAGAAAATGAGTGATTAGTAGATCTAAAAGAATAATGATTTCATATTTTTTTAATCCAGTATCATTTAGCTCCAATCTAAAATGGATCAGCTAGAACCATATTCAATATCTTGTAATAATCTATGATGAAAAAGGATCTGAAATATACATATATATAAAACTGAATCACTTTGTGTACACCTGAAGCTCACACAACATTGCAAATTAACTATACTTCAATTTAAGAATAAATTAATTTAATTAAAACAATCAGCTATTAATTTCCACAAAATCTTAAAACCAGTGATGCTTGTGCTTAGTCGTGTCTGAAACTTTGTGACCCTTTGGACTGTCGCCTGCCAGGCTGCTCTGTCCATGGGATTTTTCAGGCAAAAATCCTGGAGTAGGTTACCATTTTTCTCCTCCAAGGCATCTTCCCAACCCAGGGACTGAACCCATGTGCCCTGTATGTCCTGCATTGCAGGCAGATTCTTTACCCGCTGAGCCATCGGGGAAGCTCCCAGACCAGTGTATATATTCTCAGAAAGAATTCTGAGCATCTCTTGGACTTTGTAAGGAACATGACTTCATGGAGACAGAACTCAGAAACCAATCAATTAAGGTGATTTACATATATATCATGTAGGTCAGAGACCCCAGGTAAATGGCCTGAGTTTCTTTCTTTGGTATATGCACAGAACAGACTATCATTTTAAAACCTTGACTGACTACTGTTTTTATTGTGAAAAAAGGAGAAGAGAGTTGGCTTGAGGTTTAAATTTTGGTTTCTCAGCCCATCTCTGTTTAATTCCATTTCATCATTCCTTCTAATTCAACAATCACAGAAATCCAGAAAGAGGCCTTGGAAGATGGATAAATAGGGTACAAGCCTGCTCATCATACACATGTTCAAGTCTCTTCTGGCTTTCAGTCTTCAGTTTGAGGTGATGACCAACTTCTTTGTGGAGTTCAGGTCAAATGTCACTTTCTCAGAGAAACTTTCCCCAACCTGACTAGGCACACAACCCACCGCAACTTTATTCACTCTCTAACTCCTTGTTACTTCAATTTTCTTCACAGCATTATGTCCATACAAAATAATATTTTACATTTACTCATTTATTTATAATAAGAGCTAACTTACTGAGCTCCCAATAGGAGTCAAGTACTCTTTTCAATGCTTTACAAGTACAGTACTAAATCATTTGACCCATATATACCCCGATGAAGTTGAAATGAATGTTCTCTTCTTTATACAGAAACAAGCGCTGGATGTTAAATAGCCGGCCCAAGGTCACACAGGCAGAGCCCGGATACCTCCAAGAAGTCTGACTGCAGAGCCTGGCTCCCCCCGAAAGGATTATCCAACCTCCAAAGGGGCAGGGACTTTATTAATTTTCTCCACGGATATGTTCCTGCGGCCAAAACTGTACCTAGGACAGAGAGGTTACTCCATCAATTCTGTATTTATAAACGCATGTATGAGTGAATAAGTGAACGAATAAGGGGGTGAAAGTTTAAGCATAGAAGAATTAGGAAACAAGTTAATTTCATAAAGAATGTCAATCCTGGATCAGCAGCATTCCAGAAAATTCAAATTAGCAAACACTGCTAGGGTCAGGATGTGGGTAGTTAACCTTAACAGGGGCACTGACTGTTCTGAACTTTTAAAATTGTTTTACTCATTCTGATCTACAAAGACTTTTGTGGTGAATACCTTCTTCCCTAGGTAGTGAATATGTAAAATCTTTTTTGAGTCTTTTTGATAAAATGAATGTTCTAAGCTCATAAATAGTTGTATTTTTCAATATTGTCTTTTAAAATCACAGAGGAGAAAGTCTGCATCAATATTCTGTTTCTCATATAAATTAGTATGATTACTGTGTCAGAAAGATCTAGGTAAATGTTTTATTAAAATACTAGGAGAGATGCTGTCAGTGAAAACTGCTAAACCATAGCATGCTGTGTTAAGAGACACTATTCTTAGGAGGTGGTACAATTTCCATTTTAAAATTATTGGAGGTAGTTCATGTGCATAATTTGGAGGGCAAGATAAAGGACAAAGCAAGCAAGTTTTGGGAGAAAATGAACCTGCATAAATTGAAGTTACACAACTGGTTTAAAGGGAAATGGGAAGCTAAAAATGAGAGTTTATGCTACAATTTTGTTATGAAGAACAGCTTGTTGATTAGTGTTTAAATGAATTTGAGTTACATGACATTTTTTAAACTACAATCTTTAAAGTAGTGGCTTTCAAATTTTCACATAACCTTGTGTATTTGAGGGAATGATCATGGTTGGAAGACTGGTATAATTTCAGGGTTCACAATGATTTCAGGGTTTATAAACATTACTTCTATTAGAAAAAACTTTGTAAAACATACCCAAGTAAAACTTAAGTTAGTCCACTTAGGAAAATCAGAGCTAATCAGACTGAAGTCAGAAGGGAAACCAAACATTTCGTTTGCTCTCTCCCTCTCCCCTTTGTGGCCGCCACAGGACTTTAAGACACCATAAATATAGGCCTCTCTGCCCTGGCTGGATAAAACTAGCCACAGTTTTTAATATGGAGACGTTTACGAAGCATAAAGTCACTACAACTTATTTAATAGAACAAAAAATTCGTTTAATTTTTAACTGTCT
Organism: Muntiacus reevesi; assembly: GCF_963930625.1. Classification (NCBI taxonomy): domain Eukaryota; kingdom Metazoa; phylum Chordata; class Mammalia; order Artiodactyla; family Cervidae; genus Muntiacus; species Muntiacus reevesi. The sequence goes on from NC_089264.1 coordinate 5,716,438, forward strand.
TTTGAACACAAAAGCTAGCATATATGAAGTATTATCTAATATAAAATTAGTTTCCTTATCATTGACCACCAAAAACTTTATAAAAATCCACCAAAATTTTCTACCTCGTAAAAAAAAAAAAGTGCTTTAGAGTCAGCACAATCTATGATAGGCTTTGATCTCTAGCACAAGACCTGGCCCATATTAGATACCCCATAAACTGAATTCTATTATTATCTTCTGAAATCACCTCATCTGCACATATCTGAACTCTGCTTTGTCCCTTCCCCCTTGCATCTGTTCTTTATGAACCACTCTCACAGTCTTGCTTTCACCAACTCAGAGCTCCACATTCTTTGCCTTGATTTTATTCAGCTTCTAATTCACATGAGCTTCTACCTAGCTGTCAGTGACCATGTTCTCAGGGAGTACAGGTCCCCAGAGTGTCCACACCTCAGGCACCTGCCCACTCGCTTCTGGAGAGGTACCAACTAGAAAGAGGCAGATGCTGTCAGTGCTGATCTTCTACTGCAATGTCATCTTTGATTCTTTTCCTTTCTTTGTGAATTAATTTATAGGCTTTCTTAACTTTCTGGCCAGAGAAGGCAATGGCACCCCACTCCAGCACTCTTGCCTGGAAAATCCCATGGACGGAGGAGCCTAGTAGGCTGCAATCTATGGGGTCGCTACGAGTGGGACACGACTGAGCGACTTCACTTTCACTTTTCACTTTCATGCATTGGAGAAGGAAATGGCAACCCACTCCAGTGTTCTTGCCTGGAGAATCCCAGGGACGGGGGAGCCTGGTGGGCTGCCATCTATGGGGTCGCACAGAGTCGGACACAACTTAAGCGACTTAGCAGCAGCAGCAACTCTCTGATACAGACCTCATGCTCTGGTAGAAACTTCCACTTCTACAATTAGTACTGGACCTCTCGTCTCTTTCCCAAGATGTATTTTCACCATATTTCTAGTTGGGTAATATTTAATTAGTGTCTCTCTCCCCAGCTAAACTCTTTGGTCTATGAGGGAAAAGACTCACTGGCAATTTGGCTCCTTCTGGAGTTGGGCAAAAATAGTAGCCAGTATCTGTCTCATCTGTCATTTTGTTATGTACAAAGTAGGCACACAGTTTATATTGGTTGCATGCGGGAGTGGATAAATGAAAGAATATCTTTCTTCTCTGAAAATGTGTGAAGCGTTCCAAACGACTTCTCTCTGAAATCTCCAAATAAATATCCTCCTTGAGTGAAGCCTTCCAGTAATTCCTAGTTGTCCCAGAATACACTGAAACTCATCAAGAACATTATACGGCTTCTGAAAGATCATGCAGGGATAATAACAACTCACAGCAACTGCAAGGACACAGAATTACTCTCATTCTCTCTCAACATCATGTCCTTTGGATGTCTTGAACAATACAGTAGTTAGGGGCCCTGACCCTACAAACAGTTGAAAATCTACACGTAACTTTTAGTTAGCATATAACTTACAATCAGATGTAACTTACAGTATCCACAGTTCCACATCTCAGATTCACCCAACCACCAATGGTGCAGTACTGTCTCATGTAATATTGAAAAGCATCTGCATATAAATGGACCTGTGCCATTCAAATCTGCATTGTTCAAGGTTCAGCTGTGTTGTTTTCCTAACCAATTTCCTAGTTAGTAAACTTCAAAAGAAAAATAACCAGCTTAAAAATATATTTGTACTATCAGTGTTTAATAAAAAGTAAATTAATGTCATCCATTGGCTTTTTATTCTGAAATTCAATAGTGTGTTGCTTCAGCTGAAATAAATCTAAAAGGAAACTGCCTGGTTTTTCCAACCACTATCCCAATCCCAGCCCTCCATTTGCAAACAAAAAACATTATTTTTTCTGCTCTCCTTTCTTCTTTTATGCCCCAAGAATAGAAGGGGGAGAAAGTACTTATACCCAAATCACATACTACTGTTGGACCTACTAATTTACACAATGGTTGAGTTTGGGGTTAAATAAATGTTTAAAAGCCAAAATAAAATCTATCATTTGGCATCAAACTAATGCTTGACTGACAGTCCACTAAAACTTAGAGTTCCATTGCTCCACAAAGTTAGGGTAGGATTCTAAAACCGTCATTTGTGGTGAGAATGGTTTCTACATCAGGCCATCAGTTTTTCATTTCTGATATTCAGCCCTTTTACTGTATGATCTGTTGCCTCAGAAATCTGGGACACTAAATAAGAGTGGCATGAGTAAGACCAAGGGAGAAGAGCTAATTTAGGAGAAGGCACCATGGAAACCAGATAAGGCTAAGGAAACTCACATATCAAATGGACTTCTCACTGTCATCATCTTCACTCTTAAGATAACAATAGCAAATGACTAAATGAGATTGCATCAAGTTGACAAACTTTTAACCTCAAACATTTTAATAGTCCTTTCCTTTGTTGATTAAAAAACCTTCTAAAGGTATTCCTGTATATGTAAGTTCATATAAAATTAAAGTTGATCCTAAAAATTTTAACATACCATCTGACTTGAGAGCATTAGTTCTCAAAGCATTAGCTATGAGATAAATGAACAAAAAGCAAGTCTATTTTGGATTTAACCTACAAATTGATTGCCAGAGAATTAACAAAGATAAGAAATAAATTTTAACAGGAAAGATCTGAAAAAAATCAGCTAATCATTTAAGGATATATGCTTATTTCTAAGACTGCCCATGTTCTGAGGACTATAGATAAAAACACTTCATGTTGCCCTGTATGAACATCAGTGTACTAAAATCTGACTGGTTAAATAACATCAGGAGTTACTGTATCTGCATTCTAAACAGGCTCCTCCTAGAAAACCTTCTGTAGGTGCAACTGGAAGATTTCCAGAGGCCCTTTGGAAGAGGAAGAATCTGTTTCTCTGATTCTGAGAAGAATCTGAGCCCCAGAGTAGCCTCAGTCTTGATCATAGTTCCTTTTGTTTTATATCTAAATTCAGGTATCTGAATCATCACAAACTACTTCAAACTTACTTTCCTTATGGAGACAGAGGTAAATGGGATCATTCTAGCATCATTAATGTTTACTGAGCACCCAGCAAATATGCGTGCTGTATGTGGTTCTGCGTACAGAGTAGGTAGAGAGCGTTAACAAGCATGGTCTGTGCCTTCCTGGGAACTCAGGTTCACTGAAGGAGATACTGAATTAAAAAGTTAAGAGATATCATGTGAGTTATTATAAATACTGAAAAAGGGCCTGAAGGAACAATGTGGTGGAAATACTGGAGAAGGTAGGGGGAGTGGAGGAAATCTTGGGGATTCACTATTATCAAATCCTAAACTGCCAAAATGGATATGTATGATACCACTTATAGTGGGATTTTTCATGAATTTTAAATAATAATGTGATCTTTTTATTGTTTCCTCTGGAATTTGATGGTTTCTTTATCTGCATATAAGGCTAAAGACAGTATTACTAAGAATTTTCGCTTTGGGGTAACTAAACTTACACCTTTTACATTGTTGATGCAAAAACCTTTAGATGCCATCCAAGCCAAAACTGGTTTCAATCATTTTGGAAGCAGAATATTCATACTGGCCAAAAGCATGTTTTTTATTTGTAATAGTTTATGCACGAAAATATGCTAACTGTATCCCAGGACATTAGTAACTTAAGCTCCAACTTTTAAAAATGTAATCAGTTGTTTCTAAAACAAAAGAAGTATTTTCCTGGATCATAGTGTTGGTGAGCACTGACTTTATTTTCTCATGTCTTTTGAAGCTCTCATGACTGAGGACAATGTTTTGAAATGTTGTCTGGTGACTGTTGTTCCTGGTCATTCTTACTGCCCTGATGTTCTCCACCCACGCTATGAGGCATCCTCAGACTCAAGAGGGCAGAAACCAACCAAAAGCAAAGGTGATGAAGCTCAGACTTCAACTTCTAAAGCTAACACTTAATGCTCTCTTCAGAGATGACAATTTTTTTTCCCATTTATTTTTATTAGTTGGAGGCTAATTACTTTACAATATTGTAGTGGTTTTTGTCATACATTGACATGAATCAGCCAGGTATTTACATGTATTCCCCATCCCGATCCCCCCTCCCACCTCCCTCTCCACCCGATTCCTCTGGGTCTTCCCAGTGCACTTGTCTCATGCATCCAGCCTGGGCTGGTGATCTGTTTCACCCTAGATAATATACATGTTTCAATGCTGTTCCCTCGAAACATCCCAACCTTGCCTTCTCCCACAGAGTTCAAAAGTCTGTTCTGTACATCTATGTCTCTTTTGCTGTCTCACATACAGGGTTATCATTACCATCTTTCTAAATTCCATATATATGCATTAGTATACCGTAATGGTCTTTATCTTTCTGGCTTACTTCACTCTGTATAATGGGCTCCACTTTCATCCATCTCATTAGAACTGATTCAAATGAATTCTTTTTAATGGCTGAGTAATAATCCATAGTGTATATGTACCACAGCTTCCTTATCCATTCGTCTGCTGATGGGCATCTAGGCTGCTTCCATGTCCTGGCTATTATAAACAGTGCTGCGATGAACATTGGGGTGCATGTGTCTCTTTCAGATCTGGTTTCCTTTGTGTGTATGCCCAGGAGTGGGATTGCTGGGTCATATGGCAGTTCTATTTCCAGTTTTTAAGGAATCTCCACACTGTTCTCCATAGCAGCTATACTAGTTTGCATTCCTACCAACAGTGTAAGAGGGTTCCCTTTTCTCCACACCCTCTCCAGCATTTATTGCTTGTAGACTTTTGAATAGCAGCCATCCTGACTGGCGTGTAATGGTACCTCATTGAGGTTTTGATTTGCATTTCTCTGATAATGAGTGATGTTGAGCATCTTTTCATGTGTTTGTTAGCCATCTGTATGTCTTCTTTGGAGAAATGTCTGTTTAGTTCTTTGGCCCATTTTTTGATTGGTCATTTATTTTTCTGGAGTTGAGCTGCAGGAGTTGCTTGTATATTTTTGAGATTAATCCTTTATCTTTTGCTTCGTTTGCTATTATTTTCTCCCAATCTGAGAGCTGTCTTTTCATCTTGCTTATAGTTTCCTTTGTGGTGCAAAAGCTTTTAAGTTTCATTAGGTCCCATTTGTTTATTTTTGCTTTTATTTCCAATATTCTGGGAATATTGGTGGGTCATAGAGGATCCTGCTGTGATTTATGTCAGAGAGTGTTTTGCCTATGTTCTCCTCTAGACAATTTTAAGAATGCAAGCTTTGTAGAAAAGGAAAAGAATCTTCTAAATTATAACAATGATAAAGGTGTTTTAAACAGCAATAAGCAGAAACTGATAACCAAAAATATAGGATTTTCACCTTAAGCCACAGTGTAAGAAAGAAGCATTTATGACTCCACAGTACCTCCCATGCAAAAGAAAGGAGACTGCCACAGAGCTAGACAGAAAATGCCTAAAGAAAGTGGTAAGAACATGTAGACTTCTGTGCATGTGTGCACACACACACACAAACACACACACACACACACACATCTCTCTCTGGGCTGAAATCCCAAGACACAGGAAGATTCCTTCTCAGAGGACCAGCAGAGAGCAGGGGCTGGTGGAAAAGGCAGCCAAGTCTTAGAAGGTCAAAAGAAACCAGTTGAGGCCCAGAGGTGACCACCACCAGCTGGTGATAGGAGACACACCCAAAGGGCAATCCCTGTGAGCTGTATTTAGCCTGGGGAAAAGAGCTGAGTTAACCCGACGTGAACTCTTCGACAATGACACTGTGAAAACAGGCTGACGCCCCGAGAGCAGAGCACACTAAATTCCCGGCAGACAGATGGGGACAAAAATTCTTTTCCAGCCAGAAAATATCTAAGTCCAGCCCAGACTGAGATCAGGCCTTGAGAAAGGGCAGGTGAAGGGGGAAAGGGAAAATGTTGAATTTGACTTAATGTTTATTTATAAGAGACTAACTTTATAAACCAGATGGCAGTGAGATGCTTTGAAGTGGTAAGGTCCTCCCAACATCATCTGAGGAAGATTGTATTCTCTTATTCATGTCAATGTATGACAAAACCCACTGAAATGTTGTAAAGTGATTGGCCTCCAACTAATAAAATAATATTTAAAAAAAAAAAATAAATAAAAAATAAAATAAAATAATTGGGATTTCTGTGTATATGATTGATGTTGTACACTCTTAAATCTATTATATTTAAGGCAGTTATTTTATACTGTTGCACCTCAGTTCAAGGGTGACTATCATAAAGAAGAATGCCAAGATCTACTTATAGGTTATACTGACTCACTTGTAATGTTCTCCAAAATATACATTTCACCAAGACGGGGTTTTAGTATGTATTGTTCTGGATACACCTCTATTTGGAACAACACCCCACATATAATGGTTACTTGATGATTTTTTAATAAATAATGAAATATGAAATTGGTCTTTAATTATCTGATGAAAAATCCTTAAGGAATGTAGGGATCTCTAATGTCAAAGCTTTTTGTGCTGGTACCCTTGGTTTATTCCTGAATTTAATATGAATAACCAGTTTGATCAATATGAGTAAATCAGAATTGCTATGGATTAAGTTGGGTCCCCTTTTCAACATTCACATTTTGAATTCCTAACCCTCTATGTGACTGAAAGGAGATAAGGCTTCAAGGAGGTGGTTAGGTTAAATAAGGTCATAAGGGTGGATCCCTAATCCATCAGAGCTGGTACCCTTATAGGAAGAGAAAGAGGCACCATAGATCTGTCTCCATCAGGTGAGGACACAGCAAAAATGAAGCCGCCTGCAAGCCACAAAGAAGACCCTCACCAGAACCCAACCACACTGGCAATGTGATCGCAGGTGTCCAGCCTCCAAAACTGTGAGAAAATAAACTTTTGTTATTTAAGCCACCCAGTCTACAGTATTTTGTAACAGCAATTCAGCCAAATAATATAGGAAATCATAGTTTTTCAATACTAAAAATCATCATTGTGACCTATCTGAAATAAAATATGAAACAGAAATCTTTCTTGATACACTTAAAATATGATCACTTTTCATATATCTTATGAAGATCATGTCTACAACTCGCTATACCCTGAACCAAGAGAACCTAACTCGAGGCTCTATTGCATATTCAGTCCCTGAACTAAAAACTTTAAGAGACTCACCATTAAAAGTTGGTAGCTGACATCCTTGAAATTAACATTTAGAACTCAAACAGACATTTAATGGTCAAATACATATAATACTATAAGTAAACAAGCCTAATTTTCAAAGGTATAAAATTTCTAATTAAAAAGCCCTGACCTTGCCTCTTCTTTGCCTTAAGATTATGTAAAATTTCATTTTCATTATCTTGCCAATTTCCTACCTTCTCTTCTTACTCCCACTGAGATTTTCTTAAGCCTTTTCTTTTTATGTATTATGAATAAATTCAATGCAGTTGTCCGGGATTCATTCCAAGCAAAGAACAATGAAACTTTAGCTTTTGATTTTTATATTCATAAGTTGTTTTTGGAAAGGGACCATTTGAGAAACACTAGTAGTAATTGCCTGCTATGCAGAGTTGTGAAGCATCAGTACCCAGAATTGCAATTTACCAGAAAACAAAGCACCAGGAGCCCCCAAAATGCTTTCAGTCTAGTGCCAAGCCTAAAATTCACTTGCTGGAAGGAAAGGTTCCTTCCACTGGAAAAGACACATACAAATGAAGAAACCTTCTCTGTTTGGGGAATGGCTTAGTCATGGGGTCCAAAGTAAAATATTCCTGAGGGCGGGGGGTGGGGGTTTGGGGGGGGAGGTTATACTGCAATAACAAAGGATCTCAGAATCTTAGTTGCTTAGAAAAACAGTATATTTCCTGCTGATGGAATTTATTGTAGATAGACTGCATTTTCACACTTTGATGTTATAACAGAAACAAAGATGATGAAGCAGGCTCCATCTACATTTTTCTGATTATCATGGCACAGGGAAAAAAGAAATGGGGAACCACACATTGGCTCTTAAAGTTTATACTCAGAAGTGACATATATCATTTCTGTTCATTTTCATTGGCCAAGGTAAGTCACATCGCCAAGTGTGATAGCAGTGGGTCAGGGAAATGTAATTCTTCCCTTGGGAGGAGCTTCAAACATCTGGGGACAATAATATAACTTAACACAACACTTTCCTATATAACTGGATACTAAATTATGATATATTCATTAACAGATAACTGTAAGTTTTAATTTAATATACTTCTCTTTAATAATATTTAATATCCATTGTATTTTTGTCTCCATCTTAACTAACTATCCCATTTTAAAGATGAAGCTAGTGATGCTTAGTGAAGTTCACTTGTTCTGTGTTTCATAGCTAGCAATGAAGTAATTTACAAAGCTTTTGTAAATTGCCCTTATGCACACACTATCAGTAATCATTTGTTGGTTTTGTGCTTGAACTTATGCTCAAAGCTAGCTTATTGTTTTTTCTTTCTAAACTGGGTTACCTTAAGGTACAGCAACAGAAGTCCCTTGAAAGAAACACCAGCCTAGAACTCACAAGAGAGCAGCAGACCTGAGAACAGGGTGAAGAGAATGCAGCCGTGGTCTCAAATGCGTTCATCTCAGCAGACCGTCAAACAAAGACCCACTCACATAAACCACAAAGGGATCTAGGACAACAAGCTTAGCTTCTAAACTAAATTATTCCTGACATGTGAGTTCTGAACATTTAAAATTGAGCAGAACTCATTTTATCATTGCTAACACTTTTAATTTGTTCATTTGACTTTTCAGAAGAGTAAATAGAAGCAAGAGAGGAGAGGTGACAAATCTTGAGAGTCTTCTGAATTAATGATTTGATTCAATCTATCAGAAGCCTCCTGTCAGCTATAAAACCACCACAACAACCAAGGTTTTCTTTGTCAGTTAGAAGAGGCCCCACACAGCACGTGACTGGTGCTGCTGTGCCCTCACGGTGATAGCAGAGGTAGCACCCTGTGCACGCATGTAGAGCCGATGCCCAGAACTCAATGCATCAAGCCGATGAGCCACTCAGAAACCTGGGCAAGTGGTACTGAAATGCTTCCCATGAATAAGCCCGAAGGGAAATCCTTGGGCTTTTTGTTTCGTTGGGTTTGGTTTTGTTTAGAACAGATTAAAGTGCCCTATCTTTTTTCTTTTGACTTTATTTTATAAGACTTGTTCTGGCTGTGGAAAACAAGTCCTGGAGATTTTCTCAATGACAATCTTGAGAAAGAAAAACAGAGCTGGATAAATCCATCTCCCTGAATTCAACCTATACAACACTGCTACAGATACCAAAACAGAAATACAGATCAATGAAGGAGGAAAGAAAACCCAGAAATAAACCTATGTACCTGTGATAAATTAATCTACAGCAAAGGAGGCAAGACTATACAATGGAGGAAAGACAGTCTCTTCAATAAATGGTGCTGGGAAAACTGGACAGCTACATGAAAAAAATGAACTTAGAATATTCTTTAATGCCATACAAAAAAGTAAACACAAAATGGATTAAGACCTAAATAAAAGACCATATACTATAAATCTCTTAGAGGAAAACACAGGCAGAACACTCCCTGACATAAATGCAGCAGTATCTTTTTCAATCCATCTCCCAGAGTAATGGAAATAGTAACAAAATAAACACATGGAACCTAATTAAACTCAAAAGCTTTTGCACAGCAAAGGAAGCCGTAAACAAAAAGACAACCAATAGAATGGGAGAAAACATTTGCAAATGATGCAACCAACAAAGGATTAGGCTCCAAAATTTACAAACAGCTCATTCAACTAGATACCAAAAAAACAAGCGACCCAGTCAAAAATGGGCAGAAGACCTACATATACATTTCTCCAAAGAAGGTATACAGATGGTCAAGAGGCACATGAAAAGATATTCAACAACAGTAATTATTAGAGAAATGAAAATCAAAACTACAGTGAGATATCACCCCACACCAATAAGAATGGCTATCATCAAAAAATCTACAAACAATAAATGCTGGAGAGGGTGTAAAGAAACCAATTTACATTCGCACTTACACTACTGGTGGGAATGTAAACTAGTACAGTCACTAAGGAGAACAGTATGGAGGTTCCTTAAAAATCTAAAAACAGAGCTACCATATGATCCAGCAATTCCATTCTTGGGCATATGTCTGGACAAAAACTTGATTTGAAAATATACATGCACCCCAATATTCATTGTAGCATTATTTACAATAGCCAAGACATGGAATCAACCTAAATGTCCATCGGCAGAGGAATCAATAAATATCACGCTGCCATAAGAAAGAGTAAAGTAACGCCATTTGCAGCAACATGGATGCACTTATACATTATCACACTAAGTGAAGCAAATTAGACAGAGAAAGACAAATCGCATATGCTGTCTCTTGTATGTGGAATCTAAAAATGAAAAATGATACAAATGAACTTATCTACAAAACGGAAACAGACTTAGAGAATGAACTTAATGGTTATTGGGGGGAAGGGGAAGGTGAGGGATAGATTGGGAGTCTGGGATTGACAAGTTCACAGTGCTATATTTAAAACAGATGATGGACATGGACCCACTGTATAGCACAGAGAACTCTGCTCAATATTCTGTAATGACCTAAATGGAAAAAGAATTTGAAAAAGAATTAAAAAAAAAGAAAATACATTTACTGTAATTCCTGAGATTTCTTTATTCTAACACCGATTGCTGACAAATATAAGATTCCTTTTCCAAAGCTAATCTTACCTATAGATGCAAGTAAACTTTTTTAAAAAATATTTAAGCTATTCTGAATATTTTCTTTATAAGGAAAGATGTGATCAACAATAGAAATGACTCATTATAAATAGAATGATTAAAATATCTCCTTTGGTTTTTTAGAAGTTTTTATGACAGTATTTTCATAGAATGTGAATTGTTGAGTTCTTGATATTACATCACACTTATTACCATGAACAAACATTTTCAGTTCAGTTCAGTCGCTCAGTCATGTCTGACTCTTTGGTACCCCATGGACCGCAGCAAGCCAGACCTCCCTGTCCAACACCAACTCCTGGAGTTCACCCAAACCCATGTCTATTGAGTTGGTGATGCCATCCAACCATCTCCTCCTCTGTTGTCCCCTTCTCCTCCTGCCCTCAATCTTTCCCAGCATCAGGGTCTTTTCCAATGAATCAGCTCTTCGCATCAGATGGTCAAAGGATTGGAGTTTCAGCTTCAGCATCAGTCCTTCCAATGAACACCCAGGACTGATCTCCTTCAGGATGGACTGGTTGGATGTCCTTGCAGTCCAAGGGACTCTCAGGAGTCTTCTCCAACACCACAGTTCAAAAGCATCAATTCTTTGGCATTCAGCTTTCTTCATTGTCCAACTCTCACATCCATACATGACCACTGGAAAAACCATAGCCTTGACTAGATGGACCTTTGTTGACAAAGTAATGTCTCTGCTTTTTAATATGAAGAAACTAATAACAATGAGAATGCTCAGAGACAATATTCATTTTTAATTTGCTGGTGTATGACATCCATTCAAATATATGAAATACTTGTTTTAATCAACAGAAGACTTGTATTTGTGTGGCTGGATATCACTGACAGAAAGAGATACAAAATGCTTTTCAACTGAGTTCTTTACATAAAGATTCAAAAACAATATAGTGTCTTTAGGGGAATTCAGTAATTTAAAAAAATATTTTATATGTAAATATTCTTGTGAATTTTCCATACTTATTTCGACAATTCTATGTAGCAGTAGTACAACATTGGGCTTCCAAGGGGTGCTAGTGGTAATCAATGCAGAAGACATAAAAGACCTGGGTTTAATCCCTGGGTTGGGAAGATCCCCTGGAGAAGGGCATGGCAACCCACCCCAGTATTCTTGCCTGGAGAATTCTATGGACAGAGGAGTCTGGTGGGCTACAGTCCATGGGGTCGCAAAGAGTTGGACATGACTGAAATGACTTAGCACGTATGCACACAGTACAAGATTAAACTAATGGGTAAAACAAAAATTTTAATACCTCCAGATTTCAAATATTTTGTTTCATTTTTGACTTTGACTCAGAAACCATGATCACTACTACTAAAAATAAGCACAATACATTTAAAGGAGAAAAAAAAAAAAGATCGATTATAGATGATAGTTGCAGCTACAACTTATGACCAAAGAGTTACTTGATATGCAAAATTCTTTGAAAAATTTTTACAGACTTTGAGTCCCTAAGCAGGTCAAAGGAAAAGTCATCATGTTCCTTCTTTCTTCAAAACACAAAAGCAAGGCCACATTATAATTGTTTTCTTTAAGTAAAACTTAGGATTCAGAATTATCTCAGGATTGATGATAAATTTATTTAAGAAATTATTTGACAGTTCTGACTAACTTTTAGTAGGTCTAGTTTGGGTTTTAATGAAAATGGGCTTCCCTGGTGGCTCAGCTGGTAAAAAAATCTGCCTGCAATGTAGGAGACCTGGGTTTGATCCCTGGGTTGGGAAGATCCCCTGGAGAAGGGAAAGGCTACCCTCTCCAGTATTTGGGCCTGAAGAATTCCATGGACTGTATGGTCCATGGGGTGGCAAAGAGTTGGACACGACTGAGCGACTGTCACTTCATTTCACTTCATTTCACTTACCCCTAAAATAAGTCAACTCTAAGAGAAATCCAATACTTCTTAATTTTTGAAAAATGTTCAAGTCGCCACTTTTGCAAATAAATGTTCTTGATATACTTGAACTTCCATCTCTTCTGAAATGAAATAGGCATTTCCTACATGGTTGATCACAAGAAACACAACAGTAACTAAGAGGAAGACAAAGAGAAGGTCACTACAGAAACAATTAAATCAGAAAAGTCCGAATGGCTGCAGCAACCTCGGAGAGCAGAGGACTGTGTGCATACACAGAGGACTCATTCACTAACAGCACGATGACAGACGACTTTTCTATAACATCTTGTGGCATCAAGAGTTACGCATCAAGACTTTGATTTTCCAGCTGCCCCACTACCCAAACAGGCACACACCTACACATCCTCACACTGTTGCGCTCACCAAAGCCAGCAATTTCAGGTTCACCGTCTACTTAAATACAGAGCAAATGCTCCCTAGGTGTTGCCCTGATACTTTTAATAATGGCTTTATCATAGGTCACTAGTGAGAAAGATTCTGAAATAGGTTCTTTTTTATAGATTCGTATTTTATGACTATGAAACTCATCTCTGCTGTAAAAATACTGAAGAAAGTAATGCATTTTGCAAGTGAAGCTGCAAACTTGCAAAAATTAATGAACCAAACAAGCAAATAGTTTAACTGTCTGGAATTACTGAAACTAGATTCTAAAAACTTACGGTATCTAGGTTCATATACCACTCATGGTGAAATAATTCATGCTACTTGCTAATATCTTGATTTCTAGAGCTTTTTAATTGCTAAAACCATTTCACCAAAGTGAGCGGTGCACTTTCCAAGAAAATAAGACAAAAACATAATGATTTTGGAAGAGGTGAACAAAATAGAATCAGAGAACAAGTTCCTCTTTCAGTATAAGACAGTACACACCTGAGTCTAGCTCCCTTGTTTCCAGTGGAAAACTGTTATTAACAGTCCACATCCTGCTTCCCCGGAGTTTTACTTTCCCTTTTGTATCATGCAGGACTTGGACACATCCTGGAAAGGTTTATGGAAGCATCGACCCCACTAGAAGTTTCTTGTATTTGTTGCAGTTTTGTGACTGGGCAAAGATACGGTCTTAGGAAGGTGGCAGAGATGTTGGTATGCCTGGCTGTCATTGAAAGGCATGGTATTGTCAGGTGGGAACCCAAGGAAGAGGTAGGATTAATGAGGATGTGTAAAACAGCCCTGGACTAAAAGGCTCCCTCTGGGTTTCAGTGCAGTGCCTACTGTGGCCTCACTAAGGCCTCTTTTATTACTTAGCTGCTATAAAACACAATACATAGAGAGGGAGTCAGTGAATGGAGCGTGCCGCCCGGTTCACCTAAATCCTCTAATCCTCCTGAGCTAATATCTAGTTCTCAGGGTAACTTTGTCTTAACAATAAGTAACTGTTACATACAGTACATGATGTTTGATATTTAGGGGATTTTAAAATGAATTAGCCACAATCCTGCCCTTGAAAATTTTTTGATGTGGGAATCTGAGAGGAGGTGAAAAAGAAACATTTCCACAGCATTCTACAATTTACAAAGCAGAAAAGTTCAAGTGAATCCTTTTATTTAAGCCTCACAACAACCTTGTAAAATACCTCATGGATTATTCATTACATTTTATTGCTGATTCAAAGAGGTTCAAAGAGGCTAAGAGAATTGCCCAGCATTTTAAAAGTAAAGAAGAACCAGAAGTATGGTCCAAGTTATCTAAAATTAGAATTAAAACTTGACCATTGCTTTTTTTTTTTTTTTTTTACAATATGTAACACATGTATATGTGTGTAGTTAAGATACAATTTTTCTATCTTTCCATGGAAATATTCCCCAAAACATAGCGATTCCAAAGTTCTATATAAGAAAAACCAGACTTAATCTAAAATATTCCATACCGTAAAAGGGATTTTGTCTTACCATGGCGGGGGGGGGGGGGGGGGGGTTGGTTAGAAACAGAACTTGTCACTCATTCCTCATAGAATGCTGTTAGATAAGATAACTAGGTCTCAGTGATTAATACTCTCCTAATATTCTGAATATCCCTTTTTTCAGCAAATAAAGACTATATAAACAGCCACTGATTCCTTTGGGAATGATTGGAATGGGAGGCAGAGGGATCTGAGGAAGACGATTTATAACACAATATTGTGACAATATTGCAGTGTCTTTCTTTTCAGGGAATCCATATCTCTCTACTCTCTCATTTTTCTTTTTTACTTATATCAGGTCTCTGTCATCCAAATATAGAGTTCCATTTTTTGACACACATGTTAAGAAAGAGTCAATATGTTGTTCTTGTAGATGTTTTTGAGTCCTAGGGACAGTGTGATTCTTATGGATCAAAACATTTCAATCCATGCCTTGGTCCTGTTACCTATTATAGCATTTATATGTACTTTATGCCTGATGCTGAAGAGCTACCACACAGCTCTGCATTTCTAAGATTTCATCATCCCACTGAAATCAGGCATCCATTTCAATCATGGCATCTTCCACTGCCATCTCCAGCTTTAGGAAGGAAGTTATAGCAGATCTTCCCAAGGAAACAGATGCTCTCTTGCCAATGTGTGGTAGATGTGGTAGTTCAGTCACTAAGTCATGCCTGATTGTTCGTGACCCCATGGACTGCAGTGAACCAGGTTTCCCTGTCTTTCACTATCTCCTGGAGTTTGCTCAGAGTCAAGTCCACTCAGTCAGTGATGCCATCCAACCATCTCACCCTCTGTCATCCCCTTCTCCTCTTGCCCTCAATCTTTCCCAGCATCAGGGTCTTTTCCAATGAGTTGACTCTTTGCATCAGGTAGCCAGAGTGTTGGGACTTCAGCTTCAGCATCAGTCGTTCCAATGAATATTCAGGACTGATTTCCTTTAGGATTGACTGGTAGGATCTCCTTGCAGTCCAAGGGACTCTCAAGAGTCTTCTCCAACACCACAGTTCAAGAATGTCAATTCTTCAGCACTCAGCCTTCTTTATGGTCCAACTCTCACATCCATACATGATTACTGGAAAAACCATAGCTTTGACTAGATGGACCTTTGTCAGTAAAGTAATGTCTCTGTTTTTTAATATGCTGTCTAGGTTTGTCATAGCTTTTCTTCCAAGGAGCAAGTGTCTTTTAATTTCATGGCTGCAATCACCATCTGCAGTGATTTTGGAGCCCAAGAAAATAAAACCTGTCATTGTTTTCAATTTTCCCTCAACCTATTTGCCATGAAGTGATGGGACCAGATATCATGATCTTAGTTTTTTGAATACTGAGTTTTAAGTCAGCATTTTCACTCTCCTCTTTCACACTCAAGAGGCTCTTTAGTTTCTCTTCACTTTCTGCCATTAGAGTAGTATTATCTGCGTATCTGAGGTTACTGATATTTCCCCTGGCTCTTGATCCCAGCTGGTGAGTCATCCAGTCTGGCATTTAGCATGATGTACTCTGCATATAAGTCAAATAATCAGGGTGACAATATACAGCTTTGACATATGCCTTTCCCTGTTTGGAACCAGTCCATTGTTCTATGTCTGGTTCTGTCACTTCTTGACCTGCATACAGGTTTCTCAGGAGACAGGTAAGGTGGTCTGGTATTCCCATTTCTTTAAGAATTTTCCAGTATTTTTGGAAATTTCCTGGAGTACATAGCGATATAGTGGATTTTTAACACATGATAAATTCTCTATGTTTCAGCTCCTCTAGCTGTAAATCAAGATAAATTAGATTATGCCATACTAACATACTGTCAAATCTTAGTGCTTGTACATAATAGATGCTTGCGTTTTACCTATACTACTTGTTCATTGCAGGTCAGCAAGGGGGTTCTGTTACTGGAGATACTCAGTGAATCAAGCTGATGAAACAGCCACCATCTCAAACACTGTCTGCCAATGTAGCAGAGGGAAGAGATGCTCTGGAAGTGTGGCATTATTAACAATTAAATGCTCTAGCTTGTAAATGATATATGCCATGTTCTCTCACGGCTTATTGAACAGACTTACATACCTTCAACCAACTAACAAGGTGATCTGGAACACAATTGTGTGATGTTCTCAGTAGAAAATTTGAAATATTTGCTGACAAGCATTACTGTCTACCACATTATTACTCTAGGGAAGCCTGGTATCCCACTTCAATTTAATGAAGAGAACCACTGAGATTTCTGTTCACCTAGCAAGAAGATTTTCAATGCTGATCTCAGATGCTGAAGCTATCACACTGAATCCACATCCCTTGTAATTATACCTACATACATCAATCCAAGCCACACTAACAAATTTCTTCCTTATTAATCAGCACTCTTGGAATTCATTCCCACATATATTACTAAGGGTCTACCACATTAAATTATCAAGATTTTAAAATTCTTTTTGATGTGCAGCTATTTTCTTCGGCTTCCAACTTTTAAATTATTTTTTCTAACACAGGATAGAATCTGACTCTGATATGGATCTGATGGCAATGAGAGGTGGACATGAAGAGAAACCGTATCCTTCATAGGTTAACTGCCTCTGGGAAAGTCCTTGAAGGATCTTTCCAGCAAGACAGCACTACCTTCATCTGTGAAGGGACTACTGATGGCAAGGAAGCTCATTGAGAACCCAGGTTCATACAAACTACCAATTGTCCCTAACTCTTGCTTAAAGCCACTCTCTCCTAATCATTGTCCTAAATTTCACACAGAGATCTAGTGAAGCTATGAATTCAAACTGTGTTGGAATTAAGTAAACTGCAAGATCAGATTCAGTTTTGTTTTTAACTACATCAACTCTGACACTGTAAGAAATTCTTACAACAGCCAAAAAAGTAAGTCTCATGTCCTCAGACCATACCATAAGACCCAAACTAAAAATTTAGAACATTTTATTTTCTTTCTTTAAGCTGTTCATTACTTCTGGAATTAGTCATTGATCCACAGACATAGGAGTATCCCTTAGTCCCATCAAAATGGCTTATGAAAGCTGCTAAATAATGTGTCAAAGTTTGCCTTAAGCAGTCCCTTGTCTCCAGACAATCTCAAGTAATTATTTAAAAGATAGTTTTTCTACTTATATAATTGACCACCAGTATCTCATATTCCACCAGCTTATTGTTGCCTTCAAGTCCAATCTTGTGAGATAATAATACAGATTCCAAACTTTGTAAATCTGTTTATGGGAATAGGTTTCAATGCAGGAAAGAGAAATTGGTCTAGGTATTTCACACACACACACATACAAAAAGGAATCGGGTACTTAAGATTTTACTGGAATTGATGGAAGAGTGGAAGTCATGAGACTATCACCAGACTGCAAGGCCATGCCATGCAACTATTATCCAAATATTAGAAAACTGTTACTGCTCTTCTGAAGTCAGGAAACATCTGAAAACTGGTGTTGCTTATCGCAGCTGCCTACTGCACCAGAGAGGGGTATGTGAAGTCTGGCCTCAGAAAAACCTGTGTCTGCTAGAACCTATTCATGAAGCACCATCACCACAAAATAAAAAGCATCCACCGAACCCACTTTCCAGATTTCATGCAAGGGCATTCATTTGGAATTCCTGCATGATAAGATGGTATTAAAATAGATTGTTAAAAAAGATTCTAATTTGCTCTTTCTTTCTAAGTTAATCTCCTTTTTTTTTTAAACTGGTACTTGAGAAATTGATTCCAAAGTAAACAAATGAGTTGAGAAAATCTATGAAAAACAACAATAATAATAATAAAAGAAACATATGCTCAGAAATAAAAATGCATTGTGAATCTTTATTAGCACACACTGTGGTAATGATATAAGTCTTGTGGGAAAGATCAGTAGGAAAGAACAATCATCCACAAAAAAATGGTGTATATATAATAATGTAGTAGGAGATGACAATGGCTTCACAAAACAGTGATAAAAGGAACATTGCTCAAGCTACTGAAACAAACTTTAGCTATTACAGCAAAAATAAAAGGGCAAATTTTGAGCTGTTACTTCAGACCCAATATTCTCTAAATATGTAAAGGTACAAGCCAATAAAAATAAAAATTGTACACGTAAACACAATTTTCATGAATGAACTTCCTATGAATAAACAATCTTCTATTGCTCAGTCATCAGCCAAGATCTGTTATATTAGATTTCATCCATCATCCATGGGAAGCCTCATGTTTTCTAGGGGTAGGGGGTGAGGGAAGGAATAGGTATTAAATACTTGGACACAAGACTGTTGCAGTCTTCTAAGAATCATCCTCAACTAACATTGAGGAAAATTTTGCTTCTATTAAAAAAAAAAGTTAAGTATCCTTATTAAGGGCTCTGAAATTCAAGCCCAAGTCTATTTCTTTAAGATTATAATAAATAAACTGATTAGAGGGAAAAAGCTTCCTATAGAAAGGAGAGCAGTGGAAATATCTTACATGAAAGTGGGTTTAAAAGTGTTTAAGGAACTATAGTAAGTAGGTCATGCATATTGTTGAATGAATGAATATAGTCCCCTGAAACAATGAGGTTATCCTGTAGTAACATTAAGCTAATGATAGTTTGAGTTCTTGAGTTCTTGATACATTTTCTTTGGTACAGTTGATATTTTTTAAAAAGTAAAAAACAAAGTCATCTTTTTCTATTTTTCTTTGCTTCAACTTTTGGTCTATAAATTATTTTGAAGGTAAGATCAAACCCTAGTTTGCTCTGCCTTATACTGCTGTGCCATCATACTCTGCGTTCCTTCCACAATTTCAATCCATTTCCCGCTGCTTGTCAGCACTCAGTCCTCCAGAATGAGCCAAAACTCCTAACTGCATGTGTCTGCCACTTTCTCAGCTCTACATTTCCTTGACCCCCTGCTAACTTCCCAGTCTTGCCACCAACCAGGGAGTTGGTGAGATCACTGCCTCCAAAGAAAGTCAAAGGAAGAGGAGGGAAAGAAAAAACCAAAGAGGAGTAATTATTTTAAACTGCAAAATATAGAATGCTAATACTGAAAGAAGCCTGAAAGTCATCTAAAATATGCTCTTCAGATAAACTGAGATTCAGAGAAGCAGAATGATCTGCTCTCACTCACTCATGGAGAGTTCAGAGTATAAACAAAGTCTCTTGAACTTTTAGAGCTTTTCCCTCAGCAGATGATGTGTATACCCTGTTCTCACTTCATCTCATAATCATTAAAATAAAAAATGCTTAATTATTTTATATTAAATAAATTAAATGTTGAGAGGAATGACAAATAGTGTTCTCATAGAGCCACAAAGCATTTCTTCATTATTGCATTAATACTCACAAGTAATTATATACTATATACATCTTTCTCATATACAAAAAAATAAAAAATTTTAAACAAATTGCTACTTTTTAAAAACTAATTTATTCTAATTGTCACCCTTTAATTTCAACCATGGGTCTATAGTCAGAGCTGTAAAACAGTAGAATGTTAGAATTTGATTAAGATTATGTAAGAACTAATAAAGTAATATGTACTTTATGACTCAAACATGTCATTTGCTCTAAAGCTGTACTATTCAAAAATAAATACACAAGCCACATATGTGTCTGTAACCACATTTTAAAAATGCAAAGGAAGCAGATGGAATTAATTATTTATAAATTACTATAATTGAATGTGTTCTTTCAAAATTCATGTTGAAACTTCATCCTCAATGTGATGGTATTTATGAGGTGGAGCCATTGGGAGGTGATTAGGTCATGAGGGCAGAATCCTCATGAATGAGATTAGTGCCCTTAGAGATCTTTTTTTTCCCCTTGTGGATCTTAGTTCCCCAACAAGGGATCAAACCTGTGTCTCCTTCATTACAAAGGTGGAGTCATTTGGACCATCAGGAAAGCCCCTCGTGGAGTCTCTCTTAGACTCCAGAGAGCTCCCGCGCCCCTCCACCACTCAAGGACACAGGGTACGGGAACTGAGCCCTCACTGAACACCGGATCTACCGGCACCTTGGTCTTTAACTTCCCAACCTTCATTACCAACAGAAATAGGTATCTGTTGCTTAAGCCACCCAGTTTATGGTGTTTTTTTTGGCAGCCTTAACAGACTAAGATATATATATACACATACACACACACACACACATATACATATATATATATGTACTAAAATATATGTGAAATATCATATCAATATGGAATCAGTAAAAAATAAGTTCTTAATGAGCAATTGTACAATTTCATGCTAATAAATCTTCAGAAGCCTTGTGTGATTTCACACGTAAAACCTCAGCTGGGTCCAGCCGCCTCGCAAGCATCTCATTGTCACATGTGGCCAGTGCACCACATTTGCCGTACATCTCTAAGGCAAAAATGAATATTCAAGAAGTTCCAACCTTTGAGTACTTGGCAAATAAACTTTATAAAACTTTCCAGTATCCATAAAAGGACAGTCATGCTTTTTTAGGTAAAAAATAGGGTTTATTAATTTATTCAATAAACCACAGGATCAAATATGACCAGAAATAAGTAATGCTCTTGACAAAAATGAGGGAGGTTTTTTCCAGACCAAGGGGAGATTTAGTGATGATTGCCTAAAGTGTCCATTATATTTCATTAATATTCTCTAATTATGGTCACATCTTCTTATCAATTCCATCTTTACTTTTAGAAACCAGGAGAGACTCAAAGTACTATGAAACATTATTTTCATGTTTTGGTCTTACATCAAAATGTATGTAATATCAACAAAGTAGTTTAGTACTTCTCAGGAGTATTTTTCCTGTGTGAACATTTCCTCACTGTATTCATGACCCCATTTACTTTATTTTTGCATTTTTATCCTAGCTTTTTCTTTCACCCTAAAAGTTTCTTTCCTAAGGATATTTAAGGACAGGATCAAAAAATGGTTTACTTCTGCAGCATGCATGCATGATCATTCATATCCAATTTTCAATGACCCCATGGACTGTAGCCTGCCAGGCTCCTCTGTCCATGGAATTTCCCAGGCAAGAACACTGGAGATTTGCCATTTCCTTTTCCAGGGGATCTACCCACCCCAGGGATGGAACCCACTCTCTTGCATTGCAGTAGGATTCTTTATTGCTGAGCCATAAGGGAAATCCATATTTCTGCAGATGATACTTCAAATCAGTACCCTAATAGACAGAAATTACTATCATAGGGATAATCCACAAAAAATGTCAAGTATGTGGCTCATGGTACAAACATCAAAGAGTAGAATAAAAGACAGTTGACTTCCTAGTCATTTCCCACACAAACAATTGCTTATAAAAACTGTAGAAAATGGTAGGTATGTATTCAATGACCATGTTTTATGGAATTTTCAGGGGCAATATTCTAGAGCCCATCTTTTTTGAGAACTAGTTTCCTTGACCAAGTCCTAGAAGTGGGCATGATACCCAGCTCTGGCCAAGGACTTCTCTACCCTTTCACCATAAGGATTGATTTTTTTAAAGATAGGCATGTAATCAAAGTATTTTTCTTCTGGATCATCAGGAAAGACACTTCCTAATTCTCCCACTGCATGTGAGAACAGTGTGCAGTGGGCTGTTTGCAGCACTGTACTCTGGATGCATAGAGATGAAAAAGTCATTTTAAGTAAGTAAGTAAGTGTTAGTCGCTCAGTTCCCCCATGGACTGCAGCCCACCAGGCTCCTCTGTCCATGAGATCTTCCAGGCAAGGATACTGAAGTGGGCTGCCATTTCCTTCCCCAGGGGATCTTCCCAACCCAGGGATAGAACCCAGGTCTCCTGCACTGCAGGCAGATTCTTTACCGACTGAGATACAAGGGAAGCCCAAAAGTCATTTTAGAAAGGAGAAAATGAGGCTAAAACATAAGAAAAAGTGTCATGAGAAAGAGTGGAAAATCTTAGTAATTTTGAGTTAATCAAAGATTTCTTAAACACCAAAAGTACAATATAAAAAAAAAACCCTGATAAATTGGCCCTCTTTAAAATTAAGAATTTATGCTATTAAAAGGTAGTATAAAAAAATGAAAAATAGGAAGAAAACATTTGCAAATCACATATCTAAAAGAGATCTGTATCCAGAAATACTTTTAAACTACTAAAATTTAACAAAGAAGAAATAAAGATAAAATAAAAAGTAGGGCACAAGATTTGAAATATAATTTACCAAAAAATGAAGATATGCAGATGGCACATAACCACATAAAAAAGATGCTGAACATCATTACACATTATAGAAAAGCAAATTAAAGCCACAATGAGATACTACTCATGAGTAGTATTAAAATAATTAAATTCTAGTATTAAAATATTTAAATTTTAATATTAAAATATTTAAAATTTAAAGATGGCTCATACAAAGTGATAGCAAAGATGTGGAATTCTCATATACTGCTGGCGGGAAAGTAAAATGGCATATTTTTTGGCAAACACTCTGATAGTCTCTTGAAAATTAAACATACAACCTACAAACCATTCCACTCCTAGGAATTTAGTCAAAGTAACAAAAGAACACAGTTGGCACTTCTTAACCATGAGCCCCTCATCCTTAAGGTCAGTTCAGTCACTCAGTCATGTCTGACACTTTGTGACCCCATGGACTGCAGCACGCCAGGCCTCCCTGTCCATCACCAACTCCCAGAGTTTACTAAAACTCATGTCCATTGAGTCAGTGATGCCATCCAATCATCTCATCCTGTGATCACACCATTGTGATTATCTGGGTCGTGAAGATCTTTTTTTTTTTTTTTTTACAGTTCTTCTGCGTATTCTTGCCACCTCTTCTCAATATCTTCTGCTTCTGTTAGGTCCATACAATTTCTGTCCTTTATCGAACCCATCTATGCCTGAAATTGTTCCCTTGGTATCTCTAATTTTCTTGAAGAGATATCTAGTCTTTCCCATTCTGTTGTTTTCCTCTATTTCTTTGCATTAATCCCTGAGGAAGGCTTTCTTATCTCTCCTGGCTATTCTTTGGAACTCTGCATTCAAAGGGGAATATCTTTCCTTTCCTCCTTTGCTTTTCTCTTCTCTTATTTTCACAGCTATTTGTAAGGCCTCCTCAGACAACCATTTTGCCTTTTTGCATTTCTTTTCCATGGGGATGGCCTTGATCCCTGTCTCCTGAACAATGTCATGAACTACTGTCCATAGTTCATCAGGCTCTCTGTCTATCAGATCTAGTCCCTTAAATCTATTCCTCACTTCCACTGTATAGTCATAAGGAATCTGATTTAGGTTATACTGAGTGATCTAGTTGTTTTCCCTACTTTCTTCAGTTTAAGTTTGAATTTGGCAATAAGGAGTTCATGATCTGAGCCACAGTCCTCTCCTGGTCTTATTTTTGCTGACTGTATAGAGCTTCTCCACATTTGGCTGCAAAGAATGCAATCAATCTGATTTCAGTGTTGACCATCTGTTGATGTCCATGTGTAGAGTCTTCTCTTGAGTTGTTGGAAAAGGGTGTTTGCTATGACCAGTGCGTTCTCTTGGCAAAACTCTATTAGCCTTTGCCCTACTTCATTCCATACTCCAAGGCAAAATTTGCCTGTTACTCAAGGTGTTTCTTGACTTCCTACTTTTGCATTCCAGTGCCCTATAATGAAAAGGACATCTTTTTTGGGTGTTAGTTCTAAAAGGTCTTGTAGGTCTTCATAGAACGTTCAACTTCAGCTTCTTCAGCATTACTGGTTGGGGCATAGGCTTGGATTACCATGATATTGAATGGTTTGCCTTGGAAATGAACAGAGATCATTCTGTCGTTTTTGAGATTTCATCCAAGTACTGCATTTCAGACTCTTATGTTGAATGTGATGGATACTCCATTTCTTCTAAGGGATTCCTGCCCACAGTAGTAGATATAATTGTCATCTCAGTTAAATTCACCCATTCCAGTCCATTTTAGTTCACTGATTCCTAGAATGTCGACATTCACTCTTACCATCTCCTGTTTAACTACTTCCAATTTGCCTTGATTCATGGACCTAACATTCCAGGTTCCTATTGTCAAGCGAGTGCATGCTCCTCAGTTCTTTGTCTTGTCACAACAAAAATCTGGAGTGATGGACATTAAAGCCCCATTGGCGGGTCACAGCTCTCGGAGGACAGACTATGTTACAGCTCTTAAATAAATCAGTGTTACAGCTCAGTGTTACAGCTCTATTTACTTACATAAAAGCAGGAAAATCCACCTTTGAGGTGTGAGGGCATGTGGATCCAAAGATGTGAAGAGAAGAGCGCCCCATCGCGTGGGGGGAGGGGGGGCGGAGAGTGTGCGTGTGCACGCGCAAGCGAGCTTTGGCTCTTCTTTTTGTATGTTTTTTCCTTCCCCCTGGGCCTGTCCTATGCAAATTGGGCTTAGGCAGGAGCGCTGTTCTACCTGAAGTCCTCACTCTGGTCCTTGGACCTTCCTTTGACCTTCTTCTGTTCTATTTTCCCGGACTTTTCCTTTCCTTGTCTTTTAGCCACCGCCATTTTGGACTCCTTTTCCCTATTCTACCTACCTAACACTATGCAATATTGCTCTTTACAGCATCGGACCTTGCTTCTATCACCAGTCACATCCACAACTGGATGTTGTTTTTGCTTTGGCTCCATCCCTTCATTCTTTCTGGAGTTATTTCTTCACTGATCTCCAGTAGCATATTGGGTACCTACCGACTTGGGGCGTTCCTTTTTCAGTATCCTATCATTTTGCCTTTTCATACTGTTCATGGGGTTCTCAAGGCAAGAATACTGAAGTGGTTTGCCATTCCCTTCTCCAGTGGACCACATTCTGTCAGACGTCTCCACCATGACCTGACCATCTTGGGTGGCCCCACACAGCATGGCTTAGTTTCAGTGAGTTAGACACGACTGTGGTCCTGTGATCAGATTGGCTAGTTTTCTGTGATTATGTTTTTAGTGTGTCTGCCCTCTGATGCCCTCTCGCAACACCTACCATCTTACTTGGGTTTCTCTTACCTCGGACATGGGGTATCTCTTCACGGTTGCTCCAACAAAGCGCAGCCACTGCTCCGCCTTCAACAGGGTTCAAATCCAGTTAAATTCTCCTTTCATCTAAACAGCTGCTATCTCTTTTTTTGTACTTCTTTGCCTCAACTATAATAAGGCAGTGGTCTAAATTTGCATAACAATTGAACCCTATCCCAAGAAGTTGAAGTGTGTTCTAGCCAAATGCAGATTAAATTGGCTAAGTAAAAATGCACTTCAAATTGCTATACTCTGCTTTAATAATGAAGTAGAACTCTTAGAAACAACTAAAAAGCAAGTTCTTCAATTTATAAGCTCTTCCTATTATACTGAAACATAGTATGAAGCTTTGAAAACATCTGCAGAGAGAAAACAGGATCAACAACGCTCCAGCTGTGGCCTCACTACTTAATAATTGTGCTTTTAGCTGACTTCACTACTCATCTCCTAATTATGCACATTATTAGAGGGTTCGGAGAAAGGGCGCTATCTCTAATCCATTGATCCATCAAGTCTACCTTTTAAAAAGTGAGGAGGGGAAGGCTTTACCACCAGCGATTTCAATCAACTTTCCATGAAGTGCAACTCTGTAGTCTGGCTGGAACTTCTGTTTTAGAATTCAAGTGCTCACAGTACAGATCATAATATGACTGAATTCAAAAGAAACCCAGAAATCTCAGTTTATCTAGTAAGGATAAAGAAGGCACTCTCAACATCTCCCATTCACATTTTGCTTTATTTTATTAACTGCTTACTTTAATATTCACAGAACATAAGAAGATTGCCTTTTTCTCATTTTCAATGCTGTCCTAAACTGGTAAGGCTCTTGTAGGATGAAATAACCAGGCTCACACTGGTTCTTCAGCTGAAGGTCAAAGGGTGTGCTAAAGTCACCTCCCAAGATAAATACACAAACACTTGTAGGCTGAACAAGTTTGGGCTTAATTCTTGCCATTCACAAATTCATTGTTCTCTTGGGGTATATTTCATAGAACTACAAAGGATGAGAAATTTTACCTCAGAGAATTCTGTTTATAAGGAGTTATTCACATCTAATAATCTCAGAAGATATGAGCACAGCTGCGTTGAAAACTACCTATTAATTGTTAATCCTATGAGAAAAAATTAGACAATTATTTTTGAAACATGCCTCACATAATAAAAATTAGACTCCCACAAGTAATTCAACTTCTACTTATTAATTATAAAATCAGTAATTACTAAATTTCCAGCAGTAAAAAATAAACCATTCATCACTGCAGAAGTGCTGAGTTTTACAAGAGATGATCAGGAATATTCTACTAGCTTTAGAGCTTTTCCCAATATATATACACAGCTCGTTAACATACTCAACATTTTCGGTGCAACTTAAGGCTTGTTTCTCTTTTCTCATATAGTAGTTAAGATTGTATTTCACATTAAGAAATCATTGATTATGAGTTTAGCATATTACTTTTTCTAACAAGTCCATTTCGCTTTTTGAAATAAGTCTTTCTCAGGACATAATAAGTTTGATTCCAAATTTTCATCATTGAGTAATTTTGAAAGCATTCCAACTTAAAAAAAAGTCTTATGACTAAACTCCAATAGTCCATAGATTTTAGCCAAAAGTATAGCACTCAAAAAGAAAAAAATGGAAGAGAGAGTGCTTATCTTTACAAATGATTATATATGCCTTATAACAATATTTCTTTTAAAAATTAAGTATTTTAACAAGATAGTTATTTACATGTTGCTTAGAACACAAGTCCCCTTAGTGAGCCAAAGCACATAAATAACAGAACATTTTGGTTACTCCACCAGTTAAAGATATCTTGAAAATATACAAAAGTAAAACAAACTTAAATGAGCCACAGGAACATTCAGGCCCTTATCACCTCATAATAGCAGTATTAAAGCTGGGAGCCCTCTGTAGTTATATTTTTCAAGTCCTTCTGGTTATCTAAGTCACTGTTTGCATTGCTTTCTAGAGGGCAACTTTCACCCTGTCTCTTTTCCATTCAAAATCCTATAGTTGTTCCTCAATTTTTTCTAAATAAAATACTAATGTCAAAGTCTGACACTTACGGCCCTGAGTAACCTGTTCCAACCTGAACTCTAGCTCTACAATGTTCATTGGCATCATTTCCAGCATAGTTTAGAAGCAAAACAACCTTTCCCTCCCACCGCCTCTATCCTGGGGGCATATTAAGAAAGAAGATTTGAGAATTACTTCTCTTCTTTTCACACCCTCATTTACTCGCTTCTGAGGAAGCACAGTGACATATCTAATTGACAATTTAGAATCTCCATGCAGGAGAATCTGCAAGTTTTCCTGTCCTTTCCTACTGTTAGGCAAGAAGTTAGCTGAGAGGAACAAGAGTCAGCTCCTTCAGCTAAACACCCAATGTCTGCCTAGTCCCACAAAGCAGTTTACCAGCCTGGCCCCCAATACGCCCCATCAGCACTCCAAAATAGTCAAGGGGCCGGAGAAGACCTCACCAGGCGACTGGCGACTTGCCCTTTGCTAGCACATGCTCACACATCACACTAAAGTAATCTTTGGCAGCTATTGGACTCATTAACTGCTCATAAATATTCCACTAATACATACATCTAATTATAACAGACTGAATTATGGGAAGGGCCTCTGCAGTAGAGCATCTTGTTATATAACCTGCAGCTGTCAATCAAGACTGTCAATTAACAGCCCCCTGGATTATGCAAATGACCTTGCCTTAAAAACTCTGTACCCCAGCCCACTAGAGGCACTGCCTCTCTCAGCGTGGTCCACCTCGCTCTTCAATTGTTTCCTCTGCTCTTTCTTCGTGTGTGCTCAGTAGCTCAGCTGTATCCACCTCTTGCCAACCTGTCCTTTCTTCCCTCATCATTAGTAAACTTTCTCACAACAGGTAAGAGCTCATTTTCTGCTCTGCATCCTTACCAAGAACAGAGGCCTGTGGGAGCAGGGTTCCCCAGACTCGCTTCCCCTAATACCGCCAACAGTACATGAACTGAGCAGTCTCTGCTTTGTCAGACCATCAAGGTAACAATTGGACAAAGGCAAATTAAACTCCTGGGATAATTATTAGATGCCCATTTGGTTGTTTCTCCTAAGCCTTATCCAGGCTTTGCAGTAATAATGTAAATCCCACCTAAACAGAAAGTTCTTAAGGGTTTAGTCTAAAGCATCTTTGAATCCCAGCATGTAACCTCTTGCCTTATGCATAATGCAAACTTAGGGTTCATAATAAATAATCAATCTATTGGAAAATGTTTAAGACAAAGGCATTCTCTCTGTAGAACATGGTAGAGCACCATGAAAAACTGAATACTTAATAAATTTTTATTGAGGATAATCTGCATAATGATGTTTTCTAATATTATTTACTTTTAAATGCTTAGCACCATGCTAGATAAATATTGTTAAAAAAAAAAAAAAAAACTTTCTCAAAATTAACCCAGGACTCCAAAGAGATACAATTTAGATATGATCTAAATTCTGCTTATATCCCCAGCATCAGCAAACACTATACTAGATTGTCTTGGGTTTCAACATAGGTAATAAAGGAAAAGAAAAAGAAAAAAAAAGAAAAAAGAGGAAAAAGATCCTATAAAGTTGTGACTACACATTGCTCTTAAATGAATCTGTTCACTAAGTATATAAGAATATTCATTCTGGATGGAGAATACAGTCTGGAGTTGTACAAATGATTTGAGTTTGTCTCAACTCTTGGCATCCCTAGGAAACTGAAATAAGTGAAATAATACTGTTTAGGGAAAAATTTATCTCTAACTTTGATGAATGAAGGTACTTTTCTGTGATCAATGATTAGCAAGCAGCCAAAGATAACAAAGTTCAAAAAGAAAAATGACAATATGAAAGATACCAGAGAAAAAATAAAGAAATAGATCTGCAAGTACATCAAATATTAAAATTATGAAATAAATATTAAAACAAATATGCTTCTCCTATTTAAAGAAAGAAATGACAAGTGAAAATATCTGAAGAAGCAAAAACTATAAAAGATCTGATAAATAACTAGTTTAAATGTCATATATAATTATTATTAAAATTGAAAATTCATTGGCCACATTTGAACATATTTGCACAAGACAATTAGTGAACTGAAATGTATATCAAAAAAAATTACCACACATGAAACAAATGTAAGTTTCAGATGGCTCCATTTATGAAGTCTCACAGACATTCAAAATTAAGAAATTAAAAACAGTGTCAGTCTCATATAACCTCTTCCAGAATATATAATGGATGAAAACACTGACCTACTGACTTCCTGGAGGTCAAGGTCAAACTTTGACAAGGACAAAAGAAAGAAACAGCAGAAGGACAATTTCCTGAACAAAGATACAAAAATTCTAAACAAATTACTAGCAAATTGAATCCCACTATTTACAAAAAGAATAAAACCATGATTAATTTTAACTCAAAACTACAAGATAGGTTGAATTTTGTGACCTCTATAAGTCTATGCAAACCAGGCATAGAAAGGGAGCTTATTCAAACACACACACACACACACACACACATAGAAATAAAAGAGAACTTTCTAAATATATGAGTTGTCTAAAATACACAGAAGTGCATGATGAACTATTGGAAATGCTCTTTTTGATATCATGAGCATTACAATGTTGTTGCTATCAACACTTTGCTTTATCATTTCACGGTGCTTCTATCCAATAGGGTAAAAGTAGAATTCAAATATAAGATGGTACTGGTATTAAAGGTCAATGGAAAAAGAAATGCACTATTCAATACATTGGTAACATACTTCAACAATTGGTTCTACACAGGTAAATTGGATCTCTGCAAAGCAACCCACACAAAAATTCTTTCTAGTACATAAGGATTTAAAATATTTAAAAGAAAACAAGGGAGAATATTGCAATACTAGAGTAAAGAAAATTTCTTAAACATAGCACAACATAAAAATTTTACCCAAAAAAATTGATCAATTAGATTACATTAATTTTAAGAACTTTTGATTATCAAGAACATGTGGAAACTTAAGCGTCAGTAAAGAAAGTGGAAAAGAGACCAGGGAGAAGACAAGATGGCAGATTGGAAGGACTTGAGTTCACCTCCTCTCATGGAAAACACCAAAATCACAACTAACTGCTTAACAACCACTGACAAAAAAAAAAAAAAAAAGACTTCCTACCAAAAAAGATATTTGACATCCTAAAACAAAGAAGCCACAACAAGATGACAGGAGGGGTGGTTTACCAACATAATCAAATCTCATTCCCTCTGGGTGAGTGACCCACAAAATTGAATATAATTATACTTCAGAGATTTTTCCACAAGAGTGAGAGTTCTGAGCCCCACACCAGGCTCCCCAGCCTGGAGGGGTGGGGGGGCTGTCGGTGGGGTCTGGAAACAGAAAGAGGAGACCCAGTAAATTTGACTTCGAAGGCTGGTGGAGTATGATCACAAAATTCCACAGGACTCGGGGAAATAGAAACTCCACTCTTGGAGGGCACACACAAGATCTTGTATGCACCAGGTCACAGGAGAAAAAGCACTGACATCATAAAGAGACTGGGCAAGCCCCACCTGCTAGTATTGAGAGGTCTGTTGCCGAGGTGAGGGGGTGGGGCGTTGGGGGTGTGCTGGCTAACACAAAAGACCCTCAACAGCCAAAGCAATTCTGAGAAAGAAAAACGGAGCTGGAGTAGTCAGACACGCTCATTTCAAACTACACTACAAAGCTATAGAAATCAAAACACTATGATACTGGCCTGAGAACAGAAACACAAATCAATGAAACAGGATAGACTGCCCAGAAATAAACATACACCTAGAGTCCATTCATCTACAACAAAAGAGGCAAGAATATACAATGGAGAATGGATGATGTCTTCAACAAGTTGTTCTGGGAAAGCTGGGCAGGTACATGTAAAGGAATAAAATTAGAATATTCTCTAGCACCGCACACAAAAATAAACTCAAAACAAAGACATGGGATACTATAAAACTCTTGGAGGAAAACATAGGCAGAACACTCCTACATAAATTGCAGTATTTTCTTTTTATCTACCTTATGAAATACTGAAAGTAAAAACAAAAAATAAATGGGATCTAATTAACTTTAAAACTTTTGCATAGGAAAAGAAACCATAAACAAAATGAAAAGACTATTCACCTAATGGGAGAAAATACTTGAAAATGATGTGACTGACAAGGGATTACAATTTATATGCAGCTCAATATGTTTTTTAAAAAAATCAAAAAAATGAACAGAAGACCTAAATAAAAATTCCCCCCCCAAAACATACAGATTAAAAAAAAGAAGAGAAAAGAAAACATACAGATGGCCAAAAACACAGGAAAAGATGATCCACAAATTATTAGAGAAATGCAAATCAAAACTACAATGAGGTATCACATCACCCCAGGCAGAATGTGCTGTGTGCTAGTTGCTCAGTCATGTCCAACTCTATGCAACTCCATGGACTGTAGCCTGCCAGGCTCCTCTGTCCATGGGATTCTCCAATTCTCCAGGTAAGAACACTGGAGTGGGTTGCCATACCCTCCTTCACGGGATCTTCCTAACCCAGGGATCAAACAAAGGTCTCCCACATTGCAGGCAGACTCTTTACCATCTGAGCCACCAGGAAAGACCACCAATCAGAATAGCCATCATCAAAAAATCTACCAACAATAAATGCTGGAGAGGGTGTGGAGAAACAGGAATCCTCCTACACTGTTGGTGGGAATGTAAATTGGTACAGCCACTATGAGAGCAGTATGCGGTTCCTTAAGAGACTAAAAATAGAGCTATTTTTGTGGTCGAGCAATATGGACCAGCAATCCCAATTCTAGAGCCCAGCAATCCAAATTCTGAGCATATATCCAGAGAAAACTGCAAGTTGAAAAGATACACTCACTCTAGCATTCATTGCAGCACTATTTACAGCAGCCGAGATATAGAAATAGTATGACAGATGAATAGATAAAGATGTAATACACATATACAATGACTATTACTCAGCCATAAAAAAGAACAAAATAATACCATTTGCAGCAACATGAATGGATCTATAGAGTATCATACTAAATGAAATGTTAGACAAAGACTAATGAATTATGATTCATTTATATGTGGAACCAAAAAGATGATACAAATGAACTTATTCACAAAACAGAAACAGACTCAGAGACTTTGAAATCAAATGTACAATCACCAAAGAGGAAAGTTTGGTGGTGGGCAGAGATAAATTAGGAGGTTGAAATTAACGTATATCCACTACTACATATAAAGTGAAATATCAACAAGGACCTATAATATAGCACAGGGAATGCTAGCCAATATTGTGTAATAAACTACATGGGAAAAGAATCTGTAAAGGAATGGATTAGCTATACATCTGAAACTAAAACTAAAAACAATATTATAAATCAACTATATCCCAAAATAAAATAAAAATAAAATTATTTGATGCTTCTAACTGCCAGGTATTTTAACAAATTTTAAAGACTTCTATAGATCTTCTTTCACTGTTTAAGACCTTTCAAAAATCATTTAATGATTTACTAATTGATATCCTTTGTATGCTGGTCTCTATAGCATACTAGGCTGCCCTGTGGTATTAGGTTCAGTGGTAAAGAAACCACATGCAATCAAGAAGATGCAGCTTTGATTCCTGGGTTGGGAAGATCCCCTGGAGGAGGAGATGGCAACCCACTCCAGTATTCTTGCCTGGGAAACCCCATGGATAGAGGAGCCTGGCAGGATTATAGTTCATGGGGACACAAAACAGTCAGACAGGACTCAGTGACTTAGGACATATGTAAGGCAGCTGCACGGATGAGGGGAACAGCCCCACATCCAGGGTAAGGAGCGGCGGCTGCACTTTGCTGGAGGCACCATGAAGAGATACCCCATGTACAAGGTAAGAGAAACCCCAGTAAGACGGTAGGCACTGAAAGAGGACATCAGAGGGCAGACAGACTGAAACCACAATCACAGACAACTAGCCAATCTGATCACATGGAACACAGCCTTGTCTAACTCAGTGAAACTAAGCCAAGCCAAGTAGGGCGACTCAAGACGGACAGGTCATGGTGGAGAGGTCTGACAGAATGTGCTCTACTGGAGAAGGGAATGGCAAACCACTTCAGTATTCTTGCCTTGAGAACCCCATGAACAGTATGAAAAGGCAAAAACATACAATACTGAATGATTAACTCCCCAGGTCGGTAGGTGCCCAATATGCTACTGGAGATCAGTGGAGAATTAACTCCAGAAAGAATCAAGAGATAGACCCAAAGCAAAAACAACATCCAGTTGTGGATGTGACTGGTGATAGAAGCAAGGTCCGATGCTGTAAAGAGCATTATTGCATAGGAACTTGCAATGTTAGGTCCACAAATCAAAGCAAATTGGAAGTGGTCAAACAGGAGATGGCAAGAGTGAAAATCGACATTTTAGGAATCAGCGAACTAAAATGGACTGTAAAGGGTGAATTTAACTGAGATGACAATTATATCTACTTCTGTGGGCAAGAATCCCTTAGAAGAAATGGAGTATCCATCACATTCAACATAAGAGTCTGAAATGCAGTACTTGGATGCAATCTTAAAAATGACAGAATGATCTCTGTTCGTTTCCAAGGCAAACCATTCAATATCAGAGTAATACAAGTCTATGCCCGACCAGTAATGCTGAAGAAGCTGAAGTTGAACAGTTCTATGAAGACCTATAAGACCTTTTAGAACTAACACCCAAAAAAGATGTCCTTTTCATTATAGGGGACTGGAATGCAAAAGAAGGAAGTCCAGAAACACCTGGAGTAACAGGCAAAATTGGCCTTGGAACAGGCCAAAGTATAATAGAGTTTTGCCAAGAGAATGCACTGGATAGCAAACACTGTCTTCCAACAACAAAAGAGAAGACTCCACAAATGGACATCACCAGATGGCCAACACCGAAATCAGATTGGTTATATTCTTTACAGCCAAAGATGGAGAAGCTCTATACAGTCAGCGAAAACAAGACCAGGAGAGGACTGTGGCTCAGATCATGAACTCCTTATTGACAAATTCAGACTTAAACTGAAGAAAGTAGGGAAAACCACTAGACCATTCAGGTATGACCTAAATCAAATTCCTTACAATGATACAGTGGAAGTGAGGAATAGATTTAAGGGACTAGATCTGATAGAAAGAGTGCCTGATGAACTATGGATGGAGGTTTGTGACATTGTACACGCAGACAGGAATCAAGACCATCCCCAAGAAAAAGAAATACAAAAAGGCAAAATGGCTGTCTGAGGAGGCCTTACAAATAGCTGTGGAAAGAAAAGAAGTGAAAAGCAAAGGAGGAAAGGAAAGATATTCCCCTTTGAATGCAGAGCTCCAAAGAATAGCAAGGAGATATAAGAAAGCCTTCCTCAGTGATCAGTGCAAAAAAATAGAGGAAAACAACAGAATGGGAAAGACTAGATATCTCTTCAAGAAAATTAGAGATATGAAGAGAACATTTCATGCAAAGATGGTATCAGTAAAGGACCAAAATGGTATGGACCTAACAGAAGCAGAAGATATTAAGAAGAGGTGGCAAGAATACACAGAAGAACTGTAAAAAAAAAAAAAAAAAAAATCTTCACCAACCAGATAATGAGGATAGTGTGATCACTCACCTAGAGCCAGACATCCTGGAATGTGAAGTTAAGTAGCCTTAGGAAGCATCACTACGAGCAAAGCTAGTGGAGGTGATGGAAATCCAATTGAGCTACTTCAACTCCTAAAAGATGATGCTGTGAAAGTGCTGCACTCAATATGCTGGCAAATTTGGAAAACTCAGCAGTGGCCACAGGACTGGAAAAGTCAGTTTTCATTCCAATTCCAAAGAAAGGCAATGCCAAACAATGCTCAAACTACCGCAAAATTGCACTTATCTCATACACTAGTAAAGTAATACTCATAAATCTCCAAGCCAGGCTTCAGCCATGAACTTGCAGATGTTCAAGCTGGATTTAGAAAAGGCAGAGGAACTAGAGATCAAATTGCCAACATCTGCTGGATCATCAAAAAAGCAAGAGAGCTCCAGAAAAACATCTATTTCTGCTTTATTGACTACGCCAAAGCCTTCGACTATGTGGATCATAATAAACTGTGGAAAACTCTGAAAGAGATGGGAATATCAGACCACCTGGCCTGCCTCTTGAGAAACCTATATGCAGGTCAGGAAGCAACAGTTAGAACTGGACATGGAAGAACAGACTGGTTCCAAATAGGAAAAGGAGTACGTCAAGGCTGTATAGTGTCACCCTGCTTATTTAATTTATGTGCAGAGTACATCATGAGAAACACTGGGCTGGATGAAGCACAAGCTGGAATCAAGATTGCTGGAGAAATATCAATAACCTCAGATATGCAGATGACACCACCCTTATGGCAGAAAGTGAAGAAGAACTAAAGAGCCTCTTGATGAAAGAGGGGAGTGGAAAAGTTGGCTTAAAGCTAAATATTCAGAAAACTAAGATCATGGCATCCGGTCCTATCACTTCATGGCAAATAGATGTGGAAACAATGGAAACACTGAGAGACTTTATCTTTTTGGGCTCCAAAATCACTGCAGATGTGACTGCAGCCATGAAATTAAAAGACGCTTACTCCTTGGAACGAAATTATGACCAACCTAGATAGCATATTAAAAAGCAGAGACATTACTTTGCCAACAAAGGTCCATCTAATCAAAGCTATGGTGGTCATAGCTTTGGTGGTCAAAGCAGTGGTCATGTATGGATGTGAGAGTTGGAATATAAAGAAAACTGAGCACTGAAGAATTGCTGCTTTTGAACTGTGGTGTTGGAGAAGACTCTTGAGAGTTCCTTGGACTGCGAGGAGATCCAAACAGCCCATCCTGAAGGAGATCAGTCCTGGGTGTTCATTGGCAGGACTGATGTTAAAGCTGAAACTCCAATCCTTTGACCACCTGATGCAAAGAGCTGACTCATTTGAAAAGACTGTGATGCTGGGAAAGATTGAAGGCAGAGAAGAAGGGGATGACAGAGGATGCCATGGTTGGATGGCATCACCAACTCAATGAACATGAATTTGGGTAAACTCCACGAGTTGGTGATGGACAGGGAGGCCTGGAGTGCTGCAGTCCATGGGGTCGCAAATAGTCAGATATGACTGAGTGACTGAACCAAACTGAAGTGAAGGCTTTGATATACATCCCTTAATATTTTAAAATGCTATCACTAACTTAATAAAAATCAGTAATGTTTATCAGTGGGAAAAAAGGAAGTGGAAAGGCAATTCATAACTTAGAGGAAATATTTACAAACATATTACTTACAAAGGATCAATATCCAGAAAATGTGTTATAGAATATGTATTCAGTTCAGTCACTCAGTTGTGTCCGACTCTTTGCAACACCATGGACTGCAGTACCCCAGGCTTCCCTGCCCATCACCAACTCCAAAGGCTTATTCAAACTCATGTCCATCGAGTCAGTGATGCCATCCATTCATCTCATCCTCTGTTGTCCCCTTCTCTTTCTGCCTTCAACCTTTCCCAGAATCACAGTCTTTTCCAATGAGTCAATTCTTTGCATCAGGTGGCCAAAGGATTGGAGTTTCAGCTTCAGCATCAGTCCTTCCAATGAATATTCAGGACTGATTTCCTTTAGGATGGACTGGTTGGATTTCCTTGCTGTCCAAGAACTGACTCCTTGGAAAAGACCATGAAGCTTGCGCTTCATCCAAAGTCATTAAAATAGAATACATGGCAAGTCTTAAAATAAAAATGACCAAAAGCTTGTAAAAAATGCTAACTTTATTAGTAATTAAGGAAATTCTAAATAAAAACACAATGAGCTATCTTTCTAACCTACCATTTTGGCAAAAATTATAAGCTTAATAATTCCACGATAGGTGAAGATCTGGGGTAATTGGAACTCATAAATATCCCCCTAGCATCAGACTTACCAGTTCATGTGTAGTTGTATGTTCATCCTATGCCACGGTGAAAACAGACAACTATAACTACGTTGGAGACACACATATTAAAAGAAAATAAATTCATGGATGGAAAAAGCCAGCCAAAGAATATGGATAGTATGCTTCCGTTTTACTGTGCTGTGCTAAGCCACTGCAGTCTGTCCAACTCTTTGTGACCCCATGGACTGCAGCCTGCCAGGTTCCTCTGTCCATGGAATTTTCCAGGCAAGAGTACTGGATTGGATTGCCATTTCCTTCTCCAGGGGATCTTCCTTACCAGGGTCTGAACGCACATTTCTATGTCTCCTACATGGTCAGGCAGGTTCTTTACCACTAGAACCATCTGGAATTCCATTTATATGATGGCAAAAAAAGAAAAAAAGTTATAACTTAAAAGCATATTGTTTAGGGATACAATTACATTGGATAAAACATAACACAAAGTTTCGGGAAACAGTTTCTGGAGGCGGGAAGTTGATGGACTTCAGAAGCATCCATGTCACTGGAATGTGTAAGGATTTTATGAGGTTAGACTGAAAGCGGCATGAGAGCAGGGGCCAATACTTTCTCGTCTCCATTTTATTTCCCGAGTCTAAGAAAACTCACGGCATGCAGTATGCTGTATGTACTCACAAACATTCATCAGCTAAATGAATGAATATGTGGCCTTTGTAAACTGTGAAGTGAAGTCGCTCAGTCGTGTCCGACTCTTTGCAACCCCATGGGACTGTAGCCTACCAGGCTATTCAGTCCATGGAATTTTCCAGGCAAGAGTACTGGAGTGGGTTGCCATTTCCTTCTCCAGGGGATCTTCCCAACCCAGGGATTGAACCCGGGTCACCCGTATTGCAGGCAAGACGCTTTACCGTCTGAGCCACCAGGGAAGCCCAGTAAAGCTGTGCAAATCAAAATATTTTTATTATTTACTATAGTTTAGCTTGTAGAATCACATAGGAGGTAATAAACTATAACATTCAGGAACACTGCTGAAAGTCTGATGTTAACTTGACACTCTTTGGCAACATTAATTAAAATTTTAGTTAGTAAAAATGTGAGACTTAAAATTTCATTTAAATGGTCACATGAGGACTTCAGGGGAACATAATTTAACAGACAAAGACAAGAAAAATGAACGAAAATTTGAGAAACTTGAGTTGGTCAAAGTCTGCAAGTTCTACCACATAAGATTTTTTTTTTTTTTAGAAAACAGTTCACAAGTTGGAAGTTTGTGAAACGTGGTTAACATGGAAGTAATTGAGAGTGCTTGTGAACTGAAATGCCCCTCTACCAATGTGTCTCCAATTAAAAAAAAAGACATCAGATGAATTTAATGTTCATTTTATTTGAAGTGTGGAAACAAGACATAGTAATCCATTGTACATTTGCCAGTTTCCTGATTTTTTGGCTCCATTATCCAACTGTCCTGCTGAGATGTTTGTATATTGTATGTGAAAAATATGTATTTGCATGTCCATTACAGCAAAGTCATATAATCCACATATATATTGCTCCCGGCTGTGTTTAATGGAATCTATCCAATGAGTGAGCAAAGTCTTCAAGTTACAAACAATATTCAAAGAGGACTTTCATCTCAACCAGATACTATGCTTTGTTCATGTTATTTACACAGCATATTCCATTTACATATAATTTGAGACAGATTGCCAATAAGGAAGATTTGTTTAGAGGAAAAATTGCATGTTTTGAAGGCCAGGATCATTATTTTATTTATTTTTTGCTTATTTGCTTGTCATATCTCTGGAATTATGTCCAAATAATAGTCTGAAGATAAAATTTCATGAAAGAAATTTGTTAAAAAAAAACATGTTTTATTCTGAGAATGGGTAGCAAACACATATTAACAAGCTCCCCTTGTATTTACCTTACCAACTAACTCTGAATCAATCTCCTGGATATATTTGGGAGACAAGATGATGAGAGATTAGAGAATTGCTTTGTCTTTCATAATACAGGCTTGTCTAAGAAAAAGCCTATATCTGAATTAGGGTATCTCTTCAAAGTTTGGTTTTCCCTCTGCACATACACAGAACAGTTTATTGTGCCATAACTTTTGTTTTTTTAAGTGGCAACCACAGTTACTAGTCATCAAGATTTATTTTAGGGCTTTGTATGTTCTCTATAACATTTAAAAATCCCTATTAAGTCTTAGGTAATATAAAATTGGTATAACATAAATTTCACAAATTACTATAAGGTTCAGCAAACTATATAATATGTTATATTAAAATCTCTACACTTTTTATCTTCAAGTGGTTTCTTCAAAAACACTGCCATCTTTAAAAAAGTAATAAGAAATTCAGGCTTATCTTCACAATGCAAAATGAAGTTAGTGACTAGTTCAGTGGATCTTAGTAGATCACATCATATTCAATATTTTAATCAATTATTTAGACAGATTTAAATGTTTCATTTTTTACTACAAAGACATACTTTTAGAAATATTTCAAAAATCAAAGTTATTAATATTATTACTTCACATAATAGTAATATATCTATGAGAGGTCAAATACCCATCAAAAATTGATACTTTTCAACAATAATTTGGTGTTTCAAATACTCAGAAGTCTGTCTCAATCAGATGAACTCCGGATAGTTGACCAGTTTTGTGTCCTGTTTTGTATGGTGTGTTCAAAATCTTCCAGCCCATCTCAGTATTGACTGATAATATGCAAACAAATCATTTTTTCAGATCTCATGGATCTGTTAAATTGTTGAAGTTGTTTTCAATAAAAGTATTTTTTCAATTTTATTTATACAGATTTAGATCTAATCGGTTCAACCTGTTAATCATTGTCAGGTGCCAGATTCCAGCTGGTTCTGAATGTAGCTGTATGGCTTTTCTTTCCATATTCTTTGAGTTAAAATTCTACTACTTATTTGAATGCTATTTAATGTAACTCATACATTTAAAATAAAACCACCAGGTAAAATGAGTTCTGGCTTATTATAAAGAGGCTGTTAACAAATTAGCATTACATATACAGATGGTTGTGGCTCAGCAGCTCTGATTTAAACAAGAGAAACAATGACCTGAACTGACATGCATCACTATGTCTAACCTCTAATGTGTTTGTGAATAAATCCATGTTTCATCACATTACCCAATTGCTTTCAGTACTTCCGGAAGGTGTTCTATCAAGAATCTCCATGCTGTTCTTTGAGAAAACAGAATCTACTCTAAACTAGGTAATCAATTAGAAGGCATTTTAGTACATCGGAAAAAATGGAAAGGTAATACTAATAAATGCGAATTATATCACTTTGAAAAGGGATACTCTGAAAATCACTTTCAATATTTGAGTTTTTGGTGACATACCTTCAGCTTACCCTCATCATGGAGGGAAAAAAGTGTTATACACACACGAATTCTAACATAAACCAAGGTGGATATTCATCTCTCTCTGTGTTGGGAGAATTTGAAACAGAGCATTTTGGTAAACTTAGGATAGTTCTTTTGACCACATGAACATGCTGAAGAAACCTTTTAGATTTAATTTGTGTGAAATATATTCACATAATAAAAGTACTGTTTTGTACTATCAGTGACACATGTAAAGAGCAGCCCTGATCGTCAGCTAAACAAAGGTGGTCACCCATCCCTCAGGCTCTCCCAGCTCGAGCTCACTAAGGCTGAACAACAGGTTCAGAGGAACCTCACCCTGAACCCAGAGCAAGAGGAACAAGGCTAGATCGTCAGCTCTGAGACTCAGAGACTGCCTGTGAGGCCAGGATACGATGACGTTGGGGACAGACTGAAGCTGTCGACTGTGAGTATTAGGACACAGGAATAAACATACAGGCTGAAAACATCCTGGTTGAATTTAGAGGGGGGAAGGAGTCTGAGGTCAAAACAGTCATGCCAAAAGGACTAAGTTAGAATGACATGTATCTAAGAATTGTTAGAAGGAATGTTTACAAGCATATTAGTATATGTTTTCAACCTTATTAACGACATCCTTTTTTGTAATGTCACCATCTTCAAGTCACAGTAGCTATAGAGTACCTAAGACACTGCCTAATATTTAGTAGACAGTTAGTTCTTAAATTAAAAAAAACAAACAAACTTGCAAAGATCTCATGCATTTCATTGAAATCCATTTCCTGGATAAATCTCATCTAAAGGCCTTACCTAACATCTCTTTTCCCTCAGTCTTTTCTGGTCTCCTCTGTTGAGTGTTCCTAATCCTTAAGTAATTCCAGTCACTTCTAAAGCCCCAGATATAAAAATAAAATTATTGTCATGCCCCCTCCAGGGGCTCTTCCCAACCTAGGGATTGAACCCAGGAAACAGAAATGAAGCTAGATTACCCACCAACAATTGATGACTGATATATTGGACAAAACCACCCTAAACCTCACAAATCAAGAAAGAGTAGCTTCAAAACTCAACCTAAACTCAGCTGTAGCAGGCAAAACTGCAAATTTTATTAAATAATTTTATAATTTCTAAAGTCAATAATCAGAGTATAGAAACCCTAAATCTGTCATGCAGGCAAAAATAATGAACTGCTCACTTTGTCGTTTTCCAGGAAAGGATATATATAAAAAATATTACAAAATATATCTAATTTATCATAATAAAACCACCCTTGAAATATGGAAAAAATTTCTATTTTCAGATATTTACCATCATGTATTTAGATAAATATATGTATTTCACTTTTGGCGAAAAATATTCACATGATTCATGCTTGGGCTCAGTTGTGTTTGACACTGCGATTCTTCAGACTGTAGCCTGTCAGGCTCTTCTGTCCATGGGATTCTCCAGGCAAGATTAGGGGAGTGGATTGCCATGCCCTCCTCCAGGGGATCTTCCCAACCCAGGGATATTCACAGCTACTATATATACATCAAAATATCCCAAAACAATCAATTTCACCTTTTTCTCAAGTGCACACAGAAACTTCTCTAGGATAGATCACATCCTGGGCCATAAATCTAGACTTGGTAAATTAAAAAAAAAAAAATTGAAATAATTCCAATCATCTTTTCTGACCACAATACAGTAAGATTAGATCTCAATTACAGGAAAAAAAAAAAAAAAAAAACTATTAAAAATTCCAACATAGGAGGCTAAACAACACACTTCTGAATAACCAACAAATCTTGCAAGAAATAAAAAAAGAAATCAAAACATGCATAGAAACGAATAAAAATGAAAACACAACAACCCAAAGCCTATGCGACACTGTAAAAGCAGTGCTAAGGGGAAGGTTCATAGCAATACAGGCTTATCTCAAGAAACAAGAAAAAAGTCAAATAACCTAACTCTACACCTAAAGCAACTAGAGAAGGAAGAAATGAAGAACCCCAGGGTTAGTAGAAGGAAAGAAATCTTAAAAGTTAGGGCAGAAATAAATGCAAAAGAAACAAAAAGAGACCATAGCAAAAATAAACAAAGCGGATTCAAATTTTGAAATTCTGAAAAAGAATAAACATACATGTAAATGAACTTCCCAGGTGGTGGCTGGCAGGCTACAGTCCATAGGGTCGCAAAGAGTCAGACATGGCTGAAGTCACTTGGCAGCAGTAACACACATATATATACAACTGAATCACTTTGCTAGACGCCTGAAACACTGCAAATGGGGTGCTATGCTTGGTTGCTCGGTCATGTCTGACCCTTGGCAATCGCATGGACAGGCAATCCCATGGACAGGCAATCCCATCAACAGGCTCCTCGGTCCATGGGATTCTCCAGGCAAGGATACTGGACTGAGTTCCCATGCCCTCCTCCAGGGTATCTTCCCAACCCAGGGATAGAACCCAGGTCTCGCACACTGCAGATGGATTCTTTACTGTCTGAGTCACCAGGGAAGCCCAAGAATACTGCAGTGGGTAGTCTATCCCTTCTCCAGGGGATTGTCCCATCCCAGGAATCAAACTGGGGTCTCCTGCATTGCAGGCAGATTCTTTATCAGATTAGCTAACAAAGAAGCCCCCCAAAATTCTGACATTAAAAAAAAAATTTGTACCTAGTCAAATGAAATTCTCAAGTTGAATGTTTTGTTCATATTCAAAATGATCTGTACTTAACTTTCTTGTTCTATTTCCTTTGGGCAACCCTGACTTCCCAAAGTAAAAATTAACGCATTATTTCAGAGGTGCAAGGGACTTAAGCCTACTAGCATCCAAAAGTCCGCAGTAAAAAATAAAAACTCATCATTTTATCAATGATATTCAGTAGTTTTATGTCTAAGCCCCTAGAACTCTGGATAATACTGAGTATACATGTAAATTGGCAAGGTGGATATGATCATTAGAAGTGATGGACAGGGCAGCAAACTTCTCCATAAAACTATTCAGGCTGTGTTTGCCAAACAAGAAGGGCTCATGCACTGCTACTGTAAATTATTTTCTCTCCCTAATTTTAGTATTTATCCTCCACCTGACAACTGCAACACACTCAAATACACAGAACAAGAAAAATTAAACTTCCTTTCCTTTATTTTTAGGACATCTGCTCAGCATAGCTACGATGGTACTGTTGAAGCACCCTTCTTCGCTAGAAGATTCCATGTGTGGATCTGCATAGATGAACGCTGGAGGGGGCCAGCCCAGTGCACTCACTTGAATTGTCCTTTAGCTTTTCAGGCAGTTCAAGTGCCTTTGAAAAGAGCAGGAATAAAGTGACTGCTGATTTAGCAGAAGGGTTGACATGGGAATAGGT
Organism: Muntiacus reevesi; assembly: GCF_963930625.1. NCBI lineage: Eukaryota > Metazoa > Chordata > Mammalia > Artiodactyla > Cervidae > Muntiacus > Muntiacus reevesi. The sequence goes on from NC_089264.1 coordinate 5,760,542, forward strand.
TTGCCGATTGTTTGAAAGTCACACTGCATAGACTACAACTTTTAAAATGTAAATGCGTGACACAAATACTGCACAACACGAAAGGATGAAAACGACAGAGAGAACCATAAAGGACAGCTAAGGTTTATTCCAGCAAAAGAGAAAGATGTTTATCTGGTGTCAGGTGAAGAGAATTTGAAATGTTTGGTGGGTAGTATCTTCACTTAAAGAACCTAAAACTAATTTTAGCTTTCGTTCCTATGAAAATTATTTCTTAGGTATTTTTAATTTCTAGATACGATTTCAAAATATGTGCTTTGTCTGTTTAGTTTCCCCAAATAATTTTGAATGGGATGAAATACCACCTATCCCCCCAAATCAGCTTTTCTGGTAGCAGATCAATTCAGTTTCCAGATTAAACAATGCTCAAATTTTACATAATTCCAGGCTGACCAATGTGATCAGAAGCCTCTCTCATACAACTTGAGGAGTGGATACAGAGGAGCAGCTCCCTTGTTGGTTAGGAAACCAAAGGACTGGTTACTAGTTGTCCAACTGTCTTTTGATTGTTCAAGGCTGATTTTGGCCACTGTTTTATCTCTAATTATATTAACAGAAAAAAGAAATAATGGCCTTGATCATAGAGACAAAAAGATAATGCTTATTTTCTTCAATCAACCAAAAGAGTAACGAAAGAAGTCATGAAAATGAAAATATTAACATTACCATAATTTATATTTTAACATTAAAATACTTCTAAAAATAAAAAAGAATAAAGACAAAGGTTAAAAAAAAAAAAGAATCAGAGTGAAATAGTCAATGTCTAGCAATCTAAAGGAAGAAAGCCTATTTTAAACTCTACCTCAGAACTTTTCATCTTCAAAATGCCCTAAAAATAGTCTTCACTGTTGCTTAACTACGCATATCTCCTATATTTAAATTTGAGGGAAAAAAAGAAAGGAAATAAAATAGATCTCCATAGTCCAGATATCTGCAGCCCGTAGACCATTCTCACATGTCATTTCTGTTTCAGAAATAAAGCACATCAAAAACAGAATGCACTTTAAAAGAATCATAAAAGCATTAGCCAGCAGTGTAGAATGAACTGAATTATTTCTCAGGCAAGTTAAAGAGGTGTCTATGTTGTACAACTCAACACAAATAACCTTAAACTTCTTCGAAGATTATTTTGACGTGGATCATCTTTAAAGTCTTTATTGAATCTGTTACACTGTTGCTTCTGCCGTATGTTTGGTTTGTAGGCCAGAAGGTCCACGAGATCTGTTCCCCCATCAGGAATCGAACCCACATGGTCTGCATTGGAAGGTGAAGTTTAACCAGTGGACCACCAGGGAAGTCCCTAAACTTCTATATTAGGCATTTTCTGTGCTTCAAATTTCTATCATGGCCAGACGAGTCAGTTCTTTTTTCACTGTCCTCCTCACAACATCCATACGGCAGCTGTTCCTCCCTCTTGCAAGTTTCACCATGAGCTTCAAATCCATACTGCCTAGGTCCTCTGCACCAGCTACTTCCCCACGCAAGGTCATAACTGGTCTCAACGAAACAAGAAGGATTCTAGGGAACAATCCAAACCCTGAGAAGTCATGTAAATAATCTTGGTTTTCCCATGCCCCTTACAATCCCATCTCTCTATATATATATTCTAGATTAAATTATTTACACAAAAAACTGTCAACAACAACAAAAAATGCTGAGTGATTTTTTCCATCATTTTGTAAAAATTTGCAAACAGAGTTTTCATCTTTAAAAATCAATTGTATCCCATCCCTCTGGGAGGGATGGGATGGGGGAGGGAGATGGGAGGGGGGTTCAAGATGGGGAACACAAATAAATCCATGGCTGATTCATGTCAATGTATGGCAAAAACCACTACAATATTTTAAAGTAATTAGCCTCCAACTAATAAAAATAAAATAAAATAAAAACCAATTGTCCAATATAACTGTAAAGATTATGACCAGATGCTCTTTAAATGGGTATTTGATTTGACTAAAACTCAGATAAATGGATAAATGTAAGTCAAAGGGGACACAGACATCTCTCCCCTATATCTCTTATATGTTCTCTCAAATATATTCCTCTCAGTTTCAATCCTCAGGAAACTGCATCATGTTCTAAGCAACTAAGAACATGTTCTAAGAAACAAAGGAAACAATATATTCATTAAAGCAACACTAGGTGAGACTATAATATACACACACTCTTCTCTCTCTCTCAAAGGAACCCAATTCTTTCTTTAAAACAAGCCTTTTCCTCTGAGGACTCCATCCGACTGGATCAAATGCAAACAGTGGCTACAAGGATTTTCATACCCATAGTACCTCTACTTTTACCTGTCTTTTAAAATAAAATCCTACTCCATTACTTCAAGTTAATTCTTAATAATAAATTGATATGTGAAAAAAATTAAAAAACTGTTGCCGTTATAGTTTTATACTAAGGAAAGAAGCAAATGTGATAGAGGAGGAAGTGATATTCTGAAAAATATAATAAAGATATTTATTTGCTGAAAATGAGAATGAGATGGGAAAGGTTTTCCAGACATTTCCGCTAGCAACCTCTAGTTATTTTTTCTCTTAGAAATTTTATAAAGTACAATTTTTTAAAGTTATAAAAAAGTTAAATTTTTATACCTACTATGGTATAATTTTTCTTAACACAGAAATAGAAAGGAGATTCCTCCATCTGATGGAGTGTCTACAAAATCTTAAACAATACTTAACAGTGAAATATGGAAAGCTTCCTTTCAAGATTGAGATCATTCTCAAAATGGAACAGAATAGAAAACCCAGAAAAAAGCGCATGTACCTATCAACAATTAATCTAAGATAAAGGAGGCAAGTCTACACAATGTTGGAGAGACAGTCTCTTCAACAAAATGGTGCTGGAAAAACTGGATAGCAATATGTAAAAAAATGAAAGCTGATCATTCTTCAACTCCATGTACAAAAATAAGCTCAAAATGGATTAAAGACCTAAATGTGAGACCTGGACACTATAAAATTCCTAGAGGAAAACATAGGCAGAACACTCTCTGACATAAATCACAGTGATACCTTTTTCAATCCACCTCCCATAATAATGGAAATAAAAACAAAAATAAATAAGATAGACCTACATAAACTCAAAAGCTTTGCACAGCAAAGGAAACAATAAACAAAACTAAAAGATAACCCACAGATTGGGAGAAAACCTTTGCAAAGGATGTGACCAATATGAGAATAGTCTCATACAAACAGTTTGTGAGGCTTAACAGCATCTAAACAAACGATCCACTCAAAAAATGGGCAGAAACTTAAACAGACATTTCTCCAAAGACAACATAGAGATGGCCAATAGGCACACGAAAAGATGTTCAACATCACTAATTATTAGAGAAATGCAAATCAAAACTGCAATGAGATATCACCTCACACCAGTCAGACGGCCACCATGAAAAAATCCACAAACAATAAATGCTAGAGAGAGTGTGGAGAGAAGGGAATCCTACTACACTGCCGATGGGAATGTAAATTGGTCCAGCCACTATGAAGAACAGTATGGAGTTTCCTTAAAAAACTAAGAATGGAGCTACCGTGTGACCCTACAAGCCACTCCTGGGCATAATATCTGGAGAAAAACATGATCCAAAAAGAAACACGTGCCCCAACGTTCCTTGCAGCGGTGTTTACAACAGCCAAGACATGGAGACGACCTAAACATCCATCAAAAGAGGACTGGATAAGGAAGATGTGGTGCATACGTGCAGCGGATTATTACTCAGCCGTAAAAAAGAATGAAATGATGCCATTTGCAGCAACATGGATGGACCTAGAAAGTGCCACAGTGAGTGATGTCAGACAGAGGAGAAATAGATGACATCCCTTATGAAAGTAAAACTGTTAGTCTCTTAGTCATGTCTGACTCTTTGTGACCCCATGGATTGTAGCCCACCAGGCTTCTCTGTCCATGGGATTCTCCAGGCAAGAACACTGGAGTGGGTTGCTATTCCTTTCTCCAGAGGATCTTCCAAACCCAGGGATAGAACCTGGGTCTCACTGCATTGCAGGCAGACTGTTTACTGTCTGAGCCGCCAGGGAAGCCCGTATCCCTTATATATGGAATCTAAAAGAAATGACAGAAATGAACTTACAAAACAGAAAGAAGCTCACAGCCCTTGAGAAGGAGCTTGTGGTTGCTGGTGAGTTGGGGTGGGGAAAGGGATTCAGGGAATTTGGATGGACATGTCCACACTGCTATGCTTAAACTGGATAACCAACAAGAGCCTACTGTGGAGCACATGGAACTCTGCTCAATGTTCTGTGGCAGCCTGGATGGCAGGGGAGTTTGGCAGAGAACGGATACATGTGCATGCATGACTGAGTCCCTTCTCCTTTCACCTGAAACTATCACAACATTGTTAATCGGCTATACCCCAATACAAAATAAAACGTTTAAAAAACATTGAAATCCCGTAGATTACAACCATTTCTGTTCAACTGAGGCCCTAACTAGTACAAAACGGCAAGAAAAAGAAATAACAGTCATATGGATAACAGGGGAGAACTAAATATATAATTATTATCTATTTCTATTTGTTTTTCTGAATAGAAACTTCAAGTCTTCAGAAAAAGATAACAATTTCTTCAGAAAAGTGATAATTAAAAAGTTTAGCAGTATTTCCGAATATGACAAGCAAAAGTGAACTGTATTTATACACAGCTAAAATATTAAAAAGAATGAATTATTTTAAAAGACATATTGTAGAGTCTTTTACAAATCAAAGAAACATACATTTAGGAAGTTCCCTGGCAGTCTAGTGGTTAGGTCTTCACACTTCCACTGCAGAGGGCACATGTTCAACCCTTGGTTAAGAACTAAAAATCTCTAAAAATCGCATGCCACATAACACAGCCAGAAAAAAAAAAAAAGAGCCCTATTATAATTGACATCAGTTAATAAAGTGCGGTTTGCTGCAATAGATTAGCCACTGCAGCAAGCCCACACATAGCAGTGGTGAACTTGCACTGTGTCAGCACAGCTAAACTGAAGCTGTTTACCAGAACTTCCTTGCCTGTGTATTTCCAAGTTGAATGGGCCACAGAGCATTTTGTCTGAGATCTGGAACCTGGTGGCGAAGCAGCAGGCACATTAGTTTTTCCTAAGGTCAGCACAAATACGGAGAAGGCAATGGTGACCCACTCTGGTACTCTTGCCTGGAGAATCCCATGGACGGAGGAGCCTGGTAGGCTGCGGTCCATGGGGTCGCTACGAGTCGGACACGACTGAGCGACTTCACTTTCACTTTTCACTTTCATGCATTGGAGAAGGAAATGGCAACCCACTCCAGTGTTCTTGCCTGGAGAATCCCAGGGACGGGGGAGCTGCCGTCTGCGGGGTCGCACAGAGTGGGACACGACTGAAGCGACTTAGCAGCAGCAGCAGGAGCACAAATACACGTGTTGTTGCAACTCACACACTATCACCTGGTCTGGCAGCCTGTGGGCCAGTGCTGGGCCTGCATCTCCTCAAGTCCGTCTTTCAGCTTCCCTGACCCCTGGGCCAAGGGCTTGCTAACTCCATATGGAAGGCATTCACTTCTGCAGATCATCCATCACTGTAGTTGGGGACTTGGAGGTGGAGGGAGACTGGGTTTTACCACATCTTATGGGATTCAAGTTCATGCGACTTCCCCACTTCCTGTCCTTATTTCCCAAGTGATAGCTCAGGACCAGATACGGAAGCAAAAGCCTCAAATAACTGGTTCACCAGTCTTCAGAATACCATAAGATCCAATCTAGACAACAGATCTTTAAGTATACGTCTCTCTTCTAGTGGTTCTGCTTCTCTGATTGAATCCAAGTTGATGCTTCCTTGACTTGTGACAACAGCAATCACATAGTGCAGTGAGAAAAAGCTATTTTTTCAATAATCTGTGCTAAATCATGTGGATATCCTTAAGGGGGGAGAAATAAATTTTGACTGTCACAAATCAATTCCAGAGGGATTCTAGGTAAAAATTAATATCCATATATATATGACAACTGATTAATCTGACCTGCTTTAAAATTGAGTACCTCAGTTCCAAAGACATTATAAAGAGAGTCTAAATGCAAACAACTCAGTACAAAAAGATAACTGCAATGTATATATCAAAGGACTTATATCAAGAACTTTTAATGTAGCCCTACACAGCAATAAGAAAAAGGCAACAATGCAGCAGAAATATGGGCCAAAAAAATCAATTCACATATCAAAAAAAAAAATTCGAATGTCCAATAAGCATATGAAAGGGTACTCAACTTTTTCAGCTATCTGAAAATTGGAAATAACCCAGCAGCTCATCAAAATATAATAAATAGTAATTTCTGATGTGTGCATACATGTAATTATGCACAATACAATTACACTACAGTTACATATAGCAGAATGAACACACAAACATCGCATTGACTAAAAGACTCCTGCTAAAACACCATACCTATTTAGTGATTCCATTTATATGGATTTCACAAAGAGCAAATGAAGGGGCTAATCTGAAAAAGGAAACAAGTGAACTTCTGAAGGGTTGTTAATGTTATATTTCTTTGCCTGATTACTGGTTCTGTATGTGCAGGCTAAGTCGCTTCAGTAGTGTCTGATGCTTTGCAACCCTATGGACTGTAGCCCAACAGGTTCCTCTGTCCATGGAATTCTCCAGGCAAGAATACTCCAGTGGATTGCTGTGCCCTTCTCCAACGGATCTTCCTGGCCCAGGGATCAAACCCAAGTCTCTTATGTTTCCTGCATGGGCAGGAAGTTTCTTTAGCACTACTTGGAAGCCCGAATACTGGTTACAAGCATGTATTTCTAAAAATTCATCAAGGTATACACTTAGGATTTATGTAACTTGATGTATGCATGTGGTACTTCAGTTAAAAATAATACCATTTATCAAGCAAAATCACAGATCATTCTTTTGTCTAAGGTCAAACATGTAGTGCTTACAGAGCCCAGACAACATCAGTAGTCTGAGCCCACTGTCCACACTCTCAAACTCTACGACATCCATCAAGTCCCATCTAATTAACAACCAGAAGATTTTTTTTTTTAATAAGACTCAATATCCATTACAAATCATAATTTCTTTGGAAATATCCGCTCCATTTTCCAGGAAATCAACATAAAATAAAACTTATTTGAATAAAATCTGATCCTAAGTTGGGAATCACTTGCTTTAAAATTTAATAGAGTTACTGTTTAGGGCAACAGGACAGTAATAGCAGCAAATACTAGGAAGAAACGAAATACATATTTTTGACCACAAAAATTTGGAGTAGCCTAGTATGACATTTTCACAAGTTTCCAATCCTTTAAGAGTCATCCAAGTAACAAATGTATTTCATGCCATCTCACAAAGGAAAAATATGGGCATTTGACACAAAACACTGGGTAAATCTGGAAGCCAAACGATCACGACCCTATCAGCATTCCAAGAAACTTTTGAAATTAATGCATTTGAGAATGCAAAGAGTGTTTTGGATTAAAGGAGATCTCAGTTATTAATATGCTGAGAGGTTCACTTGAGGTTTTTAGATGATTTTTGAGCCAAGTTTATTTTTTGAAAGTGTGTATAAAAATTTCCATTCCTCTGAAACTCTGCTGCATCTTTTAAAAGCATAACCATCACCAAACTGAACAATAAATGTCTCAGTATAAAAACAACTTTTATTTCCTCATTCATCCAATCATTCATTCAGCCATCCGTCAATCCCATTTTAAGTATCCGGTCTGTGTAAGAGCTAGACACGAAAGGATAAATAAAGCAGGGACCCCGTCATGAAGCACTTCCCAATCTCAGATGAGCACTATGACATAATGTGAAGAGTTATAGCTAAAAACCAAGTGTTGACTACCATGATCTAAAATGTAATTTCTTGAGATTCATATTATCATAGGAACCAACATTTATCGAGTGCTTGCTATGTGTCAAACATAGAAGCTGAGATTCCGATAGACCGAGCCAAGTATCCAATGTCATCAAGCTAGTAAATCCAGCTCCAGCTGTGAGTGTCTGTGGTCCTTAATCTAGGCTGTTACAGTAAATTAACCTTGACAGCCTCTAAAACATGGAACATCATAAATAAAAACAACTTCCAAGTAAGACTGCTGGAGATGGTAACACAGGGATATATCTCAGTATAACAATTACACTGTAGTTTTGACTATAAGGCTAGCTTCACTAGCTCAGGTGGTAAAGAATTTACCTGCAATGCAGAAGACCTGATCCCCGGGTTGAAAAGATTCCCTGGAGAAGGAAATGGCAACTCACTGCAGTATTCTTGTCTAGAGAATTCCATGGACAGAGAAGCCTGGCAGCTACACTCCATGGGGTCGCAAAAAGTTGGACACAACTGAGCAAGTAACACTTTGACTATAAAGAACTCTCCTTTTTCTGCAACATTGCTATTAATCCTTCATATTCTCATTAAGTTCCCAGACAACTATTTCACCTGGATTCACACTGTCTAGATATATACATCAAGCCTAAGGGTTAAATGACCAACTTAATTCATTGAAAGTGAAAGTCACTTGTTGCAACCCCATGGACTATAGAGTCCATGGAATTCTCCAGGCCAGAATACTGGAGTGGGGAGCCTTTCCCTTCTCCAGGGGATCTTCCCAATCCAGGGGTCAAACCCAGGTCTCCTGCACTGCAGGCAGATTCTTTACCAGCTGAGCCACAAGGGAAGCCCTAATTCAATGTGTTACCGTCAAAAGGAAAAAGCTGTCCCACAGAGCCCTGGCCTGTGTCGCCTCACTGCCTCCTGCTCCAGCATAAGGATCTGTGGCTATGTTCAGTAGACTGCTGGCAGCCCGCGGTCATGGAGATGGGAAGGGAAGATTGTTTCCCTTCAACCACCGGTCCACCCACCCCCATCCTGGGTCCATTTACAAGGCTGAATACCCAACAACAGAACCTCATTACCGCAGACGGAGCCCTTCAAAAGGGGGCAAGGGTCACATTAGCACCTTTGTTCTGAAATTTTTCTAAAACATTCGGTCTCTTTCGGTTTCCCCCATCTTTCTCCTTGGCTTGCCCTCCCTCTTCCTTCTGTTAATCCACCCTTCTCTGCCTTGATGAGCCTCTCCTATTATGTTGTTTTCCCTGCAAAGCAGAACTTAGCAAGTACGCACTTAGTAAAAATTCTAATGGTTGTTTGAGTTAGATGTGACGCTGTGCAAAGGAGATGGGAAATTAGCAACCGCCTCCTGGTAAGAGGACCACAGACATCTCTGCTAGAGTCCTAACACAACAGACCTTGCTAAGATCTCTGGGTGTTGGAAAGACTACCCCAGAGGAACACTAGTAATAATTCTCACTAGTGAGGGGCCTGTTCTCATGTAGAATTGGGGTATACACCATGGCACAATGCAGGCAAGTTAATACAGCAGCATCTGCCTTCTCTGCATTCTTCACACTGTTTCTTTTGATGCATGCCTAAGATTAACAGTGAGTTAAGGTAATTCGATGATGGCCCTATCAGAAGCCATCATAAAATCTAATGTGACCTGTTTCTCTGAGGCTTTCTCTACCTCACTTCTATGCCACAGTCTTTTCTGACAGTAACTATAACATTTCTGCTTATGACTATGGGTATTCATGCTCCCCATGCTGTGATGTTATGTCATGAGCACCAACTGTCACCCATCCACGACAGTGAAATCACCAAATCACACTTTGGGAAAAATCTCCAGAAGGTGGAAAGGTGTTAAACGTGCCCTGCAAAACATGACCAAGGCAGAACTACGTCTGAAAATAGTTACGATATCTGTGTGTCTACCTACACCAGCAATCCCTGCCAGTCTAAACTCGTGAGGAGCAGGATGTTATATAAATGAGGAAATGTACCACAGCAGCTAAAGAATGGCCTGTGTCCAAGACACAGAAGAGAGAAGTGAGTATCTTAAGTATGTAATGAAATAGCATAACTACTTCTGTTACTCAGCCAGTATCTATTCTTATTGATAATTATTCTATCTGAAGTGACTGCATGTTGTGTGTGCATGCTCACTCAGTCATGTCCAGCTCTTTGTGAATCCATGGACTGTAGCCCACCAGGCACCTCTGCCCATGGAATGTTCCAGGCAAGAATGCTGGAGTGGGTTGCCATTTCCTCCTCCAGAGGATCTTCCCAACCTAGGGATTGAACCCACATCTCTTGCATCTCCTGCACTGGCAGGCAGATTCTTTACCACTGCACCTCCCAGGAAGCACCCTCCCTAACACAAATCTCCCTAGTGATAAAGAGAAATGAAGTTAATTATTGGATGGCAAGAATGAAAGATGAATTTGAGATTTTCAGAGGCAATTTTATTACTGTTTCTTTGCATTGTTAATTAATTGCTTGGTATTCAGTGACTTCCCTACTTTAAAAAATTAAGTTAGCAAAACTCTCTCAAATCTTGAGTTTTTCTTTTCTCAAGAAAGATACAAAGTGATACATTTTAAATTTTCTTTAAAAGAAAAACTGAGCTCCCAATAAAAGTCTTCCTGTGTTATTTTCTCCCATTCACCAATTTACCTTCCAAAAGTTCTTTATAATTTGGTGCATTTACATTTAAATAAAATGTTTGAAACTATTTTTATAAGTCATTTTAATAGGCATCTATAAGTGGTCTTATGGAGAGATAATTTGAAAGAAAAGTCTCCATGTTCCTCTTCATATAATACTTTCAGTCATACCAAACAACTGAAAGCAGAAAATACTGACGCTGAGAAAATCTATGTAGTTACAATGAATAGGGAAGAGGTAGCATCTGAAATAGGGTTTGAGCTATTTAGGGAGAGTCTTTGTTGTTGTTGTTTTATCAGTTTCTTTCAAATGGCGAACTTCATTTGTGAGTAACTTTTTGTTTTTCACTTACAACAAATGACAATTTTCCATACTTCTAAGCTGATCTTGACTATATCTGCAAAGTTTATATTCTGTGATGAGACAAATTTCCTGCTAAATCAGGATTTCTCTTTCCACTTTTTGATGTTGGGTTGCCTTGATTGGACCAAAAAAAAAAAAAAAAATGGAGCTGTCAATCTGTTTTCTTTTCAGGTCTTCTCTGTTCCTTTTGAAATTAGTTACAGCCTGTTTTTTGTAGTGTTGTAACCAGCCTGACCTAATTTAATTACCATGACTTGTGTGGTTTAAAGACAAATACTTTTATTCAGTCTGTCTACTTTGTGTAAGTCTCCCTCCCTTTCAGACAACCCTCTATATTTTAGCACTGAAAACCCCTGTTTCTTCTTTCTTTGGGGGCTAACACAGAGTTAGTTTCATAGTGGTGTCTATATTCACAAGTTTTCTTTCATGCCATGTTTGCTTTCTCCCTGCTATGCTGAATCTGTGTGTGCTGGGAATCCTGGGCTTTTGTGGGATCCAGACTAAACATTCTTTGACTTGAATCACAGAGCATCACTACTGTATGTGTCTCTGGGCAAACCCAACGGCTCTAATTTAGAAATAGCAGGGGCAAAAAAAAAAAAAAAAAAAAAAGAGAGAGAGAGAGAGAGGAAGACTGAAAGGAACATGGCAGGGACTTGGGGTTTAGAGACACTGAACTGAAAAATCTCCATCCACGGAATGTACCACCAGGCTCAGGAGACGCTCAGACATTCACTCAGGCTATTTAAAATGGAAAACCTATTTCTGTTATTTCAGATTCACTGCAAGTGTTGTAAAGGGGATGCCTACCATTTTACTGGTGTTTTCCTCCTGAGAGGAGAAGCCATGCAGAGGGACTTTCAAGTGGAGAGATGGCAGGCGGCGGCTGCGGAGCTGGGTGCTCTAATAAAGGGAACAGCATCACAACACGAGCAGGGACTCAGCAGCACCAGGGTCTCACAGAGCAGGCCGAGTTCCTCTATTAGCCTCCGTGCGCTCACTTGATAACCTACCATCTGAGAGAGCCCTTTAGTTTCCACAGAAACGAACATATGCTGAATACTTATGGGGAATAAAACCAAGTGTAAAATCATATCTGAGGCCTGAACAGAGTGGGTTCTGCTACGTGCGATGTGCAGCCCTTTGCCCGCCCCTGCAGACCCCCGTCTTAAAAAAGGTTCCCACAGCACACTGCCTTTGCAAACCTCCGCACAGAAAATGTGAATGGGGCCTCTTCTGCTACAGGCAACACTATCTGAAATGGCACAAAAACTTGCTGTTCCGCAAAACAGACCATTCTCTTAAAAAAAAACTCAGAGAAAAAGAAATTCAAGAATACTGTTTCCCTTTGGAAACTCTGGTTTGCTTGGGAACATGAAAAGAGATTTTTATCTTGCAAATTAAGTTTAAAGAAATGATTAGGAAGACATCATTAAGAAAAAAGTTCTATTTGAACTGTACAAATAATACTGTACCTTAAACAAACAGAAGGAAGCTTTTTTGTAAATGCCAAAAGCCAAAACCCTGCAGATTAGCAATGAAACAGATTCATTACCTCAGTTTTCACAATGCACTGAAATTGCCAAGAAAATAGTTCCTGCCTTACAGGTATTTAGATAGTACAAATCCTTTAATCATTAGCAAGAGAATACTGAGCGTAAATATAATAAAACAATGACAAAAATCCCACCACAAGAGGTCACAATTTATATCAAATTAATTAGTATGCTCAAGTTACATTTAATTTGGGGAAGCAGGTATCATTGTGGCATCTTCAGTAGTTTACAGTTAGTACTGAATTTTCCTCAACCCTCAGCTATAACCCTGAGTTATAGCTCCTTTGTTCACTAGAGTCAGAGATGTAGGAAACCTGCTTCTAAGTTAATAACAGTGATATTAATCACAGAAAGTACAGCAGGAAGCTGGTACCAGCCTGAGACAGCAAACACTACCACCATAGGAGGGGGCGATTTCTGATGCTATAGTATCTTAGCTGTAAAGGGAACAGGCAGTAACTAGATGGAATTCACAAAACTGCGGAAAGAAGCTAAGACTTAGATAGCAGACACCAAGCTGCATAAATTGTGAACTGCACACAGTCTGAGATAAAAGTACATGATTTTTGATGGTGCTTACTAATCAATTCAAATTTAACCATGTGGTTTAGCAAAAGTTAAATATTAATATAGCTATTATTTAATTCATTAATTTTTCCAACTGTGACAAGCTTCAGAAAGTCTATCCACAGGATTAAAATAACATAGATAAATTAGCAATACAAAAATAGAAGTAAATACAGAAAGATTAGGATAAAGACATCTTAATTACTGCTGGAGTATATAGAAAGAGACTCTTTCTCAACAAAATTCTTTCCCTGAAATTTATGTGAAATACCATACAATAGGAGAATTCTAAAATAAAGATATTAAAGGGCAAACTTGAACTACTGAATATTAAAATATAAGAAAGCCAGAGCAATTAAGTTCTAAATAGTTCAGACTATTTAGAAATAAATGAGCTAAACAGTAAAAAATAATTAGTTCAAAAATAGAATCAACTATATATAAAACTTGGTTTACAAAAACTGGTAAAATTTCAAACAGCAGAAAAAATACATTATTCAATAAGTGATGTTGGGATAACTGGCTAATCTGGAGGAAAAAATAAACTGAATCCCTACATCACTCTCCTCAGCAAAATTAATTCCAGGTGGATAAAATCTTAAAATCTAAAGAAAAGAAAAAGAGAAAACAACCCTTGAGGCACAGGAAGAAAACGTACACTTTAAAATACTCTTGGTATAGGGAAATCCTGTTTAAGCAAGACTAAAAACCAGAAATAATAATAATAATATTGATCATGGTGACCCCGTAACTGTGAAATGTCAAAAAATCAAAACATATTTTAAAGTTTAGGAGAAAATATTATTAAATAAATGCTGGAAAAGGAGATTTTTAGTACCTGATGAATACAAGAGCATTTGCAATAAGAAAAAGTGAATATTCCAAGAGAAAATTAAAGGAAGCAGATAGTCCATTTAATCGACATAGCTAATAATAAAAATAAATGATGAGCTTCAAGCTCTCTGCTAAAGAAATTAGATGCATATTACTGAAACATCACAGAAAATGTATTAAATTTCCATGCACTAATATCCTACTATACTAGTTTTGTAGATAAGAAAACTGAAGCTCAGAAAGTCTCATATCCAAATTTACATAATTAAGAAGTAGCAGAGCAGAAACTTGATTTGTCAGACTCTTAATCTGTGCTCTTATTTTTCAATGACACCTCCCACAAATAAAGAAATACTAAACTCTGATTCAGGAGAAGGCAATGGTAACCCACTCCAGTACTCTTGCCTGGAAAATTCCATGGATGGAGGAGCCTGGTAGGCTACAGTCCATGGGGTCGAGAAGAGTCAGACACGACTGAGTGACTTCACTTTCAGTTTTCACTTTCATGCATTGGAGAAGGAAATGGCAACCCACTCCAGTGTTCTTGCCTGGAGAATCCCAGAGACGAAGGAGCCTGGTGTGCTGCCATCCATGGGTCTCACAGAGTCGGACACGACTGAAGTGACTTAGCAGCAGCAGCAAACTCTGATTTCCTGATTCTCCATGGGAGTTTCAAGGGCCAGCAGCACTGGCACCAGATGGGAATTTATTAGAAATGCAGAATCTAAGCCCTTATCCCAGATCCACTAAGTCATGAATTTGCCTTTTAACGATTCCATTGATTCTTAATGCACTTTAAACTTTGATAAGCACTGATGCTTACCAAAATTTGATAATCATGGCATCACTGACTCAATGGACATGAGTTTAAGCAAACTCCGAGAGATGGTGAAGGACAGGAAGCCTGGTGTGCTGCAGTCCTTGGAGTCACAGAGTCAGACACAATTTAGCAACTGAACAACAACTGATAAAAATTAATCAAAAATACTGTAAAACTTATTTTTCACTGTTGTAGATGTAAAAGATCATGGGCAGGGTTGGGAAAAGTGGGGAGAGAAAGAAGAGGGGGGTGGGAAGAGAAAAGTCACACAGTCAGTGTGTAGTTGGAAACCTTTGGAAAGATTGAATAATTTTGTCAATATGCAACAAATTGTAAACGAATTTGACTTTGCAACCTCACCTCTGAGAATGTACCCTGGATGGATAGAGTCCAAAGAGATACACTGTGTTAGTTTCCTATTGCGGCTATGACAAATCACTACACACTTCATGGCTTAAACACAAATATATTAAAATTGCAAGTTTATTAGCTTACAGTTCTGAAGGTCAGAAGTCCTAAAATGGGTTTAGAGAACTAAAATGAAGGTGTTAGCAGTGTTGTATTTTTTGTCTGGGGACTCTAGGGTAAAGCAATTTATTTCTTTACCTTTTCCAGATTTTAGAGGTTACCTATGTACCTTTGTTCATGGTAACTTACCTCCAAAGTCACAGCCAATGAGCATCTTCAAATCTCTCTCTCGCTCCTCTCTGATATTAATGCCCCTATCTTCCTCATATAAGCTTTAGGTTTCATTGGTTAATCCAGGAAAATCTCTCATCATAAAAATCCTTAAGTTAATCACATCTACAAAGTCCTGTTTCAGTATCGGGAAGTGAAAGTGTTTGGAGGTCCATTATTCTGTCTACCACAGACACAAAGAGATTCTTTTTCTTGTCACAGTGCTATTTTAATAGTAAACAATTAATTAATAGTAATCCCTTATGGCAGAAAGTGAAGAACTAAAGAACCTCTTGATGAAAGTGAAAGTAGAGAGTGAAAAAGTTGGCTAAAAGCTCAACATTCAGAAAACTAAGATCATCGCATCTGGTCCTATCACTTCATGGCAAATAAAGGGAAACAGTGAAGACTATTTTTGGGGGCACCAAAATCACTGCAGATGGTGGCTTCAGCCATGAAATTAAAAGATGCTTTCTCCTTGGAAGAAAAGCAATGACCAACCTAAAGAGCATATTAAAAAGCAGAGACATTACTTTGCCAACAAAAGTCCATCTAGTCAAGGCTATGATTTTTCCAATAGTCATATATGGATGTGAGAGTTGGACTATAAAGAAAGCTGAGCACCAAAGAATTGATGCTTTTGAACTGTGGTGTTGGAGAAGACTCTTGACAGTCCCTTGGACTGCAAGGAGATCCAACCAGTCCATCCTAAAGGAAATCAGTCCTGAATATTCATTGGAAGGACTGATGCTGAAGCTTAAATTCCAATATTTTGGCCACCTGATGCGAAGAGCTGACTCATTTGAAAAGACCTTGATGCTGGGAAAGATTGAAGGCAGGAGAAGGGGGCGACAGCGGATGACATGATTGGATGGCATCACCGACTGAATGGACATGGGTTTGAGTAAACTCCAGGAGTTGGTGATGGACAGGGAGGCCTGATGTGCCGCAGTCCATGGGGTCGCAAAGAGTCAGATACGACTGAGTGACTGAACTGAACTGAACTGAAGTGAAACAATTAAGAACAACATAGAGGTCCATTCATACAGGAGACTGTCATGTTTTCCTGTAATGCAATACTACATGACCATTAAACATGGTAATTATCTCTATTGACTGAGGGAAATATTTCACATTTTGATGTTAGAAGGGAAATTTTGTTGTAAGACTGTTCACAGTCACACACAGAATCAGATAGACAGATCTAAAGAGAGACAAAGAAATAAAGGAAAAAATGAATATATGAAAAGATGTGATGACTTTAGCTTAAATGTACAAAGTAAAGTAAAAATGAAAGCCACTCAGTTGTGTCTGACTCTTTGCAGCCCCATGGACTATACAGTTCATGGAATTCTCCAGGCCAGAAGGGGATCTTCCCAACCCAGGGATCGAATCCAGGTCTCCCTCTTTGCAGACGGATTCTTTACCAGCTGAGCCACCAGCTAAGCCCAAGAATACTGGAGTGGGTAGCCTGTCCCTTTTCCAGGGGATCTTCCTGACCCCCAATCTACCAGGGTCTCCTGCATTGCAGGTGGGTTCTTTACCATTGAACTAGCTACCAGGGAAGTCTAACATAATAATACTTAACTTTTGGCAACCAAGTCATAACTAGCATAAATATTCTCATCTTCTTAGAGCACAATTACACATACGCCTAACTCACTTTTCTGCATAATATGCAAGACTCAATAAGTATTCTTTAACTACTCAGATGTAGTATCTTTAACAGACCAGTAATATGATTTCTGTAGTAAGAAACCTATAACTAGTATAATATTAGGCCCCAAAAGGCCTAGATGTGCTAGAAAACAAATTCCTGGCAGAAAAGCCTTGAGTAAATCTAACCTATGTAAAGCATCTAACATGTGAAACATTTTAGAATGAATTTGAAATCTATCCAGAATTGTTTAGAACCAACCCAATTTTCTAATGGCCATCAGACATCTCAAATTAGGCTTCAACATTACGGCAAGTGGCCAATGGGTCTTAATGAGTTAGAACAGTATACTCTCATCTGGAAAACTGGTTTAACGTTAAATATCAAATAGGTTTCTCTGCAGATTAAATGAAATACAACATAAAAAGCACTTAGTATGGAAAGTAGCACATAGTAGGTGCTTTTTAAATGTCAGTTCTCTTTTTTATGCATCATTTGATATTTACAGAGAACTTTATTCACTGAGTTATTATCCATCAGGAAAAGAAGGCCTCTACAGACATGTAAATACTGAATATCTAGAATAAAGATGGTGGCTCAGATGGTAAAGTGTCTGAGCTTTACAGACCCTACAATTCGGGAGACCTGGGTTTGATCCCTGGGTCGGGAAGATCTCCTGGAGAAGGGAATGGCAACCCACCCCAGTATTCTTGCCCCACCCCACCCAAAAAGGGGCTCAAAGAAATATTTTGGGCTTCCCTTGTAGTTCAGTCAGTAAAGAATCTGCCTGCAGTGCAGGAGACCCAGGTTCGATCCCTGGGTTGGGAAGATCCCCTGGAGAAGGAAATGGCAACCCACTCCAGTATCCTTGCCTGGAAAATCTCATGGACAGAGGAGCCTGGTGGGCTGCAGTCCATGGGATCTCAAAGAGTCGGGCATGACTGAACGACTAACACACTTATTCACTGAGTTATTATCCATCAGGAAAAGAAGGCCTCTGAACTACAGACATATAAATACTGAATATCTAGAATAAAGATTTCAAACAGGATTAGAAGACACAAAACATTTGTACCAAAGGGTTATTAGAAGTCAGCTGCTTAGCCAGTAAATTATATTGTTATTGTTGTAAGCCAAATGCTTGCTATTCCTAGTCTGGCGCTTGCACTGTAAGCAGTCTGCAGGCTGATGTGGTTGCAGGGGGTCGGGCAACATTCTCATTGGTCTTCGAGCAAAACAGTCGTACCTCTTCTTCATGAATATGAATTATATCCCACTAGAGGGTTTTGATATAGCAGGAGAATATCAATTTTAGGTGGAAACCTTAGCATATAAAAAGAACTTGGGGATATTAATGAATCAAGAGGCTCTGTTCAATTAGATATTTTAGTAATGCCAGGGGATAGCATTACTGCTTTCAAGATGTGGTGGAGTTGTCACATGTGATAAATAGAAAAGGGCCTCCCACAAGTCCTTAATAATGACATTAGCCAACCTGAATTGGTTATTTTCCATGGGCCAGGCTCCTTGCTCAGCACTTGAACCCCATGAGATGTAGACTATTATTAACTGAACTTTACAAATGAGGAAACTGAGAACGATAGTGGTTATGGGAGTTGCTGAAATTCACAGAGCTATTAACTATCATAGGCAGGATTCAGATCTAGAAGCCTAGACTCCAGAGCTTTATGGCGAACCATGATTCCATTCTGCTCCCTTGCTGTTCACATTTCTGGGGCAACACCCGAAAGAGCTCTTCTAACAAAGCTCAGTAATACATTCGGTGATGAGCTCAACCTACTGGACTTGGGAACTACTTTTTTTAATTCCAAAGGCTGATAACATTAGGGAAACTGAGGCAATTTAGTAAAAGGAAAATTGGTATTGAGAGTAGTTATATCTCACTCTGAATCTCTTGTATACTAATCTAATTCTGTCAGTATCTTTTATACCACCTAAAATTATTTGTACTATTCATGACAAACTTCTAAGCAGGAAACAGATATAATCTAATTTTAAAGTAAAAATTGAAATAGGGTTTTTCCCCAGTCACCCTTTGAACCACCCAGATGAGCATTTTAAAAAGTGTGCAGTGGCAAGTCACGATCTTCTGGGAAAACATCAGAACGGGACCTCACTCGGTGATGAGGTGCCTTTTATGTGTCTTCACTCTCTTTAACCCCGCTAGACCCATGGTTCCCTGAATCTTGTCTCTACTGCTCCTAACCCAGCTATGGTTTCTTCTCTTGCTTGGTTTGTGATCCTCAGCAGCTCAGTTGCCACAGTAAGGTTGAAGCCAGAGGGGAAGCCCTTGATTGTGCCCTCTCACCATCTCTGCTACACGGTCACAAACTCCAAACTGGTTCCCCACAGCATTCCTGGTCCCAAGCTCTGTTACTCACTTGTCCTGGCAAAGATGTCCTACTCCTGGTATCAAAGCCACATCCCATCTAGTGAAGCCAAGGATGGTCTACATGGAGTCTGGTCCCTGTGAATGTGGGTGAGCTCATTTCAGACTTTACTTCTGAAGGGCTCCGAACACTGAAAAGGGTTGGTGAACACACCGGGATGCTGGGAGGACATGCCTCTAGAGAAAGCATGGAGGCCCCACAGCAACCCCACCCTGCCACACCTTTTCCACTAGGCTGTCCTTGAGTTGTATCTTTTATAATAAACCAGAAAGCTGCAATGAGGACAATCAATGGTTTTTAAATATTCACCCTTTCAAGGCATAACAATAAACTCTGTGTTAATTCTATTTGACTTAAGTCTAGCCCCTTGAACATGTTGTTGTTTAGTCGCTCAGTCGTGTCCAACTCTTTTGCTACCCCATGGACTCTAGCTCACCAGGCTCCTCTGTCCATGGAATTTCCCAGGCAAGAGTACTGGAATGGTTGCCATTTTTTTCTCTAGGGGATCTTCCTGACCCAGGGATCAAACCCACGTCACATGTATTGCAGGTGGATTCTTTACCCCGAGCCACCTGGGAAGCCCTTAAACATAGAAGATGGCAAAGACATAACAAGTTAAAAATAAAAAGAGAGCAAAGAAACACCCATTACGGTTCACATAAATGGATTTCTGTGTGGTCCAGTTTTGGATGTATGACAAGAACAACATGAGATCATTGAAAGAGGACATCTTTAGCCACACAGAATTAGTACCATTTTTATGACTTTATCCTTTGTATTTCAACAGACTCATCTATGAAGCGATAATTCACTTACTAAATAAACATATGTTTAGTATTTATTATGTTCTGTGTTACGGGCTAGGAACTTCAGGCATAGTGGTGTATATAAGAAAAATTTGCTGCAGGGTCAAGTCATGGATGCTCGATACTTAACTCCAGCAAATGTAGTCATCATTTGAGATACCAGAGCATGTGAAAAAAATTTGTAAAGAAAAAAAGCAGAAGGCATACTAGCTGGAAAAAATTTTAAAGAATTTTTTTTTTTGAGGTTGCCACAAACTGTTATTTAAGCAATTTGAACTTTGGAAAATAAAATCTCCATCTCTTTTCATGCTTACTGTATTCATGACATGAATTTAGGTACATTAATTCCATTTTTTATCTCCTTATATGTAAAAATTTTAGTAAAGCAACTGATATAACAATAAATGATGCAAAAGTAATTATGTTTATCTTTATCTGATTTATATAAATAATTATATTCAAAGTAATAAAAATGTTTAAATAGATTCTTTTTTAAGTAATACCAAATCATCTGAGTTTGAGCATGCTCCAGGAATGGATGATGGACAGAGAAGCCTGGTGTGCTGCAGTCCATGGGGTCGCAAAGAGTCGGACATGACTGAGAAACTGAACCATAACTATAATTCATCCAAAAATAACATTAACATTTAATAAGGATGAGTTTCTTCTTCAAATTATGATAATTACGATAAGAAGAAAAACCTTAAATTTTCCAAAAAATATTAAGAAACATTTTAATTATAGACTTTGCATATGTGTTATTTCAACTTAAATCATGAACACAAACTTAAGTTGATAGCATTATAAACCATCTTAAATTAAGTTACTTGAAATTTGTAGCATTTAAAATGGATTTATGTTTGTGCTTTCTCTAAAAAGTCTCAACACTAATGAGACTGAATTGATAAAAAAAATAATATGGTAAAATAAGTGTAGAGTAATATATTTTGAAATGATTAACAAAGGAAATTACTCCTATTAAATTCTAACATGACATAGTTTTAAAACATAAAAGACAACTGTGAAATCCTAAAAGAAAAATTTTTAATGTTTTCTTATTCTACATGAAATATTTTGGCTACAATGAAATAGAAAAATGGCTCCAATAAAAGTTGAAGCTAGTCTCTGGTGACTAATTTTTCCAGGAAATTTGTAAAATAATATTCCTGAATTCAGCCTCCCAGTTCTTTCTCCATCATTTTCTTCTATGAATACTTATTCCTTATCCCACACCAACACTTGACCTATTAAAGAAGCAAAATGCTTTCACTGATCTATACACAGGATGAGTATAAAACAGATTTTGCATGGGCTTCCCTGATAGCTCAGTTGGTAAAGAATCTGACTGCAATGCAGGAGACCCCAGTTCAATTTCTGGGTTGGAAAGATCCACTGGAGAAGGGATAGGCTACCCACTCCAGTATTCTTGGGCTTCCTTTGTGGCTCAGCTGGTAAAGAATCCACCTGCAATGTAGATTCTCTGTATGTGTGATGTACTTCTGTATATAGATATAAATCATTTTTATGCTTAAATTTTTCCATTTTAACTCTACTGTAATAAACATGTATTACTTTAGTAATAATTAGAAATCAGCTAAGTTTGCTTTAATTAACAATCTAGCATTAGCCAAACGATATTATTTTAAAGCAAAAGTGAAAGTCACTCAGTCATGTCTGACTCTTTGCGACCCCATGGACTATACAGTCCATGGAATGCTCCAGGCCAGAGTACTGGAGTGGGTAGCCTTTCCTTTCTCCAGGGGATCTTCCCAACTCAGGGACTGAGCCCAGGTCTCTTGCATTGCAGGCGGATCCTTTACCAGCTGAGCTATCAGGGAAACCCACACAAAATGTGTTTTATACTGGTCCTAATGTATGGACAGAAAGCAGATCAGTGGTTACCAGGGGACGGTAGAGGAGGAGTATAGAGAAGGAGGGATGACAAAAAGAGAACTTCTGGGATCGTGGACGTGTGTACTGTCCTGACTGTATGTGTACTGTCTGACTGTGGTAATGATCTCACAGGTGTATGTATGTGCTTAGTCGCGCAGATGTGACCCCATGGACTGTAGCCCTCCAGGCTCCTCTGTCCTTGGGGATTCTCCAGGCAAGAATACTGGAGTGGGTTGTCATGCCCTTCTCCAGGGGGTCTTCCCAACCCAGGGACTGAATCCAAGTCTCCCGCATTGCAGGCAGATTCTTTACCATCGGAGCCACCAGCGAAATGCAGTGTATGTATACCTGTGCCAATTGTATCAAACTGTAACACAATTAATTAACATAAGTATAGATGATTTAAACATAATTTGAATATGTATATATATATACACATACCTTAAATATGATATAATTTAAAATGTATGCATTTAAGGTTTGGCAACTTTGCTTTGCCCCAATAAAGTTGTTAAAAAAATAAAGTCAAGCAGTACTGGGTGTTGGTGAGGATATGGAACACCTAAAACTCTCATATGTATTTTTCGTAGAGTACCTGATATTCAGTTCAGTCGCTTAGTCATGTCTGACTCTTTGCGTCCCCATGAACTGCAGCATGCTAGGGGTCTGATACAGTTGCATTGGAAAAGTCTTACTTCTTAGAAAGTTAGACATATATGACCTAGATATCCTATTCCTAGATATTTGCTTGAGGGATAAAACATAGGCCAACAACAAAACTGTTCCTAAGATCACTAAGGATCCTGTCACAGAATTTAATGGATAATTTTAGTCCTGAGCTTTTTGATTCCTCAGTCATTAACATTCCTGACCATTCACTTCTTTCAGTTCTCTTTTCCTTGTGCTCCCTGAACTATATTCTATTTTCTCCCTACATATTCAGTACCTCCTTCTAGCCCATCTATGAGAATTCATCTTCCTTAATCTAGCCTTTAAATGATGCCATCTAGTCTTATTCTTACTTGCCTTCTCTTCTTAAGAAAATACTCTTTCTGTAATCTAATTTCATCCATTTCCACAGCTTCACTAAATTAAAATCTTACAGTAACTTTTCCTAAGTTCCAGACTTTTATCTTCAGCCACCTATAGAATAGTTAATGTAAATTTTTCAAAGGCCCAGCAACATCAGTACATCCTAGACTGAACATGGAATAGCCATCATAGTCAACAAGAGTCTGAAATGCAGTACTTGGATGCAATCTCAAAAACAATAGAACGATTTCTGTTTCCAAGGCAAACCACTCAATATCACTATAATCCAAGTCTATGTCCCAACCAGTAATGCTTTAGAAGCTGAAGTTGAATGGTTCTATGAACACCTACAAGACCTTTTAGAACTAACACCCAAAAAGATGTCCTTTTTATTATAGAGGACTGGAATGCAAAAGTAGGAAGTCAAGAAATGTTGCAGTCCTTTAATGGACTGGAACCTGGTGTCTGGAGTTGACAATAAGAAAGTGAAAGAGAGAAAGAAGCTGATACTCCCTGGTTTACACAGAGAACCAATAAAACCCTAGAACAGGGATTGCACCACTCACAAAGGCACAGGGCACCCTCTTGAGGGAATCTTGAAAGCGCGGGTAGGAGAATGAGCTTGGCAGGTTTCTACACCCCAGAGAATTAGCTGGAGGGGGGGGAGAGAGAGAGAGAGAAACATGGGGACCCAAGCTCTGATGGAGCAAAGGTGCTTTAGTGATCTTTCTGTGAGTATATATAGGCTGTTGTACAAGGAATTTCTTTCAACAATGATAAAGATCAGAAAACCAAACATACAGCAACCGTTACCAAGGGAACAAGGGATTAACAATGATCATAGGGTCAGGAGACAATCCATATCTCAAGAAAGAGGATCGGGACTAAGCAGTTTTGTCCTAAGGAGAATGTTTACTGAAGGAGATTCGTGCATGTCTCCTCCTATGACCTCAGTTCTGGGAGTGGCATGCCATTCCACTCCTTTCTGTGAAAATGATACTGATAAGGAACAGAGGATTTATGAGAAACAGCACATTGGAATCCTCCTGTTAAACATTCCCTGACAAAGAAACACTGGGAGTAACAGGCAAGTTTGGCCTTGGAGTACAGAATGAAGCAGGGCAAAGGCTAATAGAGCTCTGCCAAGAGAACGCACTGGTCATAGCAAACACCCTCTTCCAACAATAAGATTGGGAGCTGACTGTGGCTCAGATCATGAACTCCTCATTGCCAAATTCAGACTTAAATTGAAGAAAGTGGGGAAAACCACTAAACCATTCAGGTATGACCTAAATAAAATCCCTTATGATTAAAGGGTGGAAGTGAGAAATAGATTTAAGGGACTAGATCTGATAGAGTGACTGATGAACTATTGGTGGAGATTGGTGACATTGTAGAGAAGACAGGGATCAAGACCATCCCCATGGAAAAGAAATGCAAAAAGCAAAATGGCTGTCTGAGGAGGCCTTACAAATAGCTATGAAAAGAAGAGAAGAGAAAAGCAAAGGAGAAAAGGAACGATATTCCCATTTGAATGCAGAGTTCGAAAGAAAAGCAATGAGAGATAAAAAAGCCTTCCTCAGTGATCAATGCAAAGAAATAGAGGAAAACAACAGAATAGGAAAGACTAGAGATCTCTTCAAGAAAATTAGAGAGACCAAGGGAAAATTTCATGCAAAGATGGGCTCAATAAAGGACAGAAATGGTATGGACCTGACAGAAGCAGAAGATATTAAGAAGAGGTGGCAAAAATACACAGAAGAACTGTACAAAAAAGATCCTCATGACCCAGATAATCACAATGGTGTGATCACTCACGTAGAGCCAGGCATCCTGGAATGTGAAGTCAAGTGGGCCTTAGAAAGCATCACTACGAACAAAGCTAGTAGGGGTGATGGAATTCCAGTTGAGCTATTTCAAATCCTGAAAGATGATGCTGTGAAAGTGCTGCATTCAATATGCCAGCAAATTTGGAAAACTTAGCAGTGGCCACAGGACTGGAAAAGGTCAGTTTTCATTCCAATTCCAAAGAAAGGCAATGCCAAAGAATGCTCAAACAACTGCACAATTGCACTCATCTCACATGCTAGTAAAGGAATGCTCAAAATTCTTCAAGCCAGGCTTCAGCAATACATGAATCATGAACTTCTAGATGTTCAAGTTGGTTTTAGAAAAGGCAGAGGAATTAGAGATCAAATTGCCAACATCCAGTGTAACATTGAAAAAGCAAGAGAGCTCCAGAAAAACATCTATCTCTGCTTTATTGACTATGCCAAAGCCTTTGACCGTGTGGATCACAATAAACTGTGGAAAATTCTGAAGGAGATGGGCATACCAGACCACCTGACCTGCCTCTTGAGAAACCTGTATGCAGGTCAGGAAGAAACAGTTAGAACTGGACATGGAACAACACACTAGTTCCAAATAGGAAAAGGAGTACGTCAAGACTGTATATTGTCACCCTGCTTATTTAACTTATATGCAGAGTACATCATGAGAAACGCTGGGCTGGATGAAGCACAAGCTGGAATCAAGATTGCCAGAAGAAATATCAATAACCTCAGATATGCAGATGACACCACCCTTATGGCAGAAAGTGAAGAAGAACTAAAGAGCCTCTTGATGAAAGTGAAAGAGGAGAGTGAAAAAATTGGCTCTAAAGCTCAACATTCAGAAAACTAAGATCATGGCATCTGGTCTCATCACTTCATGGCAAATAGATGGGAAAACAGTGGCTGACTTTATTTTTCTGGGCTCCAAAATCACTGCAGGTGGTTATTGCAGCCATGAAATTAAAAGACACTTACTCCTTGAAAGTAAAGTTATGACCAACCTAGACAGCATATTAAAAATCAGAGACATTACTTTGTCAACAAAGGTCCGTCAAGGCTATGATTTCTCCACTGGTCATGTATGGATGTGAGAATTGGACTGTGAAGAAAGCTGAGAGGTGAAGAATTGATGCTTTTGAACTGTGGTGTTGGAGAAGACTCTTGAGAGTCCCTTGGACTGCAAGGAGATCCAACCAGTCCATCCTAAAGGAGATCAGTCCTGGGTGTTCATTGGAAGGACTGATGCTGAAGCTGAAACTACAATCCTTTGGCCATCTGATGCAAAGAGCTAACACACTTGAAATGACCCTGATGCTCGGAAAGATTGAGGGCAGGAGGAGAAGGGGATGACAGAGGATGAGATGGTTGGATGGCATCACCAACACAATGGACATGGGTTTGGGTGGACTCAGGAGTTGGTGATGGACAGGGAGGCCTGGTGTGCTGCAGTTCATGGGGTTGCAAAGAGTCGGACACGACTGAGCGCCTGAACTGAACTGAACTGAGACTGAACATTATCTCATGCCCACAGAGCTAATACTTACAGTACCTCAGCAAATGGCACTGTCACCTGTCTGATTCCTTAAAAACTAAGCTGGAATCAAGGATGAGTAACTCCATCACCTCCCATATCAAAGAAATTACCAAGTTCAGGCAACTGACATATCATTTCTAAATTTCCTTAATGTCTCTCCATCTCCACTGCTCTCTGCTAGTCAAATTTATCTTCATCTTTCACCTGGATTTCCACAATAACTGGCCTCCAAGAATTTATTCTAGTTTCTATCCAACCTGTACTCTATGGTATGGAACATTAACATTTTCAAAATGCAAATGTGATCTTATTGCATCCCTAATCTTTCTTCTCTCCCTGCCTAGCCCAATTTATAATCTATTTTTCTTGTTTTCATAGAATGATGACCAAAATCCTTAATGCGGCCTACAGAGCACTATTATATGGTCTGATTCTTATCAGCCTCTCCAATTTTTTTGCCTACCCCTTCTCTAGTCACTCTGGCTTTCTTTCCAGGCTTTCTCCCTCCACAGTGATTGTACATGTACTTGGTCCCTCAATATAGGATTCTCTTCTTCCTCTCCACTTTAACCTGT
Source organism: Muntiacus reevesi (assembly GCF_963930625.1). Classification (NCBI taxonomy): domain Eukaryota; kingdom Metazoa; phylum Chordata; class Mammalia; order Artiodactyla; family Cervidae; genus Muntiacus; species Muntiacus reevesi. Next base: position 5,787,638 of record NC_089264.1, read on the forward strand.
TTAACCCCTACTCAATCCTCTGATCTCAAGGGAAAGATCATTTCTTTTACTTCTCCATATTAGGTTAACTTTTTGTCATATACTTTTCCAAAACTGACTTATTTTCTTTGAACCTACCACTTTTAAAATTATACTTTATTAATCTGATTAGTTGCATCATATCAGCTTCTCCTCTAAAGTGTAAGTTCCAGGAACAACATTTTAGTTCATCTTTGTCTCCACAGGGATAAATTTCATCTATTGGTAATAATTACTCACAAATAAGCTATGTCTCTGGAAGATAGATCTCATCATGACTCTCTTCAAATAGTGATTTTTGTATTGTCTAACATGTCCTGAAGTTTAACTGATTATTTTGAATGTACTTTTGTAAGTTTTTTTTTTATAAAATTTGGATCACAAATTCACAGAAGGCTTTCATTGAAGTAGATGTCACTGTGAAAGCCCTTGAACACTTGGCTCCAGTTTGTTATTTTCCTGTTTCATATTTTTGAAGACAGCCTGTTGTCCTTTGATCTTGCTCCGACACCTGCACCAACCTACTTCTTTCGTCTTAAGAGGTCCCTGTAGGATCCAAGGTCATGTGGATAAAATTAAAATAGAGGTCATGTGATTGAAACTATTCTTCACAACTTCTCCCAAAACACACAGACACATATTCATACAAACACTTGGATCTGATTTTCAAAGGGCCCAATTGTCTTGTAAATTTTATATTTCCATTTCATGGACTTTCTCACAAAGATAGCAAAACACAAGTTGCCTACATTTTTGTGTTACAAAATTAATCTTTTGTGACAGTGAGACCATTTCCCTTTCACTGACATTCTAATATTTCCCTATTTCTTCAATATATATATATTTTTTAAAAACTATTTTTCAATTTTTTCCCAGTTCACTTTTCTGAAAGGCTGTTGCATCCATCTTTATGAAATGATCAGATAAATATTACCATGGCTTAATGTTCCCTCTGCAAAATGTAGACAAGTGGGGGTGGGAAGTAGAAAATTCTTTGAGGAACCAGCTAAGGATCATGGAATTATTTTACATCTGCTTCTTAGTAATACGCTTTCTGTTTCCAGTAAAGGGAAAAAAGTGGTCTTAGAAGTCAACAAATTCCATGCAAAACAGGGGAGAATTAGAATTTCTAACAGCCTTTAAAAAGAGTATTAACTTACAGAATTTATAAAACTACTACAACAGATATTAATAAAAACATAGTAATATTTACTGTAAAATGTGAACTTTAATCCTTAATTCTATTGAAGAATCAAAGAAAGTTATTTTTTAAATATCATATGACTTAAAACAAATTTCCCCAATTATGTATCTCTAGTTCCATGATAAGAGACATAATTTTACCTATGTCTGGTGACTATATATCCTGAATCAACATTTCACGTTAACATACTTCAGCAGTAATGGACTGCTGAAGTAATTTAGGTAATAGTCACTTAAAATAGGAAAAGAAATAGTAAAAGTTAATTTTGTGTCCTTCTCACTCTTCCCTCCTAGCTCCCCAATCAAGTTAACATTTTCTTGAGCAGTTTCCAAAAGGACTCTGAATTAAACAATCCCCAGATATCTACCTTTTGCTTATTCTTTATCAGGCCATTATCTCTGATATAGTCCAGCCAAACTAGAAATTCAAGGCTAATTTGGAATACTCTTGTTTTCTTACTGCTTGAAGAAAAGATAAAGGTCAGAAGCAGGCTTAAGGAGATGGACAGAAGTCACGAGTTAGAAATAAACAAAGGAAGTTCCCTTGCAGTAGAACTATTTAAAACATACGCCAATAAAATGTTCAAAGGATTCCTACAAAGCTTCAAAGATAAACACGTGCAATTTTTTTTCTTGAAAAACTCCTCTTACCTGAAGGTTTAAACTCAAATATATAACATGGTTCAGTGGAAAAATACAAATGACAACCTCTTGGTATTTTATGCATTTACTAGGAGTTAAAAATTTTACTGTAGGTCACCATGAATTCCAGCTCTACTTGCTCTTAATTGTGAGACTTGGGCAAGTCATTCATTGTCAGCTTGCCCCAGTTGCAATAATTACAATTCTCAGTTCATGAAGTGCTAAGAGAATAATACAAGCAAAATTCTTAAAACCATGTTAGTCACACAGAAACACTCACTAAATGCCAGATATTATTAACAATTTTATTTTTATCATCAGCATTATTCCAATAAGGCTGGGGTGTCGAAGGGGCTGGGCATGAAACATTCTAATCTGTAAGAAATCAACAGCAATAAATCTGTGCAAGGTGCTGAGCTTCACTTTAAAACACACTGAAAAAGCTCTCTTGGTCCTCACATGATGAGAGAATTGAGACTTTAAATACAGGGCTATTTTTCCATATGTTTACTGCTGGCTTAGAGCTCAGAAGTTTGGAGGAAAAATAAACAGAAATATAAGAAAAAAATGTGAGATATTTTTAAAAATCCAGAAGACAAAAAAAAAAAAAAAAGAAGAAGAAGAATAAAAATTGGAGGTGAGAGATTATTAAGAAATAATAAAAGAAAAGTTCCCAGAATTGAGAAACACTATATATCTTCAGATTACAAGAGAAGAAACTAAATGCTTCCAGATATTTTTTAAAAAGTACTTGCCACCTTACCAGGAACTAAAGAACAAAAATCAGTCTGTTATTGGTTTCTTCATTGATTTTATTAGAAACTAGAAAACAATAGAGTAATTCTTTCAAAATTCCCCAAATCCAAAACTCAGTGAAAATTAATTGTGGAAAGTTTTATGCACAGAAACCCTGAATGAATGTTTGCTTATTTTTAAGTTTTTGTCCCATATTCTCTGGCCTTATTAGGTAAGTCTATAATGCTATAACAGAACAATCCCCAATAAAAGCTTCAACATAAGACAGAAGACCTTGTTTACTGTTTCAGAAGACAGCTCAGAGGATTGCAATACCAGACCAGTAGGACAACTCTGTTGTTTTCTATGCACAACTTACATCTCTACATCCCTGGTAGTTTCTCCAGATCTTCCAAAACATTCATATCACAGCAGGAAAGAGGAAAAAGTAAGTTTAGTGTCTGTTTATTCCTTTTAAGGGTATGACCTGGAATTGACATGTATTATTTTATCTCACATTATTCAAATATAAATTAGTCACACGACCAAATATGGATGCAAGTGAGTTCTGCTGGCCCTCACTGAGTGACCAGGCACTCAGGTAAAATTTGGAAGCATAATCACAAAAAAAGGACAGGTAAATTAATCCTTGTAGAAAAGTAGTCATCTGTCTCACTAGTCTGTAAATATACCAGAAGTCATGTGATACTCTCGAGGCTTACACAGCATCATTTTAGGACACTTTCTCTTCTTGTTATGCAACTAATAGTGACTACACTTACGTATCAAGCACTGTTATAGACTATTATGCTTTCTTTATTGCAACCCAATCCGAATAAAAGCTTATTGTGCAAGAGATGAATAGAAGACACTATACAAACTTCCTCATAATAAATCAGAACCATCCCCAGTACAAATGCAAGTTTGTGTGATACTATTAAAGCTACTTTAAACCATTATTTAAAACGTCTTGAAATTTTTAATAATTATTTCAAGTGTAAGTGGTATTTTTTCCTTTACTAATTTACTTTAGTAATTACCATTACCATATATATAGAAGGATATTAGCTTTTTCTCTTCCTAAATCAACTATATTTTAAAACTTTTTAAGGAATAAGAATAGAGTACAAATAAATTTAAAAGTTTCTGTTTTTTGAGAAAAATAGATCTTCTGTGTGCTTAGTCACTCAGTCGTGTCCAACTCTTTGCAATCCCATGGACTGTAGCCCACCAGGCTCCTCTGTCCATGGGGATTCTCCAGGCAAGAAAACTGGAGTGGTCCTCCGGGGGATCTCCCCAACCCAAGGATGGAACACAGGTTTCCTGCATTACAGGCAGATTCTTTACCATCTGAGCCACCAGGGAAGTCCTTCTAAACTACATGAAATCAGAATATCAAGGAATGAAAGGATACAAAAGTATATTAAAGATATACTCATTTAGTAAGGAGAAGTGAAAAAGAATTTAAAGGAGCTGCTACAATTAATTACTAAAAGATTACATTACAAAATATATGCTGATGTTGATTTGAAAGTTGAGATTTATCTCCTAACATAGGAGACAGAAATAGCTAATCTCTTCAATCTTATATTTTGCCTTTAAAAAAATTATTCAGATCAGCAACTGGATTCAGTAACAAGAGAATGTATTCAACTACTTCCTGAAGACAGATGTATAAACTATTATAAGAATATTTTGTCTTATTAGTCTTAATTTTGAAATTGCTTCTCTAAATCTAAATAATCCTTTGACAGACTCTTATACACTTAAATCTCATTCATTCATTCACTTAAATATTTAATCCAGAGCTACTGTATGCCAGGCATTGTTCTATGCAATGGGACACAAAAATGAGCAACAAAAAAGACACCAGTAAATCCTGGTTTCAAAGAGTTCCTGGCTTGAAGGGAAGACAAATAATGAAGATGTTTTAAAAAAATAAATTATATGGTATTTCAGAAGCTGATATGTGCTATAGAGAAAAGTAGAAGGTGACAGAGAAGATCCAGACTGCAGGGACTGGGGGCAACTAGTAAATGAAGTAGGATGCCAGACGGGCCTCAGGGGAAGTTCTGCAAAGCATCCAGGTAGCTAGAGGACGAGCGCTCCGAGAACAGGAAGAGCCGCACAAAGGCCTTACCTTGGGAGATTTGCTGGCCTGTTCCAGGAAGCAGAGAAAGCCGAGGATGAAATCAAGTGGCCAATGTGGGGAGGCCTGCCGGGTGAGGAGTGATGCAGGGAGAAACCCTGGGCTGGACCAAATGAACCACAGAGGGAGAGGCTGCGGCCGTGGATGACTTCTAAGAGGAAGGCAAAGGCCTGGCCACAGAGGCCCGCGGGTCACACAAAAGGCCCAGGACTGTATTCTATGTAACGTGTGAATAGGAGAAAGTCCTGATCTGCTTTTGTTTTACAAGCTGGTTCTGGCTGCTAAGTGGAGAACAGAATATAGGGGTGACAGTGTAGGCTGCTGAGGGAACCAGAGCTGGCCAAGGTTGCTGGTATAGAGCTGCTGTGGAGAAGTGTCTGGGGTTCTAATTTTTAAGACAGTGGAGAAGACTTGATGATGGACTGCATGTCAGATACGAAGAGAAAAATCAAGGATGGCTCCCAGGTTTTTACCTAAGCAACTAAGTAAACTAAAGTAATATTGATTGACCAGTTCCTGTTTGTCTTGTAAAAGAATTCACCACATCTTTTTTTCCCCATTATATGCTTCACATTTGTGTTTAAAATATGGTTGAAGTATTAACCTTTGGTCATCAGTTTAACCTTTGGTCATCAGAAATAAAACTCCACCTTGAATAAAGAATCTGTTTGTATTTCATATTTCTTTTCTTACTGTGTTATATATAAGTGCTAATTAAATTTTTAATGGATTATCTATAAATCTTCCAATGAAGAGGACAGAAAAATCTGGAGACTAGTTTTCCAATCATCTAACATCGCTCTACTTTCTGCTTAATGAGAGTGAAAATGAGGTAACCAACACTACACACCTGCTATTAAGCTGAAGAAAAGGCCATTTTATAGGCATTAAACTCCTGTGGTCTGCCAAATGTTCCTGCTCACTCACCTATTGGGAGGGTAATTACCATTCTAAGATTGCTAAAGCAATAGAATATGCCTTTATCTATTTTCCTTCAGGCTGAGAATTTTAAAATGTTTTTAAAAGTTCACCTTCCAGGCACCTTATTTGATTTATGAGAATAAAGGTGACATTACTGCATCACCTCAATCAAATCTGATAATACATTTCTTAACCTAATAAAAAATTCCCCCCATAATAATAATAACAGGTTTATTTTGCTGTGAGGCATTTTTAATTGCATAAGGTATGGCTGTAATTGAAATGTACCCATTTTTAGTTGACATTTTAATTATCCCATTAGCCAGAAATCAGACATTGTGAAAGCTTGAAAAATAATCTTTGGTAGTTTAGAACCAATTTTTTTCAGCCATTCTTACAAGCATTCAATTAGTCTTCTCCTGAAATCCTTTACACATTGGAGCATTTTCCTCAAATTCAACTTTTCCTTGAATATATCTAATATTTTCCACTAAACTATTAATTTCCTTCTCAAATGTCTCAAGGAAAATCAAATCTTATTACATCTAACCCTCACCCTTAGTCTGATCTTTTTTTTTGTTTTCTTTTCCCTTGTTTTTGCACAAAATGCTCTGCTTTACATGGTTCAGAGAGCCCAAAACTTTTTAAAGCTCCTGACTTTTCTGACCTTGACTCTGTGGCCACGAAAAATCCATGAGAAATTTTATTATTATTTTGCAAAGAGGCCCAAAAGTAACAGAAAAGGACAATTAAGCCTTGGACCTAAATAAATTTAGGGTTTTCACCTGGGAGAGAATGGTAATCCAGTAATATAATTCTCAGAGGGTAAACTTTAAATAAAGTTTAAAATGTTTCATACCCAGCAAGAGATAATCAGACATGGAAAGGCAAAATAATCAAGGTAGAAATCTTACTCACGGAGAACTGTGTGTTTTGGGGGTTGATGGGGTATAATTCCTCAAAGGAATTATACACAGTCCCCCTGTATTTCTGCAGGTTTAAAAGCAGGGAATGTTCTGGGGTATCAAGAAGAGGAGAAAGAGCAGGGAGGCTATTTCACAAAATTTTGCTTTATAACTTACTTTAAACTTTTACTGATAGAAAGAAATGGACATAAGCAAGTTTACAAGTGGTTTTAGTCCCTCTCAACTGACTGAGAAAGTGTGTTAGGGCCAAAAGGAAATCAGTTAGCTCAGTAAGGTGACACCAGAAAAGGCTGGGATCTTTCTCTCCTCGTGGTTTCCTGTTATTTTTGTCTTCTCTTAAACTCTCAATTTAAAGATTCAATCCTTAGCTTTTTTCTTTTCTCAGCATTCTCCATCTCATAACACATAACCCCAAAGATCTTCAATTGTAAGACACAACATCAGATAAAAGATAGCATATAACCTCAATATTAAAATGTACCCCAAATTCAAAGTTATGAAATTGTGAATTATCACTCATAATAAGGACACATAATGTGTGCCGAGTCTCTCAGTTGTGTCCAGCTCTTGGCAACCTCATGGATACTCACCCGCCAAGTACCTCTGTCCACGGGATTTTCCAGGCAAGAATACTGGAGTGGGTTGCCATTTCCTTCTCCAAGGAAACACAGTACTGTGTATTAATGATTCCCAAATCTTTCATTTTATTCCCATCTCTCTCCCATCAAACTGCTTGTCATTTACGTGTGTATATCCTGCCTCCAAAATCTGTTTCCTCTCTACTTTCCACTACTGACAAAAACAAGAGTAAGGAAAGAGTGCTGTCATTGACTTGATATTGGTATCAAGTCAAAGATATCCTTTAACCTCCACTTCCTATGCTCCATGTCCAGTCAGTCATCAACACTTTGCTATGTGCCTCGTACGTGTTCTTTCCTTTTCTAAGTTCTAGCCTTATCACCAAATGCCTAGAGTACTCAAACAACACCTCAGATGATGACCTTGCTTTTAGGGGGAAGCAGGGACAATATCATGCTGGTAAGAGCTCTAAAGTCAAATTTCCTGATTTCACCACATGGGTCCACCACTTAACACGTGTGTGACTTTGGACAAATTGTTTTCTTCTTATGGCTCTTTTCCTCATCTTTAGACCAAGTATAAGAACAGTACTTCCTTCATGGAATTGTTATGAATGTTATAGGAATACATGGAAAGCATTAGAACAACATCTGGAATTCTAACAAGCACTCATAAGATATTAACTACTATAAGACACCACATTTCAGTTCCTCTGACACAAATGTGTTAGCGTCAGCCTTACTAAAATACCAATTAACTCAGCCATTAAATATAAATGTGTTTAGCAAATGAATGTATATTGTATACTACACATTGTTCAAAGTATTGAATATTAAGAATGCAGTGATAAATAGGACAAATTCACCACTGACAGACAGGTGGGAAAGAGGACATAAAGATGACAAATTTAAAAACTTATGAATGGTTAATATTGTGCTAATGATTATTATTAAGGTAAAACTAGATGACATGATAGACATGGAGGTCATGACTACTTTAGAAGGAAACAAAGGATGTGATGCCTTTTTAATAATATCAAATAAACTATTATACAATAGGTAAACAGTTGAGACAAGCTATCACTCAGCACAATGCCTTTGAGATTCATCCAAGTTGTTAGAATTTCTTATTTTAACTGTAAAATATTTTTAAAGAACTCAAGAAAAGACTTTATATTTACACAGGTATTTGATAACCATTTCTGTTCTTCCTTCATTCTGTATGATTCAACTTTGCTTCTGGCATCTGTTCCTGCTGTCTAAAGAATGTGTTTAAGCACTTATTTTTTAAGCATTTACTAATAACAACTTCTCTTAGTTTTCCTTCATCTGAAAATGTTTTTATTTCCCTTTCATTCCTGAGGGATATTTTTATTGAATATAGACCCTGGGGTTAACAGTTCTCTTCCTGAGGCACTTTAAAATTTTTGCTTTACTTCCTTCTGGGGTTTGCAGTTTCTGAAGAGAAACACAAAATCACTTGGGTCATGGTTCCCTAAAAGTAATGAGTCATTTTTCCAGGTTACCATCAGTACTTTTTCTTTGAACTTAGTTTTCAGCAGTCTGATTGCAGTGTGTGCAGTCTGAGATTTCCTTAGGTTTATCACTGTTTAGAGATTATTAACTTCTGAAACCTGCAGATTTATGTCTGCAGGGTTTTTTTTTCAGCCATCATTTCTTCAAATACTTTACCACCGTACTTTTTCTGTTCTTTGGCTCTGTGGACATGATGTTCTCTTCAACATTAGCTCCATTTCAAACCTTTGCAGAGTTGCTCACATCTGTCGCGTACATGAGCCACTTAGCCGGCAGTTTGGTACCTGAGTGGTCATTGATGGTTTGTTAGTTCTTGGTATCTTTTGGTACCTCTTTAGGATCAGATACCCAAACTTAGAGCTCAGGAGTGAGCCCAAGAGCTTATAAATGATTCTAAGGCCTCTCTTTTCTACGCTCTCTTCTCTTTCTGGTTCTTGACCAGAAAGCTGGGGTTTTAGTTACTCCACTCTTCTGCACATTTTGTGTGCATGTGAGGCTAAGGGACAGTACGGCGGGGAGGAGAAAAGTAGCTTCTTCAATCCATACCTCCTCTAATTGAAGAAGAGGTTCCTCTGGGTTCCTGCTGCCACCACTGATGCTATTGTTTCCACAGCCACTACGGGTTTGTCTGGAAGCCAGAATATCAGAGAATGAAGAGAAGAAAGAAAAAACTTTAAAGGGGGACATCCCCCACTCTCTCTGAACATGTGGAAGCCCCAGTCCTACTCCGCATGAGGGAACTAGAGATTCTCTCCCGAAACTGCACCTTCGTGCCCTCTTCTGCCATGTGGACGGCTTTGCATCCAGGCCAGGGTGTACACAGTGAAAATGGGAAACTCACTGCCAATCTGGTGAGGCTTCCATCCTTCCAGGCTTCCTCCCTAGCCGGCCACCTAGTACTACTTATTTCTCAAAGACTCCGAAACGAATCCTTCTCCATGAACTGTGCCCAGGTTTTACAGCTATATCTGGGATATCTAGAGTAGAATACACACATTCCATCTTACTGAAAATCAGAACTCCCTTCAATCCTTTTAATAGTTAAAATAATTCATCTGTTTGCTGTTACCTTGGGTAACTATTTGGCTTCTAAATATAGGAATATAAGATGTAATTGCAGAAAAAAAATGAAAAGGGATAGTGGCGTAAGTTGATCCTAGCTCCAAGAGTCCAAGTGATATCAAAGCTAGGTGTATCAAGTCAAAAAGCTAGCCTGTGAACCACATGTTTCCTGTAACAGAACTAAGGCACATTCATCCTGTGTATTCAGCATCTGATGTAAAGGAAAATATATGGGGCTCATTAAACATTTTTTTTCTCATAGGGTTTATTCAAGTGACAGTAATAAATATCAAGGCAAAATGTATTATCAGAATTTCTAGGGTTTGGTTCAACCATCAAATAATTATATTACCATCTATGAAATATTTCTACTTCTCATCCTTTGTGGGCAAGATTTGTCCTAACAGACTTTGTCAAGTAACTTGTTGAAACACATACATGTAGTTTGCATGTTGTTCTCCTGATCTAGAAATCTGGAGCTTATTTTTAAAGGATATGGGATTAATTTTGGAAGAGCTGCATTTATTAAATATATTTTGGCTTCTAGAGATGACGTATATTTTGAATGACTGCCCAATAGATTTTAAAATAACCCTCCAAAACTTCTGCAAAAGTATGGTTTTCTGAATTTTCAGTAGATTTTCATTGTTGAAAATATGAACAATTTGTATCGATCTATGTACTAAGGCATCCTAACTGCAGCAATTTTATAAGAAATACTTGTATTACAATATTTTATATACACCTGAATGCTTTTACTTTCGAAATGAAGACACTAAGACTCATAAAGATTAAGTTACTTGTCCAAGATGACGCAGAATGCTAGTAAAAGGAGCAAGATTGTGCTACTAACCAAGACTCAGAAAGCCTCTTGGTCCTGCTCAGACTTCTCTATTATTAATACAGTCTCCTATAGTTTCTTTAACAGCTCCTATAATTGCTGAGAGATTTTAATTACTTACCAACTTTTACCTTAAGAGGGTAAAACTATATCCATTTTACAATTTGGGAAAATGTCAGTACTTTAGAAAAGTGGGTCTTTATTGTCTCAAGAGAACTGTAGCCCCAAACATCATGTCTTCACACTGTATTTGAAGACACAAATGTGTTGGAAAAATTAGGACTCCCAACAATTCTTCTAAATCACCATGTTATTATCACTTTCTTATACCCCTCAACACTTCTAACTTCCTTTCTAAGTCAATTCGCTGGAAAACAGCATGCCTCTAAGATGAAACAAATCTCTGTTTTTGCTACCACTGTGCATTGAGCCCTGAATTGTATAAGGAAAGAAACACATCACCATGCTGACTCTAAAATTTTTCTCTCCTGATGGGACTTCTCTCCTGGTCTCCACAGTCATAGGATTACAGATAAGTGACATCTGTACCTCGATGTATAACATACATCTCAATGTTAACATGCCCAAAATTAAGCTCTGGTTGTATCCTCAAAACTCTATACTACTCTTAGCTTCCCTTTAAATCCGGGTTATTAAATTGTTCTATCTTTTATAACTCTATTTTTTTTTCAGAACTTCAGCAAACGTTTCCTATTCTCTGGCTTTCCAATATCTCTAAATATATTAGCACAGTTGTCCTATAGCATGACTTTATTGCTTCAGTATCTGAGGTCTCAGCAGGTCTCTTTCTCATATCTGTGCTTCTGCTGAGTCGTGCTGCTTCCTGGTATGCTAGAACATATTTGTGTACCACTCATTACACTCTTTCAAAGCTACTCACCAAGGCACACCAGCTGGGTGTAATGGAGCAGTAGCTGATCTTGTCTCTTTAGTGGTTTCTAATCTTTAATCTCCAGGAAATCAGAGTAAGTCCCAGGCATACGTCTGTTCTCCTTCATTACAGTGTTCGCAGATAGACTGATCATTTATTCATCAACTATTTGGCAGAGTAAATGTGTTTCTTATTGTTCCACTGGGGTTTGCCGCATAATGTTTTAAGAATTGACAATAAAAGCTTTCTCTGTAACAGAATTGTTCTAAAAAACACACAGATGAAAATAGCAAAGTATATTTACAGTATATTTACATTCCTATTTACTTTGGGTCAAAATAAAAGACATGGTTTTTGTCTACCTACATGGTGAGGTAGGTTTTTATGCTGAATATACTTAAATACTTAGGCATGTTTCCAGAATTTACTTATTACAAAATACCTAGTGTCAAGACATGTGAGAACTGAATAAATAAAAAAGTTAACAATGTTTCTGTTTAGGAAAACTCAACACTGTAAATTTGCAAATTCTCAAAATTTACACTTAAAGGTGTAACACATTGCCAGTAATATCCCATGACATAATATCTCAGAGCCTGACAATATGACTCTAAAATTCATTTTAAAGAATGACTAACAAAAGAGAAGAAATGTTGAAACAGAATAAAATTAAGGGATCTTGTCCAACCAGACAATAACACACAGTCCTGATTCAGTGAAGACAATGGACAAAGCAAAAAGTCTGGAAAAAAAGTATATGATGTTGATCATCAATAGTGAAAAATAATTATTTAGTTATTGGTATTGGACAACATGCTTAACCACTGAAAAAATTACATGATCCACATATGCATTATATATTAATATAAATTCCAGTGAGAATAATAATTGAAAGCAGAAAATATGGTATGAGGTAAAAATGGTGCCCTACAAACTTTTGAACTGTAGCAGCCTGGGAATAGTGATTACAAAAGTGTGTGAAAAATACACTGGTGAATAGTCATTATAATCTTAGAGAATCTACAACAAAAGCAAAGATTATTAAGGAGGATAAATGACTTTACTATATAAAATTTAACACTAAGTGATGAAAAATACAAAAAATTTAAAGCATTTATAAATTTTCAACATATTTATCAGACAAAATATTGTATATCACATTAAAAGTTTTTGCAAAATCTCAAGTAAATAAGATACATATCTTCCTAACAGTAAAGGATGAAAAGATACAAATTTATGAAGAAATAATATAAAAATACTACACAAAAAACTTATTTACTCTCATTAATAAAGAAAAAATGAAATGAAAGTTGCTCAGTCATGTCCGACTTTGTGACCCCATGGACTGCAGCCCACCAGGTTCCTCTGTCCATGGAATTCTCCAGCAAGAGTACTAGAGTGGGTTGCCACGCCCTTCTCCAGGGCTTCTTCCCGACCCAAGGATTGAACCTGGGTCTCCTGTATTGCAGGCAGATTCTTTATCATCTGTGCTACCAGTCATTAATAAAGAAATGCTTATTAATAATTAATAAAGAAATACTATTTCCATCATAAAACTGGAAACTATAAAATATTTATATTCAATGCTAAAACTGGTGACTTTATATGGCAAAATGGACAATTTTATAAATTCAGTTCAAGTCAGTCACAGTCCAACTCTTTGCAGCCCCCTGGAATGCAGCATGTCAGACTTCCCTGTCCTTCACCAACTCCCAAAGCTTGCTCAAACTCATGTCCATCAGGTCGGTGATGCCATCCAACCATCACACGCTCTGTGGTCCCCTCTTCCCACCTTCAGTCTTCTTTCCAGAATCAGGGTCTTTTCCAATGAGTCCATTCTTCACATCAGATGACCAAAGTATTGGAGTTTCAGCTTCAACATCAGTCCTTCCAATGAATATTCAGTACTGATTTCCTTTAGGATGGCCTGGTTGGATCTCCTTGCAGTCCAACAGACTGTCAAGAGTCTTCTCCAACACCACAGTTCAAAAGCATCTATTCTTCTGTGCTCAGTTTTCTTTATAGTCCAACTCTCACATCCATACATGACTATTGGAAAAACCAAAGCTTTGACTAGATGGACCTTTGTTAGCAAGGTAATGTCTCTGCTTTTTAATATGCTATCTAGGTTGGTCATAACTTTCCTTCCAAGAAAAGAGTCCTTTAATTTCATGACTGCAGTCACCACCTGCAGTGATTTTGGAGCCCAAAAGATAAAGTCTCTTAGTGTTTCCATTGTTTCCCCATCTAATTGCCATGAAGTGATGGGACCAGATGCCATGATCCTAGTTTTCTGAATGTTAACCTTTAAGCCAACTTTTTCACTCTCCTCTTTCACTTTCATCAAGAGGCTCTTTAGTTCCTCTTCACTTTCTGCAATAAGGGTGATGCCATCAGTGTATCTGAAGTTATTGATATTTCTCCCGGCAATCTTGATTCCAGCTTGTGCTTCATCCAGCCCAGCATTTCACATGACATACTCTAAATCTAATTTAAATAAGCAAGGAGACAATATACATCTTTGACATACTCCTTTTCCAATTTGGAACCAGTCTGTTGTTCCATGTTCAGTTTTAACTGTTGCTTCCTGACATGTATACACGTTTCTCAAGAGGCAGGTCAGGTGGTCTGGTAAGCCCATCTCTTTCAGAATTTTCCACAGTTTATTGTGATCCACACAGTCAAAAGCTTTGGCATAGTCAATAAAGCAGAAATAGATGTTTTTCTGGAACTCTCTTGCTTTTTCGATGATCCAGCGGATGCTGGCAATTTGATCTCTGGTTCCTCTGCCTTTTCTAAACCCAGCTTGAACATCTGGAAGTTCACAGTTCACGTATTGCTGAAGCCTGGCTTGGAGAATTTTGGGCATTACTTTGCTAGGGTGTGAGATGAGAGCAATTGTGTGGTAGTTTGAGCATTGTTTGGCATTGCCTTTCTTTGGGATTGGAATGAAAACTGACATTTTCCAGTCCTGTGGCCACTGCTGAGTTTTCCAAATTTGCTGGCATATTGAATGCAGCACTTTCACAGCATCATCTTTCAGGATTTGAAATAGCTCAACTGGAATTCCATCACCTCCACTAGCTTTGTTCATAGTGATGCTTCCTAAGGCCCACTTGACTTCACATTCCAGGATGTCTGCTCTAGGTGAGTGATCACACCATTGTGATTGTCTGGGTCATGAAGATCTTTTCTGTATAGTTCTTCTGTGTGTTCTTGCCACCTCTTCTTAATATTTTCTGCTTCCACTAGTCTAGTGCACATCTATTTGAGGAAACATGTTTAGGGAAGTTCATAGCAGTGTTATTCCTAATAATTCAATTTATAATAGAATGGGTAAAAAAAACAAAGCATCCTCACATAACAAAAGTAAACAGAACACAAATACACAACTAGTATGACTCACAAAATACAGAGCAGAGGAAACATACAGTAAATGTCTATTTTTACAAAGCTTAAAAATTAGTAAAACACAGAGCTTAAAAGTCTAGTAAAACAAAGCCATATTATTTAGGCAAACAAGCATATGTGGTACAACTATGAAGAAAAACAGCAAAAGGAAGCAACCACCATACAAGGATAGCAGCCACCTCTATAGTAGAGGTAGGAGGTTTTTACAACCCCAAACCCCATGGTTTCTGGAGTGCTTACAGTATTTTCTTGACTTTGGTGGGAAGGAAGAGAATTGCATGGGAGATCACATTATAGTTATGTATGAATTCACGATTCACCATTTATATTTTTACTCTTTTTATGTGTTTTATTTTATAATAAACTAAGGATGTCTGAAAAGTGAAGTGAAAGCATTAATCACTCAGAAGTGTCTAACTCATTACGACCCCATGGACTGTAGCCCACCAGGCTCCTCTGTCCATGGAATTTTCCAAGACAGAATACTGGAGTGGGTTGCAATTCCCTTCTCCAGGGGATCTTCCTGACCCAGGGATCAAACCAGGGTCTCCCACACTGTGGGCAGATTCTTTACCATCTGAGCCACCAAGGAAGTGATGATAAAGATGTCTAGAAGTTAGTATTTGCTTCTCTTAAAGAAGTATCTAGGTCTTTGATCATCTGATCAATGGGCTGTAGCATATGATGGAATAAGAAGAAATTCCATTCTGAAGGCCTATTCATCTAATCCATTTGTCTTCTTTTGTAGGGAATATAATTGAGTTTTCCTAGTACTGGGATGCATTTTGTTATAGTAACCCAACTCCCTGGCATTGTTACCATTGGGACTAACATGAAACATTCGCAAAGCAGATGGCCAGCTTCCCAGGCCCAGATGGGGCCTGAACCTGTGACCTTAATAGTACCCACAGTAAATAGCTGATGTAACTAACTCAAGCTAGTCCTAAAAAAATGGTGAGTGGATAAGAAAACATAAGGAAAATGTGAATGCCTTTTAAAATAATTAACTAAAAGATCTATTAGTTCTATAATGAAAAATAAAGAAATGGATTAAGAGTCAAGGCAGACACATTTTATATGGAGTTAAGACTATAATGTTGGGTTTTATCTTTCATTTGTGCTAAAGAAAAAAAAAAGTTAAGCACCATAGTTATATGTGAAGTACATTTTTACTGTTTCTCTCTGTAAAATACATAGATGAATATAGCTAACAGCACTTAAAATTATTTAACATCCAGAGAAAAAAGAGAAGAAATAGGAGTATTAGTAACTACGAGATATTCCTTAGAAGAATAACTATTGGGGAAAAAAAAAAATCTATATTCTGTATTTGTATTTTTTAAGTTAGTAGTTAAAATATTATGAAAGTAAAAAACACATGCAAAAGAAAATAAATAACTTTAAATATTCTATATTAACTGTCATTTAAATTTTTAAAAAATTCTGTGTTCAAATGAAGAGAATAGGCACTATAAATGCCTCAGTAACTGGAGATTTTAAATGAGCTATCTCTGCAAAGTGCTGTTTATATTAAATAGTAAAATCATTTCTACCTTTTGGCTTTATTAAATAAAATTATGACTAAACATCTTGAAGACATTTTCTTAAATGGAAAATTTCAAAATTTAAAACAAATTACTGTTTCTTACACACATTATACTGATAATTTCAGAAGAGAATTTTTTGATCATTGGCTAAATTTTTTTCTCATTTTTACATCTTATCTGCATTATCCCTTTTTTTGTTTTTGCTTTTTTAAAATGTATTTATTTTATTTGGAGGATAATTACTTTACAATACTGTGATGGTTTTTGTCATACCTCAACATCAATTGGCCATGGGCTATATGTTTATCACTTTTCATACTCTCCCAGTTCCAAAATGCTGAGTCTTTTTTTTTTTTTTTTGCTATCGAAATAGAACATTTTTTCTCATTTGAAATTCTTTAAACATGTTTGTTGTCATTTTCAGCCCCTGTTTAGCTTTCAGCTCCCCCCTCCCACCACCTTTGATACAAAAATAGTGAAAGGCAGAAAGAACCCTGAGAATGAATCCCACTTCTGTAAGTTTAAATATTCAGGAATGGACAATGTTCCTTTTCAAGGCAATGACCCTTCTTGATTTATTAGCTTCTTCTGGATTTATCCATGTGGGAAAACTGCCAAAGCTCATTTGTCTTTTCCTGCCTGTATCCTTATGTCATGACATTGAGGCACTTTGTTCTGCAAAAGTATTTTTAAAGGGTGACAAGTCTTTCCCTGTGGAACATTTAAATAATAATAAAAACCACGTTTAATTAGGATCTGGAATAACTGCTAAGAAAAGAGTGGGATGGAGCATAGCCCTCCACAGCACTCACAGTAGATCCATTTCACGTTTTTTAAGTTATCCCTGGCCACACTTGGAACATAGCTCTGGTATACTGAAGCTGTCTTTCTTTAAGTATCCAGCTCTCCCTTTCTCTGCAAAGCTAAGCCTTCTCTGTATTGTAAAGATCACATTTTAATAGTTACCAGTACTATTTACCAAAACATTTGTTTTAGCTCTTATTGTTCCTCTCCATATTTAATTTAGAACATCAGGAAAACAAAATAGTCAGATATTTTTTATCATCCTAATATCTGAAGCAATCTCTTACTACATGTATAGTTAAACATTTAGAATATTTTTGTTGTGAAACACAAGATTATATAAGCCATCTTATCCATTTTATGGAATAGGAAACCAAGGCCAAGAAACACAAAATATTTGGTACAGACAGTGCTAAATCTCTGGTTTTCCATTGCAGTATTTATTTCATGAGTAATAATCTAAAGCTATATAACAATTTTGTTTCAAGATAATCATAAGAAAAAAGAACTTAAAACTAATTTAGACTGAGGAGATTAAGAAAAATATCATAATCACATTTGGCCATATTTTCTATAAAATAGAAACATTTTATTAGAAATATAAATGGAAAACAGAAACATTTAAACAACATCACTCAGACATTTGCTTTTTCTTTTTAAGTGAGATTTCTTTGCAAAAAAGTTCCCTATCTTCCCTTATTTTCTCCACTTGGACATATCTTATATTCCAAGCACAGGAGAAAGTGCAAATGATGCCTTATCCATGAAGTCTTCCCCAACACCAATTCCCCAATAATTTGTTCTTGCATACACTCCATACTTTCATCTACTCATACTGTACTATAATTATTTGTTCATATTTCAGTCTTCTCTATCAAAATGTGAGTTGCCCCAGGGAAGGAAACATATCATTCATTTTTGTATCTCTGGTGCCAGCACTATGGTAGACATTCATTAGTGTTTGCTAAGTGACTCAATATATGAATGACTGCCCCAGAAATTCTACTCCTGGCCATATATCTGGAGAAAACCATAATTCAAAAAGATACAGGTGCCCAAATGTTCACTGCAGCACTATTTACAATAGCCAGGACATGGAAACAATCTAAATGTCCATCAGCAGAGGAATGGATAAAGAAGATGTGATGTGGTACATATATACATGGAATATTACTCAGCCATAAAAAGGAACAAAATCGTGGCATTAGCAGAGACATGGACAGGCCTAAGGACTATCATACAGAGTGAAGTTAAGTCAGAAAGAGAAAAACAAATACCATATATTAACGCATACATGTGGAATTTAGGGAAATGGTATAGATGACCTTAGTTGCAAAGGAGAAAGAGACACACAGACATAGAGAACAAGCATACGCGTACCAAGGAGGAAAGGAGGAGTAGGTGCATCAGGAGATAAGGGGCTGATATATGAACACTTCTATGTACAAAACAGATGACAAACGAGATCCAATTGTGTAGCACTGGGAGTTCAACGCTCTGCGGTGACCTAACGGGAAGGAAACCCAAACAACGTGGGGATATATATATATGTACAGCTGATTTACTTCACTGTACAGCGGAAACTAACAACACTGTAGAGAAACTATATTCAAATAATGTGTGTGTGTGTGTGTGTAAATGGTTGCCTCATGATACTTTTCCAAAGTATTCTTGAGCTTTTTACATACAGTTTTTTCAAAGTATTCTCAATGTAAATGAATATACCTACTGAAGGTTGTAGAACAATAAACCATCTATTTTTCCTCCCTCATTCCCTGAGTATAACCATTATTTCAGCTTCCAAAGAGGATTATTATAAGGCATTCACTTAGTAATTACACTTGGGCAAGCTACGGAATTTCAAATACAGATATATTTAGGTCACTACCCCCTTTATTATGCTGTCAAATTATTTCCAGTATGTTTCAAAGCCTAATAAAATGCATTAATTGATATTCTGAGGGTTTAAGAGAATGAACATAGCCCTCACATTTTTAATGAAATACCAGGGAATAACAAAAGTCCAAAGGAATAAAATACAGAATTAATATTAACTGTAAGAGCCAACAAAATATTTTATCCATTTGGGGTTTCACAACATAATAGAGATATGAAGAAGTTAGAATACAAACCCAAGTCATAATACAAGAAGACAAGAAATTAAAAACTGGGGTGAAGGAGGAAATTATAAAAATGATAATGATAAAATGGAGAAATATGCCGAGATATTTCCTTTTCCATCCACATACATAAAACTAAAGAATATAATATCAAGAAAGATCATTAAAGTATATAGAATTTACCAGTAAGATTATGGGAGTAGGGGGTGTTCACTTTTTATTAATTTTTGGAGCTTTCAAAATATCACATGAACATTTATTACTTTTGATTATATGAAAAGAAAATAAATAACTGACAAATTGTTTAGTACTTATAGGTCTTAAGCATTGAAACACTTTCCTGAAAGAGGTTCTGAAATATCCATCCCTGGAGATTATTAGAAATAAGATAGAGACAGATTAGTCTGGAACAGTTCAAGTAGAACTTGCTTAAATGGTGACCCCTACATCTGCCTTCCATTCATAATGTCTATGATTGATTCTAAGCATTGTTTAAAACAGAAAAATTGCTGTTTTTAGGGAAACATAATCTAGCATAGAATAGAAATAGATTTTTGTTTGAGGAACTAGTAAGGTCCATAAATTCATACCTTACCACATTATCAAATAAATATTTTTCCTCTTGCTTTCTGAGAGTTCTCTAAATTTCAAATTAACTTTCCTTTTCTCCTTTTCAAAAAATATCTATTTTGAAGAAACTCAGAAAAAATTATAATAAAAACACAAAAATTGATTATGTAATGCGAATTCCTGTGAGGTACAAGTGTAACCAGAGAAAGGATAAATGCTCTTAGACACACATAAACCTACATTTATAAAACACTCAGGATAAGAAACAATATCACGAACCAAAGAAATAGATATTTCCCACACATCCCCAAACTACTAACTACCCAATGGAAACACAAGAACAAAAAATGAATCTCTGGTATATATATAGGTGGAATATTTTGGTGTTGTTGATATTTGACTATTTTGACCTAAACAAAAGTCAATTACATGTCACTCAATGCACAGCATGTTTATTTCCAAAAAGCAACAGCAAAATAATTATCGTTACACAATATCACATTTCATTAAATAAATGGCATTAGTGTAAAAAAAACTTTGCAACCCCAAGGCCTGTAGCCCGCCAGACTCCTCTGTCTGTGGAATTCTCCAAGCAACACCAGTGGAGAGGGTTGCCATTTCCTTCTCCAGGTGAACTTCCCAACCCAGGAATCAAACCCAGGTCTCCTGCATTATAGGCAGATTTTTAACATCTGAGCCACCAGGGAAGCCCTTAATGTAAGAAAACTATTCAGATATGAAATGAAAAATGATTTTGGAAACATCTGTGTCTTGGAAATTGTGTCTTTCTATAAGTATGTTAACTTAAGCCTGCTCTCAGATAAACCCTTTATTTTCTTCTTTTTTTTCAAAAAAATCTTTTAAAAAGAAGCAACAGAGAGAATAGAAGCAATTTTATGACAGACGGATTTGAAAAAAATTGTAATCAAAAAATTAAATAAGCCAGGCAAAATGTAGTTTTCATTGATACATAACTTACATGTCATATTACACAATTTTAGATTCAAATTCCAAATGAGACTTGCTTACTTAAGAACTACTTTTCTAATTATTTCCAGGTGACTAGTATTAGTGCAAATATATATCACACATATATGATCAAAAACATAGTGATGTATGTGTGCAATTGTGTAAGGATATCATTCAACTATTTTTGCTGCATTTTTTTATTTCATAAGATTGTATTGAAGTTTCTAGCTCTAGTTGGTAAAAAATCTCCAGACCAGAGCACCATAGATATTTCACTCAAAATGAAAAGAACCAACCCTAAAATCATTAGGCAATAAAAAAAATTTTAAGAATTTTTTAGGAAAATTTCTTAAAATTTCAAAATTTAGAAAAGACTTTTTTAAAGGAAAACTCTGGAAATGTGATGAGAAAATGTAGTTTTAATTCAGTGAATATTTAATATATTTTAAATATGCAATACAATCCTCCCTACATGGGAAGCTAGTTTATCTTTGTTGCGTAAGGCAGTATATACTATATACTTTGCTTTGTAGGAAACTAAAAACCTTCAGAGAGAGTTAAGAGGCTAGAAAGAGACCGGCAGTGCTTGTAAATTCACATTCTGAGGGCAGCATGCTTTATTTAGAGAGTACTTCTACTTCATCTATCACAATGCAGTCTGATTTCAGTTATGCTTGATCAGGTTCCTGTGCAATTGTTCTTTCTGCCAAAAGACAGTATATCTCAGAATTTTCTGGCAAGGTTCAGACCCTGCCAGCAATTCTCAAACTGAAGTAATAAAGCCATTTGTTGATGTTTAAATCTCCAAAAGCTCAGGGCAGACAGGACACTAAATAAAAACAGAAAGAGGATATTGAACACAACAACCTATTTTTTAAGCAACTCACCATTATGACAAAGTTTGAACACTATTCAATATTCCTTTTGATTTCTGACCTCTGCTATTTTTTTAAAAAATTTTTTCACATCTCTAAAAGCAAAACAAAATCTCTCTCCTGCCTGTTCTAAACCACTTATTCTCATTCCGTTCCTTCTTTTGCAATATTTTTCATTCCTGAAAACTTAATACAACCAAAATCTTTCCCCTTATGTACAGAAAGGCTGAAATCAGTCTCCCAACAATTACAACAAAACAGTCTCCACTTCTAAACCAGAAACGATCAACCTACCTAATCAAACATGCCTTGAAAGCAGAAAGCAGGAGAGAGAAAAGAGGATGAGGAGAGGAGGAAAAAAAGAAGGAAGAGAGGAAAGAAAAAATCACTGGCAAAGCCCATTAAAAATTCCCTGGGAAACAGAAACAATCTGGGTAATCAAGTCTGACCTTCTCGGTTCTTTTCATCCATGGTTCACGCAGTTTCACCTGTTCAGAGGATGCCACACGCAGATGCCTGGTCCTGGGGTTTCAGGCCAGGGTTCCCAGGGCCAAAGCCTGCCGCAGACCCGCAGCTCTGGGAACGGTGTGCAGAAGCGCCGCCCGGCCGCACCTCCACTTAGACCGCGGCCCGCCTGCGCAGCGGCTGCGGGAACTGCAGTCTTGAGCGGGAGCAACGCAGCTGGCGCTCCCCGCAACAACTCCTGCAAAGCGGCCCTGGAGCCCACGGCCTGCGCTCTAGCGTGCCGCTCGCACTTCTCCACTGTGTTACTGAAGAACGACGTTTTCCTTGGCTTTTGAACCAGACTTCGTCCCTTTCTGCTGGCTCTGACAAGCCTAGGCAGAAGGACCCTTGTGGGGCCCACCCCAAACGGTCAGTAACGAAAGGGAATGTTGATACCTCTGTCGGCAGATTCTTGTTCACTTGTACACCGTCGATCCAAAGTGGTCTAAGTTAACTGTGTGTGTGCGCCGACTCTGTGACCTCACGGACTGTAGTCCGCCAGGCTCCTCTGTCCATGGGATTCTCCAGGCAAGAGGACTGGAGTGGGTTGCCATGCCCTCCTCTAAGGGACCTTCCCCACCCAGGGATCGAACCTGAGTCTCCTGTGACTCCTCCACTGGCAGGCAGATTCTTTACCCTTGAGCTACCTGGGAATGAGAACCCGCCTGCCTTCACAGGAGACACAAGGGAGGCCCCTAAATTAATTACTTGGAACCAAAACCCCTTTATGCTAAACACAAGGACTTCCTGTGAAATCATATAAAGTTATAACTTCCCTCATAGCTCTGTCGGTAAAGAATCTGCCTGCAATGAAGGAGACCCTGGTTCGATTCCTGGGTCAGGAAGATCCCCTGCAGAAGGAAATGGCAACCCACTCCAGTATTCTTGCCTGGAGAATTCCATGGACAGAGAAGCCTGGCAGGCTACATACAGTCAATGGGGTCACAAGAGTTGGACACGACTTAGCAACTAAACAACCAACCATGTAAAATTATACAATGACAACCACAACAAGCAAATACATCATAAAACTTGAAAACTCTTGTTGGTACCAGCTGCAAGATCAGAAATATTTTAGGCAGACTTTTTATTTATCTCTTGCCTAAGTGAATATTAATACACAATTTACACAAAGTTATAAAGCCTGTGAAAGTTTCCTTAGCTCCCAGGCTTCTCTTTTTGTGTCCTTCTTCCTCCTTTCCCAATATTGCAGCCCTCTAGGACCCCAATTGCTTTTTTACTCTCTCCTACCCTTCCAGTATCAATTTATAACTGAGAGCATGGCATATTTATGAAGTGAGCTTATTTTCACAGTAGGATGTTTCATGAGCCAGGCACTTATCATCTGAGCCTTTTAATCTCACAGAGATAAAGGAGTATCTGCTTATTTGTCTCTGCTGATCACCTTTATTTGGGAAAAAAACAAACTCTGGTCAGCCTCAGTCTAGGAAGGTAAGCATAATCACACTCAGCTGGGCTGAACAGAAAACAAAGTTTATAATTAGGACTATTTCTCAAACCACAAATCATTTGAGAATTACCTAGAGTCTTTGTATAAATGAAGATCCATGAGCCACGTTGCATACCCATTAAATCCTAATCTCTGCTGGAGAAGCTCCATATTGCCCCAAAGTACAGATGATTCTCAACAGCTGAACCCTGAGAACTACTACTTGAAGACAGTGATTCAACATCTATTCATATGAAAAAGCAGTGTCACAACTGAACACATTTTTTTCTGAAATAAACTTTTCCTATGATGTGTGCTTAATTTTTCTTCAGTATACTATTTCTGTTTTATTTCTGCAATGTATTATTTAGCTTAGAGAGGATTGTTATAACAATCCTCTTTAACAAAAAGCCCCCACTGGGCTGGTTTTACAAGTAAAAGATGATGTCACTGACATCTCTTTTAGCATTTCTGATCTTAACATGTAGTGGAAATTAAATTAATGAAAACAGAGGCCATCAAAGGGATTATAAATTAATTTTCTCTTCACTCAAATGAACAGCAGGAGAAAATAATTTTTGCTATGATTGAAAATGACATCATGCTGTCTTCTACAAAATAGCATCCTCTGAGTAATTCTATATAATTTTTTTTAATTTAGTTCATTTTAAAACTATAGTAGATTATTTTGAAGAGGTTTTTTTTTTTTTCAAAAAAAGTTAAATATTGTTGGCTACATCATCTTGTGCTTTAAGTTAGAGGAATTAATTGATTGTGTGGCTTTCTCTTATAATATTTTTTCAATTTTCAGGTAAATCCTCCTGTGCTCAGTCACTCAGTCATGTCTAACTCTTTGCAACCCCATGGGCTGTAGCCCACCAGCTTCTTCTGTCTGTGGGATTTTCCAGGGAAGAATCTGGGGTGGCTTACCATTTCCTTCTCCAGGGGACATTCCCAACCCTTCCCAGGAATTGAACCCGTGTCTCCTGCATCTCCTGCATTGGCAGGTGGATTCTTTACCACTGAGCCATCTGGGAAGCCCACTTAGGGTAGACCATTTTACTGTAATTAATGCTGTAACCAGGGAAAATCTGGGTTTTGGGAGAGAGTAGGTATTTAGCAAATATTTACCTAAATCAGATGATATCTGGGCTTCTACTGCTGGTTGACTACAAGAGAATCACATACACACACACATAAACACACACACAAACTCCCCTGCTTTTACATGAACTGGAAGAGAGTTAAAATTTGCAAATTGCTCTCACTTTATTCTCTAATCATTTGCAAAGTATAAAGTGTTTGATTATGACTCTGGGGCAGCAGGTTGGGAGGGGAGAGTTGAAGAGGAGAAATAAATGCATCTCTTTTTTTTCCTCAAAGAAAATATATTAAAATTTATACACTGAAAGGGTTTTCATCTGCTCATTCTACTTATGGTTAAAAAAAAAAAAAAAAAAAACAACCTGTCATTTCTTTCTTGAATAAAGTGTGGACAGTAGTGATATCTTAGAGCCATCCAATGTACTTGGAAATTTAGGAAGATGACCTGAACACAAACTTCCCATATCTTATTAGGGGAGTCATTCTATGTGCCCTATAAAGTTTTCCGAGCTGGGGCATACATTTCACACACACAGACTACACAGAGTAAAGTTTGTTTTAACCACTACATTCAACTGAATCACAATGCCATACTCTCCTGTTTTTCCAGCTGTCTGATGTTATAATGAGTCCTTTCTTTACCTGCTGATCTGGCACAAAGAACCCAAGTTCAGAGGGCATCAACCATGGCTTTAAGTTTACTGGGAGTTTTGCTTCCAGGCAGAAGTATGCCCTCTTAGGGAACAAGAACTTCTAGACCTAGAACCTAAAGTAGTAGAGATGGAAGCATAAACTTCCCGAAGTGAGCCACTGGGAGAGACCTCTCTTCCTTCCACCTCTTGCTCTCATCCCGAGAACAGCTCTTCTTCCTCCTGGAGTGTCAGCTCCCAACCTGCCCCTCAGCAATGCCTTCATCAGGCTGCTCGGCACCTTCCTAGTCTACCGGGTGGTGCTGAAGGCAGTAGGAATGCTGGAAGCCTGCCCTAGGGCTTTCTCAGCCTACCTCTTCCCCTTCTGCCCCCTGACCTCTTTATAATGAAATGTCCTTGAAACTCAGTCTTTGATTTATTCAGCTATTGTGTTGCTCAGTTGCTCCGTTATGTCCCACTCTCTGAGGCCCCATGGACTGCAGCACACCAGGCTTCCCTGTCCTTTGCCATCTCCTGGAGTTTGCTGAAACTCATGTCCATTGTGTCAGTGATGCCATCCAACCACCTCATGTTTTGTTTTCCCCTTCTCCTCCTGCCTTCAATCTTTCCCAGGATCAGGGTCTTTTCAGAGTTAGCTCTTCCCATCAAGCGGCCAAAGTACTGGAGCTTCAGCATCAGTCCTGCTAATGAATAGTCAGGACTGATTTCCTTTAGGTTTGACTGGTTTGATCTCCTTGCAGTGCACAGCAATCTCACTAGTCTTCTCTAACACCACAGTTCAAAACCATCAGTTCTTTGTCATTCAGCCTTCCTTATGGTCCAGCTCTCACATCCATACATGACTACTGGAGAAACCATAGCTTTGACTAAATGGACCTTTGTTGGCAAAGTAATGTCTCTGCTTTTTAATATGCTGTCTAGGTTTGTCATAACTTTTTTTCCAAGTAGCAAGCATCTTTTAATTTCGTGGCTGCATTCACCATCTGCAGTGAGTTTGGAGCCCAAGAAATAAAATCTGTCACTGTTTCCATTGTTTCCCCATCTATTTGCCATGAAGTGATGGGGCCAGATGCCATGATCTTTGTTTTTTTGAATTTTGAGTTTTAAGCCAGCTTTTTCACTCTCCTCTTTCACTTTTATCAAGAGGCTCTTTAGTTTCTCTTCGCTTTCTGCCATAAAGGTGGTGTCATCTGCATATCTGAGATTATTATTTCTCCCGGGACATCCAGTCTCATGGTTTAATATACCATGTGCTATGCTTAGTCGCTCAGTCATGTCTGACTCTTTGTGACCCCATGGACTGTAGCCTGCCAGACCCCTCTGTCCACGGGATTTCTCCAGGCAAAAATACTGGAGTGGGTTGCTTTGCCCTCTTCCAGGGGATCTTCCCAACCCAGGGATCAAACCCAGGTCTCCCGCATTGCAGGCAGATTCTTTACTCTGAGCCACCAGGGAAGCCCTAATATACCATATTCTCTTTCAAAATCCTGTCTCTAGCTTAGACCTTTGCCCTGAAATTTATAGACATATATCTAGGCTTATATATTCAGTCATGTCCTACTCTTTGCGGCCCTAAGGACAGTAACCCAGACCTCCTCTGTCCATGGGGATTCTCCAGGCAAGAATACTGGTGTGGGTTGCTGTACCGTCCTCCAGGGGATCTTCTCACCACCATCAACTGAACATCAGAAAGGACCTGATTCTCCCATCTCAGTTAACAATAATATTCTTCCAAGTTCCTCAGTGCAAAGATCTTGAGTCCTTTTATTTCTCTTCCTATTACTCTCTACATCTAATTTATCAGCAAACTTAGCTGTACCTTCAAAACATATCTAGAGTCTGACCAGCTCCTTTCAAGCCCACTACTGCCACTCAGATCCAAGTCACAATGATCTCTCCAGTGGATTAGTTATGTAGGTTTCCAATTAATCCTTCAGTTTTAACCCTTGCTCTTTTTTAGGTGGTTCTCAACACAGACGCCAGAGTGGATCTGTAAACTAGATCATATTTCTGTTCAGAATGAAATCTAAAGTCCTTTCAATGGTCTATGAGGTTTTACAAAACATGCAACTCAACAATCAGATTTTTCATGCTGCCACCTACCCTCCACTCATTGCTTAAAAGCCACGCTGGCCTCTTACTATTCCATAACCATGCCTGCCCATGTTCCCAACTTAGAGATTATGTATTTAGTATTCTTGCTTGGAGAATTCCATGGACAGAGGAGTCTGGCGGGCTACAGTGCAAAGATTGACTAAACCACCACCACCAACACCATTTGTCTTTCTCTTAGCCTGAAATGTTCTTCCCACAGATATTCCCATCATTAGCTCCCTTGGTTCCCTTAGATCTGTACTAAAAGATCTTCTTAGTGAAGTTTTCCCTAACTACCAAATTTAAAATAGGAATCACATTTACCTGAATTCCTTCTATCCCTGCTTTATTCTTCCCCAAAGCACTTATTACTACTAATATTTTGTGTATTTTACTATTTACTTACATCTGTGTATTTGTTTCTGGTCTCATTAGAATATAAATTCTATCTATCCCTGCTTTATTCTTCCCCAAAGTACTTATTACTACTAACATTTTATATATTTTACTGTATACTTACATCTGTGTATTTGTTTCTGGTCTCATTAGAATATAAATTTCATAAGGGCAGGCTATTTGTTTTGTTCCTTTCTATATTCCTTATTCTGAGAAGAGAGCTGTCTAATAGCTAGGTGTTCAATATATGTTTGTTGAGTGAAGGATAAAACAGTATCCCCTAGAAATATGATGGTATCAACTTCTCCCTGATGAAAAGATACTTCACTTCTTTCTACATGTTTGTGCTTAAAAACCCAATGATAGAAATGGTTTCAGAAGGAGAAAAGTGAAAGAGAAAGTCACTCAGACTCTTTGCGAACCCTTGGAATGTAGTCTGCCAGGCTCCTCTGTCCATGGGATTCTCCAGGCAAGAACACTGGAGTGGGTGGCCATTCCCTTTTCCAGGGGATATTCCAAACCCAGGGATCAAACCCAGGTCTCCTGCATTGCAGGTGGATTCTTCACCAACTAAAACACCAGGGAAAGTAGCATAATAAGTCATTAGCATTCTGCTCATACTTCTTTTTAAAAGACAGTGATATGTTAACAAGACCTCACATTTTTACTAAAAGTTGCATCATTTGAAAACATTATTTTGATTATCTTCAAAGATGTGAGAAAGTCGAATCAATTACGTTACCTTTAAATGAACATTGATAATTTTAACAAAAGCAAATTAATCTCACTTTTAAAAAGCAGATAGAAATATGTTATTTTAATTTATTAAAGTGATAGTTAATTTGTTTAGAAGAATTAACTTATTCTCCTGAAATGCATACATTTATGAACTTTGCATGCTCAGTTGCTAAGTTGAGTCTGACTCTTTGCGACCTCGTTCTATGTGATTTTCCAGATAAGCATACTGGAGTGGATTGCCATTTCCTCTTAGAGGGGATCTTCCCAACCCAGGGATTGAACCCGTGGACCTGTGTCTCCTGCATTGCAGATGGATTCTAATTTAACGCTTCCATTAAATTAGATGGGCTTCCCTGGTTGCTCAGGGGTGAAGAATCCACCTGCAATGCAGGAGACACAGGTTTGATCCCTGAGTAGGGAAGATCCCGTGGAGAAGGAAATGACAACCCATTCCAGTGTTCTTGCCTGGATGATCCCATGGATAGAGGAGCCTGGCAGCTACAGTCCATGGGGTCACAAACAGTTCGACGTAACTTATCAACTAAACAACAACACAACTAAATTAGATGAGAGCTCAATTCTCTTATACTGTCCACCACTACTTCCCTACTATCCTCCACCTATTAAGTGATATCAAATTTTTCATTAACTCAATGAACACTACTAATATTATTGTGACTATCTTAATACTGTTTATCTGACATTACTTTATAAAAACTCTGGAACTCATTTTTAATTTTTCAAAGGTTCTTCTTATGATAGTTCATTTTCATAGATATGGATTTTAATTTGAGGATAAAATACCTTCTCTTGTGTGTCTGGGATAATTCAAGAAGGTTTTTTTAGATTTTTTCCCTACTATCTGCCTTTTCCTTTTTTTATATCAGATCTTTCTGTTTTGATCTCTTTGTCTTGACTTAAGCAGCCTTAGACTATATGGTTAACTTTGGCTGACCAGTCATATTTAAAATCAAAGCTTTACAAAGCTTACTGGATGTTCTGTGTCTAGAGGTGGCGACTGTTAATTTAAGGCTTCACTATATTGTCCTCGTGTGGCAAGCCATTTTTCTTTACCCACCTTTTTTTTTAACTTTAAAAAAGCCTTCTCTCTCAGTATCTAAAGGTTGTTTTTCTGTGATTTAGATAAGAAGAATACTTTCTTTCATCCTTGGGGATATAGACTTCATTGCTTGTTCACATTCTAGTATTTGAATAGTAAGAAAAAGACCTGATGCTTCACCTTGCAGATTGGCTCGTAATCACAATTTTTAAAGATGTCACACACACCCAGGGCTAATGTTTCCTGACTAGCCAATCTGAAAATAGTCACTCTCAAATTATGTTATCTTTAATCTTCTGCATAATTCTTGTCACTATCTGGTATTTTTGTTTGTCTCTTTATATTATCTCTATTCCCTTCTAGAATGGTACATAAGATCTTATCTGTTTTGCTCACTTCCTACTACATAGTATGTAGCTAACAAATATCTACCAAATGAATAAATGATTATATGAATGAATGAATGGGATCTGAACTCACTATTAATAAATTTCTCCACAGAAAAGATGCAGATTAGGAAGAGTTGGGAATGGTGGACAGAATTGCATGACTTACCAGTTGCATCTTCTGTCTCTTCCACTCTCAACACAGTTTCTTTAAAACCAGTGCCCATATTTTTTGCTCAGCATCTCAATCACATGGTCTGGTGAGGTTTATGGCCCCCAATTCTGGGCCTATTTCATTCTCTGTGCACAGATTAGTGGTTTCCATGGTTATCCACACTACACAGCTACTCAGCTACCACTCACTCCTCTATCAGCTCTGTCTTCTTGCTCTTCTCTTAGTCCTGAGGAGTTAATACTTCTTTTATCTCTTCTATGCTATTTATGTGGGAGAATCATAAATGTTCTAAACAACCGTGGTCTCTCCATCATGCACACCTAAAATCAGAGTACTTTGATATGGAAACTGAGTGTTTTATTTTTCTTTTCTTTGTCTCACTATAAGGAGTGGTTGCCATTTACTCACATCTCTATATTCAAAATAATCTTTTAAAATTGCAAATATGACTACTGCAGACTCCTTGCCCTCTTAAAATACTTCAATGACTTTGCACTGCTTTTAGGATAAGGGCCTGAAAGCCCTCTTCTTGTAGAATAGCCCTGTGTTGCCCAGCCTGCCTCTCTGGTCTCAGCTCTCACAGTTTTGGACAGCTAAGCAGGGCTCTTTATTTTAGGATCTCTCACATAACTTAGCTCTCCCTTGCCATAAGACCTTCTGCATAAACTTTTAGCCCTCCTTAAAGTCACTGCCCCAGGACATTTTTCCTTGACCTCCCAGACTAAGTAAACTCCTTCTAGTCTCCCACTGAACTGTTCTGTTTTACGTGTAATAGCACCTAACATAGCTGTGCATGAGTGCTAAGTCACTCAGTCAGGTCTGACTCTTTGTGACTTCATGGACTGTGGCCCACCAGGCTCCTCTGTCCATGGGATGCTCCAGGCAAGAGTACCGGAACGGTTTGCTATGCCCTCCTCCAAGGGATCCTCTCGACCCAGGCATCAAACCCACGTCTCTTATGTCTCCTACGTTGGCAGGCAGGTTCTTTACCACTAGCATCACCTGGGAAGCCCTAACATGGCTGTGGTTAATTTTTAACTTGGCATTATGTTCTCAAAACTAGTGAGAGAGAGCGAACTGTTAACCTCCCTGAGGTCATTAACATATGTCCACAACCTAGTCTGATTATTTGGCATGATACAGGTTCTCAAAAAATATTTTCTGAATGAACAAATAAATAAATGCAATCAAGCACAGAGTTCCAAGAAAAGACAAGAAGCAAGCCCCTACAGAGCACAGGGATCTTTGTCTTTTTGATCCTTACATTGTTTATTGGCTTCTCGTGTGATCATACATCTTGCTCTAGGCTTGGCCTGTAGGAGAATTTGGTAGCTTTACATGCAGTGTTACCACTGACTGGTATTTTTTTCTTGACATTCAGTCTTTGAATGTAAATTTGATTCAAAACAGGCACAGGTTTCAAAACTCCAGTACTATATTTGTTCTTTTGTGGGAGGCAACAGCCAAATGAAACTAGCCCTAAATCTTCTGAATTGCTCAATTCTATCATTCCTGCTACTATATACCATTGCACCATTGGTCTCTCAATGAAAGACTTGTTTTAATGATTTCTAAGAATTCAAAACATGGGCCTAGGGTAGTGACTTCAGGTATTTCACAATGGTGAATTAACTCTCATCTTAAAAAATACAAAATCTACTATTTTATTCCTCAACTGGAAACAGAAATCAAGTTTGCCCCAGTGTATCATCATAAGAATTCATATCAAAAAACAAAGAAAAGAATTCATATCATCAAATCAGGCTGTCAACAATCTCACATTTTGTCTACCAGAATTTGTGAAAAGCACTGATGACAAGAATCCTTATTAAGGTGTGAGCTAATGAGAGCATTAAAAATTGAACCATGAAAAGCTGACCTTACTTGGGAAAGCATAGAAAGCATACACAATTGTGGCACTGAATTCATGGTTTTATGCCTTTGCTACTGTCAGCTGTGTAAGGAAAATAAGTAAGAGGCACTTGCTTGCCCCTTTTCTGAACTGTTTCTCCTTTATCTCATCCTTTAGTGATCCACCCATGACTCAAGTAGGTGAACCCTAAGGAAAAGCCATCGGATGCTCTTCAGGCCATAAATTTGTGGAAAATGCTTCTTTCTTGACAAAGAAATACAGACAAGAAAGAAAATCAGTCCTCAGGTCTGAAATTTCCTCACTGAAGAAGGTAATTTTCTTGCAGTGAAGACTTTAGATGGTCACGTTGTTTATTACTATATGAAATGAACGTACAAAATGGAGCCAATAAAGGGGGAAAATGGCGCCAATAAAGGGGAAAAATGGCTTTAATTAGGAAAGTTGTGACAAGGACTCTTATTTTCTTGGTTTCTAATTTTTATCTGCTATTTTCTAAGGAAGAAATGTAATGAACAAGGCATTGAGCTTGCTGAAGAAAACATTTATTTTTAGCTACTTATCTGGTATCTTTAATTGCTAATTAATTTTTCTTTAATTGACAGGGACATTCTTGAGGTGATTATCTCCAGAATTCTTTCTGAATTAAAGGGCAATCTTTCTTAGACCTTGACTTGAGGATATCAATGTGTAACTTGTCTTAAGTATAACTCTGAGGTTTATACTTTGCCAATGTCATTAGTCCATAAGAATGCTATTCTTTTGTGGAATTCTTTCCATTACAAGACCTGTGCTTAATAAATTAATAATAGGGTCACCTGAAAGAATATCAATGCTTAAACTTTATATTTTAATCATGTAAATCATATACTTGGCATGTTTGCATGTAATCAGCCTATAATCAGATAAGAAAAGAACAGACACTTAATTTGAGAGCTCATTTACGTGCCATAGATAGGTGTATTTGTGTAATGCTCTTAGTCTAATCTGAATACCCATGTATGAAATTACAAAAGATCACTGAAGTGGATTTCTTTGTTTAGCCTTGAAATTCTGCAGAACGTATAACTTTGACAATCACAAGAAAAAAATAAACTGATTTGTGAGTTTTATGTTGCAGTTAAATAGGAACATGGTTCTGAAGCTCTCTAGAGACTGGCAGGGCACTCCATCATTTTCCCTTGCCATCTGACACCTTAAAGGAAAGATAAAGTGGAGATGAAAGGACTTACTCCAAGGAAAACTCCAAGGTGAGTATCAAATGCTGTCAACTCTCAAGGAAGTTGAAATATTATTTCTACATAGATTTTTTTCTGATAGAATTCTGCCTTTCCAGAAGCACACCAGTTAATCAAGGAATCTGAATGCTGGTGTTCCCATGCAGTGATATTTTACCCAAATAGTGCACTGTGAGAAAACTAATTAACTTTGACTTCACTGCACCTATCCCCAGAAGATTCAGCTCTCTTGTCATTTGGGTAGAATAATTAAAGAAAAATAAAATTTCCCCAAAGAGAACAACTTTTGGTTCAATACTGTAAAACAGAAATGAAATAAATTGTTGCCTTGGAAAGAAATGAACTGCAAACTCTTTCCATCTGTTTATTTAGGCAGGAAGGCAGGTGACCTCATCTTCACTGCCACAGACGATTATTAGCTCTTTTGTCCTGACTTCTGCAGCATCAGGACTTGCTCATCTGTCAACGGCTTCACACACTAGGCCTGGCTGTGCCTATCTTTGCCAAATGATGGGTAAGTGAAGTATGATGCCCCAGAACCTGGCTGTAGTGATCTATGTCAGCCTCCCAGTCAGCTTTGTTACATTTTTAACTGCTGCTCAGAAAAGGACAGCAGAATTTAAACCTCCAGGGCAAGACCCAATCACTGAATCTTCAGTTCAAAGCCTGAAATGTCATCCCTAATCAGTCAGTGGTTAGGGATCACAGAATATTCTTTTAGTTTTTATTCTGAAATTGGCTAGAGATTGAATATAATGTGAAGAAACCAGAGATTATCACACATTCCATCAAATTCCCTTTTGTGAGATAACCAGTGGATAAACTATGTCATTGGTGGCCGAAGTCTTGTTAATTGGATGGAGCACTTAGATTTTGAGTAGAAGATAAATAATTTTTCTAAATTAGAAGCAGTTTCATAAAAATAAAGTCAACTTTGTAAAAACCTTTGAAAAGTTCTAAACTCTTTTCACCAAGTCCCATGAATTGCAAGACTTTCTGGAGTTGTTAATTTAAGATAATAGGAAAAGTTTGTGAACCTTATGTCTTTGATTTACTTTTTAGGCTATAAATAAAATTTATACAAAACAAACTCACCACTCACATTTACAGTGATTGACAAAAGTGAATACGGGAACCAAAGGGATTTCTAAAGGATAAAAAATTATGCTACTTGTTTCAAAAATATTTTTTAAAACTGTTTTAATTGTTAAGCATTCTTATTTGAAGCTGGCAATAACTTGTGTTGCTCGGTTTTGACTCGACAACTGAAAGCAGGTCAGCAAATTTCTGTCTCCACAAACATTCTGAAGCTCATGTGAGATCTCTACATGGTAACCTAAAGTTACACAATTTTGGTAAACTCATAATACTTGAGAATAAGAATAGTGCTTTTGATACTGCTCCTTAAGGTCAGAGTACAAGGAAGGCTGACATTAAAATTCTGTTTGAACCGTCTGTCAGCTCTTCCTTCATGGCTTAAAACATGAAACAAGTTTTTGACCTTCAAAGACTGGAACAAAAACACCATATGTCTTTGACATTTCATGCTCAATAGACAATGTTTTCTGTTTTTCTGTTCTTAATTTTGGCAACATTTTATTAATTTGAGGCATGCTGCTCATGGGACAACATTCTTTTGCTTTTGGTCTCAAAACCAAGGACCCAGCTAATTAGCCTAGAAGATAAAATAGAAATTGATGTTGGAAATACATAACTTAAACTCAGTTACAAGAAATGTTAACTTCCAAAGACAAAACCTGAAGAAACGCCATAGAATGTTTGGCTATCTGCCTCCTTGGAAGATGTGGCAGGGAACCTAATATATTCCAAATATATTCTTCCATTCAATGATTTAAATTTAAATTCTGGGCTCTCAACTAAAACATTTCAAAGGAATGTTCCTGTGGACCCTGGGGTGGACTCTGGGGTGGACTTCGTTTCACCGTATGTTGGGTGTACAACCAGTTCAACAGGGCTCAGGGCAGATACAGCAGCATTATGTCAGCAATGCCGTACACTAGCCAAGGAACTATTTATGGGCCCGGTGTATTTCCTCCGTTCACCTAGAAGGGAGCATTCACTCTGGCCTCTGTGCCCTCAGGAAAGGACCATTAAAGTGATGTACATACAGGTGCAAGGGTGCGGGGGAGTGCTGCGGGGAGTGGGGGAGTCAATTTCAACTTCTGAGTTTCAAAATTAACTCTGGAAATACATTGGAGGCAATAGTTTTAAAGAAAAGGTTTTTGACTCTCCAAAGGCCAGAGGCTTAAAAAAAAAAAAAAAAAAAAGGCCAGAGGCTAAGGAATCCAAGTATAAAGTTAATGCCAAAAAGAACATGTTTGGAAGACTAGAGAAGATATAAGACCAAATTTCTGTTACTCCAGTGATTTTAAAATATCCCTCTGAAGTGGAGGTGAAGCTAAATTTAAGAATTATCAATTTGAGAGAGTGATGTGGGCCCTGAGAAGAGACAAACATGGGGGGGGGGGGTGCCCAAAGTAGAAAGGCCTTGTGTCCTGCCTCCCATGATGAGCCTGGAAGTGGCAGCCTTGCAGGATTCTCACCCAGTACCTAGTGTGCAAGTGTCAGCATAGAGATGGCTAAACGGACGACAGTGCTGGAGACAGAAACGTTTAGCCTGTCACAGTCTTAGGACTGTGTGGCAAAGAAGGGCATTTTATAAGCCCCCCAAAGTGAAAAGGGAGAGTCATTCAGTCGTGTCCAGCTCTTTGCGACCCCATGGATTATGTAGTCCATGGAACTTTCCAGGCCAGAACACTGGAGTGGGTAGCCTTTCCCTTCTCCAGGGGATCTTCCCAACCCAGGGATCAAATACAAGTCTCCCACAATGCAGGTGGATTCTTTACCAGCTGAGCAAGGGAAGCCCAAGAACACTGGAGTGAGTACCCTATCCCTTCTCCAGCAGATCTTCCCGACCCAGGAACTGAACCGGGGTCTCCTGCACCTTTACCAACTGAGCTATCAGAGAAGCCCAAGCCCTCCAAAGGGGGCAGAATTTAGATGAGAAGGGTGGGATGGGGTGGGAGGTGGGAGGGAGGTTCAGGAGAGAGGGGGCATATGTATACCTATGACTGATTCATGTTGCTGTATGACAGAAACCAATACAGCATTGTAAAGCAATCACCCTTCAATAAAAATTAAAAAAAAAAGAGTTGGTGAACTCAAAGAGGCCTCAAATGAAAAGCGACAAATTTATAGAAATAAACACAGCTGTCACCACAGACAATATTGGAAAGTGAATGTCCAGTGTGTCGGCGTGGAGGGCTGGGAGTGGCCAGGAGTGGACACTGGACCACAGACGCAGTTACAGACACACGACACGTGAGGACCAGCCTTTAGCACAGGGCCCGGCCTTAGTGCTCCAGAGTCACCCAGAGCTGAGGTGCAACCTGGGAGAGAGCGGAGAGGAAAAGTACTGAACTGCTCAAGGCGGAATGATCAATGGCCACAGCACGGATCTTGAAGTGTCAGGAAAGTTCTGTTACAGAGAATGTATTTGTCATAAAATTGCCGTCTTTGCACATGCTTGTGGCCCAATCTCATACTCCCTTCACGAATGAAAGACTGACTTGAGTAGATCAACTGCTCTCTAACTAGATACAGGAAGCAGTAAGAGAAAGCCCTGAGGAAAGAAATAATGCTGTTTTCAGTCATGTACTGTAGTCTTCTTCATGGCTACTTAACATGTCAATATTTGCATTTCTGACACAGGATTTGGCAATTCATGGCTCCTGAACCAAATTCAAACTGCTGCCTTCCTGTTTTGTTATAGCTTGCCAATTTAAATTGTTTTAATATTTTCAAATGGTTGTAAACAAATCAAAAGAATATCATATAAAATTATCAATATCTGGAAATAAACTTTTACTGGAACAGAGTCATGCCTACTTGTTTATAAAAGTAGCTTACTACAGCAAAGTTAAGTAGTTAAAACAGACCATACGACCCTGACAGCCCAATATTTTTGCCATCTATTCATTTACACAATAGGTTTGACAGCCCTAGATCTAGTAGGAAACTTCCAGGTTGAACATACACAGAACTCAAACTCATCAAATGTGTTTACTAGGATTCTGTGGCAGTTGGATACTAACCTATTGCTTAATTTGAGTGGGTGTCTGTATATACAGGGCTTCCCTGGTGCTCAGATCGTAAAGCATCTGCTTGCAATGCAGGAGACCCAGGTTCAATCCCTGGGTTGGGGAGATCCCCTGGAGAAGGGAATGGCAAACCACTCCAGAATTCTTGCCTGGAGGATTCCATGGACAGAGGAACCTGGTGGGCCATAGCCCATGGAGTCACAAAGAGTCAGACACAACCAAGCAACTAATATACACACACACTGTATGTAAAGGTCAGGAACAGAGTCTGATATACAGTAAGCACCATCTAAGTGATAGCTAATCTTCTCATTTGTAATCTTGTATAATTTGAAATTGTACTTTTAGCTGCTGCTAGGATTTACTTCTATGGTTTCAATATTATTATTTTACTTTTTAAACTCAACAAACCAAGTTTCCATTCATCAGTTAAAGTAAAAAGTCATCTAAATGTTGCAAGTCAAACCAGTAAAAGTCAATCATCATGCCTTGTTTACTCTGAAATATGGACCTAGATTATGAAAAGATGTCACTATTGCTCCAATATTGTTTCCAATAGAATAATAATGATAACAGCAGTTAGCTGTTCCTTCCAAATGTTAAGCATTTTAAATGCATATTTCCACTTACCTCTAATGACATCCCCACAAGGTAGTGCTATTCCCAATCTATAAATGAGGAAAATGGGGCTCAGAAAGACCAAGGAACTTGCTCACAGTTGTGGTTCATAATTGGCAGATCCAAGACCCAAATCCTCTATAAATCTCAGGTCTCCCCTGTAAACTGTATCACTTTTTTTTTACAATTTCTAGCTTCAAGTATCATTCACTCCTGTCTTCTTTCGATAAAAACTGGCACTAACAAGCTGGTTAAGGAGACCCAGCAGTCCAACTGATGGCTGGGAGCAAATTTACTTCCGTCAGACAAGGCCCTGTGTGCTAAGTTCACAGCCTTGCCCTCTTCAGCACCCCCTAAAGGCCTCTGTGGCCCAGCAGCTGGGTTGTCCGTTGGCCTCCTGGGGTGACAGTCTGCACGAAGGCAAATGTGCACGCACTTACCGGTTTTTCTTATGAATAACCCTGTCATTCAGACATTGCTGTCCTGACCTTTGCTTGTCAGGTAAGAGAGCTGCTGTTCTCTCTAGGAAGGGAGCTTGACTGAAAAGACTAGTGAGCCTCACAGCCCTTGACTTTACCAAGGAAACTGCCTGTTCTTTCCTGGACATTTTGGTTTTCATAACCCCGTCTTTTTGATCCTCAACAAGCATAGGCTGGGCATGAGAGGCTTCGGTGTTCTCTTCAAAAGTTCACTCCTTAAAGTCAGGAAGAGAAAAGCAAATATCATATAACATCACTTACATGTAGACTCTAGAAAAATGGTGCAAATGAATTTATTGACAAAGCAGAAATAGAAACAAAGATGTAGAGAATAAACGTGTGGATACCAAGCGGGGAGGAAAAGTGCAGTATGAACTGGGAGACTGGGATTGACATACATACTACATATATATACACACACACATACTGTGTGTGCGCTAAGGCATTTCAGTCATGTCTGCCTCTGCGACCCTAGGACTGTAGCCCTCCAGGCTCTGTGTCCCCAGGTGGGAATAGGGGAGTGAGCAGCCCTTTCCTCTTTCAGGGGATCTCACCCCAGGGATAGAACCCACATCTCCTGCACTGGCAGGTGAGCTCTTTACCCCTAGTGCCACCTGGGAAGCCCCGCACATGTATGTGTGACTATGGACAAACCAGGCAACTCATGAGAACCTGCTGTATAGCACAGGGAACCCTACCCAATGATTTGTGGTGACCTAGCTGGGAAGGAGATCCAAACAAACAGCGGGTACACGCGGACACATACCCGGGAGGGAGATCAAAACAAACAGCAAGTATACCCGGACACATAACTGGCTCAGTTTGCTGTACAGCTGAAATTAACATGACATTGTGAAGCAACTCTACTTCCATTTTGTTTTAAGTTCACTACTTAGAAACAGAAGATAACACAATAGATTCAACCTAATTTTCTAAGCTAGCTAATTTATTAGCTCATCTGAGAGTATATTCAACTGATAATTGTTTTTTCCCTCACACATTCTGCCTCAAATTGAATTTGCCAGTCTCCGGTGGAGTGTCTGGGACTTTTCTCTCTGCCAAACTAAGATTTTTTTTTAATGTGTTGATTAATAACCACCACCATGTTTGAGGCTTTATAAGACCCCATACAATTGTTGCTTAATAGATCTTTCTTGCCAGTCTCAGAACTTCTTTATGATCTTTCCAAATATCTTTAAATAATTTGATTCATTTCTGCATAAGGTTGAACAATAAAGCTGTATGCTAAGCAGACACAAAATGAAGACTATATCATCCCTGTCCTGGGGTGCTGTGCTAGTTAGAATTGTACTCAGCTAACGACGCAGTGCTTGACCTCAAATACACTGAGCGTTAAGAGTTTAATTGTGCCCCCCTCCCTGAAAAAGATATGTAAATATCCTAACCCCTGCTACCTAAACGTGGCCCTATTTGTAAATAGTGGTTTTGCAGATGTAATCAGTATAAGATGAAGCCATTAGTGTAACTCAGTATGACTGGTGTCCTTAAGAGAAGATGGAAGTTTAGACACACACACAGGGAGAATGCCGTGTGAAGACAGAGGCGGAAACTGAGGTTCTGTTGCCGTGAAACGAGGAATAGCTGGAGCTGCAAAAACTGGAAAAGGTGAGGAAGGGCCCCGTCCTAGAGGCTTTGGGGGGGGGGGTGGC
Organism: Muntiacus reevesi; assembly: GCF_963930625.1. Classification (NCBI taxonomy): domain Eukaryota; kingdom Metazoa; phylum Chordata; class Mammalia; order Artiodactyla; family Cervidae; genus Muntiacus; species Muntiacus reevesi. The sequence continues at coordinate 5,827,990 of NC_089264.1, forward strand.
CCGTCCTAGAGATTTCGCGGGGGGTGCGGCCCTGCTGACCTCTGGATTTTACACTCCTAGGCTCAAGATGTGTGAAAGAAGTTTCTGCGGCTTTAAGGCACCCAGTTAGGGGCACTTTGTTATGGCAGTCCTAAGAAACCAATGCTATGGATACACAAGTCCTACACATAAATGACTATGGCAGAAAGTGAGGGCTCAGCTCCTAAAAGTGATATAAAATGTGAGGAAGACTCAGAACTGGGAATCCAGAAAAGTTTCCTGGGACAGAGACACAAGATATAGATATGTAGGAATAGCAAAGTTCAGACATCCGGAAACAGGGAGCAGGGCTTTCTAGATGAAGGCACAGTCAATTGCATGGATATTGAATAGCAAAAAGGAGCAGCACAGGATGATAAGGTAGGAGAACTGAATGGGGAGGCTAGAAGGACACTGGACTAGATGGTGTGAGAGGTTTGAATGCTGAGGTGTTTGCTCTTAGGGAAATAAGGAAACCATTGAAGGCCTTTGAGGAGGTGAGTGATAACACTAGGACTTTGTTTTTAAAAAATCACTTTTTGTAGGATAGGTTGAAGAGGAGAAAGATTTAGAGACAAAGAGACCAGTTAATAGGCTATTAGAGTAGCCCAGGACACAGGCAATAAGGAATTGATCTAGGATAACTGTGATGATAATTGAAAGAGAAAGAAATATGAATATAAGACATTCTGCTTGTCTGTCTGTGTCTGCCTTATACAGAGCTGTGTCTCCTTGAGGCCATAGACCATACTGCTCTGCAGTCTCAAGGTTGGGGTCCAAATGCCAGCCCCATACCATACTAGCAAGCTCCTCTCTGGGTGCTGTCTGTAGAAGGGGGATACAAGCAACATCAACCACATGGATTGGTGTGAGAATGATAGAATGTGTGAAAAGCCCAAGAAATGTGAATAATTGTTATGATTATGCCACTCTTAATTTTCACTGTTACATGTTCTGTGTAGTGCTTAACACATAAAAGATATTGTTAAGTCTTCTGAATAAATTGATAAGCTAACAGATGAAATATATGGAATGAAGTGGGTGCTACTGAAAAGAGATAACAAGGGATTATTTGATTGAACAGGGACTAAAGAAGCAGAAGGGAATTAAGGGAATCAAAGGGAAAATTGACCTTGGAAAGATAAAGGACTTTTTGCCTAAGTATGTATATATATTTTGAAAGCCTTTGAAAATCAAACGTTTTAACTACTCACACTTGGTAGTTTTGGTTCTTGATCTTATTTTTTGCTGTTTCAGTGTGACTAAAGGTACACAGAGCACATCAGATAGGACTTTCTCTAGATCAGTGAAGATCAAGGAAAACCTATTTGTTACATCCTGAGAGCATGCTATTTTACTTTCTAAATGTAATGGGGCATAGACAGTATTTATAAAGGTCACAGGATGTTTCTTAATAAACATGCATCATTTGCAATATAAAGAGAGGAATTATATCTTTACAGATATTAAAATATTTCCACCTTCTAAAGCTCTACAGTAGATTTCACAAAACAGAGTGTAGTTGCTTTACTTGACATTTAAATTGTCACTTTCTTGACTTGACAGTTGGGGCACCAGTATATTTATGCCACTATGTAATTGGTCCACAATGCTTATAACTAGATGAGGAGTTAAGAACAATATACTTTAACAATGACCCTGCCAGAAATAATTTAATATAGTATATGAACTATTAAGATATCAGTATCATGTGTTAAGAAGTAGTATCTAAGATAAATAAATCTAGTTAGCAGCATCCAGGAAAAGAGCTCTGGGAGAATGGAAGGCTATACTGTATTTTCATAGTCTTCATATATTAGAATAGGATTCCTATCAGAGTTAAATGTGGGCCATTTCAGAATCAAAAACAATCGAAAGTTAGAGTTGGAAAGGAAATTAAAGATTCCTTTCAATTCTCTAATGTGTAGCATTAGAGAGGCCAGGAAAATTTGCCCAAGAACATGAAAAGGAAGAGCCGGTAGGACTGTGCTGGTTCACTGTCTTAAGGCTGGCATTGTGATGGATCTGGTGTTCAGTAAGTTCCTGTATGTGTGTGTGTGTGTGTGTGTGTACCACATGGACTATAGCCTGCCAGGCTCCTCTATCCATGGAATTTTCCAGCCAAGAACACTGGAGTGTGTTGCTATTTTCTACTCCAGAGAATCTTCCTGACCCAGGGATTGAACCAATGTCTCTTGCATCTCCTGCACTGGCAGGCAGATTCTTTACCACTTCATCACCTGGGAAGCCCCTTCAGTAAGTAGTTACCCTGAGAATAACCAACTAAATAAACGCTTGATTGAAACTCTTGTATGCTTACAGCTCAAACATTAAACATAATTGTGCCTTTCCATTTTGAATGAGGAATTACAAAGAATATGTAATATGTCATCTTTTTAAACAAAAAAATTATTTCCCTTTAATAATACTCTTTAATATTTATCTTAATGTCTAAGAAAGAAACTAAAACAAAAGTGCAAAAGTGAATTCAAGGATAATTTTAAGTGAGTCCACCTAAATTGAGAATGAATAATTTTATATTACATTATGTAAAAAGATCAATTATTTTTAACTTTGAAAACTGAAACTATGAATTATGAAAATAAGGTGATTTAATTTGTATCTTTAAATGTCTTGTTATAATTACAATTTTGCACTAATCTTTCATACAATGACTCAACTATTCATTGATTTGTATAAGAAATATTTATTCTAAGAAAATTGTGTTATGGCATATTCTACCCTTCAGATTTGAATTTCATATCACAGAAGCAAAGAGGCTCATTCTTGTTTTCAAGATTCACCTTTTAGCCTTTTGGTTTTCATATTATCCCCTAGGGAAAGCCCATCACGTACACACCATGTTGCTTCTTTCCTCCAACTTGAGTCTCACGTTTTACGGGCTGTGTATGAGAGCCAGTTGGTTTTCCCAGGTCACTTTGTAAAGCTTGACTCTTGCACTTTCAATCTTCAATCAAACTGAATTGTATTGTTGGATAACATAGCAACTGATAATCCTCAAAGCACTGATTGATTATATGACAAGATGCTGACTGACATCAATATTGTGTTAAAAAAGGAAGGATATTCCACTGGGCATTAATCTTCTTAGTGCTTAGTTACTAATTAATATTTTAATTTAAAAAGTATTTTATATTGAAATATAGTTAATTTACAATGTTGTGTTAGTTTCAGGTAACACAGCCATGTGATTGAGTTATATATTTGTCCTCCTTAACACAACATGATTGTCTGTTTTCAGGTAACAAATAAGTGGATGATACTTTTGAACACTTACAGAAATCATATGATGTTTTATATAAAGTTCCAGGGGATGCATTGTTTATGTTCAAAGTATCACAGACATCACATTCAAATGGAATTTTCTAAAAAGTATGAATTACATTTGAATCATCTTAGAATGGTAATCCTGCCTCACTTCAATATCCATCAGCAAAACTGTCTAAAGATTATTATCTCTGCCACACCTGACTTCTCCAGATTCACCCATCAAATTAGTTTTTACAGAAAGTTTCCACTTTTTCAAATGAATAAAGTTCAGAGTCCATAAGATAAAAGGAATTTAAACTTAAAGAACATGACATTTCTTCCATTAGCCTCTAAGAATAAAGTTCTCCCAACCTATTTTCAGTTTTAATTTCACTTTCTAAAGGTTTAAGAGTGATTTCACCAACAGATATGTACTCACTGAGACAGCCTTTTGGGGAAAGATGAAAGTTATGCTATGTGGTTTAATATACTAGTATTTATATAATTTATATAAAATTATGTATATTTGTTTTCTTCCCTAAACTGCACTTTAAAAATGACAGGCTGAATTCTCAATGGTAGGAATTATAAGCCTTCAAATATCCTAAATGACTACATACTACTTGGATATATCTTAACTTAAATTATTATAGCCAAAACAGAGACTGTAAGTTGAATAAAACTAACTTTGCCACCTTTCTTATATAACTTAGCTGGTTGTGTAACTTACAGAGAAAGATTACATCAGAAGAGTCCTAGTTTATGATTTATTCAAGTACTAAGAACCATAATCCTAGCAGCAAGATATGCAAATCCCTGTGATTATTCTCCATTCAGTACAGAGAAAAAAATGTTTTCTGACTGGTCTATTTTATATAAATTCTGACAATACAGTTTCATTTATCTTTCCACATAAATTTCAACATAAGTATTCTGAAAGTCTTTTAAAAATTAGTATACAAATTAGTCCAAAAAAATGCATGACTTGACACACAACACTGGCAATAATATCTGATGACCTTTCATATAATTAAGAAGAACCACTCTTTTATTTCAACTTAATTTAGTTGCAATCTAGCAAGTATTTATTAAGCAGCTGTCTCAAAGTAGCAACTGTGGAGATGTGAAAGGGCATAAAAGTTACTTCCTCAGATTATAATCCGTGGCAGAAATAATGCTTACAGATCTGAAACTATCACAGACTTAAGAGATGAATTATAGTTGGCTCAAAATTGAGGGACCCCCCCCCAGACAGCTACCTAGGTGCCCCCAACTCTTTGGTGTCCCCTCCCTTTTAATATGTAAACACTGCAACTTTACTTTATCTCATGTGCTATGAAAAACCCAGTCACCACTCCAGTAGATGGGGATCATCGGGGAAGCGTTTCCCCTACTGTCCTTGGGCTTCAGTTTCCTGACTCTGTTCTTGAACAGTTTACACTCAACATCTCACTTCTGCAGCTGCCCCCCTTGGTCTGTGCAGCCGTGCTCCCCACTGGCCGCAGCTTGGATTCCTTCACTCCTTCAGGACGCCACTGCACAGGTCAGAGGTTTACTTAAGGTCTGGCACTGCGGCAGGTGGGCTTTCAGCACAGCACCAGCGTTAACTTAAAGCTAGTAAGTGTATTATTCTTCAGCCTGCCCCAGGCATGGGTAACTTCTCACCATCCCTGCTCCCTTAGCGATATTAGCTACATTTTTTCAGACTCCATGTCATCTCTTCTCCAGTAGTTCCAACTTCCTACCCTCTCTCGTACACAACCTCAGGTAATCCATATTTCTGCTCTTTAATTTGAAGAATTTGGCAATCTTTCAGTAATCTATGCTACAAGGAAGCTTCACTATTCCCAAAGAGTCTATTGAGTTTTTTCCCTAAAAAAAGAGTCATCTCCCCTTACATGAAAAAGCTACTTGTCTAGTATATGAAAAGTGGTTGTAGTCAATTCCTGGTTTGCATATAAATTTTCATCTTCAGATTTCATGAGCAAGTGAGGATCAGTAAATGAGAGTTCACTGCAAGCTGACTTGTCCACTAGGCTTCATGCAGAACATGGGAACTGGGCCAAATGCAAGGGTCATTAGCATCTGAGTAGATTGAAAAGAGAAAGATACACAGAAGAACAAACAAATATGAAACTATGAGTGATTCACGTGGGAGAGTGAGAGAATTACATAATGAGAATTGAGAGGTGGTGAATGGCGGAAAATGAACTCAGAGAAATAGTTTGGTAGCCAACTATAGCATAACTAGAGAGCATGAAAATAATTTAAACTTGGAATAATAGAAAACAAGAAATAGAGACTTTGTGGGATTCCTTAACAGAAGTGTGGGTGAAGAAATATTTGCTGTAACAGAGGTGGGTTGATGGAATAAAGGCCTAGCAGCTGAGACATCAGTCTATATGACATAGTGGTAACGGTGAGGGGAGACAGGAAATGCGCCAGCCTGTTGACCCTGGAAGGGAGGACACTGTGAGAATTGAGAAATAATACAAAGGATCCACCTGCCTGAACTTAAGGCTGCACACAGCTACACAATCCTGATGCATTTAGCAATGAACTGGGACAGAGAGGTGGATAAGAGAGAAAGAGCTGTTTATCCTCCAAACCGCAGGGGTTGTGATCAAAGCTACAATTTAATGGTCCTTTTCTACTCAGTTTGCCTCTCAAGATTTTTCCTTTGTACCTCTCTAAACTTATGTAACACTGTTAGCATAATTTTAAAATACGTATATATCTTAATCTTTTACAAGCTATTTTTGTTGTTTTTTATAACAAAGACAATAAATGTTGATTGAAGAAAACATATAAAAGAAACATAAAATAAAAACATCAAGAATCCATCATCTAGAGATACACCTGCTAATATTCCTTTGGTAAATATACTGTTTATGGGGCTCTCAAGGCAAGAATACTGAAGTGGTTTGCCATTCCCTTCTCCAGTGGACCACATTCTGTGAGACCTCTCCATCATGACCTGGCCATGTTGGGTGGCCCTACAGGGTATGGCTTAGTTTCACTGAGTTAGACAAGGCTGTGGTCTGTGTGATCAGATTGGCTAGTTTTCTGTGATTGTGGTTTTAGTCTGTCTGCCCTCTGATGCCATCTCTCATGCCTACCGTCTTACCTGGGTTTCTTTTACCTTGGACGTGGGGTATCTCTTCACGGCTGCTCCAGCAAAGCACAGCCACTGCTCCTGAGCATGGACATGGGGTAGCTCCTCTTGGTTGCGCTTTTGCGCCATCCATCACAGCTGCCTCACTTCCAGAAAACATCTGTTTCTGCTTTATTGACTATGCCAAAGCCTTTGACTGTGTGGATCACAACAAACTATGGAAAATTCTTCAGGAGATGGGAATACCAAACCACATGACCTGCCTCTTGAGAACCCTGTATGCAGATCAGGAAGCAACAGTTAGAACTGGACATGGAACAACAGACTGGTTCCAAATAGGAAAAGGAGTACGTCAAGGCTGTGTATTGTCACCTGCTTATTTAACTTATATGCAGAGTACATCATGAGAAATGCTGGGATGGAAGAAGCACAAGCTGGAATCCAGATTGCCAGGAGAATTATCAATAACCTCATATATGCAGATGACACCACCCTTATGGCAGCAAAGAAGAACTAAAGAGCCTCTTCATGAAAGTGAAAGAGGAGAGTGAAAAACTTGGCTTAAAGCTCAGCATTCAGATAACAAAGATCATGGCATCCGGTCCCTTCACTTCATGGCAAATAGATGGGGAAACAGTGGAAACAGTGGCTGACTTTATTTTTCTGGGCTCTAAAATCACTGCAGATGATTATTGCAGCCATGAAATTAAAAGACGCTTCCTCCTTGGAAGGAAAGTTATGACCAACCTGGACAGCATATTCAAAAGCAGAGACATTACTTTGTCAACAAAGGTCCATCTAGTCAAGGCTATGGTTTTTCCAGTGGTCATGTATGGATGTGAGAGTTGGACTATAAAAAAAGCTGAGTGCCAAAGAATTGATGCTTTTGAACTGTGGTGTTGGAGAAGACTCTTGAGAGTCCCTTGGACTGCAAGGAGATCCAACCAGTCCATCCTAAAGGAAATCAGTCCTGGGTGTTCATTGGAAGGACTGATGCTGAAGCTGAAACTCCAATACTTTGGCCACCTGATGCAAAGAGCTGATTCATTTGAAAAGATCCTGATGCTGGGAAAGATTGAAGGTGGGAGGAGAAGTGGACGACAGAGGATGAGATGGTTGGATGGCATCACCGACTCAATGAACATGGGTTTGAGTAAACTCCGGGAGTTGGTGATGGACAGGGAGGCCTGGCATGCTGCAGTTCATGGGGTCGCAAAGAGTCGGACACGACTGAGTGACTGAACTGAACTGAACTGAAATATACTATATTTTTAACAGGTTAATGTGTTTAATTTTGTCTTCTGCATAGTTCACTTGTATTGTTTTTAAACTATGGCTTCTACAAAGGCTTTCTTAAAAAGACAAATTCATTAAGCTTTCTGTCCTTCAATTTCCCTATTTAAACCAATAAAGAAAAGAACACTTGATATTTTCTGGGTATTGCCAGGGCAGAATGGTTAAGGAAGGGAAAGTGGGAAGACAAGATTCTGAGAAAGACTTTCAGTAACAGAAATGTGTCTCAGGTTTTGTGATTCCATTCTTTTTGGCCCATGACATTAACCTTCTCAAAAACTTGATGTTTTTAAATGATTCATGTTTAATAAAGAGAAGCACTGGCAAAGTATATGAAGGCAAGAAAAGATATTTTGTACCTTGAATTTTCACTGACTCCAAGATCCGCAAACGTTTGTTTTTCAGGTACTAGATTCAAAGAGAGGTTTTTCTTTCTGCCTCCTATGGTAGCCAGGAATGAAAAACCATAATAAAATATACTATTTGAAATCAAATGCAACAGAATATTCTGGGACATCATTTATTTTATTTAGTAACTCTCGCTATGGAAAACTCAGTAACTCCTACAGGGACCTATTCTTTAGAATGGAGAACTATTTTCTGTCCATAAATGATGACATTATTTTTGAAGAAGAATGACTTGCCATTTTCTTCTCAGGGTTCTAAACATAGTCCAATTTAAACTCTGCTATAAGTTGTAAAACAGTATAACCATTGCTTTTCTACTCTTCAGTTCTGACAATAAAATATATTTCTTATTTTCAAGAGTTTTATAGACCTTAACTACTTCTTGGAAATAAAGTGTCTAGGAAGAAAGAAGGAGCTACCTTGGTTAAGTATCTTGGGGATTTGAGATGAGATCTGGTGAAAATTTGTCAATAACTAGTGTATTGACCTTAGGAAGGCCATTTAGTCTCTCTATATTAAGACTTGATTCTAATATGCTTTCAACTATTCTTCTCATTTAGCTAAGCCATCACTTACATAGAATACTAGGAGAAACAAAAGAAACAATGGTTTTTAAGCACAGAGCATATAAAAGAGTGTCTACATGCTAAGCAGAGTTACCCACCCCTTATACAGAGAAGTCAAGTTGTCCAAATGACTCATGGAATGACTTCACTTCACATATTTGGAAATAAGATGCCTAGTGATCTCAGCGGAGAAGGCAATGGCACCCCATTCCAGTACTCTTGCCTGGAAAATCCCATGGACGGAGGAGCCTGGTAGGCTGCAATCCACGGGGTTGCAAAGAGTCAGACATGAGTGAGTGACTTCACTTTCACTTTTCACTTTTATGCATTGGAGAAGGAAATGGCAACCCACTCCAGTGTTCTTGCCTGGAGAATCCCAGGGATGGGGTCGCACAGAGTCAGACACGACTGAAGTGACTTAGCAGCAGCAGTGATCTCAGAGTAAAACAAAATAGCCACACTTTTGACCTTTTCAGCATTCCAAAATGCTTAGGAGCAATAAACAAACAAAAAACCAAAAAAAAAATTTGTTTATTGCTTACAGTAAACATATTGCCTCAAAGACATACAATTTCCCTTCTTAGAAAGAGGAGAAATAGGTCAAAGTCATGCACGTGTAGTTCTGAGTGAATATCCACTGATGATTTTGAATTAGAGAGAACTTTCACGTCATAATCCTCAGCCTCCTGCTCGCCTTCCCTTCCCTCGAAGAGACTATCACTCTAGACTTCACACCATGCAGTGCTTTTATTTCCATGAGCTGAAAAGGGCACCCATCCCAGAATACACCTAGAACATACCAAGACGAGGAGGGCAGAGGGTAGGCAAAAAAAGAACCAGCTATAAATTTGTCATCTGGTTCTGCGACTTCCAGCATAACCTTAAAATTTCAACTTTGTATTCTCAGCAATACCACTTTTCAGTGTTGTGCGCTATCAACTTACAGTTTGAGAGGAGGGCTATTGTTCATGCATTGTGAAAGGAAACAGAAGTTAGGTCACCAGAGGGCAACGGGTTTGTTCTTGCTTATTTTCTGATAAGTAACAAACATTTATTGAGTACCCACTATATGCCCAGGGCTGTGCTTGGACCTCCCGGGAAAACATGAAGATATATTAGGTATCAAGAGCTTTCATTTAATTAAGAGAAGAGAGGAAAATACATCACAAAGGGGCTGCCTAGCAGACAAAATGAGGTCCAGTGGGCCAGCAGCCACTGGTTCACCTGAAGTTAGCTAGAAACACAGACCCTCAGACTTCCCTGGTGGTCTGCTGGTTAAGAACCCACCTGCCAATGCAGGGGACATGAGTTCCATCCCTGGCCCAGGAGGATTCCACATGCCACAGGGCAACTAAGCCTATGCACAACCAGTGAGCCCAAGCTCTAGAGCCTGCAAGCTTTAACTACTGCACCCACTCACCCTGGAGTCCAGGCTCCCCAACAGGAAAAACCACCACCATGAGAAGCCCGCACACTGCAGCTAGAGGAGGACTGTGTGCAGCAGGGAAGACCCAGCACGGTCCAAAAAACTCAAATAAAAATTTTAAAGGCATCTCAATATTGCAATTACCTCTGGCCTAACTCCCAGCTACTCTCTTGTGTAACTGTAATAAACTATGTATTTTTGAAAAAGAAAAAAATAGGGGCTCGCAGGCCCCATCCCAGGCTGATTGCATCAGAAGTTATAGCTGAACAAGATTCCCAGGTGATGCACAAGAAGGTGTAAGAAGTGAGGACAAACAGAACAATGTTTTCCCCCCTCAAAATCTATGCTACAACATTAGAGACGGCCACTGGTCCAACCCACATGCCAAGACTGTGAACATGCATGTTCACGGAGGACAAGGAACCATTTAAATGGAACATGCCTAGAAAGCAGGGCTTCCCTTGTTGCTGGTCAGTAAAGAGTCTGCCTGCAATGCAGGAGACCCGGATCCTATTCTTGGGTTGGGAGGATCCCCTGGAGAAGAAAATGGCAACCCACTCCAGTGTTCTTGCCTGGAGAATCCCATGGACAGAGGAGCCTGGCAGGCTACAGTCCATGGGGTCACAAGAGTCAGACACGACTTAAAGTCTAAACCACCACCATGCCTAGAAAGCGGGAGAGGCACAGACAGCCTTAGCAAAGAGGCTGTTATTCATTTATTAGTGCCACCGGAGTACAAAAAAAACCCCTGATTATTTAGCTTGCTACTTGTAAACCTCTAAAAGGTAAAAATTACTTCTTTACAGTGGGAGAAAAAAAATCTAATGTCTGAAATTTGTCTACATTACAAAGATAGATAGTATCTAGAGGTTACTCAATACTGTTCATAAAAAAATGTTTCTGATTTAGTGATTAAGATTCTTGTTACATTTTTTTCTGGAATTAGCATATCTCTATATTAACAAAAATATATCAGCTAAGGAAGATTTTACTCAAAGAACATTTCAGTTTGTATATAAAGGGGAAAACAGTATCAGGGTGAGTTGTGAAAGGCTGAAATATGTAGTTTAAGTACACCCTAAGCAATACAATGTCAAAGCACTTTCATATTTATTGGAAATCAACAATAGATAATTTTTTTACTCAATAAGATAAACTTAAAAACCAGTTCAAAAGTGATGACTGACTCTGGCATAAAACATATATTTGCTTTGTGTCACTGGACCATGAAGGAAACATCTAAGAATTTTCAGTGATTACTAAATTGCTCTTCACAGTACTGATTACACTTTGTACTATATTGTGCAATTAGGTCAATGTATAATTATTATGCATTACCATTATATTACTATTCTTATACATTCGTTCTTTATTCTTTCAGATTTGTTAAAGAATCAGCGACACTCCTTGAAGCTAAAATAGATTTCATTTACATTAATGACGATTTTGATTAGTTAATAGAAAATAATTCCATGTAACTTTCTGTACTGAATTACCTCTTACATTTTTTTCACATGACTCTCTACTCTTTGTTTGACATTAGCATTTGTGATACAAAATACAGTTCAAAGAAGTAAGGTGTTTTTTTTCTTTTCTGACTCCATTTAAATGCAAGATTAATCACATTAATCACCAAGTGTGATTTCTGAAAGTCACATTGGTCATTGAAGGACTATTTTTTCTCCTTCTTTGTGAACCTCAATTCCCAATAGTGATTAAATCTTAATATTAACTAAGAGATGGAAAATATAGCTGTGATACTAAAAGAAATTTAAAAGATACTCTCTTCCCAGTATTTCTGTATTAATGAGAACATAAATTTGTAGGAGCATGGCAAAGGCATTTGCTTCCACTCAAAGTATTTGTCCTGCTTAGCCTGATGCTGTGAGATACAGGTTAAGAGAGGCTGAAATAACTATGTAAATGGCCAGTCCTTTCTCAGTCTGGAGAATGTTTTATGCTGTTGTTCCATTTTTTTTTTAATAAGTTATCAGTAAAGTATTACTTGACCCTAAAATGCAAATATTTTGGAAAATAAATATGTAAGTACATCCTGGGAAAAATATAAAATATATTTAATAAATGTATATCAGTGTAATACATAAAATGTGTAAGTTTATATAAAATGTCAAATATTGAAACTTTTAGTTCCAGATTATAAAGTTTTGGTTTGTCATATACCTTAATTGACACATATTTCTTCTTAATGAATTCTTCTAATGTATTCTACAATACATTTATTGTAAAAATACAACTTGGATTTCATGGTCATTATGGTTCACATCTGAGATGAGAAAAATTATTTTAAATAGGGTGAGTAGTTTCTATTTTCTCAGACTCTCCAGCACCTATTTTGTAATCATATCCCCATAGTTGCAGTTCCCTTCGATTACAAACAAAACTATTTTAACATTTTAAACTATGGAAAAGAATCAATATCTCATCTTTTTCAGTATGAGGGAGCCACTTTTTGGGCCTCAGATAGACTCATGGAGATGTTGGTGACCAAAATAAGGAAAGCTTAAATCAATGGTTCACTTATTTTTCAAGTCACATAATAGGAATGAATAAATTAGATAATGTCAGTTATGAAAACAGAATAAAATAAAAATCATAGAAGAAAAATCTTATGTAATGAAGCCAGAATCAAGTAAGGAAGAAAATTCTTAGAATTATAGACTTCATGCTAAAGTTATTCTGTTTATTTTCTTAGTGTTTATTGAGGAATCATAGACAGAGATTTTCCATACATAATCTTTTTGTGAGTGAAAATCTAAATCTTTATGGAAGGCTTACATATTGTTTAAAATAGTACCCTGCCATTAGAAACTTCTATGATGATGGATAAGTATAATGTCTTTCTGAAGACAAAATGAATACCCATATGGAACCACAAGATGGCCTCATCTGCTTTACAAAACTCTAAATTGTCTGAAAAACTATCCATTTGTAACCAACAGAATATTACCAATACTCCTGCTCCTTTGGTTCAATGTTTGCATGAGAATTTACTCAAATACATGAGAAAGAAGAGTGATGTGATACCACCTTGTCCTATGCTGTGGTGTATAAAAGGTTCTTTCCCAGAATACAAACAAAATGGCATTTTATATAAAGTGAAGTGGAGCCTATTATACAGAGTGAAGTAAGCCAGAAAGATAAAGACCAATACAGTATACTAACGCATTTATATGGAATTTTAAAAGATGGTAACATTAACCCTATATGCAGAACAGAAAAAGAGACACAGATGTACAGAACAGACTTTTAGACTCTGTGGGAGAAGGTGAGGGTGGGATGTTCTGAGAGAACAGCATTGAAACAAGTATACTATCAAGGGTGAAACATATCACCAGCCCAGGTTGGATGCATGAGACAAGTGCTCAGGGCTGGTGCACTGGGAAGACCCAGAGGGATGGGATGGAGAGGCAGGTGGGAGCGGGGATCGGGATGGGGAACACATGTAAATCCATGTAAATCCATGGCTGATTCATGTCAATGTATGGCAAAAACCACCACAATAAAAAAAAAAAAAGACAAAAAAAAAAAAAAGTGAAGTGAAGTCGCTCAGTCGTGTCTGACTCTTTGCGACCCCATGGACTGTAGCCTACCAGGCTTCTCTGTCCACGGCCTTTTCCAGGCAAGAATACTGGAGTGGGTTGCCATTTCCTTCTCCAGGAGTACTTCCTGACCGAGGGACTGAACCTGGGTCTCCCACGTTGTAGGCAGATGCTTTACCATCTGAGCCAGTTAATTTCATAACATGTTATATACAAAGTACCTACTATGCGAGAAGTACAAGGCATTGTGTTAGGTCCTGTTGGAGAAAAGGATGTAACAAAACAAATACGACACAACTTGATAAGAAGATTGCAACTCGTAGAGATGGAAGTAGCACAGTTACTCTAAGTATACTTCAGTTCAGTTCAGTTCAGTCGCTCAGTTGTGTCCAACTCTTTGAGACCCCATGAATCACAGCAGGCCAGGCCTCCCTGTCCATCACCAACTCCCGGAGTTTACTCAAACTCATGTCCATTGAATCGGTGCTGCCATCCAGCCATCTCATCTTCTGTCGTCCCCTTCTCCTCCTGCCCCCAATCCCTCCCAACATCAGGGTCTTTTCCAATGAATCAACTCTTTGCACCAGGTGGCCAAAGTACTAGAGTTTCAGCTTCAGCATCAGTCCTTCCAATGAACAGCCAGGACTGATCTCCTTTAGGATGGACTGGTTGGATCTCCTTGCAGTCCAAGGGACTCTCAAGAGTCTTCTCAAACACCACAGTTCAAAAGCACCAATTTTTTGGTGCTCAGCTTTCTTCACAGTCCAACTCTCACATCCATACATGACCACTGGAAAAACCATAGCCTTGACTAGACAGACCTTTGTTGGCAAAGTAATGTCTCTGCTTTTTAATACGCTATCTAGGTTGGCCATAACTTTCCTTCCAAGGAGGAAGCGTCTTTTAATTTCATGGCTGCAGTCACCATCTGCAGTGATTTTGGAGCCCAGAAAAATAAAGTCAGCCACTGTCTCCCTTGTTTCCCCATCTATCTGCCGTGAAGTGATGGGACTGGATGCCATCATCTTAGTTTTCTGAATGTTGACCTTTAAGCTAAGTTTTTCACTCTCCTCTTTCACTTTCATCAAGAGGCTCTTTAGTTCCTCTTCACTTTCTGCCATAAGGGTGGTGTCATCTGCATATATGAGGTTATTGATATTTCTCCTGGCAATCTTGATTCCAGCTTGTGCTTCCTCCAGCCCAGCGTTTCTCATGATGTACTCTGCATACAAATTAAATAAGCAGGGTGACAATATACAGCCTTGACATAATCCTTTTCCTATTTGGAACCAGTCTGTTGTTCCATGTCCAGTTCTAACAGTTGCTTCCTGACCTGCATATAGGTTTCTCAAGAGGCAGGTCAGGTGGCCTGGTATTCCCATCTCTTTAAGAATTTTCCATAGTTTATTGTGACCCACACAGTCAAAGGCTTTGGCATAATCAATAAAGCAGAAATAGATGATTTTATGGAACTCTCTTGCTTTTTCGATGATCCAGCCCCCACCAAAAAATAGTGCCATGAGAAAGATTTAAACAAGGAGTAGACCCTGATGGCTCAGATGATAAAGAATCTGCCTGCAATGCAGGAGACCCAGGTGTGATCCCTGGGTCAAGAAGATCACCTGGAGAAGGGAACGGCAACCCACTCCAGTATTCTTGCCTGGAGAATCCCCATGGACAGAGGAGCCTAGTGGGCTACAGTCCATGGGGTCGCAAAGAGTTGGACACAACTGAGTGACTTTCCCTTCAGACAGACATAAAAAAGAACAGATAATTTCTTAATAGAGAATTCTGAGGGAGGAGACATTTGATCTCCATACATGTTTTGTTTTCAACTCCCATATTCAATCACACGTTAAAAAATAACCACATCCCCTAAATTGCTACCAGCTTAATTTCATGGGTTTTGGTCATCACTCTGGCATTTGCTGGAATGTCAACAATTCCTCCACGAGACCTCCACTTGTCTCTAATCAGTCCAGCACTCACTCTCTACATCATCTCCATTGTTAGGCCTCTTCATATCTCCTCCAAGTGTGAAGGGAACTCTGGACCTCTGCTCTACTTAGACTTGATAAGCCGCCCCTTAGATTCCCAATGAGAAGTAAAAAAAAAAATCATCTTTAAGCTTCTCCCTCTATTTTTTGGAGTCTCCTCTAAAATTTTCTACAGTTATTATATATCTCTCCTATGGAGGATACTACTTTGGCGTGGAAAGATTTGATGGCAAAGATCCTTGGAGTGAGCACAAACGGACAGCTTGCTGAGACATGGCCATGATTTTGCCACATTGAGATGACAGCTTGAAGCAGCCCCTTCAGGCTGCAGATAGGTAACTTGAGGGAGGTCAGGATAATGTCCGGGTTGTCCGGGTGTGAGGTGAAGGAAGAGATGGCTCTGTCAATTACCCCACCCAGAGTGAAGTTATGATACAACAACATGATAGAACAGCCATTTTCTCAGTCATTCCTCCATGAGCACAGTACATCTAATCTATGTTTCATCCAGGTACTTGTCTCTTTGAGACCAAGCCTGGATCATCTCTAAATTCTTAGCACCTAGTTGAGTCCCTGACTTAATCTAGGTTTTTCATTCATTAACTTATCAGCTAATTACTAAAGAAGTTCAGGAATATATATATTGAATAATGGTGCTAAGGAATAAATCACTGAATATTTGGAATGAATGATTAAAAGAAGGTTACTATGCAGTTCTAATAATGTTGCTTGTATACTATTTCATTTTGATCATGTCACCAAAAAGTTATTCTAAGTTTTCACACTGAATAAGTTCAAATCACACCACCAATCTTGTGCTTTAAAAAGTATAAAAGCCAGATATTAAGTCTATGTGAATTAGTAACCAGTAATATTTAAATATATGGCATTTTTCTGGAATCAACAGTGAATGGGCTGTTAAAAGTTTCACTTATAATAGTGTCCCTTATGTACACATAGGTGCACCCAACAGTTATTTTTTAAAAAGAAAACTTAATCACTGATGAGTTCATGTGCTTACCTACTCAGAATTCTCACTTATGAGGCGATTACCAGTGAAGCACATAGGGACCACTGCTACAGAATATGAACTAGACTCTTCCATGGCTCCTATACAACATCAGTTCAGTTCATTTCAGTTCAGTCGCTCAGTAGTGTCTGACTCTTTGCGACCCCATGAACCGCAGCTCGCCAGGCCTCCTGTCCATCACCAACTCCCGGAGTCCACCTAAACCCATGTCCATTGAGTCGGTGATGCCATCCAACCATCTCATCCTCTGTCGTCCACTTCTCCTTCTGCCCTCAATCTTTCCCAGCACCAGGATCTTTTGCAATGAGTCAGCTCTTTGCATCAGATGGCCAAAGTATTGGAGTTTCAGCTTCAACATCAGTCCTTCCAATGAACACCCAGGACTGATCTCTTTTAGGATGGACTGGTTGGATCTCCTTGCAGTCCCAGGGACTCTCAAGAGTCTTCTCCAAACCACAGTTCAAAAGCATCAATTCTTCTGCACTCAGCTTTCTTTATAGTCCAACTCTCACATCCATACATGACCACTGGACAAACCATAGCCTCGACTAGATGGACTTTTGTTGACAAAGTAATTTCTCTGCTTTTTGATATGCTGTCTAGATTTGTCATAACTTTCCTTCCAAGGAGTAAGCGTCTTTTAATTTCATGGGTGCAATCACCATCTGCAGTGATTTTGAAGCCCATAAAAATAAAGTGTATTTTCAGCCATTTTCTACTGTTTCCCCTTCTATTTCCCATGAAGTGATGGAACCAGATGCCATGATCTTAGTTTTCTGAATATTGAGCTTTAAGCCAACTTTTTCACTCTCCTCTTTCATTTTCATCAAGAGGCCCTTTAGTTCTTCACTTTCTGCCACAAGGGTGGTGTCATCTGCATATCTGACATACTTTTTGATAAATTGAACATACCTTACACATTGCATTTTTCCAACTTAGCATGCTTATACGTGGCTCTTCCCTGTTCACATTTTCCTTCATGAAATTAAAAAAAACACATTTGCTCCTTGGAAGAATAGCTATGATGAATCTAGACAGTGTATTAAAAATAGAGACATTACTTTGTCAACAAAGGTCCATATAGTCAAAGCTATGGTTTTTCCAGTAGTCATGTATGGATGTGAGAGTTGGACCATAAAGAAGGCTCAGTGCCAAAGAATTGATGCTTTTGAACTGTGGTATTGGAGAAGACTCTTGAGAGTCCCTTGGATAGCAAGGAGATCAAACCAGTCAATCCTAAAGGAACTAAACCCTAAATATTCATTGGAAGGACTGGTGATGAAGCTGAAGTTCCAATATGTTGGCCACTTGATGAGAAGAGCCAACTCATTGGAAAAGACCCTGATCCTGGGATAGATTGAAGGCAGGAGGAGAAGGGAGCAACAGAGGATGAGACAGTTGCATTATATCACTGACTCAGTGGACATGAGTTTTAGCAAACTCCAGAAGATAGTGAAAGACAGGGAAGCCTGGCATGCTGCAGTTCACGGGGTCACAAAGAGTCAAACACCACTGAACAACAACAAAGTACATAAAGCACCCTGAAGTTTATCTCTTCTCAGGTTCCCTGTCTCTTCCCTTTGGCTTCTTCAATTTACTTTTCTTATTATTTTTCCTTCCAGTTTTATTGAGATATAATTGACATATAATATTGTGTAAGTTTAAGGTGTAAAGTGTGATGATTTGATACATATATATATTGTGTGGGTACCACAATTTTAGGGCTTCCCAGGTGGCGCTAGTGGTAAAGAATCTGCCTGCCAATGCAGGAGACACAAGAGATGCAGTTTGATCCCAGAGTTGGGAAGATCCTCTGAAGAAGAAAACAGCAACCCACTCTGGTATTCTTGCCTGGAAAATTCCATGGACAAAGGAGCCTGGCCGACTATAGTCCATGGAGCCTCAGAGAGTTGGACACAACTGAGTGATTAAGCAACAAGCATTAATCACAATAAAGTTAGTTAATACACCCTTCCCCTCACATCATTGCCACGTTGTTGTCGTTACAGTGAGAACATTAAAGTTCTACTTTCACAGCAACTTTCAAATACAGAGTACAGTATTGTTAACTACAGTCACCAAGCTTCATATTTGTTGTTGTTCAGTCACTTAGTATGTGCCATTCTTTGCTGTATATTAGGTTCCCAGAACTTATTCATCTCATAACTGAAATTTGTATCCTTTAACCAACACCCAGGATTTCCATCATCCTTCTGCCCTGACAACCACCATTCCACTCTGTTTCTGAGTTTGTTTTTCTAAGGTTACATATACAATGAGATCACATGGTATTTGCTTTTCTCTGACTTATTTCACTTAGAACAATGCCCTCAAGGTCTATGCATGTTCCTTCTTTCTGTGGCTGAATCATATCCCCAGATGTGTCTGTGTGTGTGTGCATGTATGCTGCTTTATCTTATTTATCCATCAGTGCACAGGTAAGTTGTTTCCTTGTCTTGGCTGTTGTGAGTATTGCTACAATAATGACCCAATTAATTTTGAATTTCTGCCTTGGTTTGATAAATTTTTAAGAAAACATTGTAAATACATCTGTGCAGAATTCCAAAAGTGTAGATCTTGAAGGGTTATTTGTATGTGTCTTTGTAAAGTTGTACATGCTAGTCCCTTTGCCGAAGAGCCCATCCTTATATGTTTGTTTTTCAAGATTCAATTCAAATGTCATCTTTCTTAGAAACCAACTCTTATCTCCACACCATTTTACTGAAAAGGAGTCATTAATTTTGCCTCTATTTCTCACTGCGACAGTTTACACACATCTCAGTTCTTGTATATATATAGTACCTTCTTATAATCATCTCTTTACAGATTGAATTCCCCTTACTACATTTTAAGATCTGTGAGGTCAAGGATTATCTCTTTTTAATCTTTACCTCTTTAACTATTAGTACATTGTCTCTTTGCTTAGTGAGTGAATGGATCATTCACTAAATGCCTAAATCTTAAAGAAGGCAAGAACAAAAATATAAGTACTCTTATTATGTGTACAAAGAAGTCAAGACTATGATAGAAGGTGTACAGTTTAACAACTCAGTGATGAAATGCAATTTAATTTCTGGGCCTTTAGTCTAGTAAGCTACTACCATCCCCTATATCAGGCTATCTTCACAGCAAACTAGGAACAGTTACAGGACTGTAAAGCCAATTTCATGAAACTACCAGGAAATGACAATTCAGTTACAAGTGGTTTCCCAGGGTTAGAACCCATCCTGTGAGTGCATGTGGGCTCAGTTGCTTAGTCGTGTCTGGCTCTTTGTGACCCCATGGATTGTAGCTTGCCAGGCTTCTCTGTCCATGGAATTCTCCAGGCAAGAATACTGGAATGGGTTGCCATTTTGTGCTGCAGGGGATCTTTCCAACCCAGGGATCGAACCTGCATTTCCAATATCTCCTGCATTGGCAGGGAAATTCTGTATCACTGAGCCATCTTAGAAGCCCTAAAATCCATCCCATACAAGTGTAACTTTTCTTTATCCAATTTTGATGATAATAATGATTATGTTTAATGAATCCTTGCCATATGCCAAGTAAGTTTTAAGTATTTACATGATTTAATTATCACAACATCTCATTTAGTCTGTATTTTTTATCCCCATCTTATGGATGTGGAACACAAAACATATAAATTCTATTATCTACCCATACCAAAACTGGGGTAAGTGACAAAATAAATTATATTATACACTTTTACATTAAGCCCACTGTTATGATTGATTGTTGCTAACAGACCATTTTCACAATAGGAGCGGCCATGGCCACGTGCTTCCCCCTCATGTACATGGTGCTCATCCGCACTTCTCGCCAGAGAAGCCTGCTGGACAACAGTGACAACGGCCTCCACTCTCAGTTCCTGGCCTTGGGCACACCTGAACCTCCAAGCCTCTGTGACTGAAATGGGAAAAACAGAGCATTGCCTCTCTTAATTAGCCCCATCTCTATGAGGAAAAAAAGGGGGGCAGAGGAAGGATTTTGTGAATATAAAAGATCATACAAATGTAAATGGTGTTATTAAATGTGATTTTCACCACACTGTCTGCATTCAAGCAAGGACTTTATTGTGAACCTCATACAGAGGAGAAGAGCTTCCCTGAGGCTCAGGGTCGCTTTACAGGCCTCTGAATGCTTTAAGGGATGAATCTCGGCTGGACCCCAGAGATCTGCCTCCCCACCAGCACCTCTTCTACCATGTCATACTGCCTTTCTGCATGTGGAGTTTTGCGGGTTTCATGTCCACATGATTCAAACCTTCACTTTTGAAATAGAAAAAGAGCCTGAAATGTTGTGATCTAACTTATTGGCCTATATTTTGGATGCATAACTGAATAAAAATGAGAAACTGCACCATCAACTTGTAAGTGTTGTTTATCCATTAAACAAAAGCCCCACCAACCACAGCTGTGCAAGTCTTCACATGTTACCGTGATGATCAATTTCAGACCTCTCTATGAAGTGGAAATAGATTCGAAGCTTCATGTTAATTTAAACATTTCCTTCTCTACCGAGACTAGCAACAAGGCCACCATTTGGCATCCTTTTGATTTAGCATTTAAAATAGCTCCTGATCACAGTAAAGACCCTGCCATTTTCTTTACAGGGGTAGTTTCAATGGTTTCCATTCCAAACTCCAGTCATTTACACATGATGTACCTACCACAGAGCAGCAAATCACCTGCACAGCCTGATTTGATAGATGGACAAACAGATGTACGTATCTTGGATATGTCCTTGGGACTCCTGAGGTTGGGTTTCCTTTCTGGAAAATAAAGACAAGCACAGTAAGTACAATTAGATTAAGCACATATATATGTTCACATTTTTCATTCTCACACACACAAATATAACATTTAAACATATTTCACTTAATCAATAAGAAACAAAATAATATGTCTGTTAAATATGTTTTGTCACACTGAGAATCCTAGATTTCTATTCCCTTTTTGGCATATCACGTGGTAACCATAGTTAGAATCTTGCTGTAGTTGCAATTGTTGGCTTTCTGTGGCATTTGGGTTCCATTCTAAAACATTATTAAAAAGGTGACAACTTAGGGGTGGTGGGATGGAGTGGGAGAGGAGAGGGGGTTCAGGAGAGAGGGGACATATGTATACCTGTGACTGATTCATGTTGATGTGTGTGTGACAGAAGTCAACATGATATTGTAGAACAATTGTCCTCCAATAAAAAGAAAAGAATTTTAAGTTTTTGTTTGTTTGTTTGTTTTAAGAGGATTTCCTAGTGGCTCCGATTGTAAAGAATCTGCCCACAATGCAGGAGACCTAAGATCGATCCTTAGGTTGGGAAGATCCCCTGTAGGAGGGTGTGGCAGCCCACTCCAGTATTCTTGCCTGGAGAATTCCATGGACAGAGGAGCCTGGCGGGCTACAGTCCATGGGGTCACAAAGAGTCAGACACGAATGAGCAACTAGCACTTTAAAGAATATACTGTTTGACCTCCCATCAGCAGATGAATGGATAAGGAAGCTGTGGTACATATACACCATGGAATATTACTCAGCTGTTAAAAAGAATTCATTTGAATCAGTTCTAATGAGATGGATGAAACTGGAGCCCATTATACAGAGTGAAGTAAGCCAGAAAGATAAAGAACATTACAGCATACTAACACATATATATATATGGAATTTAGAAAGATGGTAATGATAACCCTATATGCAAAACAGAAAAAGAGACACAGAAGTACAGAACAGACTTTTGAACTCTGTGGGAGAAGGTGAGGGTGGGATGTTTCAAAAGAACAGCAAGTATATTATCTATGGTGAAACAGATCACCAGCCCAGGTGAGATGCATGAGACGAGTGCTCGGGCCTGGTGCACTGGGAGGACACAGAGGAATCGGGTGGAGAGGGAGGTGGGAGGGGGGATCGGGATGGGGAATATGTGTAATTCTATGGCTGATTCGTGTCAATGTATGACAAAACCCACTGAAATGTTGTGAAGTAATTGGCCTCCAACTAATAAAATAAAATTAAAAAAAAAAAAAAAAGCAGAGACTTGAAAAAATAAATAAATAAATAAAAGAGCCTCTATGATCAACTACATTTAAAAAAAAAAAAAAAAGAATATACTGTTTGACCTGAATTGAAGGCAAATTCAGGCATTAATAAACCTCTCAATAAAATATTATTTCAGTTAACTTCATAGCTCTATGACCATATAAATGAATCTTGAAAATTCAATGAGACGTACCATAGATACCTAATAAAGTAGTATCTATGATGCAGCTTAATAACTTTTAAAAAATAAGATATAGTAACAGCAGTGAGGGTGACACATTCAGTTTCCACCTTCACCACTGAAATGATGGGAACACTATCTAAGAGGCTGGTGGGAGGTCCTGAATCCCAGACCCTGCTCTACACTAATGCAGAGCCAGGCTTGCTGTCTTTGGACCCCTCTGGATCTGAGCAGTTCCACTCTAACGCTTACATCGTGCCCTCTTCCCCTTGTAAACCCGCTGTGAGCCTATTAAACACCGGAGGATCTACAATGCAAATAAGATATGGCAGGGGATACTAAGGTATCATTCCTATCCTCAGAGCATTAATGAGAAATGTAATGAAGAATAGATTTAAGGAGTTAAGCAGAGAGACACTGAGAGTGAAAAGGCTTAGCCCTTGTATTAGTCAGCTAGGGCTGCCAAAACAAACTACCACCCCCTGGGTAGCTTAAAGAGAATTTTATTTTCTGGCAGTCCTGGAGACTAGAAGTCCAAGACCAAGGTGCCATCAGGGTGGTTTCTGGTGCGAGCTGTCTGGCTGGTTTGTGGATAGCCACCCTGCCGCTGCATCCACACAAGGACATTCCTCTCTGTGCACAGACAGGGAGCACTCTGCTGTCCCTTCCTCTTCTTCCATCAGTTATGAGAGATCAGGGCCCCATGCATACAACACCATTTAAATTTTATTACAACATGAAAGACCCCAAGTCCAAATACCATCACACTGGGGACTAAGGCTTCAACGTATGAATTGGCGGGGGGCGGACACAATTCAGCCTATGACATCTCTCTTTTAGGTCCACCATGTAGAGCTCAATGTTTCAGACCAAACTATTTAACTTCAGATTCTTGTTTTCCTTACAGAGAAAATAATAATCATGCATTCTTCAAGAAGAGAGTATGAGGATTGAATAAAGATTACAACATACAATGTTATAAAATATTAAAGAAACACTACTCACTAATATTATAAAAATGGGGGGGTCCCCGAGATGGTGGAGGACTAGGATGGGGAGACCACTTTCTCCCCCACAAATTCATCAAAACAGTATTTGAATGCTGAGCAGCTTCCACAAAACAACTTCTGAACTCTGGCAGAGGACACCAGGCACCCAGAAAGACAGCCCATTCTCTTTGAAAGGAGGTAGGACGAAATATAAAAGACAAAACGAGAGACAAAAGAGTTAGGGATGGAGACCCGTCCTGGGGAGGGAGTCCTGAAGGAGAAGTTTCCAAATAGTAGGAAACCCTCTCACAGGCGGATCTGTGGGGAGTTTTGGAATCTCAGAGGGCAACATAACCAGAGGTGGGGAGGGGAAAAAACCCACAGAAAATGCGCCTAACCTCGACTGCCAGCAGAGAAGTAGCCCAGATGCTCGCGTCCACCACCAGCGAGCCAGGGCTGGACAGGGAGGCGGCGGCTGCATCATTGGTGCTTAGGGTAAGGACCGGGCCTGAGTGCCCTGAGGACAATCTGAGGGGGCTAACGTGAGATAGAAACTCAAACTTGGATCACCAGAGAGAAAAAAGAAAGAGAACTTTCCTAAGAAAGGCTCTAACGCACAGCCTGGCCTGCTCACAGAACAAAGCATTGAGCGAACACCAAAGGAGAGCTAGCCAGGTGCATACAGACCTCTCCCCACCCCCTGCCGGAGGCAGAGAGGCAGGCGTGAGATAGGCAGGGTGGAAGGCAAGCGGCTGCTGCACTCTCAGCCCCAGAGAGGGCATCTTCCACCAAACTGTGAGCTAATCCCAGTTGCTAACCACGTCCTGGGATGCTGGATGGTCGACATCCGCCAGGAGGGTCGCAGCCTGAGATCAGCTCCCTGGAGGAGACACACGGCACACCTGAGACCGTGCTCTCACGGCGCACCCGGGAAACCGAGCAGCCAGGACGGGGAGGTGATGCAGATGCACGGCCCCCCTGGGACAGTGCGCGCACCAAGCACCTGGTCCCCTGAGCTGCTGAGACCTGGGAAGGGCATGAAACCCAGGGCCCACCTGTGACAGCGCCTCTGTACAGCGCCCCTGGAAAGCACCGGGGAGCCCGAGCAGTGTAGACCCAGGAAGCACACGCCACCTCGAGCTGGGGAAAACTCAGGGTGGGCCACACTGCGCGCACTCCCCACACACGCCAGCAATGTTTGTTTGCAGTGTCCCTCCCCAAAGCACAACTGAACAAGCGAGTCTAAATAGGTGACCGCCTTCGCCCCCTTGTGTCAGGGCAGAAATTAACACTGAAGAGACTTGCAAAGAGAGGAAGCCAAAATAAAGAGGGAATCGCTCTGGAAGCGACAGGTGCAACAGATTAAAAGCCTGTAGTTAACAATGACTAAGCATCAGGAGGGGGCCTATAGAACTTGAGAACAAATACAAGCTGGAACAAGGAACTATCCGAAACTCAACTGACCCCACAGTGCCCACAACAGCTCAGGAGAAATTCCTAGATATAGTTTTACTATTATCATTTTTTAATTTTTTAAAGTTCTTTATTACTCCTTTAATTTTCATTTTTATAACCTACTATAACCTTGTAAAAAAAAAAAAAAAGACCCCATTTTTAAAGCAAGCTTCATATATATATATATATATTTTATAATTTTGTGATTGATTTCTTTTGTATTTTTAATATGTTTTTGAGAGTCTAACCTCTACTCTAGATTTATAATCTTTGATTTTTGCTATTTGTTATTGATTTTGTACCTTTAAGAATCCAACCTTCAGTATCCATTTTCACCTGGGGAGTGAATACTGGCTTGATTGCTCTCTCCCCGTTTGATTCTCCTTTTTCTCCTTATCACCCTTATCTCCTCCCTCCCCCTACTCTTCTCTACTTAATTCTGTGACTCTCTCTGGGTGTTCCAGGCTGTGAAGAGCACTTAGGGAACTGACTACTGGCTAGACTGTTCTCTCCCCTTTTGACTCCCCTTCTTCTCCACCTGGTCACCTCTATCTCCCTCCTTCCACTTCTTGTCTCCATGTAACTCTGTGAACCTCTCTTCATGTCCCTCACTGTGGAGAATTGTTTCACCATTAACGTAGATGTTTTATCATCTGTGCTGTATGGATGGAGAAGTCTTGAGGCATTACAAGTATGACACTGAAAGCCAGAGGCAGGAGGCTTAACTCCAGAACTTGAGAACATCAGAGAACTCCTGATTCCAGGGAACATTAATAGACAAAGCTCACCCAAAAGCCTCCATACCTCCACTGAAACCAAGCTCCACCCAAGAGCCAAAAGTTCCAGAGCAAGACATAACATGCTAATTTTCCAACAAAGCAGGAACAGAACCCTGAACATTAAAAGACAGCCTGCCCAAAGCCAGGTGAAACCCGTAGACACCCCCAAAACTCACTACTGGACACTTCATTGCCCTTCAGAGAGAAGAGATCCAGCTTCGCTTGCCAGAACACAGATGCGAGTTCCCCTTACCAGGAAACCTTGACAAGCCACTAGTCCAACCCCATCAACAGGGAGCAGGCGCCACAAAAAAGAGGAACCACAAACTTCCAGCCTACAGAAAGGGCACCCCAAACACAGCAATCTAAACAAAATGAAAAGGCAGAGAAATATTCAGCAGGTAAAGGAACATGATAAATGCCCACCAAACCAAACCAAAGAGGAGGAGATAAGGAGTCTACCTGAAAAAGAATTCAGAATGATAGTCAAGATGATCCAAAATCCTGAAAACAAAATGAAATCACAGATAAATAGAGACAAAGATTGAGAAGATGCAAGAAATGTTTAACAAGGACCTAGAAGAAATAAAGAAGAGTCAACCAATAATGAATAATGCAATAAATGAGATCAAAAGCACACTGGAGGTAAACAACAGTAGAATAACTGAGGCAGAAGATAGGGTAATTGAGGTGGAAGATAAAATGGTGAAAATAAATGAAGCAGAGAGGAAAAAAGAATTAAAAGAAATGAGGACAACCTCAGAGATTTCTGGAACAATGTTAAACACCCCAACATTCAAATCATAGCAGTCCTAGAATAAGAAGACAAAAAGAAGGGGCATGAGAAAATACTTGAGGAGATAATAGTTGAAAACTTTCCTAAAATGGGTAAGGAAATAGCCACCCAAGTCCAAGAAAACCAGAGAGTCCCAAACAGAATAAACCCAAGGCAAAACACACCAAGACACATATTAATCAAACTAATGAAGATCAAACAAAAAGAACAAATATTGAAAGCAGCAAGGGAAAAGAAACAAATAATGCATAAGGGGATCCTCATAAGGATAACAGCTGATCTTTCAATAGAAACTCTTCAGGCCAGAAAGTAATGGCAGGACATACTTAAGTGATGAAAGAGAAAAACCTACAACCCAGATTACTGTACCCAGCAAGGATCTCATTCAAATATGAAGGAGAAATCAAAAGCCTTACAGACAAGCAAAAGCTGAGAGAATTCAGCACCATCAAACCGGCTCTTCAACAAATGCTAAAGTACCTTCTCTAGACAGGAAACACAGAAAAGATTTATAAACTTGAACCCAAAACAACAAAGTAAAGGGCAACGGGATCATGTTTACCAATAATTACCTTAAGTGGAAATGGGTTGAATGCCCCAACCAAAAGACAAAGACAGGCTGAATGGATACAAAAACAACACCCCTATATATGCTGTCTACGAGACCCACCTCAAACCAAGGGACACATATAGACTGAAAGTGAAGGGCTAGAAAAAGATATTTCATGCAAATGGAAACCAAAAGCAAGTAGGAGTAGCAATACTCATATCAGATAGAATAGACTGAAATAAAGGCCTTGAAAAGAGACAAAGAAGGACACTACATAATGATCAAAGGATCAATCCAAGAAGGAGATATAACAATTATAAATATATATGCACCCAACATAGGAGCACTGCAATATGTAAGGCAAACACTAACAAGTATGAAAGGGGAAATTAACAGCAACTCAATAATAGTGGGAGACTTTAACACCCCACTCACACCTATGGATAGATCAACTAAACAGAAAATTAGCAAGGAAACACAAACTTCAAATGATACAATAGACCAGTAGACATAACTGATACCTATAGGACATTTCACACCAAAACAATGAATTTTACATTTTTCTCAAGTGCACACAGAACATTCCCCAGGATAGATCACATCCTGGGCCATAAATCTAGACTTGGTAAATTCAAAAACTGAAATCATGCCAAGCATGTTTTCTGATCGCAATGCAGTAAGATCAGATGTCAATGACAGGAAAAAAACTACTAAAAATACAAATATAAGGAGGCTAAACAACACGCTTCTGAATAACCAACAAATCATGGAAGAAATCAAAAAGGAAATCAAAATATGTATAGAAACAAATGAAAATGAAAACACAACAACCCAAAACCTATGGGATTCAGTAAAAGCAGTGCTAAGGGGATGGCTCATAGCAATACAAGTTTACCTCAAGAAACAAGAGAAAAATTAAATAAATAACCTAACTTTACACCTAAAGCAACTAAAAAAAGAAGAAATGAAGAACCCCAGGGTCAGTAGTAGGAAAGAAAACTTAAAAAATTAGAGCAGAAATAAATGAAAATAAGAGAGAGAGAGAGAGACTCTAGTAAAAATGTACAAAACTAAAAGCTGGTTCTTTGAGAATATAAATAAAATTGACAAACCATTAGCCAGACTCATCAAGAAACAAAGGGAGAAGAATCAAATCAACAAAATTAGAAATGAAAATGGAAAGATCACAACAGACAACACAGAAATTCAAAGGATCATAAGAGACTACTATCAGCAACTATATGCCAATAAAATGGACAACTTGGAAGAAATGGACAAATTCTTAGAAAAGTATAACTTTCCAAAACTGAACCAGGAAGGAATAGAAAATCTTAACAGACCCATCACAAGCACAGAAATGGAAACTGTAATCAGAAATCTTCCAGCAAACAAAACCAGGACCTGATGGCTTCACAGCTGAATTCTACCAAAAATTTAGAGAAGAGCTAACACCTATCTTACTCAAATTCTTCCAGAAAATTGCAGAAGAAGGTAAACTCCCAAACTCATTCTATGAGGCCACCATCACCCTAATACCAAAACCTGACAAAGATGCCACACAAAAAAAGGAAACTACAGGCCAATATCATTGATGAACATAGATGTAAAAATCCTTAACAAAATTCTAGCAAACAGAATCCAACAACGTATTAAAAAGATCATACACCATGACCAAGTAGGCTTTGTCCCAGGGATGCAAGGATTCTTTAATATCCACAAATCAATCAATGTAATACACCACATTAACAAATCGAAAGATAAAAACCATATGATTATCTCAATAGATGCAGAAAAAGCCTTTGACAAAATTTAACATCCATTTATGATAAAAACTTTCCAGAAAGCAGGAATAGAAGGGACATACTCTCAACATAATAAAAGTTATATATGACAAACCCACAGAAAACATTATCCTCAATGGGTGAAAAATTGAAAGCATTTCCTCTAAAGTCAGGAACAAGGCAAGGGTGCCCACTCTCACCACTACTATTCAACATAGTTTTGGAAGTGTTGGCCACAGCAATAAGAGCAGAAAAAGAAATAAAAGGAATCCAGATAGGAAAAGAAGAAGTGAAACTCTCACTGTTTGCAGATGACATGATCCTCTACATAGAAAACCCTAAACTCTACCAGAAAATTACTAGAGTTAATCAATGAACATAGTAAAGTTGCAGGATATAAAATTACCACACAGAAATCCCTTGCATCCTATACATGAACAATGAGAAAACAGAAATTAAGGAAACAATCCTATTAACCATTGAGACAAAAAGAATAAAATACTTAGGAATAAAGCTATCTAAAGAAACAAAAGACGTATACATAGAAAACTGTAAAACACTGATGAAAGAAATCAAAGATGACACAAATAAATGGAGAAATATACCATGTTCATGGATGAAAAAAATCAACATAGTGAAAATAAGTATATACCCAACGCAATCTATAGATTCAATGCAGTGTCTATCAAGCTACCAATGGTATTTTTCACAGAACCAGAAGAAATAATTTCACAGTTTGTACGGAAATACAAAAAACCTTGAATAGCCAAAGCAATCTTGAGAAAGAAGAGTAGAAATGGAGGAATCAACCTGCCTGACTTCAGACTATACTACTAAGCTACAGTCATCAAGATAGTATGGCACTGGCACAAAGACAGAATTATGAAATAAAATAGAAAGCCCAGAGATAAATCCATGTACCTATAGACACCCTATCTTTGACAAAGGGGGCAAAAATATACAATGGAGAAAAGACAATCTCTTTAACAAGTGGTGCTGGGAAAACTGGTCAACCACCTGTAAAAGAATGAAACTAGAACACTTTCTAACACCACACACAGAAATAAACTCAAAATGGATTAAAGATCTAAATGTAAAACCAGAAACTATAAAGCTCCTAGAGAAAAACATAGGCAAAACACTCTCTGACATAAATCACAGAAAGATCCTCTATGACCCACCTCCCAGAGTAATGGAAATAAAAGCAAAAACAAATGGGACCAAATTAAACTTAAAAACTTTTGCACAACGAAGGAAACTATAAGCAAGGTGAAAAGACAGCCTTCAGAAAAAAAAGGCAGCCTTCAGAATGGGAGAAAATAATAACAACCAAAGCAACTGTAAAAGAATTAATCTCAAAAATACACAAGCAGCTCATGCAGCTCAATACCAGAAAAATAAACTACCCAATCAAAAAGTGGGCCAAAGAACTAAACAGACATTTCTGCAAAGAAGACATACAGATGGCTAACAAACACATGAAAAGATGCTCAGCATCACTCATTATCAGAGAAATGCAAATGAAAACCACAATGAGGTACCATCTCACACCACTCAGAATGGCTGCCATCAGAAAGTCTACAGACAATAAATGCTGGAAAGGGTGTGGAGAAGAGGAAACCCTCTTACGCAGTTGGTGGGAAAGCAAACTGGTACAGTCACTGTGGAGAACAGCATGGAGATTCCTTAAAAAATGGAAAATAGAATTGCCATACGACCCAGCAGTCCCATTGCTGGGCATACATACCAAGGAAACCAGGATTGAAAGACCCGTGTACCCCAATGTTCACTGCAGCACTGTTTACAATAGCCAGGACATAGAAGCAACCTAGATGCCCACTGGCAGTCAAATGTATAAGAAAGTTTTGGTACATGTACACAAAGGAATATTACTCAGCAATTGAAAAGAAAGCATTTGAATGAGTTTTAATGAGGTGGATGAAACTGGAGCTTATTATACAGAGTGAAGTAAGCCAGAAAGAAAAACACCAATATAGTATATTAATGCATATATATGGAATTTAGAAAGATGGTAATGATGACCCTATATGTGAGACAGCAAAAGAGACACAGATATAAAGAACAGACTTTTGGACTCTGTGGGATGAGGCGAGGGTGGGATGATTGAAAGAATAGCATTGAAACATGTATATACCATATGTGGAATAGATGACCAGTCCAAGTTCAATGCATGAAACATGGCACTCAAAGATGGTGCACTGGGACAACCCAGAGGGATGGGATGGGGATGGAGTTGGGAGGGGGTTTTGGGATGGGGCACATGTGTACATTTGTGGCTGATTTATGTCAATGTATGGGGAAAACCACTATAATATTGTAAAATAATTAGCATCCAATTAAAATTAATTAATTAATTAAAAATATTATAAAAATGATTACTGCTTGGAATAGTAAATTCGTTTGGAATTGAAAAAAGCATAATCTATGGATTACTGTTATCAGAAAGCATTGAAGCTGAAACAGGAATACAGTATCTTGGTCATGAGTAAATTATTTTTTAATCACAAAACCTTGAGTTCAAGTCCTGCTCTTACTTACCATGTGAATTTGGACAAACTTTTAAGCTAGCTCTCTCACCTTTAAAATGAACAATAATATCGCCTCTATCAGATGTCATAAAAGTGATAATATTGCAGCTTCAGTTACTAATAATTTAATAAATACTGCTTATTATTAAAAAAGACAGTAAAGGATATGTGAGAAAATGTAAAAGTGTCCATAGGAATAGGTAAGTGTATTTAGTGAATAGAGAACAGTCAGGGAGTAATGAGTTAATTTTAAACAGAAAAAAATAATATATTTGAAAAGATTAAGTTAAAGGAAAAGAGGTTACTATATAATAAACCACTTTGAAAACTCAGTGATTTAAAACAATAGTTATTTATTCTCACAGGGATGGCCAAGGATGATCTGGAGTGGACATGGTTAGGTAGCTCTATTGGCTGGCTGGGCTGAGCTCCTCACATCATATTGGGCCTATGCATACTCTGTGTTTCTCTCATCTTCCTTGGACTAGTAGTCTAGCTGGGTCACGTGCCTCTCACAGGAATGACAGAAGTACAATTTGGCAAGTCCAACAACCTAAGGGCATTTCATGACTTTATGTTGTGTCTGCTACAACTCTCTTACCAAAGTAAGTCACATGGCCAAGCCCCTAATGGAGGGTGGAAAGTCCATTCTGCCTACTAGGAAGTCAAAGCAAGTCTCAAAATAATATCAAAGCAAAATCAACAGGGTGCTTAGGAGTGAATAGTTTTCAACAAGACTCTAATACATTACACTAACAATATAAGGCTTTAGTTTGAAGACAAATGGGAAAACTATAAAGTTTTTAGAGCAGAGAAAATGTATGGAATCCATGTGTTTCAGAGACAATCTTCTATAGATATTGAAAGGAGGGAGTCAGGGAGGCTCGCTAAAAGGCTAAACATTTCAGCCATCTGGAAGGTGACAGTCTGAGCTAAATTGGGGGGTAACCTGATAATCATACTTCAAAGAAATGACAGATAACAAAATCACATTAACATAAGAAGCCATGAGACTGAAAAGTTCTTCAGATAGAGGAAAACAAGTGAATTTTGGAGGAGTGGTGAAAGAGCTGCATAATCAATTACCCCAAACTCTGTGGCATAAAACAGCAATGCTTCTAATCTCGGGCATTCTCTGAGAGAACTGGGAATTCAGGAACCATTTGGCTTGGTGGTTCTGGTTCAGGGTCTCTCATGTGGATGCAGTTAATGGGACAGACGTCAGCCTACCATCCACAGGCCTGAGTGAAGCCAGAAGAGCCACGTCCACGTGAGCTCACACACATGGCTGGCACGTTGCTGCAGCTATGACTGGAAGGCTCTGCTCCTCTCCACATGGACTGTGAGGCTGCCCTCACAATATGGTGGCAAGTTCCTCCCACAGCGAGTGACATAAGAGCAAGCAAGGCCCAGAAGCGGCCAAGTCTTTTATGACCTAGCCTCAGAACTCACACATGCCACTTGTGCCACATTCTATTCATTAGAAGAGATTATTAAACTCAGCACACATTCTTTTGAAGGAAAGAATGTCAAAGAATTTGCACAAATAGGAAAATAAAACCAACCACAGGAAAATAACTACAGTATTTAGTTTTAAATCTACCCAAGTTTGTGATAAGTAAAACAATCAATGGAAAGAGCAAATGGACAGCTTAGCTATTAAAATAAAATATGGGCCAACTCATTTTGGAGTTCTCTTCCACATGGTTGTTGTAGGTGAAGACCTAAAGGTGGCTGAAAACACTGAGAAATGAAATTCAGAAAGAAAGGAATAGGGTCATATGTACATTTTAAGAAGTAGAACAGAAGGACGATATCAGAAAAGAAAATAAAAACAGAGAAGAGTCAAAATACTAAATTTTATGTAAAAATCAAGGATAGTAAACACATTGCAAGTGCACTAACATATCTTTGGTACTAGATAGAGATATGACTAGGAATCAGATGGTAAAGAACCTGCCTGCCAATGCAGGAGTTGTAAGAGACATGGATTTGATTCCTGGGTTGGGAAGATCCCCTGGAGGAGGGCATGGCAATGCACTCCAGTGTTCTTGCCT
The DNA here is from genome assembly GCF_963930625.1 of Muntiacus reevesi. Lineage (NCBI taxonomy): Eukaryota > Metazoa > Chordata > Mammalia > Artiodactyla > Cervidae > Muntiacus > Muntiacus reevesi. The sequence goes on from NC_089264.1 coordinate 5,861,842, forward strand.
GGAGAACCCCATGGACAGAGGAGCCTGGTGGGCTATAGTCTATGGGGTTGCAAAGAGTCAGACACAACTGAAGCGACTTAGCACAGCATGAAGAGATAATTGGAGGTGAATCAGGAAAATTGTTCAGGACAATTGCTCTGGAATTGCTCAGGACAGTTGCTCTGGACAAAGCAACTGAAATATTGTTAACAGCATTTTCTATATTTAAGACAATTTTAGATGGTGTAAGTGATTCTTGAGATTGCTATAAAAGAACATTCAGGAGTAACATGTCTGGACTTCACAGAAAAAGCAAACTAATGATAAAATCAAAAAGCAAAACAATATTTGGTAAAGTGAAGTGGGTTCAAAAAAAAAAAGTTTGAGAACACAATACAGTGTAGTTGTGTGGGAAAATTTACCCATGAAGAAATCCTGCTAAACCTGACATTTCCAATCATAGCACTCTCACAAAGTATTTTCAACTATGCAGTAGTGGATAAAGGCAGTAATATGAAAACATGCATTTCTTTTTATCTTTGTTTCAATAGAGTTTAACCAACTAAAGAAATCAAATGCATTCTAAAATATAAGGTAAAATTGACTAAAATTCCCATCAGGAAGTCCAAAGTGTTGTCAGGAAAAAAAAGAAAAAAGAACAATAATAATAATCTTTCTCCAAGTAAAACCTCAGCAAAACTATGAACAGGCTCTGTGATCCCATTTAAAAAATAAGGACTGACAACAGACTTCCGTTTGCCAACCAGATAGAAAATGACATCACCTTACAAAATAACCTCAGTACCCATGGCCGGATTTCCAAATAGCTATTACGTTCTTAGGTTGACTTTTTCATGGCTAAAAGAATTTTATACTTTTTTTCTGCAGGCAGAAGGGTTCTACATATTTTGTTTAAAGGTTTGGTTCCCTTTGGTTCTTTAAACAGTATACAGGTCCCAAACCCATGAAACTCACAAATCTAGCTTCAGCATTCATGTTCTAAAGAAGCTGCCTTTCTACAAAGTGTCCTTGTGATGTCCGTCTGTCTGGGTTCCGTGCAGGTTCAATTGCTTCATTGAAAGCATAATAATACTATGGAGAATGGAACTTGGTGACCTTGTTTCACAGTTTTCCAAAGCACAAGAAAAGAATCGAGGGCATTGAAAAGTGAGTCCCAACTTTTATGGTTTTTCTTTGCCCCAGACCTCAGACAACAGCATTGTCACGAAGCAGTAGTATTCCTAAAGGGGAGTCTGGGTATTGATATGCAAATTCAGGCTACAAACATCCCATTTGGCTCCAGCATTCCTTCGTCCAGCACTGTCACACAAATAGTTTTTGAATCTGAGAAGTTTATTCAGGGCCATAAACATGTGTTTCACCCTGGGAGCAAATTCTGTTTGCTCACAGAGCTCACAAGCAGTGAAATACAAGGTAGGCTATAAACAGCCCCATTGGATAAGATGTGCCTTGAAGCAAAGACACTTTTAAAATGAATCCCGTTTTTACTTACTGCCCAAGATTTCTATGCAAATGTAGCATACCGTAGATAGTAAGTGTTTTAAATTATTAATTTAAGGTAGGTCCTCTGTATTGAAAAATCTTACTTGCTTTTAGAAAAAGACGTAAAACAATTTTAATTCATGTGACTAAACATTGTTAGTAAAGTCATAAAAACCTTACTATTGCTTAACAGATCAAGTAGTGAAAGGAAGAAAAATAATTTTTAAGACATCTAAAAAGGAGATGGAATGCGGATGGAACTTACTCCGGGAAACAATGTAAATCAACTTCTACAATAGCTTGAAAAAACATTCCAACCAGCAGAATTCTACTTATCTCACAAAATTTGTATCAGCTCTACCCACATTTCCAGTGCTATTTCCAGCTCCTCCCAACCACCCTTCTTTCTATAACTGTCACCTCACCCCCTCCTGCAAGGTAGCTGCTGGCACGCAGCAGACACACGGGATTCTCCCCATTTCACACTTTACTATAGAATACACATAGGGCAGTGTGAGGCAGAGTAGGGGAAAGTACTCTTTTTTCATGAGCTCCATCTTGATTCTTTAAAGCACTGAACCCATGATTATGTGTCTGTTTTCATAACAAATTAAAGCTGAAAAAAGTTAGAGAAACTCAAGATTCCAAAGAAAAGCATAAAGCATACATGTCTATATGGATGAGTCCAACAGGGCACATAACATCAAAACAGAGGCCAAGCTGCACTATTCCAAGTGCATTCTTCTTCGGATGGCTGCAAGATAATGAACAAATGTAAAGCCTGTAACTGCACGTCAGATAGATGACTGCACCCACCCACAGTCGACGTTGCTTTAATTATCAGTATCAGATTATGCGGTTCTTATGCAGAGAATCTCATTCTTGGTTTTCCTTCCCTTGATTCTCTCTGCATTCCCCAGACACGGACATGGAAATGGATGAGTACTGAGTCACAGTGGGTGAAGAGAAGGAGTGCTTTCTCAGAAATTCAGAGGAGTCACAACAGGCTACACAGTTCCTTTGTTTGAACACCGCTATTAAATCACACAATTTAAAAATTAACAAAATTCTGTCATTTTCACACATGTGCTTTACATGTTAATCCTAAACAATTACATATTTCATCTAAAGCATTCTAGAACCATAACATTTCTCTAAACAAATAGCTTCTCAGAGTATTTCTTAAATCTCTTAAGTAGGGTGATATATTAAAGATCTATCTAATGACAAATTAATACTGTTATGTGTTTCAAATCATTAATTTGACCAAATTAGATAAGTTACTATAACATGTTAAAACAATATGCTATCATACCTCTCAAAAATATTAAGAAATCCTACTTTTTAATATGACTTGTGAACTTTAATCAGTTAATAAAATCCATTAAATCTGCCTCCTTAGCGCAGTAGGCAGCACGTCAGTCTCATAAAATCCATTAAGTTTGGATAAAGCATAAACTTTCAAATAATGGAAATGGTGAATCTAAATTAGTTAAGTTGTAAATAGTTAACATCTAAGATAGTCTAGTTTCTTATATTAAAAAAGAAAGGCAGTAAGGGGCTTTTAAAAAATCAAAGAAAAACAAAAGATCTCAAGAAGTTGTGAGTAAACATTTGTTCATTTTTAATTTTAAAAGAAAAGAAAAATTGTTAATCAGTCCACTGGGAAAAAGAACATAACAATATTCAGGAAGGAGGATGTTATGATTATGAATCAAAGCTTTCAATGCCAAGAAAACTTTGAACAACATTAATTTTCTCAAGTTAAATTTTGGAAGTATTGGCTCTCCCTTGCTTTCCTTTTCTAGTTTTCAGCACTACCTAATGTATGTCTTTTCATTTGTTGTAAACAGTCAATGAGCTACCAATTATAATGAAGACAAAGGACAGCTTAGGAAAAAGGAGAAACTGAATAATCTCTATTCCTTTTTTGATTGTTTTTATAAACTTTTCAGGGAAAATACATCTAAAAAAGTCATTTTGGAATTCATCCTAACCGTTGAGGAGACTTACTTGCTGAAATAATCTCCCAGTTTGTGTTACTTTTTTTCTATGTAGTCTTTACTTTCCTAGAATAACTGTGAAGAATTACAAACTGAAAATTTGAAGACATTTTTAGAAAGATAAACATGTCATTTTATTTTGCATTTAACTGAAGATCGGAATGATTCTGTAATATTGTCTTGGATTTTAATGACATCTGCTTACTTTTAAATGTGGGCTCTTTCTAAATTTAGCCACATGAGTTTTATTTGAGGCACTAGTGGCATCTGCTGGACACAAATAAAATTACAGATTCACAATTGCTGTTCTGCATAAAGTCTTAACAACTATAGACTTTGTTCCTAAAAATGGAATCTTTGTAAAAATACTCATTATTCTTTTTAATGTACCTGAAAAATATTTATCTTCAGACCTATGTTTCAATTTGTCATTCTGGGACAGATTATATTGAAAAGTCATTGTGGAATATTTGCCATCACAAATATACTTTTAAAGTATATTGAACATTCAACAAAGCATGCATTGAGTATTTTAGGAACACAAGATGTAAAGGACTCAGGGACTGGCCTTCAAGATACCTGTATTCTCATGGGTTGATAGGTTGAAATAAATAAATATAACACAATTAAAATGATGTCACAGAATAATTCCATCATTCTTATGAAAAACAATGCAAAGATTACCTACTCAAAAACAGCATAGAGTATACTAGGTATGGGACTTCAGACAACTGACCAATTTTGCAACTGGGAAATGTAAGACTAAAACTGTAATGTCTTATTCAAATAATATTGCTAATTGGTGCCAACCTGAAACCAGAACCCAGATCAACTAGTAATGTTTTCATGATTTCCTCTTTCTACACAATCATTTCTTACTGGTTATTTTACAGATAACATAGTGAAGGTAAAAATACTAATAAAAATGAAGGCATGTAACAGGCAATAAAGACAATATCCAAAAGAAAACGTGATACACAAAATGGAAAATTATGCAACCATAACAAGCAGAAATCTTGCCATTTTTAACAACACTGATGGATCCTGAAGCCATTATTCTAAATCAGACCTAGAATGATAAATACTCAATTATATGTGGAATCTTAAAAAGAAGAACAAAGACACAAAGAACAGGCTGATGACTGCCAGAGGCAGGGACTGGGAGGTAAGCAGATGAATGAAAGTGGTTAAAAGGTGTGAACTTCTAGTTATAAAATGAAGAAGTCCTGCAGATGTAATGTAGAGCATGATGAATGTAGTTAATAATACTGTGTTGAATATCTGAAACTTGTTAGGAGAGTAAATGGTAAAAATTCTTATCACAAGAAAAAATGTGCAACTATGTGTGGTGACGGATGCTAACTAGATTAATTGTGGTGATCATTTCATAATATAAAAGTATACTGAATCTTCTAAGTTATACACCTGAAGCTAATATAATGCAATATGCCTATTATATCTCAATTTAAAGTAATAATAACATCCAAAGCATAAAAAGCAATGAGAAAAAGTATTTCAAAATCTTCTCACATTTTTTAGTCATACATTTATGTTTGTTGCAACTGATTTAATGTATGCCCTTTTCCACTAGATTATAAGCTTACATAACAGAGTCTAGTATCAATGCCTGACAAATGCCCAGTAGGTCTGTGATGAATGCAGATTGGTGTATATAAAAAGAATGAATAAAAAATTGATAGGGTAATAAAGAAGGTTGGAATTTGATCTTATTTTATTCACATACACACTGGAATCCCTAAAGAAAGAAAAAAAAATTGAAGTCACTCAGTCGTGTCCGACTCTTTGTGACCCCATGGGCTGTAGCCTACCAGGCTCCTCAGTCCATGGAATTTTCCAGGCAAGAATACTGGAGTGGGTTGCCATTTCCTTCTCCAGGGGATCTTCCCAACACAGGGATGGAATCTGCATCTCCTGCACTGGCAGGCAGATTCTTTACCACGGGCCACTTGTGGAGCCCACACTTGGGTATAGTGGATACAAAACTGTAATGTCTGGGTGCTTTTTTCACATTCATACCAACTAATATTTCTTGAAGTACAAATATATGTTGCAACAAAATTACAAATGACTAGATGCCATGGACCTTGGGAACATTTAATCACACTGAATTAGATCATTTAAGGTTTTGAACACCATGATAAGTATGCTTCTCTGCATGTTGTATAAAGTCAATTAAGACTTTGAATATTAAAAAGCACAGATATCTGTTGAGATGCAGTCTAAGGAATAGTGTAGTGAATCACAGCTCAGAAGTACTGGCCTGATTATGCCATCAGTTAACTAGCATCATCATTAGTAAAAGAGACACATTCTGGGTGTTGTTTTTTTCATGCCTCATATGTTTTTAATAAAGACTACAAACTGAGTGCCGAAGAACTGATGCTTTTGAACTGTGGTGTTGGAGAAGACTCTTGAGAGTCCCTTGGACTGCAAGGAAATCCAACCAGTCCATCCTGAAGGAGATCAGTCCTGGGTGTTCATTGGAAGGACTGATGCTGAAACTGAGACTCCAATACTTTGGCCACCTCATGCGAAGAGTTGACTCATTGGAAAAGACCCTGATGCTGGGAGGGATTGGGGGCAGGAGGAGAAGGGGACGACAGAGGATGAGATGGCTGGATGGCATCACCAACTCGATGGACATGAGTTTGAGTAAACTCTGGGAGTTGGTGATGGACAGGGAGGCCTGGTATGCTGCGATTCATGGGGTTGCAGAGTTGGACACGACTGAGCTACTGAACTGACTGACTTTGTACATAAAGGCTATGGTGAGTATATAGTGCTGTTCATTAATAGATGCTTATGTTGATGCCCAGTTACTATGATTTTATAAAGACATAGTATTTATTCTTCTTCTACTCATATATGTTATTCTAGAGTCTGAGAAAACAGTGGTAAGTAAATGGACATGACCTCAAACTAACAGAAACACGTTTTTTAATAAAAAATATTTTGGCTTACACTGGGAATCTATTTATTCCCAGATATATTTGCATTAATAAATACAAGCATATGGTGCACTGGGAAGACCCAGAGGGATGGGATGGAGAGGGAGGCGCGAGGGGGGATCGGGATGGGGAACACATGTAAATCCATGGCTGATTCATGTCAGTGTATGGCAAAAAACACTAAAATATTGTAAAGTAATTAGCCTCCAACTAATAAAAATAAATGGGAAGAAAAAAAAGAAATATAAGCACATATAAGTTATATGGAGACCATGTTAGATGATATTTTCTTGATTTTTTGGTGATTTTTGTAAAAAGTTTAACAAAAGAAGATAATTCCAAAATGGTGGAAGTTACAGAAGTTTGCAATTTGTTGATGGGTATGCTCCAAAAGATACAGTATATAGTCTGAATTTTATCTAGACAGAAATCACTAAAGAATTCATTAAAAATAAACAAAACCAAATAAAGTTGGTAATTTAATCAGGTTTTGTGGTTTATTTTCCTAAAATTGACTCAAATATGTTAAAAGATAATCCCCTTTAGAGGGTTTCCTAGATTTGCATTCTATCCTATAATGAAAAGAGGTAAGGATATTGTGTACACAAACATAAACAAAAATTCTGCTTATACATAAATACATATGCTGTATATACATATCTTTGAATAGAAGGATTTATTTAGGTGAAATATATCATAGACTTTTGAAAATGTCTTTAAAATTCTTCTTTCCCATAATGAAACACACTAGAAAAAAAAAGGATCATTTTACAAGAGGGTTTTATTGTTGCCATATTTCATCATATTTGAAGAGAAGCAAAAAGTTAATCTTATGGCAATGCCAGACTCTGATACGCAATACTACTTGGTTTTCACTGCAGATGTAGCTATAGATAATGAGATTGCCACTATTCAACTGAATAAAGCAGATCGACTGACAGTAAGATTGATAACAAAGATATTAAAGCCTTTTGCCAAATATACATACTCACACACAGAGCTAGTTCACAAAAGCATATAAACTTAAGTCGTTTGAGAATGATTTACTAACAATCAACTACTTTGCAAAATACGAAGGCAAAGCTTACACACAGTCTTCGGGAAAATTATCCAAGTCCTGTTTACATTTGAGCAAGTATCTTCAGCTATATTTATATGAAAAAAATTAAGCTGATTTTGAAAGACTCTATGAATTCCAAAGTTTCTCTCTGAAAACTCAGCATTTATTGAAACTATTTTCTTCCATGGTTTTCACCTCCTCAAATGTAAGAAATTGCATATAAGGCATTAACAGATCAAAATAAAATTCTTCAAGGTGAGAACTGAATTCATTGAAGATAGAAGATACATAGTTTGAAAGTAATATTTGAAAATTTCAAAAACTTAGTCATTTCTGACTTAGTCATTTCTGGACAATTCTTCTTTGGGAAAATGAAGTTAAATATACTGGATTTGTCCATTTAATAGAGAATTCACCCCTTAACCACAGAGGAGAAACTGTCCAAAGCAGATGAAACAATCAGTCATAATTGTGAACAGCTGCACACCTACAGAAACTAAGGAAAAATCCTTATAGAAAAAGGAGAAAGAAGCATTTGTTCTTTTTAGCCAAATGATTTCCCATGAGGAGCAAAACTTAACAATAATTGGTCAAAAACTATTGACCAAGAGAAAAGTCAAGAATAAGAAAAAATACATATGACGGGAAAAATTCAGTTAGGCAGAGCTTAAATTTAATCTGTCAGATGTAAAGGCACTTCTTACACTCCAATGTTTAAAGAAGGGCATGTGCCCAAGGGCTGAGAGGGCCACCAAGTCCTCTACTGGATTACCAGATCATTGATAATCCGATTAAAAGAGCATTAAGCTGCAAGGGCTGAGGGACTGAGTATCCAAGTGTATCCTCTGGGGACCAATGTCACTTCCATGGGATCAAAATCATAGAATGTTCCCTCCATCAATTTGTTGTATTTTTTCAATAATTTCACTACAAATGCCATATGCAATGTATCCTCATGTGTCTAACTTGGCAGACTCACTCTGGAACAGAATGTAAAAATTTACTATGCCTTCTTTTGTTAATGCCATGGAGAAGGAAATGGGGTCCATGGAGAAGGAAATGTGACCATGGGGTCACAAAGAGTTGGACATGACTGAAGCACGACTTAGCACTTTGTTAATGCCACTGGATTACACACGTTCAAAAATGGAATCCAGTACAAATGACGCTGAAGACGAGTTTGGCCACTTATGCAACCTGATTGAGCGTCAGCCTTTCTTTCTCTCCCGCATCCCCTAGTCAGATGTTGAATACGAGTTCCAGGGGGCAGCTGTGCAAGGGAAGTACGGACATCGCGAAGAATACTGATCATTAAGAGACACATTCTCCATCAGCAATGAGAAATGTCTATACCTAGCACTAAACATTTCACACCCCACATCCTGAAAGTTGAATAACCCAGCCCCCAACTGGGTCAACTTCTGAAGATCCTGTACCACAGCAAAATTATTTTTGTTTCTTTTCTAAGGAAGTTTGCTTTCTCTTTTACTTTCACTGCTGTTGAGCGAATATTTGTTGTTCAATCGCTCAGTCATGTCTGATTGCAGCCTCATGAACTGCATGCAACACACCCGGCTTCCCTGTTCTTCCCTGTCTCTCAGAGTTTGCTCAGATTCATGTCCATTGAGTCACTGATGCCATCTAGCCATTTCATCCTCTGCCACCCTGCTCTCCTTTTGCCTTCAATCTGTCGCAGCATTAGGGTCTAATACCATTCAAAGGGTAACTTAACAGAATTACAACTCAGGTAATATTTTACAAATGTAAAATTTTTAACCTTGACTTTTAAGAGTAAATTGTTGCTGTTTTAAATTTCCTTTGCTTATCTTTTAAAATAATCTTGTAAAATTTTTGTTTTACTGATGTTAAGTGAATATGCAGTTGCTTCCATTGAAACTTGGTAGAATTATAATTCTTAAGATATTATTTTATAAATATAGATTATTTAAATGTGACTCATGCACAAACTGTTGACATTTTATTCTAGTTCTAAACAGCATACATGTAGCATTTTGGTTTTCATTTTTAATAAATCCCCTATAACCTGAACTATAGAACAATGGAATATGTGAGAATTAAGGGTCATGTCTGCATTCCAGGGTCTGTATTTACTCTACTTATAAAACAAAATGAGGGAGCTTGATATCTGTATGACCAAATTTTAATTCATTTTTAAAAGTAACTATTAATTGTTCTCTACTATCATATGTGGGCTTCCCAGTGGCTCAGTGGTAAAGAATCTGCCTGCCAATGTAGGAGACGTGGGTTCAATCCCTAGGGTGGGAAAATCTCCTGGAGAAGGAAATGGCAACCCACTCCAGTGTTCTTGCCTGGAAAATCCTGTGGACAGAGAAGCCTGGAAGGCTACAATCTACGGGGTCACAAAGAGTCAGACAGGACTTAGCAACTAAAAAACAAAAACAACAACAATTATAAGTAATCCTCTGTTCTGGCCTGTAAACTACATACATAAAATGGGCAGTCTATGCCCTTAGAGAGTTTACAACAAAAAAAAGTAACCATTTAAAACTTTCTAGTTAAAATTAAAGTTTAAATTTTATATCCTTACCTCCAAGAGCACACATGCAGCTTCCACTTTTCTGTATGAAATGGCATCCATTTGTCCTGATGAAACATTCCTTCTAGGCAGGGACCATCAGTGCAGTTCAGTATCTGTGAATACAGTAGACCTATAACATATTGCACATTGATTGATGATACAGTATGAACCTATTACACATTCACACAGCATTTGTTTTGTGTAAAATTTAGTCATAAGTACTTTATGATAACTAATCATTCTCCTGAGGTAAATATTATTACCTCTTATTTAAATATGAGTAAACTGAGTTACAGGGAGAATAAGTAACTTATCCAAGGACACACAGCTCTCGGTGACACAGCTAGGGTTCGAATCCAGGTGACGTGAGATCATGAGTCCACCTATTTAAACACCGTACCATTCTGCCTTGAGTGAGCAGCAGCAGCATCCAGTGATTGAAGCTAGTATCAGCAAGCACTGTTGTGAGTGCCACAGTCATTAAAATTTTATATTCTTCCAGTCTAAATTCTTTTTGATCCAGGTAACTTCTTTTACTCTCTGAGACTCTAACATTTTGCTAATTGTTTATACATTGACACAGAGATTTGCCAACAATTAGTTTAATAATTGAAAAGTAGCTATATGAAATGCTTTATCTAATGTGGATGGAGTCATTTATACAATGTCCTTTTCCCTGGAAGAAACATCCATTTTCTGCCACATCTTTAGAGGTGTGATCAAATGGTTTGCTTTTCTAATAAAATCATTCCTCAGAAGTTCTTTCTGACTTTCCAAAAATGAACTAAATACTCAAGGAAAATAAGGTCTTTGAGAAAGACAGAATTTATCCTAAAAGAAAAAGAATGTACAACAAACATTCTAGGACAACAGTATGTAATAAATCTAAGAAAATTTTGCACTGTCCTCACCATAAAATGCTAAGGTTATCACTGAGAAATTATCAAAAGCTTTTATCCCTCAAGCTGCCTACTTGGAACTGAGGAGAGGGCCCTGGACTGCTGTAAAAACTCTTCAATATTCATAATTGTAAGTAATTCAACCCTGTCTGGGGCAAATATTCAGAGGACAAAGGGCTCCTGTCTTTCCCTTTGTTACTGAGGTTCTCACTTAATCTCCTTTTTATGACAAACGACTTGTTATCCATAAAGTCACATAATTTTGGCAAATATTATATAATTCTGTCAGCACTTGAAGTCAGACTTGAAGGTGGTCAGGAAGGAAGGCTCTAGCCAGCCTGGAGGTCAGAAGTATTATTCTTGGGGAAAACTGGAAAGAGAACAGAAGGTCTCTCATCCACTGTTAAGTATCCTGTGGGGCCAGAAGCTGAATCAGTCACCGCCGGTCTCTTTAGGAAATGCAGTTGAATTAGCCCCTATTCTCAAGAAAGAAAAAAAAAAAGGTGCAATAAGATAGTCAGATTACATAGTCATGCACTAAAGATTAAAAACGGTGTCAACAATAACCACATGTGACAAAAGATAACACCTATGTTGATTTTGGTTTGAAAAGAAAGCCAATTAAAATAAAGTCAGAAGTCAATGAATACAAGTTTCACTACTAAAATATTTAATAATACAGCTATTCCAGAAGATAGAATAAATGTATTTAGTTAAAAAAAAAAAACTGAAAATAAAGTGTAGATCCCAAAGACATTTTTCATTGAGATAACTTAGAAAGTAGAAAACAAAACTTACCTTTTTTGTTCCTGTTTACTAAGATAAACAGCTAACATCACAAAAAAAGCCGGTCATAACCTTGTAAAATCATCTACAAGCCTTTAGACTAAAGGCGGATCTTGAGAGATAAATAGGTAGGTAGACAGACAGACAGATGATAGACAGGGATAATCTATTCTAAGAGGAAAAGTGAAAGTGAAAGTCGCTTAGTCATATCAGACTCTTTGTGAACCCACGGACTATACAGTCCATGAGATTCTCCAGGCCAGAATACTGGAATGGATATAATTCTCTGTGCCTTTCCCTTCTCCAGGGGATCTTCCCAGCCCAGGGATCGAACACAGGTCTCCTGCATTGCAGGCAGATCCTTTACCAGCTGAGCTATCAGGGAAGCCCATTCTAAGCGGAAAGTTGCTAATAAATAATGAAATTTATAGCTTTATTTTATTGAAATAAAGTTGATTCACAATGTTGTGTTCATTCCTGGTGTACAACAAAGTGATTCAGTGATACACACACATATTCTTTTTTATACTCTTTTAGGGTATGAATTATTACAGGATTTTTAAATTTTTATTTATCTATTTATTTTACTTTACAATATTGTATTGGTTTTGCCATACACTGACTTGAATCCTCAATGAGTGTACACGTGTTCCCCATCCTGAACCCCCTCCCACCTCCCTCCCCATCCCATCCCTCTGGGTCATCCCAGTGCACCAGCATAGTTCTCTGTGCATACAGTAGGACCTTGCTCTTTTTCTATTCTAAACTGAATAGTTTCCATCTAGTAATTCCAAGCCTCCAATTCAATACTCCTCCACTCCCCACTCCCCCTTGGAAACCTTAAATCGGTTCTCTGTAGCTGTGAGTTGATTTCTGTTTCATAGTTAAGTTCATTTGTGTCATATTTTATATTCCACACATAAGTGATATCATATGGTATTTGTCTTTCTCTTTCTGACTTACTTTGCTTAAGTATGCTAATCTCTACATCCATCCATATTGCTGCAAATGGAATTTTTTAGGTCTGAGTAATATTCCACTGTGTATATGCAGCACAGTATTGTTACCCATTCATCTGCTGGTGGACATTCCCGTTGTTTCCGTTTCTTTGCTATTGCAAATAGTGCTGCTATGAACATTGGGGTGCATGTTTCTTTTTGAATTACAGTTTTGTCTGGACATATGCCCAGGAGTGGGATTGCTGGATTATATGGCAACTTCACTTTTAGTCTTCTGAGGAACCTCCATACCTTTCTCTATAGTGGCTGCACTAATTTACGTTCCCACCAACACTTTGGGAGGGTTCCCTTTTCTCTACAACCTCTCCGGCATTTGACATTTATAGCTTTTGTCTTATAAATACTTACTCTAGATGTTCATTCACAAAACTTATAGATTATGAGCTAGTCATGTCAATGCAATTAAAGATATATATACAGTCACACATACACACACACACACACATATCTGAAGTTGGAGGCAGCATAGAATAGAAGAAAGCACATAGGTTTGGAGATAGAAGGACCTTTGTCTAAATTGATTTTCTGCTACTTACTAACTCTATGATATACAGAATATATGTTAATGGGCAACATGCTAAGTGATCATCAAAAGTAATCTGTTTATAACTATTCTTCTAAGATTTTAAACAATTAAAAATAAGCATTGAATAAGCAAATGAGACCTAAAGATATAACTAAGAAAACACATAATTGCTACTATTCACTGAGTTTCAATAAATAAAACTAGTTTCAATAGTCAAAGCTATGCTTTTTCCAGTAGTCGTGTATAGATATGAGAGTTGGACTCTAAAGAAAGCTGAGCATCAAAGAATTGATGCTTTTGAACTGTGGTGTTGGAGAAGACTCTTGAGAGTCCCTTGGACTGCAAGGAGATCCAACCAGTCCATCCTAAAGGAGATCAGTCCTGAATATTCATTGGAAGGACTGATGCTGAAGCTGAAACTCCAATGCTTTGGCCACCTGATGCGAAGAACTGACTCATTGGAAAAGATCCTGATGCTGGGAAAGACTGAAAGCAGGAGGAGAAGGGGATGACAGAGGATGAGATGGTGGATGGCATCACCGACTCAATGGACATGAGTTTGAGTAAACTCCGAGAGTTGGTAATGGACAGGGAGGCCTGGCGTGCTCAAAGAGTCAACTGAGCCACTGAACTGAACTGAGTTTCAACCCATGTAATAGGCACAATAGGTGCTTTTATGTATAATACTCAATCTTTCCAGCAGAGCTGTCAGTTAGACACTTTATTGTTCTTTTTCAGATGAGAAAATAGAGATTTAGAGAAAGTAAGAAAGTTACCTGAGGCCAATGAGCTAGGAAATGATACAGCTGGTAATCAAACCCCATCCTTTCAGTAGCCAAAACTACTATAAACCCTTAAAATGTATCAGCCCATTTTGGGTGGTTGTAGATCTACTGACTCTCTGTAAAGTCCTCAGAAATTCTTTAGAAAATTTTCTCAAAATGTCAATTCATATATAGCACCATTCATAGATAACACATAACTGAGACCATAGTGGCCTCTGGAGCTTTGTTGCTAAGTTCACTATGAGAAGATGCACCAGTGGTAAGAAACAACCACATTTGAGAAAGGCTCAACATAGTAAATCCAATTCCAGAAAACATTTTTTTTGCAAGAAAGTAATAAAGTGGTTTCACGGAAAAATTTTGCAGTAGAAATTGAAACATCTCTGGAAAAATTTAGACTTCTTCATTTTTGAATTAAGCATGTAGTATAACGTCCATAGTTTATACTGAGTGGAATAAATGTCAAAGGTAAGCAGAATTCTTTCCTATGATTTCACTCCACCAAAAATATTTAACCTGTATACCAGATGAATCAAAGTTACGTAAGATTTCTAAAAATCTTTTTATTAGTTAATGCCCTATTGGTATTACATACTAATTTTCCAAATCTGTAATTCTAAAAAGACATATTTCCAAGAAGACCCACAAATTCCCAGAAAATAATATTTCAAACTCTAGATTATAACAAAAGATAAGTGGTAACTTTTTTGGCATTATTATCTTCAGTATTTAACCTTCAAATATTACAAAGATCTTCATTCAAGGCAGAATAGTAAAAATTTCACTAAAGATTGCCTGTGAATATCGATGCCTTATAATTGTGCCTGGAAATATAAATATGTGTGGGTGTGTGTGTGTGTGTGTGTGTGTGTGTGTGTGTGTGTGTGTACACACATGTTCCCTTTTAGAAATAGATTTTTGTGAGCATGGAAATATTTTCTTCCATGACTCTCTGAAAACATGACATTTGTTTTCCCAAATTCGTAACTTATTCCTAACAATTTCAAGCCATCTTGAATATCTAAAATATATATACATAATCATCTGTATGCTTATTATTATTATTAAAAAACTATACAATAATAATAATGCTGTATTATAATAGAATCATAGTATCATTTTCCTGAATAATATAAGCTTTATTATCTGAATGAAAGGTTTAATTTTTTAAAGATCCACATTATATTTGTTTTAGTATATATTATGTTTGATTGTATAATACAAGTGAAGGGTTAACCTGAAGTCAAATAAAAATTTTCAAGGTTATCTGACAAGTATTTTAAAAGTTGCAACTTGGTTGGTATCACAAAATACATTTTAGAAATATGAAAGAAAATAAAACTAAAAAGTGCTTGGATTTTGGAAACACAAAGCAAAAGATTAAAATTATAAATGATTAGCTGTCATCTCTTTTCTTTGCCTATCCCAAATAAACACACTGTTTATTACTCATTGACTTCCACTCTATGTCTACCTCCCACATTTCTTTCTTCATATTTTTTTATTCTGGTATCTCTCCTGAGCCGTTAGTAAGAGATTTTAAAGGCAGCAAAGGAGACAATAGAAGCAATTTGAGTTTCTAGGTGGACTTCATCAGTGATATTCTGTACATCTTACTACAACTCAGGGAGAGCTCCTGGAGATGCTAAACAGCCTTAAACAGTCTGACATTTAACATCAACCAAAGCATTGAGGATAGCCATTCTGACCATAAGATTGTATTTTACCCTTAGAAACAATGTTCTGCAAATAGGCCGTCAATATTCATTGCTAGAGAAGTTAAGGTATTCTCTTAGTCTTTGTATGTCTGTCTTTTAGATCTCAATAATCAGGATTTAAATTCCCATGTGACATTAGTGGTAAAGAACCGGCCTACCAATGCAGGAGACATAAGAGATGAGGGTCTGATCTCTGTATCGGGAAGGTCTCCTTGAAGGAGGGCATGGCAGTCCACTCCAGTATTCTTGCTTGGAGAATCCCACGGACAGAGGAGCCTGGTGGGCTACGATCCAAAGGGTCACACAGTCGGACAAGACAGAGTGACTTAGTATGCACAAAGAGGACACGTGGGCTAAATAAATATATAAATATATATTTATATGATCTAATATAATTAATATAATCAAAATAAGGTAATTATATGATTATATTATTATAATATAATAAAGTAAATGCATAATTAACTATAACAGAATTACATAATTATATATAATTAAATAACAATATATTATAACATATAATCTATTATCATTATAATATATGATAATATATTATATAATATAACAATATACAATATTATAAAATATTAAATATATTAAATAACATTAATATATATTAAATATATTCATAGAAAATATATTGAGTATATTAAAAATATTAACATAAATATATTAAAAATGAAAATAATATAATATAACAATATATAATATATATTGTATGTATTATATATAACATATATGTAATATATTATATATTATATATATATTATAGATATCAATAATATCTTTATTAAATATAATTATATTATATAATATATAATATAATAATAAGTATTATATATTATAAATATAAATAAATAAATATGAATATATAAATATTAAATGTAATTTAAATATCTACATATATATATGAATATATAATTGTATATTATATATAGTGTATATTATAGTATATATCATAGTATATATAGTATATATAATATATATAGTACATAGTATATATATGACAATATGTAAATATATATTTATATATGAATATATATTTATATATAAATATATATAGCATATACAATATATATAGTATATAGCATATGTAGTATACATACTATATATATGTAGCATAGTATATAATTTTATAATATATAAATCTATTATAAATATTATTAATATTATACATATGATATACTACATATAATTATATATATTATATAATAAATATATATATTATATACTGTTATAATGTAATAATATATATTATCATTATAATTATCATTATATATATTATATACTATATATGTATATATACATATGTATATGTAGTATAGATACAATTTATAACATATAAATATATTATAAATATTATTAATATTATTAGTAATATTTATAATATATAAATAAATATTTATATATACTAGTATATATATAAATATATATAATTATAGTATATATAGTATATTTAATATATATAGTATATAGTATATGCAGTAAGTATATATATAAGTTATAGTCAGATGTACAGAATGTCTTACATTGCTTATATATATATACATGTATATATATATACATATATATATATATATATGAAGTTTCTAGGTTGACTTCATCAGTGACATTCTGTACATCTGACTACAACTTATATATATACTTACTACATATACTTATATATATATACTTACTACAACTATATACATAATTATATATATTAAATATAAATATTTACATATAAATATACATCAATATATAATTATATATGTTATATATAATATAATATAAAGACTATATATAAATAAATTATGTAAATATATTTAAATTTATCAATTACATATAAATATGGTATCTATTATATACATTATATATAATATATTATAGATATAATAAATTAAAGATTATATGTCTATAATTATATATTATATATAATTAGTATAATATATAATGATTATAATTATATTTTATATAACTATAATTATAATATCATATATGATATATTATATATATATAGAAAAGACCCTGATGCTGGGAAAGATTGAAGGCGGGAGGAGAAGGGGACAACAGCGGATGAGGTGCTTGGATGGCATCACCGACTCAATGGACATAAGTTTGAGTAAACTCTGGGAGTTGGTGATGGACAGGGAGGCCTGATGTGCTGCAGTCCATGGGGTCGCAAAGAGTCAGACACAACTGAGCAACTGAAGTGAACTGAACTATGATGTCAAAATTACAGTGTGGAACTTTTAAGTAAATAAAAACTAATCTAAACCATCACTGCATGCATGCTAAGTCACTTCAGTTGTGCATGACTCTTTGTTACCCCATGGACTGTAGCCTGCCAGGCTCCACTCTCCATAGGATTCTCCAGGCAAGAATTCTGGAGTGGGTTGCCATTTACTTCTCCGGGGGATCTTCCCAACCCGTGTCTCTTACCTCTCCTTCATTGGCAGGCGAGTTCTTTACTACTAGTGCCACCTATCATTGACAAGGTGCAAATTAGACTTTATGTTCAAAAAACATGTGTAAGAATTATGCAATCTTTTATAGAAAAACTATGAAAATTTGCATCAATTACCTTTGAAATGCTTTATATTTATAAATCAAGATGAAATTTATGGGGCTAAACAAATCAATATAGAAAAGAAATCCCTTAATCGTTTAAATTCTGTATTAGTCAACTTTGTGGCACAATAAATAATCCAAAATCTCAGTGGCTTACTAAATAAGCATTTGTTCCTTGCCCACTTTACAGGTCATTAGTTCAGCATTAGCTTCTTGGTTCTGTTTGTCTCTGTCCCATATGTTTTCTCATTTCTGTACTCAGGCTAGGGAAGCAGCTCTTTAGGAGAAAAATCTCATAAAATCTGGAAGAGAGAAGAGCAAAGAGAGGCTAGCCTAAGCAACACCACTGCATTTAAAGCTACTCTTTATCTGTGGACAAAGTAAGTCACGTGGCCAAGCCAAAGAGCAAGGGAAAAGGACATATACTTCTCTCACAGGAGCTAGTAAGTCACACAGCATGGCATTGTATATAATCCTCCTACTTGGAAGGAGGAAGTAAGTAATTGTGAATGAGATCTATCTCAGTTCACCTTCTCAATCACAAATACTTTCTACAGTTCTTCACACAAAATTCACTCATACCTACAAGGAAGACATCCTAAAAGTTTCAGCCAACCAAATCATCAGCCTTGAAGAGCATGAACCTATCTACATCAAATCCAAATTGCTCCTCTTAATTTAGCCACATGTGATTTAAGTAGAAAACTATCTACCCCACATGCACTGAACATAAAATGGTGCAAAAGAGGCAGGACAAACATATAAACATTCTCATTTGTAAGTGGAAGAAGTGGAGAAAGAATACTCACTGGTTCATAGAAACTCTGAAATCCCACCAGGGAAACAGAAGGGCACCGGGGATAGGGAAAATGAAGTGTATTTGATTGGGAGCCTGTGACTAACCCCTCAGATAATTTGCTCTTGGAGTACAAAATGAAGCAAGGTAAAGGCTAACAGAGTTTTACAGAGAGAGCACACTGGTGATAGCAAACACCCTCTTTCAACAACACGAGATGACTCTACACATGAACATCGCCAGATGGTCAACACTGAAACTAGATTGATTATATTCTTGGCAGCTGAAGATGGAGAAACTCTACACAGTCAGCAAAAACAAGATTGGGAGCTGCCTGTAGTTCAGATCATGAGCTCCTTATTGCAAAACTGAGACTTAATCTGAAGAAAGTAGGGAAAATCATTAGACCATTCAGGTATGACCTAAATCAAATCCATGATGATTATACAGTGGACGTGAGAAATAGATTCAAGGGATTAGATCTGAAAGAGAGTGCCTGAAGAACTATGGATGGGATTCGTAATATTGTACAGGAGGCAGTGACCAAAATCATCCCCAAGAAAAATGATGCAAAAAGGCAAAATGGCTGTCTGAAGAGAACTTACAAATAGCTGAGAAGAGAAGCAAAAGGCTTTTGGAAAGATATATCCATCTGAATGAAGAGTTCCAAAGAATAGAAAGGAGAGATAAGAAAGTGCTCTTAAGTGAACAATGCAAAGAAATAGAGGAAAATAATAGAATGGGAAAGACTAGAGATCTCTTCAAGAAAAATTAGTGATACCAAGGGAATGATTCATGCAAAGATGAGCACAATAAAGGACAGAAATGGTATGGACCTAATAGAAGCAGAAAATATTAAGAAGGGATGGCAAGAATACCCAGAAGAACTATACAGAAAAGGTCTTAATGACCTGGATAACCTGGTCACTCACCTAGAGCCAGACATCCTGGAGTGTGAAGTCAAGTGGGCCTTAAGAAGCATCCTTATGAACAAAGCTAGTGAAAGTGATGGAATTCCAGCTGAAGTATTTCAAATCCTGAAAGATGATGCTGTGAAAGTGCTGCATTCAATATGCCAGCAAATTTGGAAAATTCAGCAGTGGCCACAGGACTGGAAAAAGTCAGTTTTCATTGCAGTCCCCAAGACGGATAATGCCAAAGAATGTCAAACTACTGCATAATTGTCCTCATTTCACATGCTAGCAAGGTAATGGTCAAAATCCTTCAAGCGAGGCTTCAAGAGTACATGAACTGATAATTCCATGCGTACAAGCTGGATTTAGAAAAGGCAGAAGAGCCAGAGATCAAGTTGCCAACATCCATTGGATCATAGAAAAAGCAAAAAGAGTTCCAGAAAAACATCTACTTCTGCTTCATTGACTATGCTAAAGCCTTTGTCTGTGTAGATCAAAACAAACTGTAGAAAATCCTTAAAATGATGAATATAACAGACCACCTTACCTGCCTCCTGAAAAACCTGTTTGCAGGTCAAGAAGCAACAGTTAGAACCAGCGATGGAACAACAGACTAGTCCAAAATTGGGAGGACAGTACATCAAGGCTGTATATTGTCATCCTACTTATCTAACTTCCATGAGGAGAGTACATCATTCAAAATGTCAGGCTGGATGAATCACAAGCTGGAATCAAGATTGCCGGGAGAAATATTAGCAACCTCATATATGCAGATGGCACCACACTAATGGAAGAAACTGAAGAGGGACTAA
Source organism: Muntiacus reevesi (assembly GCF_963930625.1). Taxonomy (NCBI): domain Eukaryota; kingdom Metazoa; phylum Chordata; class Mammalia; order Artiodactyla; family Cervidae; genus Muntiacus; species Muntiacus reevesi. Next base: position 5,882,721 of record NC_089264.1, read on the forward strand.
AGAACCTCTTACTGAAGGTGAAAGAGGAGAGTGAGACAGCCGGCCTAAAACTGAACATTCTCTATGGCTAACGACAACCTGGAGCGATGGGATGTGGGGGGCGGTGAGAGGGGCACACAGGATGAGAGGACACATGTATGCCTGTGGCCAGTTCACACTAATGTACGGCAAAAACCACCACAATATTGTAAAGTAACTATCCCCCAACTAAAATGCATCAATTAATTTAAAAATAACATTCAAAAAACGAAGACCATGGCATCTGGTCCCATAACCTTATGGCAATTAGTTGCAGAAAAATGGAAACAGTGACAGACTCGGGTTCCAAGATCACTGTGGACGGTGACTGCAGCCATGAAATTAAAAGATGTTTACTCCTTGGAAGAAAAGCTGTGACAAACCTAGACAGCATATTAAAAAGCAGAGACATCACTTTGCTGACAAATATCCATACAGACAAAGCTATGGTTTTTCCAGTAGTACAGAAGTGAGATTTGAACCACAGAGAAGGCTGAGTGCAGAAGAATTGAGGCTTCCAATCTGTGGTTCTGAAGAAGGCTCTTTAGAGTCCCTTGCACAGGAGATCAAACCAGTCAATCCTAAAGGGAATCAACCCTGGAAACTCACTGGAAGGACTGATGCTGAAGCTGAAGCTCCAATACTTTGGCCACCTGATGCGAAGCGCTGACTCACTGGAAAAGAAGATCAGGGTCTTCTACTCATGAAAGATTGAGGGCATGAGTAGAAAGGGGTGACAGAGGATGAGATGGTTGGATGACATCATCAGCTCATTGGCCATGAGTCTGAACAAACTCCAGGAGACAGTGAAGGACAGGGAAGCCTGGCATGCTGCAGTCCATGGGGTTGCAAAGAGTCAGACATGACTGAGGGACTGAACATCAATTTTCTCCAGCACTGTCGGTTCCCACCTCTTCCTTCCCTCTTCCTTTGCCTCCCTTGACCACACCTGAACAGAACATTGGAAAACATGCCCTCCCTGGAGCTGAGTAGCACTTTTGGCCTGCTTCATTTCCAGAGAAAGCTGGAGGTCCACAAGTCAGTCTAAGATATTAAAAAAAAAGCCTCCCAACTGCTATATCAGGCTGGAGATACTCTGCATTAAAACTCATCTCAATTTTTTTTATCTCTTCTTTTCTTCTATTTATTTCATCTATTCTGCTCCATATATTAAAAGACATGTTCACTGTTCTTTTACCGATCTGTTTCTCTCTACACTGAAGCACACATGTTGGCTTCAAGAGATCATTCCTTTGGCTTCTTTTTCCTGAACCATTTTGTCCAATTGAAAGGATTTAGTGAGGGACATCTTAATCCAATCAAAAGGTTTTGTGCACATGCCAATAATTTGGGCTTTGTCCCTAAACTGAGTCTTAATCTGTGTCTTAATTAGCCTTTGGGACTCAAAGTGTTTCTATTTTAACCAGTTAGAGATGAGAAACAGTTTGGTTTTATAACCCTGTGAATCCTGTAGTTTCTCATTTTAATTTCCTGTTCATCCTAAACAAGTCACTTATGCTTGAGATCATTGTCCTTCTTGTGTTATCTTATCAAACACAGCTTCTAACAACCGAGTCACATTAGCAACATTTCAAATCTTCTTTACAGAAAGCCTTGAGAACATGATATTCATGTTTGCCTTTCAAGTTACCTCAGGTAACGTTTTACCAAATGTTTATTTACTGAATAAAAAGTGTCACCAATTTTCCAGCCTCCATCAAGTTCCCTCATGGCTAGGTCTCCTGCCCCCAGAATCAGGGTCACATATTTTAAGTTTTTATATGGGAACACTCCTTGTCTAAGTATCAGATTCTGTACTTTTCAACTTTTCTGCATAACAGCTGTAAAACCTCATGAACTTACAAAAACAAGCATCTCCTTCTTAATGTTTCACAGAGGCAGCAGCTGAATGGATGCAGCCACAGTGGCTCTGCTTGGCCTGGCTTGGCTCTGTGGGTCTTGTTGGAAGGTTTGGGCTGAGGTTGAAGCCTTTATGTGGAGCATACCATTTTTCAAACTAACATTTTGAAAAGCAAGAGGCTGAGCCAATGCTTAGAATTTAATTTAAAGCTTCTAACTGTATATAGTGCAGTCATATCTGTTCACATTCCAATGACCAGAGAATATTGCATGGCTATATTCAATACCAATGGAGATGGAAGGAAAATATATACTCTCCACAATAGGAAGCAGGCAAGCCCCATGGCAACGAGTTGGAAGACACAAACTAATACGAGGAAGGGGTACATTGTATAACTGTGCATAGAAATACAACCTACCAAATGCATAGCTTAGCAGTTTCTTAAAATGATCTATGATGTAAATACTCCGAGTAAAATAAGACTCATTCCACTTTCCCAGAAAATCAAACCATTTATGGAGCTTCAAACATAACCTCTGTTTTAAAAAACGGTATTAAACCTCGTTTTAGATTTCTCTCATTGGTAGGAACTGTTTAGGAAGTTATTTCTCTGCTCCAGAAAACCTCCCATTCTCCTATCTCAGTTGGGCCAGATCAGAACAGCTGCAACTATAATTACCATATTTACAATAATCTCTGGCACACACCTGGAAGACGAGGGCCAAGCAGCGGGAAACAAAAAGGAGTTCAGGGGTCATAACTTTGTCATTTCTGTTCATTTGAATCTTTATGGCTATCACTGTCATTACCAATATGGGCACTGCAATGAGACATGCTAGGACCTCAAGGCCAGACCTCAAGGCTGGGGTACAACAGACATTCTATTACCATCTCTTGAATGCTGTTAAATAATCTAACATTACCAGATAGAAACAGCACATAAAACCCTGCCCAGCTTAAACTGGTTCTGCCTCTTTAAAAAGGTGGATCAATTAATTAAACCTTTAGTTATCTTACAGAGAAAGCACTGCACATGTGCAGGGTAGGAATTATATCTCCAGGATATCTTAAAGCCAAGAATTATCAGTCTATGGAACTCAAAGAACAGAAATATTGCCATCAGAGCTCTTTAAGAGTATTTGGCTTGCTGCTGCTGCTGCATCACTTCAGTCACGTCCGACTCGGTGGGACCCCATAGACGGCAGCCCACCAGGCTCCCCCGTCCCTGGGATTCTCCGGGCAAGAACACTGGAGTGGGTTTTCATTTCCTTCTCCAATGCATGAAAGTGAAAAGTCAAAGAGAAGTCACTCAGTTGAGTCCTTCTCTTAGCGACCCCATGGACTGCAGCCTACCGGGCTCCTCCATCCATGGGATTTGCCAGGCAAGAGTACTGGAGTGGGTTGCCATTGGCTTAAAGCAGCAAAATTAGCTTATATGAACTGATTTCAGACTAGCTAATCAGTTTCCAGAGTAAAGTGTCTGCCTGCAATGCAGGAGACCCAGGTTTGATCCCTGGATCGGGAAGATCTCCTGGAGAAGGAAATGGCAACCCACTCCAGTACCCTTGCCTGGAAAATCTCATGGACAGAGAAGCCTGGTAGGCTACAGTCCATAGGGTCGCAAAGAGTTGGACACGACTGAACAACTTCACTTTCACTTTCCAAATTTGAAACTCCTCTAACTACTAAAAATTTCCCCCAAATCCTGGACCACGAAGACAAATTTGAGACCCTCGCCTCTGTCTCCTTACCCCTTATCCTCACAATAAAGCTCTTTCTTTTCTCAAAAGCTGATGCCATGGTATTAGCTTCTATGCAGGTCAGACAAGATTACTGGGATAGAATCTTTAAATGGTCCCCACCATAAGCCTATCTGCTGAGTCTGGGCATATAAGCAACATAATTCCACTGTGGCCCTCACTACATTCTCTCTCTCGAAAAACTGCCTTAGAACCTAATTATATATTGATGCTGTCTACTTCCAAAAATAACTTGTGTTAAGATGGACTTGATTTCATCCTTTCAAAAGATATTTTCTTTTCAAAGAGGAAATATTTGTATTCAAAAGTTTTTTCTGGTAAGGGAAAATATTGTCGAGAGAAAGCTGCTTTTCCCTCAATTTCAGAGTTTTGTCCTGACAGCTTGCTACCTGCCCAGGGTGTTCTTTGCTATCCCAGGGACATTATACATGAGGTTCTTCCTAGAGCTTTTTCTTCCACACTCCACACTTCCTTAAATAATTAATCCCTAATTTTCTTATAAAGCAAAGCCGAGGAAAGATTTTCATGACCCTCTAGATTAGTTTATCACCTTCTGATGGAGACTTTTCTAGAAACACATGCTTCTTGTTCCTAACACTGACCATATTTGAACACTTCAAATTATCTCTGTAATTGGTTAGTGATTGATTGTTTCTCCAGCTAGAATTTTATCTCCATAAGGGCAGAGACCACATCTAACATCTTCACAACTGTATACAGGATGGTTATCCTATGTGGTTACCATCACATATTTGTTGAATATATGACTGTGACTGAATATATAAATGGGAATTTTACTTTAAATTCTTGCTATATAATTCATTTTAGAAAGAGCAGCAACTTTCTACATAGCCTCCTGAAGGAGGAAATATGGCAGAAAAGCTCCCAAGTGCTTTCTCACTTCCCTACTGAATTCATCTACCCACTCTTGGTGGCCTCTTCCTGTTGGCTTACCTTAAATATTCCTTAGTATTTCCTGAACTTTTAGTACTTCATGACCACCCACAACCAAACATGTCTCAGAAATTCCCCTAGTTGCACAATTTCAAGCTGCATTGTTTGCATGTGTGAGTGTGCCTGCACATTTGTGTGATTTAGGAACTATGTCTTGTTTAACTTAAGACATGATTATGTAAGAGACACAACTTTTTTAAAAAGCCTATTGTATTTTTTTTTTAATTGCAATCTGGGAGGTACTGAAAATGATGTCATTCCCTAATGACCTCATTCATGATAGAATTGTGAAGTGGGTTATGACAATGAAAGCATTACTGGGAGAGCGTCCAAATCCATCTGGCAAGCACAGGCCATATATTTTAACAGTGATCACTCAGTTCCAAATATGATGTGCCAGGACTCAATGTTAAATCACGGGAAAACTAAACATCAAAGACAGCAAACGTAAATGACTAGTATTAGGCCCAAAGCAAAAGGAAACTTTACATTCTATGACGTGGTTATCATGGTTTTCATACATGAGTATCATGAACACACATTTACTGGATATTTCTGATTTATGCTTACATTATTCTACTCTAATAACTTTTAACCAATTTTTCCAGATAATGCATTTTTAATCAGCTTTATTAAAATATAAATCATATATAGTATAACTCACCCAATTTTAAATTGTAATTCAATTACTTATAATGCAATTCTGACATATTTTTTCCTTCAAAACAGAATTGTAAATTTTATGAAAAAAGAAAATTACATGAACTGTAATCTCACATATCAAAAATTTCTTTTTAAAGTGAATTTTCAAAAGCACATAGGTCTTTTGCCCATTAAGAGCTTTACCTTAGAGAAATAGAAGATAAGATACATGGGGGAAATTAAAAAAGAATTAAGCTAAAAAATTAAAATTAAAAACATTAATAAAGTGAACTTTCTGTATTGCTAAGCAATGAATGTGATATTATTATGAAATCATTAATTTTTAAATCACTTTAGAAAAAAAATTATTTACTAACTCCAAGTCACCCAGGACATACAATTTATTAAACTTAACTTCTCATCCACTGAATTTCTCAGGTGAGGGTCAGACCCCAGTTCACTATGCCCAGCATATATCCAGTACTGAAATGTCTTTTCAAGGGCTCTTCTCTCTCTCAAATGAATATAAAAGGAAAAATCTCCATTCTGCCTACCCATCAAGTTGGAAGAGTTATTACAGCATTCAGATACTTCCCTCTCAAATATTCCTCTTAATCTTTAACTATCTTAAATATTTAATATTTTTGATAGAAGTGAGAAACTTAAAAACACTAAAAATGGTTTATGACACATCCTTTGAAAATTACATACAGATGGCTAACAAACACATGAAAAGATGCTCAACATCACTCATTATCAGAGAAATGCAAATCAAAACTACAATGAGGTACCATTACACACCAGTCAGGATGGCTGCTATCCAAAAGTCTACAAGCAATAAATGCTGGAGAGGGTGTGGAGAAAAGGGAACCCTCTTACACTGTTGGTGGGAATGCAAACTAGTACAGCCACTATGGAAAACAGTGTGGAGATTTCTTAAAAAACTGGAAATAGAACTGCCATATGACCCAGCAATCCCACTCCTGGGCATACACACCAAGGAAACCAGATCTGAAAGAGACACGTGCACCCCAATGTTCATCGCAGCACTGTTTATAATAGCCAGCACATGGAAGCAACCTAGATGCCCATCAGCAGACGAATGGATAAGGAAGCTGTGGTACATATACACCATGGAATATTACTCAGCTGTTAAAAAGAATTCATTTGAATCAGTTCTAATGAGATGGATGAAACTGGAGCCCATTATACAGAGTGAAGTAAGCCAGACAGATAGAGATCATTACAGCATACTAACACATATATATGGAATTTAGAAAGATGGTAACGATAACCCTATATGCAAAACAGAAAAAGAGACACAGATGTACAGAACAGACTTTTGGACTCTGTGGGAGAAGGCGAGGGTGGGATTTTTTGAGAGAACAGCATGTATATTATCTAGGGTGAAACAGATCACCAGCCCAGGTGGGATGCATGAGACAAGTGCTCGGGCCTGGTGCACTGGGAGGACCCAGAGGAATCGGGTGGGGGGTGGTGGGAGAGGGGATCGGGATGGGGAATACATGTAACTCCATGGCTGATTCATGTCAATGTATGAAAAAACCCACTGCAATGTTGCGAAGTAATTAGCCTCCAACTAATAAAAATAATTGAAAAAAAAAAAAATTTGGCATCAAGATTCTTCTAACTTCACTTTGGAGAACAGTGTGTTCTCCAGTGCATAAGCCAAAAATTTCAATCTAACTTTAATTGTTTTTGTACACAGTTGCAGCAAAACAACTTAACTAAAGACTTCACTAGTAGGTTATCTCCTAAGGACTTGACTTAAACTTTGTTTTTCAAAGGTACACAAGAAATTTCCCCTGACTATTCCTGGGATACCTGTAGTAAATTACTAATTGTTAACTCAAGGAGGTGGGAATGCAGGGGATTGGAAATTTCCACTTCATTCCTATCCATATGTATACATTTTTGTATTTTTCATGTGCCTCCAGGAAGATATATTACTTCTATAATTTAAAACATGTTGAAGATTTGAAATACAAGTAAAACATAGATATAAAAAGTCTAAAAATAAAACAATAAAGCAGAAAGTAAAGATTTTCCTAATAAGCATGGAATAAGGAGAGAATTAGTAGAAGAGATATCTTTCTTCATTCAAAATGACTGCATCAAAAAGAATTTTTTAAATGGTTACATGGGACTTCCCTGGTGGTCCAGTGGTTAAAATTCCATGCTTCCACTGCAATGGGCACAGGTTTAATCCCTGGTCAAGGAGCTAAGATCCTGCATGCTGTGGCATGGCCAGTAAGGGAAAAAAAAAAAAAGGTTACAGTAGTTCCTCCTTATTCACAGTTTCATTTTTTTTTAATGATGTAGAGTTTCATCTTTATTCTTTTGCAGGTGAAATACAGATACAGTTATCCCACCACCATTTGTTACAAATTTTACAAAATGTTACAAAAATTACTTTTCACAATTGAACTGTCTCCACATCCTTGTTTAACAAGAATTGATCATATTCAGTTAAGCAGGATAAACAAGTCCTTCACAGTTTTGCTTTCTGAGGTTCCAGTACCCCAAACCCTGCCAATACACACACACACACACACACACACACACACACACGCCTGAAAATATTAAATGTAAAATTTCAGAAACAAACGATTCATTTTTTGCACCATTCTGAATTGCATGATGAACCATCCCACTCTGTTCTGCCCTGGATGCAAATCATTGCTTTGTCCAGCGTATCCCACGCATTAGTCACTCATTAGCATCTTGGTTATCAGCTTGATCAATCAACAGTTGTGGTATCACAGTGTTTATATTCAAGTAGCCTTTATTTTACTTAATAATGGCACCAAAGCACAAGAGTAATGAGGCTGGCCATTCAGATATACCAAAGAGCTTCCTTAAAATGAAATGTCAAAGTTCTCAAGGTAATCAGGAAAGAAAATATTGTTAGTAGTAGGCTGAAGTTACTAAGATCTACAGTAGGCATGAATCTTCTCCTGTGCGTGAAACTGTAAAGAAGGAGAAAGGAATCTGTGCTAGTTTTGATGTCTCACCTCAAACTGCAGAAGTTACAGCCACACTGCACGATGAACGCTTAACGAGGACAGAAAACACAGTAAGGCTGTGCGTGCAGGACATAAACACAAAACACAGCCCGCTGACAGCAACATGTTGTTCCAGAAAGCACGGAGCCTGTACAAAAACTTCAGCAAGGAGTCCCCTGAACTGAGTGACACCAAGCCATTAACTGCAGGTTACACAGATTCAGGAACAGGCTTAGACGAAAAAACACAAAAATTACTAGAGCAGCTACGTCTGCAGATGAAGAAATCACATTTCCAACAGAGTAGAAGGAGCTGATTGAGGAGAGAAAGGACTGTCACATAACTTTCATTATGGTATACAGTTATAATTTTTCTATTGTATTATTGTGTGCATGTGTGCTCAGTCGAGTCCAATTCTTTGCAGCCCCACGGGCTGTGGCCCTCCAGGCTCCTCTGTCTGTGGAATTTTCCAGGCAAGAATACTGGGGCAGATTGCCATTTCCTCCTCCAGGGGATCATCTTGACTCAAGGATCAAACCCACATTTCTTGCATTTCCTGCATTGGCAGGCAGATTCTTCACCATTGTCCCACCTGGGAAGCCCATGTTGTATTTCAGGTAGTTGTTAATCTCTTACATTGCCTAATTTATAAATTAACCTGTATAATAGGTATGCATACAGTGGAAAAATAATATATGTCCATATATAAATATAATAATATGTGCCAGTACCATCTGAGGTTTCAGAATCCACTGGGGATCTTCAATGTTCCCTGTGGATGAGGGGGAACAAATGTACATCAGTGTCCTGCTTCCCTCACCATGGAGACCACACATCACTTTCCAACGCTTTGACCAGATTCTCAGAGCCATCCTCGACTATATAGCCTGCATCTCATAGTACACATGGATGCCCGCTCTGTTCCTTGATACAGATTTCACTTACCTCATTAGGATTTGATCTTGTCCGGTACCTAGCTACTCTTTATGGTAACACATTTAGCTTGACCCTGATGCCAAAAAATCTATAACGTTGCTTCTATATGAAAGAACTTCATGCTGCTCATCAAACTATCTCCTGAGTCTTGAAATGTGAGCTTCCTCACCTGCTCCTTCTACTGTAAATAAATGGCCCCAGAGTCTATTTCTAAAATTGCACCAGCCACTTTTCCAATTTTCCTCTACCTAGGTAAGGGTACCTTAAATGCTGTGCAAATTCCAGTGTCTTTTTCACAGAGCTACTAGTGGCACTAACATAGCATGTATGGTATGGTCACCAAGCACTGAAATAACATTGCCCATCACTGCTGCTGTCTGGCAGTTTACTGCCGTTAACACAGAAAATGTCACGGCGCTGGCAACCAGTGAAGACATTTCAGGTTAGACTTCAAATGCAAAGTGACTCCCACCAAAGGGGCCTTTAAATAATCTCTCCCCTCACCATGGCTCTGCCACATATGAATCCTGACAGAACTCCACAACCTTCAAAGATAACAGGCCATAATTAGAAACTCAGGTGAGAGACCAAGAGCTCTCCTAACTGAACCATTCCAGAATTTACACATAAAAAGAGAACAACCAGATTTACAAAGGATACTAGAAAAGAACAGCACTCTCCTAGAAAAAATTGAAGTTCAGAACTTAAAGCGGGACAAGTCTATTCATAAAAATAACTGATGGGGTTCTGTAACTTGAGACTTTACCAAGAATGTATAAACTCATGGTCTCATCTGAGAACTGCACTCAGTTCATACACAAATGTGTATATATCACAAACTGCTGTATTAGCCACTGTGCAGGGGAAAATCTACCTCCCATTGCATTTTGTTGGGAAGTAAGACTTCTACGAAGAACAATCAAGTGCACAGGAGGATAAGCTGTGTTTTCTGATGACAATCACAAGTTGCTTTTTTACACTGGGAAGCTGGGCTTTGTGTTGTTGTTGTTCAGTCGCTAAGTCATGTCCAAGTCTTTGCCACCCCATGGATTGCATCACGGCAGGCTCCCCTGTCCTTCACTATCTCCTGGGCTTTCCTGGTGGCTCAGATGGTAAAGAATCTGTCTGCAATGCAGGAGACCCAGGTTTGACCCCTGGGTCAGGAAGATCCCCTGGAGAAGGAAATGGCGATACACTCCGGTATTCTTGCCCAGAAAATTCCATGGACAGAGGAGCCTGGTGGGCCACAGTCAATGGGGTCACAAAGAGTTGGGCATGACTGAGCAACTAACACTGATGGAGTCAGCTCAAACTCATGTACAATTGAGTCAGTGATGCCATCCAAACATCTCATCCTCTACTACCCCCTTCTCCTCCTGCCCTCAATCTTTCCCAGCATCATGGTCTTTTCCAGAGAATCAGCTCTTTGCATCAAGTAGCCAAAGTATTGGAGCTTCAGCTTCATCATCAGTGAGTTGCCAATTAAATCAGATTAGAATTTCCATCTCATCCACACTTATTTCAGTGTGTTTCCTACTGAAGCCAGTTAGTACAAATACAAGTACACATACCACCCATTAGACTGCTTGTTGAGTCTCCAAAGTATACTATTTCTCTAGTAGAATTGAAAGGGAAAAAAATTAATCTTAATCCAAATATAGGAGTGAGGAGACTAATAAAAAAAAAAAGGGTCATTTACAAGACTGAGTTAATTGAGTCCATTAAGCAGAATCCTAAACATATTCTTTATTTTCTCAAATATTTAAGATATATCCAAAATGTTCAACTTGGCATCGTAGAACACCTAACTGCCTCCGTATTCTGGAAACCATAATAACCAAAATTCCCTTTCAGTTCCATCTTTGACAATTCCATCAGTTTGCCATTCCAAAGGAACACAGATGCATCACACTATCATAGTAGCACGATACTTTAAGTCTACCAGGCTTTTTCAGCCAATAAAAATACCCAAGAATTTGGAAGCATCTGCTTTGGTATCAATCCTGGACTCAATACCTATACATCTCTCTCTCTCTTTCTCTCTAGATATATATCTCACATAATCACCATAACCACCAGTGATGTTTGGCCATTGTTGCTTTTAATTTTTAAATGTAAAATAAAATGAGGATAACAATGACTATGAAGTAGATTTGTTGACCATCTGAGACATCATTTGATGACAGTCAAGGTTTCATTTCCTACCTATACAGCCTACTCTATTTGAAATGGAGTCTGAATTCATAGTGAGGAGGGGGACGTATATTTGGTGTGAGTCAGGGCATTTGATTTCCCCTCTGAAAGACCCACTACTCCAGGAGAAAATAAATGAAAGTTAGCAGGGTCCCAGCGGGGACTATTCTGTTTGGTCAATGTTTTCTGTTAGTGGCATATGGCACTATCTGTGTGATTTTTACTGCTTTGCTTTTATTTTATCTAGATATCCTCAGTACTTGAGAAAAATGTAATAAAACCTTTGTTTTCCTGAGAGCAGTTCTATCCTTCACTTCCAACAGCATTTAAGGTCCTTCAAACATTTCAAAGGAAAATGTACAGCCCAATAGATTATTCAGTTCACACATCCCACATAACACAGTGATCACAAAAGACAAATACTTCCTGGTATGATTAAATCCAGCAATTTATTTACAACAGCATGTCTAACAAGGCAAAACTGTCAACATAAAAAAAAGAAAAGTGGTTTAATATAAATAATTCCTCTTTACGATTCACTGATCACACATAAGTAACACGGCATCCAGTCCCATCACTTCGTGGAAATAGATGGGGAAAAAGTGGAAACAGTGACGTGTTTTATTTTCTTGGTCTCCAAAATCACTGTGGATGGTGATTACAATCATGAAATCAAAAGACGCTTGCTCCTTGAAAGAAAATCTATGACAAGTCTAGACTGCGTATTAAAAAGCAGACATCACTTTGCCGATGCATGGTAGGCAAAGGTGCATGGAGTCAAAGCTATGGTTTTTCCAGTACTCATGTATGCGTGTGAGAGTTGGATCATAAAGAAGGCTGAGCGCCAAAGAATTGATGCTTTCAAACTGTGGTACTAGGGAAAACTCTTGAGAGTCCCTTGGACAGCAAAGAGATCAAACCAGTCAATCTTAAAGGAGATCAACTCTGAATATTCATTGGAAGGACTGATGCTGAAGCTGAAGTTTCCATTCTTTGGCCAGCTGATGTGAAGAGGTGACTCATTGGAAAAGACCCTGATGTTGGGAAAGATTGAGGGCAGAAGGAGAAGAGGGTGACAGAGGATGAGATGGCTGGATGGTGTCACTGACCTAATGGACATGAGCTTGAGCAAACTCCAGGATATAGTGATGGACAGAAAAGTCTGGTGTGCTGTAGCTCACGGGGTCACAAAGAGTCAGACATGACTTAGCAACTGAACAGCAACAACTCCTCTATCACAAAGCAAACACAGCCGAAAAACATTACATTTTAGAAATTTCATAAAAATGAAAAGGTACAATATCACAACTTAACAAAGAGTCAACCAAAAAGAGGAACTAAAAGGGATATTTCTATATTCATTTTTTTTTTTTTAGTTAGTGAAGATTGAAAGTAGCACTTTAATAGATGAGTGGATATATGCCTTTAAAAAGGACCCTCTTTGAAATGATTATCAGTCAGTTCCTCCTGATCTGAACTACTGGTTAAAATCCATAATGAAACATTGAAGCTGAAACAGCATGTATAATATACATGCCTAATGGACATGAGTTTGAGCTGTAATATGCAGCTCATCTGTAATATACTACATAAAGAAAAAAAGTAAGAAAAAAGCAAAACAAAAGAAATACTAATAAAAATGGGACAAAATATTTTACTACAGTTGGCTAAGCACTTGAGTTTGAGGTTTCAGGTTTTCTAAAGCTAATACTCATTCTCAGTCTAAAACACCTGTGTATTGCCATTTCTCCAGCTCACAGGGAATCATAAATTAGTTGTCTTCAACAGCACATTTGCCATAACAAAATTCCATAGACTGGGTAACAAAGAAAAGAAACCTATTTTCTCACAGTTTTGGAAGCTGGGGAGTCCAAGATCGAGGTGTGGGCCAATTGAGTTTTTGGTAAGAGTTCCCTTCCTGACTTGCAGATGGTCTCTTTTTCACTGTCTCATGGTAGAGAGAGGGGGAAGGCAGACTCTCTGGTGTCCCTTCTTATAAGGGCACTGATCCCATCATGAAGGCCCCACCCTCGTGACTTCATCTAAACTTAAGAAACTCCCCAAGGCCTTATCTCCAAATACCATCACACTGGGGAGGCGGTGGTTAGGACTGTAGCATATGAATTAGGATTCTGGGTGGGAGTTGGGGGGGAAGGTCACCATTAGTCTACAGCAAGCAGAACACTCCATCTCTCCTCCCATCACACACAGACATACACATGGGCACAGCCCCAAGATAGAGGACTAGATGATACTACCGTCATCATCCAGCAAGGTATACAGGCCTTTACCTTCTTCTCCTGTCTTTACAGTGTCCTAGCTTACTCTAAGAGGGTATGTTGGAATAGATTGTGGAAGATTTTGAGGTGCAGATGGGCAACACTCCATCTGGTCATCAAGAAAGTCCTAAAAATTTTTAAGTGAAAAGTATATTCACTGGACATAGATTGAAAAAACAGTCCATTACATACTCCCTGGGCACAATAAATGGACAGTATTTGGAGGCTGGAGAACAGCATAAGGAAATAATCAGAAATGCAGGCAAAGAATTATGTACCAGGATGTTCACAGAAGCATTACTCAAAATTGTAAAACAAGCCAAAAAAAGAAAGAAATATTGGACACAAACCAAACAGCCCAAAATAGGGGATGGTTAAATAAGACTGACTGTTAAACAGACATTAAATAACATGTTTTCAGAATATACTTAATTAAATGGAAAAATACATATAATATATTGTAAAGTAAAAAAAAAAATGCACAGCTATACATACAATATGTTTTACATCAGTGTCAAAAGTGCTATGTTCAAAATGAACTGAGAATTGTGAAAAATACTTAGGACAATATAAAGTACTTTTCCATCATATTTTAGGCAATGAGGAAAGAAAAGGCAGGAAAAGAGAGCAATTTGCTAACATTCAGTAGAATTTTATTTTCCTCCAGCAACAAAAATGATCTTCAAGTTCTAAAAACAGAATATACAACGGAAGTATGTAGATTTCAACTCCAAATGGTGAAGAAAGCTAGTTTATAAACTAGATAAGGATAAAAATCATATCCACTTTTGTGTACCACCATGTCTATAACACCTGGCATGTCAGTACATCGTGGCATCTCAGTTAAGGTAGTGACAAACACATGCATTTAGAAATGAATACACAATAATAAAGGTAAGGGTGCTACCAGCAGCTTGGTGAGAGGGTCGGGGGGAGGAATGCATACAAATGCCAGCTCTAAGATTAACATGGAGGAGTTATGGTACAGCACAGTGACTGTAACTAATGATTCTGTATGATGCACTGGAAAGTTTCTGAAAGGAGACCTTAAATGTTCTCACCACAGAAAAGAAACGGTAACTCTGTGACAGGATGGAGGTGCCAGTCAAAGTTATGGTGGCAATCACTTTGCAATAAATAAACATACTAAATCAAAATACATGCATCCCTTAACATGCATCCCTTAAACTTACACCATGTTATATGTCAATTATAGCTCAATGAAACTGGAAAAGAAATTGAAGCAGGATCAAGTACTTTAAAAAGACTTAGTGGCATCTCAAGCTGCTGACAAAATGTACAAGTATGTCCTTGAAGTATTTGTAGAAAAGTTTAAAATAGTCAATGAGTGTTTTCAGAAGAGTGTGTAGAGAAGATTTCTCAAGAATTGACTGGGGACATATCAAGATGGATATACTGCTGCATTCAATCCTGATGCTCAAGGAGATCTTAAAGTAGACTGTTGTACAAATGATTGGTGGGAAAGGAAATGTGATGCTTAAAGTCAGAATAATTTTATATCCTTTCATCCATCTGTGACATTACAGAACTAAGCTTCTGTTGGCAATTGTATTTTAATAGTTGGCAAAAAAAATTAATTAAAAAAATAGGGAACAATTGGAGATTTTTAAACAAGGAAACACCATCAATTCTGTATCTAATACAATGGATATTGAAGAGATTGGAGGCCTGAAGATCAAGCATATGGCAAACAAATTTTCTAGGCTGAATGTGAAAGTCTTAGTTGCTCCGTTGTATTTGACCTTTGCGACCCCACGGACTACAGCCCTCCAGGCTCCTCTGTCCATGGAATTCTCCAGGCGAGAATACTGCAGTGTGTGGCCATGCCCTCGTCCAGGGGATCTTCCTGACCCCAGTCTCCTGCATGGATCAAACCCTGCCCTCCTGCATGGCAGGCAGATTCTTTACCATCTGAGCCACCAGGGAAGCCCCAAGAATATCAGAGTGGGTAAAGAATCTTCCCAACCCAGGGTATCTAGTAAGGTGATGCTTTAATTCAATTATTGATCAGAATACTGAAACTCTGTCAAAAATAGTGCAGTGACTCTTGGGGAGAGATGGAGAAAATAAAGAAACTTTCAGTATGATGCTGGGGAAGACTGGAGAACTAAGAGCTTAGAACCCCAGTTCATCTAGCAGCAGAAGTCCCCTGTTATTATTGCCATGTTGATTTATATTGCACTAAATATCTGATACATACACAAAATAGTGCATGAGATAATGAAACCACCTGTCTGGAGAAACCAAAATACACATCTGAGAGTCCCGTTTCTGGGGTCATAACAGACCCCTGGAGACCAAGGCCCCTTGATTGTGCACACAGCCCAAGGGGGCAAAACACATCATCCGCTGTAACCGATATTCAGAATAACAAGTCTACAAAGAGTGAACGTTCACTTAGTGTTGAGGATAGTCTACTCTCAAGCTTCCCTTGTGGCTCAGCTGGGAAGGAATCCACCTGTTCCTCTTATCTCGTTGTTCACTGTGTGCTAAAGACCCACCAACACATAAGGCAGTTTCTTCCTGCGATTGCCAGGTGTGTGCTCTGGTCGCTCAGTCATCTCCAGCTCTTTCTGACCCCATGAACTAGAGCTGCCAGGCTCCTCTGTCCATGGAATTCTTCAGGCAAGAATACTGGAGTGGGTTGCCCTTCCCTTCTCCAGGCGATCTTCCCAATCCAGGGGTCGAACCCCAGGTCTCCTGCATTGCAGGAAGACTGTTTACCATCTGAGCCACGAAGAAAGCCCAAGACTGCCATATAACACATATGTTTAAGGTTTCAATTTCCAGTACTCTTTGAGAATAATACAAAGGCATTTTGTAGAAATAGCTCTATCAGAAATAGTAAATTAAAAATTTAGGTTTGGCATTTATTTGTCTATGCCTCCATTATTTGAGAAGTTCACTGACATAAAATGATCCTTCTTGGACAATGCTAGGAAGATCAGGTTTCTCCTCATTGGTTTAGTGATATTAAATCATAGATTATATATAGATGGACTTCCCAAGTGGTGCCAGTGACAAAGAAACCACTTGCCAATGCAGAACATGTAAGAGACACAGGATCTTCCCTGGATCAGGAAGATCCCATGGAGAAGGAAATGGCAACCCATCCCAGTATTTTTGCCTGAAAAATCCCAAGACAGAGGAGCCTGGCAGGCTACAGTCCATGTCATTACAAAGAGTCGGATAGGACTAAGCAACTTAGCACGCATGCACATACACAGACAGTGAAGTGATTGAAAGTTAATTCTGATTTCCTCTTCAGAAAAAGGGATCAGAGTGATTTTTTTAAAAAATAATCATCATCAAGTACAACAATGGCAAACATTCTCAAAGCACTGAGTGTTGCAAGCTATTTATGATGTCTATTTCCTTTTAGGAAAGATAGTCAGTTGATACTGCAACTTCAAATATAAACATACAGAGTGCTATATCCTCTTCCAAACCAAGCTTCAAAACCCTCAAAGATGATTGTCCACAATAAACAAGCCAAAATAGTTTACTTAGGGCTCAGAATTAGATTTTGAAGTTTGCCTTTAAAGAACATATTTGGAAGTAGTTATCAAAAAGAATGTTACTTATGAGAATGAAAAGAAATATTAAATCATTTAAAATTTTTATTTTTAATTCTCTTTGAGAAATGCCTTAATGACTCTTTTGATATGATTCATAATACCCCCTTTAAAACACAGCAACAACAAAAACTTCTTTAAAATCAGCAATTCACAAACAAAATTTAGTAATTCAAAAATTCTATGATCCCACAATCAATATCCATCTAGAATCATAATACCAAATTGATTGTAAGGGTGTTCTTATTTTAAGTACCACAGAGATAGGAAAATAAATACTGCGACATAAGTAACAACACAATGTTTTCGGTAACTCAGAACTTTTACTACATACTTATTGATAAGACTTTTTAATATTTATTAAGGTGTAGGTTTTTCTCTTATGTCATTCTTAAGCCTACATAAAAATGAAAACGCAAGCAAAACTAGTTGGTTAAAGAATTTATACTGGTATGAAACTAAGAGAAGCAGAAGACATTAAGAAGAGGTGGCAAGAATACACAGAAGAACTACACAAAAAAGATCTTCACGACCCAGATAACCACAATGGTGTGATCACTCACCTAGAGCCAGACATCCTGGAATGTGAAGTCAAGTGGGCCTTAGGCAGCATCACTACGAACAAAGCTAGTGGAGGTGATGGAATTCCAGTTGAACTATTTCAAATCCTAAAAGATGATGCTGTGAAAGTGCTTCACTCAATATGCCAGCAAATTTGGAAATTTCAGCAGTGGCCACAGGACTGGAAAAGGTCAGTTTTCATTCTAGTCCCAAAGATAGGCAATGCCAAAGAATGCTCAAACTACCACACAATTGCACTCATCTCACACGCTAGTAAAGTAATGCCCAAAATTCTCCAAGCCAAGCTTCAGCAGTACGTGAACCATGAACTTCCAAATATTCATGCTGGTTTTAGAAAAGGCAGAGGAACCAGAGATCAAATTGCCAACATCTGTTGGATCACTGAAAAAGAAAGAGAGTTCCAGAAAAACATCTATTTCTGCTTTATTGACTATGCCAAAGCCTCTGACTGTGGGGATCACTACAAACTGTGGAAAGTTCTGAAAGAGATGGGAATACCAGACCACCTGACCTGCCTCTTGAGAAACCTGTATGCAGGACAGGAAGCAACAGTTAGAACTGGACATGGAACAACATACTGGTTCCAAATAGGGAAAGGAGTACATCAAGGCTGTATATTGTCACCCTGCTTATTTAACTTATATGCAGAGTACATCATGAGAAATGCTGGGATGGAAGAAGCACAAGCTGGAATCAAGATTGGCAGGAGAAATATCAATAACCTCAGATATGTAGATGACACCACCCTTATGGCAGAAAGCAAAGAAGAACTAAAGAGCCTCTTGATGAAAGTGAAAGAGGAGAGTGAAAGAGTTGTCTTAAAACACAGCATACAGAAAACTAAGATCATGGCATCTGGTTCCATCACTTTGTGGCAAATAGATAGGGAAACAGTGGAAACAGTGGCAGACTTTATTTTCTTGGGCTCCAAAATCACTGCAGATGGTGATTGCAGCCATGAAATTAAAAGACACCTGCTCCTTGAAAGTAAAGTTATGACCAACCTAGACAGCATATTAAAAAGCAGAGACATTACTTTGGCAACAAAGGTCCATCTAGTCAAAGTTATGGTTTTTCCAGTAGTCATGTATGGATGTGAGAGTTGGACTATAAAGAAAGCTGAGCACTGAAGAAATTATGCTTTTGAACTATGGTGTTGGAGAAGACTCTTGAGAGTCCCTTGGATTGCAAGGAGATCCAACCAGTCCATCCCAAAGGAAATCAGTCCTGGGTGTTCATTGGAAGGACTGATGCTGAAGCTGAGACTCCAATACTTTAGCTACCTGATGCGAAGAACTGACTCCTTGGAAAAGACCCTGATGCTGGGAAAAAATGAAGGCAGGAGGAGAAGGTGATGACAGAGGATGAGATGGTTGGATGGCATCACCGACTCAATGGACATGAATTTGAGTAAACTCTGGGAGCTGGTGATGGACAGGGAGGGCTGGAGTGCTGCAGTCCATGGGGTCGCAAAGCGTCAGACACAACTGAGCGACTGAACTGAACTGAAAGCTCACTCTCATTTGAAGTCCAGTTTTTCAAAATGCATTTAAATTCAAAGTCACGAGGCACATGGGAGACTATGTTTTCCTGCACAATACTGTCATCTATGCCATCAAATGGGCTGGTGATGCCATACTGTCTCTGAAATTATATTGCATTTGCTGACACTCATTCTGCATGTTTTCGTGCACACAAACAAGCAAGGACAAATCCATCAGGCCTACCACGAGATACAACCTGTTTCCAGAGATGTTACAGCATGACAAAAAAAATGTAAATGTTAGAATCTTTGAATTGTGGTATATATTAAGTGCCAAGATTTGTAGAGAAATTTGGTCTAGAGCTCCAGGTTCTTATAGGCATCTTGGAATTTCTTCACTGTTCATCTGAGCTTGTAAATCTGGAATTTGAAAAACTGTTAACTTCACCTTAAAAGGGTTAAGTTAGAGCTGGAAAAAAGTAAACAGCAGCCACCCTACTGCTTCTTTTACTGTAGTGACGATGTCAGCACTGGCACTTTTACCAGCTGCGGCAAAGCCATCATTTTATTTGCACTTACATCTTAGGGATTATGAAGTCTACATAGAACTGAAATAATCTTATTCTCACATTCCCAAGATTCAAAAAAGTCCTTGCTTCTCAGCGGTTATAAGGAAATCTAAAAGAGATGGCCTTATTTTGAGAAAATCTTGTCTTCTTATTTCAAGTCAAGTTTATAGGCTGATTTCTGGAAATTAGGTTCAAATTTTCTGAAGCTATAAACACTGAGTCAAGCACATACTCTTGAAGTAAACATCCTAGGAGTCAGACTAGTATGATACATATGATTAAGGCACTGCTGTGTTCATTTTTGGAAGTTTATACTTAAACCAGAGAAAATCAGCTACAAGATGAATCTAAATAAATATTATGCCTGAATATATTACATACACTGAAGTTTTCATCTTTCAGCTTTCATAATAGCAGTAACAACACTGATCAACTTAGAGACTTTTTTTTTTAACTTACCAAAATTCCCATAAAGCAGAAAACACAGAAATAGTGAAATGCTTTCTAGAATTTACAGGTAAAAATGTGTTTAAAAGCTAAATTCTGATCTATGTACCACTGGGAAAATCACATATAACTGCATCTATATTTTGAGGTAAGGAGATTAGGAAAAAAGCAAACAGAAAATAATATGCTTCACTAGACACTTTTCTTTATGAGTATATCATTTCTTTAAAATATTATCAATCTTTGATTAAAAGCATGAAAGGAAAGCAACCTGAAATGGGTCAGCCAAAAAAAGAAAATCATAATAACTATAAAACACTAAAAATAAAACTACATTAATGGTCTCCTTTATTTCAAATAGGAAAATAGACATAGTTAGGGGTGATATTCAAAGTGTTTAATATCTACTGGGCACATGCATACATGCTGAGTTCCTTCAGTCCTGTCCAACCTTATGTGACCCCATGGACTATAGCCCACCAGGCTCCTCTGTCCATGGGATTCTCCAGGCAAGAATACTGGAGAGGGTTGCCATGCCCTCCTCCAGGGGATCTTCCCAACCCAGGGATCCACCCAGGTCTCCTGCACTGCAGGCAGATTCTTTACCATCTGAACCACCAAGGAAGCCCAAGAATACTAGAGTGTGTAGCCTATGCCTTCTCCAGGGGATCTTGCCAACCCAGGAACTGAACCAGGGTCTCCTGCATTGCAGGCGGATTCTTTACCAGCTGAGCCACCAAGGAAGCCCCAACATGAGATATTCTCCACAAAATTACTCCGTACCTTAACATACAAAATAAATAAATGAAACATTTAAGTTATTTATTGTTTATTTACTTACCAGATTTTTTTAAATTTCTTTGGACTGATCAGTTAATGTAGGGGGGAAATTCTGATTTTATTTGTTCAGAAAAAAGTTGTGAAACTTTTTCACTAATGGGCAAAGGATGATGCAGATATGGTGACCAGGTACTTGAATTACTAGGGCTGGCAGAAAAATCCGGTAGACGGAGAAAAACGGAATTCAGAAAAATGACAACAAAGACAAATGGCCAATGAGGAACTCCAGCCAGCATGAGGACTTTTAGTTCTAATTTAACTTGTTTTTCTTTGCTCTTTCTGTGTTTAATCCTCCTTATTATAATCAGCCATATAATCTAAGACACACAGACAGTCTTCTTGTGGTATAATTTGGGGAAATGGGAAAAAATGGCTGAGTTTATATCAAAGAAAGAAGCAGAGCAGGAAAATGACAGAAACTAGAGAAAATGAAAAATAGGAAATGAGAAATCTACAGAGGCCAGAGTTTAGAGTAGACTAAAAATGACCCACCTTAAACCAAGAATCAGTAGAAGTATTCAGCAAAACAGTATGCCTCTCACAGTATTTAAGACAGAAGTTAGTCTACTAAGATTGAATACATACAAAAAAAAAAAAAAAAAGAGGTAATACCAGAAAGCTAGAATAACTGGGACATCTTTGCTTTACTATATAATATTTTACTCTATAAGAATTCTTGTCATTAGTTTTTAAATTCTCAGGGTCAAAGAATATGAAAGCTATTTTAAAATAGGCATAGAGTTATGTTTATCTGATATATATGTTACTTTTCTTATTTTTATTTTTTTTAGAAACATACCCATCTCAATTATTCAAACCTTTGACTCAGTATTTTCTAACACATTGCAAACATTTTAAAATATTAAATGTTTCCATCAAATAAACCAAAAAACTTCCTCTCTTATCCTACAAACTATAGTCATTTAGTGTTATTGTCACTCAAGTGCATGGATAATCTCTCACATATTTTTTAGCCATTTGGATGGAAATACAGAAAAAAGAATATTTTTGATGTCAGTTAAGCATAATCACTTGTGTGGACCATAACCGACACTGCAACCAATTTCTTCGTCAATGTTTATATAGGAGATGGCTTGGAAATGGGCCAACTCTTTAAGCCCCACCTGCGTCAAATCAAACCCTGGAAACCAGGGTAGAGGTAGGAATTATGTGAAGCAGCTAAAATTTTTATTTACTTCTTGGAATTTTATTCGAGGTTTCAATATCTAACATAGAAATTCCTTGAAAATGGCTATTTAGAACATTTGAGTGAAGTAAGCTAATTAGACAAAACAAAAGACTGAAGAACATCATGAATCTCGACATTTGAAAACAATTCTTGATTTCTGTGGGGTAATATATTTGCCAACACAAGACAATATTTGCCTGGAATGCAAGAACTAGGTAGAACAAATAAAGAACTGAATTAAAAAGAATAAAAAGTTGAAGAGTTTCAGAGTCCTAAGTGGAACTCCAATCCTTGCTGCTTCAGAGGACATCCTTAACAGTCTGAAGGTAGAAAGCAAAGTCGATTCGTCCTCTGAGGCCATTAACAACATGGCATCCGTGAAAGAGTGACGCATACTCATAGAGGAGTTACCAAAAGGCTCTCTATCTTTCTCCTTCTGTTAACCCTGATACAGTTCAATTTAACAAAACTACTGATGGAGGCCACTTCACAATTGATTTTTTTTTTTTTTTGTATATGGATTTTGTGTCTTGCAAACTTGCAAATTTCACTTAATACATTTTGAATTAGTGTAAATAAGTTTTATTATTATTATTTCACTGGATTTTGTACAGAGACAATCCTGCCATCAGTCAATAGACAGTTTTACTTCTTCCTTTGCAATTTGTATGCCTTTGGGTTTCTTTCCTCCCTCCGTGTCTAGAACCTATAATATTGAATAGAAGTGGTAAAAGCATAAAACCTTCTCTTGTTCATGATGTTAGTGAGGAAAATACTCAACTTTTCATCATGGAGTATAATTTTAATCATAGTTCTTTCTTATAACTCTTTATCAAGTTAAGAAAGTATCTCCTCTTTTCTGCAAGATTTTAATCAGGAATTGATACTAGATTTTGTCAAATGCTTTTGTCTGCATATATTGAGCTGATCATGGTGTATTAAATTGACAAATTTTCAAATGGTAAAACTAACCCTGCATTCCTGGGTTTATCTTGGTCATGATGTATTATCACTTCTACAGATTGTTATATTTGATTTTTGATAATTTTTTTAAAACTTTTTGCATCTACATTAAAGACAGATATTGGTCTATGATTTTTTTTCCATGTAATGTGTTTGTCTGGTTTTGATATCAGGTAATTTCTGGTCTCATAGAATAGTCTGGCAAGCAGTATCTCCTCTTTAAATTTTGAAAGAATTTACACAAATTTGGTATGATTTCTTTTTACATTAGAATTAACCAGTGAAACTATCTGGGCATGTTTTTCCAGTGTTTTGATTTTTTGAGGGGAGGTTTCTAGGTAAAAATTCAATTACTTTAATATATAGGGCTATTCACACTATCTAATTTTTGAATGAGGGTTGATATCTTTTAGGGACTTGGTCTGTGTCATTTATCTAAGTTACTAGTGTGAAAATGTATATAATATTCCCCTACTATCTTTCTTTATTGAGATATAACTGACAAATAGCACTGAATTAGCTTTAAGTGTACAACATAATGATTTGAGATATATATATACATACACACACACACACACACACACACACACACACACACATATATATATATAGCAAAATGATCACAATAATTTAGCCAGCCATGTTTAGGTACAGGCTTCCCAGGTGGCGCTAGTGATAAAGAACTTTTCCTAGTGATGATGACTTTTATGATCTACTATCACAGCTTTCAGAGTATTGCTAACCATAGTCACAATATTCTACATTACATTCCCAGGACTTTTTTATCTTATAACTGGACATTTGTACCTTTTGGCCATCTTCTCTCATATCACCACTCTAATACCTCCCACTCCCTAATTCTGGTAACCACCAATCTGTATTCTCTATGAGTTCAGTTTTGTTTTATTTTCTTTTTAGATTCCACATATAAGTGAGATCATTCAATATTTGTATTTCTCTATTTCACTTAGGTCCATCTATGTTGTCATAAATGGTAAGATTTCATCCTTTTTTATAGCTGAGTGATAGTTCATTGTATATATGTGAAGAAGATATATCACATCTTTCTTCATCCATCAATGGACTTAGATTGTTCCCATGTCTTAGCGGTTTAAAATAATGCTGCAATGAACAGGGAGGTGCAGATATCTTTCCAAGTTAGGGTTTTTATTTTCTTTGGCTATATACCCAAAAGTGGAGTTATTGAATCATATGATTGTTCTATTTTTAATTTTTGAAGGAATCCCCATACTGTTTTCCAAAATCACTGCACCAATTTACACCCCGCCCCAACAGTACACAAGGGTTCCATTTTCTCCATATGCTTGCTCACATATTTCTTATCATTCTGATAATAGCCATCTTACAGATGTGAGGTCACTGTGGTTTTGGCTCACATCTCCTTGACGACTAAGGATGCTGAGCATCTCTTCGTGCATCTGTGGACCATGTGTATGCATTCGTCTCTCATCTCTTTAACGTATTTGTATAATCTGCAGTGATGTCATCTATCTTATTCCTGATTACTGCAATATGCATCTCCTTTTTTTTCTTGATCAGTGGAACTAGAATTTTGTCAATATTATTGATAATCTCAAGAAATCAGCTTTGAGTTTCATTGATTTTTCTGTTATTTTGTATTAAAATTCATGAATTATTGCTAGCATTTTCATTATTCTTTTTCTTCTGCTAACTCTGGGTTTCATCTTTCCTTTTCTAACTTCTTAAGGTTAAAACTTGGGTCATTGGTGATCCTTCTTCTTTCCTAAAATATGAAATCAGTGTTACAAAATTTTTTCTATGTACTGTTTAGCTGCATTCCATAAAGTTTAACTGCTATGTTTTAGTTTCATTCAAGCCAAAATATTTGTTAATTACCCTTTTCATTTCTTTTGTGAGCAATGGTTTATTTAAGAGTGTGTTTAATTTTTGATGATTTATCAAAAATTCTTTCTATTACTGATTTCTGATTTAATGCCTTTGTGGACGCTTACTCCTGGGAAGGAAAGTTATGACCAACCTAGACAGCATATTAAAAAGCAGAGACATTACTTTGTCAACAAAGGTCATCTAGTCAAGGCTATGGTTTTTCCAGTGGCCATGTATGGATGTGAGAGTTGGACTATAAAGAAGGCTGAGTGCAGGAGAATTGATGCTTTTGAACTATGGTGTTGGAGAAGACTCTTGAGAGTCCCTTGGACTGCAAGGAGATCCAACCAAAGAGATCCATCCCAAAGGAAATCAGTCCTGGGTGTTCATTGGAAGGACTGATGCTGAAGCTGAAACTCCCATACTTTGGCACCTGATGCAAAGAGCTGACTCATTTGAAAAGACCCTGATGCTGGGAAAGATTGAGGGCAGGAGAATAAGGGGACGATAGAGGATGAGATGGTTGGATGACATCACCAACTCAATGGACATGGGTTTGGATGGACTCTGGGAGTTGGTGATGGACAGGGAGGCCTGGTGTGCTGTGGTTCATGGGGTTGCAAAGAGTTGGACACGACTGAGCGACTGAACTGAACTGAACATGTTTAATATGATTTTAACATTTTAAATTGTATTTAAATCTATTTTTTGACTCGGCATACAGTCTATCTTGATAAACACTTCCTGTGCACTAAAGAAGAATGTGTATTCTGCTATTGTTAGTTGGAGGGTGCTATAAATGTCAAGTAGATCAAGATGGTTGATGATACTGCTCAACTCTATAATTTCCCTAATACTCTGTCTTCTTATTCTATTAATTATTGAAAATGAATGTTGAAATCTCCAACTATCATTGTGAATTTATCCACTTCTCCTTACAGTTCTGTTTTTGTTTCATGTATTTGGAAGTTCTTTTATTAAGTACATAAACATTTGGAATTGTTACATGCCAGTGGCACCAAAAAGTAGGATGCCGCTTTAGTGAAAAGTGGAAGTGTTAGTTGCTAAGTGTGTCCAACTCTTTGTGACCCCAAAGGACTACAGTCCACCAGGCTCCTCTGCCCATGGAATTCTCCAGGCAAGAATACTGGAGTGGGTTGCTATTCCCTTCTCCAGGGGACCTTCCCAACCTAGGGATCGAACTCTGGTCTCCTACACTGCAAGCAGATTCCTTACTGTCCGAGCCACTGGGGTTTAACAGCTACCTAAAAATGTATAAGTGACTTCAGAACTGAGTAATGGGTAAAGGCTAAAGGAATTTTGAGGTACATGATACAAATATGGACATTAAGGGTGATTCTGATGAAAGCTCAGCAAGAAAAGATTCTTCTTAAAGAATACATAAATAATCATGACTAGAATCTTGGTAGAAACATGGATGGCCAAGGACATTCTGACAAGATCTCAGATGGAAATGAGGAACATATCGAAAACTGAAGGAAAGGCGATCCTTGCTATATAGTGGCAAGGAACTTGTATACATTGTATTCATGTTCCAGTGCTCTACAGAAGATAGAACTTGCAAGCAAAGGAATTGGATATTTAGCAGAAGAGATTTCTAAGGAAAGTATTGAAGGAGTAACTTGATCACTCCTGACTACCTACAGTAAAATGCCAAAGGAAGAAATAAATTGAAGCATAATTGTTAAGTAAAAAGGAACCAGAACTTGGAGCTGTGGGGGAAAAAAAAAGAAAGAAAAAGAAAATCACAGCCTACCCATGTTGCAAAAGTGAGAAAACTTGTTCTGAAGAGAACACTCAGTGTGTCTGAGCAATCATTTGATAAAAAGGTCATGAGTGTGGCTCATGAAATTATCAGCCATCTCAGCAGAGACCAGAGATACCGATAGGATTAAAACAGCAAAGGCACTGCCAACTGAAGTAGAAGGGGACAGAGAAAGTGGGAGAGGATGAAGGAAGGCTGTCAAACATCTTGAATTTTACACCGTGAATATTTTTCAAGAAAAGGGAAGGGAAGAAGGACCCCAAAGATTATTCGGAGATCATCAGGCCTGCCCACTCCCGCCACAGGCCCAGTGCACAGGCCCTGGGCAAAGGCAGGACAAAGGTGCCTCCATTGTGGTTTCAGAGGAGGGGGCCACTGCCCCCACATAAAGCCCCAGTATGGTTAGGGCCTCTGCAGAAAGCCTTGGCCCTGCCTAGCCACAGGGGTGGGGTCAACCAGAGGAACTGGGAAGGTGACTTTTGCACCCTAGTGGGCTTGGAGGATAAAGTATTAAACCAAGAAGGACTATTCCTGCACCATCATAGCTAATGGATTTTCTCTGATAGGTTTTAGAACCTTTGGAACTTATCATCCCTCCCTTCTCTCCTATTTCTCCCAGTTGGAATGGGAATGTCTATCCTATAGTATGCCCTACTACTGTAGTTTGAAAAAGAATAACTTGTCTGATTTTAAAAGTTCACAGCTAGAGAAGAATTTGGCCTCAGGATGAATTGTACCTTGAGTTTCATTTATATCTGATTTAAATGATACTTAGCTGAAACTGGACTTTAGAGTTTAGAGTTGATGCTAGAACAAGTTGAGAGTTCTAGGGAAGCTGGGATGGAATACACTTTGCATGCAAGGAGGACACGAATTGTGGGAGGCCAGTGGTAGAATGCTATGGACCAAATATTTGTGGTCCCCCCGCCAAATCCATATACTGAATCCCCAAAGTGATGGGATGAGGGGTTGGTGGTCTTTGGGAGGTAATTAGGTTTAGATGAAGTCATGAGGGTGAAGCTCCTGTGATGGGATTAGTGCCCTTCTAGGAAGAAGAAGAGAATCTCAGTTTCCTCTCTCTACAAAGTATGAGCACAGCAAAAGGACAGCCATCTGCAAGCCAGGACAAGGGCACCCTCATCTTGGACTTGCCAGTCTCCCCAGCTCTGAGAAATCAATTTCTGTTGTTTAAGCCTCCCCAGTCTATGATGAACTGAGCACAGTAATATACCCAGTGATACATTTTGACAGAGATTAGGAATTCCAAAGGTTGGAACTTGTTACCAAGTCTACATACTAGACTCTCAATAAACTGGCAATAATAAATATGGATTAAGAAGAATCAAGAATTAAGAATTCTCACAGGAATGAAGGATAAGCAAATGTTTTATGGATAAGATCGATGTTGGGAGAGAAGTTACTTTGTGCTGAAATAAATAAAAGCTACACAAAAGATTATCTTGGATCTTACACAATTTTGTAGATAGAGAAAACCTTTAAAAAGGATGTTCCTAGAAGAAAGAACTATAAAAAAAGAAGTGGAAAATGAGAAGCATGACATATATGAGGATAGTGTGTAAATTGTTTGCAGTGGAAAATCAATGTAGGGAATGGTAAGAGATAATACAGGACAGAGGCATTTAATTTGTTTTGGATGGGGACTTGAATAACATATCATTGCATCTGAATATTGTCATAAAGCCCACTAAAGAGTTTTCCAGAGGGGACAGACATTAAATGAAACATCTGCTACACCTCGATTCATTTTCTCTGCTTCTTCCCCAAAGTTGATTCAACTACTGTAGGCTCATCCCCACAGCAGTTTACAACGTCAATATCACTGTTGGATTAGCCTCTCTAGATATGATGATCCAGCATTAACAGCTGGATTTCCTCAAGCCGATCACCTCCATCACTAACCAAAACTAAGGTCCAGTGAATTAGGTATAAGCCTGGGGAAATCATGTAGACAGATACAGTTGGTCTTATTCATCAGACTGTCTGGCTCTATCTTCCTCTCTTTTTCTGCCAGATTAATTGGTCTAAAATCCCAGCTCCTATATTCCAGATATTCCATCCCACCACACACAAAGAAACTATAAAACTGAAATCCTGTTTTGAACCTCAGTGAGTAACAAGGAGTCCCTAATTCTCTGCCTCAATTATGATAAAGCTTTTCTCCACATGATTATTGCACTCTGAACTTATCCCCCACTGGCAAGGGAGCTTCCAAGTGGGACGTTTTTGTGAGATGCATGTCACCTCCCTGATCTGCAAAATTTCTAGTTAGTGTTCTTTATTGCTATTTCCCAGTAAAAGGCATGATTCCTGTTACTACGTGAAAGTGGAAGTGTTAGTTGCTCAGTTGTGTCCAACCCTTTGCAACCCCACAGGCTCCTCTGTCCATGGAATTTTCCAGGTAAGAACACTGGGGTGGGTTGCCATCCCCTTCTCCAAGGGATTGTCGACCCTGGGATCAAACCCAGGACTCCTGCATTACAGGCAAATCCTTTACTGTCTGAGCCACAAGGGAAGCTCTCCTGTTACTAAAAGTGCACGTTTACTGCTTGAGTTTGTGAGCTTGCCATGGACAAGATCATATATGCAGGTCAGGTTGTCAAAACCCAGTTTCATCTATTACATTTTCCTCCTTTTCCTAATTAGATGAGAATTACTTGTAGTCCCAGGATATCTCTTAACTATGCCCATCCAAATTTAGTATGGCCATCATCCTGGCAGTCAAAAAAAAAAAAAAATACTTTAATAGCTTACCAATTTGTACTTTATAAAGTCCAATATGTACCAAATTCATGCTCCAAATTGAAGTTTCTCAAAATTCTGTCTCAATTTTCCTTTTTAAAATATCATTATCCAACAAAGCTGGTTACTGAGCTACCTCCAGAATATTACTGACCTTCTCCTTATATATGGGCTTCAGCTGACAATTCTTTCTAAATAAGTGAAAGCGTTAGTTGCTCAGTTGTGTCCAACTCTTTGTGACCCTATGGACTGTAGCCCGCCAGGCTCCCAAGGGATTCTCCAGACAAGAATACTGGAGTGGGTTGTCATTCCCTTCTCTAGGGAATCTTCCCGACCCAGGGTCTGAACCTGGGTCTCCTACAAATAAAGCATAACCAACTAGCTTTCCTCCTAATACTATAATCATATTCCTATTTCAAGTCTCAGTTGAAATCCTACCTTCCCTCCAAAGATATTTGCTTAAGGGCACCCTCCCTGGGCTGAGGTAAGAGGACAGAATACTAAGTAGTAGAAATTACCCAGGAAGAAACTTTCACAAAGGATGTGAGCTCAAACATAATGGACTATAAAGCTTCTTGAGAGTCAAGCCATGAAGAGTACATCCTTATCTTTTGTTCAAGAGACCTTGTATCCTCTTCTTTACCAGACAAGAAACATAGCTTTATTATAGCCAAAAAAAAACATTGTTTATATTACCTTAAATTCCCCTTTAATTAGTTATGGCAAGATCAGAAGCAGCGCAAATGGAAATGGCATAAAAACACAGCCTGCCACCTTTAGAAGTGTTAATCAATGCCCCGTGGATTTTTTTTTTAATTGCATGAGAACAACAAGGAAATGTCTCCATAAAACTGGTGCTTCTCGGGGAAAAGTGTTAATGCTATGCAAATTAAAATTTGAAAGTCTACTTAACAGAAATCAGCAACACCAAGAGTTGTGCATGTGGAAAACACAATTTATCAGTCCTGAGAACAGAGCCGTCCAAGTTTTGATAGCTGTACATATCTCTAGCTTAGCCATTTTAGGGGATGCTCTCATTTTATGACGCAAAGTAAGCAAGGAGTTCTAACAGATTTCGAAGAGATTTTTCCCTGGATGAGGTGAGGAGGGAGGGCTAACCTGATTTCTTTCTTTGAGAAAATTTCACAAAGGCTAAAGACTTGAGAAGTTGACGCAACTGCACATGCATGCCCTTAAGAAACTTTTCATCCAGTGTGATCCTTGAGTTTCTCCATTAGACAACTGTTATTTCTAAAAAAATTTGAAATGAAAATTTGGGGCTTTGGCTATAGATATTAAAACATATTAAGTAGTTTTCCTATTCTTCTCTTTATATACTTTGAATGTTAGAAAAGCAGTTATATTCCCACTCTTTTTCTCATTCCTTATCAGCTTCGGGCAAAAAATTTTAATCATGTTACTCTCTGATAGCACAGTTAAAAGAAATCATTAGTCACAGTGTGTATAATTTTATAAATTTTAGCTTGGCATTAGCCAAGAGAAAGCCTAAGGCTTTACAACCTCGAAAAGATACACTTCTCTGCTAAGAACTAATAGATACACATTATGGATATATAATGCTTTGGGTGATTAGCTAGAACACTGAAGAAAATTTAAGAAATATAGAAGTATTTTACATAAAGAAATGCAAAATCAATACTTTAAGCTTAAAAAAAGCTTTTTAATTTACCTGAAGCAACATTTGCTACACAGAGAGATCACCGCTTTTCAAAAGTACACGTCAGCTTCATTTATTCAAGACGAGTTTCCTGGCGACTGCCAGCTGCCGTCCATGTGAGGAGCCAGGCAACTCAAGGGAGAGACAGGGTCACGCGCTTGACCCCAAGGAGCACCGTACAATGAGGAAGATCATCGACCCAAGGATCAGTGGCAGCGCAACGTGATGTGTGCTGTAATAAGAACTATCACAAAATACTGTGTGGACCAGAGAAAGCAAACATGTGGGAAATTGCAGTGATAAATAAAATGGACACTTGAAAAAAATTTTATAGAGAATATGATCTTTGAGTTAGATAGACCTTGAAAGATGAGAATGATTTCATTAAGCAGAGAAATAAGGCAAGGTCAGTCTGGACAATGAGATCAGACTGATGATAAGAGGCAAAGTTACAGGGACATCATATAACCTTTAAAAGACTTAAAGTCCTCTAGTACCATGCTTCTCAAAGTGTGGTGCAGAGACCAGAAGAAACAGCATCTCCCTGGAGGCTTGTTAGGAATGCAGAACCTCAAACCTTCTGGATTAGGGTCTGCATTTTAAGAAGATCCCCTGGTGAGCTATAGGCACATTAAAAGTTAAGAAGCACCAGTCCAAAGTCTGTGGTAAATGGGAGAAGACTGATGTGAGAGGCGAAGATGCAATAAGTGTGTGTCCTTGGTATACGACGTTACGTTTATACTGATTTGAAGGACTTAAAGGGTTTCTGAAGCAAAGAAATTGTGTAATCTGTAACTTAAAAGATAATTCTAGTGGCAATATGGAGATATGTTTGTGTGAAGAGAGAATTGGACACAGGAATATTGGTTATGGGACTACGATAACATAAGAATTATAATCACTATTTATTAAGGGACTACTACATGTCAGACATCATGGCATAAAGCTTATATATTATATGTGTGATTTTAATAGTCCCATAATCTCCACTCTGCAGATGAGAAGAAATGTAGGAAAGGTTTTAAAAAATTGTACGAAATCATACGATAAGTAAGCCACAGAAGAATTTTAACCTCAGTCTAATTTCAGATTTTGACCTTGACTCCAAAACACATCCCAAATCTATCTACTTAATTTACCTCCACCCTAGCATATAATACCACCATTTTATGAATTACCACAATAGTCTATCAGCCTTCATTCTTGCTTGCTCCCATCTATTTTTTTAATGCAGTAGTCCAAGTGATGTTGAAAAACAGAAATCCTCTCTTTAGTATCAAACAAATAATAAAAGGTAATTTTTTTTAACCATAGTCCACAAATCCCTAATAATCTGGATCCTGCCTTAAGTTGGAGATCTCATCTTGTGACATTCAGTATTACTGTACTCTGTCACATTATACACTGAATCACATTAAGCATTTTCCCTCTCAGATTTTGCTCTTACAGTACACTTTGCCTGCGACACTCTTGTCCTGTGACTGGCTCCAAATCAGAGATAATTTGTTGATCTCAGTCAGCAGCATCATATCTCATCCCCCCCTCTATAACTGTTTCCATCCCAGCGGCTGAGACTCCTTCCTTTTCTAAGGCCATTAGAGCATCTTGCTGGCTCCATTCAGTGGTATTTTCACAACAGAGTAAAAATTACCAACATAATTTTCTATTTCCCATTTTAGAAACAAAATATCAAACTGGTCAACTGATGGGAGAGTAAGTGGGGAACGAAAGGACAGTAATAACATATTAAAACATCTCCCCTTCAAATACAATAATTCTCATTTGGGATTAAGCCTGAAGATCAAGAGTTACCTAGCAGCTTGTTTTTTTTCCAAGTTGGTGGAGAAGCACTTGACTATTCAGTAATTCTACCTTGATGGAGGATGCAAGGAAGAAAAGCTCAAGAAAAATGTGTACTAGATTCATATTAAAACTCTCTTTGCATACCATTCTACAGTTTAAAATCAGTTTGTGTACCTTTTATCTTATTTGATTACACACTAATCACATGAATTAAACATTGGGCAACCAGAATTTTCTACTAGGTTACTCTCATCAACATATATTCTATTGTTCCTATTTATATTTAAATAATTATTAAAAAAAAACAAAAAACTTCTTTTGAACCCACTTCTCTTCAGAGACTACCACATCCTGTGCACCAAAACTCCTCTAAAGACCTCTTAAATCCATTCCAGCCTGGCTTTTGCATGCACCATTCCACAGAAATTGCTTTTAGCAACTCTGATGAAATTCATCAATTCCTTAAAAGAGCCAAAGCATCACATTTCACTCAAAAGGAAAAAGGGAATCTTAACAGTCTTTTATCTATTAAAGGGATTGAATTTGTCCTTAAAACTTTCCAACAAAGACAATTCCAGGTACAAATATTTTCACTGGGAAATTCTACTCAACATTTAATAAAGAAAATTATAAATTATGCACAGCTTGTTGCAGACACTAGAAGATGAGAAAACATTTCCCAACTCATTTTATGAAGGTCTCATTTATTTTGGTCTCAATTATCTGAGACCAAAAGCAGATGAAGACATTATGAGGAAATAAAAGTACAGACCAATATCCATCACAGACACAGATGTAAAATTCTTCAGCAAACTACCAGCAAACCCAATCCAGTAATAAAAAGATTGTTTCATCATGACCAAGCGGAGTTTACACCAGCATGTAAGGCTGATGCAAGATTTTTAAAAATCAAGCAATAGGACTTCTACTTCATTTAAGACTGAATAAGGGGGGTTAAATTTACATTCCCTCTTGAAACAACTGGGAAAAAAAAAACAGACAAAATATATGAAAAAAACAGTATTCAAAACATTGGATATCAGGAAATGAAGGACAGGGAAAAGTTAAAGTTCAAGTGAGTCCTTTGATTACTAGTTTACTGCCTGAAGAACATTTCTGGTGTATATTGCACGGGAGGGAAATGTCGCATGGAACCAGGGATCTCCTTAAGTGATGAGACAGAGCTAGGTGTCCAGGAAAATTAAGATACTAAAATTTTCATCACAAGTACTGGAAGGGACGAAGAGAGAAGTCTTGAGATGGGCAGACTGAGATCTGCAGAAGTCTCTGTTGTGTGTTAAGTGGAGTCCTGATCAGCATATGCATAGTGAGGAAACTACCTGAGGCCAAGCGAAGACTAGAGGGAGCAGTGTGAGGAGCCAGACAGGGTCAGAATGATGTCTGTCTCAGCCATCAGGGCTTCCCTGGGAGCGCAGTTGGTAAAGAATCTGCCTGCAGTGCAGGAGACTCAGGTTCGATCTCGGGGTTGGGAGGATCCCCTGGAGAAGGGAATGGCAGCCCACACCAGTACTCTTGCCTGGAAAATCCTATGGACAGAGGACCCTGGTGGGCTACAGTCCATGGGGTTGCAAAGAGTCGGACGTGACTTAGCAACTAAACCACCACAGCCATCAAAGTGTAGAATTTCATTATACTCTTAGTTCAGAGTACTAAGAAGGATCCTGCCTCACCAGTGGGGGTGAGTTAGCACTAGACTAAATACAACTCTACTTTCACCTAACGAAGCTTGAAAGCAAGATCCATATAGGATCAACTGTTTTCCAGCTAACTATAGCCTAAAACAAGCTCAAGAATACCTTAATAGAAAACAAAAACATTAAACATTAAACACCCAAGGTAAAATTCATAATGTCTTATATCAAACTGAAAAATTACCAGACATACAAAGAGGTAGAAAGTATAATCTATAATGATGAAAAATCAATCATAACCAACACAGATGATAAGTCTATAGACAAGGACTTTAAACCAGTTACAGCTGTATTCCATATATTCAAGCAGTAAGAGAAAAGTTTGAAAATAAGTAAAATATAGAAGATATAAATGTGACCCAAATGGACTCTAGAGAGTAAGATTACAATGTCTAAGAGGGAAAATATGAGAGAAATTAATAAATTACACACTGAAAATAAAGTAAAAATTAATGAACTTGAAGCCACCGCAACGAAAACTGTCTAAAATGAAACATAGAAAAAAATATTGGAAACATTAATAGAGTATCCATTAACTCTGAGATGACCAAAGGCAGCCAAATATGCATATAACGGGAGTCACCAAAAGGATGGGTGGGAGAAGGGAATGAATATTTAAAGCAGTAGCAGCTGCAAATGTACTAAATTTGATTAAAATCATAAACTCACAGATCCAAGAAACTTAGAAAACCCCAAGAA
Source organism: Muntiacus reevesi (assembly GCF_963930625.1). NCBI lineage: Eukaryota > Metazoa > Chordata > Mammalia > Artiodactyla > Cervidae > Muntiacus > Muntiacus reevesi. Next base: position 5,918,366 of record NC_089264.1, read on the forward strand.
CAAGAAATATGGAAGAAAAAGGGGAAAAAAATACATTAAGGCATGTTATAACAAAATTATTTAAAATTAGTGCTAAAGAGAAAAATCTTAAAAGGAACCTGAGTACACAGACAATATATAAACACAAAGATAGTAGTGACAGATTTCTTGCAGAAAACAATGCAAGCTAGAAGATAAGTGCAACAACATCTTCAAAAAGAAAAGCATGATAAACTCAAGGTTTATTTCAACATAAGAAAGAGGAATATTGTATGTGTATATATATATAACAAATCTTAGAATTTCATAATACTAGTTTCTTGCTCTTAATCCACTGACTTGTATTTACAATGATAAAATGTTCTATCTGCTTATACAATAATCATTTCACAATCAGTTATTTAAACATGTATATGAAAACATTTTTATGGACTATATTATATTTTAAATTATAATATGTTTCCAAATCAAACCAAATATTCTTCTTTTTGCATTATTCTCAAACATTCTCAAGCAATTCCCAGATTGTTATCTCTACAGAAAATTTTAAAAATTAAGAAATAAATGTCAGTGCCTATAAAATGAAGTGAAAACATGTACTCTACAACTACCCTCACATTATTTGGTTGGAACATGAAGAATGCTAACAAATGGCCATTCCCACTTCCTGGTCTATAGTTTAAACTAGAGTGGAAAAATCACTCAGACTCCACCATCTTGGTAAATGGACAGGGAACCTTGAGAAATAAATAAGAAGTGGATGAAGGAGGGGACAAAATAGCAGGGGAAATCAGTGTTTGGATCAAGGCTGGGGCTTTATGGGCTGTGTGGACTTTCAAGCTTGAGTGGGGTACAGAGTCAGTTAACTTAGGACTTCTAATGGCCTTGGCTAACTGTGCAGGTGTGGGAGGCAGGGATTAGGTGTTTTTAGACCTTGCTGCATGGACTATTTGTAGCTTTTCTTGCGTTTCTGAGCCAGTTCTTCAGGCCTGTACTTTGAAGCCCAAGAATAGATGTATAATATGGCCTTGAGACGTGGCTGCTATCTGGGCTTTGTCCACTTCCAAGCTGTGTCACCTTCTCTGGGACCCTCAGGTCACTGCTCTTGATATTAGCCCCGCACTGCAACAGAATGGGGGCGAAACGTCCTTTACAGAGGAAAAGTGTGTGTCTTCACGTGGGCCAGTCAAGTCAGAGTCTTTAGCAAACAGATGCAAAAGCACCCCAGAGGGTTCCATTGCCTCCACAGAAAATAAATGATGAAGAATGCAAACAAAACAGAGGAAGTTATGAAGTCTGCTTTGATGATGATTATGACCACCTACAGCATTTGAAAGAAGCATCTGGGCCCTACATGCTTAAATCCCAATTACCTTCAGTACATATAATAGGAGAGAGGAGAAAGAGGAGACTTTGATAATTCTAGGCCGCACAATTAATTTGCCTTAATCAGAGTTTAAAACAGAGTTTAAGAAAGTTATTGATTGGTAAATAAACCCGCTCCTATTTTGGGCCCTCAACTGGATTTGGTCCTGACATTGTTGCAGCTCTTAGTGATGATTTCAACTCTGTTACCCAGATAGTATATGTGAAGGTGACTTTATCTTTCAGATTAGTGAGGAACAAGAGAGGAAGAGGGGATGAATAGAAAGAAATCTGAAGCTGAAAATGTCAGCAAGTGGAAAGATGTGGATGGGAAGAAAAGTGATAGGGAGAAATGACGACTATGATGTATAAATGCCAAACTCAAATGAAGACGATCTGGCTGCCTGGGCAAACTTCAGGAAGGCAAAGATGCTGGTTTTTTTCTTCTTCTTCTTTTTTTTTTTTAAGAAGAAAAAATAAAAAGTCACCTTGTAGAGAATTCTATGACTTTCTCAGTCATGAGAAGAAATGAATAGCATGAGTAGTTTGAGTATTATGAAAGTTAAGATGATAAGATTGGAGCTAAGTTAAGATGATAATTCAGTGGCTCAGTACTCTCTGATTCTTTGCGACCCCATGGACTACAGCACACCAGGCCTCCCTGTCCATCACCAACACTCAGTTTACTCAAATCCATGTCAATCGTGTCAATGATGCCATCCAACCATCTCATCCTCTGTCGTCCCCTTATTCTCCTGCCCTCAATCTTTCCCAGCATCAGGGTCTTTTCTGGTGAGGAAGTTCTTCCCATCAGGTGACCAAAGGATTGGAATTTCAGCTTCAGCATCAGTCCTTCCAATGAACACCCAGGACTGATCTCCTTTAAAATGGACCAGTTGAATCTCCTTGAAGTCCAAGGGACTCTCAAGAGTCTTCTCCAACACCACAGTTCAAAAGCATCAATTCTTCTGTGTTCAGCTTTCTTTATAGTTCAACTCTCACATCCATACATGACTACTGGAAAAACCGTAGTTTTGACTAGATAGACAAAGTAATATTTCTGCTTTTTAATATGCTGTCTAGGTTGGTCGTAACTTTTCTTTCAAGGAGCTAGCATCTTTTAATTCCATGGCTGCAGTCACCATCTGCAGTGATTTTGGAGCCCAAGAAAATAAAGTCAGCCACTGTTTCCCCATCCATTTGCCATGAAGTGATGGGACCAGATGCCGTGATCTTAATTTTCTGAATGTTGAGCTTTAAGCCAAAGTTTTCACTCTCCTCTTTCACTTTCATCAAGAGGCTCTTTAGTTCTTCTTTGCTTTCTGCCAAAAAGGTGGTGTCATCTGCATATCTGAGGTTACTGATATTTCTCCTGGAAATCTTGATTCTACCTTGTGATTCATCCAGCCTGGCATTTCTCATGATGCATATAAGTTAAATAAGCCAGGTGACAATATGCAGCCTTGACATACTCCTTTTCCTATTTGGAACCAGTTTGTTGTTCCATGTCCAGTTCTAACTGTTGCTTCCTGACCTACATACAGATTTCTCAAGATGCAGGTCAAGTGGTCTGGTATTCCCATCTCTTTAAGAATTGTCCACAGGTTGCAGTGATCCACACAGTCAAAGGCTTTGACATAGTCAACAAAGGATAAATAGATGTTTTTCTGGAACTCTCTTGCTTTTTTGATGATTCAGCAGATGTTGGCAATTTGATCTCTCATTCCTCTGTCTTTCCTAAAACCAGCTTAAATATCTGAAAGTTCACTGTTCACATACTGCTGAAGCTTGGCTTAGAGAATTTTGAGCATTACTTTACTAGCGGGTGAGATGAGTGCAACTGTGCTTTAGTTTGAGCATTCTTTGGCATTGCCTTTCTTTGGGATTGGAATGAAAATTGACCTTTTCCAGACCTGTGGCCACTGCTGAGTTTTCCAAATTTGCTGACATGTTGAATGCAGCACTTTCACAGCATCATTTTTTTAGGATTTGAAATAGCTCAACTGGAATTCCATCACCTCCACTAGCTTTGTTCGTAGTGATGCTTCCTAAGGCTCCCTTGACTTCGAATTCCAGGATATCTGGCTCTAGGTGAGTGATCATACTATCGTAATTATCTGGGTTGTGAAAATGATTTTTGTATAGTTCTTCTGTGTATTCTTGCCACCTCTTCTTAATATCTTCTGCTTCTGTTAGGTCCAATCCATTTCTGTCCTTTATTGAGCCCACCTTTGCATGAAATATCCCCCTGGTATCTCTAATTTTCTTGAAGAGATCTCTAGTCTTTCCCACTCTATTGTTTTCCTCTATTTCTTTGCACCGATCACTGAGGAAGGCTGTCTTATCTCTCCTGGCTATTCTTTGGAACTCTACATTCAAATGGGAATATCTTTCCTTTTCGCCTTGCTTTTCACTTCTCTTCTTTTCACAGCTATTTGTAAGGTCTCCACAGACAACCATTTTGTCTTTTTGCATTTCTTTTTCTTGGGGATGGTCTTGATTCCTGCCTCCTGTACAATGTCATGAACCTCTGTCCATAGTTCCTCAGGCACTCCCTCTATCAGATCTACTACCTTGAATCTATTTCTCACTTCCACTGTATAGTCATAAGGGATTTGATTTAGATCATACCTGAGTGGTCTAGTGGTTTTCCCCACTTTCTTCAATTTAAGTCTGAACTTGGCAATAAGGAGTTCATGATCTGAGCCACAGTCAGCTCCTGGTCTTGTTTTTGCTGACTGTATAGAGCTTCTCCATCTTTGGCTGCAAAGAATATAATCAGTCTGATTTCGGTGTTGACCATCTGGTGATGTTCATGTGTAGAGTATTCTCGTATGTTGTTGGAAGAGGGTGTTTGCTATGACCAGTGTGTTCTCTTGGCAAAACTCTATTAGCCTTTGCCCTGCTTCATTCTGTACTCCAAGAATGGTTGGAGCTCTGGATCATGCCAAATTGGAGGGTTCCATTCATGTAGAGAGCAAATGGTTACATGAAAGAGAAGGTAGAGAACTGTGTAAAGCTGAATACGCCTAAGATTCTGAGGATGAAGGTCTGCCAGTAAATGAGATTGATGAGTCTGTGGAAGAAAAATTGTTTTCTGTAGTTGACCAGCAGCAAGAGAAGCAGGACTGTGAATTCATTTGCAGCACATGCTCACATTTAACCATCCTTAGTTTGTCAAATAACCAAAGCCCAAACAAATTCAAATATTTAATAAAAGAGGAATACCTCTCAACACTTTATCAAAGACAGACACAGAGCAAAGCAAGTTAGTAAGTGCAGACAATTAATGGCAGTCATCTGCCTGAGGTACTGACTCAACCACATTCTGAAAATGAAAGCAAAGCAAATAAAAGAACAAGAAATCAAGTTATAAAAGAACAGCACAGGGAACAGAGGGTGGAGAAAATAGGCAACAGATCATCCTGCAAACTGGAAAGGGCAGGAAAAGGAGCAGTTAAATATTAAGGGCCCAAAGTTATGAAAGTGGGACATTTAGAGGAAACCACATCCCCCTGAGGGACGCCTCATTATGTTCAGGAAGGGGGCTTCCCTTGTGGCTCAGACAGTAAAGTGTCTGCCTAAAATGCGGGAGACCCAGGTTCGATCCCTGGGTGGGGAAGATCCTCTGGCGAAGGAAATGGCAACCCACTCCAGTACTCTTGCCTGGAAAATCCCATGGATGCAGGAGCCTATTAGGCTATAGTCCATGGGGTTGCAAAGAGTCGGACATGACTGAGTGACTTCACTTCACTTCACTATGTTCAATGATGAATTGCAATGTTCAAATGACAATACTCTACCATTTTTATTGACAGGTACTGAGAAAACAAGTATAGTATTTGAACTTAATCTTATAGCTCAATTATAAAACTGTTGAACAAGTTTCCCCTGCAGACCATAACATACATAGTATCATTTTTTTTCCATTTATTTTTATTAGTTGGAGGCTAATTACTTTACAATATTGTAGTGGTTTTTGCCATACATTGACATGAATCAGCCATGGATTTACATGTGTTCCCCATCCTGAACCCCCCTCCCACCTCCCTACCCATCCCATCCCTCTGGGTCATCCCAGTGCACCAGCCCTGAGCATTTGTCTCATGCATCCAACCTGGACTGGCGATCTGTTTTACACTTGATAATATACATGTTTCAATGCTATTCTCTCAGATCATCCCACCTTCGCCTTCTCCCATAGAGTTCAAAAGTCTATTCTATACATCTGTGTCTCTTTGTCTCGCATATAGGGTTATCATTACTATCTTTCTAAATTCCATATATATGCGTTAGTATACTGTATTGGTGTTTATCTTTCTAGCTTACTTCACTCTGTATAATGGGCTCCAGTTTCATCCATCTCATTAGAACTGATTCAAATGTATTCTTTTTAATGGCTGAGTAATATTCCATGGTGTATATGTATCACGGCTTCCTTATCAATTCATCTGCTGATGGGCATCTAGGTTGCTTCCATGTGCTGGCTATTATAAACAGTGCTGCGATGAACACGGGTACACAAACTGAAAGAGACACATGTACCTCAAATTTTTAATTTAATGTTTATTCTTACTGTTTTTAATGTTTAACTAAATTTAATGTTGTGCTATAAATTTACATCAGTGCTAAAATGACTTCATGAATGTGAAATGTGTTGATAAATTATTGGAAAATATCATCATGGCCTGCAAAAAAACTGAAAGGCCACAAAGTTCGATAGAGGCTCAATAGTAATGGATGGAGTTCCAGTTTTAAATTCCTAGTTCAGGCCCCTGATGGGCCGCTTAGATCAGCTGCCCTGAATACTTTTCATTCTTATTCTGCTTTAAACTATGTTCAGGGCCAAGGAGAAATCTCTGAAAGAAATCTGTGAAAGGCTTCACTTCAGGAGCCTACAGCTTTGCCTGTGGCCTCAAGCCTTACCCTCTCACCACTGGAACACAGCCTGTCTTTGGTGCATAGAATCTGATCATAGTTTTAGATATCAGTGACCCAAGCTATTATTTCACCAAGGGAAGATTGATAGATTTTATTAATGAACTAAAACTGGAGGAAGCTGTTATAAAAGAACATTTCACCTTCTTAAGGTAAAGAAACAGTTCTGAATATAAATGACAAAATCTGAGAAAAATTATTTAACAGGGCTGCCTGTGGAACAATCTAATTCTAAAAATTGGATATACTTTAGAAATTAGGAATAAACGGAAGTGGCTTTAAAAATATGGTTGAGTCTTATTTGCACAATTAGAGAAGTTTCAGTATAATAACAAAGAAAGAAAAATAATAGCATTAAAATAGAAAGAACTAGAAGAAAACCTAAGATCTTAAAAAGGCAGGTGAGACATAGTGACAAGGGAAGTCATAATTTCTCTTCAGAGGCCAGGCCAGAAAGACATAAAAAAGAGGTGCCCTAAAGGCAGTCTTTGAAAACTGCCCCCAAAACTCCAGATTACAAACTAGCTCTGCTCTTCAAAGATGCCCTCAGAAATTCCAGCCTCATGACATTTACGATAGTTTCTTCCTACTTTTTACCTGGGTTCGTCAATGTATGAACAATAGAATAAACAGAAGTGATGTGTTACTTCCAAGGTTAAGTCATGATAAGATACTGCGACTCTTTAAATCACTTCCCCTGGTGGAACCAGATGCCATCTCGAAGGAACACTCAGCACACATGCTAAGGCCAATACACAAGGAACTAAAACCTTCTGCCCAGGTCAGTAAGGGGCCAGGGGTCCTGCTAAGAACCATGGGAATGAGCCATCTTGGAAGTGGATCTTCAAGCCCCAGGAAAGAGGTCAGAAGTTTACAGATACACACACACACAAAGACTAAAGGAAATATTCATCTCTGGGGTGTTGTAACCATGAACTTTTTTTTTTTTCGCTGAAATGCTTTTATGTTCAAAGTTTTCTAAAATTGGCACTGTTTAAAATTTAAGACTGAAAACGACAATGATGGGGTGTTGCAACCATGTATTTTTTTTCTCTGAAATGTTTTTATGTTCAAAGTTTTCTCAAATTGGCACTGTTTAAAATTTAAGACTGAAAACGACAATAATGTAAGTAACAGTTGGGAAGTAGGGGGACATGCATGACCAAGATACAGGCTTGAACAGAACCAGAAAAGGATGAGTTTACAGCTGAATAAGATTGGCAACCCTCAGAAGAAGCTCCTGAAACTAGGACTTGATGCAACTTGTTCCCAGAAGCACTGGTACAAAAGTGGACAGGTGAGACCAAGAAGGAAAGGAAAGAAATACTGATGTGCTCAAGTCAGATACCAGGGTGGGCCACTGGAGCTCAAGTCCATCGGAGACTTCTGGGAGACCCGCCCAGAGAAGAAAGCTGGGGAACTTAATCTCCAAACTTCTGTCATTGGTTGGGGGCTTCACAGCGATGTACAGGTCTTGCACACTACCTTATGCCTAGGCTAAAGTCACACCTGCAGACACGGTGCTCCCGATAATAAGTGCACAGGAATGCAGAAAACTGGGGAAAGATGGTCACACACACACTGAGGAGTCTGCTGAGCTGCTGGATCAGCAAAGGATACACAAAGGAGACACTGGCCAATGACCCTGGGAAGATAGACTGGGACTGATCTGCGGTTTTTATTCTTAAAGAGCTTGGACTTCATTTTATGAGCACATAAAGAACTAAAGAGTTGACGTAATTTTTATTATGCAGAATTTCAAACATACATAAGATTATAAAGAACAGTCAGCATCAACTCTGGCCCATCTGTCTATGCTGCCATCCATGCTTTCTCACTCTATATGATTTGAATCAAAACCCAGGCATCGTATCAATTATTCATAAACATTTTAGTATTTGTGTACTATTTTTAGTATTTGTGTATTAATACCACCAAATGCCCAGGCAACATTCAAATTATTGAGTGAGAACTTTAAGAGGAAACTTATGTGTGAAAAGTTCCCCTCGTACCAGCACACACGATGCTTTAATGCCACGAGAACCGGAACAGAGGAGAGAGAGTGTGAATGCCATCAGCGCAGGACGGGCATGAGACAGCCGAGGTGGGCGCCAGTGTGACGGTGACTGAGACAGAGACACGGGCCCTGCATGAGAGAGGCCTGGTGAATGCAAGGATGAAGGCAGCACAGGCCTCACCAGGTCACAGAGAAGCCGCAAGGGATAACGGACACAGGATGGGAGGTGATGGGTTTAGCCACGGATCCACTGGCTTTAAAGACTAATCTCTGGCTGGAAATGCAGAGAGAATACTTGGAAGATACAGAACCGTGGTTTGAGGGAGAGACTGGAATTCGAGACTTAGATCTGAGAATCACAGAGGTTATGCGTAATTGAGAGAAAGTGTACAAAAGAGAAAAAAGCAAAGGGGAAGACAGAACTTCATCCTCGCCTTAAGGACTAGAAATGAAAACAAAGGCCATGAAAGCAAACAAATATGGAACAGTCAAGAAGGCAAGAAGGAAACAAGAGCTGAGATTTATCACAAAAGCTACTTTCAAGAAGGATGAAAAATCCCCAAATATAAAAGATACAGGAAAATACTCCGGGGACACCAAAGTGTGTTAAACGCTCAGTGGTATTCTACCGTATGTGTGGCTGTTGGTTTAATGCAGCTGTGTCACTCTGCAACCCTGTGGACTGTAGCCTGCCAGACTCCTCTGTCCATGGGGTTTCCCAGACAAGAATACTGGAATGGGTTGCATTTTCTTCTCCAGTCTATCATATACTACCCTGCAAATCTTAAAGAGTTCCCATCATGTGCCGAAGACTGTGCTGAAGGTCCTGGGCATGAGATGGAAAACCCAGCTCAGACCTGTCTGTCTCGGAGCTAACCCTGTAGAGAGAGAAGCAGTTATTCCACTGACTGTACAAAGAGATAATTACCAGCTGCAGTGACTGCAATGTGGGGAAGCCTGAGGTTGCAGGACTGAGGGCGCACATTAGGGGAAGCAGGTCTATTCTGGGAGAGGAGGGGGGATAACAGATGGTTTCCTTGGAATCTTGAATAGATTGGACAGCCACATCCACAGGAATTCTCTGGCATTACTCCTGGACTTGCTAGTAAAGAATGACAACATTGTTTTTGTCATTCAAAAAAAGAACATGAAAACATGTCATCCACATTTCCTAGTAAAGTCAACTAGACCTTTATTTTGAAGAAAAAAAAAAAAAGAATTTTAGGAAATTTTGATAATGGATTCCTTGTTGAGATATTTTATACAAATGTTTACAAAGAAAAGAGATATGATCAAAAGCAGTGTATGGGAACTTCTAAATTATTTTTAGTGAGATCAGACATATGAGTGTCATAAGAGAAAATGCGTATTTTGGCTTCAATTTCTGCCATAAAACCCTATGACTGAAACGAGTATTTCTTTTGGAAATCAATATTTTGGTTCTCAGGGCTCAAGCAGTCATTTTGTTTGGAAATTATCTTCTCATACTTACAGCGAGGACAGAACTCTGCAAAAGTACCACACTATGCCAACAACCACTGATCAAGTTTTTACTGTATTCCCACACTGCTCACATCTGATAAACTCATATATATAAAATTACCTCCAAAGAGATGAAAAGTAAAGGCTTTAAGACATCATTCACACAACAGACAATAAACTCTAAAGTTGATTGATTTAAGAATTAAGAAATTTAGCTCAGAGATTTGAACAGTGCTCAAATGTTTTAGAAAGCAATTTGGATGCAAATTAATCCTTAAAATATCCTCAGACTATTCTTGGGATTGCTTTTTATTATTGGAACATTATACTTTATTATTTTTAAAATAAAAATTCAGATTCCTTTTAGAAACCTTCCTTGAGAAATAGGTCAAGTTCAAAAGTATTAAAAGTTTACTGACACAGTTTCAGATTTCACATGACAACTTGTCTTTAACAAACTATTATTTGTTGAGATTTGATGTAATATTAAAAAGAATATCCAGAAGTATCTGGAAAAGTTGTTAAACCTGTCCTTCCTTTCCAACTACATATTTGCATGAAGTCAACTTTTCTTCATATGTGTCAACCTAAATGCCATATTGTAACAAGCTGAATGCAGAAGCAGATTGAAAGAATCCAGCGGTCTTCTATTAAGATATATATTCAAGACATTTACTAAACGTAAAACAGTATCACTCTTCTCACTATTTCTTGTTGTTCTGAAAAATCCATATTATGTATTTTAACATGTAAAGTTGTTGTTTAGTAGCTAAGTTATGCTTATTTTGCTACTCCATGGACTGTAGCCTGTCAGGCTCCTCTGTCCATGGGACTCTCCAGGCAAGAATACTGGAGTGGGTTGCCATTTCCTCCTGCAGAGGATTTTGTTGACACAGGGATAGAACCCGCGTCTCCCACATTGGCAGGTGGATTCTTTACCACTGAACCACCAGGGAAGCCCCAACATGTAATTATTCATTATTATCTTAAAGTATAGTAATAAAAAAAATTCAAAGATTTCTCAGCTTTAAAATCTAATGTGATAAATACTCAGACATAACCTATGTTAATAAAAGTTCTTTAATGATTTTTCATAGTGTTAAAGTGTTGAGAAATCCTCAATAGATAAAATTTCTGTTTACCATCTTTACTATTTGTTATTTTGGATCATTCCTAGGTTGCTTTAATCTACTCTAAGTGCACCTTCCATTGAATGTTTGATTTCAACAGCCTGGCCAAATCAGCAGTGCGAAGGAAAGAACAGGGTATTTGCCCCAACAGGTTTTACAAGGTTCAAGAGGAAAGGAAAAAGTTATTGTCAAACTATATTATAAAATTATTGTCCAATTATATATCACCTATGCTGGAACTCTGTGTTTTTTGAAACTGAAAATATTTATCTTTCCTAATTATAAAAGGATCAAAAGCCTATATAATACAGTACAGAAGATTTAATAAATCACCCCCAAATCACCCAAAGATATACATTTTGTTATATTTTCTTTCAGACTTATTTTTTTCATACTATAGTTAATGTGTGTGCCAGGCAAGGATGAAATAACCCATATATAAATTTAGCTATAAGAGTTCCAGGACAACAAAGGATCTCAGATTGGAAATCTCTGGATCCTGAAAATCATTGGGATATAAGTAAGAAATCTACTGTATAAACCTAAGTGATTTGATTTCATTAAATTAAATGTATACTGCTTGATAAGCTTTCAGTCTAAAATATAGCTGAGTAACAGATCTGAACATTAAACAGTCTTCCAGCTAAAAGTTTTAATATATAGAAATATTTAACATGCAGAAGCTATTCTACTAACAATATTAAAATGTTATACAGTAGAAGGTGCTTCCCAGGTGGCGCTAGTGGTTAAGAACCAGCCTGCCAATGCAGCAGACATGAGATGCAGGTTCGATCCCTGAGTCAGGAAGATCCCCTGGAGGAGGGCATGGCAACCCACTCCAGTATTCTTATCTGGAGAATCCCATGGACTGAGAAGTCTGATGGACTTCTCTGCAACAGTCCATATGCAAAGACTCAGACACAACTGCAGTGACTTAGCATGCACAGGCATGCATTATAATAAGAATGAGTAAACATCATAGTTCTCTATTTTGGCATTTGGTATTATTAAGAATGCCTGTTTTTAAAAAAAAAACAAAAAAACACCAATGCCTGTATTTTAAAAATCTTGTTTCAGTGAATCACTACAATATCTACCAACTCTGCCTTAGAACCTTACTTACAATAGTGAGGATTTCCTTTTGGTTCAGTGGTAAAGAATCCACTGACCAATGCAGGAGCCACGAGTTGGATTCTTGATGCGGGAAGATCGGGCATGCCATAGAGTAGCTAAGCCCATAGGCCACAACTCTTCAGCCTGTGTTCAACGGCCTGGAAGCCCCAACTAATGAGCCACATGCTGCCACTTCCAAAGCCCAAGTACCCTAGAGCCCATGCTCTGCAACCAGAGAGGCCGCCACAAAGAGAAGCCTGCGCACCACAACCCGAGACAAGCCCGTGCGCGACCAAGATCCAGCACAGCCTGAAGTAAGGACTCCTGCTTACAACAGTGACTTGACCTCATACATGTGCTGGTGTTCGTGTGAAAGGTAAGAAGTAATTAGCAATAAATGTTTCTTAAAGACCATCTGCTTTCAAATTTTCCTCAGATGTTTTATGAACTGTCACTATGAAAAATATTAACTTTCCAAAAATTAAGCACATTTGAAACAATTTTTAAGAGGGGAGAAAAACTGACAGAACTGACCATTACACAATAAAGTTGAATGGTAACATACAAAATATGTTTGAGAATGCTTTTTCTTAACTACCTTGCAAATGTTTCAACACCATATTTTTAAGTACATAATCTGCTTTCCTAAAACAGGCAGTTTGTGGCTTCCTGAATTACTTTTGTATCACTTTCAAGCATCACTGATAAATTCCAGCAATCACACTTTGAACAGTAATTATCTAAAATAACTTATTGAAACCCTAGAATTTTTGTTGTACTATACTGAAAAGTACTTCACTACATTTTAACACCTTAGATTGAGTTTTGTAGTAATTTTAACTTACTACATATTATTTATAAACTTTTTTATTTTTAAATTAATATTTATTGGAGTATAGTTGCTTTGAACTGTTGTATTAGTTTCTGCCATACAACAAAGTGTATATATATCCCCTGGGATACATGTACAGGGCGATTTCCTGCATTCAGGTCACCACACAGAACTGAGTAGAGCACATAATATCAGTAGCAAATATATGTCAAGCCCAGTCTCCCAGTTCATCCTGCCACCACTTTCCTCTTGCATAAACTTCAATTTTTAATTATTTCTTCTTGGTTTCAAAGTTGTCTCACATGACCTATTTGCATATTTCATGAATATGAACTCAAAGGCATCAGATATTAAAAAAAAAAGGCCTTCACAAACTAATATAAATGTGGTCCAAACAACAAATATAAGAATCATGTTAATCTGTCATTGTATTTTCAGTCTGTTGTGGTTTAATGTAATAATTACATTACTGTCACTAATGAACATACTTAAAAATATAAAGAGCATCTACTAAAAACATATACACTGCTTTTAGATATTATCAAAATCACAGTGTAATTCAAATGGGTATTAAAAATCTGGCCTTAAAATAATCTCATTTCTATGCATGTAGATGCTCTCACAGGCTGTAGAAAGCCGCCACCATATTCATTTTAAGATGGATATAGACAGCATTTACTTCAGTTCACAAAGTGTGGGCATAAAACAATCTACAGAAGCTTTTTACAGGGTTTAAGAGTTCTAATCACCCATGCCAACTGCACTTCTTTCTCAACACAAAACTGCCTTTGAAACCAAGCATTCATTTGCTAAAGCAAGGAATCTGCTGTTAAAGAGATTGATTATCCTAGGGCCTGACCTAATTGGGAGATTAGATATGGTTCTCTGTTCTGGGTGGGATGGTTTATAGAGGGGAAAAACAACAGAAAAAGAGCAAACTTCTTTTGAACTCCAATGCACTTCTACTTAATTCTAATTTTCTCTAAATAGAAACAGTATTGTAATTGTCAGACTGGTGAAACTGGTGTGTTATAAATTAAGAATGCATTGAGTTTTTCACATCATTTTGTTAGTAACAGGTACTTTCATCACATAATCCCACTTTCATCACATAACCCAAACATTATCCAAAAAATGACTCTTTTTGGTCATATCCCACTGAGTTAAAATCACTATATAATGCACACACACACAAACAGAAATCAGAACTTTTACTGATGTATCATTTCAGTGTTTTCTATAGCCAGTTAGATAGCAGGTTTTCCCCCCAAACACAGACATCACTTCATTGCTGTGGCTAATTGCATTTTTCTTCCTAGCCTTTGATAATCAGACCTTTGTTAATACTATTCACCATATATCAGATTCAGGTCATCCATCCAAAAGACGACAAAAGACCCAGATGCTCATGTAAATTGCACTCCCCCAAAGCACTGCCCTTTTCCTGCATAAGGATACAGAACCAGGACCCCCTCCCATTTCTGTTCACTCTGTATTCATTTAATCTGTCATGGTTGGAGAAAAGTATTCATAGGCTTTAAGAAACATTATGCTTTGTTTACTTGATAAATCAAATAATCAGATAATTATGAAGTGCGATAAAATTTTCTATACAAAATTTAATAATTTATTCCAATTCAACTTCAAAATTAGGTCCAATTTTCAGAATAGACTCTTTTCGACTTACTTTTCATCCCTTCTTGAACTCTCAAGATAAAACCAAATTTGACTGCCCTCTTTCACTAAAGAAAAAAGGTTTCAAGAAGGGTGGACTGAATCATTCATAAGTTATCTCAGAATTAAATAGCTAATTTAACAACATGATGTATTCTTGTTGTCTTCAGTTAAAATCTGTATTAAGCATTAATTACTCAGAATCTCTACTTTCTAAAGCATTCAGTAGCTTCAAACTGAATAATTTCAAGAGACTTAAAAACTACTATAATGATGCTTTTAAATGGAAACTACTATAGAGTCAAATCATACCAGGATCATATGTGTGCAGATGAATCCATACTCCAGGATTAAAACTTTTTTCTGTTCATTTCATACTTTACTTCCATCCCATGTATTCTAATATCCGCTATGTTGTGGATACTGAAGTAGAAACGACAGTTGTTTTTTTAGAAACCCTTTATTGTTTGTAGAGTTTGGCCGTGCTGGGTCTGCATTCCTGCGCATGGGCTTTCTCTAGCGGCAGCAAGTGGGGCTTCTCCTTGTTGCTGAACAGGCTTCTCGCTGGAGTGGCTTCTCCCTTCAGAGGCTCTCGGCACGCAGGCTTCAGTATGTCCAGCATGCGGGCTCCCGAGCACTGGGCTTTAATAGTGTGGCACGCGGGGATCAGCTGCCCTGCGGCCTGTAGACGTTTCCAGAGCAGGAATCAAACCCACGGCCCCTGCATTGGCAGGTGGTTCTGAACCACGGGGCCAGCAGGGAAGCCAGTTTTAAACAGAAAACAATTTATTCAAGTAGAAACCACCAACATTGTGATATTTCAAAGAGAGCATAAAGATCAAATTAATCTATATGAATTTCTGATCTCAGTTCTAGAGGCTTTCAAATTTAGTTAAAATTGAGTGAAAACTCAGTAAAATGGTAAGAAACTTCTAGGGTTCCCAGGCCTACTATCCAGTCACAAATATGACCACACTAAATTTAATACACTCAACAGTTGATCACAGTACCAAAAACCAGATATATCTTATTGCACTTACATAACAATGTGATATCAAACACTAGTAGCCATTGAAGTTTAATAAATATTACAGAATATATCATTGATCTTAGCAAGTGAATGACGCAGGCCATCAGTTTATTAGGATCCTCTGTGATTGAGGCTGAATAGACAGGACAGAGAGAGAGCAGCGTGACTCACGCAGAAAGAACAGTGGAAGGCAGAGCAAATAAGGTCGAGAGGAAAGGACAGGAGATTTTTTAAATGACTGGAAATTTAGGGGAGTTAAAGAACCATAAATATCATACACCAAAGACACCTTTAGAAAGGGGAAAATGGGGGGGACATTGATGAATCTGTGATAATGGGGCAAAACCTGGGATTCTCCTGGTAATTACAGCACTCAGCAGACTTTAAACACTGAAGTACTCAAGTGCCTCTTGCTTTGCCTGTTACTATAACTCTGCAGTCTGTATTGCATGTCACACTCCTCTGTCCATAGGATTTCCCAGGCAAGAACACTGGAATGGGTTGCCATTGCCTTCTCCAGGGATCTTCCCGACCCAGGGATTGAACCTGGGCCTTCTGCATTGCAGGCAGATGCTTCACCATCTGAGCCACGAGGGAAGTCAACAACTCTGTAATCTGTACTTTACACCAGCTATCCTAGTACTACTAAACATCACTCTATATTCCCAAGTCCAAAACCTTCAATGGCTCTCTAAAGTCTCGGAAAAGGACAAGTTTTCCAGCCTGTAACAAAAGGAAAAAGAAAGAAGACCCAGATGTGATCTGATTACATGAGAACTGTGTACCAGGTAAAACCAAGCTAATTTATTGTTTAAACCTTGGGTCTGTTGATTTTCAGTTCTGTGCCTGTAATATCCTACTTATATGTTTCAGTTCAGTTCAGTTCAGTTCAGTCGCTCAGTCATGTCCGACTCTTTGCGACTCCATGGACTGCAGCACGCCAGGCTTCTCTGTCCATCACCAACTCCCAGAGTTTACTCAAACTCATCCAGTGAGTCAGTGATGCCATCCAACCATCTCACCCTCTGTCATCCCCTTCTCCTCCTGCCTTCAATCTTTCCCAGCATCAGGATCTTTTCAAATGAGTCAGTTCTTCACATCAGGTGGCCAAAGTATTGGAGTTTCAGCTTCAGCATCAGTCCTTCCAATAAATATTCAGGACTGATTTCCTTTGGGATGGCCTGGTTGGATCTCCTTGAAGTTCAAGGGACTCTCAAGAGTCTTCTCCAACACCACAGTTCAAAATCATAATTTCTTCAGCACTCAGCTTTCTTTCTAGTCCAACTCTCACATCCATACATGACTACTTGAAAAACCATAGCCTTGGCTAGACGTACCTTTGTTGGCAAAATAATGTTCTCTTCTTTTTAATATGCTGCCTAGGTTGGGCATAACTTTTCTTTCAAGGAGCAGGCGTTTTTTAATTTCCTGGCTGCAATCACCAGCTGCAGTGATTTTTGGAGCCCCCCAAAATAAAGCCTGTCACTGCTTCCATTGTTTCCCCATCTATTTCCCATGAAGTGATGGGACCAGATGCCATGATCTTAGTTTTCTGAATGTTGAGCTTTAAGCCAACTTTTTCACTCTCCTCTTTCACTTTCATCAAAAGGCTCTTACTTCTTCTTCACTTTCTGCCATAAGGGTGGTGTCATCTGCATATCTGAGGTTATTGATATTTCTCCCGGCAATCTTGATTCCAGCTTGTGCTTCTTCCAGCCCAGCATTTCTCATGATATACTCTGCACATAAGTTAAATAAGCAGGGTGACAATATACAGCCTTGCCATACTTCTTTCCCTATTTAGAAACAGTCTGTTGTTCCATGTCCAATTCTAACTGTTGCTTCCTAGATTTCTCAAGAGGCAGGTCAGTGGTCTGGTATTCCCATCTCTTGAAGAATTTTCCACAGTTTGTGGTAATCCACACAGTCAAAGGCTTTGGCATAGTCAGTAAAGCAGAAATAGATGTTTTTCTGGAACTCTCTCGTTTTTTTGATAATCCAATGGATGTAGGCAATTTGATCTCTGGTTCCTCTGCCTTTTCTAAAACCAGCTTGAGCATCTGGAAGTTCACATCTAAAAAAGGTTATTTCCCTACTTTATGACTCAAATTGGACTTAGTATTCTCCACTAAACCTTCCCTAACCACCACCCATCTCGCCAGCCAGTTTGAAGCACTCTTGAAGTTGCCTTCCAAGAAACATTCCCATAGTTATCTTGGAAATCATTGTGCATTCTCATCTGATACCTCCTTATTTGAAGCTATTTTTGTGTACTGGCTTCCCAACTAGATTTGCCTGGCAAAGCAAGGTTATTTTCTTTTCTTTCTTGCAGCTACACAGTACCACACCACAAGATAAATATTACTCAATAAATGTCTACGGATAAAAAATCTCTCTTGAGAAAACATGCTCTGTATTGTTACTTCTCCTTGGCTGATGTTTCTTCCCACTCCCCACAATGGCTGCTGCACTGAACACCTTGTCTGCCCATCTCTACTCCCCTCCCCGCCTCTCCCTCCACTGAGAACTAAAAGTTACTGCAATACTGTGACTCATAGGAAATTTCTGTATTTGTTCATGACCAAGCATATGTGAGAAATACACAAACACACACACACACACACACACACACACACACACACACACACACACACACATGAAGGTGTTTGTGTGTGTATGTTAGGTAGGAAGTGAGGCATGAGCAATGATGAGTGGACTAGCAGGAAAAGATTCAAGTTGATCTCTAAACCCCACCCCAGACACCCCCCACAGTGTGGCCCAGGAGAGCTCACAGATATGCTACAAAATTATCAGACTTCTCCAACTCCTGCCTTGCACCCTAGGCACAGGGTAGATACAAACTAAACACAGGGGCTTCTCCAACTCGGCACCTGCGCCCTTGATGCAGAGCTGTGTACTCAAGAGACCTCAGGAGCCCATAAAAGATTCATAAATATTCTATACATAGAGACACCTGATTATAACAGACTTAATTATGGGAAAGATGCACAGGAGAGCCCACCGTTATGTAACTTGCAACTGTAAATCAAAACTGCTAGCTCACGTCCACCTAAATAAGTATGTAAAAGTCCAGTCACCAAGGCCCCTCCTGCTTGGCCCACCTCTCCCTTGAGGGGCTCTGTGCTTTCCTTAATAAACTTCTTCTTGCCATGGATAGACCTCAGATTCTTCTCTTCGTCCTTACCGACAACTGAGCCCCGTGAGAGGGTCCTTGAAAGGTTGTTGCTGAACGATAAGATGCAGGATTTTTGGCCTCCAGAGGAGACGAATTCAATCCGGGGCCAGAGACGAGGCTGGATCGCTCAGAGCTTTTGTGTAATAAAGTTTTATTAAAGTATAAAGGAGATAGAGAAAGCTTCTGACATAGGCATCAGAAGGGGGCAAAAGAGTACCCACTTTGCTAGTATTAGCAATGGAGTTATATACTCTCCAATGAATCCAAAGAATGTCTGGAGGTTGTAAAGACCTCACCAGACCTACTCCCATAATTTACATTTTAAGATAAGAGTTGGCCAGAAGGTTTAATCCAAAGATTGTCCTCAGGCAGGATACATCCTTGTAAAGACCAGACCTACTCCCATAATTTATGTTTTAAGATAACAGAATTAGCCAGAGGGTTTAATCCAAAGACTGTCCTCAGGCAGGAAACATTATTGTTATATAGTCACTCACAATCTGTTAATGAAAAGAAAGGAATGTCATAAAACTTAGAATGGCACCAGATAATTCATCCCTGGCCATAAAACGATTGACTTGAATCTTGTAGAAGGGTAGATTACCAACAAATAGTTTCGTTTACATAGATTAGGGGAACAATACCTGAGTAAGTAGGTTGGGCCATTTGGTGGAACCAACTTGAAGATAGAGTCATAGCTTAAGACAACATTTCCATAAGAAAAAGAAATGTATTGGTTAACTCAAGGATTGAGAGTAGTTAGCTTCAGGTGAAACCAGGTGTCATGGCAACACAGCATTTTAAGAGAAAGTGCCTTTTAAATTTGTATAGAGAAGGAAAAATATCGCTGGTTTGTTTTCCTCCTGTCGCTTGAGAGAGATAAAAATGTCTCGCACTTGCAGCCTCTTTCCTCCGTTTGGAGACCCCTGGCCTTCCTGCCTGTTACCCTCTCAGTCCTCTTCGACCCTCCCTTACCCGGTAACATATATAACACACACACAGAAGGGCCACATACATACCCAACAACAGACTGGTCTTCATCCAGTTTCTGGCTCACAACTTCCAGAACCCTTGAAATGTCCTGATTGAAACGGGCAAAAAAGGTAACATTTGGTCTCTTAACCTTTGGTTGCAGACAGAGCTCCAGGGAAGGTGACTTTTGGCTTCCACCCAAGGGTGGGGGTTAGCTGCCAGGAAAACCAAAACTAATCAAAACTGTGATTAGACAAAACTTTCAGTCCCACCCCCAGGGACCGGAGGTGGGATCCATCAATCAATCATGACTATGTAATGAAGCCTCCGTAAAAACCCAAAAGGACCACGCTTGCCCTTTTCCAGAAAGCTTCTGTGTAGGGAAACCAGAATACCTCACGCGTCACATAGGGCTTCTTTGTCCAGGATCTCACCCTACGCATCTCTTCATCTGGCGATTTATTCATATCCTTTAATAGTCTTTCATAATAAATGGATAATTAGTGAATAAATAAGCTTTCCTGAGTTCCATTATTTGTTCCAGCAAATTAATCAAATCCGAGCAGGAGGCCGTGAGAACCTCTGGTTTGCAGCCAGTAGGTCAGCAGCACAGGGAAACAACTCAGGCTTGAAACTGGTGTTGGAATGAAGGGTGGCCTTATAGGAGACTGAGCCCTTCACCTATGGACTCTGACTATATTTCTGGGTAGGCAGTGTCAGAATTGAGTTGAATTCTGGGTAAGTAGTATCAGAATTGAGTTGAATGAATGCTAGGATACTGTTGGCATCAGAAAATTGCTTCTTGCTGTACTGAAGCCAACACACACACACACACACACACACACACACACACACACTGACACATGGTCCAGAAACTCTTTGCAGCTATCCTCACTTAATGTTTCATAAAGAAAAATAAGAATTCTATACTCTCACTTCTCCTTTCTTGCATATTTTCATTTCCCAAGAAGAAATGGTCTCTTTTAAAGATTATTCTCCATCTAGGTCCTCGATGCTGCTATTTTCTGTGGTCTTGGACTCTGTTAGTTACACCTTTCCAACTTCCAACCACAGTTTATATATTTCTTCTGGCTCTCTTTCCTCTATATTCCTAAAAATAAAATTTCCAAGTTCCAGCAATTGGTCATGTTATCACCCCACTCTCCCTAACCCTCACTTGCAAACTCCTTGGAGAAGACGTCCATCACCTCTGCATGACCCAAATTGCTTCCTCTCAGTTCACCAAAGATCTTTTAAGTGCAAAATCTAATGTTTTCCCATTCTTATTCATACTGAATTGTGAACTGAACTACTAAAATATTCTACCACCCAACTCAAATTCGTTTCGTAGGTTTTTAGGACATTCATCTCCTGATTTGCCTCCTACTTCTTCATTTCTTCTGAGTTTCCATCACTGGAAATCATGTGTCATTTTATTAGTTATTACCCCCAGATCCTTCCGAGTCTTTTCCTCACCCAAACTCACTTGAAGGAAAATTAATCCAATTCCACAAACTGAATTATCATGATCTCCATGTATATAATTCCACGATGACCTCTAAGATACCAGACTTAATTCTTCAGAGTTCAAACACATGAACACATTTCCAAAATGTCTGAGATCTGTCATCCCTTTATATTCTTATTGTACTGGACATTCTCATTTCCTTTTGTTGGAACTATCGAGAGTTGGCAAGCTGAGAAGGCTGGATTTCAATCACCAAGCTGTTTCTTAGCCAAAGCATTTATATAGTGCATAAAATAAAACCACTTCTGTTGTTCCAGTCCTACTCAGGTACCCTTTTTGGTTGCCCACTCTTAACCTGAAGAGACAATACTTCAACCTGGACAACCCCTAAGCCCAGGGTCTTCTCTCTATGCTGAGTTTCCACTAGGTTTCCAGCCATTCAGCTTTGTTCTATTCCACTGCTGGATGGGTTCCAGGAGTTTCACATCAGGAATAGAGGGAAGGACAGAGCATAAAGGATCCCTCAAGCTAGATTATTAAAAATAGAGTCAGACCTTCCACACTTTTAGGATTCATATCCTGCTATCATCTAGACTTTCCTGGACTTGATTTCTGTTCTTTTAGCTGCGTGACCTTGGATAAATTAATCCAATCTCCTTCTGTAACTTAGTTTCCTCCATTGTAAAAAATGCAGATAATAATAGTACATAACTCATGGGTTTGTGAAGGGATGAAAAACATTGATTCCCACAAAGCACTTAGAAGTGTGCCTGGCAGAAAATAAGAGCTTAATAAGTGGCAGTTAATAGTAGTATTATTTCATCTTTGTTACAATGTTAAGAGTGTGTGTCCCCATCTTTGCTTTAAGTTGCTCAATTACCTAAGGACTCCTTTAGTTATCCTCTACTAAATATGTACCTGACCCAGGAAAGTTGCATTAGAAAATGGAGGGAAAGCTACCTAAACAATAACAACAACAAGAGTAATATAATACATTAACAGTAAATCAAGGCTTCACTTGCATTATCTAATGGAATCCTCACAAAAATTTTATGTGGCAAGTACTATTACAACTTCCATTTTACATACGAGGGGAAAAGGTCCTTAGATAACTTTTCTTAAATTGTTCAGATAGTCTGCCTCTATAAAGTGTCTGGGACACGCTATTTTGGCAACCCTTTCTTGCACATTTGCCTATGAAGTCTGCCTCTGATAGACTGCTTGGAGATTCCTGCTTCTTCAGACAATGCCATGACACTCTACCCCTATGCTACCAGCAGTAAAGCTTTTTCTTGTGATCCAAGTGGGTTTTTACCACATAAGAACTTGTCAAAACTCCTAAGAGGGTATTCATTCTACGACTTCAGCACATTTAGGTGGAAAATGAACGAATGTGCCTTCAGCACATTTAAGTGGAAAAGTCTGGAGCTCTCTTTCCCAATAAAGATCATGTATTTTCCTCACAGGACTGCCCTGGCAGAAGCCAGCAAGGAGAACAGTAACTCAGATTTCTACACAAGAATGCAAGTTGACTATCCTGGCCACATCCATTTCACGTCTGCCTTGGAGAGGGGGACAAGCAAGGACCACAACCATCCCCAACTCCAGGTGATATATCCTGTAACCAGCTGGGTTTCTGCATATACTATCTAAACCAACTATTTCCACAGTGGGATTGTACAAACCGATTCACTGGGGTACAGGAAGAAATGTAGAATTCCCATTTAAGTTGATTCTTTTATCCAAGAAAATAAACTAAGCTGTACTAAAACGTAACAAATGGATCAACTCCGACACCTTCACAATCTGCACATCAGAAAGTCACAGATCATGACTTGTGTCCTAAAGAAATGAAAGTCAACAGTTGCAAACCTACTGGTGCTTTCTCTGTGCAGTTAACAATAGATACTGTGCTGTCTAACAAGAATTTCAGAAAAATTAACATTTATGTTCTTTCAAAGAAAAAGTGACTTAAAATGAGGAATTTTTTTTTTTTCCAGAAGACACTTGTGTGGCTGAAAGAGAATGTCTGTGTCAATTATTTTTTTAAAAATTTCATCTGCACATTAAAAAACTCAGAAACAAATTTTTCTAATCTATTTATAATATTTTTAAATTACAATCTATTTCCAAAGGCAATTAAGATGAAAGCAATTTGTTCCAAACTAATAGAAAGGTACTAAGTTCTCATAGTTTTAGGAAATGGACCAAAAATACTTAAACTTTCAGTTTTAGACCCATTCATTAAAACTATAAAGCTGCAACATTTTTAAATTAGTTTGCAAGAATATTTAATTGGTACCAAGAAAATGGGGAATTCAGTAGTTTTTCAAGACTCTACATAATTGCTAAATACTGATAAATAAAAATAAGAAGTCAACAATGCACTTTCACTTGGATCTTCATATATTTGTGATGTATCTTTTTTAGCTATGATGGCCAAAAACAAAGCAAAACTAAAACAACAACAACAAAAAAAAACAAGTATTAAATTAAGTTGAAGTATCTGACTTTTACGGAGAAGGCAATGGCAACCCACTCCAGTACTCTTGCCCGGGAAATCCCATGGACAGAGGAGCCTGGTGGGCTGCAGTCCACCGGGTCTCGAAGAGTCCGACATGACTGAGCAACTTCACTTTCACTTTTCACTTTCATGCACTGGAGAAGGAAATGGCAACCCACTCCAGTGTTCTTGCCTGGAGAATCCCAGGGACAGGGAAGCCTGGTCTATGGGGTTGCACAGAGTCGGACACGACTGAAGTGACTTAGCAGCTGCAGCAGCATTTGACTTTTAAGTCACTATTTAAACCAAGATTTTTAAGAATAAGGAACATGCTTCCTTAACATGTTAATCACATAATTCTTAATATAGTTAATATAGTGATAGTAAAATTATTTTAATATATTTATAACATATATTATTTTATAATTATTATAAATTATTATATAATTATTCCATTATATATAATAATATATTATATATTATTATATAGTAAAATAATATATTTAGTGATATAAGAATCATCTTTAAATAAATACTTCTTTACATCTTTAATTTCCTACATACATACACACACATGCACACACCGTACCTAATACTGTGGAAAATGTCTATCATTAAAGATAAAAAAACCTATATTGTGGAGAAGGCAACGGCAGCCCACTCCAGTACTCTTGCCTGGGAAATCCCATGGACAGAGGAGCCTGGTGGGCTACAGTCCATGGGGTCACAAAGAGTCGGACACAACTTAGTGACTAAACCACCAAAACCATATTGGGGTGTATTCACTATTTTCTCTGTTATTGTTGAGATACATTATTTTAAACAAGATCTTCGAGAAAGAGATGAGGATGGAGCATTTACATTTCCAGAGTCCTTTGAAGAACCTTCCTTCAAGCTCCAGTCTCCCTGGAGGTATAGCAAGCTTACCTGCGGTACTGAAGGCCTGCTCCTCCCACCCTGCCGATCTTTTTCCCAAGGCCGGCAGCCATCCTAGGAATAGCAACACACACCTTCTTAAGTCCCTAAAATGTTCATCTTCTATGAACAGTGGTATTTTGGACTGCTCTTGGAAAGTAAATATTACAATTTCTTATTAATTTAATAGAGACTAATGATAACTCAAAATTAAAAAGAAACTTGACTCAGATCAGGAAGATCCCCTAGAGAAGGGAATGGCTACCCACTCCAGTATTTTTGCCAGGAAAGTACCATGAACAGAGGAGCCTGGCAGGCTACAGTTCATGGGTTACAAAGAGTCAGATATGACTGAGCGACCATCACAATAAGAATCTTAATGTAAAATTCCAAAAACAAAATGCTGTGCTGTGCTTACTTATTTGCTCAGTCGTGTCCGACTTTTTGCGACCCCACGGACTGTAGCCCACCAGGCTCCTCCATCTATGGGATTTCCCAGGCAAGAATACTGGAGTGGTTTGCCATGCCCTTCTCCAGGGGATTTTCCCAACCCAGGCGTCCAACTGAGGTCTCCCTCATTGCAGGTGGATTCCTGACCAACTGAACTACCAGGGAAGCCCTGAAATCTATGTCATTAATACCTTTTTAATTACACAAAAAAAGAAAAAAAAAAACAACCCCACACATTTCTTTTAATAATAAAATTCTGCAAATAAATTTTAAACCATATATATGCTTCATTCTGTTGTTTCTTACATAGAGTATGCAAGAATATTCTTGGAGATATACTAATTAAATGAAATTTGATTTCAAGTTTTCTTTTATTTTGATAATAGCATAACACAGGTTTAAAGAGGTATATTCTAGATCACCCAAACAACTGCAATCTATTTTGAAGTAAAATGTTTCCATCTATATTTACAACCATACTGGGACTTAGCAAACATAAAGAGACACTATTTAATATTTAATCCATTTGCTCTTCAACATTAAACCAAAACCTTTGGAATTCAGAAAGTCTTTGTGCTGTTAGTTGATGTTTACAGGTTACATACACCATTCAAGAACTTAAAATGCTGTCATATTCAATTCATAAGTAGAAAAGCTCAGCACAAATAATAGAATTAATGTGCATGAGTGATCTGTAACCTGATAAATATGGCTTGACTACTATATTGTTTGATTGAGATATAAACACAAGGCAAGTTATAAGAAAACTGTTTCAGTTGAAAAAACCAAGCTTATATAAATAGAAAAATATAAACAAACTTAAAGTGATTGTTCATATGTTCACAAAGCTTTTTCTTCCCATAAATGTTTTATAAAATGATACTAAAAAACATTTGAGAAACACCCAACTTATGGCTTGTCTATGGAATATCTCAAAAAATATTTTCCACTTACTCAGCTAACATCTTAATTTTATTATTAGTTAGTAGATTTAACAAAACTAATTCATTTATATGCACATATTAAGAACAATAAAAATGATTTTATCTACAAAAGATTCATAAACAACATGCTTAAAAGGTACTACAGGCATAAAATATTTAACCAAATTTAATATGTAATTATAAAGTCATTTAACACTTCAAATCTGTTTTTATCAATTTAATTGCAACCATGGCTTTTAATTTTTCATAGAGTCTTTGTGTTTTTAGTTTCCATATCAGACCCTGTTATGACTTGTTTGAAATTTCACTTGTATTTTAAAATATCCTCTGCTGTCAGAGGCAACTGATTACAGGACCCATTTTTCATATATATATATCACACACATATTTGTTGATATTTGTAAATATATAAGTGCTCCATCAAACAATCTCTGAGAATTAGATATGAGTAAGATTATCATTTTACTTTCAAATTATACCTTTTGGTGCCTAATTATGGTTAAGCTATGGAAGACTTCTAAGTCTCTATGTATCATTTATTATAAAAGAATTATAATAAAACAATACAACATGGTAATACTTTCTGATAAGAACAGCCCATATTTTTCATTACAAGAACTTATGAAATTATTAATATGTTCTCAATAATTTTTGTACCTAATTTTTACTAAGGTAAAATTTTAATATCCTATGTATGAAACTGGATCATTAAAAATGATGAATTATGCAAGTACAGAGATACATTTGTTAATTAAGCCACTGTTTATTAATAAAATTCCATGATTTAAAACTGTTCTATTAGCTTGAACATGCGGAACAACAATCAAACAGTCCTTAAGAGGAAAGTATTTGGGGAAAATGGATCTTTAGGAGATTTACATTATGTAACTTAATTTTTAAGCTTATGAATAAATGTAAACATTCATTTGACCTACAGCATAATCTGAGTAGGAAATTTCTGATTTTAATTCTTGCTCTTCAAATCATACGAGAGATCTATATAAGAAATAGAGTAACACAGACTCATGACAGCATCCTTGCTGTTCAAGAAGGCAAATTCCTCATATTGACAAATGTGCACAAATGCCTATGTGCACAGAATTTTTACCTAAATTTAGTAAATAAATGTATTAAAGTTATTACAAAGATAAATATTCTTGCTTCACCCATTTCAGAACAAAATGCTCCATTTAAAGATACTGGACTCAAGAATAAAATAACATCTGGAAATTTGATGGAAAACCGTCCTCAGTCTATCAGAATAGTGATTCAACTATCCAAAATGTTTTCTCTCTCCATGTGAAAACAAATATGCAACTTAAATGTAAATATAAATAAATATGCTTTAGGGCATGAGTGTGTGCATACACACATATTTAAAAGAAGGATACAAGTTCTGTAATATCTTATGATCCAACATTTCATTCTGATGTGTTCCACATATGCAAATACCTTAGAAATCACTAAATTCTTTTTCCCTCATTTCACTTTGAACTAAAGCACACATACAGGGACTGAATTTTCTAAAGGTATTATTTCACATGTAAATAGTGCCATCTTGTGGCAGTTGCAGCTATTTGCATTCTGGCATAAAACTGATTATGGATTGTAACTGCCATGGTTCCTGGGGTGGGAAGATCCCCTGGAGAAAGGATAGGCTACCCACTCCAGTATTTTGGGGCTTCCCTTGTGGCTCAGCTGGTAAACAATCCGCCTGCAATGCGGGAGACCTGGGTTCAATCCCTGGGTTGGGAAGATCTCCTGGAGAAGGGAAAGGCTACCCAAGCCAGTATCTGGCCTGGAGAATTCCATGGACTGTATAGTCGATGGGGCTGCAAAGAGTCTAACACTAACACACTGACACCTATAAGGCTCCTGAAAGTTCACAGGATTTCCTCAGTGGCTCAGGGCTAAAGAACCCACTGCCAACTCAGGAGATGTGGGTTTGGCCCCTGGGTTGGGAAGATCCCGTGGTGAAGGACATGGCAACCCACTCTAGTATTCTTGCCTGGGAAATCCCACGGACAGAGGAGCCTGGAGGACTGCAGTCCATGGGGCTGCAAGAGTTGGACACAAAAACAACTCAGCAACCTAAGGTTACTGAACATGCTCAGTCTAAAATAAGTTAATATTTTAAAAACAAGCATCTTCCAGAGTATCCTCAAACAGAAATACTTTTCAAAGCACTAAATCAGAAACCCTAGATTCTACTACTAAATTTTCTACTAACCAGATACTGGGTTAATAGACAGGAAGCCTGGCATGCTGCAAACCCCAAACTCCATGGGGTTCCAAAGAGTCAGACACAACTCTGCAGACACGACTCAGTTATGAGCAACTGAACAACAACAATAAACCATATACAGAATAAACTATATAATCACTCTGGACCTCATTTTCTTCATCTCTAAGATTGTCCAGCTAAGTTATTGTGACTTTCTAAAATTCCATTTGATTCTAGCTTTAGAAATTTGCATGAGTATTTCTGATTTTAGCATCCTAATATGGAATACAGGCCTGCTTATGACATATGTTTTCATATTTATCCTTTTATTAATTCTAGGTTGTTTGGTTATGCAGTCTGCTTGAATTTTCTTTAGAAATAAATCTCAATTTATACTTCTCCCCGTCCAAAAAGCCTTCAAAACACATTAGAAAGATGTCACCAAATTGTGAATAAAAGTCAATTCAAGTAACTGAAAACAAGTTTTAAAAAACTTTTTGTAAGGATAAGAGTGTATGCTTTAGATAAGATGGGGTCAACATCAAACCAAGCACCCAAAAGTTAATGGGGAAGGAGTTCCACCAAAGCTTCTAGAATCACATGTTACAGTGATAAACAAGAAACAGAACAGGCTCAGAGTTAAGCAGCTTTGACCAACACTAGCATATACTGCATGCTTGCCACTTTGGATTCTGTACTACCATTTCATTCTTCCTCCGCATCAGTCATCAAAACTCAATTCTTTTTTCAAAACATCTTGCTCTGATGTACATCTTCTTATTTAAGCTCTGGCATCCACTTTGTCCAAGAATTCAAGCTCCTGGGACGGCATTACTAAAATCACCATCACAGTTTACTGCTTTTCAAAGAGTGATTTAAGAACTTGCATCAGAATCATTTGGGATTCTGATTAAAACAAGTTATCTCTTAGATTCCATAGAAAAAGACCAACGCTATCCAGTAGAAACAGAACACAAGTTACATATGTAATTGTAAAATGTTCTGGTAGATTAAAAAACTAAAAAGAAAAAAAAGTAAAATTATTTTAATATTTTATTTAATTCAATGCACATATAGTATCATTGCAATAAGTAATCAATTAAAGACATATCAATATACTTTACTATCAATATACTTTACAGGGTTTCCCTGGTGGTTCAGAAGGTAAACAGCCAGCCAGCCTACGATAGGATCCCTTGGTTGGGAAGATCCCGTAGAGAAAGAAATGGCAACACACTCCAGTATTCTTGCCTGGAAAATCCCATGAACAGTGGAATCTGGTGGGCTACAGTCCATGAGCCCCAAAGAGCTGGACACGATTGAGCACCTAATATATATATATACAGACACACACACACACACATTTGTTTTTCATACTAAGACTTCAAAATCTGGTACTTTATTCTTGTAGCATATCTCTATTCAAACCAGCATATTTCAAGTTCTTAAGTCACAAGAACTTAAG
The DNA here is from genome assembly GCF_963930625.1 of Muntiacus reevesi. Taxonomy (NCBI): domain Eukaryota; kingdom Metazoa; phylum Chordata; class Mammalia; order Artiodactyla; family Cervidae; genus Muntiacus; species Muntiacus reevesi. Next base: position 5,948,063 of record NC_089264.1, read on the forward strand.
TTCTTAAGAACACAAAGAAAGTAAGTACTAACAAATACTTCCTCTACATGGAAACCTCATATATTTCACCAGCCTTCTAGAATTCCCAAATTATATTTATACTAATGATTATTTGCATCTTCAAAAAATTTACAAACTATAGTATTATGAAACTGAAGGATATCTTTTCTGAAGTGCTAAGTAGTAAGCTCCTTAGAAAGAGAGACAATTTCTATATGGAGAAAGGTGGGCACCATTTTCTACCAGCATGGCTCTAACCAGAAATTCTGGTGGAAGAAATGAAAAGGTGATTTAAATACACACAAACACACTTGTACCACAGAGACTAAAGGATGTAAGGAAAGTATTACTGGATCAAGTCAGCTTATTAGCTATATACCTGTTTCACTCTTCAAACTGATTAAATTCTGATATATAACACTGTATATAGACAAGTGTTCTAAGATGGCCCCCCAAATTTGTGATCTCCAGGGAACATATCCTATATAATCCCTCCCCTTGACTGTGGTCAGACACGTAGTTATGAGGCAAAATCATTTTGAAGATTAGGTTTAACAAAGAGGAAATCATCTGCCGGGGTCTGACTTAATCACATGAGTTGTCCTTTTTAGGACCTCCTTGGAAAGAGAGACAGTTGAAGTGTGACAAGGGCTCAAGACTGGCCTCTGGCCAACAGCTAGCAAGCCAATGGGGACCTCAATTTAAGAACAAAGACATTAAATCTGCCAGGAACCAAGGACCTCAAACCCAGAGTTTAGATGAGATCCCTCTTGCAGCCAAGTGCCTTTACTTCAAACTTACAAGAATACATAGAGCACCCAGCCATGCCATGCCCAGACTCTTGATCTAAGGACTGAGATCATAAATGGGTGTTTTTTTAAAAACCACTAATGTGTCATAATTTGTTACACATCAATAGAAAACTACTACACTTTCTCATATAATTAAATAACTATATCCGGGCAGGTCTCTCAGACTTCATTTTACAAATAATTTCTCCACCTGCTGTAAAAATACAATTGCTTCACAAGTGACATGACATTAGTAGTGCACTATCTGCTTAATTGGGTTTCCCTGGTGGCTCAGTGGTAAAGAATCCGCCTCCCAATGCCCTGGAGGAGGAAGTGGCAACCCACTCCAGTATTTTTGCCTGGAGAATCCCATGGACAGAGGAGCCTGGCGGGCTCCAAGTCCATGGGTTCGCAAAAGAGGCAGACACCACTGAGCGACTAAACAACATCTGCTTAATACTTCTCATAGAAACATTAAAAGCCACTGGATTTGAGTCAAAATTCACTGAGAAGCTCTTCAGTGTTGACGAGCGTTTTTGGTGAGATGACTCTATTCCTGACCAGTTGCCTAGGGGTGGCGGGGTGCAGAGTAGAAGCTGGACTATCAGACGTAGACTCTTGCTGCCCCGTCTCCGCCGAGCAGCGGAGCGGGATCGGGGGTAGACGCGAGCTGAGCCAGGACGAGGGGCAGAAAAAGGGATGCCGTTCGTCCCTTTAATCCCTAGCCCAGTTTCTCAGGAAAAACACTACGCCGGCCCAGTAATACCTCTAAAACCCTGTCCGCCGCACGCAGCTGCTTTGAAAGAAAGTGAGAGTGTTAGGCGCTCAGTCGCGTCGGACTCTTCGTGACCTCATAGGCTGCAGCCTCCCTGGCTCCTCCTACCATGAAATTCCCCGGGGAAGAATACTGAAGTGCGTTGCTGCCATTCCCTTCTCCAGGGAATCCTCCCAACCTAGGGATCGTGCATGGCAGGTCTCTGGCACTGCAGAGTCCTCACCGTCTCAGCCACTAGGGAAGCAAACTCCCAGAGAACCCAGCAAGTTCCGACCGCTAACTAAGCATCACTGGGGCCACTCAGCGTGGCGGACAGTTCATAACCCTTTCAAAAGATCTTTCAAACTCGGGAATTGTGCTCCTAGGTCGCTCGGTCCGCAGACCTAGAGAGCGGCCACTAAAACCTGGACCTACCGTCTTCCCCTCTAGCCGCAAGCTCGCCAGCCAGCCCACAACTACAGCGGGAACCCGGCCAGGTGTAACCACCCGGAACGGCACCGCCACGCTTCCCCACTGCGCCTGCGCGAACCGCCGCTCCTAAAGGGGCAGAGAACCCGGCGGGCCCCGCTGCGCAGGGCGGAGTCCAGAGGCTCTTTGCGCCTGCGCAAAGGGCGCGACGGGCGGGGTCTAGAGGCGCTCCGCGCCTGCGCAAAGGGCGCGACGGCGTCCTGCGTCGTTCCTTTTTTAAACGAGTGGCGGGGAACTGCTCCGGAAACCCCTGGCGCCGCTGTCTACTGGGTGGAATCGCGTACCGCCATCCGTGGGCCTGGCAATGGCGCTGCAACTCTCCCGGGAGCAAGGCATCACCTTGCGTGGGAGCGCCGAGATCGTGGCCGAGTTCTTCTGTAAGTCCTCCTCGCGCGGGGCGGAGGCCGGGGAGAGCCGAGCGCAGGCCGCCCGCAGGCCCGCGGCTCGGCCGGAGCGGTACCGAATCCCGGCCCTTGTAGCCGCGGCCTCGGATGCCGGCAGGAGGTATGAGGAAGAGGGGCGGCGGGCACCGCCTCCGCTCGCGTTGCTCCGGGCGGAGGAGGCCCGTCTTGCGGTGGGCCCCTTCGCGAGAGCGTTTCTTTCCAGTGCAAAGCTCCTCCCACACCCCCCGCCCCCGCTACGGTGAGGCCTCGGGGGTGGACCGAGACGGGCTAGACTTCGGGAAGCGCTGTTCCGAGCTCGGCCAGGTGTACCTGCTGACAGAACCTGGCAGGATCGGTGAGGAGAAAAGGAGGAAAGAGACGTGGGAGAGGCCTGCCTGGGCTTGGTACCCGTCTGTCAGTTGCCTATTTTGACACCCTCTAACCATAAAATAGGCATTTGGACTTGTTTTACAATGAAATGAAATTTTGGCACTGGTAGATTAGTGGTTTGGCATTTTTCTTCTATTGCCACATATGCAGCCATCACTTAGACGCAAGATTTTAAGGATTTTTTTAAAATGCCACTTTGTACCTACTCGGCTTTCAGCAAAACACAAACACGTGTTTAGACATTTATAACTTTACACTATCATGAAACCATAGCCCCATCTACATATGCTTTATTTCCCCAGAAGTTACAACGTGACGATGACTTTAATATTTCTTACCGTTTTCAGCGTTCGGCATCAACAGTATTTTATATCAGCGTGGCATATATCCATCGGAAACCTTTACTCGGGTGCAGAAATACGGACTCACCTTGCTTGTAACTACTGATCCTGAGCTCATAAAATACCTAAATAATGTGGTGGATCAACTAAAAGGTATTCTATTATTGGACACAGTTTTGAGTTTTGTGGGCCTTTATGTTAACAGGATCCTCGGGTCTTCCCAGGTGACTCTGGTAAAGAATCCACCCGCCAATGTAGGAGACACAGAAGACTCAGGATCTGGAAGAGCCCCTGAAGGAGGAAATGCCAACCCACTCCAGTATTCTTCCCAGGATAAGGCCATGGACAGAGGGGCCTGTCGGGTTACAGTCCTTTGGGTTGTAAAGAGCTGGATACCAGCACACGTAGGATCCACATTTTCTAGCTTCTTGGTGGTCATTTTTCAGCTCTGTATAGGGTAGTGTAAAACGCACTACCATCTCCGATATAGTGAACCCGTTGGGAGGGAAGCAAATAACATACAAGCTGAAAGAATTCCCACCCTTACTCCACTTTTGAATAGGCTGACTATTTTAAGGTTCAGAATCTGATAGGGCTTAACAAAACAATCTCCATCAACTCCTTCAGGGATGATAGAACACATTGGGATTTTATGTAATTGTGATGGAGTTCCTTATCTGAGAGAAATCTACTGCATATATTTTTTGTAGCTACTTGGAATCTAAAGCCATCATTATATTAAGATGAAGGAACTAACCTTAAGATGAAGGATTTAACCTAGGGAACTAAATTTTAAAAAGAAGGAACTACTAAATAACAGCACTCATTAGAATTTTCTTATTTTTCATCTGTTTCCATTTGTCTGTTGTTTTTTTTTTTCAATCGTGCCTCTGAGTCAGTAAGCCTTTTCTATCTGCACACTTATTTTCTTCTTTTAGCTCAAGAAGTTGCAGTATTATGGGATCAGTATGCTCCATATATTACTTTTATTTCTAGTAGTTTCTCTTTCATATTTCTCTCCACTTAGGATTCTTGTTTCTAATTTCTCTGTGTGGTAAAATGTTTCTCCCTTTCTGCCCATTAGATCTTCCAAAATACTAGTTCTAAAAATACTACAGCCTGCATTTTTTTTTTAACCTTAAAATTCATGAATCAATTTTGTTGTTTCAACTAGCTTCATTTTCAGATTACATCATTGTGTTTTCATTAACTTCAGAGCTAAGCCACTTATAGTCGTTCATACAGCTGCACTCAGATTGTTTGGTATGGAACCTCTAGGCATCTATGGATGTATGTCGTCATCTTAATCTGAAGAAGTAGCAAGCCAGCCTTGCCTAAGTTACTGGTTTTTGGTTTGTGTCCTTTGAGACCAATAACATTTCTTGTCAGATGTATATACACTTTCCTACTTAACTTCTCCCTTTGAGTTAAAATGGAGGACATGCTTTACAGGCAAATTATTCAGTCTTTTAAATTCCACTTCTCTAGCCTTAGGAATTTGACCCTATTTCCTCTCTCTTATGTTGTCAATTTCTCTGTTTTCATTTGGATTATTCCCATTGGTTTCATTTCCATTTTTAAGAGAGGAAAAAAAAATCACCAACTTCCCCATATCTTCAAATTACCACTCAATCTCTTTTTCACAGGTAAACTGGTAAAAGTTGTTCATATATGCCAGGGGTGAGCGAGGCCAACAGGCCAAGTCCAGCAAGTGGCTTATTTTTGTACTGCTTGCAAGCTAAGAATATTACACATTTTAAAGAAGACTATGCTACGTAGGTGACCCATAAGCCCTCAATATTTCTAAAATATTTTCTATACCTGCCGATTCCTGAATAAAGTATTCTCAATTTCTAAGATTACTTGAGGGCTCAATCTGAGGCCCTCTTACATGTAGATAATTTTAGTAACAACTTGTGTATCTGACTCTTGAACCAATATCTAACCAAAGCCTCTCCTAACTCAGCTCATATATTGAGTGACTCCCTTAATGTCTTGAGGCAGCTATATAATATACCACTTCACACTCAGTATATTAAAAACTGAATTTAGGATCATCTGCATTTCAGTTCTCTTTCCTCTTAGTGACTGGATCAACCATCTGACTACTGATATAAATCAGAAACCTGGGAGCTATCCCTGATTCATTCCTCTTCATTACCCTAAGGTAATCCAATAAATCTTAACAGTTTTAACCATGAAATCTCTTGAATCTGTCTACTGCTCCATCTCTACCAGTATATCTTTCTCTAAGTCTTTATTAGCTCTTGCTTGAATTATTCATTAATTAGTGCCCTAGATCCCCTGTTTACTTCCAGCTTACTTTCTACATCGTATCCAGGAGGATAGTTTTCAAATACAACTTGAATTACATCATACTCTGCTTCAAACACAGTAATGACCTTCTTAGTTCACACAGTATTAGGTCTTTAATTCTGCTCCCATGACTCCGTGTGGTCTGGCCCATTTATCTTGTCAGACTAGCCTTGTTCATTCTCCCTTTCTTAAACTGCAGTTTTATTGGCCTCCTTTCAGTCAGTCCTCTGATCCAGTGCTCTGTTCTGAGTCTAAGACCTATACCTTTAGCAAGGAAGGTCCCACGTGCCACAGCTAAGACCTGACACAGCCAAGAACAAATTACTTCATATTTTAAACCTATACCCTCTTCCCTGTTTTGCATATGTATACTGTTGTCTCTTAGAACAAAACTCAAACCCCGTGAGTCAGAATTCCCTATTCTGTGCTTTAATTGTGCTCTGTGTTGCCCCATGATGGGTAACTGCTATTACATCATAGAAAACTGCACCATCATGGTGGTTACAACAATTATAATTTCACACTTATTGTTGTGATTCGATTAGTGACATCTCCTACACCCTTCCCTTGGATTAGGATGGAAGTTCACTGTTCTTAGCACCCAGTGCTATGCCTGGCACAAATAGTGAGAATTTGAAATCTCACTAGGAGCTAGGCTATTGATGGGGAAAGTTTTCTGCACAGTTTGGAGGAGATCCAAAATAGCAGTGGGAGAAATTTGCTGAGGATAGGAAGTCGGTCTTGAGAGGAGAGTTGCTTTGTAATGCAGTAAACTAAAAAAGATGCCTTGTTTTGTGTATTGCAGAATGGTTATACAAGTGTTCAGTTCAGAAACTGGTGGTAGTCATCTCAAATATTGAAAGTGGAGAGGTCCTTGAAAGATGGCAGTTTGATATTGAGTGTGACAAGACTGCAAAAGATGACAGGTAAGTAGCAGTTACTTCCATTTTCATATGTTTTAAAATTTATTTTCTTTACTAAATGAGTTCTAATTATATTGAACAAGTTTCATATAAAGTACAGTTATTTTCTAGGATGTTAATTTGATCCTTAGTCTCCTGTGGCAAAGAATAGTCCACTGTCTTATATAGATAATGTACTTTTAACAGACTTGCCTATAGTGTAAATGGGTGAATCTCACCTTCAGTGTTTATGGTAGTATGTTCCTGGTGGCCCTTTAGTGAATTGTTTAAAGGTACTTTTAACCATAAGAGATTATCCTAGATTCCCCCAGCCTAAGATTCAGCTCTATTGTATTTCACTGAATGCCCCAAATCTTCTAAGACACTTAATAAAAAAGTTTCCAGACCACCTGTATGGGAAATGCCCACATGATCATGTCTAGCATTGTCCTAGGCTTGCTTACTGGTAAATTCAGAATCATTTCTCATAAGGAAATGTAGTTTGCTTCTGAAGCCTTTGGTCTATTTTAGGAAATTTTTAGCTTATAAAAATAATTTGATAGTTAATTTAATATTTTATTTGAAGCAGTAGGGAATTAAGCATTACAAAAAAATGCCAAAGTGATTGCACCAACAAAATATTTTAGATACTATTATTATTAGATACTACTATTTTCATTTTTTAAGGGGCTTCCCTGGTGGCTTACAGGATAAAGCGTCTGCCTGCAATGCAGGAGACCTGGGTTCGATCCCTGGGTCGGGAAGATCCCCTGGAAAAGGAAGTGGCAACCCACTCCAGTACTCTTGCCTGGAAAATCCCATGGACAGAGGAGCCTCATAGGCTACAGTCCATTGGGTCACAAAGAGTCGGACACGACTGAGTGATTATGAAAAATGCCAAAGTGATTGCACCAACAAAATATTTGAGATACTATTATTTTCATTTTTTAAAAGGTGCTGTAGTTTGCCTAACTTGAAGCACTTGGCCAGTTTTCCGATTATCTGATACCAAATGACCTGATTTTAAGACCACCACTAAAAAATGACTGAAATGATAAATGAAATAATAAAAATCCATTTGCCTCTTGTGGTATATAGGCCCTGATGATACACTTATAACTTTAAAAAAAAACACACAAAAAACTCCATTTTAATGTATTACTTATTTGATCTTGGAAACATTTAATCAGTTAGTCTTACCAATGTTTTAAATAATTTGTTAACATGTAAATTGATTTGGTTTCTCCAATAGTGCACCCAGAGAAAAGTCTCAGAAAGCCATCCAAGATGAAATCCGTTCAGTGATCAGACAGATCACAGCTACAGTGACATTTCTGCCACTGTTGGAAGTTTCTTGTAAGTATTATACAGCTTCACATTGACTTAAAATTTGTCAGGGAAAAGACTAAGCTATTAGTTTAAGAATTAGCCCTTTATTAAAATTTTTCTTAATTATTAATAGTACATAATAAAAATGAAAAACATATTATAAAGCAGAAGTAGTGTTATATGCATTCTAGAAATTTGGAAATTCTGAAAAGGAAAGGAATGAAAGTATTCCACAGTATTCATTCTTGAATGTCTTAATGTAATCCCTTTCATTATCTTAATTTTTTATGTATATTTTGAAGGCTAGCCATAACTGTCTTGCTTTTCTACCTTATCAGATATTTCCTGAATGCCTTCTATATGCGAGACACTGTTCTAGGCCCCAGGCTACATCAGTCACAGAACCCAGATGTTAGCTTTCCTTCGGGTTACCTTTATGCTATCCTATGTGATTAGCTATATACTTCCTGCAAATAATGGTTTTCTCTTTTAAAAAAAGCAAACTTGAAGTTGTCATAAGATAAAGCAAAAGGAGTGCAATATTTTCTGTACTACAGTAAATTTCTATTGAGGAAAAGCAATTGACTAGGCATTACAGACCAGGCTAAACTCTCTTTTCTAATACTGTGGGTGGTTCAAAATGTGAGAGAGACAAGGAGGGTTCTTCTACTTTTGAAAAAATAATGTACTTTAATGATTTTCTCTCCAATTTAGGTTCATTTGATCTCCTAATTTATACAGACAAAGATCTGGTTGTACCTGAAAAATGGGAAGAGTCAGGACCACAGTTCATTACCAATTCTGAGGAAGTTCGTCTTCGTTCATTTACTACTACAATTCACAAAGTAAATAGCATGGTAGCCTACAAAATTCCTGTCAATGACTGAGGATGAGATATGGACAATAATGTACTTGTAACTCTCAAATGTGGTTTTCCTTCCAGATCAACTATAGTTGGTATGTTTTATTTCATTGGTTAGTTTTTAGATGAGGAAAACTTAACATGATGCTTTACTGAATCTGTGCAAAATTGTTCCAGTTTTGGTACCTATCTGACTTTTCCATAGGGTTGACATAAGTTACTGCACAGATTACACCAGTACTGCAGTGTTCTTTCAAGGTAGTAACCATAGGTGGAAAAACTTTTGCTAAATGCCTTTCTAAGTCAGGCTTTTGGTCAAGTAGCTTGACTCAGAATGTAGAGAAATATTTAAATATAAAATAGAACAAAAGAAATACAAATATTCAGAATCTTCATTTAGATCCTGAAAGTAACTAATGATAATCCATAAGTAGTGAAATATTGCTCTTTATTGGGTCCTTTTGCCATTTATTTCATTTGTATAGTTTCCATATTGAAAAAATGTCCAATTATTTGAGTTTAATTTATGTAACTTGAGTCTATAAAGCTGTGGGTATTCCCACTCTTCAAATTGTTGTGATATAGAACTCATAAGAATGTCTTTTCATGTTTTATAAAATCAAGCTTTAAATGACAATGATGAAATAAAGTTAAATGTGTATGCTTTAAATTTGTATTAAATTTTTTATATTGGTGTGTTGATACAGTTAAGTAGTTATGGATTCAGTTATGGATTATTTCTTGTGCCTACTATGTTGTAGGGAGGGCCCAAGGATACAAAATTGAGTAAGTCTTGAGGTACTTTGAATTTATTGGGCAAGCTTTAATTAAACCTCCTTCACCCTATAACAGTAGATTTAAAATAAACATTGTTCTTTATGTAAAATGATAAGTGTCATTTGGAATTAATTCAGTTTAGCAAATGTTAGATTGTATATAACCTTTCTATGCTCTTAGGTTTATTATCTGTATAATTTTCCGTATACAGTTGACCCTTGAACAACATGGGGGTTGGAACCCTCTAAGCAATTGAAAATCCCAGTAAAACTTAGAACCAGCACTCCATATCTGTGGTTACCCCAAACCCATGGATTCAGCTAACCATGGATCATGTAGTACTATAGTACTTACTATTCAAAAATAACCAAATATAAGTGGACCTGCACAACTCAAACTCTTGTTCAAAGGTCAGCTGTATCCTTAAACATCATGTTTATTCTTCTGCCTGTGCCTTCATTAATACTCTCATCAGGTATATTCTTTCAGTTCCCACCTATTTTTCCAGGGTCAGTTTAAGGCAAACTCATAAAAATTTCTTTCTAATGTCTATACTAAATCTTAGCCCATTTTGTAATAATTCATTTTTTTAAGTATGTAATAGCAGATACTGTTCTAAGATCTTTATATGTATTCATTCATTCCACCTTCACTATTAAGTAAATACACATAATCTGTATCCATTCATTCAAAAATCACATAATGAGCATCTGTTAACGTGCAGAATAAGAACACTGTGTGCCAAGTACTAGGAGGAATGAAACAGAGTCCTGGCCCTTCCAAAGCTCGAGATCTTAGGAAGGAGAGGAAAGTACGACAGAGGACCATAAGGTAGCTGAACAGGTTTATTTCCTTATGTGTTTGTCTGTGTTATTTCACTTGGAAGAATCTTTCTCTGATCCAGCTGGGTGCTTGTTGAGAATAAAGGCCTATGTCTTACATTCTTTCATCTCTTAGTGCTGCTGGACAAACAGGTGCCAGTCTTTGATGATGGGTATTATGTATGCTGCTGCAAAAGCCATTCCCAGAGAGGAGCTAAAGTATCTAACTTAGGTCCACCCATGTCTTTTTTTCCTGAATAAGAGAAGCAGTTATGTAGAAGTGGAAATTGTGTTGATTTTGGGATGGTCAAAACTCAATATTCAAAAAACTAAGATCATGGCATTTGGTCCCATCACTTCTTGGCAAATAGGGAAAAGGTGGAAGTGATGACAGATTTTATTGGGCTCCAAAATCATTGTGGATGGTGACTGCAACCATGAAATTAAATGACACTTGCTCCTTGGAAGAAAAGATATGACAAACTCAGCATATTAAAAAGCAGAGACATTACTTTGTCAACAAAGGTCTGTCTAGTCAAAGCTGTGGTTTTTCTAGTAGTCATATACAGATGTGAGAGTTGGACCATAAAGAAGGCTCAGCACTGAAGAATTGATGTTTTTGAACTGTGGTGCTGGAGAAGACTTGAGAGTCCCTTGGACTGGAAGCAGGTCAAGCCAGTCAATCCTAAAGGAAATCAACTCTGAATATTTATTGGAAGGATTGACACTTGAGCCGAAGCTCCAGTACTTTGGCCACCTGATGCGAAGAGCTGACTCATTGGAAAAGACCCAGATGCTGGGAAATATAAAAGGCAAAAAGAGAAGAGGGCAGCAGAGGATGAGATGGTTAGATAGTGTCACTGAATCAATGGATGTGAATAGGAGCAAACTCCAGGACATAGTGGAGGACAGGACCCTGGGGTTCTGCAAAGAGTCAGACAACTTAGCAACTGAACAACAGAATGAATCTCTGTTTCCAAGCAGCATGAGGTGTATTATAGTGGTCACTATTAAGACATTTGAATTCTTGGGCTGTTGACATTTGACATATTCATTGAGAAGGAAAGCAAAAGTAGAACTTGAGCAAAAATATGAAGAGAGTTGAAAATTATGGTCCTGTTTTTAGGAAATATGTTAAATCATTATAGAAAGCAATGACTGCTTCTGGAAACACTGCCCCTTTGCTAATAGGAAAAATAAATGTGGTTCTTTCCTCCTAAAAGCACACCAGTAGCAACATTATGGATAACCAATAACACTTAAATGTCTGTCATTTATGTATTTAATATTAGTGATCTTAATACTGATTTATTATTCATACTCTTTTCAAGAGTTATGTCCAGAAATTCATGCTCTGGATTTGAATGTTAGTCTCAATAGAAGCTTCTGCCATACAGTCTATTGCCTAGAAGTTACTCTATAGTACCAATTCTGCATTATCTAGGCTCTTTTAAAAAAAAAAAAAAAGCAAAAACTGGCTTTGAAAAAATTAATGAAAGAACATTAACTACATAAAGAATCAAAGGGAAGGCTGAAAACTAGAGAACTAGGGCAGCCTCAAGGACTCTCAAGTCACAAATTTGTGAACTCTGTAATAAATGGGTCACTGGTATTACCCAGTGATATCTCCAAAGGATTCAAACTGATTATTTCAAAAAAAGTAATATGGATAGTTTAAAAAAAAAAAAAAAAGTGACAATGAGGAGCCTTAGCATTTTAGCAAGCTGAGATGTAAGACTAAGAATTCTGGGAAATTGCATTTTTAAATATTTTGATCACTTTGACACAGCCAGCGTTGTTAAGATGGTTAAATTAGATTGCATATTACTATTGTGAGTTTTCTGAGGAGCTAGTCATGATCATTTTTTACCACTTACAGATTATATATCAATTCAGAAATACACTTAACTGGAGTTGAGTAAGAAGAAGCCAAGCTGTGAGCTTTATTGATAAAGCCTGACTGGAAAACTCTGGCCTCGATTCCCATTGAGCTTGTCCCACCCTCTTGCTATAACTTGAGGCTCACCTTGGGAGGGAAATGTTTAATCCAACAGAGGAAAGAATTATGACTGCCACACCATGTTAAACATAGAGGAGTTGATTCCGAGACAGTCTGGTAAGCCTCTAGACGCGGCCTGCACTCTGACCCAGTTTTGCTTACTATAGGTAGAGGAATGAAACATGTTCCAGCTGAGCCCCTCAAAGTCCGGAACAGCCCCAGAAGGGACTGAACCCCACCTGGTCTGCAGGGTCCTTCTCCCAGTGTCGTCAGTGGGCCAGAGAGGTCAATCCTCTGGTACTTTTACGCAGAGGTGTAACAATCTCATGTGTTGGCTGAAATGGCAGCTCACTCCAGGGTTCTTGCCCAGAGAATCCCATGGACAGAGGGGCCTGGTGGGCTGCAGTCTGTGGGGTTGCAAAGAGTCAGACACGACTAAGCAACTAACACACAAACAGGCACAACAGTGACAACAAACATTTGTTTCTCCTTCAAGTCTGCAGGTCAGCAGATTGCCTCATTCTCGCGTACGTCTACAGGTCACGTCTCACTTTACCACTGAAGGGGCACAGAACTCTGAGGCTTCGCTTCAAACTTGTACACTGATGCTTTTCCACATTCCACTGACCAAGGCAAGTCTTATGGTTAAGCCAAACTTCAGTGGGAAAGGGAAATACACTCCTCCCAAGCAGATGGTGGGGAGAGGTGTGAAATCGAATGAAAGGATCTAATAGACCAGGGATTGGTAAACTTTTTCTGTAAAGGGTCAGTTTAGGCTCTGCAGCCAATATGGTCTCTTGCACCTACTCAAGTGAGGCAGTCATTATGAAAGCTCCTCAGACAGTAAGTAAACGAATGAGTGTGGCTGTGTTCCAATAACAAAAAGCTGATGTGCTGTATTTGGTCCATGGGTTATAGTTTGCTGACCCTGTAATAGGTACATTTGCTCTTTTGTTCACAAATATTCAAACCCGTCGCTGGCTCAAAGCAACTGATTCTCTGATACTTAAGGCTCACATTTAAAACATCATTATTTGTTGAATCCATCCACAGTACCTCAAATAGGATGGCCCTCTATTTCACCTCAATCCCTTATTGAAACAACTGGCTATTTCTTTGAGGTACTCCTCAGGACACCCTACAATGAACTTTTATCTGAAAACGGGAAGGGAGCCCCTTTGGCACATGATGCCTATGAATAGATTGAGAACAGCGAAAACGCTACATGCTCCTATTTTTGATCACTGTATAAACATGGATGCTGAATACATTTTTATTACTAGTATGCATTCAAGTTTCCTAGGTACCTAACCTCCTATATGTTTTATAATTATGGACTGAAAAATTACTAGCATAATAAAGCAGGCACCCACACACACATTTAATTTTTGCTTTACCTTCTGTTCATTTCATTGTAAGATTTATCTTTTTTTTTTTTTTTAATATTATTTTATTAGTTGGAGGAAAATCACTTCACAACATTTCAGTGGGTTTTGTCATACATTGACATGAATCAGCCATAGAGTTACACATATTCCCCATCCCGACCCCCCCTCCCACCTCCCTCTCCACCCGACTCCTCAGGGTCCTCCCAGTGCACCAGGCCCGAGCACTTGACTGATGCATCCCACCTGGGCTGGTGGTCTGTTTCACCATAGATAATATACATGCTGTTCTTTCAAAACATCCCACCCTCACGTTCTCCCCCAGAGTTCAAAAGTCTGTTCTGTACTTCTGTGTCTCTTTTTCTGTTTTGCATAAGATTTATCTTAATTTTATTAAATGTGAAAACTCAGGATAGCTGAAATAATGCTACATTGTAATACTTGTGTTTTCCACCAGGTGTCACTAGTACTGTGAATTTCTTTTGACTAAAGACTAATATTCAGCTTCTCTTATTGAAGTTAACATTGGGACTTCTGGCTACAAAAAGACATCAGGAGGAAAAGCACAGCAGCTGTCTTTTGCTAGGCATTTTACATGAGCTATTTCATTTAACTCTCGTGCTTTAGTGCACAAAAAGAATTGCAGGGCCAAGCGGCACGCAAATGGCACTGTGATTTAAAGTTTAGATGGTCTCCTTTTGTCCATGGCAGTGGAAGTTCATTTGACTCCATAACAAGTACATCGAAAGGAATGTTTCCTCACCATTTTCTTAGTGGCTCTTAACCGTCTACATCCTGTTGGCAACTGAGTGTCCAGAATAAATCAGTTTTCCTTTACTGGGCTTTGAGTTTCATTGGTGAGTTTGTATTTCCACTTCCCTCAGATGACTCTGACCAATGATGGGAAGCAACCAAAACACAGAGGACATTTTCCTATACCTTATCTATATTGTTTATAGGAAAAAATCAAGTATGAATTTTCAAGCATTTGTGAACCAGTTTTCCAACTTACCAGGAGAATTGTCCATTACTCCTTGGGGCATTAATTTTTGGATTAACTTGTAAATAATTTCTCATTTTTAAAAATTAATTCCATGTTTGAAACTGTATTTCAGTTATTTTATTCATTGTAGCCATGATAATAGTTTGTGTTGGAATAACTATGGAATAAACCTGTCTATTAAACTTCAAATTTTATTAGTTATATTTTCTAAAAACAGATCTTTAGTAATCTTTCCATTATTCATGATTATGGCTGTGAAAGTCAGCAGAATTAATCTATGCTTATTAAAAAAAAAATCTAGCTGGGAAAGCTACTTAATCTCCATTAGAGCAGAGAATCCTGTTCCAATCTGGCAAAAACACTGTAGCCCTAGCAACAAAACTATTAGAAAAGGCCTAGAGAGAAAAATGTCAGCGCTGACCCTCTGCTTACACAAGTCAGTTTATGTTACCACTTCACCTATTTTTGTCCTCCTACCATTTAATCTATGTTTATACTAGAGAAATAATACAGTTTCATTTATTTATCTAGGTCCATTTTCATCTACATTTATCTGCATCATTTTGCTATGCAAGCTTGTTTGCACAAAGGAACTTAACATCAGATCAAAATCTTTATTGTCTTGGAATTTCATCTGTGCTGGAAAAGACCTCTGAGCATAAGCAGGCTAACCACACTCTGCTTCCATGCAAGGGAAAGATCTCAAACATCTCTAAAAACTAGCTAGATACGGATATATCAAGTGGATGCCTAGACATGGATATGATTTCTATCTGAATGGCAGTCTCCCTGTCTATGTGCAGAAATTAGTGGTTTTAAAGATTAAGTCAGTGATACCAAAATAGTTCGTGTCTAAAATACCATTCTTGGATTGCTGTACTCAACCATAATAATCAATGCAACTCTGTAGAAATCAACTCAAAGATTTCAGATCTAAGAAAGGAAATTTATAGGCAATGATGATCTAGCATGTGCCCAGCACCAGTGAATGCTTTCCATCTGTTCAGTCCAATTCCTTGTGGGAGACCAGAGGGTGGGGCTCGTGAGGAAGTGAGGGACCGGGCCTGCAGCCTGTGGCCTTGGGAACTGGTGATGGGCACGGGAGGGCCGTGGAGCAAGAAAAGGATGAGGTCGGGGTCTCCAGTGACAAGCCATCCACAGTAAGGAACAGCTCCAGAGCCTCAGTTCAGGACTGCAAGGAAAGAAACGTGTGGAAAGAGGACTGGATCCAAAAGGAAGGTTTATAACTGCGGATGCCTAGAGGATAACCATGAAGGAACACTGAGTAGGTAGAAAGAATCCTTCATAGAGTATCTTAAACTCAACTTGTAGACAGGAATGGGACCTGGCATCAAGTTAGTACATTATATGCATTATACCTGGAGTAGGAAATGGCAACCCACTCCAGTATTCTTGCCTGGAAAATCCCATGGACAGAGGAGCCTGGCGGGCTATGGTATATGGGGTTGCAACGAGTCGGACACGACAGTACACATACACACACACACAGTCTCAACCCTCACAACAAACTATCCTCATTTTACACCTGTAAAAACTGAGATCCGGGTAGGTTAACTAATTTGTCCAACTTCAAACATCCAGAATACATTCCCAGACCTGACTCCAAAACCAATATTCTTTCTACTAGACCTCACTGCCTCTCAGAGACTAGGGAACAAGGAAGCGCTGCCCTGTTCCAATGTCCATCTCAGCCAAGGAGACTTACCACATGAATCTAACCCCAGGCTGGAGAAGTGAAAACTCACAGCCACAATATTTGACTGTTGAGGTGCATTAACTTTTTCAAAAATTATTTTTCATAATAAGCTATCACTCAATGTTTATAAACACAGAGCGTCTTGCTGTGTAACAGGGACATTTTCTTCTAGCAACATTTTCTTCACTCATTCTTTCACTTGTTTTTGTACCAAGTGCTGTGTTGGCATTTGGGTTTCTAGTTTATGGGCTTTACCCAGTTTGAGAAACAAACACAGAAAACATGAAGAGATTGAAGTGTATTTATTACTATATAAATTATGGGGTTCCTATTAATGCTGGGTAGGAGGATGAGGCTTAGACCTAAAGCAGAAATAGGTTTGCTACTACTCCTCCATGAATGAACTGTGAACACTCAGAAAACTTAAATCTTGCTCACTCAAGCCCAGCTTTACCGTGGGAGTAAGACCTGCATCCTGAATACCGAGGGCAGAACTAGAAAGCACCTTACCTGAACTGTAAGTCTCAGAAAGTATTCTTTGTTGCTGCAGATGGTGTGAGAGAAAGTGGAGAGAGAAGCCCCAAACATTTCTCCAGTACCAGTTTCCATCATCAGGGTTAGAACAGAAACCTGAAGGTGGGAATAACATGCATCCCTCTCAATATTTGCCAGGTTTTTAATCTTTCATCATATCACACTGTGTTCCACTGGCATCATGCCAGTTATTTTGGTACCCAATACTTCCAGGTATCTATGTGAAAAGTAATATTCATGGTGATGGTGACAAGCTTTTTTTTTTTTACTTTGGTATTATGTATTTTAATATGTATTCAGAAAAATACATAACACATTTTAACATATGAGCTAAAGGTTTTTAAATACACATAACATTTTTTTAAAGTATTAGCATGGGTGATAGGCAAATAAAGGAAAATCACGACGGCACCATGTGTATGAAGGGAGGATGGGGAGCGATGTCATGAGCCATGTCCTCACGCAGCTCAGACGTAAGCCAGGGCGGCCGTCCCCGAGTGGGGCAGGCTGCGTGCTCATACCATCCTGCGCCTGCTCTTCCTGCACAAACCTCCCCGCTGCAACTGCTGACAGGCATCTCACTGCCCGCAAAAGACTCTAGCAGCGCGTGAGTCAGACAGGATTCCATGCGGCACCATAAACTCGAAATTCACTCCCTGTTCTATTCTTATCACTAATTATGTCCTATCATGCTGTCGTCCAAAATACATCACCAGACTTTATGAAATGAACACAAAGACTGGATCAACAACATAAAAATGTACCAAGTCTAAACAATAGGAAGCTCTTATTTGACTTCCTCAAAACTAACTCCCCCTGCAAATAAAAGACCACAGAAATTAAAGCCCAAATGCCTTCACTCCCAATGTTATGGGCTCAGTCTTGCCAGAGGGTCTTACTTAGTTGTCTAGGTTCCTATATCTGCCGCTGCGTCCTAGGCTGTCTTTCACAAGAATGTAGCTTCTTTAAATCCTAATCTCTAGTTGTGTAATGTGGGTCAACACTGCTATTCTCAGCCAAAGAACACGACAGATAACTCAGTGGTACCTGTGTTGGAGACAGTGAGGACTTAAGAACAGTGGGTCTCAGTCCCAGGGCAGGCCAGCCAGCTGCGCCAGAGTCAAGTCCACAGTCTGGGAATCTATATTCACTGACCGGAAACTGTCCAACAGCTGTGCTTGTCCATGTTTAATATATGTGTGTATTTCTTGTTTGTGCTCTTCCTTGTTTTGTGTGGGTGGTGCTCGTGGGATCTCCCCATATATGCTGCCTACTTTCTCTCAGAGTGACATGTGAGACATTATTGCCTTCTTAGAAAATTTAGATATTCTAGTTCCTTGTCTCATGCAAGATTGTGGTCTAGAGAAAACCTCTACTCCCAAATTCTTCCAACTGTATTCTTTCTAGGGGTGAAGTATACTTTTCTCCATGAAAATATGAGGAGTGGGGTAGAGACCATCACCCCACTTCCTTAGCACTATGTTTTTTAAGTTAGTAATATACACTGCTGTATTTATTCTGATTGTGATTGTCATCAATCTTCCATAAATTTTCCCTTCCTACCTAGGTAGTTTGAGCTGGACCCAGGTAGGGAGTAGGTGACCAGAGTCAAAATTAAAACAAAAAAATTAAAACAGCAGGATCTCAGTAAGACCAGAGGGTCAGGATTACTCTTGTACAGTGTTGGTGGGAATGTAAACTGCTTCACCCACTGTGAAAAACAGTTTGAAGCTTTCTTTAAATGAAGAATGAAGGGGATCAAGTGTATGGTGATGGCTGGTTACTAGACTTACTGATTACTTTGTACTGTACACCAATATTGATTTATAATATTGTCTACCTGAAGTCTGTATAAATGATATACTAATTTTATCTCAATTTTTTTAAAAATTAAGAAAAAGGAACAGAAGGATACAAAAGTTTAGTAAGACTTTAAGGAGATTCTATATATCACAGATTAAATTCAAAAGTTAGTATTTCAAAAGGTGGGCCATTGAAAAGATATAACACAAGCATAAGCCAAAAAAGAAAAGCCTAAACCTAAACTGCAGGGCAGAAAGTTTGCTGCTTCCCTCCTTCCTGTCTCGGCAGGCTCTGACTGACGTGAGTGTAAGGAGAAAGACTGCAGCTGTGGAAGAAAGCAGTGCCAAGAGTTGCAGCTGCAGAAAGGTCTTGCTTTTTGTTTTTTCACTTTTAATGTGTAAAATTAATACATATGCAAGTTTTTCTTTTAAAAATCAAACAGTACAGAGTGGTGCTGAATGAAAAGTTCTCTACCTGACCTCACTCTCCCACTCTCCATATCTAATTCAGCTCTGCACTTTTAAACATTTTTTTTTATTCTGCTGCTAGTTATTACCATACCTCTGAAACTTATGTTAGTTCTTCCACTTCTTGTTCATCAACTTTAGACAGTATCTACTGAGAGATGATAAGTTTAGTTCATATTTCTTTATCTATCCATTGCTAAGTTTTTCCAGTTACAGTATTTCGGTTCTTCTGGTGGTTACCTATAATTCTAAAGAACATGCTTAATCTCCATATTTTGTTACATCAATTTTAGATAGCATATCTTGACAAGGAGAGAAAAATTTGTGTCTGACATAACCTTCCACATGTGTCTGCTGCCTTTAACGTTCAAACTTCCTTTTTCTTACATGATCAATGTCATATTAGACTCTCTTTAATAGTTATTATTGTCTTCCAAGTTTTATTTATATGATGATTCTACAAATTGAAATAGCATTTACATTACTGCAATTATGAAGTACTATTTACTGAAATACTGAATAGCTTTATTTATTGAGAAAAATAAGGTAACCTATATAAGATGGAAAGATGAATATTCCAAGTGTCAAGGTCAAATCGGATTCCTTAAACTCAATCTTCAAGACTTTCAAATAAATTATTCATTTAAGCAATGATACTATGATCAACCTAGACAGCATGTTAAAAAGCAGACATTACTCTGCCAAAAAAGGTCTGTCTAGACAAAACTGTGGTTTTTCCAGCAGTCATGTATAGATGTGAGAGTTGGACCATAAGAAAGGTGAGTGCTAAAGAATTGATGCTTTTGAACTGTGGTGTTGGAGAAGACTCTCCAACCAGTCCATCCTAAAGGAAATCAGTCCTGGGTGTTCATTGGAAGGACTGATTTTGAAGCTGAAACTCCAATACTTTGGCCACCTGATTTGAAGAACTGACTCATCTGAAAAGACTCTGATGCTGGGAAAGATTGAGGGCAGGAGAAGGGGATGACAGAGGATGAGATGGTTGGATGGCATCACTGACTTGATGGATATGAGTTTGAGCAAGCTCTGGGAGTTGGTGAAGGACAGGGAAGCTTGGCGTGCTGCAGTCCATGAGGTCACAAAGAGTTGGACACCACTAAGCAACTGAACTGAACTGACCTTTAATTTCCAAGAAATCTTCCTTCTCTGATTATCCTTGTTTCTTAACCACTTATTTTTGGGGTCCTTAACCTGAAGATGTTAAGTTTGGGAGGGCATGGAGTTTAATCACTTTTTTTTCAGTTCTCTTAATTAAAGAGACTCCTGTTTTCTTCAGGAGTCAATTTAAATCTGTTCCACTTGGACCTTCTTGTTTTTCGCTGTTGGTTTCTTCTAAATTTTATGGTTTTTTCATATACATGCATGATGAAAAAAATTAATACTGGTTGCATAACCTTCAACTGTGCTATCAGATCTCTCCTGTGAATGAAAAGATGGATGGCAGGGTTTATGTACATATAAGCTAGTACTATAGGCCCTAGGCGTCCACAGGTTTCACATCCACGGATTCAACCAACCTAAGATAAAAAAGTGTTCCCCTCAAAATTCCAGAAAGTTCCACAAAGCAATATTTAAATTGGCTGTGCACTGGCAACTATGTAAATAGCATTTGTATTATATTTACCTTGCACCTATAGATTATAAGTAATCTATAGATGATATAAAGCATACAGAAGGATGTGCACAGGTTATATGCAAATACTATACCATTTTACACAAGGCACTTGAATATCCATGTGTTGCAGTATCCACAGGACATCCTGGGTAGAATTAACCCCTCATAGATACTGAGGTATGACTGTATTTTTTAAAGGTATGGTTAAATATTTAGTTCACTGTGTATTCTTTTTTTGAAATTTGAAATACATTTTAATGTATATTTTTAAAATTTGACTTTTAAAAATGATACATGATATATCAGTTATTTTATTTATTTCACTTTTTGTATGCCAGGATTCACTCACTGTTTAGAAATCTGCCTTCAATCAAGGGCCTGAAGATGAAACATAATTTCCAGGTATGGTCAGCAGAGGGCAGCAAAGGGTAGTGGAACAAGTGCTCCCTGCCAAGGATTCACTTCCCTCTTTGTGAAGGTAGAAATCAATTAGCAGGAAGCAGAAGGCCCAGAGTACCAGAATCAGGAGAGAAGTTACTCACAGGGACAGTGACCCAGAATGGGGATCGGTTGGAGAGGCAGTGGAAAGGTTCACCCACAATTCAGTCTGGTATCTGTCATTAGAGACGGGAACAACTGGACATCAGGAGGTGACTCATCAATTAGAACACTTTCAAGTCCTGCCTGCTCCTCCCAGTCTGTCTACAGCCCAAGTATGGGGCCTTAGAGTGACAAGAGCGTGCTGTCCACCTGAGGAGATGACGCAGTGGGTCCTTAGAGTGACAGGAGCGTGCTGTCCACCTGGGGAGATGACGCAGTGGGTCCTTAGAGTGACAGGAGAGTGCTGTCCACCTGGGGAGATGACGCAGTGGGTCCTTAGAGAGACGGTGGTGTGCCGTCCACCCGGGGAGATAACACAGTGGGTCCGAAGAAAGACGGGGGTCTGCTGTCCACCTGGGGAGATGACGCAGTGGGTCCTTAGAGTGACGGGGGTGTGCCGTCCACCCGGGGAGATGACGCAGTGGGTCCGAAGAGAGACGGGGGTCTGCTGTCCACCTGGGGAGATGACGCAGTGGGTCCTTATAGATGACGCAGTGGGTCCTTAGAGAGACGGGGGTCTGCTGTCCCCCTGGGGAGATGACGCAGTGGGTCCTTAGAGAGACGGGGGTCTGCTGTCCACCCGGGGAGATGACGCAGTGGATCCTTAGAGAGACGGGGGTCTGCTGTCCCCCTGGGGAGATGACGCAGTGGGTCCTTAGAGAGAGGGGGGCGTGCTGTCCACCTGGGGAGATGACGCAGTGGGTCCTTAGAGAGACGGGGGCGTGCTGTCCACCCGGGGAGATGACGCAGTGGGTCCTTAGAGATGACGCAGTGGGTCCTTAGAGATGACGCAGTGGGTCCTTAGAGAGACGGGGGTGTGCTGTCCACCTGGGGAGATGACGCAGTGGGTCCTTATAGATGACGCAGTGGGTCCTTATAGATGACGCAGTGGGTCCTTAGATGGGGGTGTGCTGTCCACCTGGGGAGATGACGCAGTGGGTCCTTAGAGATGACGCAGTGGGTCCTTAGAGATGACGCAGTGGGTCCTTAGAGAGACGGGGGTGTGCTGTCCACCTGGGAAGATGACGCAGTGGGTCCTTAGAGATGACGCAGTGGGTCCTTAGAGAGACGGGGGTCTGCTGTCCACCTGGGGAGATGACGCAGTGGGTCCTTAGAGATGACGCAGTGGGTCCTTAGAGAGACGGGGGTGTGCTGTCCACCTGGGGAGATGACGCAGTGGGTCCTTAGAGATGACGCAGTGGGTCCTTAGAGATGACGCAGTGGGTCCTTAGAGAGACGGGAGTGTGCTGTCCACCTGGGGAGATGACGCAGTGGGTCCTTAGAGAGACGGGGGTGTGCCGTCCACCCGGGGAGATGACACAGTGGGTCTGAAGAGAGACGGGGGTGTGCTGTCCACCTGGGGAGATGACGCAGTGGGTCCTTAGAGATGACGCAGTGGGTCCTTAGAGAGACGGGGGTGTGCTGTCCACCTGGGGAGATGACGCAGTGGGTCCTTAGAGATGACGCAGTGGGTCCTTAGACCGGGGTGTGCTGTCCACCTGGGGAGATGACGCAGTGGGTCCTTAGAGAGACGGGGGTGTGCTGTCCACCTGGGGAGATGACGAAGTGGGTCCTTATAGATGACGCAGTGGGTCCTTAGAGATGACGCAGTGGGTCCTTAGATGGGGGTGTGCTGTCCACCTGGGGAGATGACGCAGTGGGTCCTTAGAGATGACGCAGTGGGTCCTTAGAGATGACGCAGTGGGTACTTAGAGAGACGGGGGTGTGCTGTCCACCTGGGGAGATGACGCAGTGGGTCCTTAGAGATGACGCAGTGGGTCCTTAGAGAGACGGGGGTGTGCCGTCCACCCGGGGAGATGACACAGTGGGTCCTTAGAGAGACGGGGGTCTGCTGTCCACCCAGGGAGATGACGCAGTGGATCCTTAGAGAGACGGGGGCGTGCCTTCCACCCGGGGAGATGACGCAGTGGGTCCTTAGAGAGACGGGGGCGTGTCGTCCACCCGGGGAGATGACGCAGTGGGTCCTTAGAGAGACGGGGGTCTGTTGTCCACCCGGGGAGATGACGCAGTGGGTCCTAAGAGAGACGGGGGTGTGCTGTCCACCCGGGGAGATGACGCAGTGGGTCCTTAGAGAGACGGGGGTGTGCTGTCCACCCGGGGAGATGACGCAGTGGGTCCTTAGAGAGACGGGGGTCTGCTGTCCCCCTGGGGAGATGACGCAGTGGGTTCTTAGAGAGACGGGGGTGTGCTGTCCACCCGGGGAGATGACGCAGTAGGTCCTTAGAGTGACGGGGGTCTGCTGTCCACCTGGGGAGATGACACAAGCTTCCTGTCTGAGTGCTGGCTAAGGGTTCCACAACCTGCCATTTTGAGAAGTGTGTGCGCGCCTGTGTATTTGTGTTAGTCACTCAGTCACGTCTGACTCTTCGCAACCCCATCAAGCCATGAAGCTTGCCAGGCCCCTCTGTCCATGGAATTCTCCAGGCAAGAACACTGGAGAGGGTTGCCATTTCCTTTTCCAGGGGATCTTCCCCACCCAGAGATCGAACCAGGGTCTCCTGCATTGCAGGTGAATTCTTTACTGCCTGAGTACAATGTTGACAGTTAATGAAAACAGTCAGATACATTCCAATTAAATAATCTGGGAACCAACCTAAATGTGAGGTGGCTTAGATATACTTCCTTCCTCCAGAGGGCAAATGTTGTTTAGTTGTTGAAACACCATATGATTTTTTAAATTAGACAAACGCACCTCTATGAATTGTTAGATATACGACTCTCAGTTACTTAACTTTACTGAGCCTCAGTTTCTCTATAAATAATAAATAAATATAAATAAAACTATAAATAATGATTCTTACCTCACAAATCTGCTAGAAAGAAATCAGACGACATACATAAACTGCCTGAGAGAGAGCATGGCAACTTACAGTTCATCAGTCAACATTAGAACCTGTTCCATCTCCCCGTCTTTGTCATGAAGGAACATCCATGAGAGTCTGTTCTGTTTTTCAATGCAAAGTCCTACAGTCTCCTAAGAGCATAACTAACATTAACTGAGGGATTACTGTGCTGGGAACCATAGTAAGTTTTCCAAAGTATTATCTAATTTTAGTAACAAGTCTATTAGGTAGGTACTTTTATCATCATCTCTTTTTTACAAATGAGGACACTGTAAACTGGTTTTCCTTGTCTTCTCACGTATGTAGTAAAGAACAAGGAGGGAGTCAAACTAGGTAATTGGGATCCAAAACTCACATTCTTAACAATACACCATCCATTTTCCACTACAGACATTTAATCAAAAATTTAAAAATCTAAGGGAAAAAACAGAATTAAGAAAATAGTCTTTTCTGTACATCTGTGTCTCTTTTCTGTTATACTCTGTGGGAGAAGGCGAGGGTGGGATGTTTCAAGAGAACAGCATCGAAACATGTATATTATCTAGGGTGAAACAGATCACCAGCCCAGGTTGGATGAATGGGACAAGTGCTCGGGCCTGGTGCACTGCAAGACCCAGAGGGATCCGGTGGAGAGGGAGGTCGGAGGGGGGATCGGGATGGGGAATACATGTAAATCCATGGCTGATTCATGTCAATGTATGACAAAAACCACTACAATATTGTAAAGTAATTAGCCTCCAACTAATAAAAATAAATGAAAATAAAATAGAAAATAGTCTTGTCTTTGCAATGTGTTTAAATGTTGGTACTACTGGCATAGGATCATCTCTTCTATTTTATATTTAGGGCAAAAGTTCAATGTTCAGTGAAATAAATTAAAACACCTTGTCACTGTTATTCCATTTAGTTGTTTCAAAAAGTAAAATAACTAGTAATGGTATTTTGTAAAAATTAAGCTTTAAAGTTAACTACTACATGACTAAGGAAAGCTCCCTTAATCTTTCTGGGAAAAAAGTTTCTCTCTTTTGCCTCACTCCAAGGGAACAATGATAAAAGAACACTTCTTTCTCAATGGATACCTAAAACACAATCACAATCCTGGTTACATGCAAGAATCATACGAAAAGCTTTTCAAAAATACAGGTTCTTTGGATCTGATGGCTCAGAACCTCTAGAGGATGATACCCTAAAAAGTCTGAAGCATATCAAAACTGATTACCAGTGAATAGATTCCAGAAGGGGAGTTTTCCTGGCTCTAAGCACTCCAAAAGAGAAAGACAGAGAATGGAGGTAATCTGGGAATTGGGGAAAGTGCAGAGATATGTCTGTCTACACTTCTTGCCTTAAATAGATCCTGCCAGACCCTTGATGAGAGGCCAGGAAGTGTTGCCCAGTGAGCCTCTATGGTTCTAAATACAGTCGAGCATGTCCAGTGGCACTGACCCTTTAAAAGTAGTAAGCGGTCTCTGGAGGCCACTGTCTGCTTGCGGTCCGTGCTTGGGTTTCCCAGGTGGTGCTAGTGGTAAAGAACCCACCTGCCACGTTGGTTTGGCTTTAAGATGACAGGCCTTAACAAGGTCAGAAAACACTAAGAAGACCTTTCCTGCTGGCCTCCACCTACCTTTTCAGACTTACTGCACCTTCTTATACCTCTTGTTCGTGTCTCCAACCCAGTAAACTCTTTCATGTCTCTGAAATTTCATAGATTCAAGTTCCACCCTTTGGCATGAAATATAAAACACCCACTCCCCAAACACTGTTTTCTTCCTCTTCTTTTTTCCTTTCTCATTCTCCCTGTCTCTCCTCCCTCCTGTCTCCATCCCCCTTTCTCTTTCTTCCTCCCCCGCCTCACCAATTGTCTAATTCCAAATTATCTTTAAAAGTTCATTTCAAATGAGTCCTTCAAAGAAGCCTTCCTTGCCTGCCCTCCCCACAAGGTCAGGAGTCCGGTCTCAGTGGTAATTGATCATCTCACTCTCTAACTTTTCTTTGTAGTACCTACCAGAGTCTGGCATTAAGACTTACTGGTGACACTGTTTAATTTCTGTCTCCTCCACTTAAATCGAGAGTTGAGTTAGAATCCCTTTTGCTCCCTCTGCCCAGACCTAACCAAATGCCTTTCCTTTAGTGCAGGTTCAAACGCCGTTGAACAAAGGAAGTGAAAGACAGACTACTTTGGATGATCCTTTTCCCCTACATCCATGGCAGAAAGTCATCTCACTGATTTATTCAATAAAATGTTTTGACTTCTTCCCATGTGTCAATGCCTGTGAGAATTAAATGATAAATCAAAAATAGACTCGTTCCTTGAAGTCCTTAAGAGTCTGCATGCATCCTCAGCTGCTTCAGTCACATCTGACTCTTTGTGACCCTATGGACTGTAGCCTGCCAGGGTCCTATTGTCCATGGGACTCTCCAGACAAGAATACTGGAGTGGGTTGCCATGCCCTTCTCCAGGGGAATCGTCCCAACCCAGGAACTGAACCCATATCTCCCGTGTCTTCTGCAGGTGGATTCTTTACCCACTTTGCCACCTTGGAAGCCTCTGTAAGAGTCTAGTGGGGAATATAAAATATGCATTCAGGTAACTATCATAAGAACCTACAAGAGAAACCACAAAATATGGTCAGATTTCAGTTCTCCACCATTGTCAAAGAAAAGAGACCGTCCCCAGGAGAAGAGGTTAGGGGCCTTGCTGCCCAGAAGCTGTGTGACCCCTGGGTCGGTTGGAGCTGATCCTTCATTATTACTATACCGGGCCTCTTGGCCTCACAGTTACCCAAACTAACTGAGTGGCAGCCTCCTCAACTGTACAATAGTCAATTTTCTAGTGCCAAGAGAATATCGTCTTTACATAAAATACTTTTAGCAGAAGACTATAGGTTCCATAACACTGAAGAAGACACACAGAAGGCACATCCGCACATGAAAAGATGCTCAGCATCATTAACTATTAGGGAAATGCAGAATAAATCCACAATGAGATGGCACGACACAGCTATCAGAATGCCTAAAACACCAAACACGTGGGGAAACTGAATCACTCATACAGTGCTGGGGAGAACACAAAATGGTACAGCCACTCTGGAAAACAATTTGGCATTTTCTTTAAAAACAAAAGATACCATTGCTGTTGTTTGCTAAGTCGGTCCAACTCTGTGTCCTCGTAGACTGTAGACCACCAGGCTCCTCTGTCCTTGGGATTCTCCAGGGAAGAACAGTGGAGTGGGTTGCCTTGTCCTTCTCCAGAGGATCTTGCTCACCCAAGAATCAATCCCTCATCTCCTGCATTTGCAGACAGATTCTTTACCCCTGTGTCATCAGGGAAGACCTACAACTACATTACAATCGGGCATTTACACTCCTAGGCCTTTAACCTAGAGAAATGGATACTTACACTGACACCAAAAAAAGTGTACACAAATGTTTGCTGCAGCTTTATTTGTAGCAGCCCCAAACTGAAGACAGCACAGGTGTTCCACAACATGGTTAAACAAACTGTGATACATCATTCTCACGGACTGCTACTAAGAGTTACAAAGAAATGAACTATTAATACCTCTAAAAGTCTAGATGAATCTCCAATTACGCTGAGCAGGGAGCAAAACTGGAGCAAATCCCAAAATGTTACATCCTCTATGATCCCATCAATATAACCTTTGAAATGCCAATATTAAAGAAGAAAAATTAGTGGTTGCAGGGATTAAAGAGGTGGCAGAAGTGGAGGGGAGTCTGTGGCTATCATTGAGGTGATGGAAATGTGCTGTATCTTGACAGTTTCAATGTTAATATCCTAGTTATATTGTGCTATAGTTTAGAGAGATACTACCATCGCGGGAAACTGGGTAAAAGGTTATAGACTCTGTTATTTCTTTTTTTTTTTTTTTTTTTTTTAAATTATTTTATTAGTTGGAGGCCAATCACTTTACAACATTTCAGTGGGTTTTGACATACATTGACATGAATCAGCCATATAGTTACACGTATTCCCCATCCCGATCCCCCCTCCCACCTCCCTCCCCACCCGACTCCTTAGGGTCCTCCCAGTGCACCAGGCCTGAGCACCTGACTCATGTATCCCACCTGGGCTGGTGGTCTGTTTCACCATAGATAATATACATGCTGTTCTTTCAAAACATCCCACCCTCCCCTTCTCCCACAGAGTTCAAAAGTCTGTTCTGTACTTCTGTGTCTCTTTTTCTGTTTTGCATATAGGGTTATCGCCACCATCTATCTAAATTCCGTATATATGTGTTAGTATACTGTAATGTTCTTTATCTTTCTGGCTTACTTCACTCTGTATAATGGGCTCCAGTTTCATCCATCTCATTAGAACTGATTCAAATGAATTCTTTTTAACGGCTGAGTAATATTCCATGGTGTATAGGTACCACAGCTTCCTTATCCATTCATCTGCTGATGGGCATCTGGGTTGCTTCCATGTCCTGGCTATTATAAACAGTGCTGCGATGAACATTGGGGTGCACGTGTCTCTTTCAGATTTGGATTCTTCAGTGTGTATGCCCAGAAGTGGTATTGCTGGGTCATATGGCAGTTCTATTTCCAGTTTTTTAAGAAATCTCCACACTGTTTTCCATAGTGGCTGTACTAGTTTGCATTCCCACCAACAGTGTAAGAGGGTTCCCTTTTCTCCACACCCTCTCCAGCATTTATTGCTTGTAGACTTTTGGATAGCAGCCATCCTGACTGGCGTGTAATGGTACCTCATTGTGGTTTTGATTTGCATTTCTCTGATGATGAGTGATGTTGAGCATCTTTTCATGTGTTTGTTAGCCATCTGTATGTCTTCTTTGGAGAAATGTCTGTTTAGTTCTTTGGCCCATTTTTTGATTGGGTCGTTTATTTTTCTGGAATTGAGCTTCAGGAGTTGCTTGTATATTTTTGAGATTAATCCTTTGTCTGTTTCCTCATTTGTTATTATTTTCTCCCAATCTGAGGGCTGTCTTTTCACCTTACTTATAGTTTCCTTTGTTGTGCAAAAGCTTTTAAGCTTCATTAGGTCCCATTTGTTTATTTTTGCTTTTATTTCCAATATTCTGGGAGGTGGGTCATAGAAGATCTTGCTGTGATTTATGTCGGAGAGTGTTTTGCCTATGTTCTCCTCTAGGAGTTTTATAGTTTCTGGTCTTACATTTAGATCTTTAATCCATTTTGAGTTTATTTTTGTGTGTGGTGTTAGGAAGTGTTCTAGTTTCATTCTTTTACAAGTGGTTGACCAGTTTTCCCAGCACCACTTGTTAAAGAGATTGTCTTTTTTCCATTGTATATCCTTGCCTCCTTTGTCAAAGATGAGGTGTCCATAGGTTCGTGGATTTATCTCTGGGCTTTCTATTCTGTTCCATTGATCTATATTTCTGTCTTTGTAGACTCTGTTATTTCTTGTAACTACATGTGAATCTGCAGTTATTTCAAAATAAAAATATTAATTAAAAAAAAATCGAAGCATCAGTCGCTCAATTGTGTCTGACTCTTTGTGACTACCTGGAGCCTGTATTCCACCAGGCTCCTCTGTGTGGAGTGGGTTGCCATTCCCTTCTCCAAAAAAATCAAAAGATAGAGTTAAAGTCAGGGGAACAAATAGCTGAACCTTGTCAGCTATGACATGAGCCTCGGAATGGTGACATCATAATGGCCAGTGACCTGGACTACTACTCCTCAGGCTTCATGGGTCTGTTCACAGTACTCTACCAAGTGCTGTAGACATACTCAGCTTTCAGTGCTGAGAATTGGAGAAAAAAGGATTTTCAGGGCAATCAAAAAGCACTTTGAGCTTTTTGGTTATCATTCAAGGTTTCACCACATCAGGTAATCCTTTAATATACTATTTTTTATCATCAAAACAAATTGGTGGTCACATGACAAATTTTATTTTGTTTCTTCTAAGACATATGAACTAATTTTTTACTTCAGCACGGGTTTCATGAAAAGTTACTGGTGTTCCTAAGATTCATACTGCAGAACATGAGTGAGCAGCTTTATATTCTCATGGTGGGGCAGGGTGTAGGGGGAAATTTTCTTGACTTCAAGGCTAGAATTTTCTATAGATCTATGAAAATATCTGCTCTATTTATCAAAGAGTCTTTATGTTCAGTACAATTTAGTTGTTTTGATCAGGCAGTTCTGTTAGACCTTAGTCATAGCTCAATCAAGTAATAACTAGGCACTGCCTAGTATTTATAAACTTTTTTGATGTTTCCAGTATTATTTAGCTGATCTTAGAGAATTTTCCCCAAAATCTGAATATTGATTTAGATATGATTGAAGTCAATTTTCCAGAATCCTTGGTTATCTAAAATTTTAGGCTAACATGAAACCAAATTGTAATTACTTCTTGGCAAAACTCCACATCTTTTTATCTATAATAGGCCACACATTATCCTATTTTGTGTGGTTTTTAACTATTGTCTGTTTTTGACTTCCTATAATCCTCTCTACCTTTGGCCTTCTGGTTCTTCTCTTCCTAACAATTCAAGACCAGCTCTGCTCCTTTCTCTATTTCCCTGCCTCTAAGAGTCCACAGGCCCAAGGGCTTTGTCCTTGAAATTGTTGTCTGTCCACATCAACTCCTCATTTTTCTCGGTAGCTTGCTATAGCTTGCTGATTCCTGGATTTGAGCTGTGAAGCCCTGTTTGGGAGACTGAGGCTTATTTTTAGAGTTGTGTCAACCTTGACATTTAACATAAACCCCATCGTATATCTGACCAGTGACTAGCTGTTCTGCGGTGTTTGATGTTTTTCAGGAGAAGCCCTTCTGTTGAGGTGGACACCAACAGCAAGAATACTTCATCATCCGAGGGAGCTAATGGTACCCTGCTGATCCACAGCCCCGTAGAACTCAAAAGCGGCTAGAGAAGCAGAAGCGGTACCTCTCCTTATTTAGTGATTTGTTGCTTACGTCTAATACCAAATGCGTATATATTACATGCTTTCCTAATCACCATTAAATGGCACCTTTGCTAACCTTTAAGAAAATATGACAGACAGGGTCTCTCTTGTCTGTGGCTTGTAGACAGATGATAAAAAATAAGAAATAAGAGGGGGAAGGAGAGATTGTGACTAACGCCTGTGATACAAGGTAGATATCATGAGCATCATGAAGGGAATCATGAAGAAGACTGGACCATATTAGAAAGGGGTTGTCCGGCAGGACCTCTCAAGAAGGCAGCCTCTAAACTAGACCTGTGCATGGAGAAGCAGTCGCCATTCCCAGCCAAGGCGGCTGAGCCTTCGAGGCTGAGGGAGCAGCAGGCTTGACTGGGTGCAGCTGGGCCCCGTGGGTGAGGGCAGCTCTGGGAGTGCCAGTGTGACTGGAGCCTAAAGTGAGGGGCATGACGTTAGACATAACACTGTAGTCAGGGGTCCAGGCACACAGGGTCTCCACAGGCCACAGTCAGGGGCTAAAATGCGATGCTGAGAAGTGTTTAACTAGGATAGTAACCGTATCTGCATATACTTTTTAGCAAAGCTTTCTGGCTATTGGCAGACGACAGATGTTGGGAGTAAGCAAGAGTGGAAGCAGGGAGACTAGTAGGGAGGCAGCAGTCCTGTGAAAGGTCAAGGACTCCACCCTGGGCCTGGCGCTAAAAACCAAAGATTCAGCCACACAGGTGCAAGAATATATGTTGGAGACAGAACCAGCGGGGTGCACTTTCCACTCAACCCTCAACAGAGATGCGACTAAGACCACAGACTTGGTGGCTTCACAAAAGAAATGTGTTTTCTTATAGTTCTGGAGGCTGGAAATCCAGGATCAGGTACCCGCATGGTGAGGCTCCAGGGAGGGCTCTCCTCCTGCGTTGCAGAGAGGTGTCTTCTCATTGTGTGCTCACAAGGCATCTCCTTGGTGCCAATAAGCCCACCAATCCTACTGGATTTGAGTCTTACCCTTTATGACCTCATTAGCCTTCATGACATCCCCCAAAGCTCTATCTCCAAATAGAGTCATATTTGCACTGAGGGCTTCACTGTGTCAAGGACTTTAGCAGGTGGGGGAGGGGAGGACACAGTTCCCCCACTGCAGTAACTACAGTGCTGAGTACTTGTACAAGACTTCACCACAATTTTTAGAAAAAGACCTAGAAGATCATTCCCACAGTAACATTTAGGTATATTCATGATTGTTATTAAAATACAAATTTTTTTTTCCCCAGAAAGAAACAACTAAAAAGAAATCACCTCCTGTGATAACAAACATATTTCTTCCCTGTCATGCCTCATGCTTAGATGGAATATTGTATCCTGCCTTGAATCAATCTGTTCAAATTAATAATCTGAGTTTAGCACCTAGTTTTGCCACTTAGCCATAAGAAGAGGTGGGAGCACTAAGGTTCCCTATTACCTCAGCTCACTTTCAGACTTCAGCTGAAAACTCACTCATCTTGAGGCTGATGCGGTAGAAATTAACACAAATGGAATAAGTAATTTACTGACTTCTCCCTATGTATTTGATCAGAATAAGTACATTTTAGTTTCTAGGTAATAATAAAAATGGAGAAGGAAATGGCAACCCACTCCAGTGTTATTGCCTGGAGAATCCCATGGACAGAGGAGCCTGGCAGGCTACAGTCCATGGGGTCGCAAGAGTCGGACACGACTGAGCTACTAAAAAGAGAGAGAAGGGGGTAATAATAAGGGGGGGTTTAAACATTTATTTCTTCACAAAGAAATTATATTTCTCCAGTTGTGGGATGTTAATATTCAGTGAAAATTATTTTGAGATTTTTTTGGTCATTTTCTCCCACACTACAAACATTAGAACTTCTGTTCTCAAGAATCAATCTCATGAATTCTTCAACATTATTTTGATATTAATTAGAATGCTAATAAGCTACCTTTCAAATAAAATTATACTTTTACTTTTTATAACAGGATCTACTTTATAAATATTAAGATATGGATACTAGTAGAGGCCTATGAAGAATTAACAAATAGGGAGGGACTATACATAGCCAACACCATTTTTAGACATCACTATCCTCACATTTAGTTGTTACAGAATACAGAAACAGTAAAAAATGAATGTTATTTAGATCAAAAGATGATTACTATTAACTTATCAATGAAACAGCAGATACTTACGCAATATACCACAATCTCTATTTCCAAGCATCTAAGAGAACAGTCTTGTGTTAGAATAGGAGAAGTCTGCCTAGAATCCCATAAGCTCCACAAACCATTGGGGCTTACCCTCCAGTATAAAGGCTGAGATAGAGGAAAGGAAGAAGGGCAACGGTGAACAGAGTTTTGTCAAGAGAATGCACTGGTCATAGCAAACACCCTCTTCCAGCAAAACAAGAAGAGACTCTACACATGGACATCACCAAATGGTCAATACTCAGCTTCATGCCTGAATTTTGCAGTCAGGAGCTCATGATCTGAGCCACAGTCTGCTCCATGTCTTGTTTTTGCTAACTGTACAGAGCTTCTCCATCTTTAGCTGTAAAGAACATAATCAGTCTGATTTCAGTAGAGCACCTAAAGAACTATGGACGAAAGTTCGTAACACTGTATACGAGGCGGTGACGAAAACCATTCTGGAGAAAAACACATGCAAAAGGCAAGGTGGCTGTCTGAGAAAAGGAGAGAAGTGAAAGGCAAGGGAGAAAGGGAAAGATATACCCATCTGAATGCAGAGTTCCAGAGAATAGCAAGGAGAGATAACAAGGCCTTCTTCAATGAACAATGTAAAGCAGCAGAGGAAAACAATAAGATGGGGAAGACTAACAAATCTCTTCAAGAAAATTGGAGATATCAAGGGAACATTTCATGCAAAGATGGGCACAATAAGGGACAGAAATGTTATGGACCTAACAGAAGCTGAAGATATTAAGAAGAGTTGGCAAGAATACACAGAAGAACTATACAAAAAAGGTTTTAAAGACCCAGATAACCACGATGTTGTGGTCACTCACCTAGACCCAGACTTTCTGGAGCATGAAGCTGAGTGGGCCTTAGGAAGCATTACTACAAGCAAAGCTAGTGGTGGTGATGGGATTCCAGGTGAGCTATCTAAAATCTGAAAACAGAATGCTGTTAAAGTGCTGTGTTCAACATGCCAGCAAATCTGGAAAACTCAGCAGTGGCCACGGGACTGGAAAAGGTCAGTTTTCATTCCAATTCCAAAGAAGGGCAATGTCAAAGAATATTCAAGCTACCATACAATTGCTCTCATTTCACATGTTAGTAAGGTTAGACTCACAATTCTTAAAGCTAGGCTTCATCAGTATGTGAACCTAGAACTTCCAAATATACAGTCTCAGTTTAGATAAGACAGAAGAACCAGAGATCAACTTTCCAACATTCGTTGGCTCATAAAGCAAGGGAATTCCAGAAAGACATCTATTTCTGCTTCATTGACTATGCTAGTGGAGTCAATGAAGACTGTGTGGATCACAAAAACTATGGAGAGTTCTTTAAGACATGGGAATACCAGACCACCTTACCTACCTCCTGAGAAACCTGTACACAGGTCAAGAAGAAACAGTTAGAACCAGATATGGAATGACAGATTCAAAATTGGGTAAAGGAGTATGACAAAGCTGTATATTGTCACCCTGCTTATTTAACTTATATGCAGAGCACATCATACAAAATGCCAGACTAGATGAATCATAAGCTGAAATCAAGATTGCCAGGAGAAACAGCAACAACCTCTTGATATGCAGATGATGCCACTCTAATGGCAGATGCAAGCAAAGAGGAACTAAAGAGCCTCATGATGAGAGTGAAAGAAGAGAGTGAAAAAGTTGGCTTAAAACTCAACATTCAAAGAACTAGTATCATGGCATCCGGTCCCATCCCATCGTGGCAAACAGATGAGGGAAAAGTGGAAGTAGTGAGAGATGTGGGCTCCCAAATCACTGCAGACAGTGACTGTAGCCATGAAATTAAAAGACACTTGCTCTTTGGAAGAAAAGATATGACAAACCTAGACAGCATATTAAAAAGCAGAGACATTACTCTGCCAACAAAGATCCATATAGTCAAAGCTTATGGTTTTTCCAGTAGTCATGTATGGATGTGAGAGTTGGACCATAAAGAAGGTGGAACACCAGAGAAATGATGCTTTTGAATTGTGGTGCTGAAGAAGACTCTTGAGAGTCCCACGGACAGCAAAGAGATCAAACCAGTCAATCCAAAAGGAAATCAACCTGGAATATTCATTGGAAGGACTGATGCTGAAGCTGAAGCTCCAATTCTTTGGCCACCTGATGTGAAGAGTAAACTCACTGGAAATGACCCTGATGCAGAGAACGATTGAGGGCAGGAGGAGAAGTGGGCAGCACAGTTAGAGATGGTTATATAGCCTCATTGTCTCAATGGACATGAATCTGAGCAAACTCCTGGAGATAGTGAAGGTCAGGGGAGCCCAGCGTTCTTCAGTCCATGGGGTTGCAAAGAGTTTGACATGACTTAGCAACTGAAAAACAACAACAAAGAGGAAAGGAGAAGGGTGTGGGAATCCGTAGTAAGGGACACACAACAAAAATTTAAAAGGTAGTCTTCTTCCTTCTCATCCTTTGGTCAGTTTACATTAGATTTGTTCTAACTTACGAGAAAATCTCATTAAGTCGTGACTAAGTGTGAAGAAATACAATGAGACCCTAGGAGAATCCACTAGAGTATAAAGTTTTGTTGTTTAAAACATTTCCAAGCTGGCATCTAGCTTTGTTGGTATAATGTCATGAGATTTATCATGTCAGTCTGCAAATTAAAGAACAATTCCATCAGAAAGTCTGGTGGTTCCTGGAGAAGTGTTGAGGCTGAGGATAGGAAAGAGGAGAGGGTACCTCAGGGAAGTTGAGGTCAACACACATGGAGGCCAAGTGGGTAGGAGCACAGGCTCATGAGTTAGGTTGTCTGAGTTCAAACCCTGCTTCTGTTGCTTTGGGCAATTTACTGAACCTCTATGTGAGTTTCCTCACCTGTAAAATGGAGCTACTAAAGACTACCTGGTGTAGTTGACAATTAAGTGAAAAAAAAATGTTTATAAAATACTTAGAACAGTGCTCACTGTATGGTAAGTATTCATTGTTACTGGAGAATGGAAACCATGCTCTGGGCCTTTGGATAACTCCTTGGTTTGGTTTCAAGGGAATGAATAATCTTGGCACTTCATTTCACTAAGAAGAGAATTATTGAAATGCCTTTTCCCAGGTCAGTGGATATGGAAGTTTCCACACAGTACCTTGGGTGTCAATACACTTAGACATTTACATCAGAAAAAATAAAATCTATAAAATCCAGCAGATAGGCATCTATCTTCCCCATTAAGTGAAAGTCATGTCCAACTGTTTGTGACCCCATGGAGTATACATTCCACGGAATTCTCCAGGCCAGAATACTGGAGGGTAGCCTTTCCCTTCTCCAGGCGATCTTCCCAACCCAGGAATCGAACGGAGTGTCCTGTGTTGCAGGCAGATTCTTTACCACCTATCAGGAAAGCCCTCTTTCCCATTGGGCATAAACTTTTAATTTGAAAATACTTTTAGAGTTACTATATAGAAAAATAATTTTATCTGATAATTATGTTTCATTAAATCTTCAAATACACAGGCATAGGGTAAAAATGTTGAAATTGAATGCAGAAAAAACCTACCTTGTATCACAAAGCAGGTCTCCATCACATTTATATTCATAGTGCCCACTGAATCAAGGTTATCCTTCAAGCAGACTTCTTGCAAAATTATTTTCATTTCATAAATCCCATTGAAGAGTTGGAGCTTTAACTGTTCCCTGAACCAGAGGAATCAAAGGCATTTCTGCACATGAAGTATTTCAGATCTCATTCTACATTTAGTGTGTCTACATGTGGTTCTGAATTGTAGAAAGCTCCAGAACTGTGTGCCCAAGTTACCTAGGCATCTTTCATAGGGGTTGTAGCTATCTAAATCTCAGGCCCGCCAAGAGTAAAATTTGTGAATTAACCAAGAGATACGGTGGTTTCCATGCTAGAAGTCAACAGAGAATCAACAGAAACTGTCAGAGAGCAATTTCACTGGTGACCTTCTGACTCCTCAGAGGTAAATGGGAAAGATGTCTATCATCTACACAGAAGACATCCTGGCCACTGGTCTGAAGTTGACTGACTGACTGACTGACTGAGTTTTAAGTTGGGGTTCAGTTTGTCTGCTAACAATTTTTCAGTTTTTAGCTATAAGGGGAAATGTTATGAACAAAATTTTAAGAAAGGAAATTTAAAATAACCTATGCTAGATAATAAAAAATTTTTTTTAAAAAATTAAAGTATTTTAAATCTCTCTAATCTAGCTTTTTTTTTTTTTTTTTTGGTCTCTGTTAAGGAAAAAGTTCTGTAACTTTTTATAAACCATATATCATGCATGCATTTTGGTTCAGCCTCTCAATACTTTTTGACATATGCAAGGCATGAATGAATAATTATAATAATTACAAAAATATTTATATATTTTGTACATTTATATTATTATAATTATAAAATGCTAAATATTTACATTTATATAAGATTTATTTTTTAATATAATATATAATAGCAAATATGAGACTGATAAGTGAGTTAATGGTTCTCTTAAAAAGCTCTAAAATAAAAAGGATGGTCTATACTTATTACTTAACATTCAGAAAATGTCTATTCCTATGATTAAGGAAGTATTTTCAGGGACTTCCTGGACCAGCCTCCGCTCAACACGCACTTTTGAAAAGGTCTATCAAATGCCTAGCCATGCTGTCCACAGAGAGAAACAGAGATGAAGGAGGCATGCTTGGCCCTCCAGGAATAAGCAGCACCATCTTAGCATGAACACAGCTGCTCCTATCACGTTTAAGAAACAAACTAACAGAGGCGTTATTTGCTTTTTTCCAGGTATGAAAAGAACTTTAAGATAAAAGATAAAATACCCCTGAGCACCATGTGGACTGCCAACAGTATAGACAAGGCTGGTGAAGTCAGCGTCAGTGCCAGGAGGCCCTTTGTCCAGGGCGGGCCCACCGTGAACTCTGTGGCCACCTGCAGGTGAGACCTACAGCTTGGTGTCCTGTATCTACGTGGGTTAAAAAGAACATTTTAATATGATTGTACATTGAGCCAGTGACTCACTTCTTGACTGACCATAATGACACATAGGGGTGTCCTTGGTAGAGAATCTGCCTGCAATGTAGGAGACTTGCAGGAGACGCTGATTCAATTCCTGGGTCAGGAAGATCCCCTGGAGGTGGAAATGGCAACCCACACCAGTATTCTGCCTAGGAAATCCCGCGGACAGAGGAGCCTGGCGGGCTACGGTCCACGCGGTTGCAAAAAGTCAGACACGACTGAGTGACTTAAACAACAACAGATGACACATATGCCTTGTACTTCTCCCCCCAAAACGGTTTTTATGTGCAAATGCACGCATATGGATAGTAAACAGTGGAAACGAGTGGAGTAATTTCCTTTGGTTTTGATCAGTGGCTTTTCAGATGGGCTATCTGAGCTACTTGGGAAGCCAGGTCCTCATGTGTTCATGGTATCCTTGTATGAGGAAGGAGGATCATGAGAGCAAGACTCTAGGACCCCTCACCAATATCCTGCCCTCAATCCTGATTATCTTTCTTGAAAAAGTACAATTATATTTGAAAAACTGACTTTATACTCCCAAATTAATTCCCTTTAAAATGGGATTTAATTATTCACATAACATTGATTGTGTCACAAAATACTAGGTTGCCTGAATTGCTGTGTACATATAATCTTATTTGGTGTGCATAGAAGGGTGACAATAAAAACAAAGGTATGATTCCATGGAGTACATAGAGGTCAGTTTTCCAATAACATTCTTAGACTGGAGTGAGGATGGGGAATGTGAATGTCCCAAGTTGACAGTCCCCAGATCGCAAGTGTCATGAAACATTTACAACTGCCATTTGGAACAACCATGCCCCAAATCTCAGTCTTTTACGCACACTGGGCATTCATCACACGCACTTGACACCCTTTCTTGTTCTCCTCACCCTTTCTTGTTCTCCTCACCGATTCCACCGAAATCTCTTGTATCATCACAGAGGTAAGACAACTAAAATGTTGCCAAGTGGTAAATTTACTAAATTCTAGAATGCAGCTGTTGACTTAATGAAAACTTTGAAAGCTTTTGGGGAAGAAATGTGTATTTGTATCATTCTCTACATGTCTCCTTTCCATGACTTATTTCTCTAAAGATCCAGTTCCTATTGCTTAAACATCTTTTCCATGTTGTAAGTGAAAGGAAGCAGTTTCATTTGGGAATGTGCAGTTTCTGATAAGGGAGTGTCCAAGAAACTTTTTTCCTAGTGAGTCTAGAAAGGCAGAACTCAGGTTTACACATGTTATTAGGTTTAAAAGCTGTGTATCTGAGATAAGACAGTTCCATCCAAATGCCAGTTCCTAAGTATGATTTAATCTGAATAATAATGTTCTTTTTTTTTTTTTTTAAACGTAGTCAATTTTATTCTCCTTAAACCACAAAATAGAGTCTTTGGTTGTACAAACATCACTAGTTACAGTCTCGCCAGGAGGTCCCGGCTGGGGAGGGGGCAGTTAGTCAGTGGCCAGAACTCCTCAGGGGACCTCTTTAAAATGCTACCGGCCAGGTTAAAAGACTCGGGGCGAGGGTGGTGTTGGCGCTGGTAGGGCCCCCACCCCAAGTCGGGGGAGGCACCCCGCCCCTCTAGGAGGGTACTGGGCCCAGGCCCCGGCGCCCTGGCCGCACGGTCCGGCGGCTGCTGCACAAGGCCACCTCCTCGGGACCCGCGGAGCCTGGAGAGGGCCTGCCCAGGAGCACCATGGCCACCTCTCCATCCTCCTCTGGCAGACCTGCAGGCGGGGGCAGGGAGCGAGTGAGCCGATGGGCCTGGCACCCTGGAGCACAGCGGGGGGGAGGGGGGACGGGGGGGCCGCGGGCCTGCCAACTCACCAGGGCTTGGAGGTGGTTCCAAGGACCTCAGCTCCTCAGTGAAATCTGGGGACAATCGTCCTGGGGAGGTGCCGGTCTGAGGGCCGAGGTCTGGAGAGACAAGAAGGGGGCGTCAGGCGAGGTCTGCACCGCAGGCTGGGCCCCCGCCTCCCGCCCAACGCACAGACCTTCCAAGGGGGTGGGTAATAATGTTCTTTATATCTGAATAGCACTTCCACCTACAAGAACACTCAGGTATAGTTAATCCTTTTCCTGTTCTGGAAACTGAGGCTCGGAGTGGTTTAGTGACTTGCCCATGATTACACAGCTTGCATCACACTTGCAGTTAAGTGTTTAGATTTCAAACCATCTTCTTGTCAAGTTTAACATCTACTTCTCATCACTGTAATATGGTTTAAAAAAGAGAGACTCCATATCAAGAGCCTAATTATGAAGAAGGTACAACTTACACATGCATACACATTAGTTAACAACTGGCTGCTGCTATTTTTTTAATCTGGAGTAGCACTTAATATGTTAGTACCAGTCTTAATATGTTAGTGTACGTATTTTATGTAATTTTTCTTCCATTTTCTAATATCGTAGTTCTTCTGAACAAAAGGAAAAATGGCAGTCCTTCCTTCAAAGGTATTTTGACAACAGTATACATATTTTAAATCTTTAATTCATGATAGAAGAATGCAAATCTCTTCAAGGCAGGGCCCCCAAACTTTTTCCTTCTCCTTGGTAGGAATTGTTAAGACTCCCCTCAAATGACTTCTTGTTTAGATTTATCCTGACTGCTACTGCAAAGAATGTTCTCTCATATACATGTATGTTCTGCTTAGTTTTAAGGAAGTTCTCTGTGTCACTGTCATCTTTCCCTTCTCGCCATCCTAATGGTTGGAACTAACATTATTCTCAAAACATATGCTAAATTTCCATAAGTGCAGATTACTTATTCTAATGAAAGAGTCTCAAAGCACATGCTGCTTCCTGTCCTTGAACCCAGGAAGGCCCCGGGTCCTCCAATCTACGCAGGAAAACTTTGAGGATTGGATCTACTGCCCAAATCTCACATGACAAAGGCGACCTGTTACTTTCTGGGTCATATCTTATTTTCCTGAAAATATTTTTGCATATCTTCTTCCAATCACTAATTTGATTTTACTCAGTTTATCTCTCCACACTTTTAAGAATAATGACAAGGGCTTCCCTGACAGCTCAGTGGTAAAGAATCTGCTTGCCAATGCAGGAGACACAGGTTTGATCCCTGATACAGGAGGATGCCCCATGCCATGGAGCAGCTAAGCCTGTGCACCACAGTCAACTGAACCTATGCTCCAGAGCCCAGGAACCGAACCGCAGCTGCTGAAGCCCGCGTGCCCACAACAAGAGAAGCCACTGCAAGGAGACGCTCGTGAACTGCAGCTAGGGCATGGCCCCCACTGGCTACAACTAGAGATGGGCCTCCACAGCAACAAAGACCCAGCACAGCCAAAAATTTAAACATTAAAATAAAGCAAAATAAAAAATAGATATTAAAAAAAGAATAATAACAAATAAGGGACTTCTCTGGGGGTCCAGTGCAGGCACCTGGGTTCAATACCTGGTCAGGGAACTAGACAGATCCCACAACTAGGAGTCTGCATGCCACAAGTAAAGATCCTGTTTGCCACAACTGAGACCCAGTGCAGGCAAATTAAATAAAATTTTTAAGAAAATAATAACAGCATTTAAAATATTAGCAACATGGATTGATTTGAAAATAAGCTAATAGATAAAGCTAATTCGTCTACCCTACTCTGAGTTATTATTGAATTTTATTAGGTACATCAATCTAGCCGAAGAGAAGGATCAGCCAAAAAGCGTTCCCCTCAAAATCTTCACTGAGGACATCAAAAACGGTGCCTGTGTAAGTATTTTTAAGATCAAAAATTAAATTCCAAGTTCTCAACTTAGCAAAATGAAACTGATAGAGATATACAGAAGAGATAGAGAGATGGGGTGGGTAGGAGGGAGAACAAAAGAGAGAAGAAAGAGAGGGAAAGTAATTTAGAAAGTACTGTAACATATTTTCCCGTAAAAAGATGAGTGTCTGTGCATATATAAAAAGCGAATCCTAGACAATATGATGCAAGAGGGATCCACAATAGTTACAGTACTCAAGCACAGGAAAAAAAATATTGCCTGTTAAGTGTCCATAATATTTCTCTGGATCTTTTAATAACAATTATAGTGGATCACTGTAATAAAATGATTTTCACAAGCAGCTATTTCCTATTGGAAATAAACTTTTTTATTTTTTAATGGCTGCTATTTGCATACATTGTGGTTTGGATTGTTTCCACTGTTTTTTTTTCCCCCCTGTGGTGTTTTTATTTGAAATAATTGTAAACTTACAGAAAAGTTACAAAAATAGTACAAAAAACACACCATATACCATTTACCTGGATTCACCTATTTATGAACATTTTGTTCATTTGTTTGATCATTTATTGGTCTCCTCTCTTTTTCTGTCTCTATATATATTTGTGTGTGTGTGTGTGTGTGTGTGTGTAGCTATTTTTGAGGGTCATATGTACACCATGCCCTTTCTCCTTAAATAATTAGATATGTCCTAAGAATAAGGATGTTCTCTCATATAACCATCACACAGCTATGACCTTTAGTAAATTACCATACGTGTGATACTTTAATCAACCATTTACTTTTCCATTTTGTCAGCTGATCTCAATAATGCCCCTTTCCAGCACAGGATTAAGAGGAAGGTAATGCTAAATGCAGAAGACTTTTGAAAGGTTTTTCATTCTGAGGAATGTCCGGATAGAACTGAGCCAAAAGGGATGATACTTTCAAAGGATCAGCATATCTCTACCTTATTTTGCTTATGCTACCTGGTGGGGGAGGGGGGATCATACCATTAGCCCCAGTTTTTTGCATGTAATTTGATTTCTGAAAGTGTAGTGCAGTAGCCTAGACATTTGTGATGAAAAGATATTCTGGATATTTTTTTTATGATACTTTGTTCTACTGTAGTTTACAGTAACTCTAGATGACATAAAACAGTATTTGAAGGTAGAAAAAGGAAATCATTTAAGACAGTTATTTCCTGGCCAAGAGCAAAGCCAGGCAAAATCCCCATCTGTTCCTGAGCACCAGGTAAATGCAATGCCGGCAAGAACTGCAACTAGAGGGTTCTCCGGCTGCAAAGCACAGTTTCATCTCCACCTACATTAATTTGTGACAATGGGCAATATTCAGAATTTTTCACCTAGAAATTTTGAAAAATCAACTTTATTTATGTACAACTTACACAAAATAAACATTTCTAATGTTCTTCATTCCTGAAGATTCAAGTTTTCTTCTAGTACTTCATTTCATCCTGGAGAACTTTCCTTAACTTTTCTTATACATATCTGGTACCAACAGATTTTCTTAGTTTCTTTCACCTGAAATGTCCTTATTTCACCTTCACTCTTCAAGGGTATTTTTGCTGGATATAGAATTTTGTTTGCAAATGTTTTTCTTTCAACACTGTAAAGATGTTTCACTTTCAGTCTCTATGTTTTCTGATGAGTACTCTATGCTCATTCAAACATCAACCGTCTGTATGTGACTTGTCATTTTTCTTCAGCTGCTCTCAAGATCTTCTCTTTATTTTTGGTTTTTAGCTGTGTGGCTATGAAGTGTCAAAGCATGGTTTTCTTTTAATCTACCTGTTTGGTATTTTCTGAACTTCTTGAATTTATACATTTATGTCTTTCACCAAGTTTGAGAAATTTTAGTCATTATTATCTTGTATTAATTTTCTATAACTTGTCTTCCTATTTTTATGGAGAATTTTTTAATGTGTTGTGTGGCCAAGAGCTATAATAATCACCCTGTTCACTGACAGAGTTTAGAATGGAACTTAAATTTTTAAAATTTTCAATCTCATTTCCTAGATTAATTAGTTTTATTTAATTGATTCATTAGATTTCAATCATGAAAATCTTAGTAATCATGACACCTGAAAGAAAGAAAGTAATCACTGAATAGTAGTTTTGTTTTTAAAAACATCTTTAATAACCAGTTCTCATTCTAATTTTACAAAACTGACTATGTAATGGCAAATAAATCCATATTATAACAGCACAACTCAGGAACACCGAGATGGTACTTTTTTTTAAACTATTTTTCCTCCATTATGGAAACAGCCTTAAGGTGCTGAGGGTCAGCCTATGTACCCATGTGGAATTCTCAGTCTTTCTATTTCTTGTTAGGTTATTATATTTTGTGTGCCTCAAATCCTTTAGCAGAAATATTTGTTTTACTGGAATGCTTTCTACTAGCTTCATGTTATATAAAGGAATGGA
Organism: Muntiacus reevesi; assembly: GCF_963930625.1. Taxonomy (NCBI): domain Eukaryota; kingdom Metazoa; phylum Chordata; class Mammalia; order Artiodactyla; family Cervidae; genus Muntiacus; species Muntiacus reevesi. Next base: position 5,992,489 of record NC_089264.1, read on the forward strand.
AATAGATTATAATTAGGGGCTTATATTCTATATACAAGCATTTTACTTTGTTATTACCTGAATTATAAGCTTTGCCTTTAGAATATAGATAATAATTTAACAATAATTATTTTGTTTAAAAATGTTTAATTTACAGCAGCTTTTCTTGCTTCTTTTTTGCAGTCTGTTACTGTAACAGTGACAAATTCAGACACAGTGAATGATGTTATCAACATGTCACTTTCAAAGCTGGGAATAACTGTAAGTTACCAGCAAGTTATTTTTAGTTAAAAAACCAACTTTGATTTTTGAGATTTGTATGTGTGTGTGTGTGTCTGTGTTTGTGTATAATGTATCTATCATCATAAGATAGCTGATTATTTCAGATAAGTAAGTCATATTTTGTCTCATTAAATGTAGAAACTGAAGGCAGCCAAACTATATTAATAACCTATGTGTGTGTTGGTCACTTAGTCGTGTCCAACTCTTTGAGAGCTCATGGACTGTAGCCCACCAGGCTCCTCTGTCTATTGAATTTTCCAGGCAAGAATACTGGAGTGGGCTGCCATTCCCTTCTTTGAGGATCTTCCCAACCAGGGATCAAACCTGGGTCTACCACATTGTAGGTGGATTCTTTACTTTCCAAACCACCAAGGAAGCCCCTTAATAATCTATACAGATGTATTATCTGTGTATTTCCATTTTAAATTTTGTGTGAACTGAAGTCATAGCATAATGAAATCAGGCTATAATTTTACAGTTTTAATGAAAACATGCATTTTTATTATATATATTATATGCCTAGACAAGAAAGTATTTATGACTCTAAATATTTCCTCCTCTATTGGATTATTCTTTTTGTATCTTCTTTCCTGATTCTTCCTGTCCCATCTCCATTTACCCCAATTGCACCTGAGGACTCAGTCTCAGTATGAGAAAATCCTAATGATATGTTTTGTTGTAAATTTGATATAAAGACCACCTGACAAGAAGCTACATCCCCTTGATGCAGGTCCCAGAATGCAACGGCTAAAGCCTCTTGTGAACTGATGAAGAGGACAAGTTCTGAATAAGACCATGGGTCTGGGGGCGTTTGTGTACACATCTCTTTCATCTCATTGTGTTTTCAAGTGTCTGTTCCTTTATTTTTTGATAGGACTGTTATGGCTTGTTAAAAATTTTTTAGTGGAAGAGATGGCTATGTTTGAGGATGAGGGTTCAGAAGTGAAAAGAGGAGGAGTGGAACATGCAGATGAACAGAACTGAAGAAAGCACTTGTAGAGCATAGATCCTAATATAAAATTATATATATATATATATCAATCTACATATCAATGTGTAAAATGTACATATAAATATAATTATGAATACATGTTTACACATAAATGTGAAAATGTCTTGCTATTATGATATGACATAATTACAATATTTGTATTTATGTTTCTCAATGGTATAATAAAGCCCCTTAAAACCTCAAGGCATCCAGAATTTGGTATAAGACATCAAGATTTCTGTAAAAATATAATTTAGTAATACATTTTAAATAAAATTGAATTCATATGCATTAAGTACATCACCGCTCTGCACTGACTTCTAATCTATATGATATATATGCCCTGAATGAGAATTAAATCTTAGAAGAAAGTGGCTTTAGGGATAAGGCTGGTGAGACTAACTAATATTAGAACTCATTTTATTTCATTTTTGTAACTTTCCTTTGCTTAATCAAAGGAAATCAAAGTGATCCATCTCACTAGAAAAAATTTCTATTTCAGTGAATAACTAGGGTCATTTGCCTATATACATATGCCTGATTTAAGGGATTCCATCATAGTTTTTCCAATTTTTACCTTAAAAGAAAAGATTTTTATCTGCTCTCTCATTTCTTATTTGCAATACAATTTTGAGCCCATTTAGTTATATGTGTGTGTTTGTGTGTGTGACTGCTTCCATACCTGGGACTTTGCTTCCTTCATGGCAAGGCTGTGACTTTTAATCAGGAGTCAAAGGTAAGCATAGTATCTATTACCTGTCACCAACAACTCTATTTCAAACATTTTTTGCTTTATCCTCTCCTGGAGGGCTCTTCAATTTAGCAGTCTTTATAATTTAAACTTGTTTCGAATGGGATATTCAGTATTCTTAGGCAGTGGTTCTGCTGGAAGAAACTGCTTTCTGCCTCTGACTCGCTCTTCAGGCTAGAGTCCTTGTCCCTTCTCTGCCGCGAGTGGTGCTTGCCTGCATCACAGCCAGTAGGCTGCCTCTACCGAAGGCCTCTTGGGCATCTGTCTCATTTTGCTAATGGTTGCTGAGCTAATGCCTCCTTTCAAGTTTTACTTTGTTCAGGAATAGTCATGGCAGAGTTATGTGGCTTTCTGGGCAACATGTTTGACTGGGCAGGGGCATTTTAAGGCAAAAGCCAGCATTCTCCAAGGAGTCTCGAAACAGCAGAAAGCAGGATTCTTGAGATTAGACTTCTCTTCCATGGTGAAGAGAAGTTTTTTTAAATTATTTTTATTTATAATTTATAAATTTTATTTATATATTTATTTATAATTTTATTTAAAATTACCATGATTTTTTATACTATGAACCACCCACAAAGTGAGAAGCTAACTGACTGTACTGTGGTTCCACAGATCCTCACCCTTTATCAAAAAGGACAAGAATCTCAAATGGTCCACTGGAGGCTCTGAGAGAGGGACAGGGGTTACTGGAATCTGCATTGTTAACTCAAAAATTTTTGCCACTCCCACGGACCAAACAGCATTTATACTGGCCCTAATTCTCCTTTTGAAAGTATAGAAATGCTAAGGAAATGAGTTCTTCAAGTACCTACTAGGAAGATTTGCTGTGACACATAGTTCTTTTTGTTTCCAAGGACTCTGAGAAAGATTACCAGTTGTGGATCAGTTCTGGCAAGAAAAAGGCCTCATATCCACTTGCTGGTAAGTGTCAGGGAAAACCTAAGATGGAGTTGCTTGGGTTCCAAATTGTAACTTTAAGGTCTCAAAGTAATGGTTGATAAGCTTAAATGCTTAAATGCCCTTAAACTGAAAATCTCTTGCAGTATTCATTTATACATGTGTTAAATAATTCTAAGCTCCTGCTCTATCCCAAGCACAGATAGCATGTCTTCATGCAGCAGCTTATGGTCTATTTGGGGACAGTAGTGTGAATTTTTCTTCTTTACTTTTTCCACTTGACAAACAGAGTTGTCTTGAAAACAATTACTCTTTATTTACTCACTTAGATATGAAAGCAACACAACCGGGGATTTCTTTTGCTCATACATTATTTTTCATATTCCAGTCTTGATGTTCTGTTCCATTTTCTAACTACTAAGTAGTCTCTATTTTGTGATAATCTTCTAAAATCCAGCCATGCCTCTGACTTCAAGTACATTTATTTAATACCTGCTCTGTGCCCAAAGCTTTTCTAATAAAGAAAAGCATCATAAAGAAAATGAAATAATCACACTCAGACTCTTAGATTCTTCACTGACTAAACCATCTGCATGTAACTTTGCTATTTCTCAAGCTGAGTTCACTAGCACTGCTCTTGAAATTTTTGATAAATAGACTACATCTTTCCTAAAATAGTTATCATAGCAAGTTAACTAGAAATAATAATGCACATTCTTGGATGAGCAAATCTGTCAGGGTGGTAAGTGAAAAAAGGAGGGATTAAAACAAGGGAAAAGACAAAATCTAGAGTAGAACTTGCAATATAGTAATGGTGACAATGACTTCTGCTAGAAATCTTAGAGCACTTCCTCTTACAGAATCTAACTTTTTTCATCTGTTCAACAATCCTGTGAGTCTATTACTCTTTCAAGTGATCTGAGGAACATTTTCAAGTGGTCTGGAGAATCTAAACAGCTATGTTTTTTCTTTGATATGTATATTCCCAGTCTTAGACTACATGGAGTCACCAAGTATAAAGCTGAAGACAAAATCACCTCACCCATTTCACGTGTTTTTCTTGTCTTGTTGACATCCTTGTAAAAGTCAGTCAGCAGTAAAGTGAAAAAAATTGAATAAGCATATTTAGTTTAATAAAATGCATTAATTTAAATAAAACAATGTAGATGACAACTTTTAAGCTTCGAACAGTTTCAAACACCATGGCTGGCTCTAAGGACTCCTGAGAGGCTGCCTTTCATGATGCTGCCTCAGCAGTCATTCTGAATGCATTTGTTAACATGTTCTCAGCTCACAATTATGCATTAGCTCCTGGTTATCCTGGTGACTTTGTTGTATTTTATTACTCTCACAGAAGCTTCTTTTGCCTTAAAGGATGGAAGTCGCTGTGATTCTTGTTCTGAATAGAGCACTGACATTGTTTTTATGCCAGATGTAAAGCAAAAGCAAGAACTCCAGCTGCATTTAACAAATCAGAAACAAAAGAAAAGGAGCCTTCATGCAATTCTTTAAAGATGGAATCCACAGGACAGCACAGGGCCTTAGAGAAGTCTATGGAGAGGAAGCAATTTACAGCATGAAAGAGCAAAACAAATCACTTGGCAGGCAGGCAACTCCCAATGATTTTTGGTGTGGTTTTCCACTCTGTAAACACTGTTTTGCACTTTACATCTGGGTTTTCTCGGCCGTGCAGGCTTGTCTCTGATCACTGCCTCGTAGGAAACCCCTTAGAGGGAAGCAGTAGTGGGAGGGAAACATTCACCAAACCACCTCACTGCACTCTGCCTACTGAACTGACAAAAGGAAATGGAAAATCGGTTAAACTGACATGTGTGGCAGAACACTGATCAGAGCAATTCTTAACATACAGAGTCCGATTGTTTTAAAATTATTAAGCACCGATGCTTATTAATATATTTACTTTGATCCTTATGAGTCTATGTGTGAGGGTCAGTGTTTCAAAGGAGGAATGTTAAAGCTAGCACTTTGCCTAAGATGTACAGGTATAGTAAGTGTCAAGGCAGAAACTGCTGCTGCTGCTGCTGAGTCACATCAGTTGTGTCTGACTCTGTGCGACCCCATAGATGGCAGCCCACCAGGCTCTGCCATCCCTAGGATTCTCCAGGCAAGAACACTGGAGTGAGTTGCCACTTCCTTCTCCAATGCATGAAAGTGAAAAGTGAAAGTGAAGTTGCTCAGTTGTATCCGACTCTTAGCGACCCATGGACTGCAGCCTACCAGGCCCCTCTGTCCATGGGATTTTCCAGGCAAGAGTACTGGAGTGGGGTGCCATTGCCTTCTCCAAGGCAGAAAACTAGAAGGACATAAATATTCTCAGATGGAAACACAATGAAAGCCAATAGTGTGCAATTCACTGATGAATATATACCTTCCAGGCCAAGCAAGGTGTCTAAAAACATTTTTCTTGTTATGGTTTAAACTTTTCGGCTTGGGCACCTGCTTTTTGCAGCATGTCCCCGTGAGAGTGCATATTATGCTTACTTGGGAGTCACAGCCTTCTCTACCCAGAAGCACCTTAAGGTCAGCAGTCACACCAGTGTGGCACACTCGCTCACGGTAAGGTAGGTTTGATCACACACATCACTATCGGTCTGAATCTATATTTACATTTTTCTCCATATAGGTCACGAACATCCCTATGGAATTAAAATGAGCAGTGTTCCAGCTACTGGGCTGCTGCAGCAGGGACTGGAGGACTCCACTTCTGCTTCTGCCCTCCAGGAGGACTTCCTGGAGGGGTCCCAAGAGATTCAAGATCAGTTTATCCTGAAACCCAGGCACTCAGCCAAGAACCAAGCCAGGAATCGGCAGGGGAAAGGTGAGCCCCTTCCTTTCCTACAAGTGGCTTCTCTTGATTCTTGTCTCTACTCCTGAAGACAAACAACGTACAGCCAGTTCTCCATGGGGGGCTGGAGGGCAGTATAGGCAGGCACCAATTCCACCCAGAACCAAGCCAAGAGAAACCCCAAAGTTCTGAAATTAAGACCCAATTCACTTCTAGGAAGGTTTTTTTTTTTTTTTTTTTAAATTCCTCTAGGTAGGCAGCATAGCACTTCCTACATATAATTCCGTAGGTACACATCTGTGTGGACTTTGCTGGTGGCTTAAATGGTAAAGCATCTGCCTACAACACAGGAGACCTGAGTTTGATCCCTGGGTCAGGAAGATCCCTTGGCAAAGGGAATGGCTATCAGTCACACCAATATTCTTGCCTGGAGAATCCCACTGACGGAGGAGCCTGGCAGCCTACAGTCCATGGGATCACAAAGAGTCAGGCAAGACTGAACAACTTAAACACACACACACACACACACACACACACACACACACACACATACATCTATGTATCTTATTAGAAAATGAGCTTCTTATGGCCTGGGAACACACGTTCCCCATCCCAAGATTTTGCCCAGCATCTCGGGCACCTCACAGGAGGTGTTTAGATGACTGTGTGGCTTAGATAAGACCTAGAATCTATTATGGGCTTAGGCTGAAGTGGCCTTGGGCATTCTGGTTAGACTTGAACTCTTTTGTTTTTACGTTGTTATATTTATTGAAGAAAATATATTTCAAAAAGAACAGTAACTAAAACATTTGCTATTTGCTAGCAAAATTAATTTTCTCTTAGTGTATTTTGTAATTATTAAAGTCCAAATGCTCTTGCATATAGTCTATAAGCAGAGAAGATAAGTTAGCAAGCACCTTGGTCTAACATCTATTTATAGAAAATCTAATATTCAGTTTTAACTAGTTTAACTTAGAGTCCTGCAATATAGTTATCAACATCCTTGTTTTTCCGGTCAGTAAATTGAATGTGCTAGTTCTGTTTGGGGGAAGACTATTTTACTTAATATTTTCCTATCCTTTTGATTTTCAAGGGGAGAGAAATCTTAAGACACTTGTGTTCAAACGTCTGGTATTGTGCCTAATGAATATTTCACTAATTAACGTTATCATTAGTAAAATGTTCATTCTGATTACTTTCCAAACTGATTTAAAGTGACTTATGATAAAAGACATATATAAATTAGGTATGTTTGGGATTGACAATATACACACTGCTCTATTTAAAATGGATAACCAACAAGGACCTACTCTACACTACAGGGAACTCTGCTGAATACTCTGTAAGAACCTAAATGGGAAAAGAATTTGAAAAAGAATAGATATATGTATAATTGAATCACTTTGCTGTACAACAGAAGCTAACACAACATTACTAACCAGTTATACTCCAATATAAAATAAAGCATTAAAAAAAGAAACGAAACTTTCACAGAAGACAAAAATAGCAATAAAAACTAAACAACATTGTTTAAAAAAAAAAAAAACAAAACCTAAACAACATTCTTCAGTTCAGTTCAGTTCAGCTCAGTCACTCAGTCGTGTCTGGCTCTTTGTGACCCCATGGACTGCAACACACCAGGCCTCCCTGTCCATGATGAACGCCCAGAGTTTACTCAAACCTATGTCCATCGAGCCTGTGATGCCATCCAATCATCTCATCCTCTGTTGCCCCTTCTCATCCACCTTCAATCTTTGCCAGGATCAGGGTCTTTTCAAATGAGACAGTTCTTTGCATCACATGGCCAAAGTATTGACAGTGCATCTTCAGCAACAGTCCTTCCAATGAACATTTAGGACTGATTTCTTTTAGGATGGATGGGCTGGTTCTCCTTGCTATCCAAGGGACTCTGAGGAGTCTTCTCCAAAAGCACAGTCCAAAAGCATCAATTCTTTGGTGCTCAGATTTCTTTATAGTCCAACTCTCAGATACATTCATGACTACTTGAAAAACCATAGCTTTGACTAGACGGACCTTTGTTGGCAGAGTAATGTCTCTGTTTTTTAATATGCTGTTTGGTTGGTCATAACTTTTCTTCCAAGGAGCAAGCATCTTTTAATTTCATGGCTGCAGTCACCATCTACTATGATTTTGGCACGCAAAATCATAAAGTCTGTCAATGTTTCCACTGTTTACCCATCTATTTGCTGTGAAGTAATGGGCCTAGATGCCATGATCTTAGCTTTCGGAATGTTGAGTTTTAAGCCAACATTTTCACTCTCCTCCTTTCACTTTCATCACGAAGCTCTTTAGTTCTTCACTTTCTGCCATAAGGGTGGTGTCATCTGCATGTCTGAGGCTATTGACATTTCTCCTGGCAATCTTTTTTCTTTTTTTAAAATTTATTTAATTGGAGGCTAATTACTTTACAATATTGCAGTGATTTTGCCATACATTGACATGAATCAGCCATGGGTGTACATATGTTCCCCATCTTGAACCCCCCTCCCACCTCCCTCTCCATCCCATCCCTCTGGGTCTTCCCAGTGCACCAGCCCTGAGCACCCGGTCTCATGCATTGAACCTGGGCTGGTGATCTGTTTCACATATAATAATTTACATGATTCAATGCTCTTCTCTCAAATCATCCCACCCTCGCCATCTCCCACAGAGTCCAAAGACCGTTCTATACATCTGTGTCTCTCTTGCTGTCTCACATATAAGGTTATCATTACCATCCCTCTAAATTTGATACATATGTGTTAGTATACTGTATTGGTGTTTTTCTTTCTGGTTTACTTCACTTTGTATAATAGGCTCCAGTTTCATCCAGCTCATTAGAACTAACTCAAATGTACTCTTTTTAATGGCTGAGTAATATTCATTGTGTATATGTACCACAACTTTCTTATCCATTTGTCTGCTGATGGACATATAGGTTACGTTCATGTCCTGGCTATTATAAACAGTGCTGCAATGAACATTGGGGTACACGTGTCTCTTTCTATTCTGGTTTCCTCAGTGTGTATTGCCCAGGAGTGGGAATGCTGGGTCATATGGCAGTTCTATTTTCAGTTTTTAAAGGAATCTCCACACTATTCTCCATAGTGGCTGTACTAGTTTGCATTCCCACCAACAGTGTAAGAGGGTTCCCTTTTCTCCACACCCTCTCCAGCATTTATTGCTTGTAGATTCTTGGATAGCAGCCATTCTGACTGGCGTGAAATGGTACCTCATTGTGGTTTTGATTTCCATTTCTCTGATAATGAGTGATGTTGAGCATCTTTTCCTGTGTTTGTTAGCCATCTGTATGTCTTCTTTGGACAAATGTCTGTTTAGTTCTTTGACCCATTTTATTGATTGGGTCATTTATTTTTCTGGAATTGAGCTGCAGGAGTTGCTTGTATATTTTTGAGATTAAGCCTTTGTCAGTTGCTTCATTTGCTATTATTTTCTCCCATTCTGAAGGCTGTCTTTTCACCTTATAGTTTCCTTTGCTGTGCAAAAGCTTTTAAGTTTCATTAGGTCCCATTTGTTTATTTTTGCTTTTATTTCCAATATTCTGGGAGGTGGGTCATAGAGGATCCTGCTGTGATTCATGTCAGAGAGTGTTTTGCCTATGTTTTCCTCTAGGAGTTTTATAGTTTCTGGTCTTACATTTAGATCTTTGATACATTTTGAGTTTATTTTTCTGTATGGTGTTAGAAAGTGTTCTAGTTTCATTCTTTTACAAGTGATTGACCAGTTTTCCCAGCACCACTTGTTAAAGAGATTGTCTTTTCTCCCTTGGATATTCTTGCCTCCTTTGTCAAACATAAGGTGTCCATAGGTGCGTGGATTTATCTCTGGGATTTCTATTTTGTTCCATTGATCTATATTTCTGTCTTTGTGCCAGTACCATACTGTCTTGATGACTGTGGCTTTGTAGTATAGCCTTAAGTCAGGCAGGTTGATTCCCCCAGTTCCATTCTTCTTTCTCAAGATTGCTTTGGCTATTTGAGGGTTTTTGTATTTCCATACAAATTGTGAAATTATTTGTTCTAGTTCTTTGAAAAATACCGTTGTTCGCTTGATAGGGATTGCATTGAATCTACAGATGGCTTTGGGTAGTATACTTATTTTCACTATATTGATTCTTCCAATTCACAAACATGGTATATTTCTCCATCTATTTGTGTCATCTTTGATTTCTTTCATCAGTGCTTTATAGTTTTCTATATATAGGTTTTTTCTTTCTTTAGGTAGATATATTCCTAAGTATTTTATTCTTTTCGTTACAATGGTGAATAGAATTGTTTCCTTAATTTCTCTGTTTTCTCATTGTTAGTGTATAGGAATGCAAGGGATTTCTGTGTGCTAATTTTATATCCTGCAACTTTACTGTATTCATGGATTAGCTCTAGTAATTTTCCGGTGGAGTCTTTAGGGTTTTCTATATAGAGGATGATGTCATTGCAAACAGTGAGAGTTTTACTTTTTCTTTTCCAACCTGGATTCCTTTTATTTCTTTTTCTGCTCTGATTGCTGTGCCCAGAACTTCCAAAACTATGTTGAATCGTAGTGGTGAGAGTGGGCACCCTTGTCTTGTTCCTGACTTTAGGGGAAATGCTTTGAATTTTTCACCATTGAGGGTAATGTTTGCTGTGGGTTTGTCATATATAGCTTTTATTATGTTGAGGTATGTTCCTTCTATTCCTGATTTCTGGAGAGATTTTTTTTTTTATCATAAATGAATATTGAATTTTGTCAAAGGATTTCTCTGCATCTATTGAGATAACCATATGGTTTTTAACTTTCAATTTGTTAATGTGCTGTATTACATTGATTGATTTGTGGATATTGAAGAATCCTTGCATCCCTGGAATAAAGCCTACTTGGTCATGAAGTATGATCTTTTTAATATGTTGTTGGATTTTGTTTGCTAGAATTTTGTTAAGGATTTTTGCATCTATGTTCATCACTGATATTGGCCTGTAGTTTTCTTTTTTTGTGGAATCTTTGTCAGGTTTTGGTACTAGGGTTCTGGTGGCCTCATAGAATGAGTTTAGAAGTTTACCTTCCTCTCCAATTTTCTGCAAGAGTTTGAGTAAGATAGGTGTTAGCTCTTCTTTAAATTTTTGATAGAATTCAGCTGTGAAGCCATCTGGTCCTGGGCTTTTGTTTGTTGGAAGATTTCTGGTTATGGTTTCGATTTCTGTGCTTGTGATGGGTCGGTTAAGATCTTCTATTTCTTCCTGGTTCAGTTTTGGAAAATTATGCTTTTCTAAGAATTTTTCCATTTCTTCCACATTGTCCATATTATTGGCATATAGTTGCTGATAGTAGTCTCTTATAATCCTGTGTATTTCTGTGTTGTCTGTTGTGATCTCTCCATTTTCATTTCTAATTTTGTTGATTTGATTCTTCTCCCTTTGTTTCTTGATGAATCTGGCTAATGGTGTGTCAATTTTATTTATCTTCTCCAAGAACCAGCTTGTAGCTTTATTGATTTTTGCCATGGTCTCTTTTGTTTCTTTTGCATTTATTTCTGCCCTAATTTTAAGATTTCTTTCCTTCTACTAACCCTGAGGTTTTTCATTTCTTCCTTTTCTACTTACATTAGGTGTAGAGTTACGTTATTTATTTGACCTTTTTCTTGCTTCTTGGGGTAAACCCCGTATTGTTATGAACCTTCCCATTAGCACTGCTTTTACAGTGTCCCATAGGGTTTGGGTTGTTGTGTTTTCATTTTCATTCGTTTCTATGCATATTTTGATTTCTTTTCTAATTTCTTCTATGATTTGTTGGTTATTCAGAAGCATGTTGTTCAGCCTCCCTATGTTGGAATTTTTAATAGCTTTTCTCCTGTAATTGACATCTAATCTTACTGCACTGTGGTCAGAAAAGATGCTTGGAATGATTTCAGTTTTTTTTAATTTACCAAGGCTAGATTTATGGCCCAGGATGTGATCTATCCTGGAGAAGGTTCTATGTGCACTTGAGAAAAAGGTGAAATTCATTGTTTTGGGGTGAAATGTCCTATAGGTATCAATTAGGTCTAAGTGGTCCATTTTATCATTTAAAGTTTGTGTTTCCTTGTTAATTTTCTGTTCAGTTCATCTATCCATAGGTGTGAGTGGGGTATTAAAGTCTCCCACTATTATTGTGTTATTGTTAATTTCTCCTTTCACAATTGTTAGCATTTTTTACATATTGTTGTGCTCCTATGTTGGGTACATATATATTTGTAATTGTTATATCTTCTTAGATTGATCCCTCGATCATTATGTGTAGTGTCTTTTGTCTCTTTTCACAGTCTTTATTTTAAAGTCTATTTTATCTGAGATGAGTATTGCTACTCCTGCTTTCTTTTGGCCTCCATTTGCATGGGATATCTTTATCCAGCCCTTCACTTTCAGTCTGTATGTGTCCCTTGTCTTGAGGTGGGTCTCTTGTAGACAACATATATAGTGGTCTTGTTTTTGTATCCATTCAGCCAGTCTTTGTCCTTTGGTTGGGGCATTCAACCCATTTACATTTAAGGTAATTATTGATAAGAATGATCCCATTGCCATTTACTTTATTGTTTTGAGTTCGAGTTTATACACCCTTTCTGTGTTTCCTGTCTAGAGAAGATCCTTTAGCATTTGTTAGAGAGCTGGTTTGGTGGTGTAAAATTCTCTCAGCTTTTGCTTGTCTGTAAAGCTTTTGATTGCTTCTTCATATTTGAATGAGATCCTTGCTGGGTACAGTAATCTGGGTTGTAGGTTTTTTTTCTTTCATCACTTTAAGTATGTCCTGCCATTCCCTTCTGGCCTGAAGAGTTTCTATTGAAAGATCAGCTGTTATCCTTATGGGAATCCCCGTGTGTGTTATATGTTGCTTCTCCCTTGCTGCTTTTAATATTTGTTCTTTGTGTTTGATCTTTGTTAAGTTGATTAATATGTGTCTTGGGGTATTTCGCCTTGGGTTTATCCTGTTTGGGACTCTCTGGGTTTCTTGGACTTGTGTGACTGTTTCCTTCACCATTTTAGGGCAGTTTTCAACTATTATCTCCTGAAATATTTTCTCATGGCCTTTCTTTTTGTCTTCTTCTTCTAGGACTCCTATGATTTTAATGTTGGGGTGTTTCACATTGTCCCAGAGGTCTCTGAGGTTTTCCTCATTTCTTTTAATTCTTTTTTCTTTTTTCCTCTCTGCTTCATTTATTTCTACCATTCTACATCACTTACCCTATCTTCTTTCTCTGTTATTCTACTGTTGGTTCCCTCCAGAGTGTTTTTGATCTCATTTATTGTATTATTCATTATTGATTGACTTTTTTATTTCTTCTAGGTCCTTGTTAAACATTTCTTGCAACTTATCAATCCTTGTCTCCAGGCTATTTATCTGTAACTCTGTTTTATTTTCAAGATTTCGGATTATTTTTTACTATCATTATTCTGAATTCTTTTTAAGGTAGACTCCTTATTTCCTCCTCTTTTGTTTGGTTTGGTGGGCATTTATCATGTTCCTTTACCTGCTGAGTATTTCTCTGCCTTTTCATCTTGTTTAGATTGCTGCGTTTGGGGTGGCCTTTCCTCTCTGTGGGTGGGGTTGGACGGGTGGCTTGTCAAGGTTTCCTTGTTAGGGAAGCTTGCCGTGGTGTCCTGGTGGATGGAGCTGGATTTCTTCTCTCTGGAGTGCAATAAAGTGTCCAGTCATGAGTTTTGAGATATCTATGGGTTTGGTGTGACTTTGGGGAGCCTGTATATTGAAGCTCAGGGCTATGTTCCTGTGTTGCTGGAGAATTTGCATGGTATGTCTTTCTCTAGAACTTGTTGGCTCTTGGGTGGTGCTTGGTTTCAGTGTAGGTAGGGAGGCTTTTGGATGAGCTCTTTTCGATTAATGTTCCCTGGAGTCAGGAGTTCTCTGGTGTTCTCAGTATTTGGACTTAAGCCTCCTGCCTCTGGTTTTCAGTCTTATTCTTACAGTAGCCTCAAGACTTCTCTATCTATACAGCACTGATGATAAAACATCTAAGTTAATGATGAAAAGGTTCACCATAGTGAGGGACACCCGGAGAGGTTCACAGAGTTACATGGAGAAGAGAAGAGGGAGGAAGGAGATAGAGGTGACCAGGAGGAGAAGACAGGGAATCCAAAGGGGAGAAAGCAAGCTAGCCAGTAATCACTTTCTTATGTGCTCTCCACAGTCTGGATGCCTCAAAGATGTTCACAGAGTTACACAGAGAAGAGAAGAGGGAGGAAGGAGACAGAGGTGGCCAGGAGGATAAAAGGGGGACTCAAAAGGAGAGACAGATCCAGCCAGGAATCAGTTCCCTAAGTGTTCTCCACAGCCCTGAACACACAAAGAGACTCACAGAGTTGGGTAGGGAAGAGAAGGGGGAGGGAGGAGATAGAGGTGACCTGGTGGAGAAAAAGCAGAGTCAAAATGGGGAGAGAGCAATCAAGCCAGTCATCTCACTCCCAAAAAAAATGGGTACTGAAGATTGGGTTCTTAAAGGTACAAAATTGATAACAAATATCAAAAAGCAAAGATTAAAACTCTAGAGTAAAAAAAAAAATCTAGAGTAGAGGTTAGATTCTTAAAAATACAATACTAAAAAAAACAAAGTCACAAAAATTATAATAAATATATATGAAGTTTGTTTTAAAAACAGGGTCTTTTTTTTTCAAGGTAATAGTAGGTTATAAAAATGAAAACTAAAGGAGCAATAGAGGACTTAAAAATAAAAAAAAACAAAAAATTTTTAAATGATAATAGTAAAACTATATCTAGGAATTTCTCTGGAGCTGCTGTGGGCAGTGTGGGGTTAGTTCAGTTTCAGATAGTTCCTTGATCCAGCTTATACTTCTCAAGATCTATAGGCCCCTTCCAAAGTAGTTGGTGCTAACTACAGGGTTTTAATCTGTTGCACCTGTCACTTCCAAAGCAGTTCCCTCTGTTTGTTTTAGTTTCTTCTGTTTGCAGGTCTCTTCAGTGTCTAATTTCCACCCTGACACAGGGGGACGGAGGCGGTCACTTCTTTAGGCTCACTTATTCAGTCGTGCTGTGGGGAGGGAGGGGCACTGCAAACAAATGTCACTGGCGTGTGTGGGAAGTGCGCGCTGCATCTCGGCCACACTGGGTTTGCGCCAGCACACAGCGTGTGTGCTTTCCCTGTCTATGCTGCTCAGGCTCCAGGTTACTCTGCAGGGAGCAGGCCCTGGGTTACATGCACTTCGCAGGTCTAAGTCGCTCAGGTTCAGGTTCTCGGGTACTCCACAAAGGCAGACTCGGTTGGGCCTGAGTTTTGTGCCCGTCCCAGGTCTGAGCAACTCAGGTGACCAGGTGCATCACGAAGGCAGTCACCCCAGGTGCGGGCTCATCTTATCACCTCCCCGGTCTCAGCTGCTCGGTTTCCTGGGTGGCAGCGGGCACGCCCATCTCAGGTGTGTCGTGTGTCTGCTCTGGAGAGCTGATCTCTGGCTGCGACCCTTCCGATGGATGTCAACCGTCCAGGATCCCAGGAGGACTTTGGTAGCAACTGGGAGTCTGCTTGCAGTTTGGTAGAGGATGCCTCTCTGTGGCCGAGATTACCCCTTTCAGGCTCTGGTTGCCCCCGTTTGCCCCCTGTCTCTGGCAGGGGATGGGCCAGACCACAGCCAGCTAGCTCTCCTCTGGTATTCGCTCAGTCCTTTGTTCTGTGAGCAGGCCAGCAATGTCTTCACTGCGGTTCAGTCACTCAGTGGTGTCCGACACTTTGCAGCCCCATGAATCACAGTACGCCAAGCCTCCCTGTGCATTAACAACTCCCACAATTTACTCAAACTCATGCCCAGGGAGTCGGTGATGCCATGCAGCCATCTCATCCTCTGTCGTCCCCTTCTCCTCCTGCCCCCAATCCCTCCAGCATCACAGTCTTTTCCACTGAGTCAACACTTCACATGAGGTGGCCAAAGTCCTGGAGTTTCGGCTTCAGCATCAGTCCTTCCAATGAACACCCAGGACTGATCTCCTTTAGGATGGGCTGGTTGGATCTCCTTGCAGTCCAAGGGACTCTCAAGAGTCTTCTCCAACACCACAGTTGCAAAGCATCAATTTTTCAGCACTCAGCTTTCTTCACAGTACAACTTTCACATCCATACACGACCACTGGAAAACCATAGCCTTGACCAGACGGACCTTTGTTGGCAAGGTAATGTCTCTGCTTTTTAATATGCTATCTAGGTTGGTCATAACTTTCCTTCCAAGGAGTAAGCGTCTTTTAATTTCATGGCTGCAGTCACCATCCGCAGTGATTTTGGAGCCCAAAAAAATAAAGTCTGACGCTATTTCCACTGTCTCCCCATCTATTTCCCATGAGGTGATGGGACCAGATCCCATGATCTTAGTTTTCTGAATGTTGAGCTTTAAACCAACTTTTTCACTCTCCTCTTTCACTTTCATCAAGAGGCTTTTTAGCTCCTCTACACCCTCTGCCATAAGGGTGGTGTCATCTGCATATCTGAGGTGATTGATATTTCTCCTGGCAATCTTGATTCCAGCTTGTGCTTCTTCCAGCCCAGCATTTCTCATGATGTACTCTGCATATAAGTTAAATAAGCAGGGTGACAATATACAGCCTTGACGCAATCCTTTTCCTATTTGGAACCAGTCTGTTGTTCCATGTCTAGTTCTACCTGTTGCTTCCCGACCTGCATACAGGTTTCTCAAGAGGCAGGTCAGGTGGTCTGGTATTCCCATCTCCTTCAGAATTTTCCACAGGTTATTGTGATACACATGCTCGAAGGCTTTGGCGTAGTCAATAAAGCAGAAATAGATGTTTTTCTGGAACTCTCTTGCTTTTTCGTTGATCTAGTAGATACTGGCAATTTGATCTCTGGTTCCTCTGCCTTTTCAAAACCAGCTTGGATATCTGGAAGTTCTCGGTTCACATATTGCTGAAGCCTGGCTTGGAGAATTTTGAGCATTACTTTACTAGCATGTGAGATGAGTGAAATTGTGCGGTAGTTTGAGCATTCTTTGGGATTGCCTTTCTTAGGGATTGGAATGAAAACTGACCTTTTCCACTCCTGGAGCCATTGCTGAGTTTTCCAAATTTGTTGACATATTGAGTGCAGCGCTTTCACAGCATCATTTTTCAGGATTTGAAATAGCTCAACTGGAATTCCATCACATCCACTAGCTCTGTTTGAAGTGATGCCCACTTGACTTCACATTCCAGGATGTCTGGCTCTACGTGAGTGATCACTCCATTGTGATTGTCTGGGTCATGAAGATCTTTTTTGTACAGTTCTTCTGTGTATTCTTGCCAGCTCTTCTTAATATCTCCTGCTTCTGTTAGGTCCATACCATTTCTGTCCTTTATTGAACCCATCTTTGCATGTAATGTTCCCTTGGTATCTCTAATTTTCTTGAAGAGATCTCTAGTCTTTTCCATTCTGGTGTTTTCCTCCATTTCTTTGCATTGATCGCTAGGAAGGCTTTCTTATCTCTCCTGGCTATTCTTTGGAACTCTGAATTCAAATGGGAATCTCTTTCCTTTTCTCCTTTGCTTTTCGCTTCTCTTCTTTTCACAGCTATTTGTCAGGCCTCCTCAGACAACCATTTTGCCTTTTTGCATTTCTTTTCCATGGGGATGGTCTTGATCCCTGTCTCCTGTACAATGTCACGAACCTTCGTTCCTAGTTCATCAGGCTCTCTGTCTGTCAGATTTAGTCCCTTAAATCTATTCCTCATTTCCATTCTATAGTCATACGGGATTTGATTTAGGTCATACCTGAATGGTCTAATGGTTTTCCCTGCTTTCTTCAGTTTAAGTCTGAATTTGGCAATAAGGAGTTCATGATCTGAGCCACAGTCAGCTCCTGGTCTTGTTTTTGCTGACTGTATAGAGCTTCTCCATCTTTGGCTGCAAAGAATATAATCAATCTGATTTCGGTGTTGACCATCTGGTGATGTCCATGTGTATGTGGTGGTGTCTGGCAATGTCTTAGGTTAGGGCTTTTCTCGGGACAGTTCTCTTTCTTTCTCTCTGGCTATCCCACAGTCCCAGTTGCTATCTCACATTAGCTCCCTCAGATTGCCCTCGGGGCATTCAGGCCCGGTCCTCACTCTAAGCAATGCAGCCCATGCCTCCCGGTTCAGCCTCCACTTGCTGGTGGTGGATGCGAGCGTCTGGGCTACTTTTCTGCTGGGAGTTGCCTTTGGGCACATAATCTGTGGGTTTTATTTATTTATATATTTATTTTTCCTCCCGGTTATGTTGTCCTCTCAGATTCCAAAACTCCCCCACAGACCAGCTAGGAGAGTGTTTCCTGGTGTTTGGAAGCTTCTCCTCTTTTAAGACTCCCTTCCCAGGACGGATCTCTGTCCCTGCCTCTTTTCTCTCTCTTTTTATCTTTTATATTTTGTCCTACCTCCTTTCAAAAACAATGGGCTGCCTTTCTGGGTGCCTGATGTCCTCTGCCAGCATTCAGAAGTTGTTTCGTGGAATTTGCTCAGCGTTCAAATGACCTTCAGATGAATTGGTGAGGGAGAAAGTGGTCTCCCCGTCCTATTCCTCTGCAATCTTAGGACCACCCCTGAGACTTGAAGTCTCGAGTCTATCTCCACAGCTAGCTCACTTTCCATTCTGCTTCAGACCCAGGCTGCGAATGGAACCGGACTAAATATTTATGTGTTGTTGTTTTTTATTTTAATCTTTCCTCTTATTATCCCTGCTACCCTGCTACCATTCCAATATTGTCCCATTGATATTTCTTTCTCTGAATAAAATGTCTTACTAATTTAAGAAGTATTGGGGCCAGAATAGAATTTCTACCTAAAGTATTTTTATTCTTGTAAGTGTTATTCTATACCCACAAGGTTTCAAAATTTCACTTTTTAACATTCAAACCCTAATTTGCACATGAGGAAACACTAACCTAAATCTTGTCAGGATTGTTTAAGAAGGATGAGGTTATAAAGTTAACTTGTTTAACAGTCCCTGGCACCCCACTCCAGTATTATTATCCGGGAAATCCCATAGACAGGAGCCTGATAGACTACAGTCCACAGCGTTGCAAGAGTTGGACACGATTGAACAACTGAGCACCATACTTTTCGTGGCTTCAGTATGTATGTTTATTGGTCACAGAGCAAACAAGAACTCTAACACCAACCAATGAGGATTACGAAAGGTCCATCTAGGCCTGAAAATAAAAGTATAGGGCTTAATGTCTATTTTGCTTTCCATCTATGCTCATACAGTAGCTGGACGTATAGCTTTGTAGCAACTGATGGAGCGTTCTTCCTGAGCATTCTTATTAAAGCTGAACAATGAATACATTTGGAATACATGAATACCTTTGGGTAGTTTTAGAAAGAAAATAATCAACTTAAGAGCAGGGAAACCAGGGTGCATAAAGCAACTCAACCCATATAAACATGTATCTTTCTAACATGTGTACATATTAATTAGGAGAATCTCTTCCTGAATTTAGGAATGCACTTGCTTTCTTCATCATCTTTTAAAATGATGGAGGTATGACTTCAAGGCAGGAAGAGCCTAAGGCAAAGTGATAACATTCCTTCAGGAATGCACACCTTCTGGAGGCTGCAAAATCAAATGGAGAATGGGGGTGGGGTCTGCTTTTGGGGGAGGTGACTAATGTCTAGGCTGCCTTAGGCCCTTTGAAGGCGGGAAATTACCTTTATGAAGGCTGCTATGTGACATGTCTTGCACGGAGTAGTACATTATATTACGTAGTCCAGCGAGGTGTAAGTAGCATCATTTATGGTAAGTTTGAGCAAACTGAAGCTCAAAGAGCTTCAGGTAACTTATCCCATTAGGAGGCTGAATAGGAGCCCTCTGGTTCTCTCACCCAGCACCACAAGTGGCTCACCCACTTGAATGGACATGGTGATGCACTCATTGTGTCTCAGAAGTGCCAAGCGGACGGGCATTTTAAAATATGTGGTTACATTCCTCTGTTTATTTTTCTACAACTTGGCTCCTCTATTGACTTCTTTAGCTGGCTATTTAAGCAGGTTATCTAAGGAAATATTAAGCAGGATTATTGAGCAAATATCAGGAAAAAATTTATAGCTGGGCACGAGAAACTTTGAGCTCAATTTTTCATTGCTGATCACTCTTTCTTGGAAAAGCCCTTCATTGCATTCCTTTGATAGGGGCTGTTGGTAGTTAAAATTCATCTTTGGGTAAGCTGAGTAAGGTGTTACAGAAAAATGGCCACCTGTAATCTTACCACATAGTCTGCATTTAATGACTACTTCCCAAGGACCATGAGGGCAGGAAGTCATTCTAGGAGCTGACTGAGGGGTGTGGCCTCCCAGAGAAGAGGTAGAGAGGCTGACTGAAACGCAGGGTCAGGGAGGATGTCTCACGAAAGGCGATTCTTTTAATGAGAGAAAATTGGGCATGACTGGGTACTCAGAAAGCCAAACAGGAAATTGAACAGAGGGAGGAAACTTACTACAAAAGTAAATGGTAACCAACTGCTGCTTGATTTGAATGTTCAATATGTTTGGCTTTTAAAATGAGATCTGATACCAGAATCCACTGATAACACTTAACATTAGGAAACCTGTGTAGCTACAGGTTAAGTGCCTCATGACACAGGGCAAAGGGAATAGACAGCACTGTCTGGGGAATACTGTCACAGAGAGAATCAACCCTGAGTCTGAGCACGCCTCTGGGTTTAACTACTGGTTTGCAGAATATGGGGAAGAAGAACATGTTAACACTACAAGGATGCAATTAGTCTGTTTCAGAATGTGGGGAATTCCATACAACAAATGGTTCAGTTTCTCTCTTTCAGCCACTGCAATGAACATGCTGCTGAATGTAAGTGGTGGCAACCAGGCTAAATAAGCTAAACAACTACTAGTGAAAATCTCTCTTCTATATTAGATACAGAGAAGAAGACAATTAGCAAGAGTTCTTTCAAAAACTGGGCCTTTTGCTGTAGCTCCAGGACTCGCCAGGACAACCAACACCCACCCCTACCACCCACAAAGCCAAAACCGCTCTTTGGAGCTCCTCTTGAGGATGTTTGTGATAATGACACCCTGCCCACCCCAATTCTGGTAGGTCTTATTTTGGTTTTCTGTAACCTTCCTGAGGAGGGGAGTTCTGAGAGATCAAGTGTTCTTTTCCAAATCTACTCCCAAATGAAGAAGTCTGGCTTTGTCTGATAAGTTTCATAACATTACTTCAAAGAATAAGGTCTGATTTAGGTACTGCAGAGTTAGAAGGCAAATACCAGATGAATAGATACTCTCATCCATTCCACTGATTTCAACAAAGACCCACCTTTACTGGCTCAGACCAGTTAAAATGGACTCTGTAAGGTAAGGGAGTTAGAGAAGGCGAGGTTCCCAAAAAGAATGAGACCAGCACTTTACAGGAACAGATCGCCTTTAACGAGGTGAGAAGGGGCAGCAGTCAGATTAGTGAGCTGCTGCACCACCCCAAGAAAAGAGTAAGTATCTACAGGCATGTATGCGGAGAGCTACTGTCCTAAGGGGGCCTGTTCTCCAAGGTTGTTCAGAGCAGTTATCTCTTACACAGCTGGGGCAAGGAATTGTGGAGACCGGCCAGAGGCTGGGACCAGCTGGGAGCTGGGCATACTCAACCTAATGTCCAATTTTTTCTTCGGGTGACAGAGTTCTTTATTTTGTACAGAATGGTGGGGGGGACCTGGAGGGGAGTTTTAACTCCAGGCAATTTTGAGCTGTGTAACTTTCCTTCAGGCTCAGTGTGTAAGAATCTCTGAGAGTCCACTTCATCCTCATATGGTCTCCTGGTCTCCTCCCTTGAAGTCGACACTAGTCTCAAGTCTCCTTCAGCTGAGTCTACTCTGCCTTATGACTCAAAATGTCTCACAAGGATTTGATTTGTAACTCAAGTGTTTAAGGATAGAGTACTCAACCTCTGGCAAAAAAAAATGAATCATTTGATCCTGACAGAATGTGTCAAAAGAAAGTCACAGAGTTTGGACTGTGCTTTATCAAATTAGTGTATTGAACTGTAAGCATTAACACTTGTTCACTGTCCACTGTCTCTCCAAGCACTACACTAGATGCAGGGAATTTTATGGTATATATGAAGAAATTTATCATACAAGTTATGTGCTAGCACTACCCCAGACCTTGTGTCTTTCACAGAAAATTTCGGGGGTAGCTATAATTATCATCACCCCCACTTCATAAATGAAAAACAAAAGAGCCTCACCCAAGTATATGCTATGCCTAAAGTCACACAGTGGATAAGTAGCAGAAGAGATTCCACATTCCTTGAAAAACCTGGCTCCAATATCTGTTATCTCTCTACTCTGCAGACAGCAGAGGATATTAAAACACAGAAAAAGGAACTACTAGAAAGGCTGATGAGAAAGAAATGTGATTGGAGAAGGAGGAGAGGCATATTGAGCCTGATTTTGAGGGGAGAGAATACAGGAAATAGGAATGAATGGGGTGGACAGTCCCTGAAAGGAGAATACACAAATGGAGCATGAATACGGCAAAAAGATTTCCACACTTAGGGAAGAGCATCTATAATAGGGAATAATGAGAAAGGAGCGGTGAAGGAGGAGAGGATGAATCTACAAAGGCCTCAAAGCAGAGACGTTTAACACGGTAAATTCACTAAAAGGGAAAATCTGATTACGCAAGTGTTTAAAATGTTTCAGGGTATGAATGCCAAATCGATTGTTGGGTAGCAAATATATTTAGAGACACTGAAGAACAAATTTCAAATTGACTTCGGTCCAGTTCTAGCACTGTACCCTCATATACCACAGCTCTGTCAAAAGAGAAGCAAGTTTGTGCTCTGGGCTTGTAGATATGAAACGTCCCATACTTTTCTTTTCTTTCCTTCCCTATAGGAAATGCTTTCCTTTATCAATCAAAAAGGGCCACTCACAGAAGGCATCTTCAGAAAATCAGCCAGTATAAAATCACACAGAGCCCTAAAGAAGAAACTAAACCTGCGGAAAAAGTGAACTTGGATGATGAATCCGTTCTTGTGGTAGCATCCACCTTAAAGGTAAGGAAAGTTTGAGCATTATCCACACACAGAGTAAATCTGAAGCTGTATGACTGGTCCTTCATTATGACTGCCCAAGAAACATAATAGGCATAAGAGAGGAAGGATTTGAAAAAGTGAAAAACACTTCACAAAGCCAAAATTGAAGGAAGGTACCCCAAGTATGATAAGCCCCATATATTAGATATTTTCCTTTTTCATTGCACATCTTGACTCCTGAACACTCCATGCCAAAGAATAATAATAAATTTCAAAATACACACTTACACATAAGAGTGTTTACCAAAACAAGCTTCCTGCTTTTGATGACTTCCTCATCATCTTTCTAATGAAGGCAGCATTTCCAAAATAAAATTTACATTAAGCTTTTGGAAATAGTTAGCAGAAGTAACTTCCCAAGGGGCTCAGACAGGAAAGAATCCGCCTGCAATGCGGGAGACCTGGGTTCGATTCCTGGGTTGGAAGGATCCCTGGAAAAGGGACTGGCATACCGACTCCAGTATTCTTGCCTGGAGAATCCCATGGACAGAGGAGTCCGGCAGGCTATAGTCCATGGGGTGGCACAGAGTCAGACACAGCTGAAGCAACTCAGCATGGATGCAAGACAGATGGTTACTTACTGTGGTAAACTCGTGTGTGTGTGTGTGTCTGTGTGTGTGTGTGTGTGTCTGTGTGTGTATGTGTGTTAGTCGCCTAATCACGTCCGACTCTCTGTGATCCCATGGACTGTAGCCCACCAGGCCCCTTGGTCCATGGGATTCTCCAGGCAAGAATACTAGAGTGGGCTGCCATGCCCTTCTCCAGGAGATCTTCCTGATTCAGGGATCGAACCTGCATCCCTTGCATCTCCTGCATTGGCAGGCAGGTTCTTTATCACTAGCACCACCTGGGAAGCCCATTTGTCTTACAGTGAATCAAAAAATGCTTAGTGAGGCCACCAAATTCTCTGATCATTTCATCATCCTTCCTTCCCCTGTCTCTCAATGCCTTTTACTTTAAAATTACTGTAGGGATGACTCCACCATTTGTTCCTCCTTTTATCTCCCTTACCATCTTCAACACCCTTTGTTAATATTTGTATGTTTAACCCACCACCCAAGGTTACAGTTACATGGTAACCAGTTTTTATTACATGCCACATCTTATAAATCATATTTTTAAAGTGAGTGCAACAGTTAAAATCAGTTTGGAATTTTGAAAATTCAATAGATTTATACAAGAAATAGACTGAGTTTGAAATGATACAGCTAAATCACAAGTGTATAGTTAAATTTCTACCAAGGCAACAATAGAACAGGAAAAAAATTTAATCAATTCATCTTGATACTTGTTAGCAGCTATGAACAAAAATATATTGATGTAGTAATAACTACAGACAGGTTATTAAAATTATCTTAGAAACTAAACATATGGTCTTTCCTTGTCCCCTGTTAATGTTCCACTGTATGATAATAGCAACACTGCAGATACGACTTAGACTTGACCCCTACTACACTTGCACCATAATAATACACAGTAGGTGTGCAGATAGCAAGTAGAGTGCTCCCCTCTATAAGGTGCACCCTTGGAACTGATTTGATTTTTGAGCAAGATTTACTAGGCTCTTGCCTATTTCCATGCTATGAGCACAGACTAGTAAGAGGGTGGCTACTTATGGCGACAGGTCTTACACAATCCCAAAGTTTTCTTTTCCTAAAGTTGATTGATCGTGGTGGGGAATCAGCCTTTGCAACCTCAGCCTTGATAATAGCATATGTCAAAGCAACCATAGTGTTGGTCTAAATCAGAAATGAATATATAGACAGAACCACATTCAGTTTTCCATTAACCTGTCTATAAACAGAGACCCAATGACAAATGCCCACAGCATATTCTGCCTGAGTCATGTCCTGGCTTAACTATACTCGTCTCACCAATCAATTCTACAGCACAGGGTCCAGGAGAGAGAAGAGACACACTCTCCAAGGGCATTTAGTTTGGTACACAAGGCACAGGCCTGCTGCACACGCCCAGACTCCCAGAAGCCAAAGCCAGCGGAGGTGGCTGAATGGCATCACCACCTCGATGGACATGAATTTGAGCAAGACCCAGGTGTTGGTGATGGACAGGAAAGCCTGGTGTGCTGCAGTCCATGGGGTCACAATGAGTAGGACACGACTGAACGAGTGAACTGAAATGGAGTGCTTCCTCCTTCCGAATATGCTGTGGACACTCCATAAAAAGCATAGTGAAAACCCAATGACCATGATTGGGTACTGTATACCAATTACAAGAAAAAGTATGAGAGCACTGCGACTTTGTACATTATCTTTGTACTCTGTCCTCAGTACTCCAAAGAGTGCCTTGCGCAAACAGCAGCTCAATAAGTACTGAAACAAGTGAACACTGACTGGATTATAATCATGACAGTTGCCCAGAAACATTGCCTGAACAAGATACTATTAAGAGAAGTCAGGCTCCATATTAAGACCAGTGGAAGCAAGTTGTGCCTTTGAAACTGTCAAGGCAATACAATCATTTCCCCTCAACTATTCTTGCACAATAGTTTACAACTTCATCTATTTTAATAGGCCCCATTCTATGATACTAAGACTTGTTCATCAGTGATGAACTTTCCAGGCCTCCACTTAGGAAGCTTATATTTGCATTTTCTATCCCACAGGTGTGAAGTGGCAATGTATCTAAGTTCTCAGTTACCTCTTTGGGGAGGATATATTCCATTCAAAGAGTTGTAAGGGTAACATCTTGTTTACCCTTTGGGGCTTTTGGTTTAGTTCTAACACCTGCTGCTTAAAAGTCTGTAGGACTGAACTTTTATATGGTTTAAAAAAAAGAAAAAGAAAAAGACTGAAGCTATTATGAGACTAGCTTTTTCCCAAACAGCACATATACCTCAAGTCTTCTCTTAGTATGTGTATAAGAGCATGTAGGGGTGTAGTTTTGTTTGTTTTATTTCAGAACTTCTCTTTCTTGAATTAAGAGGAAGCACTGTGTCTTAAGTAAACAAACAAAATGGGTATGTGCATTTCTTTTCAAGAAACTAATAGGATTTAGGATGAGTTTTCACCAGACCTTGCCAGTTTGTACTAATGTGCTAACATGAACAAAAAGAGTAAGTTCCAGGTGATAGAAGGAGCTTTAGCTTCATTCTCACTACAGCCCAAACTCTACTTTTATGCGTCTAATTTTAGTTGGGGACAATCCAGCCAGTACTTCTGGATGTGCAAGGCTGTGGAGATTCATAGCCGAGCTGTGTGAATCAGTCTGTGTGGCTATGAAGGAACCACGCACTGAATTGAATTTTTCAACTAAATATTTTCTTTGCAACTTCTCCATTGAATTTATCATAAGACTAATATATATATATTTTTATCTATATAAGGATTTTCTTCAAAATATTCCAGGAAGCATATTTTCAGCCAGTCTCTATGACAAATGGCTTGATGTTATTGATCAAGGGAATGAGGAGGAGAAAATAACTGCGACCCAGAGGTAATGATGCAATTTTCTCAACTCTGAGAAAATACAACCAACATACTCTTAGGAAAAGATCAGCTTATAGTTTACAGCTGTGTCCACTAAAATCATGACCAGTATCAAAAGGTTTCACTTGATCATACCCATGGAAGCCAGGTTGAAAAGAGATGCACGCCTTATTGGTGACATTGTAATTGGTGTTTTTCTCCTAATCTTATTAATATGGAATGCTTGACCATTTTACACCTTCTGAATACACGAAATTGTTGGAGATGAAATCCATTGGTCTAAAAAGAGATGATAAAGAACCAATCTGCCAGCGGTATGATCTTAAATACAAACACATAACTAACCAGAGCAGTTCTTACCTGGCTCAGGAATTAAATTCGGTGAAACATTTTTGTTTGCATTCATGCCTGGAACTGTGAGAATGGACGGTGGACATGGTATAAAAAGAAGTACTCTGTTCTCTGTATTTCCACTTACTGAGCAAAATGACTCGGTTTATTTATAAGTGCCTTTTTCTGTCATTAGGCTTCTACACCAGCTGCCAAGAGCCAATGTAGTTTTTCTGCTATAACTTTTTGGAGTGTTACACAACATTGAGCAACATTCCTCATCCAATCAGATGACAGCTTATAATTTATCAGTGTCAATAACCCCAAGCATTCTTGGTCTGCTTAATTCTGGCAGCAGAGAATTCGAAAACTTCACCAAAAAGGTAATGAGATCTCTCATTTTTATGCCTTGCAGGGCAGAGTCCCCATTTTGAACCTGAAGTCTGTGGTATTAACTCTGATGAACCAGTTTTTTAAAGTGCACATTTTAATTACACTGCCTTGGACTGGCAGAGTCCTACTCTGGTTGGGCATGGGAAGGTGTACTGCAACTGAGAACAGTTGAGTCACTTCTCCTTTGCCATCCAAGAGATTAAACAATAGAGAGATAAGAGTAGGACGGTAGGATAGAGAAGAACCTGGCTTTGGAATCTGAGAACCAAGATTCAACTCTCAGCCTAACCACTGAGGGGTGTACAATCTCTCTCCAAACTATGATTTCATCATTACACAATGAGGACAACACCCAGTCCATCTGGGCAGTCTCGGCACATCTTAGGCGGCCTGGGCAGCATGAGCACCCAAGGTTGCACACACACTGGCCTCACTCTGCCAGCTCTGGCGCATTCAGGAAAATACTTGGCTTCTATTGTGTCTCTGCTAGAGGATGAGGAGGCTAGTGAAATATTTCAGAACATCCTGACAGAGCCACAACATGCCTAAGAAGATCACCGCTCTTTTCCAAGCTCCCCTGGACAGCAAGTGTGAGGCAAGGCAATGCAGTTAGACAGACAGACATGATTTCTCTCCAGATGCTTTCTTCCATCACAAACCCCCGCACCCCACACAGAAACCTCTGCTACCCAAGTTTCAGATAGTTCTTCACTGAAGTGAATTTCAAAATTTGGGTTGCATTTGATACTTTATCAAGTTTAATGAGATGCTATATATAAACTCTATCTCAAAACTAGAAAAAATTTTAATAAAAGTAAATAAAACTTAGTAAGAAAATACACATTTTTGTCCCAAACATCCTATGTAGCCTACTTAAAAGTCATCCTAGTTTTAAGCATGTAGCAATCATTACAAAACTTTAGCTATTAAACTAGGCCACATATAATAACTTTAGTCCACCGACTAAAAGAATTTTAAGATTTGTGCCCAAAGTACTCTTGAAAGTATTAGTTATTTCTTAGAAAAAGCTGATGCATATATAATATATATATATTTTTTAAATCAAGTGAATTTTTCTGACTTCTTTTGCATTTTTTGTTAGAGCCAAGATTCATGTATGAAATGTGATTTACTATTAGGCCATATGTACAGTAATACTCCATTTTTTGCCCCTCTGTGTTACAGATTTCTTTCATACAATTTCTCATTGAAAACTGTCTCAAGATATATTTGGAGAAGATATCACTTCTCTGTTTGGCGAGAACTCAGCGAGTTGTGATAACAGTGATATCACTGATAACCGTGAGAAGGTTGCAGGTACGTGAATAATGTAACTGGCTCTGATGCAAAAGACAGCAAGGATGCCAGGGTCAATGGGAGATTTGGGGTCCAAAGCACATTCTAAGGGCAGTAATTTCCATCCGCTCCAAGACATGGGAAGTTCCCCACTTGTGAGATGAAAGAAAGGATAAGACTGTTCTGATTTCAAGAAGCTACTAATACAGCTTTAGAAGACATCATGGTTCAGTTCAGTTCAGTTGCTCAGTCGTGTCCGACTCTTTATGATCCCAAGGACTGTAGTGACCCCAACTCCTTGGGGTCAAGGACTGTAGCGTGCCAGGCCTCCCTGTCCATCACCAACTCCCAGAGCTTACTTAAACTCATGTCCATCGAATCAGTGATGCCATTCAACCATCTCGCCCTCTCTGGTCCCCTTCTCCTCCTGCCTTCAATCTTTCCCAGCATCAGGTTTTTTTTTCCAATGAGTTAGTTCTTTGCATCAGGTGGCCAAAGTATTGGAGCTTGAGCTTCAGCATCAGTCCTTCCAAAGAAATGATTTCCTTTAAGATAGACTGATTTCTTTAGAATGGACTGATTCCTTTAAGTTGGACTGATTTGTTTAGGATGGTCTGATTCCTTTAGGATGGACTGATTTCTTTAGGATGGACTGATGGACTGATTAGAAAGAACTGATTTCCTTTAGAATGAACTGGTTCAATCTCCTTGCAGTCCAAGGGACTCTCAAGAGTCTTCTGCAACACCACAGTTCAAAATGGACATCCCGGTAAAATATCACATTTTGCAATTTTTGAAATAAACTTTAAATAAAACTCATATATAAAAGACGTGCTCTGGCTGAACCTGGAGTGAGGGGTCCAGGGCACTGCCTGGTTTATCCCCCTCTCCTTCCTTTTTCTGGTCAGTGGTCCCCGAGGCACTGCAGGTTTCTAGTGCCTTTGCAATAGGCTGAAAAGAACCAGCATCACTGACAAAAAAAGGACTAATGTCAAAAATATTTTCCAGACTATAAACTCTTGTACCAGTATTTACCAGTTGCATTAACTTTGGCCAATTATTCTAGATCAGTTTCAGTTCCTTCATCTTTAAGATGTTAATGAAAAATATCTAAATCTTAGGATTTCTCTAAAGATTAAATAAGATAATTGATGTAAAATAAATCTGTAAAGAAGCAATTAATAAGTCTAGTAGAAGTTCTCATGAGATTACAGTTAGTACTACTTGAGCCTAGCTAATCACAGCTTCCTGGTAGCAGTTCATTTTTATAAGGCAGCATTTAGATTCAGAACCTGAGGGCATGAATCATGAGTCCCTTTATATTTTTAATACCTCTTGTTTTTATGACACTTATCTCATTGCTTTGAGGAAATCTTTACGACAATCCATTTAGATGAGTCTATACTCAACATTCAGAAAACTAAGATCATGGCATCTGGTCCCATGACTTCATGGGAAATAGATGGGGAGACAGTGGAAACAGTGTCAGACTTTTATTTTGGGGGGCTCCAAAATCACGGCAGATGGTGATTCCAGCCATGAAATTAAAAGATGCTTACTCCTTGGAAGGAAAGTTATAACCAAACTAGATAGCATATTAAAAAGCAGAGACATTACCTTGCCAACAAAGGTCCATCTAGTCAAGGCCATGGTTTTTCCAGTGGTCATGTATGGATGTGAGAGTTGGACTGTGAGGAAAGCTGAGCACTGAAAAATTGATGCTTTTGAACTATGGTGTTGGAGAAGACTCTTGAGAGTCCCTTGGACTGCAAGGAGATCCAACCAGTCCATCCTAAAGAAGATCAGTCCTGGGTGTTCACTGAAAGGACTGATGCTGAAGCTGAAACTCCAATACTTTGGCCATCTCATGCGAAGAGTTGACTCATTGGAAAAGACCCTGATAATGGGAGGGATTGCGGGCAGGAGGAAGAGGGGATGACAGAGAATGAAATGGCTGGATGGCATCACTGACTTGATGGACGAGTTTGAGTAAACTCTGAGAGTTGGTGATGGACAGGGAGGCCTGGCATGCTCCGATTCAGGGGGTTGCAAAGAGTCAGACATGACTGAGCAAATGAATACCTGAGAAAATGGGACTGAACTGAACTGAATACCTGAGAATACGTTCAAACTTAGACAACTGTTTGCTTTCATTTCATTAGTGACAACAGAACAACCTCTTGAATCCAAGCCAGTGAGAGTGACAGTCATTTACAGAAAGGCACAACTGCAGTATGATGCCATGACCTCATCAAGGATGGGTCCATCCACTGACCTGTCTACAGTTTTCTAAGTTCCTGAAGATGACAGTGCCCATAATCACACTTTACCCTTCCTTTTCCTTTATATTATAATATCTCTCTTGAGAACACTTTTTTACAAAACATTTGCATGATTTTATTGAGTTTGAATTAAATGATCAGATCTCATCCAGAAATAAATGAATTTCCTGGCACAAGAATGAACATGAGGCACTTAAACCAAGAAAACCACTTTGGATCATTCAGTGAAAAATAAGACATTTCAAGGTCCCAGCTTATACCATTTCACTTTTTCTTGATCCCATATATCCGTATTTGAGAAAATATTCCCCCCAAAATATCTCTTCTTTCATTCGTACCATATTATATTGTTTTTTTGTACTGTACTGTACATTTTTATATCGATGCAATAAAAATAAGTTAAACCACCATTTCATTTGCTTATGATTCATTTTAACACTTCGGGAGACGCTCAACTGGCAGTTTGGGTCTCAACTAAGATCACTTACGAACCTGTCATCATTTGGCAGCTCAGCTGGAGTAATCTACGTGTCTGCTGTTTGAAGCTGGCTCTGGGCTGATCCCCATGTCTTCAACAAGCAAACCGGCCTACTTCATATGGTAGAAGAAGAGTTGCCAACAGCAACAGGGGCTTTTCAAGAGTCAATGTAGAAGAGGGCTCCACAGAAGACTACAAAGACAATGAGTTATTCACTATTTACTGAGGAACGTAAGGGAGTTCCAGAAAAACGTCTGTGTCTGCTTCACTGACTGTGCTAAAGCCTTTGACTGTATGTATCCATGGTGCTCAGCTGTTTCAGTTGTGTCCAACTTTTTGCAACCCTATGGACTGTAGCTCACCAGGCTCCTCTGTTCGTGGGATTTTCCAGGCAAGAATACTGGAGTGGGTTGCCATTTCCTCCTCCAGGGGAATCTTCCTGATCCAGGGATCAAATCCATGTCTCCTGAGACTCCTGTGTTGGAGGTGGTATCTGCAGAGCTATCAGAAGCCCTTTGACCATGTGGATCACAACAAACTATGAAACATGCTTAAAGAGATGTGAGTACCAGACCACCTTACTTGCCTCCTGAGAAATCTGTATGCCAGTCAAGAAGCAACAGTTAGAATTGGACATGGAACAAAAGACTGGTTCATAATTTAGAAAGGCTGTATATCATCACCCTGCTCAATTAATTGATATGCAGAGTATATCATGTGAAGTGCTGTGCTGAACGAGTCACAAGTTGGAATCAAGATTTCTGGAAGAATTATCAACAACCTCAGATATGCAGATGATACCACTCAAATGGCAGCAAGTGAAGACGAACTAAAGAGGCTTTTGAAAAGGGTGAAAGAGGAGAGTGAAAAAGCTGGTTTGAAACTAACCATTAGAAAAACTAAGATCATGACATCCAGTCTCATCACTTCATGGCAAGCAGAGGGGAAAAAGTGAAAACAGTGAGAGATTTTATTTTCTTGGGCTCCAAAATCACTGCAGACTGTGACTGCAGCCATGAAATTAAATGATGCTTGCTCCTTGGAAGGAAAGCAATGACAAATCTAGACAGCATATTTAAAAGCAGAGACATCATTTTACCGACAAAGGTTCATATATTCAAAGCCCTGGTTTTTCCAGTAGTCATGTATGGATGTGAAAGTTGAATCATAAAGAAGGCTGAGTGCTGAAGAATTGATGCTTTTAAATTGTGGTGCTGAGAAGACTCTTAAGAGTCTCTTGGACTACAAGGAGATCAAACCAATCAATCCTAAAGGAAATCAACCCTAAATATTCATTGGAAGGACTGAAACTTCTTGGTTGCTGAAGCTCAATACACAAAGAGCCAACCCACTGGAAAAGACTCTGATGCTGGGAAGGACTGAAGGCAACAGAGGATGGCAGAGGATGAAATGGTTAGACAGCATCACCAATTCTCAGTAGTGAGATAGTGGAGGACAGAGGAACCTGGGTGCTGTAGTCCATGGGGTTTCAAAGAGTTGGACACAACTTAATGAGTGAACAACAATAATACTGTAACTTATCACACATGAAAACAAAACTCAAGACAGCACAACAGTCACAAACATCCTTTTATTCATCAGCTTTTTACCCTCCATTCTTTAGACTAGCATTTCCCAAAGGGTATTAGGAAGCATGGTAGAGAATATCTTTGAAATAATAATTGATTTTTTTTCCCTCAGATATTTCTTAGCTCTTCCTTTCTCCTTGTCTTAAGATGTCTTAAGGGATAGCTAGATCATTTCCTTAGAAGAGAAGAAATTACAGAAGTATAAGAGAAAAAGAGAGCATTTCGTTGCTTACAAGTTTTGAGAACTTAGTTTCCTAGGAAACAAAAACCATGCCTGGCAGAGGGTGAAGATCTCAGTAGAGACCTCATGGGAAAAGCCTGAACTCATTAGGGGCATGGAATACATGCCACATTTAATAAGTAGAGACCAAGAGGGATTAGGACGCCCCCACAGAGCAATTACATAACATGTCTAAGAAAGATGGTACACTGTTCATTCATACAGAATTTCTTGTACCTCAACATGGAACAGATCAGTGAAGTTATTCCCATCAACATGAGAATTACAATATGGAAGGAACAAAGAGAACCAGTGGATCTGAGTAACACATGTCTCAGGCCCATCACCTGGGACCAGAAAGCAAGTAGGACATTTCAGCAGACATCCAGCATACACAGATGATACAGTGGATACATGTCACACCTCATTCCACAATGACCTAGCTCCTTAGCATTAGAAAACTCCATAACATGGATACATTCATGGAGAAAATGGAAAGATCTTGAATTTCTGCCAATCTGGGAACAAAGGATTAAACTGAAATTACTATTTAAAACTATAGAACAGTACATATCTTAATATATTATAGTTTGCAGGCTGAGATTGATACCAATATATATAGAATACTTGATCCATGCACTGTTTCCCTAGCAAGGGTTCCATGGTCAAATAGGTTTGGGAAATGCTGTATTTTCCTACTGGAAATCAAAATGCCCATTAACATATTAATGTCTTAGAGAAGACTCACAGTAAAGAAACTCAGTATTTTCCAAATCTGACCTGAGAGATCCTTTTAGAGGAAACTTATTAATGAATGATCCTAGAAACATACATAAATAAACACTGTTCTTAATTTATCTTCTTAGGTCACAGAAGATCCTCTACAATGCAACCTGCTCCAGTAATCCATTTTTTCTTCACTATTTCTCAGTGTAGATCCTTTTCTTTAGCTAGGTCAGACACTTCACTATTTCCTGAACAAGACACACACATGTCTCTAAGTATAATTATCAACTCCTGTTTGTCTCTAAATATACACAAACTAGATAGCTACTTGGGTTCTACTCTCAGAAATTTCACAAAAGACATCTGTGACCATTACAGCCCAAATTAATTGCTCTTTTATAATGCATGAACACTTGACCCCATGAGATATTGGCTCATATGCTGCTTTGCACCATCAGAAATTACACTGGTATTTTTATACATAGCTCAACAATCCAAATTCCTGAGGTAAATGATTATTCCTTGTGTTAAGTTTATATTACTTTTAATGCCTGAGTAAAAATCTACTAAAAAAGGTATAAATGAATTTGTGAAGTTTTCTTAATGGTTTTACAGAAATTTTACATTAATTGGTAATGACTGCATATTTTAAAACTGAAGAGGCAGAAAACAGCACAAGTGGAATTTCAGTGAGTAGCAGTAAGACATAAGTTTTAGATATGACTTTACAGTCTTTACTGTTCACAAGTTCTGGTAGTCACTGTTTTTATTCATCCTGCAAAAATGGGATATTGGTGTGATACATTTGGGAATAATTGCATGCTTGTGTAAATTTTCTTTTAAATAGAAACAATTCCATAGCAAAAAGGGGTAAAAACATGGCTGGGCAGTTTATCTGTGAGTTTATGAGCCAAGAAAGATATACAAAAGTCCCTCAAATCTGAAAAAGAGAAATAAAAGGAGGTAAAGAAAAGCTGAAAATAGTCTGTCAACTGTAACTCACAGAGGAGATTCTTGCCATGTGGAAATGGCCAATAAAGGTCAGCTTTCCTCTAGGATACTCACCGAGAAAGTCAAGTTATTAATTTTAGAAAAGATCCTAGGAACTGACAAAACTATAAAAGGACCCATTTGTCTAATTTAGAATGAATAAAAGGCAACTAGATTTTCTGATATTAGTTTTTACCATAGCTAGTAAGATCTGTGTAATCATCAGACAACCTTCACTTAATGATGTAATTAAGGTTAAATATTTTCAAAGGAAAGCAAAGATACTAAGGATGAAAATCTTGATTTATTCCAGAAAGAAAGCTATTCAAAGGCTTTAAGGGGAAACTAATTATCTTTACAGTGATTAATAATTACAATATATTGACTAGTATATTCAATTTTTTATTTCACTGCATTAGCTATATCTCATAAATTATTTTTATTTTTTAGTATTTTAGTTTTTTAATTATTCAGTTAATACATGTTATAGTTTTCTTTGTGAATTACTCTTTAATCCATACATTGTTTAGGCTCTTTATTTTTTCAGGTTCCCAACCTGAAGGATTTTCATTACCATTTGTAATAGTTAATTTCTAATTTTAATAGAGTAGTGACTAGATAATATGTGAATGATTGTGATTCTTTATGACTGCAAGTATATAGTAAATTTTAAACTTTCAAATGTTGCATGCATGCTTTAGAAGTGTGTGTATTCTCTGTTGGGTTCTCTTTTGGGTACAAAGATATATATATATTTAAAATCATGCTGTATGTGTCACTCAAATCCTCTCTGTATATTCTCTAAATTAGTTTCTAAGAGAGGTGTTAAATTCTCCCATTATGATAGTAAGTTTGTCAATTTTATTTTATAATTCTGAGTTTTTATAGCTTTTTTTTTTTGGAGGGGGATTACAGTCTACATCCATATTAAGCATAATAAGTTATAATTTTTAAACTCTTTCCATAAATATTCTTTATTAATGTTAATGCATCTGCTTCATATTCTATTTTGAATAATATATTTATTCCAGCTCTTCTTTTGGTCCATATATGCCTGGAATATCTCTTTTGTTTTTTCTCTTTTTAAATTTTCTGTTTTAGAGTGGGTGTGCATGGATTTGGTGTGTGTGTGTTTGTGTCAATGTCTCCTATAAACAGCATATAACTGACTTTTTTTATATCTAAGCTAGTAATTTTATTTTTAATTTAACCAGAGTCATGTAATCTATTTACATTTGTTGTCACTACAATGTATTTTGAGTTACATCATTTTATTCCATAGTTTAGTTTCATCAGCAGTTTCCAATGGCTTCATTCGTCCTCCTTCTCCTAACTTTTCTTGGATTGGTACACTGTAGATGAGTGTTTTTCCTATGATTTTTATTTATGCATATTAAAACTTCTCAGACATTATCTCTCTGAATATGCTGCTGTAATATTCCTCTATTATCATTTGTTATCTTTTGCTAGCATCCCATTAAAATTCTATTAAACAATGATTCTTGAACATCATATCTCAACTATTTTTCAATTTTTTTCTTTATGCTGCATCCTGGGTACAATTCTTAGTTCTCTCTTCCAGTTTGTTATATCTTTAACTTTGTCCCATTCCAGAGTTCATGTTTTAAATTTTATGAGTTTTTAAGTACTGATATATTTTCTAGGGTTACTAACTGGATCTTTTTCCTATCCTTATGATTTTATATATATTTTTTAATAGAGATCATTCCTTTTCCTTTTTGATTCTGGTACCAAGAAGTAGGCTGCTGCTGTAATAATACCTAAAAATGTGGAAGGGGCTTTGCAAACTGGGTAGTGAGTAGAGGCTTTAGGAGTTTTTGAGATACATGCTAATAAAAGCCTGAGTTACTGTGAGGACAATATTGGTGGAACTATAGATGTTAGAGGTTATTCTAATAAGGATTCAGAAAGAAAAGAGGAGAGCTTGAGAGGCAGTCTATCTTCTTAGAGAATAAACAAATAATTATGAACAGAATGTTAGTAGAAATATGGACATTCAAGGTCATTCTGGTGAAGTCTCAGATGGAAATGAAGAACATTTTGCTGGAAACTAAGAAAAGATAACCACGTGATAAAGGGCAAAGAACTTGGTTGAACTGGTGTTCTAGTTGTGTGAAAAACAGAACTTGCAAGCAATAGAAATGAGTATTTAGTTCAGCAGCAGGGATTTGCACTACTCTTATCTTCTGGCTCACTGATCTGTTGCCCTGTATCATTCAATCTACTACTGATTCCTTTGAATGTATTTTTTATTTCAGTTATTGTGCTCTTCACCTATATTTGGTTGTTTGGCTCTTTGTTAAAAACTTTTAACTTCTCACTTAGTGCATCCATTCATACTATGGAAAACAGTATGGAGGTTTCTAAAAAAAACTAAAAATAGAATTACCATACGACTCAGCAATCTCACTCCTGAGTACATATCTGGAAAATACAAAATTCTACTCGAAAATATACATGCACCCCAATGTTCATAGCAGTATTATTCAACTTTGAAGACACAGAAGCAACCTAAGGGTCCATTGACAGATGAATGGAATGCACATATATACAATGGAATACCACTCAGCCATAAAAAAGAATAAATTGTTGCCATTTCCAGCAGTATGGATGGACCTGGGCAGAGCTCTATGCTAAGTGAAATAAGTAAGACAAAAATACTGTATGATATCACTTATATGAGGAATCTAGTGAATAAAAGAAAAAAGAAGCAGAGTTAGAGATACAGAGAACAAGCCAGTTGTTACAAACTGGGAGAGGGGAAGGGCATGATAGAATAGGGGATTAAGAGGTACAAGCTTTAAGTGTAAAATAAGCTACAAGGATATATTGTACAACATGGAAATAACAGTAGATATTTTATAATAACTATAAATGGAATATAGCCTTTATAAACTGTGGATTACTATATCAGACACAACATATAGCAACTATATTTTAAAAATTGGTTTTTATAAAAAAATAAAATGGAATATAAAAAATGGGTTTTTAGCTGTAGAGCTTGCTCATTAAAGTGTTAAAGGAGCAGTGTGGTTCCTCCTGACTGCTTATAATAAAATGCAAGAAGAGGGAGCTGAACTGAAGAAGGAGCTGTTGAGCAAAAAGGAAGCAGCACTTGAATACTTAGAAATTTTTCAGTCTACACATTTTACAAAAAAAAAAAAAGAGTAAGCTTTTTCTAAAGAAAACACAGAGTATTTCAACCACTGAAAATAAGACTAATAGGGATTGGAATCAAAAAATTATCCACCACCTCAGCAAAAACCAGGAATAGATATAGGATTTTATTAACAGAAACATTGCCAATCAGGGGTACTGAGACAGGATGAAATGAAAGAAGGCTGTTAAACTGCTTAGATTTTATAAGAGGGACGCACAGAGCTATTTGGCTGCAAATGTACACTATTCTTTAAGAAACAGAAAGACAGGCTCCAAAGGCCATTCACAGATCATCAGATTGCTTCTTAAGCTTCAGAGCATGGGCCATCACCTTTGTTTCAACAGGCCATATGGCCTCCAACTGAACCCTTGGGGATGAGACTTCCATCTCGCAAAGCCACAGGACTGCCACCCCAGTGGGTCCAGAAGGTGGAGAATGGAGCCAAAGAGGATTATTCCCAAGAAAATTTATAAACAATAAATGCTGGAAAGGGTATGCAGAAAAGGGAACTCTCTTACATTGGTGGTGGGAATGTAAATTGATACAGCCACTATGGAGAACAGTAAAGAGGTTCCTTTAAAAAGTAAAAATAGAACTATCATGACCCAGAAATCCCACTCCTGGGCATACACCTGGAGAAAACCATAATTGCAAAAAGACATGGCCCTCAATGCTCAAGGCAGCATTATTTACAATAGCCAGGTCATGGAAGCAACCTAAACATCCATCAGCAGAGGAATGGACAAAGCACGGATATATATGTATGTATGTATGTATGCAAGCATGCATGTTAAGTTGCTTTAGTTGTCTTTGACTCTTTGCAACCCTATGGACTCTAGCCCACCAGGCTCTGTCCATGGTATTCTCCAGGCAAGAATACTGGAGGGGATTGCCATGCCGTCCTCCAGTGTCACTTCCAGACCCAGGGATGAACCCACATTTCTAACACCTCCTGGCAGGCAGGTTCCTCACCACTAGTGCCACCTGGGAAACCTAATTGTGTGTGTGTGTGTGTGTGTGTGTGTGTGTGTGTGTGTGTGTGTGTGTGTATCAGTCCAGTTCAGTAGAGTCGGTCAGTCGTGTCCACCTCTTTGCGACCCCAGGGACTGCAGCACAGCAGGCTTCCCTGTCCATCACCAATTCCCAGACCTTGCTCAAACTCATGTCCATCAAGTCGGTGATGCCATTCAACCATCTCATACTCTGTCGTCCCCTTCTCCTCCTGCCCTCAATCTTTCCCAGCATCAGGGTCTTTTCAAGTAAGTCACTTCTTCACATCAGGTGGCCAGAGTATTGGAGTTTCAGCTTCAACATCAGTCCTTCCAAAGAATATTCAGGACTGATTTCCTTTAGGATTGATTTGTTAGATCTCCTTGCAGTCCAAGGGACTCTCAAAAGTATTCTCCAACACCACAGTTCAAAAGTATCAATTCTTCGGCACTCAGCTTTCTTTATAGTCCAACTCTCACATCCATACATGACTACTGGAAAAACAATAGCTTTGACCAAACAGACCTTTGTTGGCAAACTAATGTCTCTGCTTCTTAATATGCTGTCATAACTTTTCTTCCAAGGAGCAAGCGTCTTTTAATTTCATGGCTTTAGTCACCATCTGCAGTGATTTTGGAGCCCCCCAAAATTTAAAAGTCTGACACTGTTTCCATTGTTTCCTGATTTATTTCCATGAAGTGATGGGACCAGATGCCATGATCTTAGTTTGCTGAATAGTGAGTTTTAAGCCAGCTTTTTCACGCTCCTCTTTCACTTTCATTAAGAGGCTCTTTAGTTCTTCTTCACTTTCTGCCATAAGGGTGATGTCATCTGTGTATCTGAGGTTGTTGCTATTTCTCCCGGCAATCTTGATTCTAGCTTGTGCTTCATCCAGTCTGGTATTTCACATGATGTACTCTGCACATAAGTTAAATAAGCAGGGTGACAATATACAGCCTTGATGTACTCCTTTTCCTATTTGGAACCAGTATGTTGCTCCATGTCCAGTTCTGATTGTTGCTTCCTGACTTGCATACAGATTTCTCAAGAGGCAGGTCAGGTGGTCTGGTATTCCTATCTCTTTAAGAATATTCCACAGTTTGTTGTGGTCCACACAGTCAAAGGCTTTGGCATAGTCAATAAAGCAGAAGTAGATGATTTTCTGGAACTCTCTTGCTTTTTTGATGATCCAACAGATGTGGGCAATTTGATCTCTTGTTCCTCTGCCTTTTCTAAGGGCAGTTTGAACATCAGGAAGTTCAGTTTACGTACTGTTGAAGCCTGGCTTGGAGAATTTTGAGCATTACTTTGCTAGCGTGTGAAATGAGTGCAATTGTGTGGTAGTTTGAGCAGTCTTTGGCATTGCCTTTCTTTGGGATTGGAATGAAAAGTGACCTTTTCCAGACCTGTGGCCACCGCTGAGTTTTCCAAATTTGCTGGCATATTGAGTGCAGCACTTTCATAGCATCATCTTTTAGGATTTGAAATAGCTCAACTGGAATTCCATCACATCCACTAGCTTTGTTCGTAGTGATGCTTCCTAAGGCCCACCTGACTTTGCATTCCAGATGTCTGGCTCTAGGTGAGTGATCACATCATCAGGATTATCTGGGTCATGAAGATCTTTTTAGTATAGTTCTACTGTGTATTCTTGCCACCTCTTCTTAATATCTTCTGCTTCTGTTAGGTCCATACCATTTCTGTCCTTTATTGAGCCCATCTTTGCATGAAATGCTTCTTTGGTACCTCTAATTTTCTTGAAGAGATCTCTAGTCTTTCCCATTCTATTGTTTTCCTCTCTTTCTTTGCACTGATCTCTGAGGAAGGCTTTCTTATCTCTCCTTGCCATTCTTTGGAACTCTGTATTCACATGAGTATATCTTTCCTTCTGTCCTTTGCCTTTCGCTTCTCTTCTATTCACAGCTATTTGTTAGGTCTTCTCAGACAACCATTTTGCCTTTTTGCATTTCTTTTTCTTGGGGTTGGTCTTGATCCCTGCCTCCTGGACAATGTCATGAACCTCCATCTATAGTTTTTCAAGCACTCTGTCTATCAGATCTAATCCCTTTCATCTATTTCTCACTTCCACTGTATAATGTATGTATGTGTGTGTATGTGTGTGTGTGTATGTGTGTATCTATCTATCTATATAGAGGCAATGGAATATTAAACATAACAAGGAACAAAATCAAGTCATCTGTAGAGATGTGGATAAATCTAGAGACTGTCATACAGAGTGAAGTGAGTCAGAAAAACAAATATTGTATATTAACACACCTATGTGGAATCTAGAAAAAATGGTACAGCTTAACCTATTTGCACCAGGGTTTCTCTGGTGGCTGAGCTGGTAAAGAATCCTCCTGCAATGCGAGAGACCTGGGGTCAATCCCTGGGTTGGGAAGATACCCTGGAAAAGGGAACGGCTACCCACTCCAGTATTCTGACCTGGAGAATTCCACCGACTGTATAGTCCATGGGGTCACAAAGATTCAGACATGACTGAGTGACTTTCACTTTCACCTATTTGCGAAGAAAGAAACAGAAACACAAGTATACAGAACATACATATGAATACGAAGGGGTGAAGAGGAGGGCTGGGTGAATTGGGAGATTGGGATTGAAATACATTACTATCTGTAAAACAGATGACTGATGAGAACCAACTGCATAGCTAGGGAACTGTGCTCAGTGCTCTGTGGTGACCTAACTGGGAAGGAAATCAAAGAGTGGGTATATGTACACATATAACTGATTCATTTGCTGTACAGTAGAAACAAACTCAACACTCTTCAGCAGCTATACTAAAGGAATCTGCCTTGCTATGTTTTGGATTTGCTTGGGACCTGTCACCTCATCCTTCTTTCCTATTTCTTTCTTTTGGAGTGGGAATGTCTATGCCTGAACCACCACTGTATTTCAGAAGCACATAATTGTCTGATATCGCAGGTTCACAGCTAGGGAAGAATTGTTGTCTCAGAATGAAATGTACCTTGAATCTCATCCACATCTGATTTATACAGTGTGTAGATTAGACTCTGGACTTTAGAGTTGATGCTGGAATGAATTGAGGCTTGGGGGCTGTGTGGACAGAACGATGTACTTGGCACATGACAGAGACGTGACTTTTGGGCAGCTGGAGGCATACTGCATTGAACTCAACTGTGACACCTCCCCAAATCTGTATGCTGAAACCCTAATCGCCCATGTGACTGTACTGGAGATAGGGTTTCCAAGATACTAGGGTTAAAAGAAGTCAAACTACCAACGGTATTTTTCACAGAACTAGAACAAATAATTTCACAATTTGTATGGAAATACAGAAAACCACGAATAGCCAAAGTAATCTTGAGAAAGAAGAATGGAACTGGAGGAATCACCCTCCCTGACTTCAGACTCTACTACAAAGCCACAGTCATCAAGACAGTATGGTACTGGCACAAAGACAGAAATATAGATCAATGGAACAGAATAGAAAGCCCAGAGATAAATCCACGAACCTATGGACACCTTATCTTTGACAAAGGAGGCAAGGATATACAATGGAAAAAAGACAACCTCTTTAACAAGTGGTGCTGGGAAAACTGGTCAACCACTTGTAAAAGAATGAAACTAGAACACTTTCTAACACCATACACAAAAATAAACTCAAAATGGATTAAAGATCTAAATGTAAGACCAGAAACTATAAAACTCCTAGAGGAGAACATAGGCAAAACACTCTATGACATAAATCTCAGCAGGATCCTCTATGACCCACCTCCCAGAATATTGGAAATAAAAGCAAAACTAAACAAATGGGACCTAATGAAACTTAAAAGCTTTTGCACTACAAAGGAAACTATAAGTAAGGTGAAAAGACAGCCCTCAGATTGGGAGAAAATAATAGCAAATGAAGAAACAGACAAAGGATTAATCTCAAAAATATACAAGCAACTCCTGAA
The DNA here is from genome assembly GCF_963930625.1 of Muntiacus reevesi. Classification (NCBI taxonomy): domain Eukaryota; kingdom Metazoa; phylum Chordata; class Mammalia; order Artiodactyla; family Cervidae; genus Muntiacus; species Muntiacus reevesi. The sequence continues at coordinate 6,035,113 of NC_089264.1, forward strand.
GCTCAATTCCAGAAAAATAAATGACCCAATCAAAAAATGGGCCAAAGAACTAAACAGACATTTCTCCAAAGAAGACATACAGATGGCTAACAAACACACGAAAAGATGCTCAACATCACTCATTATTAGAGAAATGCAAATCAAAACCACAATGAGATACCATTACACGCCAGTCAGGATGGCTGCTATCCAAAAGTCTACAAGCAATAAATGCTGGAGAGGGTGTGGAGAAAAGGGAACCCTCTTACACTGTTGGTGGGAATGCAAACTAGTACAGCCACTATGGAAAACAGTGTGGAGATTTCTTAAAAAACTGGAAATAGAACTGCCATATGACCCAGCAATACCACTTCTGGGCATACACACCGAGGAAACCAGATCTGAAAGAGACACGTGCACCCCAATGTTCATCGCAGCACTGTTTATAATAGCCAGGACATGAAAGCAGCCTAGATGCCCATCCGCAGATGAATGGATAAGGAAGCTGTGGTACATATACACCATGGAATATTACTCAGCCGTTAAAAAGAATTCATTTGAATCAGTTCTAATGAGATGGACGAAACTGGAGCCCATTATACAGAGTGAAGTAAGCCAGAAAGATAAAGAACATTACAGCATACTAACACATATATACGGAATTTAGAAAGATGGTAACGATAACCCTATATGCAAAACAGAAAAAGAAACACAGAAGTACAGAACAGACTTTTGAACTCCGTGGGAGAAGGTGAGGGTGGGATGTTTCAAAAGAACAGCATGTATATTACCTATGGTGAATCAGATCACTAGCCCAGGTGGGATGCATGAGACGAGTGCTCGGGCCTGGTGCACTGGGAGGACCCAGAGGAGTCGGGTGGAGAGGGAGGTGGGAGGGGGGATCGGGATGGGGAATACGTGTAACTCAATGGCTGATTCGTGTCAATGTATGACAAAACCCACTGAAATGTTGTGAAGTAATTGGCCTCCAACTAATAAAATAAAATTAAAAAAAAAAAATAAAATAAAATAAAAAAATAAAAAATAAATAAATAAATAAAAAGAAGTCAAAAGGGTAGTAATCTGATATATTGGAACTGATGTCCCTATAGAAGTGGAAGAGTCATCAGCTCTCTCTGACCTGTGACATCAGAGTGAGAAGGCAGCCCCCCACAAGCCAGGAAGAGAGCGCTTGCCATTAGCAGACCCTGCCAGCACCTTTATCTTGGACTTAACAGTCTCCAAAACTGTAGGAAAATAAGTTTGTTTTTTAAATCATCCAGTCTATGGCATTACATTATGGCAACCTAAGTAGACTAAGATAGGATTTTAAACAGACGTAAAAGTCATTTTAAGAGTGCTCAACATTTTTCATTTTTATCTGGAATGAATTCATCTCCTGACTGGTTATTTTTTTTTACTGTCTTCATATCTCATATTTTATTTCAGTTTGATGGCTCACCTTGAATACAAATTTTTAAAGCTCCTCCTCTGCCCTTGCCATTCTCATTGATTCTTCTTCAACTGCCCCGATCTAACCCCCTGAAGCTACTAAAGAAAGATTTTTATATCAGTAGTACAGAGCTTCATCAGCATGGATATTGGGAATATCAGAGTCAGCCCCAGTACTTTAAGGCTAATTCAGTTCCTGCCTTATACATGGTTCCCTAGGCACTTTTTTGGTTTTTATGGGCCTAGTTTATTTTTAACAGTTTAGGATTTTCTGGTATCTCGTTAGTAGATCAGAGCTAGATACTAGGTAGTTCCTGGATTACATACTTACTAGCTTGAAAGAACTGCCCCTTCCAATGTCAGCCAATTTTTTAGGGACAATAAACAACTATCCCTTGCATGTGCTTTTCAAATGTAAACCAAACAATCCAGAGTCCATATCCCCAACCACCTCCTTTCTTGGGCTCTTACACTCCAGGGCAATATCCTCTTGTCTCAATCACTCCAAAGGCTAAGTACCAGACAACAAAGACCTACGCCCCCAGAGACTGCTGAAATTACTCACACTAGTCAATCCTAAGCCTGCTTACACTGCCTCAATTGTACCTGTCCATGGAAACCACAGTGAAGGCTCCTGCCCACAATTTCTCCCATACATTCTACCTCCTGACCAGCTTTGGAGCTTCTCCATGGGCCCCTGCCCAACCCTGCAGGGTGTGCTATGCCTCCTGTTTCTAAGGATCCTCATAAACACTCATTTCCAAGTCTGTGAGTCTTACGGTACATGATTAAAATAAATTCCAAGTACTATCAAAACTATGAAAGTGCAAGGGTTAGTCACTCAGTTGTGTCCAACTCTTTGTGACCTCATGGACTATAGCCCACCACGCTCCGTGGTCCATGGAATTCTCCACGCAAGAATACTGGGGTGGGTTGCCGTTCCCTTCTCCAGGGGATCTTCCCCACCCCGGTCTCCTGCATTACAGAGTCTTTACCACGTGAGCCACCAGGGAAGCTGACTATCAAAATGATGATGTACTACTTAAAAGACAGAAAAAGTAACTTGTGGTGGTAGAAAACATGCATCTCAGAACTTGGTTAACTTTAGTACATTTAACAAAACAATTGTAAAGTTTTGGGGAATTGGCAATGTGTTGCTTTTATCATATTTTTAATATTATCAAGAGTTCAAATCAATATTGAGTTATTACATTGAAATATAATTGTGGTAATAGTTGCTTAGTTGGTGAGCAGTGTCCAACTCTGAGAACTATGGACTGCAGCCTGCCAGGCTCATCTGTCCATTAGGATTCTCTAGGCAAGAATACTGAAGTAGGTTGCCATCCTCTCCTCAAGGGGATCTTCCCAAGCCAGGGATAGAAAACAGGTCTCTCTCATTACAGGCGAATTCTTTACCATCAAGCCACTAGGGAAGTTCTACATTAATAACACATTAAAAATCAGTCAGTCAGTTCAGTCGCTCAGTCATGTCCAACTCTTTGTGACCCTATGAAACACAGCACGCCAGGCCTCCCTGTCCATCACCAACTCCTGGAGTTCACCCAAACTCATGTCCATTGAATCGGTGATGCCATCCAACCATCTCATCCTCTTCCTCCCCTTCTCCTCTGCCATCAAACTTTCCCAGCATCAGTATCTTTCCCAAGGAGTTAGCTCTTCACATCAGGTGACCGAAGTATTGCAGTTTCAGCTTCAACATCGGTCCTTCCAGTGACTATTCAGGACTGATTTCCTTTAGGATTGACTTGTTGGATCTCCTAGCAGTCCAAGGGACTCTCAAGAGTCTTCTCTAACACCACAGTTCAAAAGCATCACTTCTTCGGCACTTAGCTTTCTTTATAGTCCAACTCTCACATCCATACATGACTATTAGAAAAACCATACCTTTGACTGGACGGATCTTTGTTGGCAAAGTAATGGTTGGTCATAGATTTCTTCCAAGGAGCAAGTATCTTTTAATTTCATGACTGCAGTCACCACCTGCAGTGATTTTGGAGCCCAAAAATTAAAGTCTGTCACTGTTTCCATTGTTTCCCCATCCATTTGCCATGAAGTGATGGGACCAGATGCCAAGATCTTAGTTTTCTGAATATTGAGTTTTAAGCCAGCTTTTTCACTCTCCTCTTTCACTTTCATCAAGAGGCTCTTTAGTTCTTCTTCACTTTCTGCCATAAGGGTGGTGTCATCAGCATATCTGAGGTTATTAATGTTTTTCCCTGCAATCTTGATTCCAGTTTGTGGTTCATCCAGTCCAGCATTTCTCATGATGTACTCTGCATATAAGTTAAATAAGCAGGGTGACGATACACAGCCTTGACATACTCCTTTTTCGATTTGGAACCAGTCTGTTGTTCCATGTCCAGTTCTAACTCCTGCTTCTTGACCTGTGTATAGATTTCTCAAGAGGCAAGTCAGGTGGTCTGGTATTCCCATCTCTTTCAGGATTTTCCACAGTTTTTTGTGATCCACACAGTCAAAGGCTTTGGTGTAGTCAATAAAGCAGAAGTAGATGTTTTTCTGGAACTCTCTTTTTTTTTTTTTTGATGATCCAATGGATGTTGGCAATTTGATCTCTGGTTCCTCTGCCTTTGATAAATCCAGCTTGAACGTCTGGAAATTTATGGTTCACGTATTGTTGAAACTTGGCTTGGAGAATTTTGAGCATTACTTTACTGGCATGTGACATGAGTACAATTGTGCAGTACTTTGAACATTCTTTGGTGTTGCCTTTCTTTGGGATTGGAATGAAAACTGACCTTTTCCAGTCCTGTGGCCACTGCTGAGTTTTCCACATTTGCTGGCATATTGAGTGCAGCACTTTCACAGCATCATCTTTTAGGATTTGAAATAGCTCAACTGGGATTTCATCACCTCCAGAAACTTTGTTCATAGTGATGCTTCCTAGGGCCCACTTGACTTTGCATACCAGGATGTCTGGCTCTATGTGGGTAATCACACCATCGTGTTTATCTGGGTCATAAAGATCTTTTTCTATCATTCTTCTGTGTATTTTGTGTATCAATGCAAAGAAATAGAGGAAAACCATAGAATGGGAAAGACTAGCGTTCTCGTCAAGAAAATTAGAGATACCAAGGGAACATTTCCTGCAAAGATGGGCACAATAAAGGACAGAAATGGTATGGACCTAACAGAAGCAGAAGATATTAAGAAGAGGTGGCAAGAATACACAGAAGAACATTAATAACACATAGTTTAAATATAAGACCTGTAGAAGGAAATAGCACAATGTACTTGTCTAATTTAGAAAAATGTTGCTCTCCCATTACCTCCTGAATCAAATAAAATTTCCTCATTTTACATGCAATTTTAAACATCCATTGGGTCATTTATTTTTCTGGAATTGAGCTTCAGGAGTTGCTTGTATATTTTTGAGATTAATCCTTTGTCTGTTTCTTCATTTGCTATTATTTTCTCCCAATCTGAGGACTGTCTTTTCACCTTACTTATAGTTTCCTTTGTTGTGCAAAAGCTTTTAAGTTTCATTAGGTCCCATTTGTTTATTTTTGCTTTTATTTCCAATATTCTGGGAGGTGGGTCATAGAAGATCTTGCTGAGATTTATGTCATAGAGTGTTTTGCCTTTGTTCTCCTCTAGGAGTTTTATAGTTTCTGGTCTTACATTTAGATCTTTAATCCATTTTGAGTTTATTTTTGTGTATGGTGTTAGAAAGTGTTCTAGTTTCATTCTTTTACAAGTGGTTGACCAGTTTTCCCAGCACCACTTGTTAAAGAGATTAGAAAGATGGTAACGATGGCCCTATATGCAGGGCAGAAGAAGAGATGCAGAAGTACAGAACAGACTTTTGAACTCTGTGGGAGAAGGGGAGGGTGGGATGTTTCGAAAGAACAGCATGTATATTATCTGTGGTGAAACAGACCACCAGCCCAGGTGGGAGGCATGAGTCAAGTGCTTGGGCCTGTTGGGCTGGGAAGATCCAGAGGAATCGGGTGGAGAGGGAGGTGGGATGGGAGACCGGGATGGGGAATTCGTGTAACTCTATGGTTGATTCATATCAATGTATGACAAAACCCACTGAAAAATAAAAATTTTTAAAAAAAAATAAAAAAAAAAATAAAACTCCAACATTCAAAAAACTAAAAAAATAAAATAAAATAAAAAAATAAACATCCAGTATGTACTGGGGAAAGTTATAAATGCTGGATGTTTAGAGGTAACCCAGAACCTCAGGGCCTGCCCTTGGTAACACGTCTCAATCTTTCCAAATGTGTTTGAACTAGTACTCACTGTGCAGGCTCTTTGTTCCGCATGGTCAGTCTCCCAGTATCAAGTTCAGTCATTCCTGCTCCAGCGTTGTGTTCTCACTGTCGCCACTCCTATATGGTCTCCTTCTTGTCCTCTTCTCTTGTCCAGACTCAGCATATCGAGAGTCAGCTTCCCAGTGACATCTGTCTTCATTTGTTCTGTCAGACTGGCATTTCCTCTTCTGAATTTCTACAGCCTTGTAATCATTTTCACATAATTTTTGTGAAATGTAGTCTTAAGGCATGTGCTTTTTTAAATTTTTTTTTAATTTCCGAAAATGAAGTATTTCTTTATGTATACATGAGTTGTTTTCTTTCCCGCAATGATTCTCTGCCCCCAGCCAAATGTGTTCAAGTGAATGTGTGCACATATAATCCATGGGTTCTAGAAACTGAGAAAATGGGAAATCTTGACCTCTCAATGGCTCTCAGGTGGTGTTCCACAGCACCTCCAGGAGCCACAAGGAACAGGGCTGAGCAGTGAGAAGCCAAGACACACCAGTGAAGCCCTGCGCTGGTCACTCCTATAACTTGAACAAGCAGCTCAACTTATTCTTTTTTTTTGGTAATAATTTTTGCTTTATTATTTTATTCATGCATATGAACAAAAGGTTTTGTGAACCTGAAAATATTTATGTAAATGCTTAGCATGTTTTAACTTTGCCTCTCTCATTAGATCCCAGGCTTCTACACCCCAGGGCCTGGCACAGTGATTGCTAGATAACTGGGTCAGCTTGTTCCTGACGGGTTCCTCTGCACATGTACAGATGACAACCACAGCGATCATGTCTCTTAATCTCTTCAAACAACTCTATTCCAGTCTCCTAAATGCTAGTTCCTTTCTGTGTTCTCTCATTTTCTTAAAAAATGGTGTCTTGGGCCTCCCAGAATGAACATGAATTATAGCCCCATTATGTGTTTATAGATAGCAAGTTTCAGCTTTCTTTCCAAAGCACACAAATGGATTTTAAGGAGATCTGTAAATAGTTATAATTTAAGATCAGAGGGTATTATCCTTGAGGTAAGATTAGAATTTGGCAGGGGAAAAAAAACCACAACTTTTATTTAGAAACTTGGCAACTTGAACATAGAAGCTTACTGCGGCAGAATTTCAAGGTAGAAATTTGGTTGGGATGCAAGAAGTAAAGGTTGGAAAACAAGAAGTAGGTTACATTTGAAAAGACTAAGTAGTGAGTGAGTGTACATCTCACACTGTTGTCTTCTTCCCCTATTTACTCTGTTGTACTGAAATGTGTTTGTTTTGTTGTTTCAGGCAGAGAGAGAGAAGGCATAAGCATTTAATCGTAAGAAACTAGCTTACATGTTCATGAGGACTGACAAGTTCGAAATCTGGAGGGCAAGTTGACAGGCTAGAAATTCATGTAAGATTTAATGTCACAGTCTTGAGTCGAAATTCTCAAGGCTGGTCAGGCAAGTGAGAAACTCAGGCAGGGTTTCTACACTGGAGTCTTGAGGCTGAATTCCTTCTTCGATGGAATCTAGACTGGTGCTGACCAAACTACGGCATGCCACAGACTCGTCAAATTGACATATGAAATCGACCATCACAGTGTCTTGTTACTGGTCAGCCTGTTTTCTGAAATCTTTTCCTCAGTCAGCTCGACTCAGTTCCACCTCACTTCACAAAGTAAAATAAAACTTAATTTTAGTCTTTTAAGGCTCTTCCATTTGCTACAGACCGGAAATCCCTGAACTAGTCTGGATTTCAGAGGGCTTCTGGATGACGCAGTCACACAGACCAAATCCCCAAGCAGCCTTGCGTGTCAGAGGCATTCCTGGCTGGCAGGTTTGGTAGGAGAGAGGACAGAGAGAGAAATGGATTACGTGAGGTAGGCTGACCCCAAAATTTCAATACAGACTTATCAGCGAATCAGTACTATTACGGACAGTATATCATTTGCATCGTTATTTCTAAAAGTAAATTTTCAAGAAGTCTGAGGCAGTCCACCTATCGAGGCACAGACTTCAACAATGTGGCTAAGGGCGGCTCTGAACTGCTTTTTCATCCTCCAAATATCTTTCATATGTTTGGAATCTCAGTGGTAATCTCCATGGATTTGTTTAGAGAAGAACTGAGGCATTCAACACCATAATTCAAGCTCCCAAATGACAACTGTCCAAATGAACACAAGTGGCTGCATAAAATGAGCACTGAGAAATGAGGTTAACTGTAGCCATGCTTCATGAGCTCTTGTATGCTGCTTTAGTCTGTGTAAAAAGCAGACATATGCATTTCTACATTTGATGTTCTACCGATATGTAACTGATTCAGAACTCAGATTTCACTTGCTAAAGGACAAACAGTAAACACTGCAGTCAGAACTAGATCACAGCTTTTTCCACTATGTCATCTAGTCTGTTAAACATTCATAATTACTCTTCTAGGAAATAGAATCATTAGGCTTCTAAAGTAAATTATGGATGAGCAGCACTGAATTTACTTGTTTTAGAGGTAGGGGTTCTGACAGAAAACAAACAAAAAAAACCTGTGGCAATACTTTGAAAATCTCTTATTGTGAATTGCCACTGAAAAAATAAAATTTACATGAATCCCACTGATATGAAATGTAACATTAAAAAATGGAAGAATAAAGAAATGGTGCTTTTCAGTTATGATAATAAAGGAAGCAATTTTCTTTTGTGCCTGGTAATTACATTGAAAACATAACTGCAAGTCAAATTTAGCTGAATCTTTGAAGAAGTGGAGCGGGGTAAGAGACTCATTTGTGGGTTCTGAGAATCAGCTTGATCTTTCCTTCCATCACAGAAATCAAAAAGGTTATTGTAACTTGAGAAGGAAAAGCAAGATTCAACAATGCCTGAGATGAAAGACACCGGGAGCAGATTTGCTGCCTTTTCAGTATTTTCTAATTGGGCATCCTGTCTCTAACTTGATACTCTTTTAATTGATCCTTCAAAATATTATATTCCAATAATTAAACCAGTTAGACACTGGAAAGATTGGTTAACAGAGTCCAGTAAGAGAAATAGAACTCAAAGCCATTACAAATGACAAAACTGAAAAAGGGATAAAAGAATTGGAAAAGAAACTTTTTTTCCTAGCACTCCAAAGTTAATCTTCAACGCCTCAAATTTATCTTTCACAGGACAAATAATAGGTCTTTGAAATTTATTTGTCTGTGTAAATCCATCCTGTGCTTTTCACACAAAATTTAATTGTTTCAACTTGGTTTCCCATTCCATTGCCATTAGCACCCTGACCTGGAGTACTGTCCCACTCAGGGACTCTGCTGATGGCTGAATTCAACAGTAAGTTCCCATTTATAGAGAGTCTGCAAAAGGTTCATTTAGTTCAGTTTAAAATCGTGGTTCAGTATTTTTTTATATTGCAAAAAAAGAAAAAAGTGAGAAAGGTTTTTTAAAAAAATTTATCTTGAGAAATTACCCAGTGAAATTTGTCTATGAATATAGACAAATATAATACATATATTTGAACAAAAATTCCTAAAATTTTCCCCAAAGTATATTAGTGGGTTTGAATTATGTGGGAAAATGTTAACTTTTTTGAAACCAAACCCATTAAGCATAAAAAATGAGTTCCGGAGATTTTTTTATTTAAACACAACCGTGACAAAAGTAGCTCAGATGCTTAAGAATCTGTCTGCAATCCAGAAACCCAGATTCGATTGCTTGGTCAGGAAGACTTCTGAAGAAGGAAAAGGCTACCCACTCCAGTATTCTTGCCTGGAGAATTTCATGGACAGAGGAGCCTTGAGGGCTACAGTCCACAGGGTCACAAAGAGTTGGATGTGACTGAGCGACTAACACTGTAGTTTATAAAAACTGCAAATGATGAGTCTGAAGAGAAGTAACTAACACTTTCACTTTTTTTTTCATGACAAAAGTAGGTGATAAAAACTCAACCGCATTTAATTTGCAAAACATGATCATTTAAATGTCCTCTGTTTCAAAAACAAGAGCATGTGCTTTACAAAGTCTTAGAGCAGATCTTAGAGCAATACAGAAACCTAAGATGTGGCCCATGTATTTCTACAGTGTATAGGGTCACAAAGAGTCGGACACGACTAACACTTTCACTTTTCCCATTTAATTAATTATGTTGTAAACTGAAATTAATATATTATTTATTCTGGTGTTTGCCCTTTATTTACGTCAGTTGACAAGCATATTTTCAATAGTTCATCCTTTTCACATATATTAAATACTAACCATATAGAGGTGATGAAGCTGAAACTCCAATACTTTGGCCACCTGATGCGAAGAGCTGACTCATTTGAAAAGACCCTGACACTGGGAAAGATTGAAGGCAAGAGGAGAAGGGGATGACAGAGGATGACATGGTTGGATGGCATCACCGACTCAATGGATATGAATTTGAGTAAACTCTGGGAGTTGGTGATGGACAGGGAGGCCTGGCACGCTGCGATTCATGGGATCGCAAAGAGTCGGACACGACTGAGCGACTGAACTGAACCGATATAGAGGTGACAGTCCAGAAGGAAATTAGTATTCACTGAATACCAGTCAGTTTCTTTCATGTTGCCTTGTTTTATTTACCTCAGAGCTTTACTTACTGCCTGAAATGACCTGAGTTGTTTGTGGTTGATCTGCTCTTACTAGAATCAAGTTCCCTGAAAGCAGAGTTCTTCTCTGTCATGTCTTCCAGATGCTGAAGCACCAAAAGACCATGGTTGACACATAGTAGGAGGTCACTTTTTTCAATAAACTCTAGGCACAAGACTAGGCACATCGCGAATATTACATCATATACTCTCAAAGTCACCTTGAAATGCAAATACTATCATTCCTCTCTTCAGTAAGAAATCAAGGTTTAAAGGAATTAAGTAACTTGTTAAAAATCAGGCAATTAAGGAGAAGAGATTTGAGCTAAGGTATGATGCACACTGTTTGTGGCCCATGTCATAAGGCATGTTTCCCAAAATAAAACCATAGCTGGAAATAAGATGTTCATGGGCATTTTTGGACATGGTGGTGGGTGAGGGTGAATTGAGAGAGTAGCATCAAAACATATACATTACCATATGTAAAATTAGATAGCCAGTGGAAATTTACTGCATGATGCAGGGAGCTCAAATCCAGTGTTCTGTGACAACCTGAAGGGTGGGCTGGGATAGGAGATGGGAAGGAAGTTCAAGAGGGAGGAGACATATGTATACCTATGGCTGATTCATGTTGATATGTGGCAGAAAGCAACACAATATTGTAAAGCAACTATCCTCCAATGAAACATAAATAAAAAATTTTAAAAGTGGCATGAAGTAATATAGCATTAGATCATAAGAAACCCACTCCTTTATAAACTTCCTTTGGTTAACTTGATTGCATCAACTGTAAAGACTGAGATTAGAGCCAGTGTGTATTTAATGCTTCTCTAATAACTGCTACTTTCTCTCTCCCTCTTTCAGTTGAGAACTGGTAAGAAAATAAAGCCAAAGCTTTGTTTCTAGTGTATTATTTTAATGTATATAATTATTATATAGGTGATTATACCTATAAATTACATGCTTGTGCATGCTTAGTCGCTCAGTCGTACCTGATTCTTTTGTGAGCCCATGGACTGTAGCCCGATAGGCTCCTTAGTCCATGGGATTTCCCAGGCAAGAATATTGGAGAGGGTTATCATTTCCTCCTCCGGGGGGTCTTCCTGAACCAGAGATGGAACCTGCATCTCCTGCACTGTAGGCAGATTCTTTACCACTGAGTCATTGGGAAACCCATAAATTATGTAAATAAAGTATATTTATAAAGGATCTATACAACTATTGCAAATCACTTGCCTTATTCTGTTTTCCCATTTGCAATAGCTAGATAGTTCCTTCACAAGTAAATTTTACATAAAAGTCTTGAATTTATTTAAAGAAAATATTAAGTAATAACACAGATGATATATTTGGGAAAAACTGTGGAGGTGGTATATAGTGTCTAGCTTCGAAAACCTTACTCTGAAGCAATTTATAGAAATAAGCAATAGAATAGAAATAAGCAATAGAAATAAGCAATAGAAGGTATTACCATGATAAGGAAACTCAGACATGGAAAATAATTCTCCCCAAACTACTGTAAAAGTGGTGTGCTTGAGGTATAAAAGTTAAAGAATCCTAATTCTTGATATAACTGGAGAAAATGCTGAGATTATAATATAGTCCCTGGCTAGTTGTGCCTAAAATATAGAGGGGGAGATATTCAAATAATCAGAATACAGTTAGGAGACAAAAAAATGCCCAAAGGAAAAAAAAAATACATGTGATATGAGAATTCATAGTTCTACAAAATGTTAACTATCCTTGTTATCGTTAAATTTGCAACTAATAAATAATTACGTTAACTAAACATTTTATTTGTTATAATATATAGATTACAAAAATATCATAAATTCATTAACTTGGTTATAAACTTATAATTAAAAATTTTATCATGCATGCTCAGAATAATAATGACTATCCTTGCTGACTCTGCCTGCATGCATGCTAAGTCATTTCAGTTGTGTCTGACTCTTTATGACCCCACGGTCTATAGCCCACCAGGCTCCTCTGTCCATGGGATTCTCTAGGCAAGAATACTGGAGTGGATTGCCATGCCCTCCTCCAGGGGATCTTCCCAACCCAGGGATCAAACCCAGGTTTGCTATGTCTTCTGCATTGGCAGGTGGGTTCTTTACCAGTAGTGCCACCTGGGAAGCCTGACTCTCATATACAGAAATAGAAATGCTGTATCCCCTGTTTTGGATGAGCATACAATTGAAAAATATTCACTTGCCAAAGTGCAAGGCATTTTTTTTCTATAATTGAGAAAAGTTTTGAGGGGTCTGGCAAAGACACCTGCTAAATTGCCGGCCATTTAAAAAATAATCAAATTCATACCCCAGTCAAGCTTACACATCTTTAATATGGCACAAAGTTAGAGCTTCACTAACGTTGGGTGCTGCCTGAGAAACTGTCATCACTTAGTTTATTTTAGGATAAACTTTTAACAATAAAGGGACTGGTTTTCCTCTTAAAATTTTTTTATGCTGACATCTGTTTATACAGAGTATCAAAATAAAATCACATGGTCCAAAAGCTTGGACTTTCTTTGTGGCCACTTCAGTAAACTGGAGTACAGAACAGTGCTTATCTCATTAAGCTATTCTGAATGTTAAGTGAAATAAAGCAAGCCAATATCAGGTATCTGGCACATAATAAGCCTTCAGGTATCATTAGCAACTAAACATTAGCGTGTGTTAGGAAGCACAGTGTTCTCTCCTCTGGGCTTTCCCAGACACCTCAGGGAATATGATCTTTTTAACCTTTCTTGGGCTGGCAGTGCTTCAGCCAGGTCACCCTAGGTGTACACGTCACTCTGTGACTCAGGTCCCTTTCCCTCTGCTAGTACAAACAAGGGCTTTCCAGGTGGTGCTGGTGGTAAAGAACCTGCTTGCCAACACATGTAGACATGAGACACTCGAGCTCGATCCCTGGGTTGGGAAGAGCCCTAAAGGAGGGGTTGACAACCCACTCCAGTATTCTTGCCTGGAGGCCCGGCAGGCTACACCCCGGGGTCACAAAGAGTCGGACACGACTGAAGCGGCTTAGCATGTTGTAGGACAGTCAAATAGAGAGGTTGCATTCAGACTTTAACAGGGACTTTTTGATTTCTCCAAACTGTGAGCAGTGACTTTTTATCATACCCCTTGTCATCTCAAACACCCTTCTCTTCTGTCATTTTTTTCTTCAGCTAGATCAGCTAAGGGTAACATTTAATACAATGTTTCTCTTAATGTTTTTATAGCCACTAACTATAGCTCTCTGGAAACTTTTGCATCTGACAAACAGTATGTCAGACATTTTCCCAAACAATATTTAAAGAAAATGTTGAATGCAGCCTGTTCTATTTTTGCATATGTTTTTCTTACAGCCAACGGCTAGGATAAAGAGGATGCATAAGTTCAGTGAGATTTGAAGAAAAGAGCATTCCCTTAGACTCATTCATTTATATATAAAACAAAATGCTTTAATTCCTTGGAACATCTATTTGGAGGAAGAATCATTCCCAAATTTTATATTTTCACCCATGTATAATGATTGTGAATTAGGCCCCTATTGCTCTGTTCTATATCCTGACAGGAAGACCACAGCTGATTGATTGAACATTCAGTTGGCTTCTTGAGAGCCAGCTGGAGCCACGAAATGACAGAGTTCTTCTGAGATCCATACGATCACCCTAGTTTTCACTCTCCTAGTTCAGTTCAGTTCAGTTCAGTTCATTCGCTCAGTCATGTCCAACTCTCTGCCATCCCATGGACTGAAGCATGCCAGGCTTCCCTGTCCATCACTAACTCCCGGAGTTTACTCAAACTCATGTCTGTCGAGTCAGTGATGCCATCCAACCATCTCATCCTCTGGCGTGTTCACTCTTCCTAAGGCGTTTTCAAATCCCCTTGCTTACTCAACATATCTGAATATCCTCATTGTAAATTTCCTCTTTCAGCTCAACCAAGTAGAAGTGGATATCTGTTGCCTATAAGCTAAAGAATCTGAGTTTATTATTTAAATTTTAAAAGTTAAAGATATAAAGTATGTCAGTAATATATCAGACTTTTGTATGTTTCTAAACATATTAAATATGGGATGAGAAAGAACATTTTTTTTCACTATAAAACCCATGCTACTTGTTTCAACAAGCAGTTAACTGCCTATAAAAATACCAGTAAAGAGAAACACTCTTATCCAGTGAATTTCTCAAAGTCACAGCTACTTCCCACGTGGTGCAATGGTAAAGAATCCACCCGCCAATGTAGGAGAATTGGGAGACACAGGTTCGATCTCTGGGTCAGGAAGATCCCCTGGAGTAAGAAGTGGCAACCCGCTCCAGTATTCTTGCCTGGAAAACTCCATGGACAGAGAAGCCTGGGCAGGCTACAGTCCATGGGGTTGCAAAGAGTCGGACACGACTGAGTATACACACACAGTCCCAAAGTAACAGGGCAGTTTTTTTAAAATGCACATAACATTTCAGATTTCTTCATTTTACTCTCATCAAAATTATCTTCTTATTAAAATGACATAAATCTGTTTAATTAAAATAGGAGTTTCTTGTGATATTCAAGCAGCTAACAGTAAGTATAAAATTTAAGGTAGTGACATGATATACTTCTGCAAATAGGTATTATTTCTAATAATAACAGATTTTAAGCAATTTGATATACTAGGAAGTCACAGTAACTGTCTTACTTCTTTTTATAACATATACATTATGAAATTTGGCCCCAATATACTTTCTCAGTTTCTTCTCTTACTATATATGGTTCCAACATACGGTTTCTTATCTCTGTACATTTAATATTGTGGATGTGATCTAAAATTCTGTCTCTACATCTCTCCCAAGCTAATTGGCAAAGAAAATTTCTATTTTCCTGCAAGGCCCTACTTAATATCACTACCTCTGGCAAGTATTCTTCATGCACTTTTTACACCTCTTTAACCAGATTCAAGTTTTACTACTAATCTAATTTTTACCAAATCATTTTGTAAATCCTCTAGTACTTCCATGATCTTCTCTATTAGTAATTAGTTTGTCTCCTGAAATTATCCATGAATCCCTTTTGGCAAGGACTATGCCTAGTTCATATTTGTGTCTTTTTAGCAAGTACTCATCTGAACATTTCAATTCAGAAAAATGTGAGGAAAATTTGAGATGGTCTGAGTAATGATTTTGAGAATTACTAGAATGTTCTTAAATATAGTATTGGGATTTTTTATGGTTTGGATATATTTTTTCAATTTAGGCATTTATTAAAGTTTGCTAAGAGCTTTTAAAACACTTTTAACCAATTTCTATTCCTAGCAACAGCATATGAAACTTCCAGTTGTTCCAAACCTTACCAACACTTAGTACTTTCACATTATATTTATATATTTATACATATCTACACACACACACTCTGCTTGATTTGGTTGGACATTAAGCATTTTTGTTTGCAATGTTGTAAGTGAAACTGGCCCATATTAATTAATTTCTGCTCTTAATTTGATGATTTCTTCATTCTATTTCTTTGTGTACACTCTTTTTTCTAGTGTTTTATATTGGATACTTAGGTTCATACAGGTATAATACTTTATGTATATGTATATATATGCATGTATGTCTGTATGTATACAAGTGTTTACATATTAGCTAGAATTATATATATAAGTAATAATGTAGTAATATATTAATAGTACTAATATTGTTATATTATTAATGGCATTATCAATATTGTATCATATATTATATATTAAAATATCTACTTTTTACTGTAGTGTATTTTACTAATACATTGATAAATAATGTAATTACTATATTAATATTAGCAGTGTTAATACTGGGCAAAACTTTTTTCTGAATAAAGAAGCTTAAGATCTGATGATATCTATTATATAAACATATATTAGATTATATATAAAAAGCATAATATACATTAGGTATGTCTATATCATATATATATAGATCTAGGATTCCCTGGTGGCTCAGATGGTAAGCATCTGCCGGCAATGCGAGAGACCTGGGTTCAATCCCTGGTTTGGGAAGATTGCACGGAGGAGAACAGGGCAACCCATTTCAGTATTCATGCCTGGAGTATCCCCGTGGACAGAGGATCCCGGTGGACTACAGTCCATGGGGTCACAAGGAGTCAGATGCAACTAAGCGACTAAGCACACAACATAAATATATTTCACGTGATATAAATATACACCACAAGACCTTATAGTTCTTTACTAAAAAAAAAATTCTAACTGAAGATACATTTTTTTCCAATATTAACACAGCCAAATAAGTTCCCTTTTTCTTGGTAATAGCCTGATACCGTTATTTTCTCTTTAGACTTTTCTGTGTCATTATGTCTTAGGTATCTCTTTTAAAACAGAATACAATAAAATTTCTAAAATCCAATTGATAGACTAATTATCTTTGTCTTTTAACTGGAAAGTTTATTCTATTTAAAGTTTTTGAAAACAATGACAGTTTGGGAATCTTCCTATATCTTATTTTGTAATTTCAAGGTATGATACTTTTCTCCCTTCTCTTTCCATCCCACTTCCCTGATAGCTCAGTTGGTAAAGAATCCGCCAGCAGTGCAGGAGACCCCGGTGATTTCTGGGTCGGGAAGATCCCCTGGAGAAGGGATAGGCTACCCACTCTAGTATTCTTGGGCTTCCCTTATGGCTCTGCTGGTAAAGAATCTGCTGGCAATGTGGGAGACCTGGGTTCAACCCCTGGGTTGGGAAGATGCCCTGGAGAAGGAGAAAGCTACCCACTCCAGTATTCTAGCCTGGAGAATTCCAGGGACTATACAGTCCATGGGTCGCAAAAAGTCCAACACAACTGAGTAACTTTCACTACACTTTCCATCCCACTACTACATTCTACTGGACTGAGCAGGTTTACTAATTTTTCCTTTTCCCTTTTACTGTTTTAAAATTTATATATACCTTTTGTCTATATTGCTGGGTTTCAAGGAGGATGCTCATTACTATGAACTGTAATATCCAAAGTTATGTAAATTGGTTCAGGCACCCTCCCAAAAGACAGTCATATTTTGAGCACCCTATCTAGTAGGCATGACAGGTTAGCAGGGACCATGGGCAGAGCTGACTTAGAGCTGACTGGTATTCCTGGGTTCAAGAGTTTACTTTTGTTTCTGATGTTCTGCAAAGTTTATTTTGATTCTAATTTGTGCAGGACCAATAATATTTCCCTTGCCTGCGTGCTATGTCTGTCGTGTCCAACCCTGCAACCCTATGGACTATAACCCTCCAGGCTCCTCTGTCCATAGGATTCTCCAGGCAAGAATACTGGAGTGGGTTGCCATGCCCTCAGGGGATCTTCCCTACCCAGACATCAAACTGAAATCTCCTGCATCTCCTGCATTCACAGGCAGGTTCTTTACCACTAGTGCCACCGTATTTCCCTTGAAAGAAAGTGAAAGGTAAGTCGCTCAGTCATGTCCGACTCTTTACGACCCCATGGACTATAGCCTACCAGGCTCCTCTGTCCATGGGATTTTCCAGGCAAGAGTACCGGAGTGGGTTGCCATTTCCTTCTCCAGGGGATCTTCCCCACTCAGGGATCGAACTTAGGTCTCCCACATTGCCGGCAGACGCTTTACCCTCTGAGCCACCAGGGAAGCCCTTGGGTGACAACAAACATTTAAGATCTGGTTTTATGGTCTCAGCATGTGATGAGCTCAGTCACTGAGAGATATCAAACGGTTTGTTTTTTTTTTCTCTCCTTGTTTGGTCTTTTTGTGCTTCAACTTTATTGGAAAGAAGAACACATTGCAATGTTAACAACTGTGATATAGTGTTTCTGTACTTACTTTTGACCTATTATTAAAGGTATAAAACTAGATACTAGATCTTTTCTATCTACAATTGAGAACAGTCTTTATCTCTCAATGTAAGCCTGAAGTATTTTCCTACCATCACAGTCATTAATAAATTAATTTCTATAAATTAATAAATGAAAGATCTTTTAAAATAAAAATCAATTCTGATTGGTTTATAGAAAATTTAGGTGTTTACATAAGTATATTATTCCTAGAATCCCACATATAAAGGAGCAGACTTCTAATACTTCAACTGTGCTATTAAGAGAAAAATGATCCTTCCATAGCAACCTTTTCTATTAAAAATGTTCATGTAATCAAGGTAATTCTTTTTTGATAAATCAGACTGCTTTGGTAATTTTGGTTTAAGAATGGTTCTATGAGTTCTCTATTTTATAAGTGTGGAATATAATGCATAATGTAATTTTTAAATAGGTCTTATATGTGCTTTCTTATGAAGAGACCAGCTGACCTGAACTTCCTAGAGCTTTCACATCAGTTTACTGATCAGACAAGGTAGCATTATTTGCACAGTGTTCAAGATGATGGAAAATATAAAAGTGTATTTACCTAATACCTAGAAATGGGAGATCTGTACATTGAAAACTACATAACATTAAGGACAAAACTGAGGTAAACAGAAACAAGTGAAAAGTTACTCCATGCTTATGAAGTAGAAGAATTAATAGTGTTACTATATCCATACTAACCACAGCATTCTACAGATTCAGTGCAATCCCTATCAAAACACAGTAAGTCCCCTGCATACGAATGAGTTCCATACCAAGAGCATGCTCGTAAATCAAAGTTGCTCACAAGTCCAACAAAGTGAGCCTGGGTACCCAGCTGACAAAACTGGCACACACTGTGCTGACTCAGGTGACTGGGCACGCAAACGCACGTTCACACCTGTGAAAGTTCGAAGCTGAGGCTTCGTGTGTAGGAGATCTACTGTACAGGTGGCATTCTTCACAGAAGAAGAAGAAATAATTACAAAATTTGCACGAAACACAAAAGACGAGAATAGCCAAGACAATCACGAGAGAGAACAAATCAAATTGGAGGCAACATGCTTCCTGAGCTCACAAATTACCGAGACATTGAGAAGTACCTCAGCAGGTTGGAAAGCAAGATAGACGGAGGGCAGAATACAGGTTCCACCACTGACCAAAGAAGTATTTCCGTTAATTCATCTCTAAACAGGCTAATAAGGCTTACTTTGCTGTGGGGTTGTAAGTTCTGAGATTACATGTGAGAAGCATTGTGATCGGTGGTGGTGAAACTAATGCAAAGAAAAAACTGTATTTAACTAAACTGAAATATAACTCTGACAAACTTTTTTTTATCGGTAGTAATTATACTCAGTGGCATATCTGCTTAGATATAATTTCCAGGTTTTTCAGTTAACTTTAAGACCAGTACTAATATTGGATTATTTAACAAATAACCTTTGAATACTTAATTTCTATACGAAATAAAATACTGAAATATTAGTCACCAATATTTGCTTATTATTTATGCATTTACATTCTTCTTATTATTCACATTTCTTATTATGTATATATGCATGCTCATTTGCTCAGTCATGTACGACTCTTTGCAACCCCTTGGACTGTAGCCTGCCAGGCTCCTCTATCCATGGAATTTTCTAGGCAAGAATACTAGATTGGGTTGCCATTTTTTACTCGAGGGGAATCTTCCCAGGCATTGAATCCAAGTCTCCTGTTTGGCAGGCGGATTCTTTATCACTGAGTCACCTGGGAAGCCCCCTTCAGTTCAGTTCAGTTAATTCAGTCACTCAGTCATGTCTGACTCTTTGCGACCCCATGGACTGCAGCATGCCAGGCCTCCCTGTTGCCCCCTTATTTACATATAAAGTACTTTTTATTTACTGAACATGTCTATTTTTGCCACTTTATGGAGTTGTAAAAATGATAGCTGTATGTAATTGCTTTATGGGTGCTCATGAAATTTGCTGGTATGCTATCAAGATTGTGTATGAAAACAGTTATTCCTTATCTTTCAATTATCTGTGTGTGAAAAATGAATTGGATATTTAGGTTGAAAATTCATGCTGGAGCAATCTTGGGAACAATGATTAAAAGATTAAACGTGTAGACAAAGTAATGGGATGCACTTTTGCTTATCAGTGGGAAAACAGAGTAATTTCTTCTTAAAGCAAATATTCTGTACAGCAAGAAGATAGTTTAAAAAAAAAAGCTTGTATGGACAAAGAAAGTTTAGACAGTTTCAAGAAAATTAACTTTGTCTTAGGATACCTTCCCAGATGGTGCTAGTGGTAAAGAACCTGCCTGCCAATGCAGAAGACACAAAAGGCTCAGGTTTGATCCCTGAGTCAGGAAGGTCCCCTGCAGAAGGGCACGGCATCTCATTCCAGTATTCATGCTTGAGGGTCCCATGGACAGAGGATCCTGGTGGGCTACAGTCCACTGGGTTGCAAAGAGTCAGACAAAACTGAACAACTAACACTTTACTTTTACTTTTAGTTTATAAAAACTGCAAATGATCAGTCTCAGATCAGTTCAGTCGCTCAGTCATCTCCAACTCTTTGCAATCGCATGGACTGCAGCACATGAGGCTCCCTGCCATCACCAACTTCCGGAGTTGGCTCAAACTCATGTCCATTGAGTCGGTGATGCCATCCAACCATCTCCTCCTGCCGTCAATCTTTCCCAGCATCAGGGTCTTTTCAAATGAGTCAGTACTTTCTTTACATCAGGTGGCCAAAGTACTGGAGCTTCAGTTTCAACATCAGGCCTTCCAATGAATACTCAGGACTGAGTTTCTATATAGTCAAACTCTCACATCCATACATGACTACTGGAAAAACCATAGCTTTGACTAGATGAACCTTTGTTGGCAAAGTAATGTCTCTGCTTTTTAATAAACTGTCTAGGTTGGTCATAACTTTTCTTTCAATTTCATGGCTGCAGTCACCATCTGCAGGGATTTTGTTGCCCAGAAAAACAAAATCTGTCACTGTTTCATTGTTTCCCCATCTATTTGTCATGAAGTGATGGGACTGGATGCCATGTTCTTAGTTTTCTGAATGTTGAGTTTTGAGCCAGCTTTTTCACTCTCCTCTTTCACTTTCTTCAAGAGGCTCTTTAGTTCTTCTTTACTTTCTGCCATAAGGGTGGTGTCATCTGCATATCTGAGGTTATTGATATTTCTCCCTGCAATCTTGATTCCAGCTTGTGCTTCATTCAGTCTTGAATTTGTCATGATGTACTCTGCATATAAGTTAAATAAGCAGGGTGACAGTATACAGCATTGACATACTCCTTTCCCGATTTGGAACCAGTTTGTTGTTCCATGTCCGGTTCTGTTGCTTCCTGACCTGCATACAGGTTTCTCAGGAGGCAGGTCAGGTGGTCTGGTATTCCCATCTCTTTCAGAATTTTCCACAGTTTGCTGTGACCCACACAGTCAAAGGCTTTGGTGTAGTCAATAAAGCAGAAATAGATGTTTTTCTGGAACTTTCTTGCTTTTCTGATGATCCAGTGGATGTTGGCAACTTGATCTCTGGTTCCTCTGCCTTTTTTAAATCCAGCTTGACCATCTGGAAATTTATGGTTCAAGAACTGTTGAAACCTGGCTTGGAGAATTTTGAGCATTACTTTGCTAGTGTGTGGGATGAGTGCAATTCTGCAGTAGTTTGAACATTCCTTGGCAGTGCCTTTCTTTAGGATTGGAATGAAAACTGACCTTTTCCAGTCCTGTGGCCACTGCTGAGTTTTCCACATTTGCTGGCATATTGAATGCAGCACTTTCACAGCATCATCTTTTAGGATTTGAAATAGCTTAACTGGAATTCCATCACCTCCATTAGCTTTGTTTGTAGTTCTGCTTCCTAAGGATATCTGGCTCTACATGAGTGACCACACCATTGTGATTATCTGGGTCATGTCTGAAGAGAAGCAGTGAAAGCCGTTAACATGTTGGTAAAGTAGCCTCAACTTTTATGAGTTTATTTGTAAGATAAAAAGAAAAACTACAAGAATTCTTCACTGCTAAAATATTAGATTAACATAGTTCTAGAATGTTGTTTTCTATCCAAATGCAAATCTGTATAGGAGTATTCAGTCTGCTTGTAGAAGAGGTAGTTGTTTGTTACCTTCTATGCAACCTGCCTCGTCAGATGAGTCTTTTTCTTATAAGATTAGGCAGCATATAAGTGGGTCTTGTTTTCTTTTATCCATTCAGTCAGGATATGTCTTTTGATTGGACAAATTAGCCCTTTCACATTTAAAATAATTATTAATCGGTGTGTACTAATTGCCATTTTATTAAATTTTTTTCTCACTGTTTTGTAGTTCATCTCCATTTTGTTTGTTTTTTTCAGGTTTCTTGCTTTCTTCCCTCATTGTCTGATGACTTTCTGTAGTGTTATGCTTAGATTCCTTTCTCATTATCTTCTGTGTATCTATTAGAGCTTTGTGCGTTATGGTTACCATGAGGCTCACAGATAACAGTCTCTGCATACCACTGTTGTTGTTCAGTCACTCAGTCATGTCTGACTCTTTGTGACCCCATGGACTGCAGCACGCCAGGCTTCCCTGTCTTTCACCAGCTCCCAGAGCTTGCTCAAACTCACATCCAGCGAGTCGGTGATGCCATCCAATCATCTCATCCTCTGTCGTCCCCTCTCCTCTGCCTTCAGTCTTTCCCAGCATCAGGGTCTTTTCTAGTGCGTCGACTCTTCACATCAGGTGGTCAAATAATTAGAGATTCAGCTTCAGCATCAGTCCTTCCAATTAGCATTCAGGATTGAATTCCTTAGGATTGACTGGTTTGATCTTGCAGTCCAAGGGACTCTCAAGAGTCTTCTCCAACACCACAGTTCAAAAGCATTAATTCTTCAGTGTTCAGCCTTCTTTATGGTCCAACTCTCATATCCATACATGACTACTGGAAAAGCCATAGCTTTGACTAGACAGACCTTTGTTGGCAAAGTAGTGTCTCTGCTTTTTAATAAATTACAATAGTTTAAATTGATAGCAAATTTGAATTCATTCTACAAGCCTGCATTCTTGCACTCACCTTCATATTTTATATTTTTGATATCATATTTTACAGTCTTACAAGTTTGTGACTCCCTAATTAACTAATTATGTAATTAGGGTTATTTTTACTACTTTTCTCTTTTAACATTAATACTAGTTTTATAAGTAATTAATCTACTTCCTGTACTATATATTATCTCAACTGCTGAGATTTTTACTTTATGTTTTCTAGTTACTAATTAATGCCTTTTCTTTTCACCTTAAAGAAGATCCCTTTAACACTTCTTGTATAGCCAGTTTAGCATTGATGAACTTCCTTAGCTTTTGCTCATTTAGAAAACTTTTGATATCTTCTTCAAATGTGAGTGATAACCCTGCATGGTCAGAAGTGTTTTCCTTTAAGTAGTTTCTATATATCATGCCACTCCCTTCTGATCTGCAAGGTTTCACCTGAGAAATCTGCTGTGCATGTTATGGGTGTTCCCTTATGCAAGATACCTTGTTTTTCTCTTGCTGCTTTTAAGATTCCCTCCTTAACTTTTGGCATTTTAATTACTCTGTGTCTTGGTGTGAGTCTCTTTGGGTTCTTCTTGTTTGGAATTCTCTGGGCTTCCTGAATCTAGATATCTGTTTCCTTAGCATTGTTAGGGAAGTTTTCAGCCATAATTTTTTCAGGTTAAGCTTTCTGTTCCTTTCCCTGCCTTTTGTCCTTCTAGGACTCCTATAATATAGATATTATTTTTCTTGATGTTGTCCCACAGGTCCTTTAAGCAGTCTTTACTTTTTTTGTTTTTTGCTTCTCTGTCTGGGTGAGTTCCACTTCCTTGTCTCCCAGATCCCTAATTTTTTTTTTTTCTTCTGCTTCATTCAAGCCCACTATTGAATCCTTCTAAGTATATTTTCAGTTCAGTTATTGTATTCTTCAATTTTGTGACTTCTGTTTGGTGTCTATTTCTATCCCTTTATCAAAGCTCTCTCTGTTCATCCATTCTCTTCCTGAGTTCAGTGAGTATCTTTATGACTACTACTTTGAATTCTTTATTATGCAAGTTACTCATTAACTTTTTTTTCTGAAGATTTATCTTGCTCTTCTCTTTGAAGCCTAGTCTTCTATTTCCTCATTTTGCTTGACTCTTCATGTTTGTTGTATGTATTAGGTAAAACAGCTCTCTCTCCCAGTCTTAAAGAGGTGACCCATGTAGGCAATGATCTTTATTGTTTAACCCTGCACTGGTTCTTGGCTGTCTCTTGAAGTCTCTCTCTGTTTCAGAACTACGGGCTCTGAAACACAGTTCGCCCAGCCATGAGAGCCCAGTGTTCAAGGGGCATATTTTGTGTGTGCTGCATGTGCCCACTGGCTCTGGGGGTCTGTGGGGGAGGCAGGATACTCACCCACCACCTCCAATGAAGTGACTGGGACATACATGAGGGGTGAGGCACTTGCCCGTCACCCCCAGGAGGACTGTGGCAGAGACACAAGGGGATAGAGCACTCACCTGCTGCCTCCGGCAGGGCTGCGACGGCATCGTGAGGAGGTGGGCGCTAGCAAGTTAGAGCACACAAATGGCGCCCACTAGCACGTCCAGCCCTGGAAAGAGCTCAGCAAGCTCGTGTCCCTCTGACAGATGCTTTAAGATCAGCAAATGAATCTCCTTCACATACGGCCTGGGCACTTTTCAAATTGCTGTTTGTGGACTGAGTGCCAGGGTAAATGAATCTGCACATCAGTTCTTCAAGAGCAGACTCTCCATTCCCTATGGCCCTATGTCTCCTCAGGATGTAAGCCCTTGTAGGTTTTTGAAGCCAGATGTTTTTGGGGTGTTGGCAGTGAAAACATAAGGGCTTTTCTTATGCTTTCTTTCTATTTTATTGGTGAAATAAGGTCAACAGATATGCGTGAGAAAAGGGGATAGAATTTTGGGTATTTGAAGAAAGAGAAGATCTTTTAGGGAATGTGAGGGAAGACTGACAAAGGAAGTATTGCTGGACTTCTGGGCTTAACTGAGTGCTCCTTTGAGATCTGTTGTCATAAATTTAATATTGCGGTCTTGTAGCTATAAACTGTGCACCGTGAATGCAGCTGTGACTGTGTATTTTTTCCAGCTTCAATGAGCAAGTCTGTTGTAGGTATGCAAAGTGTAAAATGGTAGGTTTAACAAAGGTTAAATTTGTGCCAGGCAACTAAGACTTAGGGATAGAGAAGTAAGATGGTCAAAGCTATGAGAGAGAGATGAAGTATAATACTGGATCATGAGGGCAGGTGAGTAGGGAAAAAAGCTATCTTTTGTGGTACCTGAACTTTATGTCAGAAAATGTTACAAATTTGGGCAAAAGCTTTGACAGTAACAATCAAAACAAAATGCTCAAGCCAGGAAACCTAGAGTGATCTTACCAGCAAGCAACAGGAAAGTAGAATAGGTAGGACAAAAGGAGGTCAGTGATGAAAGAGAGAATAAAGCAGCAAAACTGACCAGCTTGAAGAGGCAGTGAACTTCTGTCAGCCAAAAATCAACTAGGCTTTGGTTAGGGATAATAGTGAAATAAAACAGCTCACCCTGGGAAGTGTCATGCTAACATAGCGAGTTACCAAACAATGTCCTTCAGCGGGGTGTCCAGGGTATCTCTGAGAACCCAAGTGGCCCATCCTAGCCCTCAAACAGTTAAGCCACCAAAAATTCAATCCCAGTGAAGAATAAACCTTAACACAGTTCTCTCTTGCTGGCTCATGGGACAGCCTTAAGCTTCCACGGTAGATCAAGGACCTTGCCACAAGCTTAATGAGAGCTACATTTCCAAAATATCTGGGGTGGTGACAGTGTGCCCCCAAGGCTGCAACAAGGGTTCCCGTAGCTGCGTATTTGACAGGGTTACTGACAAGTCTGTTCTCTTCTGAGACAAAAGATAAGTGCCCCCAAAACAGTTCTTTTCCTGTCGTTTGCCCTTGAGGATGCATATTTTATCTTTTCCATACACACTCTTAATTGAAAGAGTGAGTCCTTTTGAGTGGGAAACTCTTTCCATGTTGTACAAGCGTGTCATTTGTTAGTTGCTTATACGTCTGACTACACTAAATTCCCTACACAGTCTCATCTATTTATCTCAAAATGTCTCTGAAATAGGTATCATCACGACTATATTTTCACTTATGAGGCAACCAAAGCCAGGAAAGTATAACTGACCTGCCCAGAATCACATGACCCATAGAGGCCAGTACTTAAACCTAGAACTTTTCCCAAAATCCTTGCTCTTAAACTGATTCACATGCTTAGGCCAAGAATATGCACTGGAAAGCAGGAGGGGACTGATACAATCCATGCGAAATAGAAGAATACTCTAGCTTCCACCTTCTCGTTCACATGTTCATCTAAGTCCATTATACTTAAATAAAAAATTCCCCATTGCAGGTTTGTGGGAGCCCTCCAGGGATTCTTTTATCTACCAGCAAACTTTTCAGCAATGGTGGGGATTACTTTTAAAAAATAAAAAGGAAGAGAAAAGTTTCACACTGAAAAGTTTCACACTGCAAGTGAAACTAGTGTTTCACTAGTGTTCTTCCCTAGTACCTGTTATCCCTGTAAGAGGACTAGAAATAATCAGGGGAGAACAGCCTACTCAATCTTCTGCATCCTGTGCTTACTTGATTGGCATTGTCCTATAGCAAATAAATTACGCTGACTACAGAAGGAACAGCTTTACTGGAGTATCAGCTGAGAAATAATAACAAAACAGGAACAATAATGGCAGGAAAAAACCCCATATTAACCACTGTGGATTTGTCTACTATTGTCCAATGCCTGGTCTTCTATGGTACCTATAGACCAAAAACTCTTCACTGAAAACTCATGAGAAATTTATGTACAGTAAATTCACAGATCTCTCAGTTGTTCTTTTTTTCTTAACAGAACCTAACAATCCATACTTTTAGTATAACCTAAAAACCATACTTTATTCCTTCTTAATTGACTTTCAACATTCAGTTCAGTTGCTCAGTTGAATCCAACTCTTTGCGACCCCATGGACTGCAGCACACCAAGTTTCCCTGTCCATCATCAACTCCCAGAGCTTACTCAAACTCATGTCCATCGAGTCGGTGATACCATTCAACTATCTCATCCTCTGTCCTCCCCTTCTCCTCTTGCCCTCAATCTTTCCCAGCATCAGGGTCTTTTTCAATGAGTCAGTTCTTCGCATGACATGGCCAAAGTATTGGAGTTTCAGCTTTAGCTTCAGTCCTTCCAATGAATATACAGGATTGATTTCCTTTAAGACTGACTGGTTTGATCTCCTTGAAGCCCAAGGGACTCTCAAGAGTCTTCTCCAACAACACAGTTCAAAAGCATCAAATCTTCTGCACTCAGCTTTCTTTATAGTCCAGCCTTCACATCCATACCACACTGTATTATGCAGGGACCTCAAACATCACTTATAATGTACATATGGTTGGAGAAATTAACAAGTTATATTTTTATTTACTTGTACCTGGCTCAACATACCAAACTTGAAACATCTCAGAATAATCCTTATTAACCAGAATCCTCAGTTTTTTTATTATATATTTGATCAGGTACTAATTGCCATATTATAATCATTCTTTGAACAGCTGCTTCTTTTTGTGTGTGTCTTTTGGTTTCTTGTATAATCAAAATTAGTGCATTTTATTTCTCTTGAATATGGAAATCTAATTCATTATTTTACTCTTTTTAAAAATAAGTTAGGACACATTAGCTCTCTAAAAATATTATTTCTAATTACCTGCTAAGTATACTTCCTTTCTTTTCTTTCACCTCTAACAGAAAAAACTCAATCTTTATGCAAAGATGTAATATGTAACATATGTAATATAGGTTTTATAGAATACCTTGCCATTTCATTGCATATTCCAT
The DNA here is from genome assembly GCF_963930625.1 of Muntiacus reevesi. Lineage (NCBI taxonomy): Eukaryota > Metazoa > Chordata > Mammalia > Artiodactyla > Cervidae > Muntiacus > Muntiacus reevesi. Next base: position 6,063,125 of record NC_089264.1, read on the forward strand.
TTCAGTGTTTTTATTTATCAAAATACAGTATTCATCTGAAGTTTCTCTAATACTTTTCTTTCTCCTTTTGAATAGACATATATAAATGAAGTAATTGCCTTAGACAAAATGTAATTGGGCTGACTTATTTATTTGTGTTTGGGGAGTTATACACTGATTTGTCTCCAAAGAGCAACTGAAGTAATTTTAAAAGCTGGAAAATATAAAAATGCTAACAAGAAGATTAGAGGAAAGGTTTTAATTAAGGAGAGTGCTGATAAATTGTCCTAGTGATGACAACTCTGACATCATTACATTTCTCTGGGAGGACATGAGAGAAGGGATAAGAGGGTGCCTTTAGAAAATCGTAGTTGTTATTACTCAAGGCAATGAACTGTTAAGTACAAGCTTAATTACGACCTCTGTTTGTCATCTTGATACTTAATAATGCAACAGATGCACTTTTCCTGTGCCGTCAATTGCCTGCTCTGTCAGTTGCCTGAGTATTTGCTGCCAAATGTGTGGCTGCCTTCCATCTCCTGAGGAGATAGATGGTTTACCGCATCTAGGCTCCAGGCAGGAACCAACTCATTTTCTTCTCAAAATATCTTGTTTCCTGGGAAAGGCTGCACCAGAAATTAGACTGGAAATTTGTTTGCTTACTTACTACATCTTAGATCAGAAAAAAAGAGAAGAAAAAAAAATCCCTCATTTCTGACTGTTCTCATGATAAATGATTGAGATGTTTCAGATGACAGAATAATTTGAAAGGAAAACAACTGAGATTTTTCAGATCAACTAGCTCTGGAAGTTAATGAAACAACTGTGTCCTTCACAGAGACAGCAAAGAGTACCACTAGCCCAGGGCCTACTCTGCAGCTAACAATGTTTTGAAACTTTTCATTTATTTCTCAGAAGAGATGAGTTCAAATTGAATATAGAATTGTACTTTTTTTTGAAAATACAGAGAACAGGAGGTTATGAAAAAAAGTATTTTAGATTCTTGTAGATGAAAAGATGCAAATTATTTTTCTTAAATTTCAAATTATCTTTCACTAATGAAGAATATAATTCTCCAATTTTCAAAGAGTAAAGATTAACATTAAATTTAAAATTTTCTGAAGCATTCTTCAACTGAATCATTCTTCAACTATTTCAGATGCTCACCATTCTTCAACGATTTCAAGTTTTATTTTTTTTATTTTTTAGAGTATAGCTGATTAATGATATTGTGACAGTCTCAGGTGTGCAGCAAAGTGACTCAGTTATACATGCACATGTGCCTTCTCTATTTCACATTCTTTTCCTATTTAGGTTGTTACATAATACTGAGCAGAGTTCTCTGAGTTTTTATTTTATAGAAAATTTAGAACCATAGTTTAGGTAAATCAGCAGCCTTATAGCTTTTTGTTTTGCTTTGTTTTAGTTAGGTAAGCTATTCTTTTCATGCATAACTCCAAAACTCAAGAGTTAGTTTTCAGTGTTGCACTGACAAATATGGCCTAGGTAACATATACAATTATTTTTGCCTTTCAGAGTAAAGGAGCTTTGTTCTTCAGCAGTTACACACACACACACACACACACTCTCTCTCTCTCTCTCTCTCACTCTCTCTCTCTCTCTCTCTCTCTCTCTCTCACAACTTGGAAACTGAGCTGCTGTCAGGCCCCTCTGCCATCTGCCCATGTAAGAGATCAGTCATTTGATAGGCTGTATCATATAGACGGACCATCTGCAATCCTGCTAGCAGTATTTAAGCTCTGAGATCCCACCAGGAAACCTCTTTAAAGATGGGTTCATGCATCAAACCTGGTGCACTAGGATGACCCAGAGGGAAGGGATGGGGAGGGAGGTGCGAGGGGGGTTCAGGATGGGGAACACACGTAAATCCATGGCTGATTCATATCAATGTATGGAAAAAAACACTACAATATTGTAAAGTAATTAGTCTCCAACTAATATAAATAAATGAAAAAAAAACCGACAAAAAATAAAGCTTACTGGTGAAATATTTTAAAACCATATAAAAAAAAGATGGGTTCACTGCATTATGTTTTCAACTGTTTTAAAACTAAATAAAAAGAGAAACCTTGGTTATAATGGTAGATATTTCTTTTCCAAACAGAGAATGATCCAAGTAAGCACATTTGAAGTTTATATCCAGTTGCATGCAATTAGACACTGTGCATTTTTTGGAAAAATATAAGATTAGTTGGAGATATCAGTAAACAGGATTTGTAAAAAGTTATGTTCCACAAATACAGACACTGAATTTGGCATATTCATTGGATAAATATCTTTTTGGATATAATATTAGATTAAAAAAATTAAGTTTACATAGTTGCTTTCAGTAAGTTTATTCACTGGAACAGAAATAAAGCTTCCTATGCAGCATTATTAAATAGAGCACTTATAATGTATTGCTAGCCTAAGTAGAATGTGCTAGGGAAAATAAAATTAGAAGATAACTTTGTAAAGAGTTCCATGGCAAAAATAATTTCCACAAATCACAGAAAGAACTAACAATTTCCTCTCATAAATGTACAGTGAAAATAGTTGGTTTAAGTTGTCAAAGACACACACAAAGGCTGTCCATTAAATATTTGATTAAAGTAAAGTAAAGTTGTTCAGTCGTGTCCGACTCTTTGCGACCCCATGGACTGTAGCCTACCAGGCTCCTCTGTCCATGGGATTTTCCAGGCAAGAGTACCGGAGTGGGTTGCCATTTCCTTCTCCAGGGAATCTTCCTGACCCAGGGATCGAACCTGTGTCTCCTGCATTGTAGGCAGATGCTTTACCATCTGAGCCACCAGAAAAGCCCAAATATTTGATTAAGTATACAGTATACTTTACAGATACATTTCTATGTCTAGTAACTAATTTAGTAGTATAAAAATGACTTAGTGTTCTCCAATCTTATAAAACTTAGTATTCAAGAATTGGTTTGATTTCACTGTTTGTTCTCCATGTTTAAAAAAAAAGAAGGTCAAACAATCCAAACATACTCCTTATATTATTAGGCGTTCTAGAAACACTGAGGCATCTGTGGCTCCAACAATCCTTTCTAACTTGAGGCACCTACATGCTGTAGACAATGCAGAATGCAGCAGACAGTAAAGACTTGTTTTTCAGAGAGTTTTCAGCAACTCTCTTCCTCTCTGGATCCTACCTTCTTTTTCTCTGCTTCTCCCTACCTCAGCCAAATTCCCCAATTGTTGCTTAAACATTTTAGATCTTCCAGCTCTCTCCTCTCATCCAGATTTCCTGTAGGACCCTCTTGACCATCTTGCCCAACTGTCACTTAACACCTCAGGATTACAATCTGTGTCTTCTCTCTCCTACAAGACTCAAAGTTCCTCAAGAGTGTACACCACACTTTATGCCTCACTGTGATCTCATGTAACCATACAAAGTATTCTGATGAGTAAATTCTTCAGTAAATTTATGTTAAGTTGATCTTTAGGGCCATCCTATTTTGGTATCAGCTTTACTGGACTACATCAAAAATAGAAGATTTTAAATTGCAGGACCCTCTGGTTTATTGGTATTAGCTGTCTGAAAAATTGTGTGGAAAAAGTTTGGGTAGCAATATTTGCTGTGTTTGTTTATAATGACACATATGCAAGTATTTGCTCCCAAGTACATGCATCATCTTGGCATGAATTAAGTCCAAAAACTTGGATCTTCTCATCTAATTGTTTTTAAAAGATTCTGCAGAAGAAGGTCTTTGACTGTAATATGTGTCCCTGGTTATGCTCTGCTTCTACTGAAATAAACATTTTCTTCAGATGAGTATGCATTTCATTCAGACCACTTGGTCAGACGCTGCTCAGGACTCTGGGAAATGGGCTGCATACAGTGCAAAATGAATACTTGCTTTTGGGGGTGCAGATCTTTCTCAGTGCTCAGTTGTGTCCAACTCTTTGCGATCCTGTGGACTACAGCCCACCAGGCTCCTCTGTCAATGGGATTTCCCAGGCAAGAATACTGGAGTGGGTTGCCATTTCCTACTCCAGAGGATCTTCCCAAACCTGGCATCAAACCTGCATCTCCTACATCTTCTGCTAGGGCAGGCAGATTCTTTACCACTAGCACCTGTCAGTCAGTTCAGTCACTCAGTCGTGTCTGACTCTTTGCAACCCCATGGACTCCAGCATGCCAGGCCTCCCTGTCTGTCACCTTAGACCTGCATAACACTATCCTTTATAATTACCCCCACTCCTGCTCTAAAGATAGGCCATGTGAAAGAATATACAGCGTCCACAAGAAACTGACCTGCCTGTTTCAGATTTTCATGTTAACAGCCATAATAATAACAATTTCTTGATTCGGAAAACTATTTCCTTTAAGTTTTATTTTTATCATATTTAATAGCAATTATTGAAAATTTTATGACATAAAACTAGAAGCCAAGGCAAGTAGACTTGCTTGTATAAGCTCTGAAATTAAATGGTACTTTGCTCTTCCCAGAACTTCCCAATCCCACACACACTCAAGGATCCCGAGTGTCACCGAACAAGGGGCTTGAGCTCTCACCTCTCCATATCACTCCCTTCATTGCTCTGACAGAGCCAATCTTGATAAAAGATCCTTATTAGTGTGTTCTCATCACAAAACACCATACACCACACTAAACAGCCAAGAAGTCAGCCAAGTTACATTTGCCTTTCATCACTGTCTTAAATCTTGGAAGTTTAGACTTCAGAAGACCAAACAGTACTGCACTGGAATTATAAAGCACTACGTAACCAATTCCATTACCTAAGAAAGAAAAAGCTAACATGACAGTTGCCTACTTGTGCCAAATGACCTGCAGGTGCTTTAATTTCACTTGATTTACTTTTAGGATCTCTCAGTTGCTGTTTCTCAAGAGTTGCTAGGAACACCGTTTCTGCTAAAACTACAGAGCTCTTAATATATGTGTAGAATTTTCTTTCTACATGTACAGTAAAGAAACTAGATAATCAACATCAAGCTCTTTACTGATGGAAGCATTATTATAGACAAATTAAACATAAACTTTCACACTTGGAGAAATAATTATTTATGAGTGAAAGGAAAAACAAACACATAAAAAGTAAAAAAAAAAATAATGTATAGAAATTTAAAATACTAACAGCATGTGTAAACAAATGGTTTAGCCCATATTGTGAAGCGGTAAATGGACTGAACAAAATGACATGTTCCATTTTCTTTTATCTACACTCTTCATCTCCTAAAGGAGATCAGTCCTAGATGTTCATTGGAGGGACTGATGTTGAAGCTGAAACTCCAAAACTTTGGCCACCTGATGTGGAGAGCTGACTCATTTGAAAAGACCCTGATGCTGGGAAAGATTAAAGGCGGGAGGAGAAGGGGACGACAGAGGATGAGATTGTTGGATGGCATCACCAACACAATGGACATGGGTTTGGGTGGACTCCAGGAGTTGGTGATGGACAGGGAGGCCTGGCGTGCTGCAGTTCATGGGGTCACAAAGAGTCAGACATGACTGAGTGACTGGACTGAACTGAACTGAAAACTCTTCAAAGTTAATGTTGTGTATAAGCTTTTGGCTATTTTATATTTTTTGTAAAAAAAGACCTCTGCACACTTTTTTGTGTCCTTTTTCCTGTTTCTTTTTTTTTTTTTTTCCTTAATAGACAGGAGGCTTCATATATACATTTTGCTATTTTTCTCTGTCAATAGTTTCTCTTCAGGTCAGTATAACAATAGAATGATTTGGTCTTTTTTAAAAAGTACTTTTAATTAAAATTTTTATTTCATTTCTTTATGAAGGAGTTGGCACAAGAGGTTTAGAAAAATTAAACATATATCCTTCGATATATTGATATAGTTTTATTTCTCTTTTGTTACACAGGACTAAGAGCTATTTAAACACTCAAATGGGTGATCCAGTGGATGATACGATGATAGATGCCTTTTTAAATAGACTTCTTGCTGGTGCTTAACTTTTCAGGGGAAGTACTAAACTGAAGGCAGAGAATTGCATTCCATTTTCAACATATGCATTAAGAAGTGATTGTACATCATACCCTCCAGAATCTTTCCAGTTTCATGGCCCTGTTATTAAAAATGTGCAAAGTATGGTTTCTCAGCTTAAATCTAAGACACATATATATTTATTCATTTTTGTTATCACTATACCACTCATGTCCTACCTCTCCCACTAACCAGCTTACAGGAGGTTAATTTTTACCCTGAATGTTTGTACTTTGTAACCATGTGACTTTAATTTTGTAGAAAAGAAGATGATTTAATATTCTCTCTAGTAGAGTGGGGGAGGGGACAGGAGCTGTGAAAAATATCTTTTCCAAAATGGATTCAAGTTTATCTTGCACCTTGGAACATACCAAAGCATCCTGAAAACTTACCGAGTCCCACTTGCATTGAAGGGACCTAGGTATTCTCTGATGAAGAACTGTCAGGTAAGTTTGATTTGGATTCAAACACATTTTGCAAGTGAGTATTTGCAAATATGAATGATTCCATAATATACAGAGTTACACTACATATGGAAGAACTTTAAATCATGAATTGCAGTACACTTTGATATATTAATAACTATCACAATATTTGTAAATTGAGTTTCAACTTTTTCAGATCTAACAGTATCTGTATCTGTCTCAGTATCTATAATTTTAACTATCACTGAGCAGACTAAGCAAGTATTATAATAAAATGTTAGAAAAATTGTTACACTCTTCTGTAAACAATGTAACTTGTTTTAGATGTATCTTATACATGAAGAAGATGCTTCACCTGTTCCCTTTTTTATCCCACTGTTTTAATCCTGAGGATGCTTTGACATTATTTTTAATAAATGCAAATATTTAAATAAGAATTTTTGTCTACATTGGAAATTTATTTGAAAATATTCACCAGGTATCAACTACTTTATATAAACATTTTATATCACATTTTCCTCTGAGTAATCAGCCTATTTATTTTTCATGTCCACTTTTACACTTTATAGCTTTTGCCTTTTTGAGTGTTTTTTGCAGTCATAAACCTATTAAATCCAATTTCTCCACTCAAATTTTGTAGTTTTGTTGTGTACAGTTTTTACTGTCAATTTAAGTTAGTGCTGTTTATTTCTATTAACATATACTGTGAATTTTCTCATATAACTGAAGATTTCCATATTGGTCCAGGATGAATCTACTATAAAACTACTTAATACAGCCTACCAATTGTAAATATAAACTTTTGGAAAAAAGTAATTTTTTCATAGTGACATAAAATTTTGTTGTCTTAGGCTGATTCTTTTTAGAGTCAGTGGAACAGTAATTTAATTTTTCAAATACTTGTGCTCACTTTGGATTTAATGGACAAACTTGTGAAGTGAACAAGTGAAGATCAAAAGCACAGGTGCAAAGTGCATTCAAAGTCAAATCACTAGTCAAATTTGCAGGTGCTATTTTCCCCCTTCTCTATGGCTTCTGCTATGCAGCTAGGAGAGATTTGTCCTCTCTCTCTCATGTCATTTAGGCTCCACTCATACTCACATCAGTCAACTGAAATAGTTTTCAAATACTCAAAGAATCACCTTCTTGCATCCTGTGTGCATGCACGCTCAGTCACTTCAGTCGTGTCCGACTCTGCGACCTACGGACTATAGCCCGCCAGGTGCCTCTGTCCATGGGAATCTCCAGCAAGAATACTGGAGTGAGTTGCAGTACCCTCCTCCAGGATATCTTCCCGACCCAGGAAGAAACCAAATCGTCTGCTTCTCCTGCATTGCATACAGGTTCTTTACCCACTGATCTACCTGGGAAGCCCCTTTTGCTGGGACTATTTTCCTTCTGGTCAATTATCTAAAAGAAATTATTCCTGGGCATACACACCAAGGAAACTAGAATCGAAAGAGACACATGTACCCCAATGTTCATCGAAGCACTGTTTATAATAACCAGGACATGGAAGCAACCTAGATGCCCATCAGCAGAGGAACGGATAAGGAAGCTGTGGTACATATACACAATGGAATATTACTCAGCCATTAAAAAGAATTCATTTGAATCAGTTCTAATGAGATGGATGAAACTGGAGCCCATTATACAGAGTGAAGTAAGCCAGATAAAGATAAAGACCAATACAGTATACTAACGCATATATATGGAATTTTAAAAGATGATAACGATAACCCTATATGCAAAACAGAAAAAGAGACACAGATGTACAGAACAGACTTTTAGACTCTGTGGGAGAAGGCGAGGGTGGGATGTTCTGAGAGAATAACATTGAAACAAGTATACTATTAAGGGTGAAACAGATCACCAGCCCAGGTTGGATGCATGAGACAAGTGCTCAGGGCTGGTGCACTGGGAAGACCCAGAGGGATGGGATGGGGAGGGAGGGGGGAGGGGGGATCAGGATGGGAAACACATGTAAATCCATGGCTGATTCATGTCAATGTATGGCAAAAACCACTACAATATTGTAAAGTAATTAGCCTCCAATGAATAAAAATAAATGGAAAAAAAAAAATTATTCTGCCCCAGCCTAGGGTCAGACACAGAGCATGAGCTAAATAAATATTTTTAAGTCTATCCTTGAGACTTAAGGGACTACAGAAACTAGCAATTTTCTAAAGCAAGATACATTGTGTACACTTAAACATTAGATGTGTCTGGAAATAGGATGTCATCTCAACATTCTGCAAGTCTTTAAATAAGCATTTTGGATTTCTTAACGCTGATTTCCACACTCCCAGTCTATTGATGCATCTGTGAAAAACTTGTGGATAAAGATAATCTACATTTTATGTGTGTATACTTTAAGTAAAATTAAAGGAGTCATTCAACAGTTCTAGGAGCTCAGTCAATACACTGGAAGCAGTTGGAGGGTACCCAGTTGATACCAACAGCATCCTTTAATAGAGAAATATTCCTTCATAGCACAGAAAAGAGATAGAAAGAGAAATGATAGAAAACTCCTCAAACCCATTGTCTCTGGAAGATTGTGTCAACTGTCTAGACCAGGATAATTTAAAACCAAGTCAGACACCCCTGATGTTGTTTCTCTGCGTGTGTGTACACGACAGGTCAGACAGATGGCGATTTGTTTTTCCCCTTTCTAGAAAAAAATATGGGTAAAAAACAGATTTTTTAGAAAAGCAAGTTAGACTATTTGCAACGAGTAGCAAAGAGCTCCTAAAGACACAACTCCCTAGAGGGTTAATGTCCTTGAGTGTGGAAGGAAACAAACTGGACCAACTCTAAGAAAATAACTTGAGAGATGGAAGAATGATAAACAAATGAAAAATTTTGGAGAGAGAGATAAAGATGATGATGACAGGGGGAGCTAAGAAAAACTAAGTAAATTATGCATATGTTAGAGAGGCTTTTGTTAATTATTGCTTTCTTTTTAAGATAAAATATTTCACAGGTAATATGTATATAGGAAAATTAGTAGAGGTATATCATTTTGACAAACCACTTCTGAAAATTTTATTAAAATAGCCCCTCTGCACGTGACGCTTGTCACTCAGTCATGTCCAACTCTTTCCGACCCCATAGACTGCAGCTTGCAGGCTTCTCACCCATTGAATTTTTCCAGGCAAGAATACCAGAGTGGGTTGCCATTTCCTATTCCAGGGCATCTCCCCAACCCAGGGATAAAGCCTGCATCTCTTGTGTCTCCTGCATTGTGGGTGGATTCTTTACCACTGTGTCACCTGGGAAGCCCAATACCCCTCCACATTTTTCAAAAAAGACAAGATGTACTGGGGACAATTTTTTAACATCTATGTGAACTTTAAGTTCTGATCACGATAGACTACAGTCAGAGACAACTACAGAACTTGAAAAACTATGTAAAGCAATTGTTTTCAGGCAATGTACAACAGAAAGAACTAGATGTAATCCCTCTGAAAAGAGAAATGCATGAGGTAAGCTATACATTCATCCTTATTTTGTCCTCTTTCCAAAATGAAGTGGAGACAAGTAGAGTCCAAAAAAAGCAAGGCATGATCATTCTGACTTAGGGAAACAGAAATCAATGTTTGGGGCTGCTGTGGTAACTGGAATTTGCTGGAAAGGTACCAGAAAGATGTTCAGAAAAGAAACAACAGAAATCTTCACAGGATTCCACAGACTTTGGACCAAATACTACTTTGTACTACATACAGGACAAAATTTTACAAGAACTAGAACAGAACAGTTACTGGGTGATAGTGAGTTGAATAATAATTCTGGAGATAATATGGTGCTAGGAAAAACTGGAATTTCAATCATCCACAGTGGAGAGAACTTGTTGAACATTCTGGGCATCTAGTTGAGAGCCTAAAAAGGATTTGCTTCAGAAGAATCACAGAAAGGCCATCCTAAACCAACCAAATTAAGTCTTAAACCAGTGCTCAACAGGACCAAGCTGATACTATAGTAAATTAACTGTCCATTAGTATAAAATGCAATGATCTTTAGGGAAACAAAGAAAACCTAAATTTTCAAAAACAAAGCACCTACAATACTCTGCAGACTATAAAAAATGACTAAATGTGTGAAGATACAAGAACATATAACATGTAACCGTGAAAAAAATAGACAAAAGAAATGATCTCAAAGATGACACATGCTGGCACTGGGAAATAAAGTCTTTAGCCATTGTAAACATACAAAAGGTTAAAAATGTACGTTCCAAGATGCTAAAGAGTCAGTTATTAAGAAGTCATAATCCTCTTCCAATGTACCTAATAACAGGGTTTCAAACTACACAAAGAAAAACCTGAAAAAATTAAAGAGAAGAACTGACAAAGCCACAATTATAGTTGGATATTTTAACACTCCTTTCTCAGTCACTGTTAGAATAAACAAACTGAGAAATCAGGAAGAATGCAAGACTTAACACTGCCAAGCAATTTAATCTAACTGCTTGTTTTTATGGATACTACACCCAGCACCTAGAGAATACTTACTCTTTTAAAATGCACATGTAATAGTCACCAAGATAAATCATGTACTGAACAACAACAAAAAAGAAGTCTCAAAATGTAACAGGATTAAAATCATGTGAATTATGTTTTTTGATCATAATAAAAATTAAAGTAAAAGTCAATGAACAAAAAATATCAAATATTTGAAAATATCAAAATGTTTGAAAGTAAAGCAATACATTTATTAATAACTGATAGGTCCAAAAATAAAACATAGAATAATTAGGAAACACTTTTAACTAAATAATAATGAAATCACAACAGATATAAGTTTGTGTGATACTGTAAAAGTGGTGCTTAAAGGGAGCTTTGCAGCTCTATATTGGAAAAGAAGAACTAAACTAAGTTTCAACTACAGCTATAAAAAGATTAAATTAAATTCAAATAAATAAAAGGGATAAAATAATAAATATAAAAGCAGCAATCAGAATATAAACAAAAAGTAAAATGAAATATAAACACTAAAGTCAAAGTCAAAAGTGGATTCCTTGAAAAGATTAATAAAATTGATAAACCTGTAACTAGACTGATCAACAATAAAAGAGGGGAAAATACTAGTATAAAGAATGAAAGAGGGTATCACTAGGGAAACTGCAGACATTAAATTTCAAAAAGATAGTATCGTTAAAATTTTTATGTTATTTTTTTCAAACTGGACAGGGACTTCTCTAGTAGTCCAGTGGTTAAGAATCCACCTTCCAATGCAGGGGACACAGGTTTCCCTGCTTGGGGAAATAAAATCCTACATGCTGTGGGGTGACCAAGCCAGCATGCCTGAACTTCTGAGCCCACTTGCCATGACAAAAGATTCCACATGATGCATGGAAGATCCCATGTGCCACCACCAAGATCCAACACGTCCAACAATAAATAAATAATACTAAAAGACAAGCAAAAACTGGACAACTCGGGAGAAATGCAAGAAAATAATTGGGGGAAGGAGACACAAATTGCCAAAACAGATATAAGAAGTTAGAAAATCTGAGTATTAACAATATTTCTTTGAATTTGTAATCAGAAGCTTTCCCTCAAGAGAAATTCCAGGCTGATCTGGAGTGTCTAATGAATGCTCCTAGCAAGTAAAGAAGAAATAATACTAATTCTGCACAATTTTTTTCAGAAAATAGAAAAAACACTTTGCAATACATTTTATAAGGTTAGGACAATCTTGATCCCAAAACCAGATAAGGACATTACAAAAATAAATTTACAAACCAATATCTCTCATGAATATAGACATAAAATTCCCTAACAAACTATTAGTAATTTAAATCTAATAATGTATAAAAAAGAAATACAGCCATGTGAAATTTTTCACAGGAAGGCACAGTTAGTTCAACATTTAAAAATCAATGGATACAGTTAACCACATAAGCATGAAAAGAGAAAATTATATGATCACTTCAATAGGTTCAGAAAAAGCATTTTAAAAAAAAAATCAACATGTCTTCATGTTTAAAAAAAATAAATAAAAATTAACAGGGTTTCCCTGATGGCTCAGTGGTAAAGAGTCAGCGGTAAAGAGCCAATGCAGGAGACATGGGTTCGATGACGGGCAAAGACTTCACATGCTGTGGGGCAACTAAGTCTGTGTGCCACAACTGCTGAGCCTGTGCTCTCGGGCCGGGAACCACAAGTCCTGAGCCCACGTGTCACAGCTACCAGAGCCCACGCACCTCCGCTCTGCAACGAGAGAGAAGCCACCACAACTAGAGGCCCAGGCCACAGCTAGAGAGCAGCCCCTGCTTGCCCCAGCTAAGGAAAAGCCTATGCAGCAACAGAGACCCAGCACAGCCCAGAATTAAAGACATGACTTTTAAAAACTACTACATTAGGAACAGACTCTAATAAGAGATATTTGTAGAAAACCTACAGTTAAAATTATGTTTGATGGTAAAAAACTGAATGCTTTCTTAATATTGGGAACAAGCAAGGATGTTGTTCACTCACCACTTCTAGTCAACATTTTTCTTGAGATTCTAGTCAATGAGACAATGCAAAACAAAAATATGTAAGTACTGGAAAAAAACTAAAACTCTTCCATATTTAAATATAATAAATTATTTACACTGAAAATACCAAAAAATCTACAAAACAACTCCTAGAATTATTAAGTACTTTTAGAAAGATTTACAGGATACCAATACAAGTCAAATACAAAAATCAATTGTTTTTTTCCGAATTTTAGCAATGAGTACTTAGAAAATGAAACATAAAACCTCCTAAATAATAATATGAAAAGTATGGTACTCAGAGAGAAGCACTAGCATAAGTGTAAGAGCTCTTCACTAAACTACTAATCATAGCTGAGAAAAAATTAAAGAACACCTGAACTAAAAGAGAAATAACATCAATAAATTGGAAAACTTAATATTGCTAAAATGTTATGTTTTCCCAAACTGATCTGTAAATTGAATGCAACCCCAATCACGATCTCAGCAGGATTTTTAAAGTTTGTTTTGCTTTTAGAAACTGGTAAGTTGATTCCAAAATGTATATGAAAATACAAAATACCTAGAAAACTGATCTTGAAAAAGGAGAAACAGACTGGAGAGGTTTACACTACTTGATTTCAAGAAATAGTATAACTTTATAGTAATCAAGCTAGGACAGTACTGGCAAAAGGACAGATAAGCTGACCAAACAAAAAGCATAGAAATTTCAGAAATAAACCCACACTGACTTAAGATCATAAACCTAAAAGCAAAGGCTAAAATGTTAATACATCTAGGGAAATTTGAGGATAATTTCTTTGCCAACGTGAGTTAGGCAAACACTTCTTAGGAAACAGAAATCACTAACAATATAGAAAAAATGACAACTTAGATTTCACTCAAATTAAAAATGTCTGTTCACTGGAGACACCATTAAGAATATCAATAAGCAATTGGCAGACCAAGAGAATATCTTCGCAAAATATGTACCAGAAAAATAACTTGTTTCCAAAATATATACATAAATCCTACAAATCACTAATAATGTGAAACAACTTTATGTGAAGAAATTGGTAAAAGATTGATCAGATACTTCACATAGGAAAATACACAAATGATCAGTTAGACATGAAAAATGTTTAAAATCATCAATCATCAGGGAAATGAAAATTAAAACCAAAATGCAACACCACTATACACATACCATGATGATTTAAATTGAAAACAATGACAATACCAAGTGTTGGTGGGAATAACCAGAGCATACGTCACTAGCGAGAGGATAAAATGTTACAGCCTTTGGAAAACAGCAGTGAGATTTCTTATAAAGTTAATCAAATTCCTACCTATGCCCCATCATAGAATGGGAAAGACTAGAGATCTCTTCAAGAAAATTAGAGATACCAAAGGAACACTTAATGCAAAGATGGGCACAATAAAGGACAGAAACTGTATGGATCAAACAGAAGCAGAAGATATTAAGAAGAGGTGGCTAGAATATACAGAAGAACTATACAAAAAAGATCTTCATGACCCAGATAACCACGATGGTGTGATCACTCACCTAGAGCCAGACATCCTGGAATGCAAAGTCAAGTGGGCCTTAGGAAGCATCGCTATGAACAAAGCTAGTGGAGGTGATGGAATTCCAGTTGAGCTATTTCAAGTCCTAAAAGATGATGCTGTGAAAGTGCTGCACTCAATATGCTAGCAAATTTGGAAAACTCAGCGGTGGCCACAGGACTGGAAAAGGTCAGCTTTCATTCCAATCCCAAAGATAGGCAATGCCAAAGAAGGCTCAAACTACCACACAATTGCACTCATTTCACACGCTAGTAAAGTAATGCTCAAAATTCTCCAAGCCAAGCTTCAACAGTATATGAACTGAGAGCTTCTAGATGTTCAAACTGGATTTAGAAAAGGCAGATGAACCAGAGACCAAATTGTGGATCACAAATTCTCTTTAAGAATTTTTCATAGTTTGTCATGATCCACATAGTTAAAGGCTTTGGCGTAGTCAATAAAGCAGATATTTTAAAAAATAAAGTAGATAAATAAATAAAGATAAAGTAGATATTTTTCTGGAACTCTCTTGCTTTTTTGATGGTCCAATAGATGCTGGCAATTTGATCTCTGGTTCTTAAAGAGATCGGAATATCAGACCACCTGACCTGCCTAAGAAATCTGTATGCAGATCAAGAAGCAACAGTTAGAACTGGATATGGAACAACAGACTGGTTCCAAATAGGGAAAGGAGTACATCAAGGCTGTATATTGTCACCCTGATTATTTAACTTGTATGCAGAGTACATCATGAGAAATGCTGGACTGAATGAAGCACAAGCTGGAATCAAGATTGCCAGGAGAAATATCCATAACCTCAGATATGCAGATGACACCACCTTTACAGCAGAAAGCAAAGAAAAACTAAAGAGCCTCTTGATGAAAGTGAAAGAAGAGACTGAAAAAGTTGGCTTTTTAGAAAACTAAGATCATGGCATTCAGTCCCATCATCTCATGGCAAATAGATGGGGAAACTTTTCAATGGAAATAGTGACAGACTTTATTTTCTTGGGCTCCAAAATCACTGTAGATGGTGACTGCAGCCATGAAATTAAAAGATGCTTGCT
This sequence comes from Muntiacus reevesi, assembly GCF_963930625.1. NCBI lineage: Eukaryota > Metazoa > Chordata > Mammalia > Artiodactyla > Cervidae > Muntiacus > Muntiacus reevesi. The sequence continues at coordinate 6,078,604 of NC_089264.1, forward strand.
CCTTGGAAGAAAAGCTTTGACCAACCTAGACAGCATATTAAAAAGCAGAGACATTACTTTTCCAAGAAAGGTTGATCTAGTCAAAGCTATGGTTTTTCCAGTAGTCATGTATGGATGTGAGAATTGGACTATAAAGAAAGCTGAGAGCTGAAGAATTGATTCTTTTGAACTGCGGTGCTGGAGAAGACTCTTGAGAGTCTCCTGGACTGCAAGGAGATCCAACCAATCCATCTTCAAAGAAATCAGCCCTGAATATTCACTGGAAGGACTAATGCTGAAGATGAAACTCCAATACTTTGACCACCAGATGTGAAGAACTGCTTCACTGGAAAAGACCCTGATGCTGTGAAAGATTGAAGGCAGGAGGAGAAGGGGACAACAAAGGATGAGATGGTTGGATGGCATCACCGACTCAGTGGACATGAATTTGAGTAAGCTCTGGGAGTTGGTGATGGACAGGGCAGCCTGGCGTGCTGCAGTCCATGGGGTTGCAAAGAGTCAGACATGACTCAGTGACTAAACTGAACTGAACTGATGCCCCATCAATTTCCTGGTGGGAGGGTGGGGGGAGTGTGTGTGTGTGTGTGTGTGTGTGTGTGTGTGTGTGCGTGCGTGCACACGCGTGCACGTGCACTCAGTTGTGTCCTATTCTTTGCAACCCCATAGACTGTAGCCTGCCAGGCTCCACTGTCCATGGAATTCTCCAGGTAGGAATATTGGAGCAGGTTGCCATTTCCCACCCCAGGGGATTTTCCCAATCAAACCCATGTCTCTTGCATGCTGCATTGGCAAGTGGATTCTTTACCACTGCACTACCTAGGTGTATACCTGAGATTAAAGTAAACATATGCCCAGGCTTCCCTAGTGGCTCAGTGGTAAAGAGTCCACATGCCTGCCAATGCAAGAGACACGGGTTCAATCCCTGATCCAGGAAGATCCTACAAGCCCATGTGCCACAATTACTCAAACCCATGCTCCACAACGACAGAAGTCACCACAATGAGAAGACCACGTACTGCCAACAAAGAGTAGCCCCCACTCACTGCAACTAGAGAAAAGCCTTCGCAGCAACGAAGACCAAGCACAGCCAAAAACAAATAAATAAATAAAATTATATAAAAGATAAATATATATCCACAAATATTTGTACAATAAAGTTCATAGTAAATTTATTCATAAGTTGATATGAAGTTAATCATTTGTATTATTTATTTATAGTATTAGTAAGTCCTAAATGGAAACAATCCAAATGCATGTCAAAATGAAAATGAGTAAATAAATTATGGTATATTTGAACAACAGACTACTCTGAAGTGACATGAAGGCATGAATCACTGCTATATGCAACAACATGGATGAATCCCCAAAATATGCTGAACAACAGAAACCAGACACCAAATTATGCTTACTGTATAATTTCATTTATATGAAGATCCAAAACAGGCAAAACTACTTTATGGATTTAGATTTCACAGCAGTAGCTTCCTGTGGGAGAGGGAGCCGACTGGGAATGGACAAGGAACTGTCTGGCAGGAAGGGAAAATTCTATCATCTGGAAAATGTTGTAGATTAGATTTATGTGAATTTCTCAAAATCTTCAAATTATACCCTTAAGATATTTTTGCATTTCACTGTGTGTAAATTTTGCATTAATACAATTTTATTTATTTTTGGGGGGGGGAGTTTTTATTTTTTTTTAATTTTTTTTATTTTTTTTTAATTTTTTTTATTAGTTAGAGGCTAATTACTTCACAATATTTCAGTGGGTTTTGTCATACACTGACATGAATCAGCCCATTAATACAATTTTAAAAAAGGAAATTTTGTCTATGCCTGATTTGCTCTAAGACCAGTTCTTTCTGAAAAACTAACAATGTCACTGCAGGCTCAGACAAGGTGCTTTGTTCATTTCTTTCAAGGCTTTGGTTTTGCACTGGTACCTGACCTTAACCATATTTTGTACAATCCATTAACAAATGTTTTTGAAACATTACTAATTGCTCCCCTAAATTACTTGACTTTTGTCACACTTTTCTACCACTTGATGAATAACAACTTTTTCTTTCTGTCAAGAATCTGGTTGGTAGCAAGAAGTGTTTTTAGTGAGGGTTAGTCCTTTCCTGAGGCATTAACTAACTCATCTCTGCATATCCCGCAGTTAAGTAATAAATCTCTGCCATTAAAGCATAATTTCCTATGTCCTTGAGCTTGGGCAGTTTTCACCTCTGTATTTTGATTTGCATTTTGCCCACAATCTAAAACAACTTCTCCGTTTTTGCATTTCTCATTCTTTCAATAAATATTTATTGCACACCAATCATGGGTCAGGTGGTGGGTGAGTGTATGCAGGGTGGTAAGCATCCAATGGGAAAAAAACAGATAATGTCTCATCTTTCTTTGAGTTTACAGTCTGGAGTATCTGGGTTCAGACAAATCAAATAACCACACAGGGACATGTGTAATTAGATCTGTGAAACAGCACAATGCATGTACTGGAATAAAAGTGAAGTGGTACATGACAGCATTTAACCAGCGGATGGCATTTACACTGTAACAAGCAGACTTAGATGAGATTCACTTTTAACTGAAATCAAGAGACTTTGTAGGTGCAAATTAGGAAATAGAGATGAGATGGTGTGTGGATGGGTTTCAGGCAGAGGGAGTGGCATGTCCAAAGCCGCTAGACCAGGAGGGAGCACGGCATCACACAGGAACCCAAGGAAGGCCAGAGTACAGGTGAGCAGAGAGTGCAGGGCAAGATAAAGCTGGATAAGCAGACATGCTAAGTATTTCACTCTTTGTCTCTAACAGCAGGAAGCCACCCAGAGGATTTAAGCATATGTGTGGGGATAAGCAAGAATTTTTAAATAGATTTGAAAATATCACTTTATCAGTCACACCTCTTCAAGGTTGTTTTACATACCTTTGTTGGTTGTGTTTAGTCACAAAGTCATGTCTGACTCTTTTGAGACCCCATAAACTGTAACCTGCCAGGCTCCTCTCTCCATGAGACTTCTTCCCAAGTAAGAATACTGGAGTAGGTTGCTATCTCCTTCGCCAGGGGATTCTGCCAACCCAAGTATCAAACTTGCATCTGCTGCATTGACAAGAGGATTCTTTACTACCGAGCCATTTTACCTACTACCTCCTCCATTAAATCTTCTCCTTCAAGAAGAGGTGATTTCTGTTTCCTCTGAATACCCACAGACATTTTCTGTATCCCTTACTTCTGTATTACTTACACCAGTCTTGTACTACTGCTTACTTGTTTCTTATCTCTGGTGGCTCAGAAGGTAAAGAATCTGCCTGCAACTCAGGAGACTTGAGTTTGATCACTGGGTCAGGAAATCCCCTGGAGAAGGGAATGGCTACACAGTCCAGTATTCTTGCCTGGAGAATTCCATAGACAGAGAAGCCTGAAGGGCTACAGTTCACACAGTCCATGGAGTCACAGCGAGTCAGACACAGCTGAGTGACTAACAGTTTCACTTTCACTTATCTCTACACCATAAAATGTTGCAAGTCTGAGAATTCTATCACCTTAATACTCCACTGTCCTAACAGTGTACAAGGGGTCCAATGTATTTGTTGTCAAATCTATGAAAAACAGTAGGGACAGATGCACTGGTTTATTCTTATCTGATGCTCATGTTAGGTAGTTAGAATAGAAAACAAGAGTCCAGAATGGTGGTGGCTAAAAGACAAGGAAGAAAAAAGCCTGTGAAAATAGAACAAAAGAAGGTCTGAGGACCAGAGTGAGGACCTCAAGTAGAACAAACAACACTCCTGACTAGCCCAATTTACATAGGGCAGGCCTAAGGGGAGAAAAAACATAAAAAGAGGAGCCAAAGGGCTGGGTCTCTCTCTCTCCCCCCTCGCGTGCTGGGGCGCTCTTCTCTTCTCATCTTTGGGTCGACATGCCCTCATGCCTCGAAGATGGATTTTCCTGCTATTTTCTAAATAAAATAGAACTGGAACACGGAGCTGTAACACTGATTTGTCTAAGAGCTATAACATGGTCTGCTCGAGACCTGAGAGCTATAACACAGTCTGTCCAAGACCCAAGAGCTGTGACACGCTGAGAGCTTTAATGTTCGTCACGCCAAATCTTTGTTGTGACGAGACAGAACTGAGGTGATTACACTCCCCTGACATCTATGGTGCTGTGACTCGGGTTGAACCTGGCTGAAACCACCTTGGCGCGGCCCCCACAAGGAGGAGGCCAAGCACAGCAGGAGCCCAACTCGGCAAAGCTCCTCGGGTAGAAGCAGAACTCGAAGAAAACCCAGCACAGGGGAAGTGCCCGTCGTGCTGGAAACTGGGACAGCGAAAATCAAACTCAGCAGAAAGCTCACACAACTCAGTCTCAGATTCCAGAAGACCTCCTCTTAAGGTAGGAGGGGTCCTCACTCCTATGGCTGGAGGGACATATGCCTAACGAAATCTTAATTCCTTTACAATCTCTTGTTTCTTGTTTCCTCGAATCGCCTGCGAATAGGCGGGCGGCAGCGGGTGCAACTGAGGGACTCTGGAGCGGCTACTCTTTGGTATGGCCCAAAGGCACTATCTGCTGAGCCCCAGTAGCTGTTACCCAAGCTGGTGGGGGTTCTTCTGTCCTTACTCTTCTCTGTGCCAAGGGTCAGGCCAATGAAAACTGTGAGCACTAGTGAGATATTTAGCAAATTTTCCGGGAGGCTATGAAGGCAATTCCTTGGCACATTTGTCCCACTAATTTTTCCTCCTGTCCTTCAGCTCTCTCTACCGGGACTCAAGCCCCACCAAAACCCAGGATGCCCACCTTCAGGACCTATTGAAGCTCAGGCTCTGATGTCTCATTGCAAAAATTCAGTGAGAGACAAAGCTACAGGTAAGAGGTAGATTGGTTAGGATTCAGAAAGAAGCACACTCTGAAGGGTGCAGGCCATGGAATGTGGCCTGGCAAGGTTTTGCTGGCAGGGTGAATTCATAGGCTGATGAGCGGGAGAATCATCCCAGCCAATGGGGAATCACCCACTCCTCTGTCTTTTGACAGTGCCTTGAGATCAGTGGAGAAATAACTCCAGAAAGAATGAAGGGATGGAGCCAAAGCAAAAACAATGCCCAGTTGTGGACATGACTGGTGATAGAAGCAAGGTCCGATGCTGTAAGGAGCAACACTTATAGGAATCTGGAATGTTAGGTCCATGAATCAAGGCAAATTGGAAGTGGTCAAACAGAAGATGGCAAGAGTGAATGTTGATATTCTAGGAATCAATGAACTAAAATGGACTGGAATGGGTGAATTTAACTCAGATGACTACTATATCTACTACTGTGGGCACGAATCCCTTAGAAGAAATGGAGTAGCCATCATGGTCAACAAAACAGTCCGAAATGCAGTACTTTGATGCAATCTCAAAAACGACAGAATGATTTCTGTTCGTTTCCAAGGTAAACGATTCAATATCACAGTAATCCAAGCCTATGCCTCAACCAGTAACGCTGAAGAAGCTGAAGTTGAATGGTTCTTTGAAGACCTACAAGACCTTCTAGAACTAACACCCAAAAAAGGTGTCCTTTTCATTATAGGGGACTGGAATGCAAAAGAGGAAGTCAAGAAACACCTGGAGTAACAGGCAAATTTAGCCCTGGAGTACAGAATGAACGAGGGCAAAGGCTAACAGAGTTTTGCAAACACCCTCTTCCAACAACACAAGAGAAGACTCTACACATGGACATCACCAGATGGTCAACACCGAAATCACATTGATTTTATTCTTTGCAGCCAAAGATGGAGAAGCTCTATACGGTCAGCAAAAACAAGACCGGGAGCTGACTGTGGCTCAGACCATGAACTCCTTATTGCCAAATTCAGACTTACATTGAAGAAAGTAGAGAAAACCATTAGACCATTCAGGTGTGACCTAAATCAAATCCCTTATGACTACACAGTGGAAGTGAGCAATAGATTTAAGGGACTAGATCTGATAGACAGAGTCCCTGATGAACTATGATCTTCATGACCCAGATAATCCTGATGAGGTGATCACTCAACTAGAGCCAGACATCCTGGAATGTGAAGTCAAGTGAGCCTTAGGAAGCATCAATATGAACAAAGCTAGTGGAGGTGATGGAATTTCAGTTGAGCTATTTCAAATCCTGAAAGATGATGCTGTGAAAGTGCTGCACTCAATATGCCAGCAAATTTGGAAAACTCAGCAGTGGCCACAGGACTGGAAAAGGTCAGTTGTCATTCCAATCTAAAAGAAAGGCAATGCCAAAGAATGCTCAAACTACCACACAATTGCACTCATCTCACACGCTAGTAAAGTAATGCTCAAAATTCTCCAAGCCAGGCTTCAGCAATACATGAACCGTGAACTTCCAGATGTTCAAGCTGGGTTTAGAAAAGGCAGAGGAACCAGAGATCAAGTTGCCAACATCCGCTGGATCATTGAAAAAGCAAGAGAGTTCCAGAAGAACATCTATTTCTGCTTTATTGACTATGCCAAAGCCTTTGACTGTGTGGCTCACAAGAAACTCTGGAAAATTCTGAAAGTGATGGGAATACCAGACCACCTGACCTGCCTCTTGAGAAACCTATATGCAGGTGAGGAAGCAACATTTAGAACTAGACATGGAACCACAGACTGGTTCCAAATAGGAAAAGGAGTACGTCAAGGCTGTATATTGTCACCCTGCTTATTTAACTTATATGCAGAGTACATCATGTGGAATGCTGGGCTGGATGAAGCACAACCTGGAATCAAGATTGCCGGGAGAAATATCAATAACCTCAGATATTCAGATGACACCACCCTTATGGAAGAAAGTGAAGAGGAACTAAAAAGCCTCTTGATGAACGTGAAAGAGGAGAGTGAAAAAGTTGACTTAAAGCTCAACATTCAGAAAACTAAGATCATGGCATCTTGTCCTATCACTTCATGGAAATAGATGAGGAAACGGTGTCACACTTTATTTTTTTGGGCTCCAAAATCACTGCAGATGGTGACTGCAGCCATGAAATTAAAAGACATTTACGCCTCAGAAGGAAAGTTATGACCAACATAGACAGCATATTAAAAAGCAGAGCGATAACTTTGCCAACAAAGGTCCGTCTAGTCAAGGCTATGGTTTTTCCAGTGGTCATGTATGGATGTGAGAGTTGGACTGTGAAGAAGGCTGAGCGCCGAAAAATTGATGCTTTTGAACTGTGGTGTTGGAGAAGACTCTTGAGAGTCCCTTGGACTGCAAGGAGATCCAACCAGTCCATCCTGAAGGAGATCAGTCCTGGGTGTTCATTGGAAGGACTGATGCTGACACTGAAACTCCAATACTTTGGCCACCTTATGCGAAGAGTTGACTCATTGGAAAAGACTCTGATGCTGGGAGGGATTAGGGGCAGGAGGAGAAGGGGACGACAGAGGATGAAATGGCTGGATGGCATCACCGATTTGATGGACGTGAGTCTGAGTAAACTCCGGGAGTTGCTGATGAACAGGGAGGCCTGGCATGCTGCGATTCATGGGGTCGCAAAGATTCGGACATGACTGAGCGACTGAACTGACTAACTGACTAACTAGAGATATCCTGCCACCTCTGGGTGCGTCTTTTGGCTTACAGATTGGGGAGTAAGGTTTACTTGAATTTGACTTGTCATCTTGGCCCCAATTGATTTTAATTGGTATACTTTAAGCCCTTGGGCTATGCCATTCTTTCAAAGGTTGTGCTCTGCCCTCTTCCCTCCTGTTTCATGCCCACAATGTCGCCTCTACAATCTTCTAGAGAGACAACCAGAAAATAGCTGGCCCTTAGGAGGGAAATACTGTATAATATCCAATCCCTCCAGATATTCAGGGCTTCATCTTCCGTGTTCCCTGCAACATGTGCAACAGCAGCATCTCTCAGGGGACCCACTAGGGCGGGTGACAGGCACACAATGCCTGCGAGAAGTCCATCTGCTGGTGGCCTCCCTTCAAAGGCAGTTGGGCTTCCAGGGATAATGTTTGCCACTTTGGGAGTTAGCCCTGCAGGCCGTTTGGAACCAAACCCTTACCACCCTTCTCCTAAAGTTACAAACATACCCCTGGATCAAATCTCCACTCCACTTTTATGGAACACCTGGTCTGTTGCCTCTTAACAAATTTGTTCTTAAGCCACTTACTAACTCCTACAACCAGGACCCTGCCCCCTTGTAGGCAACACTGCTCCACCCAGCCTATTATTAAAATACCTTAATGTCCCTAATAGGGCCAGATAACCCACTCCTTTGTTAGTACTTCTGTTATTACCTAAAATGGGTCTATGACAAGGAAATGTTTATCACTGGAGACACCCTAACCTGCTCTTATGGAGGACTAAGGAAGAAATCAGTGACTTACAATCCCTTAGAGTAAGAGGATAAGGCTTGTGACTGTTACACTGTTCCTCAGTCTCAGGGTACAGGCTTGGATTGCTTTACATCATGATATCTATTCCCATCCACAGTGGACAAACCAGCAATAAATTACGATTACAATCCCTCAATCCTACCCAGCGCTGGTAACGCTGGAGATCTTGGGGATGCTCACCTCCAGTCCAGGGGTCCCAGGAGGTCAACCTGCCTTGACCTACCTAGGGATCTGGTCGTTGAAAGGTTGTCACGCCTTAACCTGCTCGGGGACCTGCCAGTCCAGGGATCCCAGGAGGTCATCACACCTCAACCTGCCCAGGGACCCAGTTCTCAGGAGGCCGTCATGCCTCGACCTGCCCGGGGATTTAATCTCTAGGAAGCTGTCACGCCTCAGCCTGCCTGGGGATCTGCACCCTGACCCAGGGACGCCTGGCTCTCAGGTTGCAACAGTACTGGATAGGATAAGCTTCAGAAAGACTCACCCCTAAGGAAGTCCACCCATGGAAATAGAAGGAAGCCTATGACTTGTGGGACTGTGCCCAGTCTCAGCAATAACTCAGGAGCCCAATGAGAACCCCACTGCCTTTCTGGAAAGGCTAAAAGAGGCCTTCCAAAAGTTTAACAATCTGGACTTGGACTCTTAGGAGGGACAGGTGATTTTAAAGGACAAATTCCTGTCCCAATGTGCATCAGATATCAGAATTAAGTTACAACACCTACGGCAGCAGGACCCTGCTTCCTCTTTAGATAGATGGTCCAGACAGCCACCAATACCTTTTATAACAGAGAACAGGAGAAGGAGGCCAAGGCCCAGGAGAGGGAGAGAAGGAAAGAGACAAGGCATGCCCGGATGCTGGCCGCCCTCCAGGGCAGCCCGATGGCAAACCCCGAATCCCTGAAGGACAAAGCACGAGGCAAATGCCTAATCTGTAGACAGGCGGGACATTGGGCCAAAGAGTGTCCAAACCGTGATAAGTCTCCTAAAATGGCTTGCTACAAATGCCGTAAACTGGGACACTGGGCGGCACTCTGCCCTCGGGACCCAAGAGACTCAAGGTCAAGAGCCAAGCCCTCCCTCATGGTGGTTCAAGAGGACTGAAGCGGCCCGCTCCAGCCAGCCCGCATGTCACAGAAAACCATCACGGGGCTGGAGCCAAGGGTGCAACTGGATGTGGCAGATAGGTCCGAGAATTTCTTGGTTGACACAGGGGCTACCTACTCTGTCTTGATCTCCTACTTCGGAGCCTTCTCCTCCCAAACCTGTACCATTTTGGGTGCCACAGGAAAAGCAACTACTAAAAGATTCACCCAAGCACTTCTTTGTTGCTGGGATGGACAAATATTTTCCCACCAGTTTCTGGTGATCCCTGACTGTCCTACTTCCTTAATGGGAAGAGACATACTCACTAAACTGGGGAGCACCCTTGTGATGGGAAGCTTTTCAGCCCCTAGAGCCCTACAGCGCCTGGTTACTACTGAAGAACCCATTACACCTTCTCCAATAGAGAGGGACCAAAAACTATGGGAAGACAAAATTAACCCCCAGGTGTGGGACCAGGGAATTCCCGGATGAGCCCACCGAGCTGAACTGGTCATCATTGTCCTCCGAGATCCCACTCGGTTTCCTAACCGGAAACAATATCCCCTCAAAAGAGAGGCTCGGGAGGGACTACAGCCTTTAATAAATAAATTCCTTGCTCTTGGGCTATTGGTCCCCACCAATTTGCCATGCAACACCCCAGTCCTCTCAGTAAAGAAAAAAGATGGAACCTGGCGAATGGCTCAAGATCTCTGAATCATATATGAAGTTGTAGTCCCCCTCCATCCCACAGTACCCAATCCCTATATAATCTTGGGAGAAACACCACCCAGTGCCAAGTGGTTTACAGTCTTGGATCTCAAAGATGCATTTTTTTGCATACCACTGGCTAAAGAATCCCAATATCTTTTTGCCTTTGAGTGGGAGGCCCCAGGAGAAAACCACCAACAGATGACTTGGACAATATTACCTCAGGGTTTCAGAGATAGCCCCAACTTGTTTGGACAGGCCCTTAGCCAGGATCTCCTAGATCTGGACATGGGACCTAATGGGAAAATATTACAATACGTAGATGACCTACTAATGTGATCTCCAGACGAAAAAAATGCCCAACAACATGCAATTCAGGTTCTAAACTTTTTGGCAGAAAGGGGATATAAAGTCTCCCGTGCTAAGGCACAGATGGTCGAGACAAAGGTCACTTACCTGGGAGTTCAGGTTACACACGGGTCCAGGAGGCTGTCCTCTGATCGGGTACAAGGAATCCTCCAGTTGCCCTCCCCCACGACTCAAAAACAATTGCGAGCTTTCCTGGGGCTAACTGGGTATTGTAGAATCTGGATACCCAACTATGGTCTAATTGCCCAGCCCTTATATGAAAGCTTAAAGGGACGAGATCATTCAATCCCACTGATGTGGGGAACTCCTCAAAAGAAGGCAAAGGCTACACTAAAACAGGCCTTAACTCAGGCAACCGCCTTGAGGTTGTCAGAACCAGAAAAAGCATTCCAACTTTATGTCCATGAAAGAGAGGGAACAGCCTTGAGGGTGTTCATTCAAAGGTTGGGATCTGAGCCCCAGCTTACAGCTTACTTATCCAAGAGGCTTGATCCAACCGCCCGAGGTTGGCCCCCCTGCCTTCAAAATCTTGCAGCTGTTGCAATCATGATAGAAGATGCTTTAAAACTCTCCTTTGGGGACAAACTATTTTTACCAGCCACCAAGTAAAACAACTCCTAAATGGGAAAGGCCATTTATGGATGTCTGATCAAAGAATCCTCAGATATTAAGTAATGCTGATGGAAAATCCAGGTCTCACTGTATCCCCTTGTGAGGTTCTTAACCCAGCCACCCTCCTGCCTACCCCCAAGGGCTCTCTCCCCTTTCACTCTTGCCTAGAAACCTTGGGCCACTGGACAAAACCCCGAGAGGGACTGTCGGAAGATCCTCTGACCAACCCTGAGGAAATCTGGTACACTGATGGAAGCAGCTTTGTCTTGGATGGAAAAAGAAGAGCCAGATATGCAGTAGTCTCCAATTTTGAGATCATAGAGGTTAAGCATCTGCCACCAGGTACTTCAGCCTAATTAGCTGAGCTCATAGCCCTGACTCGAGCTTTAGAGCTGGGAAAAGGAAAAAGAGTAGCCATTTACACTGACTCCAAGTATGCCTTTCTAATGCTACATGTACATGCTGCTATTTGGAAAGAAAGGAGCCACTTGACCACCCGAGGGTCCCCAATAAAGAATGGTGATCAAATTCTTAGACTCTTGGAGGCAGCCCATTTGCCCTCTGAGGTTTCAGTCTCCCACTGTAAAGGACACCAAAAAGGGAGCATGGAAGTGGCACGAGGGAACCAAGGAGCTGATCAGGCAGCTAAGAGAGCAGCGTTACAGAACCATGACCTAATAGGAGTTGCCACCTCAGTTCCACAGCCTAACTTGCCAGGAAGTCTTTCATATACTGAAGGTGAAACTCTTAAAGCTAAGAGTGAGGGCTTTCAAGAAGATCATATGGGGTGGTTCCAAAAGGAGGGACTCCTTTTTCTGCCTGGAATCCTCCAATGGAAGTTGGTTAACTCCTTACATGCCACCACTCATTTAGGGAAAAAGACCCTCCAAAGATTACTAGAAAGGTCCTTAAGAGGAACAGGCCTTCAAACAATTATAAGGCAAGTGGTCTCCTTTTGTCCCACTTGCCAGTTAAATAGCCCCCAAGGAGCTCGAAGACACCAGCTGGCCCAGTCCATCCAAAGATGTGGAGCCTACCCAGGAGAGGACTGGCAGATGGACTTCACCCAGATGCCAGTTTCTCAAGGATATAAATTAGCCATGATAGATACATTCACAGGATGGATTGAAGGCTTTCCCACTCGAACTGAGAAGGCTGAGGAGGCAGTAAAAAAAAACTGCTCCATGAAATCATTCCAAGATTTGGTCTGCCCAGGTCATTACAAAGTGACAATGGGACATCATTTATTTCTAAGGTCACCCAAAGGGTCTCTAAAGCATCGGGCATTACTTATTATTTCCATTGTGCCTGGAGGCCTCAGTCTTCAGGAAAAGTAGAAAGAGCCAACCATTTCTTAAAATCAGCAATAAAAATGATAACCCAGGAGACCTCCCTGGCAAGGAAGGAGGCTTTACCAATAGCTCTCCTCCACACCTGTGTTGCCCCTAAGGAACAGGTTGGTCTTAGTCCTTATGAGATGCTATATGGGAGACCTTTTGTTTATGTCAATGACCTCTTCCTAGATCCAGAGGTACAGACCCTCCAGTCTTATACCATGGCCATTGGGCAATTCCAACAGGATATATGCTTGTGGGGTATGACCCAGGACCCAAAGGATTCTAAGCAGTCACCACCATATGCTCCAGGGACTCAAGTCCTAATTAAAGTCTGGAAAGATGGACTCCCAAAGGCTCAACTCCAGGCCACATGGAAGGGTCTCTACCCTGTAATACTTTCTTCCCCCACAGCAGTCAAGGTACCAGGGCATGACTCCTGGATTCACTACTCACGAGTGAAGCTGCAGAAGAAAACAGAAAAGGGCACTCAGTACACCTGTGAGCCCCTGGGAGATCTCAGATGCCTATTCAGGACTACAAATGAGTGCCATTTAATAAACACTCCAAAAATTAAGTTTCTGGGGATAAGATTTCTCAGAATAACTCTAAGGAGCCAACACAGCTTGGCAGGGATAGTACTCCAAAACAGACAAGAGATAGATCTTCTGATCCCTGAACAAAGAGGGATTTAAGCCATCCTGGTGATGTGAATTTGAAATTGGCTAATGCCCCTACTAGTCCTTGTTATGCCATATTGATGCTGCTTACGATTGTTCCATGTACTGTCAATTGTCTAACCTGTCTTGTCTCTGCCCAGGTCAAGCTGCAACATGCAGTGCCAGTTCAACAAAGATATAAAGCTACAGTCGACCACGGAAAATACCACTCACCCTTAGATGGACACTGCTATAAGGACTCTGAGGCTTGAGACTAGCAAGAGGGGGAGGCTCAATGCCCCTCGCCATCCCAGTTCAGCAGGAAATAGCCAGAGAGACCTCAACACCCTTATTTCCAAAGAATTGGGCTTCTCATCTCTTGAGGGGGGGAATGTTAGGTAGTTAGAATAGAAAACAGGAGTACAGAATGGCAGTGGCTAAAAGACAAGGAACAAAAAAGCCTGCAAAAATAGAACAAAAGAAGGTCTGAGGACCGGATTGAGGACCTCAGGTAGAACAAACAATACTCCTGACTAGCCCAATTTACATAAGGCAGGCTCAGGGGGAGAAATAAACATATAAAAAGAGGAGCCAAAGGGCTGGGGGTCTCTCTCTCTCTCTCTTTCCCGTGTGCTGGGGCGCTCTTCTCTTTGCGCCTGTGGGTCGACATGCCCTCACGCCTCGAAGATGGATTTTCCTGCTATTTTCTAAATAAAATAGAACTGTAACACGAAACTGTAACACTGATTTGTCTAAGAGCTATAACGTGGTCTGTTCGAGACCTGAGAGCTATAACACAGTCTGTCCAAGACCCGAGAGCTGTGACACGCCGAGAGCTTTAATGTCCGTCACTCCAAATCTTTATTGTGATGAGACACAACCAAGGAGTGTACACTCGTCTGACGCTCAAACCCAGGATGATGAGCCAGAGCAACGCCCTTACCTGGGGTCGTAAGTGTTGCAGTGAGAAGGGAGCATAAGGCAGTGAGATCGGTTATCTCTCATGACAGGTCTGCTGTCCTCCCAACAGACCCACAGTCAAGAGGACCTCAGGCCATCATCTCATTCCAGTTAAACTCTGGGTGTCTAGGACTTTGATTTCTAGTACATGCAAGGGAATCAGACTCTGGGGAGCTGACTCACTGTAACCTAATGCAGATTTTTTTTTTTAAGATGCTACTTTCATTTACAAAAACCAGTTACGACTTGTGTTCACTGGTTGGTAGATTATAGGTGAATGTATTTTAGGTGAAAATGCCCAGGAAACCAAATCAGAAGCAAAAGAATCGGAGAAAAACAAGTTAATTGTCTCCTCTGAATGGCCAGAGTTACCAAGCTGTCCCACTAGGTATGTAACAAGGGCCACATCACCACAATTGTTAGCAAAGGCAGATTGGTTCAAGATTGTGGAGTGGAAGGATATGTGTTCATCTTCCTGAGAGAGCACCAAAATCACAACTAGCTATTGAACCACCATCAAGAGAAGGATGCTGGAACCCATGAAAAATGGATACCCCACATCCAAAGACAAAGAAGAAGCCTCAATGAGACAGTAGGACAGATGCAATCACAATAAAATCAAATCCCATACCTGCCAGGTGGGTGACCCACAAACTGGAGAACAACAATACCAAAGACGTTCTCCCACTGTTGTGAAGGGTTTTAGCCCCATGTCAAGCTTACCAGTCTGGGGATCTGCTAAAGGGACCAGGAATCTCCAGGAAATCTGACTTTGAAGGCCAGTGGGATTTGATCTCAGGGCTTTCACAGAACTGGGAGAAACAGAGACTCCACTCTTGGAGGGTACAAAGAAAATCTTGCGCGCTCTAGGACCTGAGGGAAAGGAGCAGTGACCAGACAGGAGACTGAATCAGACGTATCTGCTGATATTGGAGGGTTTCCTGTGGAGCCACAGCTGACAGCGGCTCACTGCAGGCAGGTGAATACTGGCAGCAGCAATCCTGGGAGTTCCCCCTTGGTATGAGCCCTCTTGAAACCACAGAACTTGTAGACGCCAGGACTGGGTTGCCTCAGGCCAAGCAACTAAAAGGGGGAGGGAGTGCAGCCCCACTCATCAGCAGACAATCCAATTACAGTTTTACTGAGCACAGCTCTGCTCACCAGAGCAAAACCCAGTTTTCCCCAGCACCAGTCCCTTCCATCAGGGAGCGTACACAAGACTCAGCCTCATCTACCAGAGGGCAGACAGAAAAAGCAAGAAAAACTACAACCCTGCAGCCTCCAGAATGAAAATCACATCACAGAAAGTTATTAAATTGTTAAAGTTAAAATGTAAACACAGAGAATTATGTTCCAGATGAAGGGACAAGATAAAACCCCAGAAAAACAACTAAATGAAGGGGAGATAGGCAACGTTTCAGAAAAAGAATCCAGAATCATGATAGTGAAGATGATCCAGGATCTCAGGAAAACAATGGAGAAGATACAAGAAATGTTTACCAAAGACCTAGAAGAACTAAGGAACAAACAGAGATGAACAATAACCTAGAAGGAATCAATAACAGAATAACTGAGGCAGAAGAATGGATAAGTGACCTGGAAGACAGAAAGGTGGAAACCACTGTCACAAAACAGAATACAGACGTAAGAGTGAAAAAAAAACAAAGACAGCCTAAGAGACCACTGGGACAACATTAAACATAGCAACATTATCATTATGGGGTCCCAGAAGGAGAAGAGAGAGAGAAAGGATTTGAGAAAATATTTGAAGAGATAATAGCTGAAAACTTCCCTACTATGGGAGAAGTGAATTCTTGAATATCTCTTTTTCTGATCCAGTATGAACTGATTTAATAATTTATCTCTGAGAGGCAATCTTATTTCTTTACTTCCACGTTCTTGAGCATAGAGAAGTTTCTTCACTATTCTTCATTAGAAGAAAGCTATACTTATTCTGAGTAGGGAAAGCTATACTTATTTTGAGTAGGTGTAGCATCTTTTCGAAGAAGGCAATGGAGACCCACTCCAGTACTCTTGCCTGAAAAATCCCATGGAGAGAGGAGCCTGGCAGGCTGCAGTCCATGGGGTCGCACAGAGTCGGACACGACTGAAGCAACTTAGCATGCATGCATGCATTGGAGAAGGAAATGGCAACCCACTCCAGTATTCTTGCCTGGAGAATCCCAGGGATGGTGGAGCCTGGTGGGCTTTCGTCTATGGGGTTGAACAGAGTCGGACACGACTGAAGCAACTTAGCAGCAGCAGCAGCAGCATCTTTAGAGTTGTCACTTCAAGCAGTATTTCCTAAAAGTGCAATAAAATGTCTCAATACTCAAAGTTTCTTAACTTTGAGTTAATTAAGAATCCTAGAGCCTAAATTATTTCCCCTTAAATTAATTCAATCTTCATTAGGAAGCATCTCAATGGGAACGTAAGGTTCTGAGAGCCACAGTTTTAACCTTCAGCATACGGAGGTTAAACTCACACACTTTGAAATATCTGGCATCAGTTACAGTGTCAGCATATCTGTAGGTCAATTAGAACAAGCTTGTTTATTTTGTTGTTCATTTCTCTGAGAAACTAGTAATTACAGATACATGTCAACATATTACACTATGTGGTAATATGTGAGTGTGTGCTAAGTTGCTTTGGTTATGACCGACTTTTTGCAACCCTTTGGACTGTAACCTGCCAGGCTTTTCTGTCCATGAGATTCTCCAGGCAAGAATACTGGCGTGAGTTGCCATGCCCTTCTTCAGGGGATCTTCCCGATCCAGAAATTGAACCTGCATCTCTTACGTCTCCTGTTTTGGCAGGCAAGTTCTTTACCACTAGTGCCACTGGGAAGCCCTTATGGTAATACATTTCACTATCATTATGTCTTTGCTAAATTTGTCTTTATATATTGAGATGACAGTTTATTAGGTTCATTATAAATTTAGGATTATTAGACATTCCTGAAGAATATTAACCATAATATTGCTACTCTCTTTATATTTAGTAATGCATTTTGCCTTAAAGTCTACCTAGCCTGATTCTAACAACACATGCATATTTTTTGGTCTATCTTCTGTCACCCTAGTAAATACTTTCAACTTACACTTTAGACATTTTTCTTATGAATGGCACATAACTGTGCTTTTAATTTAGTCATATAATCTTATTCTCAAAGTATGATTTTCAAATTGTAGTCTGAATCCCTGAGAGTACCCAAGAAACTTTGGTTATTGGTATCTTGGTCCATTTGAACTGCTGTAACAAAAATATCATAGACAGATGGCTTTAATAGCAAACATTTATCTCCCACAGTTATGGCGTCTGGAAGTCCAAGATCAATGTCCCAAAAGATTTAGTGTCGGGTGAGAGCTCACTTGCTGTGTCCTGCATGGTGTAGAGTTTTCTGAGGTATCCTTTATAAGAGCACTAATCCCATTCATCAGGACTCCATGCTGATGATTTAATCACCTTTCAGAGCTAAAAGCTCTTAATGCCATCACATTGGGTTAGAATGTCAACATGTAAATTTGGGGAAGACAAACATTCAGTCCATAACAGTAAGGTAGGTGAAATTAAAATTACATTCTTTTCTCCAACTTTTCTGAGATATAATTGATACATAACAATGGATAATTTTAAAGTGTACAATGTGATAACCATCACATTTAATACACATGCATTGCAAAATGTTCATCACAATAAGGTTAACTAACACATCCTTCACCTCACATAATTACCATTTTATTGTGGTGGTGGTGGTGACGATGAGAACATTTAAGATATGCTTTCTTGGCAAATTTCAGGCATACAATACAGTATTGGAAATCATAGTCACCATGTTGCACACTACAGCCTCAGAATGTACCCCTCTTACAATGGGAAGTTCACACTCTAACCAATATCCCCTCATTTCCCCCAACCCCAGCCCTTGGCAGCCACCATTCTGTTCTCTATTTCTATGACTTCAACCTCTTTAGATGCCACATGTAAGTGACCTCATACAGTATTTGTTTTCGTCTGAATTATTTCACTTAGTCTAATGCCCTCAAGTTTCATCTACACAGTCACAAATGGCAAGATCTCCTTTTTTAACAGCTGAATATATTCTGTTGAATACACATACCACATTTTATTTAAGCATTACTCCATTTAAGGACACAGATTGTTTCCATGTCTTGGAATAATTGTGAATAATGCTGCAATATACATGGGAGTTCAGATATCTAAAAGAGTGCTTTCATTTCCTTTGAATAAATACCCAGAAATGAAACTGCTGGATCATGTGGTAGTGCTATCTTTCTTTACCATTTTTCTTTCTTTTTTTTTTTTTTTTGAGGAACCTCCATAGTAGAGTCTTCCTGTAATGGCAGTACTAACTTATATTTCCAACAAGAGTGCAGTGGCATTACATAAATTCTCAGTGTTGGGTGAACTACTGTTATGCTCAAAACATTTTGCCTCCAGCCATTCTGTATCCATTAAACAATAACTCTCCCTTTCCTACTCCCCCAACCTCTGTTAACCTCTATTCTACTTCCTATCTCAATGAATTTGCCTATTCTAGATACCTCATATAAATGAAGGTATAAATGGAGGAATCATATAATATTTGCCTTTCTATGTATGGCTTATTACACTTAAAATATTATCAGTGTCTATCCATGTTGTAGCATATATCAAGATTTCATCCCTTTCCATAGTGAAGTATAAATCACATTTTGTTTATCCATCCATTTGTTGATAGACACTTGGGTTGTTTCTACCTTTCAGCTGTTTTGCACAATGCTGTATCACTATGAACAAAGCTAGTGGAGGTGATGGAATTCCAATTGAGCTATTTCAAATCCTAAAAGATTATGCTGTAAAAGTGCTGCACTCAATATGCCAGCAAATTTGGAAAACTCAGCAGTGGCCACAGGACTGGAAAAGGTCAGTTTTCATTCCAATCCCAAAGAAAGGCATTGCCAAACAATGCTCAAACTACCACAGAATTACACTCATCTCACACACTAGCAAAGTATGCTCAAAATTCTCCAAGCCAGGCTTCAGCAATACGTGAACCGTGAACTTCCAGATGTTCAAGCTGGTCTTAGAAAAGGCAGAGGAACCAGAGATCAAATTGCCAACATCTGCTGGATCATCAAAAGAGCAAGAGAGTTCCAGAAAAACATCTATTTCTGCTTTACTGACTATGCCAAAGCCTTTGACTGTGTGGATCACAATAAACTGTGGAAAATTCTTAAAGAGATGGACATACCAGACCACCTGACCTGTCTCTTGAGAAACCTGCATGCAGGTCAGGAAGCAACAGTTAGAACTAGACATGGAACAACAGACTAGTTTCAAATAGGAAAAGGAGTATGTCAAGGCTGTATATTGTCACCCTGCTTATTTAATTATATGCAGAGTACATCATGAGAAAAGCTGGGCTGGATGAAGCACTAGCTGGAATCAAGATTGCTGGGAGAAATATCAATAACCTCAGATATGCAGATGACACCACCCTTATGGCAGAAAGTGAAGAAGAACTAAAGAGCCTCTTGATGAAAGTGGAAGAGGACAGTGAAAAAGTTGGCTTAAGACTCAACATTCAGGAAACTAAGATTATGGCATCTGGTCCCATCACTTCCCGGCAAAGAGATGGGGAAACCGTGGAAACAGTGACAGACTTTATTCTGGGGGGCCCAAAAATCACTGCGGATGGTGATTGCAGCCATGAAATAAAAAGATGCTTACTCCTTGGAAGAAAAGTTATGACCAACCTAGACAGCTTATTAAAAAGCAGAGACATTACCTTGCCAACAAAGCTCCGTCTAGTCAAGGCTATGGTTTTTCCAGTAGTCATGTACGAATGTGACAGTTGGACTATAAAGAAAGCTGAGCACCGAAGAATTGATGCATTTTGAACTGTGATGTTGGAGAAGACTCTTAAGAGTCCCTTGCACTGCAAGGAGATCCAACTAGTCCATCGTCAAGGAAATCAGTCCTGAATATTCATTTGAAGGACTGATGTTGAAGCTGAAACTCCAATACTTTGACCACCTGATGAGAAGAATTAACTCATTTGAAAAGTCTCTGATGCTGGGAAAGATTGAAGGCAGGAAGAGAAGGGGATGACAGAGGATGAGATGGTTGGATGGCATCACCAACTCAATGGACATGAGTCTGATTCAACTCCGGGAGTTGGTGATGGACAAGGAGGCCTGGCGTGCTGCAGTCCATGGGGTCACAAAGAGTTGGACACGACTGAGCGACTGAACTGAACTGTTATGAAAATTGGTGTACAAATACTTATGTCCCGGCTTTTCATTTGTTTAGACGCATACCTAGGAAGGGAATTGCTGGGCCATATGGCAATTTTGTGTTTAACTTTTTGAGGAACCAACACACAGTTTACCCTAGCAGATCCATCATTTTACATCCCCACCACAATACATGAGGTTTCCAATTTCTCCACATCCTGGCTAACAGTTGTTACTTTCTGTTTTATTGATTATAGACATCCTAGTAGGTGTGAAGTAAAGACCACTTGTTTTGTTAAATTTGTTAGCTTGGGGTTTCCTGGACCTCACAGGTACTCAAAACCTAAACTTGTATGGGTTGATCCATGTTAACAAATCCTCAACAAATCAGGTTATTTCCATACAGGGCCTATGACTACCCCAACAAGCTTCCTATCATCACATTGTCCAAGTGAGTAGATTTCTCTCAGCCACCATTTCACTGAAGGGTCGACCTCCAAAAGCCCTGATATACAGAGAGTATGATTCTATACACTCATCATCAGAAGAACCTGTAGCTGAATCACCATTAAAACCCAAACTAACTCCCTACTTTTCCCTTAGCCCTCCTTTTCCTGGGCTCCAACATAATCAGCTCTCAAATTTTCTCCTAGGCTTCACCTATCTACAACCTCAATCCAAGAAAGCCTGCTTCACATGCCACCTTTATCTGTGACCCAAAAGGTCTTTCCTCACTTTATTGTAATTTCAGCTATTCTTTCAAATATATTCATCTTATTTTGCTTTAAATTTGGCATTTTTATTGGGAGGATTTTCAGATTACCTAATCTACCTATTGTTAAAATATCCTCCAAAATATTACATTCAATCTTTAGGCTTTATTTTTAGAAGCTAATCTTACTACATGATTGGAGAATAAAAAAATTTGGAAATAATTCTACCTGTTCGCCTTTTAAAGTTATGTTCAATTGTTTGATCCAAGTATTTACAAATCCATAGAAGTAAATTGGAAGTTATATCATGATAAAAGTTCATATTATTGGGCTTCCCTGGTGGCTCAGTGGTGAAGAATCCCAATGCTAGAGACATGGGTTCAGTCCCTGCTCTGGGAAGATCTCATATGCCTAAGAGAAACTAAGCCTGTAGACCACAATTAACTAGAGCCTGTGCCCTAGAGCCCACAAGCTGCAACTACTGAGCCCACGCGTCACAAATACTGAGGCCCATGTACCCTATAATCCATGCTCCACAGCAAGGGAAGCCACCACTGTGCACTGCAACCAGATAGCCCCTTCTCACCACAGCTATGAAAGACCCATAAAGCAATGAAGACCCAGAACAGCCGAAAATAAATAAATAAATAAATAAATAAATATTACTACATTAGCTTTAGATTACTGACATACTGCAATATTTCTTAGAGTGAGTTTGGTTAAATGATTTCCAAAACCAACTAATATGTTAATTATCAAAATAACTGTTTCAATATCAAGTTAGTAAAGTATTACATTAAACTAGATTAAACAGCTTTCATAACTGTAAGACATATATAACATACAAGCTGAATTTCTAAGAATGCATTTCTCAAATTTATCTTTTTGGAGCATTATATGGTACTAAATATTCAGACATATCACTTCTGGGAACTTTGATTTCCACATTTAAAATTCAAACTTCCAATTTTTCTATCTAGTTATATAAATCAGGCCATTATTATATTTGGATTATGTCATACAAATGTTTTAGTAGTTTATAGAATTAATGGTGGGCTCTGATTCTTGATAGCTATAATAATGTTACCTTTAAAAAGCTAAACTTTTGCTTCTTCATTTTTAATTTTAATTACCATAATCTCAGATACATATTTTACATATCAATAATCATAATAGAAAAGTGTTAGAATACTTAAAGTCTTTGATATGTTTCGTTATGGGAGTATGGAAAAGGAATTAAGAGATCTCAATATAGAAGGGAAAATGCACATTTAAGGAGTAAGTTTTCCATAGCAACAGAGTCATATTTGTCCCATAGTGATTGTACCGAAATAACTTATTTAAAAGCCCTGGACACTTCAAGTTAATGGAAAAATTGAAGAGAACATTAAAGTCTCATTACCCTAGATAGTGATTTATGAATTAGGTTTAATAGCCTAAGTATTCTCTCATCTGCTGAAAAATATATCTCTAGAGATTAATATTAATTTTAATAATTCCAGTTCTGAAAGAAGTTTTTCATAGAACATACTAAAAAATGCAATACTTCTGTGAATAAAAATCTTTAAAGTTTTATATGATTGAAATTGCTCAGAAATATAAAAACAAAGAACCATTAGAATACATCTAAATACCTGATAGCTCAGTGGTAAAGAATCTACCTGCAATGCAGTAGACCACGGTTTGATTCCTGGGTTGGGAAGATCCCCTGGAGAAGGGATAGGGTACCCACTCCAGTATTCTTGGACTTCCCTTGTGGCTCAGCTGGTAAAGACTGCCTGCAATGAAGGAGACCTGGGTTCGATCCCTGGGTTGGGAAGATCCCCTGGAGAAGGGAAAGGCTACCCACTCCAGTATTCTAGCCTGGAGAATTCCATGGACTGTATAGTCCATGGGGTCGCAAAGAGTTAGACACAACTAAGTGACTTTCACTTTCACCAAAGGAATGGAAATAACTTCACAAGAAATTACACAGTTCATTATCTACTAAAGAACTGATTTTTCAGTTTATAAATTATGGAATTTATATAGAAATCTAGGAATTCCTAGATTCTTCTGAATTTTTTTCTACCATCTACTCATATCTCTGCCAGTTAACTGTTTCAAAATGTGAACAAAACTGAATATTTTTTAAATCACAAAATACTTGAATGGGAAAAGTCCTCAGGGGGATCTATTAAAACAACTTAACTACCAATGAGGAACTGATGCTAGCTTTTGCACTGCTTAAATTTTTATAAATTTCATTATCACAAATGACTAAAATTCATGCTGTGTGGGCTTTCTCTAGTTGCAATATCAGGGGCTCAGTAGCTTTAGTTTTAATCAGGAATTCAACATACATACATACATAATGGAGCAACTGCTATATACTGGTCACTGGGATAGTTGTTTGTGGGTATCAAAATTAATAAGAAATTGTCCTTTTCCTCAGAAAACTGAGAAATCTGTTACAACAACTAAGGTCAGTATTGTAGAGGAAATACAATAGAAATGACTAAAGCTGGAGTACAGTTCAGGGAGACCTCAGCCTGCTTGTAGGTAGAAGGAGAAATCAGGCCTGAGTAGCAACTAGTCAATTCAAGGGCTGGCAGAAAGAAGAACATTCTATCTTGGGATATGCAGAGATATGACATAAGGCATTATGAAATACATGGGCAAGTATGACAGTGAAAAGCCAGGGGGATATATGGGAAGTTGAGGCAATTATTGTGGAGATCTGTTGATCTTCCTTACTTTCAGTGGAACTTCTTTCTGATGAGAATCAGAGGGGTTCAGGGAAGAAGCTTGCCACATGTAAATTTAAAAACAATTAGCTATAAATTTCAATATGGAGTATTAAAGAAAGCAAAGTGGTAAGATGATCGGGACAGACCATAAAAGAGCAAGAAGGATTAAAACACAGACAGGCACACTCACTGAAATATAGCAGTTGCAGAGGTACTGGAGCAACTAGGAAGGGACGTTTAAGTAAAGAAAAGCATGTCAGTATGCACCATGGAATATTACTCAGCCGTTAAAAAAGAATTCACTTCAATCAGTTCTAATGAGATGGATGAAACTGGAGCCCATTATACAGAGTGAAGTAAGCCAGAAAGATAAAGAACATTACAGCATACTAACACATATATATAGAATTTAGAAAGATGGTAATGATAACCCTATATGCAAAACAGAAAAAGAGACACAGAAGTACAGAACAGACTTTTGAACTCTGTGGGAGAAGGTGAGGGTGGGATGATTTGAAAGAACAGCATATATATTATCTATGGTGAAACAGATCACCAGCCCAGGTGGGATGCATGAGACAAGTGCTCGGGCCTGGTGCACTGGGAAGACCCAGAGGAATCGGGTGGAGAGGGAGGTGGGAGGGGGGATCGGGATGGGAAATACGTGTAACTCTATGGCTGATTCATATCAATGTATGACAAAACCCACTGAAATGTTGTGAAGTAATTAGCCTCCAACTAATAAAAAAAAAATAAAAAAGAAAAGAAAAGCATGTCAGAGGACTGACACTATCTGCCTTCAAAACTTACTATAAAGTTGCAGTAATCAAGACAGTAAGATATTGGCAAAAGAAGAAACAAACAGATCTATGAAACAGAATAGAGAATCAAGAAATAGACCTAGACAAACACAGTCACATTAATCTTTGACAAGGAGCAAAGGCAAATCAGTGGAAAAAAGATAATCTTTTCAATAAATGGTGCTAGAACAACTAGATATCCACAAAAAAAAAAAAAAAAGAATCCTTGCAGTCTTTACACCCTCCAAAAAGATAAACAGATCATAGATATAAATTAAAAATGCAAAACTACGAATTCCTGGGACTTCCCTGGTGGTCCAAGGGTTTAAACTCTGCACTTCCACTGCAGAGGGTGCAGATTCAGTACCTGGTGGGGAAACTAAGATCCTGCATTCTGTACAGCACAGCCAAAAAAAAAGCAGACTCATTATGATGTTTATGTTAAATTTTGTATGTCAACTTATCTGAATACAGCTTAAAAAAATCTGTAGTGCTTTAAAAAAGAAACTATAGAACTCCCAGAAAAACATAGAAGAAAATCTAGATGACAGACATGGTGATGATATTTTAAATACAATACCCAATTACTATGCATGAAAGAAACAACTGATACTTGGACTTCATTATAATTAAGAACTTCTGCTCTGGAGGGAGGGGTATATATATATATATACGCACTTAAGGCTGATTTGATTTGTTGCATGGCAGAAACCAACACAACACTGTAAAATAATTATCCTCCAATTTAAAAAAAAATTTTGCTCTGCAACAGACAATGTCAAAAGAAGGAGAAGATAACCAACAGATTGGGAGAAAATACTTACAAAAGGCATATCTGATAAAGGACTATCATCCATTTACAAGAATTCTTAAAACTCAAAAAGGAAATAAATAATCTCATGTTTAAAAATGGACAAAAGGTCTTAACAGACACCTCACTAAAGAAGACATACAGATGGCAAGTAAACATATGAAAAGATATTCAACATCATATGTCATTAGGGAACTGAGAATTAAAACAAAGAGACACCATTATATATCCATTAGAATGGCCAGAATCCAAAATACTGACAACAAAAGCTGGAGAGGATGCAGAGCAACCCAAATTCACACACTGCAAATGGGAATGTTAAGATGATATAGCCACTTTGGAAGATGGTCTGGCAGTTTCATACAAAACAAACCATACTCTTACAATACAATCCAGTAATCACAATCCTTGATATTTACTCAAATGCTGATATCTATGTCCACATGAAAATCTGAACATGGAAGCTTATATCAACTTAATTTGTAACTGCCAAAATTTGGAAGCATTCAAGATATCCTTTAGAAAGTGAATGGATAAATACACTGTGCTGTAAATAGACAATGGAACATTATTCAGAGCTAAAAATGAGTTATCAATCCATGAAAAGACACGAAGAAACCTTAAGCACATATTACTAGGTGAAATAAGCCAGTGTGAAAGGGCTACCTACATACCACATGATTCCAACTACTCAAATTCTGGAAAAGGTAAAACTATGGAGACAGCAAAAAGATCAGTGGTTGCCAGTGTTGTGTGGAGGCAGAACACAGAGGATTTGGGGGTAGTGAAAATACTTTGTGTCATACTACAATGGTGGATACATGCCATTATCAGTTCAGCTCAGCTCAGTTGTGTCTGACTCTTTGTGACCCCATGGACTGCAGCACACCAGGCTTCCCTGTCCATCACCAACTCCTGGAGCTTACTCAAACTAATGCCCATTGAGTCAGTGATGCCATCCAACCATCTCCTCCTGCCTTCAATCTTTCCCAGCATCAGGGCCTTCTCCAGTGATTCAGGCTGGATGAAGCACAAGCTGGAATCAAGACTGCCGGGAGAAATATCAATAACCTCAGATATGCAGATGACACCACCCTTATGGCAAAGAGCAAAGAAGAACTAAAGAGCCTCTTGATGAGAGTGAAAGAGGAGAGTGAAAAAGTTGGCTTAAAGCTCAACATTCAGAAAACTAAGATCATGACATCTGGTCCCATCACTTCATGGGAAATAGATGGGGAAACAGTGGAAACAGTGTCAGACTTTATTTTTTGGGCTCCAAAATCACTGCAGATGGTGACTGCAGCCATGAAATAAAAAGACGCTTACTCCTTGGAAGGAAAGCTATGGCCAACCTAGGCAACATATTAAAAAGCAGAGAGATTACTTTGCCAACAAAGGTCCATCTAGTCAAGGCTATGGTTTTTCCACTAGTCATGTATGGATGTGAGAGTTGGACTATAAAGAAAGCTGAGTGCCAAAAAATTGATGCTTTTGAACTGTGATGTTGGAGAAGACCCTTGAGAGTCCCTTGGACTGCAAGGAGATCCAACCAGTCCATTCTAAAGGAAACAGTCCTGAATATTCATTGAAAGGACTGATGTTGAAACTGAAACTCCAATACTTTGGCCATCTGGTGAAAAGAACTGACTCACTGGAAAAGACTCTGAAGCTGGGAAAGTTTGAAGGCAGGAGAAGAAGGGGACAACAGAGGATGAGATGGTTGGATGGCATCACTGACTCGATGAACATGAGTTTGAATAAGCTCTGGGAGTTGGTGATGGACAGGGAACCTGGCATGCTGCAGTCCATGGGGTCGCAAAAAGTTGGACATGACTGAGTGACTGAACTGAACAATACCTGTGTAATTAACTATAAAGTTCAAAACTGAAGACCAAATAACGGTAAATAGCACATGATCAGTTGCCCAGTTGTGTCTGACTTTGCGACCCCATGGATTGTAACCCTCCAGGCTCCTCTGTCCATGGAATTTTCCAGGCAGGAATACTGGAGTGGGTTGCCATTTCCTACTCCAGAAGACCTTCCTGACCAGGGATCAAACCCATGTCACTTGCGTCTCCTGCAGTGGCAGGAAGATTATATATTTATAATTGTTTAAAGTTAGTATTTCTTTTCAATATGACCTCTGTGCCTTGGCTTAAAATATTGTGATCTTCCAATAATAATGATGATAATAAGATAAAAATAATATGATGTGATAATATGATAACAATATGTTATGATATGATATGTTATGATATGATATAGTATATAATATAATGATAATATGATAATAAAATGTGATAATAACAATAATGTGATCCATTATGGCAGACCAAATTACAAGGACCGAGAGTCAGAAGAAAGACACATAGAGAAGCATGCCTGGAAAGTCCCACTTAGTGTCTCCTAATCCCACCAGAGGTGAGGACAAGCTGAATAATGCTTTTGGCAGCCTCTTGGGCCATGTGGATAGCACAAGAAATCAGTGTGATTTTTGGAAGAAGGGAAGGAGTAGGAGTTAAAAGGGGGCAATGATCCTTTTATTAACCTCCGTAGTGGTTATACAGGTGCTTACTTTACCATAACTCACTGAACAACACAACAGTATTTTGTGCAGTAGTCTGTATGTGTATATTCCAAAGTAAACAAGCAAAAATGATATCATAGTAAGAAATGTCAATGTATCTTATGCCCTTAATTCACTTCATCAAACATATCAAGTATCTCTCCATTCTAATCACTGGACTAAGTGATTACATTGCATTACAGCTTCAAATAAGACCTGTACCTTCCTTTATCAAGCCTACAGTTACACTTACACTGACTAACTTAAAGAGTCCCTGACTAATTTAGTAAAGGAAGATAATGTCAGTTCTAAAGAATAAGCAAAATTCCGATTTACAAATTTGCTACTCAGGTCTTTATGGTCATAATTTATCAGTGACTTTTAAACATGTTAAACTGTAAACTTCTTGAGGTTAGAAGCCATGTTTTATTCATTTCTGAATCCTCTGTTGCTGAATCCTCTGTTGCCTGCACAAGGTCTAGCTAAGAGATGTAAATGACTAGGTTGAATGAAGAAATGTCAAGATATATTGAATGTCTTCTTTAATGGACCTGGTGACCTATTTGACTTTTCATTTTTAAATGCAAGCTGGTTCAAAGAAGACACTTAATTTTTTAAATTTTATAGAAAAATATTGCCATGCATAAATTTAGTGCTTAATAATTCTTTTATGATTGTTAAAAATCTATTGTTCCACTTTCAATTTTTAATCTTAGACTGATTCACATCAATCAAATAATAACTGAATTTTTAGCATTGCAAGAATTTGTAATTTAGTCCATGATTTTCATTTCACAGGTGAGGTAAATGAAGTCCTGAGAAGTTTAATGACTTGCCTAAACTTATAAACTAAGGCATAATACTTAAACAATTCTGACCTACAAATTCTGTCTTCATATTAAAAAAAAGAAATATTAGATGAGATCCCTTTATTTCTCCCCAAATCTATACTGCTTGGTGGTTGCTCAAGTCAAAAAAGGAAAATAATTCATATTCACTGTAAGAAAAGATGTGTGATTCTGTTAAATAGGAAGGAAAAAGGAAGGGGCAAATATGTATTACTTATGTGAAAAAAATAAAGGTCTACAAAGGTCAGGTGAATCACAAGCTGGAATCAAGATTTCCAGGAGAAATATCAAGAACCTCAGATATGCAAATGATACCACTTGAATGACAGAAAGTAAAGAGGAACTAAACAGTCTCTTGATGAGGGTAAAGGAGGAGAGTGGAAAAGCTGGCTTAAAACACAAAATTCAAAATACTAAGATCATAGCCTCTGGTCCCATCACTTCACGGCAAATAGATGGATAAAAAGTGAAAACAGGTACAGATTTTATTTTCCTGGACTCCAAAATCAGGGCTTCCCTGGTGGCTCAGAGAGTAAAGTCTCTGCCTGTAATGAGGGAGACTTGGGTTCGATCCCAGGGTTGGGAAGATCCCCTGGAGAAGGGAAAGGTTACCCACCCCAGTATTCTTGCCTGGAGAATTCCACGGACAGAGGAGCTTGGTAGGCTACAGTCCACGGGATCACAAAGAGTCTTACCCACCCCAGTATTCTTGCCTGGAGAATTCCACGGACAGAGGAGCTTGGTAGGCTACAGTCCACGGGATCACAAAGAGTCAGACATGACTGAGCAACTTTACAAAATCACGGCAGTGACTGCAACCATGAAATTAAAAGACACTTGCTCCTAGGAAGAAAAACTATGACAAACCTAGATAGCATATTACAAAGCAAAGACATCACTTTGCTGACAAACATCTATATAGTCAAAGCTATGGTTTTTCCAGTAGTCAGGTACGGATGTGAGAGTTGGACCATAAAGAAAGCTGCATGACAAAGAATTGATGTTTTTGAATTGCAGGGCTGGAGAAGACTCTTGAGAGTCCCTCGGACAGCAAAGAGATCAAACCAGTCAATCTTAAAGGAAATCAACCCTGAATATTCATTGGAAGGACTGATACTGAAGCTGAAGCTCCAATATGTTGGCCACCTGATGTGAAGAGCTGATGCATTGGAAAAAAAAAGATACTGATGTTGGAAAAAACTGAGGGCAAGAGGAGAAGGGAACAACAGAGGATGAGATGGTTGGATGGCATCACCAACTCAATGTACTTGCATTTGAGCAAACTCCAGGAGATAGTGAAGGACCGGGGAGGCCTGGTGGGCTGCAGTTCAAGCAGTCATAAAGAGTCTGACAC
The DNA here is from genome assembly GCF_963930625.1 of Muntiacus reevesi. Taxonomy (NCBI): domain Eukaryota; kingdom Metazoa; phylum Chordata; class Mammalia; order Artiodactyla; family Cervidae; genus Muntiacus; species Muntiacus reevesi. The sequence continues at coordinate 6,108,758 of NC_089264.1, forward strand.
AACTTAGCAACTGAACAACAACAACAATAAAGTATGTGTATTTACCATAACACCAATAAATGGTTTCAATAGAGTCAATGCTATTTTCTGGGGATCAGCAACTGCAACTTAAAAAAAAAGTCATGTCTATTACTGTAAAATTTGGAAAATCCACTTTCACAATCATGTTCTACTTGTAACAGCGAAGTTTAGAGTCTATGTAACCACAGATTTCACATTTTGTAATTATTGTTGTTTTAATGGTAGCATCATCAGTTTGAGGTATGTGGTGGTAGGTAGTTCAGTGGCTAAGTCATGTCTGACTCTTTGCGACCCCATGGACTGTAGCCTGTCAGGCTCCTCTGTCCATGGGATTCTCCAGGAGAGAATACTGGAGGAGTTGCTATTTCCTTCTCCAGCATATCTTCCCAACGCAAAAATGGAACTCAGGTCTCCTGCATTGCAGAAAGATTCTTTACTGAGCTATTAGCGAAACCCCATTACTTTAAGGAGATCCAGCCAAAGAGCCGAGTCTTTGGCTTGAACTGTCTTATACTCAAAAAGAGAAGTGAAATAGACAACCAAATACATTATATTAGACACTTGGAATATGTGATCACTTTCTATAAGAAAAACCACATTACATTCACAAAGAAGAGAAGGTTTTAGCTTAGAAGATTTTAGCTTAGAAAATTTTTTTCACAAGACAGGACTGAGAACTGATAGTGAGGGCCTCTAGAGACCATATTGCTAATTAATCTTTCTGTTATCCAGAGGTTTGTTTTCTATATTGGGATATGCATGTGTGCATGCTCAGTCGCTCAGTCATGTCTGATTCTTTGTGACCCCATGGACTGCAGTCAGCCAGCTTCCTCTGTCTATGGAATTTTCCATGAAAGAATACTGGAGCGGGTTACTATTTCCTTCTCCATGGGATCTTTCCAACCAAGGGATTGAATCCACGTTTCTTGCATCTCCTCCATTGGCAGGTAGATTCTTTACCATTGTGCTACCTGGGAAGCCATATTTGGGTACATAAATAGTTAAAAAAAAATCCTGCAGATAGATTCATTTCTAAGCTGTTATGCTAAATAATAAAACTGGTCATGATTCAATATATCATTTATTCTTACCAAGAAGCTACTTTTAGAGATTTGAGATGATGGATGAATGACATATATTTAGAAATTATGGTGACCATGGGTTTAATTATGAGCACATGAAAAAGGAATGTTTGATTATTAAATTTTTTTTTTAAATTGCAGATTATACATTTTCTTGGGTACTTAATCTTTTTAATCAAATTCTTTTAACCAAAACTGAATAATAAGTCATTCAAAGTGAAAAATTCCTGTGCCAAAGGGATAATTTTCCTAGGGCTCAAATGTCTCTTAGGGTTAAAGGTTGAGTCAGAAAGAGATAAACATTTCATGAAGACAAACCAAATTATAAATTCAGAGAAAACTATTGCTTTGCCAATACACTGTAATCTAGAAATGAAAATAAGTATATGAAATATTTTTACATAAAAATTATAAGAGTTTTCATCTACTTTCTTGTGCACTACATTAGCTCCCAAGTGTTCTTAGCAACCACATTATTTCGCATTATCCTTCTAAAATGACTATTTTGATATTTAATATTTAGAAGAACTATGTTAGTTTCATGTTTTTCAGGTATAACATTCAGAGGATGTAAAGCTGAAAACTTCATAATCAAAATCCTTACTCTCTGATATATCTGGAATGTTTCTTTTTTTTTTTTAGGCAAATACATTTTTATTTCTTCTAATAATACAAAAATGATAGAGAATTCCTTGAACGGAAAGAGTCCGCCTGCAAAGCAGGAGACCGAGTTCAATCCCTGGGTGGGGAAGATCCCCTAGAGGAGGGAATGGCTATCCACTCCAGTGTTCTTGCTTGGAGAAGTCAATGGACAGAGAAGCCTGGCGGGCTACAGTCCATAGGGTCTCATAGAGTTGCACATGAGAACAGTTTTAAGAAGCATAGTAGAATTAGTCTACTAAGCCTTTCCCTATATTAGTTTACCCATGCTTACTTTCTCTTAATTTTTCCATCCATCTCAATCTAGCTTCCCTGTCCACAGTCCATTGAAACTACTTTTGCTAAATTCATCAGTGCCTTCCACATTGCCAAACCCAGTGAAACTTTTCTTGCACATAATCTAATCCTCAGCAGGCTTAGGCATGTTCTACCATGCTTACTTTCCTGGCTTTCCTGCATCACACATTCCTGCATTTCCTCTCGTTCTATGAACTGCTCTTTCCCAGACTCCTTTACTGACTTCTCCTCTCACCCTAACATGAGATTTCCTTCTCTCTGTCTATCCTCTTCCTAGATAATACCAAGCAATTTCATGACTTTAAGTATTATTAAGTCTTAATGATCTCCAATTTGTATCTTCAGCCCAAACTTCTGAGCTTAAGTTACATTTATCCAACAGCTTACTTAGCATTGATCACTGAATGTCAAATTGGCACCTCAAAACATTTTTTCAGTAAGTTACTTATTTATTTTTATTTTACTTTGGTGTATAGTTGATTAACAATGTTGTGTTTGTTCTAGGTGTACAACAAAGTGATTCAGTTATACATATACATGTTAATGTGACTCTCACTTCCATCCTCCTTTTGGAATTACAATAATGTCAGTAGAATAAGTAACTGAGAAGAAAAAGTACTGAATTTACAAGGTATATTGTGTTTCTTCCTGATTTTAATGTGATAAATTTACTTTCTGCATGCTTAGTCACTCAATTGTGTCTGACTTTTTTCAACCTTTTGCACTGTATCCAGCCAGGCTCCTCTGTCCATGGGACTCTCCAGGCAAGAATATTGAAGTGGGTTGCCATTTCTTCCTTCAGACGGATCTTCCTGACCCAGAGATCGAACCTGAGTCTCCTGTGTTGCAGGCAGATTCTTTATCCGCTGAGCCATCCAGGAAACCGCTTTAATCATCTTTATTTTACTCTTTTCTCTATATAAGCCAAATAAATTAAAATCTCACAATAGTACTGATCCATGTCAATAAATCAGAGCCCCGTGACCTTGAATCACTTGGTTTGGCTATGTTTTTTTATCCCCACTTCTTTTTCTTATTTGAGAGCAATTTCATATTTTTATGCAGAATTCTCTTATAGTAGCAACAATTTAGAGTGGTAGTTAAGCTTATGGACTCCAGAACCAGACTGTCTGGATGCAAAGCCCAGTTTTATAATTTATCAGCCCCATGACTTGCCTCTATTTCTTCTTCTATGAAATGGGGATGATAATAATTGTATTTACTTTACAGAGCTGCTCTGAAGATGAGTTAATACCATACAGCTTATAAAAATGGGTCTGACACATAGTAAGTATTCCTAATGTTAATTACTCTTTCTTTCTTTGACTCTCATATGCCAATGAAAGAAGAAACTTAGCCTAGACTCTCACTCATTTTAGTTGTCTTCAAATGAACAGCACCATCATTATTAATACTACTCTCAACTCCTCATATCTACAATTCTTGGAAAAAGATCAATAACTTGCTCTTTTAGAAGGGACACACTATTCTGAGGAACAACAAAAACAACTTAATCCATCATTTACAAATCAAACTAATCTTATTTCAAAATAGTGAGAAAAGCAGGTAACTTGCTATAATTTTCAGACCTCCCTTTGAGTAAGGGAATTCTTCTGGGAGTTATTTATTCAGACCATACAAATTAGGTTTAATGAAGAAAAAAAAAACATAGTTACAAGATTGGGTTGCAACACACAGTTACAATATCCATCTATACTACTTTGAAAAGAAGTTTTAAATAGTGCCTTGCAAAAGTTAACTGAAAACTTTTCTCAAACATAGATTGAATGATCTAAAGTCTAATTGCTAAAAATTATACAAAGCTATTTGAATAGTAAAGTCAGTTTCCTTCTTCTTTATTTTGATTTCATTTGTAAAACCAAAAGTCCTCAGGTTTTAACACTGTATTCTTGTCAGAATCATGCAAATTTAAAACATCCATATTTAACTGAACTAAAAACAGAAATCACAGGATAGTTTTGAAAACATAAACTTATCTTTTACCAAGTAAGGTCCAAGGAACATTTAAGCAATACTAGGCTCAGGTACCATTTTAAAATAGTTTTGGCACAACAACTGGAAAAACTGAAGTGCAGAACTGACTGTGTCATATGCAGTGCCAGTAAACTTTCATTTTGCCTAAGTGCACAGATGATAATCAGTGGGATCATTCTAATAAGAATTCCACACACAAAAACATAAGTTCTTTTAAGGCTCTATAAAATTTCACTAGCTTTAAAAATGTTATATGGATTCTCTGGATCCACCTATCAATTGTTAAACTGAAATACGAGTAATTAGAGTATGATGTACTTCAGTCCTGTTGGTATCCCCTCTCTTAAATGCACACAACATGAAGTTAGTGCTCTCATCAGACATACAAGACACTGTAGGTTCTAGAATTTAAGAGTTGTGATAAAGATAAATTTTTCTTATGAAGGTAATAATCAATTAGGAGAGGAGTCTGGAAAATACATAAAAGGAATATGTATAGCATGAATTTACTGTGACTAAATTCTAAATAACTGCTAATAACCAAACACATTAGAATAACTACTAGTCATTAATACACTTAAATTTTATTGTCAAAGATAATTGCTTGCTGTCATGAAAACATTCTGCATTCACAAAAATAATGCTTAAAATAATTATGGGAAGCTTATGAAATATATTCTAATTTTACATACTCAAGTAGTCATAGTATTAAGTACTCTCATAAATTGAAGGACAAGGCTTCATTTCTTACCCTCTAAAGTCAATTTTTAAAAAGTCTTCTGAATTAAAATAGTACACTTAATAAACAATTCAATTCTCTGCCTTCAGAAACCTCACTCTAACTGCATATTTTAAAGACAAAAAAATCACAAGACAAACAAGAGAGGTAACAACAGCAACAAACTTTTGGAACCCAGAAAAATAGATGGGAGTTAGAATACTTAATCTAAAGTAAGCAGTAGCAAAATCTGAGACTTAGGTTTTAGTTTACAAAGAAGAATCCTCAGAAGGTTCAACATTTGTAACAACAGGTTTTTCTGAAATTTATAGTGCAAACGTTAGTCACTCAGACATGCTGACTCTTTGCAACCCCATGGATCATGACCTGCCAGGCGCCTGCATCCATGGAATTCTCCACGGAAGAATATCTGGTTTGTTGCCACAACCTTCTCCAGGGGATCAAAGCCTGGTCTCCTGCACTGCAGGCAGATTCTTTACCATCTGAGCCACCATGGAAACCCAAAGGGTTTCGAGGTTAAAATAAGAAGGACTGGGTAAAAGATGTGTAACAAATTAGGGTTTCCCTAGACACACTTTCCTCTTCATAATCTGATAGCTACCCTTCCTCAGTATGGACTGAATACTGGAGAATTCTTTTCTGGAGAAGTGAAGGACTGAATGACTCATATTAACTGGATTAAATGTTGAAAGTTGAGACACATAACCTGTTTTCCCACTTGACCACCAGAGCACTGAGCTTTGCATTCCAAAAAGAAATCTGTATTATAAAAGAAAGCTCTCTTAGAAATCCACAGCCTTAGGAAAATCTTAAAGTATTGGGATACTGAGGTTCTCCAGAAAAAAATCCCATTCAGATCATTCTAGAGAAGACAGTAATTTCCACCTGTATTTTCAGAGTTTCCAATGACCATTTTCACCCAAAGCTTTTAATTATGAGGGTAATACCAAAGACACCAGAAATCTGAGTAAAGTCTTCAACATGATTTCAAACAAAGTAATTTTTAAAAAAATGACATTACAGAAGAACAAAATTTCAAAGTCTACCATTAATAAACAAGAAAACATGTTACAACCATGAAACAAGAAAGGGATGGATTAAAAAAAAATCAGAGACAAAAAAGAAGTTTTTAAAATAAATATAAATATCCTGAAATGGAAAATTCAATAGAAAGGCTGAAAATGCAGTTTAAAAAGTCTCCAAAAAAGGAAACAAAATGACAAAGAAATAGAAAACAAGGAAAAATAGAGAAAATTAGAGAACAAGGCCAGAAAGCTAACACCTGGATAACAAAGACCGAAAAGAACGAAGGAGTGGGTAACGAAGATGTGGTACACATACACAACAGAATATTACTCAGCCAAAAAAAAGAATGAAATAATGCCATTTATAGCAACGTGATGGGCCTAGAGATTATCATACTGAGTGAAGTCAGATGGAAAGAGACAAATATAGGATATTGCTTAAATGTGGAATCTAAAAAAAAAAAGACGCAAATGAACTTATTTACAAAACAGAAAAGAGTCACAGGTGCAGAAAACAAATTCATGGTTATGAGTGGTGAAAGGTTTGGTGGGGGATAAAGTGGGAAATTGAGAGTGACACGTGCATGCTGCTGTATCTAAAACAGGAAACTAATAAGGGCCTGCTGCCCAGCACAGGGGACTAGAGTCGTTCCCCGTGATGGCCCATGTGGGAAAGTAACCTGAACAAGAGGATGTATAACTGATTCACTTTCCTGTACACCTGAAACCAGCACAACTTTATAAATCAACAGTGCCTCCTGAGAAACCTGTATGCAGGTCAAGAAGCTACAATTAGAACTGGACATGGAACAACAGACTGGTTCCAAATCTGTTCCAAATCCCTGACAGTCCAATATACAGTCAAGGCTGTATATTGACACCCTGCTTATTTAACTTATATGCAGAGTACCTCATGAGAAATGCCGGACAGGATGAAGCACAAGCTGGAATCAAGATTGCCAGGAGAAATATCAATAACCTCAGATATGCAGATGACACCACCCTTATGGCAGAGAGTGAAGATGAACTAAAGAGCCTCTTGATGAAGGTGAAAGAGGAGAGTGAAAAAGTTGGCTTAAAACTCAGCATTCAGGAAATGAAGATCATGGCATCTGGTCCCATCACTTCATGGGAAATAGATGGGGAAACAGTGGAAACAGCAACATACTTCATTTTGGGGGGGTCCAAAGTCACTGCAGATGGTGACTGCAGCCATGAAATTGAAAGCACCTTGCTTCTTGGACGGCAAGTTATGACCAATCTAGACAGCATATTAAAAAGCAGCGACATTACTGTGCCAACAAAGGTCCATCTAGCCAAAGCTATGGTTTTTCCAGTAGTCATGTATGGATGGGAGAATTGGACTATAAAGAAAGCTGGGCACCAAAGAATTGATGCTTTTGAACTGTGGTGTTGGAGAGGACTCTTGAGAGTCTCTTGCACTGTGAGGAGATCCAACCTGTCAATCCTAAAGGAAATCAGTCCTGAATATTCATTGGAAGGACTGATGCTGAAGCTGAAACTCCAATACTTTGGCCACCTGATGCGAAGAGCCGACTCATTGGAGGGGAGCCTGATGCTGGGAAAGACTGAAGGTGGGAGGAGAGGGGGATAGCAGAGGATGAGATGGTTGGATGGTATCACCAACTCAATGGACATGAGTTTGAGTAGGTTCCAGGAGTTGGTGATGGACAGGGAAGCCTGGCATGTTGCAGTCCATGGGGTCGCAGAGTTGGACATGACTGAGTGACTGGTGAACTGGTGAACACCTATAATTCAATAGTTGGTGTCATTTCTAGACTATACTTGATTTATAAAAGTATTATTTTGTTAGGCTTGAAAGATCAACACCATCATCTAAGCTATAGCGTAGAAGATAATGACTTTCTCCACTACAACCTGGTAATATTAATGGCAAAAAATATAGGCTTTGGTAAATCTTGTAGTAATTCATATATAGCCATGAATTTCCCACTGAAGCTCCTCCTGCTTGTGATATCTGAGTAGCTAGCCTCAGAAGATTTTCCACAATATTAGCAGAATTGTAAAGTTTCCTCTGATGGAAAGAAGCTTACATGGTTGGTCAAGGATGGCAATTGCCCAATGAAATGTGTAAATAATGAAATGTGCTAGAGGAGTTGAGGTGTCTTCTTCATTTGGACCTGATAACCAGTTTTGCTTTTCCTTAGCTACACATTGACAACAGTGTATTGGGAAATCAGAATCAGTTTTATGTGATTATTGTGTATATATCACCCAAGGAATGCCTGCATATCTTATTGGTGTACATATATCTACTTTCAAATTAGACTGATAGAGTTGCTTATAGAACACATGAGAATATGTAATATTTTTATGGGTCACACCGAATATGTAAATGATATGAAAAGAGATTGTGTGGATACTATTAAAATAATCAAGTCTACAAAAGTCTTAAATCACTCAATATTTACGCTTCTTAAGGTAGTATTTTTGCCCTTGAGGTTTTATTTTTAAGAAACCAGAATAAATAAGAGTCCCTGTTTGGGGTTTAAAAAAAAAAAAGAAAGTTGAGTGCCGAAGAATTGATGCTTTTGAAACTGTGGTGTTGGAGTAGACTCTTAAGACTCCCTTGGACTGTAAGGAGATCCAACCAGTCCATCCTAAAGGAAATCAGTCCTGAATATTCATTGGAAGGACTGGTGCTGAAGCTGAAGCTCCAATACTTTGGCCATGTGAGGCAAAGAACTCATTTGAAAATATACTGATGCTGGAAAAGATTGAGGGTGAGAGGAGAAGAGGATGACAGAGGATGAGATGGTTGGATGGCATCACCAGCTCAATGCACATGAGTATGAGTAAGCTCTGAGAGTTGGTGATGGACAGGGAAACTGGCAAGCTGCAGTCCATTGGGTTGCAAAAATCAGACACAACTGAGCGACCGAACTGAACTGATACTCCAATAATTTTTTTTAATGAAGCCATATGGTATGTATTCTTTGTGTTTAGCTTTTTCACACAAATAATATTTCAAAGATTCACCAATGTGATTGTGTCTGTGGTTTAGTACTACTTTCACTACGCCCATAGTGTCTCATTACATGAAATTAACTACAATTTGTTTTCACATTTCGTGTTGATGAACTTTTGGGTTTTTTCCAGTCTTTTATGAGTTGTTTGTAGTCTGACATTTTCTTCCTTAAATTGTGAAGTCCGATTTGGGTTGTTGAACGGTTATCAATCAGAATTGTACCACCGTGTTCTGACTCTCTAGAAGAGGCAGGGGTTAGGGAACTTTTTCCAGTTCCTGTTCTTCCCACAATGCTAACCTTTTCTCTTGAGTCAGTGCTTGCTCTCAGATCCTTCGAGACCAGAGGGCCATCTGAGCTGTACTTGCAGTTCACATTGTTAAAGGAAGTGGCTCCACTGTTGGGCCAAAGGTGGACAAACTTCAGTTCCAAGGGCGCTTCATTCTCAGATGGCGTGCTAAGTCACTTCAGTCGTGTCCAACTCTTTGTGATCCCATGGACTTTAGCCCACTAGGCTCCTCTGTCCATGGGATTCTCTGGGCAACAATACTGGAATGGGTTGCCATGCCCTCCTCCAGGGGATCTTCCTGACCCAAAGATCAAACCTCCTCCATCTCCTGCACTGTCAGGATTCTTTACTGCTAGCGTCAATTTAATCACCCTTTCTACTGAAATCATTATATTCTCAACTTCTGTGCTTTGCCTGATGCTCTACTGGAACAAAACTAATGTAAGCGTTCTTTTTAAACAAAACTTTTTGTGAACTTGTGAACTAATTTGGGGGATGGGGTGGGGATATACCTAGATGTACACTTGCAAAGTCAAAGGTGAAAGTGAAGTCGCTCAGTCGTGTTTGACTCTTTGCGACCCCATGGCCTGGTGCCTACCAGGTTCCACCATCCATGGGATTTTCCAGGCAAGAATACTGGAGTGGATTGCCATTTCCTTCTCCAGGAGGTCTTCCTGACCCAGGGATTGAACCTGGGTCTCCTGCATTGTAGGCACTGTAGGCAGATGCTTTACCGTCTGAGTCACAAAGGGAACTAACAAGTCAAAGGTATGTGTATGTTTAAATATTACAGTTCAGTTCAGTCACTCAGTCAGTTTACTGATGGAATAAACTGCAAAATGCAGAAAATGTCAGCTTGGACTTAAAAGTACGACCCAGTAATACAATTTACAATTGGGTCTTGTTTTATAAGCAACCTGACATTAAGCCATTAAAAATAAGGATGCAGAGGACTTCCCTGGTAGTGCAGTTGGTAAGAATGCACCTGCCAATGCAGGGGACAGCAGTTTGATCCCTGGTCTAAGAAGATTCCACATGCTATGGAGAAACTAAGCCTCGATATTTATACAATTATAAAAGTATAATTATAATCTATCAATATTTATATAATTATTGATATAACTGATTTATGACTTTCATTTTTATATTTATCCACGTGTTCATCCTTTTCTGTGTTCTTTGTTTTCTTACTAAATATCCAACTTTCCAATTGGGAAAATTCTCTTCATTCTAAAAAAAACTTCTTTAACCTACTGTTCAGGCATGTCTGCTAGTGAAGAATAACCTCGTAATTTTTCTGAAGCCATTTTTACTTCGTTTTAATTGTGGTAGATATTTTTATTAGGTAAAGAATTGTGAATTGACATCCTTTCAGCATTTAAAAGATGTTATTCCATTTCTCTAGCTTCTGTGTATTTAGTCAATCATCCATCTTTCTTTATCAGGACTACTTCTAGGGTTTTTCTCTTTATCTTTAGTTTTCAACAGCTTGACTATGATTTACCTTGGCAAGATTTTCTTTGTGTTTATCCTGCCTGGTATTCAGCAGGCTTCTTAATTCTGGGGTTTGAGACTTTAATCAGCTTTGAAAACGTCTAGGCTATTTTCTCTTCATATTTTATTTTCCTGACCATTCTCCTTCTTTCTTGGGACATAAATTACATGCACACTAGGCCATGCTATATTTTCCTCCCAGATCTTGCTTTTCTATTCAGTAATTTTTAATTGTCTTATCCTACATGCTTTAGATTATTTCTATTGATCTGTTACTAATGCTTTCTCCTGTTTCAGTTACCCTGGTGTAAATCCAATCCAATTAATTCTGCATGTCACTTCTCTTAAATTAATAAACTTTGTTTTCTAGGGCAGTTTTAAGTTCACAGCAAAACTGAGCTTATTCAGTAAAATTCCCACAGAGGAGAACTGGGGAGAGTGGAATTCTCCTTCAGATTCAGATGTAACATGTCAGCCCCAGTGTGGCTGTTTTACCCTTGTCCTCACAGTTTTTCTTTGACTATGACAAGCCTATTACATTTGCTAGCAATTCGCAGACTAACCCAGAAATGCAAGCTGGCACTGACTTGTGAAAGACAGAGAAGGTCTGTCTATGTTTGGAATTTATTTAGACTTACTCAACTCTACAACTTTTTGATAGCTTAAAATACAAACACTACTTTTTAGTTTATCCATTCTCACCTATATGGTGAAATCAGTGGTCTTTTAAACCCTCTACAACTTCACCAGAAATGTAAAACAGTGTTTGATACACTTGACCACTTACTCATCTTTCCTAGCACATACGATGTCAATTGATGAAAATACTCAAATTTTCCTTTGCCCGTACTTTTCACTTTCCCTAATGTTGTTATTCCTCAGGGCTCTTTCTTCTACCCTATCCTTTTCTCATTATCTTTTCTCTCTCAGAATGCTCTTATTGACTCTCATCCATATGTTTGTGATCCCAAAAGCCATTCTCTGCCTAAGTTGAGGGACCACATAATAGCTTTAAGCCTTTCTGAAACACAGAATAGCTTTTGAGATTAGAGACTTTAAAGACGACAGAACAAATGACTCCAGTTTCTGAAGAACTGTAAATAGTAAGATTTTAGGGCAGAGGAAAAAATAGTTCACACTGATTGAAAATCATCTCTTTAAAAATTTCACCATAATTTTTATTATAAGGAATAACTCACAAATTTTATACAGATTCCTTAATCACCATATGATTTACAAATATAATTTCTTTTTAAGGAGAGAATCATAGTTTTACAAATGAAAAAGTGAGGTCTTAGAATGGTTAAAGCACCTTTGTGAATAATTTTCAAGAATCACATTAAAAATTGCAATTGGTTCATGAAACTATATGCATGATGCAATACAGATTTAGTAAACTGAGTATAATACAATAACTATTTCTTAGGAAAACAAGTATAATGAAGATAAAATGGTACCTTTTCTTAGACCATAAACCTGTTTCTTGTTAGACCTGCCATTATGTTTAGACCCTGGAAGTATATACTAATGCTTAATGTTATAGAAAAGGAACTTCTACTATTTTATTGTCATTTGTGAAACTCAAATCAAATTCTGCAGTAAAGCTTCCCATCCACTAGATAATTTTGTCTCTCTTATAGATCAGAATAATCAAACATTCAAAATTTTAAAATTTAAGCATAAACGCCTCACATACATTACAAATGAATTATTAAAAATATATGCCATCTCAACTTTTGAAAGTTATATTGCATAAGTCTGCCCAGTGAAAATATCCAAGCAGGGTCCTACATAATCTCACATTCAAAGCCATCCAAATAAACATAAAATCCAAGTAAAAACAGTGACCTTGTTATGTAAATACGAAGTCTAGTAAATTCATTACTAGACTCTCCTTTCAAATTATACTCAGACCAAATAGTCAGACCAAATAGACTCAGAAATTCTGGAGCTACTATTTCACAGTTGTTTTGCTTTCCAACTCTGATACAAAACTATATTTAATTATTAATATGGCTAAAACTTAACTAATATTTGAATCACAGAATTCCTGAGCCTGAACTTCTAAAACCATGAACATTTATAATCCCTGAAAATTTCAGAATAACAAAACACCTTAAATTTGCATTAAAGTATTTAAACAGAAATAATATATTATGTAATATGTGTTATTTAGCTTAAATTATACCTTGGTGGTAGTTTAGCCACTAAGTCATATCCAACTCTTGTGATTCTGTGGCCTGTAGCCTGCCAGGCTCCTCTGTCCATGGGATTCTCCAGGCAAGAATGCTGGAGGGGGTTGTCATTTCTTTCTCCAGGGAAACTTCCCAACCCAGGAATCGAACCCAGGTCTCCTGCATTGCAGGCAGATGATTTACCAGCTGAGCTATGAGGGAAGCCCAATTACACCTTAAATTCAATCAATTATCTTAATTGAAAATTCACATTCCAGGGATAGTCACCTAGCATTATATGAGAAAGATCACACTTTAGAGACAGCTATTCTACAAACTTCAGCTTTCTTTATTTGTGACCAATACTAGATTTTTAACGATTAAAATAATGAGTAACAAAGCGGGGTCTCATTTGTGAAATGAATGCTTGTGTTGTCAGCATGACAGGTATTAAAAATGTGTTTTCAATGGTAACAATAGTGGTATTCCAGACATGTGGGTTACCTAAAGTTTTAAGACACTCCTGCACTTGCATAAAAGTATAGTAATCTAGGAAGCCCTAGTACCTGAATCTTGGGATACAGAGCTTAAGGCTTAGTTGTTAATTGCTCTGGGATCCAGACCCTAGAGTGGAGAATTCTGTTTTCCTTTCATCAGATATAAAATCAGCCAAATCCTGCCTTCAGCACATTCTTGCAACTGTTTTAAGTAAATGACTCATTTGAAAAGACCCTGATGATGGGAAAGATTGAAGGCAGGAGGAGAAGGGGATAACAGAGGATGAGATGGTTGGATGGCATCACCAACTCGATGGACATGAGTTTGAGTAAGCTCCAGGAGTAAAGCCAGCTGTGCTGCAGTTCCTGGTCGCAAAGAGTTGGACACGACTGAGCAACTGAGCTGAACTGAACTGAAATGCTTTATTGAAGATGGTCTTGAAAGTGGGAGTGTTAGTCACTCAGTCGTGTCCGACTCTTTGTGACCCCATGGGCTGCAGCCTACCAGGCTCCTCTGTCCATGGAACTCTCCAGGCAAGAATACTGGAGTGGGCTGCCATTAGGGCACCTAAAAAAGAGAGCAGGAACATAATCAAACTGACAGAAAATGCTGTATATACAGTTTTGTTCACACGTTGTAATCTATATTTGTTCAATAATTTAGTTTAAGGCTTGCATTCACTATAATTCAGTAATGCTGCTGCTGCTAAGTCACTTCAGTCATGTCCGACTCTGTGGGACCCCATAGACGGCAGCCCACCAGGCTCCCCCATCCCTGAGATTCTCCAGGAAAGAACACTGGAGTGAAAGTGAAGTCACTCAGTCCTGTCCTACTTGTAGCGACCCCACGGATTGCAGCCTACCAGGCTCCTCCATCCATGGGGATTTCCAGGCAAGAGTACTGGAGTGGGGTGCCATTGCCTTCTCCAAATTCAGTAATGAGGTCAGGGGGAAAAAGCTGAACGTCACCTCACCAAAAACTTTCTGACAGTTATCACTGTGTTCTAAAGGAGACTTAATAACTGAACTCTGTCAATTCTGTTTGCATCAATATAGTTCCAGCAGTGGAAGCTTTCATAAGACTCACTTCTTAAGCTTCTATGAGAAGCTACGAGCTAACACATAGAGAGGCTCTGGCAACTAAGCACTACTTATGAAGGTGTAATGGCTTTCAGCAGTAAAGACAGCATGTTAAGTGGGAGTTCAGGGGCCTCTGTAGCCTTAATTTTGCACATAAGCTATGAATGAAGACATCACGCACAATATAGGAGGGGACAGTGAAAGGAGTAAAGGAGAGCAACAGATCTATGCATTATAGACTGTTCAAAATCCACAAATGGGTTTTAAGTTAAGGATAGAATACCTATATAGAAACACTTTCCCTTACACTATAGGCAATTAATAACTTATAAATAGCTTGACAAATCACAAAAAGAAACTGTACATTGATGCCTTCAAAAGCAAGCAGAATTTTCCTGAAGTCATTTAGCTTTCAGAAATCCATACTATGTGTTTAGTCACAGCTGTTTACAGAGCATTTAGTCATAGAAGGCCTACCCTGAGCATTCTGCTTCCCGACACAGTACCTGAACATTTTCCTTCAAGCACCAGTATCACCTAATATCCAGACTGTGATTTCTCTCTAGTCCTCTTCTTTCTTTGGGTTTCTGTTTTAGAGCAGTGATAGTTCAAGCCTTTTCTACAATGGTCTTTGAGCAATTGGTTTAAGTTCTCTCACAGGAACATGAAGTGGAAAAGGGGAAAAGAAGAACAGGACTTTGCTTCAAGTAGATAATCAAAAAGAATTACTATTATGATATTTTCTTGTGTCCAAGAGTATATAAAACAATTCCAAAAAGATATATTCTGTACTTTTTTATCGTTCAAAAGAAAAAAAAATTCTGATTAACTTATGTTCCCCCTCTCACCCAGCAAAAGAAAAGGAAAGAATCTTATCTCACTATACCAGAGGTAGAGCTCAACAAACTTCAAGAAGAGGGGGGATTTTCCTGGTGGTACAGTGGTTAAGACTTTGTCTTACAATGCGGGGGGTATGGGTTCAGTCTCTGGTTGGGGAGCTAAGATCCCACACGATGCAAGGTCAAAAAACCAAAACATAAAGCAGAAATAATATTGTAACAATAAAGACTTTAAAAAATGGTCCACATCAAAAAGGAAATCTTGAAAAAAAAATAAGAGGGGACCTTAGTAGAAGGTGTTTATGAAGTCTTAATCAGAGTCACACTGTCATAAATTACTCCATTTTAGCTACTTTCTTTCTTGTGCATATCCACTAGTGATTCATATTTTTAAAGTGAAGAATCATTTTGTTGGCATTGATGAGATCATTTATCCATTCCTATGATGTGATGGTGGGGCATGCTTTATGCTAGGCAAACAAAAACAAGAGCTCCCACCCACGTACTGAAGGGAGAGAAAGACAACATGCTTGTACACAAATTCAAGTGTATCCGAAAAAAAAAAAAGCAAAACGTGGATGTATAGTCATACCATCTAGTCAACTGTTAAAAATACTTGACTAAAGACAGAGAAGTGTTTTGTTGACATCTTTAGTCCTTGATTATAAATCTCCCTAAACATTTGAAGTTAAGATGGAGAGACATTTGCCATTATGGATCCTGGATCAAACTGAATAGTGTGTGCTTTTGAATTTGAAATTTTTAAGTCAAATCTTTAGGTTTATTTTTAAACACTGGAAAAAAAAGGGAAAATCAGTTTTACTAAGAGTGTTTCATGCATTTTAAGACCGGATATTGGGTTTTATAATATCTCACAAGGAAACTGCTATAATGATGATGAAATGGCAACTCAAGAAAATAAATTCTGCAGATTCTCACTGAATGCTTTTAATCTATACAAGGCACTACAAATAAGCAAAATATGTCTCTTGAAACACTTAAAACATAATGAGAAGTATAAACTAGAGTCTCAAATAATCATGAAAGTGAAAGTGAAGTCGCTCAGTCGTGTCCGGCTCTGCCACCCCATAGACTGTAGCCTACCAGGCTCCTCCGTCCATGGGATTCTCCAGGCAAGAATACTGGAGTGGGTTTCCATTTCCTTCTCCAGGGCATCTTCCCGACCCAGAGACTGAACCCAGGTCTCCCACATTGCAGGCAGACACTTTAACCTCTGAGCCACCAGGGTAGAAATTTATAAATAAAATGGCATATTAGGAAAAAAAAATAGGGAAAGATTAAAAATAATTAAGAGTCCTAATTTAACTTAGGAGTGAGAAAAATGTAAAATGAGGAGTTAAACAATCAACATTTTCTTATTACCTACTCTTTATTGGGACTTTATATTTATCACCACACTTAATTCTTGACACCATACTTTTGATAGTTACTTTTGTCCCAAATTCACAAACTGAGGCACCCAGTGACCCAACAACTTACCCAATGTCACCCAGTTATCAAGTTGCCTAGTTCTCCCTGATTATTCAACTTCTCACTGGTTCCTGGAGATAGAATTTGAAATACATGATAATAGAAAGTCTGTGCTTTTAAATAAGGGTTCAACAAAATCTACCCTATATTCCAGTGCTTGGGTTTGCTATCAGAGAGTTACAAAGAGTAAGACAGAATTGTAAACCAAGTCTGTTTTTGTCTTTTACTAAAAGAAACCAAATTGGAAGAACTTCTGGTTAGAAAGGTTGGATGAAAAAGCAGCTATCAACAATTATTTGATTCAAAGCCCAGCTGAAACAAAGAACAAACTTTTTAAAAATAAGGGAGGAATTTCTGATTCTCTTATTAATAAAGACCCTAGCAGGCAATCTCCTCAGAAAACAACTGTAAAACCCTACAGAAAGCAATTATCTGAAGGCACTGAGAATGAACAGGAGAGAGATTCTTGTGCTATATAAACACCCACAGGAGGAGAGAGGAGCTACACCCAGAAAATTTCCACTTTTCTGGTCTGTTATCAAGAAGCTATCTTAGCATCTCATAACAGGACAGGTGCCAGCGGACAGAATTTAGCTCTTTCTGGCCAAGCGAACAAGAAAACTGAAGTCATGCAAATAATGGACACTGAAGAAAGTGGAAACAGATGAGCGGGAAAGTGGGAATTAAATATGTGAACCAGTTACCTACTGCTATGTATTAAATTACCTCAAAACTTAACTGCTGAAAAAAGCTAACATCCATTACCTCACACAATTTCTATGAGTCACATATGTCTTATTCAGTGAGAGAGGGAACTAAACAAGTGTGGAAATGCAAGGTAGTGAGAATCACTGGAGGCTATGTTGGCAGCTGGCTACATTATGTGTTCATTTCCTCATCTTTCAGAACAGGCAATTTATTAATAGTGTCCAAAGTTGAAGCAGGAGGTTACATTATAACAACTCCAAATTTAAAATAGTTTTTAAATAGCAAGGAATTAATACAGAGGTTTATTTTCAAGTGTATGTAATTCATTTTGGTAACTAAATCAGAATCATTTGTGTCATTTATCAATAACTTATACCAAAGTTATTTGATATTGTAACAAGTTGTCTCAGTAAATTGTATGGTTTTCATGGAATGATGTGACATACTACAGAATTTCTCTATGGAAACAAATCTTGTTTTATAAATATAATATCTAGTCTTTTATTTTAGCATCAACGTGAAGAATGATAAATAGAAGTAGGTTTTTCACCTTTTAAAATCTATTTTACAAACTTTAAGATTAAGAAACTTAGAATTATGGAGAATGTGTGGAAATAATTTAGGGCACTGACATGTCAAGGCAAAAATAGAAAAAGGAAAAGTCACTCTTCTGCAGTATGAAAAAAATTCCCTTTGTCTGACATCTGAACTCTTCCATTCTCTACATGGATCCTATCATCCCATCACATTTCCCATTTTTTCCCGAAAGAGGTCTTCGTTCTTTGAGATCAATGTCCTCCTGTCAGAAACATGCTGTTTATCAGGATGGGGAACACATGTAAGTCCATGGTTGACTCATGTCAATGTATGGTAAAAACCACTACAATAATGTAAAGTAATTAGCCTCCAACTAATAAAAACAAATGAAAAACAGCTTATTATAATTTTGGAGTTGTTAAATAATGTAACCCCATGTTTAAACTCTGGAAAGTATTAACAAATCCCCTGATGTGAAAGATGAGAAAATGAACACAGAGTATAGCCAGCTGCCAAAACGGTCTTCTGATTTTCTACATTGGTTCATGTTACATCCTTTAAAGGAATCTGATTTAAAGTATGGACCTTCTCCCTTAATTTTTCTTAACATCTCTTCCTCTCCCAAAACCTTAGGTTCTTACTATAGAATCTTCCTTATTCACCCTTCTCCAACTTACGGGTTTTCCAAAGCAAAAGTAATATTCTTAACCACCACTTGCTTAAATGAGAGAAAGGGTATGACTTTTGACCAAAAGGACCCTATCACAACAGAAATACCCTGCGTATCAGACAAATATAAGGAACCTTTGCACCTTTTCATCTTGCTACATCCCTGCTACAGTCATCCAAGATTCTGCCTGTGAAGCACACTTAAGGGAGAGAACTCAGGGGCTGGTCTCATAGCATGAAGTGATAGTCTCTAAAGTCCATTGGTTTTGATTAGCTTTCTACTTTCTACTGCCCTGAAAGGCTGTTATTTCATTTAAAAAAAAAAATTAAATAACTTCTCCTCTGGTTACTAGCAAGCAAGAAAAGTGTGGTAAAGTCATATATTACCTGGATTTTATGCAATGGAATGTTATAGGACTTAACATTTATCCATTCAGTCATTCCATAAAATTTTATTGACAATGACTCTGTGCCAATCACTATACTAGATCCTGAAACTCACTGACTAACAACAGAAGAAAAATCTCTGTTCTCACAGAATTTGTACTCTGATGAATGGTTCATTCCCCTAGCAATATCAACTGGTGTTCCAGCTATACATTCTGGAATAAATAAAACACCTGTGGGAGGATTTATTTTTCAAAGATGGCCCAAACGCTGTCTCCCACTTTTAATAAAATGTGACTCTGATACTCCTCCAGAACAGGAGGTTTAGTAGGGTGACCAATTCATCCTGGTTTCCCTGGAATTTTTCTGGTTTTACCACTGAAAGCCTTGTGCCCAAGAAACCCTTTAGCCCATATAAAAAAAACAAACAAAAATAAACCTGAGGCCGTGGTCACCTGAGATTTGTCTTTCCTCCCCTTAATCTAGATGGCCCATGACTACATCAAAAAGAACATGTGTGATTTACAAAACTAAGACATAGAGACAACAGAGCATTCACTCACTTGGAACCTGGTACCAAGTTCTGAGGAAGCCCAAACTAGCCCACGTGAAGAGACCTCATGGAAAGATCACAAAGCTACACAGATGCCAGTCAACAGATCAGCTGAGGTTCTGGCTAACAGTCCAAATCAACCACCAAAAGTGTAAGTTTTCCTATGACTCAAGCCCTCAGCCATCAAGTCACTCCCGGCTTTCAAGTATTCCCAGTTCAGATATTGTAGAGCAGTGAGAAGTCAGTCCAGCTGTGGCCTTTCAACTTCCTGACCCAAACAGACACAGAAAGATAATGGTTGCTATCATTTTAAGTCACTAAGTACAGGGATGATTTGCTATTCAGGAATAGAGAAGTGAGACACTTTCCCAAACTAGGTGACAGTCACTTACATATAACTGTCAATTTTATGGACCAAGAATTTAAGACAACTTCAGTCAGGTGAGGGTTCTACTCCTCATAGTGTTGACTGAGGTACTAAGTGATAGTCAGCTAGCTAATACTCTGCTTTGGAGAGTTCAAGCCAGCTTCACTTACGTGTCTGACATCCTGGAAGCTATGGCTGGAAGCAGGGCTAGCTGGGACTGTCAGCCGGAGCACTCCTGCAGCATGGCAGACTCAGCTTAGGCAAACTTCTTAGGTGGCAGCTCAGAGGTTCCAGTGGGTGCTCTGGAGGCCTGCATAAAAGTTACAGAGCTTCTTAGGATCTAGCCTCAAAAGCCCCAGAAAGTATTCTTTATCATGTTCTATCAGTTAAGCAAGTCAATAAAGCTATCTAAAATTCCCAGAGAGGAACTTTCCTCGACAGGAAGAGTTGCAATCAGTTTGCAACCATGTTGAATCTTTCATAATTGGTATCACAAGACCCATACGTGAACACAAACAGTTAAGCTGATAAGATTGAGAGTTTAAAGGCAAGTGTGCATCCCTCTTCTTTATTTTTTGGTTTAGACACACACCTCAATAGCTATTTGGACTCTCAATCAAATGTTTTGTTTATCTCTTTAGAGGCCATTATATTGCCATTTTATTAAGGTCAATTGTTGCTGTCATGTCCAACTGTTTGCAATCCCATGGACTGCAGCACCCAGGCTTCCCTGTCCTTCACTGTCTCCCCAAGTTTGCTCAAACTCTTCCCTTGTGGCTGAGCTGGTAAAGAATCAGCCTGCAATGCAGGAGACCTGGGTTCAATCCCTGGGTTGGGAAAATCCCCTGGAGAAGGGAAAGGCTACCCACTCCAGTATTCTGGCCTAGAGAATTCCATGGACTATACAGTCCTTGGGGTTGCAAAGAGTCAGACACAACTAAGCAACTATCACTTTCACATGTCCATTGAGTCAGTGATGCCATCCAAGGTCACGGTGTTATGCTTATCATCTAAAAATGGCAAACATCAAACTTGTGTATGTAGGTGTTAGGAATTTAAAGCAGACTATCTGAACTACTATTTTCAGTATATATTACTTTTGTATTAAGGAAAAGAGTCATTTTTTAAAGTAGGGCTGAATCTATAGGGCTTCTCCTATGACTAAGGTGGGAATGAATCTGCCCTGAATGCAGGAGATCAGAGTTCAATCCCTGGGTCAGGAAGATCCCCTGCAGAAGACCCACTCCAGTATTCTTGCCTGGAGAATCCCAAGAACAGAGGAGCCTGGTGGGCTACAGTCCATGGGGTCGCAAAGAGTGGGACATGACTGAGCAACTAACACTACTTTCTCAATCTATAGCTAATCTTTATTAATAGTCTGGGGAAATGATGTTAATTTTAAATGAATATAAGAATCAGTGGAAATTTCAAGTATAAGGCAAAGGACGAGTGTTCTATATAAAATGAGTTTTGGATTTGATATTTTCACACATATTGTTGCAACATATTTTGCTTTGTATTATAATTGCTAGTAGGATTCTCCCAAGCAGTTATTACAAGAAAATTTAACATTAAGCAATGATTTTCACATCAGCAGCTGCATTACAAAAGCTTCTTGTCTTAGACATATGGAGCCAGGGCTTATTTCAATGAATTATAATCTTCAGCAACTTAGTAATCAATAGATAGCTGTTGGATCTGCACTTCTTGATTTTGGTAATTTCAAAACCTCCTCTTTGTAATCTGTGATTCAATTTAACACTTATTTCTCTCTTCTAAGAATTAAATTTTAAAATTGACTTTTTTCCCTTAAATCTTGAATATCTTCCCAGACTAAGATTTTTAAAAATTTAGAGATGGTGAAACTAATCAGAGATATTCCTCAGAAAGTCTCTCTTCTTCTTTTAGCCTCTAATTTTTCTTTATCATTAGTAATGTACATTGACTTAAGGCCCACTATATGCAGGGCACAGTGGACAACATGTCATGATTTCAAAAACATAGAAAACAAAACCTACATTCAAAAGCTTTACAATTTTGTTGAGGATATGTGACATACAGATTTAAGATAACAATGCAAGGTAATTTGGGGCTGGATGTCAGAAAGACAAGTGTTAAGACCCCTTGAATACCCTTGAACTTGAATCATGTTCTCTAATCTAAGAAACCATGATCAGAGATATTACTCTTCCCTTTGGAGACTGTTCTGGTTCCCTGACAATTCTGAGGTCACTCAGACCCCCAAGGACATCATTCAGGACATCCGCAGAATTAACCTTCTGCTATGATTCACTCCTTATGAAAGAACCCTCTTATCTAACTCCCTAGAAGACTACCACACAAGAAGTTTGCCTCTGATAAACAGGCTGTTGAAAGAAGCTATTATTTTAAAACTAAGAAATTTATATCAACAGGAAAAAAATGGGAGACAGACAGAGATAAAACATACTAAAATGAGGCTGGAAATGGTGCGGTTCAGGCATAGGAGGAAGAGAAAGAGTAAAAAAGGATGTACTACTAAGGGAACAAAACTCCCTCAGGTAAGTGTGAGGTATCTAATAAAACCATAATCATAATATGTAACAAGTAATCACAAAACCTCAGTGACATAAAATAAGTATTTTACTATTTGCACAAGTGGGAATCAGGCAGTTCTACTGATCTTTCCTAGTCTTGCTCACAAGGTATCTGAGGATAGGCTGGCTGTCACCTGATACACAATGACCTTGGCTGCCGCAGCTGAAGTAACCTAACATCGCATTTTCCAGCAGACCAGACCAGCATGTTCTTTTCTTCACAACAGAAGAAGGCAGGTGACCAAGCTCAACTGCACAAGAATTTTACAAGACTCTCCAGTAGAAACAGGAAGTCTGAACAAGAGAAAATCATGACAGTATACATTATCCTCCATGACCTGAGGCCCTGCAGAAATCCTGGTGAGGACAAGAGATTTGTCCTTATAAATCTGACAATTTGTGATTTGTCCTTGTCACCATAAACAAGAGGACTGCAGTCTTATCTTGACCTTAAAGGCAGAGAAGTTCCTCTGTTCTGGTTTCACAAGGTCAAAATCAAAGTGCTGACTAGCTAGTTTCTAGGTTGCTCTAGGAAATGTTCCTTTCCAAGGTCATTCAGGTTATTAGCAGAATCTAGTTCCTCATGGCTTTAAGACTAAGGTCTTTGCTCTGTTAGCTAGCGGTTACTTTCAGTATCCAGAGGCCACCTACCTTCCTTCATCTTCAAAGTGAGCTACAGTGGATTGAGTCCTTCCCATTATCTGAGTTTCTCTGACCTTATCCTTTGGTTTACCTCTACTACCTCCAGCTAGATAAAGTTCTTGTGAACTTCCAGATGTTCAAGCTGGATTTAGAAAAGGCAGAAGAACCAGAGATTAAATTGCCAACATTCGCTGGGTCACTGAAAAAGCCAAAGAGCCCAAGAGAAACATCTACTTTTGCTTTATTGACTACGCCAAAGCCTTTAACTGTGTGGATCACAACAAACTGTGGAATATTCTTAAAGAGATGGGAATACCAGACCACCTGACCTGCATCTTGAGAAACCTGTATGCAGGTCAGGAAGCAACAGTTAGAACTGGACATGGAACAACAGGCAGTTCCAAATCAGAAAAGGAGTATGTCAAGGCTGTATATTATCTCCCTGTTTATTTATCTTATGTGCAGAGTACATCATGCGAAATGCCTGGCTGAATGAAGCATAAGCTGGAATCAAGATTGCTGGGAGAAATATCAATAACCTCAGATATGCAGATGACACCACCCGTATGGCAGAAAGTGAAGAATTAAAGAGCCTCTTGATGAAAGTGAAAGAGGAGAGTGAAAAAGTTGGCTTAAAACTCAACATTCAGAAAACGAAGATCATGGCATCTGGTCCCATCACTTCATGGCAAATAGATGGGGAAACAATGAAAACAATGACTTTATTTTTGGGGGCTCCAAAATCACTGCAGATGGTGACTGCAGCCATGAAATTAAAAGACTCTTGCTTCTTGGAAGAATAGCTATGACCAACCTAGACAGCATATTAAAAAGTAGCTACATTACTTTACCAACAAAGGTCTGTCTAGTCAAAGCTATGGTTTTCCAGTAGTCATATATGGATGTGAGACTTGGACTATAAACAAAGCTGAGCACTGAAGAACTGATGCCTTTGAACTGTGGTGTTGGAGAAGACTCTTGAGAGTCCCTTGGACTGCAAGGAGATCCAACCTGACAATCCTAAAGGAAATCAGTCCTCAATATTCATTGGAAGGACTGATGCAGAAGCTGAAACTCCAATACAATGGCCATCTGATGAAAAGAACCGACTCATTGGAAAAGACTCCGATGCTGGGAAAGATTGAAGGTAGGAGGAGAAGGGGATGACAGAAGATGAGATGGTTGATGGAATCACTGACACGATGGACATGAGTTTGAGTAGGCTCCAGGAGTTGATGGACAGGGAAGCCTGGCGTGCCGCAGTCCTGGCGTACTGTGGTCCATGGGGTCGCAAAGAGTCAGACAAGACTTAGCGACTGAACTGAACTGAACTGAGATAAAGTTCTCATCTGGGTCACATGGATAATCCAGCATAATCTCCTTATTTTAAGGTCCCTAATCCTAATTACATCTGAAAAATTCATTTTGCTGTGAAATACATTCACAAACTTAGGTTGTAGATGTTTTGAGGTACTGATCACCTACCATACCGTGGATCAAAAGCAATCCTTTCCCATGAATAGCCTACCACAAATGAGGCCAAGACTGGCCCCAATTTTGTCTACTTTATCAATCATCACTTAGTCTGTTATAAACCATGTGCTTTCATTTGGATTAATATATATAACATATATATATTAATATATATGTTATATATATGTTATATATATTATATATATGTATATATTATATATATAATATATGTATATATATATGTATATATATATGATGGCTATAACTGGGGAGCATCTGTTCACTTCGTGATCACTCTTTCCCCTCACCACTAGTTAAAGGAATATCTAGAGCAGAGCTAATTAAGAGACAAAAATTTAATTATCCTAGAGCACTTCATCTTCAAAGAGAGCGCTGTACTACCCCCACCATAGCCCCAGATTCTCAGACCAAGAATTCTAATTTATCTCTAGGTCTTAAACATGTCCAACTGTTATGGATTGAATTGTGTCCTACAAAGTTCTTATGTGGAAGTCCTAATTCCCAGTCCCTCATTATGTGGTCTTACTTGCAAATAGGGTCACTGTAAGTGTGATTAGTTAGGATGAGGTCATAATTGGCATAGAAGTGAAGTTGCTCAGTCGTGTCCGACTCTCTGCCACCCCATGGACTGTAGTCTACCAGGTTCCACCATTCCTAGGATTTTCCAGGCAACAATACTGGAGTGGGTTGCCATTTCCTTCTCCAGGAGATCTTTCCAACCCACAGATTGAACCCAGGTCTCCCGCACTGTAGGCAGAGGCTTCACCGGATCTGAGCCACCAGGGAATTGGTGTAGGGACTGTGCTTAGTCACTTCAGTCACATTCGACTCTTTTCGATCCTATGGACTGTAGCCCACCAGGCTCCTCTGTCCATGGAACTTTCCAGGCAAGAATACCGGAGTGTGTTGCCATGCCCTTCTCTAGGGAATATTCCAAACCCAGGGATCAAATCCATGTCTCTTCCATCTCCTGCATTGGCAGGCAGGTTCTTTACTACTAGCACCACCTGGGAAGCCCGGCAAAGGGACTATATACCCCAATTTACTAGAGTGAGTCTCTACTCCAATATGACTGATAAACTTATAAAAAGGGATATCTGGACAGACACACATACATACACACACACAGGAAGAACACCATGTGAATATGAGGGCAGAGACCTACAAACCAAACAACGCCAAAGACGGACAACCACCCACTTGAAGCTAGAGAGAGACATGGAACAGATTCTCCCTTATAGTCCTTAGGAGGAATTAGCCTTACCAACACCTTCATCTTGGTTTTTAAGCTTCCAGAACTATGAGACAATAAATTTCTGTTGTTAAGCCACTCAATTTGTGGTATTTTACAGTGACAGCCCTGGCAAATAAATACACTAATTAGTTTCAATGAACCTGTGGTGAAAACTTGGGCATAAATACAATGTTTTTAAAGAAATGCACATTGGCTACTGTGATTATAGCCAGTAGCTTTTAAAGAAATGCATTACTTAGTACCATTATAAATGAAAGAGCTGGAAGGGACTATGCTATGTTATGAGCAGGAATAAAACCATATTGACATCTATGCCAGACTGTTAGGAATACTGACCTACATCTGCTCATGCAGAAATTAAGCCCCTCCCTAACCCCCTTCTCCGTCTCAGAATCTCCCCGATATATCTCTGAGTCTTGGGTGTTATCTTGCATTTTCCTATGATCACTCTGTTTGTGCCCCTCCTCTCTGGCCTCTTCATCTAGGTACGTCTTCATTGATTCTGTTTCTGGAACCATGTGTGGGAACACAGCCTGGCCTGCTCAAAAGTTTCACAGCAATGGCCTCCCGAATCTTAGGGTGAAAAGGGAGGGGGAAGACGTAGGGCTGGGGATGTTCTTCTCAACAAATCTGTGCTAGCGTTCTCATGGGTCCTGAAGCAGCACTGCTTCTATTCAATGTCTTACTGAGTCTTTTATAACTACGATTCCTCCAGCCTTCACCTCTCTCTCCCTGGAGCTCAAAACCTACCCTAAAAGCTAAGAAAGAAAAAATTCAACCTCATCCCCTACACTGGCATCATATCTTTACCATCCAAGTTCCACAAACACTTGCCTCCTTCTTACCCCTCACCACTCCCAAAAAAGATTGACAATTCAATTCCTGCATATAGACCCTGAAGTGATCATCAGTCTACCAGTTCCACAAAGAGCCTCACTCTAGTTCCCCTTCTCCATGTGTGTGTTTCTGTTGCTCTGTTGTGTCCGGCTTTGCGACCCCACGGGCTGTAGCCTGCCAGGCTCCTATGTCCATGGGATTTCCCAGGCAAGAATACTGGAGTCGGTTGCCATTTCCTTCTCCAAGAGATCTTCCCAACCCAGGGATTAAACCCAAGGGTTTCACACTGCAGGCAGATTCTTTACCACTGAGCCACTGGAGAAGCCCTGTTTGGGTTGAGCTAAAAAGAGTAGTTCAGGAAAGTCAGAGAAGGGAGAGCTTACTGAAAAAAAGGTCAGAGAGAGAAACTTAACAGAAAAGATGTGATTTTAACAAGACGTTGTGGGATTTAAGTAAATGGAGAGATGGGAGGTATTCTAGGCCACTAATAAAGAGAAAAGAGAGACATGAATTTGGCTGAACAAAGGCAAAGGTAAGATTCATTTCAGTCAGTTGTTATAAGATTTTTCAGGGGTATCCAGTAGAAGAAATTAACTCGACCCACAGAAATCTCCTTTCACTGCTTTTATTCTCAGAAAGAATATCTACACTCCTGGGAATAATTTAGATTAAAAAACTAAAAAATATTCCTGTCTCAATTAGAATTCTTTGTTGGTTGGTTTAATTTTTAACCCAGATGACTCACAGCAGTTTTCTCTACAATAATAACTTCACTTTGCTTCACTTCACCTATGCCGCAATTTTGTTTTCTGATGAGTTTCTATGTCCTCCCTCAGGAAAACTTGTTTTTCTTTTTTTTCCTTATGAGCACTATCATAAGCTCCACATGGCTCTTTCCACCTCTCTGAAACCTGTATGGAATAGAAAATCCCCCCCCCCCCCCCATTAGCTCTTCCTAGCCACTTGTCTTGCTACTAGAGGTCTCAGTGGCAGCAGGACAAACAAGTCACCTGCTATTCACACTCAAGGCAGGTGGACCGTATCTGGGAAGAAACATGTCTTTCCCCACAGCTCAGGTTACTTGTACAAGCTAGAGTAAATGCCCAAGGATCCAAGCCACTGCAAATTCAGACCTGGTTTCCATCCTTGATGGAATTGCATCCTTGATGCAATCATGTCAGCTACCAAACAGGTTGAGGTCTATGCCACCAGAAGAGAGGGAAATGGAACCTGAAGAGGTCTATGCCACGTGAAGAGAGATGAAGGAAATGCTCCAGATTTCACATGCTAGCAAGGCAGTGTTCTAAATCCTTCAAGCTAGGCTCCAACAGTATGTGAACTGAGAATTTTCAGATATATAAGCTGGATTTAGAAAAGGCAGACAAACCAGAAATCAAATTGCCAACATCCATTGGATCATAGAGAAAGCAAGGGAATTCCAGAAAAACCTCTACTTTGGCTTCATTGAGTATGCTAAAAACCTTTGACTGTGTGGATCACAACAAACTGGAATATTCTTAAAGAGATGGGAATACCAGACCACTTTTCCTGCCTCCTGAGAAACCTGTATGAAGGCCAAAAAGCAACAATTAGAACCTGACATGGAACAATGGACTGGTTCAAAATTGGGCAAGGAGTACATCAAGGCTGTATATTGTCACAATGCTTACCTAACATCTATACAGAATGAATCATGTGAAATACCAGGCTGGATGAATCACAAGATGGAATCAAGATTGCTGGAAGAAATATCAACAACCTCATATATGCAGATGACATCACTCAAATGGCAGGAAACGAAGTGGAACTAAAGAGCTTCTTGATGAAAATCAAAGAGGAGAATGAAAAAGTTGTCTTAAAACTCAACACTCGAAAAACGAAGATCACGGCATCTCATCGCTTCATGGCAAACAGAGAAAAAGTGGAAGCAGTGACAGATTTTATTTTCTTAGGCTCCAAAATCACTGTGAAAGGTGACTGCAGCCATGAAAAGAAAAGATGCTTGCTCCTTGGAAGAAAAGCTATGACAAACTTAGATAGTATATTAAAAAATAGAGACATCACTTTGCTGACAAAGGTCCATATAGTCTAAGTTATGGTTTTTCCAGTAGTGATGTACGGATGTGAGATCTGGACCATAAACAAGGCTGAGCGCCAAAGAGTTGATGCTTTCAAATTGGTGGTGGTGAAGACTCTTGAAAATCCCTTAGACAGCATGGAGATCAAACTAGTCAATCCTGAAGGAAATCAACCTTGAATATTCACTGGAAGGACTGATGCTAAAGCTCCAATACTTTGTCCACCTGATGTGAGGAGCCAACCCACTGGAAAAGACCCTGAAGCTGGGGAAGACTAAGGGAAGGAGGAAAAGGGGGCAACAGAGAATGAGATGGTTGGATGGCATCACTGACACAATGGGTGTGAGTTTGAGCAAACTCAGGGAGATAGTGAAGGACAGGGAAACCTGGCATGCTGCAGTCCACAAGGTCACAAAGAGTTGGACATAGCAACTGAACAACTACATCAACTTGTTCTTCATCAGAACACATAGGTTATACAGATCAGATATTAATCCCAGGGATTATTTTACTGTGACTCATTTTATGGGTGTGGTTTGGTCTCAAAGGGACATATTTTAGTGAGTAGAGTTTACTAAGGACTTAAATTTCTCTAGTTATTTAGTGTATCAAGTATTCTTGCTCCAAGAAAGGGAAGGTTACTTGTCTATCAAGAAAGCAAGCATTACAATTGGCTGATAAAATTGTACCAGCCAACTGGAATTGGTTACGAAAGGTCATCTAAACAGATACATTTGAGGGTAGGGCTTTTAAAACTCCAAAATGTCTATATATAGTAAAATAATCCTAGTGTAATACAGCAGCATTTCAAAGTCTTGTTTAAGAGTTTGTTTAATGTAAAAGAGATTAAATTAACTCATGCTGAAAAGGTGATTAAATACACACTAATCTATCACTGAAAACTCAACAAGTAAGAACTTCAGTCTGTTACATTTCAATAGTGATTTTTTTGCAGTCACTGAAATACACTTGGATCACAAGTATGTATGGTAATCTGTGACCGTCACAGTTGTTAGGGTACTGCTGGATCCTGTTTAAAGCTTCCAAAAGAGTTTTTTTAATTTTTTTTTTTTTTCCAATAAGTGCTGCTTGGAACAAAATGACACTTATTCTTCAGAAATGTTAACATTTTGTTGTTGTTGTGACTTCTGTGAGTAATTCAGCTAAAGCTATAAAATGTTGGCAGTAAAGGGAAGCAGCATTTTCTGAAGATCTACAATGTCTAGAGTGCTTTGCCATGAAGAGTTTTAACGTTCACACCAGGTTTCAGCATGCGGGAGTGCATGCTAAGTTGCTCCGGTCATGTCTAACTCATAGGTAGGCAACCTGTGGCCTAGAGCCCACCAGGCTCCTCTCTCCATGGGGATTCTCCAGGAAAGAGTACTGGAGTCGGTTGCCATGCCCTCCTCCAGGGGCTCTTCCCAATCCAGGATCAAACCCATGTTTCTTGCATTGTCGGGAGGGTTCTTTACCACCGGAGCCACCTGGGAAGTCCTGACTTTCAACACACGCATTGTTATTTTGATTTTACAAATGTGAAATTAGGTAAAACGGTTTACCCACTTGTGCTTAGAGATGAGTGTGTTTGTATTCAAGCCTAGATCTCACGTGAAAATTCTTTCCCAAATCAGAGCTTTTGCTTCCGTGGTTTATCGGTCTGAAATACTCCTCTTCCGGGTCTGGGCTCTCCCCCTGACCACAGCCAGTGTTACCTAATTGGTGCCCTCTCCAATGGGAAGTCAGTCCCCCTGCATCCCATACTCCAATGCCTAGTTCTACATTAGCACCTTGTTTCTTTCCTAAAAAGCATACTTGTTTACTCGGTTGTTTGTTTAGCTGGTTAGTTTTCTGCCTAACACTTTCTCAAAATGTCAACTCAATGAGAACAGGGAACCATATCTGTCTAACTCATTTGAGACAGTAAAAGTTTAGCAAAGATTTGACACATAATAGACAATCCAGTAAATATCAGTTGATTAGATGACTCCCAACTTTTTTCACTCTCTACATTGCCTTTCATGGACCATTAATTGCGCTGAAAAAAATTGTTCTCATTAATTCTCAAAATACTGTTAAAGATAAAATAATAAGAACAAAATGTCCTGACTCGATATTTTATGGTCCCATGTCACGGTTTCCATACAAACCTTTCTGGTTTCTTATGCCACTTGAAAATCAAGACGTTTCCGCACCCCAGCGATAAAGTGAAAAAGATAAACCCAAATAATCAAGACCATCTTGGCAGAGCTATATGTTTTATGAAGGGTTCAGAGTTCTGTATTCATGGCACTATTTTTATCTTTTCCATGACAGAAGCTGGCAGAACTGCCTTTGTGTGTGCCATAAACATATGTGAAGTGACATTATGTTGTTCTTGGGCAACAGACATAAGCTAGGCATTGTTCTCTATCTGTGCATTCAAAGTACCATTAGGATACAATTTCTGTCCTTAAAGAACTCACAATTAAGTAAATTAGTTTATGTTGATGTTAGTTTTCATGTTTCTACCTACAAAATAAGGTTGACACTGACAGTCACCTACACGCCAGAGATTAGGTTTGGGGTGTGGAAAGGAGAGTAAGGAGAAAATAGCAATAAGGTTACAAGTCTTTGTTTCTTTCTTCTGTATTATTATTAGCTGCAGTGCAACACATGTGCATAGCTGACCTTAAGAAAGGATTTGATTTGTGAGAATTTGTCATTTATTTCTCATTGTTTCCCATTGCTGGTTGCCTAGTCATGGTCTAACTTTGCTTAAAGCCCGAGGGAAGTTAAGAAAGCATATTTCATTTCTCACTCCATTAACAAGAAGGGAAAGCTATGGGAAAGTAGATATAACATTTGTTGCTAAAAGTACAAATGATCATAAAACATGATCATACTCAGGTGGGAGCTCCACAAACATGCATGATCAAGTGTCATTTTTAATTGCAGATGTAATTTACTTAGGTCTGCCCAACTTATGACAAATTTTACTGAAGCAGCTTATCCAGTTTTACAGCATTCAAGTCCAGAAGAAGTGGTTTTTGTGTAATACTGTCTCGTGTTATTTCGTACAGTTCTTAAGAAAAAGAAGCAGATACTCATAGAAGCAAGCATAGATAGGGGTTTCAGTTGTTTACTGAATTTTGCAGTAATATCGGCATACTATTATAATTATAACCCCAAGAATGTTGTCTCCAAATTTGAATATCATGAAGAAAAATTGGAATTCACTATCTACAGAGATGTATAGATTTGAACCAAAGCCTTAAAGAGATATTGCCCAAAACTTCCTTTCCTCTCTTCACTTCCTCTTCTTTCATTCCTATCTTTCTTCTATACATTAAAATATAATATAGTAAAAATTTTAATTTTTTTACTTTTTAATTTTTTTAACATATAGAAAAAGTGATAACCATTTTTCAAGTAAGAAATCCAAATCAGATTGCCCTAGTGTTCACTTTAGAGACAACTCTAATTAATACACTGTTACACTCACTGGTGAATTGAAATCCTCTGTCCTGAATTACAAAGTTCTAAGGATACTTGTGACTTTCTTTAACTTCCTATAATACGCTGATACTCAAGTTGTGTGGAAGTGTTAGAGGTGATGTTAACAGCTGCATAGGTCATGCAAGACACCACAACTCACTAGCACCTGTCTGAAATTGAAAAAAACAAAAAACACTACCACTGAGATTATGAATAAAGACATGTTTCCTGCAGGTTTAAAGTAAAGGGCTACAGTATAAGGCCATCATGCAAGAGTCGGCAGTCCTGGCTCCTTCCACAGGAGAGCTAACAGGAGAGCCACCTCAAAATTTTGTTAAGACATGAATTCCCTACATATAATCATCTGTCTGTCTGTCTGTCCTCTCCTTCGCTCTTTCCCTTTTCTTTCCTGAATGAAGATATTTTCCATCCAATAAAAAAATTCAGCTTTGTTTCTGTTTTGCTTTCCATAACTCAAGATTGTTTAGCTAAAAAGTTATTAGTTTACCTATTTAATCTTTATTTTCTTGTTGCTGCTGCTAAGTCGCTTCAGTCGTGTATGACTCTGTGCGACCCCACAGACAGCAGCCCACCAGGCTCCCTGTCCCTGGGATTCTCCAGGCAAGAGTACTGGAGTGGGGTGCCATTGCCTTCTCCAATTTTCTTGCTAGTTTACTTTGAAAACATTTCATACTTACAATTTGGTATCTATTTATTTTTACCCCCCAACTTTTTTTTCCAGTCTCCATTCTTCATCTCTGATTTTATCAACCTTTTAACAGCCTTATGTGGCTAGTAAGAAGGTTCGTATCAATCAGACCCTCATTTCCTTGTAAATCGTCTGTTTTCCTTACAGAAAGTTTTAGGGTTTTTCATTCCTCATGTACTAAACCCTCTCTACCATGTAGCCGTGTGTGTGTGAGAGTGTGTGTGTGTTTTGAATACATCCTGCTTAGGATTTGGGTTTTTTCTTTTTCTTAACACGTGTACAGCTAACATTTATTGAGAGCTTACTGTGTGCTCAGCACTGTGCAGAATGCATCCCATGTATTATTTCAATTATTCCTCACAATAATTTTTTTTTTTCAATCTCAAGGATCACTGTGATTTTATTCTTTGTTTCAGAGGTCAACATAATAAGTCATTTTAACAATGAGCCCCCATGTAGGCCCTGTCAGTATATATATTTTTTAATTTAATTTTTAAAAATTATTTATTTATTTTACTTTACAACATTGTATTGGTTGGGGTTTTTCTTTATTTCAGTAACCATATCTTTCTGTCTGGAAATTCTCTTTCCCTTCCCCTAAATATCATGTCTATTTTATTTTCTCCATCTGGCACTCATTTTGATAGATCCTGGAATATTTAATATCATCCATATCTCAACTTTTCTCTTACATTTTTGCTTCTTTAACCCTTTTAGCTGTGTGCCATTTTATGTCATTTCTCACATTTCCAGCTCATTAATTTCTTCTTCGCTTGATTTTGTACTCTTCCGGAAGTAAAGAGATTTTAATGTTAATAATTATACCATACTCCTTAAGTCATATTTTCTGATTTTGCCATTACTATTTATTCTTTTTTATTGATATGTAATTGACATATAACATAATTGTTACCATCTACTCTTGTCTCAGTAAATCCCTAATCATATTCTTCGGCTGTGATAGCTTTGTTTATCACTCTTAGGACATATGTGATATTATTTTAGTTCCCTGAACTAGTATTTCTATTAAATCTCTTTCCCTTTGAGTTTGCAACCTCCCTTTCATGTAACCAGTGGTCTTTGGGACCTGACTGGCTCTTTGTCACTAGAACATCTGCAGGAACTGAGCATAAGAGCTTTTCTTTTCTACTTGAGTTTTCACTTACACTTCTCTGACCTGGAAGAAGATAGGTGATGTTCACTGCCTGGCTAGAGGGAATGGGTGGTGGGAGGCAGAGACGCAAAGCTTGCCTGCATGGCCACTCCACAGCACATCCCTGGGTAACTGGCCTGGCAGATATCCTTCAGAACACATCTGCTCCTGGCTTCTGTTCCTGGCACCATAAAGAGCACTCCTCCCAAATGAAATTATTCCATTAGTCCACATGGACCATCAGCTGGACCCTACACCAAAGCATATGACTTAAAAGTAACAAACCTGGATTTATGAGTGGTGGATATCAGGATGTAACTCTGTTCATGTGTCTGTAAGTGTGTGTATGAACATACTACAAGTACATTGATACATTTGACTCTATATTTTAAAAATCCAAATTTTTAACAATGAATCCTCCTGGAAAGAGGAAGTGGGCGTTGTTTTAATTTACTGCTTGAATTTTTTATATACATATATCATATAAATTTAAAACAATTATTAAAATGGAAAGAAATATATTTTGCAACAAATACTATTTATCTGAATACTCAAATTTTACAAAACAGTAAGAGCCTGCACCTGAACTGCTTCATTCTAGCCCCTGCTGGAATAAATTTTATATGATTACTTTTTGGTGTTATGCCACAGAATTTTATTAAAAGAAGCTACACAAAATGTTCTCTGTGAAAATTATTTTACTTACATTACAAATGCTGTTAGGAAAACAAGTCATTACATTTTAACCAGGTTTTTCTAGTACCAGGAATATTATACAGGTCTCCTGAGCAGTGGCTTTGTTTATATCTTAATAAGTTTGTGAATCTTGCAACTAATTACATTTGCTTCTTTCCACTGGCTACTAGAAAATCTCTGAGCCAAATAGCTAGCCCTCTTTAAGCAAGTAGACAGAATTCTGCAGCAAGCATTTGTTAAATTCTTTCCCCCTGTGCTTCATCTTGTTTTTCCAAAATATTTTCCCTTTATCTCAATTTCCCCACTTACTTGTTTTTATTTTGTGTGTTTTTGTAAGTTGCCTGAAATCCTTTTCAAAACAAAGCAGGGTATAAATAACTAAAATCATAAATATGCAAAGCAAACCATGCCAGAACACTGTGACATTTCCATTTATGACCTAAATATTACTAGTTTTACTCTGGCTTAATACCCATAATACTTTTGTTTCCCTTCCACAGCCCGGGGGGAACCCAATTATTCTTAATATACTGTTGAGTCTCTAAGTATCCAAAGGTGTTTTGAAGGGAAGATTGGTCAACAAAGAAGCAAAATTTCACCTTTTTCAATGGATCCCCAGATAAGAAGTTTCTTCAGGAGAATTATACAAAGTGGTTTAAGTTGTTAGTTGCAACTTAATGCCATTTTCCATTAATTAGATCCCAAACTAGATCATCATCCATTTAGTTACCAAATTTATTCTCTTTATGTTGTTGTTATCAGGCAAATGTTATTTGCACTAATGTGCAAAACGAGTTAAAAGCACATTAGGAAAAAGGAACCTGAGGGGAGTTCCCTAGGCCTCATGGTTGGGACCAGCCCTTTCACTGCTGGCCTGGGCTCAGCTCCTGCTCCGGGCACTGGGAGCCTGCAGGCTGCACAGCACAGTCAGTCCAATTTAAAAAAGGAACTTGACTTTTATTATCACTACTCTAAAAGAGAGAAAAATGTAAAATATTCCTTCCATTCTCTTTCCTATTTCCAAACTTCTGCCAAGACATGTCATGATAAAGCTGTTTTTATTACATTATGCTAGCTAAGCCTACAAAACAACAAAGAACAAAACGCAGAATAGAAAAATCTGATAAAACTAGGAATGGTCATAATCCCAAGCCATCAATTGTGAAGGCTATTTGCCAAATCCAGAGAGGATGTACAGCTAACTTACACCTCTCCAGAGTTCCTGCAGGAAAAGGAGTTCTTGAAATGTAAGTGACAGAGCCCAGGAAGCCTCATCAACAATTGTTTACTTGCTTTAAAAAGTTCTACAGGCACCCAGTTCTACACATATGGAACCATAGAATTGAAGGGACCAAAGGAGAAACCATTAATACTTGCCACATGTATTTCCTGAGATATAGCCTCCTAACTCAGAAGTTAGAGTAGGGATGAAGCAAAAAGTATAATCATATTTACAGCAGATAACAGAGTCAGCTAATAAGAGAACTAAAGACAAATTCACAATTTGGAAAGCCACTGAGATATATATAGATATAGATATAGATAGATGTAGCATTTCTCTGTCTCGTTTGTCCAAGTGAAGGAGAGCGTGCCCCAGGAGCAGGCAGGGACTGTGTGAGAAATGTCTCGGGATGATGCTCACAGACTGACCCTGGCAGCTGCCCTAGCTCATGCTACCCGCGTGTCTCCACAGATTTTCTTAGTAAACAGCTTATACATTCAAAACAGAGTAACAGCCAAATAGAAACCATAACAATATCTAATTACAGATACAAACAACAACAAAAAAGAGAAAAAGTAGGAGAAAGAAAAGTGTGTGGCAATTAAAACTCCATTGAAAAATATACTAACAGTAGATTGATCCACTCAGCCTCTATTTGGATCTTTCTCTAGTGTACAACAGAGTCTGGAAAAATAAGAGCTATACTTCCCAGGTGAACTTACAGAGGAAGCTCCAGTATGATTTAGGTTCCACCAGCTGAGGCATTGGTGTGCGTGTGAGTGTGTGTGTGTGTGTGAAATGAATTCAGAACTGAGGAAGTGAGAAGAGAATCACAGAATGAAGCACATCTTCTCTGGTGTGAGTCATACCAGCTGCAGCATGGCTCTGGAGTGAGCAACCATAGCAACAGTTTCCCAGCATCCATTTCAACAGGAATATGCCAACACAGGAGACATGGCTTCAATCCCTGGATCAGGAAGATCTTCTGGAGAAGGAAATGACAACCCACTCCAGTATTCTTGCCTGAGAACTCACACGGACTGAGGAGCCAAGCAGGCTAAGTCCACAGAGTCACAAAAGAGTTCAACACAACTTACTGACTAAACAACAGCCAACTATACTGGCAACCATTTGCATTCTGTGGCTTTGGGAATTGTTTCTGGAAGTTCATCCTGAAACTTGCTTCTTCAACCCCTCCAATATTTCTGTAACCCACGTATGTGTGTGCATGCTAAGTCACTTGAGTCCTGTCGTATATACATACGTTATATATACATCTCTTTATTAATCAGGCTACATTCTGCCCTCTACAACTATGTATCGCCACAACAGAGTATCAAAGAAACGAAAATCCAGGGCTATCTGATCTAAATAGATCTCAACAGAGAAAATATCCTACAAGAACTAAATGGTGGAATCTAGGGAAATCTGGCTTCCCTTGTGGCTCAGCTGGTAAAGAATCCACCCACAATGCGGGAGACCTAGGTTCAACCCCTGGGTTGGGAAGATCCCCTAGAGAAGGGAACAGCTACCCACTCCAGTATTCTGGCCTGGAGAATTCCATGGACTGTATAGTCCATGGGGTCACAAAGAGTTAGACATGACTGGGCAACTTTCATAGGAAAATCCATGATATGCAGAGGTAAAATAGTTACTTAGATTATCACCTGTGATCATTCAGAATGAGGCACATTTTGGAGTCAATGCTTGGACAAACCAAACAAGCAAGCAAGCAAAGTCGCTCAGTCGTGTCCGATTCTTTGCGACCCCATGGGCTGTGGCCTACCAGGCTCCTCCGTCCATGGGACTTTCCAGGCAAGAATACTGGAGTGGGTTGCCATTTCCTTCTCCAGGGGATCTTCCCAACCCAGGGATCGAACCCAGGTCTTCCGCATTGCAGGCAGACGCTTTACCCTCTGAGCCACCAGGAATGCCCCAAGTGGCTGCTATAATAAAATATTATGGCAAAAATTACAAATGTGAAGTTAATGGGGACCATCAATAATGCCTTCTAACTACATTGCTGAGGCTAATAAAAAAGAAAATAACCAGTGTAGGATTTTAAGTTCCCAGTTCAAGTTATGGTGAATATACGTCAAATTTTAACCTCATTGTGTGTTCCTGGAAAATTCAGGACATTGTCTGGGACAGAGTGGTAGCTTGGTAATTCGAGTGGAGACACTTGGACAGACTCAGATAA
This sequence comes from Muntiacus reevesi, assembly GCF_963930625.1. Classification (NCBI taxonomy): domain Eukaryota; kingdom Metazoa; phylum Chordata; class Mammalia; order Artiodactyla; family Cervidae; genus Muntiacus; species Muntiacus reevesi. Next base: position 6,147,006 of record NC_089264.1, read on the forward strand.
CTCTGCATATGCCAGATCCCTAACTCCTGGGGAGCTACCCTGGTCAGCGGAAGCAGTTCCTTCTTCCCTGTCTGGTGAGTAGAGAGCTGCCAGACCTACAATCCTCTATGGCTTCATCTGAGCAGAAAACCTTTCAAAAGAATGACAAATTTCCTCGTGTTCCACTCCTTGCATCTTTCATCGCCTCAAGATTGTTAGCTAGAATTAAATTCAAACACGTCATGGTGAGGATGGTACAAAATCTAATTCAGAAAGTGAACACGCTACACACCAAAATAATTAAAATATGCTGTTATTAATTCTACACTGTGGTTAACCTGGGGAAATAGATTCTGTAAGTGTTAGACCATGGAGAGAGGAACAAAATTATAGACCAGGATGAATTTATAGATAAGGTCCACTTTCATTAAATGAACTTGGTGTGCAAAAAATATCCTTGAGACACTGTTCAGCAAGAAATCCAAAGATTAAGAAGACAGAAATGTTGGAAGAGATAGACTAATTAAGTACAATCAACTCCTAACTAAATCCCCTGAGATGGCTCAGAGTATAAAGCCCATACCAAACTATTGAGAAATATACTGCTTTAGACAATATTCAGTCAAGACTGAAGCACCATCTTCCCTAAAAACGTCTGTAGTTCTGTAGTAGTTGTCCTTCTAGATAAAAAGATGCTGCTATTTAGTCTTTCTGATTTCAATGAGCTGATAAAGCATGTCACTTAACCAGGAAAAGCAAAATGGGCAAGATGACATGATGGACAGCAGAGCCAGGGTGATTATCAAAATGGTTTGACCTCCAAGGACCTTTGGTATAGGTTAATCAGTGAAGAACTGAGATAAATGGCTAGTTTTAGTAAAGTTCTGCTTGATTTATGTGACATTAATACAAAACCGACATCTGGCAAAGACAGACCTGATTTGAGTCAACATAAAAGACTTAAGGTCTTTCATCCAATTTTAGGCCTGAGTCAGCAGACATAACCACAGCCCCTGAATGAAGGTGAGACCAGGTATATTTCAGGAGGGATCCTGGAATAATGGGGCTTCCCTGGTGGCTCAGAGGTAAAGCCTCTGCCTGCAATGCGGGAGACCTGGGTTTGATCCCTAGGTCAGGAAGATCCCCTGGAGAAGGAAATGGCAACCCACTCCAGTACTCTTGCCTGGAAAATTCCATGGGCTATAATCCATGGAGCCGCAAAGAGTCGGACATGACTGAGTGACTTCACTTTCACTTTCCTGGAATAATTCCACAAGTATAAATGTTCTTAGAAGATTCCTAGAAGCCTACTCCCAAGGGAATAGGACCATTTGTTAGGATGTGATGGTTAATTTTACATCTAAAGATGACTGGGCTAAGGAATCCCCAGATAGCTGATAAAATATTATTTTTCCAGGTGTTTCTGTTAGGATATTTGCAGAAGAGTTAAGCATTTGAATCATACAGACTGAATAAAAAAGATCTGCCCTAACCAATGAGGGCTGGCATCATCCAGTCTGTTGAAAGACCAAACAGAAACAAAAAAGTCAAGAGAGGGTTAATTCTCTTTCTTCTTGAGCTGTGACATCTATCTTCTCCTGCCCTTGGACACTGGAGTTCTTGTTTCTCAGGCTTTCAGACTCCAGGACTGAATGCCAGTGTATTATTGGTTCTCAAGCCGTTAGTCAGGATCTCTGGACACAGAGATATACTACTGACTTCCCTGGTGCTCCCGCTTGCAGATGGCAGACTGTGGCATATCTCAGGCCCATAATCATGTGAGCCAATTTCCATAATAAATCTCATTGTATATACCTATTTCTGTACCTCCTATTGGTTCTGTTTCTTTTGCAGTTGCTGTCATTGTTCAGTCACTTAGTCATGTCCGACTCTTTGTGACCCCATGGACTACAGCATGCCAGGCTCCCCTGTTCTTCACCATCTTCCAGAGTTTTCTCGAATTCATGTCCATTGAGTCGGTGATGCTATCTAACCATCTTATCCTCTGCCACCATCTTCTCTTTTTGCTTCAATCTTTCCCAGCATCACTACGAACAAAGCTAGTGGAGGTGATGGAATTCCAATTGAGCTATTTCAAATCCTAAAAGATGATGCTGTGAAAGTGCTGCACTCAATATGCCAGCACATTTGGAAAACTCAGCAGTGGCCACAGGACTGGAAAAGGTCAGTTTTCATTTCAATCCCAAAGAAAGGTAAAGTCAAAGAATGTTCAACCTACTGCAAAATTACACTCATGTCACATTTGAGCAAAAGAATGCTCAAATTTCTCCAAGCCAGGCTTCAACAGTACGTGAACCGTGAACTTCCAGAGGTTCAAGCTGGATTTAGAAATGACAGAGGAACCAGAGATCAAATTGTCAACATCTGCTGGATCATCAAAAAAGCAAGAGAGTTCCAGAAAAACATATATTTCTGCTTTATTGACTATGCCAAAGCCTTTGACTGTGTGGGTCACAACAGACTGTTGTTTTAGAACATTCTGAAAGAGATGGAAATGCCAAACCACCTGACCTGCCTCCTGAGAAATCTGCATGCAGATCAAGAAGCAACAGTTAGAACTGTACATGGAATGACAGACTGGTTCCAAATCAGGAAAGGAGTACATCAAGGTTGTATACTGTCACCCTGCTTATTTAACTGATATGCAGAGTATATAATGAGAAATGCCAGGCTAGATGAAGCACAAGCTGGAATCAAGATTGTCTGGAGAGAGAAATATCAATAACCTCAGATATGCAGATGACACCACCCTTATGGCAGAAAGTGAAGAAGAACTAAAGAGCCTCTTGATGAAAGTGAAAGTAGAGAGTGAAAAAGTTGGATTAAAACTCAACATTTAGAAAACTAAGAGCATGGCATCCGGTCCCATCACTTCATGGCAAATAGATGGGGAAACAATGGAAACAGTGACAGATTTTATTTTGGGGGGGCTCCAAAATCATTGCTGATGGTGACAGCAGCCATGAGATTAAAAGAAACTTGTTCCTTGGAAAGAAGAAAGCTTGGAAGAAAAGCTTTGACCAACCTAGACAGCATATTAAAAAATAGACACTACTTTGCCAACGATGGTCCATCTAATCAAAGTTACGATTTTTCCAGTGGTCATGTATGGATGTGAGAGTTGGACTATAAAGAAAGTTGAGTGCCAAAGAATTGATGCTTTTGAACTGTGGTGTTGGAGAAGACTCTTGAGAGTCCCTTGGACTGCAATGAGATCCAACCAGTCCATCCTAAAGGAAATCAGTCCTCAATATTATTTGGAAGGACTGATGTTGAAGTTGAAACTCCAATACTTTGGCCACTTGGTCTTTTCATTTGAAAAGACCCTGATTCTGGGAAAGATTGAAGGCGGGAGGAGAAGAGGATGACAGAGGATGAGATGGTTGGATGGCATCACCAATGGGATGGACATGAGTTTGAGTAAGCTCCAAGAGTTGGTGATGGACAGGGAAGCCTGGCATGTTGCAGTCATGGGGTCGCAAAGAGTCAGACATGACTGAGGGACTGAACTGAACTGAACTTCCCAGCATCTTTTCAAATGAGTCAGCTCTCTGCATAAGGTGGTCAAAGTATTGGAGCTTCAGCTTCATCATCATGGATATTCAGGATGGATTTCCTTTGTTTCTCTGGAGAACCCTAACACACAGGGTTACAATGTGCTAAGAAAGAAGCTACACATACCTACCAGTAACATCTCGATAGTGCCTCTGAGATGACATAACCCCCCACGGATCCAGGATGCCACGATTTTCTAGGAGTTAGAAAGGATTTACTTAGGGGATGATTTATAACTGGACCTTTGGCTCAACTCCATCTCAGCATAGGCCTAGTACATCTGAGAACATGCCCGTGGTCATTTCCTCAGTTGTGAATGCTCAGTTGGAACAGGCATACTCAGCAACTGACAGGGTGATAACACTGGAATCCTGAACTATGAAGTAAAGGATATAATGACAGAAACAGCAAAGTGTAAGTCTCAGAGACAAAGCCTTTCTCCCAAAGTAGTAAGTTAGTATCAGTTCTGTACTCCTGAGGAAATTTCACGGTACTACCTCCATTGAATACTTGAAAAATACTGAGATTGTATATCTTCCATTCCTATTTAACTGGCCCATTTGTCCCATGTATATAACAGACTGACTGACTCCTTAGAAAAAACCAAAGAAGACTGTTGTTAATTTAACCATGGTTGCTGATCTTCATGAAGATTCTTCACTAGAACAAAGCAATACGACCCCTGGTACCTTGTATACTCCAAGTCTCTCTCTCTTTCTCTTTTACACACACACAGAGGTACACAACTATTCTCCTTCAGCCAGCAAAGGCAGGAGGTTAGGGTCATAGTTGTTTCTCCTCAGCGTTTGGCTCTGTGCCACAGGTTAGTCTGTAAACACTCATATCTTCACACCATTCCAAAGGCCATCTTGCTGATCCCACATATTGATGACATAATTCTGACAGAATCTGGTTAGCAGGAGTGTAAACAGGGACTTTAGACATATAGAGAGATGATTCCTAGGAAAGTCAGCATCCTTCCAACTCTTTGAAGTTTTAGGGAGTCCAGAGTCCAAGACATATCAGTATATGACTCTCTCCTCCAAATGAAAGCCAAGGTGCTGGATTTTGCTTGCTTATCACTAAGGCAGAGATGTAACATTTTAGGGAGATTTTCTATATGCTTCCTCCACCAACTTACTAAATAAATAATTTGCCAGGTTGACAATCTTAAGTAGATGCCAGAATACAGTAAGATATTGCAGCTAACCCACTCTGCAGCATGAGCAATTTCATAACCTACCAATTGAAGTGGGAATCTGGAAGAAGGACTATTGATCAAAACATCTGTAGCAAACAAACTGTTGCAAGGACTCAACAGCAAGCCCTGATTGAAGATTTACAGACAAACCTCTAGAATTTGGTAGACATGCCAGCACACTTTAAGAGGATAAACACTCTCCTTTTACAAAACAGATGTTCTCTTGCTACTTGGCTCCTTGGTGGAGGCTGAGACTTAACTCTGGGATACCAAGTAACAGGAGATGTGACTGTTCATCAAGAACTGGGTGTTACCTAATCCAGGAAGCCATAAAGCTGGCATGCGAAAATGACATGTACAGATTGGACTGGCAGAAACTAAAGGCACCAAGTAAGTGACTTCACTTTCACTTTTCACTTTCATGCACTGGAGAAGGAAATGGCAACCCACTCCAGTGTTCTAGCCCGGAGAATCCCAGGGACAGAGGAGCCTGGTGGGCTGCCGTCTATGGGGTCGCACAGAGTCGGACACGACTGACGCGACTTAGCAGCAGCAGCAGCAGCAGCAGACTGTAGGAACATGTGGACCCTGCCTGTTCCTGCTGGACTGTTACTTCTTCTCTCAGTGATACCACTTACAGACTCCTAGGGATTTCTCCAGGGCCAGCTGACTCAGGAAGGAAAAAACTGAGTCTGGTCTATAGGAGGTTCTGCATGATACACTACACTAACCGGAGTGACCTCCTGAAGCATTAAATATTTTATGCTCACACTCAAAACACTGAATATCATTGAAGACAAAAAAAAACCCAAAAGAATAGAAAAACTGGGACATACTTCTGCTCTCTGAGAATATGTACTCTGCACAGAGTCCTATGCATTAAAATAATAATTACTGAAACTGGGAAGCCAAAAATGTAAACCAAAAATGTAATTGCTGTAAGTTTTAGGAACGTTTACTTCTTTTTGGCTGTGCTGGGTCTTTGCTGATGCGCAGGCTTTTCTCCAGTTGTGGGGGGCCAGGGCTGCTCTTTGTTGCAGGGGCTTCTCTTGTTTCACAGCATGGGGTCTAGGGCGCACAGGCTTCATTGCAGCCTCAGCTCCAGAGCACAGACTCAGTCAGTAACTGTGGCACACACGCGCTTTGTTGCTCTGAGGTATGTGGGATCTTCCCAGATATCAGGGATCAAACTCATGTCTCCTGCATTGGCAGGCAGATTCTTTACCAATGAGCCACCAAGGAAGCTCCTATATTTTTTTAAAGGATAGCAAAAAAAAAATGCTTTAAAGCTTTTGTCATGATAAGAAGTGTAAAATTATCAATATGTTGCTAAATCTTTGCAATCCACATGGCACCCTGGTTCAGAAGCTTTGGCCTACAAGACGCGCTGAGAGGGACTTAGTTGCAATGGGAGCCTATCAAGGCCATAGAATCACAGCGACATGAGGTACTTGGGAATGTGAGGTACTGCAGAAGGTGAAAGGGAGACACGGCTCTGAAAAATCAGCAAACTATCTGAAAATTTGTATATACAAAAAAATCAACTCCCAACTCTACTCCTCCTCCCCTTGTAGATACATAAATACAAGAGTTATATTTCTGTTTCCATGCAAAGAATTAGAGGGTTCCTCTCAAAGAACTGATCCTAAGCAAATACCTCCACATAATGACAGAGTAGGGTTGTAAAAAAAAATACACTAAAAATACATTTATTGTGTTAAAAAAATTAAATTCAACCCAGTAAATTTGAAGATCTAAATGGCTTTATTCAACAATTCATGGATCAAGCAGCATCGCACCTAGCAACTAGAAGGACACTCCAAGGGGTTGTACAAAATCTAAAGTTTTTATAGGAAGAAGGGTAGCTACTAGGAGCTACTAGGGAAATAAAAGGAAGAGTTATTTTTAGGCCAGGACATATTATTAGGGGGAAAGAACCAGCAGGGTTTTATCATGCAGATGGCCTCTTCTTCCTCTGAGATGGAAAAGCACCCATGTGACAGATCATCACATTTAGTGTTGACCAGAAAATTCCAAACTGGTTAAGGTTACAATTCTAGAGATTTCCCTGGTGGTCCACTGACTAAGACTCCATGCTCCCAATGCAGTAGCCCCAGATTCAACCCCTGATCAGGGAACTAGATCCTACATGACAGAACTGAGAGTCTGCATGATGCAGCTAAGGATCACACATACCACAACTAAAGACCCTGAGTGCTAAAATGAAGGCTCAGCACAGCCAAATAAATGAATAATTAAAAAAAAAAAAAAATGATTACACTTATGGTGAAGGTAGAACAAGTGATACTGTATTAGGCCTGTGGTTTTTTCTTTTATTGGCTATATAAACTAAAATTCAAACAACTGCATGTCCCATATTTTTATTTGCTAAATCTGTCAATTGTGATTTAGAGGTTTCATTTAATACCAGCCTTCCTGCCTGACCATCTACACCCTAAGCCAAGCCCATGCTGTGGACAAATTTCTTACAAAATGAACAGAAGTCCCATCAGCACATTTTATTGCTTAATTATAATAAATTAGTAGATAACCAGGGATCCCCAGATGTCAGAGGTAAGCCTCAGGATCAAAGTAAGAGTCCCAGATTAAAAAAAATAGATTGGAACTTCCCCGGTGGCCCAGTGGTTAAGAATCATCACTTTCACTGCAGGAGGGACAGGTTCATCCCTGGTTGGGGAAGTTCCACATGTCACTTGATGTGGCCAAAATAAATGAACAGAAAAACAGATGGCAGTTGCCAGAGACAGGGTTTGGGAGGGGGGCAAAACTGGGTGGAGGGAGTCAAAAGGCACAAATTCCAGTTGCAAAATAAATAAGTCATGGGGGTGCAATGCACAGCATTTGACTATAGTTAACAATATTGTATTCGTATTTGAAAGTTGCTAAGAGACTAGGCAATAAGGAGTTCAACTTCATATTTAAATTGAAGAAAGTAGGGAAAATCACTAGACCATCCAGGTATGACCTAAATAAAATCCCTTACGATTATACAGTGGAAGTGAAAATAGATTTAAGGGATTATATCTAATAGAACTGAATACCTGAAGAACTATGGACTGAGGTTTGGGACACTGTATAGCAGGCAGTGATTATGACTATACTCAAGAAAAGGAAATGCAGAAAGACAAAAGGTTGTCTGAGGAGGCCTTACAAATAGCTGATAAAAGAAGAGAAGTGAAAGGCAAAGGAGAAAAGGAAAGATATACCTAGCTGAATGCAGAGTTCCAAAGAATAGCAAGGAGAGATAAGAAATCCTTCCTCAGTGATCAATGCAAACAAATAGGAAACAATAGACTGGGAAAGAGTAGAAATCTCTTCAAGAAAATTAGAAGTACCAAGGGAACATTTCAGGCAAAGATGGGTTTGATAAAGGACAGAAATGGTATGGACCTAACAGAAGCAGAAGATATTAAGAAGAGGTGGCAAGAATACACAGAAGAACTATACAAAAAAGATCTTCATGACCCAGATAACCATGATGATGTGGTCACTCACCTAGAGCCAGAAATCCTGGAATGTGAAGTGAAGAGGGCCTTAAGAAGCATCACTACGCACAAAGCTGGTGGAGGTGATAGAATTCCAGTTGACTATTTCAAAACTTAAAAGATGATGCTGTGAAAGTGCTGCACTCAATATGCCAGAAAACTTGGAAAACTCAGCAGTGGCTACAAGACTGGAAAAGGTGAGTTTTCATTCCAATCCCAAAGAAAGACAATGTCAAAGAATGTTCAAACTACTGCAAAATTGCACTTATCTCACACGCGAGCAAAGGAGTAATCAAAATTCTCCAAGCCAGGCTTCAACAGTACGTGAACCGTGAACTTCCAGAGGTTCAAGCTGGATTTAGAAATGACAGGGAAACTAGAGATCAAATTGCCAACATCCTCTGGAGCATCAAAAAAGCAAGAGAGTTACAGAAAAACACCTACTTCTGCTTTATTGACTATGCCAAAGCCTTTGACTGTGTGGATCAAAACAAACTGTGGAACATTCTTCAAGAGATGGGAATTCCAGACCACTTGACTTGCCTCCTGAGAAATCTGAATGCTGGTCAAGAACCAACAGTTAGAACCAGACATGGAACAATAGACTGGTTCCAAATCAGGAAAGGAGTGCGTTAAGGTTGCATAGTGTCACCCTGCTTATTTAAATTATATGCAGAGTATATCATAAGAAATGCCAGGCTGGATGAAGCACAAGCTGGAACCAAGATTGCGGGGAGAAATACCAATAACTCAGATACGCAGATGATACCACCCTTATGGCAGAAAGTGAAGAACTAAATAGCCTCTGGATGAAAGTGAAAGAGGAGAGTGAAAAAGTTGGCTTAAAAGTCAACATTCAGGAAACAAAGATCATGGCATCCGGTCCCATCACTTCGTGGCAAACAGGTGGGGAAACAATGGAAACAGTGACAGAATTTATTTTCTTGGGGTCCAAAATCACTGCAGATGGTGACTGCAGCCATGAAATTAAAAGACACTTCCTCCTTGGGAGAAAAGCTATGACAAATCTAGATAGCATATTAAAAAGCAGAGACATTACTTTGCTGACAAAGGTCCAGGTAGTCAGATATGGTTTTTCCAGTAGTTGTGTATGGCTGTGAGAGTCGGACTATAAAGAAAGCTGAGCACAGAAGAAATGTTGCTGAACTGCTGTACTGGAGAAGACGCTTGAGAGTCCTTTGGAATGCAAGGAGATCCAACTAGTCCATCCTCAAGGAAATCAGTCCTGAACATTCATTGGAAGGACTGATGCTAAAACTGAAACTCCAATACTTTGGCCACCTGATGCGAAGAGCTGACTCATTTGAAAAGACCCTGATGCTGGGAAAGATTGAGGGCAGGAGGAGAAGGGGGTGACAGAGGATGAGATGGTTGGATGGCATCACCGACTCAATGGACATGAGTTTGAGTAAACTCAGGGGTTGGTAATGGACAGGGAGGCCTCGTGTGCTGCAGTCCATAAGGTCACAAAGAGTCGGAAACAACTGAGCGACGAACTAAAATGAACTGGACTATACATAACAGTCCATGGAATTCTCCAGGCCGGAATACTGGAGAGGGTAGCTTTTCCCTTCTTCAGGGGATCTTCCCAAACTAGGGATCAAACCCAGGTCTCCTGTGTTGCAGGCCGATTCTTCACCAGCTGAGCCACAAGCCTAACCACTGCCCCTCTCCAAAACCTGTCAATGCACCAACAGGATTTCAGTACAATAAAATGGAATTACAACCGAGAGAGATGTAGGACACAGACTACATTTAAAAAGGAATTCTTGGGGAAATCCAAAGAGAACTAGGTGGGGGGTGAAGGACAAAGAAACTAAAGGAAACTGAAACCTCTGGCACTTAGAGCTAAGAAAAATTAAACACAGTCAGCACCTAGCCAGATTAATATAAAATCTAACACTAAATGCCTAATTACCCATTTAGATCCTAATACTTGCTAGACCATGTCCAGTTTTCAACAAAAAATTACAAGAAACGCTAAGGCAAGAGAAAACAGTCTGAAGAGACTCAGCAGGCATCAGAATAAGGATCAGCTATTTTGTAATTATTAGGCGGAGGATTTAAAGTAACTATGATTAATATGCTAAGGGCCCTAAAGGTGAAAGTAGACAACATGTAAGAATAGTTAATAAAAGCAGAGAGATAAGACCTCTAAGAAAATGCTGGAAACCAAAAACATTATAAAAGAAATAACATTCAAAAAACTAAGATCATGGCATCTGGTCCCATCGCTTCATGGCAAATAGATGGGGACACAATGGGAACAGTGACAGACTTCATTTTCTTGGGCTCCAAAATTACTGCAGATGGTGACTGCAGCCATGAAATTAAAAGACACTCGCTCCTTGGAAGAAAAGCTATGACAAACCTAGACAGCATATTAAACAGCAGAGACATTACTTTGCTGACAAAGGTCCGTCTAGTCAAAATTATGGTGTTTCCAGTAACCATGTACGGATGTGAGAGTTGGGCAATAGAGCAGGCTGAGTGCTGAAGAACTGATGCTTCTGAACTGTGGTGTTGGAGAAAACTCTTGAGAGTCCCTTGGACAACAAGGAGATCAAAACAGTCAATCCTAAAGGAAATCAACCCTGAATGTTTACTGGAAGTACTGATGTTGAAGCTAACACTCCAATATTTTGGCTGCCCGATATGAAGAGCCAAGTCATTGGAAAAGACCCTGATGCTGGGCAAGACTGAAAGCAGGAGAAGGGGACGACAGAGGATGAGATCGTTGGATGCCATCACTGACTCAATGCACGTGAGTTTAAGTAAACTCCGGGGGATGGTGAAAGACAGGGAAGCCTGCAGTGCTTCCTGGAGTGTGACAGTCCATGGGGTCACAGAGTTAGACACAACTGAGGGACTGAAGATGAACAACGACAAAAGAATGTCTTTGCTCATTAGTAGAATAGTGATAGAACCAGTTGCCTAAAAGACATGTCAACAGAAGCTTCCCAAACAGAAATACAAACATAAAAATTAATGGAAAAAGAAACAGAATAGTATATCCAGGAACTATGTGATAATTAACAAGAGATGTAAATTGTACATGATATGAAGGCCTGTACATGATATTTACATGAAAAGAAACAAGAAATATTTGAAGTAATAATGGCTGAGAATGTTCCCAAACTAATGGCATACACTAAAGAACACACACATGAAGCTCAGAGAACACCAAGCAGAATAAATACTAAAAAAAAAAATCTCCTCCCAGGCACAACATATTCAAAGTACAGAAAGCCAAAGACAAAAAAACAAAGAAAAAATCTTGAAAGAATCCAGAGAACAAATATATTTTCCCTACAGAAGCCAAAGTACTTGTTATTTTTATAAATTTCCTTTCTTCAATAAATTCTCTTGTGAATTTCTGCATTTTGCTTATGTGGACTGGATGCTGAGAGGGAGGTCCACAGACTAGTGGAATGTGCCATTACATCATGGTTTATTATCCTAATCTTTCTCAATATACTGAGAAGGCATCAGGAAAATTCCCACTGAATGGTCAGTGAACATATTTACACTTATTAGGTAATTTTTTTCTTATATTTGCTTTTACTCTCTGACATTTATCCCCTTTTAGGCAGCAGCTGGAGTGTTCTATGTCTCCAGAAGAGGATAATGCAGAAGAATCTACAGGAATTTAAAAAACGTCAATTTTTTGGCTTTTTGTACTCAATGCAAAAGCCCAAGTATAAGGCAAAAATTTTATGAGAATAAATGACCAGATACAGCCATGCTGATAACCAAAGAATGAAAAGGTAGGGACCAGTATAGAAAGATGACTGTGATCCAGATGAAATGCCCTTAACACTATTCAGCCTCCCAGAACTCAGGGATAAGCAGGACAATGGGAGCTCCACGAAATAATTAAACTGAGGTACGAAAGTTCAAGTGAGATATTTTCACAACCAGAGGTTTTTATTTAAAATTTGGATTCAGTATGTATTACTTGATTGATATAAGAAAGGTCTGGAAGAACACACAAGAAACAGTCAACAGAGTTTATCTTAGGGAGTTATAATAGGAAGTCAATAGGAGACATTAAGATTTTTTACTTATCTCTTAGAAACTTCTATAATGTTCATATTATTTTAAATTTATTTATTCAATAGAGTTGCATTACTTTTATGAAAGTATAATTAGCAATGAACAGAAAGAACAAAAAAGTACACGTGAAGAAAATTATTTAAGAGAAATTTTGCTTGGCTCTCTGAGAATGACTAAAAATAAATAAAAAGAAGATTCAGTAGGAAAAGAGAGCAATGGAGAAGGCAAAAAGAGATAAGGAGACAGAGAGTCAGCAAAAGCGAAAGAGAAACATCAGCTTCTTGTACAAATAATTCAAGGGCAAGGGCTTCAAAAATAAATGTGTCTCTAGCCATCGTATTACTAGAAACACATTGAAAAACCCTCCAAAAGGAAAGAAACAGGCTAGCTAAGGAACTGCTAGCCAGTTATTCCTTACTGGCTAAGGAAAAACAACAAGTTGATATTTATAAATGAGCTAAGAAGCCTTATGAAAGACTGTAGCCACCTCCTCCTGCAAATAAATGAACGTTCATCAATTGGCAGAGAGATTAAGCTTAAATTTTTGCCTCTGGAGTAACGAATTAAAACTAAAGTATCAACTAAAAGGAAGCAGCTTTATATTCTCTAGAGTTTCCTTAACATCAGATACATTAATCGGCTTCCCTAGTGGCTTAGACTGTACAAAATCTGCCTGCAATGCAGGAGACAGGTTCCATCCCTGAGTTGAGAAGATCCCCTGCAGGAGGAAATGGCAGCCCACTCCAGTATTCTTCCCTGAAGAATCCCATGGACAGAGAAGCCTGGCGGGCTACACAGTCCATGGGGTCACACAGAGTTGATCACGACTGAGCAACTCACACTTTCACACTTTCATCAATTGGCAGAAACATTAGGCTAAATTTTTGCCTCTAGTAAAGAATTAAAACAAAAGTATCAACTAAAAGGAAGCAGATTTATATTCTCTAGAGTTTCCATAACATTAGATACATTAATTAAAAAACAATCCTGAACATTCTGGGGAGTAAAGGACCAGAAGAGTTCTGAGTTGTTAATACTTCTGCTTTGCTTTGTACTTGATAGCAAAAGTAGCAGCACGTAAGCAGAAAGAACACTGTTACAATCAATACCTTGCCTGAAAAGTGAAGGTGACCCCAGCACAGAGGGGGAGCAGTCTTCCATTTGCCAGGCCAAAAAGAACCAGCTGCTTTTATTAAGAGCTGTAACAAGCTTTGCGTAACCAGGGCAGCGTGGCTACAGGAATCTAGGAGAAAAAATTCTTCAGAGAGGGTGTTCAAGGGATAGAAGGGTAAAGAGAGCTGAGAAACATGTGAAAATTAATCTGACCTGCTTTACAGCTTTGCCTCAGGTCAGACTCTCCACTCCATTTATGACTTCCTTTTTTCCTCCCCTTATTATCACATCTACCACGGAGCAAATATGAGCCTTAACTTGGAATGTCAGTCCTCAATATTTATGTATTAGCACAGCTCCCACACATTAGAGGTCTGATGGCTAAGCGGTGTTCAGAATAGCTTAGCATGATAATCAAATGTCAACATTATTTTAGTATGGCAAAGTAATAGTCCAAAAATAATCTATGTTCCAGTTACTTGTAAACAGTAAACACAAGAAAATGAGTATTTGTAATTATCCTTAATTTAGGAAGGAATTCATAAATGACAGCTTGTTATTTACAGGTCAGAATCGAGACAGCACATACTATTTAACAATGTGGAGGTCGGAAAATTAAACTGATGGGAAGGAGAGAGAGACTCGATACAAGTTAAACTAGTAGCTGTTTCCTTATTAGGTGTCTGTAAGGAGCACTTCTAACTTAACAGCAAAGGTCTTTATTAAAACAAGAAAGGCTCTTCACACATATTTATTGTGAAATAAACAGTAGTTCAAAGACTTGAAGTGTTTCCCTCAGAGTCAGAGGCAACATCAATGACTGTTAAAGAATCATAGGACTAAGTAGTCATGGCTATTACTATATAGTTCTACACAATTTTGGCAACACATTCTCATATGTTAACTCATATAATCCCCATAAGAAGTTTTCTGTCCTCACTCTCTTTCCTAAACACCCTCTTCAAATCAGAGGTGAAGAAACCAAGGTTTGCAAGTCAGTATCTTAGCCAATGCCAACAGTGCCAACAGTGCAAAGGAGCTAAAACAGAGTTCAACACAGGTGTGACCTCAAAGCCATAAGCATTCACCTTTGAACACTGCCCCCTTCTCTAAAATACTGGTTCTGCCATTAACAAGCTCTATGATGTCAGATAAATTGACTGATTTCTCTGGACCTTGGTCTCTTTCTATGTAAAATTCCTTTACTGAATTACATGAATTCCAAATCTTCTTTCTTATCTAACATTCATAATTCCTCTATTAAAAGCATATCATAAAGCTGGAAGTAAAGATGTGATTTGCACTGCTAAGTTGCTTAAATAAAGGGTGATTATTCCCCTTGGGAATGTAAATGCTACCTGAAGAACCAATAAGTAATTTTATTAAATCAACACTTATCAAGAGCTGACTCTGTACCAGAAGACCAGAATGATGCCTGTGATTGACATGGAGGATGCAATGATAAAAATAAAATGATAATAATAATCTCTGTGCTCACAAGTTCAGAGATAACTGGAGGAAGTTGCAAGTCAAGAAACAACTGCAGCACCATATGTTAGGGCATGAAACTAGGCATGATAAAACAGGCATATCGTAGAGACCAGAGAGTCAGGAAAAGCTCCTTGCAAACCAGCATGCTAAAATGCAGCCTGAAGGAATGAGAGATGATCTAGGCAAATAAACTAGAAAGAGAAAGATGTTTTATGTAGACAGCTGCTGCTGCTGCTAAGTCGCTTCAGTTGTGTCAGACTCTGTGCAACCCCATAGATGGCAGCCCACCAGGCTCCCCCGCCCCTGGGATTCTCCAGGCAAGAACACTGGAGTGGGCTGCCATTGTAGACAGAGCTACAGATAAAGAAATAGTAGTAAACTAATATCCTAAGAGCTAAATTGCCTACTGTAACTATTTAACTTCCAAAATGTATCCATAATTGCCATTTAAGCCACAGGGGCTAATGTAGAAGTCATCCTAAATATAAGTTTCTCCTGTTGTGCAAAGTGATCTTCATATCTATTAAGCAACATAATAAGGCAACTGTGTCTGATTCCAAAGTATGAAGCCTGTGTTCTTTACCTCTAACATTGCTACCTTCCTGTACATTTTTTTTTTTTTTTTTTTGAAGGTCAACTGAGCAGAAATGACTCTGGTGCATAAACACATTTTAGGACACCGGGCAACCAAAGCAATACTGGGTCATTCAAGAGAAGGTACAAAAAGATATAAACTCAGCTGAAGAACTAGATATGAACCTGCTCTAAATCCATTTGGAAAGGTCTCCCTAAATCTATACCTCAGCCATGTACCAAAGGCATCTCAAAGAACAAGACTTTCTGCAAAACTGTAGAGTGGAATTTTCTTCCCTCTAAGGTTTAAGAGAGCAAGTCATCAAGCCCACAAAACTCTAAAAGTACAATCCGATTCATTTTGTATAAGCAAGAGCATAATTTCACTTGTGGTTTGGCAGTAACTGGTAATTTATGGATTTATATATTTTAACAATCTATTAACATCCTATAATTTTTAAACCAAAGAGGTTAAAAAAAGTTTCAGTTGTCACTGCTCATTTTTACATCTCAAGGAAGGAAGATTAATGATTCACACAACATTCACTCCTTAATTGCATGTCTGGCATAGTGAAAGTAAATGCCTTCAGGTGTGTGGATACTATACTTAGCAGGTGTCTCCCCGAACTTGACTGGCTTTGAAAAAGCTACAGATCTGAGTCACACTCTCAATGATAACAAAAATTAAGAAACAATACTCCAGAGATTCAAGTCCCAAAAGAGAGCCCCCAGAATCACCTAGGAGCCTTCTTCCTCCAGGAATCCTGAGTAGGAGACTGGCTACAGGAGGCACCCAGCTCAGCTTCTCACGGCTTCACCTTCTCCTCCCACCCCGGCCGAAGCAAGTTTCTCTCACAGGATGCACAGAGTTCTGAGCCTTCCCCTGGGAAACTGACTATGGTAACTACAAACAGATAGCTGAAATAGAAAACACAAGATTTCCCACCATTAAAAACAGAAATCAGAAATACTCACACATTTGCTTTTTTTTAACATGTCACTAAAAATACCAAACACTTTATTTTTAACCAGTGATTATATTCTATGTATGCATTATGCTTCTGAAACTTTCTGCAGTATTCAATGCAAGATAGATAGATATTTCTGGAAGCCCCAAAGTAACCAATCAAGAATGTTTTCAAGATGTGAACTTAAGGTAAAACTTAAAGTGATAGGATGAGGCCACTGAGACTTCAGTTATACCCACCTGTCACTTCTGCAGCTGCTGCAGCTCCCAGTTCCACAGTAACCACATATGGATACAGGCCCCTTTCACTGGGCTTCCCAAACTTCTCCCCAAAATGTGTGGGTGCAGCTGACTTTTCCAAAGTTTGAAGCTATAAAAGTGATTTATGTCAGAACAAGTGTCTTAACACCAGATATTAGATAACTGTGTTCTCTAAAGACTTCAGCAGTCCTGCAACAATAAACTATTTACACCTCCTTAACTTGTTAAACACTTTTTTAAAGAGACCTGATTTGCACCATGTTGCATGACTCCCTTCTGCAACTTTAGATTACTATTAACATCTTACACAAAGTATTTTATCCAGCAATTTGTTTCACTTTACTAGTGTAAACCATGCCCTGATATTTCCGCCCCCCCCCCCCCACCATAGTGGACTACATAGCCATCTTTCTAGAGGAAAATTTTTCTTTCCTAAAGGAACTCTATGCTAGCTGTTTAAAAAAAAGAAGAAGAAGCTGAGAAAAGAATTTTTCCCACTAAAGTAACATAGTAATATTGTTAAATTTAATCAGTTTTGAGAAGTTATCACGAACAACGTTAATAAGGCAAATAGAGACCTAAGGGTCTTGTTAGTTCTAACCTCAGGGATGTTAGTTCTATAAAACCCTTACTTCTATTGAGTGCCTTCTGTTTTCAATATTCTATTGTGGAAGAACAGTGATGAGACAAATACGTAAACCCTGGAGATTATAGCCCAAAATGGGTGACAGATCTTTTTTTTTAGAACACCTAAACGAAACTTGTGGTAGATGATATGAAGAAAATGATTGAGTGTGACAGTATAGAGCAATTAGGGAGAGACTTCTCTCGTGGTCCAGTGGCTAAAATTCCATACTCCCAGTGCAGATGGCCCAGGTTCGATCCCTAGTCAGAGAACTATTGTAGATTCCATATGCTGCAAGTAAGAGTTCACTGGCCACAACTGAAAGATCCCGCACGTGACAGCAAACATCAAAGATCCCATGCGCTGCAACTAATACCCAGTGCAGCCAAATAAGCAAATATTTAAGGGAAAAAAACAAGAGCAGTTAGGGGAACTTGCTTGGAGAGGATGGTCAGGAAAACTGTCTCTAAGGAAGTGACATGGGGACCAAGCCTAATGAAATGGGAAGATGGTGGACCCCATCTAAAGACTCATTCTCCGAGTATCAATAGCAGGACAGGGCTCTGGGGAGGAGAAGGAGAAAAAGAAAGCAAACCAGTCTGGCTGCCCAGCAACACTCCTGAACATAAATGCACAGACCTTTTACTTCCTCTGCATCCACCCTTTACAACAACAACCGATCGATGACCTTGGCCCAGAGAAAAGTGTAACAGACCACCCAAAATCCTGCAACTCTGCGGACGGCCCACCTAGGAATAATTCACTTTTTGCCTATACTCTCTTAAGCAAGGGCTCTTTTAAGTAAATTTTAAATACTGCATGGTGGTGACACTGCAGGAAACATCCGCCAAGCCCTCGGGGTACACTGAGGAACTGTAAATAGCAGTCCATCTGCAATTCATTTGCTGCCCCTTCAAAGAGGAGACTAATGACAAACTTTTGACTGATGGCTAGTTTGTTGTTGTGTTTTGTTTTTAATTCTTGCTTATTGATAACACAGTAACCCAAAATGCTATACTTAGACAGGAGCCTGTGGCAGTTACTTGATAAAATAAAGCAACTGATTTTGCGATAACAACCAAAATCACCACACAAAAGTCTTTAGAAAAACACTTCTGGACATGATAGTTTCTGCAAGAAGCATTTTTATTCATGAGTTGGTGCAGTTCTGAATTGGATTTAAAGGAGTTCCCTTTAAATTGTATTTAAAGCTACTTCCCTTTCTATTCCAGCTGATGAGTGACTTCTATAATGAACATCACTGAGGCATCTGAACTCTATAAGCGACCTCTCTTGCACCAAAAATGAAGGTGTTATGTTGTTTCCGTCATGTCCGACTCTTTGAGACCCCATGGAGCCCACTAGGCTCCTCTGTTCAAGGGATTCTCCAGGCAATAATACTGGGGTGGGTTGCTATTTCTTTCTCCAGAGGATCTTCCGACCCAGGGATCAAACCCGTGTCTCTTAAGTCTCCTGCACTGGCAGGTAGGTTCTTTACCACCACCTGGAAAGCCCCCCAAGTGAAGGTAGATATGAATATACAGAACAATTCTCTTACAGGGCCAATTTAACTTTTTGTTTGTTTGTTTCAATTACAAACACTTGTCTCACCAAAATACCTTTATAAAAATGAGCAGGAGAAAGGAGATAAAACCATGATGACAGTTCATGTGAAACGCTGGGCTAGAAAAAGCACAAGCTGGAATCCAGATTGCCAGGAGAAATATCAATAACCTCAGATATGCAGATGACACCACCCTTATGGCAGAGAGTGAAGAGGAACTGAAAAGCCTCTTGATGAACATGAGAGAGGAGAGTGAAAAAGCTGGCTTAAAGCTTAACATTCAGAAAACTAAGATCATGGCATCTGGTCCCATCACTTCATTGGAAATAGGTGGGGAGACAGTGGAAACAGTGTCAGACTTTATTTTTTTGGGCTCCAAAATCACTGCAGATGGTGACTGCAGCCATGAAATTAAAAGACGCTTACTCCTTGGAAGGAAAGTTATAACCAACCTAGACAGCATATTAAAATCAGAGACATTACTTTGCCAACAAAGGTCCGTCTGGTCAAGGCTATGGTTTTTCCAGTGGTCATGTATGGATGTGAGAGTTGGACTGTGAAGAAAGCTGAGCGTCGAAGAACTGATGCTTTTGAACTGTGGTGTTGGAGAAGACTCTGGAAAGTCCCTTGGACTGCGAGGAGATCCAACCAGTCCATCGTAAAGGAGATCAGTCCTGGGTGTTCATTGGAAGGACTGATGCTGAAGCTGAAACTCCAATACTTTGGCCACCTGATGCTAAGAGTTGACTCATTGGAAAAGACCCTGATGCTGGGAGGGATTGGGGGCAGGAGGAGAAGGGGACGACAGAGGATGAGATGGCTGGATGGCATCACCGACTCGATGGGCATGAGTGTGAGTAAACCCTCTGTTGCCCCCTTATCCTGCTGCCTTCAATCTTTCCCAGCATCAGTCTTTTCAAATGACTTCATCAAGAGGCTCTTTAGTTCTTCACTTTCTGCCATAAGGGTGGTGTCATTTGCTATTCTGAGGTTATTGGTATTTCTCCCGGCAATCTTGATTTCAGCTAGTGCTTCATCCAGTTCAGCATTTCTCATGATGTACTATGCGTATAAGTTAAGTAAACATATAAGTTAAAATTTATCTTTACTATCATGACATTATTCCTATCTTCCAAGGTTGTCTGCTACACAAACATCCTTCAAAATATAATCTTGGACAAAAGTTGTCACAGTTGTGTAGAAACACCATGGATGCTTAGCTGCCAGAAAGTAGTCTTTTACTCTTTGCCTTCAGATTCATTTTTTAAAGGACCCAGCTAAGATATACAATCATTTTTTGTTGTTGTTTAGTTGTTCATTAGAGTCATTCATTCTCTCCATTTCTAGGTGTTTCCCAAATCTTCTGCATCCTTACTTAACCATTTTTCACTTTATTCTATTCTCTGGGAGCTTGATCCATAAGATACTTTTACATCCAGGTATGTTCAGCCAATGAGAGGCACATCTTCAGGTCTGAGGGAGGGGATTCAGGTCAGAGTAATTTCTTGCCCATCCCCTCTCTGCTGTGTCATAGTATTGGCTTCTCTCAGGCGGAAATTGATCTAACAGCTAGTCTATAATGTTATCTTCTGTCATAGGACATAGAAAGTGTTTAATTTTTTATTCAAACAAGGTGAGGAGTATTGGTAATTAGAATAAATTTACATGACATGGGCTTCCCTGGTGGCTCAGCTGGTAAAGAATCTGCCTGCAATGTGGGAGACCTGGGTTTGATTCCTGGATTGGGAAGATCCCCTGGAGAAGGGAACGGCTACCCACTCCAGTATTCTGGCCTAGAGAATTCCACAGACTGTGTATTCCATGGGGTCACAAAGAGTCAGACAGGACTGAACGACCTTCTTTCACTTTCACTTTATATGATATGACTTAGAAAAAATAGATTTTAATTACTTTAGTTGATGATATATATTGTCTAAAAGAAACCACATTAAATTTTTATCTGAAATGTTTCCAATATGTTTTGAAAATTTTGATATGTCCAGAAAACATCCAATTGCATTGCTTAAAAAGCTTCCTTCTCCATATTTTGGCTGTTCTTACTTGCTTTCACATACCAAAGAATGATATTGAGACAATCGGAAAAGGGTTTCCATCATTCAAGTATGTAGAAAAGATCATTTTTAAGCATTTAATATTTGTGAGTAAAGTTCTTTCCTCAATGGACTCTTTCATGGAAGCCATGAATTCTTTGGAAATGAAAAAAGCAAAGTTGAGTAAATAAAAATTGGTGTTAGTTTCTTACCTTCTATACCACATGTGTGAATTCACCTCATTTTTAAGTGGCAGAAATAGATGTTTCTATCATTAGGCTTTATCCTTAAGAGAAATATGTGCAAATTTAGGAAAGACTCAAAGTCCTGTAGGTTCCTAGTGTCATGATTAGTCATTGCCAGAGGCTTCACCTTTGTTACATACCCAGAGAGGTTTACTCTTCAGGCAATACACCCAGGTAAGAAATAAGGTGACTGAGGAAATTTCTTATTCTCTATAAAGTAAGACTTAGGTTCTTATGAAGTAGGAGTGTTTTCTGACATCAGTTTTGAGGGAAAGCTTCATATGAAAATAAAGTATCAGAAAATTTATTGCGAAAAGACCATTCAAGCTTAGGTATCTTGGAAAGTCTTCCCATTCTCCCAGAGAGATGACCACTACACCATGATATACTTTACTTCTAAATACTGGGAGGGAGGCTAAAAGCTAATAAAAAATCTTGAGTTATTAGGTTATTGATTCACAAAAGCTCAGAACTACCTCAGTAAAAGGATAAAATCTATTCTTAATCTTCCTGCTGAAAAATAATGTTCTAAACTAAAAGTGGGGGGGGTGGCGTGCATAACTGAATGTGGTAGGGGTTGTACACCTGTCTTGCTGTCTCTTTATTTACCCTAGATAATAAGACCATGCAGTAAAGAAAAACAAAGAAAGCTCCTTTATCTGCCCAACTGGAATATTGAACATCAACTGTATTCAATGTACGGTTATTGGCTTTTTAAAACACAGATGGATTTTAACTTAGTTGCTTTTATTTCATTGTGGAAATGTTTAGGGTATAAGTTAGCATGTATCAGAGGTTCCAAGTATACCATCTTAGTGTTTGAAAGGTAGAGTCCACATTCAGAACCTCAAAATCCCAATATATACAAGATATATTGTAATTGTACAACATTCAAAAACCTCTCAAACCTCTAACTGGGATACATGGCCACCAGGTGGCAGAGGAATGCCTTCATTTCTTGAACCAAGCTTACTGGAAAAACTAGTACTACTAATTTGCTTTTTTACTAAAATTTACGCTTAATATTAAATAATGAAGACTAAAGTTAATGTGTTAGTTAATGGTTTTCAGCACTAGTTGACATAAATTGCTCTTCCTCTCTTTATCTATTTGGCATTTGGGGGGGTCCTCAAGACCCTGATTTTAGAGGCTTCATAAAGTCAGAACATTTTCTCAATATTACTAAGACATTATTTGCCCTTTTCATTCTCATTTTCTTTCAAGTGTACAGACAGTAGAGTTTTCCACAGGTTAAACAACATGAGATAAGATTATCATTCTGATAGCTAAAGAAAGGTATTATTATTGTATGTTTGTATTTTAAGTTTATCCACTTTTAATTTTTAATTTCCAATGTGATAAATACTAATATTAGCTATATAAACAGAAGTTCTTTGGGATACTCAACAATTTTTTAAGAGTTAAAAGGAGTCCTGATAATTTTTAAAAATTGAGAAATTTACTTAATTAGCTCAATTGAATGTTCATATATTTTCCTGTCTTTTTGTTTTAAATATTTTTATGTCTTTATCAAATTTGTTACAATATTGCTTCTGTTTTATGCTTTGGTTTTTTGGCTCTGAGACATGTGGGATCTTAGCTTCACAGCCAAGTACTGAATTCTCACTTCCTGCACTGAAAGATGGAGTCTTAACCAATAGACAGGTAGGAAGTCCCTTTCTATCTCTTCTGAGGACAGGAATCATGCTTATTTTTGGACCGCTGAAAAACTAGCATTAACCATGCATACTGCTGCTGCTAAGTCACTTCAGTCGTGTCCGACTCTGTGCGACCCCATCCCTGGGATTCTCCAGGCAAGAACACTGGAGTGGGTTGCCATTTCCTTCTCCAATGCATAAAAGTGAAAAATGAAAGTGAAGTCGCTCAGTCATGTCTGACTCTTCGCGACCCCATGGACTGAAGCCTACCAGGCTCCTCCGTCCATGGGATTTTCCAGGCAAGAGTACTGGAGTGGGGTGCCATTTCCTTCTCCAACCATGCATAATACTCAATAAAGGTACGCTAAAATACAAAGTATTAATAAATAGGAGATGTGATTAAAATGAAACAGGTATTAATGGAGGATACAGTTTCAAAGTTTACTTATTAAAATTAAATAATAAAACATTTAATTCAATTATAAATTTTCAGGTATAATCTTACACCAAATATCATTTAGTTCCTTTCTATTATTAGTAGAGATTGTATTAAAGAATATACATCTTTGCTTCAAAAATAAAGATTTTAAAAGACAGTTTTCATATTTGTTAGAACTTACTTTCCTGTATGTAACCTGAAAACGTCAAGTGTTGGTCCCACACCAACTCTAAGTTTCTTCCTAACATCCAGTTACAATAAGATACCATGTATCTTCTTCTTCAGATATCAGTTTCTTAGCAATTCTTATTCTAAAATGCTAGTCTGTCACTTTTTTGAAAGTAAAATACAACAGCACCTTTATATGGTTAGTATGACCTTGATGCCCTGAAAATTTGTATCTTTGAGGCCAATTCATTTCTTTTAAGTTGGCACACTGCACCATGGAGCATCATATTCTGAACAGCTTTTTAATCTATAAAAGTTACAGATTTTTACACAAAATTTTTAAGAAAAACTATTACAATCACTTAGTTCTAATGAAAATATATCAGCAACCATCAAAACTGAACAGGAAATTATGTTTAATTATTCACTGAGGACACAAGAAGTATTTAAAGTATATGAAAGATATCCTTATAACAGAGCATCATGTAAAATTGGAAACTGATGGCTTAAAACTGTAATTATAGAACTAGAACAAATAATTTCACAATTTGTATGGAAATACAAAAAACCTCGAATAGCCAAAGTAATCTTGAGAAAGAAGAATGGAACTGGAGGAATCAACCTGCCTGACTTCAGACTCTACTACAAAGCCACAGTCATCAAGACAGTATGGTACTGGCACAAAGACAGAAATATAGATCAATGGAACAGAATAGAAAGCCCAGAGATAAATCCACGAACCTATGGACACCTCATCTTTGACAAAGGAGGCAAGGATATACAATGGAAAAAAGACAATCTCTTTAACAAGTGGTGCTGGGAAAACTGGTCAACCACTTGTAAAAGAATGAAACTAGAACACTTTCTAACACCATACACAAAAATAAACTCAAAATGGATTAAAGATCTAAATGTAAGACCAGAAAGCATAAAACTCCTAGAGGAGAACATAGGCAAAACACTCTCTGACATAAATCACAGCAGAAACCTCTGACCCACCTCCCAGAATATTGGAAATAAAAGCAAAAATAAACAAGTGGGACCTAATGAAACTTAAAAGTTTTTGCACAACAAAGGAAACTATAAGTAAGGTGAAAAGACAGCCCTCAGATTGGGAGAAAATAATAGCAAATGAAGCAACAGACAAAGGATTAATCTCAAAAATATATAAGCAACTCCTGAAGCTCAATTCCAGAAAAATAAATGACCCAATCAAAAAATGGGCCAAAGAACTAAACAGACATTTCTCCAAAGAAGACATACAGATGGCTAACAAACACATGAAAAGATGCTCCACATCACTCATTATCAGAGAAATGCAAATCAAAACCACAATGAGGTACCATTACACGCCAGTCAGGATGGCTGCTGTCCAAAAGTCTACAAGCAATAAATGCTGGAGAGGGTGTGGAGAAAAGGGAACCCTCTTACACTGTTGGTGGGAATGCAAACTAGTACAGCCACTATGGAGAAGAGTGTGGAGATTTCTTAAAAAATTGGAAATAGAACTGCCATATGACCCAGCAATACCACTTCCGGGCATACACACTGAGGAAACCAGATCTGAAAGAGACACGTGCACCCCAATGTTCATCGCAGCACTGTTTACAATAGCCAGGACATGGAAGCAACCTAGATGCCCAGCAGCAGACGAATGGATAAGGAAGCTGTGGTACATATACACCATGGAATATTACTCAGCCGTTAAAAAGAATTCATTTGAATCAGTTCTAATGAGATGGATGAAACTGGAGCCCATTATACAGAGTGAAGTAAGCCAGAAAGATAAAGAGCATTACAGCATACTAACACATATATATGGAATTTAGAAAGATGGTAATGATAACCCTATATGCAAAACAGAAAAAGAGACACAGATGTACAGAACAGACTTTTGGACTCTGTGGAAGAAGGCGAGGGTGGGATGGTTCGAGAGAACAGCATGTATATTATGTAAAGTGAAACAGATCACCAGCCCAGGTGGGATGCATGAGACAAGTGCTCGGGCCTGGTGCACTGGGAAGACCCAGAGGAACTGGGTGGAGAAGGAGGTGGGAGGGGGAATCGGGATGGGGAACACATGTAAGTCCATCGCTGATTCATGTCAATGTATGACAAAACCCACTGCAATGTTGTGAAGTAATTAGCCTCCAACTAATAAAAATAAATGAAAAAAATAATAATAAAATAAATAATAAAAAATAGAAAAAAAACTGTAATTATATGAGATATGAAGAATTTGCAGACTGAAAGGAGACTTTTAAAATCACAAATTGAAATAAGAACCAAGAATCCTTAGGTTAAGGTTTACCATAAACAATTCCGTAGCTTGTGAAATTTGTTCTTAATTGTATAGAAGTTAAAGAGCTTCCCTCCTATCCTATTAGTTCAGTTCAGTTGCTCAGTCGTGTCCAATTCTTTGCGAACCCATGGACGGCAGCACGCCAGGCCTCCCTATCCATCACCAGCTACCGGAGTTTACTCAAACTCATGTCCATTGAGTTGGTGATGCCATACAATCATTGCATCCTCTGCCGTCCCCTTTTCCTCCCACCTTCAATCTTTCCCAGGATCAGGGTCTTTTCAAATGCATCAGTTCTTCACATCAGGTGGCCAAAGTATTGGAGTTTCAGCTTTAGCATCAGTCCTTCCAATGAATATTCAGGACAGATTTCCTTTAGGATTGACTGGTTGGATCTCCTTGTAGTCGAAGGGACTCTCAAGAGTCTTCTCCAGCACCACAGTTCAAAAGCATCAATACATCAGTGTTCAGCTTTCTTTATAGTCCAACTCTCACATCCATACATGACTACTGGAAAAAGCACAGCTTTGACTAGATGGACCTTTGTTGGCAAAGTAATGTCTCTGCTTTTTAATATGCTATCTAGGGTGGTCACAGCTTTTCTTCCATGGAGCAAGCGTCTTTTAATTTAATGGCTGCAGTCACCATTTGCAGTGATTTTGGAGCACCCCAAAACAAGCTCTGTCACAGTTTCCATTGTTTTGCCAACCATTTGCCATGAAGTGATGGGACCAGATGCCATGATCTCAGTTTTCTGAATGTTGAGTTTTAAGTCAACTTTTCCACTCTCCTCTTTCACTTTCATCAAGAGGCTCTTTAGTTCTTCGCTTTCTGCCATAAGGGTGGTGTCATTTGCTTATCTGAGATTATTGGCCTTTCTCCTGGCAATCCTGCTTCCAGTTTGTGCTTCATCTAGTCTAGCATTTCTCATGATGTACTCTGCATATAAGTTAAATAAACAGGGTGACAATATACAGCCTTGATGTACTCCTTTCCCAATTTAAAACCAGCCCATTGTTTCATGTCCGGTTCTAACTGTTCCTTCCTGACCTGCATACAGGTTTCTCAGGAGACAGGTCAGGTGGTCTAGAATTCCCATCTCTTTAAGAATTTTCCACAGTTTGTTGTGATCCACATAGTCAAAGGCTTTGGCATAGTCAATAAAGCAGAAGTAGATGTTTTTCCTGAAACTCTCTTGCTTTTTCAATGATCCAAAGGATGTTGGCAGCATAATCTCTGGTTGTTCTGCCTGTTCTAAATCTGGCTTGAATCTCTGGAAGTTCATGGTTCATGTACTATTGAAGTCTAGCTTGGAGAATTTTGAGCATTCCTTTGCTAGTGTGTGAGATGAGTGCAATTGTGCGGTACTTTGAGCATTTTTTGACATTGCCTTTCTTTGGGATTGGAATGAAAACTCATCTTTTCCAGTCCTATGGCTGAGTTTCCCATATTTGCTGGCATACTGAGCATAGCACTTTCACAGCATCATCTTTTAGGATTTGAAATAGCTCAGCTGGAATTCTATCACCTCCACTAGCTTTGTTCATAGTAATGCTTCCTAAGGCCCACTTGACTTTGCATTCCAGGATGTCTGGCTCTAGGTGAGTGATCATACCACCATGGTTATCTGAGTCATGCAGATCTTTTTTCTATAGTTCTTCTGTGTATTCTTGCCACCTCTTTTTAATATCTTCTGCTTCTGTTAGGTTCATACCATTTCTGTCCTTTATTGTGCCCATCTTTGCAGGAAATGTTCCCTTGGTATCTCTAATCTTCTTGAAGCTATCTCTACTCTTTCCCTTTCTATTGTTTTCCTCTATTTCTTTATTGATTGCTGAGGAAGTCTTTCTTCTCTCTCCTTGCTATTCTTTGGAACTCTGCATTCAAATAAGTATATCTTTCCTTTTCTCCTTTGCCTTTTGTTTTTCTTCTTTTCACAACTATTTGTAAGGCCTCCTCAGACAACTCTTTTGCCTTTTTACATTTCTTTTTTTGGGGGGATAGTTTTGATCCCTGCCTCCTGTACAATGTCACGAACCTCCATCCATAGTTCTTCAGGCACTCTGTCTATCAGCTCTAACCCTTTGAATCTATTTGTCACTTTCACTGTATAATCATAAGGTATTTGATTTAGGTCATACCTGAATGGTCCAATGGTTTTACCAACTTTCTTCAATTTAAGTCTGAATGTGGCAATAAGGACTTCATGATCTGAGCCACAGTCAGCTCCTGGTCTTGTTTTTGCTGACTGTATAGAGCTTCTCCATCTTTGGCTGCAAAGAGTATAATCAATCTGATTTCGGTGTTGACCATCTGGTGATGTCCATGTGTAGAGTCTTCTCTTGAGTTGTTGGAAGAGGGTGTTTGCTATGACCAGTGTGCTCTCTTGGAAAACTCTATTAGCCTTTACCCTGCTTCATTCTGTACTCCAAGGCTAAATTTGCCTGTTACTCCAGGTATTTCTTGACTTCCTACTTTTGCATTCCAGTCCCCTATAATGAAAAGGACATCTTTTTTGGGTGTTAGTTCTAGAAGGTCTTGTGGGTCTTCAGAGAACTGTTCAGCTTCTTCAGCGTTACTGGTTGGGGCATAGGCTTGGATTACTGAGATATTGAATGGTTTGCCTTAGAAATGAGCAGAGATCATTCTGTCATTTTTGAGATTGCTTCTAAGTACTGCAATGCGGACTCCTTTGTGGACTATGATGGCTACTCCATTTCTTCTAAGGGATTCTTGCCCATAGTAGTTGATATAATGGTCATTTGAGCTAAATTCACCCATTCCAGTACATTTTAGTTCACTGATTCCTAGAATGTCGACATTCAGTCTTGCCATCTCCTGTTTGACCACTTCCAATTTGCCTTGATTCATGGACTTAACATTCCAGGTTCCTATGCAGTATTGCTCTTTACAGCATCGGACCTTGCTTCCATCACCAATCACATCCACAACTGGGTGGTGTTGCTGCTTTGGCTCCATCTCTTCATTCTTTCTGGAGTTATTTCTCCGCTGATCCCACCCTGAATGTGTAGTAAATTCTTGCGGCAGCTGCTCACATGTAAGAAAGGCTGCCTCTATCAGTGAGGTACACAACTTTTAGTTCCTCTTTTTGTTCTACCTGTAGGTGTTCTGTGTTTCTCTATAAGAGCTAATGCAATCTTTCTGTTTGTTTTTGGAAGCCACTCATCTTGTTATCTGCTCCTGTACTGCATAATGGAGAAAGATTATACAAACTCTTATATTTCTAGTGAGACTGTTTTCCTAAGTGTTTAACATAAAACAGAGTCTCGCCAAACCCTATAAGTAATAAATTAAGATTCCATGATATTCTCATAAATAAAATATCCCTTCCAACCACTGAAATTACTTTATGCTCATTGTAATGTGGACAATACTTTTTCATCCTGCCCCTTCACCTTCACAGTATGGAATTCGTGTTCCCAAAATGCACTTTTTGTACATTTTTCTAACATACTTAGGCTTCCCAGGTAGCCAATGACAGGGTTTGATCTCTGGGTCAGAAAGATTCCCTGGAGTAGGAAAAGACAACTCACTCCAGTATTCTTGCCTGGAAAATTCCATGGACAGAGGAGCCTGGAGGGCTACAGTCCATGGGGTCAAAAAGAGTAGGACGTGACTAAGCAACACAGCACAGCACAGTAAGTTATAGGACAGATTAACTATCCAAATTAAAAGGCTGAGAAGACACTCTGCAAGGATGAGACAACAAGCCATACACGAATTAGACTAGAAAGTCAATAAAGACTGTTAACTGACTTGATAATATACTAATACATTTGTCTTTTAGTACCAAGGTTCTTTAAGGAGAAGAAAATAAACCATTCTATTAAACCAAAACAATGTGTGAGTTTACTTAATACAAATGATGATGATGATAATCACAAGGAGGATGATGATCAGAATGGTTAACATAATTCAGGCACTTTTTTATCAGAAAGGGAAGGTACATCACCTACACCTACAAACAGGATTTTTTCTTCTCTTCACCTATTTTAAGTTCATGAGTACGTCCACTCATTTGTTTAAAGAAATAAATAATAAATGCCTACTACATGCAATGTACTAGTCTAGTTATTAAATAAAAAATAAAAATAAATTATGTAAAATGATTTTTATAAAAGCACATTGACAGTGATGACATGTTATACAAATGCATGATGCTATTATTACTATTACAGAGATGTATGTGCTTTAACATATTAAAATCTGGTCCTCTTCTGGAGCTTAGATAGGCTTAGTTGTATCCCAGGGAGATGCTGACCTGGAGTAAGGTTGCCAAAAGAGGGGCACTATCCTGAGTGGGATAAAGCTGAATAATAACAAGATGAAGAAACCCAACTACAGGCTAGAATGAAATCTATGACTCATTGGGACAGAAATACTTGATTACGGTCTAAAGAACAAGATCTAACTGAAAGAGGCTAGAGTAATAGAAATAGATTGATACAGCATACTTCAGGTCTGGGATTGGAATATTACCCTATTTACAACTTAGTAAGTTCACCTGAAAGGATTTCATAAATATTGGTAGAGATACAGGATTTCTGAGTCAGGAATAAAAGACTTTACTACACATCCATTTGCCTTGCTTTGCCAGTCTCACTAGAGCAATGTGGAGGAGGGCTCAGATGGAGCCTTAAGCATGCCAGTTGGAGAAACCACCCTTTTACAGCAAGAGTTAAGGAATGCTACTCTTTGTTTCAGAGGAACATTACTTCATTCCTCAAGATTACTCCGTGAAAATAAAACTCTAAGAAATGGCCCAGGTAAACAGTCCTCATGGCCTTGTATTTCTGATGTGTAGGAGCATGAGAAAGTCATGAAATGTATCTCTCAACAGGTACTCCACATCAGACAAAACTTCCAAATCTAAGACAGTACAAAGTGAAAGGATGCTGGCAACCTGCCTATTTCTAGAACTGATTACTGGATTTGTTGATGAATTAAATTAGTCATCTTTCAACCCAAGCTGTTCTTAAAATCAGAACATTTAAAAAATCCACATCACAGATATTCTAACTAAATTATGGTCACGTGGCTTGCCGTTTTTTTCAAACTCTAATGTTTAAAGTTGGGACTCCTGGCTTAAACAAGCCTTGTAGAATTAGATTACGTGTCCTCATTTTCTCAATGACAAGAATCATGTACAGAAATGACTCTCAAACTTTGGCATGCATTAGAATCACCTGGTGGGCTCACAGATTGCTAGGCTCCAGCCCCACAGTTTCTCATTCTGTAGGTCTAGGTTAGGGCCTGAGAATTTGCAGTTTCTTTTTTTTTTTTTTTTTAATATTATTTTATTAGTTGGAGGCCAATCACTTTACAACATTTCAGTGGGTTTTGTCATACATTGACATGAATCAGCCATATAGACTCTTCCAGAAAATTACTAGAGCTAATCAATGAATATAGTAAAGTTGCAGGATATAAAATTAACACACAGAAATCCCTTGCATTCCTATACACTAACAATGAAAAAACAGAAAGAGAAATTAAGGAAACAATACCATTCACCATTGCAACAAAAAGAATAAAATACTTAGGAGTATATCTACCTAAAGAAACAAAAGATCTATACATAGAAAACTATAAAACACTGATGAAAGAAATCAAAGAGGACACAAACAGATGGAGAAACATACCGTGTTCATGGATTGGAAGAATCAATATTGTCAAAATGGCTATTCTACCCAAAGCAATCTATAGATTCAATGCAATCCCTATCAAGCTACCAACGGTATTTTTCACAGAACTAGAACAAATAATTTCACAATTTGTATGGAAATACAAAAAACCTCGAATAGCCAAAGTAATCTTGAGAAAGAAGAAAGGAACTGGAGGAATCAACCTGCCTGACTTCAGACTCTACTACAAAGCCACAGTCATCAAGACAGTATGGTACTGGCACAAAGACAGAAATATAGATCAATGGAACAGAATAGAAAGCCCAGAGATAAATCCACGAACCTATGGACACCTCATCTTTGACAAAGGAGGCAAGGATATACAATGGAAAAAAGACAATCTCTTTAACAAGTGGTGCTGGGAAAACTGGTCAACCACTTGTAAAAGAATGAAACTAGAACACTTTCTAACACCATACACAAAAATAAACTCAAAATGGATTAAAGATCTAAATGTAAGACCAGAAACTATAAAACTCCTAGAGGAGAACATAGGCAAAACACTCTCCGACATAAATCACAGCAAGATCTTCTATGACCCACCTCCCAGAATATTGGAAATAAAAGCAAAAATAAACAAATGGGACCTAATGAAAATTAAAAGCTTTTGCACAACAAAGGAATTTGCAGTTTCAACAAGTTCCCTGATGCTGCTGCTGCCGCTGGTCTGGAACTACTCTTTGAGAACCACTGATTCAGAGGGACATCTCTCAGGCATGAATACCTGGAATTCTTACTAAATGAAAATTCTGATTTAATAAGCCTAGCATGGGTTCCCAAAGTCTATATCTCTAACAAACCCTATGCTGCCAATACTGTTGGTACTTGGCCCAAATTGAGTACCAAGGATGTGGGCTTCCAGTTAAAAACATAAAATGAAAGATCCCATTCCAGACCACTGAGTCAGATTCTGCAAAGAGAGATCTGGGTTACATGACCAAGCACCCCAGGAAATTCTTCTCAAGACAAGGAATCTTTGTAATATTGAATCTGAATGTAAATAAAAATAATGTGATTGAATTTGAACTTTCCATTAACCTATATGCACTTGTAGATACATTTTATTTTATGATTTATGTTTAGCTAGCAGTAACCCACTCCAGTATCTTGCCTGGAGAATCTCATGGACAGGGGAGCCTGGCAGGCTATATTCCATGCGGTCTCAAAGAATCAGACACAACTGAAGCTACTTAGCACGTACACAGAGCAATAACTTTTAAGTTCCAGCTGAAAGCTTGTGAAGGGCAGCAGAATATATCCACTCCCAAAATATGCCACTTTGGCATAGATCTGAGCTAAAAGCAATAGAGAAAAAGCAGATACAAGAGAAGTTCTCTCCCCCAACTCCCTTTGTCTAAAATCAGGATGTAAATTTTCTCTACTAGAAAGGAGAGCAATTAATCGCTAGAGACAATTCTTGACCCTTATCAGCCTAGAGATGGCACCAGAGGAACATGCCTAACAAATCTTGCTAAAACTAGCCTTAATCTACCATTAGCTTCCCCACATATTTCCCTTCCCACAATTAACTGCCCCAAGAAGTTCAATGTCCTCTTCCTTTATCTTGCCACTTCTCTAAAAGTGTATCCTTCTTTTGTTGAAATGTTATTTCAGCCCAAGTTCTAACCACCTCTCTAAGTTGCTCATTGCTGGGTGTTCCCATGTCAATAAATGCACAATGCACAGGCTCATGTGGCACAGTTAGCACAGTTTCAGAAACATGAGGCTCTATACCAGCAGACCAGAATAGCTTCCACCCTGTCTCTCTCTATAAAGTAATTTAACATCTGTGAACAAATGCTTAAACACACCAAGTTAGCAATGCTAAACACATTTATAAAACAAATACTCCTCTTTTAATATAAATCAGAACTTCTAAATTACATGTTTAATTGATGTTTACATGTGCTTCTTAAAACACATGTCATTGAGTCCTAATATTTAGAAGAGTACATGTTTAAAAGAACGGGTGAAAAGGAGAAACAGAAAAACTATCTAATTTTCACTATTCTTATGACATTTTTACCATGACTCCCTAGTGTTTTCCCTTTTTAAATCTTTCTTTCCCATACTTTGTTCACAACTGTCAGTGAGTAAAAAATATATATACAACTTTTTTCAAGCCTAATCCAAAATCACTGCAGATGGTGATTGCAGCCATGAAATTAAAAGATGCTTACTCCTTAGAAGGAAAGTTATGACCAACCTAGAGAGCATATTAAAAAGCAGAGACATTACCAACAAAGGTCCATCTAGTCTAGGCTATGGTTTTCCCAGTGGTCATGTATGGATGTAAGAGTTGGACTCTAAAGAAAACTGAGCGCTGAAAAATTGATGCTTTTGAACTGTGGTGCTGGAGAAGACTCTTGAGAGTCCCTTGGACTGCAAGGAGATCCAACCAGTCCATCCTAAAGGAGATCAGTCCTGGGTGTTCATTGGAAGGACTGATGCTGAAGTTGAAACTCCAATACTTTGGCCACCTCATGCGAAGAGTTGACTCATTGGAAAAGACCCTGATGCTGGGAGGGATTGGGGGCAGGAGGAGAAGGGGACGATAAGAGAATGAGATGGCGGGATGGCATCACCAACTCGATGGGCATGAGTTTAAGCAAACTCCGGGAGTTGGTGATGGATAGGGAGGCCTGGTGTGCTGCGATTCATGGGGTCGCAAAGAGTCGGACATGACTGAGCGACTGAGCTGAAATAAGAAGAAGCTGAAACAAGTTTACAGTTCTTTGAAATCAATAGATAGGAATCAAATCATATGTCTAATTATCTCTAATGAACTTCAGTATTAAATATATATTAACCATGCTTTACTCTCAAAAGGATTCATTTTTATGCTTAGCATCACAAATTTTTATTAAAGCAGATAGCAAAACATTAGGTTCAGAATATGACTAAATAGTGAAGCAGAGGTATCAACTGAAATGTATACTTTGAAATTTATAATTTTATCAAATGGCTGACATACATAAGTGTGAAAGAAAAATTTTACATTTGCAGGATCTAGATGAGGAGTAATAAGTCCGGGATCCCTGGCCATCCAGTGGTTAAGATTTCATACTTTCAATTCAGGGCACATGGGTTTGATTCCTAGGCAGGGAAACTAAAATCCTACTTGTCACATGGTGTTGCCAAATTAAAAGAAAAGAATTCTGATAAAATGTTTCTACTGTTTGAGGTGTTACCAATCATTTTCTTCCTAGTTGTCATTAGTTTTCAGGTTCCTCTCTTTTTTCTAAGTATCTTCTCCCATTTTTCAGCCTAGATCATCATTTCCATATAGAGACTAAACATACTTCCCTATCCTGGGCCTCTTTCTGGAGCTTCAGACTCACATTCTTAGCTGTTTATTAGCTATAATCCCTAAGCTCACCTATCTGAACCATAAATTCAATTTATCCTAAACCAATTTAACAACTCTCTCCCTTAGAGGAGATCCTTCTCTGGTTTTCAGGTAATAGGAATTCTTTTTTTTTTTTTCCTCATACCTTCAAGTTTATAATAACTGAGTCATTTTTAGCTCTTCTTTCCACTTTACTCCTTAAATTGTGGCAAGTCATCAAGTCACGTAGATTCTATCTCCAAAATATGCTTTGCATTCTCTCTCTTCAATCCTCACTTCCTCTGCTTTGTTTATACCTTTCTTGTTTTTAACTGGAGCTCTGTAACAGGGGACAGAGTGGAAGAGCATCTTCTCTCGTCTACCCTGGCACTGCTCTCAGACCATTCCTTCTTACCCTCAGCTCTCAACTCATCTTCTGGCTCCAAAACCTTCAGTGGCTCGTCACTGTCCATCAAATTAGCACTCTTACCCTGGTATTTAAGATCCCTCTAAATATACAGCCCCGACATATATTTCCAGTCTTTTTTCCTACCACTTTTCCTCAACTTCCACATATTCCAGTCAAACCTGGTGGCCTCTCCAAAGAAGACCTGTGCCTTCTTCCTTTAAAGGTTTTCTTTCCTTCCTGACACTTTCAGACAGAACAAAACGGTAGAAAGAACATCTGTGAGCTTTGGAGTCACTGCATTCAAATCTCTACTCATTAGTTGTGTAACTATAGAAAAATTATTTAATTTTTCAAATCCTTTGTTTTGTAATCTGTAAAATGTGCATAATTCCTACTTCACAGCTACAGTTTTAGCTTTAAATGAGATAATTCAGCAAAGGAACTGGAACTCAAAAGTACACATTACTGTCCCTATCTCCTTTCTTCATGTAGACAAATCTCATACACAGCATTCTCACTCCATTAAACTTTTTTTCATCTTCTAAACCTTCTATCTTTACTGTACATTAAAATCACTTTCCAAATTGCAAAAAATCTTCGATGTCAATGGTTTTGTTTTACTTATCTCAGGATCTCTGAGGCACCCCATATAGTGTCTTGAATCTAGCTCAGTAAATATCTGTAAAATTGAATTGAATTGAATATCTCTAATAACAAGCGAGATGCAGGAAAGAAGTCCCTAACTGATCCTGGATCGATGGGGACAATCTACTCATCAGTCACATACAAGATGAAACCACAGAAGAGACCAAACATTCAACTACAGAGAACAAGACTGCCAGCCTTCTTGCAGAATTCAAGTTATGGGAGCAACAAACTAAACCCCATGGCCACAACTCCAGGGGAGTGCAGATGAGAAATTGTTCTGTCCCATAATCTGAAGGATCTGTTGCGATTAGAAGGAAGTAGAATCCAAGAATCAGAAACTGCGGGAGCTAACAGGAAAGACCAACAACAGGTGATTTCACCAGCTGATGTCAAAAGTGAACTGAGACACAAACATAGCAAAGAACATCAGCATTGACAGGACTGGATCCAATTACCAGCTTAGATACTTCTTTAGGCTATTTGTTAACATTCTTTAAAGTATCTCTCTTCATTTTTCTTATATTTTGCTTTAACTCCAAATTTCATGTGGATGAATATACTGCATGGTAGAAGGCCATTTACTGTATTTGTTTCAGGCCCCAGATTCTTGTAAAGATGGCTTTTGTGAAGCCATTTTATCTCATCAGCTAGAACTTATTCATACACACTACACTCTTTCAGTTCAGGTGAGTTCAGTCCCCAGCCATGTCTGACTCTTTGCAACCCCATGAACCATGGCACACCAGGCCTCCCTGCCCATCACCAACTCCCAGAGTTCACCCAAACTCAAGTCCATTGAGTCAGTGATGCCTCCGACCATCTCATCCTCTGTCATCTCCTTCTCCTCCTGCCCTCAATCTTTCCCAGCATCAGAGTCTTTTCAAATAAGTCAGCTCTTAGCATCAGGTGGTCAAAATACTGGAGTTTCAGCTCAAAATACTGGAGTTTCAGCTTCAACATCAGTCCTTCCAATGAACACCCAGGACTGATCTCCTTTAGGATGGACTGGTTGGATCTCATTGTAGTCCAAGGGACTCTCAAGAGTCTTCTCCAACACATCAATACATACACACATGTATTGTGTACATACAACACATCAATACATACACATATCAATACATACACAATACACTCCAAAGCATCAATACATCAGTGTTCAGCTTTCTTCATAGTTCAACTCTCACATACATTCATGACTACTGGAAAAACCATAGCCTTGACTAGACAGACCTTTGTTGACAAAGTAATGTCTCTGCTTTTAATATGCTGTCTAGGTTGGCCATAAC
Organism: Muntiacus reevesi; assembly: GCF_963930625.1. Taxonomy (NCBI): domain Eukaryota; kingdom Metazoa; phylum Chordata; class Mammalia; order Artiodactyla; family Cervidae; genus Muntiacus; species Muntiacus reevesi. The sequence goes on from NC_089264.1 coordinate 6,184,178, forward strand.
TTTCCTTTCAAGGAGTAAGCATCTTTTAATTTCATGGCTGCAATCACCATCTGCAGTGATTTTGGAGCCCAGAAAAATAAAGTCAGCCACTGTTTCCACTGTTTCCCCACTGTTACCATGAAGTGCCATGATCTTAGTTTTCTGAATGTTGAGCTTTAGATGTCTTAGAAAGTTTGCAAGTTCCCTCTTTCTTGGCATCAATTCAAAGGAAAATACTGTCACACATCTGCCTTTTGATGTAGATATTACCAGTTTTGATCTACATACTGACTGATGTCATTTCAAGCAGTTTCAACTGATAACTATCAGGATAAAGGCAACTAAGAGGAAAACAATAAGTGTATAGAAAATTTCTTAAAATTTCTTTTGTAATTATTTCACTTTGGGAACTAAGTATACAAAAGAATCAAGTATGCTCATAAACCCCTAAGAAAAAAAGTAACAACTCTGTGCTGAAGACAGCTGACCTCACTGCAAGAATGTCTTGGTTCCAATAGTTTTTAAACTTTGTTTCCCAATTGAGCCACAGTATTTGAAACCTGACTAATGGGAAGAGTAAGTTTTGAGAGAAATGGAAATCCTTCTTTTAATGACGCAGCAGTGGAAAAGAGAGACCAGCCGGGAGCAGCGGGCCTTCACTCTCGATTATGGAAGCGAAGAAGGAGCCACAGATGGCCGGCAGCACCACCCCCCCACCTGCTCAGGGACACGGCAGACCCACCTCACCCTTCTGGTTTTTGTTGCAACAGGGATGTTTGGCAAAGATGCAGCTACGAACACTAGTATTGCATCTATCACCATTCCTACCTATCTCAGTAAATTAAGTTTAATTCATGAAAATACCCTCCCTAGGACCAGGGGTAAAAAATTAGGAAAACCGGTTCTCTTTTATTTTTCCTTCTTTTCATTGCACCCAATAAATCAACTTTATTTTAAAAAAAGAAAAAACTAATGGTAAGGATTCATTTAAATGAACTCATGAGGGAAAGAGTAGCATAAACTTCCTACTTTAACTGCTCTAGCATATTCAGTGGCCATCTTTAAAAGTCCTTCACAATATGCATAAATGAGTTAATCTTGACTATAGCATCATCAGTTTTAATGTTTATTCTAAACAGTTTTACTGAAAGCTATTTTAAATATTTCCAGGTAGTGCTAGTGGTAAAGAACCTGCCTGCCAATGCAGGAGACACAGGTTCGATCCCTAGGTCAGGAAGATAGGAGGAGGAAATGGCAACCCACTCCAGTATTCTTGCCTGGAGAATCCCATGGACAGAGGAGCCTGGAGGACTATAGTCCACAGGGTCAAAAAGAATTGGACACAACTGAAGCAACTTAGCGTGCAATATAAATTTAAAGAGTCATCTAGTTGGTAGTGTAAAGTATAAGTACTCCTGTGATATCAGGATTAAAGGTTACTACCGTGCCTAGGATAGTGATTTACACATAATGTTGTGGATCCAGTACCTATAATTGAAAGAGTATTTAAATCCATATTAAAAGTGAGAGGACGTTTAGTAAAATATTTAAATCCATATTAAAAGTGACAGGAAGTTTAGTAAAATATACTGAATATTCAGTTTTCCCCAGATAAATCTTCAAAACAGAATGAGAGATTTTTGACCCCTAAAGGGAAAAGGAAATTTCTATTGTAGACCATATAATAGATACTTCTGCTTTATAGGTGCTTATTTTGTTTTATTTTGTTGCTATGTGTTTAAAGTGCATTGTATTGTGAAATTATTATGGCTAAATGCTTTCTTAAAAAAAAAAAAAAAACTCTCCTAAGGAGGACTAAGGAAAACTCCCAATAAGTGGGAAAAACTAAGAAATTCGAACAAGCAGATATTGAGTAGTAGCTGGTCTCAGGATCTGTCATGCTCTCTGTTCAGCAAGTAAGGGACAGCACACAAATATAACAAATTTTGTTACCTGCCCATGCCTCCAGTGGTTCCCACTTACCCTATGTAAAATTTCAAGTTCTATATATGACTTACAAAAATTATATATAATTATGTTGCACTGACCAATTGTGTAATAATAATAGTTATAATGCAACATAATCCAGAACATAAACATTACTGTTTCAAGCCTTATGGCCTAAGGGATTTTTAAAGTTCATACTCAGTTTAACAGACACAATATTTTTAAAGTATTATAGGCTGATCACCAATATAATACTCAACAATGAAAAGTTAAAAGCCTTCCCACTAAAATATGGAAAAATACTAAGATGCCCACTCTCACCACGTCTCTTCAACACAGTATTGAAAGTCCGAGTCAGAGCAACCAGACAAGAAGAAAGTATAAAACATAACCAGACTGGAAGGGAGAGGTAAAACTGTCACGCATGCAGACAACATGATACTAACCATAGAAAACTCTAGGGATTCCACACAAAACTTCTAGATCTAATAAATAAACTCAGCAAAGTAGCAAGATATAAAATTAACATTCAGAAATCAGTTGCATTCTATTATGCTAACAATGAAATATTAAAAAGGGAATGTAAAAAAAAACTTAAACTTGCGGACACACACACACAATATCCTAGGAATAAACCTGACCAAGAAGGTGAAAGGCTTTTATGCTGAGAACTATAAAACATTAATAAAGAAAATAAAAACAGATTTCAATAAGTGGAAAGAGATCTCATGCTCTTAACTGGAACAATTAACATTGTCAAAATGGCAATACTACCCAAAGCAATTTACAGATTTAATCTGAATTTAATCTGTGATCCCTATCAAATTACTCATGATATTTTTTACAGAATGAGAATAAATAATCAAAAAATTTATATGGGACCATCAAAGATTCAGAATTGCTACAGCAACCCTAAAGGGGAAAAAAAGCAGAAGGCATACTTCTCACAGACTTCAGACAACACTACAAAACAACAGTAATCAAAACAATGTTTCTGGTACAAAAACAGGCACATAGATCAATGAAACAGAATAGATAGCCCAGAAATAAACCCACACACTTACAGTCAATTAATATTCAACAAAGGAGACAAGAGTATAAAATGAGAAAAAGTCTCTTCAGCAAGTAGTGCTGGGAAAGTTGAACAAACACATGTAAATGAATGAATTTAGAACACACCTTCACACCATGCACAAAACTAAATTCAAAATAAATTAAAGATTTTAACATAAGACATGACACCATGAAACTTCTCGAAGAGAGCATAGGCAAAATATTCTGACATGAATTGTACTAATGTTTTCTTAGGTCAGTCTCTCAAGGCAATAGAAATAATAAGTAAATAAGCAAATGGGACCTAAACAAACTTGAGCTTCACAGATCGTGGTAAAGAATCTGCCTGGCAACACAGGAGATGCAGGAGATGTGAGTTCGATCCCTGGGTCAGGAAGGTCCCTGGAGGAGGAAATGGCAACCCACTCCAGTCTTCCTGTCTGGAGAAATCCCATGGACAGATGAGCCTGGCAGGCTACAATCCATGTGATCGCAGAGACGGACAGGACGGAGCACAAGAACACAAAGAGACTTACAAGCTTTTACACAGTAAAGGAACAATTCAGCCGCTCAGTCATGTCCAACTCCCTGTGACCCCATGGACTGTAGTACACCAGGCTTCCCTGTCCATCACCAACTATCGGATCTTGCTAAAACTCAAGTTCACCGAGGCAGTGATGCCATCCAACCATCTCATTCTCTGTCGTTCCCTTTCCTCCCACCTTCAATCTTTCCCAGCATCAAGGTCTTTTCCAATGATCCAGTTCTTCACATCAGGTGGCTAAATTATTGGAGTTTCAGCTTCAGCATCAGTCCTTCCAATGAATATTCAGGACACATTTCCTTTAGGATTGATAGGTTGGATCTCCTCATAGTCCAAGGGACTGTCAAGAGTCTTCTCCAACACCACAGTTCAAAAGGATCATTTCTTTGGTGCTCAGCTTTCTTTATAGCCCAACTCTCACACTCATACATGACTACTGGAAAAAAACATAACCTAGACTAGACAGACAGACCTTTGTTGGCAAAGTAATGTCTCTGCTTTTTAATGTGTTATCTAGGTTTGTCATAGCTTTTCTTCCAAGGAGCAAGAGTCTTTTAATTTCATGGCTGAAATCACCATCTGCAGGGATTTTGGAGCCCAAGAAAATAAAGTTTTTCACTGTTTCCACTGTTTCCCCAACTATTTGCCATGAAGTGAGGGGACTGGATGCCACGATCTTTGTTTTTTGAATGTTGAGTTTTAAGCCAGCTGTTCCACTCCCCTATTTCACTTTCATCAAGAAGCTTTTTAGTTCCTCTTTGCTTTCTGCCAAAAGGGTGGTGTCATCTGCATATCTGAAGTTACTGATATTTCTCCCAGCAATCTTGATTCCAGCTTGTGCCCCATTCAGTCCAGCATTTCTCATCATGTACTCTGCATATAAGTTAAATAAACAGGGTGACAATATACAGCCTTGACATACTCCTTTCCCAATTTGGAACCAGTCCATTGTTCTATGTCTGGTTCTAACTGTTGCTTCCTGATCTGCATACAGATTTCTCATGAGGCAGGTCAGGTGATCTGGTATTCCCATCTCTTTCAGAATTTCCCACAGTTTGTCATGATCCACACAGTCAAAGGTTTTAGCATTGTCAATAAAGCAGAAGTAGATGTTTTTCTGGAACTCTCTTGCTCTTTCAATGATCCAGTGGATGTTGGCAATTTGATCTCTGGTTCCTCTGCCCTTTCTAAAGCCAGCTTGAGCATCTGGAAGTTCTTGGTTCACACACTGTTGAGGGCTAGCTTGGAGAATTTTGAGTGTTATTTGGCTAGTGTAAAGGAAACCATAAGCAAAATGAAAAGACAACCTACAGAATGGGAGAGAATATTTGCAAATGATGCAACAGACAAGGGTTTAACCTCCAAAATATAAAAGTAACGCATAACTCAAAACTCAATAACAAAACAAATAAACCTATAGAAAAATGGGCAGAAGACCTTAACAGATATTTCTTCAAAGAAGACACACAGATGGCCAGTAGGCACATGAAAAGATGCTCAACATAACCAATTATCAGGGAAACGCAAATCAAAACTTTAATAAAGTTTCACCTCACACAGATAAGAATCTCTCTCTCAGTCGCTAAGTCATGTCTGACTGTGTCACCCCATGGACTGTAGCCTACCAGGCTCCTCTGCCATGGGATTCTCCAGGCAAGAATACTGGAGTGGGTTGCCATTTCCTTCTCCAGGGGATCTTCCCAGCCCAGGAATTGAACCCGGGTCTCCTACATTGCAGGCAGATTCTTTACCAACTGATAAGAATGGCCATCATTAAAAAGTCTACAAATAAAAATGTTGGAGAGAATGTGGAGAAAAAGGAACCCTCCTACACTGTTGGTGACAATGTAAGTTGGCACAGCCACAATGGAAAACAGGATGGAGGTTCCTTAGAAAACTCAACATTCAGAAACCTAAGATCATGGTATCTAATCCCATCATTTCATGGCAAATAGATGGGGGCAAAATGGAAACAGTGGCAGATTTTATTTTCTTGGGCTCCAAAATCACTGTGGATAGTGAATGCAGCCACAAAATTAAAAGATGCTTGCTCCTTGGAAGGAAAGCTATGACAAACTTAAGATAGCATATCCAAATGCAGAGATACCACTTTGCCAACAAAGGTCCGTGTAGTCAAAACTATGGTTTTTCCAGTAGTCCTGTACTGATGTGAGAATTGGACCATGAAGAAAGCTTAGCACCAAAGAATTTATACTTTCCAATTGTGGTGCTGGAGAAGACTCTTGACAGTCCTGTGGACAGCAAGGAGATCAAACCAGTCAATCCTAAAGGAAGTCAACCCTGAATATTCATTGGAAAGACTGATGCTGGAGCTGAAGCTCCAATACTTTGGCCACCTGATGCAAAGAGCTGACTCATTGGAAAAGACCCTGATGCTAGAAAAGACTGAAGGCAAAAAGAGAAGGGGGCAGCAGGGGATGAGGTGGTTGGATGGCATCACTGACTCAATGGACATGAATCTGAGCAAACTCCGGGAGATAGTGAAGGACAGGGAAGCCTGGCATGCTGCAGTTCATGGGGTTGCAAAGAGTCAGAGATGACTCAGCAGCTGAGCAACAACAGAAAACTAAAAACAGAATCACCATATGATCCAGCAATATTACTCCTGGGAATATATCAAGATTAAATTATAATTCAAAAACATAGCAGCACTGTTGACAACAGCCAAAACGTGGAAATAACCTAAATGTCCATTGACGGATGAATGCACAAAGAAGATGCAATACATATATACAACAGAATACTACTGAATGATTAAAAAAAGAGAGAAATAATGCCATTTGCAGCAAAATGGATGCAACTGCAGATTATCATACTAAGGGAAGTAAATCAGAAGAGAAAGACAAAAACATTATATGATATCACTTTTATGTGGAATCTAAAATATGGCACAAATGAACTTAACTACAAAACAGAAACAGTTCATAGACATAAAGAACATGCCTGTCACTGCCAAGGGTGGGCAGGGTGGTGGCAAGCAAGACAGATGGACTGGGAGCTTGAGGTTGGTAAATTCAAACTATTATATTTGGAATGGATAAACAACAAGATCCTAATGCATAGCACAGGGAACTATACTGAATATCCTGTGGTAAATCATAATGGAAAATAATATTAAAAAGAATTCATATATGTGTATAACTGAGTCACCTTGCTGTACAGCAGATGTTGGCACAATTACAACATTGTAAATCAACTACTCTTCAACTCAAAATCTTTTATATAAAGTATAATGCACTCATCAATCAAAGATTTTCAAGCAAAAGCATCTACTACATTAGGATGACATGATGTGGGATAAATGGACTAGAACTTAAGTTTTTGGAGAAAAGAATGTAAAAATTCTGACAGTTAAAGATTTAAAGAACTTGTCAAGTTTGAAGGTAATTGCAGTACATCATTTTATTTCTTGAACCTAAAGCAATGTGTGTTTATTATTCAATGAACCAGAGATTTCCTCTAAACCCGAACTCAAAAAGAGAAATAAAATAGTGTAAGAAGCAGAAGAACACTGCTGCTGCTGCTGCTGCTGCTAAGGCGCTTCAGCCGTGTCCAACTCTGTGCGATCCCATAGACAGCAGCCCACCAGGCTCCTCTGTCCCTGGGATTCTCCAGGCAAGAATATGGAGTGGGTTGCCATTTCTTTCTCCAATGCATGCACGCATGCTAAGCCGCTTCAGTCATGTCCGACTCTGTGCAACCCCATGGACAGCAGCCCACCAGGCTCCTCTGTCCACAGAACTCTCCAGGCAAGAATAGTGGAGTGGGCTGCCATTTCCTTCTCCAAGAAGAACACTATGAGAATGTAACTTTGAACCATAGAGAACTTTGGACCACAGAAAGATTGGAGAACTAGATCTCAAATGAACTCAAGTAGAAATGAAGAGTCTTAGAGATAAATCACAAAAAATAGCTATAACTATACCTAGCGTATGGCAAATCCTCATAAATATTCACTATCCTTATTTATTATTTTATCATATCATTATTGGTGGCCTCAGCCTACCTGGATAGCACATAAGCATTCTCAGCAACTGAGGAATTTCCAAAGGACATTTTTAGTCTTCAGTCTTTAAGTGGATGTCCTTGCACCCCTTGACTGCCCTTCTTCTTAACTCCCATGACACTCCTTCTTGACCCTCATGACACACACCTGTTTCTATTTTGAAAATTCTAGTCACTATATAATTTCTATATAGTTATATTTTCTTTTTCATAAGCTATCTATTGTCCTATATGTTCATTCTCAGCTCATCACTCTTCATTAGCCTACATAATCTCTCTGAGTGATGGTTTCCTCAGCCCCTTTGGATCATTTCTCAGTCTGTTTACCCAACTTTAACTTTTTCTCAAATCTCTGAACCGTAAGTCCATTAGGAGCAGATCCAGATGCTCCTAGTGGGAAAAATGCATTAACCATTTTGTCCTCCCAAATTTGCTTACTTTTTCTTGGCTCTGTAAGCTGGTGGCACAGGCATTTCCCCCTTTACCAAAAGAAAAAGATCTAGCATACATCCATTGCTTTCCTTCTCCTTTCAGCACTATTTCCTCTTATCATTAAATCCTTCTCATATTACTTCTAGAAATCTGTTAATTCAGTCCCTTCCTCCTCCCTGTCCCTTTCATATCATGACTCTTGCTCAGGCTTCACAATCTCTTGACTGGACTATTGTAATGACTTGTTAATTGGTCTCCCCAACTGTAAACCTGCCCTCAAATCCACAGTTCCTGACCATATCTGTCTGCTTTAAATATTATTCAGTGGCATTGTGCAGCATCTGACCAAGTATAAACCCTCTGACACCACATGTGAGGACTCCCATTTCCTCACCTCTGTTTCTTCCAAGGGCTCCCCCGGTGGTTCATCTGGTAAAGAATCCACCTGCAGTGTGGGAGACCCGGGTTCAGTCCCTGGGTTGGGAAGATTATCTCTAAGACTCTTTCATATCAGGCTCCAAAATGATGAAACTGCAAACAATTTTTATTTTGCTTGATCCTTTGCCTGAAATATTTGGCTCACATTTCTTATCTTAGATAATTCATATTCATCTATGTCAAGAAACATTCCCTGACCTCATCAGTCTGAGGGCTAAGGGTCTTGATGTATAATTCTTAAATGTTGTTTAGTCACTAACTTGTGTCCAACTCTTTTGCAACCCCAAGGACTGTAGCCTGCCAGGCTCCTCTGTCCATGATATTTCCCAGGCAAGAATACTGGAGTGGGTTGCCATTTCCTTCTCCACGGGATCTTTCCCACTCAGGGATCAGATCTACCTCTCCTGCATTGGCAAACCGATTTTTCACCAGGGAAGCCTGGTGAAAAATTAATTACCTGTACAATATCTATATCTATATATCCATATCTCTAGGTCTTCCATTAGACTGTGGATTGCCAGTAGGACATGGATTTTGTCTTATAAAAAGAAAATCTTGTCTGTTTAACCCCAGCATCTTACCACAGTGCTTCCACTATAGTCACAGCACAACGAATGCTGAGCAAGACTAAAGTTGTGAGTAACAGCACACAGTTCAATGCTATACTTGGGTAAACAAACAAGATGAAATAGTTGCTTCCTGGTGGAACTTATTTGGTTGGTGCAAATGTAATTGCAAATTTGAACTGTGAATTTTAAATCATTATAACTAGGCTCAAACACATCTTTATTAATCAGTATAGGAACCATTAAAATCAATATATTTTTACCATCGAAAAGTAAGTTTGTTTACTCCTGCAGTGTAAAAATCCATGCTTTGGGATTCAATGAACTCTTGGAAAGCGTGTTCTGTCTCCTGCTGCTTATGGAAGCAGTTTCCCTGCAAAATTTGTTGAGATGCTTGAAGAAGTGGTTAGTCAGATGGGGAGAGGTCAGACGACTACGGCAAATGAGGCAAAACTTCATAGCCCAATTCATTCAACTTTTGAAGCTTTGGTAGTGCGACATGCAGCCAGGCACTGTCTTGAAGAAGAATTTGGCCCTCGCTGTTGACCAACATCAGCTGCAGGCATTGCAGTTTTTGGCACATCTCATCAATTTTCTGAATATACTTCTCAAATGTAATGGTTTTGCCTGGATTCACAAAGATGTAGTGGATGAGAAGGGCAGCGGATCACCAAACAGTGACCATGATCCTTTTTGGTGCAGTTTGGCTTTGGGTAGTGCTTTGGAGTGTCTTCTTGGTCCAACCACTGAGCTGGTCATCCCTGGTTGTCATACAAAATCCACTTGTCATCACACATCACAATCCAACTGAGAAATGGTTCATTGTCATCACACTGAATAAAAGATGATGATACCTCAAAATGATACTTTTTTGATTTACAATCAACTCATGAGACCTGCACTTATCGAGTTTTTTCACCTTTCCAATTTACTTCAAATGCAGAATGATAGTAGAATGGTCAACATTGAGTTCTTCAGCAATTTTTCATGTAGCTGTAAAAGGATAAACTTCAGTGATCAGCTGTCAATTTCCAATGGTCAACCACTACGCTCCTCATCTTCAAGGCTCTCGTCTCCTTTGCAAAACTTCTTGAACCACCACTGCGCTGTATGTTCCTTAGCAGTTCCTGGGCCAATTGCATTGTTGATGTTGTGAGCTGTCACTGTTGCTTTACAACTCATTTTTAACTCAAACAAAAAATTGTTTGAATTTGCATTTTCTCTAACATAATTCCCTTAGTCTAAAATAAACAGCAAGGAATAAGTCATTAGCAAGAAAACATGAAGTGAGAAATGGGCATTAAAATGATGTATAATGGGGGGTGGTCCTAAGATAGTGGAGGAATAGGACGGGGAGACCACTTTCTCCCCCACAAATTCATCAAAAGAATAGCTGAACGCTGAGCAAACTCCAAAAAACAACTTCTGAACACTGGCAGAGGACATCAGACACCCAGAAAAGCAGCCCACTGTCTTTGAAAGGAGATAGGACAAAATATAAAAGATAAAAAGAGAGACAAAAGAATTAGGGATGGAGATCCATCCCAGGAAGGGAGCCTTAATAGAGGAGAAGTTTCCAGACACCAGGAAACCCTCTCACCGGCGGGTCTGGGGTAAGTTTTCAAAGCTCGGAGGGCAACATAACCGGGAGGAAAAATAAATAAATAAAACCCACAGGCTACATGCCTAACGGCAACTCCCAGCAGAAAAGTAACCCAGACACTTGCATCCGCCACCAGCAAGCGGGGGCTGGATGGAGAGAAGCAGCAACATTGCTTAGGGTAAGAACCAGATCTGAATGCCCTGAGGGCAATCTGAGGGAGCTAATGTGAGACAGTAACATAAACTCTCTCCCCCTTTTGACTCTCCTTTTTCTCCCCCAGGTCACCTCTATCTCCTCCTTCCCCCTTCTCTTCTCAACCCAATTCTGTGAATTTCTGTGAGTGTTCTGGGCTACGGAGAACACTTAGGGAACAGAGTACTGCCTAGATCTATCTCTCTCCTTTTGATTCCCCCTTTTCTCCTCCTGCTCACTTCTATCTCCTTCCTCCCTCTTCTCTTCTCTATGTAACTCCGTGAACCTCTCTGAGGGATCCAGGCTGTGGAGAGCACATACGGAATTGTTTACTGGCTAGATTGCTCTCTCCCCTTTTGATTCCCTCTCTTCTCCTCCTGGTCATCTCTATTTCCCTCCTCCCTCTCTCTTCTCCATGTAACTCTGTGAACCTCTCTGGGTGTCCCTCACTGTAGAGAATCGTTTCACCATTAACCTAGAAGTTTTATTATCAGGGCTGTATGGATAGAGAAGTCTTGAGCCTAATGTAAGAATAAAACTGAAATCCAGACACAGGCGACTTAAGCCCAAAACCTGAGAACACCAGAGAACTCCTGACTCCAGGGAACATTAATTGATAAGAGATCATCCAAAAGCCTCCATAAGTGTTAGTCACCCAGTCGTGCCCAACTCCCCATGGACTGCAGCCCACCAGGTTCTTCTGTCCATGAGATTTTTCAGGCAAGGATACTGGAGTGAGTTGCCATTTCCTTTTCCAAGGGATCTTCCAGACCCAGGGATCGAACCCGGAACTCCTGCACTGTAGGCAGATTCTTTACTGACTGAGCTAATAGTCCTTTTCAAAAGCCTCCATACCTACACTGAAACCAAGCACCACCCAAGGGCTAACAAGTTCTAGAGAAAGACATACCATGCAAATTCTCCAGCAACGCAAGAACATAGCCCTGAGGTTCAATATACAGGCTGCCCAAAGTCACACCAAACCCAAAGACATCTCAAAACTCATGACTGGACACTTCATTGCACTCCAGAGAGAAGAAATCCAGCTCCACCAACCAGGACACCACGGCAAGCTTTCCTATCCAGGAAACCTTGACAAGCCACTCGTCCAACCCCACCTACAGGGAGGAACCTTTCAGAATAAAGAGGAACCACAAACTGCCAGAATATAGAAAAGCCACTCCAAACACAGCAATCTAAACAAGATGAAAAGGCAGAGAAATACTCAGCAGGTAAAGGAACATGATAAATGCCCACCAAACCAAACAAAAAAGGAAGAGATAGGAAGTCTACCTGAAAAAGAATTTAGAATAATGATAATAAAAATGATCCAAAATCTTCAAAACATAATGGAGTTACAGACAAAAAGCCTGGAGACAAGGTTTGAGAAGATGCAAGAAATGTTTAACAAGGACCTAGAAGAAATAAAAAAGAGTCAATCAATAATGAATAATGGAATAAATGAGATCAAAAACACTCTGGAGGGAACCAACAGTAGAATAACGGAGGCAGAAGATATGATAATTGAGATAGAAGATAGAATAGTTGAAATAAATGAAGCTGAGAGGAAAAAAGAATGAAAAGAAATGAGGACAACCCCAGGGACCTCTGGGACAATGTGAAACACCCCAACATTTGAATCATAGGAGTCCCAGAAGGAGAAGACAAAAAGATAGGCCATGAAAAAACACTTAAGGAGATAATAGTTGAAAATGTCCCTAAAATGGAGAAGGAAATAGTCACACAAGTCCAGGAAACCCAGAGAGTCCCAAACAGGATAAACCCAAGGCGAAATACCCCAAGACACATATTAATCAAATTAACAAAGATCAAACACAAAGAACAAATACTAAAAGCAGCAAGGGAAAAACAACAAATAACACATAAGGGGATCCCCATAAGGATAACAGCTGATCTTTTCAATAGAAACTCTTCAGGCCAGAAAGGAATAACAGGACATACTTAAAGTGATGAAAGGGAAAAATCTACAACTCAGATTACTATACACAGCAAGGATCTCATTCAAATATGAAGAAGAAATCAAAAGCTTTACAGACAAGCAAAAGTTGAGAGAATTCAGCACCACCAAACTAGCTCTTCAACAAATGCTAAAGGATCTTCTCTAGACAGAAAATACAGAAAAAGGTGTATAAACTCGAACCCAAAACAACAAAGTAAATGTCAACGGGACCATACATATCAATAATTACCTTAAATGGAAAAGGGTTGAAAGCCCCAACCAAAGACAAAGACTGGCTGAATGGATACAAAAACAAGACCCTATGTATGCTGTCTACAAGAGACCCATCTCAAAACTAGACACACTTACAGACTGAAAAGGAAGGGTTGGAAAAAGATATTTCATGCAAATTGAGACCAAAAAAAGCAGGAGTAGCAATACTCATATCAGATAAAATAGATTTTAAAATAAAGGCTGAGAAAAGAGACAAAGAAGGGCACTACATAATGATCAAAGGATCAATCCAAGAAAAAGATATAACAATTATAAATATATATGCATCCAACATAGGAGCACTGCAAATGTAAGGCAAAGGCTAACAAGTATGAAAGGGGAAATTAACAGCAACACAATAATAGTGGGAGACTTTAATACCCCCACTCACACCTATGGATAGATCAACTAAACAGAAAATTAACAAGGAAACACAAACTTTAAAAGATACAATGGACAAGTTAGACCTAATTGATATCTAATAGGACATTTCACCCCAAAACAATGAATTTCACCTTTTTCTCAAGTGCACATGGAACCTTCTCTAGGATAGATCACATCCTGGGCCATAAATCTAGCCTTGGTAAATTCAAAAAAATTGAAATCATTCCAATCATCTTTTCTGACCACAATGAAGTAAGATTAGAACTCAATTACAGGAAAAAAACTATTAAAAATTCCAACATATGGAGGCTAAACAACACGCTTCTGAATAACCAACAAATCATAGAAGAAATCAAACAAGAAATCAAAATATGCATAGAAATGAATTAACATGAAAACACAACAACCCAAAACCTATGGGACACTGTAAAAGCAGTGCTAAGGGGAAGGTTCATAGCAATACAGGTTTACCTCAAGAAACAAGAAAAAAGTCAAATAAATAACCTAACTCTACACCTAAAGCAACTAGAGAAGGAAGAAATGAGGAACCCCAGGGTTAGGAGAAGGAAAGAAATCTTAAAAATTAGGGCAGAAATAAATGCAAAAGAATCAGAAGAGACCATAGTAAAAATCAACAAAGCTAAAAGCTGGTTCCTGGAGAACATAAATAAAATTGACAAACCATTAGCCAGACTCATCAAGAAACAAAGGGAGAAGAATGAAATCAACAAATGAAGAAATGAAATCAACAAATGAAGAAATGAAAATGGAGAGATCACAACAGAAAGCACAGAAATAAAAGGATCATAAGAGACTACTATCAGAAACTATATGCCAATAAAATGGACAACATGGAAGAAATGGAAAAATTCTTAGAAAAGCATAACTTTCCAAAACTGAACCAGGAAGAAATAGAAGATCTTAACAGACCCGTCACAAGCACAGAAGTCAAAAAGGAATCAGAAATCTTCCAGCAAACAAAAGCCCAGGACCAGATGGCATCACAGCTGAACTCTACCAAAAATTTAGAGGAGAGCTAACACCTATCTTACTCAAACTCTTCCAGAAAATTGCAAAAGAAGGTAAACTTCCAAACGCATTCTATGAGGCCACCATCACCCTAATACCAAAACCAGACAAAGATGCCACAAAAAAGAAAACTACAGGACAATATCACTGATGAATATAGATGCAAAAATCCTTAACAAAATTCTAGCAAACAGAACCCAACAACATATTAAAAAGATCATACATAATGACAAAGTGGGCTTTATCCCAGGAATGCAAGGATTCTTTAATATCCACAAATCAGTGTAATACACCACATTAACAAATTGAAAGATAAAAACCATATGATCATCTCAATAGATGCAGAAAAAGCCTTTGATAAAATTCAACATCCATTTATGATAAAAACTCTCCAGAAAGCAAGAATAGAAGGAACATACCTCAACATAATAAAAGCTATGTATGACAAACCCACAGCAAACATTATCCTCAATGGTAAAAAATTTAAAACATTTCCCCTAAAGTCAGGAACAATGCAAGGGTGTCCACTCTCACCACTACTATTCAACATAGTGTTGGAAGTTTTGGCCACAGCAATCAGAGCAGAAAAAGAAATAAAAGGAATCCAGATTGGAAAAGAAGAAGTAAAATTCTCACTGTTTGCAGATGACATGATCCTCTTTAGAAAACCCTAAAGACTCTATCAGAAAATTACTAGAGCTAATCAATGAATATAGTAAAGTTGCAGGATATAAAATTAACACACAGAAATCGCTTGCATTCCTGTATACTAACAATGAGAAAACAGAAAGAGAAATTAAGGAAACAATACCATTCACCACTGCAACAAAAAGAATAAAATACTTAGGAATAAATCTACCGAAAGAAACAAAAGACCTATATGTATAGAAAACTATAAAACACTGATGAAAGAAATCAAGGAGGACACAAATAGATGGAGAAATATACCGTGTTCATGGATTGGAACAATCAATATAGTGAAAATGAGTATACAATCCAAAGCAATCTATAGATTCAATGCAATCCCTATCAAGCTACCAATGGTATTTTTCACAGAATAAGAACAAATAATTTCACAATTTTTATGGAAATACAAAAAACCTCGAATAGCCAAAGCAATCTTGTGAAAGAAGAATGGAACAGGAGGAATCAACCTGCCTGACTTCAAGCTCTGCTACAAAGCTACAGTCATCAAGACAGTATGGTACTGGCACAAAGACAGAAATATAGATCAATGGAACAAAATAGAAAGCCCAGAGATAAATCCACGCACCTATGGACACCTTATCTTTGACAAAGGAGGCAAAAATATACAATGGAGAAAAGACAATCTCTTTGACAGGTGGTGCTGGGAAAACTGGTCAACCACTTGTAAAAGAATGAAACTAGAACACTTTCTAACACCATACACAAAAATAAGCTCAAAATGGATTAAAGATCTTAATGTAAGACCAGAAACTATAAAACTCCTAGAGGAAAACACAGGCAAAACACTTTTTGACATAAATCACAGCAGGATCCTCCATGACCCAACTCCCAGAGTAATGGAAATAAAAGCAAAAATTAACAAATGGGACCTAATGAAACTTAAAAGCTTTTGCACTTCAAAGGAAACTACAAGCAACGTGACAAGACAGCCTTCACAATGGGAGAAAATAATAGCAAATGAAGCAACTGACAATTAATCTCAAAAATATACAAATAACTCCTGTAGCTCAATTCCAGAAAAATAAACGACCCAATCTAAAAGTGGGCCAAAGAACTAAACAGACATTTCTCCAAAGAAGACATATAGATAGCTAACAAACACATGAAAAGATGCTCAACACCACTCATTATCAGAGAAATGCAAATCAAAACCACAATGAGGTACCATCTCACGCTGGTCAGAATGGCCTCCAACCAAAAGTCTACAAACAATAAATGCTGGAGAGGGTGTGGAGAAAAGGGAACCCTCTTACACTGTTGGTGGGAATGCAAACTAGTACAGCCACTATGGAGAGCAGTGTGGAGATTCCTTAAAAAACTGGAAATAAAACTGCCATATGATCCAGCAATCCCACTCCTGGGCATACACACCGAGGAAACCAGAACTGAAAGAGACATGTGTACCCCAATGTTCATCACAGCACTGTTTATAATAGCCAGGCCATGGAAGCAACCTAGATGTCCAACAGTAGACAAATGGATAAGAAAGCAGTGGTATATATACAGAATGAAATATTACTCAGCCATTAAAAAGGATACATTTGAATCAGTTCTAATGAGGAAGATGAAACCTGAGCCTATTATACAGAGTGAAGTAAGCCAGAAAGAATAACACCAATACAGTATACTAACGCATACATATGGAATTTAGAAAGATGGTAACAATAACCCTGTGTGCGAGACACAGATGTATAGAACTGTCTTTTGGACTCTGTGGGAGAAGGCGAGAGTGGGATGATCTGGGATAGTAGCACTGAAACCTGTATATTGTCATATGTGAAATAGATCGCCAGTCCAGGTTGAATGCATGAGACAAGTGCTCAGGGCTGGTGCACTGGGATGACCCAGAGGGATGGGATGGGGAAGGAGGTGGGAGGGGTGTTTAGAATGGGGAACACATGTAAAACCATGGCTGATTCATATCAATGTATGGCAAAACTCACTACAATACTGTAAAGCAATTAGCTTCCAACTAAAATAAAAATAAATAAATAAATAAAATGACATATAACATAGCATAATACATTTCAGAATGTATTCCAATATGAAACAGAAAAGTTAAACAGTGAAAAACTGTAATTACTTTTGCACCAGCCTAATAAAATCTTTTAGTCAAAACTATGGTTTTTCCAGTGGTCATGTATGGATGTGAGAGTTGGACTGTGAAGAAAGCTGAGCGCCGTAGAGTTGATGCTTTTGAACTGTGGTGTTGGAGAAGACTCTTGAGAGTCCCTTGGACTGCAAGGAGATCCAACCAGTCCATCCTAAAGGAGATCAGTCCTGGGTGTTCATTGGAAGGACTGATGTTGAAGCTGAAACTCCAATACTTTGGCCACCTCATGCAGAGTTGACTCATTTGACAAGACCCTGATGCTGGGAGGGATTGGGAGCAGGAGGAGAAGGGGACGACAGAGGATGAGATGGTTGGATGGCATCACTGACTCTATGGGCATGAGTTTGAGTAAACTCCGGGAGTTGGTGATGGATAGGGAGGCCTGGTGTGCTGTGATTCATGGGGTTGCAAAGAGTAGGATATGACTGAGCGACTGAATTGAACTGAATAAAATCTTTTAAATAAGGCTTTGCTAAGAACATAAAAGGAAAACATAAAAACGAAAATGCAAAGGCTTACAAAGAATCCTAAATTAATTCAAATCTAGTTATAGATTGTTCAGACATGTCAGTTCTATTTCAACATTATAAGGTTTCAATGCTAGTTTCAGGTTCCTACACAGAAAACCTGAATTAAATAGAGGTTTAAAATACGCCATGCCCTCCCCCATCTTTATGCCTTTACCCATGCTGCTCTAACTCACACTTTTACTCACCAGGCTAACCTATACATCTTCAGTCTAAGCTCATCTGTGTGTCTAAGGAGAGATACCACAACAGTTACATGCAAAAAGCATGTTCCAAAATAGCATATACACTTCAATTCTGTCTTAAGATATATTTATCTCTGTGTGCATTCAATTCAAATGTATTCTTTAATTATACAAACATTCAAAAGGGTACATTATCTACCTCCAAGGAGTGGGATGGAAGCAGGACTGGTTGAGAGAATGCTACTTCGTCTTCATGATACTTGGGAGGAGTTTAGAGTTCACTTCTAGGAGGTCTGACTGGACCCGTCCAGACAGGGTTAAGTGCTACTTCTTTCTGCCCACAGCATCCTGGACAAATTCTGGAGCACAGCAGCATCCCCATAAGTTCTTATATGCTATTTGAATATCTGTTCCACCACCTATAAGCTTCTTGAAAGCAAAACTTATTTGTGTACTTCCAAGTGAATACAGTAACTGACATATAATAGAAACTGATTTCATATTCTAGAAATTCAACAAATTTCAATAAATATGAACAACTGAACTGAATTATCCATGACTATATGCTTTTTTCCAGGAACAGAAGTGGCAATTTCATGAAAAAAAGTACTCAATGCCTTGAAATTCAGTTTTTTTAGATACATTCCAAGATAAGAAAACTCTATATTCAGTCAAATTTGCTAATAGCTTTCCAAAATTCAGAAGACTTGCTGTTAGATCCGTGTCAAAAATATACCAAACCCACTGAAAATAGGTAATCAGACAAATACTTGTACATGAATGTTCATAGCAGCACCATTCACAATAGCTAAAAGGGGGACACAACCCAGATGTGTATTTATGGATAAATAATTGTGGTGTATTCATTCAGTGGAATATCATTCAGCCTTAAAAATGCAAGAAGTATTGACACATGCTGCAACATAGATACCTCATAAACATTCTAGGTGGAAGAAATCAGACACAGAATATCATATATATTATGACTTCATTTAAATAAAATATGTAGGGACTCCCTTGGTGCTACAGTGGATTAGAGTTCACCTGCCAATGGAAGGGACACACATTTGACCCCTGGTCTGAGAAGATCCCACATGCCACAGAGAAACTAACCCTACAGCTACTGAGCCTGCGTGACACAGAGCCTGTGCTCCACAACGGGAGAAGCCACCCCAGTGAGAAGCCTGTGCACCGCAGTGAAGAGTTAGCCCCACTCACCACACCTAGAGAAAGCCTGCGTGCAACAGCAAAGACCCAGCGGAGCCATAAAAATGAATAAATAAAATTTAAATGGCATATCTAAAATAGACAAATACACAGAAACAGACTGGCAGTCACCAGAATATGGGTAGGATGGGGTAAATGCACAGCATAGAGGGTTTTCTTTTCGCATGAAAAAACATTTTCGAACCAGACGGAAGTCACAGTTGTACAATATTATGAATGTATTAAATGTCACTTTAAACAAGGTCAATTTTATGTTACATGAATTTCACCTCACTTTCACCTCAATGAAAAACACATGCCAACTGCTTACCACTTAGAAGTAAGACAGAAGTAGTTATATAAGGGTTAATTTGATAAGTCTTTTCCATCATAAACCAAATATTTAAAGGGAGGGAACTTAACATGTGCTATGTCTTATTCATTAATAGAATAGCTATCTATTTCTTTCAAGTTTTAAAGGTTTGAGGGAGATGATAAAAAAAAAAAGAATTACTGGAAAAGAAGATCAAAAAGCCCTTAATTTTTTGTATCTCCCAACTGTAAAAACAAATTAGACAGATTTTCAAGGTTCATTTTTCTGCAGCTCTTATTTGTTTTTAAAAGCTAAATTTAGCTGAGCTCTTTCTGCAAACAATAAGAATTAATTCTTTTGTCATTATTAAATAACCTACTTCTATATGTGCTATAAACTTGAAACTGTAGAAATAGATGACTCTAGAATATGAAACTTGAATTCCTTGAGAATGATGTAATCACATTTATTTGGATTCAGCTATTAATGTTATCCCATATGGCACTGCCTTTACTGTCATTTCCATGAGAAAATAGAAATGATTTTTCCATATGGAAAATGTTAAGAATTTTTAGCATAAATAACACACATACTTTGTTTTTAATACTAAATGGTATCTAATGACATGGACTAGTAAATGCAATTCCTTACATACTTAACTTATGGTGAAAACTACTTAGGCTTAATAAAGGGATGCACAATGCACAGTAATGTGGTATTAAAATGTGTGATATCATTTCTAGAAATATTATTAATATTTCATGGGAAATTACCAAGCTTATGGTTTCAATTAAGACAAGCTCAACAAATACTGACCCTCTATTACATGGTGCCACTTCATGGATCACAGCCTTGTCACAGTGAAGGGGCTTGAGTAACTCAATGAAGCTATAAGTCATGTCATGCAGGGTCACCCAAGGTGAAGAGGTCTTAGAGAAGAGTTCTGACAAAACATGGTCCACTGGAGGACGAAATGGCAATCCATTCCAGTATTCTTGCTACAAGAACACCATGAACAGTGTGAAAAGGCAAAAAGATATGACACCAGCAGATAAGACCCCCATATCAGAAGGTGTCCAGTAAGCTATTGAGGAAGAGCAAAGGGCAATTACCAACAGCTCCAGAAAGAATGAAATGGCTGGGCCAGAAGGGAAATGATACTCAGTAACAGATGTGTCTGGTGGTCAAAGTAAACTCTGATGCTGTAAGAACAACATTGTATGGGAACCTGGAATGTAAGAGCCAGGAATCAAGGTAAACTGGACATGGTCAAGCAGGTCAAGCAGGAGATGGCAAGAGTGAACACTGACATCTCAGGAATCAGTGAACTAAAATGGAAAAATTTAATTCAGATCACCATTACATCTACTACTGTAGGCAAGAATCCCTTAGAAGAAATGGAGTAGTCCTTATAGTCAGAAAAAAGTGTCTGAAATGTAGTACTTGACGCAGTCTCAAAAATAATAGAATGATCTTGGTTTGTTTCCAAGGCAAATCATTCAATATCACAGTAATCCAAGTCTATGCCTTACACTGATGCTGAAGATGCTGAAGTTGACCAGTTCTGTCAGACATGACTGAGGGACTAACACACATACATCACATGAAGACCTACAATACCTTCTGGAACTAACAACAAAAAAGATGTCATTTTCATCATAGGAGATTGGAATGAACAAGTAGGAAGTCAAAAGGTATCTGGAATAACAGGCAACTTTGGCCTTGGACTACAAAATGAAGCACGGCAAAGACTAACAGAATTTTGTCACGAGAACACCCCGGTCATAGCAAACTTTTTCCCAATGACATAAGAGACAACTTTATATATGGAAATCACCAAATTGCCGATATTGAAATCAGACTGATTATATTCTTTGCAGCTGAAGATGGAGAAACTCTATACAGTCAGCAAAGAAAAGACCTGCAGCTGATTGTGGCTTAGATCATCAGTGCCACATTGCAAAATTCATGATAAATTGAAGGAAGCAGGCAAAACCATTAGGCCATTCACATATGACCTAAATCAAATTCTTTATGATTATACAGTGGAGGTGGTGAATAGATTAAAGGGATTAGATATGGTAGACAGAGTGCCTGAAGAACTGTGGATGGAGTTTCATACCATGGTACAGGGAGTGGTAACTAAAACCATCCCAAAGGAAAAGAAATGCAAAAAGGCAAAGTGGTTGTCTGAGGAGGCTTTACAAACAGCTAGGTAAAGAAGAGAAGCTAAAGGTAAGGAAGAAAGGGAAAGATATACCCAACTGAAGGTAGAGATCCAGAGAACAGCAAGAAGTAAGAAGACCTTCTTAAATGAACAATGCAAAGAAATAGAGGGAAAAAATAGAATGGTAAAGACTAGAAATCTCTTCAAGAAAACTGGATATATCAAGGGAAGGTTTCATGCAAGGATGGGCATGATAAAAGACAGAAATGGTAAGGACCTAACAAAAGCAGAAGAGATTAAGAAGAGGTCACAAGAATACACAGAAGAACTCTATAAGAAAAGTCTTAACAACCCAGATAGCAATGGTAGTGTGGTCACTCACTTACAGCCAGACATCCTGGACTATGAAATCAAGTGACTATGAACAAGCTAGTGGTGGTGATGGAATTTCAACTGAGCTATTTCAAATCTAAAAGATGATGCTGTTAAAGTGCTGCACTCAGTATGTCAGCAAATTTGGAAAACTCAGCAGTGGCCACAGGACTGTAAAAGATTAGTTTTCACTCCAATCCCAAAGAAGGACAATCCTGGAGAATGTTCAAACTACTGGACAATTGTGCTCACTTCACATTCTAGTAAGGTTATGCTCAAAATACTTCAAGTTAGGCGTAAGCAGTATGTAAACCTAGAGCTTCCAGATGTACAAGCTGGGTTTAGAAAAGGCAGGGAGCCAGAGAACAAATGGCCAACATTCGTTGGATCATAGAGAAAGCAAGGAAATTCCAGAAAAAACATCTACTTCTGCTTCACGCTAAAGCCTTTGACTGGGTAGATCACAACAAACTAGAAAATTCTTAAAGAGATGGGAACACCAGACCATCTTACCTGTCTCCTGAGAAATGTGCATGCAGGTCAAGAAGCAACAGTTAGAACTGGGTATGGCACAACAGACTGGCTCAAAACTGGGAAAGGCATAACAAAGCTGGGTTGTCACCCTGCTTATTTAATTTCTATGCAGAGTACATCATGAGAAATGTCAGGCTAGAATCAAGGTTGCTGGGAGAAATAGCAACAACCTCAGATATGCAGATGATACTGCTCTAATGGCAAAAAAAAAAAAATGAAGAGAAACTAAAGCGTCTCCTGATGAGCATGAAAGAGAACAGTGAAAAAGCTGGCTTAAAACTCAACATTCAAAAAACTAAGATTATGGCATCCAGCCCCATCACGTCATGGCAAATAGATAGTGGAAAAATGGAAACAGTGACAGATTTCATTTTCTTGGGCTCCAAAACCACTGCAGATGGTGATTGCAGCCATGAAATTTAAAGACACTTGCTCCTTGGAAGAAAAGCCATGACAAACCTAGACTATATTAAAAATATAGAGGTATCACTTTGCCAACAAAGTCCATACAGTCCAATCTATGGTTTTTCCAGTAGTCATGTATGGATGTGAGAGTTGGACCATAAACAAGGCTGAGAACCAAAGAACTGATATTTTCAAACTGTCTTGCTGGAGAAGACTATTAAGAGTCCCTTGGACTGCAAGGAGATCAAACCAGTCAATCTTAGAGGAAATCATTCCTGAATGCTCACTGGAAAGACTGATGCTGAAGCCCCAATACTTTGGCCACCTGATGCAAAGAACTGACTCATTGGAAGAGACCCTGATGCTGGGAAAGACTGAAGGCAAAAAGAGAAGGGGGTGGCAGAGGGTGAGATGGTTAGATAGTATCACCTACTCAATGGACATGAATTGAGCAAACTCCACAGGACAGGGAAGGACAGGGAATCCTAGCATGCTGCACTCCATAGGATCACAAAGAGTTGGACACTATTGATCAAGTGAACAACAAATTATATGGTCAACACTGTAACAGGGGATAAAATGATAATAAAAACAGATTACTAACTTTAAGAAACTGACAATATTCTGAGACCCACAGAATCCAAACAAGTTGTAACTAGATAGCTTTTATGTATAATAAAGTATGCATATATTACAAAATTAGTACAAATAAGGCAGTAATGGGCTCACTGCCAAGAAATTGGACTAAACGGTACATGAACTGGCCTTAGTAGAATGAATAGGAGTCCAAAGGATGAACAAGGTGGGGAAAAAATGTTTCAGATGGTCTAGGAAAATAAAACAACTTCACCATCATCTGAGAACAACAGCCAATCTAATACTGAAGGAAGAAAAAGGAAATAAGAGTGTGGGAAGAAAAGAAGAAAAAAGAAAGAAGGGGAGGAGATGGAGGATGGAAGAAAAATATATGCAGAATATGCAAGAAGTTAATACAGAATTGACAGAAAATGAGGCTGGAGAAATAGATTGGAACTAATTTAGGAAGGGCTTTGCTGAGCTTGAACTACCTCTTCCAAGCATCAGGGAGTTATTGAAGGAACTCATCTGGTGAATGTCAAGGTCAGATCAAAATGTGGAAAAGTCACCCTGATAGCAGTATGAAAAAACAACTTCAGGGGCAAGTCTGAAATCAGGGAGATCAAATAACAACCTACTGTTACTTGTTATATCAAATAGCAACCTGCTGGAGATGACTAGAATTGAACTAACATAATACCACTGGAGACACACTAGAGAAGCCAGACTTGACATACAATATGTGTGACCACTTAGGTGCTGAAAGTGAGAGAACTAGGAAGCACCAAATAATTAGATAAATCATCTAATTTACACTTTAGATAGTGGTGGTGACATATCACAAGAGTAGACAGAGAAAAGAAAAGTCCAATAGTTTCAAGGTGGAAAAGGGAAGACACACTGCTCGATTCTGGGTATGTTGACTGAAGGAAATTATTAGACCTCTGGCTGAAGATATATGTTTAGAGTTATTCACTTTTAAATAATAATTAAATACAGAGATAGACAACATTTTCCATGAAGAGACAATAATGAGAAGAGGACTAAAAAGTAAACCAAACTTAATCATACTTCAAGTAAGTGTGGCTCTTAAAAAAAGTCACAGAAATAGTAGGAAATCCAAAGAGCATGATGTCACAGGAAGATGACATCATCATCTCATGGGAGGAAATACTTTTAAAGAGGAAAGAATCAACACTGTTAAATGCCAGAGGAAAACAGTGTAAGAGACTGAAAAATGCTCATTGGACTTGGCAATAATGAGGTGAAAAGTAATACAGTGGTAAATTCAGCAGAATAAGGAAGTAGGAATTCAGATAGTAAATTAAGGGCAAAGAAACAAAGGTAGTTTCTTATCATCTCTTGGATCAAATTTTATGCTTTATTTTATAAAGGTATTATTCCAGTAAGATGGTAAAGAAGGACAGAAATAAAAGAGGCACTAACTATGGAAAGAAAAGTTTCAAAAAGTGTTTTAGGCTTCTTTTTAATGTGTTCAATGTCAGTTGTCCTTTTTTAAGAAAATGAAATCACTGGCAGGTTGAGCTTTAAAATTCACCTTGAAACAGGACAATCGTTGCTGAAAATTTTGAAGTGTTTTGAAATAGAAACTTAAAAATTTTAGGAAATCCCTTGCAGGAGAGAAACAGGCATCTGTGAGCAAGGCACCTTAATAACTTCACTTATTGGAGCATGTGTGCATGCGTGCATGCTAAGTCGCTTCAGTTGAGTCACATGCTAGAATGAATAGCAAATGAGTGCCTTCATATGTGCTACAAATCAAGAAGCTGTTGACACCATGGAGGTCACACATGGTGGTTAAGAACAGCGCTGAAATCCATTTGTCCAGGTTCAAGGCCTGGTTCTACTTCCTCTCACTGGGACATGGTCCAAACTAATTCCGTTGTCTTCAGTCTGTTTTCTCACCTGTAAAATGGAGGTAATAATGTAATCTACATATTATAATTAAGCTCTGCAGGAGAAATTATATAAAATTTATCTGGCATTAAATGATAAGAATGATAATGTTGATCTTGTATATTTTCCTAGATGGTTACGATGCTGATTATACATAGTTTGCAAAATCTCATTTAAAGCTGTGACCCTGGATGAGACTGTGAAAGCAATAAGGGTTGACAGGAAAGAGAATAGGTATAAAGACTGTTTCAGGGTTATAAGATGTTAGGATCTTAAGAAAGACACAGCAAAGGAGACTAAATTGGAAAAGTCACTGAAGTAGGAGGAAAACTTGGGACAGTAGAGTCATGGACCCAAAGGGCAGAAAGTGTTTCAAGAGGGAGTGGATGATCAATCATTTGAGTCAAATGATGCTAAGTCAAATAAACGAGGGCAGAGAATTGATCACCGGGTTTAATAAAGTGGAAATCGTTAGTGACCCTGACAGGAGAGTGTTGGTGGACCTTTACCTCCTGGGTTAACAAGTGCATGGCTGTGGTCACCTATGTGCAAGCCAGTGACTAGTATAGATTTTTGCTCATTGTAGAATATGATTCAAATAGGGACAATGAAGTGTGTCTGATGTTTGCTGGGGACTTCTGGAAGAGACATTTATATGCTCTTCTCAGAGAGCTAATGGAAAGATGCATGTCCTGCATCTTTCTGGATGTTACCAAGAAAATGACGATCACTGGAAATTGTTGGCAAGCATCTCACAATCTTGAGAAGAAATAGTTTTGCCACAGAGGAATAGAAGTTAGGAAAAAAACTAGTTCACTAATGACATAACTGAATCTGAAGTTTGATATATCTCTACTTACCCTCCCTCCAAATCTGCTTGGTTCAGGATCATTATAATAGGAAATAAATTCCATGTTTTGTATGTCATATTAGATTTTTGCTACTTGCAAAACAAATATTCCTAACTAACAGTGCAACTTATCAAGGCTCAAATTACATGAGCTGAGTCAGGGGAAGGGAAGTAGTTACTAGAAGAATTTTGGACTGTCAATAAAAATAACTCCTGGCACAATCTATATATTAACCATGACCAAACCCTGCTCTTTTTCATTTCTGCTTACTTCTCCATTTTAAAGACATTCTAATGATTTATAAAATTAATTAAATGACTTTTTAAAAACTAGAATTCTGTTTTGAGAGGATCTGGGAAAACAGTGATCAAATCAGAATGTCTTATTTTCTATTCACTCCTACTTTGAATCCATCTGCCTGTGTTAAGCCAAGTAGTAGCTGGCGATGGTGAGCCACTGAGCATAAATAAGATACTGAGCTCCGAAAAGGTCTTGGCAGAGGAAATAATATGGGACCCTTTCTAACATGGGGCAAGCATAAGCCCAAAAACTAAACTCAGAGGCCCTCAAGAGGAAGTTCACACTTGGTGAATGCTGGGAAAGCTTCAGAGTTCTGCACACCTCCCAGCACCTATAGCTGACCTCATCTCATATTTCTCAGTCTGACTGATGCCTATGAGATCTAAGGAGTAGGCTAAAATTTCCCTATTTCTGAGGGTAGGAAAGAGTGAGAAGAACGACTGTCTCTGTTGTCTAAATAGAGTCTGTCTATCTACCTGCTGTACAATACTCCAGTGATTTAGACACAGGGTACCTTGCTTATCACTAATGAAACCACTGACGCTCCAAGATCTGTACCTAGCTCCACATCAATAAAAATAACAACCTGTTACAACAACAACCCGGAAGAGAAATGTCAAAGAATATAGGCACCCAGTGAAATAGAGCTGCTGGGGAGATTTACGACAAGCTGAACAACAACAACAAAAACGGAAGAGCACTTTAGTACAGCACACAGACACAATCTAAATATGTATTTAAATCTAAATAGATAATGGCAGACTGTCCAGGAATGAGTTTTACAAGTACTAAATAAGAATTCTTGAAAGTCTAATGAGTTTACAAGTGTTTAACTACCTCAGAAAAACCTAGAAATTATGGATGGTGGGAAGATGAGATTGAGGTGAAAATACTGAGGAATAAAAACATCTGGTGGGATGCTGCACAGAAGATAAGCAAGTGAAAGTATGCTAACAGGCATATCTTATTGGAGTGAGCCAGATGATAATTAGGAGAGGTGGAATGTCTTGGTAGAAAAAGGCTGGCCTCTCCTTTTTCTGGTGGTTCAGATGGTAAAGAATCTGCCTGCAATGCAGGAGACCTGGATTTAATCTCTGGGTTGGAAAGATTCCCTGGAGAAGGGAACGGCTACCCACTCCAGTATTCTTGCCTGGAGAATTCCAAGAACAGAGGAGCCTGGCGGGCTACAGTCCATGGGGAGGCAAAGAGTCAGACATGAAGAGCAACTAACACTTTCACACTCCTTTCACAATGTATACATATATTAAATAATTACACTGCACACGTTAAATACATTACAGCTTTATTTGTCAAGTATACCTCAGTAAAGCAAACAAAAGAGAAAGTGAGAAAGCAGAGAGGAAAGAGAGAGAAAGAAAACAAGAGTCCAGTGAAGTATTTATTTCTTCATCCTACTGTACCTTTGGACTTTTATACTCTATGAGTCAATATAGTTCTTCTTATGTGTAAGTGAAGGAAATAAAACAACAAGTAGGTATCTCATTTTTGAACAGTAGCAGAGAAATATGTGTCTGACTTTGAGCAGCAGAATAGTGGTGCTTAAAAGGGTGAAGAGGAATGGAACGAATAGTAACCTGAACAAACCAGAGAAACAAGAATAAACTGCAAATAATAAGGTAAAATAAGAGGAGAAATTAAGGACAAAAATAAAATGTATCAGATGATATGCTCAATGTCAGTAGACCATACACTTCCATTAAAAGATTTAGTCATGCTGGATGAAAAAAGAATAAAAAATAAGTGGAAATTATTTAAAATATTTATTTAAATAACATTTAAAATAAGGAAATGGGAAAGAAAGTATCAGATAAATGCAAGCAAAAGAAAAAGAGAAATATTAATATCAATACAGAACTTAAGGTACTGTCTTAAATTTGATAACCAGGGGAAAACACTAAACTAGATAAGAAGGGAAGTTATATCATTATAAAAGACACAATGTGTGAAAAAAAATGCACTGTATGAATGCATCAATCAAAAAAGGTGCTAATTATATAAAGCAAAATCTCGTATGATGGAAGGAGAACTTGATTAAAAATACATGTATAGTGGCTGTACTAGTTTGCATTCCCACCAACAGTGTAAGAGGGTTCCCTTTTCTCCACACCCTCTCCAGCATTTATTGCTTGTAGACTTTTGGATAGCAGCCATCCTGACTGGCGTGTAATGGTACCTCATTGTGGTTTTGATTTGCATTTTTTTGATAATGAGTGATGTGGAGCATCTTTTCATGTGTTTGTTAGCCATCTGTATGTCTTCTTTGGAGAAATGTCTGTTTAGTTCTTTGGCCCATTTTTTGATTGGGTCATTTATTTTTCTGGAATTGAGCTTCAGGAGTTGCTTGTATATTTTTGAGATTAATCCTTTGTCTGTTGCTTCATTTGCTATTATTTTCTCCCAATCTGAGGGCTGTCTTTTCACCTTACTTATAGTTTCCTTTGAAGTGCAAAAGCTTTTAAGTTTCATTAGGTCCCATTTGTTTATTTTTGCTTTTATTTCCAATATTCTGGGAGGTGGGTCATAGATCTTGCTGTGATTTATGTCATAGAGTGTTTTGCCTATGTTCTCCTCTAGGAGTTTTATAGTTTCTGGTCTTACATTTAGATCTTTAATCCATTTTGAGCTTATTTTTGTGTATGGTGTTAGGAAGTGTTCTAGTTTCATTCTTTTACAAGTGGTTGACCAGTTTTCCCAGCACCACTTGTTAAAGAGGTTGTCTTTTTTCTATTGTATATCCTTGCCTCCTTTGTCAAAGATAAGGTGTCCATAGGTTCGTGGATTTATCTCTGGGCTTTCTATTCTGTTCCATTGATCTATATTTCTGTCTTTGTACCAGTACCATATTGTCTTGATGACTGTGGCTTTGTAGTAGAGTCTGAAGTCAGGCAGGTTGATTCCTCCAGTTCCATTCTTCTTTTTCAAGATTACTTTGGCCATTCGAGGTTTTTTGTATTTCCATATAAACTGTGAAATTATCTGTTCTAGTTCTGTGAAAAATACCATTGGTAGCTTGATAGGGATTGCATTGAATCTATAGATTGCTTTGGGTAGAATAGCCATTTTGACAATATTGATTCTTCCAATCCATGAACATGGTATGTTTCTCCATCTGTTTGTGTCCTCTTTGATTTCTTTCATCAGTGTTTTATAGTTTTCTATGTACAGGTCTTTTGTTTCTTTAGGTAGATATATTCCTAAGTATTTTATTCTTTTTGTTGCAATGGTGAATGGCATTGTTTCCTTAATTTCTCTTTCTGTCTTTTCATTGTTAGTATACAGGAATGCAAGGGATTTCTGTGTGTTAATTTTATATCCTGCAACTTTACTATATTCCTTGATTAGCTCTAGTAATTTTCTGGAAGAGTCTTTAGGGTTTTCTATGTAGAGGATCATGTCATCTGCAAACAGCGAGAGTTTCACTTCTTCTTTTCCTATCTGGATTCCTTTTACGTCTTTTTCTGCTCTGATCGCTGTGGCCAAAACTTCCAACACTATGTTGAATAGCAGTGGTGAGAGTGGGCACCCTTGTCTTGTTCCTGATTTCAGGGGAAATGCTTTCAGTTTTTCACCATTGAGGGTGATGCTTGCTGTGGGTTTGTCATATATAGCTTTTATTATGTTGAGGTATGTTCCTTCTATTCCTGCTTTCTGGAGAGTTTTAATCATAAATGAGTGTTGAATTTTGTCAAAGGCTTTCTTTGCATCTATTGAGATAATCATATGGTTTTTATCTTCCAATTTGTTAATGTGGTGTATTACGTTGATTGATTTGCGGATATTAAAGAATCCTTGCATTCCTGGGATAAAGCCCACTTGGTCATGGTGTATGATTTTTTTAATACGTTGTTGGATTCTGTTTGCTAGAATTTTGTTAAGGATTTTTGCATCTATGTTCATCACTGATATTGGCCTGTAGTTTTCTTTTTTTGTGGCATCTTTTTCTGCTTTTGGAATTAAGGTAATAGTGGCCTCATAGAATGAGTTTGGAAGTTTACCTTCATCTGCAATTTTCTGGAAGAGTTTGAGTAAGATAGGTGTTAGCTCTTCTCTAAATTTTTCGTAGAATTCAGCTGTGAAGCCATCTGGTCCTGGGCTTTTAAACTGGAAATAGAACTGCCATATGACCCAGCAATACCACTTCTGGGCATACACACCGAGGAAACCAGATCTGAAAGAGACATGTGCACCCCAGTGTTCATTGCAGCACTGTTTATAATAGCCAGGACATGGAAGCAACCTGGATGTCCATCAGCAGATGAATGGATAAGGAAGCTGTGGTACATATACACCATGGAATATTACTCAGCCGTTAAAAAGAATTCATTTGAATCAGTTCTAATGAGATGGATGAAACTGGAGCCCATTATACAGAGTGAAGTAAGCCAGAAAGATAAAGAACATTACAGCATACTAACACATATATATGGAATTTAGAAAGATGGTAATGATAACCCTATATGCAAAACAGAAAAAGAGACACAGAAGTACAGAACAGACTTTTGAACTCTGTGGGAGAAGGTGAGGGTGGGATGTTTCGAAAGAACAGCATGTATATTATCTATGGTGAAACAGATCACCAGCCCAGGTGGGATGCATGAGACAAGTGCTCGGGCCTGGTGCACTAGGAAGACCCAGAGGAATCGGGTGGAGAGGGAGGTGGGAGGGGGGATCGGGATGGGAATACGTGTAACTCTATGGTTGATTCATATCAATGTATGACAAAACCCACTGAAATGTTGTGAAGTAATTAGTCCCCAACTAATAAAAAAAAAAATTTATAGTGGAAAACTTAAATCTCTTTTCAAATCAGATAGAGACCTAACAGAAAAAAGAGAGACAGAGAGAAATTGAAAAGTATAAGCAACAGTAAAAATGTATAGCCTATATGTCTCAAGTGGAGAAATTAACATTCCCCTGCATTCAACCACAATATGATCTCACTTGTGGGAGAAATGAAATGAGCGTGTAGGAATTACCTGGCCCCTCTCTCTGGCAGTTAAGGCAAGAGGAAGGGAGAGGATAGAAAAAGAAAGAGATAGAGAGAGGGAGGAGGAGGAGATCAAAGAGGACGGAGGAAGGAAGGGAAAGAGAAAGAAAGAAGAAGGTGGAGAACCACAAAGAGATGGGAACGAGGATGAGGGTGGATAAGAGGAAGAAAGACAGACATACACACGAGTTAAAATTCTGTCCCTTTCTCTCTTCAACTTCTGTGTAAGGAACAGTGTGGCACTGTAATGAATGAACATGTTTTTAGAGTAGTGGTTTAGAAGGTAATGATGTTTAGCACTGAGACCAATTTTTCTGCTTATTTATCTCATGAAAAAAAAAAAACATTGAAGTGAAATACACAATGATACTGTATTTAGATTTTTTGATTCTGCACAGTCATTAAATTCTTTTCCTGGAAAAGCTATTATTAACAGTACTAATTGTAGTTCTGCAAAACAGCTCTCAATGGCTTGTCATGTTCAGGAGGGTGTTTTTCTGTAAGCTTCTGAAAGCCCTAATTAATGGAAAAGACCAGCCTCTAATTGCGTCTCCTATAAATGCTTAAAGTATAAAAGATGCTTGATGAAATCATACTATCACATGATCAAAATGGATCTTTTTTCCAATCAGAGAAATGTCATTTATACAACCACAAATCCTAAGACATTAAAAAGGCTAAAGTATTTTACTGTATCTAAGAATGTTGTTAATGCATTCACCAGAATATCTAAAAGTCCTTTTTCCTTTCTCATTGAAAAGTAATTAGTTTTGAATATTATACTATTTGAATTTATTGTTTATCCAATTTTTCAAAATTTTAATGTGAAATTTTTGAGATATTTGCAAGTTGAAAGAATCTTAGAATGAAAATATATAAACTAACCACCTCGATTCTATCATTAATACCTTACTATCTTGTTTTATTACATAAAAAAGAAATTACCAAGAAAAAGAAATGCAAAAAGGCAAAATGGTTGTTTGAGGAGGCATTACAAATAGCTGAGAAAAGAAGAGAAGCAAAAGGCAAAGAAGAAAAAGAAAGCTATACCCATCTGAACGCAGAGTTCCAAATAACAGCAAGGAGAGATAAGAAAGCTTTTCTAAGTGAACAATGCAAAGAAATAGGGGAAAACAATAGAACAGGAAAGAGTAGAGATCTCTGTGAGAAAAATAGAGATACCAAGGGAACACTTCATGCAAAGATGGGCACAATAAACGACAGAAACGGTACGGACCTAACAGAAGCAGAAAATAATACAAAGAAGAACCATACAAAAAGATCTTAATGATGCATATAACGATGATGGTGTGATCATTCACCTAGAGCCAGACATCTTGGAGTGTAAAGATGTCTGGGCTTTAGGAAGCATCACTACGAACTAAGCTAGTGGAGGTGATGGAATTCCAGTTGAACTATTTTCAAATCCTGAAAGATGATGCTGTGAAAGTGCTACACTCAGTATGCCAGGAAATATGGAAAACTCAGCAGTGGCCACAGGACTGGAAAATATGTTTTCATTCCAATCCCAAAGAAGGGCAATGCCAAAGAATGTTCAAACTAGATAAAAAGAATTCATTTGAATCAGTTCTAATGAGATGGATGAAACTGGAGCCCATTATACAGAGTGAAGTAAGCCAGAAAGATAAAGAACATTACAGTATACTAACACATATATACGGAATTTAGATAGATGGTGGCGACAACCCTATATGCAAAACAGAAAAAGAGACACAGAAGTACAGAACAGACTTTTGAACTCTGGGGGAGAACGTGAGGGTGGGATGTTTTGAAAGAACAGCATGTATACTATCTATGGTGAAACGGACCACCAGCCCAGGTGGGATGCATGAGTCAGGTGCTCTTGCCTGGTGCACTGGGAGGACCCTGAGGAGTCGGGTGGGGAGGGAGGTGGGAGGGGGGATCGGGATGGGGAATACGTGTAACTATATGGCTGATTCATGTCAATGTATGACAAAACCCACTGAAATGTTGTAAAGTGATTGGCCTCCAACTAATAAAATAATATTTAAAAAAAATAAAATAAAATAAAATAAAATATATTAGTTAATAAAAACTAAAAAAAAAAAAAAAAAAAAAAAAAGAATGTTCAAACTACCACACAAAAGCACTCATTTCACATGCTAGCAAAATAATACTCAAAATTCTCCAAGATAAGCCTCAACAGTACGTGAACCGAGAACGTCCAGATGTTCAAACTGGATTTAGAAAAGGCAGAGGAACCAGAGATCAAATTTCCCACGTCCTTTGGATCATAGAAAAAGCAAGAGAGTTCCAGAAAAACATCTATTTCTGCTTAATTGACTACTCTAAAGCCTTTGACCATGTGGATCACGACAAACTGTGGAAAATTCTTAAAGAGATGGGAATACCAGGTCACCTAACCTGCTTCCTGAGAAATCTGTATGTAGGTCAAGAAGCAACAGTTAGAACCAGTCATGGAACAACAGACTGGTTCAAACTGGGAAAGGAGCATATCAAGGTTGTATACTGTTACCCTGTTTATTTAACTTCTATGTGGAGTACTTCATGTGAAACACTGGGCTGAATGAAGCACAAGCTGGAATCAAGGTCGCCAGGAGAAACATCAATAACCTCAGATATGCAGATGATACCACCCTTATGGTAGGAAGTGAAGAGGAACTAAAGAGCCTCTTGATGATGGTGAAAGAGGAGAGTGAAAAAGCTGGCTTAAAACTCAACATTCAAATAACAAAGATCATGGCATCCGGTCCCATCACTTCATGGCAAATAGACGGGGAAACAACAGAAACAGTAGCAGACTTTATTTTCTTGGGCCCCAAAATCACTGCAGATGGTGACTGCAGCCATGAAATTAAAAGATGCTTGTTCCTTGAAAGAAAAGCTATGGCAAACCTAGACAGCATATTAAAAAGCAGAGACATTACTTTGCCAGCAAAGGTCCATCTAGTTCAAAGCTGTGGTTTTTCCAGTGGTCATGTGATGTGAGAGCTGGAACATAAAGAAGGCTAAGAACCAATGAATTGATGCTTTTGAAAGGTGGTGTTGCAGAAAGACTCTTGAGAGTTCCTTGGACTGCAAGGAGATCAAACCAGTCAATTCTAAAGGAAATCAATCCTGAATATTCATTGGATGGACTGATACTGAAGCTGAAATTCCAATACTTTGGCCACCTGATGCAAAGAACCTACTCATTAGAAAAGACCCTGATGCTGGCAAAGATTGAAGGCAGGAGGAGAAAGGGAAGACAAAGAACGAGACAGCATCACTGACTTAATGGACATGAGTTTGAGCAAGCTCTGGGAGATGTTGAGGGATGGGGAAGTCTGGCGTGCTACAGTTCATGGGGTCACAAAGAGTCGGACACGACTGAACGACTGAACAGCAACAGCAACCACCCATCTTTCTATTCAGTCATTAATCCATCTTGTTTTAATAAATCGAAACATCAGCCCACTTTTTCTAAGTTCTATAGCAAACATCAGTGATTTGTCTTTTGACATGGACAAAACATATTTATCTCCACTGCAATAAACAGTCAGATTCACGGTGTACATACATGATGCGGAAGTTAGATTTATGGATATACAACTTTCTGCCCATGCCTAGAAAATACAGGGTCAACTAATTTGCAAACCTATTGCTGAAACCTATTCTTGTTAATATTTTGCTGACTATCCTTTCCCAAATATCTGCATTCATTTATCCATTTATTCCTTCACTCAACAAATAATTTTTGAGTGTCTACTGTGTGCCATGTGATTCACAGTCTCTGTCCTCAAGGTGCTTTTATTCTAGTCACATGTCTGACAGTAACAGGCACATTGAGGAAAAACAAAGAAGGGTGCTAATTTAGAGAGCGAAGATGCTGTGTTAGATGAGGCCATCATGAAAAGTCCTTTCTGACACGGTGACACTTGAACAGAGGTGTGGAGGTGAGAGCAGGGAGAGAGAGACAGCTGGTCGGAGTGATGGCTGTGCTATTAAAGCAAGGTGAGGTGGTGTCTGAGCAACAGGGAGGACAGAGGACCAGCGCGGAGGGGAGAGGAGGACAGAGGACCAGCGCGGCTGGGCTGTCCCGGGGGGAGGGGAGGACAGAGGACCAGTGCAGCTGGACTGTCCTGAGGGGAGGGGAGAGACAGAGGACCAGTGCAGCTGGACTGTCCCGAGGGGAGGGGAGAGACAGAGGACCAGTGCAGCTAGGCTGTCCCGAGGGGAGGGGAGGACAGAGGACCAGCGCGGCTGGGCTGTCCCGAGGGGAGGGGAGAGCAGTGCATCAGGAGGTTAGAGGGGCCAAATTCTACTCTAACTGAAATGGAAAGCCGCAAGAGGGTACTGATCAGAGGAGGATCATGGTCTAATTTTTCAAAACCCCACTCCAGCTGCTGCTTCAGAGAATGAACTGTAAGAAGGCAAGTGTGGAATATGGAAAACAGAAAGAAGATTGTAGTTGGAACTGGTGAGAGCTGATGGTGACTGGATCAGAGTGGAGGCGGTAGAAATCGTATACACACACACAGGGATAGCCATATACTTATATCATCTTACAGAAAATGGGACCATATCTATGCTGTATGTCTTGTCCAAACTTTTCTTATTTACTCCTTTTTCTTTTATCTCCCCATTACCTGATCTCCAGCCCACACTCCTCTGCTGCTCCCGACCAATAGCTAGTACAAGAAACCAGCCAGATAGGCAACCTTTCAAATTTATCTTCATTATTAGACAAGGAGGTCTTTTTTTTCCTAATAATATCTTTCTTTACAAAAATTGAATCATATTGTCTTACTTTGCTGTGTCAATTGCCAATGGCTTTGCTAACTTTTCTATTTGGTTGTTTTCCTTACTTTGAAGGCACATTATAGGTAATGACTGTTTTGTATTATTTATTACAGGCATTCTTTTGTGATTTAGCATATGTATTCTGACTTTGTGATTTATGATATTTTGTCATACTTTTAACAATATCTTGCATAATAAATTATGCCTGTTCATCTTGTAGTTTCTGGGTTTCCTTTCTTTAAATCATCTCACCTTAGCCATATATATATTCCAATTTTTCTGTTAAATTTAATTGTTTAGGTTGTTTAAAGTATGAAATAAAATTCTAATCAATATTTAATTCTTTATACAAACTCCATTTTAAGTACCAAAAATCTTGTTTTTCACTTGGTTTCAGTTGTATTTTAATTAATCTTACCACCCAGACTGCCATTACTAAAGGTCAGCAATTTTTATGCTAGAAAGTGTTGGTGTAATGGATCTCTACATATGACTCCTTTCTTCATCTTTTTGTCCCTATGCTAATTCTGAACTTGTTTGCTTTCAGATCCCTTTCTTATCTCCAAACTAAGAGACTCAGGAGGAAGAAGGCTGAAGCCTGCCGCCTGCATTTCTCTGTTCCCTCATCAACTGCCTCCAGCAGGGTTCAATTAACAGGAGACACTAGGTGAAATTAAAGAGTAGGCGGAAGGGAGAAGCCAGGGCATCCCTCCTCATTTTCTGAATTGGCCAGCATCTCTAGAGACAGCCAGCTCTCCTCCATGACCCCAGTTCTGCAGGTTTGGCCCCCAAACTCCTATGTGACTCCCCTTCTCCCTTCGCACAAGCCTCGAAGGCAGAAGCTTCCTGATGCTGATCTCTAGCTAACGATCTCTAGCTAACCTTGCTGTCCCTTCTTGGCTTCTAAGTTTTCCATCATCTAAGTAAACCAGTTCTCCGCTTTAAATTCCCTATATTTACTTGATTCAGTCTGATTGATTCTCCACTAATATTTAACCATGTGCCTTCATCAGAAGAAAAGCTTCAATTTTTTTTTAAGCAGTAAATCACATGATGGCCTTCCATACTGTAGCACAATTACTGAGAATAGCTCATTCTCACTTATTCAACACCAAATGCAATATAACTGATCAAACACTGCTGAGTGTCACATAACCACCACCTCCAGAAATACGGGACCCAGTTTTTCCATCACCACAGTAATGATACTATTTTCATTCACAGATTCTGCAGACTCTGGATTTAGTTCACGATTTCTCTGTTCTTCCTTGCCCTTCAATATCATCTTTTCACTTATGACTCCACTAAATGTATAGATTATTAAAATCTTTTCCCTTTGAGCCTTCATACTCTCAACCATCTAAACTGATCTGCCAGATTTATTAAATAACTGAGCAAGTATCTATTGAGAGCCCAGTATTTGACAAACAGTATACAAAGCAGAAGCTCCAGGTTCACCATGATACAGTCTCTCTGAAATCTCAATAAGCTGGTAATTATAATTCAGTGTGATAAAGAATGTTTTGGTAGGTAGAATTCTGAGACTCCCCAAGATCCCCCAGCCCAGGTTTGCATGCTTTGTACAATTTCTTTCCCTTATGTATAGGCAAGATTTGTGAGAATGAGGGAGAAGTCCTTTCCTGGATTAGGTTACATTATATATGTAATTATACATTATATATGTCAAAGGTAATGGGTAGTCACTCCTGTGATCATGTGATTTACATAAGACTGAGTCTTAGAAGATGGAGAAGAGACAGTTTCCTGCTGGTCTTGAGAAAGCAAACTGTCATGTTGGAGAGAGCACCATATGACAATGACCTGCTCTGAGGTGGGTTCACTGAATAGCTATTAAGAAAACAGATCAGTCCTACAATTGCAAGGAAATAAATTCTGTCAACACCATGAGGGAGCTTGGAAGACTAACTCTTCCTAGATAAGGACATAGCCAGCCAACATATTGATCTTGGCTTTAGATCCTGACTCACAGAAAATGTGAGAAAACAATCTGCTACATTTGTGGTAGGAAATTTGTTAAACAGCAACAGACAAAGAAAACAGACTTGACACAAGCAAGGACATTAGGGCACATAGGGAAAGCCCTAACCCAACCCATGACCAGGGGTGACTTTCTGAAGGAAGACCCAACGCTGAGACCTGGAGACTCTGCAAGTGTTCGTCGAGCAAGGGGAGGGAAGGGGGAAAGGAAGGTAAGAGAGATATTCCTGGAAGTGAGTGTGTGCACGTGTATGAGGGAGGGAGAAACACAGACCATAAAATCTTTCTCTTTGTCTCTAGCAGTTTTCTAATAAACTTTAAACCATATACTTTAAGATTCTTCACCCTTCACTCCTATTCCATATGACCATTCTCATCGCAATCTATACTTTAAACAACTTTCACCGTGTTTCTTACTTTGCAATTTCCATCCCTAAAATCTTACCTTAACGTCCTAGGTGCAGAGAACAGCTTCTCTGATTCACAATAGGTCCTCTTGTCTGCTTCGCATAACAACTGTTTCATCATCTCCAGGATGCCTTAATCTTAAAAGTACTTCGTTTTAGTCTCTACCCAGAATCTCACACTTCACCACCAACAGTACTTTTCTGTAACAAATGTGAGAACCACCATTCTTGGTATCCTTGGCTTTTGGAGGGCTGGAAACATGTCCAGTTTATGTTCTGTCTTGTTTGAGCTTCTTTTATCACATCATGTACACCTGCTGACTAGCTAATTTTTTTTCTGGCAAGCAAGGTTTAATGACATCTGAGCTATTCAAAGTAGAGTACAAAGAAACCTTTCTCATCCCTAGCCCTGAGACCACCATTCAGGTCGTCTTCTCTCATGGGATATTGTGGGGTTTGGAGAAATGGATAATGGAATTTCCATTTTGATCTTTGTTACCAATCAAGTATATGCATAGTTAAGCTTTCTTGCTATTATTATTATTATTATTATTATTATTATTGACTATTAGGTCTTTGCTGCTGCACTGGTGTTTCTCTAGTTGTGGCAAGTGAGGGCAACTCTCTAGCTGTGATGCTCGGGTTTCTCACTGTTGTGGCTTCTCTTGTTGGGGAGCCTGGGCCTCTAGGGTGTGCAGTTGTCAGTAGCTGCAGTACGTAAGCTCAGTAGTTGTGGCTTCCAGGTCTAGAGTAAAAGCTCAACAGGTGTTGGCACACAGGGTTAGCTGCTCTGTGGCATGTGGGATCTTTCCAGATAGGGGAATGAACCCATGTCTCTTGGCAAGCAGATTCTTTATCACTGAGCCTCCAGGGAAGCCCTCGTTAAGCTTTTTGAGTGTCCATTATGTCCAGCATTGTGTAAAACACTTTATGTGGATTACTTCATCCTATGCTCACAGAAAACCAACAGACAGATGTAGTAATATATTCCCCATTATACGGACATGGAAATGAAACTTTAGGGAGATTTAGTAACTAAAAGTTAGGAGATACTAGCCCCAGCATTGTATCTAGAACCCAGACTCTAAAGCACTACAGTATGGTATCTTTTCAGGTCTCAACCTGGACATTACTCTACCCAGGAAGCCCTCCCTGACCACAGATGCAATCAGATAATGTTGGGACCTGGGAAACTATCTCCTCCTAAGGGTGTTGTTTTGTTTTTTTTTTTTAATGCTCAGGCAAGGAGCTGAATGAACACTGTATTGATTTAATCACAGTTCTTCCATTTATCAACTTTGTAATCTTAATCCTTCGAGAAAAATATGAGTGCTATTACTCAGATCCCATGAAAACTGAAGCAAGTACATATACTCAGCATAGTGCACTTTTGGAGACAACTGAATATGAAAACACAATGATCCAAAATCTATGGGATATAGCAAAAGCAGTTCAAAGGGGGAAGTTTACAGCAATGATAGTTTACCCTGAGAAACAAGAAAAATCTCAAGCAAACAATCAACATTTACACCGAAAGGAGTTAAAAAAAGAACTATCAAAATCCAAAGTTAGTAGAAGAAATGAAATCATAAAAATCACAGCAGAAATAAATGAAAGAGACTAATTATATATAATTTATATATCTTCTTATATAAATTATATATAATAAAATATATGAGAATTGTATAATATATTGATTATATATTATTAATATATTATTAACATATGAATTATATTGTTTGATTATAATATATTATATGAAATTAGTATATTAATATATAATATAGTTTATATATTATATAAATATATGTTATATGAATATATATTTATATAACCTGTATAAACATATGTATTATATTATATATTATATAAATATATATATTATATTTATATATAACATATATATGAATAAATATAAATTAATATCTATTATATAATATATAATAAATATAATATATGCTATATATAAATATATATTTTTATATAGTGTATATTATAATATATTAATTATATATATTATGATATATATATTATATTATATATATCATTATATATAAATGCATATTATATGCTGCTGTTGCTGCATCGCTTCAGTCATGTCTGACTCTGTGCAACCCCATAGACAGCAGTCCACCAGGCTTCACCATCCCTGGGATTCTCCAGGCAAGAACACTGGAGTGGGTTGCCATTTCCTTCTCCAATGCATGAAAATGAAAAGTGAAAGTGAAGTCGCTTAGTCCTGTCAGACTCTTACCAACACTATGGACTGCAGCCTACCAGGCTCCTCTGCCCATGGGATTTTCCAGGCAAGAGTACTGGAGTGGGTTGCCATTGCCTTCTCTGATATATTATATATATTGTATTATTATGTATTATTTTATATTATTTAGTTATTAAATATGATTTTATTTATAAATTAAAAATATACAAATATACCTATTAATAATCTATAATATATTGTGTTTATATAATATAGTATTGATATTATATTATATTGTATATAATTATATAATGCATATTAAATATTGATATATACATTATACATATTATATATAATTAATTATATAATGTACAATATTAATAATTATTGTACTTATTAATATATATTATACATATAATTTATATAATGATATATAGTTTATAATATATAATAATATAGTATATATAGTATAAATCAATATATTTATTAATAAATATATATTAATCTATATTATATAATTAATACATTATATATTAGATCTTATATGTATTATACTATACCTTATAATTATATATTTTATATATATTATATTAATATATAT
The DNA here is from genome assembly GCF_963930625.1 of Muntiacus reevesi. NCBI lineage: Eukaryota > Metazoa > Chordata > Mammalia > Artiodactyla > Cervidae > Muntiacus > Muntiacus reevesi. Next base: position 6,225,777 of record NC_089264.1, read on the forward strand.
AATACATATATATATAAGATCTTATATATATAAGATCAAGGAAACCAAGAGCTGGAACTAGAAAAAGATAAAATTTTTAAACCTTTAGACACACTCATCAAAGAAAAAAAAAAAGAACAGGAGAGGGCCCAAATCAATAAAGTTAGAAATGAAAAGGGAGAAGTTACAATCAATACCATACAAATACAAAATATCTTAAGAGACTACTACAGTAAATGGATAACCTAGATGATGAACAAACTCCTAGAAATGTATAATCTCCTAAGATTGAGCCAGTGACAAATAGAAAATAAGAACAGACCAGCTACCACTAATGAAATTAAATAAGTAATTTAAAAATTATATTCTTTGCAGCAAGACAGAGAAGCTCTACAGCCAGCAAAAACAAGATCTGTAGCTGACTGTGGCTCAGATCATGAGCTCCTATTGCAAAATATAGGCTTAAATTTAAGAAAGTAGGGAAAACCACTAGGCCATTCAGGTATGACCTAAGTTAAATCCTTTATGATGATACAGTGGACAAATAGATTCAAGGGACGAGATTTTGTAGACAGAGTGACTGAAGAATTATGGACAGAGGTTCATTAACACTCTACAGGAGGTGGTGACCAAAACGACGGCAAAGAAAAAGAAATGTGGGAAGCAAAGTGGTTGTCTAAGGAGGCTTTATGAATACTTGAGAAAAGAAGAGAAGCAAAAGGCAAAGGAGAAAGGGAAAGATATACCCAACTGAATCCAGAGTTCCAGAGAAGAGCAAGGAAATATAAGAAAGCCTTGCTAAGTGAACAATGCAAAGAAACAGAGGAAAACAATAGAATGGGAAAGACTAGAAATCTCTTCAAGAAAATTAGAGATACCTAGGGAACATTTCACACAAGGATGGACACAGTAAAGGACAGAAATGGTAAGGATCCAATAGAAGCAGAAGAGATAAGAATGCACAGAACTATACAAAAAAGGTCCTAGTGACCCAAATAACCATGATGATGTGGTCACTCACCTAGAGCCAGACATCCTGGACTGTGAAGTCAAACAGGCCTTAAGAAGCACTACAATGAACAAAGTTAGCGGAGGTGATGGAATTCCAGCTGAGCTATTTCAAATCCTAAAAGATGATGCTGTTAAAGTGCTGCACTCAACATGCCAGCAAATTTGGAAAACTCAGCAGTGGCCACAAGACTTGAAAAGATGAGTTTTCATTCCAATCCCTAAGACAGGGAATGCCAAAGAATGTTCAAACTACCTTACAATTGCACTAATTTTACATGCTAGCAAGGTAATGCTCAAAATCCTTCAAGCCAGGCTTCAACATTACGTGAACTGTGAACTTCCAGATGTACAAGCTGGATTTAGAAAAGGCAGAAAAACCAGAAACCAAATTGCCAACATTTGTTGGATCATGGAAAAAGCAAGAGAATTCCAGAAAAACATCTACTTCTGTTTCACTGACTATGCTAAAGCCTTTGATTGTGTGGATCACAACAAATTGTGGAAAATTCTAAAAGAGATGGGAGTACCAGACCACCTTACCTATCTCCTGAGAAACCTGTATGCATGTCAAGAACTAACGGCTAGAAGTGGACATGGAACAGATTGGTTCAAAATTGGAACAGGAGTGTTACAAAGTTGTATACTGTCACCCTACATATTTAACTTCTATGCAGAGTACATCATGAGAAATGCTGGGCTGGATGAATTACAAGCTGGAATCAAGGTTGCTGGGAGAATATCAACAACTTCAGATATGCAGATGACACCACTCTAATGGCAGAAAATAAAGAGGAACTAAAGAGCCTCTTGATGAAAGTGAAAGAGAGTGAGAAAGCTGGCTTAAAGCTCAACATTCAGAAAACTAAGATCATGACATCCGGTCCCATCACTTTATGACAAATAGAAGCGGAAAAAGTGGAAACAGTGACAGATTTTATTTTCTTGGGCTCTAGATTCACTGCAAACGGTGACTGCAGGCATGAAATTAAAAGACGTTTGATCCTTGGAAGAAAAAAGTATCACAAACCTCAACAGCATACTAAAAAGCAAAGACATCACTTTGCCAACAAGATCCATACAGTTAAGGCTATGGTTTTTCCAATAGTTGTACAGATGTTAGAGTTGGAACATAAAGAAAGGCTGAATACTAAAGAATTGATGTTTTTGAACTGTGGTGCTGGAGAAGACTCCTGAGAGTCCCTGGGTTAGCAAGGAAAGCAAATCAGTCAATCCTAAAGGAAATCAACCCTGAATATTTTTGGAAGGACTGATGCTGAAGCTGAAGCTCCAATACTTTGGCCACCTGATGAAAAGAGCCAACTGACTGGAAAAGACCCTGAGTACAGCAGGAGAAGGGGCAACAGAAGATAAGCTGGCTCGAGGGCATCACTGACTCAGTGAACATGAATCTGAGCAAATTCCAGGAGATGGCAAGGACAGGAAAGCCTGGCACACTGTAGTCCACGGGGTCACAAAAAGTCAGACACAACTTGGAGAGTGAACAACAAAAAAAATTTTTTTAATTCCCAACAAACAAAAGTCCAGGACTGAATGGCTTCATTGGTGAACTCTATCAAACCTTTAAAGAAGAGTTAACTCATCCTTCTCAAAGTGTTCCAAAAAACTGTAGGGAAAAGAATCCTTCTGAATTTATTCTGTGATGACAGCATCACTTCAATATCAAAACTAGACAGATATCGGGAAAAAAAGAAAATTACAGGCCAGTATAACCAAAGAACATAGATGCAAATATCCTCAACATAATCTTAGCAAACTGAAGCCAACAATACATCAAAAGGATCATTTACCATAATCAACTGGGATTTATCCCAAGAATGAAAGGATTTTTCAGTATCTACATATCAATCAATATGATACACCATATCAACAAATTGAAGAATAAAAACCATATGATCATCTCAATAGATATAGAAAAAGCTTTGGACAAAATTCAACATCCATTTATGATTAAAAAAGAAAAATCTCAGGAAAGTAGACATAGAGTAAACATATCTCAACATAATAGAGGCCAGGTATGATAAGCCCACAACTAACATACCCAGCGGTGAAAAGCTGAAAGCATTTCCTCTAAGATCAGGAACGAGACAAGGATGTCTGCTTTTATTCAACATAATTTTGGAAGTCCTAGCCATGACAATCAGACAAGAAAAAGAAATAAAAGGAATCCAAATTTGAAAGGAAGAAGCAAAACTGTCACTGTAGATAGCGTGATACTGTATACATGCTGCTGCTGCTGCTAAGTCGCTTCAGTCGTGTCCGACTCTGTGCAACCCCATAGACAGCAGCCCACCAGGCTCCTCCATCCCTGGGATTCTCCAGGCAAGAATGCTGGAGTGGGTTGTCATTTCCTTCTCCAATGCATGCATGCATGCTAAGTTGATTCAGTAATGTCCGATTCTGGACAGCAGCCAGAATGGACAGCAGCCCACCAGGCTCCTCCAGCCACAGGATTCTCCAGGCAAGAATACTGGAGTGGGTTGCTATTTCCTTCTCCTTACTATATACATAGAAAATCCAAAAAACACTTCCAGAAAATACTAAAGCTCATCAATGAATTTGATAAAGTTGTGGGATAAAAAATTAATACACAGAAAATTACTGCATTTCAATATACTTATAACAAATAATCAAAAAGAGAAATTAAGGAAACAATCCCATTTACCACAGCATCAAAAAGAATAAAATAACTAGGGATAAAACTACATGAGGAGGTAAAAGACTCATACTCTGTAAACTATGACACTCATGAAGGAAACTGAAGACAGCACAAACATATGGAAAGATATAGTGTGTTCATGGATTAGAAGAATTAATATTGCTAAAATGATCATATTACCTAAGGAAATCTACAGATTCAATGCAATCCCCATCAAACTACCAAGGGTACTTTTTAGAAAGTACAAATAGAACAAATAATTTTTAAATGTATGGAAACACAGAAGACCACAGATGGCCCAAATTATCTTGAGAAAGAACAGAACTGTAGGAACCATACTCTCTGATTTCAGACTATACTACAAAGCTACAGTAAGCAAGTGAGTGTGGTACTGGCACAAACCAGGCACATAAATCAATAGAGGGCACAGAAAGAAACCTGTGCACTTAAGGTCAATCAACAACAAAGGTGGTGAAAATATACAATAGAGTAAAAGTCTCTTCAATAAGTGGTGCGAAGAAAACTGGACAGCTCCATGTGAAAGAATGAAATTAGAAAATTCTCTAACCCCATATACAAAAATAAACTCAAAGTGAATTAAAATCCTAAATGTAAGGCTGGAAGTGATAAAATTCCTAGACGAAAACCTAGGCAGAACACTCTGACATAAATGGTAGCAATATTTTTTGGATCTTGTCTCCTAGTCACCTGATCATGTCTGACTCTTTTTGCAACTCCATGGACTGTAATCCACCAGGCTCCTCTGTCCATGGATTTCCCAGGCAAGAATACTGGAGTGGATGGCCATTTCCCTCTCCAGGGGATCTTCCCGACCCAAGGATCAAACCCGGGTTTCCTGCATTGCAGGAAGAGTCATTACCATCTGAGCCACCAGGAAAGCCCACAGCAAAGGAAATAAAAGTAAAAACAAGCAAATGGGACCTAATTAAACTTGACAGTTTTTGCACAGCAAAGGGAACCACTGACAAAAAGAAAAGACAATCTACTGAATGGGAGAAAATATCTGCAGATGATATGATTGATAGGGGGTTAATATCCAAAATACATAAAAAGCTAATACACAGCTCAATATCAAAAAATAATAATGACCATCCAACACAATTTAAATGTGAAGACCTGAATAATAGATATTTTTCTAAAGAAGACACACAGTCAATAGGTATATGAAAAGGTGTTCAACATTGTTAATCATCAGAGAAATGTAAAGTAAAGGTTCAATCAGACATCACCTTACACATGTCAGAATGGCTATCATAAAAAAAATAATAATAATAACAACTGTTGGCAAGGATGTGGAGAAACGGGAACCCTCATACACTGTTGGTGGGAATGTAAATTGATACAGCCACTGTGGAAAACAGTATGGAGATTCATCAAAAAGCTGAAAATAGAACTACCATATGACCCAGCACTTCCACTACTGGGTATATATCTGAAAAAAACAAAAACACTAATTCAAAAAGATACATGCACCCCCAAAGGTCACAGTAGCACAATTTACAATAGCCAAGACATGGAAGTAACATAAATGATCATCAATGGAGAATAGATAGAGAAAGCATGGTATATATGTATGTGTGCGTGTGTATATACATATACACATACATATGCATTCACATATATATATATATATGCATTGCATTATGTATATATATGTGTGTGTGTATATATGTATAGATGTAAAATGGAATACTACTCAGTATAAAAAGGAATGAAATTTTGCCATTTGCAACAACATGAATGATGTGGAGGGTATTATACTACGTAAATTAAGCCAGAGAAAGACAAATACAATATGATCTATTTTATATGTGGAATCTAAAAACTAAAACTAGAGAATATAATAGAAAAGAAACAGATTCACAGAAACAGAAAACAAACTAGAGGTTAGTAATGGGTAGGGACAAGATAAGCATAGAGGACTAAGAGGTACAGACTATTATGTATAAAATAAAAAAGCTACAAGGATGTACTGTACAACACAGGGGATATAATCAACATTTAATATTAACTATAAATGGAATATAACCTTTAAAAATTGTAAATCATTTTAAAAATTGTGAATCACTATGCTGTATATCTGTAACTTATACAATATTGTACATCAGCTATACCTCAACTTTAAAAAAACAAAAAATATGATAACTATTCTTCTAATCCTTAAGGGAATTGAAGAGGTCAAGTGCACTTAGGATAGTGCACTTCCTATAGTGAAAAAGCAAAGTTCCTCTTAAGTCAACCATTCCTTTCCAGGCATTAGGATGATAAATGTCAGGTATGTTGAATGTTGAAAAGTCCTTTGAAACATTACCTTAATTATACTTTTTTAAGTTATTTATAATAACCAGAGAGAGAAGGGACTATAAATAATATTTTTGTATCTGTGATCTTTAATGGTGAACTTTAAATAACACTGTTGTAAACTGAAAAATTTCAGCTACTTCCCAAATCCCCAATAATTTCAAATAAGGTAAAAAGTATGGTATTCAAGAGAGGCTCAGAAATTATACTCCAGTAATAATAAAAAAGAAAACAGCAAAATTATTTTTAAAAAAATAACACTGAGCATTAAAAAAGAGTGAAAGAGAGGTTCAGAGCAGCTGTATACCCAGTCCATCAGCGTGTGAGCGGTGTGTTCAGGACAGGAGGTCAAATTACTCACTCTTTTCAATGTAGCTAATGAAAGGCAAATCTCAAAATGTTCAGAGTTCCAGGACTTTTCAGATAAACATTGGAAATGGTGAACTTAATTCATTTCAGATAATGATTTACTGAAAAATACAGACGTAGAGAGAAAATTTCATCATTTTAATCTATTCTAAATATGGTCTCCCTGAAATATAGCAGCCACAGTCTCAACTGTGAGCCAAGAGATGTGGGCTGCAACGCTGGCTCCGCCTTAACTAGCTGTGTGGCCTTGGCAAGCCCCTCTGTCTCACAGGGCTCAGCATCCTTATCTTTACAAATGAGAGGATGGGGAACCTGATTGGAGGAGCCCACAGGTTCCTTCCGGCTTAAATACAAATGGAATAAGTGAGGAGGTATCTTTTATTTATTTTTGGTATCTTTCATTTTTAAAGCAGAGGACTACTTTTGAGAGCATACACTTTAAACAAAGCACTGGTTGAAAGCATTTTAGAAGGCATTTTGATAGCCACTAGTTGGAGGAAAATAGACTGTAATTAACATCTGGAGTCAAGACAAAATAAAGTCACATAGGAAGAGTATTTAAATATTTTCCTAAGCACAGAAATGAGACTTTCAGGATTATAATTTTTAAAATTATAACTATTTCAAAATGTACATGATTAGTAACCCTGTTAAAAAAATAAACACAGCATAGTGTATATAAAATATATGTCGCAGAAATCGACTCAGAGATTTTGAAAACAAACTTATTGTTACCAAAGGGGAAACAGTGGGAGGGATAAATCAGGAATTGGGGATTAATATACACACACTACTACACATACACAGATAACCAACAAGGACCTACTATACACTCTACTCAATATTCTGTAATAACCTATATGAGTAAGGAGTCTGAAAAAGAACGTATGTATATGCATAAAGGAACCACTTTGCTATATACCTGAAACTAGCACTACATTGTAAATCAACTAAATGCATTTTAATCTCAATTATAGAAAGCAAAGCCTTCTTATGAATTATTTTGAAGCATTCACATTAGATTTTAATTCATAACAGCCAAAATTTCCAATGAACTTACATATATATATTTGTATAATACTAATATATGTGAATTATTGCAAATACACTAAATTAATTTCTAAGCATTACACTACACATTTTTAAATTAGTTAAAGTGGCTCAGTCGTGTCTGACTCTGACTCTTTGTCTGACCCCATGGACTATACAGCCAATGGGATTCTCCAGGCCAGAATACTGTAGTGGGTAGCCTTTCCCTTTTCCAGGGGATCTTCCCAACCCAGGGATCTATCCCAAGTCTGCCACATTGCAGGCAGACTCTTTACCATCTGAGCCACCAGGGAAGCATATATAATTTAATTGCACTTCTATAATTCATCAGGACATTCTTGCTTCAGAAAGCTTTGAATCCCAGAGGAATCCTTTATGTCTCAGTTTCACACATGAAGTGGGTATACAGAATACCATACTTCCCTAAATCTTTACAGAATAGTACATTCCACCAAAGGAGACTGGAAGTAGGGATTGAAAGTACTCGTCAATGGTCTGACAGCTGATGGAAAGTCATTTCAAAACTGATGGAGTGGCATTTCCCTTGGGAACTTGTGTGAATTTTACGAGCATGCTCCAAAATTTCTTACTGACTCCTGGTTTATGAATCAAGCTTTTGTTTTCTATTCCTGTGTTAATACTGTTTTTTGTCTTGTTTTATTTTTGTTTCAGTCTTCCCTCTCCCAGGAACTCTTATGAGCAAATGTGATGATTTGTAGGCATATTTTGAAATTTCATCTTTCATATCAGTATCAGAAAATTAATCCCTGATTCAAACTATAACACAAATCCCAATCTTGTTCCTGTCCTGGTGAAATCCCAGGTGGCTCAGTGGTAAAGAATTCACCTGCCAGTGCAGGAGACACACATTCCATCCCTGGGTAGGGGAGATCCCCTAGAGCAGGAAATGGCAAGCCATTCCAAAATTCATGCCTAGGAAATCCACGGACAGAGGACCCTGTGGGTGGGCTACAGTCCGTGGGGTTGAAAAGAGTCAGACACGACTGAACAACTAAATACACATGCAATGAAATCAAACAGTTTAGAGATATCTCTCAAATCCATTATCTATTCTCTCTGCATTCCTCAAGAGACATAAACTAAATTGCCAAATCTCTCCCTGAGAGTCAGTAAACAAGGAAGAGAACGAAGTTACACCAAAAAGTAAGAAGGGAAAAAAAAAATCAGAGAGATTCTATACAGTAAGCACACATACACACATATACCTACACACAAGGATGCTTATCTATGCTTTGACCACATGTTACATTTAGAAATGGAGAAGGAAATGGCAACCCACTCCAGTATTCTTGCCTGGAGAATCCCATGGACAAAGGAGCCTGGCGGGCCGTGGTCCATGGGGTTGCAGAGAGTCGGACACGACTGAAGTGACTGAGCACACATATTTAGAAAGTATTAGAAAATTTGTACACGTGACATTTGTGTTAAGCATAGGATTAGTGTGAATAATTCTAATTCTGCAGCTGCCATTAGTAATTGTATGTCTTCTAGGCAGTCTTAAAAAAAGAATGGTCTTGGTCTTCTCTGAATGGAAAGAGCTGCCGACATGGGTGATCTGCTTCTTCGGAGATTTTTCACTCTAGCTGTTCTTGGATCTTTAATGGTCATTTAATCAACCTTAAAGTACTTATTGAACTAGCTGGAACTAAACATTGTGATTTAAGTGCTGGAATTACTGAGATATTGCTCCAGGGAAATTGATGTTTTGCATGTTTCTAGGGCAACAGTTAATCTCTCCCAGCAGCAAATCTGTTAGAAAATCAGGGGATGGGAATATTCAAACCCTTCTAAATGAAAGGAAACACTACATTTGAAGATTAAGGTCGATGGGGTGATGCAAACACACACCAATGAAACAAGGCAGGAGGATGTTTAAGTAATGACATAGTTACTCAGAAAAGCAGAAATCAAGAAAATTTCACTTGATTAAATAGTTTTTTGTTCGGGTAATTTTAGTTTGGCTTGGTTTTTTTTTTTTTTTTGTCACTTTCTGTGGTTTTTCAATACAGCTTAACTGCTGATCTGCCTAGAGGTTTGGCTCCAGAGAATCTGAAGTAACTGTGTAGCCCTAATAGCAGCAGAGATGAAAGTAGGTGCAGAGCTGTAAAATAAGCAGATGCAGAGAACAAATGCAACTATTTGTTTTTCTTTTTTTCTAAGATCCTACTATTCTTCTTCTTAGAACTACCTTTCCCCTCTATTATTTAATATCCACTATTGATAAACCTGGAAAACAGATATTCCTCTTCTGTAACAGAATATTCTCAATTATAGTAGTTTTCTCCTTTCAAAATGTGCAAAGGCTGGATCAGAGACTAATAAACTCTTTGAAACAAGAGTGCTCTTTTTATACTTTTCCCTCTCATTCATGGTGAGCAGGGGGTTGGGAAGTGGAAGACGAGTAGTTTTGGTTTCAGATGCTTTACTGAGGGAGGAAGGAAGATTTTCCATCTTCAAGAATCCTGTTACATAACGCAGATATGGGTAAGAAGGATCAAACCTTTATCAACTGACATTATATTTCTCTAATTGATGTCTCTTGAGAATGAAGGAGAAATTCAAAAGGCTTTACAAAATAACGAGGGATGCTACTAAAGGAAATCTGGGAAGAAAGTTAAAGGGGGACAAAATCATATATGTCATCAATAACCTGCTAACCACCTGATTAGTAATCTCCCTAGATAAGTAGGTTGTTTCTGTTTGTTTTGGTGGGGAGGGGTTAGACTGTGGAGACGGTACAGTTCTAAGAACCTGACACTCTCAATTCAAGGAAAGGAGAAAAGCTCACTGAGCATTTAACACTTGTCCTTGTATACACTAGTTCAGGTTCACTGTATCAGCTCAACCCACCTTCTTTCCTTTTAAACAAGTTCATGTTGTACCATGATCTCTCCTCCAACCATCCACCAAGAAATAAGTTTTGTTTTTCTTCTTTTCCTACTGAAGTAGCTACGGATTGAAAATTGCTTCATTTTGTCTAATAGAGTAATACGATAAACGGTTCCCTGAAGAATCAGAGTACTCTCAATATACACAGAAAAAAATACATAAGTGAATGGAAAATTCCCAACAGTGCATTGTATTGCTGACCTCTGCAAAATGTGTATTTGCTTGTTTTTCTTTTTAATAAATGGGCTATTTTAATACCTATTCACTAATGAGAGCTATCAATGTTTCCAACTGACAAAGAGCCAATGTAGAAGGATTAAGAAAAACATGGATAATGATTTCCTTGTAGGTAAAAAGAAAAATTATCATTCATGCTGTGTTTAAAGGAAGCCTTTCTGCCAGTATTAAGTTCCTTGGAGAAGGGAGAGTTCCAATGCTTTACAAAATAAAATTTTAAAAATCAACGTGTTCAACTTGTTTTTACCTTTTGAAGAGTTTCTAAAGAAAAGTGTCATTTTTCTAAGTTTTCTCTGATACAATATTGTTTTAGAACTACCTTTCCCTATTGTAGATTATCACTATTCTGCCTCTCCTGTGTGAGAGCAAACAAGAATAGATGAGAGAAGATTTAGCAAGTTAAAAACAACAAGAACTTTAAAAAAAAAAAAAAAAAAGACGACTCAGGTTTATTTCATTATGTATCCTTCCGTAAATCTATTTCTTGGCCCTATCCTTTTTTTTTTTTTTAAATACTCAAGGACCGAACATGCTGGCTCCCACTGTGACCCAGAGTTAGCTGGGTATGTCCTTGGACATAGACATAAAAACTCAGAATCTGGTTTGCTCCTGGCATGTCACTGGCTTCTAGAAAATGTGGGTTGTCAGGGACAGTTTGGGTGAGATGGGGAGCTATGTGTTCGGAGATTGAATAGTTAGTAAGAAGGCACAGCATCCATCCTAATGCCTTCAGATTCATATTTTAGAGTAAGAAACAGGTAACTGTCAAAGGGAAAAGATATAAGCACTAGTTTCCAAAATTCCAGCCTCATAGCCTTGGTTTTCTGGCAGTTTCCACATGCTCAGACTGGAAACTGATCAAAGCAGCTTATTTTGACTTTCTTACTCACTGTTCACATAAAAGCAGTGAGCAAACACGCATGGAAGGGGTAAGTATGAAAATACTGGCTGGGACTCGTGAGTTTTCTTATGATCCTAGCAGCTGTTTATAAAGCACCATCCTGAATTCACGCAACTGCTCAGGGGTTCACCTACATGTTGTGCCGGGGAAAAACAGGTGTAGGAACTTCATGAAGTGGAACTGATAGAGGATTATCAAAAAATAAAATGATGGCAGCAGCCCTTCAACCCCTGTGGCTGGGAATTCAGAAGCATCTGAGACAGCTCAGTCCCTCAGATGGGTTTCCAGTGGAATCGTAGCCAAATGGCTGGTGAATTCCTCCTCCTCCTCCTCCTCCTCCTTGTCAACTGTGGATGAATTTCAGTTAATAAAGGTATTTCTGAAGATAGTCCCTTACATCAGGAGACTGTTGGGTTGAATAAACATCCCAGAATTTTACTTCTCGAAGTGAATGATCTTACATGGCCACATGCAGAATCAGTGCTTCTTCCTCTCCGTGTTTTCAGAGCATGTTTTGGAATTGGTTTAGCCCTGGTTTCAGAGTTTTACAAAGTAGTTCTTTATGGCTTTTGGTTCAGTCAGGCTCTTCTCAGGGAAAAAAGATGGACAGCCCTGAAATGCCAGGAGGAGGGGTTTCTTTCTACCCTTTCTTACTGCTCCACAGTCCCTGGTTAAGTAGGAGGCAAAAGTGAAAAGTGAAAGTGAAGGAGCTCGGTGTCCAACTCTTTGGGACCCCATGGACTGTAACCTACCAGGTTCCCCCCTCCATGGGATTCTCCAGGCAAGAATACTGGAGTGGGTTGCCATTTCCTTCTCCAGGGGATCTTCCTGACCCGGGGATCAAACCCGGTCTCCCCACATTTCAGGCAGACACTTTAACCTCTGAGCCACCAGGGAAGCCCAAACAGGAGGCAAATGAACTCTTATTTGCTTAAGTACGTGCTGTGGTGTGTTTAAAATAAAAACAATCATTTCTTCAAAGTCATACATTTGGCATCTCTTCAAGGACTGAAGAAATCCTTTCTCAGCTCTGAGTTGGAAATTGATTCATAGCTCAGTTCATGTTGATTAGTTGAAAATCTGATCTCAATTCTACCCAAGTGCTCATAGTTCACCAAACATCTGAAAACAGTGGAGAGTGAAATGTTTCTGTGGATTTTTGTTTGGTTTCCAGTTCTGTACTTGAAGCTCCAGTAGTGATGTGCTGGGAACTCCAACAGCCACTGGGCCCAGGGATGTGAGAGCATCCTGTCCCCAAGGATGAATGCACCTGTGTGAGCGCATGTGTACCACGTGGTTCCCTAGCCCTGCCCCTGGATGCTCACAGTCCCCTGGTCAGGTGTGGAAAGATGGCAGTGAACATCAGACTGGGACTTCAGTGCCTTTGAACACCTGCCATTCAGAGCAGTGGGGTAGAAGCGTTTGGGCATTCAGGAAAAATCAGAAGGTTTGGCTTGACTGATGCCAAGCTGACAATGCATTGACAATCTCGTTTTTTTGTTTTTTTTGTTTTTTTAATGTTCCCACTCTCGCTGGCGGTGCTACAGAAAGCCCTTTCTGAAAGCCTCTGCCTGATCTCACTATCCGGAGAAAGCAATGGCACCCCACTGCAATACTCTTGCCTGGAAAATCCCATGGACAGAGGAGCCTGGTAGGCTACAGTCCAAGGGGTCGGTAAGAGTCGGACACGGCTGAGCGACTTCACTTTCACTTTTCACTTTCATGCACTGGAGAAGGAAATGGCAACCCATCCAGTGTTCTTGCCTGGAGAATCCCAGGGACGGGGTAGCCTGGTGGGCTGCCATCTTTGGGGTCGCACAGAGTCGGATATGACTGAGCGACTTAGCAGCAGCAGCAGAACTCACTATCATCCACTTAACCACAATATTATTTTTTTTTTTCAGTTGCTGAACTTTTAAGATTTGGAATTACTCTGGGCTGGAAACTAGTTCTGAAGATCAACCATAACAGTCTGTTAATCAAACATTGCCCATCTTTCAGTAACTTGAGAGTTCTTTGGTGTTGAAAAGGTCCACCTTTCTACCTACCCCTACACTGGTAGAGAAAAAAAGATTAATCATACACCTTGTGGATTGTTTTTTTTTTTTCCCTATAGGAAATCAGGTTATGGGTCAGAGCTAGATTTCATAAAATTGTTTGCAAGAGGTTTGATGAGAATTTAACAAGCATATCTCACTTTTGATGGAATTGCCTGTGTCTGACACAGTTGCATTCTAAGTTTTTTTGGGGGGAGGGACTGCATGGGGTCTTCACTACAGTGTTGCACTGCACAGGCTTATCACAGGGGCTTCTCTTGTTGTTCAGCATGGACTCTAGGGTGTGCAGGCTCAGTAGTTGCCTTACAGCATGTGGGATCCTAGTTCCTGGACTGGGGTCAAATCCATGTCCCCTGCATCAGGAGGTGGATTCGTAACCACTGGACCACCAGGGGAGTCCTGCGTTATAAGTTTTGATTAGTGGCTTTGGTTAGAAATCTGGGCTCCCAGCAAGTTCCCAAGCTCAGAAAGATGCTTGCAGATCAGAGCTGGCCTTGTGTGGACTTCTGGCTACAGTTTTTGAACAGTAGTAGCTTTACATTGGGCTTCCCTGGTGGCTCAGTGGTTAAAGAATCCACCTGCCCATGCAGGTTTGATCCCTGGGTTGGGAAGATCCTCTGGAGAAGGAATTGGCAATCCACTCCAGTATATTCTTGCCTGGAGAATCCCATGGACACAGGAGCCTGGCGGGCTACAGTTCATGGGGTCACACAGAGTAGGACACGACTGAGCGACTGAACAACAACAAGAAGGACCATGTTAGAGTACATTTATCATGAAGGTACCCCTTATCAGGTGCCAGTTGAAAAAAAATCTCAGGAGGCAGTGAATTGAGTCAACATAGACCTTCAAAGTCTCAGACCTGAGCTGCTGAAAGGAATGAATAAAATTAAGACACTTTTACTTACAACTTTCAATTCTGGCAGATTAAACATTTAAATCTCTTTTCCTTATATGACTAACACATCTAGGTAGGGTGATATTATTCAGAGGTTATTTTTCAAAACTCTGGCACAGGATTGGCAATATCCCTATAATGTTCTTTTCATTTAAAGAGTGGTGTTGCAGGAGGGAAAAAAACTATTTTAGTTACACACTATAAAATGTCTAGCTGACAAAGAGCTTTCATAAGGGTATTTGTTTTGGTGAAGTAAATTGGCATTGATGCAGAGAGACTGATTCAAGAGAAAAGGATGCCAAAGAGGAAACAACAGAGGGATAGAAATTAAAAAGTAATAAAGGAAGAAGTTTAGTGGCTAGCAGGAAATTGCTTATCCATGGCCATTTATTGAAATTATACTTTCAATAACATGCTATAAGTAATACCAAAATCTTTTTATTTTAAAGGCATATTTAATATTTATTTCAAAGTCTTAAGGAACTCTTCACTCGAGTTAATATACTTTTCGGCATACTTGATATAAAAATCTACATACAGAAAATATAGTGCATCAACTGAAAAAAATGTACAACCCAAGGGCTGAGAATTATGTTTTATTCAGTGGAATTTCTAAACTTAAGCCCAGGGGTCAGCCTCTTAGCTCTAAAGGACTGCTCTAAAGAGGTAAGGAGGGAGCCAGGATACATACGAGTTTTTGCAACAAAAACTCAGAACATCAAAAGGTTGTTGTTAATTAAAGAAAACCAGACATCTCAAGTCAATGAATTTCCTGTATATGGGAAGATGTAAGAGCCTGGGTTCACTGAAATCTTTCCTTTGATGTGCACCTTCGCTATCTGGGGCCAGTATCTGTTTTTGTTTTTTGTTTTCCATCTTGAATCTCTCCAGTCAGGGCGGGGGCAGTGGTCGATGGCCAGAGAGCCCCAACATCCTGTGTTTACTGACATGGCGGGTGACATTCTCTGTGCACAAGTGAAACTATCCCATTCTTATCCCTATTATGTGTTCCCTTCCTCTACAAGTACTTGGAGGGTCATAAGGCAGAGTGTTTAAGGTTCCATATGCACACTTGGTAACTAGTTTGATAACCTCTTAAGCTCTGAGCCTTAGCCAGTATATCAGAGCTGGCAACCCTATCTTTACAAGCCAATTATTAAACTTGCAGGAGGTTTTAGAGCCGATTGAGAGCCCCTTGGTTGTTTTAAATTGTCCATGTGGGAGTATTTACACCATGTCAATTGTCAAATTCTATGAATCAGGACTCACCCCAGCACCCCCAAACCTGAGAGCTGGTTAGTAAACATTTACCAGTAAACCACTGGTCAGAGCTATTCTTTTGACTCTTTTTCATAAAATACCAAAGAAAATAAAACCTATTATATAATTCAGCTTTGACCAAAAATCTCTCTAAAATACTTTATACTTTTTTAACCAATTGTTTTAGAATTTTAGGAATCAGTACTATTAAATTTAAAGAATACAGGCCAATCAAATCATAGTAGATCAGACTTACCTATAAATAATTCTATTTATTTTAAAGCTTGTAGTAATTAATGTCTTTCAAAGAAATATATACACTTTATTCAAAAACAGTTAGTGAGTGTCCATGATCTCCAGTCCCCTCCTGCTGTCCCTCCCCTATTTTGAGGATTTATTGATTCTGCAATTTGACTTCCTCAGAATACATTTATCTTATGAGTAACTCTGTATGTAAAAAAAAAAAAATAGCATTTACATTATTAGCCATTTGGCATGATTATGCCGAAGAAAGACAGAAAAAGTCAGAAGACAATACAGCTGACCCTTGAACAACACTGAGTTTGGGCCTTCAAAACCCCTCCAACCCCTGAGCAGTCAAAAATTCATTTATAACTTCATTTATAACCAGCTGTGTCCACTACTTTTTATCATCAGCCATCCATATCCATGGTTCCACATCCAGATTCAACCAACCAAGGATTCAACCAACTATGGATCTTGTAGTATTATAATACACATTCAGTGAAAAAAATCTTCATTAAAGTGAACTCTCGAAGTCCAGATCTGTGTGTTCACAGGATAACTGCCATCAAATCAATAGAAATTGGAGGAAATGTAAAATGCGCTGAGGAGAAGAGGAGGAGACAGCTTCCCAGGGCCAATATTATTTGGAGACAGCTGTGGTCAGGAAGGACTTCCCGGATGGAGTAAAGACCAAACTGAGATTTGAAGACACACCATAATATAATGATTGAGACATGAGCTCTTATAAATTCCTAATGGACAATAAAAAGATACTAAATATGTCTGCACATAAACTAAATTTTCTCCAACTAAATTTTTATAGAAAAAATAAGGTTGTTTTATTCATTTTGGCTTTAGCTTCACATCTGAGGAAAGCACAATGCTGCTCAAGTCATCTTCTCTTATTTTTCTGCTGAAAAGTAGGCCCTGGATCTCTGCATAATAAATACTCAGCACCTTTGCGGCAGTGTTCAGTATAAACCAGATTATGAGAGTGTCTTATATGTTTAAACAAGGACAGGGTTCACAGGGAGGTGAAAGAGTTTAAACTTTCCTTTTTTTCCTGGATTTGGCTCTTGCTCAGTATCCCTCAGGAAATGAGCTGTTAAGGGATATGCTGCCACATTAAAATTCTGAAAGAAGATACCTTAAAACCACCAAAGTAAACCTTCCTCTGGATAATTTAGCAGACTGATTATAGTACACTTCATCACTGACCAACAGAGCAGAAATAGCTACTACAGCCAAAGGCTCGTTCCAGAAATGTTTCTGACCAGTCTTCTTGAGCTTTAATCATGGTTCCATATTTAATCACTTCAGCACTTTGTTGGTTCAACAACTCTGATATGAAATGTGAATCCTAGAAAATGTTGTTTCATCCCGAACAGCTGGAAAATTGGTAATTCTCTTTTCCCCTACCCATTGTTACAGATGCAGAAAGATCATTCCAAATCCCCACTATTTATTCTGCTCAATGAATTGTCCTGTTCTGTGGTTTTCAGAAACTTTAACCAACTGTTCTAGGGTCTTTTGTCTTATTTGAGATAACTGCTTTAAACAAATGATCTAAGCTCACAACTGAGTTTATGGCAGCAGATTCAGACTCAAGCCCTGCAGAGCACTGGTATCTATTCTCCACATAACACGTAAGAACAGCTTCCTAGGTGAAGCAGGGCAAGACACCCAGATCAGTGAACCCTCACCTCTCCTCTGATTCACACAGCCATTATTTACAAATTGTCTCTAAATTAATTTCTTTTAAAATAAACTGAGTATCTTTGTGAAATCATAGATGCTATAACACTACTGCTGCTGTTTAGTCGCTAAGTCATGTCCAATTCTTTGTGACCCCATGGACTGTAGCCTGCCAGACTCCTCTGTCCATGAGATTTTACAGGCAAGAATACTGGAGTGGCTTGTCATTTCCTACTCTAGGGGATTTTCCTGACTCAGGGATCGAACCTATGTCTCCTGCATTGGGAGGCAGATTCTTGAGCACTGAGCTACCTGAGAAGCCCCCATAACACTATTAATTTTCTTTAATTTTTAACAAATTAAATATTACTTCAATGACTTTAACTCTGAAACATTATAAATGGCAAGTGACTTTTTCTTAGAGCATACAAGATACCAGAAATGTTACTACTTTCTGTGCACCAGTGATGTTCATGAACTTGATCAATGTATAATCATTTAAGAATCCATTGGGATAGAATATGAGCCAGTTGGTGTGAACCCAGCTGTGTCCACCACTTTTTAATCATCTGTAAGGGTCATGTGTCATGTACCATGGCTGGATTCTGAGTGAATGGCAGCTGACCACAGGGGGACTGAAACGCAAATGTGTCCCCTCCACATATGCTCTTGATTCTAAATGATGTGAGGCTCTGTTTTATATCACTAAAACCTAAGAGTGTCCAGGTATGAGGAGATCTAGCCCAAACTGAAAGCAAATCAAGTGAATCTCTCAATGGGCCAAGCAGAACCAAACCTGTCTGTCACTTTCTCCAGGATCTGAGAGGTGATAGTCTCTGAAAGTGCTTTACCCTATGTCTCCTCTCCCTTTAGTTCTGGACTCTAGGTCCAGCTCCCTATCTAGACCCACTGTTAAACTGCTAGGAATCTCTGGGTAAGCAGCATATTCATGTGGACTACACCTTTAAATGATCATTCTCTGCATGATTAAACTCTTTACCATGAAAAAACCATCACAGGCCCCATTTAGTCCCCTGATTCCAGGCTGGTTCCCTGTCAGATTCTAGGAACTTTGTTAAGCAAAGGAAGAAGCTCCTCCTAGCAGATCTTACATTCTGATGCAGACATGTTAGTTCTAGAAACCCCCACAGACCTAAGTTACAGTGAGTCCATCAGAACATTATATGATGCAGAGCCTTTCTTCACGTTAGCAGCCATAGCTTGGACACTGAGAATAAGGTCAGGGGTTTTTCCTCCTATTGTATTATATATTTTAACAGTAGTCAAAAAATCACAATATTAACATGCTTGCACTGCTTAGCCACAAGTGAGTTTGCACCATCAGCATTTTGTATTACTATTTATCTTTAATATTTTTCTTTGGGAGTGCCTTTGCACTAAACAAAGAAGAATTCTTCCTGTTCTCCATCTCCCTGTCCTTTGGGATGATGTTACACCAAACGCTAATTTATAAAAAGAATGGTCTCTCAGAAGTGATGAAATACAAAAACTTTAAGCCGCTTAATTGCTCTTTCTTTCAAATCTTAACAACACTGAATTCTAATTTAGTCTCAACATTATAAATTAACATTCCAACAATTCTTTTTATTTAGCAATGATGCAAGATACCAAGCTGAGATTCCATCACAAGAAGATATACACTTTCCACACAATGCATGTTTGGTTTTGCACCTGGGAAAATACTAGATTAATAATACCTGTCATTTTCAGGTAACTTCAGTTTCCACTGTATAATATAAAACCAATTCAAACAGGAATTTTAGCATTCTTTTCATTACTTATTAGGCTTTCACTTAGTGAGACATAGTGTGTATAGGAGTTATGTTAGCTTATGTCTCAGTTTCCCCCAAATACATGACATTATACTTTCAAGTTAAGGACTAAAAATATAAAAAAGATTCACAAACACTGCTTATGTTTGCTTTTGTCTGACTGATGGCAGCTGTTATCACGTGGCCCTAGGCAGTGCTAGGAGAAGGCTGCTAAGTACACACAGACTGGCAAACCATCACTAAAGAGAGGCAAGTCACAGCTTGTGGTGGCACCAGACACCTACATCAAGTAATTCCTCAAAATATAAGAAATTCGCTTAAGGGAAGTGCAGCTTATTTTAACAAATTATCCTGTTGTAAATTTCTTATTCTGAAACATCCAAAAATATCCTGTTGGATAGTTGTTATTGTTTGGGCAGCTTTAAAACTATTGTTAGGAAACAGCAGATCTTTAAAAATAACAAGCTCTAGTAGAATAAATTGAGCTATCAAAGTGTGTCTATACCCAGAGTAACACTCGGGTGAATTCAACTCAAAGGAGTTATAACTTAATAAAGATATATGAAATAGCATCAAGGCATTTCTGGCAAAATATTTTCTGTCACTTTTATGAAGCTTGCTTTTAAATATATTAACTCAGTCTTTGGAATTTGAAAAAAAATAATGTCTTCTATAACTGTTTAATTAACTTTAGCATTAGTAATTAAACAGCATTCAGACATACTAGACTCTTTCCAATGTTAGGTTATGGGTGGAAATTATTGCTTTAATCAGTTGAGTTGAAACATTTCTACTTCCAACACTAGAATCAAAGGAGCAAGAAAGGCGATGCAATAGAGTACCCTGATTTTAGCATTAACATGTGACTGGTCTTAACTGTCAAGTCTCTCTTGTCAGTTACCACCTACTCTCACCCCATTATCTCTGGCTAGTTTCAGTCTTCATTATTTCTAACATGGCTGGCCACTGTAGCTTCCTCTCAAGCCACTGGGCCTCCAATCTTCCTCTCCCCCAACCACCCACTACCCTTCAGGAATCTGGCTATTTATATCTTCCTTAAAGTTCTGGCAATTGTTCAACTGCCTGCTGTACTTCAAGTTCAAACTCTATTAAATAAAGTAAATTTCTGTTAGATAAATCAAGTGATGAAACAATTTCTTCACAATTTATCTTTAACCTATTTCTTCAGCCTTACCTTTAACCATCACTTATGCACTCCTAAATACCTTGAACTGTAATTTTTACCACAATGGCTAAAACAGATTGTGTGATTAGACTGTCCCAGTTCTAATCCCAATAGACATCTTCTAGACATGTGAACTAAAATTAAATGCTTACTTTCTCTAAATTTCAGTTTTCCCATCTGCAAAATGAGTATTAAGGGACTGTTGTTAATATTCAACAACACAATTACTCAGTAAAGAGTAGCTAGTACTAACCACAGCAAACACACACTTTACTCACTCTCATTTCCATGCCTTTACTCAAAGCCATGTATTTGCCTGATGTGTCCCTCCCACCTGGCATCTTTTTGTCAGTGAATTCCTAGCTGTCCCTCAAAGTCTGATTCAAATGGCAACTCTCTTTGAAAGCCTTCCTCTGCCGTTTCACTTAGAAAAAGGTAGTTGCTCCCACTGTGGTAATCTTACAGCATTTTGTGCATACCACCCTATTAAAACATGCATCCTCTTGATCTATATATACCTTCTTCCCCACACTGTAAGATCTGCATAGGAAAGAACAATAATAACTTTGCATCTTTGTATTAATGGTTGAACTGTGTCCCCCACAAAAAGATATATTTAAGTCTTAATACCCAGTACCTCAAAAGATGGCTTTATTTGGAAACAGGATTATTGTAAATATAATTAGTTAAGATGAAGTCATACTGGAGTATGATTAGCTCCAATCCAGTATGACTGGTGTTCTTAGAAGAAGGCAGCAATGTGAAGACAAAGAGACAGAGAAAATAACATATGGGGACTTCTAGCACTGTAACTTACACTGCTTGCTCATAAAGTGATAATTATTATTAATCATCAAGGCAGTGATACAAAGTTTTTCAACAGATGATTCATAAAAATGACACAATTATTCATCTTTACATGTTATCTATAATCTGAGGATATTGTGTCTGAGATTCCAGAAAATATTTTCTCAAAGCATTTTTTATTTACAACACATTTGCTCTTAGTGACATATTAATATAAATAGTGTTATGCTGATATGTGCCCTACACCTAAAATATTAATTTACACATGCCACAGGGCAACTAAGTCCATGCCACAACGAAAGATCACGCATGCCACAATGAAGACCCCGTGTGCTACAACTAAGCCAAATAAATAAACACATTTTTTAAAAAAAAAAGAAAAAGAACACACCAAGTGAAGGTGGAAGCAGAGACTGGGGTGATACATCAACAGGCAAAGAATACAAGGATTGCTGGCCTTCACCAGAAGCTAGGAAAGACAGGGAAGGATTCCTCCTAAGGGCCTTCCGCTAGCCAACACTCTGATCTCAGATTTCTAGCCTCCAGAACTGTGAGACAATAAGTGTCTATTGTTTTAAGCCACCCAGTTTGTGGTATTTTGTTATGACAGATCTAGGAAAGTAACACATATTCCCAGATTCAGGGAAGAAAGTCCAATATATTTGTGTTGGAGAAACAAATGCCTTTAAGAATTTCACTTAATCAGTTTGGACTTACATAGAAAAGTAAGGGTATGTAGATGGCTATATTAGATCATCAAAAGTTCTAGCTCTAAGAATCTATGATTCTGTGTGATTTCATAGTTTAGTGCCATATTTCCTTCCCTTCCCCACCTAAAAATTTAAGATGATAGATTCTTAGGATTTTGAAAACTTAGCTACATTCCTCCTTGCCCTGTAACCTACATTAATTGCTCATAAAGTACAAATAATTACTAATCATCATGGCAGTGATATAAAGTTTTTCAATAGATGATTCACAAAAATGACACAATTATTCATCTTTACATGTTATCTGTAATGTAAGAATATTGTGTCTGAGACTCCAGAAAATTTTCCTCAAAGCATTTTTATTTACAATACATTTGCTCTCAGCGGTCTATTAATCTACTATAGTGTTATGCTGATATGCACCCTACGCCTAAAATACTAATTTACACAGAAATAACGGTATTCAGTTCAGTTCAGTTCAGTTGCTCAGTTGTGTCTGACTCTTTGTGACCCCATGGACCACAGCACGCCAGGCTTCCCTGTCCATCACCAACTCCCAGAACTTACTCAAACTCATGTCCATTGAGTCAGTGATGCCATCCAACCATCTCATCCTGTCATTCCCTTCTCCTCCCACCTTCAATCTTTCTCAGCATCAGGGTCTTTTCAAGTGAGTATAACATTATACAGACAGATAAAACTAATCTTAAATTCTAGACCAGAATCAAGGTGTACTCTACTTTAGAAACTGTAGCTAAGAAAAAGGAAAAAAGTCTAGAGGAATTTGGAAAGTGAACTGTAATTTAAGTCACAGTCATTAGAAAGAACGTTCACTGTATAATTGAAAATTCCGAAGTACACAAAGACGACAGAAGGCTATGCTATGTGGTACCTAAAATAACACATTATTATAAAGTAAATTAATTTAATTTTTAGAGCATCAAAAATCCAAGACTATGAAAATGTGGTTTCTGAGGCCTCTCTGAGCCTTAACTTCAAGATTGTGCAGTGAAGGTGCTATGTCTGTCATAAAATAGAAAGCTCTGCCCTCCCTGAGCCAAACATCCAGGTTTCTGACACCTACATTTACTGTTGACTCGAAAGAGAGGTCTAATCTTTTATTATTCAGGTCTATGAGCACAAGATCCCCAAAGAAAGATGCCGGTATACTGAGAGTCCAGTTTGTTGACTTGCAGAACTTCTATGAGCATACATGTTCCATTCAGTAATCCAATAATCCAACAGCCATGTAATAATCATGGGTTATGTTTTATCCCAGGCCCACTATTAGTTTGCTGTGGCAGCTTTGAGCAAATTACTTTTTTTTCTGAAGCTCAGTTTCTTCATTTGTAAGCCAAAATGAGTCTTTGCTTCCTAGGATTTGTTGTGAGGATTAAATAAGAGAAAGTTCAGAGTCCTTAATATAGAGCCTGGCATATAATAATCACCCAATAAAAGTTAACTGTTATCTTCATCAGCATTATTACTGGTGTGTGTAATGGAACTAGGAAGCAAGTTAAGAGTAGGGCAATGCCTATTTCTTAATGGACACCAGATATTAACACTCTAGGCCAGTAACTGGCAAAATGAGCTTGTTGTCCAAGTACAATCCAAAGCTTGCTTTTGTAAATAATAATTTATTGGAACATAGTTACTCCTGTTCTTTTGCATGTAGTCTATGTGTACTTTCCCCTGAAGATTTAGTAGTTGTAAAAAAAGAAAAAAGGAAAGCCTACAGATCCTGAAATAGTTATTATCTGGCCCTTTAAATAACAAATTTACTGATTCTGCACCAGGTCCTTGTAACTTCAAGTATGATTCTTGGCACATCAGATATGTGGACACTCAGGATCCCCACACCTTGTGAATCAGAATCTCTATATTTACACAGGATCCCCAAGTGATTCAATGCACATTAAAGGCTGAGATGCACTGGTTGAGGCTAGAGATCGGTAGACTTTTGTAAACAGCCAAATAGTAAATATCTTAATCTCTGAAGCATTGCATCTGTGTTGCACTTGTTCAACTCTGCCTTCCTAGTTGGAGAGTAGCTGTAAACAATATGTAAACAAATGGGCATGGTTCTATACCAATAAAATTATTTACGGAAACTGGAATTTTAATTTCATATGATTTTCTTATGTCACAAAATAACCTTTTAATTTTTCCAAATATTTAAAAATGTTAAACCCTTTTTTAGTTTATGTACCACATAAACAGGCAGCAGGCTGGGTCTGGCCCACCGGCCACAGTCTGCAGTCTTGTTCTAGGCTACTGCTGAGCCAATACTTAGCCCCTCCCCTCACTAATTCCCCCAAGATCCTAAATATACCTATATATATTTTCCAGCATATGTGACTTTAGTGAAGTTACCTGTTATTTATTTAACTTATCCTAGGATACATTTCTCCTCCTCCCATATAATTTCTCACTTGTGATATGAAGTTTTATCAAATGATGTGATGGCGTACTACATCTTTTTTCATAAGCAGAATAGAATATAGCACAGAGAAGCTGAGCTAAGAAGAGACATATAGCTCTATCTACCTAGCTATCTATCAATAGAGTTTATATATGTGTGTGTACACGTGTACCTGCCTCTGAAGGAATAAGAAATTGATCAGATAAAGAACTCTTTGGCCCTAAATTTGAACCAACCATATCAAACATTTCTAATAATAAGTATGCAATCTGGGCTCAAGGCTATTTGATATGCAAACCTGATGAAATATTGAGATTTTAAACAAATCAGTTTCATAAAAGAAACTTATTTCATAAAAATCTTTAATTAATGTTTAAATTTTAGTGAAGTTAAGTTCAATAAAAACCTGTCACTAGTGATGGCTAGATAAGAGAACTTGGTTGAATTAACATAACATTAATAATTTAGGATCAGCAATTTAAGAAACATGGAAGTACTCAAAACTTATCAGGAGCACAATCCACTTGAACTAGCTGAACAATCTTAGAGGGAATATTTGTATCTAAAATTTTTAATCTGAATGAATTTGTCAGAGTATGTTCTGACTCCTGGTCTAGGCTACTGCCACATTTTCATATATACTTTTATTTATACCTTATTGACTCTTTTATCTTTCTCCCATCATTCATTTCTCTCTCTCCTTTCTAGGATAATCTGTTTTCTAAGACAGGCTGAGATAAAGACCTTTCTACTTAATCTGACAAACCCTCTAACCGTAAATCACTCACTAATGAAGATTCCCCCCCAGTATATTCAATAGGAAGATTTCACCTACAAGAAACAGAAAATCCTGGCCTAACTAGCTGAAGGCTTATGAAATTTATTATTTTATATAAGATCTTCTCAGGTGAGGCAGCTTCAGGATTGCTTAATTCAATGCCTCAATAACATCATGAAGGACTAAGGATCTTTCTATCATTCCACATTCTTCAGGATATGGGCTTGTCCTTAGGCTAACTACCTTACATCATAATCAGACAAAAGAACATCAAGTGAAAATAACGTTTTTGTGTGTCTCTTTTTAATTGTGACAAAAATTTTCCCAAAGTTCCCCAGAAGATTTCACTCCTTGCACTAACCAGAAAAGCATCATACCTATTACTAAAATATGAACAGCCAAGAAGAATGAGATTATCACAGTTGGATTAGGAACGCATATGGCTGTATTAGGAGAAGGAAATGGCAACCCACTCCAGTGTTCTTGCCTGGAGAATCCCAGGGACAGGGGAGCCTGGTGGGCTGCAGTCTATGGGGTCGCACAGAGTCAGACACGACTGAAGTGATGCAGCAGCAGCAGCAGCATGACTGTATTAAAGAGGTTAAATTATATGAACAAAAATCCCTATTAGGGGGAAGAAAGAGGGGGTGTAGGAGTTATCACTGAGTAATCAAACAATACTCAACATGACAACTGGAATTCCTACTTAGCAAACTGTCCCTAATAAAGGGTATCTCATTCATCAGCCAGAGTTAAACTGAAAATAGCTAATTGTGTGTGTGTGCGTGCACACTCATAGTCGTTTTCAACTCTTTCCGACCCCCTGGACTATAGCCTGCCAGGCACCTCTGTCCATGGAATTTTCTAGGCAAGAATACTGGAGCGGGTTGCCATTTCCTACTCTAGGGGATCTTCCTGATCCAGGGATCAAACCCACATCTCTTTTATCTCCTGCACTAGCATGAAGATTCTTTACCACTTCGCAACCTGGGAAGTCCAGCTAATTAATTTTCAAGAAATAGATACCATGGGAGATTCTGACTGTGACTGTATAATCCGAATATTGGCCTAACACAGATCTGAAGCAGCCAAAATGTAATTACAAAACTAAAGGCACATACCACATTGTGATTTCCCTGGACTTTCCCAGTGGCTCAGATGGTAAAGAATCTGTCTGCAATGCAGGAGACCTGGGTTCAATCCCTGGGTGGGGTTCGATCCCTGAGTCAGGAAGATCCCCTGGAGAAGGGAATGGCAACCCAATCCAGTATTCTTGCCTGGAGAATTCCATGGACAGAAGAGCCTGGCAGGCTACAGTCCATGGGGCCACAAAGAGTCAGATACGACTGAGCAACTCAGTTTCACTTTCTTTCACCACAATCTGAGGATAGCTATGGAGCTTGGGACAATCTAATGCTAACATCTTTCTATAAACCAATATCTATCATGTGATTTGGGCAGTTGGTATTTGTAATTAGCAACCTGGCTCCAGCCAACTTTCTCAATAATATCATCAGTTCCAGTTAATATTGGAGAAGGAAATGGCAACCCAACTCCAGTATTCTTACCCAGAGAATCCCGGGGACGGGGGAGCCTGGCAGGTTGCTGTCTATGGGGTCACACAAGAGTCGGACATGACTGAAATGACTTAGCAGCAGCAACCAATTAATATAAATGCTAATCAATTAGAATCCGCATTCGTTTTAGATCCCTTTTCATCTACCTCAATCAAATGCTTGTCATTTTAACAAAAGTCTCTTGGTTCCTGCACTCCCCTCATACTTTTACTGGCTTTTGATCATAACTTCACAGTGATTCCAATTTTCGCTATTTGTACTCATCAAGAGCAACCAACATTTGCTTTTACAGGTGGGATATTAGGGAATGGTAAGGACTGTGGAAAAAATCAAGAGCAGATGGTCTACTTATGGGATCAGCTGCTTCTCAGCTTGGCTGACTTAGCTGATGCTCCTGGTTTTCAGGCTCAATATGGTGAGATTTTCCAATTTTTCAAGAGAAATTAGGAAGACAGATGCTTATGTAGTAATCTCCCAATTTGAAGTGGCTGATGGGTGATAAGAGGACTGAAATAAGAGAAGTTGGTGCATTCTCTTCCTTCCGTCTCTCACTGTCCACCCTTAGTGCCTACTTAGCAGCAGAAAGTACAGAAAGCTTGGTGAAGGCAGAGCACTGTTTCTGAGACCCAGCTGGTGACAGAGCAGCTTTGCAGACCATTACCATTTATTTTTCCCAAACAACATAAACCTATTCTAACTATATTCTAAAACTATTCTTAAGTATTCCAAATATAACAAAGAAAGCTCTCAAACAAATTTCCTTCTGTAATTTAAAAGTCTAAATCATAAACTGATTGATATTTGTGAATACACATCAGGACCTGACATGTCTCAGAGACACTTATCTTACCTTCCTGTTATGTTTTGTTCTTTTTTCATAAGAATATAGTTTTATGTTGAGTAATTTAGGATGGGGATGTCTCTTAGTGGGCTTAACAACAAGTGCTATTTAAGTATTTTGCTGCCAAAAATGTGACCGTTACACTTTCTTTTTCCCATGCATGTTTTGAAGACACATTTAAACATTCAATCTGTGAGAATCTGCTTACTTCCTCTGAAGAGCACTGAAGAAAAAAGTTATTACTTGAACAGAAAGATTAAAGTATTTAAATGTGATCAGAGATCTAGAAATAAAATAACACACTCCATAAAAAAAATTGTGAGAAATCACAACACAGGTTTATTGTAAATGAACAACTCAGAAATGCAGTATAAGAGAATAGGAACATAAGAGATGCTGTTAAAGTAAGCTTTAGAATAAGCAAAACCATATAAATACTATTGTTTTTTTACAAAGAATAAAAGAAAAAATAAGATTAAAATGTTGATATTTAATTTTGCCATTCTTTGAACTTAAGGGTGAACCGTAGCTTGAGAATTTTCTAAAGGTTTGATGAATAATTATTTCCCTTTAAATCCAAAGTTTTTCCGTAATAGCTTTTTGGAGAACTATCTGATCGTTGACTGTACACAGTCTTGGCTTATGAATAAGGCAAAAACAGTTTATGAGGGATAGAGTCTTTGATGTATAGACGTGTGTGTGTACATGCTTAAACTGTTTATAATGGAAATGTAACCAGAATAAAGATAAAATTACAAACTGGATTCTTAAATGATGTAACCACGGCCTCAGAGTCTTGGGAAAACTGTTGCTCAGAGACTTCCAGGATTCCAAGAAATCAACAAGGAAGTCGAAGAAAAAATGTAGGAAAAATTTTTTAAAAGTTCACTGTCCAAATGGGACGTACTTAAACTCAAAAGCTTTTGCACAGCAAAGGAAACAATAAACAAAAAGACAATCCTCAGATTGGGAGAAAATATTTGCAAATGATGTGACTGATAAGGGATTAATCTCCAAAATTTACAAACAGCCTATGACACTTAATAGGATCAAAACACAAAAACCTACTCAAAGGATGGGCAGAAGACCTGAACAGACATTTCTCTAAAGAGGATATATAGATGGCCAATAGGCACATGAAAAGATGTTCAACATCACTAGTTATTACAGACATGCAAATCAAAACTACAATGAAATACCACCTCACACCAGTCAGAATGGCTATTATAAAAAAAAAAAAAAATCCACAACAACAAATGCTGGAGACAGTGTGGAGAGAAGGGAACCCTCCTGCACTGTTGCTGGCAATGTAAATTGGTATAGCTACTATGGATAACAACATGGAGGTTCCTTAAAAAACTAAAATTAGAGCTACCATATGACCCTGCAATTCCACTTCTTTTTTTTTTTTTTTTTTTTTTTTAAATATTATTTTATTAGTTGGAGGCCAATCACTTTACAACATTTCAGTGGGTTTTGTCATACATTGGCATGAATCAGCCATATAGTTACACGTATTCCCCATCCCGATCCCCCCTCCCACCTCCCTCCCCACCCGACTCCTCAGGGTCCTCCCAGTGCACCAGGCCCGAGCACCTGACTCATGTATCCCACCTGGGCTGGTGGTCCGTTTCACCATAGATAGTATACATGCTGTTCTTTCAAAACATCCCACCCTCACGTTCTCCCCCAGAGTTCAAAAGTCTGTTCTGTACTTCTGTGTCTCTTTTTCTGTTTTGCATATAGGGTTATCGCCACCATCTATCTAAATTCCGTATATATGTGTTAGTATACTGTAATGTTCTTTATCTTTCTGGCTTACTTCACTCTGTATAATGGGCTCCAGTTTCATCCATCTCATTAGAACTGATTCAAATGAATTCTTTTTAACGGCTGAGTAATATTCCATGGTGTATATGTACCACAGCTTCCTTATCCATTCATCTGTTGATGGGCATCTGGGTTGCTTCCATGTCCTGGCTATTATAAACAGTGCTGCGATGAACATTGGGGTGCACGTGTCTCTTTCAGATCTGGATTCCTCAGTGTGTATGCCTAGAAGTGGTATTGCTGGGTCATATGGCAGTTCTATTTCCAGTTTTTTAAGAAATCTCCACACTGTTTTCCATAGTGGCTGTACTAGTTTGCATTCCCACCAACAGTGTAAGAGGGTTCCCTTTTCTCCACACCCTCTCCAGCATTTATTGCTTGTAGACTTTTGGATAGCAGCCATCCTGACTGGCGTGTAATGGTACCTCACTGTGGTTTTGATTTGCATTTCTCTGATGATGAGTGATGTTGAGCATCTTTTCATGTGTTTGTTAGCCATCTGTATGTCTTCTTTGGAGAAATGTCTGTTTAGTTCTTTGGCCCATTTTTTGATTGGGTCGTTTATTTTTCTGGAATTGAGCTTCAGGAGTTGCTTGTATATTTTTGAGATTAATCCTTTGTCTGTTTCCTCATTTGTTATTATTTTCTCCCAATCTGAGGGCTGTCTTTTCACCTTACTTATAGTTTCCTTTGTTGTGCAAAAGCTTTTAATTTTCATTAGGTCCCATTTGTTTATTTTTGCTTTTATTTCCAATATTCTGGGAGGTGGGTCATAGAAGATCTTGCTGTGATTTATGTCGGAGAGTGTTTTGCCTATGTTCTCCTCTAGGAGTTTTATAGTTTCTGGTCTTACATTTAGATCTTTAATCCATTTTGAGTTTATTTTTGTGTATGGTGTTAGAAAGTGTTCTAGTTTCATTCTTTTACAAGTGGTTGACCAGTTTTCCCAGCACCACTTGTTAAAGAGATTGTCTTTTTTCCATTGTATATCCTTGCCTCCTTTGTCAAAGATGAGGTGACCATAGGTTCGTGGATTTATCTCTGGGCTTTCTATTCTGTTCCATTGATCTATATTTCTGTCTTTGTGCCAGTACCATACTGTCTTGATGACTGTGGCTTTGTAGTAGAGTCTGAAGTCAGGCAGGTTGATTCCTCCAGTTCCATTCTTCTTTCTCAAGATTACTTTGGCTATTCGAGGTTTTTTGTATTTCCATACAAATTGTGAAATTATTTGTTCTAGTTCTGTGAAAAATACCGTTGGTAGCTTGATAGGGATTGCATTGAATCTATAGATTGCTTTGGGTAGAATAGCCATTTTGACAATATTGATTCTTCCAATCCATGAACACGGTATGTTTCTCCATCTGTTTGTGTCCTCTTTGATTTCTTTCATCAGTGTTTTATAGTTTTCTATGTATAGGTCTTTTGTTTCTTTAGGTAGATATACTCCTAAGTATTTTATTCTTTTTGTTGCAATGGTGAATGGTATTGTTTCCTTAATTTCTCTTTCTGTTTTTTCATTGTTAGTGTATAGGAATGCAAGGGATTTCTGTGTGTTAATTTTATATCCTGCAACTTTACTATATTCATTGATTAGCTCTAGTAATTTTCTGGAAGAGTCTTTAGGGTTTTCTATGTAGAGGATCATGTCATCTGCAAACAGCGAGAGTTTCACTTCTTCTTTTCCTATCTGGATTCCTTTTATGTCTTTTTCTGCTCTGATTGCTGTGGCCAAAACTTCCAACACTATGTTGAATAGTAGTGGTGAGAGTGGGCATCCTTGTCTTGTTCCTGATTTCAGAGGAAATGCTTTCAATTTATCACCATTGAGGCTGATGCTTGCTGTGGGTTTGTCATATATAGCTTTTATTATATTGAGGTATGTTCCTTCTATTCCTGCTTTCTGGAGAGTTTTAATCATAAATGAGTGTTGAATTTTGTCAAAGGCTTTCTCTGCATCTATTGAGATAATCATATGGTTTTTATCTTTCAATTTGTTAATGTGGTGTATTACGTTGATTGATTTGCGGATATTAAAGAATCCTTGCATTCCTGGGATAAAGCCCACTTGGTCATGGTGTATGATTTTTTTAATATGTTGTTGGATTCTGTTTGCTAGAATTTTGTTAAGGATTTTTGCATCTATGTTCATCAGTGATATTGGCCTGTAGTTTTCTTTTTTTGTGGCATCTTTGTCTGGTTTTGGAATTAGGGTGATGGTGGCCTCATAGAATGAGTTTGGAAGTTTACCTTCTTCTGCAATTTTCTGGAAGAGTTTGAGTAAGATAGGTGTTAGGTCTTCTCTAAATTTTTGGTAGAATTCAGCTGTGAAGCCATCTGGTCCTGGGCTTTTGTTTGCTGGAAGATTTCTGATTACAGTTTCGATTTCCTTGCTTGTGATGACTCTGTTAAGATCTTCTATTTCTTCCTGGTTCAGTTTTGGAAAGTTATACTTTTCTAAGAATTTGTCCATTTCATCCAAGTTGTCCATTTTATTGGCATAGAGCTGCTGGTAGTAGTCTCTTATGATCCTTTGTATTTCAGTGTTGTCTGTTGTGATCTCACCCTTTTCATTTCTTATTTTGTTAATTTGGTTCTTCTCCCTTTGTTTCTTAATGAGTCTTGCTAATGGTTTGTCAATTTTGTTTATTTTTTCAAAAAACCAGCTTTTAGCTTTGTTGATTTTTGCTATGGTCTCTTTAGTTTCTTTCGCATTTATTTCTGCCCTAATTTTTAAGATTTATTTCCTTCTGCTAACCCTGGGGTTCTTCATTTCTTCCTTCTCTAATTGCTTTAGGTGTAGAGTTAGGTTATTTATTTGGCTTTTTTCTTGTTTCTTGATGTGTGCCTGTAATGCTATGAACCTTCCCCTTAGCACTGCTTTTACAGTGTCCCATAGGTTTTGGGTTGTTGTGTTTTCATTTTCATTTATTTCTATACATACTTTGATTTCTTTTTTGATTTCTTCTATGATTTGTTGGTTATTCAGAAGCGTGTTATTTAGCCTCCATATGTTAGAATTTTTAACAATTTTTTTCCTGTAATTGAGATCTAATCTTACTGCACTGTGGTCAGAAAAGATGACTGGAATGATTTCAATTTTTTTGAATTTTCCAAGACCAGATTTATGGCCCAGGATGTGATCTATTCTGGAGAAGGTTCCGTGTGCACTTGAGAAAAAGGTGAAGTTGATTGTTTTGGGGTGAAATGTCCTATAGATATCAATTAGGTCTAGCTGGTCCATTGTATCATTTAAGGTTTGTGTTTCCTTGTTGATTTTCTGTTTAGTTGATCTATCCATGGTTGTGAGTGGGGTATTAAAGTCTCCCACTATTATTGTGTTACTATTAATTTCCTCTTTCATACTCGTTAGTGTTTGCCGTACATATTGCGGTGCTCCTATGTTGGGTGCATATATATTTATAATTGTTATATCTTCTTCTTGGATTGATCCTTTGATCATTATGTAGTGTCCTTCTTTGTCTCTTTTCACATCCTTTATTTGGAAGTCTATTTTATCTGATATGAGTATTGCGACTCCTGCTTTCTTTTGGTCTCCGTTTGCGTGAAATATTTTTTTCCAGCCCTTCACTTTCAGTCTGTATGTGTCCCTTGTTTTGAGGTGGGTCTCTTGTAGACAGCATATATAGGGGTCTTGTTTTTGTATCCATTCAGCCAATCTTTGTCTTTTGGTTGGGGCATTCAACCCATTTACATTTAAGGTAATTATTGATAGGTGTGGTCCCGTTGTCATTTACTTTGTTGTTTTGGGTTCACGTTTATACAACCTTTCTGCATTTCCTGTCTAGAGAAGATCCTTTAGCATTTGTTGAAGAGCTGGTTTGGTGGTGCTGAATTCTCTCAGCTTTTGCTTGTCTGTAAAGCTTTTGAATTCTCCTTCATATCTGAATGAGATCCTTGCTGGGTACAGTAATCTAGGTTGTAGGTTATTCTCTTTCATTACTTTCAGTATGTCCTGCCATTCCCTTCTGGCCTGGAGGGTTTCTATTGATAGATCAGCTGTTATCCTTATAGGAATCCCTTTGTGTGTTATTTGTTGTTTCTCCCTTGCTGCTTTTAGTATTTGTTCTTTGTGTTTGATCTTTGTTAATTTGATTAATATGTGTCTTGGGGTGTTTCGCCTTGGGTTTATCCTGTTTGGGACTCTCTGGGTTTCTTGGACTTGGGTGGCTATTTCCTTCCCCATTTTAGGGAAGTTCTCAGCTATTATCTCCTCGAGTATTTTCTCATGGCCTTTCTTTTTGTCTTCTTCTTCTGGGACTCCTATGATTCGAATGTTGGGGCGTTTCACATTGTCCCAGAGGTCCCTGAGGTTGTCCTCATTTCTTTTGATCCTTTTTTCTTTTTTCCTCTCTGCTTCATTTATTTCCACCATTTTATCTTCTACCTCACTTATCCTATCTTCTGTCTCCGTTATTCTACTCTTGGTTCCCTCCAGAGTGTTTTTGATCTCATTCATTGCATTATTCATTTTTAATTGACTCTTTTTTATTTCTTCTAGATCTTTATTAAACATTTCTTGCATCTTTTCAATCTTTGTCTCCAGGCTATTTATCTGTACCTCCATTTTGCTTTCAAAATTTTGGATCATTTTTATTATCATTATTCTAAATTCTTTTTCAGGTAGATTCCCTATCTCCTCCTCTTTTGTTTGACTTGGTGGGCTTTTTTCATGTTCCTTTACCTGTTGGGTATTTCTCTGCCTTTTCATCTTGTTTAGATTGCTGTGTCTGGAGTGGGCTTTCTGTATTCTGCAGGTCTGTGGTTCCTTTTATTGTGGAGGTTTTACCCAGTGGGTGGGGTTAGACGATTGGCTTGTCAAGGTTTCCTGATTAGCGAAGCTTGCGTCAGTGTTCTGGTGTGCGGATCTTGATTTCTTCTCTTTGGATAGCAATGGAGTGCCCAGTACTGAGTTTTGAGATGGGTCTATGTGTTAGGTGTGACCTTGGGCTGTCTGTATGTTGACGTTCAGGGCAATGTTCCTGCGTTGCTGGAAAATTTGCGTGGTATGTCGTGCTCTAAAACTTATTGGCTCTTGGGTGGTGGTTGGTTTCGGTGCAGGTATGGAGGCTTTTGTACGGTCACTTATTACTTAAAGATCCATGTAGTCAGGAGTTTTCTGGTGTTCTCAGGTTTTGGGCTTAAGTCTCCTGCTTCAGGATTTCAGTTTTATTCTTCCTGTAGTCTCAGGACTTCTCCAACTATACAGCACTGATAATAAAACTTCTATGTTAATGGTGGAAAGTTTCTCCCCCGTTAGGGATACCCAGAGAGGTTCACCGAGTTACATGGAGAAGAGGAGAGGGAGGAGGGAGATAGAGATGGGCAGGAGGAGAAAGAGGGGGACTCAAGAGGAGAGAGACAGATCTACGAAGTTGTCTGATCCCCGAGTGTTCTCCGTAGCCCAGACACCCACAAAGATTCACAGAATTGGATTGGGAAGAGAAGGGGAAAGGAGGAAATAGAGGTGTTCTGAGGTAGAAAACAGAGTCAAGATTGGGAGAGAATAATCAACACATTCGTGAATAAAAATGGGAGCTGAATATTGGATTCTTAAATGTTCACAATTTATATCATATACTGAAAAACAAAAATTAAAAATCTAGAGTAGAGGTTAGACTCTTAAAAATACTATATTAAAAACAAAAACCAAAACACACAAAAGAAATTTTAGAAATATATATGAAGTTTGGTATAAAAATAGGGCTTCTCTTCTTTTTTTTTTTTTTCCTTTCTTCTGTAAGGTTATAGTGGATTGAAAATGAAAATTAAGGTGTAGTAAAAGGAGTGCTAGAGGGCTTTAAAAGAAATAAGAGAAAAAGAAAAAGAAAATAGAAGAGAAGAAGAAAAAAGAACAGAAAAAAAGAAGAAAAAGAAGAAAAAGGAAAAAAAAGAAAAAAGAGAGAGAAAAAAAAAATTGTTTTGCCTAATTTAAAAAAATCGTAAAAATCTATGAAAGTTAAGGAGTAATGGGGGAGTAATAAGGAATTTTTAAAGGAAAATAAAAGAGACCCAAGAAAAAAGAAAAAAAAAAAAAAAAAAAAAGAAAAGAAAAAGAAAAAATATATCTAGGAATTTCTCTGGAGCTGTTGCGGTCAGTGTGGGTTCGGCTCAGCTTCAAAATAGCTCCTCGTTCCAGCTTACACTTCTCGATATCTACAGGCCCTTCCGGTGTAGTCAGTCAGTGGTTTCTTCAGGGATTTTAATCTGTTGCACCGGTCCCTTCTGAAGCGGTTCCCTTTATTTGGGTTCTGTTGCCGGTCTCTCTTCCGCGCCTAATTTCCGCCCTGACACAGGGGGCGGAGGTGGATTCTTATTCAGGTAGCTAGTTCCGTCGCGCTGCGGGGAGGGGCTGTGCGGGGAGGGGCTGTGTGGGGAGGGGCCGGCGCTCCCGGGAGAGGCTTGCGCTCTTTTCTCGGTCTGCGCTGCTCAGGCTCCAGGCTCTTCTGTCTGAAGCGCGCGCCACGCTGAATGCGGCTCCAGCCCTCGGGCGATTCACAAAAGCGCAGCACACAAAGCTGGGCCCGCGCTCCGGCCCCACGCCGCCCGAGCGGCCCAGGCAGCCAGGCGCTTGACGGGCGCTCTCTCCCCGGGTGCGGCGCGTCTTCTGCCCCGCGCGATCCCAGTCTCAGTCCCCGCCGGCGCCAGTCGGGCGTGCGCGCCCTCTGCCCTCCGCGTCCCCAGCCCCAGCCCCCGCCCGCGCCGGTCAGGCGCCCGCGCCCTCCGTCTCGCCGCGACCCTCCCGGCGGACTTCGGTCGCCCAGAATCTCGGTCCCTTTGTTCTGCGAACAGCCGGCAGTGTGTTCGGGCCGGTTAGCTTTCTCTCTCTCTTTGCTCTCCCACAGTTCAAGCTGGCAACTCACAAAAGCTCCCTCCGATTGTCCTCAGGGCGCTCAGGCCCGGACCCTGCCCCAAGTAATGCCGCTTGCCCCTCTCCGTTCCGCCACCAGCGGATGCGGGCGTCTGGGGTACTCCTCTGCTGGGAGTTGCTTTTAGGCTCGTAATCTGTGGGTTTTATTTATTCTATCCCTCCCAGTCAGATTCAAACTCTTGAGATTCCAACACTTCCCCCAGGCCCGCCAGTGCGAGGGCTTCCCGGTGTCTGGGAACGTCCTCTATCAAGTCCCTTCCCAGGACGGATCTCCGTCCTTAGCTCTTTTGTTTCGCTTTTTATCTTTTATATTTTGTCCTACCTCCTTTCGAAGACAATGGGCTGCTTTTCTGGGCGCCTGATGACCTCAGCTAGCGATCAGAAGTTGTTTTGTGAAGTTTGCTCTGCGCTCAGTTATTTTTTTGATGAATTTCTAGGAGAGAAAGTGGTCTCTCCGTCCTACTCCTCCGCCATCTTGGCTCCTCCTGCAATTCCACTTCTGGGCAGATATCCAGAGAAAAACATGGCGCAAAAAGACAGATGCACCCCAGTGTTCATTGTAGCACTGTTTAAAATAACCAAGACATGGAAACAGGGTAAATGTCCATCAACAGAGGAATGGATAAAGATGATGTGGTATATGTATACAATGGAATACTCCTCAGCCATTAAAAAGAATGAAATAAGGCCATCTGCAGCAATGTGGATGGACCTAGACAGTGTCATACTGAGTGAAGTAAGTCAGACAGAGGAGACAAATATATGATATGACTTATATGTGGAATCTAAAAAGAAATGATACAAATGAATTTAAATACAAAACAGAAAAAGACTTACAGACTTAAAAACAAACTCCTGATTGCCGAGGGGAAAGGATAATTAAGGACTTTGGGAATGTCATGTACACACTGCTATATTTAAAATGAATAACCAACAAAAACTTATTGTATAGCACATGGAACTCTACTCAATATTATGTGCCAGTCTGGATGGGAGGGTGTCTTGGGGTAGAATGGATACATGTGTATGTATGGCTGAGTCCCTTCACTATTCACCTGACACTATCAAAACACTGTTAATCGACTACACCCCAATACAAAATGTTTTGGTGTTAAAAAATAAATAATTAAAGTGCCACAAGGAAAAAAAAAGTTTGCTGTCTAAACTAAGGTTATTTGAGAGCTTCTATAGATGATTATTGGAAGGGCTGACGCTGACACTCCAACACTTTTGCCCACCTGATGTGAAGAGTCGAACCATTGGAAAAGACCCTATTATTAATGTTGGGAAAGACTGAGGGCAGGAGGAGAAGGGGATGACAGAGGATGAGCTTGTTGAATGGCATCACTGACTCAATGTACATGAGTTTGAGCAAACTCTGAGAGAAAATGAAGGACAGGGAAGCATGGCATGCTGCAGTCCATGGGGTCACAGAGTTGGACATGACTTAGTGACTGAACACCACCACCAATAGATGTTTATGAGATTTTATCACCTATTGTTAAGGTTCATAAAACACATCATTTATACACACAACACCCATATGAGTCAAACTCTCTAAACTTTCAAGTTACAATCTAACTTAAATCCGTCACTTAAACTTGATTTAGTATGTTGCTCTGGATTTTTCCTGGACAGGACAGACTAGATATTGGGAAGGAAACTGAAGACACAGACAAACTACTGACTTTCCTTCCTTCACTCTAAAAGGCATTTATTAGACAGATGGTTTATGAGTATTTTCTGTTTCAGACAGGTAAGATGATGGTTTATGTGTATTTTCATTTACATAAAATATTGAGATCTTAGACTCTGAAAGATCATTTTGGTCTTTCAAAAAATGAGGGGAAAGTGAGGAACAAGGCATTTTCCAAATATGTGTACTAATTTGCTATTTTTGCCACTTTGAGTTTTGTAATGGAAGTTATAATCCAAATTATTTTTATGATTCAAAATATCAACAAGTGACCAAAACAAAACAAAACAAAACACCACAGTAGTAACAAGTACCTATAGTGTAAAACAGAAATCAATACATACTCTCTTATTTCAAAGGCATTTATGAAATTATTTCCATCCTATCTAGTTCTGGTACTGCTCCAAAGGATGGGGAAAAAAGAAAAACACAAAGCCATCAACACAAAAACACTATACCTAAACCTATTTGTAGATAAGATTTCTAAAAGTTCAGAATGGAAAGCATAACAGGAAATGATTGTTTATAAACAGTTTGATAATGGACTAAATGAGAATTAGTCCATATAAGTCTTAATTTGGTCATATTCATTGTTAAAATAGTCCCTCATCTTACCTAACTTGGGCATCCCGGTGGCACAATGCTAAAGAATCCACCTGCCAATGCAGGAGATGCAAGAGATGTGGGTTCAAACCCTGGGTGGAGAAGATCCCCTCAAGCAGGAAATGACAACCCACTCCAGTATTCTTGCCTGGAAAATTCCATGGACGGAGGAGCCTGGCAGGCTATAGTCCATGGGGTCGGAAAAAGTCGGACACGACTGTGGGCGCGCGCGCGCACACACACACACACACACACACACACACTCTCTCTCTCTCTCTCTCTCTCTCTCTCTCTCTCTCTCTCTCTCTCTCTCTCTCTCTCTCTCTCTCTCTCTTTTACCTAAAGCTTGTGCGTGCTGCACTTTATCACTCAGTTGTGTACCACTCTTTGCAACCCTATGAACCACAGTTCACCAGAGTCCTCTGTCCAAGGGGTTCTCCAGGCAAGAATACTGGAGTGGGTTGCCTTGCCTTCCTCCAGGGGACCGTCCCAACACAGGGATCAAACCCAGGTCTCCCGCATTGCAGGTAGATTCTTTACAGATGTGCTACCAGGGAAGCCCACCTAAAGCTTACAATTGCTTATAAATTTCACTCTGCCTCAGTGACATTTCCCTATCTTTGTTCTCTATAACAACATGGTAAGTAATAATGAGCTGAACTAGGGCTGTAGACTCCTAAGGACTCATGGTTCTCTCATTTTCTTCGCCAGGCATGGCTTCTGCTCCTTCCGTGACCCTCTTAGTTGCTGAGGGAACTCTGTCTCTTTAACCACTCCCCATTCACCCAACCAAATCATCTTTCAAGTCCTGAAACTCCTGATTTTGACTCTTTTTTTTTTTTTTTCTAATTAGTTGTTCAGTTGCTCTTTATACACACACACACACACACACACACACACATATATATACACTTCCAAAAATTTGCTTATTTACTTACCTGACTGTGCCAAGTCTTAGGTATGTGGGATCTAGTCCCCTGACCAGGAATGGAACCCTCACCTCCTGCACTGGGAGGGTGGAGTCCTGGCCACTGGACCACCAGGGAAGTTCCTTAGTTCTTTCCAAGGAACTCTAGGTTCTGGGAGTGATGGCTGTTTTAAATATCCTGGTCTCTGTGGATTTTCTTGGTATTTCACTAGACGAGTCTGAACTCCCCCGCCCCGCGCATTCCCGCTTCATGAATGACTTGACTTTGACCTAAGGGAAAGTCCTGAAAAGGATCGAATTCCGATAGAGTGACGGAGCATGACAGCCTTACAGCACCCGGTGCCTGTGACTGTATCTGAGGGCGCCGACAGGGAAGACGATGCCGTAGAATGCACCGTTGTTTGCTAAAGTTGAACATGAATGGCCAACTAGTGTTCTGTCAGAAATTCAGCTTTCCCTTCGGTTCTCCTAAATATGTGATGGATTTGTGAAATAAACTTACTCCTTCCAAAAATGGATGCCCTTTTTACCTCAATTCACTCCTAGAGCCTGAACTTTTAAGTTTCTTGCCAAAAAACATATCCCCATTGTGGCACCCATACCCACTTTCCCTGGAACATTCCAGCACCAATTTTATTAGAGCGCCCTCATTGTGTTGCTCCCACGACTCACCGGATACCCACCCCCCTCGCCCACGCCCGGGCAGGCAGGGCCGGGACACCAGACCTACCTTGGCCACGGTTCGCACCGGGCAGGTGAGGGTGACGGGGACAGTGATTTCTGAGTGCACAGGAGCGGGTGGTGTTTGACGAGAGCCGCCCTCACGTAAGGGCGTGAAGAGAATGACACTTGCGGCTTGGGCAGGAGAGAGAAGGGCTGTAGAAGTAGTCAGCGCAGGCTATTTTCAGGCGGGCTCCATTTGGGTGGCCTCCCGCCCCCTAATATCCGATATTGGGAAACAATGGTGGCTTTCCTGTAGCGGAAACTGTGCTCCTCATCAGGTACAGGTGAGCACCGGCCTGCTTTCTGCGCACAGGAGCGCAGGAACTGCCCCTCCCTCAAAGCGGAGAGCCTCTCGCGCATGCGCAGTCAGCTTCCCAGAACCGGCCTGCTCCAGTCTGATCCTGTCAAGGCTTGTTGGGCTAGAGCCTGGTTCAGCGCCGGTGAGCCTCATCCGGGAAGTAGATCCCGCCCCACTCAAACTCCTGTCCAGAGCTGCGCAGTCAACAGGTTAGCTTGACCAGGCCGCTTCCTGCCTTATCTGGGATGTAGAGAAACTGGAACTGGAATTATATGCATATATATATAAAATTTTGGATGTATGTCTGTGACGGCCACTGCCCTAAACATCAAATTGACTGTGCTGTTTCCACATTCAATGGGGCGCAGCAGAGGGAACAATTTTTTCTCAGTATCTCTGCCAAGCTGCTTCCGCGCATGTATCCCTCAGTCCATGTAGCCACGGTCCACCGAAGCAGCTAGGAACAAAGACCCAGGGGAAATGAGTTTCTCCTTAGGAGAACAGGAGGAAAAGGTTAGAGAACTTGGTAACCCCCGACCTCGCATTCCCTTTAGGAGAACAGAGGGTAGGAAACAGTTTATGCCGTGGGGCCAGTGGGCTGAGGGAGAGAATTCTGGGCATGGTGATTTCAGCAGAGCTGGGCTTGCTGCTGAGGAGCAGAGGTGTGGAGAGGAGACTGGGGCCACAAAGGAAACGCTTTCTCTGCCTATACAAGAAAGAAAATTATTTGGGGAACTAGAATGAAAAGACCCTAGGATACTTTCCTCTTTTTCCCAGGCCTTTAGGAGCATTTTGAGGCTTCCCTTGTAGCTCAGTTGGTAAAGAATCTGCCTGCAATGCTGGAGACCGGGGTTCGATTCGTGGGTCAGGAAGATCTCCTGGAGAATGAAATGGCAACCCACTCCAGTATTCTTGCCTAGAGAATCCCATGAACAGAGGAGCCTGGCGGGCTACAGTCCATGGTGTTGCAAGAGTCGGACACGACTTAGCAACTAAACCACCACCACCACTAGGAGCAATCTTTTAAATTATCACAGTCTTTCTTCATACCGTATTCTACGAATTTAATTTGATTTATTAACTTTAAGAACGTGTAATACTTCCATTTTTCTTTCTCATTTCTTGTGCCATTAATTTCATGCAGTTTATTTCCACTTATGTATTAAACTGGTACTTTGTATTACTGATTGTTTCTTCAAACCTGATGGCTCCTATGTTAAGTGTTTAGTTAACTTTCTAAGAAACTGCTGAGCTATTATCCAAAATGAGTGTGACATTTTACATTCAGCAGTATGTGAGGGTTCCAGCTTCTCTACATTTCTGCCAACAGTTGAAATTGTTGG
Source organism: Muntiacus reevesi (assembly GCF_963930625.1). Classification (NCBI taxonomy): domain Eukaryota; kingdom Metazoa; phylum Chordata; class Mammalia; order Artiodactyla; family Cervidae; genus Muntiacus; species Muntiacus reevesi. Next base: position 6,267,816 of record NC_089264.1, read on the forward strand.
TATTTTCAATGGCTTATATTGGGTGTACAGTGATATTTACTGGTAATTTTAATTTGCATTTTCTGAATGATTGATGATGCTGGGTATTTTTTCTTGAGCTTATTAGTTGTAAGTGTCCAGAGGTTTTTCTTTGTCCGTTTCTTAGTTGGGATGATATTATTGCATTATGAAAGTTCTTTATATATTCTTTGTATATATGTGTGCTTTACACCCTTTTTCAGATATGTTTTGCAAATATTTCCTCCCATTTTGCACCTTGCCTTCTCATTAATAGTGTCTTTTGACAAGTGAAAGTTTTGATTTTGATGAAGTCTAATCAAATTTTTCATTTATGGCTTATGATTATGTCTAATTTAATAAATCTTTGCCAAATCCAAAGTCATAAAGATTTTCTCCGGTTTTCCTCTAAAAGAGTTATGGTCTTCTCTCTTATATTTACACATATTGCTTATTTTGAATCATTTTTTAATGTATAACTTAATAAAAAGAGCTGAGATCCATTTTTTTCCATACAGATATCCAATTATACTAGCAGTTTCTTGAAAAGACTATCCATTCCCCCTCTGATTTTTTGATACTTTTGTTGAAAATTGATTGATTATATGTGTTGGTCTATTTCTGAATTATCATATCTTTTCCATTGATCCATATGTCTGTTCTTTACCATTATTATACTGCTTTGAATACAATAGTTGTATAAACTTTGAAATCAGATGATGTAAATTTTCCAATTTTGTTACCATCATCCCTGGATAATCACAGGGAATTGGCCAGGACCCCTGCCCCTACATATACCAAAACCCCTATGTGTCCAAGGTGCTTATGTAAAATGGCATGATATTTGCATATAACTTTCATAATTCTCCCGTATACTTTAAATCATTTCTAGGTTAATTATAATACCTAACACAATGAAATGCTATGTAATTGGGTTGTAAAGGCTATGTAAGTAGTTGCTAGTGCATGTTAAATTCAAATTTTGCTTTTTGGAGCTTTCTAAATTGGAGGGACAGGGATATTTTTGATCCATAATTGGTTAACTCTGGATGTGAAACCCATGGATACAGAGGGTATCCTTTAATACAGTTGTATTAAATTGCAACTGTAGTTTAATAAGTCATATGGAAATTCTAGATCGTTTGAATTTCCCTAAAAATTATACAATAAGCATATCTATTTCTGCTTGCACTTGTTTATGAAAGATATTTACTGGATATAGAATATTAAGTTGACACTTTTTCCTGTCAGTATTTTGGAGCAATAAATCCATTTTCTTTGGAATTGCATAATTTATGACAGGAAGTCTGCTGTTGTTTTTAATCTTTGTTTTTCTGGATGCAGTGTGTCTTTTCTTTCCTGATTTTTCTTTAAGATTCCCTTTTCAGTGGTTTAATTATAATGAAACATGAAGAGATTTTATGTTTATTTCACTTGGGCTTCATCTTGATTTTAGGATCTGAAGGTTTATAGCTTTGTTTAAATCAAAATTAGAAAACTTTTGGCCATTATTTTTTCAAGTATTTTTTCTCTTCCTTGCCTTCTCCTCTGGAAATACAATTGCAAATGTGTTAAATCATTTGTTATTGTCTCACAGGTCACTGAGGACTACTTTTTTTAGTTTTTTTTCCTCTGAGCTTCTTTTTGAATACTTTCTGTCACTACTCAATATGTATGTTGGATTTGTGCTTTTTAAAGTTCTTGTCTGTTACTTAATTGTACTATCCTTTTCATTTTAGGTCTGTTTTATTGACTGACTTCTCTCCAAGTTATGGGTCACATTTTTCTGCTTCCTCATATGTGGTAATTTTGTTTGGATGCTGGACATTGTAGGGGGTTTATGTTTCTGAGTGCTGTATTTTGTTGTCTTTTAAGGTGAATCTGTTTTACCTCCAGTGCTTATTTAGCCCCACTTTTAAGGTGAGGCTTTTCTGGAGTTTCTACTAAATGGACCATATATTCACTAAAGTCTCTTTACTTTGGGTATGGGACCTTGAATAATTCTCAGACTTTTACGAACTGTATAAATTTTTGTAGTTTACAGCTCTGTAGTAATTGTTCTTTCTTCTGATATTGTTCATGCCCAACGATATATTTTTTGATAGTCAAGCAAAGATTCAGTGGGACTCTGAAGGTATATGGAACACTTCTGCATAGCTCCTTCCTCTTATGCAGTCTGTTCCACAAATTCTAGTTGCTTTGACTTCCCCAAGTGATAATTTGTCTCTTCAATTCATTGACATACCCAAGTTTTGTTTGTATCCCTCCCCTTCTTGTACTTCAGTGGAAATTACTTCCAGGAAGAAAACCTGGGAGAAGGTAAAGCTCACCTAACTCATTTGTTTATCCTTCATCTGATTACTGTTCTATGTTGCCTACCATCAAATATCTTAAAATACTTACTAAAATTTGTCCAGTTTTCTAATTGTTTTTGAATGGAGGGTAATTACATATCCTTAATATCTGTCATGGCCAAATTGTGCAGTGGATTCTTCACCACTAGTGCTACCTGGGAAGCCCTCCAAATTCTGACATGACTTAGAATGGGGTTTGGTTTTAGAAAATTCTGAGATTTAATATCTTTGAAATATAGTAGAATTAAAACATATATTTGACTGTAAAAAAAAAAAAGTAGCCCTTTATTATTTAACCTCACGCATCTCTGGAGTTCAGTTTCTTCTACAAGCAGGAAAAGACAAAGTATAAATGGACAAATAAAAGTAATTCAGCTTCTTTTGATTTTAAAATATTTTGGAGTAAAAAAAAATCAGTTCATTAAAGGTTAGTCACAACTGTTTTTCCCTTCTTAGAGAGACTTCTCTAAATCTTTCTTTAAAACTAGCTTGTGGGTCCAGGCCATTATGGTGACATAGGGAAAGATCTGGTCCACATGCTGTTTCCTGCAATTTTTCCTTTCCTTCCTCATCACTGAATGAGGCTCATTCCAGTGCCTGCTGTCAGTCTTTTTCTATGGTTTCATCTGCCATTGATGCCTCTGCATCTTATCACGTTCCCTTGTCCTGAGGTCCCTATAGTGATTCTTTTCTGTTTTACTGATTGCCTTAAATCTGTGCTATTTGTGGGAGACTCAAAATAGCTCAATTGGTAAAGAATCTGCCTGCAATGCAGGAGACCCTGGTTTGATTCCTGGCTTGGGAAGATCCCCTGAGGAAGAGAAAGGCTACCCACTCCAGTATTCTGGCCTGGAGAATTCTATGGACTGTATAGTCCTTGGGGTCACAAAGAGTCAGACACAACTGAGTGACTTTCACTCACAAAAGAGTCATCAGTGCCATTCTACAATATGCAGAATTCTTTCAGGCAGCCTTCAAATATTGCCTCAGACATTGCTCTTCTTTCCAGAGACCACATAGCACTAAGCAAGGCTAAATGCAGGGTTTGCTAAAGAGCTTACAGCACTTCATCTTCCCTCTCCACAGGGTATTAGCACCCAAGTAGATGAGTATGTCACTCAGATCTATACTCGCCCACTTCTCTTTCTGTAGTTTTCAAATCCTATTCTTAGTTAAAAGGAACTTCCCATCCTGTTACAAGAGAACTTTCCTTTCAGTACAAGCCTTGTTCTCTTCATGCCGTGGCTTCTTACAAATACAATACTAGAAGAGTTAAGTGAACCAGGCCCAGACTTTTAATTGTAAAGAGAAGCTTTGGGGATTTACAAAACAGTCTTGTTCTTTAACAAAGCATGACTTCATGATTAAAGTCTTGCAATGGATTAAAAAATGTCAGCTCATAGACTGAAAGAGAAATAAAAGATCTCTTTGTTCTGTACCTACTCTCTGAAGCAATAAATGCCATTGATTGAGCAGATAGGCAGCCATTAAACACCTCGGGACTTGGGAACAAAAATTAAAGAAAACACTGATTTAATGTCTGAAAGAAAAATATTACCCCTTTTACCTTCTTTATAGTAAATCTTTGCATGAGGATTAACTTTCATTATATCCTTCTCCTCCCTTCTGGCATCCACATGTCCTAGTTGTAATAATAGTAAGAGCTAATCTGTGTTGATTTCATGGAGGATATCAGACATTTCTCTAAGTGTTTTAACCTAACATACTCCCCATAACAATCCTATGTGGTATGTATTATTAATGTCTCTATTTTACAGAAAGGAAAGTTGAGGTACAGAATGGTTAAATAACTTGCCCAAGATCGCATAAACACTTTATCTTAGATATAATTACTTCTAAATTTCATTTTTATTTTAATTTAAAATTACCTTTAATTTTCAGAATTTTCATCTGTAGAATGAGGATAACAATTGTAATAACATAAATGAGGCAGTATGTGTAGCAATTAAGCAAAAGCTTCTCAGATCCAGATTGCCTGTGTTCAAATTCTGTGTATCTAAGTTACTAGCTGGTACCCTTGAGTTCCTTGACTTCTCTGTACTTTGTATCATCACTTCAACTCTAAAGCAGGAAGGATGCTAAATTTATCTACCTCTGAGGATTATGATGAGGATAAATTCATTAACATAAGTAGAAACTAGGACTCAAACCTGACAAATAGCATGTTCTCAATAAATGTTAGCTCTTTTCAAAAACTCCTTATCTGAAATTCTGTAGGCTAGGCAAATTTTGAAATTTAGAGACATTTTTTAGAATGGCAAGGGCATTACCCTGGTAGGCATGAAACACCCCTTGACCAAACATTAAGATTTCTATAGCAAAATGTGCAAATATTTACTTTTAATGGGATAAATAAAGACTAAAAATATACTCATGTCAGTTCAGGTCAGATTTTGCTGTCAATTATTTCAAAATTTTAGTTTTCAAAGATTTTTTTTTTTTAGAACTTCAGATGAGATATTATGTACTGTATTAATTTCATATTGTTGTAAGGATTAAATGATGTGATCTGTATAAACTAAGTTAAACACAATGCCTGGCACATAGTAAGTTCTCTGTAAATGTGCATTTGTCATTATTATTGAAACTAATACTATTAGTATTACTATTATAGTAAACCCATAAAATATTTACATCTAGAGCAGCATCTTCATAGATCCTTTACAGTATTCTCCTAGAGAGTCCTACAGATAACTTCCTATGAAGTTCCTAGAATTCCTTTTTCTATCATATTTCATGCCTGGGCATGAAACTTATCTATCCCCTTTTCTCCTCCACCTTACTTGGTGAACAGCCCCTGTTTGATCCCCCACTCTTATCACTGACTCATCAGTCACAGTGAAGGAAAGAACACATCTTCCAAGGAAAAGGAAGAAAGAAAGATTAAAATAATGCCTGTCATTTACTGAATATTTGCTCTGGGATCAGTGCTGGATACTTTATATCATTTTTTTTATTGAAGTATAGTTGATTTACAAAGTTGTGTTAGTTTTAAGTGTACAGAAAAGTGATTCAATTTTATATATATATGTATATATATATATATACATATTTCTTTGGAGAAATGTCTATCTAGGTCTTCTGCCCTTTTTTGATTGGGTTTGTTTTTTTTTTTATCTTTAGCTGTATGGGCTGTTTGTATATTTTGGAGATTAATCTTTGTTGGTTGCATCATTTGCAAATATTTTCTCCCAGTTTGTAGGTTGTCTTTTCATTTTGTTTATAGTTTCCTTTGCTGTGCAAAAGCTTTTAAGTTTAATTGCATTCCATTTGTTTATTTTTGTTCTTATTTCCATTACTGTAGGAGATGGATCCAAAAAGATATTGCTACAGTTTATGTCAGAGTGTTCTGCCTATGTTTTCTTCTAGGAGTTTTATAGTATCTGATTTTACATGATTTTTAATACATTTTGAGTTTATTTTTATGTATGATATTAGAGAATGTTCTAATTTCATTCTTTTAAATGCAACTGTCTTTTAACCCAGCACCAATTATTGAAGAAACTTTTTCTCCATTGTATATTCTTTCCTCCTTTGTCATAAGTTAACTGACCATAGGTGCATGGTATACAATTATCTTATTTAATTCTCTCAAGTACTTTATGGAGTAGGCTTTGCCATTCCCTGTCTGAGAAACTGAGACATAAAGAAGTTAAGTGATTGTCCAATACTTCAGAAAGAAGTCCCTGAATTTTTTCATGTGCTTCTTCCTCCGCTCTTCTCCCGTGGGAAAGAATCGTACTTTACTCATGTTTTCTAAAGGATGCAAACTGTTCCAAAGATTAAGAACCACTGAGAGTATAGATGCTATTAAAATAGTAGATATTGTGGGTGGATTACTGAGTGAGATCAGATTCCAGATTCAAGTGAGATATATTTACAAGTCCCCCTTCCAACTTAGGTAGTATAATACTGTTCACTCTGTAATATGGGGATTAAAAGACATCCCCAACAACACACAGAACACTGTAACCTTCTCTTCTGAGCTCACCTTCAGCATTTCCCCCCAACTTCCATCTTGTTCACTCCCTAAATCCTTTTTGTGTACACCCTCCGGTGTGTCACCCTCACTGGGTTAAAATCTCCTTTGAAAGCAAAAAAGTGAAGCTGCTCAATTGTGTCTGACTCTTTCCAGTCCCATGGACTGTAGCCTGCCAGGCACCTTCGTCCATGGAGTTTTTTAGACAAGAGTACTGGAGTGGGTTGCCGTTTCCTTCTCCAGGGGATCTTCCCGACCCAGGGATCAAACCCAGGTCTCCCACATTGCGGGCAGATGCTTTACTATCTGAGCCACCGGGGAAGTAAGGGCCATGTTTAATTCCTCTTTCCATCCATCCCCAAACCAAGATATTTTACACATAGTGACTCCTTGATATGCTTTTGATCAAACAGGAACTAAGCAATACCTTAAGGAAAATCTCAGAGTGGCATTTCAACCTCAATTGTGTCCTCATTTTGCACATACATCAGTCTCAAAATCAGCTACAGTTCTTACTTTCCTTTGAGTTCCCAGAAACAGAGGAATCTGAGGTTCTTGTTAAATAACTATTACAGAACATTTTAAACATCATGATAAGTACTTCTCCAGGCAAATACCTATTTAATTAGTCTCCAAAATTGTAAAATGTACTCTTCTTTTCCTCCACTTCCTGTGTGTGGGATGCAGATGTGTAGAAATAGACTGTGGATGGAAATCCTCAAAAAGTAAGCCCAGATCAATTTAAAAATAAAAAGAAGAAATCCACAGATAATCCCTTTCATTTCTTTATTTTTCAGTATAGCTTTCCTATAAACCACACCTATATAAAAATGATATAACAAATGCTGCTTAAGTGATATATGACGTCTCCCAGTCATCCATGGAGCATATACTATATACACATTTAATTTGAGTCCTTCTGTTCTCCAGAAAATCATCTGTCTCTTTTCCTTTAGTAAGAATTTTATTTGCACAGAAGTTGGGTCTTTATGGAATACTAGTAGTATTCAGGATAGTGAACACCGAAGTTCGTGTTTCCATATTCACTTACATATCTGCTGGGATCAGCATGTTCACAAGAAGAGGAATTGAGGGGTGGCAGGAAGTGGAGGTGGGGAAGTTAGGAGTCTTGACTCAATTGTTTCTATCTAAGTTACAAATCATAGATCAGTGAAAATAAGAACTTTTTCAAAAGATGATTTTCATGCGTTAAAAGAACAGCAGTTGTTTAACTGGTAAACATATGAATTTGTGGAAGTAACTGGGGGTGAGTTATGGCACCAAAAGATGGTTCCCCAAACCTCTTTTTGTCATAGCCACTATTCATATGCTACTTATACATTAAACCACATGATTCCTTCATTTGAATTTTAAATTAATTAGCATTGAGAAATAGAAGGCTTTTCTTCTTTCTTTTTTTTACTTTTCTCAAGGACACATTCATTGACCCTGCTATGTATTCAGAGTAATACGAAGATACCAGAGATTTCAGGGTAGAAAGTATATGCCTAGCCCTAACTTCAGGGCTTCCCAGATGGTGCTCGTGGTAAAGAACCTGACTGCCAATGTAGGAGACTTAATGAGATGTGGGTTTAATCCCTTGGTCAGGAAGATCCCCTGAAGAAGGGCATGGCAACCCACTCCAGTATTTTTCCATGGAGCATCTGTGGACAGAGGAGCCTGACAGGCTATACAGTCCATGGACTCCCAGAGAGTCAGACACAGCTGAGTGACTAAGCATGCACTCCCTACAGCACAGTAGTGATGTCACTTTGTCAACAGCGGATTGGGTCAGTCTGCCTCAGGGCACTACATTCCCAAGCCTGGAGACCCTCATTTTTCTTTCCCTCAGCGCTTAATGAATTGTTTCTTTCTTTAGAAACTCAGATTTCTTTCTCTGAGAAGTAATACAGAGTGTGCTGAATTATGGCTGGAGCCATAATTGGAGCTTGGTCTATTTTTTCTTCTTTAATTCCTGGAGAATAATTGGGGGGACAAAATGTTTAATTCCAAAAGAAATTTTGACCTCCATTTAATAGAATTGACATTTGAAATTTTTGCACTGAAAAAATTGTTACACAGTTGTTTTAACTTTATTTCGAGAAGACTAGAATTCTGTTGGATTGAAAGTTATGGGTAAAATTGGGGAATAAAGGATGTATTAATCAGGAATTAAGTCCCTAACATAGTTTATTTTAGATACCATAGATTCTACAAGAGAAAAAATTCTCCTTCAGCTTATACAGAAATGAATGAAATCATGTATGGTGAGGGGTCATTTTTGTGGCTCAAAACTTTGGAGCCTGTGGAGCCAGAATGGAGAAATGAAGTGAAAGTGCTTTGATGTCTAAATTCCATTGATAATTTAAGCAAAAATAACAGTAGAGTGAGCTGTGGAAATAGCAGTAGAAGACAGTGGATGTTTCAAGAAAAATATTCACACAATTGTTTAACATTGAACTGGTCAAACAAAATAAAATTGTGAACCATTTTCTTCTAAGGGGAAAAAAAAAAGGATGTTTACATTCTTAATTTTTCTTTTATCTGAGTCCAACTATGGAGAATCAAAAGTAAGACTCAGTGGGCTTCCTAATAATTCTCCTACAGAGAAACCTTCAGTGAGAAATTTGAAAAACCAATACCAGGGAAAGGAAGTTGTTTTAGTGAGAATGTGGAAAGCTGGGGAGAAGGGGAGAAGAATATAAAACAATAAAGTCAAAAAGGGAAATCTCTCCAAAAATCTAAATTCTTTTTCTTTTGCTAGCTATTTGACTAGCGTCAAATGACTCAACTCTAATAAATTGAGGGCAGTAGATTTTAATCAGGCATAAGCATCAGAATTACCCACAGAGCTGTTTCATAACATAGTTGTCACCCTAGACTTTCTAAAACAGAAACCCTGCAAGTAGGACCTGGGTAGAGATCTTTTTTAAAAAGTCCCAAGTTACTCTGAAGGACACTTCAGCTTGAAAACTACTTTTCTCATGTAGTCCACGTTTCCCCCAGGCCTCACCCCTATGTGCTTACAAACAAAGCCACAGTAACGACTCTCTGCACGTACTTGAGGGTTTCATCCACCCATCTCCATAGTCCCCAGAAGCATAGCACAGAGAGCAGTCCTCTGAGATTTTTCTGCCTGTCATCCCCTGCTTCCATCCTGGCTAGGAGAGCCACTTGAGAGGGGTACCTAACACTGGCTCCCTCCTCGGTGAGCCGACTCCTATTCTGGTACTCACAAAGTAAAACCCCTTCAGCCCAGATGGTTTTTGTTGTCTCAGAACAAGGCTGTGTTATGCCTAGATATGGTGAAAGGATGCTCCTTCACAGTGCAGAGGCACCATCTCCTGAAAGACTGAGACCTAATTACAGAACCAGAGAACTCGTCCCCTCCCCTGAGAGCTCACCACTATATTAATAAATAACTATTTACAGCAGTTTCTTTTACAACTAAGTCATGTTCAGATATCAAGAAAAATAACATGGCAGAGCAAGTGGCAAAAAACCCCACAGTTTGAAGAGGTAGGACAAGTATCAAAACCAAATATGGCAGGGATATTGGAATTATCAGACCAGGAATTTAAAACAGCGATGAGTAATGTGCTAAGGGCTGTAATGAGTAAAGTGAACAGCGTGCAAGAACAGATGAGCAATCCTCAAAAAACAAAACAAAGAGAAGGAGGACTGGACAAAACAGAACGGAGTATCCAAGGAATGAGGACAACTACAAAAAGTGTAATGTGTGCACAATGGGAAGGAGAGGACAGAAAGGAACAGAAGACGTATTTGGAATAATAATGACTAGACATTTCCCCAGATTTAGGAAGCTCAAAGAATAAGCAGGATAAATGCCAAAAACAAAAGTGCTATACCTTGGCATATCATTTGCAAGTTATGAAAAACCATAGATGAAGAAAAAATCCTGAAAAAAGCCAGGGGGTGGGGAACATCTTATTTGTAGAGAAATAAATATAAGAGCCATAGCTGACTTCTTGAAACCATGCAAGAAAGAGAAGGGAGCAGAGCATTTAGTGCTGAGAGAAGATGATGATGTTCTCTCAGCTCTGTCCTGCTTCGTCACCTTGGCCCCTAAGCCAGTGCTGAGAGAAAATGAAGTTATTCTTTCAGCTCTGTCCTGCTTTGTCACCTTGGCCCCTAAGCCACGTAGTGGGTGCCTCAATGCCCCTGAGAACAGGTCCGTCTTGCAGTCCATGTCTCCACCAGGGTTCAGACTAACTCCGTGCAACCCTTAATAGAAGAAACAGCCTTCTGTCCACTCACATCCCTCTCCATTTCTCTCTTCAGATTCCCTCCTCTCTGAAGATACTTTCCTTCTATGTTAACTACTGCAACGAAAACAGCCTCTTTGAACTTTCAGCTGCAACTTTTCGTCAGACACATACCAAAATTCCAAATCCCAGTTTAGGTGGAGATGAGATCCCCGTTACAACAGTAATTCTTCTACAGCAGTATCCTTTCTCTCAGGTTACCTAAAATCTAGCTAAGTCCAAGGGGGTCACAAGGTATTAGATCATGTAAGTTGATAAATCTCTGCGGTTACCCAGAAAATGCAGTTAACATCTGCATTTTAAACCCAAGGGCCAGGTGCCTTCGGGATTGGCCTGCAGATAACAGGAGGGGAAAAGATTAAGAGGACATTGGGTAGAAAGTGTATTCTCAGATCTCCAGTCTTAAAAACTATTTGAAAAAGTTTTTTAAAAATTGATACAAATGACCTTATTTACAAAACAGAAGTAGACTCATAGACATAGGAAACAAACTTATGATTACCAAAAGGGAAAGCCAGGCATGGATAAATTAGGATTTGGGATTAACAGATACTACTATATATAAAAGAGATAAACAAACAAATGCCTACTGTATGGCTCAGGGAACTATATTCAATACCTTATAATAACCTATAATGAAAGAATCTGAAAAAAGTATGTATCTATATATTTGAATCACTTTGCTGTATACCCAAAACACTGTAAATCAACTGCAATTAAGAAATAATAAATTATAGAAATGGAAAAATATATTTTAAAAAAAAGAGAGAACAAAAGGTTCCCTGAATCATGTCATCAGTTCCTGATCTTCTGGCCTCCTGCATCCCTTCTCTGCTCCCTCTTTCCCTGCACTTCCCAAATCTTCTTGTCAGGGCTTTTCATCTTTCCTAGTGTCTCCACCATCCAGCCCGTTGCTCAAGCTGAAAACAAGGCACCAAATCTGGCTCTTCCTTCTCCTTTCTCTCACCTCCCGTGACAAATCTGTCATCAAGTCTCATTAGTTCTATACTCTGAATTTCTGTTGATTCTGTTGTCTCTTCTTCTCCATCCCACCATCTCTAATCCAAACTTGACTTCATGAGACTAATGCAATAAACCCCAATTGATGTTCCTCAAGTTTACTTCTGTACCCCGAAATTTTTTCTGTGGTACAAGTGGAGTAATTTCTTTAAATGTCTGCTTCCCTCGCTATTAAAAATCTTAATATCTTCCTAAAGGCTTTGAATGTCAGATTCTTATATAGAGGATAATGATTTCTACTCTGATGATTATAATATGTTGAGACAATGTAAAGTATATGTATAGAGAACATATATATAAAAAGCCTCATATGTTACTTGGCATGTGTCATTTTTATTTTAGCTTTTTTATGTAGTTGAGGACTTTAGATTGAATGGAAAAACAAAAGTCATTTTTAGCCCTAAACTTCTATGATTTTATGTTACTAAAAGAAGCTGAAATGTACCTAAATTTTAAATTTGATGCCATACTCTTGAGATTTTCTATTGGTAATAAAATACTGAACCTGATGGACACTGATATGACTCATACTAAGCCATGTCAAAGCTGATAAAAATCACTCTGTCTACAGATTACACTTTCCCTGGTTGTCCTCCACAGGAATCTGAGGGTCCAGACACTGCAGAATGAGAAGCTTGTAGTATTTCCTCTTGTTCCTAGAACTATTTTATGTCTTCTGAACTTGTACATATTAATATATGGTAGCTGGTGATGGGTTGGCTTGTAAGTGTTGAGTAAATACTGGGCAAAGGAGATGGATAAAGAATATAGAATACAGAAGGAAAATGGTGTTTCTTAGCACCTTAAGATTCAAAATGCATGTGTGTGTGTGTGTGTGTGTGTGTGTGTGTGTGTATACACACACACACAATAGCTTCTTCCAAATGCATAAGTCTGTGTTCTACTTTTTGCCCGATTTTCTTTTACAGATTCTAAACTCCTGCTTCATCATCCCATTCTTGAAAGGGACCTCTTGGATCAATGACCCATCACATACTCAGTTATTCCTGGAATTTCCACAGATTTGGGAATCACAGCATTTCCTTTTCAGTCTGTCATAGATACACATATCTCTCTCAATGAATGAAGCATGGGTTTATTTGCTTAAGATAAATAAATAAATGAATAACTAAAGTTTGAGAACTCCCCACAAAGTTGGTTCTTACAGCTTGAATCTCAGAGTCTTCATCTGTAAATTGTGGGTAGAATGCCTACCTTGTTGGCTGTTACAAGAAACTGAGAGTTATAAATGAAAAACCTTATACTCTGCTTGGCATAGAGTAGGCAGTTATCTTTTCCCTTAATAAAGCCTCATGATATCCCAAATTTGGAAACTAAAATTGCACACAGATACCAAGAATTAATATCATAAGAATTTTTCAAATAATTCATAGCTCATGGTCACAGTATACATGTTTAAAAATGTCAAATAATTGATGACATCCATTAGACTTTCAAGGACATATTTGGCTTTCTATTATGAATTCCAATACTTGAAAACCTTGGGGGAAAGTCTTCTGTAATAGGGTATGTCAAATACAAGCTTTGTTTTTGCTTATTTATACTAAATAGCCTCTAACCTCCAGTTCACTATGCTGTACAAGATTTATTTACAAAGTCTTCAGCCAGGGCTACAGTTCCATGAGTTCTGAGTATACATGAACTTCCCTCTAGCAAATTATTTTGGGTCATGCTTCTCTGATGTGACTTTGATTTCAGTATGTTTGTTCGCTTATGTTTAAAAACTACATAGTTATGAACAATTTTCTTCCAGTGAGAGCTATTTTTTCAAGAGTATACTATTTAGAACAAAAAATAAATTTATTGAATACATTCCCACCTGGGCTATAAATTAAATTCTGTAGACAGTGACATGATCCCTACATCTTAAGCAAGACGGGAAGTTATATAATTTTCAAAATGTTTAGTGAATTCAGTTGACCCATGTTTTGAAAAGTATACAAATTTCTCTCTGTGGAATAGTATGAATCTCACCCAAACTCACATTTACCTAAATTTTTAAAATGTAGACTAATTCATATCCCTTTTGCTAAGTAATTTACATACTATTCTTCAAGATAATTGTCACATGACTGCTTTAGTTGACTGACCTTGTGTTCTCAGCAGAATACAATATTGTTTGAAAAGAAATTGTTTTTATATGAGGAATGGGGAAGGGAATTATGAAAATACAAAAATCCTCATCCACATCTTTAGTATTTAATCAGGTTTTTTCAGCATATTAGCAAAACTGAAAAGTAAGGTAAGCATATTTGAAAGTGACACTCATTCTTATAACCTATTTTAATGCTGTTGATAGAGTACTTATAAAATTCTTCCCTAAATGATATATTCTTAAATGAAACTTCATGCAGTGAAAAAGCTACCTTCTACAGAAATCCGACTCAATTAGATTTAGTGATAAGCTGATATTGGCTTACTTGAGACTGTTAGATGTGTGTAATCATAATATAATCATAAGCACCTGTAGGACACTCTGAAGTGCCTTTACATACATTATCATTTATCATTTAATCACAGATAGTAATAATTACCTTAAATATAAATGGGTTGAATGCCCCAACCAAAAGACAAAGATTGGCTGAATGGATACAAAAACAAGACCCCTATATTTGCTGTCTACAAGAGACCCACCTCAAAACAAGAGACACATACAGACTAAAAGTGAAGGGCTGGAAAAAAATACTTCACACAAACGGAGACCAAAAGAAAGCAGGAGTCGCAATACTCATATCAGATAAAATAGACTTTCAAATGACACTACATAATGATCAAAGGATCAATCCAAGAAGAAGATATAACAATTATAAATATATATGCACCCAACATAGGAGCACCACAGTATGTACGGCAAACGCTAACGAGTATGAAAGAGGAAATTAATAGTAACACAATAATAGTGGGAGACTTTAATACCCCACTCACAACTATGGATAGATCAACTAAACAGAAAATTAACAAGGAAACACAAACCTTAAATGACACAATGGACCAGCTAGACCTAATTGATATCTATAGGACATTTCACCCCAAAACAACCAACTTCACATTTTTCTCAGGTGCACACGGAACCTTCTCCAGAATAGATCACATCCTGGGCCATAAATCTGGTCTTGGAAAATTCAGAAAAATTGAAATCATTCCAGTTATCTTTTCTGACCACAGTGCAGTAAGATTAGATCTCAATTACAGGAAAAAATTGTTAAAAATTCAAACATATGGAGGCTAAATAACACGCTTCTGAATAACCAACAAATCATAGAAGAAATCAAAATATGTATAGAAATGAATGAAAATGAAAACACAACAACCCAAAACCTATGGGACACTGTAAAAGCAGTGCTAAGGGGAAGGTTCATAGCATTACAGGCTTACATCAAGAAACAAGAAAAAAGCCAAATAAATAACCTAACTCTACACCTAAAGCAATTAGAGGAGGAAGAAATGAAGAACCCCAGGGTTAGTAGAAGGAAAGAAATCTTAAAAATTAGGGCAGAAATAAATGCGAAAGAAACTAAAGAGACCATAGCAAAAATCAACAAAGCTAAAAGCTGTTTTTTTGAAAAAATAAACTAAATTGACAAACCATTAGCAAGACTCTTTAAGAAACAAAGAGAGAAGAACCAAATTAGCAAAATTAGAAATGAAAATGGAGAGATCACAACAGACAACACTGAAATACAAAGGATCATAAGAGACTACTACCAACAGCTCTATGCCAGTAAAATGGACAACTTGGATGAACTGGACAAATTCTTAGAAAAGTATAACTTTCCAAAACTGAACCAGGAAGAAATAGATCTTAACAGAACCATCACAGGCAAGGAAATCGAAACTGTAATCAAAAATCTTCCAGCAAACAAAAGCCCAGGACCAGATGGCTTCACAGCTGAATTCTACCAAAAATTTAGAGAAGAGCTAACACCTATCTTACTCAAACTCTTCCAGAAAATTGCAGATGAAGGTAAACTTCCAAACTCATTCTATGAGGCCACCATCACCCTAATTCCAAAACCAGACAAAGATGCCACAAAAAAAGAAAACTACAGGCCAATATCACTGATGAACATAGATGCAAAAATCCTTAACCAAATTCTAGCAAACAGAATCCAACAACGTATTAAAAAAAATCATACACCATGAACAAGTGGGCTTTATCCCAGGAATGCAAGGATTCTTTAATATCCGCAAATCAATCAATGTAATACACCACATTAACAAATTGGAAGATGAAAACCATATGATTATCTCAATAGATGCAGAGAACTCCTTTGACAAAATTCCACACTCATTTATGATTAAAACTCTCCAGAAAGCAGGAATAGAAGGAACATACCTCAACATAATAAAAGCTATATATGACAAACCCACAGCAAGCATCACCCTCAATGGTGAAAAACTGAAAGCATTTCCCCTGAAATCAGGAACAAGACAAGGATGCCCACTCTCACCACTACTATTCAACATAGTGTTGGAAGTTTTGGCCACAGCGATCAGAGCAGAAAAAGACGTAAAAGGAATCCAGATAGGAAAAGAAGAAGTGAAACTCTCGCTGTTTGCAGATGACATGATCCTCTACATAGAAAACCCTAAAGACTCTTCCAGAAAATTACTAGAGCTAATCAATGAATATAGTAAAGTTGCAGGATATAAAAATAACACACAGAAATCCCTTGCATTCCTGCATACTAACAATGAGAAAACAGAAAGAGAAATTAAGGAAACAATACCATTCACCATTGCGACAAAAAGAATAAAATACTTAGGAGTATATCTACCTAAAGAAACGAAAGGCCTATACAAAGAAACCTATAAAACACTGATGAAAGAAATCAAAGAGGACACAAACAGATGGAGAAACATACCGTGTTTATGGATTGGAAGAATCAATATTGTCAAAATGGCTATTCTACCCAAAGCAATCTATAGATTCAATGCAATCCCTATCAAGCTACCAATGGTATTTTTCACAGAACTAGAACAAATAATTTCACAATTTTTATGGAAATACAAAAAACCTCGAATGGCCAAAGTAATCTTGAGAGAGAAGAATGGAACTGGAGGAATCAACCTGCCTGACTTCAGACTCTACTGCAAAGCCACAGTCATCAAGACAATATGGTACTGGCACAAAGACAGAAATATAGATCAATGGAACAGAATAGAAAGCCCAGAGATAAATCCACAAACCTCTGGACACCTTATCTTTGACAAAGGAGGCAAGGATATACAATGGAAAAAAGACAATCTCTTTAACAAGTGGTGCTGGGAAAACTGGTCAACCACTTGTAAAAGAATGAAACTAGAACACTTCCTAACACCATACACAAAAATAAACTCAAAATGGATTAAAGATCTAAATGTAAGACCAGAAACTATAAAACTCCTAGAGGAGAACATAGACAAAACACTCTCCAACATAAATCACAGCAAGATCTTCTATGACCCACCTCCCAGAATATTGGAAATAAAAGCAAAACTAAACAAATGGGACCTAATGAAACTTAAAAGTTTTTGCACAACAAAGGAAACTATAAGTAAGGTGAAAAGACAGCCCTCAGATTGGGAGAAAATAATAGCATATGAGGAAACAGACAAAGGATTAATCTCAAAAATATACAAGCAACTCCTGAAGCTCAACTCCAGAAAAATAAATGACCCAATCAAAAAATGGGCCAAAGAACTAAACAGACATTTCTCCAAAGAAGACATACAAATGGCTAACAAACACATGAAAAGATGCTCCACATCACTCATTATCAGAGAAATGCAAATCAGAACCACAATGAGGTACCATTACACACCAGTCAGGATGGCTGCTATCCAAAAATCTTCAAGCAATAAATGCTGGAGAGGGTGTGGAGAAAAGGGAACCCTCTTACACTGTTGGTGGGAATGCAAACTAGTACAGCCACTATGGAAAACAGTGTGGAGATTTCTTAAAAAACTGGAAATAGAACTGCCATATGACCAAGCAATACCACTTCTGGGCATACACACTGACCAATCCAGATCTGAATGAGACACATGCACCCAAATGTTCATCGCAGCACTGTTTATAATAGCCAGGACATGGAAGCAACCTAGATGCCCATCAGCAGATGAATGGATAAGGAAGCTGTGGTACATATACCCCATGGAATATTACTCAGCCGTTAAAAAGAATTCATTTGAATCAGTTCTAATGAGATGGATGAAACTGGAGCCCATTATACAGAGTGAAGTAAGCCAGAAAGATAAAGAACATTACAGCATACTAACACACATATATGGAATTTAGAAAGATGGTAACGATAACCCTATATGCAAAACAGAAAAAGAGACACAGAAGTACAGAACAGACTTTTGAACTCTGTGGGAGAAGGTGAGGGTGGGATGTTTCGAATGAACATCATGTATATTATCTATGGTGAAACAGATCACCAGCCCAGGCTGGATGCATGAGACAAGTGCTTGGGCCTGGTGCACTGGGAAGACCCAGAGGAATCGGGTGGAGAGGGAGGTGGGAAGGGGTTCGGGATGGGGAATACGTGTAACTCTATGGCTGATTCATGTCAATGTATGACAAAACCCACTGGGGGGGGGGGGGAAATCACTGATAGTTACAGAAAAATTTGGGGGGTGGTCAAAATGTAGAAAAAAAAGACTAAACTTAATCTCAAGCATCTTTTATTAGTATTTTACTGATCAGGAAATAGAGCATTTAACCAGAAGAAATAAATACAGGCTTTGAACAAATATTTCAGAAAAATGGTTTTTCGTTTAAATATAAAAATGCATATACCATGACTACTGTCAATCCTATTAAATTTACTTTTTTGAATATGTAACTATTAATACATAATAACTTAAATGGATTCAATAAAGGTAGTACCAGACATAGCAAAACTTGGGGACTAGAGCCTGACATGTTAAAGCTGGGTTAGAAATTTAACAAAGAAGGAGCCAAAATTCAGAAAAGAAATAGATGGTGCAAGCAGTCATTGTTTTTAAGAATTGCAAAGGAGTTATAGTTGGGGAAACCAAATATGTATAATAGAACCACAGTCTAGCTGGTAACGAGAGGCCAATCCAAGGGGGCAACAAACAGATCCAACTGCAATGGACAGGATCCAAAGTCGTGGGATTACTGGGTGTAGAGTTGGGAGTGTGAACGGTGTGCCCTCATGGGTCAGCTGGTACTCAGGTACACAGGGGTGGGCCTTTCTTAAAGGTGTGTGTTCTAGTCTTGTTAGTCTTAACCGTGTGGTTATGAAACAGTAGGAATAGTGATGCAGTTGCTGATTTCTTACTGATTTGGAATATTAGCAATCAGTTTCTGTAATTAACATTTATAAGTAATTATAGAAATGAGAATGATTATTAAATATCTCCAAAATTCCAAATAAAATTACTTCTAGGTCATTTTGAAGAGGTTGAAGCTTAAATCGTTCATCTTGATCAATAAGAAAAGAAAATAAAAGTATTTCACAAAAGCTTTAGGCCTAGCACTTTGACTGACATGATAGACACCAAAAATTATTTGTTGACTGAGCATGAATTATTCCTAATTTGCTGAAATTTGAGGTGACTCCTTTAATATTAATAGTCTTAGCCCTTTTAGGAAGTAAAAATCAATACTGCAATTCAATATTTTTTTTTGTTTTCCTTTTTACCTTTGTGATTATGTAATTCTAGCAAAGCCATTTGCAGGATTCTGAATTTTTATTTTAATTCTATATGTAGGGTCTTTTTTGACTGAAAACTGTACTTAATTGTCCCCCATTTTGTTTTCACAGAGGATGTTTCTGCCTAATGTTAGTTTTGATCTCTAATACAAACATTTTTCTGGAAAATGTTCTGAGATATTTTTGTGTCTCATGAGGTTAAGGGAAGGAAGTCTGTATTAGAGGATGCTGGTTGATGCAGGAAAAGTAAGATGTAGCTCAAAGATAAGTTTTCAAAATACATACCTCCACTGACTCAATGTGAATTTGATTCATAAAATCAAACTCTGGAATTGTTGGTGAGAAAAGAAACTAAAGAGCAGGCAAAGGAACGGAATTATGCCAAGGACTCAAGGGAAATTTCAGGAATAAAAAATAACATCTAGGAGCCTAAATAAAAAGTCAAAAACTGTACTCTATTGCATTTTGTCATCAATGTGTGCCTTGAATTAAATATTTGAAATGGCATTTTATTCAGAGACAAGTATATAAATTAAAAAGTGAAATTAAAATGCCTGCAACTAATACCAATGTAGAAAACTAATTTCTTCTCCTCTTCTCCTGATTCCTACTTTACAGTAGAAGGTTGATCTTCACTATTAATTGGTTCAAGAAGAGAAATCACATATCACCCCCAAAAGCTGACCTGACCACGTCAAGGAACAGTTCTCCTGGGAATGATACAGCGTTTATAAGTCTCTTGATAACGGCATCAGTGGTGTCTTGGTTTGCTTCTTTCAACTCCTGTTTTTCTATGCCCTCCAAACTAGTGCAAGCAGAGAGGGGGTTTTTTGTTGTGTTTATTTTTCTCCCTAGTCCCAGTGTAGCCCTGGAGTGGCTGCTATAGAAGGAAGAGATTGGGGGACACAGTGATGATGTTGATTCAGTTAAAGTCTGGTAATCAAGGCTGGATTTATGAGAGGACTGGAGGAGATAGATTTCTCTTCTGTACCCAGAACAATATGTTTTTGCACTCTTAGATGGTGCATGGGAAATTTAATGGTAACTGTGTGTTTATTTGTATGTAACTAGGTATTTTCCAGTATCCTGAGAGACCTTGCTGAAAAACACACACACTCAGTGGAGAGGCAAAAAACACAACTGAGCTGTGATAAAGCTTAGCTTAATCTTCAAACTAGAGAAATGGCATCGTCGTCAGTTTAAAAAGAACTCTTCGCAGTCACACTGCCAGAAACCTCACCCAGGCCAGAGGTCTTCATCATGGCAGTCTTGAAGATAACCAGGAAAAGTCTCTTAGAACTTCAGCTGCTTAGTTCCAAGCGTCAGCAGTGACAGTGATGTTAATCAAGTTATCTGTCCCCCTCTTTGCTTCACCTACACCTGCCACAACGCCCACATATACACCCACATGAATTCATGAATAGGAACTATTTCTCTACAATTCTCAACACCTGTTTTGAGGTGAGTGGTCCCATATTTGTCTTCCTTCTGCTCTTTCGTCAAACAAGAGTGTCGAAATACGAGCATTTATACACAGAAACACATGGCCGTTTCCTAAATAGTCATTTGGCTAACAGTCTAGCAAATTCCAGTACTCTGAGGATTAACTAGTCACTTTATTTCTTTTGGAGAGCTCTGCTATAACTGAAGCCCAACATTTTGTTTATCTTCCAGGGAACATGCTCAAATGCACTCATCATGACAAAGTACCTGTTGTGGAAATACTTTTTAAAATTGTGAGACATGAAGGCTTTTTTGGAGGAAGAAGGGTTATTATCTAACTTTTTAAGATTTTTGATACCTTATAAGAATCTTAGAGAGTTTGAACAACTGATTAATAGCTTTGGTATTCCCAGCCAATCTTTAATGTATAAAGTTAAGCAGATCCATCTTTATGTTAAATAGATTTTTTGAAGCCTATGAATACAAACAAGTTTCATTTAATTGTTTTGACCATCTCCTGCAATAACACTTTCTGAAGCACTGCTAACAAGCAGTAAAAAGAAAAATTTGCACTTCAGAGCCCTTTATTTCCCCAATCATGCACTGGTGTGGATTCTAATGAATAATGCAAAAACTCAGTGGCAGGAAGCCAAAAAGAAAATAAAGAAAAGCAAAGATGGAGATAACAACCTATGCCACAAACTATCCTATTAATCCTAGAATGCCTGGGAATTGATTAATAGTGAGCTCCTTTTTTGTTTGTTTCGGCTCTTGACTAGAGAAGGCTGGCATTGCAGAGCATCATAAAGCATGATGAACAGAGGCTTTCTCAAAGGTTCAAGTCCCTATTTTTTCCCTAAATGGATGTTAACACTAGGACTA
Organism: Muntiacus reevesi; assembly: GCF_963930625.1. Taxonomy (NCBI): domain Eukaryota; kingdom Metazoa; phylum Chordata; class Mammalia; order Artiodactyla; family Cervidae; genus Muntiacus; species Muntiacus reevesi. The sequence continues at coordinate 6,289,486 of NC_089264.1, forward strand.
TAGAAGTCATATATCATTAAGAAAAGAAATTAAGATTTTAGTGTCTTCTCTAAATATATTTTCTTTTACTTTTTTTTTCATTTATTTTTATTAGTTGGAGGCTAATTACTTTACAGTATTGTAGTGATTTTGTCATACATTGACATGAATCAGCCATGGATTTACATGTATTCCCCATCCTGATCCCCCCTCCCACCTCCCTCTCTACCCAATCCCTCTGAGTCTTCCCAGTGCACCAGGCCTGAGCACTTGTCTCATGCATCCAACCTGGGCTGGTGATCTGTTTCACTATAGATAATATACATGTTTCGATGCTGTTCTCTCGAAACATCCCACACTTGCCTTCTCCCACAGAGTCCAAAAGTCTGTTCTGTACATCTGTTCATAGAAGTAAATTGGAAATAAAGAACACAGGGACTTAATCACTTGTCTCAATAGCTAGATTTTTGGCATTTGTATTTAAACAAATAACTCTAATATGATATAAGTGCTATATTCAAAATATGTGCTATGGAAGACAATATATTACATCAATAACAATTAAGATATATATTCTTAGCCTTTTTTGACCCACATTTTATTCAGTTATCAGCATTTAACAAATATTTGTTGAACATGTATGGGAAATGTTTCCATTTAACAATGCCAACTGTTATCTCCAATTCTCTTTTAAAACAAAGATTATTAAATGAATGGGGATTGATGGAGAGAGCTGATGATTTATTTGTCTTGGGAGCATGAGAGGAAGAAACAATTTAGAGACCTGGCTGGACCAGAGGTATGCTGGTAAATGTTTAACAACTGGCTCTCCAGGGTTTTTTTGTTTTTTTTTTTTTTTTAAAGAGCCCCATTTGTTTGTTAATTAATGTGGTGGTAAATAACACCTGGCTTCCCAGGTGGTGCTAGTAGTAAAGAACCTGCCTGACAGTGCAGGAGACATAAGAGACATGGGATCTTCCCTGGATGGGGAAGATCCCCTGGAGAAGGGATCTCCTGGAGAAGGGAACCTACTCCAGTATTCTTGCCTGGAGAATCCCATGGACAGAGGAGCCTGGCGGGCTACAGTCCATGGGGTCACAAAGGACGCGACTAAAGCAACTTAGCATGCATATAAAGAACACCATCATGTCTGATTTCAGTCTACCAACCTGACATCATTGAATGTGGAGTTGGGAAGAGACAAACACAATCCATTTTCCTGATCTGTGATGAGCCCACTCTAGCACATCATTGTTAATACTCAACAGTGACTTTCTGGGGTCACCCTGAGAGCCTATCAGGCAAAACTGGGAGGTTAAATAGCTTTGCAGAGTGATTCATAAATGCCCAAAGATATATTTATATGTGCCTGCATTGTCTTTATATCTCTTCTTTTAGAGCATCTAATCTCACATGCTGTCTTTCTTTAGCCCTCTGGTAAACTGAGCAACTGACCTCTGCTACCACAAAGAGAAAAACAGCATCTGCTATGGGAAGCTGGCAGTAACTTTAAGCTCCTTTTGCAATATGTTTCACTATTTTGTCACACAATATTAAAAATATGTGTCCCGGGGGATGAGATTTAGTAAAATCAGTAATGTTTCTGCTTCATCAAGGAAATTCTTAAATTCTTAAATAAAACTTAAATAAAAGTTTCCAATGAGAATATGTTAAGATGAAGAATTCAGTGACTCTAAGTCTTAATTTGAGCTAAATTTCCAGAAGTTTACCCTCTATTGCTTTTGTACCATCATCGCAAATATCAAGCCAATTTAAAAGGTCAATAACATCTTAGTTTTGTTATGAAAATAATTTTTACCTTGCAGGCCTCAAGAAAGCATCTCTGAGCCTCCTGGGGTTCCATGGACAACACTTTGAGAGCTACCACTCTAACCTAGAGTCACGAATGTCTCTTGGATTAGTTATCGCAGTAAGCGCCACATGTCCATTCTGGCTACCTTGTAATCCATTCAGCAACAAACAGTGAAGGTGGACTTGTAATAAAACAAACCTAATCATGTCACTTCCTACTCAAAACCCTCTTCTGACTCCCCATTACTCTTGGAATGGAATGGACACCGTTTCTGTGACTGATGGAGCCCTCTGTTACTTTGTCCTTGCCTCTCAATGCAGCCTCATCTCCCTCTGTCCTCCTCTTCCAACTGCTTCCAGCAGCTCTGCTAGCTTCTTTCTCTTCTTGGACCACAGTAGATTCATTCTTGCTGCCAGTCTTTGCACATGCTCTTCTTTGTAATGTTTTCTCCATATTCCATTGACCTGATTAACTGGACGCATTTTGCAGCTATCCACTTAAATCTCACTCTAAGAGGATTTCCTTATCAGTCTCCTGTTAGATTAGATCCCCTCTCATGTGTTCTCACCTTCTTGTGATTATATAGTTACGGTTGTACTTGTTTTTGAGATCTGCCTTCTCCGAGAGACCATAACTGTTCTCTTGGAAGAGACCATGTCTGTCATGATCTCCATAACAGATTAAGGGCTTTGAATGTTGTCTGACTTCATTGAAGAACATCACCTAGTATGAAAAAGAAGGAACTGGAAGATGATCTGCATGTAAGTGTCAGTCTGCACCTTTGACAGCATATAACACTGACTCTTTAAATGAGGGAGCAACAACCTTGAGAAGACTTTTATTATTTTAAAAAAATGCTAACTGGAGGTGCAGAGAACATGTGCCCCATTCCCCCCAGGAATTAAATTGGAGCCAGACCAGCATGGTTGTATTCACAACTAAAACTCCACTAGTGAATATTTTGTTATAGGGATAATTTTGTCATACCTAAATGTCTCTCTTTTTTTAAAGATCTTTCCAAGGAGGTTTCTAATTTCTTCATTCAAAGAGACTTCAAACAACCTATAGATATATTCCAGCAAAGATCTGAACTCTAGCAATAAGCATAGTTCAGATGTGGACCTCTGTTACACATTACCCAGTCATTTTATTATCTCGTCCATTCCTCCATGTTAGTTAAACTATTGAGATATGTACTAGCTCTGAATCAAGTATATAACTTACTGACTTTCTGGAAAAATTATCATCCTCCCAAGCTCAACACCATAGTACCACTGGAAAATATTGTAGTTTTCTTTCTATTAAGGAAAATATATATCAGAAATTAACTCCAGTAGGCTCTAAATTCTTCTTTGAGGTATACTCAGAGTGGCTTCACATGTCTTATGCCAGGTGTATGACCAGCAAGTGACTGTAAACAGCAGCCTAAGAAGGTAAAGTAAAAGTTATAATTTTAAGTTATTTTTTCTTGGTTCAAAATAAGGCACCAAAAAAAAAAAAAGAAAATAAAATAAATAAATAAATAAATAAGGCACCAAAATAAGACTTGCCAAAATACTCTTGCATATATTCTCCATTAATTATACTCAAACTGAAATTGATGCATGTTGCACAATGCAATATATGGACAATTCATATTGTCAGAATTGCTTGGTGATGAAAAGTGAAAGTTTTGGTTAAATGGCTAAATATTTTATTTAAAATATCTCAACTGCATTTAGAAGCATGTGAGACATTGTTTCCTTTTTCTATTTCCTGCAGTATTCCTCCCAAAGCTAGAGTTTGTTTTAAAAAGATAAAGATTAAACACTGCAGTGAATTATGTCCCCACTCATGTGCAAACACCTTTTTCTTTTTGCTTGTCTTTGTGAATATTTTAAATCTAATATTTATTACATTTTGTTTGAAAAAGAGACAAGTTAAAATGCAGCTTGAAAAAGACAAGATGGTAACTGTTAAGAGATCTAATTACAATGAACCTACCATAACTAGGTCAGCGAGAGGTTAGGAATGAAATTGTTTGTAATGGAAATAGGAACTTTTCTGGAACATTTAAATAGCTGATATTGTGCCTTGGATGTAATTAGTCATTTTGTTAGACTCAGTTTGAGAAAGGAATCCTAGGTTGAAAAGTTCAGAGTACAAGGGTACCACCTAAGGAAGAGCTGGTAGTTGTATTTGGAAACCTAGACATCAAGAGACACCCCTCAAAGGCTGATTGCTGAAAGGAAGAAAGCAGCAGGAATCCCCATCCTCTAAGTGTGGAAGCATCAAGGGAAAATTCCATCCTCTGCAGCAGTTGGATGACATTGCTACTAAATGGTTTGAAGTTTACCTATGTCCTTTCATATTTGTTGTTTCTGATGCCTTTTTCTGTTTGTATTATTTGATTTTAGGTTGTTCAGTCAACTGACAGGTCACATAATACTCCATAGTTCTATTGTATCTCCTTCAAACACATTTTTGCTCACAAAAGCTGTAAGACTACATAACTATGGTGTATTATATACAAATTTCTTGATCTCAGAAAAGCTGATTGCAGAATTTATATGTTATCCTGCTTCTTGCCTTTAATTTCTTTCTTCCTTCCGTTAGGTATACTTTTCCCATGATTAGTGCCTTCTCCAGAGCTAGAGCAAGAGGAAGGCAAGACTTCAGATTCATGCCAGATAAGTCATTAGATGAACACTGAGAAGATAAGAGTTGGACACAACTTAGCAACTGAAAAACAACAACACAATAATTGACTCAGATTATACATTCTTTCTCTAGAATAATAATGTCTGGTAGAACCTTCTGTGATGATGGAAATGTCTCTACTGTGATGATGGAAATATCTGTACTTTTCGATGCAGTTACCACTGGTGCAACTAATTTTTTAATTTAATTATTTTAAATTTAAATAGCCACATGTAGCAAATAGCCACTGTATTAGTCAGCACAGCTCTCAAATATGCCTTTCTAGTTATCATGCTCAGCTATACAATATCATTTTGTTAATTCCAAAATTACCAATTTAGGAACCATGATTTTTTTACTTGAACTGAACTAACCTATCACTGACTTTATGAGCTATAAAGAAAATGGCTGCCAATCAGATTAACAATGTAAAAAATATTATAGATCAAAAGTTTCACTTTTATAGGGACATAATTAATATAGATAATAAATTTGTTCGATGATGAATCACTTTTATTATTCATTGACGTGAAGCAGGTCTAAATGGACCTTCACTTGGAAACACTCTTGTGATGGTTAATTTTATGCATCAACTTGACTGGGCTAAGGGAATGCCAGGCAAAACTTATTTGGTGATGTGTCTGTGTGGGTATTTCCAGAAGAGGATACCATTTGAATTAGTAGACTAAGAAGAGATCCACCCTCACCAGTGCCGGTGGGAATCTTCCAATCAGTTGAGGGCCAGAACGGAACAAAAAGCTAAAGCGAAGGCATTTGTCTCTCTTCTGGAGCTGGGACATCCATTTCTCCTGCCCTTGGAGGTCAGAGCTACTGGTTCTTAGACCTTATGACTCTGGGACTTAACACCATCAACTCCCCTAGTTCTCAGAACTTTGGACTCAAACAATTATACAGCCAGCTTTCTTGTCTCTCCATAACTGCATGAACTGATTCCTACAATAAATCTCTTATATGTCTCTATGTATTCTGTTGGTCTTGTTTTTCTGGAGAACCCTGACTAATATAACTCTTTAATTGTTATTCCTTTATTTGAACTATATACCAGACACTGGACTAGTGGTGGAGATTTTTAAAATGATTTGCCTTCAAGAAGCTTTCTGTCCTAGAAATTAAATATACATCTTTGACATTATAGTTTAATATTACTATAAAATTAATATATTTACCACTTTGAAGATATTTAAGAACATTAAATCACCTAAGGCCCTCCAAAAAAGTTCATTTTTAAAGATGTATTTTAAAAATGTATTTTTATCTAGTGTATTTCATATGTTTCACATAAATAATTCTGAGCTTTTCCCAGATTAGGACAAAGTAACGGTTTTTATATTTTATTTAATTGTATTTACACTGATTATTATTTATATGTGTCATGGTTTCTTTAGTATAATGTATTAGCATATAGTATAGCTTATGTGTGTGTATAATATATATATATATCTCAGTATTTAAGGGTTTGGCTATATTTTTAGGTAATAATAAGTTGAAAACTTTCTAATATTTAAACCATGACTTAGTTTTATATGTAATATGTAGCATTAATGTATTAGTGTAAGTACTACATTTCTCATAGTAAGTACTGTAAGTTTAGCTGTACTTATATAACCATAAGAATAACCATAAGTATATATATATAAATATAAAGATAATAATTTCTTCTTTTAATTTCTTGCATTATTATTTTAACACCTAATATGTGCTATCATTAGTAAAAATGGTGAATCAGTTTGCACTTAATGAAAGGGGCTTAATATGTTAGCTTTTCCAGGAATATAGAGTATGAGTTATGGAGCCAGACTGCCAAATTGTTCAGTTCCTTGCTCTCTCAACATACTAAATATAGCCTTGAACAAGTCATTAAATTTATCTATGCTTCAACTTCCTCACTGGAAAAGTAGAAAATAATATCTGCCTCTTCATAGAGTCATTGTGAGAAATATCTTAAAAGATTCATTAAAAAAAAGTGCTTTACATAATCTTTGACACATGATAGTGTTCAATAAAACTTTATTTTTATTATACATTTTTTTCTTACTACTGCTACTATTTGGAATATTGCAGGGCATAGAGACTCTGTATCATATACTTAGAGGAGATATTTGAGGAAGGGGAGACTGTCACTGCTCATATATTATCATAGTATACCAGGTACTAAGCCAGAGTTTAAATACTGGAAGATTTTTACCCTTGGTATCTAAATTTGAGACAAAAATCTTCAAGTATTTTTATTTCCTTATAGAATGTTAATTTACTTATTTTTTTCCTCTCAGTCCAAGGTTAGAAAGTCCCCACCATTTTGTAACTTTGTACTTTACTTTAAAGAATATACATTTAACATGGAGTCATTGTAGAAGACGTCCCCTATGTTGGAAACAACTTTATTTTCCTCTGAAGGACATGTGTATATGAAATTTGAAAATATAGGCTTTACACTGTATGCCTCTATAGACAAGGAATGGATATATTAAAAATGGGAAAAAAAAAACTTCTAAGGAAACTTTTAAAAAATATATAAGGATATAATATTTGAGAAAGGCTATGTTTCAAAAGCATCATCAGAAATTTTCAAATAGAGCATTGAATTAGATCTCTAAATACCACCATGCACTCAATAAACAGATTTAGCTGGCAGTGCAAATCAAATTGGGAAAACTGAACATCTCAGTAATGCTGCCAGTTTCTCAGGCCTCAAAGATTTACATCTTTGAATTCTTGCCTAAGTCAGTATTATAGTATATGGAATATTCCATGAGCTTAATTTAAGCCCTGCATTTAAAATTATGTAATTGTAATTCCACTCCTCAACTATAAACTTATAGGAGATTTGAAGGAAATAGGTGGCTACAAACAGGAGAGTTAAATAGGAAAATGTGGGCAGTAAGTGTGCTTTTGAACCCCTATTTCTCTCTTAGGATTAGATTTGAGACCATTAGCTGCTATAACAAATAAACACACAAATGTGTAATAGCTCAACTACAGTAAACATTTATTTCCCACTCATGTTAAGTTCAAAAATGGAAGTTCTTAGTTCATGGATGGTCTGAGCAGAATTCAGAGACCCAGGGTTCTCCAGTTTAGGATCTGTTACTTTCAGCATGTTTCCAGTATGGCAGACTAGTCCTCAGCCAATCAAAAGGGAAAGGAATAAGTATCATCAAGTGGAAAGGTTTCCTAGACAAGACCTGGAAGTAGACCAGGTCACTTATAGTCATATTCCACTGGCTGGAACTCAGTTACATGGCCACATCTCATTTCAAAGGAAGTGGGACAAGAGTCCAAGGTACGCCCAGGATGACGGGCAACAGCCACACTCCTCTGCACAGACTGATCTCTGAGGACTGTAGTTTCCTCTCCTCAGTCTCTAGTGCTCGTCCAGCTGCCTCCATCACCTCTTCCACTGCTGGAGGAAAGCAGTCTGTTTAATTCACAGTTATGTGTCAGCCCTGGGTGTGAATTTTAAAAGCAGAAGACTGAAGAATGATTACTCATTCCATAAGAAGACAAATCGAAAATTTTGTTGTTTTCTTGGTTGTTATTTTGTGGGTTGGCTTGGTTGGTTGGTTGGTAAAACAGGTTAAAAAAATACTTTGAAAAAAAAAAAAATACTTTGAGCAAGGTCCTTAATCCACAGAAAAAGGCAAATTCTAAAAACCAGTCAGATTTTTGGAAAATGGGAAAGAAATTACAAATCAAATAATAGTATAAATGGCATCTGTTTAATTCTGGCTTTTTCTTAATGTCTATCCACAATGTAAGGTTTTGGTATTAAGTACTGGTACTGGTACTAAGTAAAAGATGTATCTTATCAAGTCAGCAACAGAGACCATGTGTTAATTCCTGTACTTACTTTGCACTTTTAAAATAGAAATCGTAAGTACAATGTGTTCCAAAACTGAAATCTTGACTCTTTCAGAAACTTGTTCCACCCACATTCTGTCCCTTCTCTGTTGATGCAACTCTATCCTAAGAGTTGCACGAGACCAAAATTTAAAGTCATTTTTCACATCTTTCTCTCATACCTCTTATCCAAACTTCTCTCTTCTCTTATCCAAGAAATCCTGTTGACTCAATGTTCAAAACACCCAGAATATGAACACTTCTCCTCATCTTCACTTATGGATTGAATCCCCATTCTCTTTCATCTTGGTTACTGAAATAGACTCTTAACTAATTTTAGTGCTTTTATTTTTGCCTACCCATCCCCACCTATACCTCCATACCATACTATACACACAGAGAGACTACTCTCAACCCATGGGGTGGGGGAAGAAGCAAAAGTTGAAACAGTGAAATTTGCCCAGGATCTACCGCAGTAATCCAGGTAAGAGGCAGTGAATGTTACTACCACTTTCTCCATCAGTCCGCTTCAGCCATAATGACTTCATTGCTATTTTTGAATAAGCTATTCTCTCTCGTTTCTCTCTAATGTCACTTCTCAACAAGGCCTTTCCTGAGTGTCCTATAAATATTTTGATGTGTTGCCCATCCTCCTACACGGAATTTTTGAAACCTCTTGAAGTGAGTTTTCACTTTCTCTTTTCTTAATTGAGGTATAATTGACATATGAAATTATATTAGTGTCAGGTACACAACATAGTGATTTGTTATTTGTATATACTGCAAAATGATCACTATAAGAAGTCTAGTTAACATCCATTACTACACATGCTACCAAAAAAATGTTTTTCTTGTGATGAGCATTTTTAAGATCTACTGTCATAGCAACTGTCAAATATGCAATATGTGATTTTTTTTTATAGTTACCGTGCTGTACATTACATCCATGTGATTTATTTGTAACTAAAAATCTTTATTTGTGCCTTTTGACCCCTTTACACATTTTTCTGAGCTCCATTCCCCCCCCCCCCCCACCTCTGGTAAACACAGATCTGTTCTCTGGATCTATGAGCTTGTTTTCTTTTTAAGATTCCACATGTAAAATCACATGGTGTTCCTCTTTCTCTGTTAGACTTATTTCACTTAGCATAATGCCCTCAAGGTCCATCCATGTAGTGGCAGTGGCAAATGGAAAGATTTCATTTTTTATGACTGAATAAATTTCATTGTATTTATTTATAATACCATATTTTCTTTATTCATTTATCTGTCATTGTTGTTTCCATGACTTGGCTATTATAAATAATGCTGCAGTGAGCACAAGGGTGCATGTATTTTTTTGAATTAGTGGTTTTTTGTTTTTTCTTTAGGCAAATACCTAGAAGTAGAATTGCTAGATCATATTGTAGTTCTGTTTTAAGTTTTGGAAGGACTACCCCCCCCCCCCCATACTGTTTTGGAAAGTGGCTGCACTAGGTCACATTCCCACCAGTAGTCCATAAGTGTTCCTTTTTCTCTGCATCCTCACCAACACGTGCTGTTTCCATGTCTGGTAGTTTCTTCAAAGGTGTTTACCTTTGACATAGACGTCTTTGTCCCAAGCATTCTTGCCACGTAACTACTTAGTCACAGGGCAGTTTTGCCATAAAAGATAAGTAACAACAAATAAAAGGACATTAAAAAGAATGTAAACAGGAAACATCAGAAAGGAATAGGCTTTATTGCAAAATACAAAATATTCGAGGTAATACTTCTCAAAAAATTTATTTCTTGGCTTGTACCAAAACACTTGTCTTCCAGGTCTTTTTTTTTTGTACTATTTTGCATCTTTTTTTTTTTTTGGCTTGTTGATCCTTCTCCTTGTGAAAATCATACTTTTTCTTTTTTCACTGAAATTTCTTCCTTCATTTAGATAGACTTTCCAAATACTAGGATGCCTATTTATAATTGAGCTTTGTATTGTGTTGTGAAACCTTCCACACTATTGGTTTTTCTTGGAATATAATTGTCACATGTCCATTGAGAGGCATTCCAAAGTTCTGTGAGAAATATGTATTTGGCCTCTTTCTCCTCCAATGTATTTCAAAAACAAAAAACAAAAACAACTTTTGGTGCAAAGTCATCATCATCTGTCATGCTTTCTGTACATCAAACCAAACTATCAACCACTTATTTTATTTTTACAGAAAAATTGCCATATAGCCAATTAGTTATGCAGCAAAAATGTGGCAAAATGCTTGTGCCAAAGATGCTTATGGCAAAAGTACCTAGAAATGTTATTTCTTGACTTTTTAAATAATCATCATTCTAATAGGCATAAGGTGATATCTCAGTATGGTTTTGGTTTGCATTTCCCTGATGATTGATGGTATGGAACACCTTTTCTTGTACCGATTAGGCATCTGTATGTCTTATTGGAAAAATGTCTATTCAAATGCTCCCCCCATTTTAAATCAGACTCTTTGGCTTTTTAGCTATTGAGTTATGTATTTTTTATATTAGCCCCTTTCAGATATACGATCTGCAGGTATTTTCTGTCATTCGGTAGGTCGCCTTTTCGTTCTGTTGACGGTTTCCTCTCCTGTGCAGAAGCCCTTTAGTTTAATGTGGTCCTAATTAATTCTTTGCTTTTGTTGCCTTTGCTTTCGGTGTCTAATCCAAGAAATTATTTTCAAGCCTGGTGTTACGGAGCTTACCTGATTTTTCTTTTTTATGTAATATATAGTACTCTAACATTTTATAAGTTGTATGATTTTTTATATTTCTTGTTTGCCTTTCTTCTAGAATGTATACTCCACAGAGCAGAGATTTCTTTTCTCTTTTTCTCATTTCTACCTTTCCAGTGCCTAGAAGAATACCTGGTGGATAATAAACACTCTATGAATATGAATACCTCCCTCTTAGAGATTTGCAAAGTCAATTAGTACATTATATTCTCTGAGATAGTCTTCTAAAAAGAAAACTATTTAACTGTAACCCAGCATTTCTCACATTTACTTAATGCAACTCCTTTTTCATGGAGCAACTGTTAGCATACAATGGAATTATCATTCTGAAGCTTTTAATGGAGAAATATTGCTCTAGGCCAATGGTTTAATAATATCCAAGTGGGATTTAACCCAGAAATAAAACGTGGGCTCAGCATATGAAAATCAATGGGTCTCCTGCAGTACACGCAGATACAGTACCGTCTGAGCCACCAGGGAACCCCCCAATCACAGTACTGTGCTGTGCTTAGTCGCTCATGCACTTAGCCCGCCAGGCTCCCCGTCCGTGGGATTCTCCAGGCGAGAATACTGGAGTGGTTGCTGTGCCCTTCTGCAGGGGGTCTTCCCAACCCAGGGATCAAACCCAGGTCTCCCGCATTGCAGGTGGATTGTTTACCGTCTGAGGCACCAGGGAAGCCCAATCATAGTAGTACAATACATTAGCTAAATAAAAGATAAAAGTGACATGATCATCTCAAGAGTCAGAGACAGCATTGGAGAAAATCCAAAATTCTTTTATGATAAAAACACTCAACAAATAAGGAATAGAAGTAAAAACTATCAGCCTGAAATATAAGACACTAAAATTTAAGATCAAAACTAAAATTAGAGTAACCAGGAGACTTTCACCTCAGATTCTAACTTTGTTTGCCAACCTATCATTTTCAGTGAGATTAAGATGCATTAACTGCATGGGGGAGGGAATATAACATATACACTAATACACATAAATTCTACTGGGATGTCCTGGGAGGCACTGTAATTTTAAAATCCCTGAAAAGTTTTAGCCTCGAAATAGATTCGCCAAATCAAACAATCATGAGTTTTAACGTCGTCAGTGACTAATGTGCACCATCTCCAACCTTCCTCTTCTGACTCAGAGAATGAAATGTTGCCACAATCGAGCCTGACAGTAAAAGTATTGAAGCCCTACGTGGAGCTCTAACAAGTTTAGACTTGACAGTTGTTTTGTCTTTCTCTTGTCTTGGTGGGTTAGTCCACAAGAACACGGCACATTTTCTGGCTGCTGAGGGAAATACAGGCTAAGCTATCTGCCTGCAGGCAGTCTTCCAGGACGGGTGCCCTGCAGATCAGGCTGTGGGGTGTACGTGTGACAGCTGTTTGACAGCACAGGGGAAGGATGTCCAGAGGAGATTGTGGGTGGCTGCTGGGCCGAACTTCTCGGTTTCTCATTCAACTCCTTTTATAGAGTTAAGAGCTAACCACCAGCAGTTGCATGCTTTGATAAAAGTGGATCACAGAAATGGAAATAAATGTCGTATCTGGCATGCATTTTAGGCTCAGTTCTTTGAATAGTTGAATGTAAACTGTTGTCTTTTATGGGGTAGTATTGTCTAGCAGTATTTTATTTTTTATTTTTTTTTTTTTTTTTTTTTTTATTTTTTTTTTTTTTTTTTTTTTAATATTATTTTATTAGTTGGAGGCCAATCACCTCACAACATTTCAGTGGGTTTTGTCATACATTGACATGAATCAGCCATATAGTTACATGTATTCCCCATCCCGATCCCCCCTCCCACCTCCCTCCCCACCCGACTCCTCAGGGTCCTCCCAGTGCACCAGGCCCGAGCACCTGACTCATGTATCCCACCTGGGCTGGTGGTCCGTTTCACCATAGATAATATACATGCTGTTCTTTCAAAACATCCCACCCTCACGTTCTCCCCCAGAGTTCAAAAGTCTGTTCTGTATTTCTGTGTCTCTTTTTCTGTTTTGCATATAGGGTTATCGCCACCATCTATCTAAATTCCGTATATATGTGTTAGTATACTGTAATGTTCTTTATCTTTCTGACTTACTTCACTCTGTATAATGGGCTCCAGTTTCATCCATCTCATTAGAACTGATTCAAATGAATTCTTTTTAAGGGCTGAGTAATATTCCATGGTGTATATGTACCACAGCTTCCTTATCCATTCATCTGCTGATGGGCATCCATACAATGGAAAAAAGACAATCTCTTTAACAAGTGGTGCTGGGATAACTGTCTAGCAGTATTTTAAAAGCTTTATGTTTTATCTAATATTGTTATATAATTAAGCCATTTTCAGTTTAGTTCAGTTGCTCAGTCATGTCCTACTCTTTGCAACCCCATGGACTGCTGCACACCAGGCTTTCCTATCCATCACCAACTCCTGGAGCTTACTCAAACTCATGTCCATTGAGTCAGGGATGCCATTCAACCATCTCATCCTCTGTCGTCCCCTTCTGCTCCCGCCTTCAATCTTTCCCAGCATCAGGGTCTTTTCCAATGATGCAGTTCTTCACATCAGGTGGCCTAAGTATTGGCACTTCAGCTGATTTCCAGTCAATATTCAGGATTGACTGGTTTGATCTCTTTGCAGTCTAAGGGGCTGTCAAGAGTCTTCTCCAACACTACAGCTCAAAAGCATCAATTCTTCGGTGCTCAGACTTCTTTATGGTCCAACTCTCTCATCCATACGTAACTACCGGGAAAACCATAGCTTTAACTTGACAGACTAAAATGACTTGGAATAAGCCATTTTGGGGTAAAACAAATCGTATCTGAATATCAGTATTTAAGTGTTTCTAACATAAAATCATCTGGAATAATTTGCCTCATTCTTAGAGCCTAAATTTTCCTGCTTATGAGCATAGCATTAGAGAAAGTCATCTGTTTCTTGTGTTACCAGGAAAGCTATTGCACAGATAGTATAAAATAACCCTCTGAATTTAGCCTTGAATGAATGATATGGGCCTGAACTAAAAGAATATAGGACCTTATAGGGTGCCTTCTTGGGAGCCAAATTTAAAAGGCTAATTTGTCTTCCTACCCTTGTTTATCTTTTGCTTTGATTTTATTATTACTTCTTTAGCTTCTTATGTTCTATATGTATTTTGTAAGAGCCTGGACAAACCCTTTTAAAATAAAGTGAGGGTATAAATAATAAAATTTTAATTAAATAGTTTAGTCATTTAGTTGAACTTTCTTGAGCACATGCTGGGTGATTATGGGGATGATGAAACAGTAGAAAATCTTAGTGTTTTATTTAGGAACACCAACTTGCTAACCACTTAAAATGTATAAACAATGTACACATAAATAATGCTCTCCTTAACATTTGGGAGAAATTTTAAAATAAAAAAATAAACTGGAAGTGAGAATTAAATATTTATTGATATACTTTTCTACTACTTGTTATGTGCCAGACACTATTCTGGTTGTTTTATGTGTATGATGTATGTTCTTCTATTACCATCCACATTTTGCAAATGAGAAAACTGAAGATCAGCATGGCTAAGTACTTTGCTTAATGTCACACTGGTTAAAAGTGGTCACCAGATTTGAAACAAGACAGTCTGACTATGGGGTCTCTTACACCATTAGGCAGTATTACCTTTTCAGATGGCACAGGCAGTTGTATAAATAGCTCTGTGATTCTGAATCCTGAAGGCTCAGTAGCATCGTCCTGAGAAGGGGTAAGGGAAATTAAAACACATTCTGATATCTGGGCCCCACTTGGAAATCATCACATATATTTTCTAAAATCCCTCCAGGGATTAATAAACAAAAGGACAACGTTCTGTTCTTGTACCCTATGTTAAGAACTGCTGAAATAGATGAACCACCTTTTTCAGTTCATAAACTAAAGAGCAGCAAGGGCTTTGAAGGGATAGTCTATGTTCTGAGCAGGCTTTTCAAAATCTTTGGAATGGGGGAATGATTAAAATGAGTGCAGTGTCATAGTGATAAAAACACTTACGAGAATAATCATGACCTAGTGAAACCAACCCATGTACATACAGGTTCCAAGCTGTCTCTGTCAACAAAAGAAATCACAGTTGCAGGGGTAGGGTGTTACATTCTGTAGTTAAGAGAACACAGAAATTTAAGTCCAGTGAAGGAGGGCAGACCAAACAATATCTCTTTCACAGCATGTGTAGGTTACACTTTCTATTAATAAACATGGAAAGAAGTACCATTGTAAGGTAGCCACTCACAAAGCTAAAAATACAGCTGCATAATCCATTTTTACTATTTACATGAAAAAAAAAACTATCCTTTTAAACCTATGTTTTATGGTCAAAACTGTGTGAAATATCTTTAATTTGTGAGAGAAGATTACAGAGATGGAAGCTTGGTTTATTGAGTTCATTTATTCTCTATCTAAAAGCAAAACTTTATTTGGAGGACAGAGAGAGTCAAGTGAGAAAGAGGTGGAGTTCAATTAGTTCAGTTCAGTCGCTCAGTCGTGTCTGATTCTTTGCGACCCCATGAATCGCAGCACGCCAGGCCTCCCTGTCCATTACCAACTCCTGGAATTTACTCAAACTCCTGTCCATCGAGTTGGTGATGCCATTCAGCCATCTCATCCTCTGTCGTCCCCTTCTCCTCCTGCCCCCAATCCCTCCCAGTATCAGGGTCTTTTCCAATGAGTCAAGTCTTCACACGAGGTGGCCCAAGTATTGGAATTTCAGCTTCAGCCATCAGTCCTTCCAATGAACACCCAGGACTGATCTCCTTTAGGATGGACTGGTTGGATCTCCATGCAGTCCAAGGGACTCTCCAGAGTCTTCTCCAACACCACAGTTCAAAAGCATCAATTTTTTGGTGCTCAGCTTTCTTCACAGTCCAACTCTCACATTCATACATGACCACTGGAAAAACCATAGCCTTGGCTAGACGGACCTTTGTTGGCAAAGTAATGTCTCTGCTTTTTAATATGCTGTCTAGGTTGGTCATAACTTTCCTTCCAAGGAGTAAGCACCTTTTAATTTCATGACTGCAATCACCATCTGTGAGGTGAAAGAACCTAAATGTTCCCAAGCCATAACATGTGTATTTCCCTTGAGAGTTGTTGGTTCCTCATGGAGACAGGATGCCGTGCCTTTTAATGTCAACCCTCCCAACTCTTTCAATTATTTTACTTCCTGGAGTTTTCCAGATGCACAGAGGATTTAACAAATTACAAAGACTACATGTATGAATTATTCACTGAGCTTTTTTGTTCATAGCCACACGGTTAAATGCAATTGTGTTGGGTGCCAAATTCCTGGAAAACAAACAAACAAAATAACAATGGTTTAGATGCTTCAAATCCTTCTGTGACATGATAGGAGTATAAAGAAGTAAATTAATATCATGTTTCTGCATGGGCTGCCCATGTTTATTCCTACACTAAACTGATTTGTTAATGAGGTGACTTAATAAGATGATAGTTATAGTTTCACTGTAAGGTTCTTAACTTGAGGGAATAAACATCTACCTGTACCCAGAAACTCAGTCTTTCACTTAATTTTATCTTCATTGCCATGTGGTAGATTGTGCTTAGCCTTTATGTGGCTTTTTTTCCTTTCTTTCTCTTCTGGTTTTACAGTTTTATGGAGCAGCTTTACAGTTTGGAGCTATAAAGGATCTCCTAGAGGATTTGCAGACCTAACTCCATATCAGTTTGAATAAGCACAGGGAGAGCATTCCATGTCATCCTCCAAGGGCGTCTCTTTGCAAGGTATAACATTAAAGTGATGCTAGGGGGAATATCTATAATACAGTAATAAAAGTGATAGCCGAAATAATAATAATCACAATAATAATCTGTCATTAATAATCATGCGGGCATGTAGCTTGTCACTTTCCCTGATGTAAGAAGTTTGAGGAAGTGAGCTAAACAAATTAATACTCTTAAGTAAAATTACAGAGCAAGTAGCATTTCAGATAAATATTTTCTGACATGATTAAAAACATCTGTTGCTCTACAAGCATTCTCTAGCCAGGGAACATTATCTGAGGAGGGTCATTGCACAGAATTCATGAGGGCCCATCTTTCTCTCTTAAACTGCACTCTGCAGTGTCTGAGCTTGCCAGGCAGACCTGGTCTCCTCCATGAGACTGGTAGGCACATGCAGCTGGAGTCCTAGGTGTCCATTTTGAGTCAAAGTTACAGAACATTACATTTCAACCTTGAGTCAGCTGCATTTCCTATTTCAGCTTTACCAACCATTAATACGCTGACTTGTCCCCAGCATTTGTGGCTACTTTCTGCCACTTGGAACTCAGAGAAAGGAGTGGGTGATTCACTGACTCCTAACATTTTTTTTGACTCCTAACTTTATTTATTTACTTTTTTTATTATTATTTTTCTTTATTAGTTGGGGGCCTATTACTTCACAACATTTCAGTGGGTTTTGTCATACATTGACACGAATCAGCCATAGAGTTACACGTATTCCCCATCGCGATCCCCCCTCCCACCTCCCTCTCCACCCGACTCCTCTGGGTCCTCCCAGTGCACCAGGCCCAAGCACTTGTCTCATGCATCCCACCTGGGCTGGTGATCTGTTTCACCATAGATAATATACATGCTGTTCTCTCGAAACATCCCACCCTCACCTTCTCCCACAGAGTTCAAAAGTCTGTTCTGTACATCTGTGTCTCTTTTTCTGTTTTGCATATAGGGTTATTGTTACCATCTTTCTAAATTCCATATATATGTGTTAGTATGCTGTAATGTTCTTTATCTTTCTGGCTTACTTCACTCTGTATAATGGGCTCCAGTTTCATCCATCTCATTGGAACTGATTCAAATGAATTCTTTTTAATGGCTGAGTAATATTCCATGGTGTATATGTACCACAGCTTCCTTATCCATTCATCTGCTGATGGGCATCTAGGTTGCTTCCATGTCCTGGCTATTGTAAACAGTGCTGCGATGAACATTGGGGTGCATGTGTCTCTTTCAGATCTGGTTTCCCTAGTGTGTATGCCCAGGAGTGGGGTTGCTGGGTCATATGGCAGTTCTATTTCCAGTTTTTTAAGAAATCTCCACACTGTTCTCCATAGTGGCTGTACTAGTTTGCATTCCCACCAACAGTGTAAGAGGGTTCCCTTTTCTCCACACTCTCTCCAGCATTTATTGCTTGAAGACTTTTGGATAGCAGCCATCCTGACTGGCGTGTAATGGTACCTCATTGTGGTTTTGATTTGCATTTCTCTAATAATGAGTGATGTTGAGCATCTTTTCATGTGTTTGTTAGCCATCTGTATGTCTTCTTTGGAGAAATGTCTGTTTAGTTCTTTGGCCCATTTTTTGATTGGGTCATTTATTTTTCTGGAGTTGAGCTTCAGGAGTTGCTTGTATATTTTTGAGATTAATCCTTTGTCTGTTTCTTCATTTGCTATTATTTTCTCCCAATCTGAGGGCTGTCTTTTCACCTTACTTATAGTTTCCTTTGTAGTGCAAAAGCTTTTAAGTTTCATTAGGTCCCATTTGTTTAGTTTTGCTTTTATTTCCAATATTCTGGGAGGTTGACTCCTAACTTTAAATGGCCACCTTAGGCAAGTTGCTTCACCTTCCTATAATTTTTAAGAATAAAATAAGAATGCTCAATACTAAGGTATTTGGTATAAGGAATGCTCCAGGTATTTCAGCTTTCCTAGGTAACACATTTTTTTAAAGCCAGCTGTAGCTGATTATCATAAAAAAAATATAGTCAGGTGTGCATGGATGTGGGAGTAAAGGGAACCCTGTGTGCTATTGGTAAGATTGTAAATTGGTGCAGCGGCTATGGAAAATAATATGCAATACCCTCAAAAAAGTAAAACTAAAATTACCATGTAATCAATTCCGCTTCTGGGAATATATTCAAAACATAAAAACACTGGCTCAAAATGAAATCTGCACCCCGCCATGTTCATAACACGATTATTTACAATAGCTATGACATGGAAACATCCTCAGTGTCCATTGCTGGATGAATGGATAAAGATGTGGTGTATATATGCAATGGAATATTATTCAGCAATAAAAAGAACAAGAAAACCCTACTGTTTTGTGACATCTTAGATAGATCTTGAAGGCATTTTGCTAAGTGACATAAGTCAGATAAGAAAGACAAATACTGTATGATCTCACTTATAATCTTAAAAAACCAACCAAACAAAACCCAAATGCATAGAAGAAGACATCAGACCTGTGGTTACCGGAGGAAAGGGTGAGGGAGTGGGGATGGGGGGGAGGAAAGTCAAAGGTTACAACCCTTCAGTTGTAAGATAAATAATCACTGGGGATGTAATGTACAATATGATGACCATGGCTAACACTGACGAATGATATGTGGGCATATTGTATTATTGTGCTTTTCTTAATTGCACTTAAGAGATGTTAGATTTTTCACAGCTGAAAGTTTGTGGCAACCCTGAGTTGTCAGAGGATGGTTAGCATTTTTTAGTAATAAAAGATTTTAACTTAAGGTGTGTACATTTTTTTTAGACATAATGCTATTGCACACTTAAGAGACTGCAGTATAGTGTAAATATGTTTTATAAGCACTGGGAAACAAAAAAAAAATCATGTTACTCACCTTATTGTGATATTCACTTTATTGTGGTGGTCTGGAACCAAACCTGAAATATCTCCAAGTTATGCCAATATAGGAAAGTTATTATGAGAGTGAATCCTAAGAGTTTTCACATCACAGGGAGGAATTTTCCCCCTTTTTCTTTCTTTTCTTGTTTTATCTATGTAAGAAGATAGATATTAGCTGAACCGATTTCACAATGAATGTAAATCAAGCCATGACTTAAACTTATAAAGTGATGCATGTCAGTTATTTCTCAATAAAATTGGAGCTGAGGACAGAAGTAACCAAATGTGCATTTCTCTAAAAACACTACACTTATGCTCAGGTCTACAGATTTGTGAGG
This sequence comes from Muntiacus reevesi, assembly GCF_963930625.1. Classification (NCBI taxonomy): domain Eukaryota; kingdom Metazoa; phylum Chordata; class Mammalia; order Artiodactyla; family Cervidae; genus Muntiacus; species Muntiacus reevesi. Next base: position 6,309,488 of record NC_089264.1, read on the forward strand.
CTTTGAAGTAAGAATTAAGAATACAAAGTAAATTCTCATCTACACTATTTCTGTCTATTCCTTTAAGAGAGTGGATCAAATACTAAATTATCTTCTTTCCCATTAAAGGAATTTTACAGTTATTATTATTTTCTTATCCCATTTTGGGTACAGATTACATCTGGAACATTCAAAAGGTTAAAAAATATATACATATGAAATGATATATGGATCCAACATGCATTCATGAAATAAATATTCCAGGACTTATCATCTCCAAAGCCAAATTGCTATGAATAAAAAATTCAAATATGATTGCAAACTATTGCAGCAACATAATTTTGCCTAAAAAGGAAAAGAATAGAAAACAAAAGAGTTTCATTCTTTGAACACCTAGATGTGCTAAATACGTTAGAGACATTTATATGTCTATGTAATTGAAACGCCTGTGACTGTTTTGTGATGTAGTTATTTTTATCCTTATTTTTATAGAGAAGTCATTTGAAGTTCATAGAGATTGAACACATGCTTGGCACACACTGTTAGTAAGACCTAGAGTTTGAATCCCTATCCGATGACCCCAGAACCCATGTCTTTTCCAAATTACTCTTACCATGTGCTGGCATAAGCTACCCTGGGTGGTGGCAGTGGAGAGTGTGCCAAGCTGTGATGACGGGAGTTTTCACTTTTGACAGGATAAACTCCATTTGTACTCCCAGCATCTGTGCCTTTTTTTTTTTCTCATAGAGCATCTATTCAGTAATAAGCCTTACATCCTCAGGAAGCAATTGTCCCATCATTCTTAGAAGACTGTTATGTCCTTAAATGTTAGATGGAATGAGGTCACACATCAGGCCCATGGTGACTGGCCTTTGTTTAATGTTTGGTAATGCATTTGTCCTAAGGTCGAATGGGATTAGTACCAGAACTCTACTGAAACATAAAAGGCAAATGGACAAGAGACAAAAAAACAGGATTGGTTTCAGATCTCAAAAGAAAACCACAAAATGGATTTGATGTTGAAAAGCAAAACCTGGGGACAAAAAGCAGTAATAGAAATGTATTTTACAAATGGCATAAAAATTTGCTTGAAAGACAGTTTTCAGTTTTGCACAGCAAAGGAATAAAATGAAGAAAATGCTTGTTTCTTTGCTGTAGCGTGAAAAAAAGCCTAGTAACAGATGACCTTAAAAATAGAAACTTTAAATAGTTTTACTCCTTCATGTGTTTTATTTTAAATAGCATACATATAGGAAAGTATATACATTTGCCTACATATATACAAGTATACATCTCAGTGAATTTTCATAAAAAGAACACACCTTGGTAATCACCACCTGGATCAAGAAATAGTACATTTCCAGGACTCTGGAAATCCTCCTCAAGCCCCTGCCAGGGGCCTGAAGCGCAAAAGTACCTCTCCTGTCTTCTAACACTATAGATCAGTTCTGCCTGCTTTTGACCTTCATATAGACAGAATCATACAACATGTATTTGACTTCTTTTGTTGGACTCTTATGAGATTTTACCCTTCTTGTGACATGTAGCAGTTCATGTTCATTGCTATCTAGCATGTCATTAAATGAATGAAATGAAGTTTACTTGTCCATTCTGTGTTTATAGATATTTGAATTGTTCCCAGTTGTGGCTATTATGAATGCTTAAGCATATGCATATTCATGTACCTGACTTTTGTAATTCATATACCTGTTGCATATGTACCTACAAGTGGAACTGCTGAATCATTGGCTATGCATTTGTTCAGTTTTAATGTTCATCATGAAAAGATCTTCTGAAGCTGCTGTATCAATTTACACTCCTACTAATGTGCAAGAGTTCTAGTTACTCTAAACCATCGATTGAGATTGGTATTGTCAATCTTCTTAATTTTAGACATTCTGGAAGGTGTAGGGTGATATCTTAGTATGGCTTTAATTTGCATTTCCCTTTTGACAAATGAGGTTGAGAACATTTTCATATGTTACTGGCAGTTTGGCTATGCTTTTTTGTCAAGTGTCCATCCATGTAAGTATTTTACAACATATTCTAATATTTTTTCTATCTTTTTTCTTACTGATCTGTTGGATTTGGGGGGGGTGGAATTCTCTTTCGATTTGTGTATTGCAAATATCCTCTGCTTTGTGGCTTACTTTTCTTAATACTCTATTTTATCAACAGAAGTTTTAATATAGTGCTGCAGTCCATGGTGTGCTGCAGTCCATGGGGTTGCAAAGAGTCGGGCACAACTGAACGACTGAACTAAATTGATACATCAATATTTTCCTTTTTGATTAGTGTATTTTATATTCTGCTTAAGAAATCTTTTCCCACTCCAAGTTCATGAAGTTATTCACCTGGGTTATCTCTAAAACTTCATTGTTTTAGTTTTCACATTTAAATCCCAGCATCACTTTGAATTGATTTCCGTGTGTGGTAGGAGTTTCCTTTCTGAAAAAAAAAATACCTGTTTTAGTCAGTCACCCAGGACAAGAGATAGAACAGTAGGAAATCACAGTAAAGTGAGAAAAAGTATCTAATCCCAAAACAATCTTAAAATATTGTGTGTTTGGATTACTTGTGCTTGAAGATGGGATACTTATTTATAAATATTTTGGTAGCTATTACTATAGAGTCAGCAGCTTTGTCCTGAAAGGATAAGAAAGAGAGATGAAGTAATTTTTTTTTGACACTAAAAAATACAAAACCCTGGTTACTTATGGTGATGAGAGTGTAGGCAATCCCCTATTCAGAGTGAGTTCAGAAGCTATAAGCAAGAGTTTTACAGTCAAAAAGAACTGGGTTTATATTTCAGCCTTGCCACTTACCAGCTGTTTCTGCTGCGGTTATCTAATTCAGTGTGTGTTTCTCTTCCGCACAAAGTCATAACCCATCTTCCTGGGTTAAAAGGAGGGGCAGTTAGATACTATATATGCCTCATTCATGGCTGTGTCTCCAGCACTCACCTCAGCATATGCCACACAGTAGGAGATTTCCATCTGTTTACACTATCACTATCAGTTATCTACATTCTAATTAGAATAAATATAAGGGTTCCATTGAGGGTAAAAAAAGTAAGAAGTCATGAAGTAACTTGGAAAACATGAGGGCTATGTGCTGATACTCAAGAACAAAGTTGATTCTTGATAAAAGGAATATTATTATTTTCCTTTTATTATGATAAAAGGAATATTATTATTTTGAAATATCATTGAAAGACCAGAAATAGAGTAACTAGCATGCCTTTGCAAACCCAAGTAGTGCTAGAAAGACCAATTTAATGTCCTTTCCTTTTATATAGCAATGTTTATAAAAGAAAAACTCTTTACTCTTCAGTAAGGGTTTTTCATTTCATCCTACCCAACATTCCTGGGAATATACTAAATTCTTGCCCCTGTAAGTGTGGGCCTTGGCCCTAGATCTGCAGGTAGATATCATCTGGGAACTTGCTAGAAATGCAGACTATCTTTCAGACCTACAGAGTCAGAACCTGCATTTTAGCAAAATCTCCAGGGGATTTTAAGCACTTTAATTTTGAGATTCACTGAACCAGTCAGTAGATTAAAGTATCTACTGATCTGATAACGCACACTTTAAAAAAAAATAAAATAAAAAGCTAGGAGTGGAAGCAAGGATAGAAAGGATAGAGAACTGAAGAAATGGCAGTCATCCTATACAAGGTCAATTTCTTTGTTAGCAAGGCCATTTTGACTGCAAGTCCCAGGAATTGGGTACTGAATGCTCTCAACCAGGACTGTTTATCTTTCCATTTATCATCAGTTTTTGGCTCTTTTCTCCAGTCTCAAAAAAAAATCTTAACGATTGGATCTTACTTTTGATTTCTATCTTAGCTTAAAGAGGATTTCAGCAAACTGAATAAAAATAAAATGGAGGAAAGGAAGGAGGCAAAGTCTCTAAAGAGATTGGAGCCCTGGTCTTTCATATTGATTCTGCCAGAAACTATTCTCCTTTTCAGTCTCTGACTTAGAGTCCTAAACTCTTTGTCTATGCTTTCTGTGTCTGCCCTTTGAAGAGGAAAAACAGCATGAATGTATTGGGCTACAGAATTTATAAAAAGTATTTTTTGTTAGTTGGTTTGAAGAAGTAAATTCTGGTGGATTGAATAAATTAAATGAGAGGCCCAGCTCACTGTGGTGGTCTATGAACATAAAACTTTGTGAATTGCTAGATGGTTAAATCCATTCTGTTAGTGGGTACCCCCAAAGACTACGGGGTACCCATAGTTTGTGGTTAACTGTCTTTGTTAAACTACCACACAATTGCACTCATCTCACACGGTAGTAAAGTAATGCTCAAAATTCTCCAAGCCAGGCTTCAGCAATACGTGAACCGTGAACTTCCAGATGTTCAAGCTGGTTTTAGAAAAGGCAGAGGAACCAGAGATCAAATTGCCAACATTCGCTGGATCATCGAAAAAGCAAGAGAGTTCCAGAAAAACATCTATTTCTGCTTTATTGACTATGCCAAAGCCTTCGACTATGTGGATCACAATAAACTGTGGAAAATTCTTAAAGAGATGGGCATACCAGACCACCTGACCTGCCTCTTGAGAAACCTGTATGCAGGTCAGGAAGCAACAGTTAGAACTGGACATGGAACAACACACTGGTTCCAAACAGGAAACAGAGTACATCAAGGCTGTATATTGTTACCCTGCTTATTTAACTTATATGCAGAGTACATCATGAGAAACGCTGGGCTGGAAGAAGCACAAGCTGGGATCAAGATTGCTGGGAGAAATATCAATAACCTCAGATATGCAGATGACACCATCCTTATGGCAGAAAACGAGGAAGAACTAAAGAGCCTCTTGATGAAAGTGAAAGAGGAGAGTGAAAAAGTTGGCTTAAAGCTCTACATTCAGAAAACTAAGATCATGGCATCTGGTCCTATCACTTCATGGGAAATAGATGGGGAGACAGTGGAAACACTGTCAGACTTTATTTTTGGGGGCTCCAAAATCACTGCAGATGGTGACTGCAGCCATGAAATTAAAAGACGCTTACTCCTTGGAAGGAAAGTTATGACCAATCTAGACAGCATATTAAAAAGCAGAGACATTTCCTTGTCAACATAGGTCTGTCTGGTCAAGGCTATGATTTTTCCAGTGGTCACGTATGGATGTGAGAGTTGAACTGTGAAGAAAGCTGAGCGCCGAAGGATTGATGCTTTTGAACTATGGTGTTGGAGAAGACTCTTGAGAGTGCCTTGGACTGCAAGGCGATCCAACCAGTCCATCCTAAAGGAGATCAGTCCTGGGTGTTCATTGGAAGGACTGATGGCTGAAGCTGAAACTCCAATACTTTGGCCACTTGATGCTAAGAGTTGACTCATTGGAAAAGACCCTGATGCTGGGAGGGATTGAGGGCAGGAGGAGAAGGGGACGACAGAGGATGAGATGGCTGGATGGCATCACCGACTCGATGGGCATGAGTTTGAGTAGGAGTTGGTGATGGACAAGAAGACCTGGTGTGCTGCGATTCATGGGGTCACAAAGAGTTGGACAGGACTGAGCAACTGAACTGACTGATCTTTGTTAAAGAATGTTGGTAGAATAATGATAATAGTAACAATCACTAATATGTATGGTTTGATTGATATATGTCAGGTGTGTAAATATTATGGATATAATCCCATATTTAGTTTTCTCAACAATATGGAAGAGTTAGGGAGATTTTATGTAAGTATTCATTTACTGAGCCCCAGTAGGTAAGAGAAAAGTAAAAATTCACAATAACAAAAAATATTCACGAATAAGATGGCCACTTAAAGGATGAATTCCCACTCAAACAAGCATCACTTCTATTTAATGCCAGTACCCTAGTACAGAAGCCGAAGTTTTTGTCTCTCGTTGTCTTGTTAATTGTATCAAACATCCAGCACCACAGTGAAAGCCACCAGCAGACATGCGTCCTTGGGCTGGGGACTGCAGTGAGACGGTCAGGACCTTCTGTGCAGCTTGCTCTCCCTCTGTCCTGCCTGCTACAGTCCAGCTGCTGCATCTTCTTTGAGCCACTGAAGCTCTCTTTCTGTCCCAGCTGATCTCACTACTGATGAAGCACATCCCCCACCCCCAGGGTAAGGGAACCTTTCCTCTTTCACCGGTCTTTCCCAGGGTTGCAGGTCCCATCCTAACAACAAAGTATAACTGTAGATTTTGGAAAAGGTGAAGTTGAATAAAAATATGTTTTTCTTTCATCCTACCTGATTACATGGTGATCTTTCTTGCATTTTTGGTCAGATGAGATCTTCTGCCAGCATTCTGCATGTATTCTATGAGAATTGTTCCACATGTAGATGTATTTTTGGTCTATTTGTGGAAGGAAGTTCCATGTCCATCTATTCCACCATCTTGATCCAGCTCTTATCCATTTTATATATAGGAGAACCGAGGCTTTACCTGGCTCTGTAAACTAAGATCACAGCTGGGCATCCATTCTGTAAGATCCAGTCTTAGTCCAACAGAGTATTGCCACTAAAGTTTGGATTCTAAAGACAAGAATTTGACCAATGAAGCCAACTGACCTCTAAAGTTGTTGAAAGTTACTGTATGCGTGCCTGAATGCTAAGTCACTTCAGTCATGTCCAACTCTCTGAGATTCTATGGACCATCGCCGCTACGATCCTCTGTCCATTGGATTCTCCAGGCAAGAATACTGCAGTGGGTTGCCATGCTTTACTCCAAGGAATCTTTCTGACCTAGGGATCAAACCCACGTTTTCTGCATTGCAGACAGATTCTTTACCCACTGAGCTACCTGGGAAGCCTGTGAAAATTATTACTTGATGATAAAGGACATAGAATAGTACCTAGGAAGGTTACTGAATTTATTACTTGGAGGTCAAGATCCATCTGCTTCCTTACAGAAACTGAATGCAACTGGTAGTGAAATAAATTTTTTCTAGAAATATGGTATTTGTTAGAGTGTTTAGTTCAAAGCAAATTTGAAAGATGAGAGAAGATCTATAACCATAAAAGCATGTCATGCAAGCCCAGTGTCACATTCTGCTCAAGTTTATGGACAGGCAATATGTGACTGATTGCACATCCAGTTAGAAGCAAATGATGCAGTACCTAAGGGAACTCTAGATGCACCTTCTCATTTACAGACACACCTGAAGGTCCCAGACTATGCAGGTATATGTGCTAATTACAGCAGTGACAAATCCCTCATGATATAAATTGCATGATAACTTGGATGTCCACTAGACAGAACATCTTTCAATTCCAATTGCTGAAATACATAGCCATGTCTATTCTTCCTTTTCATATATTTGAGGAAAATTAATCTGCCTCAAATTTTTAGTTCGGTAAGCATGATATCCTTGGGGGAGGAGGGAGAGAGAACAATTCTTTATGGCTCATTATCAGATCTCCCACTGGCTCAAATTAAGTGCAATTTTGTTACAGATGTAAACAACAAAAGCAAGAAAATGTACTGGTGAGAAAGATATATTTGAACTGGGGAAGTTGGATGCTTGCCAGTATGGATCCTAACTGGAGAATCAACTAAGAATATTAACCCTCTTAGGAAAAGTCAGTAAAACAAAGAAATCGCAAGACACATGATGAAGTGTTTTATAGTCAGATTGCCTTAGTAGATAAAAGTGAGGCCTGACCATCCATCACAGGTGAAACATATTTAAGCTAATGTAACTCCCAAGTGTTAAACATGTTGTATGAATTATTCTTCTACACACATAATTTGCTTTACTTTTTAAAAAAACTCACTGTATATTAAGACATAGAAATATGAATGCTTATTACTTTAGACTTCTAGGACAAAATGAAATAATTGTGTATAATTGGTAAGATAAATAATATGGTGATTAATGTTTAGTTGTGCACATTTGCACGAGTGAAGTGACACCAAGCTGGATGTTCCAATATGGACTCATGTGATGGTTAAGTTATAATATTTAAGCAAGGATGTCTAAGGTAAGGTTGTATACAATGGGTGGATTAGGCTCTATACAACTATATAAATGTGTGATGGCTTGGAGGAAAGGTCAGAGAGGTCTTAGAGGATATAAAATGTTCTAATATAATAGTAGTGAAAATCATAGGCACAACACTGGATCCAGGGTGAATAAACTGTGAATGAATGAATGAAGCATTTAGTCAATGACTTATCTAAAAGCCTACAGATAAAACTTAGAAATGCTTAAAGTGTGTGAACACAAGATCACTGGATGAATGTTTATATAAGCATGGGAAAAATGGAGCAATGACCCCAACAGAATGTATTTGGACATGTCAGCAAAAGCCTCTCAATAGGCCTAACACTGCAGAAAATGGCCTGCAGCATTTGGCCCTAACTTATCAGCATGGAAAATCCATCTGGGCATATCATTGTCACCATTTATTTGTGTAAAGTAAAATAATTCTCTCCTCTACTGGAGACTAGAGGCCTGGTCACAATCACAGTCACCTCATTTGAAAGATTCAACCAAGGGAATGTGTGTGTAAAGGTACAAACAGCCACTATAGCAAATGTCACTTTACCCTACCACATGTTCAAATAAATCATCCGATTTCTAAACCCCACTATCTATATTGAATGCCATATTAGGCAACAGAAAGGAATTTATAGTATGTTTATGAAAGTTTTCAAATAATACCAAGACAGGTGGGCTAATTACAGACAAAAACAAGGTAAAAGCTGCTGCTGCTAAGTCGCTTCAGTCGTGTCCGACTCTGTGCGACCCCACAGACTGCAGCCCACCAGGCTCCCCTGTCCCTGGGATTCTCCAGGCAAGAACACTGGAGTGGGTTGCCATTTCCTTCTCCAGTGCATGAAAGTGAAAAGTGAAAGTGAAGTCGCTCAGTCGAGTCCGACTCTTAGCGACCCCATGGACTGTAGCCTACCTGGCTCCTCTGGCCATGGGATTTTCCAGGCAAGAGTGCTGGAGTGGGTTGCCATTGCCTTCTCCAAGGTAAGAGCTAGTTACCAGGAAAGACTGGTTAAGGTTGGATGCATGAGACAAGTGCTCGGGCCTGGTGCATTGGGAAGACCCAGAGGGATTGGGTAGAGAGGGAGGTGGGAGGGAGGATCGGGATGGGGAATACATGTAACTCCATGGCTGATTCATGTCAATGTATGGGGAAAACCACTGCAATATTGTAAAGTAATTAGCCTCCAACTAATAAAAGTAAATGAAAAATAAATAAATAAAAAAAATGTACGCCATTTTCTGCAGTGTTAGGACTTTCAAGAGACTTTTGGGGATATCTCCAAACAAAAAGAAAAAAAATCTAGAATCATAAAGGACAACAATCCTTAGTCCTACACTGTCATATGATGCTTACAGATATAGGATAAATAGGAAGATGGGAACTAGAAAGTATTTTTTCCCTCAAAAGTAATATGTCAAATCTTAATTAAGAACTTTGTATTTGGGGACCATATATTGCCTCCAAAAGTGGGAAAGATAGTCTTGGAAGAATCTTAGGAATAATAAAAAATTTAAAATATGCTAAGTCCTATGAAACACTAAAGATGTTTAGATAAGAAAAAAGAATATCTGTTTTCTGAGAGTCTTATATTTATTTCAGAGTAGTATAAAACAAAATATTTGTATACTGATTTTAGATAGAATGGAACTCTTTATGACCCTTTTACAGGAGGATGATATCAAACCCTTATAACTACAATGAGCTACTGGTTCATACCCACTAAGAAGGTTGTAATAAAAAAGAAGATGGGCAATAACAAATAGTAATGAGGATGTAGGGGAATTGGAACCCTCATATATAGATCATGGGAATATAAATTGTATAGTCACTTTGGAAAACAATTTGTCAGTTCCTTAGAAAGTTAAATGGGGACTTCCCTGGTGGTCCAATGGCTAAGACTCTGCGCTCCCAATACAGGGGGCCTGGGTTCAATCCTCAGTCAGGGAACTAGATCCCACATGCTGCAACTAAGAGTTTGTATGCCACAACTAAGACCTGGTGCAGCCAAATAAACATTATTTTTTAAAAAGTTAAACAGAGTTATCAAGTGTATGTGTGTTCAGTTGATCAGTCCTGTCCTACTCTTTGCAACCCCATGGACTGTAGCCTGCCAGGCTTCTTTGTCCATGGAATTCTCCAGGCAAGAATACTGGAGTGGGTTGCCATTTCCTTCTCCAGGAGATCTTCCCAACCCAGGGGTTGAACCCACGTTCCCGGCACCTTGTGCATTGACAGGCAGATTCTCTTCCTCTGAGCCCCCTGGGAAGCCTAGAGTCATCATGTGACCCAACAATTCCATTCCTTATGGATACCTAAGAGAACTGAAAACATATGTCCACAGAGAAACTTGTATATTAATATTCACAGAAGCATTATTTACAATAGTCAAAAGCAGAAAAATCCAAATGTCAGTTGGCTGAAGAATGGGTTAACGAATATGGTATATCCAAACAGTGGAATGTTATTCACTCATAAAAAGGAATGGTGCATGCTATGACCTAGATGAACCTTGAAAACTTGCCAAGTTAAAGAAGTCAGACATAAAAGACCACATATTGTATAATTCCACTTATATTAAGTGGTCGAAACAGACAAATGTATGGAGGTAAAAAATAGATTAGTTGATCTAGAGAGGTGATGGGGTTCGGGAGTGACAGGGAATGGGGTCAGAGTTTCTTTTGGGGATAATGAAAATGTCCCAGAATTAGAAATATTTTGGAGTTACATAGTGGTGATGGCTGTACAACCTGGTGAATATAGTAAAAGCCACTGAATCGTGTACTTTAAAAGCCTGAGTTTTATGATAAGTGAATTATATTTCAATTTAAAGAGCCTATGGGTGAGTAAGTAATATTAGGAAAATAGCTATATTTTAGAAAAAAAAATTTTTTTTCCAAATTGAACCAAACGATACCTCTGCTCCCAGTGCAGGGGGTGCAGGTTCCATCCCTAGTCAGAGAGCTGAGATCCCACATGGCTCTTGGCCAAAAAGCCGAAACATAAAACAGAAACAATATTGTAACACATTCAATAAAGACATTAGAAGAGAGGATAATGCACATCAGCTGTTCCCTTTTCTTTAGAAAAGATGAAATAAAAATACTAGGCTGAATTGAAAAGGTTAATTCTACAAAGTCTCTGCCCACATAGACTTCCTGTACAGTGGAATAGACAAACATACAAATTACACTACATGAAATACATGGGGGGGAAAATGAGAGATCTACACAAGGTAATATAACGCGGAATAGAGAAGGTCTATCTCGGTGCCATCAGTGCTTAAGAAGGCTTAAAATTAGTATACATTGATCTGAGTCTTGATGCCAGAGTGCAGCTTCCCCAGACACACAGGGTGTGGAAACACATGCAGAAACAAGCTTCATGAGTCTGCAGGTCATTCTGTTGGGCTAGAAATTACAGAGATTTTGCAGAAGAGCTGATGAGGTCAAAACGTTTTGTTTTTATGAGGAATGAAGCTATGAGCTCTATTCCACAGGAGATGGAGAGCCATGAAAGATGACACTGAAGGAAGTGAATGATTCGTATTTCATTTTAAGCAGATCATGCTGGCAGCAATGAGAGGATTGGAAGTTACATGACTAGAGCCTGAGAGATCCTTAGAGAGTAAATGATTAAGGTGAGTAAAAGATGAAGCACTATTAGCAAGAACAGGGATAAGGTGACCAGGTACAGAGAGCCTCAGAAAGGCACTGTGACCTGATAGAAGAGGATGGATGGAGAATGACCATCTTTGACTTAGGCAGAAAGACATTTCCTTGTGTTGTTTACATTTAAATTGTAATGTTTAATTTGAAGTGTTTGTTCCAGGATTAGAAATCTAGTTAGTAGAATTTTGAGTTTTCAGAGAGGAGGAGAATGTATGGGCTGGAGATATTTATTTGAGGGGTCATTAGAACTTTCCTGAACTAATGAAAATGGATAAGATTGAGCAAGAAGAACTGATTAAAAAAGAAAAGAGGGCAACGGCCAGAAGCCATTTGAAGCCTAGATTATGGATAGGACAGCATAAAGCCTGGCACTTACTGCTTAAAAAGTATTTGTCAAATGATTGGACAAGTGAACATCATGTTTGCTCCCAAGGATAGCAGGTAGAATGAGGGGTTGAATATGGACTCAAGAAAGAAGGATGCCACAGAATCGTCTTTTCTAACTGTTAATAAATCACAATGAGAAATAAAAATTGGTCCTCCAGGTTAACTGAGCATGTAATTTTGGAAGGTTCAAGTGCAGAGATGAGAGTGCTGATGAAATGAGTGTGAATAGAAAAGAGGGCTGAAGACTGAGTTCTAATCTGGCAAAGGAGGCAGATCCAGCAACTAAGAGAGACAGGCCGCCAGTGAGATGGGGGTAAATGGAGATGGGGGTGGTTTCTTGGAAACAAAGTGAAGAAAATGGAGAAGGGGTAGTCACTGCTCCACATGCTACTGAAAAGTTAGGTGAGGACTGAGGGTTTTATATTGGATGTGGCAAGGTGGCTCAAATGGAGAAACTGCTCACCACATGGGAGACCCAGGTTTCATCCCTGGGTCAGGAAGCTCCCCTGGAGAAGGGAAAACAACCCTCTCCAGTATTCTTGCCTGGAGAATCCCATGGACAGAGGAGCTTGGCCAGCTACTGTCCTTGGGGTAGCAAAGAGTTGGACACGACTGACACTCTCGCTATTCATGGCAAAGTAGAGTCATTAGTGACCTTAACAAATGCTCTTACATGAAGCTGAAACAGGAAAAAATCAAGAGTGCTGTGGAGGAGTCAAACGTGTGGGTTCAAGTAAAAGATTCAGGCAGAGAATAGGAAGTGAAGAAAACAGAAACAGGTATGGAGTTCTAGCATAAAATGGAGTAGAGAAATAGGCAGAGCTAGTGGGGGATGAGGAGTCAAGGGAGGGGTTCTTTTTAATGAGATGAGAGATGTTCCGCACACTTTCAGTTGATGGCAGTAATTCAGTGCAGAAGGAAAGGATGGTGCAGAAGAGGGAAGAAGAGATCAGTCCAGCCTTGGAGAAGTTAAGGAGGAAGAGGACCCAGTACACAAGTTGGGGGAACAAGGGGTTGGTAGGAGCCGTGCTACTGCATGAAAAGCAGAGGATGTGGGTCCAGATGTAGGAAACTCAATATATTTGGTATAATTTAATTTTGCAGATAAGAAAAAAATAGTAGTACATAACTTCCCAAGAACCAGGAAGCCAAGATAGTTAATTAAATTTCTGTCTAAAAATTATGACATGTTAAATGTTAACCTAAATGGGACATAGTATATTAGTTAAAAATAATACTATTATGTTTGCAAAGTAATTTGTTTCTTAGTAAGTGTAAGAATAAAGTGGTATAAAAGCTTGAATATAGAAGGTAGCTTATTTTTACATATCAAATAATATAACAGCAATTATATTGGAATCCATGTAAAGGAAATTTTAACATGACTGGAAGATTTCTAGGGTCACTTAACTAGCCTCACATTAAACAGGAAGCCATTGATAGCAATATTTCCTTTAGGAATACATATCCAAATCAAACTCAGAGGGGTACATTTCTTTGAAAAATAAACAGAAAATAAATGCCCTGATAGCTGTTTTCTCAGTAATAGTGTATCTTCACAAAACATTTTAAAATAATTAGAACTTATTAGTGTATTTTCACAAAACACTTGTAAATAATTATAATTTATTTTACATAGGAGGCATTCAAAAATGAATACACATATGAATAAAATTTGAAGAAACATTGAGGAACTTTCTAGATCCTATCCTTTCTAGATCCTATGAATTATTAGTAATAGGATTATTATTAGTAATAGAATTATTAGTCAAATTATTCTTCAAAACATGAGATAACTTCCCTTATAAAACATTCCCTATTTGGATCCTAAAGAAAAAAAAAAAAACTATTATAAGCTGTTTAAAGTCAATCAGCTTTTGTAGGACAGATAATATAAGGGATAAAATTATCTGAATAGAGTCATATTTTTATTAGTAGAAAAAGGCTTGAGCATGCTATTCATGTTTTCAGTAACTTGTTTTGCAACTAGAGTTTCTTTACAGTTAGTGACTAGTTTTTCTTCATTGTAAATAAAGCAGCTGGAATACTTCTGCACCTTATCAGGTGATAATATGACTTAACATGGATTTTTATGTCCAAAAGGGAAAATAATTTTTATTTATTTTTTTTGAAAATAATTTTTAAATATAACATTTGACATATGGTTACATTCAATAAGTATTTGTTAATTTGGTTTAAAGATTGTACCTATTTAATATGAAGTAATAAATGATTAAAATAGTAAACCATCAGTCCAACAAAAGGTTGGAAAATAGTTACTAAAAGATCAACTGGGTACAATACTGTGATTATATATGAACAAGTTCTGACCAACAGAACAGATATCTGCTACTTAATTTAAAAAAATAGAATTATTGCTTTTCGCAAAATACCTAAATACAAAGTAAATGTAAAATATATTCTGAGATTCCAATTCTCTAGCTTACATAAAGCTGGGTCATTTTTACCCCTTTACACCAAATAAATGTACCTTAAGTGCTAGTTGGGAAGAAAAGCAAGCAGATTTAATCTTTTTTTTTACATGAAAAGTAAATGCTTTTTTTTAAAAAAAAAGTTAATAATTTGATTATAGGCCATAAATAATCACTTAACAGAGAAAATCATTTAAATTTTAAAAGTAATTTTGGACCCTATTTCATACTTGAGAGCATATTTATTCAAGTCATGAGCATACTTTTAAATTTGAGTGTAAATGAACTGATATTTCATAAGTGCAAATTAGGCTTCTCTGCTAGATTGTTAAAACAAAAGGGACACATTATTTTAGCTTAGCTGCTTGAGATAGTCTCACTTTGAAATCCCACATTGATAGTGATCATTTCAATTCAGAATGCTTGCTAAAAATTATATTGTATATATTGCTGTGATCTACTCAAGGGTCAAATGTTCTTTGACCATTACATTAAGGTACCATTACAACTTTAGACAAATTTAAATGCCTCTGATTCTAGCAATTCTCTTTAACTGTGCTGAGAAAGTAATTTATGACTTTTTAAAAATTTGTTGGATTTTAAACATTAAAACATTTTAATCATATCATGTGGTGTTAAAAATATGTGAAGGTTCTACAGCAATTCATACACAAATTATATACCCATTTTCACTCTTCACTCTCCTTTGCCAGGTAAATTGTTACTTGGGCTTCTTGCTGTCACAGGAAACTTGTAACTTCACGAAACGCACAATGTACAATGTTAGGAAACTGAAGCTTGATAACTTCAGATGAATGGGTACACTTGAATTGGAAAGTTTTAAATAAATGTATTCTTTAAGAGGTGCTTATTTGGCTTGACAGAGAAGGAAATGGCAACCCACTCCAGTGTTCTTGCCTGGAGAATCCCAGGGATGGGGTCGCACAGAGTCGGACATGACTGAAGTGACTTAGCAGTAGCAGTATTTGGCATGACAGGCCACTAAGCGTAGACTTCTGGGTTTACATGAGTCTTACTGTTTTGATACCATGAGCAAGGACTATCTTTTTTACTTGCTTTATTGACTCAACACCATAATAAAATGTTAATAGTGCACAGATATAGATACTTTCAGCAGCAAATGACAGAAAACCCATCTCAAACTAGCTTAAAACTCAACCTGGCTTAGCTAGAAGGATGGGACGCATTAGAGGTGGGACTCCCGTCACCTGCTGGAGCTTTTTTTCCTACTCTAAACAGAAGTTTCATTTTCAGGGTCATGTCTAGAGAGAGGGTTACTCTGGGAATCTCTCACTGTGATGGTGTCTCAGAGGCCCCTTGCAAACCTCTTTTCAGTTAGCTGGGTCACATGCCATCTCTGGCACCCATCACTTGGTCTAGAGATGTGGTTAGATTTACGTGCACTAGAGCCACCTGCCAGAGCAATCTGGATTGATGAGGTCAAGTTCGCCTGAGACCTATGAGAGGTATGGGGAAGAGAAGCTAACTTGAATGAAGTCTAGGTATTGTTGGAAGGAAGAGAGAAACCAATGCGTGTATGCAGCAGAAATGTCTGTTTCAAATGGTGATTGTTGATCATATACAAAATACAGCCCTCCAAAAATCAAAAGCAAGCATAAAAATTGAGGGAACAGTTACTCTTCTCTATATACAGAATTGTTATTCTGTAGCTTCATAATCTTTCAGTCAGGAGGTTTTTGCAGTCCTGTCTTTCAGTTTCATAGTGTGTTTTCAACATTTTTTCAGAAAGGAGTTATATACCAACTTGGTCATTTTTGTGGCTGCTGTTTTTTAAACTGGGCTTCCCAGGTGGCTTGGTGGTAAAGAATAAGGCTGTAACTTTGGAATGGTATCAAACATTTTATTTGCCTTCTGTATTTGTTACTGTGCATTTCACATTATGTTTTTTCTAACTTTTTAGTCAACCAAACTTTAACATGCACTATCCTTACCTGGGCTTCCCCGGTGGCACAGTGATAAGGAACCCACCTGCAAGTGTGGAGCCTCAGGAAACATGGGTTTGATCCCTGGGTCAGGAGGATCCCCTGGAGGAAGGCATGGCAACCACTCCAGTACTCTTGCCTGGAGAATCCCAGGGACAGAGGAGCCTGGTGGGCTACAGTCCATGGGGTCAGAAAGAGTTGGACACAACTGAAGTGACTTAGTACACACACTCATCCTTACTCAAGGTACTATTTACACATCTTTCATACATTACCGACATATATATAGTTCAGGGATTTGGTGGTGAGAGAGTTTAAGGAGGATAAGCTGGGGTATTTGATAATAGGGTTTGTTTGGAGTGAGGGATCAATTAGAACAAAATAGGACCTATGCAAACTCTCATTACATCTTACAATTACATGAAATCTTGGCTATATTCCTAGATTAGCTGCATTCAAGCATCCTACCAATACTCTTGCTTCACTTGCCACTTGATTTAAATGTGACCATAATTGATGCTTATAAACCAATAATATGGCTAGAGACCCATCTCTTATTACCAGCTAGAAAAAATTCCTGAGCCTTATCTCTTCATCTATGAAAGAGAAAGAAAATCTGCCTCACTGAAGGAGGGAAGATTTAAATGAGATGAACTATGTAAGATCATGAAACAATGCCTGAAATAAAATAGGCCCCGGAGTTTCAGTGCTGGAGACACGGGTTCCATCCCTGAGTTGGGAAGATTCCCTGGAGTAGGAAATGGCAACCCACTCCAGTATTCTTGCCTGGAAAATTCCATGGACAGAGGAGCCTGATGGGCTACAGTCCATGGGGTCCCAAAGAGTCAGGCACGACTGAGCGATTGAGCATGCATGCACACAGGCCATAAAGGTTAAAGTGACTTCTAGAAAATGCCTGTTGACAGAGTCTCCTAGTTAAAGAAGTCAACCATCAAAGGAATTGAAACATATAAGTACAAATCCTTTCATTTTATAGTGTTATAAGATTATCTGTTTTAGTGAAGAGCAGAGAATAAAGACTATGATCATTGGTATCGTTTAGTTTCTTCACCCCCAAGACTCCCCTCCCTACCCCACCATCAATTTACCAAGAACCTTCAGGGACCAGACAGTTCCAGTCTGGTTGGTCCTTGCCAACAATGGAGTAGAGACTGGAGCCATGTGGACATGAGCCGAGGAATGCTAGCAGCTTCTAAAAGTTGGAAGAGGCAAAAAAAAAAAAAAAAAAAAAAAAAAGTTGGAAGAGGCAAGAAATGGATTCTCTTCCAAATGAACCAATCCTGCAGACACATCAGTTTTAGTCCCACTGATTTTAGCCCTGTGAGACTTAATTTAGCCCTCTGACTTCCAGAAGTGTAAAAGAATAGATTTGTGTTAAGCCACTAAATTTGTGATAATTTGTCACCACAGCCACAGGAAACTAATAAAAGTGATTTTCCTAGTTACATGAATATAGTGAGGGGGCACCTATGAGGATAGATTCCTTTTGTCACTCACTCCTTACTGTTGCTGCTTAAAAACCCATATGAGAAATTTGCATGAAGAACCTAGAAGCCTCAGAGAGACTGGGACCAAGACAGAAATCTGGAGTTAGAGTGCCTGTCAGGATAGACTAGGGTGGTTCTGACCAAGACTTGGTAACAGAGAAGAGCAATGACTCATCCCTGAACAACCAAAAAAGAAAAAAGCGTTTCATGTAGTCCAATTAGAATACCCATTCTGTTCAACAACCCTAACTCTGACAAGTGAGAAGCAACATATTTAGTCATCTGGTATGAGTAGTTTATCTATTAGCAACTTTATGGGAAAAAACACAGAATATTAGGTTGAACTATATGAAACTGCCAATTTTTCCAGGTGTTTTACCTATAAAAATGGTAATGTCATATAGTACAACATAAAGTCTGTAAATGGTTGCATTTCAAGCCCCAGCCACACTCATCTAGAGCTCTACATGGGACACCTGGTAATTCTCCAAAACACCCTTCTCGCCTTACACCACCCTAACCTGACCCTCATAAGATTTTGGTGTGTTGGCTATCTTCTATTTGCTTGTCCAGACCCATCCTCCACCATTCTCACCAGCACCCTGCTCTGTAGCCCTGCGAGGCTGACCTCCGTGGACTGCTCTGGCCACCTGGCTTCAGGTAGGTTAGCTAAGCAGAAGATCGGAGGGCATGGGACAACGAGATGAGAGTGTGTATCCACCCTCTTCCTCCTCCACCGGGTCATCTTTGGCTATCTGCATCTCTCCCTAAATGCTACCAACTTTTGTCAGACACCCTGTACAAACAGCTCCCTTGATTTCTGGTAACTTCTCCCTTTCCTTCAGTCCAGGGAAAGGCAATGGCTCTCTACTGTTACTAGTTTGGAAGTTCTATATAATCCTTATTTTTGTTTTCTTTAAACACTCCCACACTTTAAATCCTGGTAAGACCTCACAGCATAATACAGTGGTAAAGAGTACATACCCTCTAGCTGAACTGTGTGGCTTCAGTCACTAGCTCTGCCACTCACTGCGAGCCCCTTGCCCATTAATATAATCTCTGCATGCCCCAGTGTCTTCATCTGTAAAATGGTGATAACAGCAGCACACGGCTAATAGGGTTGTTAGGAGGACTGAGTGAATATTATTTGTATATTATCCCAGAGTGCCTGGAATATAGAAAGTGTGACATAAAACTGTTAAATAAAATAACACAGTGCCAGAAAATGACCGGTTTCCACAGAAAGCAAAAGAATGAGTAAGACTCAATGAATCCAGAAAAGCTTAAGGATAGTCTTAAACACCTAGTCTCTTCTGAAGTATTTTAAAGTATTTCATTAAGGGTAACATGCTAATTACCTGATATAAGTATGTACATGTGCCGTTTTGCTAATTTGTGGTTTTCTAAAGCATAATTTTGAACCTCCTTACATAGACTGTAGCTTTCTCCTCTGCTCTTTAATAAACCTTGAGACGTGTATATATATCAAATCTGGTTTATAAGCCAAGATTCTGACAAGAAACAGATAATATTCTCAAACTAGGTGATGCAGGAGAATTTAATTAAGGGACTTTATTTTGAAAGTTGGACAAGATTTTTAAAAGCCAATGACAAAAGATAGTACAGTGTGTGATGGCGGGGAGTCACTCCCTCTCATAGGCTGTAAAGCGAAAGTAGTTCTATGGAGAGGCTGTCTTGGAGAGACTTGGACAGAGCGACACAGTCTACCAGGGCTCACTCAGTTAGGAGGTGACCAGCTGTTTGGTTGTTTATTGTTCTGAAACGATAATCACATACTGTGCTCACAATTTTGTGGGTCACTAGTTCTGGCAGGGCGCAGCAGGGATGGATTATTCTTGCTTCACAAAATCCTGGACCCTCGACTGGGGTGGTTTGAACAGCTGGAGATGTCTGAGACAGCCCCACATACATATCTGGGGCCTCAGTAAGGCTGTTGGCTGGCTTCTTCGGTTCTTCTTCACAAGCTATCTGCTGGGACTGCAGTGTTCTCCAAGGCACTGTCTTCACTCACATATCTGCTTCAGAAGGCTGGAACAGCTCGGGGACGGCCAGCATTGCTCTCTCCACACTCTCTTCATATGTGTCCTTCCAGCAGAGAAGTCTCAGGGTGGTTGACCTCTTACTTACAAGACAGCTCAGAACCCCAAGAGTGAGTGCTCCAAGAGAGTGAAGCAGTGGGGTCTGTAAGTCTCCTTGTGATGATCTAGTCTCAGGAGCCTCAAAATCACTTCTACTGCATTCAGTTGTTCAAAAAAGTTACTTAAGCCAGTCCCGATTACAGAGGAGAAAGGAATTAGACGTCACCCTTCGACAGCAAAAAAAAAAAAAAAAAAAAAAAAAAAAAATGACATCATGTTTAGTTTACCATATCAGGTTATTAAATATGCTGAGCTCATTTTCCTCCTGGCCTGCCATCTCTTGCTTATACTCCCAATTAACCAAGACAACCAATAGCCAGAGGGCAAAGGAACTTGTTCTTTCTAATCCTACTAAAATTTAATAAAATGAGGAAATTTACAAATTTATATTGTTATACCTTTATAATAACATTATATTATGTTGGTTAATATGTTTTTATATTCATATTTTTAAATTGAACAGTAGTTGATTTACAATGTATTCATTTCAGGTGTACAATAAAAGTGATTCAGATTATATATATACTGTTCCTGCTGCTGAGTCACTTCAGTCATGTCTGACTCTTAGCGACCCCATGGACGGCAGCCCACCAGGCTTCTCCCTCCATTGGATTGTCCAGGCAAGAGTACAGGAGTGGGTCACCATTGCTTTCTCCGATTATATATATACATATATATATATTCTTTTTCAGATTCTTTTCCTGTATAGGTTATTACAAAATATTGCATATAGTTCCCTGTGCCATACAATAGGACCTTTTTGGTTATTTATTTTATATATAGTAGTGTATCTGTACTAACTCAAAACTCCTAATTTATCTCTGCCTCCCCATTTCCCCTTTGGAAACTATGAGTCTGTTTTCTATGTCTGTCAGTCTCTCTTTTGTAAATAAGTTCATTTGTATCATTTTTTTACACTCCAGATAAACATGTCCAGTTCAGTTCAGTTCAGTCGCTCAGTCATGTCCGACTCTTTGCGACCCCATGAACCACATCATGCCAGGCCTCCTGTCCATCACCAACTCCCGGAATCCACCCAAACCCATGTCTATCGAGTCGATGATGCCATCCAACCATCTCATCCTCTGTCGTCCCCTTCTCCTCCTGCCCTCAATCCCTCCCAGCATCAGGGTCTTTTCCAATGAGTCAACTCTTCACACGAGGTGGCCAAAGTATTGGAGTTTCAGCTCCATCATCAGTCCTTCCAATGAACACCCAGGACTGATCTCCTTTAGGATGGACTGGTTGGATCTCCTTGCAGTCCAAGGGACTCTCAAGAGTCTTCTCCAACACCATAGTTCAAAAGCATCAATCCTTCGGTGCTCAGCTTTCTTCACAGTTCAACTCTCACATCCATACGTGACCACTGGAAAAATCATAGCCTTGACCAGACGGACCTATGTTGACAAAGTAATGTCTCTGCTTTTTAATATACTGTCTAGGTTGGTTATAACTTTCCTTCCAAGGAGTAAACGTCTTTTAATTTCATGGCTGCAGTCACCATCTGCAGTGATTTTGGAGCCCCCAAAAATAAAGTCTGACAGTGTTTCCACTGTCTCCCCATCTATTTCCCATGAAGTGACGGGACCAGATGCCATGATCTTAGTTTTCTGAATGTTGAGCTTTAAGCCAACTTTTTCACTCTCCTCTTTCACTTTCATCAAGAGGCTTTTTAGTTCTTCTTCACTTTCTGCCATAAGCTGGTGTCATCTGCATATCTGAGGTTATTGATATTTCTCCTGGCAATCTGGATTCCAGTTTGTGCTCTAGCCCAGCGTTTCTCATGATGTACTCTGCATATAAGTTAAATAAGCAGGGTGACAATATATAGCCTTGACATACTCCTTTTGCTATTTGGAACCAGTGTGTTGTTCCATGTCCAGTTCTAACTGTTGCTTCCTGACCTGCATATAGGTTTCTTGAGAGGCAGGCCAGGTGGTCTGGCATTCCCATCTCTTTAAGAATTTTCCACAGTTAATTGTGATCCACACAGTCAAAGGCTTTGGCATAGTCAATAAAGCAGAAATAGATGTTTTTCTAGAACTCTCTTGCTTTTTCGATGATCCAGCGGATGTTGGCAATTTGATCTCTGGTTCCTCTGCCTTTTCTAAAACCAGCTTGAACATCTGGAAGTTCACGGTTCACGTACTGCCAAAGCCTGGCTTGGAGAATTTTAATAATCACTTTACTAGCGTGTGAGATGAGTGCATTTGTGTGGTAGTTTGAGCATTCTTTGGCATTGCCTTTCTTTGGGATTGGAATGAGAACTGACCTTTTCCAGTCCTGTGGCCACTGCTGAGTTTTCCAAATTTGCTACATATTGAGTGCAGCACTTTCACAGTGTCATCTTTCAGGATTTGAAATAGCTCAACTGGAATTCCATCACCTCCACTAGCTTTGTTCATAGTGATGCTTTCTAAGGCCCACCTGACTTCACATTCCAGGATGTCTGGCTCTCAGTGAGTGATCAAACCATCGTGATTATCTGGGTCATGAAGATCTTTTTTGTACAGTTCTTCTGTGTATTCTTGCCACCTCTTCTTAATATCTTCTGCTTCTGTTAGGTTCCTACCATTTCTGTCCTTTATTGTGCCCATCTTTGCATAAAATGTTCCCTTGGTATCTCTAATTTTCTTTAAGAGATCTCTGGTCTTTCTCATTCTATTGTTTTCCTCTATTTCTTTGCATTGATCGCTGAGGAAGACTTTCTTATCTCTCCTTGCTATATATGACATCATATGATATTTATCTTTCTCTGTCTGACTGACTTCACTTAGTATGATAATCTTTAGGTCCATCCATGTTGCTGCCAACGACATTATTTCATTCTTTTTATGACTGAGTAGTATTTCCTTGTATAAATATATCACATCTTCTTCATTTATTCATCTGTCAATGGATATTTGGGTCGCTTCCATGTCTTGGCTATTGTAAGGAGTGCTGCAGTGAACACTGGGGTGTATGCATCTTTTTGAAGTATAGTTTTCTCTGGATTTACGTCCAGGAGTGGGGTTGCAGGATCATGTGGTAACTTTATTTTTAGTTTTTTCAGGAAACTCCATACTGCTCTCCATAGTGGCTGCCCCAATTTCCATTCCTACCAACAGTGTAGGAGGGTTCCTTTTTCTCCACAGTCTCTCCAGTAGTTATTACTTGTAGACTTTTTGATGATGGTCATTCTGACCAGTGTGAGGTGATATACCTCATTGTAGTTCTGATTTGCATTTCTCTAATAATTAGCAATGTTGAGCATATTTTCATGTGCCTGTTGCCCATCTGTATGTCTTATTTGGAGAAATGTCTATATAACTCTTCTGCCCATTTTTTAAATTGAGCCATTTATATATGTTTGATATTAATCTTTTATTGATTATATTGTTTGCAAATATTTTCTCCCATTCTTTAGGTTATCTTTTCATTTTATTCATGGTTTCCTTTATTGTGCAAAAGCTTTTAAGTTTAATTCGGTCCCATTTTTTTTTTTTTTTGTTTTTATTTCCATTCCTCTAGGAGATGGTTCCAAAGAGATATTGCTGAAATTTATGTCAGTGTCATGCCTGAGTTTTCCGGAGTTTTATAGTATCCGGTCTTATATTTAGGTCTTTGATCCACTTTCAGTTTAACTTTGTACATGGTGTTAGAGAATGTTCTGATTTCGTTCTTTGACATGTAGCTGTCCAGTTTTCCCAGCATCACTTATTGAAGAGCTGTCTTTTCTCCACTGTATATTCTTGCCACCAAAGGAACTTGTTTATAAAGTCCTTATAAGCCAGCCCTCTGGAGAACAGAAGAGCCAGAGGAACAAACAGAAGATATCCAGCATATCCAGTGACTCTTCTAATCTTCAAATACTTGTTTTAGGACTTTCAAGCACTGTGCTGTGGTTATATAGGAGTGTGTCTGTGAGAACATAGAAATGACCAAGAGGAAGGAACCCTATAAGCCCTTCATTACCTACATTTGTATTTCCTATTGTTGTATGTTTCATTCTTGATCTGTGTTCATATGGAACAGTGTTCTTTGGTTTGGGCTAGTATTTCATTACCTACACATCCTCAATTTCTAGTAGTCTATTTCCCACCTGCAGGAAAAAATAGACTTACTTCCAGTTGGAATCCCACCACTGGGATATCTTTACAAATTATCCTTACACAGGGCCACTAGCAACATGTTAGTCTGTTGTAGTTGCATATTGAGACTTGGGATACAGTGCACTTGTACCCCCAAGAGTCCAGCAACGTCAGATACCAGGTCCCCTTCCACCATGAAGCTCTGTTTAAAAAAAATGATGGAGGGTAGGGAATGGTAGAGTATCAGGTGAAGGCCCTGGAAATCATACTCTACATCCTTTTCTTTTTTATCTTCAGAATCAAATAGTTAATATCTTTTTCAGCAAAGGCTAGTAAAGTAGCATTTTCCTTCTATACCTTCCAGAATTTTTTGCTGTCCAGTAATTTTAAGACATCTTGCAGTTTCATTTTAAACTGTTTCTTCACAGTTTTCCAGATTCTCCAAATCAGAGTCTTTTTTCTCTAGAATTATCCACATACTTCTAGTGACAGGTGATACAAGGCACACCCATATCTTGACAGGATGTCTGACCTTTCCTGTCCTGGTATTAGGTGATTCTGAAGCATGGATGGTAGGGATAGTCTTATAAATCTTTCCTACCTCAGGGCAGCTAGCAAAAACTCAACAGTAAAAAGAAATGACAGAAAAAGAAAAACAAATATCATATCGATTATATGTAGAATCTAGAAAGATGATACAGAACTTATTTGCAAAGCAGAAATAGAGACCCAGATGTAGAGAACAAACGTGTGGACACGGGTTGGGGTGGGAGGGTGGCAGGAATCGGGGCCGCCGTATACACACTGCTATGTGTGAAACAGATAAACAGTGAGTGAGGACCTACCCTATAGCGCAGGGGACTCCACTCAGCGCTCCGCGGTGGCCCAGATGGGAAGGAAACCCGCAGAGAGGGGATGTATGTGTCCTGACAGCGGACTCACTGCGCCGTACGGCAGACAGTGACACGACGTCGTAAAGCAGCTCTGTGACCGCACTGCCAGGGACTCACTCCGACTCGGAAGGCGTCCGGTAGCGAATGGTGCGGTGCGCCTCGGTGACTGTGAGGCGAAACCACCTGTGCCCTTTCGCAGGTGAATTTTCCTCAGGAGGAGCCCGTGCTGTCTGCCTCTGCACCTGGATCAGGGACACCCTGACTCAGCTCGGCGCACTCTCCACCAACCCCCGCCACCCCCAGCTGCCTCCCAGGGCTAGATCTCAGGTAATTAAGATACACATTTTAGTTCATCTCCTCCAGAAGTTCCAAGTTCCTTATGCAAATTAATCTAATTCCATCCTAGGAATCCTCCTTTGCTCAAGGGGTCCCAGGGATTGCATCCCCCTTCAGCGGAAACCTTCCTATGCCACCTGTACATAACTAGAGGCAAGACTTCATGTGATTTTTAGCAGATCTGATTCAAAGAAACTGTCTGCCCTCTTTCTCACAGGATGAAAGTGCTCACTTAATTGTTAATTTTCCCCCTCAAAGGATACCTACAGGTTCTGTCTGCCTCAAGAGGCACCCTGTTACTTTTTATCGGCAACTACAACAAAAAAATACATGTACATGTATCTATCAATCACATACTATATAACATTTTAGGTTATGATGTGGAACATACACAATTTACTGTTCTCAGGGATATTATAATCTGGTATTCAATAACTTTACTTAAAGTTAAAGACCCAATATGTGCCAGAGAGAATGGTGGGACCGGGGACCCAGTGGTGAATGAAGCAAATTCAACCTTATGGAGCTTACAGACATCAGGAATAAAAAAAAAAATAGTAAATATAGAATATAATATCCAGAGTAGACAAACGCTTCAAGAAAATCACACCTCTGTTTGGCAGCTCTGATTGTGTGTCTTATTTGCTTGCTCAGAAGATCCTTCTGAGATGATCCTTTAAGATGATCCTTAAAGATCCACATTAAGTGACAGGTTGAGGTAGATTCAATGCAACTATTTGGATTTTACCAAGGCAGAGAGGGCAGGTGTGAGAGTCAAAATTTGACAGTTTTTTTTTTTGTTAATCTTAATAGCAATAAAAATTGTTAATGAGTCACAAGAACAGTAAATAAGACATCAGAAGCATTATTCATTCATTCGTTCATTCAATAAATGATTACTGAGCCCTATTATGTTCCCTGAAGGAGGAAATGGCAACCTACTCCAGTATTCTTCCAGGAAAATCCCATGGACAGAGGAGCCTGGCTACAGTTCATGGGGTCACAAATGGTCAGACACAACTGAGCAACTGAGCATATTATGTTCCTAGGGATACAAAATGTGAACACAAGGGTATAACTAAGACTGGTATGAATAAGACACAGTACCTGTAAATAAATTTCAAACAAACAGAGGGTAACAATACAGTCCAATGGCTAAGCAAGTGTTACGAGACTACGTAAGAGGTATACATAAATAAGCCTCGTGTGGGAAGTGGGGCCCTTAGAGGGCCTGAGAGTATTGAGCTTCCTGGAGCACCTAATGTCTAAAATAAATCCAGAGGAAATAGTAGGAATTAGCCAGAAGCAAAAGAGGACAAATTTCAGCCTCATGCAAAATCCTAGGAACATGAGAATATGCTACATTTAAAGAAATGTGGCACTGAGTTTCTGCAGTAAACCAACTTCAGATCACAAATAGCTTTCTATGTCCTACTGAGAAGATTGTCTTCTACCAGAGGATAATGGGGAGACATTAAAATGTTTTAAGAGTGAAGTGACTCCATCAGGCTAACACTTTGGAAAGATCACTCTGCCTACAACATGGAGAAGGCATGGCTTCAGGGACTGAAGACAGGAAGTGGGTTGGAGAAAAAGATTTAAGAGTCATGATGAAAGATCAGTCTTGAGGACTCCATGATTGGTTGGAAAAAGAGAAAATTACAAAATAAATTACTTACACAACAAAGGTGACTTCAGAGAATGAATTTGGAGTCAGTTTTGAGTGCTGTGTTGGATCTGGATTGATGGATTGAGAGTTTAAAAGAAAGGAGACGTCTAGAAATCTCTTCATGGAGTTATTCTCCAGGTGAGAACTGTTCAACTGTGTGCTGGGCACTCTGACTACTATGGTATATTTATTATATCACTTAATAGAACAAGTCTATGTGAACCATTGTTACTGCTGTTACAAATAAAGAAACTGAGGTGTTGGGCAGTCACATAGCTGACAAACAGGATAATACAAACTTCTAATCTCGACTATAAAAATCAGTCTCATAACCTTGTAACCGTTTTACCAAAAAAAAAAAAAAAAAAAATAACACCCTCTTATTTCCCACCAGACCATAGGTGAAGTGACTCAGTTCAGTTCAGTTCAGTCGCTCAGTCGTGTCCGACTCTTTGCGACCCCATGAATCGCAGCACGCCAGGCCTCCCTGTCCATTACCAACTCCCAAAGTTTACTCAAACTCACGTCCATCGAGTTGGTGATGCCATCCAGCCATCTCATCCTCTGTCGTCCCCTTCTCCTCCTGCCCCCAATCCCTCCCAGCATCAGGGTCTTTTCCAATGAGTCAACTCTTCACATGAGGTGGCCAAAGTATTGGAGTTTCATCTTCAGCATCAGTTCTTCCAATGAAGTAACTTTAGGCTCTTTAAAATACCAAAAAAACCCACAAAAAAACAAAAAAAATTCACTCTCAGCATGAAATCTACAAACCAAAATATTGTCACTACTGAAGAGATGCAAAAAGTCAAATGCAGACTTTGAAAGCAATTCAAAGAGGAATTTCCCAAAATGTCTCAAGCAATGGCAACACAGTTTATAAAAACATACAGCTTTCCAAGGTAACTATGGCAAAGAGAAAATAACTTACATTGATCAATTCTAGAGTTTTAAGACATTATAGAAATGTTTTTCAAGTTCTCAGACCAGTATTGCACAATACTTCCAATCTATGCACCACATCAATGATTTCACTGACAGAGAAGAATGAAAACAAATGAACTGTTCCATGGAACAGTTCCTTCTTTCCATTGATTTATTGATTGCTCTTCTTGGAAGTGCTATTATTTAAAGACAACATTTTATGTAAGCATAGCCAGAAGTTTTATCCTGGAACTTCCAGATTAGAATGTTGTACATTACCTACTTTCAATATATTGTTCATTTCCCTATAAGAAGTGAATGGGAAAATTGAGTCACTGTGAAAAGAATGAATTTCATCTCCGTACAGCCTTTTTTTTTTATTTAAAACGTATCATTTTCAAGGCATGTAGCAAAGTTGAATGAAGAATTTTGCATAAGTATCCATAATACTTAGGGTCAATTTTGAGTTTTAGTTGATTTTATTAAATTATAAAATGTTGATTTTTGTTTCCAAAGAGTTGAGTCAAAAAAGTTATCCAAAAGTTACTTCTAAAAGATGAAAATTATCTCTGATCATGAGGTTCTTTTTCTTTTCCCTGTGGCATTATAATTAAATCACACTTTCCTTACATATTTGGGAAGACGCAGGCTTCATAATGATGTCTATGCAGTCATCTGAGATATTTTAAATGAGACTGAGCATCACTTAAAAAAATTTTAGTCTGTAACTTACAAAGGAAAGACAAATGATTCTCTAGGCTGGAATCAAAATCAGCAAGACTATATCTCTTGATTTACATTTAAACATACACGTTTTTGTTCCTTTAACCTTTGAAGAGCCTATTTTTAAATGACCTACTTTTAAACTGGTTTTTAGTTAAGTATGTCACACTCAGATGCAGTTGACTTTTAAAAGTGTTTCACTCCTTGCTATTTCTTTCTAAACTAATTATTTTATTTTTAGCCATTCTGACTAGAGCAAGATATTTTCTCTAGAGAATGAAATCTTTTCTCTAATAGGAAAGTGGATGAAAAGAGCATAGGTTTGTTCTGGATATAGGTGTTTTAGGTTATTTCCTGTTTATGTGCATGGTGCATATTATACTGATCAATTAAAACAACATCATTCTTCTGTTTAATCTCTTCTCCAGATGCAGGTGAAAGGGCAGTGAGAAACCTCAGAAGTTCCTGAGGTTGATCCGCCCTAAGACAGGACTTCAAAGCATTAGCAACAGATGGTTGTCCACCTCATTTGTAAAAGTTGCTGGGGGGAAATTCCACAGTTGTTTTTCATCCTGAATCCATCTGTGCTGCATCCCTTTGTCAGGAAGGTGTGTCTAGTATCTGTCCAAAATCTCTCCTGTTTGAATATAAGTCCGTTTCCTCTCGTTGTGACCTTCCTTGATGTGAAGAACAGCTGCTCGCCATCACTGTGTAATGTCTCTTCACATGGATCAGCCTTTATACATCAAATAGAATTCTTGGCTTCTTCAAGAGATTTGGGTAAAAAAACACTATGTTTGATTTGGAGGGAACATGCTGTGTACTGATTGAAATCATTGCACTGCACCATAACACAGTCTTATTATTCATAGGTTGGCTCTGTCTTTGAAATTAATAATTATGACTTGATTTAAATTTATGCAGTTAAAATAATAAGCTGATCCCTACTGTGTGACACCCTGAAACATGTACTCCAACACTCTCTGCAGAAAACTGCTATATCACATGAGCCTAGTGCTGCTAAAAATAAAGAATGATCTTGTGAAGTGTGATAAGACATCCACAGACCACTAAAAGAAATAAACCTTCCCCAAAGATCAGTTGCTGACATATTTACATATATCCAATAAGCAAAAGTACTGTCAGAAGCAGTATCAAAGTTGAGTGAAAATTTAAAGCTATTTAAAATTCTAAAAGATGATGCTGTTAAAGTGCTTCATTCAATATCTCAACAAATTTGGAAGACTTAGCAGTGGCCACAGGACTGGAAAAAATCAGTTTTCATTCCAATCCCAATGGAATGCTTTTCCATTCCAAAAGAAGGGCAATGCCAAAGAATGTTCAAACTCCCATATAATTACACTCATCTCACATGCTAGCAAGGCTATACTCAAAATCCTTCAAGCTAGGCTTCAGCAGTACATGAATCGAGAACTTCAAGATGCACAAGCTGGATTTAGAAAAGGCAGAGGAACCAGAGATAAAATTGTCAACATTCATCAGATCATGGAGAAAGCAAAAGAATTCCAGGAAAACATCTACTTCTGCTTCATTGACTACACCAAAGCCTTTGACTGTGTGGATCACAGAAAACTGTGGAAAATTCCTAAAAAGATGGGAATACCAGACCACCTTACCTGCCTCCTGAGAAACTTGTATGCAGGTCAAGAACCAACAGTTGGAACCAGACATGAACTCGTTCAAAATTAGGAAAAGAGTACAACACGACTGTATATTGTCACCCTGCTTATTTAACTTCTAGTTAAATAAGCATCATACAACTGCCAGGCTTGATAAATCACAGCTGGAATCAAGATTGCTGGGAGAAGTATCAACAACAGATATGCAGATGATACCACCCTTATGGCAGAAAGTAAAGAGGAATTTAAGAGCCTCTTGACGATGGTGAAAGAGGAGAGTGAAAAACCTGCCTTAAAACTCAACATTCAAAAAACCTTACCTTAGTTTTTTGACCATGGCATCCAGTTCCATCACTTCATAAAAGGGGGAAACAAAAGGGGGAAAAGTGGAAGTAATGTCAGGTTCTATTTTCTTGGGTTCCAAAATCAATGTGGACAGTGACTGACAGGAAATTAAAAGACACTTGCTCCTTGGAAGGAAAGCTATGACAAACCTAGACAACATTCTACAAAGCAGAGACTGACAACGGTCCATATAGTCAAAACTGGTTTTTCCAGTAGTCATGCACAGATGTGAGAGTTGAACCATAAAGAAGGCTGAGTGCCAAAGAATCGATGCTTTTGAATTGTGGTGCTAGAGAAGACTCTTGAGAGTCCTATGGACTGCAAGGAAATCAAACCAATCAAACCAAGGAAATCAATCCTAAAGGAAATCAGTCCTGAATTTTCAATGGAAGGATTGATCCTAAAGCTGAAGCTCCAATACTTTGGCAACCTGATGCAAACAGCCGACTCCTTGGAAAAGACCCTGATGCTGGGAAAGGTGGAAGGCAGGAGGAGAAGGGGACAGCAGAAGATGAGAGGATTAGATAGCATCACTGACTCAATGGACAGAAATTTGAGCAAAGTCTGGGAGATAGTGGAGGACAGAGGAGCCTGGTATGCTGCAGTCCACAGAGTCACAAAGACTTAATGACTGAACAGAAACAACTGCCAAAATACTCTTTTAAAAAGCCCACAGTTCTTTTAAAATTGACCCAACAAATAACTACTGAACACGTTATGTCCCAATCACTGTACCTTATTCTACAATATTATTCTAGGTGGATTCTTGAGGTGGCCTCCATAATCCCTTCATCCTACTATTTACACCCAATGACACCCCACTCCAGTACTCTTGCCTGGATAATCCCATGGACGGAGGAGCCTGGTGGGCTGTAGTCCATGGAGTTGCTAAGAGTCGGGCATGACTGAGCGACTTCACTTTCACTTTTCACTTTCATGCATTGGAGAAGGAAACGGCAACTCACTCCAGTGTTCTTACCTGGAGAATCCCAGGGACGGGGGAGCCTGCTGGGCTGCCATCTATGGGGTCACACAGAGTCGGACATGACTGAAGTGACTTAGCAGCAGCATCATATTCCCCTCTGGGTACACGGTTGGGACAGCTGCAGGCTTGATGGCAGGCAACATTCGCTGTTTACTGAAATGGCAGGCAACATGTTTTTTTGCCCACAGTTCGAACAAACAATACGGCAAAGGTATGCATGTGATTATGTGTCTGTGACAGTTTTGATGACATTATTAAAAACGTGCACTGCCCTTCTTGCTGGAGGCTCTCTCCCTTGCTGGTTCTGAGGAAACAACCGACCATGTTGGAAAGCTCCCCGTGGCAAGGCACTGAAAGTGGCTTTGAGAACCAGAGAGGGGCCTCCAGTCAGTGACCTGTACAAGTTTCAGCTAGCATCCAGCAAGAGAAAGAATTTCTCAGTTCTGCAATCACAAGAAAGTTAATTCTCCCAACAGTCTGAGTGATCTTAGAAGAGGCTCCTTCTCCAGTTAAGTCTCAGATGAGACTGTAGCTCTGGCCAGCGCCCGGACTGCCTTGTGAGACACCCCTGAGCAGAATGCCCAGCTCAACCAACCTAGACTCCTAATTCACAGAAACAGAGATAATGAGTGTGTGTTGCTTTAAGTCACTAATATTGTGGTACTATCGCTCCATAGCAATGAATAACTAACAAACAGTTCCTCAGTCTTTACCTTTCTTGACCTTGAAATTTTCGAAGCATGCAGGCCAGTTATTTTGCAGAATGTCCCTCAATCTAGGTATGTTTGTATGGAAATCAGTCAATCTCATCCTCATGATTAGATTCACAATTTTGACAGTAATGACATAAATGTAATGTTGTGTCCTTCTCAGTATGTTCTAAAATGTGCATACTGTTGGTTTGTCCCAATATAAGTGATATTGAATCACTTAGTTAGAGTCTCTTTGTTGTAAAGATACTATTTGCCCATGGTAACTAATAAGAAACCTGCCAGGTGATACTTTAAGCTATGTAAATATCCCACCCATCATCACACTCCCATCAGTTAATTCTAATGACCATTAGTGATGTTTCTGGGCTTCCCTAGTGGCTCAGACAGTAAAAGAATCCATCTGCTATACAGAAAACCCAGGTTCAACCCCTAGGTCAAGAAGATCCCCTGGAGAAGGGAATGGCTACCCACTCCAGTATTCTTGCCTGGAGAATCCCATGGACAGAGGAGCCTGGTGGGCTACAGTCTATGAAGTCGCAGAGTCGGAGATGACTGAGTGACTAACAACTTCTTTTCAATGATTTTGTAATTACATGATTCCTTTTATATTCATTTCATTGACATTCTGGAACATTCCTTTCTCTTCTGTTTATTTGCTTATCTAGTTATTTATTTATATCAGTATGGAATCACAGTTTATTTTAGTCAATGGTTTAAAATTTGTTACTATCAATATATGTCAATACATATCAATATGTATTTTGATGTTCCAATTGTTTCAGATTTGTATTATACTTTGGAAGTCCTCTGTTCTGATATGCTGGCATTATTTTTAAGTCTTTCTTATTTTCTGTCAAAAGAAGATTTTCCAGGTATATTTTGCACTTTCCCTGTCACAGACCTGGAATCTTCTACAGAGACTCCTGGTTTCTTTTAAAGTGAAGAAAGATATGTTTAAACCAAAATCTGGGACTAAGTGTACTCTGCCACATGAACATCATTGCTTCTAGTATTTCTCAGTGACAGTGGGATATATACTGAAATAAGTTTAACAAAATACATGTAAGGCATGTACACTAAAAACTTCAAGACGCTGCTGGGAGAAATTTTGAAAGATTGAAGTAAATGGATAAATACACACATTAATATATATAGGACTCAGTGTTATTAAGATGTTGATTATGAAGATGTCTACTGCCTAGCATCTCATAAGGGTGCAATCAGTTTATTGCCTGGAATTGTGGTTGTGGTCTCATCTGAGGCGTGACTGGGGAAATACCTGCTTTTGAGCTCACTTTAGTCTTAGTCTTGCAGCTTTAACACCGAAGAATTAATTTTCTTGGTGGCTGGAGCTCCTTGTAGGCTATCAGCTGGAGGCTGCCTACAGCTCTTAAAAGCTGCTTGCATTTCCTTGTCATGTGGGATTTCCCCACATCATGCACGCATGCACACACACATACACACACACACACATACACACACAGACACATTTAATTTGTAACCTCCAATTGCATTTCAACATCACAATGTACCTTCTAGGCTTCCCCTTCAACAATGAGGGACCTAGATCCTATTATATGTGCTAATATATTTACTCAGTTTTCTCAAGCTTAGAATATATAGGTTTGCTGTAAGAAAAAAGAAGATACTATGTAGTGTTTGGAAAAAAAAAAAAGGCAGGAAAAATGTCATGACTTTTATAATCTGTGTTCTCTTTTGGAAAAGGAATTTGATCATCCATGGTTTTGTTTGTTTTTTCTAGTTGTATGAACAAAACCTTTAGCAACAGAAATGAGTAAAAGTCATGCAAAACTGTTTAAGCCATGTTAGAGACTTCGGGTTTTTTCCTAGTACAATGAGAATATAACAGGTTGGTGGGCTTTGTGTTAAGTCAGTGCAAGTTTTTTTAAGTAGCATTTACATCATTTTCCAGGTTATTTCCTGGTAATATTTATTATTTACTCATCCTTCAACTTATTCTAAAACAAGATTTGATATGCTTAGAGCAATTCATACCAATAAGTTAGAAAGAATGTATGTTAAAAAAAATGGGGAAATTGGGATAAAGAATAAAAGGAGCTGGAGAACAGATGCCAGGGTGAGGCCAGTTCAAAATATTCTTAACTTTAAGTACTTTAAAGTTACAAGAGGTATTGTTTTATCTGAGTTTTCTAGAGACTAGAACAGTGTGAAATGCCTCATCCCCATCCCTTGTGATATACTCACTCAGGTAACGGCCTTCACAGTAACCGCCACCCAACATCTATACCACACAGACTTGAGAATCACTGATGGGAGAGTCCAGGGATTGTTTTTCTTGCATAATTTTTTAGACGCCTTCCTGGTTTCTGATAATTTAACCCTTTCAGGTTGGGAGAGAAAACGGACATTTGGATAATGCCTGTTTATTTAATCATGGTAGCCAACCAAAGCAAGCATTTTAAGCCAAAAATTCACTCCATCCTTAGTTGGAAGTAGAATTTTAAATTATAATTGACC
Organism: Muntiacus reevesi; assembly: GCF_963930625.1. NCBI lineage: Eukaryota > Metazoa > Chordata > Mammalia > Artiodactyla > Cervidae > Muntiacus > Muntiacus reevesi. Next base: position 6,344,353 of record NC_089264.1, read on the forward strand.
TCCTGAGAGGAGAAATGCATGACCTTCCACAGAGAAAACCTGAGCACTGAGGAGACGGTCTTTAGGTCATGAGCACTATAATCACTCTCATAGTAAGAAATTAGAAAATAATTCTCATTTAAAAATCTGATATAACTTACCATGTATTATTTCATACTCCTTTGCTTGGTTTTTACTGGTTTGTGGCTACTTGCATACAACAATGAACTTTCAAAGAAACGGATATCACAAAAGGACAATTATTTATGAAGGAAGTATAAACTGGGGGACTGGAAGACAGCTATTAAAGTTCTCATATTATCTGTTTAATTATGTGTTTCTATGCAGTGAGTGATGTCTTACATTCTTGCCAAGAATACTTTGAAAGGAGTTTGCTAAAAGTGTGTCAGCTACATCACTTTTGGTATATCACTGCTAACGGTGTCGCTCACACATTGTGAAACACACAGCTTCAGTTTCATTCTGCCACAAAAATGAGGTCATTGCAAAATACCATATTAAAGCTGCAGGGAGATGGGGATGAGAACAAAGCAAGGGAAGGCTCCCAATTCTTTTTTGTGAAGCATGATAGAAGTGAAGTGAAGTCGCTCAGTCGTGTCTGACTCTTTGCAGCCTGGTAGACTATACAGAGAAGGCAATGGCAACCCACTCCAGCACTCTTGCCTGGAAAATCCCATGGATGGAGGAGCCTGGTGGGCTGCAGTCCATGGGGTCACTACAAGTCAGACACGACTGAGCGACTTCACTTTCACTTTTCACTTTCATGCATTGGAGAAGAAAATGGCAACCCACTCCAGTGTTCTTGCCTGGAGAATCCCAGGGACGGGGGAGCCTGGTGGGCTGCCGTCTATGGGGGTCACACAGAGTCGGACACAACTGAAGCGACTTAGCAGCAGCAGCAGCAGCAGCAGACTATACAGTCCAGGGAATTCTCCAGGTCAGAATACTGGAGTGGGTAGCCTCTCCCTTCTCTAGGGGATCGTCCCAACCCAGGGATCAAACCCAGGTCTCGCGCAGTTACAGGCAGTCTCTTTACCATCTGAGCCACAAGGGAAGCCCTATCAAAGTATGATAAGAATACGACAAAACAGGGTAGGAATGCTGAGCCCTTTTAAACGGATACATTTTCGAGGCATGTGTATTTTAACTCCAGTTCAATATAAATGACGAATTAAAAACTGGGCTAACTGGCTGCTCTGCACGGTACCTGGGGACTGCCCCTACGAGCAAGTTAACCTACTTGTATGGAGATTTGCGATTTCATACACAAACCATAGTGATTATTGTATTTCAATTTACTTTTATCTTTTTCCAGTTAGGAAAGGGGGCTTAATGCAAAGAAAGGCAAATTAAGCCTTTCTCGTGAAGGCAGTTAATTTATACTTACTATGGTTATTATTAACGTTAATCACAGGAATGGCTCTGTTAGAAGTTACCCACCAGGACTGTCGAAACTAATTTTGGTGACTCACGTCCCAGATCTCGTCACCCCAGACGTGGTCCTTGGCTGGGGCGCCCTGAGACGTTGCGCTGTCCGGGCTCCGAGGGCCGTGGGTCCCAGCTCCTCCCAGACCCACGCGCTGATCTGGCGGAAAGCGAGGCAAGACAGTCATTGTTCTCCCAGGCCCGGGGGAAAGAGCGCGGGCTACTAGCACCTCTCATTTTCGGGCGAAAATTTCCCCAGCTACCGGTCTCTGGGTTTGGGCTGGGTCTCCCCAGCGTGACCTTCCCCTGCCTAGAGCGGGGCGCTCCGCGAACACATCACAGTCACCTTTGCGCGCTCCTCCGGAGCCGGCTTGGCACGCAGCGCACCCCAGCGGCCGCGCGGTCTCCTTTCTAGTCCTGGCCACTAGGCTTCCGGAGAGCTCGCCAGTCGCCGCCCCGGCCGCCTCGGGATCTGGAGCCTAGAGAGACTCCCAGAGTCAGTCTCAGACAGACCCCGGGGAAGGCGCGGGGCTGCAGCACCGCCCCGCCCGCCGCACCTGGAAGCGGTGAGGACCGGGAGAGGCGGGGCGCGGCAGGAGGCTGGCCCGGCGCCTGAGCAGCTCCGCAGAAAGCCGGCCAGGGGGAGGGTCTCGAGGCGAGTTCTGCTCCTCCGAGGGAAGGACCCCAGCTGGACTGGAAAACCAGCACCAGCTGACCGCAGAGAGCCGGGCTGATCATGGAGAGGGCCGGCCCCGGCTCCGCGCGGCCGCAACAGCAACGGGACCAGGACTCGGTCGAAGCGTGGCTGGACGATCACTGGGACTTTACCTTCTCTTACTTTGTTAGGAAAGGCACCAGGTAAGAAGAGGAGCCACGGAAGACCCGGCCGGGGCATGGAGCGTGACCTGGGGTTTCTCTCTCTTCCCTATTGAATTCCCTTCCTTAAGCATTAAACAGCCTCCACTCTCAGGCCCTGTGCTTTTGAAGTAGGGCCATGATCTTACGGTGTAGAGACCTCGACTTTTAAGGCGAGTACAGTCGAAAAATCCAAGCGTCGGATCCGATCCAACTTGCTCACAAAAGTTCAAATACAAAAATGTATGTGCCGAACCCCCACCCCCACCCCCCACACGCCGGCAGCCCTGGTATTCCCTGGGAGCAAGATTATTTCCATATATTTGCGCTCACGGGCCTTTCTCTAGCCTCCTGGTTCCACTAAATCTCCTTAGCGAAACCAAAACAGTGTTTGACCCCCTTCCCTGCAGCTCCGGAAGCACCATTTCCAACGCGGTCCCCGTGGCTCCGCTCCTCCCCCGTCCCCCTTTGCCCCGGCCCTGGCGGGGCGGGGAAGCCGGGGTAGGGGCGAGACCGAGAAGCGGCCCAAAGGCAGCACCATGCCGGAACCTTCCCAGAGTGAGTGCTGTCGTCTTTTGCCCCCTTCCAGTCCCCTGGTTGTCCCGCGCTCTTCCTCTCCGCGTTTGCGCGCGAGGCGGCGGCGTGGAAGGCGCTCCGCGGAGGGGCTGGCGGCGCGCACACAAAGGACGGCGGAGAGCTGACCCCGGGGGGTGGCAGGTCCCGCGCGGCCCGAGGCGACCCCGGAGGCCAGTCTTCCTGGTCCGGAGCCAAGCGCCGGGGCGGCTGCTGCGGAGGGCGGGGAGGAGGGAGCCTGTGCTTTGGGAGGAGGCTGCGCGGCTGACAGTCGAGGCGCGCGTGGGAAACGCCCGCGGGAGAGTTGGAGAGGCATTGAGGCTGAAGCCGTGGGGCTAGGAGGGTGGAACGAAGAGTGGGAGGCTGGCGGGTGCCCGGAAGCCGGAGAGTTGATGCGAAGCCGCAGCCAGGGCAAGGCTGCTGCGCGCGGACGCGGACTGACTCCCAGGCGCACTCCTTTGGAGAAGGGGCCCGGACTTCGCCGTCGCCGGCTCGGGGCAGCGGCCTTCGGGCAGCCGGAGCTGGCCGCCTCGGCCGGGAGGGAGGCGCACGCGGGGCGGTGATGGTGGAGGAGCCGGCCGGGGCTGGCCGCCGGGCTCCCACCCGCCGGCGCACGGCCGCGGTCCGGCCTGGCGCTCCCCGCCAGGGGGCGGCGCGGCGCGGGGCGAGCGGGCGGCGGCGGGCGGCGGCGCGACGGCGGGGACCGTAGGGAAGCCGGCTTCGAGCGACCCGCCTCACCTGGGCGAGTCGTCGCCCCCCGACGCCTCCTGCAGTCCAGGGTCCGCCGAGGCCGCGTGGTGTGCACCTCCAACTTCCCACGTTTGCTATGTTGCCCTTTGGAGACAAAACAAGGTACTTCCTTCAGCATTCCCCCCCGTCTTCCCCACTTTTCCCGGGGGGGCGCGGTGGGGCCGGGTGCTGTGCTGGCTGGTGGCACCCGGGTCGCACCGGCTGGGAGATGCTCTGTTGAAAATGCGTTCTTTGACATTTTTGTCTTCGTTTACATTCCTGCAGATGTAATAATTTTGAAATCTTAGATGAGTCTTTTTAACTCCGTTTCTCCCAACGAACGTTCAGGGTTGGTATCGGTTTGATGACTTTGGGGGTTTTTAACAGAGGCGCAGATTTGGGGACAAACCTTATCTCTTCTGTTTGATTACTCCGCCTTCCTTTTAAAATCCTCTTCTCCCCGCTTTCGTCTTCTATCACAATACTTATTCTGGAGTGACCAGAGGATAAACCCTGAATGGAAGTGGTTTCTTTCCGAAGGGCACTTTTCTGTGAGTTTGGGGTGAGCACCAAGACCGTCTAGGCCTGGAATTATCCATTGCTGGAGGCCAACAGTTTCTAGAGGTCGCCTCCTCCGAGGCCGTCTGTCCCCGGATTCCTTTCACCGTTTGCACACTTCCACCCTTAATGAATTACAGCGCACAAGAGACAGGGCAGGAGATCTGGGCTGATCTTTTAAGTGTGAAGGGGGGTGTTCTTTAGAGATGTTTCTTAGGCATATTATTAAGAAAGAACGAAATTATTTATTTAAAAATCAGAGTTAATATCCTTTTGTTTTGTTTTGTTTTCTTTCCTCTCCCTTTAAAGACACAAACTTGGGGGTGTTTGGCGGTAGCTTTTAACTCATACATAAGAATACTTCACTTTGAGAATCTGCCAAAACTTGAAGAGTAATGTTTTTTCCTAATAAATTAAATGAATTAAGTAACATTTCTTTTCACATTTTTTTCCCTCCGAAATAGCATAGGATTAAAATCTCAATTCTCAAAATTACACTACTTAGTATAAAATTTAGATCATCTGAGACTGTTAAAGACTTTTTCTTCAGTTGGAGTTTTTATATTACAGTTGATGTTGAGAGTAGGCTGAACACTTTCTGTGATATGTGTGTGTGTGTATATATATAATCTTGAGAGAAGAGTTTGTGTTGAGTAGAAGTTGGAAAATGAAAGTGAAGATATTCAAGAATAGTGCAGGCCCTCAGTTTTAGGAATTATAAAGTGCTGAAAGTTGTCAGTGTGAAGAATATTATCTAAGTCTTGTGCGTAGCCATAATTTTTTCTAGAAACAGTATTCCAGTTGGGGCTTATATTTGATAGCATTAGCTGGAGACTTAAAATTTTAAGAATGAGAGGTTGGACATAAAAATGCCAACCTGCTAAACACCATGTGATTCACTTGGTTGTGGTAAAATTTTATTGCAGACACTAACTTTACACTGAGCTCTGTGTGTGTGTGTGTGTGTGTGTGTGTGTGTTTAACCAGAAGCTCCTGTTACTTTGCTACCCCCCTTTCTTAAATTTTGTATGTATAAAATGAATACTGTTGTAATTCAGGAAACTTGTGAAATAGAATAGTTCTGTAGGGGTGCTTTCCATGTTTATTTATTTAAAATAAATTTGGATTTACTTAGATTGGCCATCTGCATCTGTAGACAGGCTTATTGGTAGAACTATTTCCTCCTTATTTGATTTAATTGTTTGACATTTGTGTATGCTCCTCTGTTCTTTTCCCAGACTGAATGGTCTGCACCCAATAGTAGTCATTGAATAGAAGGAAGGTTCTGGCACTCCTAAACTCTCATTTAAACACCTGTGAATTTTGATTGACCTGGAAAGCAATTATTGCTGCTATATTACATTGTTTTCTATAATAATCTTTCAATACAGAGCTAAACACCTCCTTAGAAGCCAGAGCGTGCAGCACACAAATAAATGGTTTTTAGCATTCAAAACCTGTTGAAGTGAATTTGAGAGTGTCAGTTGAACAACTCATAACATAATCTATTGGCATAAAAATTAGTTTGCGACTAGAAACTAAAACCTGTGGAAAACTCCCACCCTTGCTGTTGTAGAAAACTTTGCGGTCCTCCAGGTTTGAGATACCATGTTCCTTAGGGGCTTAAATGCTCCTGCCTTTGCAGATGAAGCCTTTCTGATGCTAATGCCATTTTAACAGCTGTTGTTATTCTTGACAGCATTTTAGAATAATTTACCTTTCAATAGTTACTTACCAGCTCTGTGGTTGTGGGCCGTGTTTTATGTCATTTAGTATTGACGAGGTAATATGATTGACTTTTTATTACTTTGTACTAGACAAAAGCTTGAGAATATTTGGCATATACTGGAAATAGGAGATATTAAGTGAGGGCAACTTTTTATGACTTCTTGGATCAAAGTCCAGAAACAGAAGTTTTACACTCCCATGCAGTTTTCTATGATAGACTTTTTATTTAACACTCCAAAGCTGTGGTGAATTAGTTGGTGTTCCAAGTTCACTGTTTAGGATTCTTTCTTTTTTGTTTGCTTGTTTTTAATATTTTTTTAATCTCTTGAAGCTGTAATTATTATTTGCAAAATATTTTTCTTAAAGTCAGATGGTGGGTATAAACTAAATATTGCTATTCACTCTTTAAAATATATCATATAGGAATATAAACTTTTCACAATTTTCAGACAAACATTTTGTTAAACTTATTTTGTTATGCAGTCATTAGGGTTGAAGACAATAAAATCCTGTGCGTATTGACTTAGTCAGGCTTTGATATTATTTCTGATATTTTTATTATGGTAGTTCTGGTGTGATAATGTCTTTTTATCCTTGTATTGCTTATAACCAGGGTTCTTATAGCCAGCTCTAAGGCACTTTTTAGTGCCCTAAAAGTTCGCATGTGGATTGAATTTGGATGTGATTAAATCTAGAAGAATCTGCAGGAGCCCCTGAAATGATGCTTCTCATTGCTTTTCTGTCACTAATGTTCTCAAGGTTTTATATTTAGTTCCATTTTTAAAGCCCCCAATACAAGATCATGATTCCTAAAACTGTGATAGAACCAATGCAGTGGCAGTTAGTCATAAATATCTCAAAATAAATATATTTGTTTAATATTAATATAATTCTTAGGTTTGTAATACATTTCATTAACTTTTTTTTCAGTTTGTGATCTAAAAAATCTATAGAAATTGCTAATATTTTCATGAAGTCATCTTCAATACCTAAAGATGAGCAACTTTTAGCGTTTTGATTATGTGGTGCAGCAGAATTTCCTATTTAGATAGTTCCATCTAAAGAAATGACTTGAGTCTTGTCTCTGATATCATTTCTTTTAAAATATTTGAAGGTGTTTTCAAGTTGTATGGATAGAGTTTGTACCGTCACCCTTACCTGATTACAGAGAGTATGTCTTATCAAGATGCTTTGCTTCCTCTAGGTGAAGACACAAACTGCTTGAACTTCATAGTACATTTTAATAATGGTTGGGAGAAAGTTCTTTCATACTTAAAAAGGCTGGGGGGAAAAAACTGCTTGCTGTTTATTAGTTTGTCCCAAATATTTTTCAAACTAACAATTTGTTAAACCTGTAACTGTTGTATTGAGTTGTTTTCTTTCTTTGTTTTCAGGGCTAAGTGTAGGATAAAAGCTCTTCTCAGGATAAAAGCCTTTGGTAAGGACTGCAGAGTAATTAAATAATTCACTGAGGTGATTGATAGTGAAGGGTTGAAAAATGACTGAATTTGGAAATGCAGAGTGGCTACTGACTGTGTAGGACTTCCTATGAGATTAGTTTAGCTGAACAGATACAGATTTAGTTGACCAATTGATGTGGCTGATTGGTGTAGCCTTGGAAATATCTGTTAAATCAGGTTCAGTTAAAAAAAAAAAAAAGTACCTGTGAGTTACAACCTAAGAATAAAAACTGAAAAAACTTTTCCATATGAGTCATTCACTTGATACTTAGCTCTGTAATCTTACTTACTGACTTGGTATTCTCATTTTATTTTGAATCTTTTTTTTTCTTTTTCATGGTGTGAGTGCTTTATTCATTTTCTTACTGGTAGGAATTTATATGTATTACCAACTAAATATCAGGCAGGTAAAGCAAACTGAGTGTTAAGTTTATAAGAATCATTCCAATAAATATTAAAAGCTTCTAAAAGCCTTTGATTGGGTAGGACAGAAAGTTCCTTTGTTTTTTTCCAGAAGATGTTATGGAAAAAAACAAACTTTTCCAACTCAATATATATATATGGATGTATGTGTGTATATGTATGTGTGTGTGTGTATATATATATGTGCCCCGTTTGTAGTTTGTAGTGAACTTACTTTTTAAAATCTTAGGTGCCATTATTAGCTTCTGTATGCTTTGAAACCTTTTCCTTGATTCTGAATCATGACGTAAGATTAACTTTTTCAAATTGTCTTTTCTGAATAATTTTATTACATCTAAACTTGAGAGAGAAAAGTCTCCTATCTGATATAATATCGCTGGTAATAATCATGAAAAAAGTAATCACTTCTACTTTCTGTTGAATAAGCGTGCTGAGGTTATAAGAAAAGATCCTGATTTTTTTTTAAAGCTGGTGAAATGTTTAAAACACACACAGGATCTTTGAACTTTATAGAGCTGGAGATCATGTAATCCAGTGTTTCTCAAATTTAAGTAATCTTCCCCTGTTAAAGAAAGACATTCTTATTGACTTCCAGTATTTTAGTTTAAAAACTTTTGGTCACAAATGACAGAAATTCATGTTGAACTCATGCAAAATTGACATTCCTGGGGATTGGTTTGGATGTGAAATTCAGCGGGATGATATAATCTTGTCAGTATTCTTTTTTTTGGCCTGTATATTTATCTAATCAATGTGTCTTTCCCCCTTTCTTCCCTCCATCCATCTCACCATCCATTCATCCCACCATCCATCCATTTGTTCAGCCATCCTTTTGACGCTGTGCTATATGGGTTTTATTCTCCAGCAGGCTTTCTTCATGTGCTGGAACATTTTTCTTGGCAAGTTTATGTGGGTCTTAAACTTTTGATGTTTGAGAAATACCTTCTTATCCATGTCAGTCCTCTCAGAATTATTTTGGCCTTACTTGCATAATTTGCCTGCTCTGGACCAACCTTTATTTCTGGAAGAATAGGTTTATCTCCTTACTTTGTTGGGGCAGGTAACCCATAGTGTGATATGTCAGTGAGGGAGGAAAAGTTCCCAAACAAAAGTGATGTGAGTGCACCCAGAGGTTCCAGCTATCTGCCATACCTAATATTGACTTTCTCTTATTTTAATGTTAGTTAAATGTGGAATTCTTAAGAGTAGGTATAATTTAATCATAGTTTTAGTATTTGTGCAACTGCAATACCAAAATAAATGTATAATTTAATTATGAATAAAATGATAAAACTCTAGCCAAATGCAAATTGACAACACTCATTAAATCATCCTTGCGGAGTGAATGTGGCCCTAATTGCAGGACGATGCTGGGGTCTGGTGAGGTCATTTTTTTGCCTTTGCTGCAGTTGCCTTGTGATGACTCGTTTTTCCCACTGGGTCTCTCTCAACAGTCATGAAACTTTTAGTCCTATAGCACAGTACACCAGCTTTTGGTTTTACTTGACTTGAAAGCATATTTGCATATTAAATCTACATCTTTTATTTTCTCCTTATCCCAGAACCTTTGGGCTGCAGTGTGACTGTAAACACAAATGTAAACTTGACTCCTAAAACTGCAGGATAGTAGTTGGGTTAGTAGATAGGGTTATAAGGTAGTCATCCCAGTAATTTAAAGTATATGTCTTTGTCTGTCTTTGTTGTTGTTACTGTCGTTATTGTGAAAACACGGAATTGTAGCATTTCCATAGAATAACTGTGTGTGTGGGTGTTAGTCACTCAGTTGTGTCCAGCTCTATGTGACCCCATAGACTGTAGCCCACCAGGCTTCTCTGTCCATGGGATTCTCCAGGCAAGAATACTGGAGTGGATTGCTATGCCCTCCTTCAGGGGACCTTCCCAACATAGGGAATGAGCACAGGTCTCCGGCATTGCAAGCTGGTTCTTTACCATCTGAGTCTACTACAGATCTTCAAAACATACTTGCTTCAGATTCTGAGGGCTTCTCATACCTCATATTGAGACATGCCAATCTAGTCTAATCTTTTCTCCATGTTTAAGCTGCAAAACAAATTGACTTATATATTTACAGCATAGATTCTGGTTATTAGATTTTCTTTTAGATGTAAATAGATACTTCTTTAAAGAACATTTTTCATACATGTTATTATTAATGCATGGAAAATTGTAAAACATGTCTCTTCCAACTCTTGGTCAAATTTGAATGTAAAACCATATGAAGTGGTTATGCATTTTATTTATATTTGGTCCCAGTAAGCTTCTCGGATGTTTTCATAGCTAGAAAAGACTTGAGAATGTTAATTAACTTTAGGCAACATTTGTTTCTAATCCATACCAGAAGCAAGGGAACTACTCACTGTAACATCAGAGTAGAGATTATTGGAGGAATCACTTGGAGGTGTCTCAGATCTTCCCTGTTTGATTTAATACCCTGTTATAGTATGGTAATCTTTTATTCTTATTAACCCTTGCTTTTTTTCTTCTTCTTTTTTAATTGAAATATAGTTGATGTACAATATTGTATGAGTTTCTGGTTTACAGCAAAGTGACTCAGTTATATATATGTAAGTTTTATATATATATGTATGGTATGTATATTTTTTACATATGTCCTTTTTTCAGATTCTTTTCCATTATAGTAAAAGATTGCTTCTTAAAGGGATGCTGTTGGGCCTTTGGTAGGGATACATTTTGCTGTGAGAAGCTGTTCAGCGTCTTGAGGGGTGTCTAACGTCCCTGGGCCCCAGACGCTACATGTCAGGAGCACCCCGTTGTTCTGACACGCGCTTCCAGATGCCGCCCCGAAGTCTGGCACCAGTACTTGGTTGCTGCTGCTGCTGCAAAGGCGCTTCAGTCGTGTCCGACTCCGTGCAACCCCATAGACGGCAGCCCAGCAGGCTCCCCCGTCCCTGGGATTCTCCAGGCAAGAACACGAGTGGGTTGCCATTTCCTTCTCCGATGCATGAAAGTGAAAAGTGAAAGTGAAGTCGCTCAGTCATGTCCGACTCCTAGTGACCCCATGGACTGCAGCCCACCAGGCTCCTCCGGCCATGGGATTTTCCAGGCAAGAGTGCTGGAGTGGGGTACCATTGCGTTCTCCAAGTACTTGGTTGGGAACCACTGTTCTGAGCCCTTTAAGATTTATTTCAGTTTACGATGGTTAAAGTTCCTAGGTAGGACAGATTTAAGCTTCAGCTCCCAAACTACATCTTTCTTGAGAGTATGACTTTAGGTGCTTTATTTGCTTTCTCTGTAAAATGTTAATAATAGCATTACTTCTAGTGTTCTTAAGAAATTTAAAGGAAATAATACATATTTTTTAATCTTTTTTGTAGAGTAGTTTTCAGTAGGTTACAATTTATTTTACGTTGCGAATCATCAGTGGTTTAATTATAATTGCAAGTTTGGGGAGTCATCCCCCTATTCTGATACGTGGAAATTAGAACAGCAGAATAGGGATTTAACAGACTTTGTGTCCTCACTTTTAAAGTGAATTTGTATTAATGGTTTGAACAGAACCTTCGGAAGACTGTGTAAGGTACTGGAAAGGGAATTGGAATGGGAGTTCAGACCTCCCAACTGCGTCCCCAGCTTGGTAACTGGCCCAGGTTAATAAACCTTGACTTTATGTGAGATGGGAGGGGTGAGAAATCAAGGCAGAGAGATTTGTAAATGAGTTTAAAATTCTCTTTCATCCGTAAGCATTCTTGATTCTCACTAGAAGAGCAGAGTGTCAACTTCTCAGATTTGAATAGTTTCCTTCTTTAAGTATTTTCTAAGTAAGAGTGGTGGATCTAGGTCAAAGTATCCAAACATGGCAACTAAAACTGTAAAATTAGGATCCAGGAGCAGGAGAAATATCTATTATATTTTATGTGAGATTTTTTGTGTTTTTCTTACAGATGATTTTAGCCCATCTCCATGTTATCAACCATCCTTTGACAAGAAATTAGTACTCTTTGATTCTCGTTTTAAGTAGTTAATTCACATGAAGATGGAAGAAACAGGGAAAGGAAGAAAGGGGTGCTGTTTTGATAGTGGCCTTGAAAGCGCGTTCATGTGTTGCGTCTTGTGGGTCATTCAGGGCCCGCAGCTTTTTCTTCTGTTTTATTTGAGGTGCCCTGCAAGTCTCCCCAAATGTTATACCACACCAGGGTAACATCCAGGAGGCTCAAGTATCAGCCTACTTACAGAATTCTCCCAAGTAAGCCCCCTTGGGTAGGAACTAAAACGGACCGACTTTAATCCCTAAATCTCCTGTAGCAAATGTTAAAGCATTGTTTTTATCAAGTATTGAAACCATTCCCCAGTTTCAAATTATGGTTTTTATGAAATATTGTTATGGTTTTTATCATAGGCAGTTAGTTGTGTATTTTATCACAATTGTTAAACAGTTTTATTATATCTTTGGTATTTAGAAACCACATCATCCTCCAAATTCTATAACTTATTTTTAGTGATTACGTTCTGAGTGGTAATAGAAAAACAAGTTATGCTCTCACAGTGATTTTCTTAACTAAATGATCAGCTCTTATTCTTTATTATTTAGAAAATTATGTCATACATAAGTGTAGTTATTGGTCTAGGGAGTCCGTGTTTTTTCAATTCTAGTTTGAGAAACTACAGACATTAAAACACCTTTTTTGTTTTGTACAAGTGTTTTTGTAGAGAAATTAGTGCTTTTAAACTAGGAGCTTGGAAAACAAATGGCTAACATCTAGTTATTCTGTAGAAATCCATGAATAAATTCTTTTTATTTTTACAAAAAATTTAATTGCCTTTGAAAATATACTCCAGTGAATGTTTGATTAACTTAAAAACAGTAACTAATATATTAAACCCTTAGTACCAGACTCTATGTGATCACTTTGTAGGTGTCATTTTTCTTAATTTTCTTAAGAAGCCTATGAGAGTTAATACCCTTATCTCTGTTTTATAGACAGCATAGATAATGCACCTGAGGTCTTATCTTAGAAGCAGCTTGGGTTGAAGCCTAAGTCTGTCCCACCTGGGGCCCTTATGCCCCATGCTCCACTGAAGTTCAGTGTCAGTATTAATGGAAGCAAAGGAAAGACTCAGATTTAATGGCATGAGAAATTTGATTCAGGAAGAGGCTGAAGTTCCTCTTAGTGCCTCTTAATGTGCAAGTCCATTACTAAATGAGCTGCCTAGAGACTTTGCCCAAGTGGGTTTTGTTTCCATATATGATTTTAGAGCATAAAAAGTGGGAACTCTCTAGTGATATTTTAAAATAGAAGGGCTGAAAATTTAGATACTAGACTGTTAACAATTATATTCTTAGTATTAGACTACAGATACCCTACGTGCAGTATATTTTCAAAGAATTTTTATCCTCTGGTACATTATTTTAGGCAAGAGTACAAAACACATTAAGCTAGTTGCTCTACAAGTAGGTTTCATCTAATTATATTTTTAGCTCATGAGAATTATTATGTTTATGTTAGAATTTTACACTGCTTTGTAAATTGTTTCCTTTTCTTGATGCCAAGAAATTTTCTTTAAAACCTAGACAAGGTATTTTAATTATTTTTCCCTTTCAAAGCATCTGGAATACTGAATATGTATTTTAAGATATTCCTGTCTTTTTTAAGTTTCGTTTTGTAACCTGAGTGAGCAGTTCAACTTTGGTAGAAAGTAAAGTTATTATTGGATGGAGCTACGTTGTGTGTGTGTATCCCTTTTGCTAATCATATTTGAAGTGCTATGTGAGAGCTTGTATTTCACTATGCAGTGTTTTGCATATACAATTTAATACGTCTAGATTATAGGCATTTGGAAAAAGCTGTGATCTAATTAGATTAGTGAAAAGTTATATTAGTTATAATATAAATTATAAACTGTAGTTTTCCTCTCTGTGATAGATAGTAATATTGAGTGAAAATGAGAAATTGCAAAAGGGGAAAGTTTTCATCCGTAACAGAGTATGTGACATCAAATAGTGACTTTCCTTTTTTTTTTTAATGAACGTGCCTGTGTGCCCAGTCACTCAGTCATGTCTGACTCTCTGCGGCCCCGTGGACTGCAGCCCACCAGAATCCTCTGTCCGTGGGATTTCCCAGGCAAAAATACTGAAGTGGGTTGCCATTTCCTCCTCCAGGGTTTTTAGTCAATATTATTAATCAATTTATAAAATTTTTGAAAAGTATGAGATGAAGTATAGGTGATATACAAAAATTAAAGCTATTTAAATATCCAGTAAAAACAGATATTATTAGCTTGCTACCATTCATTTAATCATTACCTCAACTCTTATTTTAAGAATAATATATTTTTCATCTTCTTTAAAAATATGAACACATGGGGTGTGTAGTATGAAATAGCACTTTATTTCTGCCATGTGTATAATTTTGATGAGATAAACTCTATTACAATGATTAAAAAAAAAGAGAGACAATTCACCTAGACATTCTGCCCCACAGATTCCCTTCTGTTTTTGTTTTTTTAAAAAATCATTCACAAGTGAATGTATTCATTCCATTCCTCTGTATATTATTAGAGACCCCAAACGTCCGGCCCTGGAAATGCCAGTACTCAGCCTTTTCCTGCAGCAGCTGCTGGAACCTGGCTGCCTGGCCTTTGAGAGCATCCACTCAGTTTTGTAGGGCGCTCCATCCACCCTGACACATTGTCTTGAAGGATGCAGTGCTGTTAACACTCTAAGGAAGCCTCATGAAGTCAAAATATACTAAAGATTATTCCTCCTGACACTGATTTTTATATTACATCATCATTGCATGGGCAAGACTCTTGAGCTGCTGGAGTCTTCAGTAAAGTAGAATATTAAGGCAGTAAACTTCTGGTTGTATTCATTGTTTTAAAAGATTTGAGATTTAAAATCCAAGTCACATTTTTGATACCTCATAGCAAGTTTTTATCAGCTTCCAGTTGGCTTCATTTCCTGCCATTTAATTAATATCAATTTGGGGGATTCTTTACTTGCTCTTTTGAGGTTCTTTACTTCTTTGCTTGCTCTTTACTTGCCTTGTGGGAAAGGGTCCCCTGGTGAGCCGTGAGCAGCATCTGTGCCAACTTGTGTTACAAGTTTGAAATCACAAATGGTATTCACATTTATGTTACCTGAGAGGAATAACTCCCGGCATTGATTTTGGTACCCTCCAGGGTTTCTGCATCTCACTTCCCAGGTGGTGCTAGTGGTAAAGAACCTGCCTGCAGGAGACACAGGTTCGATCCCTGGGTCAGGATGATGCCCTGGAGAAGGAAATGGTAACCCACTCCAGTATTCTTGCCTGGAGAATTCCATGGACAGAGGAGCCTGACAGGCTACAGTCCATGGGGTCACAAAGAGTCAGACATGGCTGAAGCGAGTTAGCTCGCATGCAGGATTTCTCCAGTTATTGTAAGACATATTGTAAAAGTTTAAGAACAAAACTGAACTGTTTACCTATTTTAAAAGAGGCATATAATTCATTTATGAGGTAAGAAATTTTTTCTGTAATAAAATATGGGAGGAAATAACTGACTAGAGGATAATAAAATAGGTTTCGGTGAGAAGAGAAGGAATGATTTGGATGGGATGTTGAACATCAGGATCTTGTCATTGATTATAAATTCTTGGCATGAACTTTTATTGCATTTCCTTTGGCTGTGGCTTTATTTCTATCATCCAGGGCCTGTTGTCTTTCATTAACAGCCTTGTAAAAGTTAAATCAACTCAAAGACTTCAAGATGGTTGCTCTGTTTTTGTTTGCAGGGCAGTTAACAAAGACTTGCTTATACTTGAAAGTAGGGTTTCTAAGTTACTAGAACCTCCAGCAGAGGTAAAATACCTTTGTGAAATTTGCGTCCATTTCATTCTTTTTGCTCAGACAGCCAGGATGTAATTTATGTAGTTATGATGTAACTCATCTTTTTGGGGGAAGCTTAGTGGGATTCTATAATAAATAACAATCTACAGTATCTTCTTTGGACAAGGACCTAGGTGCTCGGGGTGCGTGTAGGCAGGCTGTTTCCAAATCATATCAGACCCGCTCAGCCTGTGGGCCTGTACCACCAGGAGCATGACCTTCCTTCCCCCTTGCTTTCTCTGAGTCTCTTAGAGAACGTTATGAGGAAATAAACACCCATTGCCCCTTAGGCCAGCCCTGCAGCTCCACTGGAAAGGGTCTAGGAGATAGCAGCATCTTAAGTATGTGGAAGAGAGTTTGAAATACTTCCATGTGCATTTTCTAATTTGACTCGAACGTCACCCCTGTGAGATGAGTGAAAGAATAAGAAAGAGAAGAAGCTAAGGGGCAAAAGGAGATGACGAGAGTTGACTGACCTAGTAATCATCACCTATTGGTCTGCTGATAATGTAAGCAGACCTGACATCTGGGCATCTTCCTGACCCGTTCAGAGAGCTGCCCATTTTTACAATGAAGAACTTGTGCTCAGGAGAGAATGAACTCCAGAGAAGTAGTGATTGTCCAGTAGAATGATCTCCTGATGGCCAGCTTAGTATTCTTGACATTATACTCAACTGAAGATAGTTACCACCTTGCACTTTAGGAAGAAGTTAGAACAGTCAGTGTCTCCCCTGCTGGAAACAGGATGAAATTGAAACTCAGAAGAAAATTGTCTGCTATTGGTTACAAATCCCATTGGTAACAAATGCTAAAATATAGATTGGAATTTGGGATTTATGACTAAAAACATAGCCTCTCAGTGCTTCCCAAGAATTTTTAGCAATGTGTCAGCCTCCATTATATAAGCAGATTGCAGTTTATTTTTTCTCTACTAAATATATGGCATTATTTGGACAGTAAAATGAAAAGGCTTGCTGTAAGGAAGAATTTTATGCCACACTTATTAATCTAAGAGCTTTCAAAGTTCAGTTACCGTAATACACAGGATCCTTTGTGTCCTTTCAATGATACAGTTAGTTATTTGATGGCACAGAGCTCATTGATGTGCTACGCAGAACCTACCTTTTCTTTGATGTCTATCTGCCAACAATTTCAGTTGGGAAAAACAATATCAAATGACTAGTATGGTCATTTGAAATAAATTCAGTATAATTTGAATTTTAGATACTGTTTATATTAAAACTGTATTCATTGTTTATCTGAAACTCAGTTTTAACTGGTATCCAGTATTTTTATTTGCTAAGTCTAGCAAAATCACAGTGGATAGTGACTGCAGTCATGAAATTAAAAGACACTTGCTCCTTTGAACCTAGATGGCATATTAAAAAGCAGAGACAAAGGTCCATATAGTCAAAGCTATGGTTTTTCCAGTAGTCATGGACGGATGTGAGAGTTGGACCATAAAGAGGGTTGATAACTGAATAACTGATGCTTTTGAACTGTGGTGCTGGAGAAGACTCTTTAGAGTCTCCTGGACTGCAGGAAGATCAAACCAATCAACTGTTAGGAAATCAACCCTGGATCATTGGAAGGGATGGTGCTGAAGTTGAAGCTCCAGTACCTTGGCCACCTGATGGGAAGAGCTGACTCACTGAAAAAGACCCTGATGCTGGGAAGGATTGAGGGCGTGAAGAGAAGGGGGCAACAGAGGATGAGATGATTAGATGGCATCACCGACTGGATGGGTGTGACTTTGGGCAAACTCAGGGACGGTGGAGGACAGAGGAGCCTGGTGTACTGCAGTGCGTGGGTCGCACAGAATCAGTCCTGAACTTAGTGAGTGAACAACAGCAGTGCAACCCTGAGAATTACTCTTATCTTGAACACGTTTAATATACGTTCTTTTCAGTGCATCATTTTAGGTTTATAAACCATGACCTGTTTTCAGAGAAACAGGCATGAGAGTCAGTCAGATTTTTTTAAGGACACTGTCCTTCAGAGTTTTTGTTCTGAGTCCCGTGACACAGTGTTTTTGCCTCAGTGGTTTAGTATGCCATCCTTTTGTGGTCTGGATGGAAAGAATTAAGTCAGAGGATGTGCCATTGTGAGCGACTGTGTTCTTTCTATACCTTATATGTTTAAATTTGATTTTTGACTATTTCTACTGTATCTGTATGTTATGAGGTATCTTCTTCATGACAAACATTGGTGCTGTGGGAACTTCTATATTATTATAGGCTGTAAGACTTGGAATAAGAAACCTAGATTTGATTCCTAGTTTTGGTACCAGATAGAGTGTGTTTGGTTTAGCTATTTAATTTAGCTTCTTAATTTAAAAAGTAGGATTGTTAATACCTGCCTTGCCAGGTTTAAATAAAATGGTGCTTTTTTCTTCCACTATCTCTGATAGACATACTTTTCAAGATCTCATAGACTCAAGGGAGAGAAAGAAGGGAAAGCAGAGATCCTGTCCAGGCCATAGAAGAGATTTGCCCCAGTCAGAGCTGTCAACCAGGTTTCTTGAACCTCATCTGGTATATTTACCCTCGTATTTGACATGTTCGTCTTTCCATCTTTATTCATTTATATGCAAAACCCACTTCAGTACTCTTGCCTGGAAAATCCCATGGACAGAAAAGCCTGGTGGCTATAGTCCATGGGGTCTCAAAAGAGTCAGAGATGACTTTAGCAACTAAACAACAACATATAACTTCATATGACAGCAAAATTCAGTATGTGTGTAAATTAACTTCTGGACACATTGTAAGTTTTGGTTTGGGGAGCAGCGGTCTGGGCTTGCTTACTCCCACATCCCTGGGTGCCAGCACAGTGCCTGGCGTGCACAAGAAGCTTCATGAGCACAATACAGTCTAGAGAAAAGGACACTTAAAAGTGAATCCAGTTAAAATGAAAAAGTATCAGTGAAAAGGTTTCGATTGGAACTTTACTTTGAAAAATGGAACCACAGGTTATGAAAGTAAATTTATTTTAAATCCAATAAAATTTAAATTATAATGGAAACTCCAAGCTAATTTGTAAAATAGTTTCTGGCAAATAACTTTACTTGTTTGACATTTGCAACAAAATCACAGTTTTTTTCCCCCAAATACAGTTTTTTAAAATTAACATTTGAAGATCTTCAGTTTTTCCAGCAGCCTTTCTTAATCTAGAATGCACTTGTTTGAATAGAATTCTCTTTTCAGGTATTTGTTATGTTAATGATCCTTGTTGATTTTGTTAGCTGGTTTTTAATTGGGTTTAACCTTTAATTATCAGTGGCTTTATGTAATATTAGAATAGTCTCCAACATCACTTTGTTCTGCTTCTCGAAATTTTATATCTTACTTAAGTTTACATTTCAGTCTGCAAGTGATTTGTGTTTGCAGAGATTAAAGTGTTAAAGAACAGGAGATGATCAGTACTAGTCTTAGGAAAGAAGGCTCACTTCACATAGCCACCTAGGTCATGCACTGCAAAATGTCAAGGGATGCCTGAAAGGAGAGAGGGGTAAGCGATGATTTGATATTATTTATGGCTGCTTTATAAGTAATTGTTTTGATGTTATGATAACTTATGTTTTCCTCCACAGGCATATATATCTACAGGGACTCAGATAATCAATAATGAGGTCTTGAGAAAACCTTTCCCCCCATGACTGGTGGTTAATAAAAATTGTTGATTGAATGACTGAAGATACCAGATCTACTTTTCCTGTGTCATTTAATACTGAGTGCATTTCTCCAAGAATGTATCTAGAAATACAACACCTGTGAGACAAATTAAACACTCTGTTTCAGATGTATATATAACAGGTCCTACGGGATAAATGAGGGGAGAGTAGCCATGGTCAATTATGAGGCTTACATCCAAGGGGTGGTGACCATTAGCAGCTAAAACATAATGTTGGTTTTCTAAGCATTCACATTTTCAAAAGACTGTTGTCCTTTTTAATGCAGTTAGTTTAGGAGGCTTCATTTATTTATTCATTCACTTCACTCAGATATTTATCAAGGACATAGTATTAATATGTGACAGACATTTTCTAAGTACAGGAATGCAGTTGTTAACAAGACAGATGAGTATGAAATTTACATCTCCTTGGAGGAAACGACAGTAAACCAACGGATTAATAAGCAAGAAAAATAGATGATAGTAAGAATTCATTACCACTCTAATGGCAGAAAGCGAAGAGGAACTAAAGAGCCTTTTGATGAGGGTGAAGGAGGAGAGTGAAAGAGCAGGCTTAAGACTAAATATTTAAAAAAAAACAACTAAGGTCATGGCACCTGGTCCCGTTGCTTTATGGCAAATAGAAGGGGGGAAGTTGGAAGTAGTGACAGATTTCCTCTTCGTGGGCTCCAGCATCACTGCAGATGGTGACTGCAGCCACGAGATCAGAAGACAGTGGCTTCTTGTCAGGAAAGCGATGACAAACCTAGACAGTGTGTTCAAAAGCAGAGACATCACCCTGCCAACAAAGGTCTGTATAGTCAAGGCTATGGTCTTCCCCATTGGTTGTGTACAGTTGTGAGAGCTGGACTGTAAAAAAGGCAGAATGCCAAAGAACTGATGCCTTTGAACTGTGGTGCTGGAGAAGACTCCTGAAAGTCCCTTGGACTGCAAGGAGATCAAACCAATCAGTCTTAAGGGAGATCAGCCTTGAGTATTCATTGGAAGGACTGATGCTGAGGCTGAAGCTACAAATATTTTGGCTACCTGATGTGAACAGACGACTCATTGGAAAAGTTCCTGATGCTGGGAAAGGTCGATGGCAGAAAGAGACAAGGGCATCAGAGGATGAGATGACTGGACGGCATCATGGATGCAATG
The DNA here is from genome assembly GCF_963930625.1 of Muntiacus reevesi. Taxonomy (NCBI): domain Eukaryota; kingdom Metazoa; phylum Chordata; class Mammalia; order Artiodactyla; family Cervidae; genus Muntiacus; species Muntiacus reevesi. Next base: position 6,364,781 of record NC_089264.1, read on the forward strand.
GACATGAACTTGGGCAAGCCCTGGGAGATGGTGGGGGACAGGGAGGCCTGGCGTGCTGCAGTCTGTCAGGTTGCAAAGAGTTGGACAGGACTGGGTGACTGAAGAGCGACAACAAGAATTCAGATCATGTCGGGGGAGGGAGGGGGGACATAAGGTGTTGGGGCCCCTTGAGAGGTGGAGTGAGCAGGGAAGACCTGTCTGTGCAGGTGAGGAAGGAGCTGTGACCTGCCAGATGCAGGTGAGGAGAGCGTTCCAGCCTGGGGGCAGTCAAAGCTTGATGTGCTTGAGGAGCGTCAGGGAGGCCTGTGTGGGCAGGAGGGCCTGTGGTCGGGGGTCGGAAGAGTTTAGGTTTCACTCTCAATTCAGTGAGAAGCCCAGTAAGATGGTTAAGATGTTAAGGCCTACTTTTTCAAAGGTTACTCTAGCTGCCATGGGGAGGATGGGTTGAAGGAGGCTAGTATAATCTCAGAGAGTCCAATTAAGGGGCTGTGGCCATAGTCCAAGATGAAAGATGATGCAGCTTGAGCCAGGGCAGTAGTAGAGGAGACAGAAATGAGCATATTGGAGTATAGGGTTTTGGAAGTCAACTAGACAGGACTTGGTTGCTAGACTGGATCTGAGAGTTGAAGGAAACATTCAGAGTAATTCCTAGATGTGCAGTTGAGTAACTGATGTGAAGAAAGTGGACAGGGAGTGAGATTTGAGCAAGAAGAAGGGTGGGGTGTTAGGAATTGTGATTTCACCGCTTCAAGGTGTCTGTGTAGATGTTGTCAGGGAGGTGGTTTGATTAAAAATTGAAATGTTGATGACCATTTTTCAGTGAGAAGATAAATAGGCTGACGCTGTGTTTCAGGTTTGTAGCTGACATAGTTAAAATACTTGTTTTTATGTTGATTTGAGAAGTTTTTAAGTTACATGTACATATTTTTTAATCACATAAACTAGATTAACTTAAACATATTGCTGGGTTCCTGTTTCATGTTTTACAAAACATTTTATTCAAATGCTTCCTGTACATTTCTCACATGCATATCTGACATCAATGTCTTTGGCACAATCTTTCTTTGTGATTTTGGACATTATATACACATTTCCCAAAGTATGTCCCCCTTATTTCTATAGAAGTTTTTGAGATACACTGTTACCAGAGTATATTCTTATCACTAGAAATTTTGTGCCAAGCCACGGCATGCATTTGTAAAATATTAGGCAATTACATTAAAAAAAAAAAAAACAAAAAGCTCTGTGCTACATATAACCTGGAGTAATATAGTAAGTACTTTTTAAAGAGAGCTTTAAAATGTATCTGACACTTGGAATTATGAGATAATCCTGATAATATCTATGTTATATATTTTTTTACTCATTGCATTATAGATTGGTGTCAATTCAGGGTAATATATATTTCCCAAACAATAGATTATTGTTCAAAATAAAATAATTCAGGGAACACTCTATAAGTGAAAGACTTAGTGGAGACCCAGGAAAATGATTAGCTCTTCTCTCCTCCTTCTGGATCTTCTTTTTTCACTTAATAGATTGAAGTGATTATTCATATCAGTACCTTGTACTATCTGCCTTGTGATCCATTTGGGCTTCCCAGGTGGAGCTAGTGGTGAAGAACCTGCCTGCCAATGCAGGAGATGTAAGAGATGCGGGTTCAATCCCTGGGTTGGGAAGATCCCCTGGAGGAGGGCATGGCAGCCCACTCCGGTATTCTTGCCTGGAGAATCCCAAGGACAGAGGAGCCTGGTGGGCTACAGTCCATGGGGTCACAAAGAGTCGGACATGAAGCACCTTAGCACAGTGTTCATTTATAAATGTGCCATGATGGATTCTGCCAGGCTTCTACTTATGGGATTAGTTTGCTCTTATCTTTGCTATAACAAACAGTAACTAAATACACTGATACTTCTTTTGCCGTGTGTGTAAAATCTTTGAAACAAAGGATAAATGCATTTTAAAACTTGTTAGATACTGCCTGCTTGCCCTCTGAAGAGGTGTTATCAATTTCTGCTGCAGCCAGAAGGATTGGAGAGTGTCTGCATCCTGGCTTTTTCATGAAAATAACCAGTAAACCGTTGTCTCATGGAGACTGCATTGCTCTTATAAGCCAGTTCTTTTAAATATCCTCCGTACTAGCAAGTTATTGTCTTTTGAAAATAAATTTTGAGTTTGGAGAAAAATCAGGTCTGTATTTGGGGAAAAATCAGGTCTGCATACAATATGTATTGTTAGCCGTTACTCTAGGTTTTTTGTGGTTTTCTTTGCTTATTTTGAGAGCAAGGCTCAGTGAAAAACAAGATCTAGCTTTTAGGTAAACTAATATTCTTATATGACTTTGAATTTTTTTAGAAGTTAGTTTCAAAAGTTCCCAGAATGTTTAAAGTAATGGGGGCATCAATTGGCATCAGATTACAGCTTCCCAAGAAGCTTGAACTGAACAACAGTCTTTTGGATGTGTATGATCTGGTATATTTGTTTTTGTTTTTGTTTTAATACTGACTATGAAACCTTTAGCTCAGATAAGTTTCTTAATGGAGTGGTACATGAACAACATAAATAATTTAAATTTTCTTGGATTAAATTTTTTATACTAGTTACTGCCTATTTTTTGTTTTTCTCCTTTATACAAGGAGTAAATAGAAGAATATTATTCTAGATTATTGGACATGCATTATTAGGATGTTATTAATGGAAGTCTACGATCTTTCTTCTACATACTAGATCAAATTGTTTCTGTTTTCTATTTCCTTTCCTAAATCTAATCTATATATAGTGGTATAGATAAAAACTGCCTAAAATTAAGCATGTTACCTAGCCAAATTCAGATAATTAAAAAAAAAAAATTTGAATATTTAACTTCAGAATAAGTTGTGTGTTTTAAACAGCAGATTTCCATGCCTGTGTTTTCCTTAGACTATTGTCAAATTTAGTGGCTTTTACTTTAATTCAAACTGATTTTGAGAGGAACCGACTTGACACTTGATGCATTATAAATCAGATATCTGAAAATATATGTATACAGGAGTCAATCTTTTATTAAAATGTTCACTGAAACAATTGTCCTCTACAGTCTTTCAAAATAAACTGTCTTAAATAGACCATCATGTTTTCATTTTCTATGATAAATGGTTACCGCATCAGTTAGCCATGAGAGGATTTTAGAAGTTTTCAGGGGTAGCAGTGTTTAAGGAGGGAGGCTTCCCAGGAGGCACAGTGGTAAAGAACCTGCCTGCCAATGCAGGAGACAAGAGAGATGTTGGTTCGATCCCTGGGTTGGCAAGATCCTCTGGAGTAGAAAATGGCCATCCTCTCCTTTGCCTGGAAAGGTCCCTGGACAGAGGAGCCTGGCAGGCTTCAGTCCGTGGGATAGCAAAGAGTCAGCCATGACCGAGCATGCTCGCCGCCCTCCCCCCCACACACACAGTGTTTTGTTTTTATTGAGGTATAGTAGCTTTATACTGTCGTGTTAATTTCTGCTCAATGGTGGAGAGAGTCAGCTATGTGTGTACACATGTCCCCTCTCTCTCGGACCTCCCTCCCTTATCCCCATCCCCATCCCACCCCGCCCCCGTCTAGGTCACCACAGAGCCCTGAGCTGAACCGCCCGTGTTCCACAGTAAGTTCCCACCACTGTCTGTCCTACGCGTGGCAGCGCGCATACCGCGATCCGGTCTCCCTGTTCACCCCCCTGCATGACCGCCGTCCACTTTCTACATCTGCATCCCTGTTCCTACCCTGCAGATAGGCTCATCAGTACCATTTTTCTTGATTCCGTATATATGTGTTAATATAGGGTATCTGTTTGTCTCTTTCTGACTTACTTCATTATGTATGACAGACAGTAACTCCATCCACATCTCTGCAAGTTACCGTGCATCAGTCCTTTTTTATGGCTGAGTAGTATTCCATTGTATATATGCACCACATCTTATTTATCCACTCCCGTCTTCCTCAAATATTTAATGTGTCTACATGTTCTTTTCTACAGAGAAATGGTCAATGCATGGTTTGCTGAGAGAGTTCACACCATCCCTGTGTGCAAGGAAGGAGTCAAAGGCCACGCGGAATCCTGCTCTTGCCCCTTGCAGCCAAGTACCCGTGCAGAGAGCAGTGTCCCTGGAACACCAACCAGGAAGATCTCTGCCTCCGAATTCGATCGGCCGCTTAGACCCATTGTTATCAAGGATTCTGAGGGGACTGTGAGCTTCCTCTCTGACTCAGACAAGAAGGAACAGATGCCTCTAACCTCCCCACGGTTTGATAATGATGAAGGGGACCAGTGCTCGAGACTCTTGGAATTAGTGAAAGATATTTCTAGTCACTTGGATGTCACAGCCTTATGTCACAAAATTTTCTTGCATATCCATGGACTCATCTCCGCCGACCGCTATTCCTTATTCCTCGTCTGTGAGGACAGCTCCAACGACAAGTTTCTTATCAGCCGCCTCTTTGATGTTGCAGAAGGTTCAACACTGGAAGAAGCTTCGAATAACTGTATCCGCTTAGAGTGGAACAAAGGCATCGTGGGACACGTGGCGGCTCTTGGCGAGCCCTTGAACATCAAGGACGCCTATGAGGTAAGTAAGCTCGTGGATCAGAGGCAGGGTGGGACACGTGGCCGCTCTTGGCGAGCCCTTGAACATCAAGGACGCCTATGAGGTAAGTAAGCTCGTGGATCAGAGACAGAGTGGGACACGTGGCCGCTCTTGGCGAGCCCTTGAACATCAAGGATGCCTATGAGGTAGGTAAGCTCGTGGAACAGAGGCAGCATGGGGCACGGAGTGTGGATGGGGCATTGGGCAGCCGCTGGGAATCATAGCGATGTTTGAAACTGAGATTTCATCCTTTACAAACTTATTTAAAGTGGGAACGTATGGTTAAGAACCTTCCCATCTTTTGAAAGTCAGTTTCCTCACTGGTGGTCGAGTCCAACCCAGGGGCCTTAGGGAAATCTTGTCTTGTTATTCTCCTAAGTGATAATTGGACATAGCTCATCTCACAGTTGTTTTCTCTCATATTTTCCTGATTACTATACATATCCTTATCCACATTATCACCACGTGAAGTTCTGAGGATTTTACTGAGATTCTAAAATAATAGGTCCAAAAACTGTCTGAAAACCAAACCAATAGTCTTTTTAAATTCATTCATTCACTTAATCATACTCATTCATTTGACATCTCATTGATACCAAAGTCTGGTAATCTTTCTTTCCACTCTTTCAGTTGTTTTACTAAATAAATTTATCTGTATCTTCAAAAAATAGGAATTTTTGCTCTACAATATTTTGATGGAAGGATTTGATATTTCTTCCACTTTTGTTTCAGTAGTGAACAAGTCTTTATTATAGACTTAAAGATTACAATATATGTTTCTTCAAATTTCCTATGAAAATGATTCTTTTATTAATAGAGTTAGAGATTTTAACCAAAGCATCTTAATTGAATGGCAGTATGTTTATGAATCATGTTCTAGCACCGTGATAGAACAATTGTTCTTGCTACTCATCATGTGGTACACTGTGTAGCTTCCATAGTAACACAGAGAAGGGGAGGTTCCTATAGATGTTCTGCTCAGCCCTGTACTCCTGATGCCTAGTACAGTGCCTGGCACAGAGATAAGTCCTAATAAGTATTGACTAAGAGATGATTGTGGTAGGGGAGATAAATAAGTAGAGTAGAAAGCATGTCATAATAGAGCCAGGAAAAATGTGTTAGGTTCAGGGAAGTAGAAGGTCACATGTAACTGGGGAGATGGAGAGAGGTTTCTCTGAGGAAGCAATGATTGATACAGACCCTGGAGGATGGGTAAGATTTGAGTACATTGAGTTCTGTGCGTGGTGAGAGCCAGATGCAAAGAGAAGTTTGAAGAAGAAACGGGAAGTTGGACCATGTGTTGCTTATGTGGATATATGTGGGGGATAGTGTGGATTTTGAGGGGCTACTGGAGATCACTGAGGTCTTGAATGCCCAGCTGAGGAGTATGTATTTGATTCAGAGCCATGAGGAATAATTGAAGATGGTTTGAAAGGGGGACTGGTGTGATTCAGACTGTGCTTTAGAAGGATGAATATTATGGTGGTCATAAATTAGATGGAAAAGTACTGGAAACTGGTAGGAGAGGCTATTTTAATAGGCTGAGGAAGTAAGGACCTAAACCAGGGCACTGGCCTTCAAGATCAAAAGGAGGAAATGGATTGCAGAAGCAGTTGAATCTGCCAGACTTGGAAGCTCGCAGGAGATGGAAGTGAGAAGAGAAGCTGGAGATGCCTCAGGTTCTGAAGCTGGGTCAGTAAATAGTGGTGACTGGTGAGGAATTCTGAGGGTAGGGATCTGGGGGGATATGTGATAGTTCACGTACGTTAAATCCTGAGATAGCTCTCGGAATCCACTCTATTCCAGCAGTGTTTTCAATTTTGGTTCTTCACGGAGCTGTCTCCATGACCTCTTTGAACTCTGTAAATAACGTCACACCATAGCAGACTCCAAGAGGGGTATTAAGGGCACAGCTGAAGGATTGCTGCCAAATTTGCGGAATCCCCTTCCCATCTTAGGTGACACTGGTAGATTAGGACCATAAATATGCTTCAGTTTTGCTGAGAAAGCCTTCATTTGTCTGCATTGTCCTAAACTTCACCAGCACTGAGGATTTCTTCACCTATATCAATTTTATCTATTTTCTTTACCATCTTTAGAGTTTTTGGGTTACCCAGAAAGTTTGTTTGAGTTTTTCATAAGATGTTACAAAAAGTCTGAAAGAACTTTTTGACCAACCCAATAATATGGTGTAATTTTTGTTTTGCAGTGAGCAGTGATTTAATTCTTGTCTAAAATAGGCCCACAGGGTGAAGCCCCTTAGCCTGGTGTATTTCTCATGTTGCTACTCCACCCTTGACACCCTCGATCTGTGTTTATAGTGGCCTTGCAGAAGTTCTTCCTGGCACAGAATTTCATTAGAAGTTGTGGGATTGATTGTGCTGTAATTTACGTTGGTCTTAACAGTGAAAATCAGTTGGCTAGTGGATAATTCATTGCTTGGCTTCCCTGGTGGCTCAGTGGCAAAGAACCTGCCTACCTATGAAGGAGACAGGGGTTCAATCCCTGGGTCAGGAAGATCCCCGAGAAGGGCATGACAACCCACTCCGGTATTCTCGCCTGGGAGAGTCCATGGACAGAGGAGCTGGATGGCCTAGTCCATGGGGTTGCAAAGAGTTGGCGCACCTGAGCATGCCTACGGTTCCTTACTCAGCCCGCTCATGATTAGTAGTGGTCAGAATACTGTCTCTTAGCCTTCTGTGGAAATAGTCAAAATGTGAAAGCGTGTTCTGTTTTCTTAGTCCTACACATTCCTTAGATATGTAATCTGTAAAAATGACTCTGGATAGCAGTGTTTCTTCAGCTTACATGACCACAGAACACTTAGACGTGGTGGTGTAGCAGCAGAAAACCAAGCGGTGGCCGTGAGATAAAACAGTGTTCAGATTGAAGCTGAGAATAAAAAAGTCTCTTAGATAAACTAATTTTAAGAAATGGTCAACATTTGATTCCCATTTTAAAACTTTGTAACAGAATGGTATACAGTTGGGAATTCAACTGTTTTATTGCTGATAAAATAATACATTCACATATTTAAAACATGACATGATCCACAGCTTAGACCAGTGAGTTTCAGTTACACCACAAATGTCAGTCATGTTCAGTCAACACATCTTCTCCTCTATCAGGCCATCTTTCATGCAACGTTCTTGAATGTGGCACAGCATTTATTAATAATAAGATATTGACCCAATAATCAGAACAACTTATATAAATGTGTTGGAATTTTCCTAATACTTGAAAACTAGACATCATCCAGTATTTAGATCAGATTGTGTATCACTCAGTGTTCTCCAGAGAAACAGAACCAGTAGGATATATAGAGATAAATAGGAAGTGATTTATTGTAGGAATAAGCTCACTTGGGTATGGAGGCTTAGAAGTTCCAGAGTCTACCTTCCTTCTGCAAGCTGGAGAACCAGCATTGGTGTGGTTGATGGTATAACTCAGAGTCTGCAGCCCTAAGAACCAGGGGGGCCAGTGGTGTAACTCTGGTCTGTGTCTGAATCAAAAGCTTCAGAGCCAGGAGCTGTGGTGGACTGCACAAGGGCAAGAGAATATGGATATCTTGGTTCAGACAGCAAATTCGTCCTTCTTTCCTCTGCCTACTCAAGGGATTAGATCATGCCCACTGGCATTGATAAAGATCTTCTTTACTCGTTCCACTGATTCAGATGTTCATCTCCTCTGGAGACATCCTCACAGACACACCTAGAAATAACGCGTTATCAGCCGTTTGGGCGTCCCTTAGCCTAGTCAAGTTGACACATAAAATAAACTATCACAGATTGCCTTGAAGCCCTGGTTCTATGTCTGGTGGAAGCCTTATGCCTCCCAAGATTTCCTGTGTCAAAGGATTTATATTGTCTAAATAACCCTCTTATTTCCTAAGTCAACAGGAATGCAAAACTTAGACCCATCTCTTGTTTCCAAGGGGCAGCCTCTTCATGGACACCATGATTTTTAGGGAGAGAAATTGGAGGATCACATCGCCACTCATGTGGTCTTTCCCTCGAGCTGCAGCTCTTCCCACCCCAACCTTATTCCCACCTTTTCAGCCCTTCTTCAGATAAATATGTCTTCACCATCTCTCATCCTGCAGGTCTCAGGCACTACTCAAGTGAATTTCTGATAAATAAAATTATTTCCAAAATGAATTTCAGAAGAAAGAAATAACAATAGCTACTGTCCTAATTTTAATAAATTACCAATTTTGATACATTTGTCGTGTTGTAATTGTGTCCTAGGGAACAGAGTTTGGGAACTGCTGTATCACTGTTAAATGCTCTAATAATCTTTAGATATTCCACTTTGTGAAAGAAGATCAGTATATAATTTGGCAAATCTAGTTGGTTATTTCCTTTTTTGTTTTCTGTTATTTTTATCTTTATATGATTTCAAGCTTATAGAAAAGTTGCAAGACCAGTATCAGAAACTTGGGTATACCCTCTACCCAGATTCTCTAATTGTTTATATTTTGCCCCATCTGCTTTATTACTTTCTTTATCTGTGTGTAATGCATGTAAGTAATGCATGCATATTATTTTTTTCTGAGCCATTCGGAGACATTTTTACTATATGTATATTCTGATAAGAACAGATACTGCACTTGATCTTAGCTAAAAGCCTGAGAAGCAATTACTATATATATTTTCTAACAAGAATATAGTCTTACACAATTGTCATACTTTTATCAAAATCTGGAAATTTTTTGATACAAAGCTCTTAGCTAACATTCCATAGTCAAATTTGGTCAGTTGTCCCATGAATGTCCTTTGCAGTGATTTTTTCCCCCCTCTGTTCAAGGCTCTAACTCAGGGTTACATATTGCACGTATTTGTCCTATCTTGTTAGTTTCCATTAAATCTGGAGTAGTTTCTCAGTGCTGCTCTATCTTTCTTGACATGTCTTTTGGAAGGAGACAGGCCAGTTATCTTGCAGAATGTTTTTCTTGAATAGATTCAATTTAGGCGCTTTTGGCAGGAATACCACAAATGTTCTTTCGACCTCGTTTGGCTTTACAGCCGACTCAGTTCTTCACCTCTACACCAGCTGGGGTGTCCTACAGTCCAGCTCACTCCTGACACGAGTTGCCTGGAGTGAGTACAGACCCCATGGGTTAGGGGCCCTGTCGTACAGTGTTGTCCCCACTTAAGATGCCAGCCATGAGTAGGACCCCCAAGCTAGCCACACTAGTTTCGGGCTGACTGCAGGCGCAGGGGCTCCCCACTCGGGTTTAGTGATTTGCTGGAATGACTCAGAACTCAGGAAAGCGCCATACTTAAGATTATAGCTGTATGTTTATAAAGGATAACATTCAGAAATAGCCTAGTAGAAGAGGTACACAGGGCAAGTAGTGAGAGGTGGGGGACACGAAACTTCCTTGCCCACGCTCTATGGCAACACCATCCAGCATAGATCACCTTTACCCAAAAGCTCCCTCAATCTGATTTTTCTTTCATTATGTAGGGATGGTTGATTAAATCATTGGCCATTGGTGATTGGACTCAGTCTCCAGGCCCCTCTTCCTTATCCAGTTGTGGCAGGGCTGAGCGTTCTGACCCTTTAATCACTCAGGTGGTTTTCCTGGCACCCAGATCCAGTCCTGAAGCTATTTGAAACCTTCTCACCCATGAGACTTTACATTAGCATGAGCTCAGGTATGCTTAGCAGGGGCTTGTTATGAATATAAAAAGACTATCAGGTAATTCCAAGGGTTTGAAGAGATCTAATGCCAGACCAAACATGTTTTTTAATTATACCACAGATCTTAGCATATATTACCAGGTAGCACGCGATGTTATTTTACCACATTATTGATGATATTAAACTTGGTAAGTGCATTAAAGTGGTGTCCACTAAGTGTTTCACAATACAGGTACAATTTTCCCATTGTAATTAATAAATATCTTAAGAGAAGTTATTTTGATATTATGTAAATACTCTTTCTTTATCATAGCACTTACCACTTTGGTCATCTACTAATTTTCCAACTTTATATCAATAATACTATCTATATGTATTAGTTACATTCTAATGTGAAGAAGAAATTTTGTCTTCTTTATTCATTATTTCTATCATTATGGACTCATGGATTTTTATTTTTTAATGAGTTATGCTGTGTTACTATCTTATTCATATTCTTAGATTATATCCAATTTATTGGCTCAATTGATGCTTTTGAACTGTGGTGTTGGCTCTTGAGAGTCCCTTGGACTGCAAGGAGATCCAACCAGTCTCTCCTCAAGGAGATCAGTCCTGGATGTTCATTGGAAGGACTGATGCTGAATCTGAAACTCCAATACTTTGGCCACCTCATGTGAAGAGTTAACTCATTGGAAAAGACCCTGATGCTGGGAGGGATTGGGGGCAGGAGGAGAAGGGGACGACAGAGGATGAGATGGCTGGATGGCATCACCGACTCGATGGACAGGAGTTTGAGTAAACTCCGGGAGTTGGAGATGGACAGGGAGGCGTGGTGTGCTGTGATTCATGGGGTCGCAAAGAGTTGGACACAGCTGAGCAACTGAACTGAACTGAACTGAACTGATGTCCTTTTGGCTCAGTCTATCAAATCCTAAAAGATGATGCTGTGAAAGTGCTACAATCAATATGCCAGCAAATTTGGAAAACTCAGCAGTGGCCACAGGACTGGAGAAGGTCAGTTTTCATTCCAATCCTAAAGAAAGGCAATGCCAAAGAATGCTCAAACTACCACACAATTGCACTCATCTCACACGCTAGCAAAGTAATGCTCAAAATTCTTCAAGCTAGGCTTCAACAGTACATGAATCGTGAACTTCCAGATGTTCAAGCTGGATTTAGAAAAGGCAGAGGAACCAGAGATCAAGTTGCCAACATCCGTTGGATCATAGAAAAAGCAAAAGAGCTCCAGAAAAACATCTGCTTTATTGACTACGCCAAAACCTTTGACTATGTGGATCACAACAAACTGTGGAAGATTCTTAAAGAGATGGGAATACCAGACCACCTGATCTGCCTCCTGAGAAATCTGTATGCTGGTTAAGAAGCAACAGTGAGAACCAGACATGGAACAACAGACTGGTTCCAAATTGGGAAAGGAGTACATCAAGGCCGTATATTATCACCCTGCTTGTTTAACTTATATGCAGAGTACATCATGTGAAATGCCAGGCTGGATGAAGCACAGGCTGGAATCAAGATTGCCAGGAGAAATATCGATAACCTTAGATGTGGAGATGACACCACACTCATCGCAAAAAGCGAAGAGGAACTAAAGAGCCTCTTGATGAAAGTGAAAGAGGAGAGTGAAAAAGTTGGCTTAAAACTCAACATTCAGAAAGCTAAGATCATGGCGTCTGGTCCCATCACTTCATGGCAAATAGTTGGGGAAACAGTGGAAGCAGTGACAGACTTTATTTTTTGGGGCTCCAAAATCACTACAGATGGTGACTGCAGCCATGAAATTAAAAGATGCTTGCTCCTTGGAAGAAAAGTTATGACCAATCTAGACAGCATATTAAAAAGCAGAGACATTACGTTGCCAACAAACGTCCACCTAGTCATTGCTATGTTTTTTTCCAGTAGTCATGTATGGATGTGAGAGTTGGACTATAAGGAAAACCAAGCACCGAAGAATTGATGCTTTTGAGCTGTGGTGTTGGAGAAGACTCTTGAGAGTTCCTGGGACTGCAACGAGATCCAACTAGTCCATCCTCAAGGAAATCAGCCCTGACTATTCATTGGAAGGACTGATGCTGAAGCTTAAGCTCCAATACTTTGGCCAACTGATGTGAAAAACTGACTCATTTGAAAAGACCCTGATGCTGGGGATGACAGAGAAATGAGATGGTTGGATGGCATCACCGTCTCAATGGACATGCCTTTGAGCGGACTCTGGGAGTTGGTGATGGACAGGGAGGCCTGGCATGCTGCAGTCTATGGGGTCGCAAAGAGTTGGACATGACTGAGTGACTGAACCGATGTTGTTTTGATGTGTTCCCGCATCACTCTTGGCATTTTCTTGCTTTCTGGGGGAGCTGAAACTTTTACCTACTTAGCAGGATGTTCTAGACTCATCTTACACTTCCCCTGCCGTGGACTTAGGAACCCAGGTGCCTCTCAGTGGATGGGATGGTATTTAAAAACCAAGATCTAGGCACTAGGCATGCTCATTGCTACTACTTTTTCAGCAGATAGAGGTAGAAAAAAAATATACAGACTAACATACACTAATATTTTATTTATTCCTATAGCTAGCTACCCACTATATTATAAACAATAAATTCTTACCTCTGATTTCAATCTAACACCTCAAGGTACATTTTGTTTTCCTCCTCCAAAAATGAAGAACCAGGCTTCCTTATTCTTCTTTTTTTAATTGAAGTATAGTTGATTTACAGTGGCATGTTCAGATGTATAGCATAGTGGTAAAGTTATATATGTGTATGTATATATATATATATATATACATACACATATATTTCAGATTTTTTTCCTTTTAGGTTACTATAAAATATTGAATATATTTCCCCAACTTTACAGTAGGCCCTTACTGGTTCTCTTTTTTATATATAGTTTGTTAATCCTAATTTATTGCCCTATGTTTTTCCCTTTGATAACCATAAGTTTGTTTTCTATGTGTATAGATCTATTTCTGTTTTGTAAAGAAGTTAATTTGTGTCTTTTTTTTTTTTTTTTAGGCTTCTGCATATAAGCAGTATCATATAATACCTTCCTCTGTCTGGCTTACTTCATTTAGTGTGATAATCTTAGATCCATCCATGTTGTGCAAATGAGATTATTCCATTCTTTTTCATGACTGAGTAATATTCCATTCTACAACAAGAGAGGCAGGAATACACTGGACAAAAGACCGTCTCTTCAATAAATGGTGCTGGGAAAACTAGACAGCTACATGTGAAAGAATGAAATTAGAACATTCTACAACACCATACACAAAAATAAACCCAAAGTGGATTAAAGACCTAAATGTAAGACTGGTTACCATAAAACTCCTAGAGAGAAATGTCAGCAGGACACTTGTGGACATAAATCCCAGCAGTATCTTTTTGGATCCATTTCCTTAGTGTTTATATATTTGTGCATGTGCTCAGGCCAAGTTCCAAGCTCTTTATTCCTTTCTGTAGAATCCGTTTCTTCAGGCTGAAGAACTTTCTTTAGTATTTCTTTGGTATTGGTCTGATGGTGACAAATTCTCTGATTTTGTTTACCTAAAAATGCCTTCATTTTGCCTATAATCTTGAAAGATATCTTTACTGCAAAGATACTTCTTGGTTAACAGTAGTTTTCTTTCAATATTTAAAATGTTTTCCCAATTTTTTTTCTGGTTTTCACTTTTCTTATGAGAAGTGAGCCAACCTTCCTTTCTTACATGTTTCATGTTATGTATCATTTTCACACTATGTGTATATGTTTAAGGTTTTCACTAACTTTGGGAAAATTTTGGTCATGTGTTTAAATATCTTTTTTCAGCTCCATTTTTTCTCTTTGGCCTCCATTTGTATGTGTTAGACCATTTGATATTGTCCCAGAGAACACTGAGGCTCTGTTAACTTTGTATAGTTTTTGTTTTTCCTCTCAGTCTTTGATTAGGTACTTTGTCAGTCTCTGTTCAGGGTCATTGATTCATCCAATCTGCTGTTAATCAGTGAACTCTTCATTTTAGACTTTGTACTTTCCAGTTCTAGAATTTCCATTTGGCTTTTTAAGAATACTTTTTTTCTGTCTCTGCAGAGATTCCCATCTGTTCATTATTACCATATTTTAAGCTTTTTAATACATTTATAATAGCTTCTTTGAAGTCCTTGTTGTTAATTCCAATATCTGAATCATCCTGGGGTCATTTTTTATTGACTGTTCTTTTTCTTCACTATGGGTTGTGTTTCCTGTTTCTTCATTTGTTGTGATTATGTTGTAGGCTGGACATTGTGACTGTTTGTTGAAAGTCATTTGGGTTATATTATCTTCTTTTAAAACAGGGCTGACCTTTTTTCTTGCAGGCAGTGAAGTTACTGGAAGATCCTTTTGGCCCTGTCAGATTTGGTATTATTATTTATTATGATGGATCTATTTTAGTTTTAAATTTATCCTTAGGGAATGCTGCCTGGATCTCCGGTAGGGTCCTTACTCCCAAGGAGTGGCCCTTCTGTGCCTCAGCTGAATGCCTGGGTACCTAGTGAGGTACCTCTGATGGGTAGGACCCCAGTGTCTTCAAACATTTTATAATTGGAGGCACCAGTCCACTTTCAGCTTTCAAAAGGTAATTTTTGCTTGTTCTCTTAAGAGTCTTGCCAAATACATGTTCAGCCTGTATTGAACCAAAGACATGTTCATACTGTCTTCTGCCACTCCTCTTTATACCCTACCGCACCCACAACACAGCCTGTCTTAGCAGGTACTTTGCCTTGCACACCCCAGCACTTGTGTTTTTGTTGTTGTTCTGTCCCTAAGTCTTCTACAACTCTTTGCGACCGCATGAACTGCTGCATGCCAGAGTCCCCTGTTCTTCCCTCTATCCTGGAGTTTGCTCAGATTCAGTCCGTTGAGTCTGTGATGTTGTCTAACCATCTCATCCTCTGCTGCCCCCTTCTCCTTCTGCCTTCAATCTTTCCCAGCATCAGGGTCTTTTCCAATGAGGGACTTTGCATCAGGTTGCCAGACTATTGGACCATCAGCTTCAGCATTAATCCTTCTAGTGAATATTCAGGATTGGTTTCCTTCTGGACTGGCTGACTTGATCTACTTGCTGTCCAACGGATTCTCAGGAGTCTTCTCCAGCACCACAGTAATAAAGCATCAATTCTTCGGTGCTCAGCCTTCTTTCTGCTCCAACTCTCACAGCTGTGCATGACTACTGGAAAAACCACAGCTTTTTTTTTTTTTTAAACCACAGCTTTGACTAGACAGATATTTGTCAGCAGAGTGATGTCTCTGCTTTTTAATACACTTTCTAGGTTTGTCATAGCTTTCCTTGCAAGGCGCAAACGTCTTAATTTCATGGCTGCAGTTACTGTCCACAGTGATTTTGGAGCCCAAGAAAATAAAATCCATCACTACTTCTACTTTTTCCCCTTCTATTTGCCATGTGGTGGGATTGGATGCCATGATCTTAGTTTTTTGAACGTTGAGTTTCAAGCCAGCTTTTTCACTGTCCTCTCTCAGCCTCATCAAGAGGCTCTTTAGTTCCTCTTCACTTTCTGCCATTAGAGTGGTATCATCTGCATTTCTGAGGTTGTTGATATTTCTCCCAGCAATCTTGAGTTCCAGCATATGATTGAAAAATCCAACCCAGCATTTTGCATTATGTACTCTCATTTCAGTTCAATTCAGTCGCTCAGTCGTGTCCGACTCTTTGCAACCCCATGGACCACAGCATGCCAGGCCTCCCTGTCCATCACCAACTCCAGGAGTTTACCCAAACTCATGTCCATCGAGTTGGTGATGCCATCCAACCATCTCATCCTCTGTCCTCCCCTTCTCCTCCTGCCCCCAATCCCTCCCAGCATCAGGGTCTTTTCTGATGAGTCAACTCTTCACATGAGGTGGCCAAAGTATTGGAGTTTCAGCTTCAGCATCAGTCCTTCCAGTGAACACCCAGCAGGACTGATCTCCTTGAGGATGGACGGATTGGATCTCCTTAAGTTAAATAAAACTTAGCAATTTTTGTTAAATTGTTACAATTTAATTTAATTTAAGGGTGACAATATATAGCCTTGTCGTACTTCTTTCCTGGTTTTGAACCAGTCATTTATTCCATGACTGGTTCTAACTGTTGTTTTTTAACCTTATACAGGTTTCTCAGGAGGCAGGTAAGGTGGTCTGGTATGCCCATCTCTTCAAGAATCTTCCAGTTTGTTGTAACCCACATAGTTCAAGGCTTTAACATAGTCAAAGAAGCATAGTCAAACCAATTTTTTTTTTTTTCTGGAATTCCCTTCCTTTCTCTGTGATCAAAATCTATTGGCAATTTGATCTCTGGTTCATTTGACTTTTCTAAACCCAGCTTGTACATTTGGAAGTAATTCTTGGTTCATGTACTGCTGAAACCTGGCTTGAAGGATTTTGAGCATAACCCTGCTAGCATGTGAAATGAGCACAATTGTACAGTAGTTTAAACATTGAGAGCTGTACCATAAAGAAAGCTCAGTGTCAAAGAACTGATGCTTTTGAACTGTGGTGCTGGAGAAGACTTTTGAGAGTCCCTTGACTGCAAGGAGATCAAACCAGTTGGTTCTAAAGGAAATCAGTCCTGGATATTCATTGGAAGGACTGATGCTGAAACTGAAGCTGCAATACTTCGGCCACCTTATGCGAAGAACTGACTCCTTAGAAAAGACCCTGATGCTGGGAGGTATTGGGGGCAGGAGGAGAAAGGGACGACAGAGGATGAGATGGTTGGATGGCATCACTGACTCAATGGATGTGAGTTTGAGTAAACTCTGGGAGTTGGTGATGGACAGGGAGGCCTGGCGTGCTACAGTCCATGGGGTCGCAAGGGTCAGATAGGACTGAGCAACTCAACTGACCTTGAAAATTCTTTGCATTGCCCTTCTTTGGGATTGTTTTCTTGTCCTGTGGCCACTGCTGAGTTTTCCAAATTTGCTGACATGAGTGTGGCACTTTAATAGCATCACCTTTTAGGATTTTGAAACCGCTCAAATGGAATTCCTTCACCTCCACTGACTTTATTCATGGTGATGCTTCCTAAGTCCCTCTTGACTTCACACTCCAGGCTGTCTGGCTCTAGGTGAGTGATCACAGCATCATGGTTATCTGGGTTATAAGATCTTTTTTGTATAGTTCTCCTGTGTGTTCTTGCCACCTCTTCTTAATCTCTTCAGCTTCTGTCAGGTCCACACCGTTTTTGTCCCTTGTTGTGGCCATCCTTGCATGAAATGTTCTCTTGACATATCCAGTTTTTTTTTTTTAAAAGATCTCTAGTCTTTCCCATGCTGTTCTCTGCTGTTTCTTTGCATTGTTTGGTTAAGAAAGTCTTCCTGTCTCTCCTTGCTCTTCTCTGGAACTCTGCTTTTAGTTGGGTCTATCTTTCCCTTTCTCCCTTGCCCTTCACTTCTCTCCTTTCATCAGCTATTTGTAAAGCACTTTAGAAGCCCTGAATTCAGTTCCATCTGGAACTCTGGTTCCACTTGGGTACCACCTGCCTCCTCGCTGGGAGAAGATGCTGCCTGGAGGAGAAGAATCTTGCAGTGCAGCCTTATGCATTCTCCCCTGCACTATGTGTGGCTTAGTTGTCTCATGTATTTGAGATATTTCAGATATTTCCCAGCAGGAGGACAGTTGTTTTATTAAAAAAACTAGTTGTTTTATTATAGGAGATGGATATTTAAGCCTTGTGGGTCTTTTTTTTTTTTTTTTACTGTCATGTTCTCATAAACAGTGAAAGAAATAATAAAGTGATAGTAGTGGTCCATTTTTATTTCAGTGGTTCCTGGACCTGGAAGCATTAGAAGTCCATGTTTGTAGCCCTTGCACTGGGTGCATTGTTAAAGGAAAATTCTTTGAGATGCCAAAATTCTCTTAAAGTGATTTTCAGGCAGACATTACTCCTACTTCTTTCACTGAAGAGTGAAATCGAAGGTTGCTGTTTATTTTAAACTTCCGGTATACACAAAATCTGTGGGAGTCCTACACATTTCAGACTCTTGCTTTGATTAGATAGTTGAGTTTAATCCTCTTCTTTATAAATTGGTCTTGTAATTCAGATATTCATTAACAAAATAATTGCTGAGGATCCATTTCCATTCATATTTTGATTATTAGCTTATGGAATAATTCCCTATATAAATTCATAATGTTTAATTTCTTTTAATTCATCCATATCAGTAGCCTGTCTGCTTTCTTTAGATACCTTGCAATATAGCATGTTATTTAAAACTGTTTTTTGGAAATATTCAGGCAAGATTTTCTCTGTCTTTTCAATGCAACTTTGAACATGTTTGCAGAAAAATTAAAATGCAATAGTGTTTATTTGTAATATAAAATATTTATGTTGATTCGCCACCATTTTTTAACTTTCGTTTTGAAAGTTTGTCTTTAAGGCCATGTTCGGCCCTCTAAATGGGAAAATTGGCCTCATTTCTGACCCTAGTTTGATGGGATTTAGTGTAATCATTTACTTCATTCACAGCTTTGGCTTTGCGTGACTCTAGACTAATTAAAAAAAAAAATAGAAATGACCTTCAAAAATGAGGATTTTTCCAGTGTGACTACTCTGTATTTTCCAAAGGGAATTCCAAAAGCCGAGTTTTTACAATAATGCTATTATTAGGTTGAGCATGTAAGTTCCCAAGGCTGTTGCTTTGAAGGGAACAATATTCATTCAGATATTTATATTCTGGTATGTTTGCTTCCATTCTAATTGTATCTCATATACTAGTATCTGTCCATTTCCTTGGAGTTTTTCCTCCTACCTCTAAAAGGTTTGTTTTAAGCTATAATAAGCTGAAAATGATCACATTGGATAACTATGGTATTAGTTGTTAATGAATTGCTTCATTTTTTTAACATGTTTTTGAGTTCCTGAGTTGATCTTGGGAATATAGCAATGAACCAATAAAAGCCCCTCGTGGAGTTTACAGCCTACCTTTAATCTTCTTAATCTGGTTTAATGGAAAATAGCCTGCATCTTTTTTTTCTTTAACCCACGTTTTGAACTTTTACACATTTCAAAAGCCCTTTGTGATTATTGGATGTGCAAGGGTGTACTTTGTGAAAGGGGAAAGAGATTCAGAAGATTAAGGAGTTGTTTATAGTTTGATGAAGGCCATGCACTTTTATTAAATAAAAAAGAAAAGATTTTAAGTCTTATGAACATCTGAGATAGAAATACAGAATACTGAGGTAAGAGATAAACAATCGTTTGTTGTTGTTGTTGTGTTAGGCTGAGTCATGTCCAACTCTTTGTGGCCCATGGCCCAGTGTACTGTAGCCCATCACGCTCCTCTATTCACAGAACAAGGTCAGTTGTTACAAGGGAAGTAACATCAGTACTGGAAAGGTCATTTTGGAGGTGGTGGGTTTTATAGGAAAGAATTTCAGACCAGAGATGCTTTTCTTTTTCAGAAGAATCAGTGAGATGGGAATAGGCAAAATTTATTACAGAAGAGGAGAGTTGTCACTTTTTCTGGGGTTTAAGTGAGACTATCTAAATTGGTTACTTTTTTGAATTTTGTTTATTTCTTAACATTTGTTTGCATCTGTATTTATTCATGAACACTAGCTTCTTTAAAAAACTTTAAATTTATCTTTGTCAAAGATTATATGTACTTATATGATTTGATATCTTTACAATGATAAAATTAACATTCAGAGCAACAAGGTAAGTCAAAGGTTAGATTTCTCTAATCCTATAAATCAGAAAAATCAAATCAATCATTGAGCAAGTCAGTCACTAAATTTAATTTCATCTTCCTTACTAGGATCCTCGATTCAATGCAGAAGTTGACCAAATTACAGGCTACAAGACACAAAGTATTCTTTGTATGCCAATCAAGAATCATAGGGAAGAGGTAAGCCAATTTTCCATTTTATAAAAGGTCATTTGGAAACATTTTTCTTTTTGAAAATTTTTCTTTACTTTTCATACTTCTGAAATAATGCAGTAGTATAGTTAACTCGAAAGTACTTAAATGTTCTGCTTGATGTTTTTTATTTAGACTTTAGTAATAGAATTATATCCTGATTATTTACTTTGACCTAGAAATACATTTTAGACATATAATTTTTTTTACCCCTGTTTACTGAGGACCTTACTCTATCCTAAGATATATAATTGTGGTTGTGATTATAATCAATTTATTTCATGTTATATTTTGAACACCTGAATAATGCTTATATCATAAATGGTTATCCAATCTCAATGGTCATCAACTGATTTTATTTTTTATTCCAAATGAGGTTTTGAAAAAAATGGAAATTATAGCTAACTCCAAGAAAAATTTATTGTGAAATTATAACAAGCAAATGAAAATAGGTTGGTTTATATTTCACCTAATTAGAAGGTTTGGATTCTGTAAACACTGAATTCTCTCTTCATTTTACATTTATTTGAAAAAAAAAAGTTAATAAATGATCATGTAAACTGAATGCTTCACTTGAGTATTCTCAGCCCTGCCTGCACATTGCTAACAACTGTGGAACTTCTAAAAAGTTACAAATTAAATCAGAATCTCTAAGGGCAGAGTGTAGATACTGATACATTTTTAAAGATCCTCAAATAATTCTAAAAGTGTAGCCAGGGTTGGAAATCATCTCTAAGTGAAAACAAATAGATTGAAAGAAAAAAAAAAAGATTGAAAGAGCTCCTATTTGTGGTTCTTAACCTTGGCTGCAAATAGAATCACCTGTGGAGCATTTAGAAATTCTAAAACCACAGTTGTTACCGTCGGACTCCTGCCACGCCATGGACTATAGCCCTCCAGGCTCCTTTGTTCCCAGGATTCTCCAGGCAAGAATACTGGAGTGGGTTGCCGTACCCTCCTCCAGGGCATCTTCCTGACCCAGGGTGGAACCTGCATCTCCTCTCCTGCATTGGCAGGTGGGTTCTTTACAACTGAGCCCCCTGGGAAGCCCATCCAGCCTTTACCAAGTTCCACAGATTGTTTTTCTATTAGTGTTTCCCATTTCTGTTTCTTTCAATTTCATTCCTACTACCTGTACTGTACCATGATTCAGATCTTGAAGTAATGCCTGAACTTTTAAAATATTCTCATAAGGAGTTTCTGTACTTTAAGTCAATTTCCCTTGGATCCCCAATACATATGCCCTTGGGAATTTTCCTGAAACACAGACTTCTAAATCAGTGCTTCCAACAGATCGCCAGTCCAGGTTGGATGCAAGAGACAAGTGCTCAGGGCTGGTGCACTGGGATGACCCAGAGGGATGGGAAGGGGAGGGAAGAGGGAAGGGGGTTCAGGATGGGGAACACATGTAAATCCATGGCTGATTCATGTCAATGTATGGCAAAAACCACTACAATAGTGTAAAGTAATTAGCTTCCAACTAATGGGGGGAGCAAAAAGAAGAAAAAAAAAATTTTTTTAATAAATAAATTAATCAGTGCTTCCCTTGTGGCTCAGACAGTAAAGAGTCTGCCTACAATGCGGGAGACCTGGGTTCCATCCCTGGGTTGGGAAGATCCCCTGTAAAAGGAAATGGCACTCCACTCCAGTACTCTTGCCTGGAAAATCCCATGGATGGAGGAGCCCGGTAGGCTACAGTCCGTGGGGTCGCAAAGAGTCAGACACGACTGAGTGACTTCACTTCACTTCAAAACAGGAATGTGCACGTGGAATCTTAAGATGCATGTTCTGAGTTCAGTAGTCTAGGTGAGCCCTGAGTGAAAGCCTGTTCCACAAGCAGAGGTGGTGCTGGTGCACGCAGCCTGCAGTCACAGCTTGATGAACAGGCTCCTAGGTCAGTAACTTCTCAGCCTTCTGAATACCTTCTCAGGGCCTTAGAGTTGCCACATGGTTTCTTAAGAAGGTAGTTACAGCCATGATTACTAAAAATACCTGCAGCTAAAACATATATATGAGATTAAATAATTAGCTAATTCATTGTGAATGAATAAATGAAATTGAAAAGACCGTGCATGGACCAATGGTGTTCTTTAATTGGATTGCCAGATAGAGGAAATGCAAAGCATATCTCATGCAGTATTGGGGATATAGTTATACTAAAAAACCATTTGTTATTCATCTAAAGTTAAATTTGACCAGACATCCTATGTTTTATCTGGCTGCCCTAGTTATAAACCAAGGATGTATTATGTGCACTTAAGAAGGTGATGTTCAGCTTTTAGTTTATAAGTATGTTTTAAAACCATAGCCTGAAAAACAACTTTGTACTGGTCGAGAGACTTAGCCCAAATCATGCTCTGGTTAAACGTTCTTTCTAAGTTGCATGAACACTGAGGATTGAGGGAATCCATGAGAATATGCAACAAAATCACCAGGGTGAAGAGACTGCGTTTCTGCAAGAGAGCATCCTCTGGGTACACATGTTTTTGTCTTTGTAACTGCCAGTGAGGAAAGTGAAAATGAAGTTGCTCAGTCCTGTCTGACTCTTTGTGACCTCATAGACTGTAACCCACCAGGCTTCTCCCTCCATGGAATTTTCCAGGCAAGGATACTGGAGTGGGCTGCTTAAACTAAAACAACAGTAACAAAATCCCCTGCTGCAAGTCTATTTTATCTGATATGAGTATTGCGACTCCTGCTTTCTTTTGGTCTCCGTTTGCATGAAATATTTTTTTCCAGCCCTTCACTTTTAGTCTGTATGTGTCTCTGGTTTTGAGGTGGGTCTCTTGTAGACAGCATATATAGGGGTCTTGTTTTTGTATCCATTCAGCCAATCTTTGTCTTTTGGTTGGGGCATTCAACCCATTTACATTTAAGGTAATTATTGATAGGTGTGGACCCATTGCCATTTACTTTGTTGTTTTGGGTTCACGTTTATTCAACCTTTCTGCATTTCCTGTCTAGAGAAGTTCCTTTAGCATTTATTGAAGAGCTGGTTTGGTGGTGCTGAATTCTCTCAGCTTTTGCTTGTCTGTAAAGCTTTTGAATTCTCCTTCTTATCTGAATGAGATCCTTGCTGGGTACAGTAATCTAGGTTGTAGGTTATTCTCTTTCATTACTTTCAGTATGTCCTGCCATTCCCTTCTGGCCTGGAGGGTTTCTATTGATAGATCAGCTGTTATCCTTATGGGAATCCCTTTGTGTGTTATTTGTTGCTTCTCCCTTGCTGCTTTTAGTATTTGTTCTTTGTGTTTGATCTTTGTTAATTTGATTAATATGTGTCTTGGGGTGTTTCGCCTTGGGTTTATCCTGTTTGGGACTCTCTGGGTTTCTTGGACTTGGGTGGCTATTTCCTTCCCCATTTTAGGGAAGTTTTCAGCTATTATCTCCTCGAGTATTTTCTCATGGCCTTTCTTTTTGTCTTCTTCTTCTGGGACTCCTATGATTCGAATGTTGGGGCATTTCACATTGTCCCAGAGGTCCCTGAGGTTGTCCTCATTTCTTTTGATTCTTTTTTCTTTTTTCCTCTCTGCTTCATTTATTTCCACCATTCTATCTTCTACCTCACTTATCCTATCTTCTGTCTCCGTTATTCTACTCTTGGTTCCCTCCAGAGTGTTTTTGATCTCGTTCATTGCATTATTCATTTTTAATTGACTCTTTTTTATTTCTTCTAGGTCTTTATTAAACATTTCTTGCATCTTTTCAATCTTTGTCTCCAGGCTATTTATCTGTAACTCCATTTTGCTTTCAAGATTTTGGATCATTTTTATTATCATTATTCTAAATTCTTTTTCAGGTAGATTCCCTATCTCCTCCTCTTTTGTTTGACTTGGTGGACTTTTTTCATGTTCCTTTACCTGTTGGGTATTTCTTTGCCTTTTCATCTTGTTTAGATTGCTGTGTCTGGAATGGGCTTTCTGTATTCTGGAGGTCTGTGGTTCCTTTTTATTGTGCAGCCACTTGTAAAAGAATGAAACTAGAACACTTTCTAACAGCATACACAAAAATAAACTCAAAATGGATTAAAGATCTAAATGTAAGACCAGAAACTATAAAACTCCTAGAGGAGAACATAGGCAAAACACTCTCTGACATAAATCACAGCAAGATCTTCTATGACACACCTCCCAGAATATTGGAAATAAAAGCAAAAATAAACAAATGGGACCTAATGAAACTTAAAAGCTTTTGCACAACAAAGGAAACTATAAGTAAGGTGAAAAGACAGCCCTCAGATTGGGAGAAAATAATAGCATATGAGGAAACAGACAAAGGATTAATCTCAAAAATATACAAGCAACTCCTGAAGCTCAATTCCAGAAAAATAAATGACCCAATCAAAAAATGGGCCAAAGAACTAAACAGACATTTCTCCAAAGAAGACATTCAGATGGCTAACAAACACATGAAAAGATGCTCCACATCACTCATCATCAGAGAAATGCAAATCAAAACCACAATGAGGTACCATTACACGCCAGTCAGGATGGCTGCTATCCAAAAGTCTACAAGCAATAAATGCTGGAGAGGGTGTGGAGAAAAGGGAACCCTCTTACACTGTTGGTGGGAATGCAAACTAGTACAGCCACTATGGAAAACAGTGTGGAGATTTCTTAAAAAACTGGAAATAGAACTGCCATATGACCCAGCAATACCACTTCTGGGCATACACACTGAGGAAACCAGATCTGAAAGAGACACATGTACCCCAATGTTCATTGCAGCACTGTTTATAATAGCCAGGACATGGAAGCAACCCAGATGCCCATCAGCAGACGAATGGATAAGGAAGCTGTGGTACATATACACCATGGACTATTACTCAGCCGTTAAAAAGAATTCATTTGAATCAGTTCTAATGAGATGGATGAAACTGGAGCCCATTATACAGAGTGAAGTAAGCCAGAAAGATAAAGAACATTACAGCATACTAACACATATATATGGAATTTAGAAAGATGGTAACGATAACCCTATATGCAAAACAGAAAAAGAGACACAGATGTACAGAACAGACTTTTAGACTCTGTGGGAGAAGGTGAGGGTGGGATGTTTCGAAAGAACAGCATGTATATTATCTGTGGTGAAACAGACCACCAGCCCAGGTGGGAGGCATGAGTCAAGTGCTCGGGCCTGTTGGGCTGGGAAGACCCAGAGGAATCGGGTGGAGAGGGAGGTGGGATGGGAGACCGGGATGGGGAATTCGTGTAACTCTATGGCTGATTCACATCACTGTATGACAAAACCCACTGAAAAATAAAAAAATTAAAAAAAAAAAAAAAAAAAATCCCCTGCTGCACTGATGTACAAGTTAGGTAATCAAATTCACTCATTTAAAGTGTATAGTTTGATGAGTTTTTAAGAGATGCATGTACAGTCCTGTAACTATCACTATCATCAAGATACGAAACATTTGGGACTTCCCTGGTGGTCCAGTGGCTAAGACTGCGCTCCCAGTGCAGGGGGCTAGAATTTGATCCTTGGTCGGGGAACTAGATCCCACGTGCTACAGCTAAGATCCCAGTGCAGCCAAATAAATTACAGTAATAATAAAATTTTTAAAAGATGCAAAGCGTTTCTGTCCCTGCAGATATATCCCAGCACCCCCTGTCGTTGCGCTCCTCTTCCCTCAACCCCCAGCTGCCGACAGTCCCCGACCTGTTTCTTGTCGCTGGTATCTTGCCTTTTCTAGAATGTCCTACACATCATGTAAGTGGAGTCATACAGTATGTGGTCTTGGGTGTCTGCCTTCATTCACTTAGTGTCATGCTTGTGGTTCATCCATGTTCTTGCGTGTATGAGTAGTGTGTTCCTTTTTTATTGCTGAGTGATTATTCCGGGGTGTGGTTGTGCCACAGTTTGACTATCTGTTCATCCGTTGATAGATTTTTGAGTTGTTTCCAGTTTCTGTCTCTTAGAAGAAGATGCACTGTTGATGTTTGCATACTGGTCTTTTTGTGGACATATTTTCGCTTCTCGTGGGTACATATATAGGAGGGGTGTTTCCAGGTCGTGTGTTGGCTGTTTGTTGAATTCTATAAGAAACTTCCGAAGTCCTTTCCAAAGTGACTGTGCCATATGCTTTTTCACCTGTGATGTGTATGAGAGTTCTAGATGCTTCACATCCTAGGCAACACATGGTGTTGTCAATTTTTGAAAGTTTTAGCCCTTAAATTTGATTACATGAGTAAATAACCTGGCTCACAGTCACGGGCTGTCTGCTCACTTACAGACCTGCGTAAATTGGGTTCAGCCACAGGTCCCCAGATTGGGACTGTCCAGAGCTCCCCCTGAGATTTCTGCTGAATTACTCGGCATTCTCGGCATTGCCTGCCTCCAGGCCCCTTCTTCCTCCCCTGCTGTCTCTGTTTTACCCTGCGATGATTTGATGAGAAGCCTGAGCTCCCACTGGTTTTCACAAAAGCTTATTCACACAGAACATTTCATGAGATAAAAGCTTTCAGTGACTTCACTGGCGTCTTAGTAACTTTACTGATGGGAAGGTTTCCAGACGCAGCTTTTTAAACATCTTGCTGACCCTCCCCACTCTTTGCCCTCGCCTCCCACGCTCACACTGCTGGGTTTGAAATTATTTCCTGTGAGAATTATTCCTTCAGAAAAAAAGGAATGAAGAGAAACAGTCAGAAAAACAGTCATACTCTCAGCTTGGTTGTGGTATAAAAAGTCATTTAGCTGACCCAGAACTACTAAGAAGATGAACTGTATGAATTCCAAAATTATCTTTAGATTTATAGCTATATAAACAAACTGGGGGCAATGTTTGCTGTTGTGTACATACAATGGAAAAGTGCTCTTTCTCTCACGAAGTTTTTTAAATCACAATGGGAGAGTCCCAGTAGGGCTTTGGGGAGTTGTTGTTATGATTGCTCATTCTGGGCTTGAATCCCGTCTTCAACACTTACTTGATGAGAAACCAGGATAGAATTGGTTAATCCCTGGATCTTCAGTTTCCTCATCTGCTAAATGAGGGTTGTAAAAGGACCTACCTACCTCAGAGGGTTGTTGTAAAGATTAAATGTGTTTGTTCATGCAAAGGGCTTGACATAGTTCCTGGCACACGGGAAGTGATCAATAAATGTCAACTGTCATTTGTTTAAAGGAGGCATGGAACTTTCATGAGAAAAAAAGAATGAAGAGGTCATCAGCCACATAATAACCAGTCAGCTGGGATCAAATGACAGCCAGCACAGTCCCTGACTGGACTGTTACCCTCTAACAAACGCTAAGCTTCAAAGAAAGATACTTTTCATTGTTTTTGCTCATAAATGAGGCAATGTAAATTTGGTTTCTTCTCTTTGTGTTAGTGCAGTTGTATCGAGTAAGCTGACGCTGACTCCAACTATTTACCAAGGAACGAAGATGAAATGTGATTATTGATTGTTTATAAAATGTCTTGGCACCTTTTAGTGACCCCAGTTTCTTATGGTACCAGCTCTGCAGAGCTGATTGAAAGGAGCAATTGAATACTGAGTACTAGAGTCTGAACTACAACATAGTCCAGAATAGTCAGGAAGACTTTTAAGATTCAGTAAAATATGTAATCACTTCATCTGCCTCTCTTCTTGTGAAATATTTCAACTAATTAAACATTTTCGGGAGTTCTTTTCATTAGTGTTACAATTGTAAGTGTAATAATGCAATGCCTTTTTGGAAGTCAAGATCATAGATATTCCTAAAACTTCTGTGACAGAATTTTTTTTTTAAGTCATAGAGGATAAATGCTTACAACCTTCCCTTCCCTGTATACTCCCTTCTAAGACAGTGCAGTTAATGGGCAAAGGGTGGTGGTGGTAGGGAGTGGACTGGAAAAGCTAGAAGAAGCTAAAATAATTTATTTGGGAAAGGTCACAGAACTATTGGCTAGAGAAAGTGAATGAAGAGAAAAAGTAAAGGGGTCAAGGGAGAGAAGAGCCAGTCTAAACGGTTTGAGGAACAGTGTGGGTGGGACTTGGGGAATAACTCTTTGTCCTGTGGAAACTGTTCGGAGGACTTGACGCAGGTTAATTCGTTTAAATCTTTGTCACGACCAGAGGAGGTGGTCATTGTTTTATTCCCACTTACAGAAGATAAAACTGAGATACGGGACATTGAGGGAAACTTGGCCGAAGTCACACAACTAAAACCTGGCAGGTCTGAAATTGAAACCTAGGCAAGAGGGTTTTTTAAAATTCCACTGTGGACGATGACTGCACTCTCTTTCTTCCACCTCATTGTTTTCTTGAGCTGCTGCAGTAGATGTTTAGATTACTTTTGATTTGGGGGTGGGAAGTTCCCTGATGTGATATGTGATCATGTAGAAGCAGGGCTTGAAGGTGGAGACAAGGAGAACTCTACAAAGTTGTGTTGAAACCGCTCTGCCGACAGACTTTTTTAAATTGGAAAAAAAAAAGAGAGAGAAGAAAGGGAGCAGGTGGGGGTGGGGAGGAGGAGGGGTCAGAGGTCCTTTATAATGTATTAGGAGTAATACCACCAGTAAACACGAAGATATGTTTTACAGGGATGTAAGTTGCAGGAGCATGGTTCATGTGAATCTGGACGAATGGGCTCTGTGACATGCACTGGAAGCATCATGAAAAGATTTGCAGCAAGTGTGTGAATTTTAGAGCTGCGGTTAAATTTCTTTTAGGCTTAACACAAGATTTTTCAGACCTGGGCACTTGGATCCATTTTTTAATTTTTGTCACATGCATTAGTTATTACTATAACTAAGTGGTTCTTTTATGTTTAGTAAAGAAGCGTAGGGAAACTCAGGAGGAAGAAATGGCAACCCACTCCAGTATTCTTGCCCAGTGAGTCCCGTGGACAGGGGAGCCTGCTGAGCTGCTGTCCGTGGGGTCGCACAGAGTCGGGCACAACTGAAGTGACTTAGCACGCATGCATGCATGCATTGGAGAAGGAAATGGCAACCCACACCAGTATTCTTGCCCAGTGAGTCCCGTGGACAGGGGAGCCTGCTGAGCTGCTGTCCGTGGGGTCGCACAGAGTCGGGCACGACTGAAGTGACTTAGCAGCAGCAGCAGGAAACTCAACTCTTTCTCTCTAGCTCAGCTGATCTATTCCTGAAATACTACCCTCTCGAAGTATTGCTTGTTATGGCTTGTGGAGATGAGTGCTTTGTTTTATAATGGCTGCATCAGTGAGGTAGAAGCCAGGACATTGTGAAATAATGCAAGTTCTAGAAAACATTCATACTGATCTGAGGTGGAGATTATATCCAATAATGTCAGGTTAGGCTGACACCTGTTTTCTCTTGGTTGAATGTCAACTCCGGTTGTTAAGTAAAAATCTAATTTGGAATCAGAGCTTTTATTCTCCTCTGTTTTTATCATCTTGAGTTTATGTTATCATCTTGAGTTATGTTATGTACTTGATGACATAATTCTTCAGTGCAAATGTAACAGCCAAAATAAAATATTTATGATAAGTTTGTTTTCTTTTTTGCAGTGTGATAAAGGAGCATTTTTAGCTATCTAACTGTTTATATCATCTTTTAAAAGAAACCTGAAAAATTTCAAAACATATCAGCTAATTTTGTGAGATTTTTATGATATAAATATTTTGTTGAGTCAGAGAGATTTGTTGCATGCTGAAAATCATTAAGTAAAGCATTAATGGAAACAGATGTGTAAATCTAAGTGCAATATACAAAAGTAAGTGTTTTCCAAAACTTAGGCTACATGACTTTATCTGCTCGTTTAAAAATATTCTCAGTTCAATTCAATCGCTCAGTCGTGTCTGACTCTTTGTGACCCCATGGACTGCAGCATGCCAGGCCTCCCTGTCCATCACCAACTCCCGAAGCCTACTCAAACTCATGTCCATTGAATCAGTGATGCCATCCAACCATCTCATCCTCTGTCGTCCCCTTCTCCTCCTGCCCCCAATCCTTCCCAGCATCAGGGTCTTTTCAAATGAGTCAGCTCTTCGCATGAGGTGGCCAAAGTATTGGAGTTTCATCTTCAATATCAGTCCTTCCAGTGAACACCCAGGACTGATCTCCTTTAGGATGGACTGATTGGATGTCCCTGCAGTCCAAGGGACTCTCAAGAGTCTTCTCCAACACCACAGTTCAAAAGCATCAATTCTTCAGCACCCAGCTTTCTTTATGGTCCAACTCTCACATCCATACATGACCACTGGAAAAACCATAGCTTTGACTAGATGGACCTTTGTTGGTAACGTAATGTCTCTGCTTTTTAATATGCTGTCCAGGTTGGTCATAACTTTCCTTCCAAGAAGTAATCATTTTTTGACTTCCTGGCTGCCGTAACCACCTGCAGTGATTTTGGAGCCCCAAAAACAAAGTTTGCCACTGTTTCCACTGTTTCCCCATCTGTTTGCCATGAAGTGATGGGGCTGGGGTCATCCCCTCCTGAATGATCTTATCTTAAAAGCAATTGTTGAATCATTGTAATATGTAAGGCACTGGTCTAGGCAATGAGGTTTTTTTTGTTTTTTTTTTTTAATGAAGCAAGGAAGATACTTAAAAAAAAATTTTTTTTGTTTCATTGAGAAGATTTTTTATTAAAAATTAAATATCAATACAAGGTAACAGGACAGATGTTAAATAAGTTCAATATTCAGTACATAAGTTGAAAGTCTGGATTTTGAGAGCTGGAGAAATCACAGAGGAAGGATGAAAGCTGTGGTTTCATACACAGATCTCTGCTGTGTTTATCGCACAGCCTTGAGAGAGGAAGCTGGGGGATGGTGCAGGCAGGCTAGATACTTGCCTATGACATCCTGCTTGTACTACCAACTGAGCTTTTCTTAAATTGGACATGTAAGCTTGGAAAAATAAATGCTAGAGCTTCATACATAATCCTACATTTCCAAATCAGCCTGGATGAAAACACAGCTACACGAATAAGGAGAGTTTAATTGTAGATGGGCAGTGGATCTAGATCTATTTTAGTCCTAAAGAATTGGCTGGTTATATTTTTTTTTAAATTTTTTAAAATGTCCATTGCACTTATTCCCCTGTGATATTTTCTCATAGCTTTGTTTTAGAAACAAAACAAAAATACTCTGAAAAGTTTCCGTTGGTTCCAGACTTGCTATCTTGATGTTGATGATCTTTTCTTTTCCTTTGTCCACATTGGCCTTTAAATAATGAACAAGTGTATTTTACAAATAAGATGGTAACCATTTTCCTAAGGAAAAAACATTTCTTAAGAGTATCAGAGGAACAATACAGTACTTAATAGGCTAGACCCCTGAGGCCACACTCCTGATCCAGGAGAAGAGGGAATAAATGCTTGAGACTGAATATTAAGTTAATGGTAGGCTGTATTTGCCCAAATTTTATTGTGGATGCTCAGAAAATTTGGTTCAGAGCAAATGTTGTGTTTTATTCAATATGAGGTTTATCTTCATTGTACTTTTAGAATAATCATTCTCGCACTTCATTTTAAGTTTGATAGAGCATTTATAAGTTTAATTTTGAGATGTTTTATGTAGATCCGGAAGTATAACTAGTAGAGGTCTGGAACCAGTTGCAAAGATATGTGTAATTTCTTTGTATAACTTCTGACCCAGAGTCACATAATTAGACCTTGGGATGGATTTTTATTATTAAATAATTTTCATGTATTATTAATTTTTATGCATTCTTAAAGAGTTAAGATAGTTGTCAGTAACATGGCTGCTGTCAGTAGGTATATATACAAACATATGTATCCATCTAAAAGCTGAGATTATATAGATAAAATGCTTTATAAACTATGTATTTTATATTCCTTCTTATTAAATCCACATCTAAAAGTTCCTACTTATTTCTCTTCTACCATAGAGTGGAAATTAATATTCTGTGCGAAGTTCAAACTAAACTGTAAGAGATGATATTTAAAATTTTTTGAACCATAATCATCCTTGTGGGGTTTTTTTTTGGCATCACTTGGTGAAGTAAAGTGAAAATGGTCTGGATTTAGGATTCCAGATCCATTTGATTAATACTAATTAGTTGGTGGTCATGAGGGTGCTATTGATGACCTCGTGCTTAGTAACAAATCACTCTAAGCTTAGTGATTTGAACAGCAGCCTCTATTATCTCAGTTTCGGTGGTTCAGGAAGGCCAGAGGCGCCCAGCAAACTGGGTGGCTCCGGCCCAGGTTCCCTGCCCGTGGCCGCATTCAGGATGCTGCGGGGCCGCCTGCCTCCTGCTTGAGCGAGCCCTTCCCAGAGGGCTGCCTGCCCCAGCAGCCAGCCTTTCCACACGTCACTCCACGTCCTTAGCAAGTGGCAGAGCGAGCAAGGGGGAATAGGCAGCGCCTGGGATGATCCAGTCCCCAGAGTCGCTCACTTTTGCCTCATTGTAACTACTCATTAGAAGCCAGGTATCACAGACTTCCCTGGTGGTCCAGGGGCTGAGGCTCCACGCTCCGAGTGCAGAAGGCCTGGGTTCGATCCTTGGTCAAGGAACTAGATCTCACATGCCGCAACTAAGAGTTGGCCTGCTGCAACTAGAGTTCACGTGTTCCGCAGCAAAGACCTGATGTAGCCAAATAAATATGTACAAAAAAGAAAAGAAGCCAGGCATCAAATCCAGACTCGGGAGGAGGGCAGTGAGGCTTCACCTCTTGAAGAGAGGAATGTCAAAGGGCAGGTGGACATTCTGTGAAGCCACCAGATGTACCAAGTATATTTTGAGGCTTTAGTATCTTTCCTTAAAACTGGCCAGATGATAAAGGAGGAACTCTACCTGTTAATTAAAATAGTATCTTAGGGACTTCCCTGGTGGTCCAGCAGTTAAGAATCCACCTTGGAATGCAGGGGACGCAGGTTCAGTCCCTGGCCAGGGAACAAGATCCCACCTGGTGTGGAGCGACTGAGATGGTGACCCACAGCTGGTGAGGCGTGCACCACAGCTAGAGAGTACTTACGCACAGTAGAAGTTCTCGCCTGACACAGCTAAGACCCGATTCAGCAAATAAATAAATAAAAATATTTAAAAAAAAATAAAATAATATCTTAAACAACAAGGACCTACTATGTAGCACAGGAAACTATATTCAGTATCTTCTAATAATCTATAATGGAAAAGAATCTGAAAAAGAATGTATTTGTATATAAGTAAATCAGTTTGCTGTACTCCTGAAACATAAGTCATCTATACTTCAGTTAAAAAAAAAATCTTACAAATTATTGTTTTTCAGCCTTTCATGTGCTAAAATATAATATCTACCAGAGGCAACACAGATAAGAGTTTTTAAAAATGTGGCGAGTTGGTATGTGTGTGCTTGCACACTGGCTTGAGTCAAAGAGAAAGTGGAATCAGAAGAGGAAGCATGCATGCATGCTAAGTCAGTTCAGTCGTGTCCGACTCTTTGCAACCCCATGGACCATAGCAGGCCAGGCTTTTCTGTCCAAGGAATTCTCCAGGCAAGAATACTGGAGTGGGTTGCAATTCCCTTCTCCATAGAAGAGGACTGAGGAGACAAGAGGAAGATGCCTGCTCTTTGAGCTATGGCAAATGACTGAGGTATTAAAAGTCTTAAAACACTATGTCACAAATGCAAGTCTTTGTGAGATCACTACGTGGAGCTTAAGTACTTGGCTTCTTAATCCCCATGGGAAAATACCCACTGGTGTATCTTTATTATCTGTTATCTCTCTATACCTCATTTTCTGCCTCCCTCATGGATCAAGATTGGAAGCAATGTGTCCAGTACTCAGCACAGCGTTTGCTTGAGTATAAACTGGAGATGAGGCCATGCAGGCAGGCCGAGGCAAGGTCACAAAGAGTCCTCAAATTGCCATGCAAACGAGGTGCTGGATTTTATTTTATTTTTTAAGCCGGGAAACATTTGCTATCGTTTAAAGATCTGTGTGGCCCCAGCATTAAGGATGAACAGTTTCCTTTGTTTGACTCTAACCCAGAGGCTCATAATTTGACACTTCATAGATTTTGATTTCCATATTTGTTCATAGGCAGAGAAGGTTCTGTCTGGAAGCAGGGCAGTTGGTAAGGAGTTTACATAATCCAGACTAGCAGTGAACTTGTTACACCTCTGTTTGTGAGGGTGAGGGATTGATTTGATGGAGGGTTAAGTGGAAGGAAGAATGTAGCATACTTTCTAGGTTTTTTAGGTAGATGTAATGAGGGAGAATTGTGATATTTCCTAAAAATAAAACAGGCAAAAGAGAGAACTGGCTTGTGGGGATGAACAGTGGCTCTTTGGGGGGCAGTGGGTGCGTATGTTGTTTTACTATTACTTTCTCCTCTCTCCTCAGATCTCAGTGGTGTGTCCCCGTCCCCACTTTGGGTGATGATCTTGCTTACTATTTCAGTGAAAAACAGAGGAGTTAGAGGAGTCCTTCCACAGAGCACTTCCCCATCTCCTTTCCCCACTCCTGTATCTGACTTTATACCCTCTAGATTACTGCCTCCCCCCTCTCTTTTTTTTTTTTCTTTCTTTTTTAAGTAACAAAAAAATGTTTAGCATCTTTTCATGTGTTTGTTAGCCATCTGTATGTCTTCTTTGGAGAAATGTCTCTTTAGTTCTTTGGCCCATTTTTTGATTGGGTCATTTATTTTTCTGGAATTGGGCTGCAGGAGTTGCTTGAGATTAATCCTTTGTCTGTTGCTTCGTTTGCTATTATTTTCTCCCATTCTGAGGGCTGTCTTTTCACCTTGCTTATAGTTTCCCTTGTTGTGCAAAAGCTTTTAAGTTTAATTAGGTCCCATTTGTTTATTTTTGCTTTTATTTCCAATATTCTGGGAGGTGGGTCATAAAGGATCCTGCTGTGATTTATGTCAGAGAGTGTCATCGCTCATTATCAGAGAAATGCAAATCAAAACCACAATGAGGTACCATTACACGCCAGGCAGGATGGCTGCTAGCCAAAAGTCTACAAGCAATAAATGCTGGAGAGGGTGTGGAGAAAAGGGAACCCTCTTACTCTGTTGGTGGGAATGCAAACTAGTACAGCCGCTATGGAGAACAGTGTGGAGATTTCTTAAAAAACTGGAAATAGAACTGCCATGTGACCCAGCAATCCCACTCCTGGGCATACACACTGAGGAAACCAGATCTGAAAGAGACATGTGCACCCCAAAAACCAGATCTGAAAGAGACACGTGCACCCCAGTGTTCATCACAGCACTATTTATAATAGCCAGGACATGGAAGCAACCTAGATGCCCATCAGCAGACGAATGGATAAGGAAGCTGTGGTACATATACACCATGGAATATTACTCAGCCGTTAAAAAGAATTCATTTGAATCAGTTCTAATGAGGTGGATGAAACTGAAGCCCATTATACAGAGTGAAGTAAGCCAGAAGGATAAAGACCAATACAGTATACTAACGCATATATATGGAATTTAGAAAGATGGTACCGATAACCCTATATGCAAAACAGAAAAAGAGACACAGATGTACAGAACAGACTTTTGGACTCTCTGGGAGAAGGCGAGGATGGGATGTTTAGAGAGAACAGCATCTAAACATGTATATTATCAAGGGTGAAACAGATCACCAGCCCAGGTTGGATGCATGAGACAAGTGCTCGGGGCTGGTGCACTGGGAAGACCCAGAGGGATTGGGTGGAGAAGGGGAGGGGGGATTGGGATGGGGAATACATGTAAATCCATGGCTGATTCATGTCAATGTATGGCAAAAACCACTACAATATTGTAAAGTAATTAGCCTCCAACTAATAAAAATAAATGGGAAAAAAATGTTTAGGGTTTTGGGGTTTTGCTGGGTTGTTTTTTTTTTTTTTTTAATTAAAAATTTTTTTTGGCCAAATAGCATGTGGGATTGTAGTTCCTCAACCAAGACAGAACCCTATGCCTTTGCATTGAAAGCTCAGAGTCCAACCACTGGACCAACAGGGAAAGTCCCCTCTGATTCCCCTTTGACTTTAACTGTTTGTGAAATAGCAAAGGTCAACCTCGCAATTCTGCTCTCTCATCCATCTCATCTGCTCAAAGACAGCCCAGCAACTCCTCCCTCTATGTCCAGAATCACCAAAATTCGCCTCCTCCACCAAATTGGTTTGTCAGCATCAGTTCAGTTCAGTTGCTCAGTTGCATCCAACTCTTTGTGACTCCATGGACTGCAGCATGCCAGGCCTCCCTGTCCATCACCAAATCCCGGAGCTTACTCAGACTCATGTCTGTCGAGTTGGTGATGCCATCCAACCATCTCATCCTCTGTCGTCCCCTTCTCCTCCTGCCCCCAATCCTTCCCAGCATCAGGGTCTTTTCCAATGAGTCAGCTTTTCTCATGAGGTGGCCAAAGTACTGGAGTTTCAACTACAGCATCAGTCCTTCCAATGAACACCCAGAACTGATCTCCTTCAGGATGGACTGGTTGGATCTCCTTGCAGTCCAAGGGACTCTCAAGAGTCTTCTCCCACACCACAGTTCAAAAGCATCAATTCTTCAGTGCTCAGCTTTCTTTATAGTCCAACTCTCTCATCCATACATGATCACTGGAAAAACCATAGCTCTGACTAGATGGACCTTTGTTGGCAAAGTAATGTCTCTGCTTTTTAATTTGCTGTCCAGGTTGGTCATAACTTTTCTCCAAGGAGTAAGTATCTTTTAATTTCATGGCTGCAGTCATCATCTGCAATGATTTTGGAGCCCCCCAAAATAAAATCTGACAGTTTCCACTGTTTCCCCATCTGTTTGCCATGAAGTGATGGGACCAGATGCCATGATCTTCATTTTCTGAATGTTGAGCTTTAAGCCAACCTTTTCACTCTCCTCTTTCAGTTTCATCAAGAGTCTCTTCAGTTCTTCTTTGCTTTCTGCCATAAGGGTGGTGTCATCTGCATATCTGAGGTTATTAATATTTCTACTGTCTGTCTTGATTCCAGCTTGTACTTCATCCAGTCCAGCATTTCTCATGATGTACTCTGCACATAAGTTAGATAAGCAGAGTGGCAATGTACAGTCTTGACGTACTCCTTCCCATACAAACATGCTATTATTTCTCCCATCTTAAAAGCAAAACCAAATGCTCATTGGACTGCACGTCTCCTTGCAGAGACCACCATTTCCCTGATGACCACAAGAGCTAAACTCTTTTAAAGAGCTGTCCCTGTTTGTCGTTTCCATTCCTCCCACTCTCTGGAGCACAATCCACTGCAGCCTTCAGCCTCACCACTCTATGGAAACCACTCTGCAGGGTCGCGTGGCATCCACGGGGCAAGAGCTAGTGGTGAGAACGCATTCTCACCTCACCCTGTCTGTGGGCGGCATGTGACTTGGACGACCACTCCTTCCTCCAGGACAGATTGTCTTCGCTTGCTTTCCAGGACTGCATACTCCCCAGTTCTTTTCTCCTGTCTCTCTGACTGCCTCTCTGTCTCCTTAGCTGCTGCCTGATCATCACAGTGGCGATAAATGGCTCAGCCCTGGGCCCTCTGCTCTGATACACGTAGTCCTTATGTGATTTTATTTACTCTCATGGTTTTAAATACAATTTGTGTGCTGACTGAACTTGTATTGCAGTTGTATTGTTTCTTCAATGTCAGCTCATATATTCGACTGCTTACTTGACTTCTCTACCTATGTATGTCTAATAGGTGTCATAAACTTAGCATGTCTGAAACATCACCCCTAATCTTCCTTCCCTCTGAACCTGCTCTGTTGTTCAACCCCATCACAGTTAACTTGTCCATCATCCCAGCCATTCATGTTAAATTCATTACAGGTTAAACTCAACTGAAATTCATGCCCCGCCCCAGTATATATGCAGCTATCAGGAAAACTCTTGACGTTTCCTTTAGTCAGTGGTCTCCCCCTGCAGTTCTGCCCCACTGGAGCCTCGGCATGGAGCGCCTGAATTATCACATCAGCCTTTCCCACCCCAACTGCTGTCCCTACTTCAAGCCTTGGACTTCCTGCGATCTAGTCTCAAAATGTGTTTTATAAAACTTGTTAGATCTCCTCTCTCCCCTGCTTTAAACCTTGCAATGGATTTCCCCTTCATGTTCTAAGTAAGAAAGGTCCCGCATGATCCTGCCCCCGAAGCCCCTCGGATCCCACCTGCTATCTCTCCCTACGGGTCCTCTCGAGCACAGCTGTTTTCTCCGCAAATCAGGTAAGCTCCAGCCCCAGGCCCTCTGCACTTGCTGTTTCCTTGTCTGAAGTCCCTTCACCTCGTTCTCCACGTGGCTCACTGTCTCATCTCCATCAGGCTTTTTTTGTTTGTTTTAAAATATTCACTTATTTATTTTTGCTGTCTCGGGCCTCAGTTGCATCAGGTGGGATCTTTTGCTGGCTCACGCAGGCTCAGTAGTGGCGGCACACAGGATCTTAGTTCCCCAGCCCGAATCTAACCCACGTCCCCTTGTTGGGAGGCAGCCACTGGAGCACCACAGAGGCCCCTCCGGGTTTTTACTCAGGTGACGTCTCAGGATGAAGTCCTCGGCCTTCTGTTCTGACTGCCGCTGCGCTGTGCCGTGCCCAACCATGCCCGGCTCTTTGCCACCCCGCGGCTGTAGCCCGCCAGGCTCCTCTGTCCACGGGATTTCCCAGGCAAGAATCCTGGATTGGGGTGCCATTTCCTGCTCCAGGGGATTTTCCCAATCCAGGGATCGAACCAGCATCTCCTGCATTGACAGGCAGATTCTTTACCTTCTGAGCTGCCTCTACCTACTTACCTGCCCCTCTTTATTGACTATCAACCATTATTTCCATCTGTGCTAGTCCCCATTAGACATACTATATGTCAGCTTACTGGTTTCTTTCAGTTTCCCCTCCCGAGATTGTAGACTCCACGAGAGCAAGGTGAGACAGGAATGCTTACCGAGGAGATGAGAGACTGACATTTAAACTGCATGCCTGGTGTGCAGTAACCTGGTTTACCTGAAATCTACTTAAAAAAAAAAATGTATCTTTGCCATTTTGAAGCCTGGAAATGAAAACAGACAAATAAAAGGGAAGAAATTTAATTTAAGAAGAAGAAATTTAAAAGTAGAAACTTGATCAAGGCCATGCAGTTAATAGCAGGAGTACTTGGATCTTCCTGCCAACCTTTAGAGATCAGAAATAACTGTTCTGTGTTGACATCGTTGTCCCCATCTCAGATGAAGATTTAAGGACTGGGTCAAGTTAAGGAAATTTCCCAATATTTCATATCTGTAAAGTGGGAGGACTGGAATTCCAGACCCATGTCATCTTATTCTAAGGCTGCATTCTTCTCACCATGAAAAGTTACCTTGTTCATCTTTATTCATGATTGTACCTGAAAAGCTACCAACTAACTCTTGTACTATTTTCATTTTGGAAAATGCAAAGTTATGGACTGGAATAATAGAATGATAAAACCCAGAGTTGCCAACAGTGATTCCCAGTTAATTACTCAGTGTATTATGTGCACAGCTGTGTGGAGGAGGGCCCGTGTCTGTGCTGGTAACGCCCACTGCTCGGAGTTCTGCCGGTGAGACTGGTGTCTGTCTGCATCTGAGCTCCCTGTATGGTTATCTTTTAAGGCTCATCTTCCATCTTGGAGGAAAAAACACTTAGAGATAAAATACTATAAATTATATTCTTATATGAAGGATTTGTTGAATGTAAAAAAAACTATAAACACACACAGATGTTCCCCCTGGATCTCTTAAGTTAAGTGTTGTGAATATCCAGCTTCTATGATGTGAATATCTAACTGGCGTGATGCAGTTCGATGGGCTAGTAGAGACAAGAACACTGATCTAAACACTTAGTTCAGCTCCCATTAAGAAGGTGTTCTCTCAACCCTGTGATACCAGCTTTAACTTGTAAATGAGGTTCACCCTGTTCAGTGTCTTGATGCATGAAACTCGCTTTTTGCCACTTCTGTTGTGTTGCTTCTCTTCTGTGTGTGTTAGGTACACGTGATGGGCACACCCCTTTACCCTGTAATGATCAGAGAGCTTCACTAGAACAGCATCCAGCCAGGCTGTAGAGTGTGGACCTGTTTTAAGTGTAGACAGTGCCAGAACAGACTCCATCCTGGTTTGATGGAATCCAAACCCAACGGCACTGTCCGGGTGAAGCCTGTGCTTCTGCATGCCAGCACCTGGCAGAACGCAGCACCTCTCCCTGAAAATAAATCTTAGCTGTTCAATAGATCCCAGGCTCTGAAGTCATTTTGGGCAATGACATGTGTAAAGGTGGGCGTCGACAGTGATAGGGTTATTCTGATGCAAAGTGCAAGTGCAGTTTGTACAATCTATATTGAGTACACACATTTTTTATTGTTATTTTGGACTTGCTCCCAATTAGCCAAGTGAGATCGAGTTCAAAGGAGAGAGTTAGTAAAACTCTCTGTAGTAAAAACAGCTTAGTCTTGAGGACCAGCTTAAGGTCAGTGATTGCTGAAGAACCTCTCTTCACCTCTCTGTGTTAAGGTGACTCGTCTGGGAAGCTTCAGCGAGAGGTGCAAATAGCTGGAGTTTTCACGGGGTCCTAGTGAGACGGGAGTGTGACAGTGCCTACCGCAGGGCGTGTCGCCTGACGAGGGTCAGACAGTGTCCGCGTCCTCCTCAGAGTGATGCAACGGCAGACAAATGGAGGGATGGAAAGTTACATAAACACAGCAAAGGCTGAGGGCTCCCTGCCGTGGGAAGGACAGCAGGCTCTTTTCTGCTGTGTAACCTTTGTGTCTCTGCAGTTTGTAAAGGGCAGAGGGGGAGACAGTTTGCTCAGAGCGGCCATGTGCGGCTCTGTCTCAGACCTGTATCCCTGGGATGGAGAGGTCTAATAAGGAGGAGGCAGGTCCCTGTGGTTCTAGGTTTCAGACCTTCACCTCATCACTTAAAAACTGGTATAGCAGAGGTTGGCTTTTGGCAGAGAAGAGGAATTTTTTTTTTTTGGTGCAAAGAGATAAGAATAAATACTCAGATCAGGAATTATGCCCAGCATCCCCTTGTGTGGAAGGAATCCAATCTCAGGTTGGCACCACTTCCACTGGATGTTCCCAGGGCGGGCCAGCTACTGCCCCCCAGGGGTGGATGTGCCCCGGCGCCCGGCAGCCCCTGCTCTGCTGGCATCACGGAGCGCATGGTCAGAACCTCAGCGCGTCCCTCCGTGACCGGGGGAGCTCGCAGTTCAGCGCGTGGACCACCACCTTACAACATCATCAGCAGTCACCAGCTTCCTTCTAAATGCTTTTTGAAACCAAGGTAAAGTTTACGTACAGTGAAATATGTAGGCCTTTGTGTATTGTACAGTTTGATGAGTTCTAACAAATGTTTATACATCTGTATAAGTAACACCCCAGTCAAGATAGTGAACACTTTAATCACCCTTGTCAATGTGCAAGAGCCATGGGCTACCCAGTTCTGACTTTTATCACCATAGACTTATTTTGCTTTTTATTGAATAATCTACTTATTTTTGAAATTGCATTATTATCTAGTTCCCCCTGAAACATAGGACTTTTATGTTATGTAAGTAGTTCCTGGCAATAAAAACGTGTCACAAGATTTATAATAGGGAGTCTAAGAAAACAGAACTTTAAGCAGCCACTTTGGATTTGATTTTGTCTTGTTTTAAAACTGTTCCATTCCCTTTGATGAAAGCATACATTAACAAGATAAGCATATGTATAGGGTCTGAAAACAGTCCTGAGTATACTAGAAAACTGTTGGTCTTCATGATTCCTCTGGTTTAAATCCTAGTACTTAGGAACCTGTATTTTATATTAGTTCTGGCTTCACTTTCCCCTGCAGGGAGTAGTGGAAAGATCATGGACTTCTGGGGTTATACCTGGAGAAGCTTTAGGGTCTCCACATTCTTGCACTGCCTGGTTAACTTTTCTGATTATCAGCCGCTCTTGTGATTAGAAGGATTAACAGGGAAAGTACCTGTTACATTGCAGACCCTTCCTTCTCCTTTTTTTAAATGGCAAACTTCTTGGCATTATAAATTTCTTTCCTTTTTTGACCAGGAGTGGGTTTATTAACTATATTAGAGCCACTGGCCATTGATAATGTATTCCTGATGCCAGTTATCTTCAGGGCTCTGCTGTTTATATCTTGCAACTTCCTAAAAGTTTGTTTTCACCCTGACTGCCTCTTCTTGGCCACCCAGGCTGCAAGAGTAAAAGCATCCACTCCTGTAATCTTTCTTGTCTTGTCTCCCAGCTCGGGAAGATCCATAAACATATTCTTGAAAGAAATAGGTATAGCTTGACTTGTGCATAACAGTTGGATAAAATGGATCACAACTAAGTAAAGTCAGCCTTACCAGTCATTTAAAGAAATAAGAAACTTTGATTCTCAAAAAGCCAGACAATTCAAAACAACAATGCAAAGGTCAAAACTGGCAAAGATACACACTGGCAACACAGAAAAAGAGA
Source organism: Muntiacus reevesi (assembly GCF_963930625.1). Taxonomy (NCBI): domain Eukaryota; kingdom Metazoa; phylum Chordata; class Mammalia; order Artiodactyla; family Cervidae; genus Muntiacus; species Muntiacus reevesi. Next base: position 6,407,255 of record NC_089264.1, read on the forward strand.
ACTGACATAGCCAATAATATCCTCAGCCCAGGTTGGATGCATGAGACAAGTGCTCGGGGCTGGTGCACTGGGAAGACTGAGAGGGATGGGATGGAGAGGGAGGCAGGAGGGGGGATCGGGATGGGGAACACATGTAAATCCATGGCTGATTCATGTCAATGTATGGCAAAAACCACTACAATATTGTAAAGTAATTAGCCTCCAACTAATAAAAATTTAAAAAATAATAATAATTAAAAAGTGTTCATTCTCTGTAGTAATCAGGGAAATACAAATTAAAGCAATAATGAGATACATTTTAACCAACAGATTGACAAAGATTAAAAAGCCTAATCATACTAGGTGCTGGTTAGGATGTGAGGTTAACAGAACTTTTCTACACTGATGATAAAGGTAAAAATTCTATAAACCTTGCAAGCTTCATCAAAGAAACTCTCATGTGTGTGTGTGCATACTATGTCACTTCAGTCGTGTCTGACTCTACAACCGCATGGACTATAGCCTGCCAAGCTCCTCTGTCCATAGGATTCTCCAGGCAAGAACATTGGAGTGGGTTGCCATGCCCTCCTCCAGGGGATCTTCCCAACCCAGGGATCAAACCCATGTCTCTTGTGTCTCTTGCATTGGCTGGTGGGTTCTTTACCACTAGCAACACCTGGAAGCCCCAAAGCTCTCACACATGTGTTCAAAGAGTCCTATACAGATATGTTCATTGTGGATTGTTTGTAATAACAAAAAATTGCAAATATCCCAGACATTTGGCATGAAATACCATGAGACTGGGAAGGGAAAAGTCCAATTTGATGTTTTCGTAATTTAACTTAAAAAGAAGAAACGTTACCAAATATTAACATTGAGTAGTTCTACATCAATGGCTATCAAAGTGTATTTTGTCCATAGACCAGCAGCATTTGGCATCACCTGAGAACTTTTAGTAAACTTTTAGAAAAACAGATTCTCGCACACCAACCCAGATCTCTGACTCCGACACTCTGGGGGTGGGACCCACCAAGCAGTGTTTTAACAAGCCCCACTTTCCTACTGTTTTAGATGACAAGGGATGGATGTTTACTGCCTCATTCTCTTTGATTTTCTATATTTAAAAAATTAAAACAATCTCAGACTTTTCTTTCACACTCTTCCAAAATCCTTTTAGGCTGTAAGTTTCAACTCCATAGCTAAAGACTTATTAAGAGTGTATATTTCTTACTGCCACGTACGTTTCTTGTATGAGGACAGAACTCTTAATATCAAGTGAAGAAGAGAGGAGAAATGGTGAAATATTATTGACTATTATTCGGATGTGAATTGTCCAGTAAGTGCATGTGTGCTAAGTCACTTCAGCCGTGCCGACTCTGCGACGTTATGGACTGTAGCCCACCAGGCTCCTGTGTCCTTGGCATTCTCCAGGCACAAATACCGGAGTGGGTTGCCATGCCCATCTCTGGGGGTCTTCCCAACCCAGGGACCAAACCCGGGTCTCTTATATCTCCTGTATTGGGAGGCAGGTTCTTTACCACTAGCACCAAAACTTCAGTAAGTACATCACCCTAAAATACTTTGATTTCTCTGACCCTTCTTCCCTTATTATCAACAGCAAATATCTGTGAAGCATTGAGAACAATGCCAAGTATTGATGCTTCCATCGGCATAAGATATAAATCATGTCCTTAGGAAACAATTGTGTTGCAAATATAGGATATAAGTAGAAGGAATGAGGTTAAAAATGAGAATACCTCATCACCAGATTATGGCACGCTTAGCTGCCACACAGAATTTTAAAGGACTTTGAAGGCAAGCTTTTTGGAGACAGCCTTAGTTGAGAAAGTGGAAGATAGTTTTTCAAGGGATGATGTGCGCCAAGGTCATTGTGGCATTCTGTGTCAAAGACCTTTGTAAGTGATTTTAGTTTATGTTGAGTGTATGGAATCAGAATCTTCAATTTTTTTTGTCCTACAGATAGATGGATGGAACCATTAAAAGCTTTGAATAGTGAGATAATTTTTGTGTGCAAAATAGTGTTCCAAGAAGAACACTATAAATTTGGCATAAGTGTCAAAGGTGGACTGAAGGCAAGAAAACAACAGCAGTGAGATGTCAGGGCTTTCAAAGAAAGTGAGGATTTAAACGGTGATACACAAGATATGATATGCGGTGAGGAAGAGTGTGCAGGAATGGGAGCATGTGAGGGTAATGCTAATGGGATGTGGTAGTTTCTTACTGCTGCCCTGAGAAAACTACTGGGATTTCATGGCTTAAAACAACACAAATATATCACCTTAGAGTTTTGGAGGTCAGAGTCTGAAGTAGTTCTTAGCAGGCTGGCTCAAAGTGTCAGCAGGACTGTGTTTCTCTGCTGAGTCTCTGGAGAAGAAATCTGTCTTCTTAACCTTTCCTGCTTCAGTGGGCTGTCCACATCACTTGGCTTGTGGCCCCTTCCTCATCTTCAGAAACTGCAGCTGCATCTTAAAATCTCTAACTCTTACTTGTCTGCCTCAAACTTTCTGTCATAAGGATTCTTGTGATTACATTGTGTGTGCTTAGTTGCTCAGTCATGTCTGACTCTTTGTGACCCCATAGACTGTAGCCTGCCAGGTTCCTCTGTCCATGGGATTTCTCAGGCAAAAATACTGGAGTGGGTTGCCATGTCCTTCTCCAGGGGATTTTCCCAACCCAGGGATGGAACCTGAGTCTCCTGCATTGGCAGGTGGATTCTTCACCACTGAGCCATCAGGGAAGCCCTCTGATTACTTTAGGATCACCCAGATTATTCAGGATAGTCTCCAGATATATAACTTAGTCACATTGCCAAATCCCTTTTGTCATTTCAGGTCACATAGTCATAGGTTCCAGGGAATAGGATGGGACATCCTTGTAAGTCTTTATCTTGCCTACCGCATGGAACATGGCCATCATTTGTGATTGCCTAGGATTTGGAAGAGAGGTGAAAAAGCCTGGAGTGGTCAGATCAACCTGTCTGTTTCATTTTGTCTGTATAAGAGGTGTGGGCAGGGGCACAGGAGTAGGATTCCCTTCCAAGTGTAACAGCCTGACTAGAACATCAGCTCCATGAAGACCAGATCTGTGTCTGTCTTGTTCACTACTGTGCCCTCTTCATTGTCTAAACCAGTGACTGGGACTTTCGTGGTGCTTACTAATTATCTGTTGAATGAAATATTTGTTGCTGAATGAATGACTGAGTTGGGGAAGCTGGAGGAAGAGCACTAGGCAGAACTCTCCACTGTCTCCTGTCTGCATTAAGTTCCTGTTTTCTTGGTGAAGTTAGGTTTTCAGCTCAGATTGTAGATGGTCTGGAGTAGCGTCATTATGATAGAGACATTCTGCTGGTGGGAGAGAGAGACAGCTAAGATTGTAGAGGCTTGTCCTTCTCTGTCTGACTTTTAGCCTCCATGCCGAGCATCCCCTGGAACTAGGAACAGGGAGAAGCATAGAAACTGATGTATGGCCTCGATGAAGGTCGGGGCAGCTGCTGATGGAGGAAGAAATTGTTCGCTATGGCAATGATCACTTGTCCCTGCAGCGACCAGCTGTCACATTCCTCATTGCTCACCCAGCCAGAGTCAAGTCTTGCCCTTTGCATTCCTAAAAGAACACTTGACCCTGTGAGGACACGATATGCATTTATGCTGTGAAAAGTGTCAGTGAAATAGAAAACCGAGACGCTTCTTGATGCTTTAAAAGATAGCATTAAAAAAAAAAGAATAGCATAAAGCATTGGTGTTCAAGGGCCCTGCAGGCAGTCAGCAGGTAAGCAGAAGTGATTGGGCTTCTGATATGAAAGCTAACATGTTTAGGGGCCTCACCTCTCAGGTATGAGGTCTGACAAATACTTTGAGTAAAAGCTGTCTTTGTAAACTGACAACTTTAAAAACTTTAAAAACCTTGTCTTGAAGAAAATTAACTAATTTGTTGAAAGGAGCAATAGTTGATAGAAAAAGGAAAGACTTTTTATTAACACAAGGAGGACATGGGGTACACGCTTTGCTGGGCTCTTTGAAATTTGGAGAATCCAAGTCTTCTGGTCTTTTACTGTTTTATGTCACCTTGGACAAACACTGTACCTTTTCTCAGATTTTTATCTGTTGTCTTTATCAGTGATGTTTTAAAAATGTCATCCATCTAGGTATTGAGGCACAGGTAAGTATTATATTTTCCTGGTCTAACAGTCTCTTGAAAGAACTTGGCTGTTTTTTTGAAAGACTATATTAATTCTATTTAATTTATCATCCCTTAAATTAACCTCTGTATCTAAATCTATAAAATTATTATAAATTTTATAATTGGTTACCAAAAAGGATAGAAAATTCATCATTCTAAGTCCTTATTCCATAAAGTTGCCTAATGATTAATATCTTGTTGTAATGCTAAGGAAACAAAATTAAATATAGGAAAGAGCTGGTTTTCAGGGTGTACACAGTAGGTTTTAAAGCCTGTGAACAAGATTTCTGGTCAGTTTGCCAGACAGAACAAATGCAGAACACCACCCCGCCCCATCCCTATTCTGCAAACAAGTGGAGGATAAAATTTCACCAAAAGTGATTTTTAAAATGACAGATGATCTCAAGAAAGGGAAAACGCAGGTATCAGATAGAAGGAGGGGAACTCAGGGTAAGCAATGCGAGTGACCAAAGTCCAGATGGAGTACCGAGTGGTGAGAATGTCTGTGGGTAACAATAGGGGCGGGAGGGGATGAGTCCCCTCTGCAGGCGGCGTCCGGGGAGGGGAGGGGCTCAGCTCCCAGGGCAAGCCTAGGCTTGTGAAGGTTCCATCCATGGAAGCAGGCCAAGAGAACCCCACTGGTAGCCAGAAGCAGTAGCAGGAAAGCTTGCCTCTGTCTGCAGTTGCCAGAGAAAGGAGAGACACCAGTGGCTGGCGAGAGCCGAGCGTGTCCCGCGGGGGGTAGAGTTCAGATTCACACCCTGAGTGCGGAGCCAGGTAAGGAGCAAGTTGTGTGCCCAGCACTTCATTCTTCAGGGGACGTGGGGATGTACTTATGCTCAAAAGTATGTGCAAAAAGATGAAGGACAACTGCCACTAGTATTTAAAGGAAAAAGGAGGCGATACAGGCAGGTTTGAAAAAAAAAAAAGAATCAAATAGAAATTCTCAAAATGGAAGATAGTTACTGAACTCCGTGAACACTGTTGTGTTGGTTGAAAATTGTCTTCCTTATTAGTACATTGTTTCATTAGTACATGGTTCCAGATACAAACAGCAGATCAATACATACTTTTTTTTTTTACTGTATAATTATCTGAGGAGGTTTGCACAAGTCTCTTTATCTGTTTTAATCTCATTTTCTTGAAAATGGAGATTTAAATCTTTTATCAAATGCTTAGACAAAAACTCAAATGTGATCATTTGTGAGAAACTTTCTCTTTTATGCATATTTGGTCACCCTTCTGTGCCCTTTGCAATCTGTTATAAAAGTAATCCTGTCATTCTCTATGCTGTTAAGTGTATGTTTATGTGTCACCCATTCCTGAGCTCTTCCAGGTAGCCTTTCTTCAAGTTTCATCACTCCTTGGTGCACAGCAGGCCCCACAGTATTGTTGAGTAAAAGGATGAAGACGTAAAGTCACCCAGTTTTACCGGTAGCACTATGTATTAGACCCCAGACCTTCCCGAGGCTCCCCTCAGTTGTGTTTAAGTGCGTGTGTCTGCTGCAATCCTGATGTTCTGACCTTAGACAAACGCTTCTGTAAGCATTTAGTCATTGAGACTGGAGCCTTGAGAAATCTGTTAACCAAGAACTAACGAGTGTAAGATAGGTACGGGATAATTGGATGATTCTGCTTTTTGAAAGTCAGCGTCCTTGTACACTGTCATGGGGTTGTGAAGAAATGTGTTGAGAAGAGCAGAAAACCGCATCAGACAGGAATGTTTCCCCTGCCTTGCTCTACTGTCTTAGAGAGGAATTTTGTTTCCATTTCTTAAAGCTGAGGGACTAGGATGAACTAAGAAAAAAGGATAAACTGTCCACACAAAACTAAGGACTTTATTCCTCAAATATAATCATTTAGAGCATAGTAGCTTTTTCCACTAATTAAATTGCAGAAGGAAAAGTGGAATTTTTAGTAATAAAGAGGAAGCAAAAGTAAGTTGAAGGTCTTTATAAAACTGAGGTAATAATGGAAACTAAGTTGGAACTAAATGGGTAAGTAAAATATACTTTAAGCAGAAAGATGAGAAGGTTTTTAGGAGTCTTGGTAAGTGTTTTGTGGAAATGTAAGGCACATTTCCAGAGTTTAGCTCAGTCTTTTTAAGATGTAGTTTATCTTTCAAACACCTTCTGATTTGAAATCAGGCTCAGTCTGTTAATTTCTTGTTTGATTTGTCAATAAAACTTCTTTCCCCCCAAATAAGTCTGTTGATGGTAAGATAATTTTCAAGGTCAGAAATTTCCAAAGAAGTTAGACAACATTCCTACATTAGGAATTATTTTTACCCTAATTGGTTCTCCTGTATTTTAAATTCTGTGACTGGGCTGTTGGTCCTGTTTCACTTGCAATAAAATAACATTTAGCCCATTTGAAATATTATAGTTAAAACCAATATAAAATGTTCATTTTGTCATATATTTTATTGAAATGTAATATAAATTGTGTTTATTTTTTATTAAAAAGTCATGGAAAATATTCACACTAAAAGTGATTGCCAATAAATTTCTTTCACAGAGCAGCATGAAATTCCAAAATAAAATATAGTTTGGGACTCAAGAAATTAGAAACATTGAACTCTTATGAGGAAAAAAAATCTTACAAAATGCTAGGGAACTAGTTTCAATGCTGAGGGATTTAATTTTGTAGCTATTTGCTTTAATTTTGTAGCTTATTGCTATTTTAAAGCACATGTAGAAATTCTTCTGTAAACATGCTTTGGTGAATTTATACCAATAATTTCTGTCAATGAAATTATCAATGTTCTCTTCTTTTACCAGGTTGTTGGTGTAGCCCAGGCCATCAACAAGAAATCAGGAAATGGTGGGACATTCACTGAAAAAGATGAAAAGGTACCAAAACTTGTGCCTGGTATGATCTCAGTTTAGGAAGATGCTTTTTCTTTAGAGTGTATAGACCTTTGGAATTGGCAGTTGTCAAAACTGTTGATCACAAAAGCAGTATGGTTTGAAAGGATCAGAAATCTTCAGAGGGGTCTCTTTCCTCTGGCTAAATCAGTACTGACCTGTGGTCCTCAGTCAATAGAACCCCCGCCCCCAAGCCTTCCTCGCCACGCCCCCAAGCCTTCTTCAGAGCTGTGTGCATGCTGGGGCTATCCAGAGAGTGACATGATATTTTAACTCTCCCACTTACTTTTCATCACTGCTATAAAGAAATTCAACATTAAGTTTAAAAAAAAAAAAAAAAAAGCCCTAAAGCACTGCTCCAAGTTCAGCACTCCAGGTTCGCTAAAAATTGGAATTGCCTCCTGGTGAAGCAAATTTCAGAGTATTTTATAAGCTTTGCACACAGACGATGGGGCGCCAAGGTGTGAATTCAGGCTGGATGATGTGAATTTAGCTTCAGAAAGAGCGGCAGTCAGCATTATTTTATTACCTTTCTCGTCCAACTCTGAAGGGATAGATTCCTTGCACCACATCGACGTGTTTTCTGTTTAAGGACAGAAGCCCTGAAACCTGTTTATAACTTCATTCTGTCAGTAGGTTTTATTATTTCTCTTCCTGGATATGTAATTATATGTATATCATGGAGCCCACTGAATTCTTCCTCTTTAAGCCCGTTGCTATTTCTGTCCCTTCACTGAAAATTAGCAGGAACTTTTGGAAGACATTCCAATAAGACAGAGTTATTTTCGTCTCCTGCTGTAGGCTGTATTGGCACTGGTGTTGGTCCCCATGTCTTAATTGCTTCGGAACATAGCAAGTACCTTTTTAAATGTGTAGTAGTCATCTAGTCTCCTATTCTGTTAATGACATCTGAGCATATTTGGTGGGAAACATGGTCCTAGATTGGCTGTTTATTTGATTATTTGTCTATAATCCATTCAGGTAAACCCCTCTTGAAAGATTGTCATTCTTAGTCTGTATCATCTCTTGGCAGAATAAATTCATGATTGTGAATAAAATATGCCACTTCTTTTAATCAATAATTACTATAACTGTGAACACATCACCTTGGTATAGTATTGTGAGGGTGATAGGCCCGTGTTTAAAAGAATATATTTAATATTTGCAATTTAGTATGGTACTGCTGTTGCCAGTACTCACTCTTCTAACAAGTATGTGAGCTTTCAGTTTGCCCCAGTAATAAGGTATGGACTATTTTTATAGTCTTAAATCCAAGTCTTAATATCGTTTAGAGACTACACCAACTTTTGCATAAAGTGAATTTCAATATCAAATCATGTAAAGAGATCTGTGTCTCTTTCTCCTTGCTTATTTTATAACTATTTTATGACATTAGGCAACTTTATTAACACTTGTCATCTACTGATTGTGTCATTTAGCTAACACTTGCTTTGCATCAGTTTCTAATTTTATGCAGAATAAACATCTACTGTGTTTATTTGATGCTGTTGGTTTTTTAATATTTATTTGAACTATAAATATTTTTGGATGCTGTTTGTGTTTCCAGCAATATAACAAGACAGGTTTATTGACAGTTCTTACTTGGCTGTTGTCTGTTTTCTAGGACTTTGCTGCTTACTTGGCATTTTGTGGAATTGTTCTTCATAATGCTCAACTCTATGAGACTTCACTGCTGGAAAACAAGAGAAACCAGGCAAGTCTGATTATAAAGAGAGAGTATAGAAATTCTTTTTAAGAAAATGGTTAAATTTTCATATTATATATATCATACAGATTCAGTTTCTAAATATTTTAACTGTTTCTACTATTTCTTCTAATAGACATTTTTTCCATTTTGTATTTTTCTGTGAGCTATTGCTTTATCACTGTTAACAGATTAAGAATTACTTTTAACTTTACACCACGCTTTGTCATCATGGTAACAGTATTATGATGTCACTGTTTTAAGTTATTGAGTGAACTGCACTTGTAATATTAAGGATTTAGTTCTTATTTTATCACTTAGAGATATCATCTCTTGATTCCCTGCTTTATAACATAAGGATCTTAACATCCCTCCATCTCTCCTTCCCAATTACTACTCCTTACCTCTGCTTTTCCTATCTGGACTTTTTCTTTTATGTTGCCCACACTGATAACATGTACACAGATGGTCTTCAATTTACACTGGTTATTTAGACTTACATTTTCAACTTTGTGATGGTACAAAAGCTATACACATTCAGTAGAAACCACACGTCACATTTTGAATATTGCTCTTTTCCTGGGATTGTGACACGTTCTCATGTTGCTGGGCAGTGGCAGTAGCCAAAGCTCCTCGCAGCCATGCCATCATGAGGGTAAACAACTTAAAACCATTCTGTTTCCCACACAGCCATTCCAGGTTTCACTTTTAGTGCAGTATTCAGTAAATTCATTAGATATTCAATACTTTATTATAAAATAGGCTTTGTGTTAGTTGACTATGCTCAGCTGTGGGCGAATGTAAGTGTTCTGAGCATGTTTAAGGTAGGCTGGGCTAAATTGTGATGTTCAGGTGGTTGGGTATATTAAACAGATTTTTGACTTGCAGTATTTTTAACTTACAATGGATTTATCAAGATGTGACTCCATCATAAATTGAGGAAGATCTGTATTGTTCTACAACCAGGATTAACTTTTCTAAAGCTTTGTCTGGATTAAGTCCAAAGTTGCAATTTAAAATAGTCTTTATAAGTACTATGATATAAATATTGCTCATATTACCTTTGTTATATAATTTAGTTTTTCATGTTGATTCTGAAATTTATTCCTTTTTCCTTCAACTGTTTGCGCTGGTGTAGCCTCGTGTTCCTGCCCTCCCTCCACAAACTCTCCATTATTTAGGCATTCTCTGGAGTTCTTTTTCATGGAGAATCTCCAGATTGAGGTTCTCTTTCTTTCTCCTTTCAAGCAAACCTATTTCTCCTCATGCCTGCTGCGCAGGGTTCCTGGTAGAACTTTCCCTCACTGCTTTCTTAGGAAGACTCCAGTAGTTACCCAGTGAATCCCAGAACTCCTTCTTTCTCAGTTTACTCCCTTGTTCTGTTGTAGCACATTCTCAATTAACTACTTGCAACAGGTATTGTGATGTGAGCACCTTACATGTATTAAAATATTATTATACCATCCTGCCAGTTTGGCTGGGTATAAAAATTCTGCATTGAAAAATGTTTCTCAGAATCTAAAGGTAATGCTTTGTCTTCTGCCAGCATTGATATTGTTCTGATTCCTGGAACTCTTTTTTATCTATAAGCTTTTGGGATTATTTCTTTGTCATTGCTCTTGTAACTGAATTTCACAATATGATTCTTGTTTTCATTCATAATGCTTGTACCTGGTCATTCCTTTTGGTCTAAAGATGTAAGCCCTTAGGTTTTATGTATTTCTTTTTCATTATTTCTTTGATAATTCATCCCCCACCCTTTAATTTCTCTTTTTAGAACTTTTAATAAGACCATGGACTTGCCATGGCTTTCAACTGCAGCATCTTCCTAACACCTCCCTGCCCCAGTCTCACCACTCATTAATCCAGTCCAAATTTTATGAACACACCTGTGATCTTGTCCCTTCTCTACTACAATCCATCACAATCCAGACTGCTTCAAAAGACAGACAGGGCTTTTGGGGTTCTTTCTCTGTTTACCTCTGCAATATCATCTGCCTAGTTTCCCCCTTTACACTCTCTATTCTTAAAAAATTTGATCAAAACTTACAACATGCTACTTTCTCTCAATGCAGTTTTTTTTGACTGTGATATTTTGCTTCCTAACTTCACCTGAATAATTCCTGCTCATCATTCAGGCCTCACCTGGCATACTCTTGCCTCCAGTAAATCTTAAATAATAACCCTTTGTCTCCCCTCCATGCACAGATACTCCTGTGAGACTAGATGGAATTCTGTGAAGTTAAAGGAAAGAGAAATTATCAGGAGAAACATGAAAGGAACTCTGAAAATTTTGTTTATTTAGGAAAATATTTATTTCATTCTGTGAAAATGTTGGCAGTGTTGGTAAATGTTGATCTCAGAAGTCTGGATCAACAAAAACAATAGTGTGTTTTATGTATCAGACACTGTTCAATGTTAACTTATTTAGTCTTCACAACAGCCCCATAATTTTGGTACTATTATTCTCATTTTCAATAAACTAGATCACAAAGCCCACAGGAAGAGAAACCAGAAATAAAAACTCTTGGCTGTGACTTCAGAGTCTGTGATCGTAACCACTGTACTAATTATACTAACAATCAGTAGAGAAGTTTTCTTTTTAAACTTGGTTGTAATTTGTTAGATTATATATGAACCACTTACAACCCATATAAGTCATTGTATTGCTTTAATAATTACTAAATCAGAGCTCTTAATTTTTTTGTCTAGGTGCTGCTTGACCTTGCTAGCTTAATTTTTGAAGAACAACAATCATTAGAAGTAATTCTAAAGAAAATAGCTGCCACTATTATCTCTTTCATGCAGGTGCAGAAATGCACCATTTTCATAGTGGATGAAGATTGCTCCGTGAGTACAGAGTATGACTTTTTTATTTTTAGAAAGACAGAAACTTACAGTCCTTAAAGCACTGCTTTTAAACCTCATGTTGGCCTCAGAACTCTCTCAAGTCCAGCTGAACATGGTTGTTTATGCAGAGCTGCTTAAAGAATGAGTCGCTTGGCTGACAAGGGTAGAGGTGCGGTTGGAGGATGCCCGTGCACCGTCACCTTGTTGACCCCCCGCTGAGTGGTTACCCTGGCAACGTCACTGTGCTGCTTTCATCAGTGGCTGCACTGCCTTGATGGAGAAATGCATCGTCATTACAGCCTGCAGACCTTTTTTGGGCAGGAATATTGGTGCGCTTTTGCTGTCCAGCAGGTAGACCTGTTCTGCCTGTTGATTCTGAATGGAATGGGTGTAAAATTTTTTTACCTGAGATTGTGTGGAAATCATAAGGCATGGCCCAATGGAGGCAGTGCTGTTAAAGGTACCTGTGAGTCCCAAATTCGTCACCCACCAGGGAAAGTTGCTTATTTATTCTAAGCGGTAGATTTCAAGCCATCGATTTGTAATGTAAAGAAGTAAGATCTGTGTGGAAAGATGAGTGTTCTCATAGAGTGCTGGTTACTTACAGACAGGCCAGCTGACTTTGCTGTCAGCATCAGCACCTTTAGCCTCAGGCCGTTTTCTTTTTTGCCATTTCTTCTTCTTAACTGATGAATTACTGCTTTTGGTACATTTCTTTTTGATGTAGTTGTTTTCTTTTTGCTTTAGACCCTGAGAACATGCTCTTCATTGGTGGGTTAGGAAAGAAAATAGGGATTCTCACTTGCATAAAGCAATTACAATCTGTATAGAATATTTGAATTGATTTTGGGGGGGGGGGGGCGGGGAATGGGCTATAGTCCATAGGATTGCAAAGAGTCAGACATGACTGAAGTGACTTAGCATGTGTGCATGGGGGGAGAAAAATAATAAAAAATTTTTTAATATTATTTTATTAGATAGGAAGACAGGACTGTGTGCTATAGCATTTGAATCATTGTGTTTGTGTGTGTATAACTGATTGATAGGAAATCAAATCAGAATTCACTATGCTATAAGTATTCTCATGGAAATTATTTAAAATATTATCAGTCAGTTATAAGCTCCTGAGTATAGAGACAGTTACAGGATTGCAGCTCTCCTTCTGAAGCTCAGGTCTGAATTTACTGCAGGATGTCAGCTCGCCGTTTTTGCTCTGTTGACTGCTCTTTGTCATTTAATTTTTGAAAGCTATACACAAGGGCACTCTCTTTTTTAGACCATTTAATTATCACTTTAATTAACATTCAGTTTATCCTTCTACCACTTAACAGCTATCATGGCAGCAACTGACTGGTATCAGAGTTGCTTTAAAGTATAGCTCGGCAGTATGCCCATTAATCCGTTTCGCTCACTTTTTAATGACTTAATTTGTTGGGGGTAGCAATTAAGTGACTTGATGTTCATTTATACTGTAATTATTTTTTGATAAAAAACATTTCAACACATGAGCCAAAATCCAAAAGTGAACAAGAAAAAAATGTACTCAGTTCTTCTGTTCCCACATTAAACTGGTACCATTGTTTTATTTGTTTCCTTCCAATTTTTTATTCAGTTATAGTGTGGGTGCAGATATGTATGCTGCTTTTCAATTTAACTTCAAAAGTATGTCTCATTATTGCTAAAATCTTCATAATTTAATAATCTCATAAAATATTATTGAATTGTGTGTCTTTTTTAAAGACCCAAGAATAGCAGTAAACGTATGCATAAAAACTGAAACTTGAAGATTTTGAATAAATATACAGAAAATTTGAAGCTAACATATTCATTAACAACTGGTAGAAAAGCAAAAACAAACAGTACTCAAATAAGTACTTCTGTAGGTCAGTATCAGAAACAATAGCAGCATGATTCTTAGTGTTGGGAAGTAGGTTTGAGAGTGTCATGAAGGTAAGTACTTGGGTCAGTTTTGTCTGAGAAAGTGAAAAAGTACAAGAAGTGGTGTCTCAGTTCTACAGACTTGTGTGTCTGTGTCTAGATAATTTTCATTGTGTTCTCAAACTTATTTCTCAGTATGTGTTGTTGCTCTGTTTTCAGGATTCTTTCTCTAGCGTGTTTCACATGGAGTGTGAGGAATTAGAAAAAGCGTCAGATACTTTAACACGGTAAGGACTTAACGGTCTATCTGTCATTTCCACATGTACATAATACTGGTTTTATAGCTATGTCATGACCTGTTTAAGTCACGGAAGCTGCAGTTGCTTTTTTCCTCCTACAAGTAACTTCATTTGTGAAAATACTTTACTCTTTGATGTTGTAGTTCCAGGTTTTTCCCACTGCAGCTGACCTATTGGAGAATTCTTTCACAGAGTCAATGGCAGTGTTCTCTGTGAGCTGATTCATTCAAGACCCACAGACATGTATTTCAGATGTATTTTTTCTTTGTACTTTGGACCCTCGGTGAAAATTTGATAGGCTTCTGAGTCTGTTCTGATTTGTAAACAGCCTTGGGATTTAGCTGACCCTAGAAGGGCGCCTGCAGTCTCCATCACACCAATACACGTACGCATGGCGAGAATCGGAAATCTATTGTTCATTTCTTTTTCATGTTCTTTGTAATTTTAAAATTTGTGTTCATTTTTTGTTAGTTGGTACGCAGAAACAACAGAAAGTCAAGGTTATGTGTATCGTGGTTATAGACGTTATTGGCCCAATTTTATATGTGCTTTCTGAAGAACTTTAAAAAGGATTTAGATTAACCTAACAAATGTTCTGTCTCATATTTCTTTTTGTACCCTTAGCAAAATACTGGTGGTGTTTGCTTAAGCAATTGGATAATCCAAGGAATATAAGTCTGCCAGGGTCAAGTGTCAGGAATTCTTGAGCATAATGCCATTTTATTTTGTTTTTCATTATTTATTTCTTTCAATTATTTCACTCCCTAAAATAATTCATGTCAATTTATACTACCCCTTATTAGTGACACTATAATTAAAAGCCGCATATGATCATGGAAATAGAATATTTAACTTTACTATTGACATTAAAGTTCCAGAGTTTTTACTCTACAGTTGACCTTGCAGAGAATTATTTCATGTTGGTGAATGATGTCACAGTAATATCCTCAGGAACCAAGTTCCTTGGCGGTAGTTCTTTAAAAACAACCTCTATGCAAATCTATGGAACATTCTATGAGATAACTGGCCTAGTCTCTTCAAAAAGTCAACAGTCATTGAATAAAATGGAGGGAGGGGCTGTCCTTGGACATAACAGCCAAATGCAGTACATGAACCTTGATTAGATCCTAGTTAAAAACAAATAGCTATCAAAGACATTTGTGAGGATAATTGAAAACCTGAATATAGACTGGATACTGAATATTGGTGTGGAATTATTGTTACCTTTTCTTTGGCATTACTAAGTGGTTAGTAGAAGAATATTCTTATTTTTAGTAGATTCATGCTGGATTTTGAAAGGGTAAAGTGTTAGGATGTCTACACCTTAGTTTAAAATATTTCAGATGGGCCAGCTGGGGAGGGAGTGGGGTGTAGGGAGTGGGGTGTAGTGTGTGGGGTGGGTGGGTGATAAATTAGGAGGTTGGGACTAAACCTATATATACTACTGAATATAAAACAGATAATCAATAAGGACGTCCTGTATAACATAGGGAACTATACTCAATATTTTATAATAACCTATTGGGGAAAAGAATCTGAAAAAGGGAAAAGATTCAGTTAGTATGTTTATACATTACATATATTTGTTATACACACATATATACACATGCATAACATATATACATATATGCATATTGTGTTGTACACCAGAAGCTAACATGACATAGTAAATCAACTTGTACTTCAATTAAAAAAAATTTTCCTTCAATTAAAAAAAGGTATTTTCAACAAAAAATAATATATGGTTCAACCAAAAATAAATAAAACAGTAAATATATCTAAATATAAAAAAGTAAATATATCTAAATTTAGTATAAGTAAATGAATATATTTGCACATATGTAGATATAGCAAATGTGGTAAAACATTAAAAATTGTTGAATCTAAGAGTAGGATATTTATTTTGCTTTCAGCTTTCTTATGTATTTCAAAAGTTCACCATAAAAAATTAGAAGAAAATGTTTGTAATAAAAAGCTGGAAATAAAATGAAAATCATCTTTGTAGATCATATGAAGCCAAACTGTCTGAGCGTGCAGCTGCAAGAACAAAATGCTTGCATGTGCACCCTGGCTGTGTCCCAGCCCTGCTCGTTAGGACTCAGCCCGTGGGTCAGTGTGGGGTCTGCAGACGCTGTCTTCTGCCTCCTGTACCCTCTCCTTTCCTCTCTTCCTTTTCATGACATTGCCTGTCTTTTTCTGTGTTCCCCATCAAGATGGAGAAACTGTTGACTCTAGTGGTTTAAAGTTGTTACTTTGTTAAGTGATTGTATTTAAATCAAAACATTATATTAAGAGTATTATTTTAACAATATGATACAGTGAAAGACCTTTTCTTCTAAGGGAAGTGCTTCAGGAAGCAGCCCAGGAGCGGATGTAACTTGGGGACAGATGGGAAACATGCTTGACTTGCAGGGCACACCTGACCTAGGCCAGGACTGTGACTTGGGTGTGGAATGGGTAGTCGGGGTACGTAAACCATGGAATCTCTACGCCAGAGATCTTTCTGCTACCCTTGAGTTTTTGTTTCATAAAATTATATCAGAATAGCTGACCTTTATTTCCCTTTTGGCATTGTGGGTCATGAACTGAACTTTGTTTCCCATCTCCACATCTGTTCTCTCCTAAGCTGCTATGTGTGTATTTTCTGGCATATTTAACATTGTTTTAGTGGATTTTGAATCCTTTTTGAATATGTGATAGTATGCACACGTCCTGGTGAGTATGTATGTATCTTTCTTAAGTGCTGGTATTGGGCTGTACTGCCTAGGTCAGTTATGAAGTCTTATTCTTAGGAGGAACATTAATAGATACTACTTTGATTTTATGACACCATAACATTTTTGTTGCTTTTTATAAAGAACATTTTAGGAAGCTTTTAAACATTAAATATTTTATTATTTTACTTTTGGCTTGCATAAATGATGATTACTATGTAGACAAAAAATGTATATACATGTTTATTTACGAATTTATGTATATACAGAGGAGAATGGGAAAATGAGTATGATAATGCATATTAAATGTATAAAATGATTCCCTGGCCGTTTAGTGGTTAGGACATGGTGCTTTCACCACTGGGGCCTGGGTTCAATCTCTGGTTGGGGAACTAAGATTGGGCAAGCTACAAGGCACAGCCAAAAAAGGGGGAAGAAATGTATAAAATGAGGAATTATCTACATTTACCTTTAAATGTATTTGTGTCACAGCATATTTCTGTGTACTTTTATGTATTCACATTTGAATTTTTGTTATTAATTCAGACAAGTTCTCTAATTCTTCTGATAGCTGAACAGTCACTTGGTGTAATAGTGACCTCTACTGGTGAATATGCATTAAAAAAACTAAAATCTTAGAATATATTTGATTTGTGCTACTGTATATTTGATTTGTTTCTGATGAATATCACATTCCATCTCTGTAAAAGAAAATATAATATATCTTTCCACTTTTAAAAATTATTCCAAGACACTCTTAGTGTAAAGATTTTTTTATAAAGGATAAATAAGTCAGTATGATTACCTTAAGAGAGACTAATTTACATGGAACATTTTAACTGAATCATTAACTGAGTTTACAGTAATGAAAATTATCCAACACCATCGCCTTACATTAGCTAATCAGTTCACTTCAGTTCAGTCGCTCAGTCGTGTCTGACTCTGCAACCCCATGAACTGCAGCACGCCAGGCCTCCCTGTCCATCACCAACTCCCAGAGTTTACTCAAGCTCATGTCCATCGAGTCAGTGATGCCATCCAACCATCTCATCCTCTGTCGCCCCCTTCTCCTCCTGCCCCCAATCCCTCCCAGCATCAGGGTCTTTTCCAATGAATCAACTCTTCGCCTGAGGTGGCCAAATTATTGGAGTTTCAGCTTCAACATCAGTCCTTCCAATGAACACCCAGGACTGATCTCTTTTAGGATGGACTGGTTGGATCTCCTTGCAGTCCAAGGGACTCTCAAGAGTCTTCTCCAACACCACAGTTCAAAAGCATCAATTCTTCGGCGCTCAGCTTTCTTCACAGTCCAACTCTCACATCCATACATGACCACTGGAAAAACCATAGCCTTGACTAGCCTGACCTTTGTTGGCAAAGTAATGTCTGCTTTTTAATATGCTATTTAGGATGGTCATAACTTTCCTTCCAAGGAGTAAGCATCTTTTAATTTCATGGGTGCAGTCACCATCTGCAGTGATTTTGGAGCCCCCAAAAATAAAGTCTGACAGTTTCCACTGTTTCCCCATCTATTTCCCATGAAGTGATGGGACCGGATGCCATGGTCTTAGTTTTCTGAATGTTGAGCTTTAACCCAACTTTTTCACTCTCCTCTTTCACTTTCATCAAGAGGCTCTTTAGTTCCTCTTCACTTTCTGCCATAAGGGTGGTGTCATCTGCATATCTGAGGTTATTGATATTTCTCCCGGCAATCTGGATTCCAGCTTGTGCTTCTTCCAGCCCAGCATTTCTAATGATGTACTCTGCATATAAGTTAAATAAGCAGGGTGACAATATACAGCCTGACGTACTCCGTTTCCTATTTGGAACCAGTCTATTGTTCTATGTCCAGTTCTAACTGTTGCTTCCTGACCTGCATATAGCTTTCTCAAGAGGCAGATCAGGTGGTCTGGTATTCCCGTCTCTTTCAGAGTTTTCCACAGTTTATTGTGATCCACACAGTCAAGGCTTTGCCATAGTCAATAAAGCAGAAGTAGATGTTTTCCTGGACCTCTCTTGCTTTTTCAATGATCCATTGTGGATGTTGGCAATTTGATCTCTGGTTCCTCTGCCTTTTCTAAATCCAGCTTGAACATCTGGAAGTTCACGGTTCACGTACTGCTGAAGCCTGGCTTGGAGAATTTTGAGCATTACTTTACTGGCCTGTGAGATGAGTGCAATTGTGCGGTAGTTTGAGCATTCTTTGGGATTGCCTTTCTTTGGGATTGGAATGAACACTGACCTTTTCCTGTCTTGTGGCCACTGCTGAGTTTTCCATATTTGCCGGCATATTGAGTGCAGCACTTTCACAGCATCATCTTTCAGGATTTGAAGTAGCTCAACTGGAATTCCATCACCTCCACTAGCTTTGTTCATAGTGATGCTTTCTAAGGCCCACTTGACTTCACATTCCAGGATGTCTGGCTCTAGGTGAGTAATCACACCATCATGATTATCTGGGTCGTGAAGATCTTTTTTGTACAGTTCTTCTGTGTATTCTTGCCACCTCTTCTTAATATCTTGTGCTTCTGTTAGGTCCATACCATTTCTGTCCTTTATTGTGCCCATCTTTGCATGAAATGTTCCCTTGGTATCTCTAATTTTCTTGAAGAGATCTCTAGTCTTTCCCATTCTGTTGTTTTCCTCTATTTCTTTGCATTGATCACTGAGGAAGGCTTTCTTATATCTCCTTGCTATTCTTTGGAACTCTGCATTCAAAGGGGAATATATTTCTTTTTCTCCTTTGCTTTTCACTTCTCTTCTTTTCATAGCTATTCGTAAGGCCTCCTCAGACAGCCATTTTGCTTTGTTGCATTTCTTTTCCATGGGGATGGTCTTGATCCCTGTCTCCTGTACAAGATGACGAACCTCTGTCCAAAGTTCATCATTAGCTAATAGTTAGCTTTTAATCTAATGTCGGAGTACAAGACCTCATAGTGATGCATGTTTTTATTTTAATAAAAATTAGATATCAAGCTTCATTTTGTGAAAACTAAAATGGTATTTAGTAACCTAGCATTGTCAAACGACTAGCTGACCCTTGGCCAGCAGATTCTTTATTACATTTCTGAAGTTTCTTATTGATAGAATTTAGGTCTTTCCAGTTTTCATTATTAAACACTTTGTCAATCCAAACCTCTTTCATGAGATGAAAGGCTTGGCAGTTTGGTGATGTTAGCTATAAGCAGATCATTCTTTTTGGGCAATTATGTGTCAGTGGAAAAGCATGGTTCACTTAGTACTCTTGTAACCAACCATCTGATTAACTTTTTAAAAAGAAAATAATTGAAGACAGTTGTGAAATGTTAAGTATAAAAATAAAGAATAGTGAAGGTGAACATTATATATAGTTATTAGAATCATATTATCAATGGGATAAAACACAGTAAGCTCTTGGGGTTTGTGTCACCCAAGAATTTCAGAAGTGAAGATCATTTCCAGATGGTGGGAGGTTTCAGAGTTTTCTGTGCTTCAATTCAGAGAGCCACCTAATTAATAGGAAAAGTGAATGTTATGTTATACAGATTTTGTAAGCTCTTAATTTTAAGAAATAGATGTTTTAGTGCTATGATTCCATATTAGTTAGCTTCATGTTAATTTTGTGCTGTGCTTAGTCTAAACTCAGTCGTGTCCGACTCTTTGCGACCCCATGGACTATAGCCCGCCAGGCTCCTCTGTCCATGGGATTCTCCAGGCAAGAATACTGGAGTAGGTTGCCATGCCCTCCTCTAGGGGATCTTCCCGATACAGGGACTGAACCCAGGTCTCCCGCATTGCAGGTGGATTCTTTACTATCTGAGCCACCAGGGAAGCCCCATGTTAATTTTAAATGCACGTTTTATCACATCATGACAAATACATGAAATTAATCCTTTAAGCTCATGTTCTTGGAATATATGTACTATTTGTTAATTATAATTATATTGGGAAACATAATTGAAGTTAAATGCAGGGACACCTATTATTTTTAAAATAGTAAAAAGATGTTTACTCCTTTAAAAAATGGTCGAACTGCTTAATTATTTGGGTTCATCTGGCTCCCTCTGTTGAAATAATGATAATAACAAAAGTCATCTATCATCATCATCATCATCATCACTATAAAAGACGTTTGAACAAAGATATCCTTTCCAGTGTACTTCTTTCTTTTTGTAGATACTTTTTCATTTTTCTTATCTTTTCTATAGCTTCTTTTCTTTTCCTGAGACTTCATGGAAGTTGTCCATGAAATATTTATTGTTTTAAAATAGTTTTGTTAACCGAAATCCTGCACTTATCTCGTAACCTTTTCTTGGGATTCTCCTCTGGGTAATTATGTATGAAGTATTAGGAAGCCAGGAGTATCCTAGGTCAGATATGTCTAACAGATATGCCTTCCCAGATTATCAATTTATGCTCAGAAATGTTCAGTCTGAATTTCTTCTATTTCTCTGTTACCATGGTCGTTTCCTTTCATTCTTTTTCCGTTGAATATAATACTGTACATATGGTCATTACCTGACTTGGCCAAATTGCACTTAACCTAAAGTGTACATCAAAGAACTGAAGGTCACTCAGTCATGTCCGACTCGTTGTGACCCCATGGACTATAGAGCCCATGGAATTCTCCAGGCCAGAATATTGGAGTGGGTAGCCATTCTCTTCTCCAGGGGATATTCCCAACCCAGGGATCAAACCCAAGTCTTGATCTGGGTCTCGAACCCAGGAGAAGAGAATGGCTACCCACTCCGGTATTCTGGCCACATCAGAGAAAGGTAAGACTGAAATATCTTGGCCAGGAATGAGGCCATGACTTCAGGAGTCTTTGTGGCATCACTAGTGATCAAGAACACCATTTGAGACCACCGTCCTAGAAGCAGTTTGGGCAGGCTGAGTGAGAAGGATGGAAGATAGGAAAAGATTGGAAACTTGAGAACTCAGAGCAAGTGGACAGTTTTCCTGAGATACCACTTTATTTTGAAATGTTTCCCACTATTCAGTTCAGGCAGTTCAGTTGCTCAGTCGTGTCTGACCCTTTGCAACCCCTTGGACTGCCGGACGCCAGGCTTCCCTGTCCTTCACCAACTCCCAAAGCCTACTCAAGCTCATGTCAGTCAAGTTGGTGATGCCATCCAACCGTCTCATCCTTTGTCATCCCCTTCTCCTCCTGCCTTCAATCTTTCCCAACATCAAATGAGTCTTTTCAAATGAATCAGTTCTTCGCATCAGGTGGCCAAAGTATTGGATTTTCAGCTTCAACATCAGTCCTTGCAATGAATATTCAGGACTGATTTCCTTTAGGATGGACTGGTTGGATCTCCTTGCAGTCCAAGGGACTCTCAAGAGTCTTCTCCAACACCACAGTTCAAAAGCATCAATTCTTCGGCGCTCAGCTTTCTTTATAGTCCAGCTCTCACATCCATACATGACAACTGGAAAAAACATAGCTTTGACCAGATGGACCTTTGTTGGCAAAGTAATGGCTCTGCTTTTTAATGTGCTATCTAGGTTGGTCATAGCTTTTTTTCCAAGGATCAAGCATCTTTTAATTTCATGGCTGCAATCACCATCTGCAGTGATTTTGGAGCCCAAAAAATCAAATCTGACACTGTTTCCACTGTTTCCCCATCTATTTCCCATGAAGTGATGGGACCAGATGCCATGATCTTCGTTTTCTGAATGTTGAGCTTTAAGCCAATTTTTTCACTCTCCTCTTTCACTTTCATCAAGAGGCTCTTTAGTTCCTCTTCCCTTTCTGCCATAAGGGTGGTGTCATCTGCATATCTGAGGTTATTGATATTTCTCCCAGCAATCTTGATTCCAGCTTGTGCTTCATCCAGCCCAGCTTTCCTCATGATGTACTCTGCATATAAGTTAAATAAGCAGGGTGACAATATACAGCCTTGATGTACTCCTTTCCCTATTTGGAACCAGTCTATTGTTCTATGTCCAGTTCTAACTGTTGCTTCCTGACCTGCATACAGGTTTTTCAAAAG
The DNA here is from genome assembly GCF_963930625.1 of Muntiacus reevesi. Taxonomy (NCBI): domain Eukaryota; kingdom Metazoa; phylum Chordata; class Mammalia; order Artiodactyla; family Cervidae; genus Muntiacus; species Muntiacus reevesi. The sequence continues at coordinate 6,429,722 of NC_089264.1, forward strand.
GCAGGTCAGGTGGTCTGGTATTCCCGTCTCTTTCAGAGTTTTCCACAGTTTATTGTGATCCACACAGTCAAGGCTTTGCCATAGTCAACAAAGCAGAAATAGATGTTTTCCTGGAACTCTCTTGCTTTTTCAATGATCCAACAGATGTTGGCAATTTGATCTCTGGTTTCTCTGCCTTTTCTAAATCCAGCTTGAACATCTGAAAGTTCCTGGTTCATGTACTGTTGAAGCCTGGCTTGGAGAATTTTGAGCATTCCTTTGCTAGTGTTTGGGATGAGTGCAATTGTGTGGTAGTTTGAACATTCTTTGGTATTGCCTTTCTTTGGGATTGGAATGAAAAGTGACCTTTTCCAGTCCTGTGGCCACTGCAGATTTTTTCAAACTTCCTGGCATATTGAGTGCAGCACTTTAACAGCGTCATCTTTTAGGATTTGAAATAGCTCAACTGGAATCCCATTACCTCCACTAGCTTTGTTCGTAGTGATGCTTCCTAAGGCCCACTTGACTTCACATTCCAGGATGTCTGGCTCTAGGCTCTAGATATCCATCGTGGTTATCTGGGTCATTAAGATATTTTTTGTATAATTCTTCCCACTGTTAGGCTTTCCTATTTCTTTAGTCTTAGAGTTACTGTAGGCACTTCCTTTCAGAGATTTATGGAGGAAATTTCCATAACCTGACCATGTTTGTCAAGTTTATTCCCATCACCAGGGAGTGTAGGAAGTTTCCTAATGAAAAGATATATTCTATTCTGTTTTCCCAACTCTGGCACTAGCATTATACTTATGAACCCTCTGACATCAGGTTAACTTTTTATGTTCTACCTGTTAAGCAAGAAGCTGGAGAAAGAGCTGGGAAAATATTGTAAGTTCAAAAGCATTGTTTTTAATTTAAATACATGTCTTAAAGCACTTGAAAGCAAGAAAATAAAGAGAGAAAAACTTAATAAAATTCTAGACCTGCTCGACTTTTCTCTTCGTCTAAAATGTGTAAAAGATTATTTTATTGGAATGAGTAGACAAATTAAATAAGGAATAAAAACAGACACTCGACTTTAGTCATTGTATAATCTGGTGAGAAAAAAAGACATAGAGGAAAATTCTTATGGATTTCACATTAAATGACACAAAAATCAACATGACCGTTAACAGTGGTAAAAAGATTACCTAATGACATTTTAAACTTGTTTTCAATAGCTGAAAAATTGTGAGCCTTTGTTTTTTCAAAAAATCTCAATTATAGTAACTACTAAAGTTGTGCATCATCAAATATGTTTAGAGCTTCATTTTCTAATTAACTTGTACACCGTGCTCTATAATTTAAGACGGATATGTTTCTCTTATAACCATCTGTGTGACTGTTCTGCCTGTGTTTTTTCACTGCGTGGAAAGAACTCATCTCTGTTCTTTCCACAGGGAACGTGATGCAAACAGAATCAATTACATGTATGCTCAGTATGTCAAAAATACTATGGAACCACTTAATATCCCAGATGTCAGTAAGGACAAGAGATTTCCCTGGACAGTAAGTAACCCAGTTTTAGGCTTGGAGCTTGCCAGGCTGTTTTCCTGCAGACCTGCTCTATACTAGTTACTCTTAACTGAAGGACTGGTTCTAGCATTGGCTCTTTGGAAGTGATCTGTGCTTGCCCTGATCTGAGGAAGGAAAATAAAAGAGCTCAGAACATCTGTTGAGAGGTGGTCAGCTATGCTTATGTATTTTTCTCTGTACTTTTGTCAGTTTTTAAAACATGTACTAATGAAATATCATTAACTTTGACATAGTTTCACTATTACCTACTTAAGATCAATTGACACTCTTTAGATAGTATTGCTAGAGTTCCTGACTTTGTTTTCACAAATTAAGTTCCATATGGCTTGAGTGTCTGTAACTGGCTATCTACCACAGTGAACAGCTCGTGAAAAAAAAAAAATGAGTATTTGTTTTTCTTGAAAGCAAGCCTACAAGGGTCAGTTTCTCAGACACTGAAAACTTTAGATTCTAGTACTTTCTCTCATTTAACTTCAGAAAAGCATTGCAGTTGGAGGCAGCTGCCTTGACTTTGTTATTTGCATATCTAGGAGACCTTTTAAGGACTGTAGAAATATGGACAATAGAAACAGTGGTAAAACTAAAGAAGGAGAAATTTGTAACATGTAGAATCCTTGGTGGTGTAAAGATTCTGATTTCTACCCTTCTTATTAAGTTACTTGAGACATCTACTACACAGGGATAGTAGGAACTCAGTAAATATTTTGCTTAGTACTACTGTAAGCTACTTAGAAACTTTAAAATGGAAAATAAAAGAAATATAGGTAAATAAAACGGAAAATAAAAAAAATTAAAACGGATACTTATTATTTTTGGTAAAGCCTGATTGCTTTATATTGCATTTATATGAACTTCATTATAATTTGTGCATTTTTTACACTCTGATGTTATGTCCAGCTAATAAAAGATAAGCATATTAATAACTTCATATGTCTAGTATAGTTTGTAGCATCTAATGGGCAGACAATCTGTTCATAGTATTTAGCTGTTTTGCTTTTTGTTTTTTTGTTTAGAATGAAAACATGGGAAATGTAAACCAGCAGTGCGTTAGAAGTTTGCTTTGTACACCTATAAAAAATGGAAAGAAGAACAAAGTGATAGGTAAAGCCTTTTCATTGACTTCCACTTTGCACTTATAAAAGAAAAACATATATTCCCAGAATCTTCTTTCCAGTATAAATGTAGAGACTAAAATATGAAAAAAAGATGAAAATTGAAATGATAAAGAATTTTGAAATAAATTTACATTGATAAATGTCAACAAACATTTGTTAAATATCTTGTTAAATATGATATACTTCTGTAATTATAATCCTGTTTCAACAGATGTTTTGTTTAAAAATGACATGTTGAAAGTTAGTAGACTGAGAGATATCAAATTGATAATATATATTGTTTTAGAGCCTCACATCGTAGTTTATGATTTTTCTTTTTTGAATGATGTGGTTTACATTGTAGGTTGTATTCATTGAACACTCCATGTTTTCGGCACTGGAATAAATCAGTGAATAAGCCAAAATCCCTGCCTCAGGGAGTTTACAGTCTTATATAAAGTTTAGTAAAACATGTCTACTGCAGGAATGGTGGAAGAAGACATTCTCTGAAAAATGAGATGATGTTTCCTGTTACTGACATATTTGTTTCTTGGCACTGCAGGTTATATTAAGAGTAGAAAAGAAAATTTCCATGCCAATTATGGCTTCCTTGGTGGTTCAGATGGTGAAGAATCCACCTGCAATGCAGGAGATCCAGGTTCAATCCTTGGGTCGAGAAGATCCCCTGGAGAAGGGAATGGCACCCCACTCCAGTATTTTTGCCTGGAGAATTCCATGGACAGGGAAGCCTGGCGGGCTCCATTCTATAAGTTTACAAAGAGTCAGACACGACTGAGCAACCAACACATGCGTGATGAAAATAGCCTGAACTGTTAAATATTCCCCCTAGAAGTTGAAATAAAGGTTTAAACTTTTAAATAAAAACCCTAATGGTGCAAGACTTAGCTGTATAAATTTACCTTAAAAAATCTGATTAGTTTCCAGGTTGAAAATCAGTTTCCAGAAAAAAAAATTCTGGTTAGTTCCAAGATTTGACTGTAATTTTATTAAAGAAGAGTGTCAGTCAGAGAGGTGGGGGAGGGAGGTGTTTATGAAAGTGGGACGGGGAGACCAATACTAAAACTGCCTCTCCAGTTCTATCTGGCAGCCTGGCAACCTTTTCCCCTTCTGTGGAGATGGGTGTGGAAGGCTGGACCGGTGCATAGGCTCTTCTGACCCCTCGAGACCACCCTTGGGTGGCCGTGCATGCAGCAGGTGGTCCCTGGTGCTTCCCTCCTGGTGTGCGTCCTCGCCATGAGACAGATACACCGACTTACTCCTTAAAAAGCCCATCTTTCTGACTTCCCTTGTTCTGATTGTTTACTTTCCAAGATACGTTAACTCAGGTGAAGGGCATGCCTTCTCCCTAGCCTCACGAATGCATGGCTCGCTTTGCCAGATGTTCCTTATCGTAGATCAGCCACCTGGACTTGAGGCCATGGGCTGAGTTACAGGCGCACTGCTCACATTCCTGAGGCAGACCCATTTCTTGTTGGGACCCATTTCTTGATACTCTTCTGGTTTTATAAGTCAGTCTGTGAGCGGAGGTACTGTTCTCCACCCCAGAGAGCAGGAGGTGTCCCAGGCATGGTAATCTAATTTCCGAGCCTCCGGGGCTGGACTTACTGGTGAATTGCCTCATCAGCCTCTTGGAACACAGCCTGGTGACTCCCTGAAGGCTGTTCATCACTTGCACACCTCTCAGTTCTCAGAGAAAAAAGGAGAACCTAGTGAATTCATGTATTAGCTCTCTTCAAGGGTATCACCGATCAGATCCCTAACAGAAACAAAAGAAAACTGACAGAGGTGCCCTATGGTATGACACTCAGTAAATGTTCAGATTATGGAAGTTTATGTCCTAGGGAGTTAGGTGGAAACTACATTGCAGATGTTATGCTTTTTGATAGAAGTGTAGAGCTTACAACAAGCTGCCTTTGACCTTCAAAAATATGAAATGAATTCCAGAAGTGATGCATCATTTATTAATACTAATATGTTTTGGTGAGAAGGAAGACAGAGTGGCAGCTGGCCACAGTAAGTCATGTCTTCACTTTTTCTCAGCAGCATCTCTTTGCAATAATTGGGAATGGGGAGTGGCTAGAGGAAGTTATAATCAGGCTTTTTCATCACTTTACACAAGTGATAAATAAGAGTCATTTGGGGAAGCACACAGATGGGAACAGGACTCAGGATATCCACCTGGTTCCTCTCTCTGTTTAAGCATTTAAACAGTGACGGGCACCTTACACAACTAAGTCACAGCCTTCAGATCCCTTCAGAAGCCACATTCTATGGTCCTGTCACTGTTCCAGCAAGTGAACAGGAAAAGAACAGTACCAGCTAAAATAATCAGATTTCTGTTTGCATACATTTTGTGTCTCTCATATTTGATAGAAGAGTCAAAAGTAAGCAATTACTGTTTTAGGGAAGGAAAAATTCCCTACCAATTAAAAGAAACAAAAATACCCTAGTGAGATTTCTGGTGGGGGTTCAAGGTAATTCCAATAGGGAAAATTTTCAGTGCTCCCCACTGTTCTGTAAGTGTGACAAAACAGAGAATTTGAATTCTCAGCTGTACTTTATAGTCACAGATGTAGCATGGAAAATAGCATGGTTGTAATAATTTTTCTTACATGTCACAGACCAGATTTTGCTATTATGTAATTCTAATACAGAATCCCCACAGAGTTACATGCGGAAAGACAGACGGGCCCATGTGTTTTTTGTAATCTTTCTTTCCTTCCTTTTTTTCCATTACTGACAATTAGATGAAATCGTAGACGTTAGACCAGTGCAGGGCCTGTTGTATCATTAAATGTATTCTCCGAGGTATTTTTTTGTAGCAAATGTTTTCTCAGTGGTCTGGCTGATACAGAATGTTTCCACCACTTTGTTTCCAACACTGTTAAGAAGCTCCTTTCCTCATGAAGCATTCATTTATTTTAACCAATTATTTCCCCTATTTATTAGATTAAGTTTGTCTTTTTCTTACATTTACTAGAAATACTTATGCCTATTTTCCATGTCAGTTTCAGGGCATGTTTTGAAGAAATCAGTCCCATTCCAATCCAAAAAGAAAAGTTGTTGAGAACATTTCCACTTTAGATAACTTACATTTATATCTCCTTTTTTTAGTGAAAAAGTAATACAAATCATAGTGTTACACCACATGTTGTTGACACGGTGAAGCTAGAGAGAGAAGTATGTGTTCCTTTACTGAATGTATTTTCTAAACTCATACTAATTCTTTGCTCATCTGTGTGTGGCAATATGATTCCCAGGCGTAAGTAAATGCTGTAAAATTATATAAGTTTAAATTTGACTACTTAATTTTATTTTTCATATTAAATTATATCGTTTGGCAATCTATTCAGTTGTTTGTAAAAATATTTGCTAGGATTTTCCTAATGCAAACATAATTACATTGTGCAGTGTCATACATGGTACATATTGCCTATGTTGCTTAAGATATCCAGTTTTTCCCAGTTAGAGAATTGTAAATTGTGTTTAATGATAAGAGGCACCAGAAAATAAGACTGTAGGTGCAGTAGTAATTGGAAGAAAATGAGGGGAAAAAAAAAACTAGGATATTTTATCTTTAACTTATAAAAGTGAAAATCTACAGAATGAAAATAAACATATGGATTATAGTTTCAAGAATTGATTGAAGAAATAGAAAAATAAGAGAAACTTCATAGTAGCCCTGGAAAATAGAACTTACCTTTGCTGGGCCACCAACACTGCAGGATTTCTAGAACATATTACTATGAAGTGTATACTATTTGTAAGAACTTGCTGTACACAAAATGGGCAAAATTTAAATAGAGATAACAATATTAGTATCAGGGTAGATTTTAAGATAAAAGCATAATGTCCAGAATCACTTTGCAGTGGATAAGTTAAATTCACAGAGGGAATTGTAATTGTCATAAATGCCTCTAATAAAGTAAATAACATCATTGACATATAAAAGTCAAAGCTATTAAAAATACAAAGAGAAATGGACAAAATGATAGTCACAATGAGAGTCTTTAATATATTTTTCTTAGAATGCTAAATAGGAAAAAAGGAAACATTAGAATTGATTAAAAAATGAAATGATTTAATTGGCATGCATTTACTTTTATATGTCATAATTTAAAAACACAAATTTCTTTCAAATACCCATTAGAAATTTACAAATACACACATATAACATAAACTTAGTCATTTCTGGAAAGTAGAATTGAAAACCACTGTCATGGATCACAGTGCATTAAAACTAGAAATGCATAATAAAAGGATAAATTAGAAGGGAAAAGCTCCCTTAGAAACTGAAAACATTCTCCCAAATGTCAAAGAAGAAATCAAAAGTCAAAATGAAAGTATAGAGAGTTGGCTCTATAAGCCCGTGGTAAGAAGTCTCAGAAACCCTTTTCATGAAGATGGCGCCAAAGGTGAAGAAGGAAGACCCTGCCCCTCCTAAAGCTGAAGCCAAAGCAAAGGCTTTGAAGGCCGAGAAAGCAGTGTTGAAAGGAGTCCACAGCCACAAGAAAAAGAAGATCCGGACGTCACCCACCTTCCGGCAGCCCAAAACACTGCGGCTCAGGAGGCAGCCCAGATATCCTCGGAGGAGCGCCCCGAGGAGAAACAAACGTGACCACTACCCATCATCAAATTCCCCCTCACCACCGAGTCAGCCATGAAGAAAACAGAAGACAACAACACACTGGTGTTCATTGTGGATGTCAAGGCCAACAAGCACCAGATTAAGCAGGCTGTGAAGAAGCTCTATGATACTGATGTGGCTAAGGTCAATACTCTTGATCAGGCCTGATGGAGAGAAGAAGGCATATGTTCCACTGGCTCCTGACTATGATGCTTTGGATGTTGCCAACAAAATTGGGATCATCTAAACTGAGTCCAGCTGGCTAATTCCAAATATAAAAGTTTTCACTATGAAGAAAAAAAAAAAATGAAAGTATAGCATTTCAGAAAATTAGTGGTCACCTCAACTTAATATAACAATGCAAGCTATAAGGTCAAAACTGTACTCAGAGGAGATGTAGAGCTTTAAATATTTTGCTGTTATTCATCAGGAAATAATAAACGAAAGCTGCTTGATAAAAGTGAAAGAGGAGAGTGAAAAAGTTGACTTAAAGCTCAACATTCAGAAAACTAAGATCATGGCAAATAGATGTGGAAACAGTGGCTGACTTTATTTTTCTGGGCTCCAGAATCACTGCAGACAGTGACTGCAGCCATGAAATTAAAAGACACTTACTCCTTGGAAGAGAAGTTATGACCAACCTGGACAGCATATTAAAAAGCAGACACATTACTTTGCCAACAAAGGTCCATCTAGTTGAAGCTTTGTTTTTTCCAGTAGTCATGTATGGATGTCAGAGTTGGACCATAAAGAAGGCTGAGCGCTAAAGAATTGATGCTTTTGAACTGTGGTGTTGGAGAAGACTCTTGAGAGTCCCTTGGACTGCAAGAAGATCCAACCAGTCCATCCTAAAGAAGATCAGTCCTGGGTGTTCATTGGAAGGACTGATGCTGAAGCTGAAACGCCAATACTTTGGCCACCTGATGCAAAGAACCGACTCATTTGAAAAGACCCTGATGCTGGGAAAGATTGAAGGCAGGAGGAGAAGGGGACAGCAGAGCATGAGATGGTTGGATGGCATCACTGATGCAATGGACATGAGTGTGGGTGGACTCCGGGAGTTGGTGGTGGACAGGGAGGCCTGGTGTGCTGCAGTCCATGGGATCACAAAGAGTCAGATATGACTGAACGACTGAACTGAACTGAGCTGAATCAGGAAATAATTAAATTATTTCAACTAAGTGTTCATCTCACTCCCCACACTGCCCCCCAAATAATAAATGAGCAGGAAGAAAAAAAGCAGAAGAAAGAAATTGAAAAGAGAAATTTATGAAATGAAAAGGGAAACTAAACGAGATGATGGGCAAACAATAAACAAACATCCAACACAGATAATGAGGGAAATAAGAGAAACACAAATAGAAATGAGAAAGCAAATGTAATTATAGATGCAGAAGAAATATGAAAAGATGTTAGAAAATACACTGTACCAAAAAAGTGATATGTTTTGATAAAACAGAAATTCTATAAAAATTGATAATAACCAATACTAAGGAGCTTCCCTTGTAACTCAGTTGTTAAAGAATCTGCCTGCAGTACAGGAGACCCAGGTTCGATCCCTGGGTTGGGAAGATCCCCTGGAGAAGGAAATGGCAACCCACTCCAGTATCCTTGCCTAAAAAACTGGAAAATCTCATGGACACAGGAGCCTGGTCGGCAGCAGTTCATGTGGTCGCACAGAGTCGGGCACGACTGAGCGACTCACACTTACTTACTTACTAACTTAATACTAAAGAGAGTTTAAAATTTCTCATGGAAGTTAGTTGAAAAAGTTATATTTTTTAAGTCATTAAAAAAAAAAGAACACTATTACCCAAAGTAAATTCTTACCAAAGCAACCAGAGGACAGGAAGGGATGAAATAAGGCGAGGTATGGAAAAGGAAATAGTAAAATAACTTACAATATTATACGATTGTTAAATGGAAAAACCCCAGAGAATCAGCTGAAAGTAGCTATCTAAAAAGAGAGTTGCAAAGTGCCTGGCTTTCAGATCGTTAAAGGAAAATAACTTTCTTACATGGCAAGACAAATTTGTTGGAAAATAATAATGGTAAAAAATCCCATTTAGTAACAAGGAATAAACTTTGTCAGAAATAGGAACATCTATGTGAGGACAACTATAAAACTGTACTAGATAACTGTACTAGATAACTTGAAAATCTTTAGTACATGAACTGACAAAACATTCCCTGAATTTTTTTAAGATGTTAAGTTTTTGCAGATTAGGTTTTATTTCAATTTTAATACACGTCCTGATAAGATTGTTTTTCAAAGGGGAAGGGAGTTCTTAACAAACATATAAAAAATTCATCTGGAGGATAACATATAAAAAGAATTATTTATAAAATTCTTCTGGAAGGATAGTGTATAATAGTCAGAGTTGATGGATAGAGAATTGCCTTATCAGAAATTAAAGTAATACTGATTAAGTAACATAACTAAAAGTATTAAATGTGTGCTCAAAAAGATGGCAAGATTGATGGAACACAATAGAAAGTCTAAATGCAGACCAAGTCCGATATAATTTGTGTTGGTATATAATAGACTACATTCTGTTTCTAAGATTTCATTGGTTGAAAGACACCATTTTATGTACCTCAAAAAAAGAAAAACATGATTTCAGTTACACCATTACAAGCAATTGATGAGAATGCAAACTGATTTCATAAAATTTAAATGAAAAAAGCACATTGTTGAAATCATATGAATTTATTATTTGAGGTGACAATTTAAATTATTAAAGGATGAATAACTATTTAAGTTTCATAAGAATCCAGTAGCAATTTAGTGGGAGGTGGGGAATTAAGTAGAATTAGAAGATTAAATATGATAGAATGAATCTGTAAAAGTGCTAGAGGAAAATATTGGTTTATATGTAATCTTAAAACAGGAAGCTTCTTTTAAAAGCAAGACACTATAGTTGAAAACTTAAAAGATGACTTACTTGAGAAATTAAATCTTTTCTACAGCAAGAAACTTCCTAAAATAAGATAATTGGCAAATATCTTGAACAAAATATCTTGAAAAAAATTTTTTGCGAGGTAGGTCATAAGGGTATGAAAGGGCAGGTCTTGTGTGTGCGTGTGTGTTAGTCGCTCAGCCTTGTCTGACCCTTTGTGACCCCGTGGACGGCAGCCCGCCAGGCCCCTCTGTCCATGGGATTCTCCAGGCAAGAATACTGGAGTGGCTTCCCATTCCTTTCTCCAGGGGATTTTCCTGACCAAGAATCCAACCCAGGTCTCCCGCGTTGCAGGCCAATTCTTTACTGTCTGAGCCATGAGTATTAACAGTTTGGGCATCTCCCCGTGTTGTGTGGGAGGCCTGAGACCACAGGCAGAATGTAAGAGGTGATGCCCTGCTCTGCCACAAAGCCAGCAGGAAAACTGGCTGGTAAGAGCATCCGACCCCTGGAGTTATAGAAAAGGAAACCTCAGTGTGTGATTTGAGAAACTCGCTAGTTGCCTTCAGCATAATTTCCAGAGGCCTTCAGCTCTCAGAGCTGCTGTTGTGAGCATGTGAAATAATGTATGCACAAGTACTTTGTGAACTAGTAATATTACCTAACACTGATATCTTATTATCTAACTGTGCTACTTCTCGGTTTTCACCTAATATGCTTTTGAATATTTTATTTTATGGTTGTACATAGTGATTGATTTTGGCTGAGTGATTCTGTTTCAATTTTGGTTCTGCAATGACTCCTTTGTTTTTATATATAAGTGCTTCTGATTTTATATCACTTGCTAGTAGATGTGGCATTTCAAATGACCACTTTTAAATTTCATTACTATACTCTTCATCCATTCTTCCACATCTTTAAGAAATACATTGTGAAAACTGTCTGTAAATGGGTCCAAGCTTTACATTTTCTCAAAGAACCCTGTTATAAACCTTTTTCTTCTTCATAGATTTTTTTCCAACTTAGGTATTTCTGTTTAATAGAGTTAAATTTTATGAAGGGTAAAGAGATCAATGAGATTATCATGAATGCTCTCTATAAATGTGATTGCTTTCAAAGAAGAATCAAAAGTATATTCCTAAAGGGATCACTTGTCCTCATGCATTTTCTTATGCTGAGCATTACCCTGTCTGCTGAAAGGGATCACTTGTCCTCTCCCCTTTTCTTATCCTGAGTGTTACTCTGCGTCTACCTGTCTGTCGAGGCGGGTTCTGACACATGCTCGCTGTTCTGCCCTGAGCTGTGGTCGGCACAGACAACTCCTGCTGTTTGTATGCTGAATATGCCATTTTAGTACCTTTCAATTCCTGGGGTATTCATTAATACCACTTACTGGGCTTCCTGGGTTGCTCACCAGTAAAGAATCTGCCTGCAATGCAGGAGCCATAGGAGAAGACACAGGTTCGATCCCTGGGTTGGGAAGATCCCCTGGAGAAGGAAATGGCAATCTACTCTAGTATTCTTGCCAGGAGAATCCCATGGACAGAGGAGCCTGGGGAGCCAGATTGAACCTTGTGATCCATGGGGTTGCAAAGAATCAGACACAACTGAGTGACTAAACAACAATGTATTCATTTAATGATTGACTGAGGCTTAGATTTGAACTGCTGTCCAGGAGAGAGCTCCTTACCTCGGCCCCAAGCCTAGCAGACTGCGTGATGACCATGGCGTGTCTTCTCCTTTCCATATGTACAGTCAATCTTATGAAGTGACAAAAGGAAAAATCCTGTTTATGAAAAATGGCCATCAAGCAGGAGAAAACTTAGTAACAACTGAAAAGCAGTTACATTGTGCTATGAAGATAAGAAATGCATGACTCTCAAGAACATGTGATGTGGGAGACGGCCAGATGCCTACATAAACAGTCCCATGTTTATAATTTGGGGATTCACAAAGGTTGGAGGACGTAACCCTTGTGTTTGCACTATACGTGGTATGTGGTCTTTTAAAATGATGAATGCTGATTGCCATTTACTCATGGTTTTTACTTGCAGTGTCCAAATTTTAAGTTTTTCTTGATAATGGAATAAGTGTTAGAGAAGTAACTTCTGCAGTGGTAATACTGGTAGATAAGGATGGCTTTACTATCTAAAATAGAAAAACTCCCACAAACAAAGAGCAGAAGGAGGATACAGATAATTTGTAGTGTTAAAAATAAAGTGCACACCAGTGGTGATAAAGGGACTGCATGTGCAACCATGCATCATTTCAGACTCTCTGAAATCCTTTTGTGCTCCAGGAAAAATAAAGAGATAGCCAACCACAATCTTCATGGGAAAGCAATTGGGTCAGAACTGTAGTCTTGCATCCTTTCGTTAATTCGGTAAACATTTTTTGAGTCCTGCTGTGTGCCAGGCCTGGCTAGCTCAGGAAGTGGAACTGAAAAATAAAATCTCTTAAGCCCAGGATATGTACAGTCTAGAAAGAGAGACAGAAATAAAACTCCTCATGATCCTCCAGCTGGTAAAAGTTAAGGAGATAGGAGAGGTGTCTGCCTCCCCTGGGGAAGTGGGAGGCCTCTGGGAACTCGCTGTGAAGGGCATGTAGGGATCTAGATGTAGGGATCTCCTGGGCAACAGGAAAGAGACTGGGACCAGCGAAAAACTACAGGCAGAGGTGTGGGTGAGCAAGAGGCAGTCAGGAAACTGCCAGCAGTTATCACACGGTAATAATCTGGTCTTTGGGGCTAGGCTGAGCTGGGGTTTCAGCTTTAAACGTAAGCACCCTGGAGCACGTGACTTGACCTTCCCGAGACTCAGTGTCTTCATCTTTAAAGCGGATGTGAGCGCCCCTTTCTCATAGTGTGAATCATGCAGACTGGAGTCCATGTGTGTCCTGAACCATTGAGCACCGCGCCTCCTCCACAGTGGGCCGTGATGGAAGTCTGTGTTACGTATGGAGAGACAGAAGAGACAGGACGTTAGCAGCACTGTTACCCAGAGGTACAGGGTCATCAGACTCCTCGCAGAGACCCCTTACGATCAGAGCCCCATGGAACAACGAGTTCAATTACGATTTGACATAATCTTCCATTTATATACACTATGTGTTTGACTTCCTAAGAAAGACCAGGACTTGGGAGGTTTGGTTATGATTTTCTTCAAAGATCAATTCTGCTCTTATATCTAAGTAAATAGTCATCTCTACACGCATTTATTTGCAGTATCAAAAATGATTGGAAATATTCTCCTGGATGCAGAGGTACATATTTGAAATTTGAGACTGTCTCTGTGAACTGTTTCCTACATTCTGTTTTGTGGATAACTGTGTTTTTTAACTTCTGATTTCTCAGTAAGGAAAGACAGCCTGGGTGACCCAAAATTCTGATGTGCATCAAAATTGTTCTCTTGGCAAGAGTACAAAAATCCAATTAGTCTCCAAAGGACAAATTGTCTTTGGGGATTCAACTGATATAAAACTTGTGACACAATCTGGAAGAAAATAGTACTCTAGGATCTTTTTGAACATAGACAACATACATTTAGGACTGTGTGAAATGAGTTTGCATGTAAATTAACTCAGTTCATTGTTCTAGCTTCTTTGTGTGAGGATCCGTTTGTCTATTTGGAGATGCCAAGCACTCCTAAAAGAAAGGCCCTAGACCTTTGGGGGCCTGTGTTAAAGTCAGTGCATATTGTGATTATGAATAGTAACATCTGTTCAATTTCTTGGATTATTATAGGGGTTTGCCAACTTGTTAATAAGATGGAGGAAACCACTGGCAAAGTTAAGCCTTTCAACCGAAATGATGAACAGTTTCTGGAAGCTTTCGTCATCTTTTGTGGCTTGGGGATCCAGAACACACAGATGTACGAAGCGGTGGAGAGAGCCATGGCCAAGCAAATGGTCACGTTAGAGGTGGGTGCTCCTGCGGGACGCCTCGGCCTCCCTGAGCGCTCTCGGCCGCCGCCCCTCCCTGCGGGGCGCTCGGGGTCTGTTACATCACTGTGACCGGCCGAGAACCGCGTGCTTCCTCTCTCCTCACTTATACAGCTAAGGAAACTGAGACCCAGCATACTTGAGAAACTTGTCAAAGGTCATACGACCACATCAAAGCTCAGGCCCCAGGCCTCTCCATCCTCCGCTTTCTCGGCCGAAAGCGGTCCTTGGACCCTAGTGAGGAGCCGCTCACACTGATGATCGTCCCCGCCCTGTCTGTCCTTTTTCCACTGCCTGAGCCTCCCATCTCTCCTCGTGAGCAGCTGTGTTCACACATCAAAACAACAAAACCAGGTATCCCAAGCACTCAGAATCAGAAATGAGGAAAAGGGAAAACTCTTCCAAATTACAGAATTATGGATCTTGAGGAAATTCTGATTCAGTACGTCCTGGGTGGAGGCTGGGAATCTGTGTGTTCCTACCAGCCTCCCCCAGGTGATTCTGAGTGTGAACTACTGGCAAGACTCCCTCCCAAGCAGGATGCACCTACCCACGCGGGCCAGCCATCTCCAGACGTCTCACTGACTGCCTGAGAGCATTCACTTTGTGCAAGATGGAAATTTCTTACATCGTAGACCAGTCTAGGGAGTTAGACTTCAGAAAGGGCATTCCCTAGTCATTCACACACTGGTGTGAAATATAGTTTAGTGTTTGCCTGCTCTTAGCCAGTAGAGATCAGTAGAAATCAATGTTTGAGTTATAGATTGTAACTTTTCCTCCAGCTGTTTACCAGTGAATATAAAACTCCAAATAATTTTAGTAAAGTACTATATAAGAGACTTTGGATTAGAAATCAGTAGAAATCTGTTTCAAATACACACACACACACACACACACGTATACATATATTTTACATTAAATGTATGCATACATATGTATGTACATGTGTGTGCATGTGTATATACAATTTTTAACATATTTTTTTACTGTTTACATAACTGTACTGAAGAATTGACTCTAAGCCAGCTATCAATTAGAAATTAATCTCTTTTTAAACATGCTTCTTATTTGGAAAATTTCAAACATAATGCTAAAGTAGAGAGGATAACTAAGGAAGCCCCCATGTCTTCATTAGCTGTCTTCAATAATTATTGACCTGTGGCTACTATCATTCCATCCATACTCTTGCCCACTTCTCTGCTCTCTTCTTCCCTATTAATCCATTGATTATTTTGAGACAAATCCCAGGTATAATTTAGTTCAGTTTCTGAGTATCTTCCTCACTGAGGTTTGTTTCTGTTTTTACACTGTAGTTTTATTTCAGTTAAAAATGAGTACTTGTACTTTCACTTAGTATATCCATTTTCCAATTTCAATTCATTGTAGGAAATCATATCTATGATCACAGATTTAACCTTGAAAGTCTTTTCTCCCAAGGCATTGGATAAAACCTAGGGACATAAATCCCTTATTGTTTTCTTCGGGAATTATTTTGAGCTAGAAGACATCATTATAATGACAGTAAAACAACAGTAAATAGCTAACCTTTATCAAATGCTTACTCTGTGTTCTCATGTGTACTAACGAAAGTTACTCCTTACAACCCTATGAGTATGGTGCTATTTTTATCTTCAGCGTGTGATAAGGTTAATTTTTTAAACTTAGCGTGTCATGTTATTCCTTTATTCCTTTGCCCATGTTGCATTGCATTGATTTATACTAGACTAGTTCAGGGCCACCGTCTTAGCCTTTCTCAACAAACCGCCGCCCTGGTGTCAGCAGCGGGTTAGCTGTGAGCTGTCCGTCTTATGGCAGCGGGGGACAGCAGCTCCGAGGTTCCCTAGGTCTCCTGGTGATTAATGGCTCAAACCGTAAGACAAGTCACATGTATTACCGTACTGTAATGTTGTGAATCACAGTACATAGACATATTTACCATTTGGCTTTAGATTTTTAATTTAAAAACTAGTTCAAGGAAAACTGATTTGGGCCACTGAATTACTTGACTCACCGTTTAAAGTCTGAAAATGAGGTACCTTTTTATCGCTGACCCTAAAACTTTAAAGAGATTTTAGTAAATCTATGTTAACTCTGTCAAAAATGAACTTTTAACATGTCTGTTTAACATGACAATTTAACTACCCTGTTAAGTAGTATGTTTAGAAGATGTTTAGAAGAACATCTAAAATACTGTCCCATCATTTGGAAGTTATCGGTTTTGAAAATGGGAATTAATGATTCACAAGTTATAGGAAGATAGTAAATCTGCCTTACTATCTTCTTGTAACTCCACCAGGATGGTGAAAAGTGTACGAGATTAGGAGATGAAAGCTGGGTCCCAGGCCCTCTTCTCATTGGGTGTGAGCTCACAGCCAAGTGATGAGACTCCCTGGGCCTAGGTGTCCTCTGCTGTTAACAGTTGGATTTATAGGCCACTTCTGCTCTTCTCTGTTCTTGAATCCTGTGAGTGGAAAAGTATCCCTGAATCTGTGTGACATTTACCTCTCTGCTATGCAGTTTTTCCTTATGAATTCTACAGTGGTTACAGGCCTCTTCCAAGAGCCACTTCCAGACTGCTTTCTTCCTAAATATCAACATTACAATGTCAGCTTATGCAAAAGTCTTTTATCTTGGTTCAGTACACCAGTAAAATAGCTAAAGTCAGTATTTTTGTTTAAGAAAAGCAACATAGAATTTTCTGCCAAGTTTGAGCGAATAGTGTGACTTATAAATAATGTGTTTGTTGTATCAACATTGTCAGAGGAAAAGTGACAGTTTTCTTTGAACACAGGGAGTATAACTTTCCGTTTCCATAAGAAGCATTTGAATAAAAATCCGAGATTTTCTCTCTGTTGAAGAAAGCAGCAAAGAAGATACCATGTTCTGAGGAGTCTAGATACCTCTGCAGGAAGGCTTGGGAGAATCCCAGGCTTGAAGTTGTGGTCTGTGTTGGGTATTCCTCTTTTGTATAACATGCATTCCTTCTGTTCTCGCCCCTTAGGTTCTGTCTTATCATGCTTCAGCTGCAGAGGAAGAGACCAGAGAGCTCCAATCCTTAGCGGTAATCCTCCTCCTCCTCCTCTGTAGAAATGACTGACCAGAGGCAGCTAATTAAGATGTAGATATGCTTCTCTCAGGGCAGCTGCTGCTGCGGGTAGTGGTCCCCTAGACCTTTAATTAAATGTGGTAAATATTTATATGGACATTTATAAAAAAGCTCTAATCAAACCTACTTTCTTGCAAGGCTGGATAGAAGTTCAGTGATAACACAGAGCAAGTGATAACATTTGTATTGATTTTGTAACACATTAAATGATTCTGATATTTTCCCAGTAATTGTTATAATCTTTACATCTTTCTTAAGCCAAAATTAAATGTAGTTTTTGGTTCCTGGGGAAGTGTGGACAGGGGATTGCAAGGTGGTTGTTTGGTTTGAGTACTAACAACAAAGATTTTATAGCTTGTTACTGATAACGTACTCTGCGTTATTAAAAATGGAGAATGGTTTTAATTTCTAACCATACGGCTTGCAGAATGTTATTTGAAATTGGGTTCAAATAAGGTCGATTCATGAATTCTCACAAAGTTCTTATTTAGAATGCTAGGAGAGAAAAGCACATTGATATGTAAGAAGGTCTTGAGTTTGGGGGTTGGTTGAGATTGCCGTGGTTGAGGTTAATGAAAACTCAAAGCACTTCCACACTGACAAGCAAGCCTGCCTTCTACGTTTCCGCTCACGTGAGACAGTGTGAAGTGTGTGTGGGACGTCCTGGGAGCGAGGGGGGTGAGAGCGCCGCCGAGGCCACTGAGCTTCCTCCTCTGTCATCGTCATTGCGGCTTGCCAATGGTCGCCCCCCGTGCCCTTACATACGCTTTCCCATGTAAACTGCACGAGCCGTGCAGTGGACGCTGAGGTCCGCAGACTGGCCCAGGGTCGCCGGCAGAAGTGAAGAGTCAGGAGAGACACTCACACTGTCGGTCTCCAGAGCGCAGCCCGTCAGCACTGTGATGAGCTTTAGGGAGGGAGGAGGTTAAAGATGCTTCAGACGTTCTGGCCTTGGTAGTTCAAAGAATGATCATCCCCTTCATTAACCAAGGTGGAAATATTCAGAAGGAAAAGATAGATTTAATGCAGAACACAGTAAGTTTGCGATGTGGGTGGAACAACCAAATAGACATCTTGCACGCTGGGAAAGGCAGGTGCAGAGTGGAGGGGGCTGGTGGCCAGAAGAGAGGCGGCAATTTGGAAGTTAAGGGATAGGACCTGGGGTGGAGTCCCATGATGGTGAAATAATAGGAATGGAGCGAGTGCGGGAGAATGTGGAAAGACGCGCAAGGCTGAGGGCAGAACTGTTGGGGTGTACATGTAGATGGAAGGTGTAGGAAAAGAAACCAGCTAAGGCAGACACATGGCAGTTAGACAGGGAGGCAGATCTAGGGCAGCAAGCAGAACAGTTTTTATGAGGAAGGAGATCCCATCAGTTGTTGCAGGAAGGTTGAGAAACAGGACTGAGAAAAGGCTACTGGATTCAGTGATTAGGTGATGGTTGAGAAGGCAGCTTCAGGGGGTCAAAATGCAAAAGGTCAGACTAGATGGTGAGAAAGTGGAGGAAATGAATAGTAGTTTAAAAAGTATGTTTTGTCTGAAAGAATGAAATAGCTAAGAAGGGTGTTGGCTGCATCACGTGAAGTTTTTTATTGTTTTGTGTTTGTGAGCAGTTTGCTCACAAGCAGGAAGAGGCAACACGTTCGTGGACAAAGGGGGAAGGTCCAGGGTGAGCGTGAGGCTAAGAATGTAGGACGGTGACAGAGATCTGGGCCTTGAAGTGGTCTAAGCATCACAGAGGCATCTCTTTGGCCAAGACCAGAGGAAAGAGGTGTTAATAATAGCTACGCTGACTGTTAGTCACTCAGTCGTGTCTGACTCTTTGCGACCCCATGGACTGTAGCCCACCAGGCTCCTCTGTCCATGGGATTCTCCAGGCAAGAATACTGGAGTGGGTCACCACTCCCTCTCCAAGGGATCTTCCCAAGCCAGGGATGCACCTGGGTCTCCTGCCTTGCAGGAAGGTTCATTACCATCTGAACCACCAGGGAAGCCCCACTCGCTGAGCACTCACCACACACATGGTGTGTTTGAAGTTCTTCGTGTGTGTTAAGTGTGTTAAGTCCACAGCCACCCTGTAAGGTCAGTATTAGCATTTTGAAAATGGAATCTGAGGTTGAGTTTCGATTGCCCTGCTCAGGATCTCCCAGGTTGTGAGTAGGTACCAGGACAGACTGTCCAGACCCAAAGCATGCACATGATTGCACAGCCCTGGAGGGAATGAGCCAGGAAAGGAAGCAGGGGCCAGACTTGTGGATCCTTGATTAGATCACTGAGTATGAAGCTGAGTCATCTGCCAAGAACAGTCGAAGGAACTCGGGATGATTTCATCTGAAAGGTTAAGCTTCTCTGGGGGTTAGCCTCATTGGAATTGGCTGTATTTCTTTTGTTCATGATGATGTTTGAAGGAATGAGTTGTTTTTCAGTTATTTACAAAGGTTTAAAAGTTTAAAGTATCTCCCACATCAGACTTAATTGCCCACTTGTTTCATCCTCCTAGAGTGCTAGAGTTTTGCACTAACTGCATACTGTGAGCAGGAAATGATCACATGGAGAGAAGCATTTTGAAGTGCTTGCAAGCTCAGTGGGATTAACATTACTGCAAAACGAGGCTAGGTTACACTCTTCCATGTGTTGTTTTAGATATAAACTAGCAAAGATAATGCTAAAAAATTCATTAGGATATTAAGTTTTGCTTTTTACTTTGAAAATAGCATAAGTCTTTAAGAAAAATCTGAAAATTATCTTCTCAATCATGTTTATAATTTTAGCAAGACAAAACCACTTTGGAAAAACTGAGCATTGCTGTATTGCAGTATTGTTCAAAACCATCTGTTGTTCCATTTGGAAAAGAGATTTCTGGCAGCTGCATTGAGAAATTTAGGATAACATAGGATAATGTAGGTCAGATAATTCATTTAAATTGGTTGAAATTCAGAAAATGATTTCAATTCTGTTTTCTATCAACCTAATAAAAATTCCTTTGCAGCCCCAACTACACAGGTGCCTGCCTCATCCAGTAATTACCAGAATTGCTATCTTAGTCATGTGTCTGATGGTTCATTTCAATTTAAAACCTAAAATAACTGAAAAGCTGTCAATTGCTTAATTTTTATTTTTAGAAATACATTCTTGAAATACTATGCTTAAGTACACTAAATATTTCTGCGTTCAGAAAAGTCTCAGTTACAGCAGAAAGTATAACAAAATTGATAGGAAATTCAGAATCCCTTTTTTGCCCTTGCATTACTTGACATTTTTGTCCTATTTTTAATCTTATTTTTTGTTGACTTAAGCCTTATACAAGCATTTTGTCATATGCCCTTTAATGATCTTTTGTCACAAGTTTTGAGATAAAAATAAAAGGACCCCAGCTGACCTGGCTATGATCATTAGAAAGTCATAGTTAAAATATCAGAATGAAATGAGTGTTATTACAAGTAGCTGCATATCTGATTGATCGGTTGCCTTTTCTGCTTTCTCTTGCTAGAATAACAGTAAATAAATATCTAGTAGAGCTTAGTTTTTTTAGATGAGCTTCCCAGTTTTGTCATGGAGTCAGTGCTAATTCAGTCGCAGTCCCTATAGCTTATTCTATTTTATAGCAATTTCTTTAATCACAGATGTTGTATCTAAAAGCAAACTAAGACCCTGCTGTGATCCTTAAAGTTCTGTACCAAAATAGTGAGAGAGGAAGAAACTACCCACTCAGGCAGGATTTCCTAGGACAGAATTTATACCTCATCCTGACCTTCCCCTTTCAGTAACTTCACATGAACCGTCTTGATCAGGCGTGTCTGTGAGTGCCGCAGGTACCAGCAGTAAGGGGCAAAACCAGATGCCTGATTCAGATCTCTTAATGTCAAAGGCAGTGTTAGCGGACAGAGCCAGTTCCTTATGTCAAGATGCTCATCACATTCCTTCTTTGGGACTTCTTTGGGAAAAATCTCTATGGACAATCAAATTTTATAAGTGGAAAATTTTGAGCAGATAATAATGAAGGAGAGTTGACCCTGTGAGCTTGACAACCAGTGTCACTGAACAAGACATCCAGTAAGGCGCCTGCTTCCTCACCAAGTGCTGGGCATATTTTTGAAGTTTGGGTCCTTCCACTTCCTCTACACGGTCAGTTGATGCATCATTTTTATAGATGTCTATTACATGAATTGAGCTGTATGTCTTCCACATTGCCAGATTTAATACATTCTGTTTGGTTCTTCCTACTTTCATTTGATAAGTGGATTAATTCCAGTGGCAGTCTTAACTCCAAAGTATGGAGGCACTGTTCTTGAGCTTCTTAATGTACTAACTGGATGTTAGCCAGATCTGTGTATTAGTCCCAATTGCAGTCATACATTTTCTCTGAAGTTTTACTTATAAGCAGGTATGGACTTTATTGGAATCTTGACACAGTCATGTGCCTTCTTTACATGGTTTTAAAAAACTTTATGCGAATTTTTCAGGGTTTTTTACAGTCTGTGCCTCTTCCGTATTGCGATTTAAAGAAATCCATTTATATAATGTTAAAAGGAAGGAGAAATCATAAAATACATTGGTATAGTTACTGAAGAAAATACACTAATCTAGTCCTGCTGTGCCTTACTCCCTTCTTCATTCTCTTTAAGATTTGGTTCCACGTGTTGAGTTGGAGTATTCACCTCTTTTTGTATTAGTAATGTTTCTTTCTCATTTGTATTTGAATCTTCTTAGAGAAAGATATAGTCTAACAGCCTTATACACTAGTTGTGTGGGGCTTTTTCTTTAAGAACACATTTTCTGTGCACATTAAACACGAGGAAGACATTAAACGTCTGTAAGGTGTAACGTGATGGCTACAGTGTGGCTTTGTTCAAAGACCTGGCCCCAGACTGCTGTGTACAGAATGCCCAGGGGTGAGAGAGTGACTGAAGACTGATGCGGAGAGCTTGAAATACCTGGCTGGGCGTCTCTCCTTGCAGCTGCCAATAAACATGCCAAGTAATCTTAATTTTATTCCTGTAGATAACTTCCTTAAATAACGTATCATTGGGGGAAATCTCTTTTCCTCTTTACATTTATATTGAATAAACATCAAAGAGGAATGTAGCAAAATGCCTTCATAAAACACTGAAGCTAATTGCAAGAATTTGACATTTTATGGAAGACCAAGTTCAGTAGCTGTCCTTCTTTTCAGAGTTATTATGATAAATAACCTTCTGAATAAGGAGCCTGTTGTTAACAGTTGGCTATTAGGAGTTGTTTCTCTGATTTTTGTTTTACCTCCCGATACTTGATACGTCAGACCTAAGGCAGGCCAAATGCCTTTGACTACAGTGTGACCTTTTTAGTCTAAAGATCATACAGTTGAGCATATTGTGTAGCCACATGTCTGTCTTTTCTTCTGAGGTTACCAGAGACTTTGCCACAGGCTAAATATTAACCTTTTATCATGCGCATCCACCAAAAATATGAAACTCAATAATTTTTAAATGACCGTTAGATTTACCTTACCCAAGTGTATCATTATTTTCCATGTGCATGTGCTTTTTGGACTTCAAGGAGACTGTGCATTTTTAAATGTATTCTCGCCTGTCAAGTTTTCTTTCCATGGCTGTGTAGCAGGGACTCCAGGCTGTCCCCATCCGTTGTGTGAATACTTGCTTCATAATCAGCGATAGTTGAGTAAGAGAAGGGCTGGCATGTGCCTTGAGTAAGGCACTGATAAAGCTCAGGACTGACTGTCCCTGACTTTATAAAGATAGATGACTTTATTAGTCAGGGTTCTCCAGAGACACAGAACCAGTAGAGATTTTGTATATACATGAGAGAGATTCTTAGGAATTGACTCGCGTGATTACGGGAGCGGAGAAGTCTGGCAGTCTGCTGTCTGCAAGCCAGAGACCCAGGAAGCCAGTGGTGTGGTCTGGTGGGGTCTGAGGGCCTGAGAACAGGGCAAGCTGATGGCTGAAATCCCGGTCCAAGAGCCTGAGAAGGTATGGGATGTCCCCACTCCTGCAGGGTGGGAGGCAGCAAAAAGGGGTGAATTCCTCCTTTTCCCACCTTAGGCTCTGTGCAGGCCCTCCGTGGCCTGGCTGGTACCCATCCACCCTGGAGAGTATTCTGCCCTGCTGAGGGCACTGATTCAAATGCTCGTCTCCTCCAGGAACACCATCACAGACAGACCCAGAAGTGCTTAATTTGGGCACCCTGTGGCCAGTCAGAATTAACTATTCGAAATGACTTTAAAACAGTAAATGTGTACTTCAGTTCTCCATCACTGTGTTAGTGATCACTCATGCAAACTATTAGCATACTTGTGTTGTTGTTACTTAAAAATCTGTATATTTCAATTATTTATGTGTCTGTCTTCTCCATCAGACTGCTAGTCCTTGAGTCATATTTTAATAATAATAATAATAGAAATAGCTACTATTTAGTGATTGCTTAGCAGGAACCTGGTTTACTGCTAAGTTGTTGAATGACTGATTCTGGAAAATTCAGACTTTTAGAAAGTCTGTAATCTAGCATGAAATAACACAGTTCATAATCCTTCAAAACATTCAATAAGATTATACTTTCTTTTTTCTTAAAATGATTATGAAACTAGAAATAATTTAATAGTTGAATAATACCGCCTGCTAACTGGTCATAGAGCTGGTCATGTTGAGGGGTGCTGAGATACATTTTCATTGCCAGCTTTCAGTTTCATGAATATAGCATGATGGTTAAGAATGTGAGTCTAGAGAGAGATGTCTGGGTTGAGATTCCACCTCTGTGATGCCAGGCAAATCTGTGCCTCTGTTTTTTATGCCTCAGTTTCTTCCTCTAAAAAGAGGATAATAAAGGAACTTGCTTCAGAGAGCTGTAGTGCCCAAGAGTTCCTGGTGCATCTGCCCCCTCCACATACACATTATGTGCCAGTTACTGTTAGTAGTGGTGATACTGGGGAGAAAATCAGTTCTAACACAGGGGAAGCAACACTGAGGCCTTCATCTTCCCTGTCATGTTCCAAGTCTTTTTGCTTAAGCTGTCCTAGGAAAGCACACCCAGGAAAGCTGTTGGAGTATGGTGGGAACTAAAAGTGCCCACTGACCTGAGACGGTGTCTTTAAATGAGGCTGGCAGCTCCATATAAGCGATGGATCATTTCATTGTAAGGTAACTTAGAGGGTGGGAGCAGATGAGCCACAATCTGGAAGCATCCAATGCTGCACTCCACACCACGGGGGCCCATTGGGACAGTTTTATAGCCTCCCTGGGGTTTGGGGGGAGGTGCGTAGAAGCAGGGAGTGCATTCCTAAGTCAAGATTTATGCATGGGTAACTAGGCTTATAGGTACTGGGAATATGTTAGAGAAGGTCTTCACCATTGTTGGAGCTAGCAGAGCATAGAGGTCACCTGGACCTAAATGATATCTATTAACTACAAAGCCCTTGATGACAGAGAAATTATTTACTACATAGTACAGTCCTGGGGAGGGTCAGTGGAAAGTCAACATGGGCCCACGATGGTGTCAGTTGTGCTAACAGGTATATAAAAGTATACACTCATTTTCTAATTAGCCAAAGAACAACAACAGGTAGGTGGAAAACTTACTGTAAGAGAAAAGCACCATGTGTTCTAAGATAAACGTAAATCTTTTGTTTATGAGTTATATATAACCAATTCTCTACTTGAGGGAAGTCACCTTCAGTTGACCATTTTAAGTCACTTTCTACGAGAGCTGCTAAAAAAAAGGCAGAAAAATTTTGGTAATTGTTTTCCCATCTTGAGTTTCCAGTGTTCTCGCCAGTGAATGAATCAAACTTTATTGCTACTTACACTGAGTTTTTAAAATTATAATGTGAAGTATTCATTGTGCAAATGAAAGAAGGAAGTCAGCTATAAATAAAAATTTTCAAAAGTAAATAAAGTGGATACTTGAACTATAAGAGAAGGCACAGTCTACAGTTTATCTGCTGTGTCTGACATAGCATGGTTCATTACCAATTTTAATGTTTGTATTATAGCTCTTACCAATTAAATTATTGTTAAATATTATTATATATTATTAAATATTGTGTTAAAATATTATTAAATATTATGTTTAGATATTATTAATTGATTAGGTGCTTGATCACAAATTTTTTATTTAACATTCATATTTACCTCCTGTTTTATGTGAGTATTATGTTAGGTGTTCCAGATATAACAACGAATAATCAATCTCTGCCCTCTTGGAACTTAAAGAATAGTGAGGGACTATATGTATAGCATAAGTATATAATATTATGTAATTATAATCAGGAAAAAAGGTGCTATGACTATAAAATACAGGCACTGTAAAATTACACTAAAGAGACATATCCCAGCCTGAGCGGTTTGGTGTGTGTACTTGTCCACACCTTAGACATACCCCGGCCCGAGCGGTTTGGTGTGTGTGGTTACCCACGCCTTCTCACATGTCTCAGTGTCATTCCTGGCACCTCGCCCACTCCTGGTCAGCGCTCTGATGTTCATGTATGAGGTGTGGCAAGTCTGACTTCATCCCACCGTAATTCAGCAACCTGTAGGATGAGATTGAGTGTGGGTTTCAGCTGCATTAGTGCTTCAACAGATAGAATGTTTTAGGAAGGCCATAAAAACTCTTTACTTTTCTGATCTGACTTGGCCTCACAGTTTATAGCCCAGAGCTTCTCCTTCCTTTCTTTAACCCTTCCACAGCAGCTGGAAGCAGCCTTCCACCACCCTATGAACGGCAGCCATCACGGGTCCTCAAGAAGGATTTCCTTCTTTATAACTGCAAGTGATGACTTCAGTGACTGTTACATGCTATTGGTTATTAATAACCACTCTCTAGTGCAGCAGTTCTTACAGCTCCACACTCATCAGAATCATCTGGAAGTTTCATTATAATACAGGTGGCTGAGCTCCACTCCCAGAGTTTCTGATTGAGTAGTTGTGTGCGGTTGGTGGCTGTTCAGTCAATAAGTCGGGTCCGACTCTTGGCGACTCCGTGGACTGTAGCCTGCAGGCTTCACTGTCTGTGTTCTGTGTTACAGTCCAGGAATTTGCATTTTCAGCAAGTTCCCAGACGCCACTGCAGACGCTGGAACCAGACTGTGAGAGGTGCTGCTGTAATGGAAACTTGATTCTCTTCTGCCTTCAAGTCCAAGAGAGCCCTCTGACCCAAAGGCCTCACCCTGAGAGCCTGTTGCCCACCGGCACTTTGCCTGAAGAGCACCATCAGGACTCGGTTGCAGATAACAGAAGCTCCTTTAGCTGTTTAAAGCAGAAAATAATTAAGTGCTTACATATAATTGGAGTGGGTGGATGGATGACCTCAGGAATTAGTCCTACAACAGATCTGTAGCTTTGGCTCAGTGTGGGAACTCCCATGGAAGCCAGAACCAGAAACCCATTACAGCATCTCCTTCCAGAGTCAGCCAGGGCGGCACGGTTTGGGAGTCAGAAAGTGTCTGCTGGAACTGCAGCCTCCACAGCTGCTGACAGCCTCTGGAGCCACATTTCAGGAACATGGGTTCCTCCTGTGTTAGTTTGAAATCCAGGTCTCCCTCAAGTACACCTCATGGGAGAAACCAAATTCCATCTGGAACCCTAGATGAGAGGGAGTCTGGGAAATAAATTTTTTAGCTTTCTTGACTCTTCGGAAAACGAGGGCTTGCTTGGAAAAGGTGGATGTAGATATTGTGTTAATAGAGCCTTGCTAGTGTCTACCACAGACTGTTTCTCAGGTGCAGCTGAGACATACAAAAATGGGAAAGAACTAGCTATATGACGATGTGAGGGCTGTGTTCCAGGCAGAGGAGGAGAAACAAGGAGACCCAGAAGTGAGGGGGTGTTAATTAACCTTGAAAACAGATGGCCACGATACAGACACCTCCCTACCCCTACATTAAAATAAAAAAAACAGATGGCAATTTCTGAAAGCTCAATTTTCATTTAGGGTGTTACTGCAGTAAGTACAGAGGTCTCTCCCTCCTCTGCTGTCATGGCGGAGGCTAGGATCATGTGTGTGAGCCTTCTTAGAGGAGGAACGACTCTTCCCTCCTGGGTGAGGAATCAAGCATGAAAAGCATAGTATAACCATAACAGCTACGGTGCAGCATCTGTCTAAATGGTTAGAGAACTGGAGACAGAACCTGGACCTATACAAGAATGTCGCTGGCAAGATTTAGTGTCACTCACAGGGGGGCCTTGGGTTCCAAAGTGAAAAGGCAGTAAGAAATCCTAGTTGTGTGGTCACAGAGATAAATTAAACCTTGGCGACCATCTGATCCAGCCCCCTTGTTTTACAGGTGAGAAAACAGTCAAAGGTTAAATGGCCTGTTCAGTGTGAGTCAGTGGGACATCGTGACCAGATGTCCCTAACAGCAGACATTGCTTCACCGTGTGCTTCACCTTGCTTTTAGATTTCTCTTTTTATGATCATCACCAGGTCAGCCACTCAGTCATGTCTGACTCTTTGTGACCCACAAACCGCAGCACGCCAGGCCTCCCTGTCCATCACCAACTCCCGGAATGTACCCAAACCCATGTCCATTGAGTCGGTGATGCCACCCAACCATCTCATCCTCTGTTGTCCCCTTTTCCTCCCACCTTCAATCCTTCCCAGCATCAGGGTCTTTTCAAATGAGTCAGCTCTTCGCATCATTATGCCAAAATGCAAATGTGGTGGCTGATCTGGGATGTTGCTGGCTCACGATCAATTTATTATGTAGTTCTTTATCAGTCAGATGGTATTCACAACAACTGTTTTTGTTTTTCTTTTAAATACTTATTTATTTTTGGCTGCATTGGGTCTTAGTTGTGGCATGTGAACCTTTCGTATACAGGCTCCGTAGTTGTGGTGCACAGGCTTTAGCTTAGTTTCCTGAACAGGGATTGAACCTGAGTCCCCTGCAGTGGAAGGTGAATTTTTAGCCTCTGGACCACCAGGGAAGTCCCTTTAAATAAAGTGTTTGTTCATGGCTGGGCTGGGCCTTCCACGTGCCGGCTCTCTCCACTGCAGTGCACGGGGCTGCTCCTGGCCGTGGTCCTCTTGTTGCGGAGTGCTGGCTCAGGTCGCTGTGGCAAGAGGGATCCTCTCCCACCAGGACCAAACCTGTGTCTTCTGCATTGGCAGACAATTCTTAACCGCTGGACCACCAGGGTCGTCCAGAACAACTGGTTTTGATTAAGGATCACTGAGCAATGTGTCCAGTTTCACCCTTAGTGAATTTCACTTCCAGAGTTATTTGTCTTTGTTTTTAATTTTTGCAAAAATGATGGAAAGGGATCAAGGCCTTAGAAAAAGGAGTCATAATAAAAAAGGGACTTAAAATGAATTTCCTCTAAAGAGTCATACAAGGAATAGTTTCTTTATTAATAGTTTATTACTAGTTTCTTTATTAGTTTGAATGGCAGATGTAATTAAAGGACTCAGAAGAAAAGTGACATTATATTACTAAACTGTTTGCCAGGTTAAATATTTAATCCAAGGAGCTTTGTATATTTTTTTTATATTCAGTATTTGGTTAATTTGACACGGATTAGAATGCCCAACTCAGAAAGGCTTAACTCTATCCAAATTAAGCAGGCAAATACCTCATTGCTTTTGCTTAAGAATTCACAAGCACTGTGCTCTCACATGGGAGAATAAGCAGTATCGAAGTGTTGTTGTTTAGTCACTAAGTCTTGTCCTACTCTTTTGCAACCCCGTGGACTGTAGCCCACCGGGCTCCTCTTGTCCATGGGACTTTCCAGACAAGAATACTTGAGTGGGTTGCCATTTCCTTCTCCAGGGGACTTTCCCAATCCAGGGATCGAACCCGTGTCTCCTGCATTGCAAGCAGATTCTTTATCACTGAGCTACCAGGGAAGACCTTTGAACAGTGTTAGGTGGTATCATAGTTCCAGAAGTTTTGAACTGGGTTATTCAGTTATAATACATACACATACTTATAGCACTGTATTGCTTTACAGAATCTATAAAATGTTATTTCTGTTAAGTCTTCAATATCATAAGTTATATTATCCCCCAAAGATTTCACTTTGCAAATTCTGACAAATCATCCCTGAAAGGAAGAAGCTATGAAAACCCAGAATTGTTTATACATAACCTCTCCCAGACACAGCACATCTTTTCCCCTGCTTATTAGTAAGATGTAGAATATTATATTTTATAAATGGTAAGTTAGAATGACAAGCAGTATGTTTTATTTCAAATCCCCTGTATCCCAGGCCCTTTCAGGGCAAACAAAATTGAATTCTCTTGTGATGGTCAGAGAAGCAATTTATGAGAGCTTTAATGATGTATGACTTTCTCATGACTTATTAGCAATCGTTCCCAAGAATCCGGAACCTCTGTATCACTGACCACAAGGTCCTGAAGGAAAATGTCGGCACATTCCCCTTAGGTCAGCTCGAAAGGCTGAGTCATGGTGTGACGAGGCTGATCAAGCAGAAGAAAACAGTCTTCTCTGGGAGGAGAGTGGTCAGAAATCAGTGCTGTGTAATGGAGCAAGGCACCAGGCATGTAGGCTGTCCTCATCCCGTGGTGTTTAGAATATCCTTTGTGGAAGGAGAGAGAGAGAACTTCCTGCTCTAAGAATAATGATGCCCTAAGGAATGAACATCTGTTCTCTTATGCAATGTTTAAGAGAAGCAGCTGTTATCTGCTTTGAGTTAAAGGTAGGTTTGCTCCCACCTCCACACTTCCGAGCCCCACTCCAGTGCCTGCTCTGTCTGTGATGCTGAAGGCTGCTGTAGACAGCGTAGCCATTTACCCAGACATTTGTCTTCCTCCCTTCCCCAGCTCAGCCCATGCCTTAGCCCGTGGAGTTGGCTGGACAGAGGATGTATTTCTCGTGAAATTTGGGCTCAGGGAAAGACATTTAGTTTGGAGTATGAAGAGGGAGACATTCTTTTAAAGCTGAAACCCGTCTGGTATGCGTCAGTAAAAGGCGCCAGTCAAGATGCACAGCGAATGTGCACGTGCCCGCAGCTGGGTAGTGGAAAGCTCTAGGTTGCTCCATAAGGTTTTATAACTCTGTGTTTGACCTTCTCACTTCACAAGAAGATGGACTGGGAGCAAAGAAGTCATACGGCAGATACTCAGAGGAAACTTCAGGGGGTTAGAGAAGAGCAAGGAAAAGACATCAGCAGGAACCTGGCTGAGATTTCTGTATTTTTCTCCCCTCTGCCCCACACCAAGTTAAAGTCTCTTTTTATCAGATGAATTTCAGCCAGATGTGGCTAAGGCCGCTAAAGTGCTGGCAGAGTAAATAGTCAAGAGGGTTGAGGAGTGAGGTTCTTGTAAGTTTTCATGCTGGTGGGGGCCTGGCAGAGAATCTGGGAGTGAAACCTGCTCAGCCTGAGGGGGCTGGGGGTGTGAGGTGGGGGTGTAGGGGAGGAGAGCTGGCTGTGGCTTCATGGGAATTGAAGCTCAACGTGGCCTGATTTTTCAGGAAAGACCAGAAATACTGCTTTATCGTTAAAATCTCCCAATTTTTAAATAGTATAACAAATAATGGTGATTTTTAAAAATATTCAGTACCAAACAAAACAGATTGGAATGAATGCATCTGCTAGTTTTCCAACTCAAAACTGATGGACTTCACCTTTCTAGGAGGATTTGGAACCTTAAAACCAGACCTTATAACTTGTAACTCAAATTAAGTGAAGAGAATGAGATTTTTTTTCCCCTCCCATTCATTTAATAAGTATTCATATTAACAAATATCAGAACTATATCCATCAGTGGACACAATGGATACAAAGATGTGTAAGATTCAGCCCCACCTGTCAGTCCAGTGTGGTTAGGAGCAGATAAACAGGAAAGTACATTGAAGCGAATTTTGTGTGATTAAACAGGTATTCCCATAGTGGGCTTGGCTCTGAAGGGCATCTATTAATAACTTTAATTTGGATGGGAACTGTGTCTTAAAGAAGTCCTTTAGTTAAAGAAAGTAGAAGAAGCAGGAGGTAAAAGGAACATTGATTTTTTAAAAAGAGCAAGGTGTGTATTTGAAGAAATTGCAAGTGTTTACTACCACTAGATGATTAAAAATCAAACCAAGGATGGAGCTAGAGTATCCATTTCATAAGGTTGTCTTGAGAATTAAACATAAAATGCCTAGAACGTCATCATTATCCTGCTCACTACTTACTCTCAGTCCATAGTCCTGGACGGGTCCAGAATAAGTACGCAGTACATATCTGTTGAGTGAATTGACACTGAGGAAATATAAAGTGGTCGGGTCACTGAACTCCTTAGATCTGCCTAGTGTTCCAGGTACAGTTACCCTCTCTACACCTGGCCTTATTTGGAAACATATCACTTACCCACAAAGGGCTCAGTTTAAAAAAAAAAAAAAAAGAAATAACTTGTATAGTAAAATGTTTCTAGTGTATGACATTAAAAAGAAAAATTTAGGTCCAACGTTCCATTTCTGAAAGCAAAGCAAGAAAACTCGGTCATTTGTGCTGCTCTGATTAACAGCCTCACTTCGTTGCTTCCTCTTGCTTTCCCAAGGCTGCTGTGGTGCCATCTGCCCAGACCCTTAAAATCACCGAGTTCGGCTTCAGCGACTTCGAGCTGTCCGACCTGGACACAGCACTGTGCACAATCCGGATGTTCACAGACCTCAACCTCGTGCAGAGCTTCCAGATGAAACATGAGGTGGGGACGCAGCGGTGTGCTCTGGAAATGGGGTGTGTGTGTAAGAGTTAGTTTCAGACGCTAGTATGGAATGAAGTTTCAGTATGAAATGAAGATGAGTGACGTATGAATGAACATTCATGTACTATCACCAGTACAGACCCAGGATGTTTGAAGGGAAACCATCAACCCCTGGGAGGACATGTGCTGCGTCCCCCAACGTCTGGAGCAGCAGGTTGCAGAACAGGGCAGGGTGTCCCCGGCCGAGAGCATGGTGACAGCCGGGTGGGCGGGAGCGCTGTGCAGGGTGACAGTGCCGGGGGAGCAGCTGGAGGGGAAGGAGAGAAGCCGGCCGCCTGGGTCCTCGTTCGCTACTTAGAGGAGTTTGGATTTTATTCTGAAAACAATGGTGAGTCACTGAGGAATCTTGAGCAGGGAAGTAATATGATCTGGTTGCAGAGGTTATGATAACACAGGAGAAAGAAGGACCCAAACAGAGTGAACGCCTTTGGAAAGGAGGGAGCCGAGGGGCTGATATGAAGCCAAGCTCTTGGTTCAAACAGGGTCACGCATATGGAGTGAAGATGAAGACTGGTTTTAACTCCAGCCAATTACCTTACTTGCCTCTCAAAAACAGCAAGACTGAGATCAGTCCCTTCTCATACCAGTTGGGGGGATATCAGGGAATTCTAGTTTGTTTCATAATGCCTGTATCAAAGAATAAGGGAGAACAGAAAGGCCTATATGAAAAAGAAATTTAGTAATTTGCCTTTAAAAATTGTCTTTTTTTTTTCCCAGTCAGTTGAATGTCTAGTCTCCTCGTACGGATTTCCTATATGGATATGTAAATACCTTGAAGGCTTCAACTATCCAGCACTCCATTAATTCATAAAATGAAAATTTATTAACAATAAACTGTGTGCCCAGCACTGTGCTAGGGACGCACTTTAGTGATGAGTTGTCCCTGATCTCAGAGCCTTACTGAGGTCTGAGAACTGAGCTCTAATATAGATAAGGTTAATACAGTGTCATTTCTGATATTACTGGAGGCCCAAATTTGGTTCTTCCTTCAATTTAACCAAAGTTTGTATTGTTCTTGGGTGAAAATAGAATCTGTACACTCCAGTAATCCTTCACTCCTATTAGAGTGTGTTGATTAAGGGATATCATATCATTTATTTGAAGAACCTCTCAAGAAAGGTTCTTTGGCTATTATTGTCCCTGTTTTACAAATGAAGAAACTGACATAGTGTGAAAGTGAAGTAGCTCAGTCGTGTCCCGACTCTTTGTGACCCCATGGACTGTACAGCCTACCAGACTCCTCCGTCTATGGAATTTTTCATGCAAGAGTATTGGAGTGGGTTGCCATTTCCTTCGCCAAGAGATCTTCCCCACCCAGGGATCAAACCTGGGTCTCCCGCGTTGCAGGCAGACAGATGCTTTACCGTCTGAGCCCCCAGGGAAGCTCCAGACATAGCATGATGGAGTAGAAGATTCTTGGATTTGAGTCATAGCTCTACTGGTGATTAGCTCTCATTTCTTTGGGCAGTTAATTGCTCACATTTTCAAGTTTCGTAATCTGTTAATTGGAAATAATGGTATGACTTTCCCTATGGGGGTCTTATGAGAATTATACATGCATCTGTGTGATTGTCTGTATGTGTGTGTATGTGTGCACACTTGTATATTTTGCTTAATACAAAAGTATTAAGTAGAAAGTTAATCCCTTCAAGTCAAAGTTGACCATGGTTATATTACCCATGGTCAGATTTCTCTGTTGTAAGGCATAGGGCTCATGTATTAATGGAATGAAGATCTCATTTAGAGCCAGAAGATCTAAATGTGAGTCTCAGTTCTGCTGCTTGCTAGTTATGGGACTTACATAAATCTAGATAGCAACTCAGGTCCCTTTCCATTCCTGAGATCTCCCATACTTTGCACCGGTAATGGCTCTGTTGAAAGGGCCCGGCCAGAACAGGAGTATGATCCCTGTACCTACTTATGAAATTATTACATAAATTGATTTATTTCTTAAAAACATAAGCTCTAAACAAAATTCTGTAAAGCAATTATCCTTCAATTAAAAGTAAATTTAAAAAAATAAGCTTTTAGATAGCATTTGAGTGTTTGTTGGATAAGAAGGTAGTCCTTTGAATTTCTCTCACAGTTTTTTATTTTTACCTTTTGCTGAGTGTTTGTCCATTAGGCAGGTGTCTCTCCTCGGCGTCTCGTTCACCTCCTCTACTTTTCCATTTGAGTAACCACTGTTCCGATTCTGGCCAGTGTCAGCCTGACCGTCTCTATTACTCTGATGGACCTTCCTGCCTTGGCGACTCATCCGTTTTATTTCAGATATTATTGCCACTATACATTTCAGATATAATTTTAGGGTGGTAATTAAAATGTTGCTGCTAGAAAAGATGTAAACATCATAAAGTGCCCTGACAAAGAATCCTTCCTACTGAAAGATATGGCAAATCTTATTCCTGTTGGCTTCCAGACCTTTTCTCTCCTGTAACTATCATGGATCTCTGAAACAGATTCTTTTGCTTTCCTCTACCAATCTGCTGTGCTATGCCTGTTTTCCTTTGCCTTCTGTCTTTGATAAGTTATTCCTCCCACGAATGGACAGGATGGTCCACTCCCCAAGTTCATTCCACTTTGTGCCACAGCATACTTTTTCCTTGAAGCATGATGCAGAAGTCTCTATTCCTGGGAAAACTCTAGGACTGACTTCATGCCACTTGGAATCCTGTTGACAGTTTATAAATTTGTGTTCTCATTTTTATGTGAATTTATTTCCTTTATATGTGTGCTTTTGTTGGTTTTGCTACTGATTGAAACTCTTGAAGGCAGGAGCTGAGCTATATTTTCTTTCTTTGCTTTCTCCCACAGAATCTTAAGTATGTTGCTCAGGACTTAGGAAGCCTTTGTCATTGTTGGAGACTGATTCACTGTATTGAGCATGTTCCCTAGGGTCTTCAAACTGCTCACAGCTGTTCACAGGTCCTCTACGAAAGGCTGTATTACAAGTTTGAACATTCTAGGCATGTCCACCAAGCATTTAACAGATCTGACCATAACTTTCCTAAATGCTGTTAAGAACATTCTGATAACAGAATACAAAACTGTACTTGAATCTAGTTACTAATTAGATACAATGGGGTGGTCATTGGGTTACTCAGTTCAATAGGCTCATCTCAGTAGAAGCAGAATCAGGAGTTCCCTGGTGGCCCACTGGTTAGGTCCACTTAGGATGACCAGGTTCAACCCCTGGTCAGGAAACTAAGATCTCACAAGCTGTGCAGCATGGCCCCCCAAAAGAAGAAGAATAGAGTAGTCCATTAGGAATTAGGTGTCATCATTATTTTGTCCATTATTTCCCATTATATGCTATACATGCCTATATAATTATGCCTACAGATTTTAAGATTAGTAGAGAGATATGCAACAGCAACCCACTCCAGTACTCTTGCCTGGAAAATCCCATGGACAGAGGAGCCTGGTGGGCTGCAGTCCATGGGGTCGTGAAGAGTCGGACACAACTGAGCAACCTCACTTTCACTTTTCACTTTCATGCATTGGAGAAGGAAATGGCAACCCACTCCAGTACTCTTGCCTGGAAAATCCCATGGACAGAGGAGCCTGATGGGCTGCAGTCCACGGGGTCGTGAAGAGTCGGACACAACTGAGCAACCTCACTTTCACTTTTCACTTTCATGCATTGGAGAAGGAAATGGCAACCCACTCCAGTGTTCTTGCCTGGAGAATCCCAGGGGCAGGGGAGCCTGGTGGGCTGCTGTCTATGAGGTCACACACGACTGATGCAACTTAGCAGCAGCAACAGCAGAGAGATAGTCCCATAGGTTAAATATCTGGGCTTTCCTGCTTATTTTCCTTGATTCTGTGATTCATTGCCAGTAATTTTCTACAATGGGAGTTCCCAGGTGACTCAGTGATAAAAAATCTGTCCGCAAGTCAGGAGACGTGGGTTTGATCCCTGGGTCGGGAAGATCCCCTGGAGAAGGAAATAGCAACCCATTCATTCCAGTATTCTTCCTGGGAAGTCCTATGGACAGAGGAGCTTGGAGGGCTACAGTCCAGGGGGTCGCAAAAGAATCAGACACAACTTAGCAACTAGACAGTTTTCTACAAGACTTCACTGTATACTTTCTAAACATGTCAAAAGAAAGTTAATAGTTCTTAAAATTCTCCTAATAAGATGAATCGATTATCTTCAGGGTCAACTTTGTTCAGAAATGGTCATGCTATAGTGTCATTTCAGGTCAGCACATGTCAGTCTTAGCCTTCGAAAATCCTCTGGGAAATATGGTTACTCAGGGGTGGGTAAAAGAGCTTGGGGACGCTTGGGCTCCTTTTGTCAGAATTCTCTGTGAACTGCGTCATAGAACAGGAAGAGAGAGACCTGAGAAGAAAAGGGAGGATATGAAAGCATTGATTTTTCTGCCAAATCCTCTATAAGCAATTTTGTAACAACAAAGAAGAAACCTTGTTTTTTGGCCTACTTTTGCAGCCAATCAAACTGTGTTGAATATTATTAAAGCAGGATTCTTTTCCCTGGTACTTTTTCCATTCCCCAGAGCAATGACTTTTGTGTATGAAATATCCCCATAAATATACATAGGGAGAAGTACATATTTATTTTTAGAGCGCCTCCAAAGCATAGTAAATCATTCAGAATTGAAGAGAGGCAGACTCTAACGCTAACACAAACACAAAATTATCATGCTTAGGGCCCATGAGTCCCCCGGGCATTTTGTTAAATCCACCACTTAGGAGTTGAATTAAACCCAGCTTGTGAGATTTTCTGAACAGTCTGTCCTTTTTTCCTCCATCTTTAAAAATATATAGATTAAACACACACACACAACCAGGGCTTTATGTGTGTGTGTGTGTTTTAATTACTTCTTGGTAACCAAGCAGTAACTCTGGTTGGTTAAGAATATTTAAGAACCGTTTAAAAGGGACAGAGACTTCGACTTGGAGTTTTACTTTGTCCTTGGATATGTGCTGCGTGCCTTGCCCCCAGTCTGTCCCGGAGAAGCCTCACGAACACCTCTGCAGACATAGAGAATGAGGGCATGAGAAGTGGAGAGTGACTGCCTGCACGGTCCCTGAACTGAGTCCGTGCGCCTGTGACTGCTGGGCTGTCCTGACTGATTGCACGGGGACACAGTACCCTTTATGAAGCCAGTCTGTGCCCTGCGTGTCTTAGCACTGCCTTGCCTCTTACATCTAGTTTAGTTGGCCCCATGGCTTGCGTGGTGGACTCTGGAATCAAACTGTTGTCAAGATCTGAATTTTGGCCCCATCCTTTACACGCACCGTGACCTTGGGCAAGCTGCCTCTCTGAATGTCAGTTTGGTCATCTGTAAAGCTATCTCAATTGCAGTGCGTCCCTCAGAGTCCTGGGGTCAGATGTCAATGCTTTGTACAGTGCATGAAGTCAGTGTAGGATAACCGTTAGCAGTTATTTTGACCGCTTACACTTTGTTTCCTAAAGGTCCTTTGCAGGTGGATTTTAAGTGTGAAGAAGAACTATCGGAAGAACGTCGCCTATCATAATTGGAGGCATGCCTTCAATACGGCTCAATGCATGTTTGCTGCACTAAAAGCAGGCAAAATTCAGGTACTTCTCAGAGTCGTTTGTACATTTAAGACATTTTGTTGCTTTACCGCACATTCTTCCAGTTTTTTTAATGTGCACTGGTGATGATTGAGAATAATACTTACTGCCACTTAGAAGTAAACTGTGTTGTGTGTGCTTGTGCTCAATCATGACCAACTCTTGCAACCCCAAGTGACTGTGACCCACCAGGCTCCTCTGTTTGTGGGATTTTCCCAGCAAGAATACTGGAGTGGGTAGCCATTCCCTCCTCCAGAGGATCTTCCCAACCCAGGGAGTGAACCCTGTCTCCTGCGTCTCTTAATTCAAGACTAATATGGCAAAATAATTTCTAATTTTCTTTCATATATAATATACATTGCATATTAAAAAAAATTTTTTTAAACAGCTTCATGTTAAACTCAATAGTCTTTGGCCAAATAAATGCCTCCTTCAGAGGAGACTCTACAGTAGAAGGAAAAGTATCCCGTTTCTCACAATCACAGTTAAACTGCTCCACAGCAGAACTTCTCAAAAACCACCCAGGTCCTGAACTCGGCTCCATAGATGGGCCCAGGGTTCTCTACCACATTTTCTCTGGAGCACTACTTTTATATCATTTCATGGAAAAGGTTTTGGTTTCATACATGTGACCAGAGACTTTTACAAGGAAGATCAGTGCAGAAAACATTCAAGTAATTCGTTCCTTTCCAGGTCAGACTTTTCATATTTCTGGCCTTAGATTCTAACTTCAGTGGGAATTGACTAGTTATTCTAGGTAAGTGATTCCAGGCATCCATCATATGACTGTTTTTAATTCAGAGCTTCCATGCTCTTTTTTGTTTAACAAACTCTAAAAATGTTATCCTCTGTCTTGACTTTCATTGAGTGCACATTTTAACTGGCTAGAGCTAAAAAAAAAAAAAAGTGATTGTTGTCTTAAGCAGCCATATCAAATACCATGATTGTATTTTCCTACTCTAACATTTATAAGAAATAGGGTGCATTTATTTTGCGGTTTGAGACAGTCGTGAGGACTGTATCACTGAAGCCTGTCCCTGCTTTTTGTGAACAATAACAGAATGGTGATTTCTGTACCTGTTGTAGATATTACTATGTAGGATGTTAAGAGGTCCAACAGAACAGAGCTGAAAATAATTTCACCTGTGTTTTCTTACTAATGAAGGAGAATAGTTGAGTAGATAATACAAATGGCAGGTATTAAAAATAACTTGTATTTGGCTTTGGAATATATTGTGCAACTTTTCAAAGCCAAATTTTCATTCCTCATCTTTTTTTCCTATTGTTGGCTAGTAATCACGTCTGTGCTTCTAATGAAAGAGTGAAGTATATAGCAACTGGCAGACAGAAAAGGCCACAGAATCTAGAGGGAACTGCAGAAAGTTCCCTGCAAAAATTCAGAGAGAAGACAGTTGTTGGAAGTTTGGATTATTCTACATGTATGTAGATAATTAAGAATTAAAAACATTGACTGCACATGGACAGATCGTTGATTATGTGAGGCATCTTAATTTTTTCTGTTGATAATAACGATCCTATTCTGAAGACAAAATATGACTGATTCAATCTCTGTAGGAAAGGATTCTAGTGTTAGTCCTCTGTGACTAGAAAGAAGCACATATGTCAAGTGCTCAGGACAAAACCATGTGCTGGGTGAAAAGAGGTAGCATAATGCGCTTTACCAAACGGTTCTTTCTTTCTCTCCCCCACGGTCTTCGGTCATGTAGAACAGGCTGACGGACCTGGAGATACTCGCACTGCTGATTGCTGCCTTAAGCCATGATCTGGATCACCGCGGTGTCAATAACTCTTACATACAGCGGTAAGACATTTGCCCCAGTGGCAGTAGAGGGTGTTTCTTTTAAATTGTAGAGCTGTCTTGTTAAAAGTAGAAGCCACAGCAAATTTTAATGATACGAAATTTCAGTTGGTCAAGGTCCCGTACATACTCTGGTTTTGTTTAAGGGAAATGGAAAAAAAATAGTGCAAGTCCAGCGTTACATCGGGAACATCTCTGGCCTGAAGTTCGAAAAGTATTTACGTTGAGAATCTTATTTCATTGGAGAATTACCAGGAGTTTTTCTTTAGTTTATGAACACCAGGGTTAAGAGCTTCATTGGAAAACTATTAAGACTACTACAGAAAAGGTAGAATTTCACCCTGGAATAAAAGATAGTACTTGAAAAGTGCTTAGCTGGATCCTGAGTCCTTAGTAAGTGCCATCCGTGAAGAGGCTTTTGGTCTTAGTGAAGGCAGTAGACCACGGTACTGGCCAGTCTGGGCTCTGAGGTCAGACCTGGAGTCGCGTCCTCCGCCTCGCCACAGGGTCCCTGTGTGACTGAGCAGGGGCACTCACCTCTGTGAAGTCAGGATTGCAGCACTCCTACTCATGGGGTGGACCTAAGTTTTTTCAGACATAACGCACATCACTACCAGGTAGAATGCCTGGTACATTTTTCAGTGTTAAAATCAACCTTGGCTTCAGGTGCTAGTGACAGTCCTGTCATCATCAGAAGCCTGCTTTGGGACTGATTTTGAGAGTAAGATACTAATTCTTCAGACAAGTTTTTCAGGCTCTCTTGTGGACCATGCTTACCTAACATTTGCAATGGCAAATGTGATACTAAAGGTAATCATCAGATTTATGACATCATAAATGCTATCATGACATTTTTATTTTCTTGGAGCAAATTAGTTGAAAGCGTACATTTCTTGGTGAAATTTCTTATTATTGAACATTTTTTAAAGTATGCAAGTGATTCAGCTAATGCATATATCTCGCTAGGAAATTCCAGATATCTGATATCTTGAGAGAACTTCAGAAAGCTCTCTAATCACATCCCCTTTATCTAAATACAGTAAGTGGAAAACTTGATGTAGAAAGAATTGTAGCAATGTAGCAACCATGTCCTCTGCTAACCGTTGATGGGAAAAGATAGCAAGCTCTGGCCTGGCTGCCGGAGGCTAGCTGTTTGCTCTCTAAAATCTAAGGTTTTGGAGAACTGGTTGTGTGATGTACCCTTTGTCCTCGGTGCTGTATCACGTGACTGGTCCTGAGCCTCCCCTCAGCACAGGAGCAGTCACGAGAGGGAATGGTGATGTGCAGACGTGTAGCAGAGAGTCGAGAGCAGCTGAGGGTCAGCCAGCCGGGCGGCCTTCTCTTCACTCAGCCCTGAGCATCGTGTCATTAGGATGTGGACTGTGTTAGTGTATGGATGGCCATACTGCCCTGCTTCAGAGTGAAAGAAAGTACTCAGCTATTTTTTTCCCTTTGTTTATTTAAAAATAATCACCCAGAAAAAACATCTGGAGAAACGTCATCTTCTCTTAAAAAAAAAAAAAAAGTCCTGGGAAAAAAACTGCAGGATCTTACTTCCACATATACCGCAAAGTAGACTTGCACCAAGTAATAACAACTTTTAAAAATAAATTAAAGGAGTTTCAGGGATACTTATTTTTTCCGACATCCCTGTGGTTTGAGTAGAGGAAGCCAAGAATGTTCCAGGGATGTTTCTCTTTTTCTTTCCTTGGTGATAAACAAGTGGTATCTCCAGGAGAATTTTCTTAACCAAGGGACTCTTGGGAGACTAAGAGTGTCAGAAACATTTCCATATAAAGAACTGGCTTCTACAAAGGTGTACTGTGTCCAGACCTTTATCAAATATTCAAACACTCTGTAAAGAAACCAAAACAATAAAAGGCGGCACAGAAATAAAAGTTAATACATCAAAAAGAGAAAAAGCCCTTATGAAGTAGCAACGTTAGAACTAGTGTCATTTGTTCTTCCTAAAGACATCCTCAGAAAATCTGAAGTAAGCTATCCCTTGCTTAGGAAACTGTTTAGATTCTTGATGGGATTCTCTAGTTCCTCCCTGGCCCAGGAAGAGGGCCTTTATGAGAAGCAGTATGAGTATGCCAGTGAAATACTCGGGGGGAGAGGTCACTGCCTGCGCCTTCCTCCCCCACATGGCTGGATGATGGGAAGAGTGGTTTCAGATAGATACTGGATTATTCTTTTAAAAACAGACAGTCCCAGGAACAAGTGGCTGAAGAACAGACATCTGTGTGTGCAGAGAAATTTTCCCCCATTAGGCCTGTAGTCCATATAGGAGCACTGTGGTAGATACATTTACTTGGTTAGATTCAGGATTTGTTCTTTATAAACATAAATATAGTGAAATTATCCTACATTTTAGGCAGATGGATAATGTACGGTTACTGGGGCCTGTACTTTGTTAGGCAGAGAGCTATAAACGTGTAAAATTCAATCCCTGTTCTCCAGGGACGTTTATTGTCTCCTCAAACAGTGGTGATTAATGTCAAAGTATCTGGTAAGTCCTCTGTTCTTTAATAACATGGGCTGGAAGTGTTCAATAGAGAAGGAGATGGCTCATGATCAGCATAGCCCATCTTTACTGTTAATGGGAGAAGTCAGAGTTAAACCAGATCTTTGAAGTGAGTGAGACTTGGAGAGGAGAGAACATGAAGATATTTCAGAAATACCAGGAAGTGGGCATTTTCATTGGAACAACAGTGATGGCTAGCCTGACTAGTCAGAATGAAAAGTAAGAGGATAAACAAGCAGAAGTTAGAAGACCTTTTTGAGGGAGGGCTAGAAAACCTGGCTGTGCATTTTATTTGATGTAGTGACCACTGAGTGGTTAATGGCATTGCTTAAGAAGAAAAAATCTGAACGTATGGTGCCAGGTAAACAGGTGATAATTAAAACCACAGAGTTCAGCCAGAAAGCTGTCAGGGAAAGCCCGGCGTATACGACCATCACATACCAGCTCGAGGAAGGAAGGAAACTGTTTAACTCTAATACTGAACAGTTAGTTATATGCAAGAAGGAAGGGGGAAATCATAACGCTGGTGCCACTGATGAGAAAGAGCGAGCTGGGAGGGGTGTCTGCACGCTGTGTCCTTGGGGGAGCACCGAGAGGAGAGGAGCCCGAACACAGGATGGTGGTTAGGAGATGTAGGATGGCCAAGTGAGGCTTTTTCTTTCAAGGTTAGAGATTCAGCCAAACCAGAATGAAAGAACTTCCTGGTAAGCACAGCCCGATCACGTGTGTGTGGGTGTCCTGGAAGAACCCCCCCTGCACCGTGGTCTCCTCCGCTCTCTAACGGAGGAGCAACAGTGAGCTGGGTCATGAATGGGCCGGTGGCCACAGAGGGTCAGCAGGATCTCAGAGGCTTCAGAGGGCAGCAACGACAGCACAGGAACCACATAGTCCGTGAAGTTCAAACTGAGTCGTGTGCTTGAGCCAGGAATGAGGTCATCCTTGGTAAGGCTGGAGAGCTTGAGAGACTGGAGGTCTGGATATGAAGAATGTGCAAGTTCAGTTAGTCTTAATGTCAGTAGCTAATAATAATAGTAATAACAATAATAGAAGTTAACCTCAGCATAGTCATAGCTTTTAGCCTTGTGGCATTTGGAACTCTTTCTAGCACTTTATATACGTGAGTTCAGTTAGTCCTTAGTCCAGCCTGAGTGCACATTCAGATCCTGACTCCTCTCACTATATATGTCTTTGAGCCAAGTCATTTAAACTTCCTGTGTTTCCCTCTCTGTATAGTAGAATAATGACAGAATAATACCTGTCTCACAGGGTTTCCTACGAGGATTAAGAAGTATAAACTGATGCAAAGTGCTTGGAACAGTACCTGGCACAGATTACCCGCTCAGCAAGTTTTAGCTATTTTCACAGGACAGACAAGAGCTCAAGACCTTGCTCTGTCCCAGAGAGGGACAGGCACTAGCAGAAAGACTGCCTGGTAGCAGCTCGATGCTATGGAACAAAGAAGGGAATGTCTCCTGCTGTGAACGAAGGACAGTCGGCAGAGCCCAGTAGGTCAAAGAGCTGGAGTCACAGGGTGAAATGATTCCTCTTTGGCTTGAGTATCCGTGATCACAGAGAACAGGAACATAAAATAAGCCCTGACTGACAGGCGATCGTGGTGACTTGGAGAGAAATTATGAAGTTGAGAACTAAATGGGTTGGCATGGGTTACAAAGAGTAGCTGAGAGATTTGAGCCCAGAGCAATATATATGGATGAGAAGCCAGATTAAAGGATGGCTGTCAGAGCCAGTGAAAAGGAGGACTGTGCCGGGGCGGCTGTGTTTTCTCCCAGCACTTTCATTTTCTCCTGATTTCTAAGGCACTGGTCTGATTTCCGCACCAGCGTCTTACCGCTGGTCAGAGATGGAGCAGCAACTGCAGGACAGGCGGAGGGGCAGGGAGGGTGTGCTCACCCATGACTGCTCACTAACAGCAGTGGGGGAACAGTCCTGCAGCAAGAGTGGTTTAAAGTGTCCTTGTGACATGACCTTGAAGGAGGAGGCTAGGTAGCCTCGTGTTTCAAAGAGTGAGAAAGTGACAGGACAGAGGATGCACTGATTTCCATGAATATCTTTGTAAAGACAGAATTTGGGGCATTTGTCACCCTGTCATTGATTCATAAATCCACAGTTTTAGAACATAAGGCAAACCATGTGTGTAAACATGTAAAAATGTAAGTAAATCTGCATTTGTTTATCTCACAAGCCAA
The DNA here is from genome assembly GCF_963930625.1 of Muntiacus reevesi. Taxonomy (NCBI): domain Eukaryota; kingdom Metazoa; phylum Chordata; class Mammalia; order Artiodactyla; family Cervidae; genus Muntiacus; species Muntiacus reevesi. The sequence goes on from NC_089264.1 coordinate 6,473,779, forward strand.
GAATCTTCTCTAATGTGAAACAGTCCTTTTGCATGGTGTAAAAACGCAGTATGCATTCGAAATTTTAAATGTTTCCACTGTACCTGCCTTGTGTTTCTAGTCTAGCTACTAGGTCGGTGAGTAGGTGCTGTGTGTGCAGTGCTGGGGTCACGAGCCAGCGTCACGCGGTAAAGAGGATGTGTGTGAACCCCAGCTCTGCCATTTGTGTTGACCTTGAACAAGTTAGATGATCTCTCTGAACTCTAGGTTGTCTAAAAAAACAAATGCTAAAATGCTGTAGCGACTCCTCAGGCTGGGTCTCCCTGGAGCACAGCCTGGGACAGAAGCCGGCTTGCATACAGCTTAGGGGTGCGTGTGATCCCAGGGGGCAGAAATGCAGGCCCGAGGGTGGGAAACAGACAGGAGGGGAGGCAGGAGGAGGGCGAGGGGGCCAGATGTCCACCCGCACAGGCGCCCAGCGCGCAGTCCTGCCAGGAGCTTGTGAGCGGTCTCGGGACGGGAGACGCAGAGCTGTCTGCAAAGGGACAGAGGGGCGGCTCGCCACCCATGCCGTAGCCCCGGTTACAGGTGACCTCCACAGGCCTTCCCTCCTCACACTCCGGGCTGAGCGGCCTGGGGGCAGGGTGTGCCTGTGGGCAGAGCTGAGAGGCGCTCTCGCCGGACCGGCGGGCGCCGCCTCACGCCGTGTGTCGCAGCAGGCCTGACGCTGGACGCCACGACAGCGGCTGCAGTAGGAGGTGGGACTGAGGATGTGACGTGGTGAGCGAAAGCGTCCTATACAAGAGTGTCGGCAAAATCAAACCAACTGCTTAGCACAGGGCTGGACATGTCACAGGCTCTTAGTGGAGAGTACTTGTTATCATTAGGGAAAAGGAATCTACCAAACTGAAAAGGAAGACAGTCTAACAGGGAACAGACTTATAAACCACCAGCAGAGTAAGACAGACGGTGATGCTGGATGTGCTGAGGTTTCTCATGTAAATGAAAGTAACAGACACTCTAGGAGCTTTGCCTTTCCTAGGTGAAGGCAATGAGGAAGGCTGCAGTAGTTTTACTGAAGTGTAAACACGAGCGACACTAGTGGGTCTGGTCCGAGTGAAGAGAAAACACCGCTGCCACAGCAGAGACTGTAGACTCCAGGCAGGATATGGGGTCTGTCTATGCTGGGCCCTCTGTAAGCCCAGGCCACCTCCCTGGAGACCTCATCTGCTCGAACGGCTTAGATTTCCAAGCATGCCAATGTGACCCAAGTCTTTCCAGTCCAGACATTTATACCCACGTGGTTGGACTACAGCCACCTTAAAATCAATAGATCAAGCACTCATCCAGTCGGCTTCCCTTCTTCACCCCCATTCTAAATCGTCGTCTCCCTTTTTCCCCTGGGTCAATAAATGACAGTGCAGAAACCAGCCTCTCTGCTTTCCCCCTTCATCTCTCTCATCTCCACTAGTTCCCAGCACCAGGACTCACTGCCAGCTCCTGACTCATCTACCTCCTTAAACAACTCTATTTGGGATTCTACCAAGTCCAGTAGAATGCCAAATTCTACCAAATCCACTCTAATCCAGGCTGTCTCTTACCTGGGTACTAAAACAGTTTCCCACTAGGTTCCTAACTAAATCCCAGCAGACTCCATGCATCTCCAGAATGGTTCTTATAGATCTGCTTGTCTTAGTTCATCCCATGGTCTTCCTGTTGTCCAGTGATCAGCACAGGATCTGACCTATGGTACAACTTACTAGAGATGAAAGGAGCAAAGAAGACAAGGCAGGAGCTACTTTGGGAGAAAGGCTGCGACGATGATGAGGCATGGCAGCTTGGGAGTCGGCAGCGTTGGTGGTGCTATTGGGAGGAGATAAATTATCCATTGTCTTACCTTTATTTTCATTTTACTGATTTTGTTTTCCCTTAAGCTGCTCTCACCCTTCGCTTATTTTTTCCTGTGTCACCTTTTTGGGTAGTGTCTCTATCTTCAACAAATGAAATGCAAAGTAAAATAATGATTCACAGAGTAGTATAAAGGAATAACCAACCAGTTGTATTATCTAACACTTGTATGATGCTTTACAATTCATAAACCCCTGTCCTCTAAATTTAAGAAACAGACTTTCAGGAACTATAATTTTTTCTGTTGTTTTGAAAGAACAAATAGTAGAAATGGTGCTTTATATTCCCACGTGAAGGGTCATGAGAAATAGGAGACAGAGGACTCTGCTTATCATGCTTCAGAACTTGATTTGTGACTGTTACACATAACGAACTGACTGTAATATCCCCTCCTCACCCCGTTACTTAATATGGGCTTCTCAGGTGGCGCTAGTGGTAAAGAACCCACCTGCCAATGCAGGAGATGTAAGACATGTGGGTTTGATCCCTGGGTCAGGAAGATCCCGAAGGAATCTTCGGGAAGGAAAGGAAATGGCAACCCACTCCGACGTTCTTGCCATGGACAGAGGGCCCTGGTGGGCTACAGTCCACAGGTCACACGACTGAAGTGACTTAGCACACACACACCACTTTACTTGGCCAAATGGTCTCTACCGTTTTCCCCAAGTTCAGCATCGAGTCCTGCACTGAAATAAGCTGCATCCCACAGGGGGCTTTTTCTGACTTGGCTGTCTCCTTCGTCCCTCCAGCGGGCGAGACGTGCACCCACTGTCCCCCTTTCCCTTGCTTCTCGCCGCTCATAACTCGTACATGCACGTGCACAGAGACACCGCCCTTCAGCCTTATTTCAGAACAAAGACTTACATGGAAATTTATTTCAGATTTTAAAGTAATTGCACTTTTGAAATTGTAAAGTATTGTTGCTACAGCTGTTTCAGGTTGTTTTCTTTTTCATGTGTAGAGAAAGTAATCCTTTGTTCTTATTCCTTCCACTATCATTATCTTAATAAAGATAAAAGCCAGTGAAATTGCTCGTACTTTGAACAGGGAGCAATTACATTGATGTTTGAAAACAATTTGACTCTTGACATGTATTTTACAAAGATGACCTCAGTCTTTCCAGCAGAAGGAGAGAAAATTGCTGGTTTAATTTTTATGAAGTAGCCTCTTTTTCAGTTAACCAGTAAGAAACTGATAACTAACTGATATATGTTGGGGAAATTGGTCATATTTTAAACTCTCTTTTCTTTCTTCAACTAACCACGTTTCAGAAGTGAGCACCCACTTGCTCAGCTGTACTGCCATTCAATCATGGAGCACCATCACTTTGATCAGTGCCTGATGATCCTTAATAGTCCTGTAAGTACCTAATTTATGGTTGTGGACTTCCAAAAGAGAGTTTATAAATTCAGTTTTATTTTTAAGTTTTGGATTCATTCCCAGCATCATAAATTCTTGAGCATGCTTTATTCCTTTTTGGGTAAGAAAGGCAAAGCCAAAACATTTGAGATCTTCACAGCCTTACTTCTCTAGAAACCAAAACTGTCTTAATGTTGCCTGATAAGGGAAAACTGGTTACTTACCTCAGTTTGCTTATTCCAAATTAGAAACAAACAAAACTGGTATTTTATGGTTCTCTGTTAGTTGTTTTTGTCAAATGATGTGGTTTATACTGCTCTCAAATGTCTTTCACAGGCAATACCTTTTCCTCTTTTTATTGAAACTTCTGACCACTAATAAACATTTCTGTTAAGGAATAAAGTTATTCAACACTGGCTAAATGAATATCAATGTAAGAAAGCATGTGATATGCTATGCTAGTCATATTTATGTTAAGGAAAATATTAAAATGATATACACCAAAACATTCACAATGGCTGTCTCTGTCTACTTAAATTATTAGCTTTTTAATTTTCTGATTCGGATTTGTTCATTATTTGCATTATCCATTGTATGCATATATTACCTTTATAATAAGAAAAAAAAATGAAAGACTCTTATGTTGAAAAGGCATGATGCGTGGCATATAATTTTAAAGCAATTTTATCTCCATCTCTTTACATTTGCCCACTGGGTTTGTTCTTCCCTGAGCCCTAGAAAACTTAAGAGGCTTATGACTTTTGTGGTAACTCTTTTTAAGTAAGCTCTTTCTAGTTGCTGCTTTACATCACAAAATACAGCATAGGGTTTTCAAGTTAGAAACCAGAATGTTCAGTCCTGTGGAACAGCACAGATCTTGGACCTGACTTAAAGCTTCAGGTCCTTTTCCTGCCCTGGTTGGCCTCCCTCATCTGTCCCTATGTTTCTCTGACTCCTTCCTCACGCCCAAGTCCCCACGTCCTGGAGAACAGGAAAGAAGGGGGCCCAGAACTCTCAGCAGAATGGTGCTCTTACGCCTGCTCTCTGTACCTCATAGGGGTCTAACACAGGTTCTTTTCTCATGAGTAATTCCATGATCATGGCCACGTGCCCCAACTGTGGACTTTTCCACTGACATCCCCTTAATACACATGGCCACCTCTCACAGTGTATCGCCTATGACTTCCTCCTCGGCTCCTGGAACTCTCAGTAGTGACTTTCATCTCCTTTCTGCTACGGTTCCTTGGCTCTCTTTGTGGTCCTCCTGAAAAGGACAGGGCTTAAAGGGGCCTAATGCCTCGAAAACTCAGAAGAGGCAGGCCATCCTGAATGGAAGCAGCTCTCCTTCCTGCTCAGTCACAGGATCTAGCCAGCCTGGGTCTTGTCTTTTCAATTTTCCAGATGGCAATGAGACACAAGTGCACTGTATCCCACCCACCCACCCACCTCCAGGAGACACACAGCGACTGCAGGCCACTCCCTCCTGCTTGAGGGAAGAGGAATGCAGGCCTAACTCTCAGTGTGGGTGAAGGGCTCAGAGTTCTGTGGCCACTTCTGGCACCTCCTTGTACATTCTGCACATGCTCTAGTACAGACTGTCTGCTACAGATGTGACTTTTAACAAGAATTAGTGTGTGACTGGGAGGTAGGGGGATGATGTCGGTAAAATGTACAAATTGTACTGTTTCGTGCACAAGTTCTCTTGGGTTAGGTGTCAGAATTATGGGAGCTGAATTTCAGCCTTCAGCAAGAAAGGAAGAAATGCTCTGCTTGGCTCCCGCCCGTGCAGCCCTTTCCATTGTTACAGGAGCACTGGAAGTGGGCACTTGCCCCGAGAGGCACGCCCTCGCCCTGGACTGCGCTGGGCCGTGGGACAGAGGCTGCTCATCCTGCAGGGCCCCCCGTGATACAGCCCCGCTAACTCCGCGGTCCAGTTCTTATCTGCAGCCGCGGGCCTCCATAAGCCAGCGTTTCCCTTCCGCTGCTTTTGTGTCCTCAGAGGCGGCTGCCGGACGTGTGAGCCTGGCCTGTCCAAGTTTCCTTCAAACATCCTAATCCTTGCTCTGGTTAAAAAGCTGCACGGGCTCTGCGTGGTCCTCCCGGTACTGTTTTTCCCATACACCATGTTATTTTTAGTGTGTGGCTTTTCTGAACTGAGACTTGTCAGGAATGTCTATGTTGAATTATAGCAGAAACATCTGTACCTTCATTGGAATTTGCTGTCTTTGCCCTTCAGCTCAAACTTCATTTTTAATATCCTATTTACTTTTGAAGAAAATGTGCTTAACCTTTTTCTTAAAAAGCATATTGTACAGTATTCCTATCACACTGCTCTCTGTTATCAGATGACATAACTTACTATGTGATATATTATAACATAAAAGGAATCTTGCTGTATATATGGCTGGCCTCATAAGACCCATCTCTACATTCTGTCTTTGTAAGCACCAATACATAGGAATTTATAGCTTTTGCTCATGGAAGGGAAAATTAAAATATAATACCAAAAGACATTTCCACTTTTCCATTTAACATAGTCTTATCTTAAATAAATGTATCAGAAGCTATCTTCTGAACAGTACTGTTTTGTCCAGAATCTAAGGTGATTTAATATTTAAAATTAGTATTTCTTGTATAATCACAGATTATTATTTAGACATGTATTACAGTTTCAGCATCTAATTATCCTCTAACCAGTGTCTGGCCCCAGCTCAGTAGTTTTCTTTCTTCAGAGCAAATCCTTTGCCTCCACACCCTATTTCTAAGCTTCTGGGTTTTTTTCCCTCAGCGCTAAGGTTTAGGAAGCACATCTCACTCAATTTACAGATGCTGTTTTGAGTATAGTCTGAGTACCCAAAGTATGTTTCACTTAGTTCAAGATCAGTGAGTCACTGTGCTTTAAATTCAGGCAAGAAATTTAAAAAATGGTGACGTAGCAAAAACTTTAGATAATCTGCACATGGATTAGCCATCTTTGAAATCCTTATAGTTGTTTCAAACTCTTCTTTTCTTGAGGAAGCACACATCACTCATGCCTGCTATCCATCTATACTGCACATGTTCCTAGGAATAAGCACTGTTCTCAATAAGACGTTAAAAATATATGAATCTGCCCCAGAAAGGTTATTGGATTTGTTACAGAAGCCAGAGAAATTATTTTTAAAATAACCATTTACAGTTTCATCCCTCTGTTCTTCACATCTATTATGTATTAAATCTATATGATTTTGATTTTTCAAAGTTTTACTTACTCTCATTTTAGCAGTTAACTTTCCCAAAGGAAAAAGGTATATAGTCATTAACTTTTGGACCTGGACTAAAGCCAAGAAGTACAAGAGTTGGAAAAACATGCTTACTTTGGTCCATGAACCATCATTAAGGTGTTTTTTCCCTCAAATGACAAGGTGGTGGGGTGGGTGCCTCAAGGGGAAACATTACTTAATGCTGTTTACTTGTGTAAGTAGGTGTCTTCTGTCTTCCTGAGTTCAGAATGTGTGTAAGAGATGTGACTGTATTTTCAGATTTTGTTCTCAGCAGCAGCATCTCTAAGTGGAGTGCTTACGATGGTTTTTTTTTTTTTATAAAGGGCAATCAGATTCTCAGTGGCCTCTCCATTGAAGAATATAAGACCACGCTGAAGATAATCAAGCAAGCTATTTTAGCTACAGACCTAGCACTGTACATAAAGTAAGTTTTAAGAAATATCTTGATAAATAGATTTTGGATGTGTTTGCACAGTTTCCAACTTTAAAAATCCCCATTGGGATATTTTTAGATTATAAGAACCAATGTCCTGGAAAAGCTGTTTATCACACCATGGAGCAGTTTGTTAAAGGAAGCCAGAGAAGTCCACTTAACGCTAGAAATGACAGAGTGCAGAAGTATTTCTGATGTTTGTCTTTGAAGCTCTGCACAAAGCAGATGACCATCTCAGGGTCATTCTAAGCTCGCTGGCCAATCTAAAGGATATAATAATGCCCTCTATAAAGGGCATCTGCTGCTTCTTCTGTCCTTCATTCCCCCAACTTCTGACCATCTCACATCTTAAACTGTTATCCAAGCCCATGTGGGCAGGAAAAGGAGTTGAGTCCCAAACAAGTAAATCTTATTTGTTTTTATTGGATTTTGGCAGAAGAAGAGTATTAATGTAGAACTTTATAGTTAATGAAGTTAACGACTTAAGAATTAAAGTATGCTTGAGAGTGTATCAGTGATGTAAGTGTGTGTTTGCATAACTAAACTTACTTTCTAAAAGAAAGGAACGATGTTGCTGGGTTTGGGCAGCCGTCTGTTTCCCACACAGAGTCCGAGCTCTCTGCTGCATGTGTGGGGGTGGAGGCAGATGGACAGTCACGCTCACGGGATTTCCTGGGAGCGAGGGCCTCTCCCCAGCTATACACAGATGCACACTGTGGTTTTAGCCACTCTTGAGAAGTAAAAACAAACAGAACAGACACACAAACCCGCATGCCAGAGAGCCACCACTGTACATCCAAAAGTAACTTAACGTCTAAAAGAGTCTGTTTCCTTGGACTTTGGAGCACTTTAAAGTTAATTAGGGTAAAAAATACAGATTGTAAATTTCAGCTCAAAATGACTGCAGGATGATTGGTAACTGTCAAGCTACCAATAATTTGAAAAGTGCCTGAAACCACAACGACTTCCTGACCTTTCCAGGCCACGTGGTCTCCCCTCTGGATCCTTCCGAAACCTCTTCATTTTGGTACACAGTCACAGACAGGCAGCTTTGTTATGCAGGTTTCTTTTATGTGTGTCTTGTGACTTGGACTAGTTTAAATGTTATGAAAAGAACTCACATCTCGCTGTTTCCCAAGATGCTTAACCATGCTGAGCACATGGAGGTATTCACTATGCAATGAACAGATATTAGTTTATACTTGTCTTTCTTTGCTTCAGAAGATCTTCGCAACTTTATACTGACATATTTTGGTATAGAGTAAAAAATTATGTGAATGAGACATATGAAATTAAATTGAAACCATAGAGATCTTGCACCATATGCAAAATTTCTTAACTCATTCTCGGCATCAGATTTTTAACTCACATTGTTTCATATTTAACTAAATCATATTCGGGAATCGAAATTTCCATTACTTGTGACCTTAGTTAAAAGTGAGATAAGATTTAATATTTCGACCAAAGAATATGGTAGAAGAAAGGAAAGTAAAGTATTCAAGATTTTTATATGATTCTTATATTGGATTATATATTCTTATATAAGAATATAAAAATCGCATCTTATATGAGAAAAACCATTACAGATTCTTTTCCCTGAAATTTTACTTGATGAGCCTTTGTTGACCAAAGGGATAAGAGATTAAGGGACTCACCATAGCTTAGGGGACTCATCGTAACTCATCGTAACTACCTTTATTTTAAAGGAGACGAGGAGAATTTTTTGAACTTATAAGAAAAAATCAATTCAACTTGGAAGATCCTCATCAAAAGGAGTTGTTTTTGTAAGTAGGATTACTATCCTTAAAGCTGGTTTTGCTTCCCAATTAATTTTACTGCAATTATTTGTTACAATATGATGATCACAGAGGCTGTCAGAATTCTTACGAGTGTTATACAAAGGGCTAAATATGAATATTTACTTAAAAAGAAATGCATTTGCAAATTCAAAAGAATAAATTACTCTTTTTGTCCTAGAAGGACCTTTAAATGTGGTAGAGTATCATACAAGGCTGTAGGGGTCCCTTGTTCACACTCACAGTTCTTTTGAATGAAAGAGCTGAAAACAGCATCCTGAAGATTGCTGGAGCAAGAACATGACTGTGAAGTGTCTACTTCCCTCATGCAATGGCAGAGCAGCAGTCAGACCTTCAGCTCGGCTGGCTGCTCAGTCGAGTCCGAGTCTCTGTGACCCCATGGACTGCAGCACTCCAGGCTTCCCTGTCCATCACCAACCCCCGGAGCTTGCTCAGACTCATGTCCATCGAGTCGGTGACGCCATCCAACCATCTCATGCTCTGTCATCCCCTCCTCCTGCCTTCAGTCCTTCCCAGCATCAGGGTCTTTTCCAATGAGTCAGCTCTTCCCATGAGGTGGCCAAAATATTGTAGCTTCAGCTTCATCATCAGTCCTTCCAATGAACACCCAGGACTGATCTCCTTTAGGATGGACTAGTTGGATGTCCTTGCAGTCCAAGGGACTCTCAAGAGTCTTCTCCAACACCACAGTTCAAAAGCATCAATTCTTCGACACTCAGCTTTCTTTATAGTCCAACTCTCACATCCATACATGACTACTGGAAAAAAACATAGCTTTGACTAAATGGACTTTTGTCAGCAAAGTAATGTCTCTGCTTTTTAATATGTTATGTATGTTTGTCATAGCTTTTTTTCCAAGGAGCAAACATCTTTTAATTTCATGGCTGCAGTCACCATCTGCAGTGATTTTGGAGCCCAGAAAAATAAAGTCTGTCACTGTTTCCATTGTTTCCTCATCTATTTGCCATGAAGTGACAGGACTGGATGCCATGATCTTCATTTTTTGAATATTGAGTTTTAAGCCAGCTTTTTCACTCTCCTCTTTCACTTTCATCAAGAGGCACTTCAGTTCCTCTTTGCTTTCTGCCGTAAGGGTGGTGTCATCTGCATATCTGAGTTATTGGTCTTTCTCCTGGCAATCTTGGTTCCAGTTTGTGCTTTATCCAGCCCAGCATTTCTCATGATGTACTCTGAATGTAAGTTAAATAAGCAGGGTGACAATATACAGCCTTGACGTACTCCTTTTCCTATTTGGAACCAGTCTGTTGTTCCATGTCCAGTTCTAACTGTTGCTTCCTGACCTGCATACAGGCTTCTCAGGAGGCAGATAAGGTGGTCTGGTATTCCCATCTCTTGAAGAATCTTCCACAGTTTGTTGTGATCACATAGCAAAGGCTTTAGCAGAATGCCTTAGTAGTCAATGAAGCAGAAGTAGTTGTTTTTCTGGAGTTCTCTTGTTTTTTCTATGATCCAACAGATGTTGGCAATTTGATCTCTGGTTCTTCTGCCTTTTTTAAATCTACCTTGAACATCTAGAAGTTCTCAGTTCACATACTGTTGAAGCCTGGCTTGGAGAATTTTAAGCACTTTGCTAGTGTGTGAGATGAGTGCAATTGTGCGGTAGTTTGGACATTCTTTGGCATTGCCTTTCTGTGGGATTGGAATGAAAACTGACCTTCTCCAGTCCTGTGACCACTGCTGAGTTTTCCAAATTTGCTGGCATATTGAGTGCAGCACTTTCACAGCATCATCTTTTAGGATTTGAAATAGCTCAACTCGAATTTCATCACCTCCACTAGCTTTGTTTGTAGTGATGCTTCCTAAGGCCCACTTGACTTCACACTCTAGGATGTCTGTCTCCAGGTGAATGATCACACCATTGTGGTTATCTGGGTCATTAAGATCCTTTTTGTATAGTTCTTCTGTATATTCTTGCCACCTCTCCTTCTTCATATCATCTGCTTCTGTTAGGTCCATACGATTTCTGTCCTTTATTGAGCCCATTCTGCATTAAATGTTCCCCTGGTATCTCTTATTTTCTTGAAGAGATCTCCAGTTTTTCCCATTCTATTGTTTTCCTCTATTTCTTTGCATTGAACACTGAGGGAGGCTTTCTTATCTCTCCTTGCTATTCTTTGGAACTCTGCATTCAGATGGATTTACCTTTCCTTTTCTCCTTTGCCTTTCACTTCTTTTCTTCTCTCAGCTATTTGTAACACCTCCTCAGACAACCGTTTTGCCTTTTTGCATTTCTTTTTCTTGGGGATGGTTTGGACCACTGCCTCCTGTACAATGTTATGAACTTCCATCCATAGTTCTTTTCAGATCTAACCCCTTGAGTCTATTTGTTTCCTCCACTGTACAGTGAATGGTGAGGGATTTGATTTAGGTCATACCTGAATAGTCTAATGGTCTTCCCTATTTTCTTCAATTTAAATCTGAATTTTGCAATGAGTTCTTGATCTGAGCCACAGTCAGCTCCTGGTCTTGTTCTTGCTGATTGTATAGAGCTTCGTCTTGGACTGCAAAGAATATAATCAATGTGATTTCATCATTGACCATCTGGTAATGTCCATGTGTAGAGTCATCTCGTGTTGCTGGAAGAGAGTGATTGCTGTGACCAGTACGTTCTCTTGGGAAAACCCTGTTAACCTTTACCCTGCTACATTTTGTACTCCAAGGCCAAACTTGCCTGTTATTCCAGATATCCCCTGACCTCCTCATTCTGCATTCCAGTCCCCTATGATGAAAGGACATCTTTTTCTGGTGTTAGTTGTAGAGTCAGAGCTTCAGGGTTCTGTTTTTCCTCACCTGTTTTCCCTGTCCCTCCCTCCCATCCTTTGCTATACTATCACTGCCTTTTCCATGACAAGAACTAGACCAATAAAATAGAACTTAGTGTGAATAATAAAGACAGAAGTAGTAATAAAACTGAGGATAGTGCTCTATTACAATTTGATAGCTAAATCTCTTAGATAGGTAGATATTACTTCACATGCAAACAAATACACAAATAAGGAAACACACAAATGTCCAGCTGTCTGTTCTAAACAGTCATGCTTCATGTGAGAGCCTCAGCATGTTTTTTAGAGCAGTGCCTTAGAAAAGTATACACACACCACTGCAATCTGCGACCAGTTTTTCCCAATAACAAAAATGGAATCCCACCTCGATTCCAAGTCTGTGCCACCGTTTTCACTGCTATGCTCTCTTAACTTCCAACCTCATGCAGAGCAGCAGCTAGTACACCTAGCACTCAGGTTGCCTCTTCCACTCTTCACTGTCTGGATTGTAGTTAAGTTTATCCAGACACTGCAGGGTCTTCTTTGGGGGAGACAGTTTGCATTGGCAAGCATTACTGAAATCCTTCATGATTAAACATTTCTCTGGTGTACTCATTACCTGTGATAAGAGTTGGTGTAAGAGAGTCTGAGGCCAAAAACCATTTTCTTTGAAGCCTAATATGGTTAGGGAGGATGCACTTTTATTTAGATTGTCCCTAGAGGTACAAGTGACACAGTCCTTTACCTTGAGTATTCCTTTTTAATTTTTTTTATTATTTTTATTAGTTGGAGGCTAATTACTTCACAACATTGCAGTGGGTTTTGTCATACATTGACATGAATCAGCGATGGATTTACATGTATTCTCCATCCCGATCCCCCCTCCCACCTCCCTCTCCACCCGATTCCTCTGGGTCTTCCCAATGCACCAGCCCCGAGCACTTGTCTCATGCATCCAACCTGGGCTGGTGATCTGTTTCACTATAGATAATATACATGTTTCTCTCGAAACATCCCACCCTCGCCTTCTCCCTCAGAGTCCAAAAGTCTGTTCTGCACATCTGTGTCCCTTTTTCTGTTTTGCATATAGGGTTATCATTACCATGTTTCTAAATTCCATATATATGTGTTAGTATGCTGTAATGTTCTTTATCTTTCTGGCTTACTTCACTCTGTATAATGGGCTCCAGTTTCATCCATCTCATTAGAACTGATTCAAATGAATTCTTTTTAACGGCTGAGTAATATTCCATGGTGTATATGTACCACAGCTTCCTTATCCATTCGTCTGCTGATGGGCATCTAGGTTGCTTCCATGTCCTGGCTATTATAAACAGTGCTGCGATGAACATTGGGGTGCACGTGTCTCTTTCAGATCTGGTTTCCTCAGTGTGTATGCCCAGAAGTGGTATTGCTGGGTCATATGGCAGTTCTATTTCCAGTTTTTTAAGAAATCTCCACAGTGTTCTCCATAGTGGCTGTACTAGTTTGCATTCCCACCAACAGTGTAAGAGGGTTCCCTTTTCTCCACACCCTCTCCAGCATTTATTGCTTGTAGACTTTTGGATAGCAGCCATCCTGACTGGCGTGTAATGGTACCTCATTGTGGTTTTGATTTGCATTTCTCTGATAATGAGTGATGTGGAGCATCTTTTCATGTGTTTGTTAGCCATCTGTATGTCTTCTTTGGAGAAATGTCTGTTTAGTTCTTTGGCCTATTTTTTGATTGGGTCGTTTATTTTTCTGGAATTGAGCTTCAGGAGTTGCTTGTATATTTTTGAGATTAATCCTTTGTCTGTTGCTTCATTTGCTATTATTTTCTCCCAATCTGAGGGCTGTCTTTTCACCTTACTTATAGTTTCTTTTGTTGTGCAAAAGCTTTTAAGTTTCATTAGGTCTCATTTGTTTATTTTTGCTTTTATTTCCAATATTCTGGGAGGTGGGTCATAGAGGATTCTGCTGTGATTCATGTCGGAGAGTGTTTTGCCTATGTTCTCCTCTAGGAGTTTTATAGTTTCTGGTCTTACATTTAGATCTTTAATCCATTTTGAGTTTATTTTTGTGTATGGTGTTAGAAAGTGTTCTAGTTTCATTCTTTTACAAGTGGTTGACCAGTTTTCTCAGCACCACTTGTTAAAGAGGTTTTTTTTTTCCATTGTATATCCTTGCCTCCTTTGTCAAAGGTAAGGTGTCCACAGGTTCGTGGATTTATCTCTGGGCTTTCTATTCTGTTCCATTGATCTATATTTCTGTCTTTGTGCCAGTACCATACTGTCTTGATGACTGTGACTTTGTAGTAGAGTCTGAAGTCAGGCAGGTTGATTCCTCCAGTTCCATTCTTCTTTCTCAAGATTACTTTGGCTATTCGAGGTTTTTTGTATTTCCATAAAAATTGTGAAATTATTTGTTCTAGTTCTGTGAAAAATACCGTTGGTAGCTTGATAGGGATTGCATTGAATCTATAGATTGCTTTGGGTAGAACAGCCATTTTGACAATATTGATTCTTCCAATCCACGCACACGGTATGTTTCTCCATCTGTTTGTGTCCTCTTTGATTTCTTTCATCAGTGTTTTATAGTTTTCTATACATAGGTCTTTTGTTTTTTTAGGTAGATGTACTCCTAAGTATTTTATTCTTTTTGTTGCAATGGTGAATGGTATTGTTTCCTTAATTTCTCTGTTTTTTCATTGTTAGTGTATAGGAATGCAAGGGATTTCTGTGTGTTAATTTTATATCCTGCAACTTTACTATATTCATTAATTAGCTCTAGTAATTTTCTGGTAGAGTCTTTAGGGTTTTCTATGTAGAGGATCATGTCATCTGCAAACAGCGAGAGTTTCACTCCTTCCTTTCCTATCTGGATTCCTTTTCTTTTTCTGCTCTGATTGCTGTGGCCAAAACTTCCAACCCTATGTTGAATAGTAGTGGTGAGAGTGGGCACCCTTGTCTTGTTCCTGATTTCAGGGGAAATGCTTTCAATTTTTCACCATTGAGGGTGATGCTTGCTGTGGGTTTGTCATATATAGCTTTTGTTATGTTGAGGTATGTTCCTTCTATTCCTGCTTTCTGGAGAGTTTTAATCATAAATGAGTGTTGAATTTTGTCAAAGGCGTTCTCTGCATCTATTGAGATAATCATATGGTTTTTATCTTCCAATTTGTTAATGTGGTGTATTACGTTGATTGATTTGCGGATATTAAAGAATCCTTGCATTCCTGGGATAAAGCCCCCTTGGTCATGGTGTATGATTTTTTTAATATGTTGTTGGATTCTGTTTGCTAGAATTTTGTTAAGGATTTTTGCATCTATGTTCATCAGTGATATTGGCCTGTAGTTTTCTTTTTTTGTGGCATCTTTGTCTGGTTTTGGAATTAGGGTGATGTTGACCTCATAGAATGAGTTTGGGAGTTTACCTTCTTCTGCAATTTTCTGGAAGAGTTTGAGTAAGTTAGTTCTTCTCTAAATTTTTGGTAGAATTCAGCTGTGAAGCCATCAGGTCCTGGGCTTTTGTTTGCTGGAAGATTTCTGATTACAGTTTCGATTTCCTTGCTTGTGATGGCTCTGTTAAGATCTTCTATTTCTTTCTGGTTCAGTTTTGGAAAGTTATACTTTTCTAAGAATTTGTCCATTTCATCCAAGTTGTCCATTTTATTGGCATAGAGCTGCTGGTAGTAGTCTCTTATGATCCTTTGTATTTCAGTGTTGTCTGTTGTGATCTCTCCATTTTCATTTCTAATTTTGTTAATTTGGTTCTTCTCTGTTTCTTAATGAGTCTTGCTAATGGTTTTTCAATTTAGTTTATTTTTTCAAAAAACCAGCTTTTAGCTTTGTTGATTTTTGCTATGGTCCCTTTAGTTTCTTTTGCATTTATTTCTGCCCTAATTTTAAAGATTTCTTTCTTTCTACTAACCCTGGGGTTCTTCATTTCTTCCTTCTCTAATTGCTTTAGGTGTAGAGTTAGGTTATTTATTTGGCTTCTTTCTTGTTTCTTGATGTAAGCTATGAACCTTCCCCTTAGCACTGCTTTTACAGTGTCCCATAGGTTTTGGGTTGTTGTGTTCATTTTCATTCATTTCTATACATATTTTGATTTATTTTTTGATTTCTTCTATGACTTGTTGGTTATTCAGAAGTGTGTTATTTAGCCTCCATATGTTTGAATTTTTAACAATTTTTTTCCTGTAATTGAGATCTAATCTTACTGCACTGTGGTCAGAAAAGATGACTGGAATGATTTCACTTTTTTTGAATTTTCCAAGACCAGATTTATGGCCCAGGATGTGATCTATTCTGGAGAAGGTTCCGTGTGCACTTGAGAAAAAGGTGAAGTTGATTGTTTTGGGGTGAAATGTCCTATAGATATCCATTAGGTCTAGCTGGTCCATTGTGTCATTTAAGGTTTGTGTTTCCTTGTTAATTTTCGGTTTAGTTGATCTATCATAGTTGTGAGTGGGGTATTAAAGTCTCCCACTATTATTGTGTTATTGTTAATTTCCCCTTTCATACTCATTAGCGTTTGACATACATATTGCGGTACTCCTACGTTGGGTGCATATATATTTATAATTGTTATATCCTCTTCTTGGATTGATCCTTTGATCTTATGTAGTGTCCTTCTTTGTCTCTTTTCATATCCTTTATTTGAAAGTCTATTTTATCTGATATGAGTATTGCGACTCCTGCTTTCTTTTGTTCTCCGTTTGCATGAAATATTTTTTTCTAGCCCTTCACGTTTAGTCTGTATGTGTCTTGTGTTTTGAGGTGGGTCTCTTGTAGACAGCATGTATAGGGGTCTTGTTTTTGTATCCATTCAGCCAATCTTTGTCTTTTGGTTGGGGCATTCAGCCCATTTACATTTAAGGTAATTATTGATAGGTGTGGTCCCATTGCCATTTACTTTGTTGTTTTGGGTTCACGTTTATTCAACCTTTCTGCATTTCCTGTCTAGAGAAGATCCTTTAGCATTTGTTGAAGAGCTGGTTTGGTGGTGCTGAATTCTCTCAGCTTTTGCTTGTCTGTAAAGCTTTTGAATTCTCCTTCTTATCTGAGTGAGATCCTTGCTGGGTACAGTAATCTAGGTTGTAGGTTATTCTCTTTCATTACTTTCAGTATGTGCTGCCATTCCCGTCTGGCCTGGAGGGTTTCTATTGATAGATCAGCTGTTATCCTTATGGGAATCCCTTTGTGTGTTATTTGTTGTTTCTCCCTTGCTGCTTTTAATATTTGTTCTTTGTGTTTGATCTTTGTTAATTTGATTAATATGTGTCTTGGGGTGTTTCACCTTGGGTTTATCCTGTTTGGGACTCTCTGGGTTTCTTGGACTTGGGTGGCTATTTCCTTCCCCATTTTAGGGAAGTTTTCAGCTATTATCTCCTCGAGTATTTTCTCATCGCCTTTCTTTTTGTCTTCTTCTTCTGGGACTCCCTGAGTATTCCTATATATGACAGTGATGACCTTTTTGCCTATGTCTTCAAACAGACTGAAAGAATTAAATGGCAGGTATTTAGACCTGTCGTGGAAAAACACTACACCAAAGAGAAACCATTTTCACACAGTAGTTACAGTACTGAGTTCTAGAGCACCTCGCCACAGACTCCAGAGTCCAGCATGGTTTTCAACTTCTCTAACAAGAGAAGGAGTAAAGAGCACCATATCCTTTCATTTCCCTCTTCTCTCCAGCAGGTACTGTTCAATAATTTAAAGACTTTTCACATAGGAGCCACAACGTGTGTTGAGTAAATTAGGATGACCCATCACAGTTCCTGCTGTCATGGGGGTCTTATCAATAGGATAGCTGATGATGTTTAACAGTTAATTATTGTGTTTTCACCATACTGTCACTGAGAATGGAAGGCCAAAGTAAAAAAAATAATAATAGCAGGCAAGTTTTTGCACAGAGGTTAGTAATTTCTCTCCTTCTGCTAATCTGGAGATACAACAAGGCAGTTTGAGAGCAAATTCCAGTAGTTCACTGGGTAACCAAAACAACTGATGCTGTGATACCATTGTATCAGTTCTGCTTCTATATAAATTCTATTTCTGTTTCTTTAGTCTTTGTAAACTGCCATCTCTGTAGTTTATGGGGTTTTAACTTTTTATCAGTAACTAACTGTTTACTAGGGTTTATAGTCACATAAAGGTATATAATCACATAAAGGAGTATTGGACCTCTTTTTCCTTAACAGAGCGATGCTGATGACAGCCTGTGATCTTTCTGCAATTACAAAACCCTGGCCTATTCAACAACGGGTATGTTGTTTAGTGATGGAAAAGTAGTAATTAAAAAGTCAAAGTATGTGATGATTTGGGAGAATAGCATTGAAACATGTATATTCTCATATATGAAACAGATCGCCAGTCCAGGTTCGATGCATGAGACAGGATACTCGGGGCTGGTGCACTGGGATGACCCTGAGGGATGGGATGGGGCGGGAGGTGGGAGGGGGGTTCAGGATGGGGAACACATGTACACCCATGGCTGATTCATGTCAATGTATGGCAAAACCATTACAATATTGTAAGGTAATACAGCCTCCAATTAAAATAAATAAATTTTTTTTAAAAAAGTCAAAGTATGAAAAACCTTTACTCTTAAATGTAGTTTTTAAAGTATTTGGGAAACTTTTAATCTAAATTTTAAGTAGTATTAAAAGCAGATAATTGGACATAGACACTTTTTTCTCTTTTTTTTTTTTCACTTTTCTTTTTTATAAGACTTGTTATGACTTAATAATATTTGTAAGACCTATTAAGAAAGAGAGCATCTATATTAACACAGCAAAAACCTAGCTGTTGATAAAGTTTAATTCCAGTACTGTTTCTACCTCAGTTGTTTTTTTTTTTAAAGCACATCCCTTTATTAGTCTTAATAATTAGAAGATGCAAACTCCATTTTCTTGTGGTTAGCCTATTAGGCTGTACTTCAACTCTAAATAGGCATTAACAAGTAGAACTTAAACATTTCTGGTGCTCATAAATATAGGACATGTTGATATAAGATATCCAGAAGGTTCTGACTAGAGCCCATGATCAGGTGGCTAGAAATATATCGTCTCTCTAAATAAGTAACTTCCGTAACCCTGTGCTGAGGCATAAACGCCCCAGGCTAAATATAAGGGGGGTGGGTATACATGCAATGATATGTATATTGTGTTTGTTTTTTGAGACTGCATTTTCAGCCCTAAATGTACTACCTGAGATTATTGACAGTTGCTGTTGGTCACGACTATGGGATACATAGTCATGGAGCCCAGAAATGACAGGCTCATCTGAACCACGTGCTGACAAAACAATGTCAGGAATGCACTGTCTAGGTGCCAAAGCTGACATGCCATAAGCACGCAAGAAATGTCTCTACAGACCTTCCTGCTCCATAGTAAAAAAGACTATATGCCCATTTCAAAACAGGAAAGAGAATGGAAGAGGAAAGAATTTCTTTCTTTCTCTTTCTTTTGAATCAGACTCTGAAAACATACAGCAGTGAAGCTGGGGTCCAGATAAAAAGCAGCGCTATAAAACCTCTATAATTAAAACAGTTTGGACTTAGTATCAGACCCATGGAACACAATAGAACACTGAGAATTGCATAGAACATTTACATAATTAAGATAGCTCAAATAACTGGGGGAAAGACAGACTTTACTCAATAGTGTTAGCCTGGTTTTCCCATCTTCCATAGCCAGATGGCAAAAGATGAAACCGGATCTATTCTGCATACTTAAATTCCAAATGGGGCATAGAGCTCAGTGTAGAGAATTAAACCATCCAAGTACTAAGTAAAAACATTTGTGGATTCTTTTATAACTGAGGAGTGAGAAAACTTTCCTAATTACGGCTCCACATGCAGAAACAATAAAGACTGACAAATTTGATTACATGAAAATTAAAAATTAAGAAAACTTTTTTGCATGACAAAGACACAATAAGCAAAAACAGACAATGCTGCTGCTGCTAAGTCGCTTCAGTCATGTCCGACACTGTGCGACCCCATAGACGGCAGCCCACCAGGCTCCCCCGTCCCTGGGATTCTCCAGGCAAGAACACTGGAGTGGGTTGCCATTTCCTTCTCCAGTGCATGAAAGTGAAAAGTGAATGTGAAGTCGCTCAGTCATGTCTGCCTAATTAGCGGCCCCATGGACTGCAGCCCACCAGGTTCCTCCGTCCATGGGGTTTTCCAGGCAAGAGTGCTGGAGTGGGGCGCCATTGCCGTCTCCAAACAGACAATGAGGAACAGGTTAAAAAGTTGATAGAGAAAGAAATGCAAATGGCTCTTACTCATTTGAAAAGGTCTCAGAACCTCAGTCACAAGGAAAGATACAAATTAAAACAGTACTGACACAAAAGGACTTGTTCAGAATCTCATGACAGCATTATTCCTAATAGCGACTAGAAACCATCCAGATGTTCCTCAACAGGAGAGTGGATCAATGTATTACAGCACGCTACCTCACACAGGGCCGCTCTGCCCAACAGTAGAAAGAAGCTGAGGCTGATCCAGGCCACGCCAGGGACAAGTCTCACCAGCAGTATATGCTGAGTGAAAGCAGCTGACGTAAAGGAACACATGCTGTGATGTCATTTACGTCACGTTCTAGGAAAGGCAAAACCCATCAGCGGTGAAGGAAGTGAGGATAGCGGCTGAGCGGGGAGGAAGCAACGCAGCTTCGGTGACTCACACAGAAGGGCCTGAGGGCAACTTCTGGGTGATATAAACACTGCTTCTTGGTTGGAGGGTGTGCTAACCTACTCACATGCATTTGTGACTATAGACCCATGATCTATGCAATTCATTGAGAAAAAAAACACACTAAGACCATTTCTCAACTGTCTGATTGGCAAACATTTAAAGATTTTTACAGCATACTCTGTTGGGGAAGCTGTGGGAAAACAAGAAATGCAAAATACTGTAACTGTTTGGAAGTATATGATTATACATAGTCATTTACTATTACTTCTAGGAACCTTATCTCAAAGATATACTGGCAAGGATATAAAAATGCGTTTACATAGGCTATTCATTTTAGTGCTGTCGGTAATAGCAAAAACAAGAAACAGCCCAAGTGTTCGTTAATATGGTACTAAGTAAGTTGTAGTATTTACTTACATGATGAAGTCTCTGCAACAGTAAAAAGAAAGAAGCACTTTCTATAAACTACTATGGGGTGACTTCACAGATACAAATGAAAAAGAAAAAGCAAGGAAGAGAAAATGGGTATGGTATGCTACCATTTAACTGAGAAGGCGATGGAATATGAACGTATGTACTTATATTTGCATATATTTTTAAAAAGCAGGATTAACTGTAAAAAAGTTAATGATTTCCCACAGGGGAAGGAGGGAATAAGATTGAGGAAGAGATATAAGGTAGAGTTCTTTGCATGTACTTGTTTTGTAGATTTAATTTAGGAACCATGTAAACTGTGCTTATAAAGTTGAACTTTAAAAAAAAACCACATAACCTGGGAAGTAAAATGAAATAATGTGATTTTGGTTGCAAAACCACACGGAGGGGGACAGTTTTATTCCAAGAGATTTAAAACCATTACTTGACCATATAACTCCATGGGATGTACACTAAGAACAACAACAACAACAAACCCATTAGAGTGGTTTTTCAGTAATCATATTAGGGGTAATTCTGTATATATATTCAGTCACCATAGTGGATGATGTGGAATAAAAGCAAATGAGAAATTATATTGATATTGTTGAGAGGTAGGATTTTCAGTGTAAGTAGAAAGATAGAGATCCAAGATGGATAAGGTTTTGCAGAAATCCTTTAGTCCTGATCTGAATAGGAAATACTGTATGAACTTACATTGTGTAAGCTCCATTCATTAAGAGGGCTTAAAAATAACGATCACCCTAGTAGAAGTGAACGAACCTAGTGCCCTTATTGAAGTTTCTAAATAACCTCAGTCTAAAAGAATGAGGACTCCATGAAGAAATGGCTGATTGCCCGTTCCAAAACAGGAAATGTACAAGATGAGCTAAGAACATCTTGTTATAGCAGAAAGCAAGAACTATCAAAGACTGATAACGCCGTGTCAGAAGAGCAAAGAAGCCAACTCAGTTGGCCAAAGTGGAACAATGTGGGCATCAGTAAGGATTGAAATACGTTAAATATGTTTAAATCCAAAGTTCAAAATAATAATAACAATAATAAAACCTTCCTTAGTCATGTTTGTTGGATGCATGAGAACTGAGTTATTATTTTTTAATGGTAATTATAATAGAGAAAATCAAGTTATTTCTCCTTTATTTATACAAATTATACTTCAGAGTAACTAAAAATTGATGTGGGGGACTTATTCTATTTCAGATATAAAGGAAAAAGGAATGATTGCTTTGTATATTACCTTTTTGCAGTCTCTAAATTAATGGATCCAGGGAAAGCTCATGAAGGACTGTTTATATCACAGAGAGAGGCGACCAGGCATTCCATTGTCAGAAGTACAGGCACAGCCTGAGAAACAGTCGTAGCAAAAAAAAAAAAAAAAAAAAAAAGCAAACTCAATCTAATCAAGTGTCTAGATCTCATTACTGGTCTATGGAAATACAGGGAACAGAGAAACATTCAATTTCATTATGGAAACACAGTCAGCAAAATCCAGACAACAGGAAGCTATAGGATAAACAACCCAGTTTATTCAACAACAGTCAAAATTATAAGGACGTTTTTTAAAAAGAGAGAAGAGGAGGAATTGGTAGACTGAGAGAAACCTAAGAGGCACGTCAATCAGCCTCAGGATAAGGACCTATCTGATGCTGTGTTTCCTGCGGGGCCTGGTATGACTGGTGTCTAACACCTCACTGATGATGCCCACAGATGGGGTGCAGTGCTCTCTCCCCACTGCTGCTGGCGGTGAAATAACATGTCGCTCTTTTCTCTGAATTATAGATTATACAGACTCTAGCCTTTGTGATTAGGTACACATTAAAATAAATATTTACTAGGTACACATTAAAATAAATATTTACTGTTACTGCTTTATTCTAATTTTACTGAGGTGGTTAAAAGCCACAGATTTGATGGGTTTTATCATCTAGTCTTTTACTGAGTGATATGCCTTTAATTACTCACACTTAGTCTGTTATTGATTTCAGATAGCAGAACTTGTTGCCACTGAATTTTTTGACCAAGGAGACAGAGAGAGAAAAGAACTCAACATAGAACCCACTGTAAGTATGAGACCTTGTTGGTAGGAATTATTCATATACATGTTTTTGTTGTAGATTCCTTTTTGTGCTTCTGTGAGATTTTAGGAAGATTTTCTCATCTTTTTATAAAGTCCTTTTTCTTACCTGAAGAATTAAACATGTTCATTATAGAAAACATGCAAATAACAGAAGACAGAAAAGACTCTGAGTTATCAAATCATACCTACTTTTTGTAATGTTTTTCCATTTATATATCATAAGCCACTTTTCATTCTAACAGATGCTCTGTCCTATATACCATTTATAATGGTTACATGAAATAGTGCATGCCTGCTCAGGCATGTCCAACTCCTTGTGACCCCATGGATTGTAGACTGCCAGACTCCCCTATCCGTGGGATTAGCCCAGCAAGAATACTGGAGTGGGTTGCCATTTCCTCCTCCAGGGGATCTTCCCGACCCAGGGATCAAACCCTCTTCTCCTGGATCTCCTGCACTGGCAGGCAGATCCTTTACCACTGAGAAGAAGTGGTAAGCCCCACATGAAACAGATGCAACCATTATTTACTGTTTGGTATAATGTTTGTAGAGTTTACTATTACAAATAGCACTTTGATAAACATCTCTTGTTATATATTTATATACTGCATTTTTTGCTTATGGTAGGTAGGGAATCTCGAATATAAGAAAATTCTTCTCAAACCACTGAAGAAGTTTTTCCTGAAATGGATGAGTATTAGTTTTTCCTGGAAATGGTGCATAGAGTCATTCTTTTACTCAAATGAACATTTATTGAGCCCACATTAAATGGGCCGAGGTTACAAGATGCCCCTCCTCTGCATACCATTCCCTCTGCTTTACTTCTTAGCCTCATCTGGGCACACCCTATGTCTCATTAGTCTTTTGCAATTGTTTAGTCTCCTAGACATAGTAGTCAGGGCTTCCCTGGTGGCTCAGTGATAAAGAATTCGCCTGCAGTGCAGGAGACACGGGTTTGATCCCTGCGTCGAGAAGATCCCCTGGAAAGGGAAACGAGAACCCGCTCCAGTATTCTTGCCTGGAGAATCCATGGACAGAGGAGCCTGGCAGGCTACAGTCCATGGGGTCACAGAGTCAGAAATGACTGAGTGACTAACCACACACACACAGTAATAGGCTTGTTAGAAGCGCGGAGTCCTCTCAGAAGATGGTGGGTAGTAGAGTGATGGTCACAGCTAACGGAGAATCTGCTTCATTCTAAACAAGCACTGAGACAGACTCTGCTCCCCTCAGAGGTGCTGGCCTTGTCTGGTGCCCAGTCACGGGCTCCTGAGAACAAGCAGCAGTGGTGGCTGCGTACTTTTCACTCAGAGAGCTCTCTCTACGAACTGAATTGTGATCGGCCGTGGCCTCAGTGGCGTCTTTCACGAAGCTGAGAGTGTGTGATTCCGCATCAGTAGACAGTCAGAAAGCATGTGTGTTCTCCAGACACCTGTCAGCAGTGGATTCTGGTCAGGGCCCAACTCTAGGTCACCAGCTGATCTGAGGCCAGTGATCAGTGCTGGGGGTCACGCAGGGACAGTCACAGCCCCAGTGAATGAGAGAGAGAGGAGCATGGCTTGGTGCAGGGGGTTGGAGCCTCCAGAAGGTGAGGGGGCAGGTAGGCAGGTATCTGGCCTTCCTTAGCTAACCGAGGGATTCATCGTTTCAGAGCCGACTTGTGTTGCGTTAAGTATATGCAGATCTGTGTGTGTGTGTTTCTGTGTTTTCAGGATCTAATGAACCGGGAGAAAAAAAACAAAATCCCAAGTATGCAAGTTGGATTCATAGATGCCATCTGCTTGCAACTGTATGAGGTATTTACTCTGAAAACTTCTAGAGTTTTGACTGTGTTATGAAGTAAATTGAAGCAACACATCAGGCACATATTTATTTTTTCCTTCTTAATCAAGAAACTAGAAGTAAAATAATCAGGACATTTCTTTTACTAAGGAACATGCTGTTTGTACTGAACAAGGAACACATTTTATATTTACTGTTTCTCAAAAATGTTAATTCATTGATGTGTAACTACCTCTTGAGTGCCTACTGCATCCTCGGCTCCAGCAAATTCATGTGGCGAACGCTGAGAAAAAGTGTGTGCCAGTGCTACCCTCAAAGGAGGGATATTCTGCATACTCTATGTTAGCATATGCTTTTTAAGGCTAAATTTTGGCCTAAATAAGGAAAAACAGTTATCTAACTTCTTCTCATACTGTGACTTTATTACTATTAAGAAAATTTTTATGAGGGTTACAAGAAGGCAGCTAGGGAAATATTGCAGGTTCCCATTTTCATAAACTTGTTAGTTTGGGTTTTTTAAATTATTCTCCCTAATATATCCAACTGACTAGTTTAGATGTTATAGCCCAAATACAGAAAGTAGATGCTGTCTTCATTTTTATACATTTAAATAGGAAACTTTCTTAAGTTTAAGTATTTGGGGAAAAAAATATTTATCATAGGAGGAATCATAGACTGCCAAGACTGGAAGAAAGGCTAGAAATTTTTTAATCCAGACGTTTCATAGATTCAGTCATTGAATCTGTAAAAAGTCCATCTTCCAGGGAGATGCGATGCTTGTCCCAAATAGGTAGGTAAGTGGGAGAACTGTGTTTAGAGTTCAGTTCTCAGCCTGGACCCAGGGTTCTAGCCATCCAATGAAATGAATAAAGAAGCTGTGGCTGATGAAGAAGCAAAGAGGAGGGAGGGCCAGCAGAGAGAGCAAAGGAAAACAGGACGAAAGAGCGCGTGTGAGGCCCTGGCACCCCTGCCCTCCCTGCTCGGCAAGCTGGCTGCTTACTGCTCTGCAGAAGCGCTCCCAGCAGCGTCTCCATCACCTCCAAACACTCATCCTTTCTATAACAAATGCCTTCCTTATGGATTGGATTAAGAGTTCCTCAGCTGCAGATACTAATGTCTCTCTTCATTTTTTCCCCATGCCCATAAATATAGTCAAATCACCCATTATAAATTTTATCCTTCTACATTTCCTATTCATTTTATTTGAATCTACAGTTAAATTCTATGTGATACCGACAGGCATTTTTACTATTATTACAGAAGTAATAGGTTCTTAACAGAAAAATCAGAATAATAGAAAAGCAAAAAGATAAAATCACTTATAATTCTAGTACTCTGTGATAACCACTGTTATTTTACTATGTATTCTTTATGACATTTTCATATATTTTTCATTTAACAAAAATTGCTCTTTGCAATCTGTAATAGAATGTACATCTTTCTGTTTCAAACGTGTTTTCTATGACAGTTTTAATGGCTGCAGAATAGTAAGACAATATTTCTAACCCTCATGTTGGGTATTTAAGTCAATGTTTGTCTATGACAGAAATCTACACTGAATGTTCTTGTAAGCTGAATATTTATGGAACTATAGTTGGTAAATAATAATGCCATATAGAGTTTAATCTTTATTATAATTTTGGATAAAAATCTAAAGTATATTGGATAAAATTATCTTATAGAAAATCACAGAAACTAAGTGCCTCCCCATGAAATCAACACTTAGGGAGAACCATCTGTACTACATAAAAGCAAATGGATTATTTCTCTGCAGAGCCGATTCCACACAGATCTGTCTCCACGGCTTAACAATGTTACGTTGAAATGTGTGCATTTGCTCTTTGTCTCAGCATGTGTTGCCCGTCTGTATAGCTTAAGAGGAGTCATTCATAAATGATCTGTGATCACAGCTCTGTGAGAACAGTCTGTGAGAACCCCAGCAGTGGGTCTGCCTGTGAAGTGAGTGTGTGATGTGACCCGCTGGGACAAGCCTGGGGAGAGGGCTTATTTCCCAGTCGCCATCTCGTCGTCGGCTTTCTTTCTCTTTCTTTAGGCCTTGACCCATGTGTCGGAGGACTGTTTCCCTTTGCTGGACGGCTGCAGAAAGAACAGGCAGAAATGGCAGGCCCTTGCAGAACAGCAGGAGAAGACACTGATCAATGGTGAAAGCAGCCAGACCAAGCGGAACTGAGAGGCCTGTTCACGCAGAGCTGAAGTTGACAGATGGTGTTTCTGCAGTATGCCTAGTTTTGCTACACACTGTACAGATTTGGTGTATACTTTGCCACTGCTGTATTTTTATTTTTGCACAACTTTTGACAGCATAGCATGAAATGTTTTTAGAGGACTATTGCATATTTTCTGTATATCTGTTTTATGCCACTGAACTGAGATTATCAATGACACCCACTCTTAGCACATGGATAAGAGCACTGTTTGTAATATTGTGTGTACTGCGAGGTACAAGTTGCATTCTTGCACGGAGGCTTTTTTTTTTTTCCCACTGGGGATTTTAAATAATTGGTTTTGTGTTTTCTGAATTATCAATCTTTCAAAAATGTTTGGAATCTTTTCTTTCTTAAAAGTAGTCTGGGAGCAAACTGAATATATTCTGTGACATTTACAACCTTCATAGAATAGAGAAAAATGTTGGCTTTTAAAACTTGTTGGATTTTAAAAGGAATGGGCTATATTTTTCAACACTGTATTAGCTTAACGAAAGAAAGTTAAAACTCTAAACAAATGGAAAGTACTATAAGGCAGTATTGTAAAGAAAAGGCATTACTGAATTAATTGGTTTGTTTTGTTGTTAGAGAACAGGCAAGAGAGAAATTTCTTATTTCAGTGCAATACATCTACCCAAAGACTACCCGTAAATGCTCGCCTCGACCTAACAGACCTGGTAGAGAGCAGGAGGAGCCTGGGAAGAAGACCCAGCCCCTGAGGCTCGGGGGTGAGCCTGCTGCAGAAATGGAGCGGCCAGACAGCTCCACGGAAGACACTCCTGACGGTCGGGGGTCACACACTGAGCTTCCTTCTCGCTCACCTCACGAGTCACAGTTGTAAGTCAACACTTTAAAACCCAACAAGGAAGAGAGAGAAAGTGATCATGGGCGCACAGGCCTGAAGTGAGCTGTGACCACTCGGGATAAGGGGGTGTGCGCCCTAAACTGGCCCCTGAGCTCATACTTGGTAGGACTTACTTCTCAGAACTGTTAGTGCATTTAGAAAACGCTAATGTCTTCTTAGAACTTGAGCTCATTTCATTGTATTCCCACTGTGCATATGTGCCCCTAAAGACACTTGTATTCCATATGAGAGAAGTAGATAGCGAACTGAGAACCTGGTTCGGGAAAAGAAAATCTGCTCTAAACGTGTGGTAATGTTTAGACTTGGGGAAGAATAGGAAAACAGGCATTTCATCTGTTCACGTCTTTCCACATCTGTGAAAAAAGTTTGAGTTTCTATCACTGGTTTGGATAGAAAAGCTCTTGGGGATATGATAATGCAGCATTCTAGAAGAATTTTCACTAAAACATATTTTCCATTTATATGGAAAATAAAATAGGATGTTTTTCCCTAAGCATCCTACAATTCAACATATAAGTTTGTAAAATTCTAAGTGTGTATATGTATCTTGACATAAAGTAATTTTATTCTTACCCTTCAGTTTAAACAAAACAAAACAAAAGAAATTGTATTGCCATCATTTTGTAGTGGTAAGGGAGAGTCTAGAAGGTTATCAGTTGTTTAATGCTATATGTATTACTGTTGTAACACTTGTAGCTTCAGCATGTTATTCTGTTTTTTTTTAAGTCATACACATGAGATCTGAGAGTTTGCCTCTTGGTGGCACTGGTGTGTAAGTTACACAGACTGTCACTAACATGTCTTCATACCAATATATGCCCATGCATGCAAACTCAGTTCCTTAGTACAGAAAAATCATTTGAAGAATAGCAGTCTGTTTAGTAACCTATCATTTTACCATACACAGTGTGATTTAGTGGTTATGCTAAAATCTGGAGTCAAATATTTCAGCAGTTTGTTCAGAGCCTCTCATGTATGTCATTAA
Organism: Muntiacus reevesi; assembly: GCF_963930625.1. Classification (NCBI taxonomy): domain Eukaryota; kingdom Metazoa; phylum Chordata; class Mammalia; order Artiodactyla; family Cervidae; genus Muntiacus; species Muntiacus reevesi. Next base: position 6,502,378 of record NC_089264.1, read on the forward strand.
GATTTTTACAGACATAGTATACTATGCATAGAGTATTTGTATGTACGTCATTTTAACAAGTAAGAGGACATATTTAGAAATTCTTGGTTTATTTTTAGATAATGGCTTATTTTACCTTACTTAGAAACTGAAAGAAGTTGGGCAATGCTATGCCTATTTTATCTTTGGATATTTTAGTTCATACAGAAGAAGAGTGCTTCTTGAAGCCTGGTTAGTTGGTTCAAACAATTTTTAACTCTTAGGAAAATCATTCCATACATGGATTAATACCTGGTACATGGGCACAAATTTTGTTCTTATGTGAATATTTCCTTTCCAGTATCTTCTCAAGTTGGGGGAAAAAAAATACATATATATATATACATATATATATATTCTCTCACCCTACCCTATATTTATATTTCCTGTAACTAGCAAGAAATTGTTATAGATTAGTTTGCTTTTGTTATACCTGAGTAACATGATACTATTTCATTTCAATTTTCAGCCCCAGAAGTCCCCACTACTTTGCTAAGTTGTGAATGATGTCTGTAAGACTGCCTGCCCAGCCTTATACTTTCACAGGACTGACCTTTGCCAGTCACTAACCTGTGTGAACTCTAGTTTAAGTGTCTTAACTGCTGTGAGCATGAACAAGTTGTGCTGTTGAAGGAGCTGTGTCTGGGCTAAGCCTTCCCTGCAAGGAGGATGTCACAGAGGACAGCTCTGTGTCAGACCTAATGGGCCCTGGAGACCACTCTCAGAAATGACATAGCGGGCCCCAAAGGAAGGTATCTAACCCCATATGTTATTTCCTAGGTTGAGTTTCCATGACTGGGGAGAAAAAAAAAAAAATGTATATTTCTTTGGCTCCTAGTACAGATCATTAGTTGTGTGAGATTTAGAGCTCTCTGAGCACCTCGCCTCAAGGTACAAACGCCACTGATCTCCCTACTACAAATAACAGTCTCCACCCATGGGAGGGCTGGAGATGAGAATGTGTCTGACAGTGTCCTGGAGATAATCGGTTGCGGGAGGAAACGGGTCATAGATACATTCGCACCTAGCTGTGAAGTGCCTTTATTTTCAGCATAGAGCACAAATGTCAGACCGACTCCAATTTGATGTTCTGTATCCCTGTGTTTTCCACCAGACTGTACTCCTAAAACTTTACAGGCCATCAGAAGAAATGCTGTTTGCTTTGTTTTACAAGCTTGTTTCAAGATGGGACAGGGGGGAAGAGTATAGTTGCTCTCCTCTCCTAGGAATAATTATAGTTAAAACAAGGTAGTGTAACGTGATGCTCAGCATCTGGCATGCCTCAGTCCACCTTTCACTGAGCTCCTGCCACGTCTGGTACTGCACTCACAGTGGAGGCCAAGCAGCGACCTCACGGAGTTCGTAAGTCTCTGCTGGAGACTTACCAGCTTCTGATTCTGCCGATTTAATGTGAAAATACAGGGTACAGTTATCACTTTCACTTATAACGTGTGTTATACAGTTTTTCAATGACTTTCTTTACCTGGAACTTATTAAGAATCCCTCAGTGAACACCCTGTCTTCCTATAAGTATGCATCACTTAGCCTGTTGATAGCTTAAAGAACACCTTATGTAAGTATGGAGTCATATATTCCACTATATAGATTATTTTTCCGTGTGCTAGCCAGGTAGAGCTTACTCAAGAGTTCTCTCAGACCGTTAAGTTGCACACGGTTTTGGACCCCTTCTGCTCCACCGCAGGGAGCGAGGAAGAAAGTATTAAAGCTCACTTTGCCCTTCCCATATGCTTCTCAAAAGCCTATGTAAACATGTCTTAATGAATGTTGTTGAAAGCCATGTAAATAGTTAAAAATATAAATTTCTAATATAGTTTAAGGGAAGAAAAAGCTTATGAATCATCACTAGCCACTTAATATCTATTTCTTATACCTTTTCAATACATTTGAACAAATATATAGTTTCTAGCACTATTTTTGTACTAGGATAAAGAGTTATTACTATGTATATTATGTTTAGCATTTAAGTCATTTTAAATAATTGTGAATGTTGTTTTCTTGTCTTTCCTCTCCCCCACCATGAAAACCATTTCATATGACTTTGACAAAATCACTTTAAAGGAACACTTACCCACCTGTGATGCCGATGATCAGGGTGGTTTTTCCATTGTGCAGACTTATCACTTGTCAGCTGTTTCCTCATTTTGCCATGCTGTGTAAAAATAAAAAGAAGAATTAACAAGTAAGTATGAGTACTGTGTGATTCTTACAGGACTTTGAATTTTAGGTGAGGAGAATGGGCCCAAGAGTTTGAATGACATTAATCCACAGCTAACCTGTGGTCCTATTAGCTGGGGCGGGGCGGGGCGGGGGGGGGGGGGGGCGGAATGTGGTCTAATAAACTCCTTTGTTCAGCCGAGACACCTGAGTAAAATAATCTTTTTGTTAATATCCTTTGCTACCAAGTGGAGGCCAACATTTTCCATATACCTCAGCACTTCAAGTCTCTAACAACAGAGACAGTAACTGTTAGCATCTTCAGGTTGCATAAGGAGTTAAGGCTTAGGAATTAAAGACTTGCCAAATGGTGTGAGTTGGATGTGAGCCCAGATCTGTCTAGTTTGAAAGCAGCTATTCCACTTAGTTCTCTTCTAGAATTTTAATTGTAAAAGGTCCAGAATCCACTCTTAGTGGATCAAATGGGTTATCTAGAAACATGAGATACAAGGTTTCCAGCAGATGTGGTTTTATTGGGACTTTAGAGTCAACATCCCTTTGGTTCATCTGGTAATAGCTAATGCTATGCCGTCACAGAAGCCCAGGTACCACTGTGCTTCAGTGCTACTAGTCTGGAGGTGTGGAGGTATAATTAAAGGCAGTACTTTTGATTCGTTATTCAGTTTTGCCACTAGACAAGCCCTCTCATGTTGAGCACAGAGCATCTAGTCTATGCCTAATTCACAAAGCTAAAGACAAAAATAAAATGAAAGCTCATGTAAAACAGTACTTTAGATCTTCTAACCACTAGATAGCACCATAATTTCAGTTCTATTTAAAGATGTAATCTTAACTGGGTACAATGAAAAAACTGCTTTTAAAAATATTTTTACCGGCTAAAGAAAAACAGGGCTTCCCTGATAGCTCAGTTGATAAGGAATCTGCCTGCAAAACTGTAGAGCCCGGTTTGATTCCTGGGTCAGGAAGATCTGTTGAAGGGAATGGCTACCCACTCCAGTATTCTTGGGCTTCCCTGTGGCTGAGCTGGTAAAGAATCCACCTGCAATGCAGGAGACCTGGGTTTGACCCCTGGGTTGGGAAAGATCCCCTGGAGAAGGGAAAGGCTACCCACTCCAGTATTCTGGCCTGGAGAATTCCATGGACTGTACATGGGGTCAGAGTTAGACATGACTGGGGCGACTTTTACTTTCAAAGAAAAACAAATGGAAAAAAATCAATAGAGAATTAAGATCTGCTTGCTTACTTCTGGCCAGTGATCATTTGATTAAGATTTTCCACAAACAATAACTGATCATCTGAAGTCTCTCTGATTGATACTCAATAGTCTATCCACAAAGACATCATCCCTTCTTGTATAAAATCCACATTTTTGCTATTAGCTGTGCTGCCTTCTCAGCAAACAGGGATATAGTTTTTATATATATATATATATATATATATATATATATTTGATATATGCAAATATCAGTGTGTAATTTTCTGTTTTTAAGGCATATAAAAAATTAACAAACACCTTGAATTTGCAGAGAATATGCTCTGATTTTAAGCTAGATTCAGTCTAGGCAGGAGAAAAACTATATGTTTCTAAACCCATTTTTTTAAAATAAAAATCCACAGGAATTATGAATGGAATCAAAATAATAATTGCTTGAATCAAAGGAAATCTAAAAGGCATGCCTGTCTCATTTTTAAGTGTATGTATCAGCATGCATGTGTGTGTGTGTGTGTGTGTGTGTGTGTGTAAATATTCGAGAACTAAGTTGACTCTTTTCAATCATCTAGCAGCAACCCCAATGGTATGTTTTAGGTTTCATCTTTGTGTCTGAATTTAAGGTACAAGAGCACATGGCTAAGGGCGGGAAGTGGAAGGAATGAACTAGCACATGAACTACGACAACAGCTTTAAACTTTAATATCCCCTATATTAAATACTTTTAGAGCCACATTTCACTTCATATCACTGTTTCCCTTACCCAACAGGAGTGTTTTCTAGGCTTTATACAACACCAGTCCAGCATATTGCTGTAAGCCACAAGCTTCCCCCTTTACCAACCAGCTCTCTGAAGGTAGGAATTCTCTGGTCATGCTGATGTGCTTGACCAGGGAGGAAAAGCACGAAACATGCTCACCACTTACCTCTGCTACAGCTGCTCGCTCTCCAGAAAAACCAACAGAAGTATATACTAAGGGTGCTCTACCAAGTCTATCAGAATGAGTAATGTACTTCTCGGAGTGTATGAAGGCAGGGCTGTGTCCCATCATCATCTCCTCTCTTTCTTAAACCTCTGTTTCTCTTTTTCTATTCTGGCTCCATTCATAAGGCCTTCAAACATACTTGATTCTCCTAGCCCTAAAGAACAGATAACTGCATCACAAAGCCCTCCCACCAACATCTCTTGCATTCTGTTTTTGTTAATACTTTGAAGGTACTCAACAGTGAAAGAACAAATTTTCATCCAATTCCCTTTGACATAAAATCAGATCTTATAAAGAAAGGATAAGCTAATTCTAGTGAAGGGCAACAGAAAGATCAGTACAGCATTTTTAGAAATTCTCAGACAAGAGCTAAATTTTAAGATGGAAAAATAAACTGAATAAAACAATTTGGGGAAAGAATATTTGTTTTCTATTGTGAACAATAAGTCACCAGGCTTTCATTAATAAACTGATAACCATTTACTCTCTTTGGGAGTTTCACCATTTTGCTAGGAGCCAAGGAAAATGCATAAAAGGCTAACTAGAGGTCAATGATCTTGTGGAGAAGATAAGACTTACATTTAAAAATAACAATACCGAACAAAAGTCAACAGAAGATGTTGATTCATTTCTAAATACTTGATTCTTTCCTAAGTATCAGGCTCAGGTAAACTAATACACATGGTCTCACAAAGCATCTAGTCCAGCAGAAGCTACACAGGAGGGCAAGTAGTCACATCTCTGAATCAAGTGTGGGAGTGGAGGGCTCACGGACGGCTTCCTGAAATGTGACAACTGACTCAGCTAAGTGCAAAGGAGGAATAGCATCCCAGGAGGGGGAGCATCCCAGGAGGGGGAGCATACCAGGAGGGGGAGCGTCCCAGGAGGGAGAGCATCGCAGGAGGGGGAGCATCCCAGGAAGGGGAGCATCCCAGGAGGGGGAGCATCCCAGGAGGGGGAGTGTCCCAGAAGGGGGAGCGTGCCCGGACGGACGGAGAGCATCCCAGGGGGGAGAGCATTCCAGGAGGGGGAGAGAGCATCCCAGGAGGGAGGGCATCCCAAGAGGGAGAGCATCGCAGGAGGGGGAGCATCCCAGGAGGGGGAGCATCCCAGGAGGGGGAGAGAGCATCCCAGGAGGGAGGGCATCCCAGGAGGGAGAGCATCGCAGGAGGGGGAGCATCCCAGGAGGGGGAGCATCCCAGGAGGGGGAGCATCCCAGGAGGGGGAGCGTCCCAGAAGGGGGAGCGTCCCCGGACGGAGAGCATCCCAGGGGGGAGAGCATCCCAGGGGGGAGAGCATCCCAGGAGGGGGAGCATCCCAGGAGGGGGAGCTTCCCAGGCTGAAGGAACGTGTGAAGGTCTAGAAGCAGCAAACGTGAGAACCCGGAAGGCTTCCACAATTTCACTTAATTTTTATAAAATTTATATTTTTAAATGATGAGGGTTACAAACATTTATAAAGTATAAATGTTACAAATACTCATAAATGTATAAAATAAAGCAACTGTCCTTTATTTTTAAATTGAAGTATAGCTGATTTGGGGCTTCTCTGGTGGCTCAGACGGTAAGGAATCTGCCTGAAATGCAGGAGACCAGGGTTTGGTCCCTGGGTTGAAAAGATCCCCTGGAGAAGGGAATGGCAACCTGCTCCAGTGTTCTTGCCTGGAGTCTCATGGACAGGGGAGCCGGGGGGGCTACAGTCTCTGGGGTCACACAGAGTCAGACACGACAGGGCCCCTAACACACACACACAGCTGATTGACAATGCTATGTCAGTTTCAGGCATACAGTATGATTCAGTATTTTTATAGATTATATATTCCAGCAAAATCTTCTTTAAATGTATATCTGAGTTTTTAAGAAAATATAACAGAAATCTCTAGAGGCCAAAGTAAGGCTAATGAAAAATCCAGTGTACGCACATGAGCTGATACTATGTCAGGGCAGGGAATACCTGCAGATCTGTATCATGAAGGGATTTTAAATCAGACCTGGAAACATGGTCTTGAGAGTCAGGGAAGCACCTGGGAAACGGCCGTCCAAGAAAGACTGAACGCTCTGAAGAGCTGTGCTCTCCACATAGAGAAAGTGGGGGAAATTCACTCAGAGACACAGGACAACTAAAGGAAGCCTGCCTGTCTTAATCTGAGCTCTGGTTAAAAAATAATAACACAGAGTCCATCTTCACATTAACCCAGATTTGGGGTTTGAAGCTGATGCAGGACTATCCAAGTTAAACAGCAAACAAGAAGTCTCAGGCAGGTAATATCCGTGAACAACTGTTGAAAGCAAAGGCAAAATGTCTTTGGAAGAACACATCTTCAAACAGGCCCATGAAATTTCCACACAATCTATACCACTAAAGACAAACTCATAATTGCAATATACACGAAACAGTAATTCACAGTGTACAAAGTCAGAGGTCATAAGACTGTAGGACCAGATCCTCAAGCAATTCAGGCAACAGAAGCCCTAGACAGAGGCTATGAGTAGGAATCACTGGCTCCTCACTCTTGTGCTTCCAAATGCAGGGACACCCCTCAAGTGACACCCGAGGCCTCCTGGTCCACCCTTCACCCAAACAAGCGGTTCCCGAACTTGAACACTACCACTATGGATTGATTTTTACATGGTAATAAACTAGGTAAATATCTCTTCTCTACTCAATTTCCTAAATTTTCATTGAAAAAAAAAATCTGTTAGCTTCCTATTGCTGGTGCAGCAAATTACCACAAATGGACTGACTTAACACAAATTTATTATCTTACTGTTCAGGTGATCAAAAGTCTAGAATGTGTCAGCAAGACTACATTCCACCCAGAGGCCACTTCCTGGCCTTTCTGAGCTCTCAGAGGCTGCCTGCACTGATGAGTTCATGGCCTCTTCCATCTTCAGAGCCAAGAGCATAACATCTGCAAAGCACGCCCCCCTGCCCCAGTCATACACCACATACCTCCCCCTACCTAGCCCTGCTTCCATCCTCACGTTTTCTTCTCTAACACTCCTGCCACCCTCTTAAGGATCCGTATGATCACATGTGGCCCATCCAAATAATCCAGGAAGAACTTCCTATTTCAAATGCTTAACAACCACCTCTGCAAAGCTTCTTCAGCCACATAAAGTGACATGTTCACAGATTCCAGGGGTTAGGATCTGAACATCTTTGGGGGCCATGATTCTATCTAATACAGCCACTTTCACATGGGCTCTTGAATACGTTTTTGGTGTGTTCTTTTAATAAGACTGTTTTTTAGAAAAATTTTGGATTGGAAAAGGATTGGCCAAGAGAGTGGTAGAGTGGAGAAGAAAGACTCTGAGATCACCTGTCACGAGCGCACCAAAATCACAGCCAGAGAGCCATCATCTATGAAAAAGACCGCTCCTACCAGAAGAGCTCCTCTACAACTAAAGACATAAAGAACGAACCACAGCAAGATGGGTAGGGGAAGTGGACTCACAATATATTACCAAGTCCCATACCCCCAGCTGCGGAACCCACAAACAAGAATAAATATAGGGCTGCCCCAGAGGAGTGAGTTCTCAGCCCCACTTTGGGCTCACCAACCCTAGGATCCTGCACTGGAAAGATGAAATTCTGGAGAATTTGGCATTGAAGGCCAGTGGGACTTAATTTCAAGAGCCCCACAGGATGGGGGCGGGGGAGGGGGAGGTGGGAGAAATAGAGACATCATTCTTATAGGGTGCACATAAAATTTTATACCAGGACCCAAGGTAAAAGCAGGAATTTGATGGGATCCAGGGCCAGACCTCCTTGCTCATCTTGGAAAGCCTCTGGACAGGCAGGGGTGGCTGCGGCTCAGCATGGGGACACAGACCCTGGCGGCAGCCATACCGGGGAGGTTCCCTCTGTCACATGGACATGCCCACTGGTGGCCACCATTTGGAGACCCTCCCTCTGGCTCATTAGTGCCCAAACCTGGCCTCATCCAACAGCCTTTACGCACCAGCACTTGGATGCCTCAGGTCAAACAACAAAACAGGGTGGAGGCTCAGTCCCGTCCACCAAGCAGTCAGGCTTCCTAAAGACTTCCTGAGACCACAGCCATCTCCTGACACTCCCCTAGACATGGCCCTGTTCCCCAGAAGCTGCTGCCAGGACCCAGCTCCATCCACCAGGGGGCAAGCCCAATCCTGCCCTCCAAAACCCTGTACTGGCCTCGAGACCAGCCTCAAACATCAGCGGGCAGACGCCAGACACAAGAAAACCACGCTCACACAGCCCAGAGGCTTCCTGGGGCAGCAGGCCAGCACAAGCTTCTCCACAGCCTCATACCCAACTGTGTCAGGAGGCAGTCCCCCCGCACGGCCAGTGATCTGACACCTGCCCTGGGATCCCTGGGCCCGACAGCCCAGACTTCAGAACCCAGTTCTGCCAGCAACTTGGCACCAACCCTGGAGCATTCTGGACCCAGATCCTCCTACTAGTGAGCCACCACCAGCCCTGGGGCCTCCTAGGGCTCTGCAGCCTGCTGCCTCGAGACCAGGCCACACTAACCAACAGTCAGCGAGGCAGGGCCTGACAACCAACCAGCCTGGGGCCTGAGAAACCTACGATCCCACCCACTAGTCAGCCCGTCACAGTAGGACTCACAGCTCTTTTACGGAGAAGCCCTAGAGCATACAGCTTGGGTGATGAGAGGGGCGTGTGTGGTGGTGAGGCACAGTATCTACAGGACACTTCTCCATGGTCAGTAGACATAACTAACCTAGTATGTGCGTAAAAATACAAACAGCACTTAGAAAAAATGAGGCAGAAGAGGACCATGTTCCAGATGAACTAACAAGAATAAAACCCCAGAAAATCTAAGTGAAGTCCAGATAGACAATCTACCCAAGAAAGAGTTTAGGTGTAAAGGGGATCAAAGAACTCAGGAGAAGGATGGAGGCAGGGCAAGAAGTTATAAGTTTTTAACAGAGCTACAGAATATAAAGAACAACCAAAGAGAGGTGAATAATACAATAACAGAAATGAAAAATACACAAGAAGGAATCAGTGAAGAAAGGCCATATATATATATATATATATATATATATATATATAGACTACTATAGATGACTACCTTCAGTGTTATTTTAGATTCCTTCTTTTTGTGTATGTGTGTGTGTGTATACATACATATATATATGTATATATAAATGTTTACTTTGTGTTTACCATGAAGTGTTTGTATATATATAGACTACTATACAAAAGCTGCTATACAAAAGCTTCATGGTAAACACATATCAAACATCTATAGTATATATACACACAGAAAGAAGAAGGAATCCAAAATAACAAATGATACTCATCATATTACAAAAGGGAATAAAAGGGGGGGAAATACCTATGAAAACAACTCTAAAACAATTAACAAAATGGCAATAATAACATACATATTGATAATCACTTCATGACGGACATCTGGAGCCGACTGAGTGAAAAATCTATCCTTTAAGATCACTTTTCCCTCTTCACTTTCGGGATCAATCTCAGTGTATCTGCGAAGGGCTTCTCTCAGTCTGTCCAGGAATTTACCAGGAGCTTCCTTCTCCTCCGGTTCTATGTCTGCCAATTTGCCATAGTTTAAAGGCTTAGTATGCGCCTGCCTGAGTCCTACAAGAATACACCTACAAAATGACTCTGATCCCATCTTCCTTTACCGTGTTAAGTCCCAGGCTGGTTCTATAGTCGGGACCGCCTGATTCCCAGTGGGGAGGACGACTATCTCGTCCTCCCTCTTCCCTACTGATTCATTACCAAGCCATTCATCTCCATAGATAACCGCTTTCCCCAAAACTCGAGTTTTTGAGTCGGGGGTTAGCGTTCGTCCCAGGACATACATCATGTCCTTCCAAGCAGAGTCATAAAGCAGAGTAACACCCTTAAAGTCTCTAATGTATTTTTCCGGGTCCTCTAACTAGTCTCCCAGATCCTCCTTGATTCTTTGTATTTCTTCGTAAGAAAAAGGCTTATTAACTCTCACAGACTGATTATTTCTCCCCATGGGTGCTTCATGAAGAGGCAACAGCTTGTGTGGCTGTTCCTCAGCCTCTCTGGCTGCTTGGCACATATGATCCCAAGGATAGATTGGACAGACCTGCTTTCCTTTTTCTCTTTGTCTCCTGTCCTCCATCTCATCTAGCAAAGTAGGAGGACAAGAGGGAGCTGAAGGTTTCACACCCAAATATATACCCTTAGGACACAAGTCTAGCATGTTTCGCAGAGAGAAAAATGGCAACACATAGGCTACTTCTACCCATTTCCCTTGTTTCCTACAGAACCGGTCTAATTGTAAAACAGTATTATACTTAAGAGATCCTCCAACTGGCCACCATTCGCCGTCCTCCAGTGGGTACCGCGGCCATGCAGTATCACATAGGAAGACCAGGTGTGTCTTCTTTAAGCCCTGGGGATCAAATCTATCCCAGTTTTTCAGGATACAGTTCAAAGGAGTGAGGCTAGAATGTTAGCTCCCATCTGTAAGAGAGAAAAAAAAGCACCCAGCGCCAACTTTCTACCAGAGGCATCCCCCCCTGCTCTAAATGGGGCTGTAGACAGACTTTTCCAGAACCTTTCCTTCCCTGGTCAGACTTAGCCTGTCCCTTACTGACGCAGGCGCCGTACTCATCCCTCCCGGTTCTACCACCGAGACGGGGTGGGGATGCACCAGGGGTAGACCTGATGGCATCCCTGACTGACGTCCAGTTTTTCACCCTTAAAACCTTGCTTGCCTCTGATGCCACCCGGGGTGCAACCAGAGTAACCTTCCAGAATGCCTCCCAGGCTAAACGGCTGGGGGAAACATTCATCACCCGAGTGCCTGTGCACGACCCAGAGTATATTCCTGACCACAGTAAGACCAATACAAACATAAAACTGAGATGTTCCTTCCAAGCATCACCACACCAGTATAAGAGCCTCTCTGGTCCACTAAGAGCCAGCGCTACCAAGGAAAAAACTCCGTTGCAGTTCCAATCTGAGTAACCTTTAACTTCAGAGATACTCTTGGAGCTAGAGCTCCATCTAGCTTCTGAACTTTCGATTCCTAGCAAGGCTAGGTGCTTCCTGATACCAATCCAAGTTAGGGATCTAAGTAACGGCACACAGTAAGAGCATAGATCAGAAGTCCCTTGAAAGTCTATGATGCAACAGATTAGGTTAATACTTCTAATTTCCAAGGAGTTATGAAATGGTCAAAGAGACCGAAAAGTTTGTCCGAGAAAGGAGAGTTCGGCCCACACACTTTGCCTATTTCTGGTCGGTTCCTGAAGGAGACATTGGGTGCCTCTTGGCATTGGCAGGTCGGTATAAATCCCCAAGAGGTTTCTGCCATAAGCTGTATGAGGTCACCGTGGAACCGCAGAGCAGGGCTCCTCACTAGCTTCACACAGGCATCTCATTCATTCACGCAAGCACACCGTAGAGTTAGTAAAGTACAGCAGAAAACGTGTTTACTAGGAGAACAGAGAACTAGAGCTCCAAGTATCCTTACCTTGTCCTGAAGAATCCCGGACAAGCCCCCAAGACCAAAGGTTGTTGCTGAATCACGCAAAGACGTCGGGATACTTGGCCACTGGAAGAGAAGAATTCAACCCGGGGCCAGAGACGAGGCTTGATCGCTCAGAGCTTTTGTGCAATACAGTTTATTAAAGTATAAAGGATATAGAGAAAGCTTCTGACACAGACATCAGAAGGGGACAGAAAGAGTGCCCCCTGATAATCGCTTTAAATGTAAATGGACCAAATGCTCCAACTAAAAGCCACAGACTGCCTAAACAGACACAAAAACAAGACCCATATACTTGTTGCCTATAAGAGACTCCCTTCAGATCTAGAGATATACACAGACTGAAAGTGAGGGAACAGAAAAAGTTATTACATGCAAACAGAAACCAACAGAAAATCAGAGTAGTAATACTTATATAAAACAAAATATACTTCAAAACAAAGACTATTACAAGCTAACAAAGAAGCACTCTACATAAGGATCAAGGAATCAGTCCAAGAAGACACAATTGTAAATTCAGGTGCACTCAAGAGAGGAGCACCTAAATAAATAAAGAAAATATTAATGGACATGAAGGAGAAATGGACAGTAACATGGTAACAGTAGGGGACATCAATACTCTATTTATCAATGGACAGATCATCCAGACAGGAAAGCAATATGGAAACACAGACCTGAAAACACACATTATGAACTTAAAAGACACCCAGTGAACTTAACCCAATGAACTGATTTATAGAAAGCATGCCACCTGAAAGGAACTGAATATACACTCTTCAAGTGCACATGGAAGTTCTCCAGGACAGATCACAAGCTGGGCTATAAAATAAGCCTCAGTGAAACTGAGGAAAACTGAAATCATATCAAGCATTTTTTTTTCTGTTCACAACACTATGAGACTAGAAATCAACTACAAGGAAAAAAAATGAAGAAAAAAAAAAAACCACACAAACACATGGAGGCTAAGCAATGTCACTAAGCTGATGGATCGCTGAAGAAAGCAAGTTAAAAAACACCTGCAGACCAGTGAGAATGAAAACTCAGCAATCCAAAACCTGTGGATGCAGCAAAGTAGTTCTAAGAGGGACGTTTAGTGATAAACACTTAAGTCAGGAAACAAAAAATATCAAATGAACAATGTAAAATAGAGAAAAAAGAACAAGCAAACCCCAAAGTTGGTAGAAGGAAAGAAATCATAAAGATTAAAACAGAAATAAGTGAAACAAAGACTAAAGAAAAAACAATAGAAAAGATGACTGACACCAAATCCTGGTTCTTTAAAAAGATATCAAAAAAAGAAAATGACTCCTCAGGAAAAAAAGAGAGAGGGCCCAGATCAATGAAATCAGAAAGGAAAAAGGAGAAGTTAAACTGACACCACAAAAATACAAAGGATCACAAGGTATATGAGCAAATATACACCAATAAAATTGACAACCTAGAAAAAAGGGAGTATTCTTTTCTAAAAAAAAAAAATCTTAGGTACACTCTCCTAAGGAACCAGGAAGAAAAAAAATATGAAGATACCAATTCAGTTCAGTTCAGTCACTCAGGTGTGTCCAACTCTTTGCGACCCTATGGACTGCAGCATGCCAGGCCTCCCTGAGAGACCAATTATCCACACTGAAATTGAATCTGTAATTTAGAAACTCTAGAAACTCTCTGTAAACAAAAGTCCAGGACTAGATGGCTTCACAGGTGAATTCTACTGAACACTTAGAGAAGAGTTAACACCTATATGGGACTAACATATACAGCCTACTGTATTTAAAATAAGTAACCAGCAAAGACCTGCTGTATAGCACAGGGAACGATACTCAACGCTTTGAAATAGCCTATAAGAGAAAAGAATCTGAAATGAACAGATGTGTGTGTGTGTAGGACTGAATCACTTTGCTGACACCTGAAACTAACACAGCATTGTAAATCAGCTATATTCCAATTTTTAAAAGTTGCCTGTTGGGCTGGGGGGATCCAGAGGAATCGGGTGGAGAGGGAGGTGGGATGGGAGATCGGGATGGGGAATTCGTGTAGCTCTATGGCTGATTCATATCAATGTATGACAAAACCCACTGAAAAATAAAAAAATAAATTAAAAAAAAAAAAAAAAACTTCTGTAGAGAACAGAAGACAAAAATCCTGTAACAATGGGAGATAAGTATTCTTAAGAAGGACTTAAAGAAAATTAATTGTAAGTAAAAATAGTGTAGAATTTTTTTGATGTTATTAAAAGTTAAATTTTTAGTCTAAAAAAAAAAAAAAAAAAAAAAGTTGGGGGAAAAGCAAAACACCCAGATTGGTTTAGGCACAAAAAAGACACATCGATCAATGGAACAGAAGAGAGAGCCCAGAAATAAACCCACACACCTATGGCCAATTAATCTACAACAAATGAGGCAAGAATATTAATTCATTTTGAGTTTACTCATTTACATTGAGTTCTTTAATTCATTTTGAGTTTAATTCATTTTGTATAGGGTATTAGAGAATGTTCTGACTTATTCTACATGTAGCTGTCTAGTGTTCCCGGCACCACTTACTAAAGAGACAGTCTTTTCAAATGAGGCAAGAATACAATGGAGAAAAGACTGTCTCTTTAGTAAGTGGTGCCGGGAACACTAGACAGCTACATGTAGAATAATCAAGTCAGAACATTCTCTAATACCCTATACAAAATGAATTAAACTCAAAATGAATTAAAGAATTCAATGTAAATGAGTAAACTCAAAATGAATTAAAGAACTAAACGTAAGTAAACTCAAAATGAATTAAAGAACTAAATGTAAGACTGGATACTGTAAAACTACTAGAGGAAAACATAAGCAGAATAGTCTGACATAAATCGCAGCAGTAATTTTTTCAGATCTGTCTCCCAGAGTAAAGGAAATCAAAGCAAAAATGAACAAATGGGATTTAATTAAACTTCAAAGTTTTGGCACAACAAAGGAAAGCATTGAGAAAATGAAAAGACAACCTACTGAATGGGAAAAAGCATTTGCAAATTATATGATCAATAAGGGATCAATATCTAACATATATAAACAGCTCATACAACTCAACATCAAAAAAAAAGGCAAACAATCCAATTAAAAAATGGGCAGAAGACCTAAACATTTTTTGAAAGATGAAATGCAGATGGTCAAAAGGCACATGAAAAGATGCTCAACATCACTAATCATGAGGGAAATGTAAATCAAATCCTCAATGAGATATCACTTCACACCTGTCAGAATGGCTTAACTTCAAAAAGAACAGAAATAATATGCCTGCAAGGATACGGAGAAAAGAGAACCCTTGTGAACTGTTGGTGAGACTGTCAACTGGTGCAGTCAGTGTGGAAAACAGCATGGAGGTTTCTCAAAAAGCTAAAAAGAGAACCACCATATGACCCAACAATTCCACTCCTGGGTATTTATCCAAGAAAAAAAAGTAACTAAAAAAGATACACACACTGCAATAGTAGCATTCATAGTTCACAATAGCATTATTTATAATTACCAAGATATGGAAGCAACCTAAATGTCTACAAACAGATCAATCGATAAAGGTGGTATATATATTATATATTTTATACACACACACATATATAGATAGATATAATGGAATATGGGGCTCTGGTGGTTCAGTTGGTAAAGAACCTGCCTGCCAGTGGAGGAGACACAAGAGACGTGGGTTCAATCCCAGGATCAGGAAGATCCCCTGAAGAAGGAAATGGCAACCCACTCCAGTATTCCTGCCATGGACAGAGGAGCCTGGCAGGCTATAGGCCACGGGGTCACAAAGAGCTGGACACAACTGGGCATGTGTGTGCACAGACACACACACACACACAATGGAGTATTACTCAGCTATAAAAAAAGAATGAAGTTTTGCCATTTGCAGCCACATGGATGGACTTGAAGGGCATTACGCTGAGTGAAATAAGTCAGACAGAGAAAAACATACTATCTGCTATCACTTTTATGTAGAATCTAAAAAATACAACAAATTAGTGAATCTAACAAAAAAGACACCTACAGATAATAAGAAGAAACCAGTGGTCACCAGCAGGAAGGGGGACAGAGGCAGCCGCGGGGCGGTGGAGTACGGGGCACGAGCTCTAAGGGATGAAAGAAGCCAGAGAACTAAACGTAAGGCTGGACGCTGTGAGGCTAGCAGAGGGAAACATGAGCAGAACACGCTGACATAAACCGCAGTAATAGTTTTTGTGCGACACAGGGAATACAGTACTTTATAGTAACTACAAATGGAACAAAACCTTTGAAAACTGTGAATCGTCTATACATACACCTATATTATACATCTGTAAATTTATATAATATTATACAGCAACTATACGTCAAGAAAACATACACACACAGACACACACACACAAAGGAAATAGAGCTTCGGGTTCACAACAAAACTGAAAACAAAGTTCAGAGCTCCCAGGTACCCCACGCCTCCAGGCACAGTCCCCCACCATCAACACAGCTTAGTGATTTTTTTTTACAGTTGATGGATCAACACTGACACGTCATGGCCACCTGAAGTCCAAAGTTCACATTTGGGTTCATCCTTGAAAGTGAAAGCGTCAGTCACTCAGTCGTGTCCGACTCTTTGTAGCCCCACGGACTGTAGCCTTCCTTTCAGGCTCCTCTGTCCATGGAATTCTCCAGGCAAGAATATTGGAGTGGGTTGCCATTCCCTTCTCCAGAGGATCCTCCTGACCCAGGGTTGAACCTGGGTCTCCTGCATTGCAGGCAGATTTTTACCATCTGAGCCGCCAGGGAAGCCGCAGGGTTCACTCCTGGTGTGGTACGCTCTATGGGTCTGGACAAATGTATAACAACAGGGATCTATAACTACAGTATCAAACAGTAATTTCACCACCCTAAAAATACTCTTTTACCTTGTCATCACCCCCAATACCTGACAATCACTTTTTGTTTTTCCCATTTACAGACTATTCTTAAAAGAATAGTCTTTGAGGTTCACAGCAAAACTGACAGCAAAGTATGGAGACCTCACATGCATTCCCTGCTTGTATCACTATAATATCACATGTACTCCACTGCCCTAAAAACCCTGTGTGCGCTACCTATTCATTCCTCTCCTCTCCCTCAGCCCTGGCAACCGCTGACTTTTTTTACAGTCTCCACAGTTTGGCCTTTTCCAGAATATCACATGGTTGGAACCATACATTATGCAGCCTTTTCAAACTGGCTTCTTCCACTTAGCAACATGCATCTAAGCTTTTTCTATGTCTCTTAACTTTCTAGTCCATTTATTTTTAGCTCTAAATAACATGCCACGGTATGAGCGTACCACATTTTTAATTCAAAGTGGCACACACACGGACCTCACAAACACAAGGAGGCTGCCGCGGCCCAAGGACTCAGGAACATTTTCACTAGGTGAGGTGTGTACATGGTCAAGCAGGCTTCATGGAGTTTCTGGAGAATGCGTTAAGTCCCCCGCACAGAAAGCATAGTGAATAGGAGATCAGTAAACTTCTGTTGTGGAGGGGATAGGATTCCAGCTGAGCTATTTCAAATCCTGAAAGATGATGCTGTCAAAGTGCTGCACGCAATATGCCAGCAAATCTGGAAAACTCAGCAGTGGCCACAGGACTGGAAAAGGTCAGCTTTCATTCCAATCCCAAAGAAAGGCAATGCCAAAGAATGCTCAAACTACTGCACAATTGCATTCATCTCACACGCTAGTAAAGTAATGCTCAAAATTCTGCAAACCAGGCTTCAGCAATACGTGAACCATGAACTTCCAGATGTTCAAACTGGTTTTAGAGAAGGCAGAGGAACTAGAGATCAAATTGCCAACATTCGCTGGATCATTGAAAAAGCAAGAGAGTTCCAGAAAAACATCTATTTCTGCTTTATTGACTATGCCAAAGCCTTTGACTGTGTGGATCACAATAAACTGTGGAAAATTCTGAAAGAGATGGGCATACCAGACCACCTGACCTGCCTCTTGAGAAACCTGTATGTAGGTCAGGATGCAACAGTTAGAACTGGACATGGAACAACAGACCAGTTCCAAATCGGGAAAGGAGTACGTCAAGGCTATATATTGTCACCCTACTTATTTAACTTCCATGCAGAGTACATCATGAGAAACGCTGGGCTGGAGGAAGCAGAAACTGAAATCAAGATTGCTGGGAGAAATATCAAAAACCTCATATATGCAGATGACACCAACCTTATGGCAGAAAGTGAAGAAGAACTAAAGAGCCTCTTGATGAAAGTGAAAGAGGAGAGTGAAAGAGTTGGGTTAAAGCTCAACATTCAGAAAACTAAGATCATGGCATCTGGTCCCATCACCTCATGGGAAATAGATGGGGAAACAGTGGAAACAGTATCAGACTTTATTTTTGGGGGCTCCAAAATCACTGCAGATGGTGATTGCAGACATGAAATTAAAAGACGCTTACTCCTTAGAAGGAAACTTATGACCAATCTAAATAGCATATTAAAAAGCAGAGACATTACCAACAAAGGTCCATTTAGTCAAAGCTTTGGTTTTTCCAGTGGTCATGTATGGATGTGAGAGTTGGGCTATAAAGAAAGCTGAGTGCCAAAGAATTGATGCTTTTGAACTGTGGAGCTGGAGAAGACTCTTGAGAGTCCCTTGGACTGCAAGGAGATCCAACCAGTACATCCTAAAGGAGATCAGTTCTGGGTGTTCACTGGAAGGACTGATGCTGAAGCTGAAACTCCAATACTTCGGCCACCTGATATGAAGAGTTGACTCATTGGAAAAGACTCTGATGCTGGGAGGGATTAAGGGCAAGAGGAGAAGGAGACGACAGAGGATGAAATGGCTGGATGGCATCACCGACTCAATGGACATGAGTTTGAGTAAACTCCGGGAGTTGGTGATGGACAGGGAGGCCTGGCGTGCTGTGATTCATGGGGTGGCAGAGAGTTGGACACGACTGAGCGACTGAACTGAACTGAACTGAAACTTCTATTATTGTTATTTTCATTATGATGAAGATAACAATGACAGACTTCTATCCCAGATGTTAAAAGATTCTATTCTTAATATAAAAGTTGACTATACATCTAGGGGACTTCCCTGGTGATCCAGTGGTTAAGAACCCGACTGCCGATGCAGGGGACACACGTTCGATCCCTGATGTGGGAAGATCTCACATGCCCTGGGGCAACAAAGCCCCTGCACCAAAAAACTGAGCCAGCACTCTAGAGCCAGCACTCTGCAACAAGAGAAGCTAGCACAAGAAGGCCGTGCCCCACAGACAGAACGCCTAGGCAAAACACACCATGAAGATCCAGTACAGCCACAAATAAATTAAAGAAAAACGAAAGTAAACCTAGGATGAAGGAGACTTAGACTGTGCTTTGCC
This sequence comes from Muntiacus reevesi, assembly GCF_963930625.1. Classification (NCBI taxonomy): domain Eukaryota; kingdom Metazoa; phylum Chordata; class Mammalia; order Artiodactyla; family Cervidae; genus Muntiacus; species Muntiacus reevesi. The sequence goes on from NC_089264.1 coordinate 6,521,664, forward strand.
ATATACAAAGCTCTTCCACATGCATGACCTCATCTCATTTTTACAGCAGTTCTGAGATGCAGGCATTGTTTTCATTCCTGATTTTCAGAAGATGAAACTGAGTTTCCGAGACTCAGCTGTTTCAACTCTTACAACTTGCAAAGCTGCCGTCTGAGTCTATATCAAACCTGGCATAGTTTGCATTACAAAATAGCACCACTCTCTAAGGTTCCAGATGGTCAGGCTGCTCTATACACCAGTCACCTGCAAAGTGTGCTCCTGGCCAGCAGACTGGCATCAGCTGCTGAAACTGCAAATTCTGAGCCCAGTGCCTGATGTACTAAGGGTCGGGCTGAGCACTCTGAGTTTTCATGAACCTTCCGTTTTATTCTGATGAAGTCTGAAGACCACCAAGCTAAGACACTGCTCTTTTCTTCTGCTAACGATCCTAAGATTAAAGAGAAATATAATACTTCCACAAAGAACCACTTAAGCAATGATTAAAGTTATATTTTCATTCAAGAGAAATTTGAAACAGCAAACTCACTGAAAACTCTTTTTGCCCTCTAATTATGTGGATCTTTCATCTCAACAAAAGCACAACATATTCCATCTAAGTACGGAAGAGAGGTCAAAACACTGACAGTTTGGATTGAGTTTCAGCAGGGCAGAAGCAGGATGGTCACAATGGTCTTCAGAATTTCCTCTCCTCCTGATGATCTGCTGCCGCTACTAAGTCGCATCAGTCGTGTCCGACTCTGTGCGACCCCATAGACGGCAGCCCACCAGGCTCCCCCGTCCCTGGGATTCTCCAGGCAAGAACACTGGAGTGAGTTGCCATTTCCTTCTCCAATGCATGAAAGTGAAAAGTGAACGTGAAGTCGCTCAGGCGTGTCTGACTCTTAGCGACCCCATGGAATGCAGCCTAGCAGGCTCCTCTGTCCATGGGATTTTACAGGCAAGAGTACTGGAGTGGGGTGCCATTGCCTTCTCCATCCTGGTGACCTACAATTGCTTAAACAGGACTGTGAAAGATTGGCTCCATTATCAGCCCTCCCCCTCCTCCCCATGGATCATATTCTTGGAGAACACCTGACTGCAAAATGTCAGGATGATGAGATTAAGTCCTCTCAAAGTTGGAACAAAGAAAAATTGGATGTGGCTGAGAGGGGAAGGGAGGGCTGCCATTTCACATGGCACAGATACCGCTTCCTGGCAACTCTCCACACTGTTTCTAGATCTGGGAGAAGAGGGCAAAGGTGCTCGTCCTGGTTCATCATCTACATATGTCCTGATGGCGTGCATCAACAACCGGGAGTAATTTGGAAGGGCAAAGTTTCCTGCCAGCTGCTGCCCCAGAGGTCTGACAATCACTTTGCATTATCATAACCAAGGATCAGCCCAGCTTTGAAAAAGGCCCTGGCAGAAGACTCAGGCAAAAACCATCCCTGAGCACGCAGTCTGTTCCAAGTTCATCAGAGAGAAAGCATTTCAAAGGAGATTGAGAAGAGGAGGTGAAACTAGCGGTGCTTTCATCCGAAGCTGAAATCCAGGGATGGCTGGTCCCTCGCTCAGCCTTAGGCCTCTCCTGCTGCGCTAGTTTGGAGCCTCTTAAAAACCCAGGGCAAGCTCCGGGTGAGGACGGGGCGATCCCAGCTTCACGGGGATACAGGGCTCTACCCTGGCAAGGCTCAAGGCCCCCCGGACCAGCCTGGTGCACTGAACAAGTGAAGTACCTTTCTGGCTCCTTAGAAGAGCTGCACCCCAATGATCATTGCAGCACTGTTTATAATAGCCAGGACATGGAAGCAACCTAGATGCCCATCAGCAGACAAATGGATAAGGAAGCTGTGGTACATATACACAATGGAGTATTACTCAGCCATTAAAAGGAATTCATTTGAATCAGTTCTAATGAGATGGATAAAACTGGAGCCCATTATACAGAGCGAAGTAAGCCAGAAAGATAAAGACCAATACAGTATATTAATGCATATATATGGAATTTAGAAAGATGGTAACGATAACCCTGTATGCAAGACGGAAAAAGAGACACAGATGTATAGAACAGACTTTTGGACTCTATGGGAGAAGGCAAGGGTTCGATGATCTGAGAGAATAGCATTAAAACATGTATATTGTCATATGTGAAACAGATCACCAGTCCAGGTTGGATGCATGAGACAAGTGCTCATGGCTGGTGCAGTGGGAAGACCCAGAGGGATGGGATGGGGAGGGAGGCGGGAGGGGGGATCAGGATGGGGAGCACATGTAAATCCATGGCTGATTCATATCACTGTATGGCAAAAACCACTACAGTATTGTAAAGTAATTAGCCTCCAACTAATAAAAATAAATGGAAAAAAAAAAAAGAGAGAATTCAGAATAATGGAAAAAAAAAAAAAAGAAGAGCTGTGAAGCCTGAGTCCTGGGATTTCACACCAAAGAGGCCGTGTCTATAGAAAAGAGCTACCAGAGGGCAATCCACAGAGTCACAGAAAGGTGGAGGGAAGGAGGTGAATGTTTATTGAGCAGAAACGATGTGGCAGGCCCTTTCCATAATTAACTCATTTTATCCTCACAACAGTCTCATTTAGTAGATATTTGTCTCCCCAGTTTTCAGACATGAAAACCAGAGAAGGGTTACCTACTCAAAGTCACATACCTTGTAAGTGGCATGGCTGGAAAATGAACTCAGGTCTGACTTCAAAGTCCCTGCTGTGCTGTCCCAGGGGAAGGGACCCCACTGGCTAAGCTCCGGTACCTGAGAGGCCACCTCTGGCCTTTCTGCATGAGCGGTGGTCCACAGACCAATGGCGATTGCAGCATACATCTCACCGGTGTCATTTCTGGCCTACAAACACGCATCCTAGTTACTCTGTCCGGAGAGAGGAGTCATGAACTTCTACAATCGCAGAAAGAGATCAAAAGCAGCTGAGCTGGGAGTTTTTCTCACGGATGATCTCAATGTAGGCTGTCTATTCCTCTTTCTCCATCCAAACCTCTTTCCTCCTTCCTCCATATTACCTCCCTGCATGCGTACTTGTCATGTCCGACTCTTTGCCACCCTATGGACTGTAGCCCGCCAGGCTCCTCTGTCCATGGAACTTTCCAGGCAAGAATACTAGAGTGGGTTGCCATTTCCTCCTCCAGGGGATTTTCTCAACCCAGGGACAGAACCCATGTCTCCTGCACTAGCGGGCAGATTCACCACTGCACCACCTGGAAAGCTGCACACTCCAGTTAAACAGAAATCCATACTCAACTTTTTGTTTTAATCCCTTATGCGAGGGGGAAGAAAAGACCGAGGTGAATGAGCTTTTGATTGCAAAGGTAACCAAAGGGCATATGCTGCAATCTGCTTATTTCAGCATGATCCTTCAAGTGCGCTCTTACTTGCCCTGAACAAGCTTGATATACAACAGAGTCATAATCATCAGTGATATTTAAGCCAGTTAATCATTCATTTGTGATTTATGATTGCCTAAAGTGTAAGAACCATTTTCTATGAAGTTTATTTTCCCATTTTCACGCTGGCCAAATTAATCTTGTAAAAACAGACTTCTTTCTTGGGGTATACTGGGGATTTATTTAACTATTACAGAATAGTGAAGCATTAACTAACACTCTAATATTTCACATTAGAAATTCTATTTCCCAAGAGACCAATAGACAAGGTAAGAAGTTACCATCCTGCAGAAGTAACCGACGCAGAGTATCAGAAGGCAGGCTTGCTCTTATACAACAGGAACAGGAAGGAATATGTTTGGTACCTAGATGACCCACTGGAAAACTGTTTAGTATTTCTCTGCCCTGACACTATCCACACACAGAACCACAGCACAGAAGCACGGGTCTCCAGGCCGGCAGACCATCCAGCGCTGACAGTGTCAGGGTACGGTGAGGGACCCCCTGAGCCTGGCCTGGGCCTGAGGCTGCATCCTCTCTCCAGGGCCAGGCTGTGTCCTATTACTGGTCCACGAGCGGAACCAAGAGCCAACCCCTCCGTCTAGCTGAGGAACAACCCTCCAGGGCTGCTTCACTTCCCCAGCCTGGTCCTGCAGCCTCACTCACGGACAGGTTTCTCCCACGAGCACTCCCGCAGAACCTCCAGGCACTTCCTTCTGTCTTCAGGTCTGGTTTGCAGGGTACCAACCTGAAATAGTTGGTGATAATCCCTAAATGGGGGGATTATTGAAGGTTATTGTCTCCTTTTAATCTATATTTATGACTTTCAACAGTAAGTATGTATCACTTCTGTAGTAAGAGCTTCATACAAATATCTACATGTGCGTATACACATAAAGTTTCTTAAAGTCACTCATTTAAAAGTTCCTGGTGGCCTTGATCCCCTAGCACTTCCAGCATATCCCACCTGCAGGGACTAAGCATGACTTTTCTTTAACTAGAAGGGCTAAAATGGAATTTATTTGGTTATGCTTTGTATTATATGTGTGAAATGTATTCTTTCATATCAATGCTAATATTAATAAAAATATTCAGTAAATGTGTATGTGTTTCTTGAATTTCTATTTTATTCTCTGCAAAATGTTTTGTTGGAAATGTGGACTTTGTAATGTGTGTTCATGTTCACAGACCTTCTGCTCACTTGCAGCAGCAGGGTTACAGACTCCCTGGTGTCACTGAGCCCTAAATCAGTTTCTGAACAAGTTAGCCTTTCACTGCAGGAGGGTTACTGTAATTAGATTTAAATATGGTCATTTATATATCAGCAGGAACTGGTATGCAAGAACTCTTTTGACAGTGTATTTTAGCAAAACATCACGGCATGAAATTCAATTTAACTTACGTGTTTGTTCTGTTATTATGTGGATAATTTTTACAGTTATGATTTTGGCATTTGGGGTCTCAGAGGTCATATGCCTTGGGCTAAGACAACTTTCTGGATTATAATTAATTCAAATCTCAATTATGCTCTCTCAAGCAGGAATGGTTCTATAAAATCCTCCTTGCTGCGGCCAGCATGTTCCAGTTTATTCAGTTTATTAAGCCAAATGCACTACAGGCTGTGCTGATGAAGCTGGGTCATTCAACCAGAGCTGACAACCCAATACTTTACAGAACAACACACTGCATCTGGACTTAAGAAAGAAACTCACTAATTTGTACCTGGTTACATAAATAGGCAGAGATGGCTGAATTTATTTCAGAGAATTATCTTTGACCACTCAAAATCACTGGCGCCAACTGCTCTGGAGGAAGTTAGCTTTACATAGCAAATGTTTACAGATTAAATTACCCCTTTAATAAATACATCAGCTTGAAAATAAACTTTAAAAAACTCAATGCTTATACTGATATACATTATCTGTGCTCCTTCAGACAAAGTCTGACTTCATCCTTAGCTAACAACTACCTCTAAGGCAGCTGAAGGGTAATAAAAACACTCTTTACAAAGAAACTGACAACCAGCTATCTTGAGGGCCCTTAATTTTTCTCTGACAAAGAGATGGGAATACCAAACCACCTTCTCTACCTCCTGAGAAATCTGTATGTAGGTCAGGAAGCAACAGTTAGAACTGGACATGGAACAACACACTGGTTCCAAATTGGGAAAGGAATACGTCAAGGCTGTATATTGTCCCCCTGCTTATTTAACTTTATGCAGAGCACATCATGCAAAATGCCGGGCTGGATGAAGCACAAGGTACAATCAAGACTGCTGGGAGAAATATCAGTAACCTCAGATCTACAGATGACACCACCCTCATGGCAAAAAGTGAAGAAGAACGAAAGAGCCTCTTGATGAAAGTGAAAGAGGAGAGTGAAAAAGTTGGCTTAAAGCTCAACATTCAGAAAACTAAGATCATGGCATCCGATCCCATCACTTCATGGCAAATAGATGGGGAAACAATAGAAACAGTGAGAGACTTTTATTTTCCTGGGCTCCAAAATCACTGCAGATAGTGACTGCAGCCATGAAATTAAAAGACCCTTGCTCCTTTAAAGAAAAGTTATGACCAACCTAGACAGCATATTAAAAAGCAGAGACATTACTTTGCTGACAAAGGTCCGTCTAGTCAAAGCTATTGTTTTTCCAGTAGTCATGTATGGATGGATGTGAGAGTTGGACTGTAAAGAAAGTTGAGTGCCAAAGAATTGATGCTTTTGAACTGTGGTGTTGGAGAAGACTCTTGAGAGTCCCTTGGATTGCAGGGAGATCCAACCAGTCCATCCTAAAGGAGATCAGTCCTGGGTGTTCATTGGAAGGACTGATGTTGAAGCTGAAACTCCAATACTTTGGCCATCTGATATGAAGAGCTGACTCATTGGAAAAGACCCTGATGCTGGGCAAGACTGAAGGCAGGAGGAGAAGGGGATGACAGAGGACGTAATGGTTGGATGACGTCACTGACTCGGACAGGAGTTTGAGCAAGCTCCGGGAGCTGGTGATGGACAGGGAGGCCTGGTGTGCTGCAGTCCATGGCGTCACAGAGTCAGACAGGAGTGAGCGACTGAACTGAAATGAATTTTACTCCGAACAGGATCAGACTCATCATTCCACTTCTGAAGACCTCTTTTAACACTGACAAGCTGATCAGACATTGTGGAACGAACTGTTTCAGAACAGCTTAGTGGGCTGGCTACACAGGTGAGCAGAACCGAGGAGCTGGTAACATGACAATGTTTCAAGGGACAGGAAGGTGGAATGCACTGTGGCTCCTTTTAATTTTACACATCAATCTCAAGGCCTACTTGTGAGGCAGACCGATTAGTATCTCCTTTGTAACTGTACACATTTCCATCTAACAGTCATAGTTTGAAAAGTGAAAGTGAAACTGCTCAGTCGTGTCAGACTCTTTGCGACCCCATGGACTGTAGCCAACCAGGTTCCTCCATCCACGGAATTTTCCAAGCAAGAGTACTGGAGTGGGTTGCCATTTCCTTCTCCAGAGGATCTTCCTGACCCAGGAATCGAACCCAGGTCTCCCAAATTGTAGGCACACGCTTTACCATCTGAGCCACCAGTGAAGTCCTTTAATCATCTCTTAAAAGGAATTAAGCATTAGCATTTGAAGAGTGTCTTTATCCTCTTTCATACACAACCCCATTAAATGAATAGCTAGATGGATATAATTTAAACTGGAAATTTTGACTGATGCAACAATACAAAAAAACAAACATTTCAAAGTGAGCTGTTAGAACACAGAGCCTAAATTTCAACATAGATATAATAGAGAGTGCCAACTGAGAGAATTTTTTGAGGATTACTTCACTGGAAAGAAGATGCATTTTGGGAGAACAATGATGAGGGCTGTTTGTGATGCACCTCAATAGTCACAGCACTCAATGAGCATCTTGTGCTCTAATGCTGTCTTTATTCATAATTTTGATACCTTGCTCATCATGTTTTTTTGCATTAATATTTATTTTTAAAATATTTCATTAAAATATCATTTATCTTAATTGCTGAGTTTTTTGGCACCCACACTAATCTTGCACTCAAGGCGACTGCCTCAGCAGCTTCGCTGCAGCTCCACTCCTGACTGCCGAGCACAAGGTAATGACGTCTGGCCCTCACCTGCCCCTGCTAAAGCAAGCTAGGAGAGCAGACATACGGGGGTGACTCAGAAGGTACTGCACTCTCCTCTGGCAATGGGTCAGAAGTATGGGAATCCTCGGGACTAGATGAAAACCAGTGGTATAAATATCCGCCTGGGGTCATTTAAAAAGGTCTCCAACAGGAGAGTCTGAGAGGGTGGAAGCCAACCTAGGAGCAAGCGGTTCTGTGGTAACTGCCACAGGGCAGAGGCCAAGGGGCTCTGGGAGGAACCAGCTGAAGAGGAGGCCCTGCCACGAGTGGGGACTTAGGCTGTGGGCCAGGCCGATCAGAGGGTCACCTCCAGCCCTCTCCCCAACTGTACAGCCCCAAGGACTGAGCAGTGAGGTTTACAGTATACTCTCTCCTGAAGAGTGCTCGTGTGTCTCCTGCCAGGCCCTGGGATGAAGGCGGGGTGGGGAGGAAAAGTCCTAACTGAATGAAGAGTAACGTATTCTTCAACATATTAGATGAAACATATCTATATACTAAATTAAAACTATGATTTTTATATTAAAGTGACCTTAGGACTCAAGGCCATGTTGCAAAACTCCAGTGGCACCATTCCCAGTATTATCTATTCGAGTTGGGGAGACTCATTTACAAAGATTACAATGCAAATGGTGTCCCCTACAGTTGTGCAACTTGGAGGCCCTGACAGAACATTTTATTACTTGAAGGGTCAGAAAAATCATGAGACTGCCTGGATTTTTATGCAGGCACAGGAAAATAAAAAACTCCCAGTGAAAGATCAAGACAAAAAGGAATTCACATTTTAGTTAAACTTCATAAATAGACTTATACAACTTATGGTTATAGAAGGATGAATGGAGGGAAGAATGAATGAATTCAAAAAAAGAAAATAAAAAGCAATTTAAGTTCTTAAAGAGAGTGATTCTATTTCAGTTAACCTGTTTTCTTAACAGGGAGATGATTCAAGAAGAAAATTCCTGTTGAAAAGCATAGAAACATTCATTGGGGGCAAATTTCAATGTCTGATTGACTGATACTGTTTAGGGACTTTATCTGTATTTCAAAGGTTGGTCTCCCATACAGATGAGCTAACTGAAAGGAGAATACTGTGCCCTGATGCCCTTGGGAGATACAGACCCGTCTGGCACAGCTGTCAACTGCTGTCTTGTCTGCTATTCTACTCTGACACCACCAGGGCGTTCCCACATATCTGTGGTTCTCTCTCCTCCAACCTCATTTTCATCTTCTTACTTTCAGTCCTCATTTCTCACCAAGATCACAATAATATTTAATTAGCCTTCTCTTCCAGATGTGTCCCTCAAATCTTTCCTATATTTGGTGCCAAATGAAGCTTTCTAAAATATAAATATGATCAAATATGAAGATATGCATGTGGGTATCTACAGTACACACACAAACCTATATGAATATACACATATACACACATGTATTTGTATACATACAAGATATATATACATATACACACATAAATATACACAGGAATATATGAAAATATACACATACACATAAACTGGAAGAACCATATGTAAACATCACAGCAATTATGTTCAGTTGGTGGGATTATGAGTATTTAATTAAATTTTTCTTCATGCTTTTTTATATTTTCTAAGTTATCTGTAATGACTGCTCAATATAATTTTTAAAAATTTCTTAATGATATAGAACATCTCATGAAATGAGAAAATTTTAAACTGTTGTCAATTTTTGAAGTATTTACAAAATAGTATATATAGTATGATCTCATCTCTCTGTGTAAAATGTGTACTTTATATAAGTGAATGGTGTGTGTGCATTTATATTTATATAGAAACACACACACAGAAATGCTAGCACTGATTACCTTGGGAGATGATCCTTTTGAGCAATTTTTACTTTTCTTTTTGCTTAGGTACATATTCAAAACTATCTACAATGAGTACATACAGTCATGGTAGTCTCCATGTGTGATTCTCTGTGGCAAGAGGTAAAACTATATATAAAAGACATAGCAAAGTCAACTGATGTTTTTCCTAAACTGGTAAGATGTCTTTTATTTCTGTAATACTACTTCTGCCAAGCCCAAAAAGTAGTTTTTTGACAACATTATTCTTTCCTTCTGTGATGAAAATTTGCTTCACTTCATCAAGGAGTAAAAGTTCCTTGCAGCATTTTACCAACTAGATAGCTTTGGAGTCAATTATCTGCAACTAACTTTCTTTTGGAAATGTGCAAATGGGCACTCTTTACTCAGACTGCAAAGTAGGCAGGAGCCAAAATACCACACAGGGTAAGCCCATGACCTTATTATAGTGTCAGAATAGAAAGGAGTGGGGTATGGTGGAAATCAAGATGGCAGAGTAGGAGGACGTGGAGCTCACTTCCCCCAACAAAAACATCATTTCTACATGTGAAAAAATTTTCATGGAAAACTAACTGGAAGCTGACAAAGGTACTCTTGTACCACCAGAGTTTGAATAAAGATCACATGATCAGGTAGGACAGGGGATAAAAGGCACTTGGGTTGAGACCTGTGACTCTTGGGGGGATCTGTTAGGTAGAGATCCACATGGTCCACATGGGTGGACCCCCCAACTAGGAAGAGAGCAGGTGGAGCCACAATCTGGGCACCCCAGTCCTAAAGTCCTACACAGAGGAGACGAGCTCCCGTACCTACTAAGAAATGCCCCGAGACAGACAGGGCTGGAGAAGCCTGGATTCTACTCGTAGGGGGTGCTCATGTGCTGGCTTGCTTATATCAGGGCACAGAGAGCCTTGCTCTGGCAGCTGCCACCCTGATACACTTCCCAATCCAAAGGGGCAAACATCCTAGCCCTGCTCCCTCCACACTACAGCCTGGCATGAGATCCCCTGAGACTTGGTCTAGCCACGCAGAGACACACAGGGGCGCCTGGGGAATGGTCCAGCTGGAGCCAAGGAAGCCATGTCAGTGCACACACCTGGCGGCAGGTGGGGCCTCAGTGGCCATCGTCAGTATCCGCAGGAACTCCGCCACAAAAGCACTCGGCAGCTAAGTGCTGAATCTCAGGCAGAGAGCCCCGGGAAACTGATCTAGTTGCAGAGGGACAGCTGGAGGGCCTGAGGTATTGTCTGAATGGGGTGATGACGGCCCCTGTGAGCATGCTCAGAAGTAGGCAGAAGTTCCGCTCTCACGGGGAGCGCCCTGGCTCCGCCACTCCACACAGTTTAGCACTAGAACTGGGGTAGACATGTCCTGGGAGAAAACTGCCACAGGAGCGGCCCAGATCTTAGACAGAACGGCTACATCAGCTCCTGCAGCTACAAACCACCCCAGCCCCAGCCCTACTCTCCTCAATACCATGCACTAACCAGATCTGGGACAAACACAGAGAGAAAGAGCCGTGACCTTGGGCCACTTCTGAGCAGACTGCAGACACCTACAGAGGCGGTGCAGGTCCTCTGTGATTGCACAGGCCTCACCGCTTCAGCAATCACCTCCTCTGAGGCACGACACGGAGCCTGATCACTCAAGGGCAACAGAACTGATCAGCCCCAAACTTCGCCGCTTTTACTCCGACACCTGGGGAGCAGACCCTGGCCCTGACAGGGCAGAGAGGAAGCTTCGCTTCACATCTAACACAGGCTCTAGACACTACAATATCCACACTCCCTATCAACAGGTTAACAGCCGGTATATCCTGAGGAAAGGCGTGGCTGGCATCCATACCAAAATCAGCCCTCATACCAAAAATATTAGACATCTGCACAGAGACTCTCCCACATAAAACAATGTTTCAAAACCACAGCAGGTAACTGTTTTTCCTAAGTTCATAGAGACAGAGAAACTCAAGTAAAATGAAAACACAGAGGAAATATTCCAACTGAAAAACCCAGAGAAATCCCCTGAGAGAACAAACGGAAGAGTTTATCAGTGTACTAGACAACAAGATAAAAAAGGAGGTAATAAAAACGCTAACTGAATTTAAAAAGATTGTTAGGTACACAGATTACTGTAAAAAGGAACTAAAAACTATACAAATAAACCAATCAAAATTGACAGCTTAATTGCTAAGATAAAAACCAATCCAGAGACAGTGAACATCAGACTAAATGACACAGAAGAATGAATAAGTAATCTGGAAGGCAAAATGATGGAAATCACTCAATCAGAACATCAGACAGGAAGGCAAATGAATTGAAATCAACATATAAGATCTACAGGATAATATAAACTGTGTCAATCTACATATAATAGACGCTACAGAAGAAGAGAAAAGAGGATTGAAAATGTATTTGAAGAAATTAAGACATTCCCAAACCTAAAGAAGGAAACAGATATCCAAGTCCAGGAAGCAGAGGGTCCCAAAAGAGATGAACCCAAACAGACTCAGGCCAAGATGTATCATAGTTAAAACGCTAATGGCAGCAAGAGCCAAACAAAGAGTCAGTTACAAGGGCATCCCCATAAAGCTATCAGCTGATATATCTGCAGAAACTGCGCAGACATAAAGGAGTGGCAAGATATACAAAGTCCTGAAAGGGCAAAATCTGCAATCTAGAACATTCTACTGGGCAAGATTATCATTTAGAAGAGAATGAGAGATAAAGAATTTCTCAGACAAGCAAAAACTAAAAGAGTTCACCAATACTAAATCTACTTTAAAAGAAACACTGAAGAGTGTTCTCTAAATGTAAGAAAAGCAAGAATCTATAGGAGAGGGAAAATCACAATATTAAAGACAAATACATAAAAGAAATGAAGATCACTTAAACAAGCCAGTATATAGAAAAAAATCAAAAATATATAAAAATGATGATAACTACAATTAACAGTATCAGGATAAGCATGAAGATGTAAACCAGGACCTTAAAGTCACAAAATGTGGTGGAGGGAGTATAAAAATGTTGACCTTTTAGAACACGTTTAAACTTACATGTCTTAAAGAAAGTAGATATGATTACAGGTCAACATACTGGAACTTCATGGTAACCACAAATCAAAAAAATACAACACATTCACAAAAAACAAAAAGAAAGAAATTTAAGCATTTTACAATAGAAAATCATCAAAGCACAAAAGGAAAAATAAAAAGGAGAAAGAAAAACTATGATTAAAATGGCAATAAGTACATGCCTGTCAATAATTACTTGAACTATCAATGAACAAAATGCTCTGATCAAAAGACAGAGAGAGGCAGACTGGATTGAAAAAACAAGAACCTACATCATACTGCCTACAAGATACTCACTTCACTGTGAAAGGCACGCACATAAACGGAAAGTGAGAGGAACTGGGCAAGAAAGCATAGCAACACGCATAAAGACAAAACAGCCTTTATGACAAAGACCGTAAAGACAGACAAAGAAGCTATTACAGAATGACAAAGGAATCGACACAAGAAAAGAATATTGTGCTTATTAACATATGTGCTCCCAATATAAGAGAACCTAAAATATGTAAAACAAATACTAACAGACATAAAGTGAAAAATGGACAATAATACTAGGAGACTTTAACACCTCACTGACATCAATGGACAGATCATCCAGACGAAAAATCAATATAACAGAGGTCCTAATTGACACGATAGATCAGTTAAGACTTAACTGATACCTAGAGGATTCTACATCCAAAAGAAAAAAAAAAAAGCACCAAGAGCAAAAATAATAGTTTCTTTCAAGTGCATATGGCTTGTTCTCTAGGACAGAGCACACAGTCAGTCACAAAACAAACCTCAACAAATGTAAAGGAACAGAAAATATTTCAAGCATCTTTTTTGATCACGACAGCATGAAATGAGAAATCAACCACAGGTACAAAAAAAAGGAAAAGAATGAACACATGCAGACTAAATAATATGCTACTAAAAAAGCTATGGGTCAAAGATAAAACAGATTAGAAAATATCTTGAGACAAATGAAAACACAACCTTACAAAATTTATAGGATGCAAACAAAAGCAGTTCTAAATGGAAAGTTCACAGATAGAAGCCTTCCTCAAATTTAAAGCTTTTGCACAGCAAAGGAAACTATAAACAAAACAAAAAATAATCTGGGCAATGGAAGAATATGTGTAAATTATGTGACTGACAAGGGGTTAATATATAACATATACAAACAGCCCATGCAGCTCAATATGGAGAAAACAAACAATCCAATAAAAAAATGGGCAGAAAAATTATACTTAATGAAGTAAGTCAGAGAGAGAAAGATAAATATTATATGGTATCAGGTACAGGTGGAATCTAAAAAACAATACAAATGAGTCTATGTACAAAACAGAAAGAGACTCAGACACAGAACACAAATGTATGGTCACCAAAGGGGAGAGCGGAGTGTGGGAGGGACAAATCAGGAGGATGGAATTAACAAACTACTGCACATAAAGTATACATGTATGGTGTATACACAGCTTCCATGCTGGCTCGGATGGTAAAGAGTCTGCCTGAAATGCAGGAGACCTGGGTTCCCGCCCTGGTCAAGAAGATCCGCTGGAGAACGGAACAGCAATCCACTCCCAATATCCTTCCCTGGAGAATTCCATGAACAGAGGAGCCTGGGGTGTGTGCTATAGTCCATGGAATCACAAACGGTTAAACACAACTGAGCAATTAACACTATACATACATAAAAAACAAGGATTTACTATCTATCATAGGGAATTCTATTCAAAACCTTATAATAACCTATAATGGCTGTAATAGAAAAAAACCCGACATCACTATGCTGTACACCTGAATGCCTGAACCTAACGCAATACTGGAAATCAACTAGTCATCAGTAGAAGGTCTAAGAAAAAAAGCACCCGCGTACTGCTCATGATCAAACAACCTGTTCAGTTCAGTTCAGTCCAGTCGCTGTTGTGTCTGACTCTCTGCGACCCCATGGACCACAGCACGCCAGGCCTCCCTGTCCATCACCAACTTCCGCAGTTTACCCAAACTCATGTCCATCGAGTCAGTGATGCCACCCAAATGTCTCATCCTCTGTCGTCCCCTTCTCCTGCACTCAATCTTTGCCAGCATCAGGGTCTTTTCAAGTGAGTCCATGAGGTGGCCAAAGTATTGGAGTTTCAGCTTCAACATCACACCTTCCAATGAACACCCAGGACTGATCTCCTTCAGGATGGACTGGTTGGATCTCCTTGCAGTCCAAGGGCCTCTCAAGGGTCTTCTCTAATACCACAGCTCAAAAGCATCAATTCTTCTGCACTCAGCTTTCTTTACAGTCCAACTCTCACAACCATACATGACCACTGGAAAACTCATAGCCTTGACTAGATGGACATTTGTTGGTAAAGTAATGTCTGGTTTTTAATAAGCTGTCTAGATTGGACATAACTTTCCTCCCAAGGAGTAACTGTCTTTTAATTTCATGTCTGCAATCACCATCTGCAGTGATTTTGGAGTCCAGAAAAATAAAGTCAGCCACTGTTTCCACTGTTTCCCCATCTATATGCCATGAAGGGATGGGACCAGATGCCATGATCTTAGTTTTCTGAATGTTGAGCTTTAACCCAACTTTTTCACTCTCCTCTTTCACTTTCATCAAGAAGATCTTTAGTTCCTCTTCACTTTCTTCCATAAGGGTGGTGTCATCTGCATATCTGAGGTTATTGATATTTCTCCTGGCAATCTTGATTCCAGTTTGTGCTGCTTCCAGCCTAGCATTTCTATTGATATACTCTGCATATAAGTTCCCCAGGTTGGTAGGTGCCGAATATGCTACTGGAGATCAGTGGAGAAATAGCTCCAGAAAGAGTGAAGTGATGGAGCCAAAGCAAAAACAACACCCAGTTGTGGATGGGACTGGTGAGAGAAGCAAGGCTCAATGCTGTAAAGAGCAATATTGCATAGGAACCTGGAATGTTAGGTCCATGAATCAAGGCAAATTGGAAGTGGTCAAACAGGAGATGGCAAGAGTGAACATCGACATTCTACGAATCAGTGAACTAAGATGGACTGGAATGGGTGAATTTAACTCAGATGACCATTATATCTACTATTGTGGGAATCCCTTAGAAGAAATGGAGTAGCCATCATAGTCAACAAGAGTCCGAAATGCAGTACTTGGATGCAATCTCAAACATGACAGAATGATCTCTGTTCGTTTCCAAGGCAAACCATTCAATATCACAGTAATCCAAGCCTATGCCCCGACCAGTAACGCTGAAGAAGCTGAACAGTTTTATGAAGACCTACAAGACTTTCGAGAACTAATACCAAAAAAAAAAAGATGTCCTTTTCATTATAGGGGACTGGAATGCAAAAGTAGGAAGTCAAGAAATACCTGGAGTAGCAGGCAAATTTGACCTTGGAGTACGAAATGAAGCAGGGCAAAGGCTAGTAGAGTTCTGCCAAAAGAATGCACTGGTCATAGCAAACACCCTCTTCCAACAACACAAGAGAAGACTCTACCCATGGACACCATCAGATGGTAGACACCAAAATCAGATTGAATATATTTTTTGCAGCCAAAGATGGAGCAGCTCTATACAATCAGCAAAAACAAGACCGGGAACTGGCTGTGGCTCAGATCATGAACTCATTATTGCCAAATTCAGACTGAAATTGAAGCAAGTGGAGAAAACCACTAGACCATTCAGGTATGACCTAAATCAAATCCCTTATGACTATACAGTGGAAGTGAGAAATAGATTTAAGGGGGCTAGATCTGATAGACAGAGAGCCTGATGAACTATGGACGGAGGTTCATGACATTGTACAGCAGACAGGAAACAAGACCATCCCCAAGAAAAAGAAATGCAAAAAAGCAAAATGGCTGTCTGAGGAGGCCTTACTAATAGCTGTGAAAAGAAGGGAAGCAGAAATCAAAGGAGCAAAGGAAAGATATACCCATTTGAATGCAGAGTTCCAAAGAATAGCCAGGAGAGAAAGCCTTCCTCAGAGATCAATGCAAAGAAATAGAGGAAAACAACAGAATGGGAAAGACTAGAGATCTCTTCAAGAAAACAAGAGATTCCAAGGGAATATTTTATGCAAAGATGGGCACAATAAAGGACAGAAATGGTAGGGACCCAACAGAAGCAGAAGACATTAAGAAGAGGTGGCAAGAATACACAGAAGAACTATACAAAAAAGATCTGCATGACCCAGATAATCACGGTGGTGTGATCACTCACCTAGAGCCAGACATCCTGGAATGTGAAGTCAAGTGGGCCTTAGAAAGCATTACTACGAACAAAGTTAATGGAGGTGACAGAATTCCAGTTGAGATATTTCAAATCCTAAAAGATGATGCTGTAAAAGTGCTGCGCTCAATATGCCAGCAAATTTGGAAAACTCAGCAGTGATCACAGGACTGGAAAAGGTCAGTTTTCATTCCAATCCCAAAGAAAGGCAATGCCAAAGAATGCTCAAACTACCGCACAATTGCACTCATCTCACACGCTAGTAAAGTAATGCTCAAAATTCTCCAAGCCAGGCTTCAGCAATACATGAACTGTGAAATTCCAGATGTTCAAGCTGGTTTTAGAAAAGGCAGAGGAACCAGAGATCAAATAAAAAGCAGGTATGTTCCAGAAAAACATCTACTTCTGCTTTATTGACTATGCCAAAGCCTTTGACTGTGTGGATCACAATAAACTGTGGAAAATTCTGAAAGAGATGGGAACACCAGACCACCTGACCTGCCTCTTGAGAAATCCGTATGCAGGTCAGGAAGCAACAGTTAGAACTGGACATGGAACAACAGACTGGTTCCAAATCGGGAAAGGAGTACATCAACGCTGTATATTGTCACCTTGCTTATTTAACTTCTATGCAGAGTACATCATGAGAAACGCTGGGCTGGATGAAGCACAAGCTGGAATCAAGATTGCCAGAAGAAATATCAATAACCACAGATATGCAGGTGATACCACCCTTATGGCAGAAAGTGAAGAAGAACTAAAGAGCCTCTTGATGAAACTGAAAGAGGAGAGTGAAAAAGTTGGCTTAAAGCTCAACATTCAGAAAACTGAGATCACGGCATCTGGTCCCATCACTTCATGGGAAATAGATGGGGAAACGGTAGAAACAGTGGCTGACTTTATTTTGGGGGGATCCAAAATCACTGCGGATGGTGACTGCAGCCATGAAATTAAAAGACGCTTACTCCTGGGAAGGAAAGTTTTGACCAACCTAGACAACATATTAAAAAGCAGACACATTACTTTGCCAACAAAGGTCCATCTAATCAAGGCTAGAGTTTTCCCAGTGGTCATGTATGGATGTGAGAGTTGGACTATAAAGAAAGCTGAGTACAGAAGAATTGATGCTTTTAAACTGTGGTGTTGGAGAAGACTTTTGAGAGTCCCTTGGACTGCAAGGAGATCCAACCAGTTCATCCTAAAGGAGATCAATCCTGGGTGTTCACTGGAAGGTCTGATGTGAAGACAAAATTCCAATACCTTGGCCATCTGATGCAAAGAGGTGACATATTTGAAAAGACCCTGATACTGGGAAAGATTGAAGGCAGGATGAGAAGGGGACGACAGAGGATGAGATGGTTAGATGGCATCACTGACTCAATGGACACGAGTTTGTTTAAACTTGGGAGTTGGTGATGGACAGGGAGGCCTAGCGTGCTGTGATTCATGGGGTCACAAAGAGTTGGAAACAACTGAGCAACTGAACTAACTGAACTTATCTGAGCAACAATCAGCTCCCAGAGTTGTTTTTGCTGACCATACAGAGCTTCTCCATCTTTGGCTGCAAAAAATATAATCAACCTGATTTCGGTATTGACCATCTGGTGATGTTCATGGGTAGTTCTTGTGTTGTTGGAAGAGGGTGTTTGCTATGACCAGTGCATTCTCTTGGCAAAACTCTATTAGCCTTTGCCCTGCTTCATTCCATATTCCAAGGCCAAATTTTCCTGCTACTCCAGGTGTTTCTTGACTTCCTACTTTTGCATTCCAGTACCCTATAATGAAAAGTACATCTTTTTTGGGTATTAGTTCTAGAAGGTCTGGTAGGTCTTCAAAGAACTGTTCACAGCTTTTCAGCATTACTGGTTGGGGCACAGACTTGGATTACCGTGATACTGAATGGTTTGCCTTGGAAACAAACAGAGATCATTCTGTCATTTTTGAGATTGCATCCAAGTACTGCATTTCAGACTCTTTTGTTGACTATGATGGCTTCTCTGTTTTTTCTAAAGGATTCTTGCACACAGTAGTGGATATAAAGGTCATCTGAGTTAAATTCACCCATTCCAATCTATTTTAGTTCACAAATTCCTAAAATGTCAACCTTCACTCTTGCCATCTCCTGTTTGACCACTTCCAATTTGCCTTGATTCATGGACCTAACATTCCAGGTTCCTATGCAATATAGTTCTTACAGCATCGGACTTTACTCCCATCACCACTCACATCCACAACTGGGTATTGTTGCTTTAGCTCCATTTCTTCACTCTTTCTGGAGCTATTTCTCTACTGATCTTCAGTAGCATATTAGGCACCTACCGACCTGGGGAGTTCCTCTTTCAGTGTCCTATCATTTTGCCTTCTCGTACTGTTTACGGGGTTCTCAAGGCAAGAATACTGAAGTGGTTTGCCATTCCCTTCTCCAGTGGACCACATTCTGTCAGAACTCTCCACCATGACCCGTCCGTCTTGGGTGGCCCTACAGGGCATGGCTCCTAGTTTCATGGAGTTAGACAAGGCTGTGGCCCATGTGATTAGATTGGTTAGTTTTCTGTGATTGTGGTTTTCAGTCTGTCTGCTCTCTGATGGAGAAGAATAAGAGGCTTATGGAAACTTCCTGATGGGAGAGACTGACTGAGGGGGAAACTGGGTCTTGTTCTGATGGGCGGGACCAAGCTCAGTAAATCTTCAATCCAATTTTCTGTTGATGGGTTGGGCCATTTTCCCTCCCAGTTATTTACCTGGAGCCAAACTATGGTGGAGGTAATGAAGATAATGGTGATGTCAAATGGGAAGGTAGAAGAGTAGAAGAAACAAACAGGTTAACAGACTATTACAATCAATACAATAAATGTAAAGTAAAAGAGCTATGATAATACTGATATGAAGAAAAGTTAGCCCATGCAAAGAGGAAGGATGTAGAAAAGCCAGGCCTGTTGGAGAGGTGACACCACTGAGCTAATTCCCAAAGGCTGAGTGGATGCTAGGCATGAAAAGCATGGTGTGAGGGGTGGGATTTCCAAGCAGAGGGAAGAAGATATGCAAAGAGAGATGTGAGGGATGACAGCACCTTATGAAGGAAGAGTAAAAGGGTGTGCAGGAGAGGTAAGGGATTTAGGACTTTATGCTGAGAGCAATAGGGTATCACTCAGTGTTAATAGGGAAGGACAAGATGCAGTCAAATTTGCATTTTATAAAGATACTCTCTGTACAAATTAGATTCTGGAAGACCAGAGAGGGGAAAATCATTTAGGAGAGTATTGCAGTTATCTAGGTGGAAAATGATAAACATATTTAAGTGATGTTAAGGAGTTAAAACTGTACTGATTTGTTGATAAAATGGAAAGTCAAGGATAAAGGAGAGGAAAGGCTTTAGAATGATTCCAAGGATGATGGCACCATTCACTGATACAGGAACTGCAAAAGAGAACAAGGCTGAGTGGAATGTTAAGGTCTTTTCCAGCTTGTGGGGTTTGAGGTGCCAATTGAACTTGAAAATAGAGCAACTTGGTAAGGAATGTCTTCAATTTCCATTTGTGTGACTGAAATTTTAAGATACAGCCCAAATCTGGAAATACAGTCACACAGATGGAAATTGAAGACATGGGAATGGCAAAAACAAAGAGATCCTAAGATGCAACTTCAAAACATAAAATGTTGGTTGAGGAAGAGTTGCCCATATAAGAGCCTGAAAAGGACACTTAGAGAAGAGGAATATGAAGAGAGAATAAAGTCAAGAGAAGAAAAGGAGAAACTTCAAAAACAGAGGAGTCCATGGTCCAGAATGCTGTAATGACATAAAATAAGGGCCAAGGCAAGTGTATTGGATTTGGCAGCAAAATAATTCATAAGCCAACCTAATGAGCAGTTTCAGTGGAGGGGTGGATATGAAAGCCCCACTACAGAGACTGAGGCTCTAATAGAAGATAAGAATACGGAGACAGTACAGATCACTGTTCCAAGAAGACTGGCTATAAGGGGGAAGGAACAAGACTGAGCAGGTTATAGAAATGCCAAGAGAATCCACAGAGAGTTCTTCTCATTTCTTAAGATGAGAGAAACTGGATTATCATAATGTGAAGGAGAGAAGATATCACCTCAGCCAAATAAATATAAAACGAATACATACAGATAGGAAAATAAATCTTTGCAGGTACCAAACTATTCTAATTTCAAGCCTTGCTTTCTCTTGACTGAAACTGTATGTGTTCATGATTCTCTCTCTGTAATTTAGCCCAATGACTAAGTCATAATGAGAATTCCAATATATGTTGAGTGAATAGGTGGGTGAAGAATTTATAGAAGTAAATAAAGTAGTAACAGGTAATACTGAAAAGGAGAACACATAAATTGAGTGAATTATTGCTTGCCTTTTTATTCTTTATTTTGGGGTATACAAAAGTCTTGCCAGGCAGGGTATGATTCAGCTGAAACTAGAAACCATGCATGTGAAATAGCACTTGGGACAGCAAAGGAAGTATTTTATTGGCAGCACGTATCGATTGGATAGAGGATGTAAAGAAACCAGGAGGCGGCTCCAAACTGGGGAAAACAGAGGAAATAACTGAAGTTCTCGTCAGGCTAAGAACTGATGTGTGAAGAAAATGAAGGAGCCAAGCAGAGGAAAATCTGTGAACACAGAGCGGCATGCTAATTTCACAGAGGGAAACTCTCTAGTCGTGACAAATCACAGGCTGTAGCCCTGGATGTAGGATAAAGTGTAGGAAAGCTAAAGGTTATTAGAGATTAGGAGATTAGTGCACCATGAGGCCAGAGTGACAAGTATCTTATCCACATGGACTTTGAGCTCACCCAGGGCGATGGCAAGACACAGCAGGACAATGAGATGATGGTGAGCCCGGTGCCATGATTCTCTGTGATAGATGGCAGATGACAGTGATAAATGGGGACAGACTGTAGATGATGATAAGATGGGTTAGATGGTAGATAATGATGATGAAGTAGGCTAGAAGCTACAGCCTAATGGAAATGGTCTCAAAGGAAAAGATTTCCTTAAAGGAGAAGGAAACAGCAATCCACCCCAGCATTCTTGCCTGGAAAAGGCCATGGACAGAGGAGCCTGACAGGCTGTAATCCATGGGTTTACATGACTGAGCACACATACACAAGGGTAGAGGGAGATGGGTTGGTAGCAATAAACTGGTAGAACTAAAAAAGAAAAAAAAAATGGCAGACACATAATGGATGTGGGAATGGGGAGCTGAGATAATGCAAACCCATCTTCCTCTGACTGTGGTATGAGGGGCACAGGAAATGACAACCTCTCATTCAAACTTCTGGAGGGAGACTCATTATTTGGGTGAACAGACCCAGATTAAAGAAGATAAGGCAGAGACTTCCCTGGTGATCCAGGGGTTAAGACTTCACACTCCCAATGCAGGGGGCCTGGGTTTGATCCCTGGTCAGGGAACTAGACCCCACATGCCATAACTAAAGACCCCGAGTGCCACAACCAATGATCCAGAATGCCACAACTAAGAGCCGGCACAGCCAGATACATAGATATCAAAAACAATAATATAAGGCAGAAGACGCAGTCATAAATCCTTCTCGCAATATCATTCAACCAACACATGTGGATCCTATAAAATGGCTGCCTTACTAACAAACATAATGAAAAGATGCTCAACATCACTCATTACCAAAGAAATGCAAGTCAAAACCACAATGAGGTACCATCTCACGCCAGTTGGAATGGCTGCTATCCAAAAGTCTACAAACAATAAATGCTGGAGAGGGTGTGGAGAAAAGGGAACCCTCTTACACTGTTGGTGGGAATGCAAACTAGTACAGCCACTATGGAAAACAGTGTGGAGATTCCTTAAAAAACTGGAAATAGAACTGCCATATGACCCAGCAATCCCACTCCTGGGCATACACACCGAGGAAATCAGATCTGAAAGAGACACGTGCACCCCAATGTTCATCGCAGCACTGTTTATAATAGCCAGGACATGGAAGCAGCCTAGATGCCCATCAGCAGATGAATGGATAAGAAAGCTGTGGTACATCTACATAATGGAATGTTACTCAGCCATTAAAAAGAATTCGTTTGAATCAGTTCTAATGAGGTGGATGAAACTGGAGCCTATTATACAGAGAGAAGTAAGCCAGAAAGATAAACACCAATACAGTATATTAATGCATATATATATGGAATTTAGAAAGATGGTAATGATAACCCTGTATGTGAGATAGCAAAAGAGACACAGAAGTAAAGAACAGACCTTTGGACTCTGTGGGAGAAGGCGAAGGTCAGATGATTTGAGAAAATAGCACTGAAACATGTATATTACCATATGTGAAACAGACTGCCAGTCCAGGTTCGATGCATGAGGCAGGGTGCTCAGGGCTGGTGCACTGGGAGGACCCTGCCATACACTGACATGAATCAGCCATGGGATAGGGAGGGAGGTGGGAGGGGGTTCAGGATGGGCACACATATATACCCATGGTTGATTCATGTCAATGTATGGCAAAAACCACCACAACATTTAAAGTAATTAGCCTCCAATTAAAATTTAAAAAACGGCTGCCTTGTTATTAATGACAACTAGCAGGCTGCACTCACCATTATTGGGTAGAGACCTCCCTGTACACTGCTGTAGCTCTATAGCCTTTTTTGGAATAAAATCAGCCAGCAATCTCATGCACAAAATCCTAAAACATAATTTAAAAGGTCTTAGTATTTCTAAAATTTAGAGGCTTATGGTTAAAACAGAATGAAGTAAACGCTGTAGGCAAACTTCAGAATTCTCCCTCAATCCCCATTCACTGCTAGGAACTGGACAGTAGCCTTAAGACTTTTCTGTTGCTCCTTACATCTGTCCCCCAAATCCTTCTCTTACAGGGCCCTCAGAGAGACCACTACATTTCTCTGACATATAAAAGTTAAATAACTTGGCACTGAAAAGCAGGGTTCAGAAATTCTGAAAATGCTATTTCCCATAAGTGATATATATTTAAAAAAATAGAAAAACTTTCCCTTCGGCTTTACGACAGGGTAAAAGGGTTTCTGTGATCTCTAGAAAGCCATTCCTTGTAAATGAGCTTGAAGCATCATATTGTCCCTCATCATGATATCGCTCTCTGTACTTCATGATGATACAAATGATGGTCAGGCATCCACTGCTTTTGTCTCTTACGAGCTATGCTGAGACTCTTAGAAGGTCACTGCACTTGAAAGAAGTGGACCCACCTGACCCAATCTTTGTGGTTCAGGACGTGTTTCCTGGAGCACCCAGCGACCAAGGTACGACCTGAAGCAACAGAAAGCAGGCACGTTCACAAGACTGAGGACTGCAAGAAGCTCGATGTATTAAACCTCAGAGTCCACAGTAAGGAATGACAGGAGACCCAAGACATAAGAAGGGGCTTCGAAACCACCTTAAGGAGTGTGGTTTGTACTTTCTCCTGGAGGAATGGGAGAGGGATGAACAGGAGCTTCTGCCGATTTCCACTACTTCCCCACAACTCAGTGGCTGATGTGGACTGCGGAGTCCAGATAGCATCAACCTCTATAGCATCAGTACGGCCCGCCACCCCCGACCCCAAGCACACTTAACCCACCCATTTTCCCAAGCTGCAGGAGCAGGACCCTAATCTTCTAGGATTATCAAAGAAGAAAATAAAGGACTGAGTCGGCCCTAAGCTGACTGGCCCAACGGCATCATCAGCATGAGAGGTGTGTAAGGGAAACTGGTCACTGGTTCTGCACAACCTTTTCCAGATGGGGTCCAGGTAAGTGCTAAGAAACGGGGGATACAGAGTTTGGAAGCTGCAGGGAAACGGGTAATGTTAAAAATTCCATCTAATCATTTTTTAAAATGGCAATGACTCCACGCTATAGAGATAACAGGGATTCCTAACTGATTTTAAATTAGGTTACTGCTACTGATAAATGGAAGATGAAAGTTTAACATGGCCATTTGTTAGCAGGTCTGCATGAGTCCAAGTGCTATTTGCCCTCATCTAATCTTACTCTGCTCTTCCTGGGAAGCTCAAGGTAGCCATGAGATAAAGGGCACTGTTAGATGAACAATGGTAAGAAGCCATCCTAGTTTTTCCCTCCCCAACTTCCGGAGTCAGGCAGTTTTATTTCAGTCACTGCGAGATCACAGAGAAGCAAGTTGTATTTCCAAAGGGAGCTAAAGCATTATGCTGATCTTAACAGGCAAATCCAAGTCCTATCTGGTCCCAAGTTAATCACTAGTATGTGTCAAAAACTACCTAAATAAACACACTTTAGGTGACTTACTAATAGAGAGTAGAAAAACGAGGATTTTCTTAACCAAATATCAAAGCGGTTTGAGTACTGGGAGAGTAAATACAGGAATGGTTTTAGTTAATGGCACAGCCGACATCTGGCTTTTGTTTTTTCTGCACGTGGCAGATTTCTAAAAATTCTTTGATTTATGGGAATTTTCATGACATCATCCACGTTTCTACCTCTTGAAATTTTTCTCAGTGGCCTACCATCATTTAAGACCAAAACAAAAATATAATGGGTCCCTATTGTTGTGTCATGCACTGTACCAGGTGCCAGGATATTTATCCAAAGTCCTGGAAACCCAAAAACACAATGCAAAAGGACATATTAGAAAAATAAATAAAATCCAGTCTCAGTATCCTATTAACATCAACTTTTCAGCTGTATTTGATCATGAAGTCTTACATTAGTTACAAGGTAATTGCTATTATAAAAAAGGGATAGGTCATTAATAGACTCATTTTCCAGAACCTATTAAATTATGCTACATCCAACAAAGTGTGCACTTTGAACTTGTAAGCAGAAAAACTATCTTCATATAGTATGCATTCTAACTCTTGAAATAATTGTACCCATAAGTCATAGTTTAAGATAGAATATGTATGCTTATCATGTTTATTGCGGTTGAATTTCAGAAGGGGAGCTAAGAAATTTATAGAAACTAGAAGGTTTGGCATTAATGAAGTCAAGTGACCTCTTGAACTTTAAACTTCCACATCACAATATGAAGCTGACTCTAAGATAAGAAGTAGAATAAATTCTGTCCTAAGGACAGACCTGAATCTCTGATTGCTCAGAGGCTGAATTAACTGGAGACCATGGCGTTTGATGGTACTTGGAAGGTAGACCGAAATGAGAACTATGAAAAGTTCATGGAAAAAATGGGTAAGTGCTTAATACTTTCACGGCTTGTTCTTTTGTTTTTCACAGACATCTTTAACTCCTTCTAAACCTCAAGGCTTAGGCAATGGCACCTGTCGTGCTGGTGAGGATCAAGAATGGGTGCTGGTTCAGAGTAGGGAAAACCACATTCTCACTTCTTACATTAGAAAGAATACACTCTCACCAGTGGAAAAAAAGATTCTTGGGCACTATTCTCTAAAGCACAAAAAACATCCAGATATGTTTCATTTATGTTAAGTGGTGACTGAAAATTGATAGTTTTTTGTTTGTTTAGAAAGTAAAATATGGCAGAGCATAATGATAACTTTTATACTTTTTTTTTCTTTTATGTTACTAGTTTATTGTGGTGGTTGTTTCGTTGTTAAGTCATGTCTGACTGTTGTAACCCCATGGACTGTATCTTTCCAGGTTCCTCTGTCCGTGGGATTCTCCAGGCAAGAATACTGGAGTGGGTTGCCATTTCCTTCTCCAAATTTTTATATTTTAAAATATTAAATTTTAGCAGATGGAAAAGCAAAGGCCATATAATAGAGCAATGAAAACAAATGAGACTTAATTCTCTTCCTCTGACTTACAGCACTTTTGGAATAATCTCATTACGGCATGTAGAGTCTACAGAAGTTTTAATTTAAGATTTTAATATCTATACCAATACTCTGGCAGCCCATACACTGAACACTATGAGCAAAAAGATTTGTCATTCCCTAAAAATAAAAATCTGTAGTTTAGGGATTCCAAGTTCAAATTTACAGAATTTGTAGATTCTTAAAATAATGAATTTGACTGTAATATTTGTGAATTTTCTCATTTCTATGATAGAAATACCACAATAAGCAAAGAGAATTATGAAATTCAAAATTTTAAAGCCATGGAAAGCAAAGGGATATTAAAAAAGAAAGTGTACCATACATGTGGAATTAAAATAGTATATCCTTATAAATATATAAATGTACTTTCTTAATCCTTCATTTGATATCTGTGGAATTTGACTTACTTAACATTGAAACAAAAATACTTATAATTTTTTAAACAATTAGTCAGTTCTAAGATTCTACAATTCTATGCTTCATTTAATTTTTTTAAGTTTTAGAAAAATAGTTTGATATGATGGAGCTTGAACTTTTTCTACAGAAGCAACCTGAATGCTCCTGTGCAAAGGCAATATGATCAAGTATTCCGCTTCACCCACAAAATATTAACTGGTTAATTAACTAGTTACAACAGAACTTGGAAAAGTAGCACTTTCCATGGCATTTTGACTTTATCTCCTCCAACCTCTTTCCCTTTGCAGGTATTAATGTGGTGAAAAGGAAGCTTGCAGCTCATGATAATTTGAAACTGATAATTACACAAGAAGGAAATAAATTCACAGTCAAAGAATCAAGCACTTTTCGAAGCATCGAAATTATTTTTGAGCTTGGTGTCACTTTTAATTACAGCCTCGCAGATGGAACTGAACTCAGTGTAAGAAATTTTTTATAAGCAAAGCATTCCTGATTTTTCTGCATACTACAAAAATAATCTCGGTTTTCTTCCACTGTATGGCTTAATGAATGTAGGTCTCCTTCATTTACTGAAGCAGTCAATGGAGTTTATCCATATCAAACATCATACAAGTTAGCAGAGTATTTAAAAATAATGTTTTGATTTTCATATGTATCTATAAAGAACCTGGATTAAACAAGATACAAATATTAGATAATATCTAGATATTATCTAGATAATAAGATATTAGAAAAATATCCTTTGAATGACTGAGTATATACCTATTCATAAAGAAAATTTCAGTATTTTCAACATATCTGACAGCAATAAAAGCTTCTAGAACTATCTAACTTAAATACAATAGACATGTAATTGAAATGATAAAATAAATGAATAAATTAGTGAATGAATGTATGACCAAACAGAAAGGTCCAATGTTACAATGTAGGTCACTGGGAATTCACTTTTTACTATTTAAGATATAAAATAGGGTCACATTTTTCAACTGATTTTTAAAAAAAACTTGTTTCTACTTAGAACTTTTTCTGGTTAAATTAAACATGTTTGCAATGACAATTAATCTGTCAAATATTTTATCAATTATGGTTGTGTTTCAACTGTTACTACAATTACATAAATTAAAATAATCACAAGCTTGTTAGCGTCTCTGTGAAACTAATACGAACCGTGACTAAGCTTAGAACACTCTTTTTAATGTGAAAGACTCAGCAGAGAAGTCCCGATTATCTGCCTTGCAATTCAGCATTTGGAAACTAGGGAGCGAGATGGTTGCCGCACGTACTCTAGCGCCCCGGTAACCCAGGCGCAAGCTTGGCTTTGGGACTGTAATTACTGCATTCCAGTTTTCTCATCTGTGCAATGGAGATAAACACATTTACTTCATAGGGTTGCAGTGAAGTTTGAAGAAGTAGATCTATAGGCCTCAGAGCAGTGCCTGACACATGTAAGACCCTTAAAAAATTTTTTTTTTTATTATTATTTTGAAATCTTACACAGGGGGCTTGGACCCTGGAGGGAGATAAACTTGTCGGAAAATTTAAACGGTTGGACAACGGAAATGAACTAAATACTGTCCGAGAAATTATAGGTGGCGAAATGGTCCAGGTGAGTTATTTTCCAAAGACAAAAATAATTACATAGCAATGATTTATATCTGGGGGGTTGCTGAGTTAAATCATCAATAAACAGACTATTACTTTTCTCATAAATCTTACTGAGCTTTAAAGTACAGGTATTTTCTGATGCCTATTTGAAGAGAACTTACATACATCAACACACTGAGCCTATTTTAACTGAAAATGTGACTACAAACCAACACATTTTTAAATGAATGTCTCCTTTTTCTGTACAAAATGTGGCTATCAAGTACAAGAAAAAAATACATTTTGAAGCTAAATACTACTAATGTTTTTCTTAATTGAGCCTTTAATCTTAATGGCAAATTCTTCTATGTTTGTGAACACCTTTCAGACTTACACATATGAAGGTGTGGAAGCCAAGAGGATTTTCAAAAAGGAATGAGCACTGTTCCTGGAGCATTGCCCAGAACACAGATTAGATGGAAAATCTATATTGAACCAGAAATGCTTTCCTCTCCTCATCTGGTATAAAGTTGCTGATTGATTAGATCTTTTATAAGCATTGGTCAATGGCTTATTTCCAGTCTCACCAAAGAAAAACATGTAAAAGCTAATTAGGATTTAACTTGTTTTACACTTTCTAAGATGTACATTTACTGGTGTTCTAAAAGAATGTGACATTTTTAAAAACATATGAATAAATATTGTTCCACATTACTTCAAAAGTAGTCTCTCTTTAAAAAAAAAAAGGCTATGTGACATATGCATTAATAGACTACTTTGGGTTTTTCCCCACATTTGGTAAATTAAAGATATATATTGCATGGGGTGGGTCTTTATAATCTTATACTGGTTGTAAGTATTTCCCTTAGTAACATTTATTATAAAAATAATACATACTTAACCAGAAAGTTTAGAACTAAGAAAAGCA
This sequence comes from Muntiacus reevesi, assembly GCF_963930625.1. Lineage (NCBI taxonomy): Eukaryota > Metazoa > Chordata > Mammalia > Artiodactyla > Cervidae > Muntiacus > Muntiacus reevesi. Next base: position 6,551,016 of record NC_089264.1, read on the forward strand.
AATGCAAAATAAATATTTAAGCCAGAGATAATCACTATTCTGATTTTAATAGAGATCCTTCATCTTCTTCTCTGGCTGTGGATTTGTTTATTTCTCCATACATACATACCACTCTGAATAAAACGACAGGAAATAAATGATGTGCTAAGGTAAAGAAGTACATTTTATTTTTCTACATTGCAGTGATTCCCAGACCTGGGTAAGTCTCAGGATCATCTGAGAAACTTAAGAACTGTTTGCGTGCTTAATCTCTACCATTATCCTATTAGATCAGAATCTCTGAAAACAGAACCAGGGATTTTAGAGAACTTCCAAGTGATTCTGATGCAGCTGGTACACTAACCAGTCTGAGAACAAATGGACTATCAGGCACCAAGTGTCATATTCAAGTGTCATCCCTCCTCTTTTATTCATAAACACATACACTGACAGTTCTTCTGGGCCCCCCAAAGTTTTCTTTCACTCATATACTCACATAAGATACTACTTTATGTATTTCAACCAATTGCATTTTAGGTTGGTGTGTATACAGGGTGCAGAGGTGGGAAATTTTTTTAGCATTTGGCTCTATGGACTTTTGTTTTGACTATTTGTCACATTGATGAAGGCAATAGCTAACATTTATATAGTTCTTACCAAGTTCCAGGTACTGTTCTAAGTTGTATATAAACGTGGCAGATACATTACAATGTAGAAAGAAAAATGTTTGTGTACATGTTGAAGATGAACAGATTAAATATAATCTTTCACAAAAACAAGAACTTAAATCCACTGTTCATTTTATAACTTTATTAAAATCTTCACATTGAAAACAGTAATTACTTAGATTTTTCACACACTTTCTAGAAATAAAGGTTCAAAGTGCTTCTACCTCTCGGATCTTGTCTACATATGTGAAGGAGGAAAAGGGCAGGTATTAATCTCATCTGACATTGGAAAATCTGTGCTATGGAGAAGTTTATTCACTTGTCTAATGTTGCAGAGAGTCCATAAGGAACACAGGAATTAAATGTAGGTCTTGACTCAGTACATTATCATCTATGCTATTACTCAGCCTATTACAAAGAAATATATCTTAAAGAAAAAAAAAAAAAAAACCCTTAATTCCTTCGTGGCACCCAAGAATAGCACTCCAAAGGAGTCAGGTCACACTGTAAAATAATGGCAATTGAGCGGTTAGGCACCTATCTATTTCTAGCCTTACTGCAGGCTCACTTTTTTTTTTAATAATTTATATCCTTTCTTAGCACTAAATCTCCACTATTTATTAGTACTGGAGAGAAGTGTATTGTTTGCTAAGTGACTGCCATTGTCATAACCTCTCTCTGGGAAACTGACCTTGACATCATGCCAACTGAAAGGACTGAGAGCGGGTGTCTGACCCAACAGCGGCCTCTCTAACACAGCCTGGTCAGTTGACGAACTCTGTGCAGAACGAACAACGAAGTGAACCTAGAATGAATTTCAGAAATACACAATGACTGGTAGAAGGAAAAAGGCTTCAAGAGGACAAAGAGGGCAGACACTAAGTAAAACCCACGAGTACGAGAAGCTATGAGCAAGCAAGAGCCGCAGGGTAAACTGCAGAATGCAGGAGCAGCTATCACAGGAGCAGCTGGGTGGTAAAAGCTGAAAGTTTACACATGGAATATGGCACTCGGGTTCCCTTCAAACTGCCCCTTCCCCATTGATTGGGGAGGAAGTGAGGAGTAGCATAGAAGAAATGAGGTTGGTCACAGCTGACAATTGTTGCAGCTGTTTAAAACAATCCCCTTATTACCTACCTGGCATGCTGACATCTGACAGGTCAAGTGGGTACCTAGCAGCAATTCATTAAACTTATCTCCCTACTTCTCGATGCATTTGACACTTTCCGTAACAAAAGGTTAAAATGTTTAACATATACATATATAAATCCAGAAGCGGATCACTTCCCATCACTTTCATTGCTATCACCCTGGTCACCTCTAATCTTTCCCCTGATTACTATAATAATCCCTAAAAAGCCTTTTTCAACACAGCAGTCAGAATGATCCTTTAAAAATCAAAATCAGGACAGAGGGAGGAGCCAAGATGGTGGAGGAGTAGGACGGGGAGACCACTTTCTCTCCTAGAAATTCATCAAAAGAATAACTGAACGCAGAGCAAACTTCACAAAACAACTTCTGATCGCTAGCTGAGGTCATCAGGCGCCCAGAAAAGCAGCCCATTGTCTTCGAAAGGAGGTAGGACAAAATATGAAAGATAAAAAGACAAAAGAGCTAAGGACGGAGATCCGTCCCGGGAAGGGTCTTAATAGAGGATGTTCCCAGATACCGGGAAACCCTCGCACTGGCGGGCCTGGGGGAAGTGTTTGAATCTCGCAGTTTGAATCTGACTGGGAGGGAAACAGTAAATAAAACCCACAGATTACGAGCCTAAAAGCAACTCCCAGCAGAAAAGTACCCCAGACGCCCGCATCCGCAACCAGCAAGTGGGGGCAGAACGGAGAGGAGCGGGCGGCCTTGCTTAGGGTAAGGACTGGGCCTGAGTGCCTTGAGGACAATCGGAAGCTTTTGTGAGTTCCCAGCTTGAACTGTGGGAGAGCAAAAGAGAGAGAGAAAATTAACCGGCCGGAACACACTGCCGGCCGTTGGCGGAACAAAGGGACCGAGCAAGTCCTGAGAAGAGCTCGCAGGCTGCGGACCGGCCCAGCCCCGCTGGAGGCAGGAGGCAGGGGGGAGGGGAAAGGGGCAGGCTCTGCCCCAAGGACCGCATCCCCTGCCACACTGCAAATGGGCCTCCACCTTCTGATCAAAGACCTCCCGAGATTCTGGATGGTCGGCATCCGCCGGGAGGGTCGCGGATAGACATAGGGCGCAGGCACCCGACCGGCGCGGATGGGGACTGGGGCTGGGATCGCGCAGGGCAGAAGGCGCACGCAGCCGGAGAGAGAGCGCCCGTCAAGCGCCTGGCTGCCTGAGCCACTCGGGCGGCGTAGGGACAAAACGCAGGCGCAGCTTTGTGTTCCGCGCTTTTGTGGATCACCCGAGGGCTGGAACCGCGCACAGCGTGGGGCGCGCTCCATACAGAGCAGCCGGGAGCCTGAGCAGCGCAGACGGAGAAAACAGCGCCAGCCCCTCCCTGCAGCGCCAGCCCCTCCCCACAGTGCGAAGGAACTAGCTACCTGAGTAAGAGTCCACCTCCGCCCGCCTGTCTCAGGGCGAAAATTAGGCGCGGAAGAGACCGGCAACAGAAGCCAAATAAAGGGAACCGCTTCAGAAGGCACCAGTGCAACAGATTAAAATCCCCATAGAAAACACCGACTACACCGGAAGGGCCTGTAGATATCGAGAAGTGTAAGCTGGAACGAGGAGCTATCTGAAACTGAGCCGAACCCACACTGACCGCAACAGTTCCAGAGAAATTCCTAGATATATTTTTTCTTTTTTTTCTTTTTTTTCTCTTTTATTTTCCTTTAAAATTCCCTATTACTCCCCCATTACTCCTTAACTTTCATTTTCATAGATTTTTACGATTTTTTTCAATTAGGTAAAACAATTTTTTTTCTTTTTTTTTCTTTTTCTTCTTTTCTATTCTTTTTTCTTCTTCTCTTCTATTTTCTATTTTTCTTTTTCTCTTATTTCTTTTAAAGTCCTCTAGTACTCCTCTTCCTACTCCTTAATTTTCATTTTCAATACACTATAACCTTACAGAAAAAAAAAAAAAGAAGAGAAGCCCTATTTTTAAACCAAACTTCATATATATTTCTAAAATTTTTTGTGTGTGTGTTTTGGTTTTTGTTTTTAATATAGTATTTTTAAGAGTCTAACCTCTACTCTAGATTTTTAATTTTTGTTTTTCAGTATATGATATAAATTGTGAACATTTAAGAATTCAATATTCAGCTCCCATTTTTATTCAGGAGTGCGTTGATTATTCTCTCCCAATCTTGATTCTCTGTTTTCTACCTCAGAACACCTCTATTTCCTCCTTTCCCCTTCTCTTCCCAATCCAATTTTGTGAATCTTTGTGGGTGTCTGGGCTACGGAGAACACTCTGGGATCAGACAACTTCGTAGATCTGTCTCTCTCCTCTTGAGTCCCCCTTTTTCTCTTCCTGCTCATCTCTATCTCCCTCCTCCCTCTCCTCTTCCTCATGTAACTCTGTGAACCTCTCTGGGTGTCCCTCACGGTGGAGAATCTTTTTGCCATTAACCTAGAAGTTTTATTATCAGTGCTGTATAGTTGGAGAAGTCCTGAGACTACTGGAAGAATAAAACTGAAATCCAGAGGCAGGAGACTTAAGCCCAAAACCTGAGAACACCAGAAAACTCCTGACTACAGGGAACATTAAGTAATAAGTGACCGTCCAACAGCCTCCATACCTACACTGAAACCAACCACCACCCAAGAGCCAATAAGTTTTAGAGCAAGACATACCATGCAAATTCTCCAGCAACGCAGGAACATAGCCCTGAACGTCAACATACAGACTGCCCAAAGTCACATCTAACACATAGACCCATCTCAAAACTCATTACTGGGCACTCCATTGCTCTCCAAAGAGAAGAAATCAAGTTCCACACTCCAGAACACCGACACAAGCTTCCCTAACCAGGAAACCTTGACAAGCCAATCGTCTAACCCCACCCACTGGGTAAAACCTCCACAATAAAAAAGAACCACAGACCTCCAGAATACAGAAAGCCCATTCCAGACACAGCAATCTAAACAAGATGAAAAGGCAAAGGAATACCCAACAGGTAAAGGAACATGAAAAAAGCCCACCAAGTCAAACAAAAGAGGAGGAGATAGGGAATCTACCTGAAAAAGAATTTAGAATAATGATAATAAAAATGATCCAAAATCTTGAAAGCAAAATGGAGTTACAGATAAATAGCCTGGAGACAAAGATTGAAAAGATGCAAGAAATGTTTAATAAAGACCTAGAAGAAATAAAAAAAGAGTCAATTAAAAATGAATAATGCAATGAATGAGATCAAAAACACTCTGGAGGGAACCAAGAGTAGAATAACAGAGACAGAAGATAGGATAAGTGAGGTAGAAGATAAAATGGTGGAAATAAATGAAGCAGAGAGGAAAAAAGAAAAAAGGATCAAAAGAAATGAGGACAACCTCAGGGACCTCTCGGACAATGTGAAATGCCCCAACATTCGAATCATAGGAGTCCCAGAAGAAGAAGACAAAAAGAAAGGCCATGAGAAAATACTCGAGGAGATAATAGCTGAAAACTTCCCTAAAATGGGGAAGGAAATAGCCACCCAAGTCCAAGAAACCCAGAGAGTCCCAAACAGGATAAACCCAAGGCGAAACACTCCAAGACACATATTAATCAAATTAACAAAGATCAAACACAAAGAACAAATACTAAAAGCAGCAAGGGAGAAACAACAAATAACACACAAAGGGATTCCCATAAGGATAACAGCTGATCTATCAATAGAAACCCTCCAGGCCAGAAGGGAATGGAAGGACATACTTAAGGTAATGAAAGAGAATAACCTACAACCTAGATTACTGTACCCAGCAAGGATCTCATTCAGATATGAAGGAGAATTCAAAAGCTTTACAGACAAGCAAAAGCTGAGAGAATTCAGCATCACCAAACCAGCTCTTCAACAAATGCTAAAGGATCTTCTCTAGACAGGAAATGCAGAAAGATTGTATAAAGGTGAACCCAAAACAACAAAGTAAATGGCAACGGGACCACACCTATCAATAATTACCTTAAATGTAAATGGGTTGAATGCCCCAACCAAAAGACAAAGATTGGCTGAATGGATACAAAAACAAGACTCCTATATATGCTGTCTACAAGAGACCCACCTCAAAACAAGAGACACATACAGACTAAAAGTGAAAGGCTGGAAAAAAATATTTCATGCAAACGGAGACCAAAAGAAAGCAGGAGTCGCAATACTCATATCAGATAAAATAGACTTTCAAATAAAGGATGTGAAAAGAGACAAAGAAGGACACTACATAATGATCAAAGGATCAATCCAAGAAGAAGATATAACAATTATAAATATATATGCACCCAACATAGGAGCACCGCAATATGTACGGCAAACGCTAACGAGTATGAAAGAGGAAATTAATAGTAACACAATAATAGTGGGAGACTTTAATACCCCACGCACAACTATGGATAGATCAACTAAACAGAAAATTAACAAGGAAACACAAACCTTAAATGACACAATGGACCAGCTAGACCTAATTGATATCTATAGGACATTTCACCCCAAAACAATCAACTTCAATTTTTTCTCAAGTGCACACAGAACCTTCTTCAGAATAGATCACATCGTGGGCCATAAATCTGGTCTTGGAAAATTCAAAAAAACTGAAATCATTCCAGTCATCTTTTCTGACCACAGTGCAGTAAGATTAGATCTCAATTACAGGAAAAAAATTGTTAAAAATTCAAACATATGGAGGTTAAATAACATGCTTCTGAATAACCAACAAATCATAGAGGAAATCAAAAAAGAAATCAAAATATGTATAGAAATGAATGAAAATGAAAACACAACAACCCAAAACCTATGGGACACTGTAAAAGCAGTGCTAAGGGGAAGGTTCATAGCATTACAGGCTTACATCAAGAAACAAGAAAAAAGCCAAATAAATAACCTAACTCTACACCTAAAGCAATTAGAGAAGGAAGAAATGAAGAACCCCAGGGTTAGTAGAAAGAAAGAAATCTTAAAAATTACGGCAGAAATAAATGCAAAAGAAACTAAAGAGACCATAGCAAAAATCAACAAAGCTAAAAGCTGGTTTTTTGAAAAAATAAACAAAATTGACAAACCATTAGCAAGACTCATTAAGAAACAAAGAGAGAAGAACCAAATTAGCAAAATTAGAAATGAAAACGGAGAGATCACAACAGACAACACTGAAATACAAAGGATCATAAGACTACTACCAGCAGCTCTATGCCAATAAAATGGACAACTTGGATGAAATGGACAAATTCTTAGAAAAGATAACTTTCCAAAACTGAACCAGGAAGAAGTAGAAGATCTTAACAGAACCATCACAAGCAAGGAAATCGAAACTGTAATCAGAAATCTTCCAGCAAACAAAAGCCCAGGACCAGATGGCTTCACAGCTGAATTCTACCAAAAATTTAGAGAAGAACTAACACCTATCTTACTCAAACTCTTCCAGAAAATTGCAGATGAAGGTAAACTTCCAAACTCATTCTATGAGGCCACCATCACCCTAATTCCAAAACCAGACAAAGATGCCACAAAAAAAGAAAACTACAGGCCAATATCACTGATGAACATAGATGCAAAAATCCTTAACAAAATTCTAGCAAACAGAATCCAACAACATATTAAAAAAAATCATACACCATGACCAAGTGGGCTTTATCCCAGGAATGCAAGGATTCTTTAATATCCACAAATCAATCAACGTAATACACCACATTAACAAATTGGAAGATAAAAACCATATGATTATCTCAATAGATGCAGAGAACGCCTTTGACAAAATTCAACACTCATTTATGATTAAAACTCTCCAGAAAGCAGGAATAGAAGGAACATACCTCAACATAATAAAAGCTATATATGACAAACCCACAGCAAGCATTACCCTCAATGGTGAAAAATTGAAAGCATTTCCTCTGAAATCAGGAACAAGACAAGGGTGCCCACTCTCACCACTACTATTCAACATAGTGTTGGAAGTTTTGGCCACAGCAATCAGAGCAGAAAAAGACGTAAAAGGAATTCAGATAGGAAAAGAAGAAGTGAAACTCTCGCTGTTTGCAGATGACATGATCCTCTACATAGAAAACCCTAAAGACTCTACCAGAAAATTACTAGAGCTAATCAATGAATATAGTAAAGTTGCAGGATATAAAATTAACACACAGAAATCCCTTGCATTCCTATATACTAACAATGAAAAAACAGAAAAAGAAATTAAGGAAACAATACCATTCACCATTGCAACAAAAAGAATAAAATACTTAGGAGTACATCTACCTAAAGAAACAAAAGACCTATACATAGAAAACTATAAAACACTGATGAAAGAAGTCAAAGAGGACACAAACAGATGGAGAAATATACCGTGTTCATGGATTGGAAGAATCAATATTGTCAAAATGGCTATTCTACCCAAAGCAATCTATAGATTTAATGCAATCCCTATCAAGCTACCAACGGTATTTTTCACAGAACTAGAACAAATAATTTCACAATTTGTATGGAAATACAAAAAACCTCGAATAGCCAAAGTAATCTTGAGAGAGAAGAATGGAACTGGAGGAATCAACCTGCCTGACTTCAGACTCTACTACAAAGCCACAGTCATCAAGACAGTATAGTACTGGCACAAAAACAGAAATATAGATCAATGAAACAGAATAGAAAGCCCAGAGATAAATCCACGAACCTGTGAACACCTTATCTTTGACAAAGGAAGCAAGGATATACAATGGAAAAAAGACAACCTCTTTAACAAGTGGTGCTGGGAAAACTGGTCAACCACTTGTAAAAGAATGAAACTAGAACACTTTCTAACACCATACACAAAAATAAACTCAAAATGGATTAAAGATCTAAATGTAAGACCAGAAACTATAAAACTCCTAGAGGAGAACATAGGCAAAACACTCTCCGACATGAATCCCAGCAAGATCTTCTATGACCCACCTCCCAGAATATTGGAAATAAAAGCAAAAATAAACAAATGGGACCTAATTAAACTTAAAAGCTTTTGCACAACAAAGGAAACTATAAGTAAGGTGAAAAGACAGCCCTCAGATTGGGAGAAAATAATAGCAAATGAGGAAACAGACAAAGGATTAATCTCAAAAATATACAAGCAACTCCTGAAGCTCAATTCCAGAAAAATAAATGAACCAATCAAAAAATGGGCCAAAGAACTAAACAGACATTTCTCCAAAGAAGACATACAGATGGCTAACAAACACATGAAAAGATGCTCAACATCACTCATTATCAGAGAAATGCAAATCAAAACCACAATGAGGTACCATTACACGCCAGTCAGGATGGCTGCTATCCAAAAGTCTACAAGCAATAAATGCTGGAGAGGGTGTGGAGAAAAGGGAACCCTCTTACACTGTTGGTGGGAATGCAAACTAGTACAGCCACTATGGAGAACAGTGTGGAGATTTCTTTAAAAGCTGGAAATAGAACTGCCATATGACCCAGCAATCCCACTCCTGGCCATACACACTGAGGAATCCAGATCTGAAAGAGACATGTGCACCCCAATGTTCATCGCAGCACTGTTTATAATAGCCAGGACATGGAAGCAACCTAGATGCCCATCAGCAGACGAATGGATAAGGAAGCTGTGGTACATATACACCATGGAATATTACTCAGCCATTAAAAAGAATTCATTTGAATCAGTTCTAATGAGATGGATGAAACTGGAGCCCATTATACAGAGTGAAGTAAGCCAGAAAGATAAAGAACATTACAGCATACTAACACATATATATGGAATTTAGAAAGATGGTAATGATAACCCTATATGCAAAACAGAAAAAGAGACACAGAAGTACAGAACAGGCTTTTGAACTCTGTGGGAGAAGGTGAGGGTGGGATGTTTCGAAAGAACAGCATGTACATTATCTGTGGTGAAACAGACCACCAGCCCAGGTGGGAGGCATGAGTCAAGTGCTCGGGCCTGGTGGGCTGGGAAGACCCAGAGGAATCGGGTGGAGAGGGAGGTGGGGGGGGGGATCAGGATGGGGAATACGTGTAAGTCTATGGCTGATTCATATCAATGTATGACAAAACCCACTGAAAAATAAAATTAAAAAAAGGAAAAAAAAATAAAATTATCAGAGCACATACCAAATACATATCAAAAAAAAAAAAATCAAAATCACAATCAGATGAGGTCACTCCTCTGCACAAAATACTGCAATGTCTCCCATTCCTTTTACAGAAAAAGCCAATGTCCTAAAATGACCTATAAGACCCTCGGTTATCAGATCCCCTTATTACCTATCTGACATGTGCTCCTTTTCATGGACTATCTGGGGGAAGAATGTTCCAAGTGGAGGAAATACCCTAGAACAAAGGCCTTAAGGCAGGAGCAGGCCTGTAAATCTGAAGAACACAGATTACCTTGTAAGAGTCCCCAAGGTCGTTTTCCTCCCTGGATGCCTGAAGATCAGCCGCCATCATGAACCACACAGTAACTGTCCGGACTAGGAAGTTAAGGACCAACCAACTGCTTCAGCGGAAACAAACGGTCACTGATGTTCTTCACCCTGGAAATGCAACAGTACCTGAAACACAAATTCGGGAAAAACTGGCCAAAATGTACAAGACCACACCAGATGTCATCTTTGTATTTGGATTCAGAACCCATTTTGGTGGTGGCAAGACAACTGGCTTCGGCATGATTTAGGATTCCTTGGATTACACGAAGAAGAATGAGCCCAAACACAGGCTTGCAAGACATGGCTTGTATGAGAAGAAAAAGACCTCAAGAAAACAGTGAAAAGAACGCAAGAACAGAATGAAGAAAGTCAGGGGGACTGCAGAGGCCACTGTTGGTGCTGGCAAAAAGAAGGAGTAAAGATTCTGCAGTGACTGTATCTGTGACGCTTGTGCAGATTTTTCATGAAAGAATAAACTAAGATCTTTTACAAAAAAAAAAAAAAAAAGAGTCCCCAAGGTCATCTAGAGACTATAAAAAATGAGACCAATGTTCAGGAAATAGAGGCTGACTCAGCCTTCCTAGAACTCAGGAATGATGTGGCAAAAAGGGAATGGGTTTTAGAATCATATACTTACCCAAACCCTTATCTTTCCCATTACTGACTAAAATTCAAGTTCTGAGCCTTAATTTTTCTCATTTGAAAAACAGGGAAAGTAGCAATGATTTTCTGATGATGTGGAATCAACTGCGGTATTATACAGAAAACATCTAGCAGAGTGCTCAGCACATAACTGGTACACAATAAATGTTTACCAAGTAATATGCCCCTGTGCCCTTCTCTTGTAGCGAAAACAGAGCAAAGTCTGGCTGGGGGAGACAAGAGAATTTTTTTCTTAACATAGCCATCATGAGGCCTGTGTTTTAGATAGCCCCTGACTGGCAGAGGAGAACTCTCAGTTCTGGTTCAAGCTGCAACTACTCGATGGGGACTTGGGGCCAGTCATTTCATCTCGTCGGAATGTAGTTCAATCATCTTTACAATGAGCTAACTAGACCTCCAGTGTTAAGACACAGTCCTGAGATGCTGTTTCTGAAAAACAGTCAAGGACTCTACCCTAAATAGTCCCCCTGGTATGCATCACAGGGACGTGTTGCAAGGACAGAGGTGGGGTGGTGAGAGGAAGACATCCTCCAAAGTCTTAGGCCTGGCTGGCTTCATGGCTGTGTGACCTGTGCAGGCCCAGGAAGGCTGGGTGCTTCACTGAATGCTCTGCTGCGAGAGTCTCAAGATTCTCAATGAAGTTTGAACAACAAGATCTGCATTTTCATTTTATAGTGAGATCTGCAAATTATGTGGTCAGTCATGTCCCTCGGAGAGGAGTATGAATAAGTGAGATATTTTTCTGTCATTAATTAGAGACTGGCAGCAGGACACCCCTGGTGGGTGAGATAGTTGTCTGGGGCAGAACAGAAGTGGGAGGGGGTTTTGAGGGGGTCAACAGGGAAGGGTGATGATGGATGAACTCTTCCAAGCACAGCTGACCCCTGAACAACAGCAGGGGTCAGAGGCGCCACCCACCTCCTAGCTGAAAATCCAAGTATTACTTTACAGTCGGCCCTGCATATGCACTGCTCCACGAACTCAACCAACTGATCATACATAGTATGTATTTAATGAAAAAGAATTCAACATATAAGTAAATCCACGTAGTTCAAACCTGTGTTGTTCAAGGGTAAACTGGACTCTGAAATGTTTCTTTACCTTCTGCTCCTTGCTTCCTCTAAACTACAGCACAAGACTGCCCTCTGGTGGCCAATGACATGAATTCTTTCAAAGATTTCCAATATAAGGTCTTCGCATTTCAGCACCTACAGGGTGTTCCAGAAAAATCCGACATACTATATACTGTGTAGTTTGAAATAATTATTAAGTGCTTTCCTCAGTTTCAACTTCCAAAATAATCACAAGGAATATGAAGACCCCTTTTCTGTTTTCCTGAACAATTCCCTAAGGCTGCTTTCATCTGCTCAACTAGAAATGATTTTTAAAATTTTTAAAAAGTACTAATAGCAAGTATTCAATGATGAACAGCACTGGTCATTAACAATGCCATCAAACTGATTCAAATTCTCAGGTTACTTCTGGGTCTGAATCAGAATACCCAGAATATCATCATCTTCAAAACTGGATGGTCATTTAGGGTAGGGTTATGCTTTCATTCAGTCTGTGCTAATAATACACAGGGTGATATTCGGACCCAATGACCCACGTTCAGGCTACTGGCTGGAACAGGCATTACTGAACAATTAACTGGAAAAGAAGAGTAAGCAACGGAGTGATAGAAGATGAAGAAAGTGAGGATCCTTGGAGCAAATCAATAGTCACAGCGTTCCAGGGGGCGTCTCTCACCCATAAGCATCCCCACTGAGAATCCCACCAGATGAAAGGGTTCCCGAAGTTCTCCCTTCCAGATTACCAGGAAGAAAAGCGGGAACTCAAATATTATCCGGGAATTAGTGCTTAGGACCCCATGCAGAGGGAGGAGAGGCAGACATCTAAAGAGGGGTGAGGGAGTTCTCCCAGGATCTCCGCCCAGCATTAGGGCCACACCCCTCAGATGACAGGAGGGGGAACTAGTTCTTTTCAGACAATTCAGATATACTCACTGCACTGACTGGAGAAGATATCTGAGCGCCAAACAACAATACTCTCTCTTCACTCAGAGACAAGAGTCCTTTAGGGAGAGAAGTCTTTACTTAATGCCATTTCTTGTTTTGTTTTGGGTAATTTTTTTAAACAAGACCTCAAGATAACAAGGATATCAAAGGATATAAATGTGGCACTGAACTTCCTCTCTTTTAACACATTCTTGGGGCAGAAAAACCTGAGTGAGGATGGGTCTTGTTCCACACTTCGAGCTGTCACTGAGTATTCATCCTGCGCTCCCTCAGCATGACATGCTCGTTAATATACCGTTTTTCTGTATTCAGTTTGCTTGTCTGTCTCCTCTAGTCTGTGACCTCCATGGGGGTGAAGATAGAGTCTTATATCTATACCCTACCCCCACCATATCCCTTTAACACACAGTAAACATTAGGAACTGCAAAGGAGTGACTAAATGGAACATGCCGAACAGTCTCAGCCTTAGCAAGCCAGCCTCTCCCACCCAGTATCCCGAGTCCTTACACACGGACTCTCTATTGAAGGAAACAGCCTTCGCTGTTTCTGTACACAGATAACCTTATTCTGAACGAGATCAACCCTACCTAGGTCGTACCAGATTAGGCCACTTGCTCCAAGAGCAGTCAATCTATACACCTGAGAACAGTCTATGAGAACTTTGTCTAAGACCAGTAATTCTAACTAGTTGAACTGACTTAAATACATACAAAATGTGACTTACATACATACGAAAGTCACCAGCTAGTAACAATGGATGGTGGAGGGGAATGAAGTTTGCCACCCCCAAAATATATCTCTTTGGCATGATGATTAATTTAGGTTGATAATTTTTAAGAAACAGAAGATGTAGAAGGTCTTTCTTTCTACTTTCCTCTTGGCTGCCTAAAATATTTAAATAAAGGGCTTATTCCCAAAATAGAGGTATCACCAGGAATATCTGCAAAGAATATGGGCTAGGTATGAAGGGGGAAATTCCGTGGGGCCTAGAGATCAGGGGCCACTCAACGTCTCATTTTCTCTGCATGGCCAGCAAACATTTGTTTATCAAACAATTGCTTTTTCATCTTGAGAATTGCCTTACTCCCCCTTTTAAGTTCCAACATCCTCTTTTATCTCTTGCTGAAGATGGTATTTAAGCTGAAGGTTCTGGCCATTTTTGGCAAGTTACTCCATTTTCCTAGGTATGAAAAAGTGAAAGTGTCAATCACTCAGTTATGTCCGACTCTTTGTGACCCCATGGACTGTAGCCCACTAAGCTACTCAGTCTATGGAATTCTCCAGGCAAGAATACTGGACTGGGTAGCCATTCCCTTCTCCAGGGGATCTTTCTGACCCAGGCATCGAACCTGGGCCTCCTGCATCGCAGGCAGATTCTTTACCATCTGAGCCACCAGGGAAGCCCTCTTCTATGTACGCAAGTTATTTAATTTGCTTGACTTTCTGTTACTAACCTATCCCATGTCAATTTAATTCTCAGTCCAGCCAGAACCAAAATGGGTAGAGGAAAATTTCCTCCTCTCAGACAATGCACTGAAGTAGAAAGGCATAGAGGAAAGACAGAAAGCAGAGGACATGAGGTAAGAGGAATCACAGTGAGTTCTAGCAAACAAAATAGAAGAAAAGAAGGTGAAGTAACAGGTTCTTAGAGATGGAAATAATGAATTCTTGCTTATGGTGAGTAAAACTACAACTTGTTTACTATATAGCCTCCTTAGATCGTGGTTGGCCAAGAGAACATATTTCTTAAATATGAATTAAGCACCTACCATGTGGCACATATGAGTTTTAGATATAAACAAGACAGATCTATTTGGTTCCCAAGGAAGTGTGAATCCAGTTCAGAAATGTACCATCTATAGGTTGGAGACTGACATTAAACAAGTAGAAATGACAGTGATAAGCAATACAAAGAAGTAGTGTAGGCTCTCACAGAAACATGTCATACCTTGAATTATATTTTCCACTGGTCTATTTTTGCTAAGTTCTCTGTTTATACGCCCTTTCCTCCACTCTAACGAGGCCTGATTTACAGTTGACATTCTTTTCATCCTAATTTTCACCTGTAACTGTACATGTAAAGGCTACTTCCCCAAGGTCTACAAAATTTTCAAAATACAAATAGGCTCTAAACTCAAAGAGAAAATTGTAAACTTAAGTAAGTGAATGTTTTATCAGTAAAACATAGCACTCACTCAAATGTGCTTCAATGCAGCTCTCACTACAAACCAATACAGGGTTTACAATGTGCCAGACACTTCTCAAAATGCTTCACAAAAATTAACTCATGCTGTGTCACACTGAGTAAACTCAGACAGAGAAGGAGAAATATCCTATGCCATCGTTTATATGTGGAATGGAAAGAGAAAGGATACAAATGAACTCACTTACAGAAGAGAAAGAGACTCACAGACTTAAGAGAATGAACCCATGGTTGCCGGGGGACAGGAAAGGGGATAGGATGGAGGGAAAGGATCGTTAGGGGGTTTGGCTGGGACTGACATGTCCACGCTGCTATGTTATGGGTAACCAACAAGGTCCTGCTGGAGGGCGCCGGGAGCTCTGCTCACTGTTATGCGGCAGCCTGGACGGGAGGGCGGTGCGGGCGAAATGGACACGTGTGTATGTATGGCGGAGTCCCTTCACTCTTCACCTGAAACCATCCCAGTGTGGTTTGTTAATCGGCTGTATACCCCAATACAAAACAGAAAGTTTTTTTAAAAAATCGACTCATGTTAATCCTCACAACTCCTCTATATTATAAGAACTAGTAAAACTATTTTCACTTTACACATTAGGTAGATGAGGCAAAGAAAAATTATATCTTAGCCAAAGGTCAGAAACTAGTAAGTGGCTGAACCAGAATTTGAACCCGAGCACTCTGGTTAGAGAGTCAATACATTCTAGAGTCTAGACTCAGTTTTATTTAATATGGTTTTATCGGTAAATTCTCTTTCAAAATACTATTCAACAAATATTTATTGAATGTTTATTAGATGCAAGTGTTGATCTAAGTGTTAGAACAGTGAACAAAACAGACAAAAAATCCCTGTTCCCATGGAGGAAGATACAAATAAGAGAAAAAGGTAATATATAAAGTACATTAGATGGTGTAAATGCTAAGGAGGAAACAAGGCCAGAAAGAGGAATGAGGAGTCAGTATGATTTTAAAAAGGTGCGGGGATATGGGTACAATTTTAAATAGGCTGACCAGGAAAGTAACCTGAGTAGGTGACATTTGAACAATGACCCGAATGAAGTGAGGACATGAGTTGTTTCAGTTAAGCTTTATAAGATAATAGGCAGAGTAAGAGCCCTGGGCTTGGATCCCTAGACCCTTTAGACTCATTACAGTCTAAAACAACCCTGGAGTTACATTTAGAGTCTCTGGGGTATGCACAGAACCAGTGCATTCTATGAGGGCTTGATGCTGCCAGTTTAGGAAATGCAGAGTAATGCAACTGAATGAGTGTTATAAAACGAGCAACAGCTTCTTCATTCATTCTGATCAAGAATCCATGGAGGGTTATTTCATGAGGAGGCAATGCTGAACACTTTGTGAACTTCATTCTTCCCAGTTTCTAAAGTCGATACTCTTTATTTGAATCTGCCTGGGTTAACAACTGATGTAGTATACCCTGCAGCTCTTGTGTGGAGTACTGTACACATTTCTATTATGTCTCATCGGTTTATAGTGTCCTTCAAGTCCTCTATTTTCTTTTTTTTTAATTGAGGCATAGGTGATGCACTATATAAGCTTCAGATGTACAACACAGTGACTCACACTTTTAAAGGTTATACTCCATTTATAAAACGTTGTCTGTACCCCCTGTGTTGTGCAATGTATCCTTGCAGCTTACTTATTTTATACATAGCAGGTTGTACCTCTTCTTCTCCTACCCCTAACTCGCCCCTCCCCACTTTCCTCTCCCGGTTGGTAACCACCAGTGTCTTCTCCACATCTGAGAGCCTGTTTCCTTGTTACATTCTTTGTGTTGTTTTTTCTTTCAGATTTCACATGTAAGTGACATCATACGGTATTTGATTTTATCTCCAAGGCCTCTGTTTTCTTACTGATCTTCTCTCTAGATCAGTTTTGCTCATTACTGAAAGAAGAGTACTGAAATTTTCAAGTTATGTTAGATCTATCTCTTCAGTTATGCTCAAGTCTTCTCACACATTTTGACTCAATTTGCTTAGTTTCTGGAAATCTTTGACGATTTCTAAGAGTTCTGACAAACTTGCTTCAAATAGTTTCTGCTTATTTTTCATTGTTTCTGTGAAGGGATAGGGGCATGGAGCTGCCTACTCCACCATTTTGAACACGGCTCTCCCAAAGTGATTTTTTGTCAGACCTCTCACCAGACAGGAAAACAATAAATCTGTTTTCTAACAGAACATGTTTATAGATATGAACATAAACGACAAGTTTCCCTAGTAGAGGCCTGAAGCCTCGTTCCTTACATCTATCCCCTCCATTTCATGTTGGCTCCTCCGTCTTCCCTGAGTAGACATGGAGTTCCATGAAATAGTTTGCAAAACACTGTTATAAACCATTATCATCGCCTGACACTTGTGCGCCAAGTGCTTGCGATCAGATGTTAGAAATAGTTAAGTAATCATTCTGACCTAGACGATTTCTTGTTTTGTTTCCTAACTTACTTCAAAAAATGTTCTTCCCAACTCCCCAACTTTGTGGAAAAGCCACAATAAATAAAATGATCTGTCATTCCCTCTCCCAGAGTTAACTGCTGTTAACATGTTGACATTTCTCACACTTATAAAATAAATGTAATTCAGGTTAATATATAGCAGTTATCATCTTGACCTCTGTGTGTTTAACACTGTTATTCTAGTTCACACCTATGTCAATACTGTCACATCTACTCTTGGAAGATTATATAACTTTTATGAGAGAAGACATGTCATGTATTGACTAACCTTTTAACCTGCACCTTCCTAACCATCCCTTCAGTATCTTTCAATAAAAAAACAGGTTGATTGCTCTATAGGCTAGCACAATGAGACTTCAAGTCTGTGGGTTTCAATATCATTGTCATCTATGCCTACCAATGAAGCTTGGCCATATTGAAGTTGCTTTTAAACTTCAAAATGCAGCAAAATGCCATCTTTATTTTGAAATCAAATCTTTAATGAAATCCCAAAATACAAATAAACACAAAAAATAAAATAAAACTGAGTGCTGAAGTCTGTGTATGTGCGAGTAGGTTGAGGGAAGTGGGTAAGCAGCTTATTCAGTCAGTCCTGCTTAGCCTTCCTAACACCCCAACATGATGCAGAACCCCAAGGCTCTGGGACAAGAATGTTTGAATATCCCATACCTCTGAGATGTCCTCAAATCAGTACTTTTAATGAACTGGATGACTATTGCATCTGTATCTCCTCTGGTTTCTCAGAAAGTACCTGACACAAAGTAGGCATTTACAAAGTATTCACTGAAATAAAAGACATGAAATTCAAAATGAGGGAATGGGTTAGTACGGATCCATTACTGGTACTTGAGAAAAACCTAAGAAAGTACCCCCACTGAGAGCAGTAAACCAGGAGTGGTAGCTCTCAGTGGTATCATTATACTATTATGTTACAAAAGAGAGAATTCAATTACATTTTTTGACCAAGATTCTATCAGTGGTTGCGGAAGACAAAATATAAACATTTAATTTTTTCCACATTCAATGTACTGTCTGAAGGACTACGGAGGCTGCAAAGATGGTAAAAGTATAGCCTCCCTCCTAAAGAATACTTAATACTCTGGTAGGGGAGATAATTTACATAAAATTGTGCTACAAAGCTAGCCAAGGCACCAAATAATATGTAAAGAAAATTTTCATGTTTTCTGAGCTGAGGTAGAGAAATTTTGAGAAATGATCAACGGACAGCCTCATCAACAGGTGGCTGTTACAGAATGTAGAGGGTAACTGACGCAGAAGAAAGTCAAAACACCATGGGACAATTACTTCACTGAAGAAAGCATGGCGTATAAAGCAGTTGGAGATGAGTTAAATGTTACCTTTTTGTCACTGGTGTGTTAAAAATACTGAGAATGGAGAGAGGACGTGAACTGTAGTGAGAAAAGCTTTTTAAAGTTGATATCTGAACTGAAAAAGGAGGTGGAGGATTAGGGTAGGTGGGGACACATTTCAGTTTAATGAAAGCAACATGCATCAAAGGCCAAAAGCCAAGAGGAAAAAGGTCTCCATGAGGAGTAAGATGAAAGCAATCTGGCTGAAGCAAAGGGTGTTTGCTGGATACCAGGCTTGCTGAGTGGGGTGGAGCCACATTAATAGTGGGAGCAGCTAAAAGGCCAAGATGAAGATAAAGAAGCTGTAACAAACAGCAATTAGTTTTGATGACTGTACAACTCTCAAAGAAAACAGTGACAGGTATGTAAAGAGTAATGATGGAAAAGAAATAAAAGAAATGAAAGTCTTAAAGATGCTGAGGTGGGCATGAAGTCATCTCATTGCCTGAGATGTGGGCAATGAAACAGATTACCCAGAGAATTCGACAGCTTGGATAGAATCAGGGGTGACAGGCAGAGACAAACCCTCTGAATGGATAGTAAAGTTGCACTAGTGTCAATTAAGAAATCCAGTTTCTGATTCTCAACTGTAAGTTTAATTGTTAGATCTGGGGTCCCACTGAGAATCAGTTGATCCTGTCATTTGATGGTGTACTGTCCCTCAGAAAGGGGAAAATGTACCCTCTGAGGGTGCTGGGGTGTAGAGAGATTGTGTTTTAAGCTTTCCTTTTTCTATAGACGTTAGAAATAGAAAACAAGAGTACTCTTAATAGAAGACTCCAGAGTCACTATAATCCCCAAAATGGTTCACAGAAATGTTTTCTCTTGCTAATCAAAATTCAAAAAGGGAAAAAGACAAGGAGATACTTTACCATTCTCATTTGACTGGATACCACAGGCAGAAACCTGGAAGACTGGCAGAATTCTTACTTTCTGCTGGCATATGTTAGAGACCCCAGGACTTCTCAGCAACAGCGGCAGCCCTGGAGAGACCAGTGTCCAGTCAGTGTGACATGCAGCCTTGACGCCGAACTGCAGGGAAAGAACGCTCTCCTGTACCACACTGCCCCCTGCAGGACACCGGATGGCCTCCATGGTTTCCCTTCCAGCTTTAGGCTATGCCCAGTGGTTTAGCATCTACATGGTAACAGACGAACTAAATGCTACCCAAATGGACAAGCCAACACCGATACAGTGGTGAAGAAATTAGCACCTGGATTATTTCTCGTTTCGGTATTCCTTTATGGACTGAGTCAGACCAAGGAACTCACATTACAGTAGAAACACATGACAAATAAATTACAAATCAAAGCTTGTAAAAACTTTGGGGTACTCATTAAAACTCTAATCCCTGCACCATCCCCAATCCTCGGGACAAACAGAATACAAAAATGTAGACATCAGAAGGACTTCAGGAAGTTTATCAAGAAACTGGACTTAATGGCCAGAGGTAGTGCCATTTATAAAAATCCAGCATGCTCCAAACAGAGGTTGTGAATTAACCCTTTTGAAACAGCACTTGGTTGCCCTCTGCCTAATGGCATCTCTAAATCTTCCATTTCTGATTCAGTGAACACTCTAGGAACTTAGGTAAGAAATCTGATACCATGACTTGCTCTACAGGAACTAACCAGCATACTTGGAGATTATCAACTGGTAAAAAAGGGTGTGGCATCCACTGACTGGCAAGCCTTGCTATCCCCTTTGACCAGAAGACTGAATGTACAGTAAGCTTTTCAGAAGAAAGTAGGCATTGTTATCAAGCTGGGTCAGTCCTTGCAAACTGCTGACCATTTGCAATGCCATCCTCCTGGATCCACAGGAGCTCTGCCAGCTCTGACCCAAACTGGCAGCACTCCCAGGACAACTGGAAGGCCATCCCTAAGGTGACCTTAAACCAAGCATTTTCAGGGCCAATTCCCAGGTCCCAGAAGCAGACAAAATCATGAAATAGACAGCTTTTCTCAAGATCACAGAAGATGAAGAAACTTCCTTCTACCTACTCTCTCCCCCTATTTGGTCTCCCTGTTCCCGGAGTGGGGGGGTGGGGAAATCTTCCTTTTAACAAGACTTCCTGTTCTTTAGCCATTGATTATAAAGCTGACTGGAGATCGCTGATTTCAATCTATTTTTCTCTTCCACCATGGACTCTCCTTCAAACTTTGTCTTCACTCTCAATAACTCCACTTTCTCAACAGGTCAAGGACAAACCAGGTAACTCTTTATATCAGCAAAGCCTGGTGACATTAGGTCATCAATCTGTTCGCTGATTATGCCTCCATCTAGATTATGCAAAAGAACCTGAACTAATTTTTGTTCTTGCCAATCCAAACAGCTGGGGACAACTCAGGAAAATGGATGCATAACAGGTAAGCATCCATGACCAAGAAAACAACGTCACTCTTTACCTCTATAGAAGATCAAGGCCTGTCCTTTGCTCAGGTAAAGACGTTAGAAGGGAATTTTTCCTTATGCACTAAAAACAGGCATAGGGCTTCACTCCTCAGGTCTAAGGCAATACTGCAACCAAACCGTGTGGTTTGACAACAAAATGCATCCTCCAGCCTCTCGTGAAGGTCATAAATGGTCAGCACTGACTCCTGCAGGGGCACTGGCCAAGTCACCAGCTGTTCTGGCTCACTGCTAAGCCACCCTTATGGAACCCAGGGTAGCCCAGTTGCTTACATCATTAGCCATCAACGATTACATACAGGCAGACCAAAAATGCAGACTAAGCTGGCCAAGGAACAAAGCCAAGCTTTACAGCTACGATGGCCTAACTGTAGGCCTTCTATATCAGATATTTCAAAACCTGTCCTGCTCCTACAGACTGACAGGGATATCCAAGATGGAGATGTACAGGTGTCAACATGACAGGTGACAAGATACACTAAACCCCAACCTAATATGTCACAAGTTCCATTACCACCTCATCCAGGAACAATGCCGGTCTTCTGAGATAAGGTGTATAAACAGTTCCTATATGGATGCACAGAAAAATGTGGACTTGAATTCCTGATACCCTCTGTCACCTTAAAATTCCAGCCCAATTATAAACTCTGGTTTCTTTGTTCATAAAAGTAAAAGTGAAAGTCGCTTAGTCAGGTCAGACTCTTTGTGACTCCATGGACTATACAGTCCATAGAATTCTCTAGGCTAGAATACTAGAGTGGGTAGCCTTTCCCTTCTCCAGGGGATCTTCCCAACCCAGGGATCGAACCCAGGTCTCCCCCTTGCAGGCATATTCTTTACCAGCTGAGCCACAAGGGAAGCCCTACTTTCATAAAAGCACTACTACTTTTTATGAAAGCCCTACTTTCATAAAAGTAGCGTCACATAAACACTTCAGACCAGATCTCATAGAAAACTGGCTTGTTTATCACAATTCTAAGTTCTTTTCAGTACTAAGATCCCTTTTCCTAGCCTTTGGAACTTATGAGTTGAAAAAGGCAGTTCTCAGTTTTCCATAGTAACGGGACTTCAATATTACTATGCAAATGTTGGAAGACTTTCAATCAAAAGTTAACAGCCTCTGTTGGACTCGAAAACTGCCTTGCCCTGGACATACTGACAGCCCAAGGAGAAGAAGCTCATGCCATCAAGAATGCTGCTTCTATGTAAATCACTTGGGGCAAAGAGTATCTAATCTATACCTTTTGCCTGTGGAGAAGGGAATGGCAACTCACTCCAGTATTCTTGCCTGGAGAATCCCTATGGACAGAGACTGGCAGGGAACGAAAAGAGTCGGACACGACTGAGCAAGTAACACTTACTTCCTACACTTTTTGAAGACAAGATAAACACGCTCCATCAGATAAAAATGAGGCTTAGCCATTCTATTGGACTGAACTACTCCTAGGGAAGGGAGACTGATTTCATGGAATATGGGGAAATGGGCTTAGATTTGTTATTTTCTATTTATTCATTCTCATTCTAATCTATGTTCTTCTCACCCTTTGCAGATCTCTTGCCACTCAGTTGCTAACCCAATTCTTCTCTCCACAGTTACCAACTCAGATTTTACTTCTAGGGACATTTCAGACAGGGGAATGAAGAAGTTCAGAGTATGTCACCCCAAAATATGTCACTCTGGCATACTGAGTATTTTGAGTTAAAGGCAACGGAGAAAAAGCTGACAAAAGAAGGGCACTCTGACCTTCCTTTTTCTTCCAGAAAGAGATAAAATTCCCATGTAAAAGATGCCCTCCCGATACCAGGAAGAAGAACATTTTTTATCACCAGAGATGGAAAATTGGACCAAGAAATCCCCATAAAAACAAACCTTGTTAAACTAACCCTTATCTTCCTAGTCATTTCTCCACATTTCTCCTAGTAGAAGTCTCGTCTTTTTCTTTTATAAGCTTTCTGCCCCAGTCACTTCCTCAGGTTGTCATTCTTTTCTGAAAGTTTCCATGTTCACGTTAAAAAAAAGAAAGAGAAAACAAAAACTTCTATGCTTTTCTCTTGTTAACCTGTCTTATGTCAGTTTAATTCTCAAGTCCAGCTGGAGACCCAAAGAACGTAGAAGAGAATTTTTCCTTGTCTATAATGCTAAACCGTTTTCTTTCTGGTAACATTGTAATGTCACGGGGAAACTACACTCCCAAACCCTTGGATTACTTTTAAATTCATTCCTTTGAAATACATACAGAATTCTCATTTTGCTCACTGGCCCCCTTAGAAACTCACGTTCATACTTATAATGTCAACCTCATTATAGTTGTTTCAAGAATTAAATAAGTGTAACATGCGAGGACGGAGAAGGCAATGGCACCCCACTCCAGTACTCTTGCCTAGAAAAACCCATGGATGGAGGAGCCTGGTGGGCTGCAATCCATGGGGTCGCTAAGAGTCGGACACGACTGAGCGACTTCACTTGCACGCATTGGAGACGGAAATGGCAACCCACTCCGTGTTCTTGCCTGGAGAATCCCGGGGACGACAGAGCCTGGTGGGCTGCCCTCTATGGGGTCGCACAGAGTCGGACACGACTGAAACGACTTAGCAGCAGCAGCAACATGCTAGGAAGTGAAGTCCATGGGATTTTCCAGGCAAGAGTACTGCAGTGGGGTGCCATTTCTTTCGCCAGAGGATCTTCACGACCCAGGGATCGAACCCGGGTCTCCCGCAGTGTAAGCAGACGCTTCACCGTCTGAGCCACAAGGGAAGCCCAGTAACATGCTAGGAACAGTACAAACCCCATTAGAGGAGGCCCTTTTAAACCCTTGGCATAAGGACGCAAAAGCAATACAGGGATAAGGAGAGGTGACCATGGCTGTTCCAAGGTGGAATCCATCACCTGTTGGGAACGGGACGTGAGTAACTTCAGGTCCAGCCACCGAGTTATTTCTCCTAGCGAAACCTGAAAAACCGGCTTCCCTCCTAGGCGCTGCAGGGCGGGGGGAGGGGGGGGGCTTCTCTGCTTCCGCTTCCGGACGGAAGCTGCGCTCCCTGCCCGCTGTCACGACTGCAGCGGACGGCGCCTGCGCACTGGGAGGGACGGGCGGGGAAAGGCGCATGTGCGTGGGGTTGGGCTTTGTCCCACTTTTTCGCAAGCTGAACGCGGAAGTGCGGGAGCTGAGGGATTTCAGCTGCTCGGATTCTGGCCCGGCTACTGGTGCGAAATGGAGGTGGACGCGGCCTCAGAAGGTGGTCGGGACGGCCCCCGGCAGCGGCGAGGCTTCGGTGAAGCCGAGAGGCAGCAGCAAAGCCACGAAGTGCGGTCTCAGTCCGGGGCCGCCCTGACTCCCAAACACTCCTACTGGTTGGATCTCTGGCTCTTCATCCTCTTCGACGTGATATTGTTTTTCTTCGTGTATTTTTTGCCATGGTGAGTGATCTGAATGTAAAGGGGTGAGGGGCTTAAGGACTTTCTCCCCAGTTTGGGAAGATGGGTGGGAAGAGGAAAGGAAATTGTGTTCCGAAAAATATGGTCTATCCACGGTCTGTTTAGTGGCAGGGTCCGGTAAATGGGGGAGTTGGAATGAAGACTAGAGTGAAAATGGCTTCCTTGGCACCTCAGTTGACGGTGTTCAGAGGTGTGGAGGCAACTTGGCTTCATCATTTTTTTGTGATGTTTTTGAAATGAAACCGGCTGGGTTTGACTTCCTGCACTACCATGAAGAAACTGTTTAAGTTATTTGACTTTTTGGAGCTTTGTAGCTAGTTTCATTTATAGGAACCAATAGTAAACCTGGTTATAGGGGTGTGGTTTTAGATAAATCGCTAACTTATCTCAAAGCGATATATTTGCATATTGCCTTGCTGCGGTAAGCACTCAGCTAAAGTTTATTGTTATTTAGTCGCTAAGTCGTGTCCGACTCTTTTGCAACCCCATGGACTGTAGCCTGTCAGGCTCCCCTGTCAGTGGGATTCTCCAGACAAGAATACTGGAGTGGGTTGCCATTTCCTTCTCCAGAGGATCTTCCCCATTTAGGGATGGAACCCGCATCTTCTGTTTGGCAGGCGAATTCTTTACCCTTAGCCACCTGGGAAACCCAAAGCTGTTTTCACTACACAACAATTTGACCATGAACAGGGTATCTAAAATAGGTCCAAAACTCAGTTCCTAACTTCTTATCCATTAAGTGTTCCCATTTCAAAAAATGTTAACTTTATCCAATCCTTCTCCCAGAAGCTTGGGACTGTTTTTGACTTAATACACATCCACGCACTCCAAAACAATTGGTAAGTCACAAAATTCCTTAGAAAATCCATGCTCTCCATTTTCATTGCCACTCACTCTGAAAAGACAGTTTTGGCAGAGGGTAAAGGAAGGGAACTTAGAGAAGGGAGATGGTGGAGCAGAACAAGAGGGACACAGGACTGAGATGATAAGGGACAAATTCAGAAGACAAGCCCTGGGCTGGAGGAGGAAAGCAGTGCAGCTCATTTAGTTATTAAACAGCTCTCTTGGACTTTGGAGCTAATTGTTGACTCACTTTAAGTTACTCTTCTCAATCTTGTTACTGAATTTGTCACTCCCTGAAAGGTAATTGTCGTCTTTTCTCACCCCTAGTCCCCAGTGTTGGCCAAGATCTGGACATAAACTCACTGTACCTGAAGCCTCATTGTCTGTGATTCTTGTATTTCTTGAATGGTGTGGCAGAGGGTTGAGTGGGACAAATGGGAGATGAGTATTTCTATAAAACCCTCCGTTGAGTCACTTGTAAAGGAAAATCTTTCCTCCTGATTTTTGGTGTTACTTCAAATATAGTGATTTTTTTTTTAAATTAAATTTTCAGCTCTGGGTAGAAAATGAAAGACTTAACAAGGAATCAGTTCAGTTCAGTGGTGTCTAGCTCTTTGCAACCCCATGGACTGCAGCATGCCAGGCCTTGCTGTCCATCACCAACTACCAGAGTTTAATCAAACTCATGTCCATTGAGTCAGTGATGCCATCCAACTATCTCATCCTCTGTCACCCCCTACTCCTCCCCACCTTCAATCTTTTCCAGCATTAGTCTTTTCCAGTGAGTCAATTCTTTGCATCAGGTGGCCAAAGTATTGGAGTTTCAGCTTCAGCATCAGTCCTTCCAATGAACGTTCAGGACTGATCTCCTTTAGGATGGACTGGTTGGATCTCCTTGCAGTCCAAGGGACTCTCAAGAGTCTTCTTCAACACCACAGTTCAAAAGCATCAATTCTTCGGCACTGAGCCTTCTTTATAGGCCAACTCTCTCATCCATACATGACTGCTGGAAAAACCATAGCTTTGACTAGATGCACCTTTGTTGGCAAAGTAATGTCTCTGCTTTTTAATGTGCTATCTAGGTTGGTCATAGCTTTTCTTCCAAGGAGCAAGCATCTTTTAATTTCATGGCTGCAAACACCATCTGCCTTGATTTTGGAGCCCCCAGAAATAAAAGTCTGTCAATTTCCATTGTTTCCCCACCTATTTGCCATGAAGTGATGGGCTGGGTACCATGATCTTAGTTTTCTGAATGTTGAGTTTTAAGCCAGTTTTTTCACTCTCCTCTTTCACTTTCATCAACAGGTTCTTTAGTTCTTCACTTTCTGCCATTAAGGGTGGTATCATCTGCATATCTGAGTTTATTGATATTTCTCCGGCAGTCTTGATTCCAGCTTGTGCTTCATCCAGCCCAGCATGTCTCATGATGTACTTTGCATTTAAGTTAAATAAGCAGGGTGAGAATATACAGCCTTGACGTACTCCTTTTCCTATTTGGAACCAGTCTGTTGTTCCATGTCCAGTTCTGACTGTTGCTTCCTGACCTGCATACAGATTTCTCAAGAGGCAGGGCAGGTGGTCTGGTATTCCCGTTCTCTTTCAGAATTTTCCACAGTATATCGGGATCCTCACAGTCAAAGGTTTTGGCATAGGCAATAAAGCGGAAATAGATGTGTTTCTGGAACTCTCTTGCCTTTTCAGTGATCCAGCGGATGTTGGCAATTTGACCTCTGGTTCCTCTGCCTTTTCTGAAACTAGCTTGAACATCTGAAGTTCGTGGTTCACGTATTGCTGAAGCCTGGCTTGGAGAATTTTGAGCATTACTTTGCTAGTGTGTGAGATGAGTGCAATTGTGCGGTAGTTTGAGGGTAATTTTTGCTCTTATCAATATGTAAATCATTTAGGAATAGGCAAACAACTAAGATGATCAAGATTTTCAGAAGTTCCTTGGAGAAGGAAATGGCAACCCACTCCAGTATTCTTGGCTGGGAAATCCCTTGGACAGAGGAGCCTGGCAGGCTACGGAGTCCATGGAGTCACAAAAGATTGGGACACAAATTAGCAACTAAACAACAACAGCACTTATATGTGACGTCTTAAAACAAATGAACAAATTGAACAGAAACAGACTCATAGATGCGGAGAGCAAACTGGTGGTGGCCACAAGAGACAGCAGTGATCATTGTATGATAGGGTTCAGGGAAAATGACAAAGGCAAAAAGATTCAGGTACAAAATTCCAGTTTAAAATAAGTCATAGGTTATAATGTACAATTTTAGGAATACTGTCAATAATATTTCAGATACTGTTTGATGACAGATGGTTGCTAGACTTATTGTGGTGATCAATTTGTAGTGTATATTAACATGAAATTACTATGTTGTAACATGGAACTAATATAATTTATGTTAAATATACTCTAATAAAGCATTATTTTATATGCAATAAAAAGATTTTCAGAAGTTTACATAAGGTATTTAAAGGGGGCAGAAAAAGGAAACATTGTTGACATGTTTGTTTTTCCAGAATGGTTTGCCTGATACCTAAAGAATTCTGTCTACTGGAGTGGATTCCTGAAGATGACTGCAGACTTCTTCAACAAAGACGACGGGGTTGTGCACCAGAAGGATTTCAAACTCGAAGGGACCCTCCTTTCATTTTACACATTCTCTTGTTATTTGTGGGGGGATGGGGTGGGAGAAACTCTATTAAATGGGTAATGATCTCACCCATTCAGAGCTAAGTTCGTAAAACTTTATTCATGTTTTAAAAGTTTTTTTCAGATTGTCTGATGGCTTTACAGGGGCTGAATCTAAAAAGTATTTTACATGGGATTTATTATACTCATTAATAAATTCCTTAATATTTTTCTCTTTAACATTTTAAGGGGTGGCCAGAGTTTAGTATGATGCAAATAATACAGTAAAATAATGTGAAATATTTAAAAACAAATTATTCAAAAGCAAGGGAAGAACATGGGGAAAAACCGGAGTAAAAGCTATACGAGAAAGTCCAAGCCCACAATGTATTTGCTGCAAATGCCAGTTTAGTTTTTAAGTGGCCCTCTGTTATGGTTGCTAGGTTGGTACAATTTTAGAGAAAGTATATAGTATCCAGTGGTGGAAGGCTAAAGGGCCTGTCATCTTTACCTGGATGCTTCCCCTCAGTTTTTTAAGCTCTTGAACTCAGTGAAACACAACTATGTGTTTCAAACCTTGTATTAAGAATGCTTGTGGCCAAAACATACTTATTATAATGTCTGTAACTTTGAATACTTCAGCAAAGTCACCATTATTTACTCATTGAGCAAATATTTGAGCACTTACTGTGGGCCAGGTACAGCACTGAACAAAACAAAAATCCTTACCTTCATGGAACTTACATTATTTATCTAAATATGTTAATAATTTTATTTCTAAGAGTGATCAGCTAGTATTTCATCAAAAAGGTCACATTCCCAAAGCAGCCCTTCAGAAGCTATTCCTATTGTATGTATAACATATTAGAAATGGGCTCTCGTCCTTAAAATTGGTGATATTTTATATATTGGAATTGCCTAAATATTTTTCAGTTCCCTTAGAAACAGGGTGTGGGTCTGGTAAACTCTCCATCCTCTACTTTTTAGAATGGCGTTTAGGTTAGTGTGAAATCTGGGATTGATTTTGGAGGACTCTAGCCTAATGCTGACTATTAGATTAACAGTTATGCCTTCAAAGAACCTAATAAATCTGCCTGAAGAGAAAACTTTATGCTTGAAGCATCTAGACAAACACAGAACTGGAATTTCATTGAGGTTACCAGACAGACTGTATGAATAGTTTCTGTGCTGCTTGCTAATAATTTTGTCCAGTAAATGTTTATTACACAGATAAATTAGGTGTGATTTGCTTTCATTTTAACTAATTACTTGTGTGTTAGGTTACACACAAAGATTTATAATCCATACCACCTTTCTGAGCCTAAAATCACCCTACTACCACAACTCTTGAATATTTCAATGTCCTACAGATGAAATCACACCTACCACTCTGCCATGTCAGATAATATAGTGTACTTGGGGGCTTTTAAACTGGGTAAATGGAAAAAAAAAATAATAAAAAAATAAACTGGGTAAATGGGACACCAGGAACAATTTGGCAAACTTGCTACAATAAAGACATCAAAAGAATAGCATCAAAGTGATTTTAGTCTGATCAATTCCTTTGTAAATTTCATAGTTTCATTAAGTGAAATGATTGTTTTAACCATTTGAAATCAATTGGCTAATGAACAACTGTGGTGAAGTCTTTAGAAGTCTATTAACCTGAAATTCTTAGGATGTAAAGTGCTCCATATACCTAGCCCCTAAATGGCATGGGAATACACTCAGAGGCTACACAATTATTTAGTGAGGGCATTTAATGTAGATGTTATGCTCTAGGGAAAGGGTCACCAAACTACCTAAATCTGGCCCATTTGCCTCCACCTGTGAGCTAAGAATGATTTTTACATCTTAAAATGATTGAGAAAAAAACAGACTATTTCATAACATGAAAATGATGTGAAATCCATGTTTCAATGCTGCTGAAGTTTTACTGGAGCAGAGACAAGGCATTCATTAGCACATTGTTACGTAAGTGTTATGTTCTGGCTGTTTTCACACTACCCAAGCAGAACCGAGTGGCTGTTAGATCTTAGGGTAGTACACAAGGCCTAGGCTATTATTATATTTACTCTCTGACTATCAGCTCCTGTGGGAACTCTCTCCTTTAGACCTCGCTGGAGTTGAACTCAAGTCTCCTGTGATAAATTTTTTTGATCAGTGGTATTCCAAGTTCACCCCTGAACTTTAAATTGACCTATGTTTCCCATAAAATACATAATTCACAGGGATGAGAGAGGAATCAACAGTTCATGAATGCAAAAAAAGTCCAACCATATTAAAAATCAGTTTACCCCCCTCCAAAATTCTGAACCAGAAGAAACTGACCTCATATGAAAATACTCCAAAGTATTCTGAACATTACAGCTGTTGGTTGTATTATTTTGAAAGTTCTAACCAGAAGAAAACATGTATAAAAATAGTCACCCTAGAAATAAAATTTTCACATATGAATGATTATTAGTAAATACATACTCTGTCTATATTTGGAATGTTGTGTCAACAAAAACAAATGGTAGGTTTCTAGTTTGTAGTACTACAACATAATTCAGGAGGTTTTAACTGGACAGCAGTACTTTAAAAAGCCCCAAAATCAGACATTTCTGTGTGATGTCTGCAACTCGATTGCGAGTTAAACTTCATACAAACCTATGAGATTGTTGTTAAGTATCAGAAATCAGTTTAAATGTTTCAAATAATACATTTTCAACTGGACATAAAAACAAACTACACGAAGTTTTTTAAAATTATTAAAAATACTTGAAGCTCATTTTTCTAGTATTTTACAATATTACAAAAGCAGTAATTAAATACACTGACATTACAAGTACAATTTTACAAAACTTTACAATATTTACAAACCTTCCGTACTAAAAGCTATGTTAAAAAAAGTTTTCTTAAAAGATAAAATTTTACTTAGTTGATATTCAAGTATTTCTACATCAAGAGAATATAAAATAATAATCACCTGTTACAGTTAGAAACTTCTCTAGATGGAAGACAGAATTTGATCAAGATCTGATAACTGGGTGAGCTTAGACTTGTACAAGCAATTATTTTCTACTTACCTAGAATTATTCAGTTTTAATCATTAACATTTTGGAATACTTTAACAATTTATGAAACTGGTCAAAATATTGAATTTACTAATTTATAGAATTATTATGTTTTATATATAAAATTTACCCATATTCTCAGTTCTCTAGCATGGACAATATAAAACTATTCTAAACCACAATTAGTTTACCAGCTTAGTATAAAATTAAATGACAACTATGAAATAAGGCAATTAAAGTACTTATTTCCACTTGTAATGATAAAAATGGAAAAAAAAAATTTTTTAAAGAAAGCCTCTGTGAAAGTAGGTGGGGTAAAATTATTTGTTTAGAGAAGAAAAAAGGGAAGGATGCTCAATTTAATGCATTTCATCAAAATTAAACCTATATGAAAGGCAAATATTTAATCTGGAAACCCAGAAAGGTTTTCAAATTCAAGACTGAATATCATTAAAATGGGCTGACAACCTACAAATAGACACTAATATAGCGGGGAAAATTTAGGCAGTCACAGTGATATTCTTAAAAAAAGGCTTTAGGTTAATTCCTAACACTGGTTATTAGCAGCCCAAAGTAAACCAAACCAAAATAAAAACCTTTCATATAAAACTAGAAAAAAATGTAACAAATAAATATACTACAGTGAAGTATTTTAATTATTTTTAGCTTACATGACTGAAGTAATGTTTATAAATACAACAAAGGATATTCTGAAGGTAAAAATTCTAGGAGCAAAATTAAGTCTCTTCTGACCTTGAGAATTTAATTAAAAATTGCTTTATCATTAAGGCTTTTTTCCTGAAATGCTATCAATTTCATGGGTTGATTTTTTTTTTTAAGACACTTAAGGAATCATATATAGTAGACTATCACAGAAGTCAAAAGCAAATGGGTGAAGCCGGCTTTTGGCTACCCGTTAGAAAGTGCTTCCTCACAAAGCAAATACTACTTGGACTTGGCAAACTACCTACCATCTGCTATCTTTCAGTTAGCACAGGTTCCCGATCTACATATGAGTACTGCTTAGTTTAATACTTATGGGTCTACCAGTCAAAAAATAAAGGGTCAAATCACATTTTTACTCAACTGCAGTATGTGAAAAATGACTTTCTGGATACACCCTGATTTTCTGTTTTTTGAGGCATGCCAAGGCTATTCAAAGGGAATTCCAAAATACCCAATAAACTGAATTTTCACAAGATAAAAGATATGCATAGAAAGTTAAAGTGATGAATGACTAATGATGCCATGGTTTTAATTTCACATAGCACTAGGTTTGGTCAGTTGATTCTTAAATGGTCTCTGAGAAGTGAAAATCCACTGGAGTCACCATTTATCTATTACAGCGAATACCAGCTTTATATTTTTGCTCAGAAGGGCAGTTTGAACCAAAACTACTATGTAACACAGGTCCTAGCTCTCTTTCATTCTGAGACAGTCAGTTATCATTACAAAAGCCACTGCTCTCTGGAAAGCAAAGCTTGGGCCTCTGATGGTATTTCAATCTGTATGTATCAGTCATGCAGTTATCAACTGAAAAATAAGTAGTTAATGAAACTGTCTCATTTGGACATGTAGAACTAGAGTCTGTTTCTGGCTGGCAGAAAGCACCAACAGCTGCACCTGAGTCTGCCTGAAAATCTTTAGTTGAAGAGTTGGATGGGGTCTTTGATGTGTTGCTGACATACTCTTTTGCTTGAAATGTTTCCTTAAATCTTTCATCGTTCACATACGGACTCATGTCTATGCCTGGCTCTGAAGCTGTAGTTAGACTGTGCTTCAGAAGACTAGAAGCGTTAGTTTTAAACGTCTCTGTTAGTTGGACATCAGGGGAAGAACCACTTTTCTCTGACTGTGGCACACTGGTCATAGCATATTTCTTTGGTGGCAGAGGGGGTGGTGCATTCTGGCAAATAAGTTTCCGCATCTGACAGCCATCAGACCTACAGGTTGACTGAACCAGATGTTCCCTGGGTAGAGAGTTCTCAGAGTAACATCGTTCCATCATATTTTGCTGCTGGATGAGGGGAGCAGTTTCTGGCTTTGACCCCACAGTTCTCAGGTGTGAAGACCACGATGAAGATGGTGAGATTGTTTCATTACTGTTCACTCTCTTTCCAGAACCAGAGTTATCATCCGTGTGAAAAAGCAAACCTGTTCTCTCAGACTTTTCTATATTAAGCCACTCAGAAAACTTGGGTTCACTTGATTTTTCAAGTTTCTGTTCATCTAACTGGTGGGTATGCTCTCTAACTGTATGGTCCTTGAGTATTTCTGGATTGGATGAAGGGAAGGTCTTTCCATTGGTTTCACGTATATGTGACCTGAAAAAGAAAAACAAAGCTAAAACACTGTATGCAAATATGCAAAACTGGAGGGGAAAGAAAAACACTGGTCCCATTGTTTAACTTCCCAATATAGTGTTTATGTTATTGGTATAACAGAAATGGAAAGATACCTGCAACCATTAACAATTTACACACTCTGAATCCAAAACTATGCTAGAATACATAAATGTTTATCAGAAACATCATTACCAATATCAGATTTATAATAATTAGAAGTATAATTCTTTTAAAAAAGCAAATTTCCAGGAAATCCCTGGTGGTCCAGTGATTAGGACTTGGTGCTTTCATGCCTGGACCCAGGGTTCAATCCCTGGTCGGGTAACTAAGATCCCAGAAACTGTGTAGTATGACCCCCCCCAAAAAGTTTCAACTTACAAACACTGAAATTACATTTATTGTTATAAATAATAGCATAGACTTAAGGAAACTGTTATTAGCAAATAATTCAATACTCTAAAACATTTCCCAACCAACATTACAATGTTTATAGCAATAAAAGTACTTTTATTATGCCATACAGCTAGGATACTAATTAAAAATAACTTAATCAGACTACTTTTACTTAATAATATCCAAGATGAACAGAAATAGTATCACATTACAAATTATTTATATTCATGTGATTATTTTCTCCTGTGAATTGCATGAAATTCAGTTACAGTACAAAGATGAAAACAGTTGAGGCTCCGCCAAGTAGATCAGAACTCTACTCAAATCTTGGCTCCATTGGCTTGGGGCAAATTACTTAATCTAAATCCCAAATTTTCTCTTTTGTAAAATACCATCTACCTCAAAAGAATGCTGTGAGGATTAAAACAAACAATCATATATTG
Source organism: Muntiacus reevesi (assembly GCF_963930625.1). Lineage (NCBI taxonomy): Eukaryota > Metazoa > Chordata > Mammalia > Artiodactyla > Cervidae > Muntiacus > Muntiacus reevesi. Next base: position 6,585,486 of record NC_089264.1, read on the forward strand.
TACAAGGAACTTTGTATGCTCCCCATAAGGTCTACATCCTTTTAATGATCCCCAATAAAAGATGCATCAATAACACTCTAGACCCACAGCTTTCAGGTAAGTATGTATGCCTATCAGGTAGCTAAGAATGCCTTTCTGATAAAGAATTCCTATTATACATACATTTAGAAGATTCTAGAATTTCCAAACAGGTATGATTACCTTTTTATCAAAGGATTTTTTATTTGTAGATGTGATTCTGGGTGGAACTCATGAGCTTTATAGGCTACATCTAAGTTCTTGAGTTCTCTTTTAAAGCCTGAGGAGGAAAATGAGAAAAACAAAATCATGTAAGTGATCTTTCAGAATTCACTCCATCTGTAAATGAAGTGAAAGCCGCTCAGTCGTGTCCGACTCTTTGCAACCCCATGGAGTATGCAATCCATGGGATTCTCCAGGGCAGAATACTGGAGTGGGTAGCCCTTCCCTTCTCTAGCGGATCTTCCCCACCCAGGGATCGAACCCAGCTCTCCCGCATTGCAGGTGGATTCTTTATCAGCTGAGCCACAAGGGAAGGCCATGAATACTGGAGTGGGTAGCCTATCCCTTCTCCAGCAGATCTTCTTGACCCAGGAATCAATACTTTTCCATAATTTACGTAAGGTTTTCTATAAACAGGTAATTCTCTTCCAAATTAACAGACAAAAACTAGTTCTTCAAGCCTTTGCTCAAATAATACCTTTTCTGAAGCCTTTATACGAAATTAGTGGTTCTTTCCTCAATTTATTACACACGAGAATGTCAGCAATACTCAAAAAGTGTTATTCCTGATGGGTCATGTGGAACTGTATTTCCCGTTTACTCTTTACTGATATAAAGGGTGGGAAGATCCTACATTTGAAAATAGATGCCTTGAGTTGCCTGCCAATGCAGGAGATGTAAGAGAACTAGGATTCGATCCCTGAGTGGGGAAGAACCCCTGGAGGTGGGCATGGCAACCCACTCCAGTATTCTTGCCTGGAGAATCTCATGGACAGAGGAGCCTGGAGGGCTACAGGCCATAGGGTCAAAAGGAGTTGGACACGACTGAAGCGACTTAGCACAGGCACACGACTTAAGTTGAAGTTTGGATTGTTTATTGGATGGTTACTTTATACTAAAACCAACTTTAAAACGCATGTCACCTTACATTCTAGGTGTCTGCCTTTACATAATGAGATACTGCTGTCTACTTTACCTGCTTCACCGGAGTATTAGGCGCATCCACTGAATTAAAATGGGTGAGAGGGTATTACGGTAACAAGTAAAATGTCATTCCACCATGAACTAGCTACCATTTATTGACTGCTTACTCAAGTTTTAAGAAGTTGATAGTGGTTATTCCACTTAATCTTTACAGTTGAAAAGCATTTTTACTTGAAAAGACAATGGACCAACTTCAGTTATTCAGAATTGAGTATCTGACATACATTTTCTTGAAAATGAAAGAAATGAACCTGTCATTTCAGGAAAACAACTGGCAGTATTTACTGCCAATGATAAAATTCAAGCTTTTGGATGAAAGCAAGAGTTTTGGAAAACCTGTATTTACCACCATGAGTTTTGTAGTTTTCCAATAATTAAGACTTTCTGCTAATATCTGTGGTAATATTTAAAAATGTGTTCTTTAAAAAGGTATATACAGAAATGTAACAACATTTGGAAGACTTGCATAACTTAGCAATCTAAGCGTCTCTCTGACAGCTACTTTGACTAAAAAAGAAAAAAAGTAGTATCAGAAAGAATCTTAACTATTTTTCATTTTTTAAAGTCTGAAAAATTTCTAAGTTGAAGTTATAATTTTCCATCCACTGTGATTTTAACTACAGAATGTTTATTTACTTCTTAACTTATTTGTAACTTAAAGTTTAATATTCACAAATACAAAAAGAATTAAATACTTGATTCTCAAAGTATCCACACAATGGGCAGCAGGAGGCAGCAGAGGTTTTATAAATATGCTTGAAATTTTAATATCACTGGCAGGCATTCAACCAAGTGGTCTGACTTCAGAATTCCAACTAACTTAAAAATAGATGTGTTATTTTTCTCTTCTGCTGACACAGACATCCATGTGTCTTTACTGAGAATTTTGGCTCCAGGTTCTTTGCAAATCTAAGAGTTGGGTTTTAACACTTGGCAAAGAAGCTACTTCAACATCAACACAAGGAGCTTTAATTAATAATGCTAATTTTGGTACTGTATACAAACAAACCTAAAGCCGAACAGTCAAGAAATCAAAATATATGTACTTTATTTGAAAAGGTAACCTAGGTTTAAAACAGACTTACATAACAAGAAAACCAAACTGCTATTCTAGACACTATAATCCTCACTCTTGTTGGATATGAAGATTTCAGACTAAAAAAATAGTACTGCAACTACAAGGCCTAGAAATCCAAGAGCAATAACCTAATCAATGACCTGATTTACAATAAAAAGAGAGTTAAAATTTGAATACTCTAGGGAAAAAAAAATCACAAAACTTTAACTGTATAAATATTTCTGGCTAAATTTACTACATGCCAAAAGGAACAGATACTTTAGTATGTAATAATCTACTCTATCAGATACCAAATTTGAGGACGATATGAAATAAAAAGCAACGAGTCTTCTTTTCTCACTGGTATTTTACTTTCAAGGAAGAGCAAATAATGCTATTTTGCTACAAATTAAATTTCAACACTGAAAGTTTATGGTTTTTAAAAATATGTAAATATTTGATGATGCTGGGTCACAGAAACTACCTCTCAATGGTTGGTGAAGCTCTTAGAGAAAATAAACTTAGTATGCACAGAGACAAAAATCAACTGTTAAAAGTACCTCTAAAGTATATTCTTTAGATGTACTTTCTAATGTATTTATTTTAAATGAATATACTCTTGAAGTTTGCAAAAAAATCTTAGAGAAAAAAATCAAACATGTATACACATATATTTTTTGATTAAAATATTTTTCATTTACTAATTTTAGGATTTAATAACATTAAGGATAGTGTGTTTCACTTAGCATAATGGAGGTACAGATTTTTTTATAATAAGAATTAAGGAGATTAACAGATTTTTTTAAACCACTGATTAACTCCTTTCACTCTTACTTGTCCTCTGCAAGATCAAGACTCTCAGTTTGCACCAACCCTGACTTCTATGATTAACTGAGGTTAAGTATTACAGATTCCAAAGTAAATGGCAAAAGTTTTTGAAAGGCATAATTCCTTTGTGATTAGTTCCTTACAATCTGTAGATATCTTAACATACATTTATTTCAGTAGACAACCTTACTCCACAGAGAAAAGAGTCCATTAGGTATGAACTTCAACGGATTCATCTAACATAATACATACTGAATGGTACCCATACTCATCTTTATCTCTCCCATTACAGAAAAACTACCACTCCTTTAATTCAAAGCCTTCTTTGTTTCGCTTTCACTCTACTTCCAGAGATCTTATTCCATTAATTATCCTACTCTTAATTTTCACACCTTTCTCCTCCTCTGTACAACATCAGTCCCTTACCTTCTGTAACCTAAATGTACAACCAAGCTCTTGGTTTCATTTTTCTCCTTTCGTTTCCCTGGTGGCTCAGCTGGTAAAGAATCCACCTGCAATGTGGGAGACTTGGGTTGGGAAGATCTCCTGGAGCAGGGAACAAATCCACTCCAGTATTCAGTCCTGGAGAATTCCATGGACTATACAGTCCATGGGGTTGCAAAGAGTTGGACACGACTGAGAGACTTTCACTTCACTTCACTTCTTTACTATTCACAGCAAGGACTTTGACAGACACATGCATTCATTTACAGCTTTTTAAATTTACTTTTTATTTTACTGTAATCTTTTCTGAAAAACTTTTAGTTGGAAGATAACTTCAAAAAGTTCAGAAAAGCTGAAAGACTAAAACTACTACAAAGAACCTACCTGTATATCCTTTACCCAGATTCACCTATTATTATCATTTTACCTTTCTTTTTCTGAACCATTTGAGAATAAGTTACAAACATCATGGCCCCTTACTTCTAAACACTTCAGTTCTACCACATTCTTGGTTCTATTCTAATGTGCCTCTAACACTGCTTTCACTAGGTCACTAATGCCTTATTAGCTGCTAAATCAAACCAGCAGTTTTAAATCCTTATTCTGCTGTGCATGTGACCGTTTTTCTTCTTGAAGCTCCCCATTTTCCGAGTTCCCATGTGATAATTTCCTCTGCTGTACTTTCTCATACCTTCCAGTTACTACTCATTCTTTTCCAAAGTGTCCCCTTTGCTCTACCTTAGCTCATCTCTTCTAGTCAACAGACCCCATGTTCCTTCATCTACCTTCTGCCCTGAAATCTCATGGTTTCCTGAGTGATGTTGTTCACATCTCTGGCGTTCAATTCTCATATATGTTGATGGCTACCGATACATAATGTTTCCTGCATTCCAGACATTTGTAACTGTCTAATAAATCTATTTACCTAAAATGACAAACCAAACAAATCCAAAACTAAATCTGACATCCCCACTCGATGCCAAAATATTAGGACTTCCCAGGTGGCCCAGTGGTAAAGAATCTGCCTGCCAATGGAGGAGATATGAAGATCCCTGGAGGAGGAAATGGCAACCCACTCCAGTGTTCTTGCCTGAAAAATCCCACGGATTAAGATGCCTGGTGAGCATCAGTCCATGTAGTCACAAAGAGTCAGACACAACTGAGCGACTGAGCACTCTCACCTCCCAAATTTGTCTCTTCTTCCTGTATTCCTCCAAATGGTAAACGGTGAATCCACTTACGTAAGACCCAAATACGGCTACTCCTAACTTCCTAATTTTCCTGCACTGTGTACATCTGTCCTAGAACCTGACTCCACTGTCCACATATTCTTTTAATCTCTGAAATCTTCTTTCTTAACATAGATACAGCCTTAGTTTATGCCCTCATCTTTTCTCCCCTAAGCTATTAAACTCTGTATCTAATTTTTCTCCCACTGCGCTAAATTCACCCTCTACACAGCCACTAAAAAGTCTTTTCTAAAATGCAAATTGGAGTACACTACTCTCCTTGTCCTTTGGTGCCTTTCCACTTCTTACGATTTAAAAATAGCATAAAAGTTTCATCACAATTTGGCTTCTCTCTAGCCTCTATCCACCATCTCAGAATTTCCATGGATGCGATCCAGCCTTGTATATAACAAATTACCTGTATTCGTCCAATATGTGGTATCTTCTCCTGATCATGTTCTTTTGAACATGTCATTTCTTCTGTTTTAAATGTAATTTAAGTCATTTGAAATTATCCCCATTAGTGACCCATTTTTAATAGAGGAGCTAAAATAATCTAAATGGCATTGTGGAATTTCAACAATGTTTCCTAATAATAGCTTTAGGCAATGTAAGTATTTTTTCTATTTGCAACAGAACCCATAAATATAATAGGCTATATAATATCTCTATCAGTGAAAAATTATCAGTGAAATAACTACAATGGCATTACTTTAGATTTTAAGTTCTCTACCAGTACATAAACTTATACAGACTAACATTAAAAGCTGACTTAAATGTCAAATAGAATATAGAAATAAAAATTTTTTTCCCAAGGTTCTTTAACTTTGTGAAAGTCTTTTATACATGGATAGAAAGTGATTCTTCAGGTCATTAATGTACGTGAGTCCAATTTTATAAATAAGAAATAGGAGAAATCCAAGAAAATGATACCATGCCGCAAAAAAATTAAATTGTGCTTTACTGGGAAAAAAAAATCCACACAGGGCAAACTTTTAGCTTAGGAAATAAACTGCTATACCCACTTTAACATGTTCTCAATCAAAGACTAGGGGAGGGGAACACACATATGGATACCATAAGGTATGCACTTTAATAAAGGTTCCCTAAGCAAAGACACTTTGGCCACCTCATGCGAAGAGCTGACTCATTGGAAAAGACCCTGATGCCGGGAGGGATTGGTGGCAGGAGGAGAAGGGGACGATAGAGGATGAGATGATTGGATGGCATCACCGACTCGATGGACATGGGTTTGAGTAAACTCCGGGAGTTGGTGATGGACAGGGAGGCCTGGTGTGCTGCAATTCATGGGGTCGCAAAGAGTCAGACACGACTGAGCGACTGAACTGAACTGAACTGAACTGAAGCAAAGACTGGGCTTCCCAGATGGTGCTAGTGGTTAAAAAAAAAAAAAAATGCCTACCAATGCAGAAGACTTAAGAAATACAGGTTTAATCCCTGGGTCTGGAAGATCCCCTGGAGGAGGGCATGGAAACCCACTCAAATATTCTTGCCTGGAGAATCCCATGGACAGAGGAGCCTGGTGGGCTACAGTCCATGGGGTCACAAAGAATCAGACATGACTGAAGTGGCTTAGCATGCATGCACACAAGCAAAAACTAGCTTAAAGAACTCTTACAGGTTTTGAAGTTTATTAAATAATATTTGTAATGTAATGCAATTAATGTAGTTAAATAAAAGGTGGGTTACATAAAACCACATAAAGATACTACCTCATACCCACTAAGATGGCAATTATTTAAAAAAAAATAGAAAATAACAAGTACTGGTGAGGAGGTGGAGAAGCTGGAACCTTTGTGCACTACTGGTGGAAATGTAAAATGCTGCAGCTGCTATGAAAAATAGTGTAGTGGTTCCTCAAAAAACTAAACATAAAATTGCCCAAGGATCCACAAATTGCACTTATGGGTATATATTGAAAAGAACTGAAAGCAGGGATTTCAGGTATCTATATAAATAGGAGCTTTTCATACAATAGCCAAAAGGCAGAACTAACCCAAATGTGGACAAACAAAATGTGTTACATCATATAATGTAATGTTATTCAGCCTAAAAAAGGAGTGGAATTCTGATACACGGAGGAACTCTGAAGATACTGTGCTAAACGAAATAGTGAACGTGAAAGTCGCTCAGTTGTGTCTGACTCTTTGCAACCCTATGGACTGTGTAGTCTCTGGAATTCTCCGGGGCAGAATACTGGAGTGGGTGGCCTTTCCCTTCTCCAAGGGGATCTTCCCAACCCAGGGATTGAACCCAGGTCTCCTGCATTGCAAGCGGATTCTTTACCAGCTGAGCTACAAGGGAAGCCCAAGAATACTGGAGTGGGTGGCCTATCCCTTCTCCAGAGGATCTTCCCAACCCGGGAATTGAACCGGGGTCTCCTGCATTGTAGGCAGATTCTTTACCAACTGAGCTATGAGGGAAGCCCATTAATGAACTAAATAAGTCAGTTGTAAAAAGACAAATACTGTATAATTCCACTTATATGAGGTATCTACAGTAGTCAAATTCGAAGAGCCAGAAAGTAGAACAGCAGTTGCCAGGGGCTGGAGGGAGGAGGAAATGGGGAGTTGTTTAATGGGATAGAGTTCAATTTGAGAAGGCGAAAGAACTATGGAGATAGATGCCAGTGACTGTGGCAAAACAATGTGAATGTAGTTATTATCATGCAATCTTTACTTAAAAATGATTAGAATGACAAATTTTGTTATGTATTTTACAATTAAAAAGAATATTTTTAAGTGGGCTACATATTTACTCTTTCATATTAAATGGGGAAATCCACTACAGAATTCTTATAGCAAAGCACTCCGAACCATCAAAATTTCTATGACCGTGTGTTTTTATTAATGTCAGGAAGCAAGCATCATTTTGTACAGAGCACTGAACTTGCAATTATTGTTCAGTTTTTACTGACTTTGGCTGTTGATTTTTTGGCCAACCCCTTACTGTTTCCTGTAATACTTGGCTACCAGACTTTTATCAGATTTTTAAAACAGGCGAGACATTTTATATGGGAAAGGAAGGTTATTTCCTTAATATAAGTGCTTCCTTCTGATATTATACCATCTGAAGAAAACAAAATACTTAAAACATTTAATCATATTTAACATCTGCAACCTGAAAAATAATCTCCATAAAAGCCTTAAGGAAGATAAAGACTAAAAACAAACTTTAAAATGTGTTCATCATGGCTGTTTTTCATTGTTAAAAATTATATCCCTTCTAATCCTCTGAATTCTAAAATTTGAAGACAATGTCTTTGACTGCAACCTCTATAATCCCCTTGCTCATCCATTTTCATTGAACCCCATTTCCCAAATTCTTCAGATATAACCTCTCAGTAACAATCCCAAATTCTACACACATTCAAACGTCTAATTTTCTTTGCTTCTGAGCTGCTGTATGTTGCTAACAAATTACCTATAATAATGTCACACCATTACACATTTACTGCTTCCAAACTGAACTTTTCCAACAGGGTGTTTATCAGGTTTTCTGTCTACCCTTAATGCATGTGGCAGACATCAGAACTGTTCATGCAGACTGAATGCACTGGTAAACCACCCTTTCCCACGCTCTGTGATAGTAGCCTGACTGTGAAGAGTTGCTCGGCCAGTGAGATGTGGGCGGAAGCACCTGGATCACTTCTGGGTTGAAAGTTTTAAGACCCTACATATGACTGATTCTCCATGTTGTGTCCCCTTCACTGTCCTCTCCCACAGTACTGTAACAATTAGAGAAACACTGGTGGAGTTGCGGGTACCATGCGTCTCAGGCCCTGAGTGATCACCAGGAAGAGACATCATGCTGACCTCGACTGGACATGTGTTGTGAGCAAGAAACAATCTTGTGTTAAGACACTGAGATTTTCAGGTTGTTACCACTGCACAGCCCAGAATCTAGCCTAGCCTGGCTGACACACTTGCCCTTTTTCCTACTTCCTGAAGTAGCTATCTGCATCCTTTAAGACTTCAAGCATAAACTCTCCCAACTTCCATCCTCATTACTCATCAATTCATCAGTAGAAGGACTGTCTTCAGCTACTTTACTCTTAATATCATGATTTAATTTTTACTGCTACTATTACAATATATTTAAATAAAAATTTTACCTTCTAAGTGATTTTTGCTCTGTTGGGAAGTATAGTTCACACGTTCTGTGTTTAGGTTGCTTGTCTTAATCTGATCACTGGAAAATAAAATAAAACACACACCAAACATATCAGCTATCATGGATTATTATTTACTTTACCCTAAGAAAAATAAAGGAAACAACATTTGTTAAACAATTATTATACACCATTTGCTGCTCTAGGGGATTAATTACATCTCACAATACTTAAAAGTAGTTAATATCTTCATTTTACAGCAGTTATTATCCTCATGTCACAGATTAAGGCTGTGAAAGTCAAATTAATTTGCTTAATAACTTAAATCTAAGCCTATCTGGTTACAAAGTCCTGATCTTTCTAATACCTTAAGAAGTATTATGAAATTACCCTGCCAAATAAAAAAACTTCCCTAAATCTTCATCATAATGATTATTTTAGTAAAACATGGGTGGTCATTTTTTGCAAATCTGACTTTTCAATAATCAATGTGATAAAACACCAGCTAATATCAAATTAAGATGTTTTAGACTAATTAAGGGAAAACAGTGGGTTAACTGACCCAAGCTGTGGACATATTTTAGAGGTTACACAGAGATGTAGAAGTAGACTGCTAACAGTAATATAATAAATATTTTCAGAATTAAGAATTAATGGAACACAAACTTAGTTACTTGGCTGTATTCTTTAATATTTGCTAAAGGAAAAATATCTCCTTCATGGAACTGGGTTATGACAGAAGAAAATAACTCCAGCTCTTGAGTTACAGATGTTAGAGATGGGATAATGAGCATTAAATAGATTGAAGAATTAAGCAATGAGCTTAATGACAGATTATACCAATTTAAATCTATGGTTTAAAACTTGTAGTATATATCAATAGCTTTTAGTGGCAAAATGATAATGCATTTTACTTTCTAAATGTCTTCAAAATAAACAGTTGTTATCTTGGGATTTAGAAAACAACTATTAAAAAGAGAAACTCAAAATATCAAATAACCTGCAATATCCCAGGTTACTCTGAGCTCAAGCTCTTTGCTTTTCATTTAACTGACCCCAATCTTTGAAAGTTCCTTCAAGTAACTAAAAAGAGAGAATGGATGGGGGAAAATCATTTATATAATTTGTGTATTACCTGATAGATGTGGTTTCTTTATCACCACTGATATCCACCACTGTACCATTTCCATCAATAATAGGCGAGTCCAAATTAGCAGAGCCATTACTGATATGATCACTGCTTTCATATCCAGACTCTGTCCTTTGCATCTGCCAGTTGTCACCATGAACTTTAGTTTCTCTGAGGGCTTTATTTTTCTCTGCTACTTTTCCATTAAATTCGAAGGAACTCCTGCTTCCCGTTTCCTGCTTCATTTCATCTTCATATATAGTCATTAAACACTTTTGCTTTGGATTCTCTTTTGGCCAATTGTTAAAACTCTGATCTTTGCTACATTTAGACTTGTTACTGATATTTGATTTATGCCTTGGACTCTGCTGCCTTTTTTCACTTTCACTAAAAATACTGTCAACATTTAATGTTTCTCTCATAGGTTTCCAACCTCGGTTTCGGTTTTTATTGCTGCCATTAGAGCTGCTTCCTTTATCACGAGAATCCTGGCTACTGTCTGTATCATAGCCAGTACCACTGTCACTCTTAACTTTGCCAGTTATTTTCTCTCCCGAAGCAAGAATCTGGGATTTACTTGAACTTAAGGTTTGTGCAGAAGTTCGATTCTGATGGGCAGTTCGGTCATGCTTACATGGTCCTTTTCCTTGACTATGAAATAGATGTGGATTCCCATACTGTCTAAAGCCATTTAGGGTAGGAGGTGATCCAGTCTTGAAATGTGGAGGGTCTTCATCAACCAAATCTTTAAAAATAAATAAGTAAACAATGATACAAAAGCTCTTCAGAGTCACTTTTTAATCACAAGCCAAACACCTTCTTTGGGAAGAAAAGTTAAACAGTAATAATCATAGTTATTTAAATCACATAGTGCTTTGAGATTAAAAATTGCTTTTGAAATCTCTATTTATGCTTGATGTGATACATTTATAACATAAATGGTTATATAATGATTTTAAAAAATCATCTGCAAAGCAGATCACAAGGTAGTTAGAGAAGTTTTTAAAAAAGTATTCTATCTCATTCATAATAAAAAGCATAAAAATAAACATATTTCCCCACCTATTATATTGGTAAGATTAAAAGTTTACTAAACCAATTATTGTTGGAAACAGATATTTAATCACCATTGGTGGGAGTGCAGACTGTCAAATATTTTAGGAGGGCAATTGAGCCACACCGATCAAAACTGAAAATAAACATACTCTAACCCAGTAATCATTCTGAAAAAATTTTATGCTATGGCTACATGCAAAAAGTACACAAAGGTAACTGTGAAAGGATTTCACTGCAGCAAGAATATTAAATCAAGTTTTAAAGCCTAGAAGTATCAGTTAAATCATGATACGTCCATAAAGAAAAGGGTATAAAACCATAAAAGTAAGATATGATCATGGAAACTGTTAACAGCAGAACAGAGCAAAGGTCAAGGGTTGCAGGAAAAAAATTTCTTTTTATTTAATTGTATAACCTTCGTTGTATTTGAATGTACCATACAGGTGAATTGAATTTATAGTTAAAAGGTAAAACTATAAAAAAACACAAATTTTCCAGGCTATAATTGAATAAGAACTAGGAAAATTTTACATCTATAGATGTAACAGGCATATTATAGAAATCATACTAAGATATATAACATATCTAAAGAAATCATATTAAACTGTATTAATTTATAAAAGTTAGCTTTAAAGTAAGATTGTGGCTGCCTTTTTCCAATGAATGCTACAAGTTCTTAACTTACCTCTATGTCTACCCAAATCTTTTCTCTGTCCCTTTTCCAAATCTTTCCTTTCTGAGGAAAGTAAGTTTTTCTGTTCAATGGCTTTTAGAGCACATTCTCTGGAAATGTCTTTTATTTTTTCCCTTTGATCACTGTGACTTGACTTAACTAAAAAAAAAAAAATTCTTATAACAACACAGATCATTTTTCATGCTATCAATAAAAGTACAAACTGCACTACATTTAAAATTTAAGATGCAATATATTAACAAGATACAGATGAATATATAAAATGGAAAAAGGTATAGTTCCATGGAAAAAGGTATAGTTCCATTAAGAACTTTAAAAAGCATTTATTTTAGTTTTTTGTTAACGATAATTGTTAATTCTGAATCTTATCACTCTTGCTTAAATGGGTTACTTTATGGTTAGACATTATTTCATTAATATATTTTAAAGCTCTTTATAAAATCATCCTCAAAAGTCACTCAATTAGTTATATATATTTCTAAACCATAATTATACACCATACTTTGATATCTCATGTTGGATCGTAACCACAGATCTTCATTTGTGAAAATTAAAGTTGTAGGTTGATAATGACAAGAGAGAGTGGAATAAACAAGAGGTTAAAAATAAACTACAACAATAGTAACTTCAAACTCCTGTTGCATTCACTAATGCTAAATTTAATTTTGGCATACAAGCCAAATTATTAACTAAATGTTTTTCCTCTCCAAGTTAATAACTAACTCCTTGAAGGAAAGGCTATATCCATATCATAGCTTTCTTTGGTGACAGTCCAGATTGCCTCCAGCCTATTAGGTACAGCCTTGAGCACACGGAAAAACTCAACCACCAGTCGAATCAAAGTTCAAATAAAACTAAAGGTCTCAGACAAATGCTTAAGTCAGAAGACAAAATTTTGTTTCTACTTGCTATTTTCTCTTCATGGCCAAGAAAAGCTAGTTAAGGATTCTCTTTCTGGTCTTTAAAAAGAATTATACACAGTAAGTGAAAAGCAGGGAAGCTTAACTACTCAAGGACAATGTAAAAATGAAAATTTAGGTATATACCTGGTTGGGAATTCTCTGGCAGTCCAACGGTTCAATCCCTGGTTGGGGAATGAAGATCCCACATGTTGCACAGAACAACCCCCCCCCCCAAAAAAAAACATACCTGGTCCTTTACCGCCACTTGTTTGAATGTGGCTCCGATTAAATGATGAAATGCTATCTGCTTGAAATTTCTGATTTTCTCTCTGTTTTGTCTGATCACCAAATCCGTTTTCTTTTGAATTTTCTGACTTAGAAATCGAGGGCTTTTCACATCCTTAAAAAGACCAACAAAAATGGTTCATTCCCTTCATCCTATCTACCAGAAGAAGAGAGATTTGAATCATCTTTTCAGACACTTTTAATACTAACGAGAAAATTATTAAAAAACTTAGAGGACTGACATCTTTTAAGGATTTCTACATGCACTGTTAATACATTCAAAAGTGGCCTAGCTCCTCTGGACTCTTCTGGTGTACTAACTTACTTGAAATCTCAGTACTCATCACTAGTAAGAGGTACCAGCCAAGTAACCCCTCCTGGGCTTGTGTGAGCAGGGTGGTGGGTGGCTGCTGAAGGTGCTTCTGAGGCCACAGATGAGCAAAGCTTCTTTATAAAGACTAACTCAAAGTATAGGATTTTCCTGGACTCCACTGAAACTAAATTTTGAGATTATCCACAACATTCATTTCATATTCAGTATATTAGTATTCCTAGTGTGATTCTGACAATGAAAAACACTAAAAAGAACATTTAAAGAAGAATTACCTATATTTTCTGCAATAGATTTATGATGTGACCAGTTGATGACCTGCCTGAGTGCATCTTCAGTGGAAACTGCTGTGCCATCTGGGTTTGCATAAAACAAAAGCAATGGCTGGAAATGGCATCGGATACACTTGGAGACCACATCTTTCCATCTACTTCCAACCTTAAAAAATCACAATGAATAGAAACAGAACTTTGCAATCAATGCATTACATGAAAAGGCAGAGACTGAATTATTTTGTATATTAAAAAAATTTTAAAGACACCCAGATACTAGCAGTTCAACTATTCATCAGATTATACAATTAATTTTATTTAGAAACTTGTCAACATAAAAATCTTTTAAAGATTATCATTAAAAAATTGATGAGCAAGATTATATACACTTTCTGTATCAAGATCTAGAATATCAAATTTTGAAAGGCTTTACATATACATGGTTGACTGACTTTTGAGACTTCAAGCAGTTTAATGGAGAAATATAATGGTCTATTAAACAAATGGTGCTGGAACAAGTGGATGGCCATATGAAAAAATGAACTTTGACATCATTTCACTAAAAGCATAAAAATGAATTCCGAATGAGTCATGGAAAAACTATAAAGAAGAAAGTGCTGTGAAAGTGTTAGTCACTCAGTGGTGGCCAACTCCTTGCAATCCCATGGGCTATTGCCTGCCAGGCTCCTCTATCCATAGGATTTCTTAAGCAAGAATACTGGAGTGGGTTGCCATTTCCTTCTCCAGGGGATGTGCCCGACCCAGGGATTGAATCCAGTCTCCTGCATTGCAGGCAGATTCTTTACTGTCTGAGCCTCCAGGGAAGCCCTATAGAAGAAAACGAAAGATAAAATCTTAACAACCTTGGGGGAGGTAAAGATTTCTTAGATAGGATATCAAACAAGTCAGAGAAGAAAAAAATTATAAAACTGGCTTCATCAAAATGAATTAATAACTTCTGCTCTTTGAAAGACATCATTAAGAAAATGAAAAAAAGTCACATATATCCAATAAAGAACTGGTGACCAGAATAAAGAATGACTACAACTCATCAATAAGATAATCCAATTTGAAAAATGTACAACACATCTGAACACTTAACCAAAAAGACATTAAAAATGGCCAATAAGCACATGAAAGAATACTTAAGACAATATTAACCATAAGAGAAATGCAAATTAAAACCACACTGAGATAACATCATACATTCGCTATAAGGGTTAAGATGACCACCAACACGGAGTGCTCCTGGGAATGTGGAGCAACTGGAACTCCAGTACATGGCTGGCAGGGATGTAAACTGTACAATCACTTTGGAGATCAATTTGTTGCCAGTCCCTTGTAAAGATTAACACACACCATACAACCCAGAAATCCAACTTCTGGATGTTACCTAAGATTAAGGGAAAACAGGACTTTCACACTAAGACTGTTCATAACTCAAGTGAATGGATAAACTGTTATTCGGTCATAAAATGGAACACAACAATGAAAATAAGGCATTGACACACACAACACAATACACATTATAATATATGACTGTATGTTAAAAGATATGTATATGCTTAGCAAAGGAGGCCAAACACAGAGAATACACATTGTAAGATACCACACATATAAAACCTGTAAAGTGAGCAAAACTAATCTATGGTGAGATCAGTGATTTCCTGGGGCCTACAGTGGAAAGCGGAGAAGGCAATGGCACCCCACTCGAGTACTCTTGCATGGAAAATCCCATGGACGGAGGAGCCTGGTAGGCTGCAGTCCATGGAGTCGTGAAGAGTCGGACACGACTGAGCGACTTCACTTTGATGCACTGGAGGAGGAAATGGCAGCCCACTCCAGTGTTCTTGCCTGGAGAATTCCAGGGACGGGAGCCTGGTGGGCTGCCGTCTATGGGGTCACACAGAGTTGGACACGACTGCCATGACTTAGCAGCAGCAGGGTGGAAAGGTGACGATGGCAAAGAGACGGCACGATTTTCTGGAGTCATGAAAATGCTCCATACAATGAACGTGGAGGTTACACAGGCACGTACGCAGCTATTACTATCCCCTGTAAACTTACAACGGGTGCATTTTAATGTTTGTAAATTACACCTCTCTAACATTCATTCAAAAATAAAACCAAAGAAACAAAAAAGCTTTCTAGAATATTAGCTTAGAGAAGAAAAGGACCTTTAAAAATTCCTGAGGAGCCTGTTCATATTACACACACTTAGCTGTTTACTCTCTTTACTTGGGATTCGGAGATACTTGAAAAACTAGACTAATTTGAAAACAAAACAAACCTAAAACTCAGAGTGACCATATACCCAGTTCTTTCTTCAAATTTTGACAATTTAAACTATAAGGATGCAAAATAGGAGTGCCAAAATGCTGCTGCAAACTGACAAACGGAACTTCTTAATAAACTGCCATATCAAAGTATTAAATAAGTAGAGTCTGTCACTGTTTCCACTTTTTCCTCTTCTATTTGCCATGAAGTGATGAGACTGGACGCCATGATGTTAGTTTTTTGAATGTTGAGTTTTAAGGCAGCTTTTTCACTCTCCTCTATCAAGATGCTCTTGAGTTCCTCTTTGCTTTCTACCATTAGAGTGGTTATCATCTGCATATTTGAGGTTGTTGGTATTTCTCCTGGTAATCGTGATTCTAGCTTGTGAGTCATCCAGCCTGGCATGTCATATGATGTACTCTGCATATATGTTAAATAAGCAAGGTGAAAACTGATAGCCTAATGTACTCCTTTCCCAATTTTGAACCAGTCCAATTGCTCCATATCTGGTTCTAACTCTTGCTTCTTGTCCTGCACTCAGGTTCCTCAGGAGGCAGCTAAGCTGGTCTGGTATTTCCATCTCTTTAAGAATTTTCCACACTTTGTTGTGATCCATACAGTCAAAGGCTTTAGCATAGTCAGTGAAGCAGAAGTAGATTTTTGGGGGGGAATTCCCTTGCTTTTTTTTATGATCCAACAGATGTTGGCAATTTCATCTCTGGTTCCTCTGTCTTTTCTAAATCCAGCTTGTACATCTCTCATTTAGCAAAATGCTTTTGAGATTTTTCCACACTCAATAGTTGTCTGTATCAATAGCTCATTCCTTTTATTGCTGATTATCATGTTCCATTGTATGGTTATACCACAACTTCTTTCTCTATTTACCCGATGAGTTATCTTTATCTATTTGAGTTTTGGTTTTGTTTCTAGTTTTGGTTACTATAAATAGAACTACTAAGAACACTGAATTATAAATAATGTATGGATACATGCTTTTACAGGAGTGGAATTGCTAGGTTGTATGCTAAGTATACATTTGAATTTATAACTGTTTTCTCAAGTGATTATCCAATTTTGCACTTCCATCAGCCTCGTGAGAGATCCAGCTGTTCCACATCCTGGTCAGCTTTTGGTGTGAACAGTCTTTTTAACTTTAGGCATTCTAATAGGTGAGTAATGCAATCTCATTGTGAATTGAATTTGTACTTCTTTTATGCCTAGTGAGACCTGTATGCAGGTCAGGAAGCAACAGTTAGAACTGGACATGGAACAACAGACTGGTTCCAAATAGGAAAAGGAGTGCGTCAAGGCTGTATATTGTCACCCTGCTTATTTAACTTCTATGCAGAGTACATCATGAGACACACTGGGCTGGAAGAAACGCAAGCTGGAATCAAGATTGCCGAGAGAAATATCAATAATCTCAGATATGCAGATGACACCACCCTTATGGCAGAAAGTGAAGAAGAACTAAAAAAGCCTCTTGATGAAAGTGACAGAGGAGACTGAAAAAGTTGGCTTAAAGCTCAACATTCAGAAAACTAAGATCATGGCATCTTTCCATCACTTCATGGCAAATAGATGGGAAACAGTGGAAACAGTGTCAGACATTATTTTGGGGGGCTCCAAAATCACTGCAGATGGTGATTGCAGCCATGAAATTAAAAGACGTTTACTCCTTGGAAGGAAAGTTATGACCAACCTATTAAAAAGCTGAGACACTATTTTGCCAACAAAGGTCCATCTAACCAAGGCTATGGTTTTTCCAGTGGTCATGTACGATGTGAGTTGGACTATAAAGAAAGCTGAGCACTGAATTGATGCTTTTGAACCGTGGTATTGGAGAAGACTCTTGAGAGTCCCTGGGACTGCAAGGAGATCCAACCAGTCCATCCTAAAGGAGATCAGTCCTGGGTGTTCATTGGAGGACTGATGAAGCTGAAACTCCAATCCTTTGGCCACCTGATGTGAAGAGCTGACTCACTGGAAAAGACCCTGATGCTGGGAAAGATTGAGGGCAGGAGGAGAAGGGGATGACAGAAGATGAGATGGTTGGATGGCATCACTGACTCGATAAACATGGGTTTGGGTGGACTCTGGGAGTTGGTGATGGACAGGCGGGCCTGGCGTGCTGCAGTTCATGGGGTCGCAAAGAGTTGGACATGACTGAGCGACTGAACTGAACTGATTTGGCTTTCTAATTTTTAATACTGAAGGTCTTTAAAGATGCTATTATATTTAAGTCAACTTATTACTAATTTATGTAAGTATTTGCATATAATTATTATTTTTATATAATTTTATCATTATTATATCATTTACCCCTCAAAAGTAAAAACCACAGTAATTATTCCAGTTAGTCAAGTGTCACTTACCTCTTTCACATTTGCATCATCAAAAAATACCCATTTGGAACTCTTGGTATGAAAAGCAAAGGCACAGTAATGTCGGCTGGTGTAGCAAATCATGCCAACAAGGTGAAGTTCACTATTTTTGGCATTTTCATCAGTAACTCTATAAAAAAGCTGTTTAAAAATAATGTATATTTAATAGTTATCTTTTCAAAGACGAGGAACAATCATCTGATGAATCATGCATTTGATTCTTTATGACAAACATTTCTCATGCATACTGTCCCAAACTGATATTTTATTAGTACTAAAGACACCACATCGCACTGTTAACAGAATTATTATTTTCAATTAGTCTATAAGAAACATGATGTCTAACAAAATGTAATTATTACAATTTAGTTCAGTAGCACAGCATCTTGAATACAGAACAGACACTTTACATACATAAAACAAAATGAGATAAATCACACATTTCCTGATAATGGTTGAATCGCATATTTTAATATATATTAACCATACTACCTAAAAGATAACTAAAAGTTTAACTGTAATATAAATCAATTTAAAATAAGATAGTAATATGCACATTAAAAAATCAGAGCTACAGATAAATTTTTTTTTTTGTATTATAAGTAGTTTAATTTTTCCTCATTTCATATGTCTGTGTTTTCTAAATATTTTTTTTTCATTTATTTTTATTAGTTGGAGGCTAATTACTTTACAATATTGTAGTGGTTTTTGCCATACATTGACATGAATCAGCCATGGATTTACATGTATTCCCCATCCCGATCCCCCCTCCCACCTCCCTTTCCACCCAATCCCTCTGGGTCTTCCCAGTGCACCAGGCCTGAGCACATGTTTCATGCATCCAACCTGGGCTGGTGATCTGTTTCACCATAGATAATATACATGTTTCGATGCTGTTGTCTCGGAACATCCCACCCTCGCTTTCTCCCACAGAGTCCAAAAGTCTGTTCTGTACATCTACAGATAAATTTTAAACCTTAACATTTTCTAGATTGATATTTATAATTTATAATCATTATCATATACACCCAAACAAGCATATACACAGATGCATACAGTATCATATCATCATTATTCTAGAGTGATAAAAAGGATAGAGTATATGATGGATTAGTTTATAACAGAAAGCAAGAAAGGCATTCCAGTTAGCCTGATTTGATGTAACTTTATCAGAGTTACATCTGCAAATTATTTCCTTTAGAAAGAAAATTTAGTTCTGAAAAACAACATACAGTGTAATATATGAAGATGTTTCAGAGGAATTTAAAAACAAAAAGGAAGAGAATGAAAAGAATTATTATACCCCAGGAAGATAAAGCTGGGTTGCCAGATTCCGAACAATATCTTCAGTCAAGTCAGAATGCTCAGAGTCCCAGACTAAACCAATTGTAACAATCTCTGGGCAGTTCATTAAAACACGCCGAATTTTTATTTTCTGGCCACAGTTACTCTAAGGAAAAACAAAAAAGACAAACTCTAGAAATTATCAAAACAAATATATCAAAGGTAATGCCTTACCTAGTTTGTATTATGCAAAGTATGTATCAGAAATTTATTCAGCATATTAAAAGACTTCTAACAAACTATCGGTCTTAATTATTGATTAAACAAATTTATTTTAAATCACAGAACTTTTCTGTGGTACTATTGTAAATCTGTTAAAATAAAAATTCAACCTTAAGAAAAGCAGAAATAATGACCTTAAAGTCACTAACAATATCACCTGAGAAAAGAATAATACCATTTGTAATGTTTAAAGAAAAACAAAAATGAAATTTTCAGTTTAGTCAAATGACAGGCTTCAGAGCTTAAAAGTAATCAACATATGCCACCTTAAATCCTTCACAAAGTAACATGCTTTTAAAGAAATAATGAAGTAAAGAGCTCAACGGTATAAATTACCTCAAGAACACTAAAAAAAGTAATTCTTAGAATTAGTTCCAGATTTAATTAATATTTGCATGGCAATTTCTATTCTCAAATTTACAAACATAGACACACACCAACATTTTCTGAATTATACTTACAGGACATTTCCTGTAGTCATCAGTTGTATTTGCTGCTTGCAGCAATTCTGCGAACATTTCAGGCTTAAAGCGCTCATGCCTTTCCATCATTCTCTCAACTTCATTGCTACGAAAGAAACAAAGGTTCCCAAATCTGGCCTATGAACTTAAAAAAGATCTAATATTTTTGCATCAAAAATATTAAGTTATTAATATAGGTATGATCATTTTTTCTACCTTAAAACATAATTTTGTTAGAAAAGTTAGCCATAAAGTAAATTTCCATGACATGAAACATAATGAAATTTGGCAGTATATAATGAAAGAAATTAGGTCAAAAACAGGATAAAATAACATGAAATCACACACCATTGTTTGGAACTATATGAATTGATGTAAGATGCTCCATCTCAAGGTAATTGTAAGCTGTTTCTTTTACATTATTACTTAACAAAGAGAGACTTGAGTTTCATCTTTTGCCTAACAAGAACAACAAACTTTAGGAAAGTCTCCCTCTCTAGCTTAAAGTTTCCAGACACAAAATTATTTTCACCTAAGAGAAGGCCCTTTGATGATTAAAGCAGAAATCACAACCAAAGCTACTTAAGCCAGGTTTGTGCTTTTTGTTCCTATTACGAATGCTAACCATTTCTTAAAGAATCTAGGGAAGGTTATCTGTGTCAATTTCTATCCAACCTCTTCTAGAGTCTAATTTTCACATAACAGGATATTAAGTATCATTAGACAACTACAACCCAGCATCATGAGAAATGTTGGGCTGGATAAAGCACAAGCTGGAATCAAGATTGCAGGGAGAAATATCAATAACCTCAGATATGCAAATGACACCACCCTTATGGCAGAAAGTGAAGAAGAATTAAAGAGCCTCTTGATGAACGTGAAAGAGCAGAGTGAAAAAGCTGGATTAAAACTCAACATTCAGAAAACTAAGATCATGGCATCTGGTCCCATCACTTTATGGGAAATAGATGGAGAAATAGTGGAAACAGTGACAGACTTTATTTTGGGGGGCTCCAAAAATCACTGTAGATGGTGACTGCAGCCATGAACTTAAAAGATGCTTGCTCCTTGGAATTTTCAGCATATTAAAAAGCAGAAACATTACTTTGCCAACAAAGGTCCATCTAGTCAAAGGTATGGTTTTTCCAGTAGTCATGGATGGATGTGAGAGTTGGACTTAAAGAAAGCTGAGCAACAAAGAATTCAGCCTTTGAACTGTGGAGCTGGAGAAGACTCTAGAGAGTCCCTTGGACTGCAAGGAGATCCAATCACTCCATCCTAAAGGAGATCAGTCTTGAGTACTCATTGGAAGGACTGCTGCTCCTTCCAAGAAACTCCAATACTTCGGCCACCTGATGCGACGAACTGACTCATTTGAAAAGACCCTGATGCTGGGAAAGATTGAAGGCAGGAGGAGAAAGGGATGACAGAGGATGAGATGGCTGGATAGCATCATGGCTTCACCGACTCAATAGACATTAGTTTGAGTAAACTCCAGGAGCTGTCCAATGAACAGGGAGGCCTGGCGAGCTGCAGTCCATGAGGATGCAAAGAGTTGGACACGACTGAGCGACTGAACAGAACTGAACTGAGACAACTACTTAGTATTTCCAAAAAGATACATAATGCAAGCTCAATACTCCTACTAGTTTCTATTCTTGGTGTTCTGGTTTTATTTTATAGTAATTTAACCTTCCCAGAGCTGGATTTATTTTGCAGTTCAATAGTTACAATAATAGGCAATATTCAGTAACAACTTAATGTACCAGTTCCTCTAAAGCACTTCACGCTAAGCAGACCAGAAATCACTAAATCTGACAGGCTCATTCAAGGTGCACGTAATGTTTTTTTTTTTTTTTTTACAAAATTGACAGCATCAGGGTGGTGTTTAACCAGACATATTTTGAATTTGAAATTAACCTAGACCTGGGTTTCAATCTTAATTCATCCATTTACCAGATTAATCTTATTAAGCCTATTTTTGAAAAACAAAAGTTTTTGTTAAGATTAAAAGCAACAATTTATGTAAAGCCTAGAACATAATAGCATTGAACAACTGTATTCAATATTTATTACAAATAAAAAGAAAGATAATTAGAATTCAAAGTCTGGGCTCTTGCAACTGAACAATTGTATTCAATACTTATAACCAATAAGAAGAAAGATAATTAGGATTCAAAGTCTGGGCTTTTGCAATTCATGTTGTGGACCAGGAAGAAACGGATGGGACTCTAATTCTTTTTACCTAACATACTGTCTCAGAGCACTGTAATTTTCCACTTTCAAAATAGACCTAAAGTTTTATAGTTTTTAATTTGCGGTCTATCCTTATTCAAACACCATTCTACTTTTCATATCAGATGAATCAAATTGACTACAACTAACTAAAGTTTAAAGACTGTTCTTTTAAACCTATGTTTCCCAGCTCTGTATATATACAAATTACCAACTTACTACATTGGATGATCTTTAAAAAATAATGTGCTATATCCAAAATATCAAGGAAGTTTAATAACAGCATGAAATTGATGAGCACCTAACACTCACTTTGTACAGAGATAAAAACACTGGTAGCATTTAGCAGCTAACTGCTATACTGATGTATACTGATTGATAATGACTGTTCCATGTTTTATCTTTTGTATTAAAGTATTAAAGTATCTGCAAACATTTATTATCTTATTCAATGCTTTCATACATCAAATACTTATACTCTCAAATACCTGTTGCAGTGTTCAAACAATTCTTATTATGTAAAGCCTAGGCATCACCTTTGGATCCCTAAGCTAGTTCAAGATCAGGAAGGGGGTAAGGGGACAGACAAGCCTGGCAAATTTTTATTTCAGGTGAATGTTGAAGCTTTAAATCCAATAAATCTAACAGAGGGTTATTTTTATTTTTTTCTTCCTCATCTGCTTACCCTAGCTTCCATCACCACGCAGGGACATGGTCACTGCAAAGGTAACACCTTAGCAAAAATGAAGAAATCACGTACAGTTTCACTTACCATTCAACTTAGCTCTCTTCCATAGTTCCAAAACCTTGCTATAAATATAAATAGATAAATAAACATTTTGACTAATATTTTGTACATTTGTCAGTACTGAGTGACATCTATATTTGGTAAATCAGAAACAACCAAAACTGAGATAGACATCACCTAGTACCTGTGATGGTAGCACATTTGTGCATCTCACAGAGTAGATATTCATATATGCTATAGTTTCATAAAGTAGAGGCTCAATGTGATCACACACATTACTACTAACATCTCTGGTAAATATGCTTTAATAAGCTCTTACCACAGGGCTGTTGTAGAAATGTACCGTACAAATTCTGTAAAGGGTAGAGGATCTGATGATGCTCCACAGCTACGACACACACACTGTAGGTAAAAACACATGTCTAATTTATCAATCATAAAACATAAACATATCCTCTACTAAAACAGTGAAGCCCTCTCACCTGTTCATACAGAGTCATAGCAAACTTCTGGTGAGTGATACAAGATTTAGAGGTACACATGTCTGCATCTCTGCTTGGCACAATGTGAAAATGAATCCTCTCCAATATATTTTCCTAATTGAAAAATTAAAAGACAAATGAATTGCAAATCTTGCATAGGACACTTCAAATACAACTCTTTTTAGCTTTACAAATTTAAAAATCTAAAGATTTTCCAAAATGTTAAATTGAGTGTCATATATGTTGTCAGTTTTTCAGTTTTCCTCTTTATCCAAGCCTTCAAATGCTGCTCAATTATTCTTTTGTAGTGTCAGCTTTAAAAAATTCATAAAAGAAACATTATAATGTAACATAATTTTAATAAAAGATTAAAAAAAAATCAATTCATGGTAGCTGACATCTAGAATTTAATATCAGAAAACTAGACTTCCTATGTTCTCAATGTTTTCCCACTGAGAAAAAGCAATTAATTAAAAAACAAAATACTCTGCTCGGATCATTTAGATAGTCTATAGAACTTAAAACATCAATGATAAAGGTTTGCAAAACCTGAACTAACACTCTAATGCAAGGAATCTACTCTTCAACAAACTTCAAATAAAAGGTTGGATTTGTAAAACAGATCAATAAGAGTTACTAATTTCTTTAACAAATTATTCTTTTCACCAAAGCTTAACCAATGAATTCTTTTAATTAGTTAATATCCCTTCCTTTGCCTCAGGACAGTTATAACAATTCATTTAATTAAGTCTGCATTTCTAGATATCCTGTGAATTATCATATCATGGATTAGTATATTTCATTTAAGTGAAATCAGTATTGTGCAAAATCTATCTATATTTTAAACAATGGACAATTATAAACATGAGAAGTATGAAAAGCATATTTCATGACTGTGTGTGCTATTTTTGTCCCACTTTAGTCAACATGGCAAGGGCACTAGTCAAGGAGCTTTCCACCTGTCTGAGAAAAGATTCAAGATGTTCATTTAAAAACATAAATGACAAATGAATTCTATAGAGAGTAATAAATTCCTTGGAAATTTGGAGAATGTACTGGGGTGCTTTGATGATACATTATCTAGCAGGCCTGACAGGCTGAACTGTAACAAATAACAGATTAGGAAAGTTCTGAATATCTCAAGAACTTGAGCAAAGTCTATAAAACAGGAATTTAAAAGACATGTTTGAGGAACAGAATGAAACTATCTCACTAAGGGAAAATTCAAAAAGAAAACAGAGATAAGCTGGAGTATAAATGTAAAAAGCCTTAAATGTCAGAAGAGAGTCAGATTTGAATCACATAAATATTTGATGTGTAAGCATTTATCTGAAAAAAATTCTGTTAACATGATGGCTGTTAAGAATAAACTTGAAGGATGGGGTAAAAAGGACACTAGTAGCCAGGGATCCCCTGGTGGCTCAGTGGTAATGAATCCGTCTGCCAGTGAGGGAGATGCAGAAAACATGGATTCAATCCCTGGGTCGGGAGGATTCCCTGGAAGAAATGGCAACCCACTCCAGTATTCTTGCCTGGAGAATCTCATGGTGAAAGGAGCCTGGCGGGCTACAGGCCACAGTATCGCAGAATCAGACCACGACTGATCAATTGAGCACACACACATCTTAAGTAAAGGTGACATCTATGTTACTGAAACAATTAATCATCAACATGCACATTTCAGAAAGTATACAACCTATGTCCTTCAGCAAAGGAATGCTCTATTTATCAGTATGGTGGTAACAGAGTCTCAAAACATAAACCTCAGTCAGTGATTCTCAACCTGGAATAAGCTGGCTAAGAGAACTGCTGCCCCTGATAGCTGCAAGTCAAGATCCTCTTCTTTTCCAGAGAGAATCACTGCATGAAATGAGAAATGCTACTGGGAGAGTGTGTTGTGTGTGCAATCCCTGCGGGAACAGAACAATTACTTAAGTGATATGATTTATACAAAGTAAGCCTTTTTGCTCCAATAAATAAATATTAAAGTATTTTAGTATCCTAGCTCTCAAAAATTAGAGCAGCACAAGCAAGCAAAAGCAAAAGTACACAAAACACATGTGGAGCTTTGAAAACTTTGAAAAGTAGGTAAGACAAGGATCTACGTTCTGATGCTTTTCCACTGCTATAAATTTATGCTTCATTTGTCTCAAAAGGTACATCATTTAAGGGATGCAAACTACTATCCTGACCTAAGGATTAACAGATATACTTACAAAGCACTCTGCAGCATCATCCATAAGGCCAAGTTGAAATCGCTGCTCATCTTTGAAGCTTTCTGCAAGAGCATGCCTTATGTTATCCGAGGGAAGAGCTTTTTCTCGACTGTGTTGAAATTGTGCAAATATTGTCTGGGAATCAACAAATATATGAACCAGTAAGTTTAACACCAACAACTAAAAAACACTTGAGTAATTTCATTACAATAAATTCGAAACTCTACACTCAGAAGCTAATACAGTCTTTTGCTCTAAAATCCCGTGCAAAGAATTATGTAGAAATGGTTGCCCCAGCCTCTTAAACAAGGGTTAGTGCATAAGAATTAAACATAAAAAGTTCTCAAGTCCCATTCTCAGAGATTCTGACTGAGATGTGGCCCATTTCAAACTGTTCCCTAGCTGAGTGTAGTCTATGTTGTTTACAAAGAGTTTTGAGATATTCTGCTTTAAATGTTAAAGTATACTGTAGGAATTAAAATTATGTTATACAAAAATAAGCATATAATCAAATAAAACAGCAGGAACTTCACTAGCAGTGGGAATATTATTCAAGAATGTGTGACACAGGTGTTAATCTGGTCTTCTATTTTCTTCATTGTATTTAAGCATGCAAAACTTTTAATAAGTTCTAGTTTTACAACAATCATCTTAGGTGAAGGGAAGTGAGGAGAAAAAGAAGGTTTGCAGTGGTAAACCTACAAATAAGCATGGGTCATATTATGTTCTGCATCAATTAGTTCAAGGGGTGAAGTGAAGTTGCTCAGTCGTGTCCGACTGTTCACGACCCCATGGACTGTAGCCTACCAGGATCCTCAGTCCATGGGATTTTCCAGGCAAGAATACTGGAGTGGGTTGCCATTTCCTTCTCCTAGGAGTTCAAGGGGTATATCATCTCAAAATAAAAAAAATTGCTTTTAAGATCAACATATAGTAGGCTAGAAAATAAGAATTTATTCTACCAACATAAGAAAATTTAATTTACAAATAAGAAACTACTAAAATAAGAAAGATGCTAAATGGTATCAGATATCTAGAACTAAACTTTTTAGCTACAATTACAGATGCTAAAAAGTGAAACATATTTTCACAAGTCACTTCTTATTTGGGTAGTCAACTTTTCCAGGTAATGTTTAAGGTATTAAAAAAATTTTTAGCTATTATTACAGATGTTAAAAAATGAAACATATAATCTCACAAGTCATTTCTTATCGGTAGTCAACTTTTCCAGGTTATGTTTAACATAATAAAAAAAATTTAGCTACAAGTACAGATGCTGAAAAATGAAACATATTTTCACAAATCATTTCTTATCTGGGGTTGTCAACTTTTTCAGGTAATGTTGAAGGTATTAATCCTGCACAAGACTGATGTTCATTCAATATCTGTTTTTTTATTTCCTGGTATATGTGGTGGTGTTCTACATCAGAAAACAAAGACCCTGCCTCGTGGAATGCATATTCTAGTTGTAGTAATGAGGAGAGAGCAAGTAAGTAATTATATGTCAAGAGGTAGTAAGTACAACAGAGAAAAAACAAAGAAATAAAAAACAAGAGGGAAAGATAGGGTAGTGCAACAGGGACAGGGACGCCATGGGTAGAAGGGAGGGAGGGAGGTGACCTACTACCTAGGGTCGTCAGGGAACGTCTCACTTGACAGAAAAAACACGTGAGAGAGAGGCATAAAGGGAGTAAGGGTGTCAGCCTCAGGGACATCTGGAAGGAAATCATTCCAGACAAAAGGAATAATAACGAAGATACCCAGAGATCAAAGGCAGCTCTGAGAAACTTCGAGGAGGACAGCACTGTATGTGTGTGTGTGTGCACGCGTGTATGCAGGCGTGCACACAAGTACGTGTTTTGAGGTGGGGGAAGCAAGCAGGAGGAAGAGGCAGGTGATGTGTAAGGCTACAGTTGGATAAAACATTCAAAGTTTATTGTAGAAGACTGTTCTTCATGTCTGCGTCTCCACCGCTGTCAGTGGGCCTGGGGGGTGCGGGGGGTAGAGGAGAGAATCTGATGAATGGAGAGACCAGCATGGAGACATATGCACAACCATATGTAAAACGGACAGCTAGTGGGAGTTTCCCGCATGACTGGGAACTCAAATCAGGCCTCTCTGACGACCCAGAGGGGTGGGATGAGGTGGGAAGTCGGAGGGAGGTTTAAGAGGGAGGGGACATATGTAGACCTATGACTGATTTGTATTGATGTACGGCAAAAATCAACAATATTGCAAAGCAATTATCCTTCAATTAAAAATAAATAAACTATAAAAAAATTACTGCTGAGGAAATAAAATGCAAAACTGTAATTTGATTTAAATTAATTCTTCATCAACCTTATTTTGCCATTTAAAAAAGGGAATATACAACTGCCTCCTTTGGTGACTTACTTAAACAGTCTTTTTAGGAGTGTAAATCAAAGTGTGAAAATGACCTTTCATTTTCCTTTATTATGTATATTTGTGTGTAATAAGAATATTCAAGGATGTAAGGGCTGAAATATTTACTTCTGAAAACAATAACCAAATCTTAAATTCTTGGGCAAAGATTTCAATGACATTTCTGAGTTGATAATATATACTGGACTCCCTGTTTCCACTTTCATCCCCATTCTATTTACTCTCATCCAAGAGATCAGAGAGATCTAGGGCAAATATTATACTTAGTTAACACAGGTTATATCACAGCTCTACTCAAAACAATACCCACAACTCCCCAAATCACTCAAGAGGAAAAAATCAAGGTCCTCACAAAGGCCTAGAAGGACCCTTCACAATCCAGATTCTTGTTCTAGTTATTTATTGCTCCATTAACAAAACCACCCCAAATCTTAGTTACTAAAAACATTTATTTTGGTCACAAATCTGCGGTTTGGGTGAGTACAGCTCAACTCTGCTGCACGTGCAGTCATCTGTAATAGTCTGAATCCTGGGATCACTGGTCATCTGATAGTCCTCTAGAAGCTGATGCTGGTGGCTGGTGGTGCCTGCTGGCCGAGATCTTTGCTGTAGCTGTAACCAGCATAGTGACTCATGTCCAAGAACGAGTACCCTGACAGAAAGAGCCAGGTGAAAGCTTTATTGATGTTTCTAATCTAACCTAATCCCTTTTCTGCCACATTCTATTTGATGGAAATGAATCATTAAGGGCAATCCATTTCAAGAAAGTAGACTCCACCCTTTGATAAAAGAGTGCAAAAGAATCTGCAGACATGTCTGAAGCCACGGGCACTCACCTTACCTCTGAGCTCATCTCCCATCACTGTCCCCTGCTCATGACGCTTCTGCCAGGGCTCAGGTGTCCTTGAGCGCCCACCTCAGGGTCTTTGCACTGGCTGTGTCCCTGCCTGCCTGGAATGCTCTAGACCACTCCATCCCTCTTCCAAGTCGTGATTTAAATGTCACTTTCTCAGTGAGGCTTTCCTTGCTACTCAACATTCACCATTCCCTTCCCTGATTTATACTTCCTCCTTTGCAATTATTATTACCTAACATACTTTATATTTTGTTTACTTATTTTCTTCTCCCCCATAAGAATAGAAGCTACATGAGAACAGTGTTTTTTATTAGTTCAATTCACTGCGGTATACTTAGTAACTATAGCAGCACCCAGAATTCAGTAGTAACTAAAAAAACATTTGTTAAAATAAATAAAGGGTTATTTCAAAATAATGAAAAATATAATGTTTCTAACAATGCTACACTGTTTAGACTATTAACCTATTCTTACAGGAAAATGGAAACATAAACCTGAATAAGTCATCCTTTAAGAATTCATCTTCAAAACTCTAAGTCACTGACAATAACTTTAATTACAAATAAACTAACCAAATATGTCAAACAAACCAAACTACCAAATAAAATTTTTGAGGAACAACAGTGCTTTTTTTATAACTATTAAAAGTTACCTTCAATGCACAAAATATGCAGGCATCTCCTTGACAAACATGTCCAGTCAGAACCCGCAAGCTTCTTCGGAATATATCTAACTGCCATAAAACCTAAAAAACAGTGAGATGTGAAGAATGAAATATAGTTACATTTTTTCTCACTGTGAATTAAAGACAGATTTAAATATATTTTTTAAACTGCAGGAGGCTAATAACATCTTTTAATCCCTTGTACACAACCAGATATATACAACCACTAAAAATAATAAGTATAAAACTGCTATGTATATGTAGTTCATATATAAAAGATAGATTTAGAAGCTATTTCTGTTGATTCACAAGTAAAAACTATAAGAGGCATAGAACAAGAAAAAAAAATAACTCCTCTGTTAGGGAATTTATATGAATAGGAAACATGCAGATACTGAATGGAGGACTTGGCAGAGACTTGAAAGAGGAAGTGATTATAATAACTTGGAATGAACTGAAATTTAGGAAGGAAGTATAATTGCACTTAAAAGTCAGGGTGTACCAAATAAGGATCAGTGTGTAGTGGCAAGGAAAAGGGGCAGAGGCCTGTGTGGTCACTGTATAAAGAATGAGAAAGGGAACATATGTATAGTAATGGGGGTACAGCAGAATATGAAGTAGTAGTTAAAGAATAACCTAAATATATTTGCTGCAATTATCTAATCACCATTTACTACTAAAAAACAAAAACAGAATTAAAAGGACTGTGTTGTTTAAATAAATCATTCCAATACTTAAAATCATTCTAGAAAAATCTGAAATCCATACAATGAGGATAACTCATAGACTTCTTGTAAGAATGAAATGTGTCTGTAGTATGTGAAGTGTCTAAAGTAGTATCTAGTACACAACTGGCATGCACTGAATTCAAGCTGCTATTTGTTCCTGTAAATATTATAACAATTAAGATCTTCAAGTTTCTCTATATCTTTCAGTTATTTCTTCAAATAATAAAAGTAAGAAAATCTATTCACCATCTCGCATTTCTTCCAACTAAAAAGAAAATTTTCTCTCCAACTAAAAGCAAGTAATTTTAGAAGTTTCCAATATTTTTAATTACTCACTAAAAGCCAGAATTTCAGAATTTCTCTTTGATAGTTGTTTTTTAAAGCATAATTAACAGGATGCATTTATGTATCACAAATAACACAGTGTTTTGCAAAACACTTAAAAATGTTTAATAACGTTCTTGCACACCATATTCTATCATACCATAAAATGAACTACACTGAAATTCATTCATTTGTCAAGATGACCGGCCACGATGGCCCAGCAGTGGAAAGTACACAGCACTGTGGTTAATGATACAACCTCTGAAGGGAGAGCTCCTGGATTCCAATTCTGGCTTTACTTTTAACAGCTCTTGGACTGCCTTGAGCAAAATATTTTCTGAAGCTCAGCATTCTTATCACCATAAGGAGGATAAAAGTAGTACCTACCTTTTAGGGTCATTGTAAGAATTAGATTATAGTGTATAAACACACAGTAAGAACACAATAAATATTAACTTTTCAACTTTGAAAATTAAAATATTGAATTAAATATTTCAACTTTGCTTTTACCTTAGATATCTTAAAACCATACCAATATGTTAGATCTACTTAACTGTACCACTTCCTCATCAAATAAAAGCTTAAAATATTCAGCCAAAAGAGAGTATCTCTATAATCTGCTTAGAAGGCTAACAAACTAAGTCTTTCAAATGTAACTGGAATGTTTCATAGGATTAGCAAAATGTTTAAGTCATACTGGATCCAAACTATAGAAAAAATATTTTATGTGACTTCTCTGAATATCACTTAATATAAAAAGTTTAAAAATGATTTCACAAATCCATACCAAAAATTATCTTCACTATAGTTAACCTTTATTCTAATTCATTTGCAACTGCTGACTATATCGTACCACCTGTTTTAAAAAGTTAAGAATCTAAGCTAGTTGTTGAACTAGTTTTTAACAATATTTTATAATATAAGCATTTTTCTTTTCCATTATTTGCATGTTGCACTTTAACATGGTGGCTAACAAAATTAATGTATTTTGAAAAGATTAATACATATATGCATATGTATTTAATAACATAAATATAAACCTTTTATACTATTTCTTACTTCAAAATAATATAAGAATAAAAACTAAGGGGAAATGGCATATAAATTCATTTTTCTGACTTATGTCTAAAATATTTTAATAGTGTCCACTTTTAGTAATTCCTTACAAAACATATTTCACAGTTTATTTCAAGTTTTAAGAAGTACTGAGCAACTGCGAACACAAGCCTAAGTCAGCTGTCCGAGCACCTGACCCATGCACGAGGCTCTCATTCATCAAATGAACTCTTTAAGCAGTACTTCACTTTCTGCTCTCAAGTTTCAGGGGTTGATGGTGGTTTAGTTGCTAAGTCATGTCCAACTCTTGCGACCCCATGCTTTGTAGCCCACCAGGCTCCTCCGTCGATGGGATTTGCCAGGCAAAAATACTGGAGTGGGTTGCCATTTCCTTCTCCAGGGGATCTTCCCCACCTGGGGGCTGAACCCAAGTGTCCTGCATTCTAAGCAGTCTCCTGCGTCACAGGCGGAGTCTGTACTGACTGAGCCACCTGGGAAGCCCCTGGAGGGGAAATAAACCAACAGAAAGAAAAATATGTGAAAAGTTATTTATTTTCAATAAAATCTTTTAAGGTACATTCTAGGGTCAGTAGAATAACATTCCGACATTCTGAATCTTCCTTACCTTTCCAACGGTCAGAAGAATAAAGGGCACTATGAAATCTGAAAACGCTGAATAAAAACTATCATATATAAGAAAGGATATTTGTCTAAGGCAGAAAACTGGATTAATACATATTTGCTAATTAAAAGAATCTCAACAAAGACTGAAGCAAAAGGAATTAACTGTAAATTTAACTAAAACAGTGGTGTCCAAATTACAATTCTAAAAAGGTGATTTAAGGCCACTGTGGGAGGTGAAGGGAGTTTGAGAAATGAGGATTAAAAACTCATTCATTCTTATTTTAGTCCAAGCAGCTTGTTTTTTTTGTTTTTTTTTTAAATGCTATTAGCAGACGAAACCACCAAGAGGATTCTACTGAATTTCTTAACCAAAATAAGGGTGGGGCAGGATACAGTAACTAATCTAAAAAAAAAAAAAAAGAAATTTTATGTATTTTAGAAGTATTCTTACTTCACCAAGTGAACATTTAAGCTACGGATGTTTTTATATCCTAATAATCTATCATTTTGTTGAAAAAAATTTCCATTTATTATAAAAACCAAAATGCCCAGTCAAAATATCTACTACTATTAAAAGTGATATTAAAAAGTCATTCCAGTCAATAATAGTAACTTTATTCTTCATTTACAAGTTAAAGAAGCATTAAGTAAAGAATTTCCTGAAAGGCACTTTTTAAAATTTGACAGGAAATGACCGTCTCACCTGCACAGCACTGTTCAGAAAGCAGCTGTTTTGTCCTGGTTCATTCAACAAGCCTTTGGTAGGGGCCAGGGAGAGCATACTCCCAGGCTGATAAGCTTTTCCGAGATTGCCACCAGGTTTCCGTAAGAATTTTACCCATGCCATTTTCAAGCAACTTTGCTTGCATTAAAGCTAAGATGTGTGTACTTATGTGATACTTCTGATGATAAAATGGATGGGGTCTTGAATGCTCCACTTAAATCTGCTCCAGTCTATTGCAATAATGTAAGTTTCCAAGTCCATATCTTTCCTGATGCTGTAGTTTTGAGGACTTTGCCGAGTAAAAATAGGATACAAACGCATTAAGGTTATGAAAACTAAACATGAAAGCTATTTTAAACAAGGCCTTAAAGATTTAAAAATCTTTGTGCTAAATTTTGTAAGAGTACAATTTAAGATGAAAAAGATTAAAAGATTTTTAAAAAACTGTTAAAAATAACATCAATGAGGAAATCATATTCTTTAAAGCACAAGTCATTTGCCTTGATGGTTTTAAAAACAGATGATACAAAAAGATGTAGAGTTAGCATTTGGTATGATTCCTTTGGTCATCTGTTTTCCTTATGTTTTTTTAATAAGAAAGAAGACTCTTTTCCAGGTGAAGTTATTAAAGGTGACTCCATATTTCATACCAATGTGACCTCAAAGCATATCTACAAGAAAAGAAAAGAAATGTTTAAATAAAAGGCTAATCAAGAAAATTCCTTTTTTACTTTACGAACACAAATATTGAATATGTAAGTAAAATGTATATGTACAATTATAAAAGGATAAGAAAAAAGTTCTTTTCAAATTAAGAAAATGAAAACATAGTTCATCATTTAAATTTTCAAAAAATATCAAGGTGATATTAATCATTATCTACTTCAAGACTTCAATGGTTGCATGATGGTTTCATAAAGACTATTAGAATTAACTTAGATTTCAGGTAGTCTTTTGAATAATACTAACTTTACTGTCAATACTACTATATATTTTGTTTATTAAAACAAATTAATCTACAGAGACTCTATATTGTCACTTACCCTACACAGAATCATTTCTCTAAGAATGTCAATAGATTTTATGTAAATTGAAATGTATTAAAACTCAGGGGAAACATTAAATTGATAAATCTTAGGGAATTAAATTTCCACACTGTTCATGAACACATGCTCCTGGCTAAAAGGATTTCAAAATGTTCAATTTCTTAATTAAAAACAATTAAGTATTACTAACAAAGTTTAATCAACTGAATTTACTTCTGCATTCATTCATTCAACAAACATTAGACGGAGACAGGTTCTGTGCCAAGCACTAGAACTGACGCTATGATGAGAAAAGATAGACCACAATTCAGTGAATAATAAATTGTAGAGTGTACTAGAAGAACTGTGCCCCGAGAGCTAACACAGAAACAAAGTAAGCAAAGGGGATGAGAAGTGAATATAATGGGAGATGGTTTGAACTTTTAAACAGGACAGTCACAGAAAGTGTAATTGAGAAGGTTACCTTTACACAAAGATTTGAAGGAGGTGAAGATGCTATCTTGGAAAAGACTTTCCTAGCAGACTGAACAGCATGTCTGGCATACCAGAAGACTGTAAGAAGCCCAGCGTGGCAGAAGAAATCAGAACAAAGAGGAGTAGATAAAAAGAGAGGATCCCTGGGAAAGAAGAGAGCATGGTGGGCCTCAAAAGTCCTGTGTAAGGACTTCTTTCAATCTGAACTTTGGGTGAACGTCACTGAGTTTCACCTCACAGCACAAAAACATGAGAGGACAGAATATCACCGGTCTGTTCAATGCCATTGATCAAATGCCCAATATGATGGCAAAGCACTGAGGAATAAGGAAGAAAAGCAGTAGTCTTCACAGAATTCAGGTCGAGAGACTTGTTTCCAGTCCCACATATTACTGATCATGTCTTAGATGTTTGGTCTTAGATAAATTCTTGTCATCTGATTCATAGCTTCATCTATAAAATGGGAACAACAATAATAATTGCCCTGCTTAAGATAGGTTAAAATTTTCAAGAGTTATAAAACACTACATTTTGTTAGCTGTTTTCTTCTTTTTAACTCTGTGGATTCTAACTTCTTCTAAAGTGATCTAAATGATCCTGAAAATTTTCGTAGAAATTTTTAATAAATGCAGTCATGGTTTTACAATAGGAAGGGAGCACTGTATCAGTAGTAAATTTGTATTTTTAATGGAAGAAACCTTTGAAATGATATTCTCTCAACAACCATATAACTAGGCACCAGGTCTGACTTACCCTGAATGGTTGTAAGATTTATGAAACAATCCCTACCATAACGAGTTCGGTTCTGTGATGGACACAGACACGAACAGATAATTTTAAAAATATTTAGCTGCTGTTCTTGGGCAAAATGTCAAACTAATAGGTCCTCCTGGTTTTCTTACTCCAATGCAACTCTGTGGAGATTATAAAAAGCAACAAATAGTCTAAGTAGAAACAGGGAAAAACATTAAGTACAATAACTGGTTTATAGACTGGGCGGGAAATGGCATGTTACAGACTGGAAAGATGTTTCTAGTTGTGACCTTTTCCATTCTTCACACTGTTCTAGGCAGAGAATTCCCACCCCACACAATGTAATGAAACAAGAAAGTTCTGTTACCACCCTAGTGCCATTTGGAGGGTAAATGAGATTAAAACATCAGGTAAGCATCAGAGTACAGCCAGTGGTAACAAGTGCAGTCAATGAAGCAGAAGTAGATGTTTTTCCAGAAAGTCCCTTGTTTTTTCTACAATCCAACAAATGTTGATCTCTGGTTCCTGTGCCTTTTCTAAATCCAGCTTGTACATCTGGAAGTTCTTCATTCATGTACTGTTGAAACCTAGCTTGAAGGATTTTGAGCACTACCTTGCTAGCAGGTGAAATGAGCGCAATTGTCCAGTAATCTGAACATTCTTTGGCATTGCCTTTCTTTGGGATTGGAATGAAAATTGACCTTTTCTCGGAGAAGGCGATGGCAACCCCACTCTAGTACTCTTGCCTGGAAAATCCCATGGATGGAGGAGCAGTCCATGGGGTCTCGAAGAGTCAGACACGACTGAGCAACTTCACTTTCACTTTTCACTTTCATGCATTGGAGAAGGAAATGGCAACCCACTGAAGTGTTCTTACCTGGAGAATCCCAGGGTCAGGGGAGCCTCGTGGGCTGCTGTCTACGGGGTCGCACAGAGTCGGACACGACTGAAGTGACTTAGCAGCAGCAGTCCTGTAGCCACTGCTGAGTTTTCCAAAATTTGCTGGCATATTGATTGCAGCACTTTCACACTATCATCTTTTGGGATTTGAAATAGCTCAGCTGGAATTCCATCACTTCCACCAGCTTTGTTCATAGTAATGTTTCCTAAGGCCTACTTGACTTCACCCTCCATGATGTCTGACTCTACGTGAGTGTGAGTGATCACACCATCATGACTATCTGGGTCATTAAGGCCTTTTTTGTACAGTTCTGTGTATTCTTGCCACCTCATTTTAATCTCTTATGCTTCAGTTATGTCCTTGCCATTTCTGTCCTTTATTGAGCCCATCTTTGCATGAAATGTTCCCTTGGTATCTCTTTTCTTGAAGAGATCTCTAGTCTTTCCCATTCTATTGTTTTTTTGCTATTTCTTTGCATTGTTCACTTAGGAAGGCTTTCTTATCTCTCTTTGCTATTCCCTGGAACTCTGCATTCAGCTGGGTATATCATTCTCCTTTGCCTTTTCTTAGCTATTTGTAAAGCTACCTTAGACAAACACTTTGCCATCCTGTATTTCTTTTTCTTGGGGATGGTTTTGGTCACCACCTCCTGTACAATGTTATGAACACCCTCCATAGTTCTTCAGGCACTCTGCCTACCAGATCTAATCCCTGGAATCTCTTCATCACCTTCACTGTATAATCATAAGGGATTTCATTTAGGTCATACCTGAAAGAGCTAGTGGTTTTCCCTATTTTCTTCAATTTAAGCCTGAATTTTGCAATAAGGAGTTCATGATCTGAGCCACAGTCACAAGCAGCAACAGTTAGAATCAGACATGGAACAATGGACTGGTTCAAAATTGGAAAAGGAGTATGTCAAAGCTGTATATTGTCACCCTGCTTATTTAACCTATCTATAGAGTACATCATGCAAAATGCTGGGCTGGATGACTCACAAGCTGGAATCAAGATTGTTAGGAGAAATATTAACAATCTCAGATATGCAGATGATAGCACTGTAATGACAGAAAAGTGAAGAGAAACTAAAGAATCTCTTGAGGAGGGTGAAAGAGGAGAGTGAAAAAGCTGGCTTGACATTCAACATTCAAAAATGTTAAGATCACGACATCAGGTCCCACCATTTCATAGCAAATAGATGGGGAAACAATGGAAACAGTGACAGACTTTATTTTCTTGGGCTCCAAAATCACTGTGGATGGTGACTGCAGTCACGAAATTAAAAGACACTTACTCCTTGGAAGGAAAGCTATGACAAACTAGACAGCATATTAAAAAGCACCACTTTGCCGACGAAGGTCCATATAGTCAAACCTATGGTTTTTCCAGTAGTCATGCATGGATGTGAGAGTTGGACCATAAAGAGGGCTGAGCGCCAAAGAACCGAAGCTTTTGAACTGTGGTGTTGGAGAAGACTCTTGAGAGCCCCCTGCACTGCAAAGAGATCAAAACAGTCAATCCGAAAGGAAATCAGTCTTGGGTGTTCACTGGAAGGACTGATGCTGAAGCGGAAGCGCCAATACTTTGGTCACCTAATGCAAACAGCCAACTCACTCGAAAACACCCAGACGCTGGGAAAGATTGAGAACAAGAGGAGAAGCGGGTGACAGAGGATGAGATGGTTGGATCACTGACTCAACAGACATGAGTTTGAGCAAACTCCAAGAGATAGTGAAGGGCAGGGAAGCCTGGCATGCTGCAGTTCATGAGGTCGCAAAGAAGCAGATATCACCTAGCAACTCAACAGGTGCAGACACCTTCAAGGCCCCTGCATGTTCTATCCTCTACCCCAACAATCTACCAGTGTGTCAAAAGAACAATATGCCACTGGAAAATTAATAAGATTTATTCTAGGAATTCAAATGTAATTCTCTATTTATTCTTTCAATAAATATTGGGGAAGTTGTGCAGAAAAGAGCTAACACAAATATTTACAACAGCTGAAAGGTGGAAAAACAACGCATATATTTGACTAAAGAATAAATAAAATATGGTGTATGTGTGTATATGAATATGTGTGTACACACACAACAGAATATATTATTTAGCCATAAAAAGAAATGAAGTACTTAAACATGTTACAACATAAACACCAAAAACATGTTGATAAGTGAAAGTCAAAGAAGACCACACACTGTAAGATTTCATTCATCCAAAATGTCCAAAAGAGAGACCTCTAGACACAAATAGTAGATAAGTGGTTGCTTACACTAGAGACGTGAGGGCTATGGAGAACAAGAGAAGACAGGGCTAGAAAGTGATAGCTAAAGGGTATTCAGATTTTTCTCCTTCCAGTTTTCTTGAGACATAACTGACACATGCACTGTATAAGTTTAAGGTGTATAGCACAAAGATTTGACTTAATACACGATGAAGTGATTATCACAATAAGTTCAGTGAATATAGATACAGAATTAAAGAAGTAGGAAAAAATATTTTCCTTGTGATGAGAATTCTTAGGATTGACTCTAAGAACTTTCGTATAAAAATAGCAGTGTTAATTATAATCATCACATTGTGCATTACACTCCTAGTTCTTATTTATCTTATAACTAGGAGGCATAACCTGTGCCTTTTGACAACCTGCATCTAGTTTACCCCCTTCCCCAAGCCCCCACTTCTGGTAACCACAATCTGCCCTTTTTCTACGAGTTGATTTGTATGTTTGCTTGTTTTTGAAGTATAACTGACCTATAACATTGCTAGCTCCTGTTATACAATGTAGTAATTTGGCACTTCTACACATTTCAAGAAAAAAAAAGTTACAATATGTCACCTTACAAAAATATTACATAGCTATTGACTATATTTCCCACACTGTACATTTCATACCCATGACTGGTTTATTTTGCAAATGGAAGCTTATACCTCTTAAGCTCCCTCACACACTTCCTTCTTCCCCGCAACCTTGTTTACTCTTGTTTACTCTCTATATTCATAATTCTGTCTCTATTTTGCTATGTATAATTGTTTGTTTTGTTTTTTAGATGCCACATATAAATGAAATCAAACAGTATTTGGTTTTTTATACATGATTTATTTCAGTTAATGCAATACTCTCTAAGGTCCGTGTAAGTTGTCGCAATTGGCAAATTTCATTTTTTAAGGGTGAATAATATTCCACTGTATGTATATAAATACATGCAGCACCTCTTCTTTATCCATTCACCTACTGATGGGCACCTGGGTTGCTTCCATATCTTGGCTGTGGTAAATAATGCTGCAATAAACACAGGGGTGCACACATCTTTTCAAAATAGTGTTTTTGCTTTCTTCTGATAAATACTCAGGAGTGCAATTACTGGATCATATGACAGCTCTTTTCTTTTCTTTTTTTTTTTTTTTGGCAGTCCTATTTTTAATTTCTTGAGAAGTTTCCATATTACTTTCCACAGTGGCTGACCAATTTATATCTCCACCAATGGTGCACAACAGTTCCCTTTTCTCCACATCCTGGTCAACACTTGTTACCTGTTGTCTTTGTTTTGGCTGAGCTGGTCTCAGTTGTGGCTCTTGGTTGAGACATGCAGGATCTTTACTGGACGCACATGGGATCTCATTCCTTGACAAGGATCAAAACTAGGCCCCCTGAATTGGGAGTGCGGAATCTTAGTCGCTAGACTACCAAGGAAGCCCCCGTCGTTTTTTTTAAAAGACAGCCATTCTGACAGATATGTGGTGATATTTCATTGTGTTTCTGACTTCCATTTCCTTGATGATTAGTGATGCTGAGCATCTTTTCACGTGCCTGTTGGCAATCTATCTTCTTTGAAAAAATGTCTATTCAGATCCTCTGCCCAACTTTCAATCAGCTTGTGTTCCTTCTGATATTGTGTTGTATGAGTTCCTTGTATATTTTGGGTATTAACCCTTTATCAGATATATTATTAACAAATACCTTCTCCCATTCAGCAGGTAGCCTTTTCCTTTTGTTGACAGTTTCCTTGGCTGTGCAAAAGCTTTTTGGTTTGATGTAGTCCCATTTGTATATTTTTACTTTTATTTGCTTTACCTGTGGAGATACAGCCCAAAAAATATTACTAACACTAATATCAAAGAAAGTATTGCCTATGTATTCCTCCAGCATTTATGGTTTTAGGTCTTATATTTACATCTTTGATCTACTTTGAATTTATCCTTGTGCATTGTGTGACAGATTCGTCCAGCGATTCTTTTGCACGTAGCTATCCAGTTTTCCCAGGACCATTTACTGAAGACTTTGTCTTTCCCACTGTATATTTTTGCTTCCTTTGTTATAGATCAACTGTGGGTTCACTTATGCGCTCTCTATTCTGTTCCACTGATCTATGTACCTGTTTTCCTGCCGTATTATATTCTTTTGGTGACTGTAGCTGTGTAATATAGTTTGAAGTAATGGCACATGACATGCCAAGCTTTACTCTTCTTTCTCAAAATTGTTTCAGCTACTCAGTGTCTTTTTTCCATACAAATTGTAGAATTATTTGGCCTAGTCCTGTGAAAAATGCCACTGGTATTTTGATACAGATTGCACTGAATCTGAAGACTATCTTGGGAAGGAGGATCATTTTAATAATATTAATTATTCCAATCCATGAACACAGTATATCTTTCCATCTGTTTGTGTTGTCTTCAGTTTCTTTAATCAGTGTCTTATAATTGTCTAGTGATCAAACAGGAGATGGCAAGAGTGAACATTAAATTTTAGGAATCAGCGAACTAAAATGGACTAGAATGGGTGAATTTAACTCAGATGACCATTATATCTACTACTGTGGGCAAGAATCCCTAAGAAGAAATACAGTAGCCATCACAGTCAACAAAGGAGTTCGAAATGCAGTACTTGGATGCAATCTCAAAATCGACAGAATGATCTCTGTTCCTTTCTAATGCAAACCATTCAGTATTACAGTAATCCAAGTCTATGCCCCAACCAGTAATGCTGAAGAAGCTGAAGTTGAACGGTTCTATGAAGACCTACAAGACCTTCTAGAATTAACACCCAAGAAAGATGTCCTTTTCATGATAGAGAACTGGAATGCAAAAGCAGGAAGTCAAGAAAACACCTGGAGTAACAGGCAAATTTGGCCTGGAATACAGAATGAAGCAGGACAAAGGCTAATAAGAGTTCTGCCAAGAGAATGCATTGGTCATAGCAAACGCCCTCTTTCAACAACAGACAAATCTACACATGGACACCACCAGATGGTCAACACCAAAATCACACTGATTATATTCGTTGCAGCCGAAGATGGAGAAGCTCTTTACAGTCAGCAAAAACAAGACGGGAAAGTGACTGTGACTGAGATCATGAACTCCTTATTGCCAAAGGCAGACTTAAATTGAAAAAGTAGGGAAAACCACTAGACCTTTCAGGTATGCCCTAAATCAAATCCCTAACGATTATATAGTGGAAATGAGAAATAGATTTAATGGGCTAGATCTGATAAACAGAGTGCCTGATGAACTATAGACGGAGGTTTGTGACACTGTACAGAAGACAGGGATCAAGACCATCCTCATGGAAAAGAAATGCAAAAGAGCAAAATGGCTGTCTGAGGAAGCCTTACAAATAGCTGTGAAAAGAAGGGAAGCAAAAAGCAAAGGAGAAAAGGAAAGATATACTCATTTGAATGCAGCATTCCAAAGAACAGCAAGGGGAGATGAGAAAGCCTTCCTCAGTGATCAGTGCAAAGAAATAGAGGAAAACAACAGAATGGGAAAGACTCTTCAAGAGTCTTTCTCTTCAAGAAAATTAGAGATACCAAGGGAACATTTCATGCAAAGATGGGCTCAATAAAAGACAGGAATGGTATGGACCTAACAGAAGCAGAAGAGATTAAAATGAGGTGGCAAGAATACACAGAACTGTACAAAAAAGATCTTCATGACCCAGATAATCACGATGGTGTGATCACTCACCTAGAGCCAGACATCCTGGAATGTGAAGTCAAGTGGGCCTTAGGAAGCATCACTACGAACAAAGCTAGTAGAGGTGATGGAATTCCAGCTGAGCTATTTCAAATCCTAAAAGATGATGCTGTGAAAGCGCTGCACGCAATATGCCAGCAAATTTGGAAAACTCAGTGGCCACAGGACTGGAAAAGGTCAGTTTTCTTTCCAATTCCAAAGAAAGGCAATGCCGAAGAATGCTCAAACTACTGCACAATTGCACTCATCTCACACACTAGCAAAGCAATCCTTAAAATTCTCCAAGCCAGGCTTCAGCAATACGTGAACCGTGAACTTCCAGATGTTCAAGCTGGTTTTAGAAAAGGCAGAGGAACCAGAGATCAGATTGCCCACATCTGCTGGATCATTGAAAAAGCAAGAGAGTTCCAGAAAAACATCTATTTCTGCTTTATTGACTATGCCAAAGCCTTTGACTGTGTGGATCACAACAGTTTTCTGAATGTTGAGCTTTAAGCCAACTTTTTCAATCTCTTCTATCACTTTCATCAACAGGCTCTTTAGTTC
Organism: Muntiacus reevesi; assembly: GCF_963930625.1. Taxonomy (NCBI): domain Eukaryota; kingdom Metazoa; phylum Chordata; class Mammalia; order Artiodactyla; family Cervidae; genus Muntiacus; species Muntiacus reevesi. Next base: position 6,628,507 of record NC_089264.1, read on the forward strand.
TTCTTCACTTTCTGCCATAAGGGTGGTGTTATCTGTATATCTGAGGTTATTGATATTTCTCCCGGTAATCTTGATTCCAGCTTGTGCTTCATCCAGCCCAGTGTTTCTCACGATGTACTCTCTATATAAGTTAAATAAGCTGTATATTGTAAAACAATATACAGCCTTGACGTACTCCTTTCCCGATTTGGAACCAGTCTATTGTTCCATGTCCAGTTCTAACTGTTGCTTCCTGACCTGATACAGATTTCTCAACAGGCAGGTCAGGTGATCAATAACCTCAGATATACAGATAACACCACCCTTATGGCAGAAAGTGAAGAAGAACTAAAGAGCCTCTTGATGAAAGTGATAGAAGAGATTGAAAAAGTTGGCTTAAAGCTCAACATTCAGAAAACTAAGATCGATCGTGGCATCCGGTCCAATCACTTCATGGCAAATAGATGGAGAAACTGGAAACAGTGGCAGACTTTTTTGGGGGGGGCTTCAAAATCACTGTAGATGGTGACTGCAGCCATGAAATTAAAAGACTCATGGTCCTTCGAAGGAAAGTTATAACCAACCTAGACAGCATATTAAAAAGCAGAGACATTAATTTGCCAACAAAGGTCCATCTAGTAAAGACTATGGTTTTTCCAGTAGTCATGTATGGATGTGAGAGTTGGACTATAAAGAAAGCTGAGCACCAAAGAATTGATGCTTTTGAGATGTGGTGTTGGAGAAGACTCTTGAGAGTCTCTTGGACAGCAAGGAGATCCAACCAGTCCATCCTAAAGGAAAACAGTCCTGAACATTCATTGGAAGGACTGTTGTTGAAGCGGAAAGTCCAATACTTTGGCCACCTGATGGGAAGAGCTGACTCATCTGAAAAGACCCTGATGCTGGGAAAGATTGAAGGCAGGAGAAGAAGGGGACGACAGAGGATGAGATGGTTGGATGGTATCACTGACTCAATGGACATGAGTTTGAGTAAACTCCGGGAGTTAGTGATGGACAGGGAGGCCTGGCGTGCTACAGTCCATGGGGTCGCAAAGAGTCAGACATGACTTAGTGACTAAACAGCAACAGGTCTTTTAGCTCCACAGTTAGATCTTTTTCTAAGTTTGTATTCTTTTTAATGCAATTGTAAATTCTAACCACCAATGATTTGATTAGGCTACTAGATTAGTCTCAATAAATGGTCGCTGAAATTGGACTCATTATAGCTCATTACAGGGCTTCCCTTGTGGCTCAGACAGTAAAGCATCTTCCTACAATGCGGGATATCCAGGTTCGATCCCTGGGTTGGGAAGATCCTCTGGAGAAGGAAATGGCAACCCACTCCAGTACTCTTGCCTGGAAAACCCCATGGACAGAGGAGCCTGGTAGGCTATAGTCCATGGGGTCACAAATAGTTGGAGATGACTCAGCGATTTCACTTCACAGTTGTTATACTTACTGTGCTCTGCAGCCCCCCCCCCCCCCCCGGGCCCCAGTATTTTGAAGTCCTAGCCTCTAGTACCTGTGAAGATGATCTCATTTGGAAATAGGGTTTTTACAGATGAGATTAGATTATGATGAGATCATTAGGATGGGGTCTAATCAAAAAGACTAGCAGAAGTCATAGAAGAAGAAACAGAGACAGATGGAATATCATGTGAAGATGACAAGCAGACATTAGAATGATATAGCTACAAGGAAAAGAACACCAAGAATTGACAGCTACCACCAGAAGCTAGAAAGTGGCAAGGAAGGATTCTGTACAGAGCCCTAGAAAGGAACCAATCCTCCTAACACCTTGATTTTGGACTTCTAGCCTCCAGAACCGTGAGAGAACAATTCTATTGCTTTAAGCTGTCTGGTTTGTGGTTCTTTGTGATAGCAGCCCTAGGAAACTAACATAATAGCTGATAAAGCCTTAGAGACTCCTTTGTCCTTTTAAGTATTTTTCTTGATTATAAAATAGTATCTTTTTATACATAGATATCTAAAATATACATAAATATTGCAAACAGAAAATTAGACATACAATCTCATAGAAGGAGAGAATCACTGTTAATAAAGCTACTGAAATACATTCTTAATAGTACTCTGGCCTAGCCATCAAACTCTAAAGTGAAATTTCATTTTAACATCTTTTCACTAATAAGCAATATAGCTAACTAAGGGACACACTGAAGACTTTTCAGTGATATGTTACAACCGTCCAGCTTACTAGTAAAACTATTTAAAACTTTATTTTAGATAGTTAGATAGCAAGCTATCTAAAAGTATATAGATACATAAACCTATACATAGCTAAGTGTGCATGCTAAGTCACTTCAGTCATGTCCAACTCTGCAACCCTATGGACTGCAGACCACCAGACTTCTCCATCCATGCAGATTCTCCAGGCAAGAATACTGACTGGAGTGGGTTGCCATCCCCTCCTCCAAAGGATCTTCCCATACGTAGGTAGATAGCAAGTTAAAGCAAAGAAAGAAGAAAAAAACTCATTCATTATAGGGCTCCTTTTTATAAAGTTGAAGGATTATAGTAAGAAAGATAATAGAAGAAGAGATGTCTTTTGATATAGAAAACCACTGTCACTCTACAAATGGAGGAACTGGAGAAGACGATACTAGAAAATTTATTAAACACAAAATAAAAGTAAAGTAATAAGGACAAACTATACTACCACCACCCCAAAAAGCAAATTTTAAATAACTTTCAATGTTTTGTATCTTTTTGCTTAACTTCTTTATGTCCAATAAAGAACTGTGCTTTCTTTATTCTGGCTATTACTAATCACTCGTTTCCAATGGTAACTAATTAGAGAAAAACAAGAGTGCATGTGTATCCAGAATACAGAGTATGAACATGAAAGACAATGGTTTATGGCAATCTGCTTTAAGACATGATCTTCACAAGAAAAGTATGCCAAGGCAGGTATCACCTAACATTCCTTTGCCTTGACAAAGTCCCAAACTGAACTCCTGCTTTACCTCTATCTTCTTTCCCATCTTAGTTGATGGTAACTTCATCATTTTAGTCACTCAGAAGAAATAATCTTGGTATCATCTTTGATGCCTCTTTCTTGAATATCTCAGACAGAATGTGCCCAATTCTTACCACCTCCACTTCTACTATTCTGGACTTCACCATCATCAGATTTTTCCGGGATTGCCAGATAACGTCCTAATCGTCTCCTGGCTTCTACGATTAGCTGTTACAATCTATTTCCAAGATTAGACATAAAACTTCTAAAATTAAATGATAATGCCATCCCTCTGATCAAAAATTTTTAATGGTTCCTTATTACATTCAGATTAAAAACCAAAAATCTTTACAATGGCCTGCTTATACCACCTGCTTATACCACCTGCTAAAAGTAAAAACACTTTTTTCTAAACTCACACCACTTCTGAGCCCAGATGTGTGGGTTTTTACACAATAAGCATTTCTCTAATTCTCAAAGACACTACAATTTAACTCGATTTGACACTACTGGAGTTAGTGTCAGATTCCACAAGCCAACGGCTCAGTCCCACTAGACTGACTTCCCATTTCAGGCACCAACCACCAGTCCCAAGTAGTCATTTGTATTTCTGATCAACCACCAGTAAGTTAGGGGTTCCCTCCAACCTCTGCCAAGGATTTAATTAATTTGCTGGCATGGCTCTGGAAAACAGCTTACTTGAGTGGATTTCAAGTTCATTATAAAAGGATACAACTCACGAACAGTCTGATGGAAGAGCTGCACAGGGCAAAGGATGTGGGACGGGGCAGGGAGCTTCCACACCCTCTCAAGAGCACCATCCTCCCAACACCTCTACAAGTTCACCAACCCAAAAGGTCTCTAAACCACTTCAGTTAGGATTTTTTAATGGAGGCTTCATTGTGTAGGCATGCTTGATTAAATATCTGGCCACTGGTGAGGAGCTCAACCTCCACCTCTCCCCTCTCTAGAAGTGTGTGTATATGTGTATGGTGAGGAGAGGGAGTGGAGGGCTGAAAATGTCAATCCTCTAATCACATGGTTGGTTTCGTGGCAATCAGTTCTCACCGTGCGGCTAGCACCCAGTCACCAACACACGTTTATCTCAACCATAGCCATCTCAACACACATTTATCACCTTGTAGATTCCAAGAATTTTTGGAGCTGTGTGCCAGGAAATAGGCAGAGACCAAATATACATTTCTTCTTACGTAACCGGCCCATCTTCTCAGCTCTAACTTCATCCCTAACTACTTTCCCTTTACGTTCTCCGTTTTCAACTTTATGGGCCTCCTCGTTACTCCTGAACAAAACACGCGAACTCCTGCTCTAAAGCCTTGACACTCTATTCCTCTGCCTGGAATACACTTCCTCTTGATACCCACGTGACTTCTCCCTGGCTCACTTAATGATTGCTGTGCTCAAAAATCACCTTCTATATGAGGCTGATACTCAAAGTTGCAACCCACTCCATATTCCCAATTCCCCGTTTCCTGCTCTACTTTATCTCTTCTCCTTGGCTTTCTTCACCAACTGAGATAGCATACAATTGACTTATTGTTTTTACCACTGTTTATCATTGTTTCTCCTCCCAATCCTCTAAGAATATAAACTCAATTCCAAGCAACTAGAACAATACAAAGTACATGGTAGGCAGTCATTAAATACTTACTGAATGAAGCTCAGGAAATAAAATGAAACCTCTATTAACAAACCCTATGAAATCAACAAAGAGACTTAGGCATTAAAGGTATAGGACAATTTCCCACCACTTAGCAGCTAGGTTAGTGTCAGTAGTATACTGACAAGGAGGTAAGATTATTTCAGGCCTATACAGCAGTACCTTTTAAGAGGAAACATCTTCTAGGGTTCAAACAGACTGCTCATCTAAAAACAGGGAGGGCCAAGATTTTATTATGCAGGGTGAGAAGTTTAGAAGAAGATAAAGCACAAAGTACCTGGTTAACAAAGAATGCCCTGATGGGTTCTTGCCAAGGGTGGAATTCATGTTCTGATACTGACCTCATGATTTCCAATTATTCTACCTCTGAAAAACTTCCACCAACACAGCATATTACTCAACTACTCAATCATTAAAAGCAAATGAACTTCATTATCTATAATTATAATCTATATTAAAAAGTTCATAGAATTATTGTAAGAATCACAAACCATGTCTAAACTAATAAATGCCCAAAACGTGGCAGGTACTCAGTAAAAATGCAAGCTAATTATAATAACAGCAAAAACACAATCTTTGATATAAAATGATTTTAACAATATAAAAAACACATTTGAAGAAAAAGTAAAAGCTGTATTGATAGTTTACACCCCATTTTGTTATTCCTCCATTTCTTTAAACTGACGTATCAATCTTGACTAAAGACTTAATCCAGATTAGTGGCACCGGATAAACTGTACAATGAATTATTAACTTCCAAATTTAAAAATCTATTAATAAGTCATTCTTAGAAAATAAGCAGTTTTATAGAGCTATCCTACTTTAAGAAAACTTAAAATATGAAAACTTCTAATTACAAAAAAAACTTTGGGAATGCTTCACAAGTGGATTCACCACAGTATTATTTTAAACATTCATTTACGAACTGAGCTAGAGAAAGAGAAATGAGTTACAATGTTAGAAGGCAATGCATCAGAAATAAAGTGAAAGCAATTCTGAAATAATGTAACAGAGATTTAATTTAGAAGAATTCAATCTATGTACAACTCAGAAAAATTCAAAACTTCCTTAATGACAATTTTAATTCATAAATAACATGACAACCATGCAGCCATAAACAATAACTAGCAACTTTTCTGAAGTAACTCAAGTAAAATAAAAGCTCTTCAACCATATGCAATGGCTTGTAGCACGTTGGGGTATGTCACGGAACACCTTTGATGGCAGCCTATGGACCCCTTAGGATAATGTTTGTAAAAACATAAAACATAATTCATGGGATTACAACTAAAAAAAGATGAAAAAAAATGTATAAGATTCCCAAGAAAACCAGTTACATTAAAATTCAGTTCTAATCATAGACCACAGTTTTAATCACGAGTCCTCAGTTAATATAAGAACTGCTGATAGAGGATATGGATTAACTTGGAAAAGCAAAGAAGAAATACTTTTGCCTAAATATTCTAAACATGTAGTATTCCTAGTATTTAAAAAAATAACTTGCCAAGATTAGGATATCATATAGTTATTTAAAGTTTAAATAATCTTTGAAAGTTTTTATCTCTAGTAGAACATTTCTTGTTCCTACTGTGTGCATATACTATAATGCAGAATAACAGTTCCAGCAGGAAAATAACTTGTGATTTGACTACTGAATGTGTACATTACCTTAAAACAGAATTTTCATTTTTGAAATCATTGTCTGGCTAAAAAAACTTCTAAATCATTATTCCCAAAATAGCCTGGTACTGCATAGTTTAAACATTTGACACTAAAGAATGGAAAAGATCTTGAATCACAGTCTTTACTAAAATCATAAGCTTTTTTATTTTTTAAGAAAAAGAATAAACTAGGTGAAAAATGATGCCCGTACACCATTAAAATAGCTGTCTTTGAAAAAAACCACTTTTTTGTATCTTCTAAAGAAAATATTAATAAATGACTATTAATGTCAAGTTACAAGAACTATACAAATTTACCTACATTTATAAAAACATTGTTTTAGTTAATAGGGAAAATGAAAGATCTGTTCTTGGTTGCTTATTTTTCACACTTTAGGAAAAAACACACATAACTAGTGAGTTGAGTAGAATAAATCACTTTCATGTTTTATCACTAGTAATTGTGAACCTAAACAAACTGTACAGTGAGTTCGTTTTAAAAACTAATAAAATTTAAAATAAAAACAAAAAACTTTTTTTTCAGAGCATAACTAACTCCTTCCTACAGTGTGCTTGTCTATTTGAAATTATGACAACGGCAGATAAATCATATATTACTTTTGCAATGTTTCATTTGTTTTTATTTCTCTTTGCCTCGACCATCATCATGGAACCAAAAAGAATAGAACATTACACTAACAAGAAGTATTTAATATTAACTTAGCCAAGAGTTCATTTCAATCTGAATTTTGTTAGGAATTTTTCCGTCTTTTAAATACTGAGAATTACGAACGCTTTTCTTTAAAGAACATTACTAAAAGTCAATCAGACCCTAATCACAAAGAACCTCCTAGAGTTAAACATCCCTCAGAAATAGCCTTGCAAACTCACTGGAAAAAAATACATATTTTCTTCCAGATAAGGAAACATTTGGCAAACTCTTATCTAACAACGCCTTGCAGTACATTTGCAAGCATTAATGAGGCTTCGCACTGATGGAGAAAACCTTGGAGGGGAGTAACAAAACCTCAGAGCACGCTCAGATTGCAGGCTTTAGAAACCCTCTCTGCTACACCTGTGCAAGTACTTCCTGTTCTCCAAAGACATTTAAAAGTTGTTTGGTAAACGTCCCGTTGGTGAAAGAAATGGCAACCCACTCCAGTATTCTTGCCTGGAAAATCTCATGGACAGAGGAGCCTGGTGGGCTACAGTCCACGGGATCCCAAAGAGTCGGACACGACTGGGCACACACCAGACCAGAAATGTCCCCTAACTCGCCATTTAGAAGCTAAACATTAACTTCATAAATTACTACTACTAAATGACTAAATTATTACTACTACCACTCAGAAATCAACAGTCCGAAGAGTCTCATGAATCATCTCTTCTCCAAAGAGAGCAACAAAACCCCTTTAAAAAGCTGCTGCTCGAGAGGCAGTGGCTTGGAAAGAGAGGGGAAGGCGCCAGGTAGGCATAATATTCATAATTCCAAAGCACTAAGCGACCCAGCAGGATCCCAGGTTCCGCCTCTGGCCAACCTTCAAACACAGCAGCAGCGAACAACCACAGCCCAGTAAGTACAGGACCTCCTCCCTCCGCGTTCGCCTCCAGCCTGGCCGAAGGCATCTCCGCCAGATCCCGGGGCGGCGGGAGGGCGGCGGGAGGGCTGCGTGACCTCCGGAGTCTGCCCCGAAGCGGGTGGGGGAGGAGGTCGTGGGGCAGCGAGGAGAGACACCGAGTCTGGGACTGGAATGAGGGTCTTCCAGTCAGGCCCGCGGAGGTCGCAGGTCTTTGGCTCTCCAGCCAGGGACTAGTTTCGGAGACTTACCTTTTAGCGAGGGAGGCGCGCGGTCCAGGTAGAAAAATACGGGCCTTCTACCTCCGCAGGGCAATCTCCCGCTGGCCCAGCTCCGCGTCAAGCTGACACCCGGCTGACACACCAACCGCTGCCAACGAAACCGAGGCTCACCGGGAACTGGAGCAGAGGCGACTGGTCTCCGTCGCCCACAGCCCGACCCAGCGCATGGAGCATGCGCACACGCCTCAACACCCCAAGGCCAGTCAGGCCAGTGACACCTGCGATCAACAGGTCCAGGGAGCCCCGCCCAAATCCCCGCCTCACCCTCGCCCCGCCTCCTCGAAGCTGACCCCGCCTTCAGGCTCCAGGAGCTGGCTCCGCCCCCACACGCGATTTCCCGGCTTCCCGGACCTGCGGATCCGAGTTCCCGCGCGGGTTCGATAAGGCTGGCGATCCAGTTGACTTACTCTGAGCCGCGAGATCCCGCGAGAGCAGGGACTTAACCATTTTTCTTAAGGCGGGAGCGGAGCGCTGGGGTTAACTGTTGTTCGAGAAAGGAGGCAGCAGGTTGGTTTTTGTGGTGTCGAGGGAAGAAAGGAATAGTTCTTCAGGTGTAAGTGGTTATTCTGATACTCTTGGTCATTTATTTATTCATTTTCTAAGCTCAGGAACACGAATCCACCAAAGACTGGGCTTTAAGTTAGTTGTGGTTACCTCAGAGAAAATGACCTGTATCGGTTGGCCTCGAAACCCTAGACGAATTCGCAGTTCTCTTTAGCTTTCTGTGAATCCTTACAGTCTGTTTGCAGTTAAATGATTCCCATTGGCTTGAATGTATATTCCCCAACTGGTTGTTTCGTGACTTTTTAATAAAATGATAGGCTTAATAAACATGTTGACCCGGTTAATGGTTAATTGTGAGAAAAATTAACCATCTAAAAAATGTGGCTGCCTCCTTACTGTGCTTTCAACAGGTTTTAAGTTGCAAGCTAAAGTTTGGGAAATGGGCGAAACGTCGTTTTGTAATAACTTGTTTCTTAGGGATAGTAGTAAAAGGACTACTACCACTGTCATCTTTAGTATAAAAGATCCCTCTCAGTAAGTAGTAAGGTTTTGGAACTCATTTCAAAGCTGTTGCAGGTTCAACATACAGATTCTAAAAATTGATTTAACTAAACTCTTAAACAGGTAGGTAACTCTAAATGTTTGAAGAAACAGGAGGAAACATTTTAGATTGGTATAGGCAAGTAGTACCTGTGACTGAATCAAGGAGAATTTGTTGAGCATTTATTGTTCCCTTCACTGAATTGGGCACTGAAGAAAATACAGTGAAATTTAAGATACGGTTCTTGCCTTCAGGAAATTTAAAACTTGGAGAATGAGAAAAACAACTACGTTTTAAAAATAGCACCATTAATTCTCCCCTTGCTTTCCCTATTGCTGCTCTCTCCTGGTTTTGCGACTACCTCTCTGAGGCACTTTAAATATTTTTATTCTTAACTGTGCCCTCTGTGTTCCCAAACTCTCCATTTTCTTGCGTTGTTACTTCTTCTGTCTCCTTGAACAGTCTTTTCCCCACGATGGACTTAGCTACTAGGTATCCTGGGCACCAAGGACTCCCAAATGGATATCTTCAGCTTAGACCCTTTTAAGCAACAGCATTTTTGGGTGTCGTGTACTGAGTCACTTCAGTAGTGCCCGACTCTTTGCAACCATATGAACTGTAACACCTCTATCTGCCCTTCTGTCCATGGGATTCTCCAGGCAGGAATACTGGAGTGGATTGTCATTCCCTTCTTCAGGGGATCCTCCCAACCCAGGAATCAAACCCTTGTCTCTCGTCTCTTACAGCTCCTACATTGCAGGCAGTCATAGGTACTTATGTCCCAAATTGACTTGACGGGAAGTCTGAAGCAAATAGATGAAAACTTATGTCCCAAATGTCTCCCAATTGGACATCTTTTCTGTTCCCTATTCCTAGTGCCATATCTCTTCCCACCCATCTAGAACCTACACTGCTTTCATTCCCTGTTTTAGATAATAGCACCCAATTGCCCAAATCAAGAATCCATGTGTACCCCTATATTACATTTTCTTCATTTTCTCTGTACTGATATCAAATTTGATTAATTCATCTCCTTAAGGATCTCTCAATCCCTGCACTCTTTTTAATTTCCATTCTCACTGTCTTAATCTATCGACTAATCATCATCTCTCCTAACTCGTCTCCCTTGGACCACTGCAGTAGGCTCTAGTTATTTCCCACTCCAGTCCAACATCCATGTCTGTTAATAATTTTTCTAACATGAAAATATGATTACAATATTATCAAGATTTTTTCAGGAGCTCCCCATCTCCTTCAGGACCTGGCCCCAGACTTAGTCTCATCTATTACTCTTGCCCATTTACTCCACACTAGCTATATAGAATTCCTTGCTCATCTGTGTTTCTGCTAGGTTCTCTCAAGATCTTTTAGGTCTCAGTTGAATACTTATTTCATCCATGGAAACTTTCATAACTTCCTGAGACAGATTTGCCCTTCCTTCACCCTTTTTGGATTTATTTATAACAATTATGTTGTACTATAATTATTTCTTTGCAAATGTAACTGACAGAGCACTCATGAAAAATAATTTGAACTATGGATAGTAAAGACTCATACTATTTCCCTGCCTCCTTTCAAGATTATAGAAGAATGCCCTTCAGTTTACCATGCTCAAGAATTTGACAAAACCATGACTGTACAGCTTTTTAATCATGTACCTTCAAACTTTCTGCTGCTACTTGGCATATTTAAGTACTGAGTTTTACATGGTATGTGAGGTCACAAGTTAGAGTCAAATGGGAAGTCTGAAGCAAACAGATAAAAAAAGGAAAATTGACAGTGCACTGTATTTTAGGACAGGAGTTGCTCCCAAAAAACTTTGTGGTTAGAAATGTCACAGTATAAGTTTTAAATGTACTGCCTCTGAGAATTACTGTTTGTTCTCAGTGTGTATATGTTTAATTCAATAGTTATTTTACTGGGCAGACCTAAATTAATGAGGAAAAATCTCTGCACTTCTCACTGACTTGAGATCATTAAAGGAAAGATTTGGAATGCCAAAGACCATCTTATGTTGTTTGAATGAGGCCAAGCCAAAGTTTACATCATCAGCACCACCACACTTACATGCCTCCTTATTCTGGAGTGACTGTAAAGCAGACTTCGGGAGATGTACCATTTTGTGGTTCTATTCACCCTACTCACTAATAAGTGGTAGAAGTAGCAGTATTCTATCCTGAGAATCAGTCATCCGGTAGTTCCAGGAGGTAAACAATAGCTAAAGACATGGCAAACCATGGATGAGCTAGGTAGGATAAAGTGAAATACAGTATAGAGAAGTTGTAGCTAAATGGCTGTCTCATGATTGGATGTAAGACTAACTCCTTTTTTCCTAATTGCATGAAAGAAATGTTGACAAGTGTTATAGTCTTAGTAAACTTCTAAAGAACAGGGACTATATTTTTCCACTGTGTATTTCCAGAGCATAGCACAGTGCCAGGCATAGATAGGTAACAAATGTGCTCAGTGGATGGGCTGAAAAACTGTTAACAGAACTGTTAAAAGTTCTGTTAATTTTTTAGAGAATAGAGACATCTGTGTGGACCAGAATTGTTGGGGAAAGCTTGTATTGTATGGGAGATCAGATATGAGCTTCAATTTGGAAGGTTCATGGGTAGGCATATTTGAAGGCACTGCGGAGGAGATACGACTATTCAAGAGCAAAGTTTTAGAAACAGGAATTAACAAAGCCAATGCAGGGCTATAATAGGAAGCCTTTTAAGTTCTTGAACAGGATGTTCAGTTTGGAATTATATACAGATTTGTAGGGGAAATTGTAGTAAGGCAAGAAGATGAGCGAAACCAGTGCAATTCCAGAGAAACCTTCAGTGATGATGAGGCCAACCAAAAAATCTAGTCATAATCAACCACTTCCTCTTTGACTCACATCCCAGTTTTTGTAACACCGTGCTCTTACATGGCTTTCCTCCAACCTATTTGGTTGTTCCTTTTCAACCTGGTTTTCTCTTACACTTTCTAGATGATGGTGTTCCATAATGCCTGGCCCTAAGACCAGGTTTTATCCTCATGGTTTTAAATATGTATTTCCCACACAGCAGCCAAAGTAGCCTATTTTAAATGTTGACATGTTACCCCCCTACTTAAAATTGTTCAAAGACTTAACTATCTACATAAAATAAAATCCAAATAGATACCTGAAGAGGCTGTTCTTCCCTCCCTAACAGCATCTCATGCTATCAAGGACTTTGCACTCTTTATTCCCTATGCCTAGAACCCTGGTTCTTAATGGGAAGTGATATTGTCTCTCAAGGGACATTTGGCAAAGGCCAATACATTGCTGATTGTCACAGGGCAGGAAGGGAGTGCTGCTCCTGGTGTCCAATTGAGGTGAGGCCAATTCTGCTGCTAAACACCCCACAACAGGCAAAACAGTCACCCACAACAAAGAATTATATGTTTGAAAATGTCATTAGTGCCAAAGTTGAGAAACCCTGACCTACAGTGCCTTGCCTTGAGTCTCCAGGTGGCTGACTCCTTTTCATCCTCTATACTCTAGTTTTAACTTTGTCTTCCTAGAAGTCATCTTTGACTTAGAACTTCCTGCCTATCTCTATCAGTGTTCTGTTTATTCTTCTCATACCACTTTTCACAACCTGTGATTATTTAGTTTATTTGTTTATTGTCTTTCTCACTATCTAGAAAACAGATCCCATGAAAAGCCTCTCTCCATCATTATTCTTTCTGTAAAGGTTAATACAGTGGCACAGAGTAGGGCATCAATAAAGAGTTATTTGACACCTGAATGTGGATCTGCAATATGTCACAGAATGAAAACTTAACAATAAGGCTTTTTCTTCTTTTTTTCTGTAAAATTAAAATATGCAGTTACTGAGAGAACAGTGGAGATACCTGGAAGGAAGTTGTCATCACTCAGAGTGTCTTCTGGAAGTCTGCTGGTCTGAGGTCAGTATTCAGATGTACACCACAAATACCCTTCCTTCCTAAGTAGCTTCTCACAATCAGAACCAAAATTAGAATCATACTATGGCCAATTTAACTAATGTTTGTGAAGTAAAGAGAATCAATCAGGAAGGAAAATAGAAACAAGGATGAATAGTACCAAAAATGATATAAAATTGTTTGATCAAACTAAGAAGTTTAGAAGACCTAATTTTTTAATATGTGCATGTCTTTAAAAAGCTGTTTCAAAACTGTATTTAGAAGTACCTGGTTAATATGCATTTTAATTTTTTTCAATTAAGAAAATATGTATTGTGGACATATATTGCTTTGTCCTTTCCTGCTTTTATCAGTAATAATCGATCCATACCACTTAACCCCAGGATGGGCATAACTCCATGTTGAGCATTTCATCATTTTCTGGCTGTGGTGATTAGTGTATGGGTGATTTGAGCTAATCAGTATTCTTTCTCAGGAGTTTTCAAATTATTAATAGAGCTTACAGGAAAGATCCTTTTTTTTCTCTGTGTACAAAGCTATAAAACTGTAAGCTCAGAGGTTCTTGTGGCAGTGTGCCTTGTCGTTTACAGTATCTGGTCTGAAAGAATAAGGCAGCTTTGGAGGAGAAGGGAAAGAGAAAAGTTCCTAAGGGTTCTCTGCTGCTGCTGCTGCTAAGTCACTTCAGTCGTGTCTGACTCTGCAACCCCACAGACGGATTCTCTAGCCTCTTATAAAATAGGTAATTCAGGAACTGAATGTTCACTAAACTTAAAGCTCTGCAGCATGACCTTTTGTTAAACATCAGAAGATCAAATTCAGTATCCGTAGCATCTTAGCCAGCTCTTCCTTAGGCAAAACTTTATTGGCCTTACATTCCAATCTTTCTAAGCCTCTGCTATAATAGAGTCAACATTAGCTAGTTAACCACATTGAGCTGTTTAACCAGTAACCTCCTTAATTTTGCTGACTGATTGTCAGGTTAAGCAATTTCATTACCTTTGTTATTTCACTTTGAAACATGCTAATTTTCTTATCTGTAAAATCGGGATGAGAAATAATACTTATATATGATGTCTTTTGATGATGCCCCAGATAAAAGCAACTGTAAAGTCGTATACTGTGTTATTATGGCCGTTAGTGTTATTATTACAGTTACCAATACTGCTGTCATCAATGATAATGTGTTGCTATAAGAACCTGTATATTGTTTTTCTTGCTATAATATATATTTTATTACAGTCTCAAAGATACACAAGGCTTTAGATTCCTTCTGGTCCAGCCTCCTACTCACTAAAGGATTATCCCTGCCAGTAGTTGTCCAACTTCTGTTCAAATATGGTAACAGTGGTAGAAAATTTGATGTTTTGTGAGACATCCTCCTCTTTTTAAGACTTCTTTAACCACTGAGAAATTTCCATCACAGTGAGTTGAAATTCACCTTCTAGTAATTTCTATACACAGATCTTATTTCTGTCCTTTATAGCAACAGAGATCTATGTTCTCTTTTTCATAAGACAGTACTGAACTTTGAAAACATGTTTTGTGTTTTCAAACTAAAAGTTTTCTCAAAAAATTTTTGAAGGCCTACTAAAATATTAAACTAAGCTGCTCATTCATTCATTCTACGTCACCTTATCCCATAAAGATTTAAAGTAAATTCTAAAAAATAAAATAAATTCCAACATATAATATAAAACAATGGTCAAACATAAATAAGAAAAAGAATCAGAACTATGGGAAAGTAGAATATGAGTAGAATGTAAAGAGTGAGAATGAAAGAATAGAAATAAGCATGAGCTTATGGCTTAAGTTTGTTTGATCTGAAATTATAAGTGAATATGATATTTAGGTTATAAGTAACAGGAAAATGTTTTTCTGTCATCATCTAAAATGCTTTTTCCTCTACGTTGGGCCTCATCTAAGAAGGCTGTTATCTGTGTTCACTGACAATAGACTTATCCACATGTCCCTGGAAAATGCTCTAACAGGCATCACAATCCATGAAACTGACTTCAGGATGCAATTGCATTATCAACTTCTGAAAAAAATATGGTGACCAAAAAAAAAAAAACCACCAAACAAATTTCTGCAATTAGCATGATTTTCAGTTCAGTTCAGTTGCTCAGTCTTGTCCGACTCTTTGCAACCCCATGGACTGCAGCACACCAGACTTCCCTGTCCACCACCAATTCCTGGAGCTTTCTCAGTCTCATGTCCATCGAGTCGGTGATGCCATCCAACCATCTTATCCTCTGTCATCCCCTTCTTCTCCTGCCTTCAATCTTTCCCAGCATCAGGGTCTTTTCAAATGAGTCAGTTCTTCGCATCATGTGGCCAAAGTATTGGGAGTTTTGGCTTCAACGTCAGTCCTTCCAATGAATATTCAGGACTGATTTCCTTGAGGATTGATGGTCTGATCTCCTCGCAGTCCAGGGGACTTTTAAGAGTCTTCTCTAGCACCACAGTTCAAAAGCATCAATTCTTTGGCACTCAGCTTTCTTTATAGTCCAACTCTCACATCCATACATGATTACTGGAAAATACATAGCTTTGACTAGATGGAGCTTTGCTGGCAAAATGATGTCTCTGCTTTTTAGTATGCTATCTAGGTTGGTCATAGCTTTTCGTCCAAGGAGCAAGTGTCTTTTAATTCCATGGCTGCAGTCATTTTCACCATCTGCAGTGATTTTGGAGCCCTTGAAAATAAAGTCACTGTTTCCGTTGCTTCCCCATCCATTTGCCATGAAGTGATGGGACTGGATGCCATGATCTTAGTTTCTTGAATGTTGAGATTTAAACCAGCTTTTTTACTTTCCTCTTTCACTTTCATCAAGAGGCTTTTTAGTTACTCTTTCCTTTCTGCCGTAAGGGTGGTATCCTCTGCATATCTGAAGTTGTTGATATTTCTCCCTGCAATCTTGATTTCAGCTTGTGCTTCATCCAGCCTGGGAATTCTGCATGATGTACTCTCCATAGACGTTAAATAAGCAGGGTGACAATATACAGCCTTCATGTACTCCTTTCCCAATTTGGAACCAGTCTGTTTTTCCATGAACAGTTCTAACTGTTGCTTCTTGACCTGCATACAGATTTCTCAGGAGGCAGGTAAGGTAGTCTGGTATTCCCATCTCTTGAAGCGTTTTCCACAGTTTGTTGTAATCTACACATTCAAAGGCTTTGATGTTTTCAATAAAGCAGAAGTAGATATTTTTCTGGAATTCTCTCGCTTTTTCTATAATCCAGGAGATGTTGTCAATTTGATCTCTGGTTCCTCTGCCTTTTCTAAATCCACCTTGAACATCTGGAAGTTAATGGTTCACACACGGTTAAAGCCTGGCTTGGAGAATTTTGAGCATTGCTTCACTAGCGTGTGAGATGAGTGCAATTGTGCAGTAGTTTGAATATTCTTTGGCATTGCCCTTCTTTGGGATTGGAATGAAAACTGACCTTTTCCAGTCCTGTAACCACTGCTGAGTTTTCCAAATTTGCTGGCATATTGAGTGCAGCACTTTCACAGCATCATCTTTTAGGATTTGAAATAGCTCAACTGGAATTCCATCACCTCCACTAGCTTTGTTCGTAGTGGTGCTTCCTAAGGCCCGCTTGACTGCATTCCAGGATGTCTGGCTCTAGGTGAGTGATAACATCATCATGGTTAGCTGGGTCATGAAGATCTTTTCTATATAGTTCTTCTGTGTATTCTTGCCACCTCATTTTAATCTCTTCTGCATCTGTTAGGTTCATACCATTTCTGTCCTTTATTGAGCCCATCTTTGCATGAAATGTTCCCTTGGTATCTCTGATTTTCTTGAAGAGATCTCTAGTCTTTCCCATTCTGTTGTTTTCCTCTATTTCTTTGCACTGATCACTGAGGAAGGCTTTCTTATCTCTCCTTGCTATTCCTTCGAACTCTGCATTCAAATGGTTCTTTATTTCCTTTTCTCCTTTGCCTTTAGTGTCTCCTTTTCACAGCTATTTGTAAGTCCTCCTCAGACAACCATTTTGCCATTTTGCATTTCTTTTTCTTGTGGATGGTCTTGCTCCCTGCCTCCTGTACAATGTCACAAACCTCCGTCCATAGTTCATCAGGCACTCTGTCTATCAGATCTAATCCCTTGAATCTATTTGTCACTTCCACTATATAATCGTTAGGGATTTGATTTAGGTCATAACTGAATGGTCTAGTGCTTTTCCCTACTTTCTTCAATTTAAGTATGAATTTGGCAATAAGGAGTTCATGTTCTGAGTCACAGTCAGCTCCCAGTCTTGTTTTTGCTTACTATATAGAGCTTCTCCATCTTTGGCTGCAAAGAATATAATCAATCTGCTTTCGGTATTGACCACCTGGTGATGTCCATGTGTAAATTTGTCTCTTGTGTTGATGGAAGAGGGTGTTTGCTATGACTAGTGTGTTCTCTTGGGAAAACTCTGTTAGCCTTTGCCCTGCTTCATTTTGTTCTCTGAGGCCAAACTTGCATGTTACTCCAGGTATGTCTCTTGACTTCCTACTTTTGCATTCCAGTCCCTTGTAATGAAAAGGACATCTTTTTTTGGTGTTATTTCTGGACGGTCTTGTAGGTCTTCATAGAACCATTCAACTTTAGCTTCTTCAGCATTACTGGATGGGGCATAGACTTGGATTACTATGATACTGAATAGTTTGCCTTGGATACAACAGAAATCATTCTGTCATTTTTGAGATTGCACCCAAGTACTGCATTTCAGACTCTTATGTTGAATGTGTTGGCTACTCCATTTCTTCTAAGGGATTCTTGCCCACAGTAGTAGATATAATGGTCATCTGAGTTATATTCGTCCATTCAAGGTAAATTAGAAGTGGTCAAACAGGAGATGGGAAGAGTGAACATTGACATTAGTCATCAGTGAACTAAAATGGACTGGAATGGGTGAATTTAATTCAGCATGATAATGGTTTGAGCAAATTATTTCCTCTCTTGGTTCAGCAGTTTAAGTAAGATTGTTTTAAGGTATTTTGTAATGATGTCATTTCATTAGCCAATGTAAGTTTGTGTTCAAAATACTAACTTTTTTGTTTCATTATTTTGTTGTTATGAATTGGTGTTAAGGCACGTTTCACAAATTTTAATGCCCTTAGTTTATTTGGACACAAATGCTTGTATTACTTCAGCACATAGGCATCTTCATCATCTGTTTCCTTCATTTCTTTAAAACATCCTATTGGCTTTTGAAGTTTTAGTCCATATTTCTTAAGATTTAGTATTCTTCCTCCATTTTTATACTGCCAAAATTAATGACATCTTCTTTAACTTCAGCTAAATCATTGAGGAAAATGTTGGTGAAGGTTGGATCCCTGACATTCAGTTCCAGCTATAGCCCACATTAACCACTAGTGGCAGCATTAAAATTATTTAGAAAGCTAAGTAGAGACCATGTTTAAGGGCATCATGATGTCATAAAAAGCATGATGTTTAGATTTGGACAGACTTAGGTTCAAATCCTGACTTTACTATTTATTGTGTGACCTTGAGCAGTTAGTAACTACTCGAAAACCTAGTTTCCTCATCTGTACATAGCAGTGTGTCCTAGCTAATCCCTTACTGGATTGCTGTGGACAGGCAGGCCACTGCTATGGGCATATATTTGCTTGATTTTTTTTTAAGCAGTGTCTTGTAATCTGAGGGAAAGAATGAAAAAAAAAAACAGTGAAATTACTTGTGTTCAAAAGCAACATATATGATAGAAAGAATGGATAGAGAATTATGGAACTCTCTTGCTCTCAAGTAAATGTGTGCTGTGGGGAGGTTAGTTTACCTCTTTTAACTTTTCTTGATCCTTAAAAGAAGAAATTGGACCACATGATTCGACATTATAAAGATGTGAAATGCAGTCTTTTCCCAGTTGTTACCTAATTACAAAGCATGTCAGGAACCAAGTGCTTTATGCAAAATATTTTATTTAACTTTCCTAACAGTTGTAAAGTATTAATATTTAGATATGATTAATATCCTGATTTTAGAAACAGTGAAAGTGAGGTACTTAGCACAGTGTCTGCCATATAGTAGGCACTCAGTAAACAAACTGAATGATTTAATAAAAGAACTATCAGTTAAGTATGACATCTGGTTACAGCTAGGAAATACAGTAAGTCAAAATGAGGAAGGCAATGTGTGCCATACTAATAAACCCAGAAGTAAAGGCCAAAACCATCTAGCTTTTGATTGAAAGCTATTGCTAGGATTTTTGTGCATGAATTTAATTTCTCTTTAGTTTTTTGAAACCAAGTTTTATAACATGTTATATCTGAATAGTTCTTTAGAATCTTAGAGATGGAAAGGATCTGAGAGATTAGTTTGCTGAAATCCCTTATTTTACAGATGAGAGCACTTAAACTGAGGGACATGCTAGACACTGATAGAAGCAGGACTAAAATTCAGTTTCTAGTCACTTGGAATTTGCCTGGTATAAAATATTTTCTATGATATATTCTGAAATTTCACAGGAGATAGCACTCTTTTTTTTCTTAAAGTACAACCAAATTTCTTCCATATTCAAACACTGGTGATAAACAAAATTGACACTTTTGTCCCTTTCTGAAAGACAACAGAAGGGAAACAAAAGGAAGAAGTCAAGAGCATTTCACAGGTAAAGCTTATCTTTTTCTGAATTGTGATATCTGTAGTAGTGTTCTGACTTTATGAAAAACAGTAAGGTGTTCAGAAATTTATCAAACTTAATTTCCTACCTTTTTGGAATCTAACAAATCTAAGCCTCTGTGATGTATATGTGTACACACACACACATATGCACACACACACATACTGTTATATATCTTGAGACTGACTTGTTTTTGATGTAGTTCTTTAAGAAATACAATAGTGAAGTAACACTTTGTCTTTCACTCATTGCATATTGGCTGAAGCCACGAACCCAAAGGAAGTTGCCCTGGAGAGCACTTTGCTTTGTAAAGATGGCAAAGATATTCAGGGCACCAGTGTTTTCAAGTTGAACTTCCTTGTTGAAATTCACTTCACAAAAGAAAATAAGTTTGTTGTTTAATACAGTAGTAAAATTATTGCAAAATATTCAGTGATAGAAATAATTCAAAGAATTATAGGTAAAGGTATGAATTAAATTTAGAGTATTTAATTTCTTTTTTCCTTAACTGTTAGTGGTCTTGAGTTTTCAGTCTCTTGTCTGTAAAACAAGCCCTCAAACTGAAATTGTGCTGGAGGAAAAAAAACAAACTTTTGGCAAGTAATATCCCTGGAATGCCTTTTTGTAAATTTTTAAATCGAAGTTTCTGATTAAATTGTTTTCTACAAGTTTTGCTCTGCTACTGTTTCAGATTCTTTTAATTCTGAAGAACTCTATTAAATTAGTTATAATAGTTTTGATGTGGTGGAGAAAAACAATTCCAGTTACCAATAACAATGCTGACATTTCAGTTTTAAACAGTATTTAGTAGTAGGTAGAGCAGTAATTTTCAAACATCTTAGACCACGACCTAGAATAAGCAGTGTATTTTACGTTGTGATCCAGTTTACAAAAACACATATATATTTAAAAAAAAAAAAAGTAGTTTCCTGAAATAATACTGTTTCTAAGAGTGGTATGCTCTGATATTCTCTTTTATTCTATTCTGTTTCATTTGAAAAGCTTCTAATCTAAGTTAATTTTTAAATCACCTAACAGGACACAACTATAATTTGAAAGACATGGACCAAGAGGTTTTTAGTGGAAGGAGCAACATTTACTCTTTCCTTTAATACTAAAGAGTATGGAATTTTATTCCCTTCCAGTTAGGAAGAATATTCATTTTGTTTTAATATTGTCATATTAACTTTTTTTTTTACTGTTTAAAGTAAAATTTTTTAACAATTGTTTTTCAAAAAAAACTTTACTCTCTGTTTCTACATTTTACTGACATTATCCTGAGTCACAGTTTTATTTATTTGTGGCTAATAAATAAGGTATACAAATTATATATATATATAAGGCTATATTTATATATATACAGATAAATATGAAATCATGTACAGGATGTTATGTCACCAGAAAGTGTGTTGATTGTGCCCATGGTCTGGATGATTGTGTTCTCCACTGAGATAGGAGAGGGAATAAGATAGTGGGAGTAGTGTTATTAAAAGATCAGAAGCAGAACCCTTGGGTTCTAATTTTAGGCATGCAATGTGAGACAATGTCAGTTTCTTCTCTGATCTAAGCTTCTGTTCCTTAAATGAGGGAATTGATATAAAATATTTCAAGATAGAGGCTAATTCTAAAGTTCTGTGGTTCTTGTTTATTTATTGGTTAAATGATTGTTTATTTAAACCAAAGAGAGAAGAAGGTCAAATTCAGAAAAAAAAAAAAAAATACAAATAAACCAAAGAGAGTTAGTATTATGCTAGTAACAGTACTAGTGCCTTGTATTTGGTAAAAGAATAACTGTTTTGATTATTCTAATTATCTATATATTAATATCCTTTTGGATTCATAAGAGGACACTTAAATAAACATCAGTGTATGGATTTGTATAAGCAGCATAGTCTAATGCATTCTGATAATTATGATCATTAGCCATAATTAATATTATATATAAATGCATCTGAAAACATGATAATTTTTCTGTGTTGCTATGCATCTTAGTCTGTTCAGGCTACAATAACATAGATTGAGTGCGTTATAGACAACAGAAATTTATTTCCCGTAGTTCTAGAAGCTGGGACATCCAAGGGCAAGGTGCTGACAGATTGGTGTCTGGTATGAATCTACTTCCTGATTTGTATTTGGCCATCTTCTCTCTGTACTCACAGGGGAAAATGGGCAAGAGAGCTTTGTGGAGTCTCTTTTATAAGGTACTAATCCCATTCATGAGCACTACACGCTTATCATTTAATTACCTCCTAAAGTCTCCACCTCCTAATACTAATCATATGGGAGTAGGATTTCAACATATTGATTTTAGGGGTGCCATGCACCTTGTCTATAGTATTTTAAGTTTAATGTCTCTTTAATATATTTTGATGAGTTTTTGGGGAAACTTATTGTAATAATCATAAATTATATCCACATCCCTTTCTATGTATCAGAAGTATAGAATGTTTCTTGAATAAGTGTGGTCCTGTTTGCATTTGACTTTATGTTCTGAAATAGCAGCTGAGCCTAGAGTGCTCAGCTGACCCAGAAGACAGCCTTGCCCAGGAGACATGCAACCTGAGGCAAATAGGCTAATGAAAATTAGCTCTAGTTTTCCATCCAGGTAGAAGAAAGGTAAAATAGATATTAGGTACTGAGTTTAAAGTTAAGCTTGGAAAGTAGTCCTGTTTTTTCAAGGTAAGTTGGAAAAGAAGAAACAGTTATTTCAGGTTGGTTATATTTAGGTAAGTTTTCCATTATGTTAGCATCAGCACGTAGAGGAATCAGCTCCTTTCCCTGTTTATGACTCTCAGATGTCTCAATTCTTTAAACAACGTGGAAACTCCCCAGAGAAAGGACTTTGGGGTGAATGTTTTTTTTCATTGTACTACAGAGATGACTGCACCAAAACATGAGAATTCAGGGGCTACATACTTGATAATTTGAAATATTCCTAGCAGGTGCATGAATGAAAAGTCATTTTAGTTTTTTTTAAAAAATGAAGGATTATGTAGCCATCTGTCCTTGGGAACTCCTTTCTGGTTGTATAATGTATTTTCTAAAAGAGGTAGGGTATACTGATCGAGAGAAATATCCATCATATTGATTTTTTTTAATTCTCAAGTGACCTACAAAGTATGTGAATGCTCACAAGAAACTGCACTGTTTTAACAAGATCCTAAAAAGTCTACGCTAACTGAAATTTTGAGTCTGAGAGCAGAGTTGGCATTAATGCTTATCCTAAAAAATAGTCAGGCCATGTTAGTGTTTCTGATTATACGTGTGTTTAATATACTCACTGCTCCAACATATTTTAGTTCTAAATCAGGGTCAAATATATTTATCCCAAAGCAGTTCCAGTGTAACCTAATCTAATTTCATTCTAAATGTCTTTGCTTTCTTACTGTGTGGTCTTGATAATTTTTTGTTACTAATAATAGCTAATTATCCCCATAATTAGGATGAATTTATTTATTTAAAAAATTTATTGTTCTTCACTATATATCAGGCATAGAGGATACAGCAGCTAACAAAAAAGGCAGTCTCTATCCTCAGAGAGCATTCATTCCAGTGGGTGAGATAAATAATAAAGGAGTAAATATATTGTGTGTGGCGGCTACAACTTGCAGGTCTTAAACAACGTAGCTGACTGAGGGCCCCAGCTCTCCTTACTCTGACTTCCATCACTGCATTAGTGCTGAGTCTGCCTTTCACAGTCTGCTCCCAGCCCGTGAGTAACCATGACAGTGACGCTAAGGCAGACATGCTGCTGAGAAACACTCGACCTCTCCTGCAGATGATGTTGGCTCGCAGATCTTCCAACAACCTTGCTGAATTTTCCCTGGACTGTCAGGCAGTCTAGAACATATCCGTACAGTTCCGCCCGAGATCCCTTGGATCTCTCCCAGCCTTTCTTTGACCTGTCTCCCCATTTTCCTAATACAGTTGTTACAGATTTAACTGCATCTTGGCTTCTGCTTCTCAGAGGACCCAGACTAATACATTATGTTAGGAAGTAACAAGGGTTGTACAGAAAACCAAAAGCACAGTAAGGGGTTGTATGTGTGCTCTCTTAAGTGAGGGCGGTCAGGGAAGGTCTTAGGCGGAAGTGGCCTGTGAAACAGAAATAGTTGGAGAAAATTCCAGAGTAAAGTAAATTGCTTGAGATTATATTATTAATTAGTGATAAATCGGCAAATAGCTGGCACATTTAAATGCAACTGCTTTTTTATATGCAGTTTATAAGTAAGTGATGATAAAGAAAACGTATGAGAGTATCTATTTAGGTGACAGTTCATATTAGACAATTGATATACGTAGAACGAAATACTTCAGAACGAGTGAGGAGAAAGCTCTAGAAACCATAGAATAATGCAATTAATTCTTTTCAGCCTACCTCATTCTGGCATTCCTTTCTTCCCCCTGTTCTTTTAGATTTATTTTACTAGTGCTGCAACTTCTATACCAATTCTTCTGTACCAAATCAGCAGAATTTACCTTTTTTCTTTCTGACTTTTTCCGGTTCTGTTTCCTGAACTGTCTCCATCTCCTATACTGCCTAAGTTGTTGTTGAAATGTGTTTCAAAATATTACACAATCCAGAGTAATAAGCACATTCATTTTGAATCTGAACTATAACCTCTTA
Source organism: Muntiacus reevesi (assembly GCF_963930625.1). Lineage (NCBI taxonomy): Eukaryota > Metazoa > Chordata > Mammalia > Artiodactyla > Cervidae > Muntiacus > Muntiacus reevesi. The sequence continues at coordinate 6,652,892 of NC_089264.1, forward strand.
GAAATAGCTCCCCCGCCAGCTGCTCTTTGCCCATATGCACCAAATCTTCCTGTTGAAATCACATTATAGAGAAGTCAGGGGAGGTTTGTATCCTGAGTTGAATTCTAGTTCTTTCATTTAAGGAATTTAAATAGGGACACACCTTTTTACTTATCTAATAATACATCATCTTCAGCTATTGAAATTCTTATACAATTTTACAATTTTGTTTTCTTACCTCTGAAAAGTTAAACTTTTTAAAGCATTATAATCTTCTAAAAATCCTTTTGTGTGTTTGTGAAGTGCTTTGATCAGTTAGTTTGAAATAGATTCCCCTTGCTTGTTCTTTTGGCAAAAGCCTGGCACTCTTCCACCTTTCATAGAAAGTAAACTGCCCTTCTTCCTACAACATAGAGCACGTGGAGGTCAAAAGTATTTTTCATAAGAAAAGGGGCATTCAGAGCAATACTTAGCTAAACTTAATAAAAAACAGTTGTGGCTGAGAAACTGCAATGATGTCATGTAAGTTTTATCTTGCATAAGCAGCAGAGTGAGGAAATTCCAGAATTAATAAGTCTGCTGGTACAGCTGTGCCCTGATTTGGAAAGTTCAGGATGTACTTTTCATTCTCACTGACTGGACATTTTGCTCCACATCAGCCTTTGTGAAAGTAATTGACTCTCTCCATTTCCAAGCTGCTAAAACATTTGTAAATGAGCCTATTTAGAAAATGTGAAACTTTAAGTGGATGCAGTAATGATCATTTTGACTAAAAATTATTTTCCATATTTGCCTTGATTTTGTAATAACCAATAATTAGTTACTTTAAATTATCAAGTCCTTTCAAATATTGAGTTAAGAAATGGAAAGTATTCGCCTTGAGAAATGATTGAAGGGAGTGACGAGTTAAAAGCCAAAGATGAACCACTGGTCTAGTTGTTAATGTAGCTCTAGTATTATCCAGAAAGCAGCTGACCAGCTGATCAACAAGAAATTGGCTAAATGAAATAGATATAATTTTATGACCCAAAAGTCTGTTGAACAGTATAATACAAATTCTTCTAAAGTTTTGAAAAGTAGAAAATATTTTCATTTAAATGAATGTGTTTGGTGTGTTATTACACTAGGTTTCATTCAGCCTTATGGGTATTAGTGTTTTGTATTTCTATCCTCTTTATGTCCTCTTTTTTCTCCCTTCTTTGCCCTTATGGGGGAGAGGGGAAAAAAAAGATTACATGGTACAGTCCATGGAATTACAAAAGAGAGTTGGGCACAACTAAAAAAAAAAATTTCATAATTAACCATGCATATTGCTTGTTTGAAAATCCGAAAAGTTTAGCTTTTTATGATTATGAGTGCCTGAATGACGTTAATGGATGACTCTAAAATTACTCAATTTATAGGTATATTTCCCCAAAGTTAATATTAATATGATGGAGATTTTTTATTATTTTGTCTAGTAATAAAATAATTTTGAGGTTGAAGTTATTTCTGAAGGAGAAGTTATGAACTATGAGTTCTTAGAGCATATGTTTTAGATTCAGACTCACCCAAGTTCTTCTACTTTGGAGCTAGTATTAAGCTAGTCACTCTAGTTCCCCGAGGCTCACTTTTCTAACACAAAATGGAGATTATTTATAATACAGTTCTCACAGGATAATCACGAAAATAAAATGATGTTAAAAATACAGGAAATTCCCTAGCAGTCCAGTGGTTAGTACATGGTGCTTTCACTGCAGTGGGTTGGCTTAAGTCCCTACTTGGGGAACTAAGATCCTGCAAAGCTGTGTGGTATGGTACAGCCAAAATAAATAAATATATTTTAAAATACACATTAAGTAGCCTTTATTAGGCTTTTTTCAAAATATTCACTACACTGTTAAGTAGTGAGTATAGTGCCTGGCACTTAGTAGTCCATCAGCAAATGTTATTTTTATTCATTTACTTTTTCTTTTAACTTTTTTTATCTTCTGTTTCATTTTCCATATGTACAAATGTGGGTGGAGAAAAATGCCACAGTCTTTCTCTGTTCTGAAAAGGCTGTCATATTTCTTCAGATTTAGAAAGATTTAGCTGCATTTCAGGTCAGTGAAAAACCCATTCAAAATTCCTTTCAAATTCTAATTGTGTAGCAACCAGAGTGTGAAATTTGGCATTTCTAAAGGTGTCAGACAGCTGAATTAGAATTAATAGACACTTCCAGGAAAGGAAGAAATACAATAGTGAGCAGAGGGTTATTCCATTATTTTCTAACCAATTAAAAAAAATACTTAAAAATTTTAAGATTTTCCTTTATGAAATGGAGAATACTCTTCTATAGCTAACATATTTAATTGCTGATCCCCTTTTGATGGTTGACGGAGTGGTGACACCGAGCAGGGAGCTTAACTATTTTGAGATAATTACAATAATATAATAAAAATTCAGTGTAATGAAAAATAGTAGCATTTTGAATTGCTAATAAAGAACTAAACCATTTCTTCAAAATACATAATACAATATGACTTTTTCTTTTTTAAAGGATTAGACAAAAAAAGGCATGAAGGTTCTCTGATATCTAGAGTTTATTACAGATGCCAACATTGTTATTTTAAAACAGGTAAACGGGGGAATTGCCTGGCAGTCCAATGGTTAGGAATCTATGCTTTCTCTGCCAAGGGCCCAGTTTCAATCTCTGGTCAGAGAGTTAAGATCCCACAAGCCCACTTGGTATGGCAAAAAAAAAAAAAAAATTAATTAAGTAAAAATAAATGAGTAAACACCAAAACATAAATAAAATTAAAATATCTTAAAGATATATTTTAAATGAAACAAATTCCCTACAATGATAATATATATAAATAAGATATAGTGATATTGTTCCTTTCTAGAGATGGCATTTTTCATAAGCATATTTTTTTTAAAAATTCCTCTGCTTTCAAGATTGATGATCATCAAAACAACCACCAATTTCAGCATTACATACAGATTCTTTTATAAATATGTGATGTTGCTACATGGCATTTTTATTACTCTGTTGTGCACTTTCCTTCTTCCAGTCTCCTGAACTTAAATCTGGTAGGTAGTTTTCTGTGTATGAGACATTTCTTCTCTGATTTAAGCATCTATCGCAGAACTTTTAACTGAATTGAAATGGGAAAAATTGGTATTTATTTCTTTCCAACTCCATGTTGTATATTCAATCATATTTTAAAATATACCTATAACTTTATATTAATTTGAGTCTTTTATACCAATATTTTCATATATTTATGAAGGAAATGTGCTGTATTACTTTCAAATGCTCTTGTCTTCTTCCATTTCTTGTTTTTGTTTTATAGCATATACTCCCTAGAGCTTAAGGATTTGAGCAGAATTTAAAGATTCAGCAGAGAAAGCTGCCAGTTCAAATTATACACTTTCTCTCTCCCTCATATACATACACTTATTTATATGTCTATTAGCAGGTATCTTGTTATTACTCTTCTAAAAATGTATTCATAAAGTTGAACCTAAACAACACACATTAGGGTTTGTAGAACTTGAATTCCAAATATACCTTGGTCATGAAAACTACAATAGTATGACGTTCTTTGAGTCATTTTCTCCCCATATCCTTGACTTAATACTAAACAACAATAATAACCCAATTGAACTCTGGAGACTGTCATCTGTCATCTGATGATTCAAAGCACGTTGAAAAATACAAAGCAGTTTCAAAGTTCTAAGAAATTTGAAATTTTAAGAAAGACTATTAAAAAGACTTCATCTAGACAAGTTATTTTATAATGGAAGCTTGTCAGAAAAGAAGAACCCAACCCTTTTCTCCATCAGTAATGCTTGTATATCACCTTCTATAGCTTTCATCCCTTAAATAAAACTCTGAATTAATCTAAATATTTTGCACTATATTTTGATTCTAGATCCATCTAAAAACTTTATTCAGGAATAGCTTATATTAAAGGCAACAAAGATGAAACCCTTTGTTGTCAGTAACTTTTCTGGACTTTCCCAGTGTGGAGACCGGATTGTTTAACCAAGTGATAACAAGATTATGAGTAAAGACAAGTGAGTTAAAAGTTTTTTGTTTTTTTTTTAATAAGATTTTGAATTGTTTATTAGATTTTGATCTGAGACTGAAGTTAAATGCCATAAAAGGAAAATTGCTAAATTGTTATTAAATTATTGCTACTAATGAAGAGTGTTAGTGGCTTTGCCAATAAGTAAAATAATTATACAGCAACATTTATGTTCAGAGGTTTTTGTCGCACATACAACTTTCTTTTATAGGTCTTCTGATTCTGGTATGGTGGTATCCTCTGTAGGTTCAGTTGTTATAACTATAGGAATATGCTCAGATATCCATCCCTTCGGAGTCCTATTAAAGGACCGTCTGCCAGAAAGAGGATTGGCAAAGGCCATGAACCTGGGATCTGTTAGAAGTAGTAGGTCAAAATCTGGAACCTTGAATTTAACCATTTTTGATGCTTTTTCAAAACCTCCAAATGGGGTGGCAACTCTGTGAGGAGTGAAAAGAAAAAGAATACATTAATATTCAAATTTATTTGCCAGAAAATAGAAAACAATATAATGCATGATCTTATGGGCATGTTATTGTGTTATATTCTTAGTAGGAATTCAGTTTTTGACCTCTGAAATAAGCGTTTCCATTCAAGGACCATGCCTTTATGATAAAACAGATATTTGATAATGAATTTGTTTAAAGACATTTTGTATGTACTCTTAGTTTTGGACTGAACTAGTCTGTTACCTGGACCCTGAGTCATCACAAATATTTCTTGCCTTCCTGCCTTTGCTAACAATGTTACACTCGCTTATTTCCTCTGGGGGAGGAGAAAAAAAGGTATTTCCTCTGTGCCTCCTCTCCACCTGTATATATTCTGTGGCCTTTAAATTTTAACTTCCCCCTAACTACCCTAAGCCCTCACTCCCTTTCTTAACCAAATTCTTATAGAACTGATTGTTTTATGTTAGTCTTATAGTGCATCTATTAATAATATAGCATTTGGTATTGTCAGCTTCTATTTTTCAGAATATGATTTGGTTTGGGTCATTTGTGAATTATAAATTCTTTGAGGGTAAGAAATATATCTTTACATTTTTCTAGCTATGCCTCAAAAACATCAAAATCCTTCTACTAATCTGAAGAAGGTTCACCTTCTTTATCTTGGCATTCAGGATGTCATATAACAGTTTAGCTTTCTTTGATTTAGCTATTAATTATTAATCCAGAGCCAGACACATTTCTAAATGCTGGAAATATGGCAGTGAGCAACGTAGTCAGAGTGTAAGGTTTTATATTTCTAGTAAAGGAGATAGATAAAAAAATAAACATGTACATTAACTATAATTCAATAAAAATAATAATTTTTAGTTTTTAATAAAATTTTTAATAAAACACTAAACATACAGACAAACATTCAGTAATAAGAACTATGAGAAATTTAAAATAGGGTGATAGAATAGAGCATAACTGAATGACTAGATAGGGAGAAAAGACTTCTCTGGAAAGGTGACATTTAAACTGCCATCTGAAGGTCAGTAGTTTGCCATGGACAATATAACAGAAGCCCTTCAGCATTTCAGATAGAGTAGCTAATGCAAAGAATCTAAGGCAGAAATAATGTTGACCTTTTCAGAAATGAAAGAAAGTCTATGTTGCTAGATAGGTAAGTGACGGGGATGGTAGAAGGGAGAGGGAACAGAGGGGTAGATTGTGTGGAATTTTGTCCGATAAGGAACATGGATTTCATTCTAAGTGTGAAGGGAAGCCTTTGAAAACTGAAAAAGGTCAGTTTTCATTCCATTCCCAAAGGCAATGCCAAAGAATGTTCAAACTACCACACAATTGCACTCATCTCACACGCTAGTAAAGTAGTGCTCAAAATTCTCCAAGCCAGGCTTCAACAGTACATGAACCGTGAACTTCCAGATGTTCAAGGTAGATTTAGAAAAGACAGAGGAACCAGAGATCAAATTGCCAACACTTGCTGGATCATAGAAAAATTAAGAGAATTCCAGAAAAAAACTTCTAATTCTGCTTCATTGACTGTGCTAAAGCCTTTGTATGGAACACAACAAACTGTGGAAGATTCTTCAAGAGATGGGAATACCAGACCACCTTACCTGGCTCCTGCAAAACCTGTATGCAGATCAAGAAACAACAGTTAGAACCAGACATGGAACAACAGACTGGTTCCAAATTGGGAAAGGAGTATGTCAAGGCTGTATACTGTCATCTTGCTTATGTAACTTCTGTGCAGAGTACATCATGTGAAATGCCGGGCTGGATGAAGCACACCCCAAATCAAGATTGCTGGGAGAAATATCAATAACCTCAGATATGCAGATGGCACCACCCTTATGGCAGAAAGTGAAGAGGAATTAAAGAGCTTCTTGCTAAACGTGAAAGAGGAGAGTAAAAATGCTGGCTTAAAACTCAACATACAAAAAACAAAGATAATGGCATCTGGTCCCATCACTTCATGGCAAATAGATGGAGAAACAATGGAAACAGTGACAGACTTTATTTTCTTGGGCTACAAAATCACTGTGGATGGTGACTGCAGCCATGAAATTAAAAGATGCTTGCTCCTTGGAAGAAAAGGTATGACCAACCCAGACAGCATATTTAAAAGCAGAGACATGACTTTGCCAACAGAGGTCCATCTAGTTGAAGCTTTGTTTTTTCCAGTAGTCATGTATGGATGTCAGAGTTGGACCATAAAGAAGGCTGAGCGCTAAAGAATTGATGCTTTTAAACTGTGGTGTTGGAGAAGACTATTGAGAGTCCCTTGGACTGCAAGAAGATCAAATCAGTCAATCCTCAAGGAAATCAGTTCTGAATATTCGTTGGAAGGACTGATGCTGAAGCTTGAGCTCCAATACTTTGGCCACCTGATCTGAAGAACCAACTCATTAGAAGAAGACAGTGATGCTGGGAAAGATTGAAGGTGGGAAGAGAAGGGGACGACAGAGGATGAGATGGTTGGATGGCATCACCGACTCAATGGACATGAGTTTGAGCAAGCTCCAAGAGATGGTGAAAGACAGGGAATCCTGGCATGCTGCAGTCTATGGGGTCACAAAGAGTTGGACACGACAGAGCAACTGAACAGGACTGAACAGTAAAAACAGGAGTGGTATAACCTGAGAAAATTTGAATAAAGATCACTCTGGCACCTTTCACTGTGTAAACAAGTATAGGTGGACAAGAATGAAAGAAAAGAAAATATGGTACTGATTCAGGTGAGAAGTGATGGCAACTTGGATTTTAGGTGTTTTCCTTGAAGAAGTGGGTGGTTTCAGGATGTGTTCTACAGGTAGGGTCAACAGGATGTGCTGACAAATTGGATGAAAATTGTGAGGGAAATGTAAAAATCAAGAATTATTCCTCGGTTTAGAGTTTCAGTAGCTCACTGGTAGAAGGCAAGGAGGAACAGGTTTGGGGGGGGTTGTGTGTGTGTGTATGTGTGTGTGTAAAAAAATGACTTTGACATCGTAGTGGAAAGGTCAATCCTGCTAGCTTTACCCTATACACTTTCATGTAGTCTTTGTTCCAGTCAAACTGATGTACTGCTTGCTCTTTCCTTGTTGGAGAGAAGGCAGTGGCACCCCACTCCAGTACTCTTGCCTGGAGAATCCCATGAATGGCGGAGCCTGGTAGGCTGCAGTCCATGGGTTGCTAAGAGTGGGACATGACTGAGCGAATTCACTTTCACTTTTCACTGTCATGCATTGGAGAAGGCAGTGGCAACACACTCCAGTGTTCTTGCTTGGAGGATCCCAGGGACGGTGGAGGCTGGTGGGCTGCTGTCTATGGGGTCACACAGAGTCAGACACGCCTGAAGTGACTTAGCAGCAGCAGCTTCTCCTTGTGCTCTCCAACGTCATTGCATTTACTCACTCATTTTTCTCTGCCTGGAGTGCTCTGACTGTCAATACTAACATTTCTAAATCCCCTTTAAGTTTTAAGTATGTTCTTTAAGTAATTTATACTTAAGTATTTGATATTTAATTTTATTCTTGAAGCTTTCCCTGATCTCCCACAGCCAGAAATAAACTGTTTCTCCCCTAAGTTTTCATGAGCTCTATTTTTACCTCCCTGTAACCTCACTTTCCATCTTTCATTATATTCAGTAGTCTGTCTGCCTAATTTATGAGACTGCACTCCAAGAGGACTGGAATTCTCTCTGATATATCTTTGTATCTTGCTCAATATATGTAATTGTTTAATGTATTTTGCCTAGACGATCCTCATAAACATTTGGATAATGGAATTGGCAGGACTATAAATTCTCCAGTATTGTGGAGATCATTTTAAAGCCTAGAAAAGATCTGATTTTCTTTGAAGCTCAATCACCTGTGATCTTTCTTGAATATCTTAATTTCTGGATGATAATAGGGACTAAGGACTCAAGCTAGATAGCATATCAAAAAGCAGAGACATTACTTTGCCAACAAAGGTCCGTCTGGTCAAGGCTATGGTTTTTCCAGTGGTCATGTATGGATGTGAGAGTTGGATTGTGAAGAAAGCTGAGCACCGAAAAATTGATGCTTTTGAACTGTGGTGTTGGAGAAGACTCTTGAGAGTCCCTTGGACTCAAGGAGATCCAACCAGTCCATCCTAAAGAAGATCAGTCCTGGGTGTTCATTGGAAGGATTGATGCTGAAGCTGAAGCTTCAGTACTTTGGCCACCTCATGCGAAGAGTTGACTCACTGGAAAAGACCCTGATGCTGGGAAGGATTGGGGGCAGGAGGAGAAGGGGCAACAGAGGATGAGATGACTAGATGGCATCACCAACTCGATGGGCATGAGTTTGAGTAAATTCCAGGAGTTGGTGATGGACAGGAAGCCTGGTGTGCTGCGATTCATGGGGTCACAGAGAGTCGGACACAACTGAGTGACTGAACTGAACTGAACTGAAGGAGTCTAGTAAAGTAAGGAGGAAATGAATGATGGACTTTGAAAAATGAGATGGCTTTGATGTGTGGAGCTGAAGCATTATTGAAATAATAAATGAAAAAATTAAAAATAAAATGTGGTAGTGAGATGCTTGAAATTTAGATTATGAAGATGATGCAGATATTGGTGGGCTTCCCTGGTAGCTCAGTGGTAAAGAATCTGCCTGCAATGCGGGAGACCCGGGTTTGCTCCCTGGATTGGGAAGATCTTGTCTGGAGAATCCCATGGACAGAGGAGCCTGGTGGGCTGCAGTGCATGAGGTCACAGAGTCAGACATGACTTGAAGTGACTAAGCGCAGCAGTAGCATAGATGTTGGTAATGGCATACTTGAAGGAAAGTCAATAGTGACAAAATGGGATTGAGAGAGAGGTCCTTTGAAGCAATACAGTCAAAGGCTTAAGAGGGTTGAGAGTTCAGTGAACCATTTAAGCCACCAAAAGGTGATGACAGGGATAGTCCTGGGGAAAAAGATTGAGAGCCAGATAAAATCTTCAGTGTCCGCAGGGTAGATAGGCGACCTCAATGATGGCTGTAGCACACGTAACTATGTCATATATTGGATTGGCCAAAAATTTCGCTTCTTTAGAGTTTCCATAAGATGTTACAAAAAAACCTGAAAAGAATGCAGGTTTTGGCCAATGCAGTAGTGGTATAGAATCTCATGTCTTGCTGTGTGTGTTTAGTCGCTCACTCGTATCTGACTCATTGCAACCCCTTGGACTGCAGCATGCCAGGCTCCTCTGTCCATGGGGATTCTCCAGGCAAGAATACTGGAGTGGATTGCCATGCCCTCCTCCAGGGGATCTTCCCAACCTAGGGATCGAACCCAGGTCTTCCACATTCCAGGCAAATTCTTTACCATAAATGAAAGTGTCAGTCACTCAGTCATGTCTGCTGTTTTCTATCCCATGGACTGTAGCCTGCCAGGCTCCTCTGTCCATGGAATTCTTCAGGCAAGGATACTGGAGTGTGTAGCTATTCCGTTCTGCAGGGGATCTTCCTGAGCTGGGGACTGAACAAGGATCTCCTGTATTGCAGGAAGATTCTTTGAGCCACCAGGGAAGCTCTCATGTCTTACTAGCCCATAATTTTCTGGTGTTCTAGGTTTTTTTGTTCTTATTTTTCTGAAGAAGAACAGTATGTTTTACTTTCTGTTGCATCTTTTCTCAAGATGGCTGTTCTCTTACAATATTTCCCCAAATCGCTGTGGAAAATATGGATAACAACAGGTTACTGAGTAATGCAGTAACCTCAGTCTAATGCAGCATTTCAGCAATCATATCAATATAGTCTTTCATGTCCAGGGTCTAAAACCATTACTCTAGCGGTGAGAGGGATTGGTCAGGAAAAGAACTTTAAGAATTTAAGTTATCAGTCAGATACTTCATGGTCACTAAACTTCAGAAGGCACAGTAATAATGACAGCTAGTATTTATCACAAAGTGCTGTGCACCTGCTCTGTTAGTGTGGAAATCACCTTGTGGTCTTTTTAAGCTATGGATGCTGATTCAGTCAGTCTAGTGTGTGTCCTGAGACTCTTCATTTCTAACCAGCTCCCAGGTGATGCCAGCACAGCTGGTCTCACCACACTTGGAGTACCAAGGCTTTACATGGTTGTCTCATTAAATTCTCAAAACAAATATTTGAGTTGATTATCTTTCTATCCCCTTTTAATAGATGAAACTGTAACACAAATAGTTAAATGACTTACCCGATGTCACCCACCTAATAAAGTATAGAATCAGAATTTAAACCCAGGTATTCAGACTCACTGAAGCCTGCTCTTCTATACTACCATATGTTGTACCCCTTAGACATAATTCTTAAGGACCATTGGGCCTTCTGAGATCGTTTCTAAGTAGAGCAGTACATTGAGGAATCACATCTGTTATATAAGTGAGTGATTTAATGTCCCACATTTTGTCCTTTGATTTAGTGGATTGAAGAGTCATTAAAAGTCAAATTTGACTCACTGCATAAGTAAACTTCATATTCTTGGATGTTCAAGATGTCCAAGACAATGTTTTGTCATTTTGGAAGTTTACCATTATAAACCTATATAGTTAGTTCATTTGTTGGTTCATTCATTTACTCATATAAAAAGTTGCGTGTGTGTATGCTAAGTTGCTTCAGTCATGTCCAACTCTTTGTGACACCGTGGACTATAGCCTGCCAGGTTCCTCTGTCCATAGGATTCTCCAGGCATGAATACTAGAGTGGGTTGTCATTTCCTCCTCCAGGGGATCTTCCTGACCCAGGAATCAAACCCGCATATCCTGTGTCTCCTGCATTGACAGACAGGTTCTTCACCACTAGTGCTACCTGGGAAGCCCGATTATATCTAGACACTCTGCTATATGCTATTAATTCAAAGATGGAAAGATTGTAGTAGGTCTTAATTTCAGTGAACTCACAAACAAGAAAAGAGTGAAATATAAGCAGGGTGTGGGGGAACACATCATGGACTAAGATAGTTACTTTAAGGGAACATTTTCCTGAATACAGAGGAACTTAAGGTAAAACTTAGAGCCTGGGATCTGACCTAAACACTTTTGTAGGGCACAGTGCAAAATGAAAACTCAGGACTCTTTGTTTACAGCTTGTTAGGAATTTCAAGCATTAAAGCGAAACTTTAAATCAGCTATGATCTTTTTAATTGTGGGGCCCCCTGCAGTTGCACAAGCCACACATCCAAGGGAGTATAACAGTAGGTTGTTATTCATTGAATACAAGAGGCTGGAGTTGAACATTGTCAGATTTAGGCTGAATTTGGTCAATTAATCTTATATTTATTAATTCCAAAAATCACTTTTATTCTTTTATTTATCTTTTCTGAATTAAATGAGAAAGAAATGTTCCTCTGCCATTGAAATCCAATATTTGAGTTTGATATTTAGTGCATTCGCTTTCCCTTTTCATTCAGTATGTTTTGTTTTTCCCTCCCAATTTGTGGGTCATTTTCTTCTGTAAATGAAAACATTCCCGTCCATTTCATCACCCATCTCCACCACTTATCCAGCGAAAGATTGTTGTTTAAAAAGCAGAATTTTCTTTTCTTTGGCACCATTTGAGACTGCATCCTGTTTGTTTAACTTTTTATTGCCTTTGGACACGAAGTAAACTTTTTAACAGAAATGTTAAGCATTCAAAGTGAGAGACTATTTGTAAGATTTTTAAGATCTCTGAAAATAGTTTCAAGTTTTATTCAGTTAGAAAAGCAAAAGATTCCACTGAAAGATTTGGAATATTCTACTAAAAAATAACTGTGCATCTCTGTAATTCCCATAATATAATTTCTTTGAACACAGGTCTGACTTAAAATTATTTTTTATACTTCGTCATCTATGTAGTGACTAACAAGATTGTTTGGAGCAACACATAAACTAATATCAACCTTCACATTAGCAATCAATATTAAAATTGCTTTTTAAAATGTTGGAGATGATCTTATAACAGTGAAAATGTACCATATTAGTAATACTGTAAAAATGAGTTTTTGGCTAGGCAGAGATATTATATATTGCTTTTAGGTTTTTTTGTTTTTGTTTTTCCTACCAGAGGATTCAGTTCTCCATACCGTGATATAACAGCCTTTGTATTGCATGCTGAAGTGCCATTGAGGGTAATTGAATTACCTGTTAAAGCTCCTGTAATCAGGCAATTCTGCCTTTCCTTCAGGCTTGAAAAATTTAGGATATAAAGCCTCTAAAAGCTCCGGATCATTGCTAATGGCCTGTTCCCAGGGCGACTGGTAGTACTTAGGGACAGCTGTGGTGTTGAATCTTTCAGGAGGAATTTCCTTCAGTGGTCCAGAATATCCTTTGGAAAAATATTGCAAGAATAAGTAAACACAGAGTACCTGAGAGTTACTAAATTCCACCTAGCATTTTACCATGTTTAATTTTTCATGCAGGGGTAAATTTATGAAGAATACATTCTTTTTATGATCTCTCAGAAAAGAGTAGTCTGACAGTGTTAGACATTTTTAAATCCTTTTAAATTTTATGGAATTTTCAAAAGAAAGCATTTAACATTTCATTTTACCAAGTTATACAGTTAGTTTCTTCCTTGACTATCACAGTATATATTTGTTCAGTGAAACTATTAACTTACTTGTGCACCTTACGTTAATTTATACTAGGCCTTATATACCACAGTTACTACATTAATTTAGAAACTGGGTTCTTTATATCAATAAAGACAGAATTTCCCTCCTCTCGGAGCTGATTCTTTATAAGTATTGTTCAGGTGTTGACTATCTAAAATTGCTGCAAGCTTACATGAGGCTAAGTTGCTTCAAGTTGTGTCCGACTCTTTGTACCTCAGCCCGCCAGACTCCTCTGTCCATGGAATTCTTTTGGCAAGAATACTAGAGTGGGTTGCCATGGCTTCCTCCAGGGCATCTCATGACCAGGGATCAAACCCACATCCTTATGTCTCTGCATTGGCAGGCAGGTTTTTTTTTTTTTTACTGCTAGTGCCACCTGGAAAGCCCAATTTTTTTTTTTGTCCTTGCGTGTGGGATCTTAGTCCCTGACCAGGGATCAAACCAGCACCTGCTGCTTTGGAAGTGCAGAGTCTTAACCACTAGATTGTCAGGGAAGTCTCAAGAATACTGGAGTGGGTAGCCATTCCCTTCTCCAGGGGAATCTTCCCAACCCAGGGATCGAACCCAGATCTCTCACATTGCAGATGGATTCATTACCTTCTGAGCCATCAGGGAAGCCTGAAATTGCTGAGTGGCCTGTAGAATGTTCAAGCTTCAAAATGGTGAAGTAGCTTCTCTGCACTGTCTTCATCAGGCCCTTCTTATTCCCTGATATGTCTATCCTTTGTTTACTTCTTTCCTGAGGATTTCTAGCCTGACTTTTCTGCTTCCAGTCTTACCTCCGCAATTTATTCTTCTCTAAGTATCATTTAAAAATCACACAATTCCTGGCATAAATGTGAAACCATTTTCACATACATTAAGTGACATTCTTCAGGTCTTCAAATGCAGAACTGTTTACTTTCCAGCTATGCTACCTTACTGCCTAGTTATATCTTTTAAATAATTCTCTCTCTACCATATCAAAACCTCTACTATGCAGTCACTCCTACTTTTAGGTTTCTGTGATGGTTCTTTTCCTTCTTTAAAATGTTTTCTATTTTATTGTGTTAAACCATGCCTGTCCTTTCTATACACTAAAAATTAGTTTCTCTTTTCCAAAAACTCTTGATAATTCCGCCAATAGGCAGCTATTTGCTTGTAGTAATTTAATTTTCTTCTGACTGTCTCCAGTATCAAATGGCAGTCTCTTCAGTAGGCTGCTTTACTCTGCTTAGGAAGTTTAACTTAAATATTTGGCTTTAATTGTGACCTACGAAGAGATCCAACCAATCCATCCTAAGGGAGATCAGTCCTGGGTGTTCATTGGAAGGACTGATGCTGAAGCTGAAATTCCAGTACTTTGGCCACCTCATGCAAAGAGCTGACTCATTGGAAAAGACCCTGATGCTGGGAGGGATTGGGGGCAGGAGGAGAAGGGGCAACAGAGGATGAGATGGTTGGATGGCATCACTGACTTAATGGACATGGGTTTGAGTAAACTCCAGGAGTTGGTGATGGACAGGGAGGCCTGGCGTGCTGCAGTTCATGGGATTGCAAAGAGTCAGACATGACTGAGCGACTGAACTGAACTGAACATATTGGTGATTCCAAGGTTTGTTTTTTATCTTGATGCCCTTCTATTCAGCCACCTGTTACATTCATCCAAATTACTATTCCCCTGACACCCTTTATAATCTGTTTAGACCTACATGCAGCCGTTTTCTGATACATTCTGCTTCTTTCTGTATGTTGATCATCTTAGCAAATGTTATCACTATTCTTAGATGTCTAAGACAGAAGCACTGTCCTAAACAATCTTTCATTCCCACAACAAATCACTAAGTATTACCAGCTATACTTAAGGATTTCTTAAATAGGCTTCTCAACTTTGCAGTTTCTGAATCACCATGGGCACCTACTTAAAATGTTGATAATGAATTCTTCCCTCCAGAGACAAGACGTCTCAGATACGGCTTACACATTTAATAGAAGTGATTTACAAACAGAACACTGGGAAGTAACTGTTCTAGCCAATTCTCTTTTTCCTTCTATTTCCATACCTGGTTCAGGCCCTGTGCATTTCTTGCCTGGGCTTTCACAGTAACCTTTGCTAAATTCAAATAATCTATAGTTTGTATTCTGAATTTGTTGTACTTTTCAACTCATCAACCAAGAAGGAAGGACCCATTACTCTTGCTTCATTACAAGCCATCTGATAACCTTGAAACTCTCCCTTTTCTTAGTCTATATTACAGGCATTCCCTAATATTTAATAATTGAATATTTAAACTTTAAGTAGCTATATGAATTTATACTTCCAAAATTCCTCTCTCTCTCTCTCTCTCTCTCTCTCTCTGTATATATATATATATATTTGTATATATGTATGTGTTTATGTATAAATACACATAGATTGTTCCTGGTAGTAAATAAAATATAGATATGATATTGAAGTTTGTATGGCAGAGAGAAAATCAGACTACAAATATAGCATGGACATTTGTCCTGTGTCCCTGTCTATGAATTCCTTGAGGGTAGAACTTTTTTATTCTTTTTGAAATTTCATAGTTTATAATCAGTTTAGTTGCTTAGTCATGTCCGACTCTTTGTGACCCCACGGACTGCAGCACGCCAGGCTTCCCTGTCCATCACCAGCTCCTGGAGCTTGCTCATCATGTCCATCAAGTTGGTGATGCCATCCAACCATCTCATCCTCTGTTGTCCCCTTCTCCTCCTGCCTTCAATCTTTCCCAGCATCAGGGTCTTTTGCAGTGAGTCAGTCCTTTGCATCAGGTGGCCAAGGTATTGGAGATTCAGCTTCAGCATCAGTCCTTCCAATGAATATTCAGGATTGATTTCTTTGAGGAGGGACTGGCTGGATCTCCTTGCAGCCCAAGGGACTCTCAAGAGTCTTCAACAAAACAGTTCCAAAGCATCAATTTTTCAGCACCCAGCCTTCTTTATGGTCCAACTCTCACATCCATACATGACTACTGAAAAAGCGATAGCCTTGACTAGATAGACCTTTGTCAGCAAAGTAATGTCTCTCTTTTTTAATATCCTGTCTAGGTTGGTCATAACTTTTCTTTCAAGGAGTAAGCATCTTTTAATTCCATGGCTGCAGTCATTTTCACCATCTGCAATGATTTTGGAGCCCAAGAAAATAAACTCAGCCAACTGTTTCCACTGTTTCCCCTTTAATTTGCCATGAAGTGATGGGACTGGATGCCATGATCTTAGTTTTTTAATGTTGAGTTTTAAGCCAGCTTTTTCACTCTTCTCTTTCACCTTCACCAGGAGGCTGTTTAGTTCCTCTTTGCTTTCTGACATAAGGGTGATGTTATCTGCATATCAGAGGTTATTGATATTTATCCTGGCAGTCTTACTTCCGGCTTGTGCTTCATCCAGCCTAGCATTTCTCATGATGTACTCTGCCTAGAAGTTAAATAGGCAGAGTGACAGTATACAGCCTTGATGTACTCCTTTCCCAATTTGGAACCAGTCTGTTGTTCCATGTCCATTTCTAACTGTTGCTTCTTGACCATCATACAGATTTCTCAGGAGGCAGGTAAGGGGATCTGATATTACCATCTCTTTGAGAATCTTACACAGTTTGTTGTGATCCACACAGTCAAAGGTTTTAGAGTAGTCAATGGAGCAGAAGTAGATGTTTTTCTAGAATTCTCTTGTTTTTTTCTATGATCCAGCAAATGTTGGCAATTTGATCTCTGGTTCCTCTGCCTTTTCTAAATCCAACTTGACCATCTGGAAGTTCTTGGTTCATGTACTATTGAAGCTGAACTTGAAGAATTTTGAGCATTACTTGGCTAGCATGTAAAATGTGCAATTGTGAGGGAGTTTGAACATTCTTTGGCATTACCTTTTTTTGGGAATGGAATGAAAACTGACCTTTTCCAACCCTGTAGCCACTGCTGAGTTTTCCAAATTTACTGGCATATTGAGTGCAGCACCTAACTGCTTCATCTTTTAGAATTTGAAATAGGTCAGCTGGAATTCCATCACCTCTAGTAGCTTTGATCATAGTGATGCTTCCTAATGCCCACTTGACTTCACACTCCAGGATGCCTGGCTCTAGGTAAGTGATCACACCATTGATTCATAGTAATCAATGGTTATTGATCCGTAATAAAAATTTTAACTTAGTAATGGAAGTACCAGATTGAATCAACATAAACTTTTCTATATGTCTTCCCTTTCCTATTAAAAAACCTTATCATTCCATACATTAGGTAGCAGAAGGTTGCAGTATAGTGGTTGGAGCTTAAAGGAAATATATATACTCTGTTATGTATTAAGTATATAAAGATGGGTAAGGAAAGGATGAACTTTAACTCAGTATTTTATTGTATATTAGGGACTATACTCACATTCTTACATTTAATTTTCACAACAACCATGTGCAGTGAGATTTATTTTCTTTATTTTACAGATTGAAGAAACAGACTCAGAGATTTATTTTCATTCTCAGCACAGTAGTAAAGTGGGCATGGATGAAAGATCCAGCAGCTTTATTGCTGCTGTCCGCAGTGGTGATGGGACTTACTTTTGCCTTACCTAATCACAAATTATGGGGGGACAGGATAAAGATTTATTATTTCTTTAAATAAAAAGAATAATTTTATTTTGCTCATTTAAGAGCAATGAAAAAATGATGGAATGTTGACTGTGTTTGGTACCCAGGACACTGCCATGAAGGTCCCTGTTCTGCATGGCATCCATCAGCTTTTACCCTTCGTCCTTCTTCACTTTTGCTTCTGAGCTTGGCTGTACAAACTTTCGCTTTCATTTGATAATATAAATTCACTTAATTTTACCATTTGAGAGACTACTAGCAACTAAATACTAAAGGAGGGAGAAAACTGAGGGAACTCCTGTTTTTATTATGGAGTGTTGAAAAAAAGAATAAAGTTCTGCCACTACAGTGTGTTTTTATTAAAAGAGGGCTTGATGAATTTAAATTCATTTAAGGATGGTTCATTTACTGGACTATTTTCTTAAAATCCCACCATACTGTCTTTAGTAACAGCTGTAGTATGTTGAACCATTAATTAGGAGTTTTTTTTCCTATTTTCAGTTGTCCATGTATACAGTCATATTAAAAGTCATGTTAACAAAAAAAAAAAGAGGAGATCACAGGTTGAACCCAGACCCATCAGATTCTTTTTGTTTTTGCCACATGAGCTTAATGTTGTATGTGCAGAACCTGTTGCCTGCTCTTCTGTCATAAAAAAAAAAAATCTATTTGAAAGCTATTTGAGAATTTTATTACAATTTTATTAGAATTTTCTTGAGGAAAAACTTAAAGGTATTTGCTTTAAATTATTTTGGAAAGATATTGTCTAAGTAGAGCAGATAATTCTTCTGATTTAATATTTCAAAATCTAACAATACTTCAAATAACATGTACTGGTTTGAATAAACATTTACTTATTTTTTGGACTTCCCTCATAGCTCAGTTGGTAAAGAATCCACCTGCAATGCAGGAGACCCCAGTTCGATCCCTGAATTGGGAAGATCCCCTGGAGAAGGAAAAGGCTACCCACTGCAGGATTCTGGCCTGGAGAATTCCATGGATTTGTATGTATATTCCATGGGGTCACAAAGAGTCGGACATGACTGAGCAACTTCACTTTCACTTTACTTATTTTTAAAGATAATAAACAAATATACAGTATTAGAGGATTGCATTTAAAGCCTTATAAGAGAGCAGAAAATAACAAAGGTCACTCATATGATACATCTGTGAATTTGGTATCAAAGCTGGATTTAATTCTTAGTCAGTCAGTGTTGGCTTCTAGCTATTCACAACCTCAAGTTCTTAATTTGTAAAATGAGGATTATAATAAGTGTCATAATGTTATTAAATTAAAAAAGATAAATACATATAATAGTATTTCATAAACTACACAGTTCTATACAAATAGGATTTCAATATAATTACAAACAAACTTAATTTTTAGTATAATAAACGATTGCCAACAAAAGCTATGGGCCATCTGAAAGAACATAAGACTCCTGTAAATGTGTTACTAAACTCCTCTAGGTCTAATCTTTACATTTGTCTTGAACTTATCTACAAAACAGGTACATAATGTGAAAAGCTGTTTCATTCAGACACCATTTACTAAAGAATCCAGGTGACTTGAGTCATGTATTTACGTGCACAGCAGTTTTATTGTTCTGCTTGTACGGGGATTAGTTACCTGGTGCAATGTTTTCTGGATTTGGGGGGCTTCGTGGATCCGGAGTGTTAGGAGGAGTGAATGGTGCTTGCTGTGGACCACTTTCCAAGTTGCTTCCGTCCAGTTTCTCATTCTGCATGGCAATGTTGTGCTGTATTTGACCAAAAGTAAACTCAACTGAAAACTCAAAAATATACACTAATAGGACATTTCACATGTACAAAACTCCATTTGTATACTTGGAATTTAAATATAATGCCAATTCATCATTACATACTGTCTCAATAATTTATATGGTACCCAGTTGAGCAATTGAATGAGAAATTTTACTGATATCAAGCTAAATTCTGTTTTATGGTGATGATCTACTTAATAATAATTAATTAAGCCTTACTATGTGCCAGGCACTGTGTCCAGGGCTTTATATCAGTTATCTAATTTACTATTCACAATATATCCATAAGATCAATCTATTTAATTTGTAAGTCTTTACTGATTTAATATCATATAGCATACTTGCCAAACACACAACTTAGTCATTGTTACATTATTAGTTTGCTTATACTTGGGATTTAATTATATTCTTTATTATGACTTGTTTTAAAGATTAGTTTGAAATTTGGACATCAGTCATGTATAACAGAAAAATATTTTTACTTTAAGCTGCATAAACTTATATAGAAGGAAGAATTTGGTGTTTCTAGAAAATAGAATATTTAAAAGAGCGTTTGTCTAAAGTTTTAGGTGAATTTGCTTTACTGTTATAGTTTAGGATTTATTTTATGGCAATATAGCCCTTTAAAAACAGTCAATTGGTTTTTAACAGAGAAGAACAGACATTGTAATAGGTTATATCCTCAGAAGTATAGCTAGGATTTACCTCTATAATAAAATATTGTTTCAATTATACATGAGAGATACATATATTTTAAAAGAAGTCAATCTATTTAATTGCATAAGGTCAAATCATCTTTTAACTTTGTAAAGAAAAATTTACTGATGGCCATAGCAAATAAACACCAATTTTTGAGTTTTTTCTGTGTGACATAAGCCAAACATATTTTAAAATATTTTTTATTTCTGTATTTATTTACAAGATGAAAAGGTAAAGTACACTTTTGCAATTTAATAATTATTTAACTTTATAGAAATGTGATTATTTCATACTAAAATCCAAATGCTTACAATAACTAAAGATCATAAATTAAGGCCTCACCTGACAAAATTATGAAGAAAATAAAGTTTATCCCATTTTCAGCCTTCACCCACCCACAGACACTCTCCAGGTGTCTTTTACATTCACCTTATTCTAGGCAGCATCCTGGTAAAGTTTCTGTGGACATGAGCAGGGCGATGTTAGTAGTTGCAAGCTGACTTGTGGAGACAGGAAGGAAGGCATGAGAGGCAGCTAGATGAGTATGGGTCTTGATTACTGGCCATATGAGTTTGCATTGTATTCAATAGGCAAAAAGAAACAATTTCTAAAGGTAGATAGTGCTATACTCAAATACATCAGTTTTTAGTGTTTTGAATTTAGCCATTATCTTAAGTGTTCAATTTAATTGACTTGATTAATAACTTTTTTCACTTCTGAACCTTCACCACTTCTTAGAAAAAAAAATTCTTGCTAACTTTAGTTATAAATAAAAGCTAGTTGAGATAAATATAGAAAGTTTACTTGTATCATGCATTAAAATTACTTTTTCTAAGTTACTGTCCATGAAATGAGTTCCACCTAAACTTATAAATCATTCTACCTACATTAATTTAAAAATTCTAATACTAACCTCCTTTATAGACAGGAAAATAAACTCTTTCTAGCTAATTATTAATTATCAGGAGACACCCAGTACCTCTGTTTGTCATTGTTAAGTATACAAGCAAAGTCTTATAATAGTTGGGTAGTGACTTATTTTAGTTATGATAGCCTTAAATGATTTTTATAACATTATTTTTTGAACAAAATATATATGTTTTTTGAACCTCAGAGTATTTAGTTACGTCTTATTTCAGAATTACTTTTTATGATATAATTCCCTTTTTTCCAATATTATATGAGATTTCTAAGGATTTTTTTAAGTCTTTATTGAATTTGTTACAATATTGCTTCTGTTGTTTATGTTCTGGTTTTTTGACCATGAAGCATGTGGAGTCTTAGCTCCCTGACCAGATATGGAACCCATGCCCCTTGCACTGGAAGGTGAAGTCTTAACCACTGGGCCGCCAGGGAGTGCCTCTAAGGAATTTTAAAAGTGCTTAGTTACTG
Source organism: Muntiacus reevesi (assembly GCF_963930625.1). Taxonomy (NCBI): domain Eukaryota; kingdom Metazoa; phylum Chordata; class Mammalia; order Artiodactyla; family Cervidae; genus Muntiacus; species Muntiacus reevesi. Next base: position 6,674,397 of record NC_089264.1, read on the forward strand.
CAAACATGTAGTTTTAACTATAAACTGTGGATTTTTTTTTTCTTAGTTCCTTGACTAGGGATTGAACCCAAGTCTCCTACATTGGAAGGCAGATTCTTTTCTTTTTCTTTTTGACTGCTCTTCATTGCTTCTGCACGGGCTTTCTTTAGTGGTGGCAAGTGGTGGGGCAGAGCTGGGCAGGGGGCAGCTGCTGTTTGCTGCCGTGTGTGGGCTTCTCGTGTTGGTGGTGTCCCTTGCAGCAGAGCACAGGCTCTGGCTTGGGGCTCCAGTGGTTCAGCACACAGGCTTAGTGGTTGCTGCTCGCAGGCTTAGCTGCTCCACAGGATGTGGAGTCTCCCCAGACCAGGGATTGGACCCATGTCTCCTGCCTTGGCAGGCAGGTTCTTATCTACTGTGCCACCAGCGAAGTCCATGGGTTGTTTTGGATGATATCCTTTAGTAGTAACTTATAGAAAGGAATTTTAATTATGATGAATCATTCTTTTATTTCTCTTGTATGCTTATTTTCTTCATCCCTTTTTGTATGTGTATGTGTAAGAAGTTGATCAGTTCATGAACTAGGACTTTAAAATTGGCATGTGTAGCAAGCAGTGTATCTTCATTTTATTTTAAAAATGCATACTCTCTGTTGTTATTTGTATCATAAGGTCTGTGTGGCTTGAATTTGCTAGTTTCTCAGCAAGAAAATAAGCCAAAAGCTGTGCTTATTTTTTGTAATTATACTTAATATTTTAATAGATGGCATTGATTACCAAAGAGTTGGTTTATATTTTCATTTAATGATACCCTGAAATTATAAGAAATGCATAAATGTAAGTTAAATCATTATTTTGACTATATAAAGCTAAAGGGAAGCAGTGAAAGATTATTTCAGAAAATGTAGTCAATAACATCAATGTGATATAAATCATATAAAAATGATTCAAAAACTAGATTTTAAGTAAATCATTGCTTTCTATTTTTCAGTGTTATTTTGTCCCTCCATCACTAGACAAGGGCTGTATTAATTTATCTTTGAAATCCAAGCATAGTTTCTAGAACACAGTAGGCAATCAATAAATTTCTGCCGAAAGTATAAATAAATGAATGGAAATAGACCCAAACCTAATATCTTCTAAATTTCTGTCATATTATCAATGCTTGCTTAAAGTTGCAGTCTAAAGCATTGATAAAAGCAAATGTGTCATCATATAATGTAGCTCAGTGATTTATTATGCAGGTCATTTATAAACTTAAGATCAGTGAACACAGATCTTTAAAGCCAGAGGCACCTTACAAAACCATTTGTGTCAACCCTGTATTTTATAAATGAGAAAACAGGACCAGAAAGGCAAAGAAAGTTTTAAATTGACTCCCGATTACAGTTTGTGGGATTGCTAGGACTGAACGTTGGTTCTTCCAGTTCCCAGGCCAGAGTTTCTTTTAATTATACCTTGACAAGTGTCAGTGTCAAGAACTCTAGAATTCAGGGAGCTGGATTTCAATCTCCTTTATTATGGTGTTGCTTAAGCCAAATCAATATGTGTTCTTCCTTAAATACTACTTTCCTAATTTCTAAAGAAGAGAGCAAATTTCATCAGACTCAGAGTATATTGTGTAACTCAGTGACATGTGACTTCATTCCATATATTATTATTATTATTTTATTCTACTTATTAGCATTTAATTGTTTCTGTATATTCAGTATATGTTCAAATATTTCAGTACAGCTGTTTGGGACTATTTAGTTCTCAATCTTCTATGAATGCTGGAAAAGTATTAAGGCATATTCTTATATATTTTACCTATGACCAGAATGTTTGACCACAGGTATATAAGATTATTGTCAATAACTTGAAATACTAGTGAAGAGAGAATATGTTGTATTCTAATGGACATTTTAAATCTTATACCTTCCTTCAGAATTGTAATTAAAGCATTATACTTAGAGATATAAATACTAGTTATGAAAACTGGATTTATTTAGATGTCTAGACTTGTAGATGACTTTTCAAAGAATTTCCATTAAGACACTATATCTCATATTCTTCTTCAGAGCTACCTCTCTATTGTCATTATCCATCAGATGAGCTAGAGGTTATTTTAGGTTCATACTGTATTAGCTGCAGACATATTCTGATGAGGATACTGAGCGTAATTATAGGATACCATAGGATACCATGACATTTATCCATGACTTCAAGTGAAAATCATCCTTCATTAAGTGTAAATACTATGGTTGAGTAAAATTTGAAGTCTAACTGAATTCATAATTATAGCTAGATTCAATTCATGGATGTTGAAAGATGCACATTAATGTGAAAAACAAACTATTTAAGATATTCTCTAACCATTTATTGTTAAGCAGAATCATAACAAGGGAAATAGAAATTTCAAGAATGAGTAAAATTTTAGTGTTTGTGAGTGCAAATGTTAGTTCTGTAGCGTGTTTTATGATAAAAGATCAGTGAAACTGGTCTGTTTGCTATAAAGAATTTAGCTGTCCATTCAAAACAGCTTACTAGTGATGGCAGTGGGAAAGGTTTCAGGTTTAAATTCATGAGTAAACTTGTGAACTTTTCATAGTTATAGAAAGAAACCCTTAGTTAAAAAAAAAAAAAAAAACTTATATTGTTGTAGTCTCCACCATCTCCTATAGTGCACTATTCCTTTTTGATTCTTCATACTAGTATTTTATTTTTAAAATATTTTCCCAAAGCTAATCGTTTTTCAATTATGAACTTCTTCCTCTAAAATCTCTCTGAATGACAATTTAAAAGAATATGGTATTCATGCAACATGTGAAATATAATTTAATAAGTTTGTTTGTTTTAACTTTTGGGTGATGGAAACTTTTGTCCAAAGAGTTTTATCCACATTGATTTTGTTGTCAGTGAGTACCAGACTTCTCTGTACAACATGGGATGAATACTTTGAAAGGAGATCAACTGTGTCTAGTTCCCAGGCATGTTTCAATGCCAGGATGTTTTCAGCCAATAAAATGCTTATACTTACTTTATGGAGCACTGTGTGCTTTGGAATTGTTTCCATCCCAAACATTTAACCAGTGGTGATAAGATATGGAAACTTTTAGTTCCACCAGTCTCCACTCCCTCTCCCTCCTCTTAGCAGAACAGACCAGTTCTTCAGTGCCAAATCTACAAACATGCAATTTCTCTATTGAACTAAAAAGATACTCATATCAGGCATAATCATTTACCCACCTAAATTATTCATTATTATGAAAAAAAGTATAACAGAATCAATGAAAAGAAAATTTGTAAAATACTTGTTTGGGAATTTAATAATACATATAAGTTTAGAAATGCTGCCCATTTATTTAGATAACCGTATTATCAAGTTATACCTACATTTATTTGTGCTTTAGATTCATACTGGAAATTTTCAAATGTATATTTGTCAGATCTTCTTTGTCGCATCTTAAATAGTCTGGCACCACGGTTACTGAGATGGGATAATTCTTCCAACATGATGTCTCTGGGGATGCTGACTTTTTTGCCCAGGTGCATGACATCTACATCTGTAAAACAATATTCATGTGCGTGAAAAACCCTAAGATAAGCATTTTTAAATGCTCTGCTAAATTTCATAATTTACTATCTGCTATGTGTTAGAATAGGCATCCCTGGTGGCTCAATAGTAAAGAATCTGCCTGCTAATGCAGGAGACACTGGTTCCATCCCTGTGTAGGAAAGACCCCCTGGAGAAGGAAATGGCAACCCACTCCAGTATTTCTGCCTGGGAAATCCCATGGACAGAGGAGCCTGACAGGCTACAGTCCATGGGGTCACAAAAGAACCAACACAACTTGGTAACTAAACAACAACCATATGCTAGTATAGTAACTAAACTATAGGCTCTTTACTCAGACTACCTTGGGTTAAATTCTGGCTCTACTACTTTCTAACTGTATGATCATAGGTATGTTGCTTATTTTTTTATAAACCTCAATTTTCTTATCTCTAAAGTGGGACTAATAATAATAATACCCACTGCATAGGTTTTATGTAAGGATTAAATAAAATGTTTCGTATCATACCTGGCACATAAAAGAGTGAGTGAAGTTTAATGACATTTTATTATTTATTTTAATGTCATTTATTAATGACAAATTAATAAATATTAATTTATTCTTTTCTTATTTAGTGACTTATCAAACAATACCACTCATCGGTCTGTTCATAAGCTCTCTTTGACTCCCAGCATTTTTATGTATCAGTTTGAATTGTCTCCATTACAAGAATGCTTATGCTTTGACTCATGCCACCCATTTCTTTGTTGGAATACTATTAATTCTGTATCTTGCATTAAGGAGCCTAACATAAAGTAGGTAAGTGGTAAGTATTGAATAATCCTTCTCAATCCAGTTTATGTGCCATTTCTGTCAATTCTCTAAAATTTCTATGCATAATTATTTATGCCTTTTCTGTATTCCCATAGCACGGAATCAATATTACTTGATTCCATTTTACTTATTCTGTGATTTGCATTTTCTTTATGTTTTTGTCTTTGTGTCCTCCATGCCTTAAATAGAGGAGATGGTCAGTAAACAACTATTATTTTCTATTTCTAGTACTGAAGGACTTTTCTGAAATCCCAAAGAAAGAAAACTCCTCCATTTGCTCCTTTAATCAGAAATGCTTTTTTTGGTAACACACAGAGTTCTTTTGCCACTGTGAACTGCTGTTAAATGCAGAGAAAAAAAATTGGACCATTCATAAAATAAATATTCTGGAAGATTGGGACAACATTTTCTGATGTTACAAATTAACCCTAATAATTAGGCTTTTTGAGGTCTTTAGGGATAAAATAATAAAATTGCTTATAAATTTTCTCCCCATTTTGCTTTGAAGAAATCACTTTGCTTATATATTTTGATGTTAACTGAAGAGGAGCTCTGCTAATTATAAAAATTGTGTCATCAAGACTTCTGTTTCTGTGAAGACAGACTAGATATACTTTTCCCTGTATGTTTACTAAGTAAAACTAAAAATCCTGGATATTAGTATAAAATAAACATAAGAAGACTAAAAGTTGGAGGGAAGAAGGCAGACCAGCTAGGGGCCTCAGGACCAAGGAACAACACAGTACTAATTCTTTGGGTTTCTTTTGGCCCCACATATCCCAGACTTGGAGCTGAAAATTCTTTTAACTGAGAAACATGCAACAGGTGCAGCCAAAGACCTACAGTAAAAGATTATTCTTACTAGTCAAGACCAGAAAGGAGCAACCTATAAAGACAAGAGACTTTTAGACAATAGCTACTCTAGCCAAATGCCACAGAAAAAAACTAGCCTCACCCATACCAAAAAATTTCAAGTGTAGAGCCCAGGATTTTACCCTTGCAAAGCTATAACGAGGTGCCCCAGTGCACCCTTATATAAGGGTGGTATCTGAGAGGCCAAGGATGAAGCTGGGAGTTTCATCCCTGTTAGCCAGTAACAACCCTCAATCCCTGCAGAGTTAGTAGAGACTAGGTGGGGATTTTGAACTCCCACCACCTCCTAGTAGTAACTAAGTGACATCAAGTTTCAATATGAGCCAACTGAAACTGTGACTTCTTATTTCTCCCTGGCAGTGATGAATGAAGTGGCACTCTCCTTCCCGTCCTGAAGCAATGTCAGACAAGTATAGATAAAATTGAAGGCTTAAATAAGAGCAAGATTCTTAAAATATAATATGAAAATGTGCAGGCTCAAATAAAAAACTCATTTGTCATAGAAACAAGAAGATCTCAAACTAAATGGGAAAAGAGACAGATGCCAGCATGAGAAGACTGAGATATTAAAATTATAAAACAAAGATTTTAAAGTGGCCATGATAAAAAAATGCTTCAAAGAGCAATTACAAAGTTTCTGGAAGCAAATGGAAAATTTTAGAAAACTTTAGCAAAGGGGAAAAAAATCATGACTGAAATAAAAGTTATAAAGACCCAAATGAAAACTTCAGAACTGAAAAAAAATACCCCAAATAAAAGGTTCGGTGGATGGATTCAATAGCAGAATGGAGGGGATAAAGGCAGGAATCAGTGAACTGGGAAACAGAGTAATGAAAATTACCCAAAAAGAACAAAAGAGAAAAAAATTAAGAAAAAAGGTAAAGAAAGCCTTAGGGATCAGTGTGACTACAACAAAAGATACGGCATTTGTACCACTGAAGTCCCAGAAGGGGAGGAGGTGTGTGGGGCTGGAAAAGTACACAAAGAAATAATGGCTGAAAACTTCCCAAATTTGGCAAGAGACATAAACCTACAGATTCAGGAAGCAAAAAGTTGTCTATGAAAGATAAACCTATAGAACTCTACAACAAGACATATCATAAACTTCTAAAAAGTAAAGACAAAGGGAAAATCTTGAAAGCAGCCAGATAAAAATGACAACTTACCTATAGGGAGAAAAAAATGAGAATGACAGTAGAATTCTCATCAGAAACCATGAAGACCAGAAGGAAGTGGCACAAAAATGCTGAAAGAAAAGAAATGTCAACCCAGAATCTGATGCCCAGCGAAGACATTCTTTAGAAATAAAGGGGCATTTGAGACATCTTCAGATGAAGGAAAAGTAGGAGATTATTTTTCCTGAAGACCTACCCTAAAAGAATGAGTCATGCTAATTATAACAAAACATCCAAGACTGGTGACTTATAAACAGCAGAAATATATTTCTTATAGATCTGGAGGCTGTAAGTGTGAGATATGGGTTCTGGCATAGTTGGTTCAGTTGAAGTCGTTCTTCTGAGTTGCAGACTGCCTACTTCTCACTTTGTTTTCATGCAGTGGAAGAGACATGGTAGCTCTCTTGGGCTTCTTTTATAAAGATGTTAATATCATTCATGAAGACCCCACTCTCATGGCCTAATCACCTCCCAAAGGCCTCATCTCCCAATACCATCAGGTGCATTAGGATTTCAATATATGAATTCTAGGGGGACACAAATATTCAGACCATAGCAAATAACTAAATGAAGTTCTTTAAACAAGATGGAAACAAAATAAGGAAGCTTTAAACATCAAGAACAAGAAAATATTACAGTAGGCAAAAATGTGGATAAATACAATGTTTTCCTTTCCCTCTTGAGTTTTCTAAATTATGTTTGCTTATAGAAGCAAAAATTATAAACCTCTCAAATATAGTTATAAATGTATGTAGAAAATAGGTAACAGTTATAAACAGTAGCAGTTATAAACAGGGAGAGGTAAATAGACATAAAGGTAGGTAGGTTTTCTGTACTTGACTTAAACTGATAAAATGACAACATCAGTAGACTTTGATAAATTAAACATATATAATGTAATAGAACAACTACTAAAAACTATACCTATATACTTGAAAAACTAGAGATAAATAAAAATTGAATTCTGAAAAATAGGCAAGAAACCCCATAGGAAACTAAGAAAAAGGAAACAAATGAAAAACAGACAACAAACAGAAAGCAAAAACTAAAATGATAGACTTAAGGTCTACTACATCAATAATTACATTAAATATAAATGCTAAAAATATACTAATTAGAGGACAGAGACTAGTGATTGGATTTAAAAACATGACCCAAATATTAATTATCTAGAAGAAACCCACTTCAAAAATAAGTACCTTGAGCAATATAGGCAAGTTGAAAGTAACAGGATAGAAAAAGATATCAAACAAACATTAATCAGTGGGAAGTAGAAGTGGTTGTATTAATATCAGATAAAGTGGACTTCAGAACAAAGGAAATAACCAGAGATGGAGAATGTTATATAATGATTAAAGTGTCAGTCCACCAAGAAGACCTAAAACTCCTAAATGTGTATTCATCAGAGAACAGAGCTGAAAATGGAGCAAAAATTAATAAAACTAAAAGGAGAAATAGATAAATCCACAGTTATAGTTGGAGACTTCAACATACCTTTCTCAACAAACAGAAAATGAGCAAGGACATAAAAGAAGTCAACGACACCATCACCCAGTAGGATGTAAATGTTTGTAAAATACTCTACTGAACAGCAAAAGTTACACATTCTTTCCAGGTGCACATAGAGTATACTCCAAGATAGACCATTTCCTGCACCATAAAATAAGCTTCGACAAATTCAAAAGAGTGAAAATTATACCCAGTATGATCTTTGATCAAAATGGAATCACACTACAAATCAGTAACAGAAAGATTACAAGAAAATCTCCAAATATTTGGAAACAACAATAACAACAAAATACTTCTAAACAATCTGTGGGTCAAAGAAGTCTCAAAGGAAATAAAAAATTCATTGAACTAAGTGAAATTGAAAATAGAGCATATCAGCAATACTGAGCGTTTATCCTAGTGAAATGAAAGTTTTATATTCACACAAAAACCTATACACAAATGTTCACAGCTTTATTCTTAATATAAAAAAAGAATCAGATGTACTTTAATGAGTGATGGTTAAAAGGGGCTTCCCAAGTAAAGAATCCTCCTACAATGCAAGAGATGTGGATTCAATCTCTGGGTTGGAAAGAGTCCCTGGAAAAGCAAATGGCAACCCATTCCAGTATTCTTGCTGGGAAATCCCATAGACAGAGGAACCTGGTGGGCTACAGTCTATAAGGTCTCAAGAGAATTGGATACAACTTAGCTACTAAACAACAACAAATGGTTAAAAACACTATGATCCATCCATAGCATGGTACTTAGCAATAAAAGCAAACAAACTGTTGAAACATACAGCTGGATCTACCTCCAGGGAACTACACTGAGTGAAAAAAGCTAACCCTCAAAGGTTGCATACTGTATGATTGCATTTTACAGCATCTTAAAATGACACACACACACACACAAAAAAAAAAATATATATATATATATAGGAGGTAGATTACTGATTGATGGGAGTCTCTGGACTGCATGAATGTCAATATTCTCATTGTGATATTGTACCATAGTTTTGAAGATTTTGATATTGGGGGAAACTGGGAAAGCATTCTGGGTTTGCTCTGTATTCTTACACACCTCTGTACTCAGTCACTCAGCTCAGTTGTGTCCAACTCTTTGTCACCTCATGGACTATAGCCTGTCAGGCTCCTGTGTCCATGGAATTCTCCAGGCAAGAATACTGGATTGGGTAGCCGTTCCTTTCTCCAGTGAATCTTCCTGATGCAGGGATCAAACTCTTGTCCCCTGCATTGGCAGGCAGATTCTTTACCACTGAGCCACCTGGGAAGCCTTTTCATTCTTACAGCTGCAGGTAAACTTTTATCTCAAAGTCAAAAGTTTAATTAAGAGCTATCAAGTCATGAAAAGACATGAAGGATCCTTAAATATATATTGCTAAGTGAAAGAAGCCAGTATGTAATGGCTTACTGTGTGACTTCAACTATATGACATTCTGGACAAAGACACAACTTTGTAAGAAAGGAAAAGAATCAGTCAGTGGTTGTCAACTGCCTGTGGGGAGGAGTGCAGATGAAGATGTTGAGCACAGAGGACTTCTAGGGCAGTGAGACTATTCTGTGTCATATTATAATGGCAGGTACATGACAGTGTGCATTCATGAAAACCCATTGAACAATATAACCCAGTGTGAACCCTGACGTACACTATGGACTTCAATTAATAATACTATATAAATATTGTTTCATCAATCATAGCTAGCATAATACACTTAAGATGTTAATAATAGGAGAGACTATATATTGGAAGAAGAAGGATATATAGGAACACTACTATAATTTCTGTTCAATTTTTCTGTAAACTGCTCCAAAAAATTAAGTCTATCCTAATTAACATGTTCAATTTAAAATTTTCTCATAGCACTTCCTAATGAATGCAGAATTGCATTGTCTGCTAGGATGAAAAAAAAATTCTGTGCTTTACAGTCCCTGGGGATGGCAGAAGTAACTTACAGAAGAGGAATGAAGGCCAACAGCAGAGTGAATGAGACTATTTTATAGTTTCCTGGGGCTTGTTTGCCAGCTCTGCTGAGTTATACAAGAAATATTCACTTCTTTTTATTTGCAAGTGTTTGGAGTTTCTGTTACTGTGTGCTTGCAACAGGGAAGGAGGAACTGGGTTATTTTTCGGTGTGTCTATATCCGTCAGTATTCTAGAAAGTGTGACAGGAGTGAACTGTTTCAGCTTTTTGATTCCAGAATCAAAATAAATTCCCTTTAGATCACAAGTGATAGAAAAGCCACAGTATTGCTTATAGTAATTTGGTACAATATTAGGGCTTCCCTAATGTCATATGGTCCCATCACTTCATGGGAAATAGATGGGGAAACAGTGTCAGACTTTATTTTTTTGAGCTACAAAATCATTGCAGATGGTGATTGCAGCCATGAAATTTATGACCAACCTATATAAGCATATTAAAAAGCAGAGACATTACTTTACCAACAAAGGTCTGTCTAGTCAAGGCTATGGTTTTTCCAGAGGTCATGTATGGATGTGAGAGTTGGACTGTGAAGAAAGCTGAGCACTGAAGAATTGATGCTTTTGAACTGTGGTGTTGGAGAAGACTCTTGAGAGTCCCTTGGACTCAAGGAGATCCAACCAGTCCATCCTAAAGGAGATCAGTCCTGGGTGTTCATTGGAAGGACTGATGCTGAAGCTGAAACTCCAGTACTTTGGCCACCTCATGCGAAGAGTTGACTCATTTGAAAAGACCCTGATGCTGAGAGGGATTGGGGGCAGGAGGAGAAGGGGACGACAGAGGATGAGATGGCTGGATGGCATCACCAACTCAATGGACATGAGTTTGAGTAAACTCCGGGAGTTAGTGATGGACAGGGAGGCCTGGCGCGCTATGATTCATGGGGTCGCAGAGTCGGACACGACTGAGAGACTGAACTGAACTGAACTGAATAGCTCAGTTGATTCTCTGCCTGCAATGCAGGAGACCCTGGTTCAATTCCTGGGTCCGGAAGATCCCCTGGAGAAGGGATAGGCTTATTCTTGGGCTTCCCTTGTGGCTCAGCTGGTAAAGAATCTGCCTGCAATGCGGGAGACCTGGGTTCGATCCTGGTTTGAGAAGAACTGGAGAAGGGAAAGGCTACCCACTCCAGTATTCTGGCCTAGTGAATTCCATGGGCTGTATAGTCCATGGGGGCAAAGAGTTTGGACACAACAGAGCTACTTTCACTTTACTTCACAATACTAGGGGCTGGAGGGGAAATCGCCTTTAAATGCTTCTTGAAAGAATTCAGTTAGCAATGCATGACAGAGAAGATAAAAAGAATTACAGAAAATTGAAATCCATAGATTTTTGTCAATTAACCTTATAGGAATACACATTCTGTTTAACAATTATGTATTACAAGTAATGTTTTTAAACAAATTTAGATTTTTCCTGAAAAACCTTTCAACTGGGACATTGTCAGGAACTAAAAAATTCCCCAAACTGGGCAACCACTAGAAAATGCAAAGATGACAGCCTTTATAGTACAGTATGTCCTGTCTATGTGAAAGAGTTCTGTTCAAAGAGTGCATTCATAAAGTCCAACAAAGTTAGCTTGGGTACCCAACTAACACAATCAGCCGTATAGCACCAGACTGTAATAATTTCACACAAATAATACAAAGAGTGCATTCATAAAGTCCAACAAAGTTAGCATAGGTACCCAACTAACACAAGCAGCCATATAGCACCAGACTGTAATAATTTCACACAAATAATACATAAAGACACTCACCAAAAAACATTTATAATTACCAAAAAACAATACAGTACCTTGAAAAGTACAGTAGGTCAGTACAAGAGCTGGCATACAGGCATCTTTGAAAGCTTGCAGCCTGACAGTTCATATGTAGAGGACTTAACTATAATGGAATCTTTCTCCTTACAATTAATGCTATAAAGTTTTTCCATAAGGAAACCAAAACAAGGATGCAGCTTTTCTCTTTCTTCTCTTTTCTATTACCAGTTTGAGTCATTATAAACAGTTAAATGAAAATAAAGAGTCTAGAAAAAGGAAATAGCATATTATTTTCTAAAAGTTCTAAATTTCAAGCTATGGCATAAGTGTAATTTGGGGACTCCAAGACAAGGATTCGAGAAAACTTTTCTCTCATTTTCCTCTTCCTAATGACTGCCAATATTAGCTGATTCCACCAATGTTTCTGAAATAACCACATGACCTAAGTGAATCCTATCCCTGTGGCCCCTTAGAGTTACAATAGTCCTCTGAGGTATGTTTGAGAGGAATTACTACTTTTGTGATTGATACAGGAACATGTGTGTGACGACCTAGGCCAATGAGAGAAAATACCAGGACTTTTCTTTGTGTACACTGTGCCAAAGATACTTTCTTTTCCTGCTGCATATAAGCATGTATGCATATTGTCCCGCAAACTGTTGATATGTACTTGATAAAATGATAGAGTCAGACATGAGGTGAAACTTACCCCAAGGAAATCAGAGCCGAGGTAGAGAAAGAAACTGGTCCTTAATAGCATACTTGAACTGCCAGATGAAGATTTATTGAATCACCTCTGAACTTTTCAGTTATATTAGGTAGTAAATTCCCTTTATTTTTCAATCTAGTTGGTTTCTGATTTTCTGCTATTTTCAACTAAAAAAGCATGCTAACTGATATGGTCATTCTCTTCAGATCTTTATCTCACTGATAAAAGTCCAAAAATTTTATTAAGATTGGGATCACAAGAAAGAGTAAAGACGCTTAGCCAAGAAGCCCATCAGTAGGAGTCTTGAAGAAGAAAGGGAAAAAAGAGTAGAGGTATAAACTATACCTCTGGCCAGACTTGTTTGGACTCATAAGAAACATTCACTCCTTTTTAGCAGAACACAATAATCATCACTCAAGCTGCTGCAGGAATAGATGTATAGCAAGAGCCATGAGGAACTTACCTACCCTCAATAATCAGCTGGTGCAATCCATTTTTACAGTAAATTTATACCACAAGAGAGAAATAAGGGACAAAAAGGAAAGAGAAGAAGAAGGCACACATAATTGACCAACTCTCAACTCTTTTCTTATTCTTCATACTTACTTTTACTTTCTTTAAATGTAAATTTTCTCTTTTACTCTATAAGTAACACTCAAGGACTTCATTGGCTTTGAGTGACCACCTGAAGGTACTGTGGATCTCTGAGATGAGACAACTTTGTGAGAAGTCTACTGGTGTCTGAAGCAGGCTTGTCCTGGCTCACAAGAGTCAGTCAATAAATTTCCAGAAATTCTGTGAGCTAGTAGTTAAAGTCAGTGAATATAGCCACTATTAAAATTAAATTATATAAACTTAATAATTAGATAAGTTGTATTTTTAAAAAGCAATAAATACTCAGAAATATCACTTTCTAAATACTTCTTTTTGCTATTATCAATGCTTTTGATGTTTTCATATATCTATTATATCTGTGCAGTAGAAATATTTTAGTACGGTATTACTACACATCTCTTCCCAACTCTGCATTCAGTTTCTCCTTGATGGAAGCTCAAACTTGTTCATAGCAAGAGAATTTTGCAAACTCTATAAACCGAGGCATTCCCCACCTAAAAAACCAGTTAAATATTCACTAGCATACTAATAGACATAGGAACATTTAAAGTCAACATGTTTTGCATAAACAAACAATAAAAGACATAAACCAAATTTTCCAAGGGTTTTTTCCCCTTCCTTTCCAGTAGTTGAGTTTATGATGTAACTAGAGCTCGAGTTCCAGACCATCTGTGAGTTGGGACAACTAACGTATGAACACTCATTTATTTAAACTTTCAGAGTGAAGAATTCTCTCAACTGAGCAGATAGAATCCAAGTTCAGCTGTTCCCTGCTCTTTATTGCAAACCTCTGTGCAGAGTCTTAACAGTGTGTTTTATCTGGATGCCTGATAAATGATATAACTTATTCAGGGTTCATATCCTTGCCCTGATGGATTAGAAGGTTGTCTTTGTGGCATTAGATCATCTATTGAAAATAATATTGCTAGACATACTTTCCTGTTGATGTCATTCATAGTGATCCAGAATTTTCCATTTATTCTTTAAAGATCTTATAGGACTTAATCCATTATAGCTTGCTACTATTTTAAGGAAATCAGTGGTTACTTTGAAATAAATATCCAATTATAAAAAATGTTAAAATACACCTTTAGGGTCTTGACCATAAGAAAATTAATTTCCACAAAAAACTCCACATTTTTCAATCTACTAGAGATATCAAATAATTGTAACTAATATTCTTTATCAGATACATTTTTCTAGTTAGATTAAGATTCAAAATCTTACATTAAAAAGTTCAAAATTTTGATTTTTGAGTGTGCTTTCCTTCCACTTTAGCCACATTACTATAAGTACTGGAAACCAAGTGAAAAAATGCATTTTGGTGGGAGAGTATCAGTGGTCTTTGAAAATGTGATCAATTTCTTTTTTCAAACCTTTCTTCAATATGTAGTCTTATGAGCAGACCCTGGATCTAAATTCTTCCAAAAGGAAACATTCTTTTTTTCATATTTACTTCATAGGTTTGAGACTTAGTCAGCAAGGATTTATGGATGCACAGGTAGTTCTGTGTGTTTATTTTGAAAATTTGACCCTGCCAATGTTATATATTTAGGTAGATCAGTGAGTCCAATTCACAGTTTATAAAGATACTCAAATAACTGTAGTAAGACAAAAATCTTTTAAAACTGTCTCCCTATGATTCACTAGCAGCTGCAATTCTGGTAGAATGGGCAAAGCCACAGAAGGGGAGATAATTGAAACTGGTTTACTTGAGAGTGGTGCTATCAATTTACTTAAAAGCCTGATTGAAACCAAGAGATCTCTGCATTTACACAGGACTCTTTGGCCTGCTTACAGTTAACCTATGTGCATTGAATAATAATCCATAAACATACATCATTGCATAATGAAATATGCATATACACATGTTATATAAAAAAGTTAATAGTCCAGATTTATTTTAATTTTGAATAGTGCTTTAAAAGTCTACATTTGATTAAAAGTTTACTAGTAAAAAAAAAAAGTTTACTAGTAATTTCTAATAGTTTTCTTTACATGAAAAAAGTTGATTTTGAAACTCATCTGGGATTCTGTATTTTCCTACTTCATATCTCTTTGCCTTGATTTGAGTTCTAAACTATAAAGTTTTCAAAACTTTACTGTTCTGAAAGCACAGATACATAGAGTAACATAATAACCATTTCCATAGCTGAAAAACTCAAGGATTATTTTCTGCAACTTTAAAACTCATATTGAATGACCTAAATCTCAGAGATTTTTGTTTTTCCAAGGATTAAAACTAAGTAAGAAACTAGTTTATAGCAGCTATCATCTTCTTCAATGTCTCTTTTTATCATCTTCTACCTAATAGTTACAAATGTCCTTGCATTTACCATATTTTAAAGTTTGAAATGAATATATTTTAAAACACACAATAAAATGGATACTAATATGGTAAAAAAAATTTTTACTGTTAAAAGTATTGCCACTTATAAACTGTGTAAATCTATAAACATTTAAAAAATGAGATTACCAATGTATTGAACTATGCAAATTGAATTACACAAGCCAGTAATTCAACCAGAACTGTTTGTAGGATATACATCTGGAGTATGTTAGAATGAAAAAAACAATAAAGAAATTAGGATGATGAAATTATGGCAAGAATTAAACATTATCATTTCAGCTTTGGTATAAACTGGAATTTAGCCTGGTTTTCTGCTGCTACTTTTCTGGAGGGCCTTATTAGAGGTTTAGAAATCTAGGGCAGGTTTAGAAATATTCACAATTTTACAACATATTACTGCACACTGATTTTCAAAATAAAGCATGATTTTTCTCAGGGCTATAAGAATGCTAATGTGAAATTTTAAACCAAAGGAAACTCTCAAACTTGTACATTGAAGCATTAGGTTAAGTTCTTTTTCTCCCCCAGACTTTTTACATTTGATCTATGATATTTAAGGCCTTCCTTGTGTCCTCCTTTTTATACGGATAACTTGATCAATTACAGTTTAAGATATGCTTGTATAGGAAAAGTAAAAGGGGTCCTCACATAATCTTTCATCTGAAAGTTAAGACATCATGATTATGCTTTTCAAAGCATCCCTGCAATTTGTGTCAATATTATCATTGCCTTTGCTATTGATGGGGAAACTCAAATACACATAGCTCAATACATTAGAGTCATGAAATTTTAGAAGTAGGTGTCTCAACAAAGCCAACCTCTTCAATTTCAAGTGAGGAATTAGATGTCTGGTCTGGAACCAGGGCTCGTGGTACCATGTGAACAACAGCACTCCATTTAGAACCTGGCTTCCTGTTTTCAGACCACAGACTAACCTCTTTTCCTGAAATCACAAGAAAAATCTGCTCAGTCTTCTGTGTACTGTTACTGTTCCCCAGTCATGAGGGAAAAAAACAAAAAACATACCAAAAAAGCCCTCACAAAACCCAGGTGAGAAAACTGTAGGGTGGCTGAAACAGTAGTCTTTCTATTTCTGAAAGTGTATTTGTGCTTGAAACCAGGGGCCAGCATACTCCCAGTTCTCATGTGATTTTAATTCCTATTCCTTCCTCCACCCCATTTCTGACAGATGCCAGTTGTTCGAGTGTGCCTCTCCCCCTTCCATTCTCATTCCCCCTTCTCTTTCTCTATCCGCTTACTACTTCCTATTCATTTATCCCACCCCCTACCCTTCCTGGGTCTCAAATGAGTTCCTGAGAGAGAAACGTGATCACCACTGGAGAATGGGTACAGCTTCAGGAGTAAATAGCACAGGACTAGTGGGCATTACCCACCGTTATAAGCCATCTTTTCTCACCTCTATAACTAATTCATGCACCGATAATGGCAAAATATTTTTGTGTTTTTGTCTTTTAGAATAGCACTTGTTAGATGGTAACAGCATGGTTCTGATATTTCTGTTTAATGCTTATAGGTTTTGCATCACAGCCTTAGCACTGAACAGTTACTACCATCAGCTCTAACACTTCTGATGCTGACGCTGATGACCATGATGATGATCGTCATGATGTGATGATGAGGATGGTCTGCAAGGGATATTTTCTATTAGTTACTATTGAGAGTGTAGTATATGTGCTTCTTGTATATAATTTGGCACCAAATCATTATGGCTCCTGGAGAAGGCAATGGCACCCCACTCCAGTACTCTTGCCTGGAAAATCCCATGGACGGAGCAGCTTGGTAGGCTGCAGTCCATGGGGTCACTACAAGTCGGACACGACTGAGTGACTTCATTTTCACTTTTCACTTTCATGCATTGGAGAAGGAAATGACAACCCCACTCCAGTGTTCTTACCTGGAGAATCCCAGGAACAGGGGAGCCTGGTGGGCTGCCATCTCTGGGGTCATGCAGAGTCGGACACGACTGAAGAGACTTAGCAGCATTATAGCTCCATAATGAATGAACAGTTTGGGGTTTGTTAGAGGCAGGGAACCATCTACATTTTTACTCAGGCAATCCAGTTCAATGTATCCTAGTCTGTATGGATAGGATTTTTCAGTAATTCTTTGAGGTTATTTCTCCTTCAGATTAAGTGAGTGCTGTGATGAAGAACTCTTCTTTTGATTATTGTATTTTTCTATTGACGGATCTCAAGGCTCGCTAGCTATAGTCTCTCTCCCCACAACAAGAACTGGACTGAACTTCTAGTTCAGGTTTAGAAAGCAACTCATTTAGCCACCTCATTGTCACATTTCATTCTCCTCCTGGCTATATGTTTTTGAAAAGTAATATAAAAATAAATGAATTATAATACTGCAAAAAAAAACCACACAAGACTCTTGATGCACAAGGGGAGAAGGGAATGGAAGAAGAATGTAGACTGGGAGAAGAATTTCTCTGATCTTTTTTATAAAAGACAAGTCAGTCTAAATTTTACTTATTTAGTCTTAGAATTAAGATCAAGACTATTGTGTGCTTCATCATACATTGTTCAGGTTTTTACTGGTATGAAGTGTTTGCAAATTTGGAGAATTGTTCCCAAAAAGTTTTCTATGAAGTCCATGTCTCATTTCTGCCTCCTTAGGAAAAATGATAGCCCTCTAATCCCACAACTCTAAAGAATATAACATATACAAATAGTAAAGTTCCATATAATATGTCAGAGGAAATAAAAGAGGGAGATTATTTAAGTTACTTCCTAAAGTACTACAGCTATTTTAGTTGAGATAAGTTAAGAAAGAGTCTGCAATTATCCGTGTGTTATCTGTAGTACTTGACCTCCAAACTAAGGCAGAGCATGTGACTCTACTTAAGGGACTGGAAATCTACCCGTGATTTGGGAGGGAGGCTTTAGCAGACTTTACATGGCCAGGACCTGTTGGTGGTGAGATAGTAGTTTTGAGAATTTTTTTATCCCTTGAGATATAATTGTATTTTTTCTTTATATTTCATTTTAAAAGTTATGTTACAAAAAAAGAAAAAGATACTCTTTATAGGTCTATATCAGTAATAGAGTAGAATTCAACACATGATTTAAACTGGGAATAAATTAAAATGATGGATCAATTTATGATTATGACATAATTAGAAAATGATGATTTATCCCAAGCCTAGTTTGAAGGTAAGTAAGTTTAGTCACAAACTCAAATGATTATCTGATTTTTGCCTTACTGATCAGAGAATCTGTTAAAACAATTTCAAGTAAACTACATGAAGCAGGAGATACAAATAAGCATACAAAATGAAAGGAAGCATGAATTTTGGAATCTTACATTGGTACAAATTTAGTTCTGGGGTCTGATTCAGAATTATCTTCTCTTTATTTCAAGCTAACTCAAAATGATAGCAAAGCACAGGACTAAGTTGAATACAGTATGGTGATTTTATATTACAGAAAATGAAAACAAAACTTAATAACAGAACCTTAAATAAGACTACATTATGGTGGAAGCATCTAACAGAATCTTTGATTGGTTCTATTCAGCTCGCATTATGGAAAGTGAAGTATGAAAATGCTACACTTTGTACACCTGAAACTAACAACAGCATTGTAAATCAACTATACTCCAATACAAGTTTAAAAAAGAGAGAGAGAGAAGAAAATGCTACCCTTATGCCTGGTCCCAGCTGCCTTCACCACATCTCATTTCCCTAGGTTTCAGTATTGTTCAGGTAAAAGGTCACATTCCTTGTCAATAGAAGTGAAGTAAGAAGATGCCCTGAAAACTCCACAAATACATTCTGGAATGGCTCAAATCAGCCCTTAAAGGAATCTAGATATTCTACTTATTTGCTTTTAAAATTGACACTATCCTTTGCTCAATTTCTTTTATAACAGTCAAATTTGAATTTCCTTTACAACAATCAAAATGTAATATATAAAGTACTAGTTTCTAGAACTTTTGCTAGAACTTAAAGAAGAGAGTGACATATCATCTTGCATCTTACATTAAAATTTTTTTTGAGTTGTATGTTTTGAGACTATAGGAAATCTATATTTTCCTAGAAATTATAAATAGATTTCCACACAAAATGTTTTGGTAAATCAGTTACTAAATATGAAGACTTATTTCAGTGTTAAAGAAGTTCACAATTAATACGAATTCTAATTTAACAACATTTTTCTCCCTAAAGGGATAGTAGAACAGATTTTGAATAATTTATGTAATTTATGGTAAAAGAAATCAATATATATCTGGTGGAATGGACAACAAACACAAGATTTCATGAGACCTGTCTGAAAAAAAAACAGAAAAAGAAAAAAATAAATGATCTGAGAGTGGTGATACTAACTTATAATGTGAAGTGTGAAAGGCAAGCCAAGCAGAATGTACATCAGCTGTCAGATTGCTTCATTCCTTTAGAACAGTTGTTCATCTGAAAATAGCTTTCAAATGAGAAAGGATGACTACAAAAGGATTAGTTACCATAGGCTTTTCCACACCCCCTAGAGCTCCAGGTTTGTTATGACAGAATAGCAAGAATTTAAAGAAAGTAAACTATAGGATATTAAATAATATCAGGAAGGGTCTACATTAGTGCTGAGCTGTGTTAATGCTATGAAGGATTGTCATTGATACCATTTCCATGGATTTCCTTCATGATGGCTGATGCTTGCTGTTTCCTCTGCTTCACCATGGTATTATGTGATAGCATGATTTTTTTTTTGTTCCCTGTTAAAAATAAAGGAACATTATTGAGGCAATGTGAAGAACTCATTTGGAGTATTTTATAATCATCCTTTTGAAGGAGAGCATCTTTGTTCTTTATTATTGCTTTCTATTGGAAGGCTCTGATACCATTCCTTGTTTGGTGACAGAGTATGCTGTTCATTGACAGGCAATGTCACAGTGAACAGAGGCTGATTCTCAGAGTTTCAGGCCATCTTATCTATATACTAGTACAATCATTATTGGGCAATGAGAAACAATGAAAGAGCTGGCTTCTTTTCCCCTTCCTCTCTCACTTTCACAGTTTATTTTAACCTGTCATTGCTTCCTTACTGGCCTTCAGTTCCAGCAAACTGTAAGAATGAAGACAGGACACCAGATTAAATCAGAACTCTTTGGTGGCAGCATTTTAATATTGGCATCAACAGCTGTCCTTTAAAGCAAAAAAAGCCCATTAATGAGTCACAGCTCTGAACTTCCTTGGACAATTGACTAATACAACGTTTTAGGAAACAATATACTCACCTTTCTTTTCAGGAAGGATGAATCCCAATTTGTGGAGGAAAGACTGGAGATGGACTATGGATGGCACTTGGGCCCGATGGTTTTTATCCTTGAGCCTGGGACGGCATGGTCCCTAGTTCTGACTCAAACTGGAGACTGAGCCTTTCTGAAGAGACTGGCATCCAGCTGACATCAACTGACTATATATAGCACCAAATACTTCAGCTACTCATATCTTCCTGGCGAAAGGGAGGAACCAAGAAAGATTAGGTTCTCTCCATTGTGTTTCTATCTTGTGAGATGGTTGAATGAACATAAAGTTTCTATGGAGCACCTTCTGTTTGAAGAACTAGTAGCCAAAAGAGATTTTTTTTTTTAAACTTTTGAAGACATAACTATTACATTTCATCTTAATCGAGGTGGCAAAAAATACGTCCTTGAATTAGAACAGAATGATGGATTATTAACAAAGTGAAAGCACTGACAATAATGTCTAAGGAGTTTCAAGAAGAAAGAAAGCAATATGGGGCAGAGCTATCCCTTAAATAATGCCATCCCTTAAGCAAGAGTGAGAACCTATGCTAACTTCAGAAAAATGGGTGATATTTGGGTGAAGTGGAGAAGCTTTTTGTAATGGGCATTAAAGGTTAAGCCTCGAATCTATCTGAGTAAAAGTTTAGACTCATAGCTGAATCATGAGTCTTCCTGAAGAGACCCTATAGAGAACAATGCCTGCAAAGTTGCCTGATCTCTTCAAGGTCTGGAGTCAAGTATTCCTGTTTGAGAATCAGGATAAGAAGTTGAGAAGGTAGGCCATCTTGGCCACCTTGCTGATCTTTGAACACAAAAGCATGTTCCTGCTGTATCCTTTTTCTTTTACTATGTCCCACTCCCTGGAATACTCTCATCCTGCTAACACTTGGCTTACTCATGCATTCAGAACTCATCCTAACTGTTGATTCCTCAAGGTCCTTCCTCAGTCACCGTTTAATCACCCTCAGTCTGAAATACTACACAGTGCCACACTCTAGTCCCTTACTCTGCTCTATCTTTAAAATATTTTTGTATTAGTTTAGATTAAATTCTAATGTGTGTGACAGAAAACCCTAAAAACAGAAATTTCAAAAAGATGGAAATGTGTTTTTCTCACACGTGAACTTTTCCCAGAGATAAAAAATCTAGGGTTAATGTGATTGACAATTATCAGGGACTCAGTCACCTCTAACTTTTTGCTCCCTTGTCCCTAAAATGAAGACCCTTGGGCCTAAATTACTGCTTCAGCTCTGGTCAGCATGCTCTTATTTCAGTCAATGGGAAAAATAAAAAGGAATGATATCCTTCAAACATAGCCTGATATGACTCAGATCTCTTTTGTTTACCTCCCTTTGTCAGGACTTAGTCACATAACCATACACAACTCAAGAGAGATTGAGAAATGTGAATTTTATTCTGGGTGGCCATGGACCCAGTTAAATTCAGAGTTTAACTTACTGACAAAGACGATAATGATAATTGGGTGACAACTCTCCGTTTTTGCCACAAGGACATATCCACATTATTTTATCTCTGTCAATCCATCTACCTATCATCCTTCCATCAATCTGTCTGTATCTGGTATCTCTTTTCCCTATTAAAATATGAACTTCATAAGGACTTAGGTTTTAAATCTTCAGCAGCAAGAATTGTGTCTAATATATTGGTGGACATTCAATATTCATTAAATGAATGAATAAATGAGTGGTTTGGAGATTAATTGTAGAATGCATTTAAGGTTTGTCATGAGTTTGGAATTCTTGTTATGTCAAACACTTGGGGAAATAGAATTGTAATAAACAAACAGTCACTTGATTATAAGATGATGGTGGCTACTCAAGGGAGAGGTTTATTTTGTGTGAGGCTGAAATAGGTGGCTGATCATAGGCTCGACAGTTCAAGGTAGTAAATGGCAAGTTTAAGTTAACCTATTGCAATTGCTTCTAAGTAAATGTTTGCATTGAAGTTATTAATTAAATACCACTGAGAAACAGTTAATCAAGTCATTGAATTTAAATTTCCTCTCAAGATCTCTCAACTGCTTGTATATTCCTGGCTTTAGCATTTACAGTGGTGTGACACTGAGAGTCAAGTCTCTCAAGGTGTTAGTTTTTTCATCTGTAAAATGGAGGTTACAGTATCTACCACATAGAACCGTGGGCATTTTGCATGTAACAATTTTAGAAATTCCTGATACTTAATTAAAGTTGAGAGTTAATTTTTCCTTTTACTATTTTATTCCTGCAATATGAAAGGATTTAAAATCTTAGAACAGTCAACTGCATTATTCAGTAAAAAAATAAAATATATTTAGAAAGATGGTTTTCCTACTTGGTCACCTTTATATGTTCCCAATTTTGTGTTATATACAGTTTAAAGGTTGAAATGGTGTCCTTAAAAGACAATAATTAGTATGTTGATTTTGGTTTCCAAAATGAAAAGAGTTTATTTTAAAAGATTTTAAAAGCTTTGAAGAATATAACTTAATTGTTTTTGTTTATTTCTCAGTGACACCTAAAATTGTTTTCCCTTTTATTTTAAACTCATTTATACATATCTCTGATAGTCTTCTGGTTTTTGAGTTATTATTTGTTCTGAAAAGAAGAAAGAATTAGTCACTAGTATTGTAGCTTTAAGATAGTTCTACTATCCGATTGCTTTATGACACAACAGCTAAATTTTAAAAAGACCTTTAATGGTTATTATTCTGCATTTTTAGATAGTCCTTTCTGAAAGCCAGTGCATTTGAATTTTAAATCAAGTCACAGTTAATATAATCCTGTTTCCTCTGGCTCTAGATTAAACTTCCCTCAAGTTTGTCATATTGCCATCTTTCTTTGTCTGCAGGCCCGGCGGCCTAGCCTCTGGACCCAGGACTGTCTCCCTCCCTGGGTCCCCCCCACTGCACCTGCCTCTACTGTACGCTGGGAAGGAGTCTCTCCTAACCCGGGACCCCAGCACTGCCCCGGCCCTGCTCAGCATCCCAACTTAAACAGAGTAGTCCTTTATTGTCCCCTCAAGGCCTAAGTATTTTGATCTAACTGGTGCTAAAGATAATGATAAAATCTTTTATTGTAGGCAAAATAATGGGATTCTAATGGTAAAATTTGGTGCCTTAGGAGGCTAGTTAAGGAAGTTCTTGACAGAGCTTTTCAACACCCCTATAACCAAATTCTTTCCATTTCTGGGCCTGCCACAGTTGCATTTCCAACTGTTTTAGCACTTGCCAAAAGACAAAGATTAAGTTAATCTTAAAAAATATAGTGAATTTTACTGCCTATATACCACCCAGCAAAAATCTACACCATGAGGACCCATGAAAGACAACCTTATTCAGACAGTGGTAAACATGAGCCCTTTTAGAGTGGTAAACAAGGCCTACATTGATCTTCCTCTGACTGAGCACTTTTTCTTTTTTTTTTAATTCTGTGTTTCTCCTTGTCCCGTTCTCGGTCTATGTCAGTGGCTATGGGCAGTTGGAGAGTAGGGCAGGATCCAGGGGAGGGGGAGGGGCCCAGGATGTGGGGCCTGACTGTCTGTTAGGTGGGCAGGCAGCACATTACCATCACTGAGGCTCAGTTCTGGATTAAAGCACACAGAACCCAAACAGGGCAGCCCCCAGGCTAGTGCTGAACGGCCTGTCTAACGGGGTGACCAGTTCTTTACCAGCCCTCAGGGTCTCGGACAGGGTGGGAGGAAAGAATCTATTTGAAAGGATAAAAAAAATGTGTAAAAATTCACAACTGATGAGGCTGTCTTTGGTTTCTGCAAAAATCCCTGTGAAGTGAAGTGAAGTGAAAGTCTCTCAGTCATGTCTGGCTCTTCGCAACCCCATGGTCTATACAGTCCATGGTGTTCTCAGGCCAGAATACTGGAGTGGGTAGCCTTTCCCTTCTCCAGGGGGTCTTCCCGACCCAGGAATTGAACTGGGGTCTCCTGCACTTCAGGCGGATTCTTTACCAACTGAGCTGTCAGGGAAGCCAAAATCGGACACTTAGAGTTTGTTTACTCCTGCCACTTGAGAGAGAGAGAAAAAATGTCTGACACTTGTAGCCTATTTCCTCCATTTGGAGACCCCTAGCCTTCCTATCTGTTATCCTCTCATCCCCTCCTTTTCTTTTAGGAGAATTATGTTGCCTAGGGAAAGGGACGTCATCCCTAAATTGGTGAGGCAACATAGTCTCCTAACCCTCATATTGAGGGTCTCTGATCCAGGGGCCCCAAGTAGTAGTTGGAGGAAGCTGCCGCAGTGGCAGGAGTTTGAGCACCCATTTGTAACTTAAAAGCCTTCATGCAGCTGGAAACAAATCCAGTCACACTGTTACAGATGTAGGAGGCAAACAGCAAAAACAGAACAATTAGCAAAGTTAACAGTCACATTATGTCCACAGTAGAAGTACAAAGTGTTGCACAAGTCCATTTAAGGACTGTTAGATATCATCAGATTAAGAAGAGGCATCACATATGATTGTTGTTGTCAAAGGTATTCACAGATTTGGAGAAAGTCCTTTCCTTGAAGTACAGATGCCAACCATGGGAAGTGTTCCATTGATGGAGAGGGGAGCACTCCACAGGCCCAGCAGTTATACTGATTATGGAATGCAGCATATGAGTGGTCTATACAGTCCATAGAATTCCTCTTTCCCTTCTCCAAGGGATCTTCACAACCCAGGGATTGAACCCAGGTCTCCCACATTGCAGGCGGATTCTTCACCAGCTGAGCCACCAGGGAAGCCCAAGAATACTGGAGTGGGTAGCCTATCCCTTCTCCAGCGGATCTTCCACATCCAGAAATCGAACTGGAGTCTCCTGCACTGCGGGTGGATTTTATACCAGTTGAGCTACCAGGGAAGCCCAAGTTGCTGAGTCATGTCTGACTCTTTGCGACCCCATAGACTATACAGTCCAGGGAATTCTCCAGGCCAGAATTCTGGAGTGGATAGCCTTTCCCTTCTCCAGGGGATCTTCCCAACCCAGGGGCTGAACCCAAGTCTCCCATATTGCAGGCAGATTCTTTACCAGCTGAGCCACCAGGGAAGCCCAAAAGCCCTGTGCATTCTCCTTAATAGCTAATTGGCTTGCCATGCCTTCCATGGCTTCTATTTCCCTATAATGAATAAGATCCAGTTTATAATTGATCTCCCTACTGGCCCAAAGCAAGGGCAGAATAGTTATAACCAAAGCTGTGGTGATTATCCTACTAGCTAAAATGAGATATTGTAAGACAAATAGAGGTCTAAGGGCACCAACTAATAGTAAAAGGAACTGTTACAACTTCTTTTTTAGTTAATATTTACTAGGTATTTCTTTTGTTTTGCAGATGAGGAAACTGAGGTTCTGAGAGATTAAGTAAAGTCCCACATGTATCATACTTATAAATTACAAAGATGAAATTAAAAGCTGTTTCTCACTTAAAGCCTTTTGTGTTTTCACTATATTGTGGAGAAATCTCCAACTTCCTGTCTCTGAATATCTCCGTACTGATACCTTCATGGTAAAAATAAAAAAGTAGAGTTAAGAATTGTCAAAATAATCATTTCAATGTGCTCTTTATTGATTCCTTTTGGAATTTAGTATCCCAATACTAGGTTTATCTTGGCTGAGGTACTTTTTGCTTATTAACATTTATGGCTCTTTCCCAACTCATGTTTTTCTGGTTAGCAGACTTCTAGAGTTCCTCATGGTGTCTATCCTCAGGGTGCTTTCCTTTCCTTCAGCTGTGCAAATACTAATGTTATTAAAATGCTGAACATAAACAATGGAAACGTGCCATTTGCTACGCAGACCTCTCCTTCCTTTCCTGGCCAGTGTACCACACACGTCACTGCCAAAGTAAGGATCAAATCCAATTCTATCAAAACACTCCATTTACAGGCAAGCTCAAGTGTTCTACCTGTCTTGCTCTGCAGTTTTGTTGTTGTCTTACTGAAGCCGTAAGGTACACTGGGGAGAACCGGGTGGCAAACAGAGCTCAGTGGCCAAGCTGGGCGAGGACAGATGCTGACGTAACTGGGTTGGGAACGTGGAAAGAAAGAGAGTTTCATATACAGCAGTATTAAGAAAGAAGTTGCCAAACAAAACCGGCAAATCTTTTTTTTTTTTTTCCTTTGCTTGTATAATCCCAGCATTTATCTAGAACTTTGTCGTTTTTCCTTTCACAGTTGTAGCCAACCTGTATTTTTCCTATCATCTACAGAAGCATTTTCTTTGACAGTTTTCTCACCTGCAAGAATTTATCTCTGCGTTTATACACAAATTTAGTGTGACCTAATTAAATAAGAGTTAATTGAAGAAAACATGAAGTTTTTTAAAAGAATGTATAATCAAGGAATTTAGTGATAGAATCTGGACTTCACAGCCATGTATCACATGCTAGAGTCTCAGTAGCATGATTATAAAATAAGAATAATCACAGTATCAACATCATAAGGCTGTTGCATGACATAGTACTTGTCGCAATGTCTGGCTTATATTAAGTGTGTGATAAATGTTACCCATTATTATTATTATCAAAAAGTTTGACTTTAGCATAAACATGTAGAAGGATGACAGTCAAAATACATTAAGTCACCTTAAAAAATAGCAGCTTAATACTTATTTGCAGACTAGACACAGGGAGGTTAAATCACATTTTGAAGGTCACATAGATAGAAAAAGTAGAAAGAAAAGTTCCTTAACTGAGAAAGATATGAAGATGAATGAGCTGTGGGATTAATATACATAAATAAAGCATGTGTAGATCAGAAGAGGGAATAGAAAAGAACAGTGAAGGGTCTGGTGTACTTGATAAGTATAAGTATGTATATATGTCCTATGTGGGAGTGATTTACCAGCACATCAGAACCTAATGTCATTGAACAAAATCTGAATTGTATGAATAACTCTTCTTATTCTTATTCTATGCTCCCATGCAAACCTCCATTAATCTATTAGTTTCGCATGAGTTTGCTTGAATCCAAACCCATCTACTTTATCTCACATATTATGGCACATTTTAAGAGTTAAAAAACTGTCTAGTATTTGTTGAATGAGTGAGTAAATGAAAGGATGAATCAAAAAAAGTTAAAGAAATTGGAGAGAAAAAAAAAACAGGAGAGCAAAGTTCAAGAGAATAGAGAAATTTAAGGCACTGTCAAATTCTACACGGAGATTATAAAGGATGGCATATGAGAAAAGGTCACTGGATTTAGCAAAAAGTAGGTCATTGGCAAAATTTAGAGACACTTTTTAATGTGGTCATAACAGAACCCAAATAGAAAGGATTTAAGTCAAAAATGAGTGGATGGGAAGTGTAAACTGGAAATGGAAGCTCTTTAAAAGATCTGGCTGTGGACTAAAGAGGAGAGAGAGTTCAGTAGCTAATAGAAAAGCAGTTTGTGTGTGTGCTTGTGTGTTTTGAAAGAGAAAACTTGAACATGTTTGGAGATAAGTGAAACAAGTAGTGATGTGTAAACAATAAAAACTCTGATAATTTGATATTTGGGGTGGTTCACTTAATGATAGATATTAAGTCTAGGATGGTTGACCATTGGGGAGAAATCCTGGTAGGAGGGAAGAAGTATGTGCATGGAGGTTTGGCATCTGGGCCAAGTGGTACCCTCAGAAGGCCTTCTAACATGCCATCATTGGGGTAAGTTTTCCAGGGACCATGTGCTGAACAGGTCCAGACTTGCCAACTTCCCAATTTCATTTGTCTTAGTCTGTGCCCCATCACTTCTTTCAAATTACTTTTGAGATGAATGATCTCCTAGATGGCATATCCTAACCTATCTCCTGGCCTTCTTAACTGTATTCCAAGTTGCAACTAGAAACCTCGTTTTAGTGCTACACAAACATCTCAAAATTAACATGCCCCAAACTGCGCTTATCTTCCTCTTATATAATCTCCTTGTCCTAAATCTCAAACTCAGACAATATACTCATCACTCTGTACACAGTAGACCAAACCAGAAATCACCCAGAATCCTCTTTTCTTCCTTTTCCCTCTTATAATCTAATCAAGCTCTTAAGTCATGTTTAGGTTAGGGGAATGGAAGTCTACCTCCACCCCATCCCTCTTACCCAATGAAATAGAGGAGATAATAACCTGATTTTTGACTCCCAAGGCACAAATCTGATTAGGTTGAGTGGTGCTGTAGTCAAAATGTTTTGAGAGGATATACAACTTAAGTATTGTTTCATTCTTTGCTGTCTATTCCAAGCAAGCAACAGAAGTTGTAATCAACTCCAGTCCCAGGCTTCTTGTTCTCTCCTGTTTCCAATTTTATATGACTGACAAGACTGTATTAAAGGTTGGGGTTTGTAGGCTCTTGTCTGGGGGTGGGGTTGGTAGGCTCTTAGGCCTCTACTGATGTTCATTGTTTGAAACTTTAAAGTTTTACAAACAACAGTTTTTCCCTCTACCCATTGAGTTCCCTTACTTGGTGAGTCTCTACTGATTTTTCTATGGTCTCCTACAAACATCGCTACCTCCTTGAAACTTCCTCTGACCTTCCTAAACAGAGTTTATGTTTGCTCTTGGGTTACTTGCTTTTCTGGGCTTATGTTGTGTTATGTTGATATGTACAATACATCTATTATTATATTCATTCTCTTTGATCTAACAAAGATCAGGGAATTGAGTCACTTTGGAACTCTAGTACTTAAAATAGTGCTAGCATATGGTAAGCATGTGGTAAATATTTGTTGTGTGACATAGCATAATGATTGGTACACAGTAGGAAGGTAGTATGTATTAGTTCCTTTCACCACCATCAGCTGAACCATCCGTTCTCCATTCTTACCCCCTGATTCCGTGATATGCGGCGGTGGGTCAAGAAGTGGCATTGCTCAGGGGACCTTCGCTCCCTTACTTTGATTCAGAACTCTCGATGCCAAAATGGTGTGCAGGTCATACTAACGTGACTTCAGTACATCTCAAATAAACACATGCGACTCAAGTAAAAAATGCACCAGTGTTACCTTTTCTTCTTGAAAAGTTTTCTTTTCTCATTCCAGCAAACCTGATAATCCTGGTTTTCCTCCTCTCTTCCTTCCTAGTTTATTCATTCAACCAGCTATCATAATTATATGGTTTATCATAATTATATGGTTTATCATAATAAACCAGTTTATTTACTGACCAACTATCATATATTAGTTACTAGGTACTGAGTAGGAAATAAAAATTTTTTAATCCTCACCATCATGGAGCTTATTTTCTAGTGGGAGAAATAGGCATGGAGCAAGATGAACAAGTGAAATGCACTGTATATATTAGATAAGGGAAATGATAAAGTTGAGAAAGCAGACAGCATTGTTGGGAATAGGGATTGTGATTCTAGGTAGAACGACTGAGGAAGACCTCATTGAAAAGATAACATTCGGCTAAAGCTCTGAAGGAGATGGAGGAGGAAGCCAGAAGAATATATTAGGAGAAGAACATCCCAGCAAGAAGGAACAAGTACATAGGCCCTGAGGTGGTAACATGTCTAGTATATTTGAGAAAAGTACTGAGGCTAGTGTGACTAGAACAAAGTAAGGGAGAGAGAAGTTAGGAGATTGGTCAGGGATAATGTAAACCTCAACAGCCATCATAAGTACTTTAGTTTTCCTCTAGCATGGGAAGCTATTAGAGGGTCTTATCCAAACTTATGACTGCAGTTCTAATATGACCACTCTGATTGCTCTATGGAGAATAGTATATAGAGGAGCAAGGGAAGACCTCTCAGGAAAGCTGTTGCAATAATCTAGGCAAGAGATGGTGGTGACTTGGTCCAGGGTGGTGAGCAGTAGAGGTTGTGAGAAATGATCTGTTTCTGGATATATTTTGAAAGTGGAACCAACAGAATTTGCAGGTGAATTGGGTATAAGATATGAAAGGTAGAAATGACTCCCAACTTTGAGGACCTAAGCAATGGGAAGAATAGAGTTTCCATCCCCTGAGATTTGAAAGACTGAGAGGATTGGATTTGGAGGAGAATATCAAAAGCTCAAATTTGAAGGTGTTAGCTTTGAGATGTCTGTTAGACATCCTAGGGGAAAATCTGGGGTAGAAATGTGAATTTGAGAACTGTCAGTGCTTATATGATAGTTATTGTCATATAAATATGGCATATAATATATCAGTGCTTATATATTTAAAACCTTATGACTCCATTAGATCCTCTTTGTTGGTTCCTATTCAATAACCCAAGTTTTTAATGTTAAAATGATATAGGGCCCCATCTTCAAACCTCTTCTCTTTTTTGCTTATACTCACTCATTTCTTGTTCAAAATGAAGCAAGGCAAAGGTTAACAGAATTTTGCCAAGAGAACACAGTGTCATAGTGAACACCCTCTTACAACAGTACAAGAGACAAGTCTACACATGGACATCACCAGATGGTCAATGCAGAAATCAGATTGATTATATTCTTTACAGCCAAAGATGGAGAAGCTCTACACAGTCAGCAAAAATAGGACCACGAGCTGACTGTGGCTCAGATCATGAACTCCTTATTGCCAAATTCAGACGTAAATTGAAGAAAGTAGGGAAAACCACTAGACCATTAAGGTATGACCTAAATCAAATCCCTTACGAATATACAGTGGAAGTGAGAAATAGATTCAAGGAATTAGATATGATAGACAGAGTGCCTGAAGAACCATGGACAGAGGTTCCTAAGGTTGTATAGGAGGCAGTGATCCAAACCATTCACAAGAAAAAGAAATGCAAAAATTTTAAATTGTTGTCTGAGGAGGATTTACAAATAGCTGAGGGGAAAAAAAAAAAGAAGAAGAAGCGAAAGGCAAAGGAGAAAAAAATGATATCTATCTGAATACAGAGCTCCAAAGAATAACAAGGAGAGATAAGAAAGCCTTCCTCAGTGATCAATGGAAAGAAACAGAGGAAAACAATAG
Source organism: Muntiacus reevesi (assembly GCF_963930625.1). Lineage (NCBI taxonomy): Eukaryota > Metazoa > Chordata > Mammalia > Artiodactyla > Cervidae > Muntiacus > Muntiacus reevesi. Next base: position 6,705,869 of record NC_089264.1, read on the forward strand.
AATAGGAAAAACTAGAGATCTCTTCAAGAAAATTAGAGATACCAAGGGAACATTTCATGCAAAGATGGGCACAGTAAACGACAGAAATGCTATGGACCTAACAGGAGCAGAATTATTAAGAAGAGGTGGCAAGAATACACATAAGAACTATACAAAAAGGATCTTAATGACCCAGGTAACCATGATAGCGTACTCACTCTCTTAGAGGCAGATATCCTGGAGTGCCAAGTCAAGTGGGTCTTCGGAAATATCACTACCAACAAAGCTAGTGGAGGTGATGGAATTCCAACTGAGCTGTTTCAAATCTGAAAAGATGATGCTGTTAAAGTGCCACACTCAATATGCCAGCTAATTTGAAAAACACAGCAGTGGCCACAGGACTGGAAAAGGTCAGTCTTCACTTCAATGCCAAAGAATGTTCAAACTACCACACAATTGCAGTCATTTCACATACTAGCAAAGTAATGCTCAAAATTCTCCAAGCCAGGCTTCAACAGTACGTGAACTGAGAACTTCCACATGTTCAAGCTGGATTTAAAAAAGGCAGAGGAACCAGAGATCAAATTGCCAACATTTGCTGGATCATAGAAAAACCAAGAGATTTCCAGAAACACATCTATTTTTGCTTCATCTACTAGGCTAAAGCCTTTGACAGTGTGGATCACAACAAACTGTGAAAAATACTTTAAGAGATGGGAATACCAGACCACCTTTTCTGCACCTGCAAGACCTGTATGAAGGTCAAGAAGAAGCAGTGAGAACCAGACATGGAACAATAGAATGGTTCCAAGTAGGGAAAGGAGTACGTCAAGACTGTATATTGTCACCCTGCTTATTTAACTTATATGCAGAGAACATCATGTGAAATGCTGGGCTGGATGAAGCACAAGCTGCAATCAAGATTGCTGGGAGAAATATCAATAACCTCAGATATGCAGATACCACCCTTATGGCAGAAAGTGAAAAGGAACTAAAGAGCCTCTTGATGAAAGTGAAAGAGGAGCATAAAAACACTGGCTTAAAACTCAACCTTCAAAAAACAAAGATCTGGTCCCATCACTTCATGGCAAATAGATGGGGAGACAATAGAAACAGAGACAGACTTTATTTTCTTGGGCTACAAAATCGTTGCAGATGGTGACTGCAGCCATGAAATTTAAAGACGCTTGCTCCTTGGAAGAAAAGCTATGACCAACCCGGACAACATATTTAAAAGCAGAGACATGACTTTGCCAACAAAGGTTCATTTAGTTAAAGCTTTGGTTTTTCCAGTAGTCATGTATGGATCTGAGAGTTGGACTATAAAGAAAGCTGAGTGCCAGAGAATTGATGCTTCTGAACTGTGGTGTTGGAGAAGACTCTTGAGAGTCCCTTGGACTGGAAGGAGATCAAACCAGTCCATCCTAAAGGAAATCAATCCTGAATATTCATTAGAAGGACTGATACTGAAGCTGAAGCTCCAATACTTTTGCCACCTGATGCAAAGAGCTGACTCATTGGAAAAGACTTTGATGCTGGGAAAGGCTGAAGGCGGGAGGAGAAGGGATGACAGAGGATGAGATGTTTGGATGGCATCGCTGAGTCAATGGACATGAGTGTGAGCAAGTTCTGAAAGATGGAGATGGACAGGGAAGGCTTGCATGCTGCCGTCCGTGGGGTGGCAGAGTCAGACACGACTGAGTGCCTGAACAACAACAACCACGACCTCTTCCTCCCAAGCTCCCTATCAAATCCGGTCAGCAAATCCTGAATGTTGAAGGCTTCAAAATATCAGACACTGACCCCTTCTCACCACTTCCACTGTTACCACTTTGATCCATTTCTCTTTCCCAGATTTTTCAGTAACCTCAAAGCCAATATTCTGTTTCTGAAACTGTGCCCCTACAGAAGCTGATGACTGACATGAGTTCTTGAGCTTGTCTTGCAAAGCAACAAATAGGGGACCAGCTCATTAAAACCCCCCTACTTATAAACTTCCTTCACTGATTAAGCTCACTTTAATAATTGCTTTCTTTCTTTTTTTCCTCTTCTTAACTGCATATCTTCCTAGCTTTATGTAGCCCAGTTTTATTCCAGAAACTTGGAGTTGGCGCTTGTCTGATGAGAGCTGACTAAGATTAATTAGATCACTAGCCTTAAAGCTGAGACCACTCAGGTGTCCAATGAATGGAGTTTTGATGTCAGAGGGCCAGGAAACTCCACCTCAGATCATACTAAGCACCTCCATGTTTGAATATGCAGAAGCATTTTAACTGATATACATCTGCACAAAACTGATTACCTCACCTTTTCCCAGCCTGTTATCTTCTTTCCCCACACCTGAGACCACCCTGCTTTTCTCATAAATACTCTACTACCCTTGCCTTCAAATTGGCAGATCTGAAACTCATCCTTCTAACCTGTCTCCTCACTTGGCTGCCTTGTGAATCTATGCTTTCTCTGTTGCAGACCTCCGCGTCTCAGTGTTTAGCTTGCTGCCCACTGGGGAGATGGACCTTATTCAGTAACATTTCTACATGTATCTCACTTATGTCTGTTCCCGAAAAGGAGCTAGAACTTTTTGAAGCTAGAACTTATTGCTCAGTCGTGTCTGACTCTACGACCCCACAGACTATAGCCCATCAGGCTTCTCTGTCCATGTAATTTTCTAGGCAAGAGTACTAGAGTGGGTAGCCATTCCCTTCTCCAGGGGATCTTTCGAACCTAGGGATTGAACTTGGGTCTCCCATATTGCAGGCATATTCTTTACCATCTAAGCCAAAATTAAAATGAAATTTTACTTCTCTGCTCAAAATGCTCCAATGGTTCCTATATTAGAGTAAAAATCAGTCCTAAAAATGACACAAAAATATCTTTCACAACCATGTCATCTGTTAACTCACTGATCACACCTCCTATGCTCTCTCTTACTTTTGCTGCCCTAAACTCCCAGTCTTTACTTTTCTCAGACATCCGAGGTAGTTCCCTCTGAGAGGAACACTTTGCTCCAGATATCTGAGTGACTTTCTGCGAATCAACACTGAGCGTTCATTCAGTACCACTTTCCCAGGGGAGTATCCCTTGTCTACCCTATTTAAAAATGCACCACCTCCTTCCCCTAGAATTCGCTATCTTCCCAGATTTATTTTTCTCCATAATACTAATCAATGTCTTCCATATTTACATAAACACCATGAGGCATGAAGTATTCTCTGATGTGTCCCCTGCTGTATCCCCAGCACCAAGAATAGTATCTGACACATTGTTGACACTTTAAAAATATACTTTAATAAATAGATGAAAGGAACATACATTAGCAAAATGCAGTCTCTGCGAACGTTTGTTTCAAAGTAGTCTCCCAGACCCTCTTCTGTCAAAATCCTCTCTAGGCTCCTAAATGAAATGCTTGAACACCCATTGAAGGTATAGTAGAAAGTATATGCTGTGCGCTCAGGTCATACTGAGTGTTTCGTTAGTTGTATCTGTGGCAGGCATTTATAAAAATCATTAATATATGGTTCCAGGTTTTGAGGCATTTGTAGTCCAATTTGTAGTCCAATTGAGTCGCAAAATGCCAGACTGGATGAAGCCCAAGCTGGAATCAAGATTGCCAGAAGAAATATCAATAACCTCAGATAGGCAGATGACACCACCCTTATGGCAGAAAATGAAGAGGAACTAAAGAGCCTCTTGATGAAAGTGAAAGAGGAGAGTGAAAAAGCTGTCTTAAAATTCAAAAGATGAAGGTCATGGCATCTGGTCCCATCACTTCATGGCAAATAGATGGAGAAACAATGGAAACATTGGCAGACTTTATTTTCTCGGGCCCCAAAATCACTGCAGATGGTGACTGCAGCCATGAAATTAAAAGATGCTTGCTCCTTGAAAGAAAAGCTATGACCTACCTGGGCAGCATATTAAAAAGCAGAGATATTACTTTGCAAATAAAAGTCCCACTAGTCAAAGCTATGGTTTTTCCAGTTGTCATGTATAGATATGAGAGTTGGACTATAAAGAAAGCTGAGTGCCAAAGAATTGATGCTTTTGAACTGTGATGTTGGAGAAAACTTGAGAGTGCCTTGAACTGCAAAGAGATCCAACCAGTCCACCCTAAAGGAAATCAGTCCTGAGTAATCATTGGAAGGACTGATGCTGAAGCTGAAACTCCAATACTTTGACCACCTGATGTGAAGAACTGACTCGTTGGAAAAGACCCTGATGCTGGGAAAGATTGAAGGCAGGAGGAGAAGGGGACGACAGAGGATGAGATGGTTGGATGGCATCACTGACTCAATGGACATGAGTTTGGGTAAACTCCGGGAGTTGGTGATGGAGAGGGAAGCCTGGAATGCTGCAGTCCATGGGTTCACAAAGAGTCGGACACGACTGAGCAACTGAAATGAACTGGCCCAAGGTCTCACCTCTCTACAGATTAGGCATTTGCCTCATGCCTAGTCCTTCAAGGACTCAGGGTTTGCCATAGGGCTTCCCCGGAGAGCAGACAGCATCTAGGCATGCCTTGTCTGTTTCCTTTTCTCCCTTTCCTGGGCTTTGTCCTCCCTCTCCTGTTCTGTTTTGAAGGTATTGGTGCCTGTCTGGACCATCTCATCTAAACAGGCAGCAGGGTCCTGCTGCTGTAGCTGTTGTAAATTTATCCTGATGTCTGATGCACACTGGGATAGGAATTTGTCCTTTAAAATCAACTGTCCATCATAAGTTCAGATTCTTAAACTTTTGGAGGGCCTCTTTTAGACTTTCCAGAAAGGCAATGGGATTCTTGTTGGACTCCTGAGTTATTGCTGACCGACCATAGTCCCACAACTAATAGGCTTCCTTCTATTTCCATGGGTGGACTGCCTTAGGGGTGAGTCTTTCTGAAGCTTATCCTACCCAATACTGTTGCGACCTGAGAGCCGGGCATCCCCAGGTCAGGATGCAGATCCCCAGACAGGTTGAGCCATGATAGCTTCCTGGAGATCAAATCCCCAGGCAGGTCAAGGCATGTTGACCTCCCCAAAATTGGGTCCCTGGGCAAGTCGAGGCATGTCAATCTCATGGGGCCCCAAGCTGGTGGATCTCTGAGCAGACTGAGGCATGACAACCTCCCGAGGACCAGATCCATAGGCAGGTCAAGGCAGGTTGACCTCCTGGGACCTCATGCTGGAGTTGTGCATCCCCAAGACCTCCAGTGTGGCTAGTGCTGGGTAGGATTAAGGGGTTGTAATGTGAACTCATTGCTAGTTTGTCCACCATGGGTGGGAATAGATATCATGATGTAAAGCATTCTAAGCCTGTGCCCTGAGACTAGGAACCTGGTGAAGCAGCCATAACACTTATCCTCTTACTGCTCTGAGGGAATGTAAGTCACTGGTTTCCTCTCCTAGTCCTCCAGTTCATTGTGTTTCCAATGGTAAACATTTCATTGTCATAGTCCCACTTTAGGTAATAGCAGAAGTAATGACAAAGTTGTGGGTTATCTGGTCTTGCTAGGGGCATTAAGAGTATTTTAATAAGTGGGGTGGAATGATGTTACCTACAAGGGGGCAGGGTCCTGGTTGTAGGAGTTAGTAAGTGGCTTAAGAACAAATTGATAAGAGGCAACAGACCAGATGTTCCATAAAAGTGGAGTGGAGATTTGATCCTAGGGTATGTTTATAACTTTAGGAGAAGGGGAGTAAGTGTCTGGGCCCAACGAGGCTGCAGGGATAACTCCCAAAGTGGCAAACACTGTCCCTGGAAGCCGAACTGCTCTTGAAGGGATGCCATCAACAGATGGACTTCTAGCAGGGATTGTCTGCCTGTCATCTGCCCTAGTGGGTTCGCTGAGAGATGCTGTTCTTGCACATATTGTAGGAAACCTGGAAGATGAAGGTCTGAATCTCTAGGGGGACTGAATATTATACAGTATCTTCCTCCCAAGAGCCAACAATTTTCTGGTTGTCCCTCCAGAAGATTGTAGAGGCAACACTGTGGTCCCGGAAGGGACTCAGGGAAAGAGCATGAAACAGGAGGGAAGGGGACAAGGCACAAATTTGAAAGAATGAAATAGCCCAAGGGCATAACATAAACGGACTAAAATCAAATGGGTCCAAGAAGGCAAACAAGTCAAATTCAACTAAACCTTGATCCTCAATCTGCAAGCTAAATGACACATCCAAAAGTGCAATGGCAGTTCCAAGACACTATCAAAAGACAAAAGAGTGGGTGGTTCCCCAATTGTTGGAATGATCCTCCTACTCATTAGCATATGAAATTCAATTCAGTTCAGTTGCTCAGTGCTGTCCAACACTTTGCGACCCCATGGGCTTCAGCACGCAAGGCGTCCCTCTCCATCACCAACTCCTGGAACTTACTCAAACTCATGTCCATTGAGTCGGTGATGCCATCCAACCATCTCATCCTCTGTCGTCCCCTCTCCTCCCACCTTCAATCTTTCCCAGCATCAGGGTCTTTTTAAATGAGTCAGTTCTTTAGATCAGGTGGCCCAAGTATTGGAGTTTCAGCTTCAGCATCAGTCCTTCCAATGAATATTCAGGACTGATCTCCTTTAGGATGAACTGGTTGGGTCTCTTTGTTGTTCAAGGGACTCTCAAGAATCTTCTCCAACACCACAGTTTAAAAGCATCAATTCTTTGGCACTCAGCCTTCTTTATGGTCCAACTCTCCCATCCACACATGACTACTGAAAAAACAAAGCTTTAACTAGATGGACCTTTGTTGGCAAAGTCTTGTCTCTGCTTTTAAATATGCTGTCTGGATTGGTTATAGCTGTTCTTCCAAGGAGCAAGCATCTTTTAATTTCATGCCTGCAGTCACCATCTACAGTTATTTTGGAGCCCAAGAAAATAAAGTCTGTCACTATTTCCACTGTTTCCCAATGTATTTGCCATGAAGTGATGGGACCAGATGCCATGATCTTAGTTTTCTGAATGTTGAGTTTCAAGCCAGCCTTTTCACTTTCATCAAGAAACTCTTTAGTTCTTCTTCACTTTCTACCATAAGGGTGGTGTCATCTGCATATCTGAGGTTATTGATATTTCTCCCAGCAATCTTGATTCCAGCTTGTGCTTCATCCAGCCTGGCATTTTGCATGATAAACTCTGCATATGAGTTAAATAAGCAGGATGACAATATACAGCCTTGATGTACTGCTTTCCCAATTTGGAACCAGTCTGTTTTTCCATTTCCAGTTATAACTGTTTCTTCTTGGCCCACATACAGATTTCTCAGGAAGCAGGTCAGGTGGTCTAGTATTCCCATCTCTTTCAGCATTTTCCACGGTTTGTTGTGATCCACAAAGTCAAAGGCTTTGGCATAGTAAAGAAAATAGAAGTAGATGTTTTTCTGGAACTCTTGCTTTTTCGATGATCCAGCAGATGTTGGCAATTTGATCTCTGGTTCCTCTGCCTTTTCTAAATTCAACTTGAACATCTGGAAGTTCATGGTTCACATATAGTTGAAGCCTGGCTTGGAGATTTTTGAGTATTACTTTGCTAGCATGTGAGATGAGTGCAATTTTGCAGTAGCTTGAGCATTCTTTGGCATTGCCTTGTTTGGGATTGGAGTGAAGACTGACCTTTTCCAGTCCTGTGGCCACTGCTGAGTTTTCCAAATTTGCTGGCATATTGAGTGCAACACTTTCACAGCATCATCTTTTAAAATTTGAAATAGCTCAGCTGGAATTCCATCACCTTCACTAGCTTTGTTTGTTGTGATGCTTCCAACGGCTCACTTGACTTCACATTCCTGGATATCTGGCTCTAGATGAGTGATCACACCATCGTGATTATCTGAGTCGTGAAGATCTTTTTTGTATAGTTCCTCTGTGTATTCTTGCCACGTCTTCTTAATATCTTTGGCTTCTGTTAGGTTCATAGCATTTCTGTCCTTTATTGTGCCCATTTTGCATGAAAAATTCCCTTGGTATCTCTGATTTTCTTGAAAAGATCTCTCATCTTTCCCAATTCTATTGTTTTCCTCTGTTTCTTTGCATTGATCAGTAAGGAAGGCTTTCTTATCTCTCCTTGCTCTTCTTTGGAACTTTGCATTCAAATGGGAAAATCTTTCCTTTTACCCAGCCCATAGAAAACTCACCATGGCCACACTTCATGCCACACCCTGTGGAGTGTGCCTCTCTCTGAATCCAAACAAATCTACCTCTTACTTATTGCTGTGTCTCTCACTGAATTCTTTTTATGCAATGAGACATCAAGAACCTGAACTTCATTAGGTCCTAAAACCAGGCACTGTGTGTTTTGGCCAGGCTCAAGTCCTGGTCAGACATGACTGAATGACTAAGCACAGCACAGAGTCCCTGCCACGTGGGTTTGAGTCCCAGTCTTAGGTAAACAGTTTCAAGCACACCTTCCAGAAATGGAAAGATGATGACCTGCCCAATACTTTGTAAAGAGTGGCATAGATGGAGAGAGGAGCTGAAGGATGGGAGGAGAAAGCAGTGGGAAGAACATGCCAAGGAACTCCCCTCATAACCTATCAGAAAAGCTGTTAAATGCATAACCTGTGCCCACAGTTTTCAGTGGCCTGATCCTTGGCAGAAAGAAGATTAAGGACGGAAGAACCCTCAGCCACTTGGGCAATAGCTACTAAGGCACCGAAGATAGTGGAGCCTTCAGCATACACTGGGGATTAGCCCCTGCCACAGTCCCTCAGTTGCACCTACTGCTGCTTGCCTATTCATAGGGGGTTCAAGGAAACGAGAAACAAGAGACTGTAAAGGAATTAAAATTTTTAGCCATTTGTCCTTCCAGCCATAGGGGTGAGGACCTCCTACAAAAACTGGAGGACGTCTGGAATCTGAGACAGCTGTGAGAGCTTTCTGCCGAGTTTGTTTTTGCTGTCCTGGTTTCCAGCACGCTGGGCTTCTCATCACTTTCATTGCACTGGGTTTCCTTTGCCTTCAGCTTCCACAGCATGAGTTTTCACCAAGCTGCGCTTCTGTTGTGCTTGGTCTCCACATCACTGGGCTGAGCTGAAGTTGTTTCAGCCAGGTTAAACCTGAGTAATGGCACCAGACATGTCAAGGGGATGTGTAATTTCCTCGGTTCTGTCTCACCACAGCAAAGATTTGAAACAGCGGACCAGTGTTTCAGCTCAGTTTTATTTGGCAAGGCATGAGGGTGGGCTGACCCAAAAACAGAAGGGGGCTCAGTCTTGCTCCTCTTTTTATACGCTTTGGTTCCTCCCCCTCAGCCTGCCCTATGTAATTGGGCTGCCCAGGAAGGCTGTTTGTTTCACCTGAGGTTCTTACTCTGGTCCTCGGATTTTCTTTTGTTCCATTTTTGCAGGCTTTTTCCTTTCTTTTAGCCACCTCCATTTTGGACTTCTTTTTCCTATTCTAACTACCTAACATAATGAATCTATATCTGGCAGGGAAAGAAGTATCTTCTTTATTTGTTTGTTTGTTTGTTTGTTTTTTTCTTTAAGAAAATCTTAACTCATCCTGGATCTTCAGCTTACATATTAAAAGCTTTTTGTCAATGTCAAGAACTGTGTGAGTTCTGGGATAGCAACATGCTTTCAAGCTAATAAGTTAGCTTACCACTGTTTCATAAATGCTAGCAGAAGACATGAACTCCTGAATCAGAGTTAAAAGACTTTACTTAGGGCACAGCAAGCAGCATGAGCTTCATATTCACATCTGTTCTCCTGTCTCCAAGTCTCTGGGGGCAATATGGATGGACTCAGACACTCAGATGAATGCCTGAGTATGCACTGGATGCATTATGGAAGAGGATCCCTAAGCTTAGAGGGCCTGAATCTGTTATACTGCTCAGTAAATATGAATGCTCTTTGCTCCAGAAAGAGACATTATACTTTCCATTGCTGTCTATTATACAAACACCCCCTGAAAAGTTAGTCTGGAAATAAAACAGTCAGTGTCTCATATCTATCTACAGTTTTCCCCCTTTTCATTCATAACATTGTTAGTTTTTACCTTACCTCTTTTGCCATGGATTAACCTTTCTAGAGGTTGGTTAGTTTGATTAGTCTTTTCAAAGGTCAGCATTTCATTTTGTTTTTCCTCTGTTATATGTTTGTTTCTATTTTCTTATTTTCTATATTATTTTGCTCTTCCAACTTTTGGGGATTTATTTATTTTTAATTCCAGTATCTAATTTTTTAAATTATATTTTCCTCTTCAGCTCTTGAATTACCAGAATTGTGTTTAAAAGTTTGCAAACAGAGATAATTATTTTTAGCTCTTACTTTATTTTTAGTTTCTGTGTCCTCATAATAAGCTATCAGCAGCAGCAAATAATTCCAGATCTCACAGGGCTTAACACAATACAAGTTTGTTTCTTGTTCATTTGAAGTCCAACCAAAATGTTTCCTTATAAGACACAGAGAGTAAGCTTCTTCCCTTTTACATTGCCAGCTTTTTACATTGCAGCTCCATATGTTTTTGAAGAAGAGGAAGCAGGGCTGTGGAATCGCACAGGATATCCGTGTGTTCAGGCCTGACAGTACAGGCAATGCTTTTAAATATATATATATATATATATGTGTGTGTGTGTGTGTGTGTGTATATATATATATATATATGTATATATACACACACACACACATTTATTTGGCTGTGCTGGGTCTTAGTTGTGGCATGTGGGAAAACTCTTAGTTGCGACAGGTGGTACCTAGCTCCTTGACCAGGGATCGAATCCAGGCCCCCTGCATTGGGAGCCAGCGGTCTTAGCCTCTGGACCAGCAGGGAGGTCCTCATGCAGCACTTTTGCTCACATTCTGTAAGACAGAGCCAAGCCTTCTAAATTTACCAGAGGCTGGAAATGACATCTAATTCTTATGTCTGAGATAGATAGAAAAATCAGAATTCCTGCCATAATTTTTTAATGTAGTTATATTATGATAAAAAAAGTGTTCTGTATGGTATCTTCAGAAAATTTGACATACAGTTAATTTTTGTAAATGTTCTATGTATATTTTTAAATAATGTATATTTTCCAATTAGTGAACACAGGCTTCTATATACATTAATGAAATCAAATTTGTTAACTTTATTGTTCAAATTATTTACACTCTTATTGGTCTTTTTTAAAAATTTTTTCCACTTTATTTTTTTATTGAAATATATTTGACTTATAACATTGTGTAGGTTAAAGGTGTACAATGTTAATTTGATTCATTTATATAATTTGATTGTCATTGTAGTGATATTAGCACCTTTATCATGTCACATATTATTACTTCTTTTTTGTGATAGAAATATTTAAGATCTAGTGTCTTAGCAAGTTTGGTATTTATAATACAATATTGTTGTCTAAATTCAGTATACTATGCCTTAGATCTATAGGACTTATTTATCTACTGGTTGCAATCTTATTGGCTTTCTTATCTACTTTAAGTATTAGTGACCAAGAGATATGAGTTAGAAATTTCCCACAATGTTGATGGGCATGTCACTTTCTCTTTATAGTTATTTTGAGGCTATGATAGTAAACAGTGTAAGTTGACAAATGTGGTATCCTTTTGATTATGTCCTGTTATTTTTATAGAGTTGCCTTCTTTATTGGTGATATTTTTTCTTTAAAGAATACTTTGTCTGATATTTATTATAGCTATAATACTTTCTTTTGGTTCTGAAATTTTCCTGGTTCTGAAATTCTGACTATATGTTTTGGACTTTATTTTCCTTCTGTCTTCAATTAATTAAAAAAATTTTTTTACCTTTTTATCTTGATTGCTTTATTCTATGTAATTTCTCATCTTACATAAAAATCTTCCATTTTATTGGCTCCTCCATTGTAACTATCTGCTGTTTAACATTGAATATTTACTTTTAATTATCATATTTTTTATTTCTGGGAGATCACCTCCTCTAATTCTGCCTAAATCTCTTGCTGATTAGTCATATTTTTAACCTCCCTCCCCCATCTTCAAACTTCTTGAGCCACCAGGGAAGCCCATCTTTAAATGTATTAATATACTTATTTTCTAATATATTCCTTGTATTTGTACATTTTTAATATCCAAGTTCCTGTTTTTTATAATTTATGTGACACTTGCTTATGGTGACTTAGTTTCTCATGTGTCTTGTTATGTTTCTTTTAACATGAACTTCTATTTACAATAAACCACACCTTTTGAACTGTTAAAATTCACTCGTCCAAGAAAGATTTGTGTTGCTTTCCGCCATAGGTATGAAGACATTTCAGACCTGGGTCCAGTTTAAACTGGTCCAGAAATGAAGTTTTTTAGCTTATGATATTCTTTACCAGGTAAACCGTGTAAATTCTGATCCTAAACCCATCTCTGAACCTTCCAGTAGCTACAGATTCTCAAGAGTCTTCACCCCTCCACCCCCTCAACCCCTGGCTCTTCTAGACGGTTTTCTTTCCTGCCTAACTCTGTGAATGGCTATCCATTCACTTGTTTCTTTTTTTTTTTTTTTTTTTTTAGTTGGAGGCTAATTACTTCACAACATTTCAGTAGGTTATGTCATACATTGACATGAATCAGCCATGGAGTTACATGTATTCCCCACCCCGATCCCCCATCCCACCTCCGTCTCCATCCCATCCCTCTGGGTCTTCCCAGTGCACCAGGCCCGAGCACTTGTCTCATGCATCCCACCTGGGCTGGTGATCTGTTTCACTATAGACAATATATATGCTGTTCTTTCAAAACATCCCACCCTCACCTTCTCCCACAGAGTTCAAAAGTCTGTTCTGTACATCTGTGTCTCTTTTTCTGTTTTGCGTATAGGGTTATCGTTACCAGTTTCTAAATTCAGTATATATGTGTTAGTATGCTTTAATGCTCTTTATCTTTCTGGCTTACTTCACTCTGTATAATGGGCTCCAGTTTCATCCATCTCATTAGAACTTATTCAAATGAATTCTTTTTAACGGCTGAGTAATATTCCACGGTGTATATGTACCACAGCTTCCTTATCCATTTGTCTGCTGCTGGGCATCTAGGTTGCTTCCATGTCCTGGCTATTATAAACAGTGCTGCAATGAACATCGGGGTGCATGTGTCTCTTTCAGATCTGGTTTCCTCAGTGTGTATGCCCAGGAGTGGGATTGCTGGGTCATATGGCAGTTCTATTTCCAGTTTTTTAAGAAATCTCCACACTGTTTTCCATAGTGGCTATACTAGTTTGCATTCCCACCAACAGTGTAAGAGGGTTCCCTTTTCTCCACACCCTCTCCAGCATTTATTGCTTGTAGACTTTTGGATAGCAGCCATCCTGACTGGCGTGTAATGGTACCTCATTGTGGTTTTGATTTGCATTTCTCTGATAAGGAGTGATGTTGAGCATCTTTTCATGTGTTTGTTAGCCATCTGTATGTCTTCTTTGGAGAAATGTCTGTTTAGTTCTTTGCCCCATTTTTTGATTGGGTCATTTATTTTTCTGGAATTGAGCTTCAGGGGTTGCTTGTATATTTTTGAGATTAATCCTTTGTCTGTTGCTTCATTTGCTATTATTTTCTCCCAATCTGAGGGCTGTCTTTTCACCTTACTTATAGTTTCCTTTGTTTTGCAAAAGATTTTAAGTTTCATTAGGTCCCATTTGTTTATTTTTGCTTTTATTTCCAATATTCTGGGAGGTGGGTCATAGAGGATCTTCTGTGATTTATGTCAGAGGGTGTTTTGCCTGTGTTTTCCTCTAGGAGTTTTATAGTTTCTGGTCTTACATTTAGATCTTTAATCCATTTTGAGTTTATTTTTGTGTATGGTGTTAGAAAGTGTTCTAGTTTCATTCTTTTACAAGTGGTTGACCAGTTTTCCCAGCACCACTTGTTAAAGAGGTTGTCTTTTTTCCATTGTATATCCTTGCCTCCTTTGTCAAAGATAAGGTGTCCATAGGTTCGTGGATTTATCTCTGGGCTTTCTATTCTGTTCCATTGATCTATATTTCTGTCTTTGTGCCAGAAAGGTTGTATAAACCTGAACCCAAAACAACAAAGTAAATGGCAACGGGACCACACCTATCAATAATTACCTTAAATGTAAATGGGCTGAATGCCCCAACCAAAAGACAAAGATTGGCTGAATGGATACAAAAACAAGACCCCTATACATGCTGTCTACAAGAGACCCACCTCAAAACAAGAGACACATACAGACTAAAAGTGAAGGGCTGGAAAAAATACTTCACGCAAACGGAGACCAAAAGAAAGCAGGAGTCGCAATACTCATATCAGATAAAATAGACTTTCAAATAAAGGATGTGAAAAGAGACAAAGAAGGACACTACATAATGATCAAAGGATCAATCCAAGAAGAAGATATAACAATTATAAATATATATGCACCCAGCATAGGAGCACCGCAATATGTACGGCAAACGCTAACGAGTTTGAAAGAGGAAATTAATAGTAACACAATAATAGTGGGAGACTTTAATACCCCACTCACAACTATGGATAGATCAACTAAACATTCACTTGTTTCTTGTGAACACTTCCTTGCGAATGGCTTTTCCTGAGCATGACTCTTAGACTGGACGGTTATCAGTGGAGCTCCCTGCTCTGGGCAGATGCACAGCTCTAGACGGCCTGTGTATATAGGCTCTCCCAGGGCACCCAGCTCCCCATTCTCACCTCCTTCCCTACACTCACACTCCTGCTTTCCTGACAGCCTCTGCCCTCCGTTTAGAAAGGGTCGTTAGTATTTTATCTAGCAGCTTTTCAGTTTAGAGAATTATGAATGAATTTCTCTTATTTTTTCAAGTAGCATTTGAATGTGATATAAAAATGGTACAGATATTTGTGAGAGACATGGTTGTCTTGTCATTTTCTATTCTCTTGCCAATGCCGGAGGCCTCAATGAATTGGTATATCATTTAAAATGACACCATCAGTGCTCAGAATTGGTGAATTCTGAATGGCATATAATTAGAATTACTGTTCATATGAGGCCTGTGAAAACCTAGTCCTCACTCTCCCACTAAGTGACTTTGTGAACTTCTCTGGTGTTAAGCCACCCTTTGAGACTTGATTATTTTTCTCATTACTATGATCCATTGGTTTATCCAGTATATACTCTCAAGTGAGTTACAGAAAAATAGGTTATGTGGGAGGTCTTGATCTCTGTGACCCCCAAGTGTTGCCTGCAGCAACGTGAATTCCTTGCCAAACGCTGAGTTCCTAGTAGGTAGTCTCTTTGTATCTAAGTGTGCCAATCATAATTCTCCATGTGCAGTGTGCTGTGGAAAAGGTTAACAAGTGTGATCTAGATGATCTTCTAACAGCCCTTCTATCTCTAAAGCTACTTTTCCTCTCTGGGTACTTGCTTAGTTAATACGTATATGGTATCCAAGAGAGAAGGCAGGTAGGCTTTACGTCGAGTTGTTTTGAATTGAAATCTCCAAAAAGAGTTGCCATGTTTTTGTGAATGAGTCTCAAGAATTTTGTGCTAAGTGACCTGTTAGAGCCAGTAATGCCATTCTAGGATTTGAATGAGCCAAGGCCTTTGATAGCTCCTTGGACCATATTTGCTTATAACTAGTTTCATTGTGCTTCTTCCTCTCCTCACTTTTGTGTGGCTTCATGTCCTTTCCTTTTTCTTTTTTTTGATATTTAATAGTTGTATGCCTTTGCTTCACTTTGTTTTCAATCCCTCTTTTCTCTGGTATTCTGAACAGTTTGAAATAAGAGTCTGGATTTCCTATCCCATGGACTCATACCCTGCTAAAACATATTAAAATCAGTGATTGATTTTGCTTATACAAGAAAGCATGGATCCCAATATGCTCTGCTTCTGTTTCTAGCATGATTCTGAGTCATGCTTTAAGAATAATATTTAGCACTTAGCAACCCAGAGTTTAGTTTGTCCCTGAAATCACATTGTTTGGTTTGGGATGCAGTGTGTTTTTGAAACAATGGATTCCTGTCTCCACTCCAGACTTAGCAAATCTTAACCTCCATGAGTGGGTGAGTAGAAGTCAGAGAATGCAGTTTTGTACTTTTAGTTCTGGGAACTACTTCTCTGGAAACAGCTGAGAGAGTATATTGTTTGGCTATAAAAATGGAGGTAGAGTTGAAGACTTCACAGAAGAGCTTTAAAAAAAAAGAAAAAGATTGTCTTTGAAGGATGAATCAAATATTTGCCTGATGAGGAAGACTAAAGAAGGATATTTTAGACAGAACTGCCTGTGTCGAGGCACAAGAGTGAGACTCCATGTTATGTCTTTGAGAGCTGTGAATGGCCCACTGTGACTTAGATTGATGCCAATATAGGATGTAGAAATAACAGAAGAAGGATCAGGAAAGTAGATTAGGACTAAATTGTGGAAAGTTTTGATTGATAAAGAATTGCTTTTTATTTAATGGGAAATAAAAGCCATCAAAGGGTTCATAAATATGGCAGTAATGTGGCAAGATTTTTATTTTACATTATAACCATGGCAGCAATGTGAAGGATGAATTCAAGGGAAAAGAAACTGGAGACAATGAATCCAATTGAAGATTTAATTAGAGTATCTCAGAATGATTATAAGACAGTAGTTGGGGAAATGAAGAAAAAGGGCATAGATTTAGAATCATTCATTTACTCAATAAATATCTGCTGGACTATTTTGTATATGCTAGCTGTGAGCTCCATGCTAGGCTGGTAGGGAAAAAACAAACCAAACCATGAATGTTCTAAGACAAATAAAAAATATGTAATGTGTATTTTTGTGTGTATGCATGTATATGTATATGAAAAAAATAAAATTATTAAAAAAATAATGGTATCCTCTGTGGAAGAAATAAAAATAATTTTACTTTCTTAGACATTCTTGAATTTTCTGAAGTGTCTGAAGTATCAGTGTATCACATTTAAAAACTTATAATTTTAAAAATTAAAAAGTTTTCTAATTTTATATTTGCCTCCCAAAACCCTAGTGGAGAAGATAGTCATATGAACAGCCAAAGTAGTAATATAGCAGTTATAATAAGAGATATGTTAAAAAAACAAAAAACAAAAAGGCGAGCAGTAGTACCTAAACATGCCTTCAAGAGACAAGTCATCTTCATGAAGGAAGCAGCATTTCAAATGAAGCATATAGGGCTTGTGGGAGTCCCAGAGAAGTGATACTCCAAACAAAGGAAACTCAAATTAATTAGAAAATTAATCTGAGTTGGACAGGCAGATTCTGAAGTCTTATATTGTTTGTGAAAGTGTTTAGAATTTATCTTATAATCTATTATGAAAATGCAAGCAGAAAGACGACAGCAAATATTCACACCATGAAGGCCATTCTGCAGCAGTACAGAAGTTAGATTGAGGTGATGTGGAGTGAAATTAGAAACAGGCAGAAAAATCAATAAAGAGGCACTTGTGATAGTTTAGGTGAGGATTAGCAGGTATTAGTGATTTGGTCCGGAGGAGGCAATGGCACCCCACTCCAGTACTCTTGCCTGGAGAATCCCATGGACAGAGGAGCCTGGTGGGCTGCCGTCTATGGGGTCGCACAGAGTCGGACACGACTGAAGCGACTTAGCAGCAGCAGCAGCAGTGATTTGGTCAGATGAGTGTAGTGGTATTTGTCTGTGTTTGTATGCATGTGTATATGTGTGTATCTGTGTGTATGAAGCACAAATGTTCTTGGCAGGTGGATAGTCAAATGAGCAGAAATTATCTAACTTCTGATGTCTATCAAGTTACTATTTTTTCTCTCAAATGAGAGGATAATGGTGTTATTCACTGTAAAAGGAAATACATGACTAAGAGACTGGTGAGTTATGATGAATTCAAAGTACATGTGAGATATTTAAATGGAAATTTTTGTTGGGCAGATGTATATAAGTATGTGTGTGCATGCTAAGTCACCTTAGTCATGTCAAACTCTGTGACCCTATGGACTGTAACCTGCCAGGCTCCTCTGTCCATGAGATTCTCTAGCCAAGAATAATGGAGTGGCTTGGCATACCTTTCTCCAGGGGATTTTTCTCACCTAGGGACTGAACCCACATCTCTTAATGTCTCCTGCATTGGCAAGCAGATTCTTTACCACTGGTGCCGCCTGTGAAGCCCGTATATTAGTATAGACCTCCTGAAAAAGATAAAGATGAAAAAGTTAATAAGATTTGGTGACTGACTAGATAATAGTTGGAGGGGATGGTGGTAAGGTATTCAAATATAGGAAAAAGAAAGAGGAAAATGTTGAAGAGGAATGAAATACTATTTGACCATGAGCATTATAATTATTTAATGACTCAGTAGCAAAGTGATTAAAAATGTGAACTCTCGTGAAGCTCTAGACTACTTGATTTAAAATCCTAGCTTTAACACTGGCTGAGTATATCCCCATGAGCAAATTACTTAACCTCTATGAGGATCAGGTTCCTCATCTGTAAAATAACATTAATTATCAGCCTTAACCCATAGAGTTGCTGTGAGAATGAAATAGTTTATGAAGGGCACTAGAAGTAATACCTGAAGCATAATTAGTATGTTAGTATTCAGGTTATTTAGGAAAATGAAACCATTTTGGTCTTAAAATGATGAAAAATGAAGTTGTGTGATGCTCTTCTGTGAAGAAAAAAAGTCTTTGTTCCTTTACTACCATTGAGAAGGTAGCTGCTCTGTGTTTTGGTCCATGGATCAAAATTATGCAAAAGGTCTAGAGTTTTCAATAGAAAAAATCACTGATATCTCAGTCAGTTTTGAAATTTAGTTCACAGTTGTTCAGAAAGGTAAGAGAAGATAAGACAAAGAGCAGACCTGTGACTGTTTCTCAAGACTGCTCTGTTGTGTTCATATGACCTTGAGGTGCTCTTGCTCTTTTCCAGGCATAGCAGATTATTTCGAATCTCTCAGCTAGATAGTTTGAAGACACGTTTCTCACTTAATGTCCTAACCACTTCCTCCTTGTTTTTATAATAAAGCATTATTATGTTAGCCACCAAAGGGAAATGGAAGCCTGGAATATGACGTTTGGCTATGTTCTCTCATGGCTGAGTCATATTGATTATATTCTTTTGTATCTTAAGAAAACTACAGAAAAGTAGACAGGCTTTCAAGGTTTTCGTGATTTTTTTTTTTTCTTCTTAGATGCAATAGATGAGTGGATTTTAAGACAAATGAGTACATTTCCAAGGTTTTATTTTATTTTTCTGAAATGGTAAATAAATCATGTGGTCCGATTATGAAAAGAACCACTTCGTCTGATGACAGAGGTGCCAGCTGACTCACATATCTTTTCAGATTCTTATTTTCCTTAGAAGAATACTTTTGAGTATCTGTAGTGTGACAGTAATTTTTCTAGGTACTATTTGCATATTTTAATGAATTTAATATGCAAAACAGCCTCATGAAGTAGGTACTATTATTATATAGCATTTTATAAGTTAGCAAATTGAGAAACAGATTAAGTAGTTTGCCTTAGTAAGCAGCAATATGACTCAGAATTTGACTATGCATTCAACACTAATGCTCTAGTGGATATTAGTTATTTTAAAATAACTGGTTAAAAAAATCATGATAAGGTTTACTGAAGTATTTTTAAATGCTTTGAATATATATATTCAATAGTATATATATTTATATATAATTGGTGCCTCATTGCATATCTTTAGTAAAGGATGCACAAATTCATTACATTCTTTTAAAGTGCAGCATCATAAAGACCATTTACAAAAAACCCACAGCCAACATAGTACTCAGTGCTGAAAAGCTGAAAACCTTTTCACTAAATTCAGGAAGAAGACAAGGATGCTCGCTCTCACATGCCTAGATAACACACTCATGGTTACCCAAGGGGAGAGGGAAGCAGAGGGGGGACAAATTAGGGTAGGGGATTAATAGATACAAACCATTGCATATGAAATAGATAAGCAAGATATATATATGCTCTGTAGCACAGGAAATTATACTCATTATCTTATAATAACCTGGAATGGAGTTTAATCTGCAAAAATACTGAATCGCTTGCTATACACATGAAACTAACACAATATTGTAAATTACACTTCAATTTTTTTTAAGTACTTTACATAGCTTATTTCATTTGATAGTCACAACAACCTTACAAATAATTTTTGTCTCCATTTTAAAGTGAGAAAATGAGGTTCAGTGAGTATACTTACTCAAGGTTACACGAAATAATAAAGTTGGGACAAGAATTTAGGCCTGTCCAATGTTTTTTCCACCAGTCCATCTTCTTAATTTCATAAACAGTGATTCCATAGTGCCTGTGCAAGGTAGAAGAGGCATGGGGCAAAATGGGATATTTTTTTGAAGTAGATTTTCTTTTTTACTGAATCATATAAAAGTGCAAACTAAGGTAAACATTTACTATTAGTACTGTATTTAATACCCAAACTGAATTTCAAGTGAAGAGTTATTAGATTATTTCCTTCCCTCTTCTTCTTTCCTCTTTTTCTTACTATAAGATCCAATCTTACCAATCTGGTTTTAGAAACTGCATTTCTTCAAAATGAATATGTTAGAAACTAGGCCATGCTCTTTACCTGCTGTTGATCTTTAAAATTTTTTTTCCTAAATAAATTTAAAGTGTTTCTGAAAAGAACTGAAAAATGTTGTTTGATTTTATTTAAAGCTGTTTTAGCAACTGATCTCCCACTGTTATTATTCACTGAGATCAGTCTTGAAATAATTGTGACAATATCATAGCCTAGTACACTTTATCCTTTCTAATTTTTGTTTATTTGTTTGTTTTTAATTCACAAAACACTTTGGAGGTTAATGAATTTGCTCTGTTACACACAATACATTAATAAAACAACTGTGTTTTAGAACGTTCTAGAGCCATCTTCTCAAAGTTTCTGCTTAGAGGATGATCCCATGCAGGCATAGTACTCTTCTGGAGCTTACTCCAAATGTAAGAATACTGGATATATTCTGAGTTTGTTATAAATATGAGAAGTAACTGCAGGAGAAGATTTATAAATAAGATATATAGAAAAGCAAATAAGAGAATAGAAGGGGAGGTGGTAGCTACAAACTCAGGACAGCTTCTTTCTTGCTGGTTTACTCTTCCTGAAAAAAAAAAAGAGTCTAATCACTGCACTCACAAAGGCCTTAAAAATATACCTTCTGTTTAGTGGTCATGCTATGGAAACATTTGCTGGTTTTCATCCTTGAGTTGAATTCTGTTTATGGAGAAGCAGACCAAAAATGAAGGAAAGGCAGTTTAATGAAGTCATATAAAGTCGGCCTATTTATTTTTTGCTCCGGTTACAACAAGGTTATTTCAATGACAATATTTATTTATTTATTATGACAATCCAGTCATAATCAGAATGGTCTTACAAGATATAAAACCTTGGGTCCTGAGTCTGGGGCCACATTCATTCATATAGACAAGTGGTGGGCGATTGCAGCACATGGAAACGTGATCGACAGTGGCTTTGTAACTTGGCGCTATGGTTTCCATACCCACAATCCCTCCACACATTTTTTTACTTTGTATCATGGATTGGGTGACCCTCCTTTTCATGTAGGCTTTTCAGCATGCTCTCTTTTGTGATTTCTTCTTCCTATGGGCTACTACTTATTTATTTTATTTTTATTTTTAATAACAAAAACATTTTGTGTTGGGGATAGCTGATTAACAACGTTGTGACTGTTTCAGATGAACAATGAAAGGACTCAGCCATACATATACATATAACCATTCTCCCCCAAACCCCCCACATCCAAGCAGGCACATAACATTGAGCAGAGTTCCATGTGCTATAAAATAGGTTTTTGTTAGTTACCCATTTTAAATATAGTCCTGTATATACATGACCTTCCCAAAGTCCTTAACTATCCCTTCCTTCCCTACAACTATGAGTTTGTTTTCTGAGTCTCTTTATGTTTTGTAAGTAAGTTCATTTGCATCATTTCTGTTTAGACTCCACATATAAGGGATGTCATATGATATGTCTCCTTCTCTGTCTACTTACGTCACTCAGGATGACACTCTCTAGGTCCATCCATATTGCTGCAAATGGCCTTATTTCATTCTTTTTAATAGCTGAGTAATTTGTTGTTGTTCAGTCAGTCAGTCATACTCAACTCTTTGAAACCCCATGGACTGAAGCATGCCAGGCTTCCTTGTCCATCATCATCTCCTAGAGTTTGCTCAAACTCATGTCCATCGAATTGGTGATGTCATCCAACCATCTCATCCTCTTCCATCCCCTTGTCCTCTTGCCTTCAATCTTCCCCAGCATTACCATCTTTTCTAATGCATCGGCTCTCTGCATCAGGTGGCCAAACCAATGGAGCTTCAGCTTCAGCGTTAGTTCTTCTAATGAATATTCAGGATTGATTTCCTTTAGGATTGACTGATTTGATCTCCTTGCAGACCAAGGGACTCTCAGGAGTCTTCTCCAACACCACAATTCAAAAGCATCAATTCTTCAGCACCCACCCTTTTTTAAAGGAAATGAGTCCTGAATATTCAGGACTGATGCTGAAGCTGTATTATTTTGGCCACCTGATGCGAAGAACTGACTCATTGGAAGAGATCCTGATGCTGGGAAAGATTGACGGCAGGTAGAGAAGGGGAGGACAGAGGATGAGATGGTTGGATGGCATCACCAACTCAATGGACGTGAGTTTGAGCAAGCTCCAGGAGTTAGTGATGGACAGGGAAGCCTGGTTTGCTGCAGTCCATGGGGGCGCAAAGAATCAGACACGACTGAGAGACTGAACTGAACCAAATGGCCTTCTTTATGGTCCAACTCTCATATCCATACATGACTACTGGAAAAACCATAGCTTTGACTATATAGACCTTTGTCAGGAAAGTCATATCTCTGCTTTTTAATACGCCATCTAGGTTCATCATAGCTTTTCTTCAAGGAGCAAGCGTCTAAATTTCATGGCTGCAGTCACTGTCTGCAGTGATTTTGGAGCCCAAGAAAATAAAATCTGTCACTGTTTCCATTGTTTACCCATCTATTTGCCATGAAGTGATGGGACCAGATGCCATGATCTTAGCTTTTTGAATGTTGAGTTTTAAGCCAGCTTGTTCACTCTCCTCTTTCACCTTCACCAATAGGTTCATTAGTTCCTCTTCACTTTCTTCAATAAAGTGGTATCATCTGTATATCTGAGGTGGTTCATATTTTTCCCGGCAATCTTGATTCCAGCTTGTGTTTCATCCAGCCCAGCATTTCACATGATGTACTCTGCATATAAGTTAAATAAGCAGAGTGACAATATACAGCCTTGATGTACTCCTTTTCCAATTTTGAACCAGTTGTTGCTCCCCTTCTGGTTCAAATTGTTGCTTCATGACCTGCATACAGGTTTTTCAGGAGACAGGTAAGGTGGTCTGGTAGTCCCATCTCTAAGAATTTTCCACAGTTTGTTGTGATCCACATAGTCAAAAGCTTTAACATAGTCAATGGAGCAGAAGTAGATATTTTTCTGGAATTCTCTTGCTTTTTCTATGATCCAACGGATGTTGGCAATTTGATCTCTGGTTCCTCAAGCTTTTCTAAATGCATTTTGTACATCTGAAGTTGTTAATTTTGTTGTTAATTTTGGCTGTGTTGGGTCTTCGTTGTGGCACGTGACATCTTCTTCCTTGTGTCGTGTGGGATCTTTCCTTGTGCACAGACTCTTGAGTTGTGGCACACAGGCTCTGGAGTGAGCATATTTCAGTATTTGTAGCATGTGGGCCTCATTGCCCCGTGGCATGTGGTATCTTAGTTCCCCTACCAGGGATCGGGCCCATATCCCCTGCATTGCAAGGCAGACTCTTAACCACTGGACTACCAGGGAAGTCCCATATGTGGGATTTTTAATGTGTTTTTTATTTGTCTCTACTGCTTGAAGACAGACATTCTATTAGATTCATCTTTGTATTGTCTAACACCCATGTAAATCACTCATTATGCATCAGTTCAGTTTAGTTCAGTCGCCCAGTCGTGTCCGACTCTTTGCGACCCCATGAATTGCAGCACGCCAGGCCTCCCTGTCCATCACCAACTCCAGGAGTCTACTCAAACACATGTCCATCGAGTCGGTGATGCCATCCAGCCATCTCATCCTCTGCTGTCCCCTTCTCCTCCTGACCCCAATCCTTCCCAGCATCAGGGTCTTTTCAAATGAGTCAACTCTTCGCATGAGGTGGCCAAAGTATTGGAGTTTCAGCTTCAGCATCAATCCTTCCAATGAACACCCAGGACTGATCTCCTTCAGGATGGACTGGTTGGATCTCCTTGCAGTCCAAGGGACTCTCAAGAGTCTTCTCCAACACCACAGTTCAAAAGCATCAATTCTTCAGTGCTCAGCTTTCTTCACAGTCCAACTCTCACATCCATACATGACCACTGGAAAAACCATAGCCTTGACCAGATGGACCTTTTTTGGCAAAGTAATGTCTCTGCTTTTTAATATGCTATCTAAGTTGGTCATAATTTTCCTTCCAAGGAGTAAGCGTCTTTTAATTTCATGGCTGCAATCACCATCTGCAGTAATTTTGGAGCCCCAAAATAAAGTCTGACACTGTTTCCACTGTCTCTCCATCTATTTCCCATGAAGTGATGGGACCAGATGCCATGATCTTAGTTTTCTCAATGTTGAACTTTAAGCCAACCTTTTCACTTTCCTCTTTCACTTTCATCAAAAGGCTCTTTAGTTCTTCACTTTCTGCTATAAGGGTGGTGTCATCTGCATATCTGAGGTTATTGATATTTCTCCTGGCAATCTTGATTCCAGCTTGTGCTTCTTCCAGCCCAGTGTTTCTCATGATGTACTCTGCATATAAGTTAAATAAGCAGGGTGACAATATACAGCCTTGACGTACTCCTTTTCCTATTTGGAACCAGTCTGTTTTTCCATGTCCAGTTCTAACTGTTGCTTCCTGACCTGCATACAGGTTTCCCAAGAGGTCAGTCAGGTGGTCTGGTATTCCCATCTCTTGAAGAATTTTCCACAGTTTATTGTGATCCATACAGTCAAAGGCTTTGGCATAGTCAATAAAGCAGAAATAGATGTTTTTCTGGAACTCTCTTGCTTTTTCAATGATCCAGCAGATGTGGGCAATCTGATCTCTGGTTCCTCTGCCTTTTCTAAAACCAGCTTGAACATCTGGAAGTTCACGGTTCATGTACTGCTGAAGCCTGGCTTGGAGAATTTTGAGCATTACTTTAGTAGCATGTGAGATGAGTGCCATTGTGCAGTAGTAGGAGCATTCTTTGGGATTGCCTTTCTTAGGGATTGGAATGAAAGCTGACCTTTTCCAGTCCTGTGGCCACTGCTGAGTTTTCCAAATTTGCTCACATATTGAGCACAGCACTTTCACAGCATCATCTTTCAGGATTTGAAATAGCTCAACTGGAATTCCATCACCTCCACTAGCTTTGTTCATAGTGATGCTTTCTAAGGCCCACTTGACTTCACATTCCAAGATGTCTGGCTCTAGGTGAGTGATCACACCATCGTGATGATCTGGGTCATGAAGATCTTTTTTGTACAGTTCTTCTGTGTATTCTTGCCACCTCTTCTTAATATCTTCTGCTTCTGTTAGGTCCATACCATTTCTGTCCTTTTTCGAACCCATCTTTGCATGAAATGTTCCCTTGGTATCTCTAATTTTCTTGAAGAGATCTCTAGTCTTTCCCATTCTGTTGTTTTCCTCTATTTCTTTGCATTGATCGCTGAGGAAGGCTTTCTTATCTCTCCTGGCTATTCTTTGGAACTCTGCATTCAAATGGGAATATCTTTCCTATCCTCCTTTGCTTTTCACTTCTCTTCTTTTCATAGCTATTTGTAAGGCCTTCTCAGACAACCTTTTTGTCTTTTTGCATTTCTTTTCCATGGGGATGGTCTTGATCCCTATCTCCTGTACAATGTCATGAACCTCTGTCCATAGTTCATCAGGTACTCTGTCAATCAGATCTAGTCCCTTAAATCTATTTCTCACTTCCACTGTATAGTCATAAGGAATTTGATTTAGGTTGTACCTGAATGATCTAGTGGTTTTCTGTACTTTCTTCAATTTAAGTCTGAATGTGGCAATAAGGACTTCATGATCTGAGCCACAGTCAGCTCCCGGTCTTGTTTTTGCTGACTGTATACAGCTTCTCCATCTTTGAGTGCAAAGAATATGATCAATCTGATTTTAGTGTTGACCATCTGGTGATGTCCATGTGTAGAATCTTTTCTTGTGTTGGTGGAAGAGGGTGTTTGCTATGACCAGTGCGTTCTCTTGGAAAACTCTATTATCTTTTCCCCTGCTTCATTCCGTACTCCAAGGCCAAATTTGGTTGTTACTCCAGGTGTTTCTTGACTTCCTACTTTTGCATTCCAGTCCCCTATAATGAAAAGGACATCTTTTTTGGGTGTTAGTTCTAAAAGGTCTTGTAGTCTTCATAGAACCATTCAACTTCAGCTTCTTCAGCATTACTGGTTGGAGCATAGGCTTGGATTACCGTGATATTGAATGGTTTGCCTTGGAAACGAACAGAGATCATTCTTTCATTTTTGAGATTGCATCCAAGTACTGCATTTCGGACTCTTTTGTTGACCATGATGGCTACTCCATTTCTTCTAAGGGATTCCTGCCCACAGTAGTAGATATAATGGTCATCTGAGTTAAATTCACCCATTCCAGTCCATTTTAGTTTGCTGATTCCTGGAATGTCGACATTCACTCTTGCCATCTCCTGTTTGATCACTTCCAATTTGCCTTGATTCATGGACCTAACATTCCAGGTTCCTATGCAATATTGCTGTTTATAGCATTGGACCTTTCTATCACCAGTCCCATTCACAACGGGGTATTGTTTTTCCTTTGGTTCCATCCCTTTATTCTTTCTGGAGTTATTTCTCCACTGATCTCCAGTAGCATATTGGGCATCTACTGACCCAGGAAGTTTCTCTTTCAGTATCCTATCATTTTGCATTTTCATACTGTTCATGGGGTTCTCAAGGCAAGAATACTGAGTTGGTTTGCCATTCCCTTCTCCAGTGGACCACATTCTGTCAGACCTCTCCACCATGACCTGTCTGTCTTGGGTGGCCCCACATGGCATGGCTTAATTTCATTGAGTTAGATAAGGCTGTGGTCCTGTGATCTGATTGGCTGGTTTTCTGTGATTATGGTTTTAATGTGTCTGCCCTCTGATGCCCTCTCACAACACCTACCGTCTTACTTGGGTTTCTCTTACCTTGGACATGGGGTATCTCTTTACATCTGCTCCAGCAAAGCGCAGCTGCCGCTCCTTACCTTGGATGAGGGGTATCTCCACACGGCCGCCCCTCCTAACCTTGAACATGGAGTATGCATAGTAGATATTAAATAATATGAAATGAATCAGTGAGACCAATATTTGTATTTGTTTTTTCTACCTATAGATATATTTTTATAATGCACATTTTCTTATGTTACTTTCTTAAGGAAAAAAAAATAGACTGTGTTATTTGAAGAATGTGCTATTCCTAGATAATTCCTTTCTTGTTGATGATCTGTGTAGTTGGCAACTATCAGCACAGTCCTCTGAGATTTTTAGAATCACACCGGGAGCAGATACTAGTGAGTCCTAGATGCACACTAAGAAGAACAGACATGCTTGGTTGACTGTCACTCTTGGTGCAAGGCCTGGCCAGGTTCAGAAGACTTGTTCTTGACTGACACTTGTTAGCTAGCCTCTGTGCAGGAGCTGGGGAGCAGGGCTGCTTGTTGATGATGACTCTGATAATTATAGACACACTAAGTAGTTTTATTTATCCACATGTCCTATTTCATCTAATCCTGTGGTGTAGGCACAGAGAAGGTCACTGACTTTGCCAAGGTCGCACAGTGGCATGTAAGGTAGCCTGACATTCAAACCCCCCCAGTTTACCACTAGTCATTTTTTTCTTAAACTCAACATAGACATTTTAAACACTTTTTATTTACTTTCTATTTTTGGCCATGCTGGGTCTGTATTGCTTGTGTGGGCCTGTATCGCTTGTGTGGGTCTTTATCGCTTTGTGTGGGTCTGTATTGCTTTGTGTGGACCTGTATCGCTTGTGTGGGTCTGTATCGCTTTGTATGGGTCTGTATCACTTGTGTGGGTCTGTATCGCTTTGTGTGGACCTGTATCGCTTGTGTGGGTCTGTATCGCTTTGTATGGGTCTGTATCACTTGTGTGGGTCTGTATCGCTTTGTGTGGACCTGTATCGCTTGTGTGGGTCTGTATCGCTTTGTATGGGTCTGTATTGCTTGTGTGGGCCTGTATCGCTTGTGTGGGTCTTTATCGCTTTGTGTGGGTCTGTATTGCTTTGTGTGGACCTGTATCGCTTGTGTGGGTCTGTATCGCTTTGTATGGGTCTGTATCACTTGTGTGGGTCTGTATCGCTTGGTGTGGGCCTGTATCGCTTTGTGTGGGCCTGTATCGCTTTGTATGGGTCTGTATCACTTGTGTGGGTCTGTATCGCTTTGTGTGGACCTGTATCGCTTGTGTGGGTCTGTATCGCTTTGTATGGGTCTGTATCACTTGTGTGGGCCTGTATCGCTTTGTGTGGGCCTGTATCGCTTTGTGTGGGCCTGTATCCTTAGTGTGGACCTGTATCGCTTTGTGTGGGTCTGTATCGCTTAGTGTGGGCCTGTATCGCTTTGTGTGGGTCTGTATCGCTTTTTCCAGTTGTGGAGACCGGTGGCTACTCTTCCTTGCAGTGTGCCAGCTTCCTCACTGCAGTGGTTTCCAGACCACAGGCTCTAAGATGTGCAGGCTTCGGTAGTTGTGGCTCATGGACTCAGTAGTTGTGGTGCACAGGCTTAATTGCTCCATGGCATGTGGAATTCTCCTGGACCAGGGGTTGAACCCATATCCCCTGCCTTGGCAGGAGGATTCTTATCCACTGTGTCACCAGGGAAGTCTTGCCTATAGTTTTTATTCTTAACCACAACATGTTTCTGTTGAAAAGAGAATGAATTAAAAGAACTGTAAATTGAATTTTCTCATAAAATAGATGATTTATATGTATGTTTAATGATCTTTTGCCTAAGTTTTAATACAAGTGACAACTAAGGTATTTAATGTATTGATTATCATGCACAGCAAGTACTAAGTACTAGAATGTTTAAGTAAATTAAACAATGCAACTCAGTAATGAAACATTTAAAATTAAAATATATGCTGTTTCATTTTTACTATTTAAAAGAGTTTTTACCTTCTTTAGTCGTTTAGTCGCTAAGTCGTGTCCAGCTCTGCAACCCCATGAACTGTAGCACTATCACTATCTGTACCACTATGTAGCACTGTCACTATCTCCCAGAGTTTGCTCAAATTCATGACCACTCAGTCAGTGATGCTATCTAACCATCTCATTCTCCTTCCCTTCTCCTTTGCCTTCACTCTTCTCCAGGATCAGGGTCTTTTCCAGTGAGTCAGCTCTTTGCATCAGGTGGCCAAATTATTGGAGCTTCAGCTTCAGCATCAGTCCTTCCAGTGAATATTCAAGGTTGAATTCCTTTAGGATTGACTGGTTTGATCTCCTTGCAGTCCAGGGGACTCTCAATAGTCTTCTCCAGCACCACAATTCAAAAGCATCAGTTCTTTGGCCCTCAGCCTTGTGAATGGTTCAACTCTCACATCCATACATGATTTCTGGAAAAACCACAACTTTGACTATCATTTTGTCAGCAAAATGATCTGCTTTTTTCTTTTTTTTTTTTTAATCTTTTTTTTAATCTCTACTTTTTAATACACTGTCTAGGTTTGTCATAGTTTTCCTTTCAAGGAGCAAGCATCTTTTAATTTCATGGCTGCAGTCACCATCCACAGTGATTCTGGAACCCAAGAAAATAAAGTCTGTCACTGTTTCCATTGTTTCCCAATCTATTTGCCATGAAGTGATGGGACTTGATGCCGTGATCTTAGTTTTTTGAACGTTGGTTTTCAAGCCAGCTTTTTCACTCTCCTCTTTCACTTTCATCAAGAGGCTCTTTAGATCCTCTTTGCTTTCTACCATTAGAGTGGTAACATCTGCATATCTGAGGTTGTTGATATTTCTCCTGGTAATCTTGATTCCAGCCTATTAGTCATCCAGCCCAGCATTTTGCATGACGTACTCCGCATACAGGTTAAATAAGCAGGGTGACAATATACAGCCTTAACATACTCCTTTCCCAATTTTGAACTATTCTGTTGTTCTATGTAATGTCCTAACTTCTTAATCTGTGACTTTATTTTCTACAAACTAGAAAAAGAAGTAATTATTTTTATCAGAACTATGGAATTCAGAAATATTTATTTATGGGGAAATTTATAGACATTCTTGAAAAGAAGTTTGTGAAAATGTGGGTCACTTCATAGATTTTTGCAGTCTTCCTTTAAAAAAAAAAGCTTCCTATTGCAATAACCTATAGAGAAAATTGAATTCTTAATCATTATCTTATCTTTGAAAATGAAGATCTTTATATTCTTGACCTGCAATTTATTAGCATTCATAACTTTATCTTGAACCCTTAGCTGAATTTTTTATCACTTGATACTTTCCACAATTTCACTATACAATATATTTTAACAAAGTTTTATCATTAATGGTGTTCACACACTAAAACACAACTCAGATTGATTCTGAATCCAGAAACATAAAACTCCTGATCTTGCTCTCAAGTCCTGCATTTTCTTTTCTGATTATTTGTAATAGTTCTCAAACATGGGTAATTTAGCCCCCGAGGGGGCTTTTGGCAGTATCTGGAGAAATGTTTGATTATCAGCACTAGGGATGATACTGGCATGTGATGAGTAGAGGCCAGAGATGCTGATAACCACCCTCTAATCCACAGGAGCCTCCCACCTCCCACTGTTATCCCACCCTGAATGTCAACAGTGATGAGCTAAGAAACACTGCTTTATAAGAAACATTTTTGGGAACACTGCTTTGTCATCTTTTCAGCCACTGTAGAGGATTTCTTAGGTACTATATGAAAAAAATGTCAGATTTATTAGAATTTATACATTCAGATGAAAATTGTGCTTCAGAGGATTCTAAGAGAAAATGGATAAGAATGGAATCCAGAATCTAGGTTGAGGGGACTTTTTTTTCCCCCCAGAAAATGGAGGCTTTTCCATAATGGAAGGAAGAAGGAAGGAAACAATGGATGTAGCTGCAGATAATTTTGAAGAAGTGCAGATATAAAGTGGAAGTCACCTATTGAGAGGGAGGTGGCAGTGGTGTCCTAGGAGGTTTAAAAATAAAGGAAGTTGATCACTGGTACCTTAAAACATAAGACAAAACCCAATCTTGGTGATAGAAAAAGGAATTACTTCCCTTATGTAAAACCAATGAATAAGCTCTACTGATTTATGGATTTAGGTAAAGCCCATGAACAAATAATAGTTGAAGTTGACATAGCCACTGTGGAGAACGGAAGTGGCTGTGCTTGAGGGTAAGTGCGTTGAGGCGTCAGATTCGGGCAGTCATCAAGTCAATGCTAAATGCAGCCTCCCGGGGATGGAGACATGGGGAAATAAGGAAGAGCGCATTTCTTACCAAGCAGACTAGGGTGCAGGACTGAAGCCTAGCCATAGCAAGGGACTTGGGGAACTAGTAGAAGAGAGCAGCCTGGTGATTATTAGGGTGGATAATCACTGGGTGCATAAAAACCATGGTGGTTAAGAGAAACAACTGTAACTTGGTAGGCATGGAAGAGCCCGAACGTTTACTGAGATTGATTCTTGATCCCACCTGCAGATGGGAATGAAAGTCTTATTCACTTCTGTTTTAAGCGTTAGCTCTAACAGCTATTGAAATAAAGGCTGGCATACTGTGGAGGCTCAATAAATATTTGTTGAATGTGTAAATGCTACATACTGTTGCAGTGCTAGAAATGCATACTTTGCTGAAGAAAATGTTTTTCTCCTTACATAAACTGGCTGATTGTGTTTTCGGGCATTTTGACACCAAAAGAGATAAAATGATACAAGAGATAAGCACATGGTACTCTGAGACCCAAAGGGGAGTCATCTGACAGTCTTGAGCTTTCAGAAAGGAGGTGAGCTTTGAGTTTGTATAGAGCAGTCCGAGGATGGAGCAGGATCACTTTATTTTTGTAAGGATGGGTCCAGGTGGGCTATGGGAGGCAAAGTTGGCACTGAGAAATTTGCCTCTTGCCCTAAATCCCTTTGCCCTCCTGCCAGAGAAAAATTCTGTAGGACAGAAATCTCCAATAAAAGCTGTAAGTCTAATGAGACCTTATACACATTCATTGTAAGCTGCCTATTTTACATACTTTACCAAGGATCATATGCGTGAATTCCAAGGTCAAATTACACCAAATTAAGGGCAGTCAATTGAAGAAATGGTGAAAGTCCTTACTTAATGTGGGGATGGACAGCAAGGATTTTGCATTGGTATCATCAATTGAGTAATGTCACTGACCACTGCAGGTGAGCTGGTAAATATTCCTGCCTCATTTTCCTTTTCAATAGCATGGAATCTGTGTTATCTGTTGACATTAATTAGTATATTTTTTTAAAAAATGATTCAAAATGCTTGGAGGAGAAAGTAAAGTTTATTTTTCTATTCAAGATAAATATTCAGTCATATTCACCAGAAAACACGTTTGTTTGTATTAATCTGTAATTTAGATTTTAGGTTATACAGCTGAAATAGCTTTTTTCTTTTTTGTGCTGAAATAATTTTTTGCTCCTTTATGCTTGATGTTTTAAGTTGTTGGACCTAATTCTTTCTAATGTGCCTTTTTACATTTGATCCAGTGTACCTGCAACAATTGCAGCAACTAACCTGCTAATTATCAAAACACTTCCCAAGGAATCTAATGCACAAAATGGGGCTGAGGAAGAGTGCTTTGCTGGCTTATACATGTCTGATGAAAAAAACCTGAAAATATGTTTATTTGTAAAGTGTTTCATATTTTTCAGGATACTTTACCATATATTTTTAAACTTATTTTTAAATTGGGGGATATCATATGTTAATGTAATATTGCTACAATAATTCAGTGAAGTAAGTATTATAATTTTACTCATTTTATAGTTTAGGAAGGTTAGAAGGTTAAAGAAGTTGGCTAACTGATCATTTCAGACTGTCTCTGAAGTATGTCTCTGGTAAGAAAAGTATCCAGGTGAACTGGATAAGCTAAGTTCTGGACTTAAGTTAAGCTCTTCACATCCTACACATTTAGAACTAGCTGGAAATCTTTGCTGTTCGGCCTTAGATCCAGTTTTTTCCTCTTTGAGGAATCAAAGCAAAAAAAGTCAAAACATTAAGGATATTTTTCAAATGTGGATTTTAATGGTCTCCCAGAAGAATTAATTTTGTAACTAAAGCCAGCTCATTTGGTTTAACTATAGCTATACTTTGTCATCTTATTCAGTAGAATAAGATGGCCCATTCTTCCTGAATGATGGGAAGTGGTGGTTTGCTCTTCTGAATTCACATTATAACTACCATTGCACGTTCCAACAGCTTTAAAAATCTTTTCTCTAGTAGATTTCCATTGAAAAGGTGTTTGTGTATTCATATACATATAATCTGGGGGCTTGCCCAGTGGCTCGGCAGTAAAGAATTCACCTGCAGTGCAAGAGACCAGGGTTTGATTCCTGCGTTAGGAAAATCCCCTGGAGAAGGAAATGGCAACCCACTCCAGTAACTTGCCTGAAAGATCCTATGAACAGAGGAGCCTGGCAGACTACAATCCATAGCATCATGAAAGAGCTGGACATGATTTAGCACCTAAATAGCAACAACAAATGCCCTTCTTTGCCTTTTGTTACAGTTTTTGTCTTACAGTATCTTTTGTCTCCTAAAAATATTGCTACTCTAGCTTTCTTTTCATTTCCATTTGCATGGAATGTCTTTTTCTATCCCCTCACTTTCAATGTGTATGCATCTTTAGATCTTAAGTTAGTCTCTTGTAGACAGCATATGTATGAGTCTTGTTTTTATAGCCATTCAGCCACTGTCTTTTTTTTTTTTCACTCTGCCTTTTGATTGGCACTTTCATTCATTTGCATTTAAAGTAATTATTGTTACTTATATACTTATTGACATTTTGCTAATACCTTTGCCTTTCTTTTCTTTTTTTTTCCTTTTCTTTTCTCTTCCGTTGTGATTTAATGATTATCTTTAGAGTTACCTTTGGATTTCATGCTTTTTTCTGTGTATCTGTTTTAGATTTTTGGTTTGTGATTAGTGTGAGGTTTATATCTAGCTATATATGTATAGCCAGTTCCAGTTCAGTCACTCAGTCGTGTCCGACTCTTTGCAACCCCCATGAACCACAGCATGCCAGGCCTCCCTGTCCATCACCAACTCCCAGAGTCCACCTAAACCCATGTCCATTGAGTCAGTGATGCCATCCAATCATCTCATCCCCTGTTGTCCCCTTCTCCTCCTGCCTTCAATCTGTCCCAGCATCAGGGTCTTTTCAAATGTGTCAGCTCTTCACATCAGGTGTCCAAAGTATTGGAGTTTCAACCTCAACATCAGTCCTTCCAATGGACACCCAGGACTGATCTCCTTCAGGATGGACTGGTTGGATCTCCTTGCAGTCCAAGGGACTCTCAAGAGTCTTCTCCAACACCATAGTTCAAAAGCACCAATTCCGTACTCAGCTTTCTTTATAGTCCACCTCTCACATCCACACATGACCACTGGAAAAACAATAGCTTTTACTAGTCGGACCTTTGTTGACAAAGTAATGTTTCTGCTTTTTAATATGCTATCTAGGTTGGTCATAACTTTCCTTCCAAGGAGTAAGTGTTTTTAATTTCATGGCTGCAATCACCATCTGCAGTGATTTTGGAGCCCCAAAAAAATAAAGTCAGCCACTGTTTCCCCATCTATTTGCCATGAAGTGATGGGACCAGATGCCATGATGTTAGTTTTCTGAATGCTGAGCTTTAAGCCAACTTTTTCACTCTCCTCTTTTCACTTTCATCAAGAGGCTCTTTAGTTCTTCTTCACGTTCTGCCATAAGGGTGGTGTCATCTGCATATCTGAGGTTATTGATATTTCTTCCAGCAATCTTGATTCCAGCTTGTGCTTCATCCAGCCCAGCGTTTCTCATGATGTACTCTGCATATAAGTTAAAAAAGCAGGTTAACAGTATATAGCCTTGACATACTCCTTTTCCTATTTGGAACCAGTCTGTTGTTCCATGTCCAGTTCTAACTGTTGCCTCCTGACCTGCATACAGGTTTCTCAAGAGGCAGGTCAGGTGGTCTGGTATTCCCATCTCTTGAAGAATTTTCCACAGTTTATTGTGATCCATACAGTCAAAGGCTTTGGCATAGTCAATAAAGCAGAAATAGATGTTTTTCTGGAACTCTCTTGCTTTTTCAATGATCCAGCAGATGTGGGCAATCTGATCTCTGGTTCCTCTGCCTTTTCTAAAACCAGCTTGAACATCTGAAAGTTCACGGTTCATGTATTGCTGAAGCCTGACTTGGAGAATTTTGAGCATTACTTTACTAGCGTGTGAGATGAGTGCAATTGTGTGGTAGTTTGAGCATTCTTTGGCATTGCCTTTCTTTGGGATTGGAATGAAAACTAACCTTTTCCAGTCCTGTGGCCACTGCTGAGTTTTCCATATTTGCTGACATATTGACTGCAGCACTTTCACAGCATCATCTTTCAGGATTTGAAATAGCTCAACTGGAATTCCATCACTTCCACTAGCTTTGTTCATAGTGATGCTTTCTAAGGCCCACTTGACTTCACATTTCAGGATATCTGGCTCTAGCTGAGTGTGAGTGATCACACCATTGTGATAATCTGGATGGTGAAGATCTTTTTTGTGTAGTTCTTCTGTGTATTCTTGCCACCTCTTCTTAATATCTTATGCTTCTGTTAGGTCCATACTATTTCTGTCCCTTATTGAGCCCATCTTTGCATGAAATGTTCCCTTGGTATCTCTAATTTTCTTGAAGAGATCTCTAGTCTTTCCCATTCTGTTGTTTTCCTCTATTTCTTTGCATTGATCACTGAAGAAGGCTTTCTTATCTCTCCTGGCTATTCTTTGGAACTCTGCATTCAAATGGGTATATCTTTCCTTTTCACCTTTGCTTTTTGCAAACATATATGTATGTTTAATTATTTTAAGTTGCTGATCTCTTAGGTTTAAATACATTTTAACAATCCTAATTTTTCTCTGCCCTTCTTACTATTTTTGACTTCATATTTTATGTCTTTTGTTTCATGTATCCCTTAACTACTTAGTGTGGATATGAATGATTTTGTTACTTTTGTCTTCTAACTTTACTTTATTAAGTGGTTAATTTACTACTTTTGCTATATATTTGCCTTTGCCAATCTAATATTTCCTTTCATAAGTTTTATGTTTCTAGATGTGCCTTTTTCTCTTTTACTTAGATAAGTCCCTTTAACATTTCTTGCAAAGCTAGTCTTGTATTGCTGAGGTCTTTTAGCTTTACTTGTCTATAAAACTTTTGATCTCCATCAAACCTGAGTGAAAACTTTGCCAGGTAGAGCATTCTTAGTTATAGGCATTTCCCTTTCATTGTTTTAAATATGTCGTGTCAGTCTTTTCTGGTCTGCATGATTTCCACTGAAGTCAACTGATAGCTCTATGGGAGTCACCTTGTTTGTAACTTGTTGCTTTTCCTTGTTGCTTTTAATTTTCTCTCTTTATTCTTAATTGTTGCCATTCTAATTACAGTATGTACTGGGATAGTCCTCTTTGAGTTTTGACTCTCTGTGCTTCCTGGACCTGAATATCTGTTTTCTTTCCTGGGTTAGGGAAGTTTTCAGCTATTATATCTTCAAATTTGTTGCCTGTCCATTTCTTTCTCTCTTCTGCTCCGGGACCCCAGTAATGCAAATGTTAGTATATTTAATGTTGTCACAGAAGCGTCTTAAATTGTCTGAATTTCTCTTTATTGATTCAGTGATTTCTACTACTTTGTCTTTCAGCTTGCTGATCCATTCCTCTGTATTATCTAATCTACTATTGATTCCTTCTAGTATATTTTTCATTTCAGTTGTTATATTCTTAAGCTCTGTTTGGTTCTTCTTTGTATTTCTAATTATTCATTAAGAGAGGAAAAAGAAATATGTTTCAAACAAAGGAACATATTTTTCCAATTTTGTTTTTTTAAATTTCTGTGTATTTGGTAGATTGGTTACATTTTCCAACCTTTGCGAAGTGGTCTTGCATAGACATTCTGTGCATCCCAGCAGCCCACTCCCCTCCGTTCACCAGAGCTGTATATTCAAGGGGTGCCTCCTGTTCAAACTGCATGAGTACTTCTGTTGTGGTGACCTGGCTACCATGGTGATCTAGTAGGCATGGCTGGTCTTTGGCCCAGTTGGTTACAGAATTCTGCCTCACATACAGGTTGCTGTCCACTGGTGGTCAGGGTGTGGTCACACAGCTGCTGTGGTGGGGCCAGATCCTGGGGCAACTGGGTGAGGAGACTGAGTCATCTCAGAGCTGGCACTGGTGTGCTGGTGGTCAGTGCCAGGGTCCAGCGTGTCCCTAGGACTGGGGCGCCCACGGGCAGGTGGCCTGAGTGCTTGGACTAGCACCAGCCCACTGTTGGGCAGACTCGGGTCCTGAGATCTCTGGCTGCATGGCTTATGGATCCTGGATCTGGTGCCAGCCTATAATTGGTGGGCAGCTGAGGCCCTGGGAGGCACCGGGCTCGTGCCAGCTCAGTCATGCATGAAGCCAGTATTGGGGTCTCTGACTGTGGGACCTTGGAGTTTGACGCACTGGTGGGAGAGTCTGCAGTGCACGGCCTCCTGGGCTGGGGCTCACCCTCTGCTGGGTGAGGCGGGCCTGAGGCTGCTGCCAGTGCCCTGCTCTGCGGGCCAGGTCACGGGCTCTCTGGTGGACAAGGCTTGGATCCGGGGTGCTGCTGGCTCAGGGGTCATGAGGGCGCAGGCCTGCTGGTGTGTGGGGCTATGGCTCTGCCTGGCCAGTTGCTTGGCCTTAGGTGTCCCAGTAACTGGTATGGATGGGCTTGTGGGCATGGCTGAGTCCTGGTGCTTATGCTAGAGGGAGAATTTCAAAATGGAGCCCGCCAGCACCAGTGTCCACATGGTAGAACAAGCCTCCAAAACTGACCCAAGGTGTGCTCCCGTCACCTCTTGCCTCTCCGAGAGGCTCTGCAGTACCAGCAAGTGGGGCTCCCCTAGTCGCCTTTCAAAGTAGTGCTTGTGTCCGGGGGGATCCTGACGTGCAGCTCAGACCCCTGACTTCTTGGGGAGAATCTCAGCAGTTTTAACCGTCCTCCCACTTGTGGGTCAACCACCTGTGGGTGTTGATTGTACCTGTGCCACAGCCTTTTTTAAATGTCCCTGCCCCAGGTCTTGGCTGCAGCCTGTAGGGCCTGCTCGCCGCAGAGCTCGGGCGCTCCAGCTGTGGCCCTCGGGCTTAGTTGCTCCTGCTGTCCACATCTTGACCCCTCCTGCCCATCTTATTGTCTTCCCTTGTTTGTACCTTTATTTGTAGAAGATCTTTTCTCCTAGTCTTCTGAAACTTCTCACTGAGTTGTTCTAGAAATATTTGTGATTTTGGTGTCCCCATGGGAAGAGGTAAACTCAGGGTCTTCCTGTTCCACCACCTTGGCCATCACCCCCCCCAACAGTGCTCTGTCCTTGACCATTTGAATGTGGCCAATTTTATTGAACTAATTAGCAAAGTGACAATAACAGCAGCAACAGCAATGAATACTTGCTTAATAAAAATATTCATGAAGAATATTATAAAGATAAAACTGACCTTAGATCCATAATTCAGATAAGAGAGAGACCAAAGTTAAGTGACAGTGAAGATTTTTAAACAGTCAAGTCAAATTCTGCCTGTTTTCACATTGACCTGCAATGCTGTGTGATGGGACTCCGTACCCAGTCAGCTTTAGCTGTCTCTCTTTTACCATGCTCACAGTTTCTATTGCCATCAATAGAGGCAATAAAAGGCAATAGAAGCAAGACTCAGACACAATAAAAGGACAGTAGACTCTCGATTTAGTCTTCAAGTTACTCATCAGTGCTGGTTTATGGGCTTTCCATGAATATACATGATATTTGTTTTTCTTTGCCAAGTCACCTGATTTCTCAAGTCCTGGCTTAGGAAATGAGATAGGCATAGAGGCATGCCATTGGCCCTCAGAGAACTATGTTTGTTACAACTGCCTTTTGTTTTATTTTCTACTATACGAAGCATGAAGTGCCATGTAATTACACAACTGGGTTATTTATACTCTGAGGCTAAAGAAGGTAAGGATTAATTTCTCTACTTTTCTTATTCCTATTTTTCCTAGACATTTCTGCTTTGCTAAACTTTTAGATTACAAGATATTATTCGCCACAACAATGATCTCCATCTTGCTGTCTGGTGTACAAATATTAATCACTTCAGAATAACTGAACGTTTTAATATTTTGAGGATATGAAATAATACATTGAGGTAAGCTATAGGATTTGATATAAAATTAATATGTTCTCGAGGAAAAACAAAACGCTGATGTGATACCTACTCTAAACTTGGTGGCTAATTGTGAAGAATTTGAGAAACTACTTCTTTCTAAAGAGTTTGTTAAAAGCCTTGAGTTGCTGAAAAGTAGGTGAAAAAAATTACTCTAAATTCATGCTATATGTATATCCACTTTATGTGTAATTTTTTATACAGCTGTTTTTCTTCTTTAACTATCACAGCAGTGTGCATGGATGAGGCTTCACTGCTCCCATTTTGCAAATGAGAAGTCTGAGGACAGAGTGATTAAACAGCTCTCCCTCCACCTACAGCTAGTAAACAAAACCAGGATTTAAGCCAGGATCCCCTGGAGAAGGAAATGGCAACCCACTCCAGTATTCTTGCCTGGGAAATCCCATGGACGGAGGAGCCTGGTGGCCTACAGTCCTCGGGGTCGCAAAGAGTTGGACACGACTGAGCGACTTCACTTCACTTCTTATAGGTTCATGGGGTCCCAAAGAGTGGACACGACTGAGCGACTGAACTGAACTGAACTGATAGGTTTGAAAATCTACATACTTAACCCCTATGTTACACTTTCCTTTCTTATTTGTTTATTAAAAATAATAATAAAATAAAATTTTAAATGTACTTTATTAATATGGAAGAGATCCGCCAGAAGCCCTCATTCTTTCTAGTCACTAATCTGAATCCTAATAAATGAGGTAATTCTTCCTGAACTAAAGCTGAAAGCCTTGTTAAATTTGGTAAGAGTTCTTTAATTATACTAGCAGATTAGAACACATATCCATGAAAATACCTATAGGAATTCAAAAAAGACACTGGCACAGTTACTCTCACCTAGACAAAGAGCCATAGTCTGGAAACCTGTTTGTGTAGAAAAAATTGAATCCTAGCTCTTGAATGAACTGTTCCAGCACTCATGCTGAAATACCTCAAAAAGATCATTTCTAGAGATAACGTTAGTAGCTTAGTGGTAGAGATACTATAGTAAAGAATGAATTACTTTTGTTTTGTAGCTCTTTTTTCCTTCTTTTTTTCCTTAGTCATCTGTTATTGTTAGCTGCTAGTAATCATAAAAAAGACATTGTCTTTTCTCATGTTTTCAGGATTTCTTAGTATTAAGTCATTGTTATTAGACAGAAGGAAGGTAAGTACTTGGAACTTAAGTGGCTTAGTCAAGATTACAATAGTGACTCATTTACTCAGCTGAAAAGGGAGCAAGGAACTTCTTGGCTATCAGTGTTACACGCTGTTGACTCAATCTGCCCTTTCTCCTCCCCTTCAAATCCATGAGCTTTTAGTGCAAAACAGGAGGGCTTGTTCTTCAATGTGACCATCACTGCTGCTCTCTGAGGAGACATGACTTGAATTAGGATTTGTTTTGATAGGTCAGTATTAAACCTCGTGGTTTTATTTTGAGAAGTTAAATCTTTTTTTATTTATTTTTTAATTGGAGAAAAATTGCTTTGCAGTATTGTGTTGATTTCTGCCATCCAGCAATGCAAATCAGCCATAATTACACATTTATCCCCTCTCTCTTGAATCTCCTCCTGTCCCGCGTCCCACTCTTCCAGGTCGTCACAGACTGCCAGGCTGGGCTCCCTGTGTTCCATGGCAACTTCTTACCAGCTGTCTGTTTTACACACGGGAGTGTATATATGTTGGTGCTACTTTGAGAAGTTAAATCTTAGAGTGATGATTCCTTGTTAGTTGGCAATTTCTTTGCAAACCTTGCCTTAAGAGTTGATTGTTCTGCAGAGTAAAGGTTTTGAAGTTCAGGCAGTCTAGAGTCAAGCTGTAAGCAGGCATAAGGCACGAGGCAGTGTGATCATTTGCCCTCTTATTTTGCAATATAGTTTACACCTACTAGGTATCCACCTGGTGTGATGTAATATTTCAGGGGAGGTACTGTTAACTCTGACTCACAGGTATCACTGTTGTCTGGGCATGAGTGATCTCTAGAATTTATTTCTCATGAAATAAGATTTTACATGTAATGCTGTAGCAATTGGAAATTAATTTTACATATGTATTGATAATTCTTAATTATCAAGTTAAATTTTCTTTATGTCTGTTCCCAGTGCTAAGCCATATACCATATTCTTTCCTATATTGCAGTTGTCTCTATCAATTTTTCTCATGAACTTTGATTATATAAAATTTGCCTTGTTGGCCTATAATTTAATATATTTCATGAGGCAAGTCAGGAATGACGTCAATTGAACTGAAACAACAGGCCTGTGTGCTGGTGTCTCATAGTACAGCAGATATTAATAGTTTTACTTTCCTTTAATTATTGTCTCTTACTTCTCCCTGCAAAGGCCCCAGGGATAGATATACTATTGCTGATTAAATATTTAAACTTTTTTTTAATTTATTTTTTTATTGAAGGATAATTGCTTTACAGAATGTTGTTGTTTGCTGTCAAACCTCAACATGAATCAGCCTTAGGTATACATACATCCCCTCCCTTTTGAACCTCCCTCCCGTCTCCCTCCCCATCCTACCCCTCTAGGTTGATACAGAGCCCCTGTTTGAGTTTCCTGAGCCAGACAGCAATTCCCGTTGGCTATCTATTTTACATATGGTGATGTAAGTTTCCATGTTACTCTTTTCATACATATCATTTTAAATACTTAAACTTTTAATGACATTTTCTAAATTCTTCCCATCACTTCCCACATTCCTTAAGTAATAGCAATCATTGCACATCACAATGGCCTTCTCAGGCGGTGCAATGGTAAAGAATCTGCCTGTCAATATAGGAGAAGCAAGAGACACAGATTTGATCCCTGGATCTGGAAGATCCCCTAGAATAAGAAACAGCAACCTACTCCAGTACTCTTGCCTGGAAAATTCCATGTACTGAGGAGCGTGGCAGGCTACAGTCCACTGGGTCACAAAGAGTCAGACATGACTGAGCATACATGCCCTCAGTCAGGCAGTGTGATTTTAATTCCCGTTTCCAGGTCATATGATGTTCTTCAGAGCTGCTGCACCATCCACCAGTCATTCCTAGAATGTACTTCTTCCTTTTCCAACTGCATCTCTTGCCTCTTAAAAAATCCTATTAAATTTCTTCCTGTGGGTTTTTTCCCTACCCACATACTTACTGAATTTATTGTCTTCAGAGAACAGAAAGAAGACTGAGAGAAGCAGGTAAGTGTATTCACTGTAGCCCTAATCATCACGTTCCATCAGGAATCCAGGAGAACATCCACAGTTTTCCAACCATATATGCCAACTTTCCTGCTTCTGTAATGTTATGTTTTGTCTTCCTTCCTATTATAACAGATTAGTTATACATGCAGTTATTTGGAGTCAAACTCTCTGCTCATGCACTAGATCCTCTCACAGCCTCACTTCATTTAGGTTCACTGCTTAATTGTCAATAAAAAGACCTTCTCTAACAATCTAAAACAACAGCATTCCCATACAATTGAGTTCTAACCCCTCAGCCTGTCCTACTTTTCTTCAAGGCAATTATTGTTACCTGGAATGATATTAGACATTTTCTTGTCTCCTTCCACTTAAAACAGAGGTTGGCAAACTATGACTTGAAGGACAAATTGGCCTACCATCTGTTTCAATTAAAAAAAATTTTTTATTGAAGCTCAATCATGGTCATTTGTCTGTCTTTCCGTTTGTCTGGCTTTGGCACTTACAACAATAGAATTAAGTAGTCATGAAAGTGGAGAAGGCAATGGCACCCCACTCCAGTACTCTTGCCTGGATAATCCCATGGACGGAGGAGCCTGGTGGGCTACACTCCATGGGGTTGTGCAGAGTCGGAGATGACTGAGTGACTTCACTTTCACTTTTCACTTCTATACATTGGAGAAGGAAATGGCAACCCACTCCAGTGTTCTTGCCTGGAGAATCCCAGGGAAGGGGGAGCCTGGTGGGCTGCTGTCTATGGGGTCGCACAGAGTCGGACACGACTGAAGCGACTTAGCAGCAGCAGCAGCAGTCATGAAAGAGACTGTATGGATCACAAAGCCTAAAATGTTTATTGACCTTTTATAGAAAAAGTCGTTCCACCCCTGCACTAGACTACAAGCCCCACAAAGGAAGAAACTTTGTTTTGTGCCCTTCTGTATCCCTGGTACCTAGAAGAATACATGAGGCTCTATAATTATTTGTTGAAGAAAGAAAGAAGAAATGAATCATCTCTGGAACCATCTTGATTCACTCTTCTCTGTCTTCAGTATCTTTCCATTTTCTATAAATGTCTGTCCTCTGATTTGTTTCCTCCATTAACCTTTTTTTTTTCACATCAAATTTCCAGTTGGAGAAAAAAACTCTAAAAATAGCTAAGTAAATTTTGGAAATATGAAAGTTAAGTTAGAGGAACTATTTTTCCTCTGGCACTAGTATTAAAAATATGTCTTTTTAAAAAAAATTTTCTACCATCTGTATCATTGTGTTCATTTTGGAGCTAAAATTTTGTCAGGATATTTGTAAATAATAGAAATATAAATGATATTTCTTTTAATAGTCATTTTTCACAATTAGTTATCTAGCATATTGCTTGATACTCTTGGCAGTCTTTTTGCTAATAATGTTGGCACCTTTTTTAGCTTTTTAAAAAAATTCATTTTATGGAGTTTGATTTTTATAGAGCAATCTATCATATTTGGTTGCCTGAACACTTTTTATTATTAATATGTAATGTACTTACCCCTTCTTCAATTTTCACTCATGAGTCTCTCTCCAAAAAGTAAACTCTCTTGACACGTGCAGTTATTTTGATTTCACAACTTACCCATGCCAGAGATGCTTTCCGTACTAACTTTGATCTCTTGCAGATGGAGAACAAAACCAGTACTAAATAAGTGAACTTTCTATGCCTATACTTAAGACAAAAGAAAACAAACAAAAGCTTCTGTTGGATCTAATTACTCCTGCTGCTGCTAAGTCGCTTCAGTCGTGTCTGACTCTGTGCGACCCCATAGACGGCAGCCCACCAGGCTGCCCCATCCCTGGGATTCTCCTAAGTGACTAAAAATTCTGTGAACCTGTGGAATCTGGAATGTG
The DNA here is from genome assembly GCF_963930625.1 of Muntiacus reevesi. Lineage (NCBI taxonomy): Eukaryota > Metazoa > Chordata > Mammalia > Artiodactyla > Cervidae > Muntiacus > Muntiacus reevesi. The sequence goes on from NC_089264.1 coordinate 6,750,237, forward strand.
CTGGTAACAGAGCTGGGATTACCTAATGGAGTCTTGGTTTATGATTTTGAAATAGGAGGTTAAATCTCTAATGTATCCCAGAACAACCTAAAGTGTGGAGTTGCTCCTTTAGAGAAGAATTCACAATGGTATGATTTTACCTGTGGTAGAAGTATGTGATTCTGAACATGCAGTTACGTGTTAAGAGTGAATGCATCAGATCAGATCTAGCAGAGCTGTCCTGACGTGATCACTTTTGTCATCTACTTCTAACACTGAAGAGACCTTCATGGTTCCTCAGTCTCCATGGCTTCTTCGTGGTTCCTCAAAGGTGATCTGCTGCTGCCTTATAACAAGTAATGATGAGGACACTTGTCCCTTCTCTCGGTCTCTAGCTCTGACCTCAGTAATTTAAATTCTGAGATTAACTCTGGACAGAGCTTCAGTTTACATTCCACCTCACCTGTATCTCCTTGCCTGCACTTGTAAGGCTAAGTCGCTTCAGTCGTGTCTGACTCTGCGCCCCTAGGACTGTAGCCCACCAGGCTCTTCTGTCCACAAGATTCTCCAGGCCAGAAATCTGGTGTGGGCTGCCATGCTCTCCTCTGGGAATATTTCCAACCCAGGGATCGGACCCGCATCTCTTACATCTCCCACATTGGCAGGCAGGTTCTTTACCACTAGCTCCATCCGGGAAGCCCTCTATAGCGCCTTAGTTATAATTTATTTGAGGCTTATAAGTAGTGATAATGGCAGAGAAACCTGATGAAAGATTTTTATTTCTAAATATCTAAATAAATTCCTACGTTTATTTCAAAATATAAAGTTTTTAAATAATAAAAGTTTTTTCTTTAATAATAATGACATCCCTGAATAACTTTGACATTTCCTAGTTTTCTAACTACTGTGCTGGTAAAGACAACTAAGATACTGGGAAACAAAAACATTAACCTATAACGGAAAATTATTTGTTTTTATATATATATAATGTACTCATTCATTTCAGCTTTGTTTTTTAAAATTGGTTTATTTTTTGGCTGTGACGGGTCTTCGTGGCTGCACGCAAGCTTTTCTCTAGTCTCTGCGAGCGGGGGCTACTCTTCACGGACTCCTCATTGCTGTGGCTTCTCTTGTGAGACTCAGGCTCCGGGCACATGGGCTTCAGTAGCTGCGGTGCGTGGAATCGGTAGCTGCAGCTTGCAGGCTCTAGAATGCCGGCCCAGGAGTCGCGGCGCATGGTGTAGTTGCTCTGCGGCAGGCGGGGTCTTCCCAGACCAAGAGTGGAGCCGGTGTGCCCTGCGTCGCAAGGTGGACTCTTCACCGCTGGACCACCGGGGGAGCCCGGGGCTTTTGATGTATTTTTGAATTCCAGTGGATTGTTTTTGCTCATTTTTCATAAATTTCTGACATTAGGTACTCAAACTAAATTTACAAAAACCTATCAAGTTTACTAAACATATTTATGATTTTTTTTGGTAAAATAAAGCCTGCATATTACAGGAGAGCAATTCTTACCTGGCTTGTAGGCAGTTTCTATTGATTGTGGAAGGCCAAGAACCCTGGTTGGTATCAAAATTCCTGTGGTATATAGTGATCATTCAATGAAAGGTAACGATTATATTTTTAAAAAAAGAAGAAGAAATAAATTCCTGGGAATCAGGAGACCTTGTCCTGGAATTGCTTCTGTTGTGTGATTCTAAACAGGTCACATAACTTCTCTGGGATTTGGTTTCCTCATCAGTGATGGGAGAGGATTGAATTATGTGGTCTCTCTTCCCTTCCAGTCTTACACTGGAATAGTCTCACACTCTATTTTAAGGCTTCTGGGATGTGTGTTGTGGAAATAAATGCACAAACTGAAATCCAGGTATATATATCCCTACTTCCATTTTTATTTTTTTATTGTTACTTTCAGTATTTAGCTCAAAATGAGCATCAAAGTAAATTCTTTTAGTTTATTCATCTTTTGTTATTCCAAAGGCACACCCAAACATGGGTCAGTGAGAAAAATGTTCAAACATTTGTAAACAATCAACTGTCCTAATGTGAAGGCCAACCAAGCAGTATCCTAAACAGGGCAAGGCAATGAAAACAGTCTTAAGTTCTGGCTTGGACTCCTTTAAGGGGTTCAGAATTAGGTTTCTTTGTTAACTGTATCCTTTTTATCTCCCTTCCTTTTACAGCAGTGTTTTATTGCTTAAGGCAAAAATGGTGTGGAAAGATAATGCAACTGACTCACTGAAACATAAATCTCGGCACAATGATTTAAGCACTGTGACTTTGCATTGGGCTGATACCAGGCAGGGTGATGGGCACCTTGACTCAATGTCAGACTGCACAATCTGTGAAGGGCAACCTGGTGTTCTGAGTGCCCAGACCAAGCCTGCTGCTAAAAACAACTTAAAATGTTGGTTGAAAAAAATCTTGATTGCATTCATGAGCTGGAATGCCCAGCCATGAAATCAAAGAAGGTAGTAAACCAGAGAAAGCAGCAGAGGAGTATGTATTTTGAGTTTATTTCCTGACTTGAATGAACTTAAGAGTTGATTTTTGTATCTTTGTGATTTTGTGGGGCTGGGTAACACCCAGAGGCGAAAGAGTGACAACTTTGCTGGTAACCTGGCAGGAGAGGGAAATCTGGAGAAGTGGGAAAATGTCTACCAGGAACTTTCAAATGGAGTGGGCAGCTCTAGAGCTGTGTGCTGTGAATATTTCTTCCTTTGCTTCCATAAAATCCTTTGTCAAGTTCAATTTTCTCAGCAATATTTTTCTGTGAAGTGGATTCATTATTTTGTGTGTGACTGGGAAGGCTATTGGGGAGCTCAAAGAGAAGGACCTGGAGACAGATGAAATCTGAGTTGCATTTACCATGATCTCCTAATTTAAGCTGCCAAGAATACTTTTTCAACTGTATGGGAAAAGAAGTGAAGATTGAATGGACTGAGTAAAAACAGAAAGGCTGTTTTCTCTAAAAACTCCGTATGACTTTAGGGTAGTGCCGCTTAATCCAGACGCCACAAACTGGGAAGAGAATCATCCTTCGGTCTTTGGCCTATACCTGGGCATTCTCTGTGGAGGAAATGCATAGCAGTCCTTTTGAGCCCACAGTCCTGAGCAGCCCTGAGCCACAGTACAAGGTCTGACAGTAAGAGAGGCATGCATGTCGGGAGATATACTGTGGGCATGCAGACTTGCTATTGTTAGCCTGGAGGAAAGAGCAAGACAGAGAGTCTAAGAAACTTGCTCAGGGTCGCAAAGCAAGGAAGTGACGGAACTAGGATTTGAACCCAGGCCACCTGACTGCAGAATCAGGTTCCTCACCACCATACTAGATCCTAGAGGACAGGTTCTAGAAATCAGACACCCGAAATGTCCCCAGGCTCCACAACTGTAAGCCATAGACTGTAAGCCCCATGGAAGTGAGCTGGACAAGGCAAGGAGTGTGTGTCTGCTCTGCTCGTCACTGTACACTCAGCAGCTGTTAAATGGCAGGTATTCAGTAAATATTTACAGAATGAGTACAATGAGATCACTGCATACACAGGGTGTCTTCTCTCATCCAGACTGGAATCCTCTTCTCTGTACAAGTCCATAGGATGTACAAGTCAGAGCAGAAGTATTTTTAAATTGTTGTTTTCCTTTGAAGGATAAAAGAGAATGATCTCTAATAAACTCATAGGGATTAAAGGAATATGATACAACATATGAACTTTATAAGTGAGCAACCAGACCCAGAGTGGCAAGGCAATCTGCCAAGGTCACGCCATCCATAAGGACTAGGATGGCGTTAGAGGGAATCTCCCAAGGTCGCACCATCCGTAAGGACTAGGATGGTGTTATAAAAGGCAAATCAAACGTGTCAGGGAGCAGTGACTGAGAGAGAGAGAAAGAGAGAGGTCATCTCTATAACTAGTTTGTTCAAAATGTAAATGTCACGAAATCTAGAAAAGCAGTTATCCTAATTTCAGCACACGGGTAAGTTATGTGTCATTGAAAACATTAATGTGTTATTTGAATTACATAATGGGAGCAGTGGTGGACCCATAGTTTTTTATGTGCTTGGGACCTAGGAAGATCTAAATCCTACCCAAACCAGAACCAGGAACTGGACTCAGACAGCTTCTCCTCCTCCCACCCCACAACTGTCAGTCTATGCATTCCTCTTGAAGCCGAGCAGGACCTTGCAAGGCCCTCCTGGGTCTAAGAGCCCCTCCATGCCTTCCATTTCTTGTTTGCAGAAAAAGGCTTCAGTCTTATAGGCCTTCCCTGAGTCCCAAGGTGCAGATTCGAGCAGTTACTAATTAGGTAAGTGAGAGAATGCAGAAACAAAGAAAAAGCAGACAAGAAAAAATAGTTCAGTGATAAAACACAATCCTCAACCTTATGATGATGGAACCTTGAAAGAGTCTTTTACGACTCTGGATCTAGTTGCTCATATATAAAGTTGGTGTGTCATAGTCCTCTAATCTCTAATTTCTCCTCAAGGGGTACCCATAACAATCCAGCACACAGCTTTGAGTTATTCTGCAGGAACTAAGACCCCCACCCCGAAGGAGGGTGATGACTTCACACTGCATACAAGCTAGTAGACTCCAGACTGGTCAGTGCCAAGCTGATGACTGAGATTCCTGAAACACCACCCTGTTACCTCACCACCAACCAAATCAGAAGGAAGCCATGCACTCTGCACCCCTCACCCCAGTGTTGCCTTTAAAATTTTTCCCTGAAAGCCATCAGAGTTCCAGTCTTCTGAGTAGGAGCCGCCTGTTCTCCTTGCTTGGCCCTGGCAGTACACCTTTCTCCGCTCTAAACTCAAATGTTTCTACTTGCTTGGCCTCTCTGTGCGACAGGCATGCAAACCTGGGTTCAACACCACTCTTTCTCCTTTCTGTCACATGGAGCTGTGGTGTCAGGGCCTGCCTGGATTCTGAAGGAAATGCTGAAGGAGGGGTGGGGTACAGAGAAGGAATGTGGATGACAGATTCCCAGCCCATCATTCCTTTCCTTTTGCACCGGGAGGCCACACATGACACGAGGAAGAACTGGACTCATTAATCATGTTCTTTGTCATATGTCCTTCCCTTTTCTCTTGCTTCTAACTTCCCTCTTCCCCTCACTTCCCAACCACAACAAACATGTTTTGCTCTGAAGTTTCAGACAGATCATAGGATTGGTGTGAGCCTGATGACACTGAGGAAGCCAGTGTGATGCATTTTCTGTGGGTAACTCAGCACCATGCTATTCTGCTGTTCCTGAGGTATTTGTTGTCTTTCTTTTCCTTCCTTGTTTTCTAGTTCACTTCTCTTTTAGGGAGCGTGGGTGGTAGGAAAGGAGAGAGACAATAGGAAACTCTCAATCAGAGGCCCCACCCTCTTTCTCTACCCCAGGGGAGGACTCAGGGGGTGGCGCTGAGCCTCTCCCATTCAATGTTCAAGAGGAAGCATGTACCACACGGCAAGCCCCCCTAAATCACTATAGACTTTTCTTTAAGCTTTGTTTGCAAAATTCCATGACCATAGATAATCATCTAGGTCTTGGAACCAGAGGTGGCTCCAAGTTTTGTGGCGCCTGTTGTTGTTCAGTCACTCAGCGCTGTCTGGCTCTTTGCGACCCCATGAATCGCAGCACGCCAAGCCACCCTGTCCATCACCAACTTCCGGAGTTTACTCAGACTCATGTCCATCGAGTTGGTGATGCCATCCAGCCATCTCATCCTCTGTCGTCCCCTTCTCCTCCTGCCCTCATTCTTCCCCAGCATCAGGGTCATTTTCAGTTAGTCCACTCTTCACATCAGGTGGCCAAAGTATTGGAGTTTCAGCTTTAGCATCAGTCCTTCCAGTGAATATTCAGAGTTGATTTCTTTTTGGATTGACTGGTTTGATCTCCTTGCAGTACAAGGGACTCTCAAGAGTCTTCTCCAGCACAACTTCTCCAGTTCAAAAACATCACTTCTTCAGCACTCAGCTTTCTTTATGGTCCAAATCTCACATCCATACATTACCACTGGAAAAACCATAGCTTTGAGTATAAGGACCTTTGTTGGCAAAGTGATGTCTGTGCTTTTTAATATGCTGTCTAGTTTTGTCATAGCTTTCCTTCCAAGGAGCAAGCGTCTTTTAATTTCATGGCTGCAGTCACTGTCCACAGTGATTTTGGAGCCCAAGAAAATAAAATTTGTCACCGTTTCCGCATTTCCCCCCATCTATTTGCCATGAAGTGATGGGACTGGATGCCATGATCTTAGTTTTTTGAATGTTGAGTTTTAAACTAGCTTTTTCACTCTCCTTTTTCACTCCCATCAAAAGGGGAGTAAAATGCTTTCTGCCATTCAGGTTCCTGTGGAGCCTAAAATATGTCCAGATTTGCCCCCCCCCCCCCGTTAAGAAAATAAAGACATAAAGTTAAAAATATAAAATCAGCACAGAGCTTTAGAAGGGACCTCTATAAATCAAGTCCCTTAAACTACATGAAACTAGCTTAAAGTATATTATCTTCAGGCTAAATCTTTGGAATGCTTTTGACTTTTAAACTGAAAGGTTTTATTTTGTGACTGTAAATAAGTTATGAGGGCAAAGATTGTTTTATCTACCTTTTTCTCTTCTCCAATATTTAGCCATAGCACCTACTACTGGTAGATCATAAGTGAGTGAAGTGGCTCAGTCATGTCCGACTCTTTGTGACCCCGTGGACTATAACCTACCAAGCTCCTCTGTCCATGGGATTCTGCAGGCAAGAGTACTGGAGTGGGTTGCCATTTCCTTCTCCAGAGGATCTTCCCGACCCAGGGATCGAACCTGGGTCTCCCGCATTTTAGGCAGACGCTTTACCATCTGAGCCACCAGGGAAGCCATAAGTACTGGTCCATAAATTGTGTTGTCAATGAAACAATCTGATAGGCAAGCATCATGCTAGGTTGATAGGATCACTATAACAAAGTGCTCTGGAAAATTTTTGGCCCTGGAAGTGGTGGGGACATAGGGAGGAAAGGTCTGTTCTATTTGAGGCAGAGGCAGAGTAATCACAAAAAGCTTCAGAGACAAGTTGATCTGTGAGTTGAAACGTGAAAGATGGGTGAAGGTGTGGGGATAGTGTTGAAAGGCATTTAAAGCAGGGAGAGAAGTATGAGCTGGAGGTTGCTGTCTGAAACCACATAAGGAGTTCATGGAATTGTAAGCAGTTTGGTATGGGTGGAGTATGAAGCACTAGAAGACGAAGGTTTATTAGCCAAAGGTAAGGCTGAAAGCAAGGAAAAGGTGAAATACCTGTGGGCTTCACAGGAGTTAGGACTTTAGCCTGTGCACCGTGGCGAGCTGTTGATGGCTTTAAAGCAGGAGAAGTACATGATGTGCATTTTTTGCAACATTATTCTGGCACTTGTATGATAAACAGATTGAGGCTGTGGCAGTGAGACGCTTCAGACCCCGTTTCAGCGAAGGGTGCTTAGTCACTCAGTCATGTCCAGCTCTTTGTGACCCCACGGACTGTGTGATTCTCCAGGCAAGAATACTGGAGTGGGTTGCCATGCCCTCCTCCAGGGGATCTTCCCAACCCGGGGATCAAACCCAGGTCTCCCACATTGCGGGCAGATTCCTTACTGTCTGAGCCATCAGGGAAGGAAGATGAGGGGCTGATCAAATGCTGTGACAATCGTTGTGGCAGGGCAGACAGATAACTATAGACACTAAGGAGGGGACTCACAGTGTTTAGTGATTAACGTGTTGAGTAAGCGTTGGGGTAAGAGAGAAAACTAGAGCAATGATTCTAGTTCTGGGGGAGGTAGTTGGATGGATGGTGGTGGAACCAGGCACCTAGGGAGACATGTAGGAGAATGAGCAGACTATGGGACAAAAGGAAGTGAAGTCTTTTTAAATCCATGATGTTTGAGAATCACCCAAATAGTAAAGTCTAGTGTGATTCAGGGCTGAAGCGGATGGGATCATTGAGTCACGCTTGGATATGGATCGTCTGTCACCACAGTGAGGCAGCTATAATTGGGTTACTCAGGGAGAGCCTTCAGAAAGAGGAAAGCCGGGGTGGGGTTGGAGCACTCACGTAAAGAACGGGCAAAGGTATTTCCATATCTGCTCTGTTGGAAGCTTTGGGTACCTGCTGCCTGTGTCAAATGGCACGGGTGGCCCCATGGTAGTTCCAAGGTGCTCTATCAGACCTCTCTTCTCTGGCTGAGAAATACTGAGCTGCGTCCTAGTTGAATCCTGCCTAATTCTCACATAGAGGAAATTTCCTCATTTCCCCACTGTGTCTGCTATATCCAGTACATATCACAGTTTATTTTAATAGGTGGCAATGGTGGTGGTTTAGTCGTTAAGTCATGTCTGATTCTTTGCGACCCCATGGACTGTAGCCCACCAGGCTCCTCTGTCCATGGGATTTTCTGGGTGAGAATACTGGAGCAGGTTGGCATTTTCTTCTCTGGGGGACATTCCCCACCTGGGGATCAAACCCAGGTCTCCTGCATTGCAGGCAGATTCTTTACCAACTGAGCCACCAGGGAAGCCCCATTTTAATAGGTGGTTTTATTTTTTTGTCTCCCACTCTAGTTGGGAGCTCCATGAAAGCAGGGAGTTGTAGTCCCCATGTTTGCTCCAGTGCCTGGCTCGTTATAGATGGTCAGTAACAGTCTCCAAAGTGGGTGACTGTGGATGGAAGTGGCTGTCTGCAGGTGATTGCTCCTGGAGAAGAGAGCTAAATGGGGATCCAGTTAATTGCCCTGGGAGAAGCCCTTGCTGAGCAGCAGTCTCCACTTGGTGCCCAGTGCATAATGTGATTTCTATAATGGCATTCATAATAAGAAAAGTTACTTTACTTCAGCAGCAGAACTGTCATTTGTTAAAAGTCAGTGTTTAATAAATCCTATCATGTAATGTTTGGAGAGCCGTGTTTGTGTCCTGTTGATTTTGTTTAGAAGTAAGTAGGATTTCATTACTTTCCTGGCAGGTCATTACTTTTTCTTTATACAGAGATTAAAAGGCCAGTCTCTGGAATCAGACTGCCTGGATTTGCATCCTGAATCTGCCATTTACACAGTTGAGACCTTGGGGAGGTATTTGACCATTCTGTGCCTTACTTTCCTCATCTATAACATGGAGGTCACAATAGTAACTTCTTTATAGAGTGATTGTTTGGGGAATTATATAGCTTAATATGTAAACAAAGTGTGACACATGGTAAGCAATCCCAATGGCTATTAGCTATTCTTATTGTTACCTGGTGGTTCATTTAGTTTAAGAGCCGTTTTTTCCAAAGTTTAAAATCTCCATTCTTAACATCAGTTCAATATATCCGAACATGAAACTCTTTTTTCCTCTCCTAAATTTATTTCTCACTTCAGTCTTCCTCATCTCAGTAAAAATTATGCCATCCAAACAATGATTCAAACCATAAAATCTAAAAATAAACTGTAATGCCTCCCTTTCTTTTTCTGCCCACGTCTAATAAAACATTTCCAAGACCTGGTGAGTCTGTCTCCTAAATATAACTAAAATCTGTCTGTGTTTCTTCCATCTCCAGTGACTCCACTTTAACTATTACTTGCCTGGATTTCAGCAAGAGCTTCCTAGTTAGGCCTCCTACTTTTACCCTGGTCCTGCTTCAGTTCAGTTCCTTCATTGTAAAATGCACAAGTCAGATCAGTTCCACTGACTCGGAACTCTTCCATAGCCCCCAGTGGTTTTTAGGGGAAATTTCTAATTGCTTATTATAGCCTACAAAGCATGTGAAGCATTCATGAGCTGTGATTGCCCTGCCTCTACAAACATTTCACCAGTGTGGCAAGGGCCACATAAACCTCTCTCTTTCCTTGACCATGGTGATTGATTGCTTTCTTCTCTACTGCCTGAATGCTCTGACTAACTCTCTGCCTAGAGAAGGAAATGGCAATCCACTCCAGTGTTTTTGCCTGGAAAATCCCATGGACAGAGGAGCCTGATGGGCTACAGTTCATGGTGTCACAAAGAGCTGGCCCCAACTCGGGGACTGAGCACAGCTCTTTACCAGGCTAGACATCTTATCCTTTGAGATCTTCATTGGAATAGTAAGTGCTTGGAAAAGGTTCTTCTAACCCCTCTTTCTACGATGGCCTTCCACAGTTACTCTCTCACTTCTCTGCTATCGGTTACTTCCCTGACATTTATTGTTTGCAGTTACTTTTTGTTAGCTGCATTTCTTGGTAGAAGTAGTTCCATGATGGCAGGAATCTTATCTACCTTTTTTGTTTTTTTTTTTAAATCACTATAACCCCTGAGCCTAGCAGAGTACCTAGCCCAAAGAAATATAATAAATATCTGTTGAAGGACCAAAAACTTGAATGGAAGCTATTGGGGCAAAAATTGGAAATCAAGAAGCCATAGTACTCTTAGTTTATTCATTCAACAAGCATATATTGAAGACCTACTTTGAGTCATCCATATGATTTGTTAGATGTTAGAATGAAAGATGAGCAAGTCATTGTCTCCAATACTGAATATAAATGAAATATCACAGAAATGCAGAGGAGGAAGTTTGGAGAATGAAATACTTTACTGAGTGATATTTGAGCTGCTTCTTGAAGGATGAACAGGTTCACAGGCTAGGAAAAGAGAACGCATTTTAGTCAGAGGGAAGAGTAAACTGAAGACAAAAGAAAAGCGCCTGAACCACAGGGTTGTAGAAATGGATTATTAACCAGCTGGAGCAGTGGTAGGAGCTGGAGCAGGAAGGAAGCTAGATTGGTGCTTGGTCAGGTAGAGCTGGGCCTTCAGGAAAACGAGATAACCAGCTTGAAGAGTTTAAGTAGTTCAACATTAAAAGATGATATGAGTCTTAGAAATATAATTATAATAGAAAATAATGGAACCGGAGACAGAGAGACATAGTATGATGTATGATGCTATTTTAATAGTTCGGGTAACAGATGATGAGGACCCAGCCTTGTGTAGGAGCACTAGGGGTAAGCAAAGTGCTTTTGCACTCCATTGGGCATTCTGTCCTTGCTGGGTCTCAGTTTTCTTCCTGCAGAATGAGAGTTTTGACTAGATAATTGCTATGATCCTTTTCTGCATCCTGAACCCATATATGCCTTAGAATTTGTCTTTTGTTGTAAATTTGCTGTCTAGTTTCCCAAATGTGTAGAGGCCACACCATCTACATCTTTCTATCACGTATGTATAGATAAGTGCAAACGGAATGGACTGTGGAACAGGAAGGCCCAAATTCAAGTCCTTGATCTACCATCTTCTGTTAGTATGATCCTGTCAGTTACTGATGCATTCTGTACCTCAGTTTGTTCATCTGTAAACAAGGATATTAACAGTATCAAGTATTAAAAGTGAGGAGCCTTAACAGATAATAGAGTTAAAAGTGTATAGGATTTGGTACTTTGCCAGTATGTATAAAGGGTGATCATCATCATCAGTCTTTCTACTTAACAGAATAATTATCACCTAAAAATACTGTATTCCTCATGAGTGATTGACTAAATGCAGTGAAAGAGAATATGTCAAATCTCTTATTTTTTTCTTGATTATTGAATTAGATTAATTCTGTGAATAAATGGTCCATCTAGTCTGTATAGTCAAAGCTATGGTTTTTCCAGTAGTCATGTATGGATGTGAGAGTTGGACCATAAAGAAGGCTGAGTGCTGAAGAATTGATGCTTTTGAACTGTGATGTTGGAGAAGACTCCTGGGAATCCCTTGGACCGCAAGGAGATCAAGCCAGTCAATCCTAAAGGAAATCAATCCTGAATATTTATTGGAAGGACTGATGCTGTAGATGAAGGGCCAATACTTTGGCCACCCATTGTGAAAAGCTGACTCATTAGAAAAGACTCTGATGCTGGGAAAGATTGAAGACAGGTGGAGAAGGGAACGACAGAGGATGAGATGGTTGGATGGCATCACCAGCTCAATGGACATGAGTCTGAACAAGCTCTGGGAGATGGTTAAAAACAAGGAAGCCATGCATGCTGCAGTCCATGGTGTTGCAAATAGTTGGACACGACTGAGCAACAACAATTCTGTGAAAGTAGATGGGCAACAGCTAAGTCTTCAGTGCACATCTGCACCTTGACATACTTAAGAAGCTTTCATTTGGAGTAACAAGTGTGCTGAAATCATAGCAGATCAGAAGCACATGTGGCAGAATTGCTCAGGTTTTGTGACACTTTTCAATTTTTTTTTCTGTTTTTGAAAATCCATAGTAATTGAACTCTTGTGACTGTCATAATTTTTCATGTATCTTGTTGAAAGATTTTCACATCATTCTTGAGCTTGAACTATTTATGCGAGCATAGTAGACTGGCAATTTTCAGACTCCAGGGCCACTTTAGTTAGAATGAGTTATTATTGTAGTATGGCCCTTTCTGATTTACTCTTTTAGAAACACACATTATTATACGTCTTCCATCACTACCTTCCCGTTCATTTTATGTTTCTCCACTTTGGGAGGATTTTAGAATGGAGATAATGATAGAGTGCAACATAAAATCTATCCCCTAGATCGCCGATGACATCACCTCTGTCTGTAGAACAGGAAGGGAAGAGTGATGTTAACCCTGGCCGTGTCTGGAATGGGCATAACGTTGGTTCAGGCTTATACACATCAAACACCTTAAGAGTTTAAAATGGAGTAACATTCATGTTTGAAGGGCTTCTCTGGTGGCTCAGTGGTAAAGAATCCGCCTGCCAATGCAGGAGACACGGGTTCGATTCCTGGGTTGGGACGATCCCCTGGAGAAGGAAATGACAACCTGCTCCATTGTTCTTACCTGAAAAACTCCATGGACAGAGTAGCCTGGCAAGCTACAGTCCACTGGGTCGCAAACCAGTCAGACACGACTGAGCACGCGTGCACGCACACACACACACACACATACACACACACATTCATGTTTGAAAGCGGCATTTTACCAAAGGTGAGATAATCCTGCCATCTTAAAACTAGTAGATCTTGCCTTAGAAAAGCTCTGCAGTCAATTATTTGAAGAAAGAATATGACATTGAAAGGAAAGAGAACCTGATTCTCCTTTTGGCTTTTTAAATCTCTTGTCTGTTTCACTATATTGTCTAGGTTCCCTCTCATTTTAATAGTCCGTGGGTTTTGAAAACTTACCAAAGCTGTCCCTATTTTAGTTTTTAATCTATTAAAATCATTTTGATGTCAAAACATTTTTGTGGCATATTTCATTTTAAATGTTTTGAAATCAAGACTCTTTAGCAAAGGAAAAAAATCTTAGATTACATTGCAGGAAAAGATGACATTACTTCATCTGCCAAATGCAAATTAAATTTTAAAAATGACTTATTCCTAACAACTGGAAAATAAATGTTCCAAAGATTGTAACCACATCTGTAACATGATGTAACATTGATGACTTGGAGGAAGGTTGGGTCACCCTGGTGCTCACTCAGCCATTACCATCTTCCCAGAAACTAGAGAAGTGGGGCTCCTGGGGGTCACTCTTGCAGCACAATTTCCTGTTTTCTGTTCTGTTGAAAGAGTTTACAGAGAAAACCAGCTGGCAGCCATGGTGTATGTTTGGGATCAGATGGTGAGGTGAGGAGGAGGGCGGGATAGGAGGAGGAAGCACCATGGCAGAGAAAGGAGTGGGCAGTAATGGGGGGGTGGGGCGGGGGGGGAGTGAAGGGACATGTAGGGGATGTTCTAGTGTTGACTGATTTATTACAAAGTGTTCAAGGAGGTAAACTGTGCCTCCTTTTCACAGGAAAGACTTAACAGCTCTCCATGTCCTTCTTTCCTTGGGCTCTTCTCTCTCAAATGTATCTTCCCCACTGCTGCCAAATGAATGTCTACCAAGAGGAAATGTTATTTAGAGGCTAAGTCATGCCCGACTCTTTTGTGACCCTATGGACTGTGCCCACCAGCTCCTCCTAAGTCAGGCCAGTTCCTGTTTAAAATCCCTTAGTGGTTTCCTATTGTTGCCTGACACCAGGAATAAGAAAACTGTGGCCAATGACCCAAGTTTAGCCCGATGCCTATTGTATACACAGGCAGTTACATAAAATTTTTAATAATATTTGATGACTTGTGAAAATTATGTGAAATTCCAATTGTTGTTTTGTTGTTCAGTCGGTAAGTCGTGTCTGACTCTTTTGCAGCCTTATGAACTATAGCCTGCCAGACTCTTATGTCCATGGAATTTTCCAGGCAAGAATACCGTTTATCTACTCAGTGCTACACACAATGCTTCATGCCAGGGATGTATCAGTGAATAAAATGTGGCCTCACATCATGAGTTGGTAGTTCTAAGGGTACAATGTAAGGAGGCAAGAACACTGGAGTGGGTTTCCATTTCCTACTCCAAGGGATCTTCCCCACCCAGCTCTCGAACCCATGTCTCCAGCACTGGCAGGCTGATTCTTTACCACTGAGCCACTGGGAAAGCCCAATTACAGTCTCCTTAAGTAATGTCATACTAAGCCATGCTCACTCATTTTCATATTAGTTGTGGCCATGTTTGTAGAGTTGAGTCAGAGCCCTGTGCTTCTCTAAGCCTAAAGTGTTTACTCTCTGACCTTTTACAAAAAGGAGAAATGTGTGCTTCCCGTAGGACGAAACCTACTGCTTCCTGACTCTCAGTTTGTTATCCAACAACAACACAGATCTTCCTAGAGCTTATTAGCTGTGTCCTCTGTCTGGAATGGGTTCCCTCTTTGGCTGTACTCACCTCAACCAGTGATTAACGGTAGACGTGAGTACAGTCACTCAATCTTTAAGACTCAGCTCTGCCATGAATTCTTGCAAAAAGGCTTCCCTTTCACCCCACACACAGTAGTCTCCCACCCTTAAGGCTGGGAGACTCTTCTCACAATCTCCGGGTACAATCCCATCAGTGTTCTTGTCTCCCTACATTGTACCCTTAGCACTATCAACTCACAATGCAAGGCCACATTTTATTCACTGATACATCCCTGGCATGAACCATTGTGTGTAGCACTGAGTAGATAAATGATAAAGGTTGCTGACTGATGCATGAATGCCTGCATCTCCCCATGACAGTAGTTCCTGAAGCTACCAACAAAAGGGCTTTTTGTGTCCTGGTCAAAAGTGATACATTCTAGGGGAATTACTAAATGCCCACCAGTTGTGATATTTCACTTTCCTTCCTTAGGATAGCCTCTTAAAATTTGTAGAGTCTCTAGCTATAGACCATGATGAGCCTATTTATATTAGTTTCTGCTTAGGGAAAGGATTTGAATTTACTCTCGCCTTAAACCCAATTTTGAGTACATTTATTGTACCAGGAAAAAAAAAAAAAATCTAGGACAGAACAGAAGTATCATTCAGTGTTTTTAAACCTGTTCAGACTCATAAAATTTCATGTTTCCTTTTGTCACAGAAATTAAAAATCAGGATGAGCATTGCTTGTTGACCTGATAATTCTGTTGCCTTCACCAAAGTCACAGTTTTCTTAGATTAATATCAAATTTTGCCTTTGATAATTTCAAATAATAATAACTTAGGGGAAATTCAAAGTTCAGTAATTTAACGCCTGAAGGGAGATTTCCTCCAGTGAATGCAATGCATGTCTTATGGAAATATTTACCTATAAATATCAATGTCTTCATAGTAGTAAAATCATTTGCTCTATACTTATGACTAAAATGCAACCCCTCCTTTTTTTTTTGTTTTTTGCTTTTTCCATCTTGGAATGGCCTTCATTTAATGTGCTTTATTTTGAGAATAATTTTATAGTGGGGTAATGCTGAAATAAAAATCTATTACAAATTATTTTGAAACTTCCTTAGGTAAAATATACACAGATTTTGTTCATACCTCTGATTTTTCCCCTATGTTAGCACTTTAGGCCTTGGACAATTCTTATTTCTTTCTCAGTGTCTTCCTTTTTATGCAAAGTGGGAAATCCATTTACTTCGCTTATTTAACGTGTTGTGGAAGTTGAATTTCAGTTGGAAACACTGTAAGATTTTCACACACTATGGAAATCATGTAACTCAGATTGCTACTTGAATCCATGTGGCTGGGACTCAAATCTGGCCAAAACCCACACTTTGAACTAAGATGATACATCTGGTTTCAGGACTTAATAAAACTTAGGTTCTTAAAAAAAAACCCTTAGGTTCTTGATGTCTCATTGCAGAAATAATTCAGTGAGAGACAAAGTGATAGGTGAGAAATGGATTTATTTAAGATAATACACTCTTCAGACAAAGTATGGGTCATTTCAGAAGACAGAGCAGCCTCAAAATATGGTGTGGTTAGCTTTTATGAACTGGGTAATTTCATAGGCTAATGAGTGGGAAAATTAGAGATACCAAGGGAACATTTCATGCAAAGATGGGCACAATAAAGGACAGAAACGGTATGAGCCTAACAAAACAGAAGATATTAAGAAGAGGTGGCAAGAATACAATAGAAGAACTATACCAAAAAAAAAAAAAAATCCAAAAATCCTAATGACCCAGGTAAGCAGGATGCTGTGAACCCTCACCTAGAGCCAGACATCCTGGAATGTGGAGTCAAGTGGGCCTTAGGAAGCATCACTACAAACAAAGCTAATGGAGGTGATGGAATTCCAGCTGAGCTATTTCAGATCCTAAAAGATGATGCTATTAAAGTGCTGTACTCAACATGCCAGAAAATTTGGAAAACTCAGCAGTGGCCACAGGACTGGAAAATGTCAGTTTTCATTCCAATCCCAAAGAAGAGCAATGCCAAAGAATGTTCAAACTACTGCACAATTGTACTCTTTTCACATGTTATCAAAGTAATGCTCAAAACTCTCCAAGCCAGGCTTCAACAGTATGTGAACTGAGAAATCCAGATGTCCAAGCTGGATTTAGAAAAGGCAGAGGAACCAGAGATCTAATTGCCAACATCTATTGGATCATAGAAAAACCAAGAGAATTCCAGAAAAACATCTACTTGACTACGTTAAAGCTTTTGACTGCGTGGATCACAACAAACTGTGGAAAATTCTTAAAGAATTGGGGATAACAGACTACCACCAGACATGAAACAGTGGACTGGTTCAAAATTGGGAAGGGAGTATGTCAAGGCTGTGTATTGTCGCTCTGCTTATTTAACTTATATGCGGAGTACATCTTGCAGAATTCCCAGCTGGATGAAGCACATGCTGGAATCAAGATTGCCAGAGAAACACCAGTAACCTCAGATATGCAGATGACACCACCCTTATGACTGAAAGTGAAGGAGAACTAAAGAGCCTCTTGATGAAAATGAAACAGGACAGTGAAGAAGCTGGCTTAAAGCTCAGCATTCAAAAAATGAAGATCATGGCATCTGGTCCCATCACTTCATGGCAAATAGATGGAGGAACAATGAAAACTGTGTGAGATTTTATTTTCTTGGGCTCCAAAATCACTGCAGATGGTGGCTGCAGTCATGAAATTAAAAGATGCTTGCTTCTTGGAAGAAAATCTGTGAAAAAACCTAGACAGCATATTAAAAATCAGAGACATTACTTTGCTGACAAAGGTCCATCTAATTGAAGCTATGGTTTTTCGAGTAGTCATGTATGGATGTGAGAGTTGGACCATAAAGAAGGCTGAGCGCTGAAGAATTGATGCTTTTGAACTGTGGTATTGGAGAAGACTCTTGAGAGTGCCTTGGACTCCAAGGAGATCAAACCTGTCAATACTAAAGGAAATCAATCCTAAATATTCATTGGAGGGACTGATGCTGAAGCTGAAGCCCCAATACTTTGACCATCTAATGTGAAAAGCAGACTCATTGGAAAAGACCCTCGTGGCTGGGAAGGATTGAAGGCGGGAGGAGAAGGGGATGACAGAAGATGAGATGGTTGGATGGCATCACTGACTCAATGGACATCAGTTTGAGCTAACTCTGGGAGATGGTGAAGGACAGGAAAGCCTAGCATGTTGCAGTCCATCGCGTTGAAAAGAGATGGACACAACTGAGCCACTGAACAACAAATGAGTGGCAGGGTCATTCCAACTATTTTGGGAAAATCGTGGATATTTCCAGGAATTGGACCACCACCCACTTCTTGATCTTTGATGGTCGGCCTTGGAAAATGGTGCCTCTAGGTGTGTCATTTAGCTTCCTGATGTGTTACAATGAGCATATATTGAGACTTAAGGTCTCAGTTCAGTTCAGTTCAGTAGCTCAGTCCCGTCTGACTTTTTGCAACCCCATGGACTGCAGCATGCCAGGCTTTCCTGCTCAAACTCATGTCCTTCAAGTCGGTGATGCCATCCAACCATCTCACCCTCTGTCGTCCCCTTCTCCTCCTGCCTTCAATCTTTCCCAGCATCAGGGCCTTCTCCAATGAATCAATTCTTCACATCAGGTGGTCAAAGTATTGGAGTTTCAGCTTCAGCATCAGTCCTTCCAATGAACACCCAGGACTGATCTCCTTTAGGATGGACTGGTTGAATCTCCTTGCAGTCCAAGGGACTCTCAAAAGTCTTCTCCAACACCACAGTTCAAAAGCATCAATTCTTTGTCACTCAGCTTTCTTTATAGTCCAAGTCTCACATCCAGACATGACCACTGGAAAAACCATAGCTTTGACTAGACGGACTTTTATTGGCAAAGTAATGTCTGCTTTTTAATATGCTATCTAGCTTGGTCATAGCTTTTCTTCCAAGGAACAAGAGTCTTTTAATTTCTTGGCTGCAGTCACCATCTGCAGTGATTTTGGAGCCCCCCAAAACAAAGTTTCTCATTGTTTCCATTGTTTCTCCATCTATTTGCCATGAAGTGATGGGACCAGATGCCATGATCTTAGTTTTCTGAATGTTGAGTTTTAAGACAACTTTTTCACTCTCCTCTTTCACATTCATCAAGAGGCTCTTTAGTTCCTCTTCACTTTCTGCCATGAGGGTGGTGTCATCTGCATATCTGAGGTTATTGATATTTTTCCTGGCAATCTTAATTCCAGCTTGTGCTTCATTCAGCCTGACATCTCACATGTTTTACTGTGAATAGAATTGAAATAAGCCAGTGACAGTATACAGCCTTGACATACTCCTTTCCCCATTTGAAACCAGCCCATTGTTCCATATCTGGTTCTAACTGTTGCTTCTTGACCTGCATACAGATTTCTCAGGAGGCACGTAAGGTGGTTTGGTATTCCCATCTCTAAGCATTTCCCACAGTTTGTTGTGATCTTCATAGTCAAAGGCATTAGCGTAGTCAGTGAAGCAGAAGTAGATATTTTTCTGGAGCTCTCTTGCTTGTTCTATGATCCAACAGATGTTGGCAATTTGATCTCTGGTTACTCTGTCTTTTCTAAATCCTGCTTGAGCATCTGGATTTCTCAGTTTACGGACTGTTGAAGAATTTTGAGCATTACTTTACTAACATGTGAGATGAGTGCAATTGTGTGGTAGTTTGATCATTCTTTGCCATTGCCTTTCTTTGGGATTGGAATGAAAACTGACCTTTTCCAGTCCTGTGGCCACTGCCGAGTTTTCCAAATGTGCTGGCATATTAAGTGCAACACTTTCACAGCATCATCTCTTAGGATTTGAAATAGCTCAACTGGAATTCCATCACCTCCACTTTGTTCATAGTGATTCTTCCTAAGGCCCATTTGACTTAGGACTCTAGCATGTCTGGTTCTAGGTGAGTGATTATACCATTGTGGTTTTCTGGGTTATGAAGATCTTTTTGTATAGTTCTTCTATATATTCTTGCCACCTCTTAATATCTTCTTTTTCTGTTAGGTCCATAGCATTTCTGTCCTTTTTTGTACCCATCTTTGCACAAAATGTTCCCTTGGTATCTCTGATTTTCTTGAAGAGATCTGTAGTCTTTCCTATTCTATTGTTTTCCTCTATTTCTTTGCACTGAACACTGAGGAAGGCTTTCTTCTCTCTCCTTGCTCTTCTTTGAAATTCTGCATTCAGATGGATATATCTTTCTTTTTCTCCTTTGGCCTACCTTTTCTTCTTTTCTTAACCATTTGTAAGGCCTCTTCAGACAACCATTTTGACTTTTTGCATTTTTTTTTTCTTGGAGATGATGTTGATCACTGCCTTCTGTACAATGTTAGGAACCTCTGTCCATAGTTCATCAGGCCCTCTGTCTATCAAATCTAATCCCTTGAATCTATTTCTCACTTCCACTGTATAATCATTAGGGATTTGATTTAGGTCATACCTGAATGGTCTAGTGTTTTTCCCTAGTTTCTTCATTTTAAGTCTGAAATTGGCAATAAGGAGTTCATGAGCCGAGCCACAGACACTTGGACCCATTTAGTTCTAGTCAGCATCGGACTTTGCTTTTACCACGAGACACATCGACAACTGAGCGTTGTTTCCCCTTTGGCTCAATGAACAGGTGATTGTGAACAACAGGCCTGAGAGACTAAACAACAAAATTCTGCTCAGTTTATGTTGTGTCCTCAGGCTACGTCATTCTTTCCAAGTTTGTGCCCTGCCCCCTTCCTTCCTATTTCATTATCACTGCAGAGTGCTGCAGGACGTAAAACCTCTGCCTTCTTATTTTCTTTATCAAATTCATGCTGGACATAGGGCTTCGCTTAGCTGAGCATTGAACTTTGGCTGCTTTATCCCTAAATCAGTGTTCTTTTTCCTCTTAGCCCTCTAGTAAGTATCCACTTCAATAAATTACAGGCATTTTGTATTGCTAATAATCAGACCTGTAGTTTCTGTAGACAGAAACCAGAGGAGATATCATTTGAATTTAAGAGCAAAATTTTACTGGCATAAAGTTCCAAATTAAACCACGTTGTGGGAAAATTGGTAAACTCCTCCCCCATTTATTTATTTATTTTAAATTTATTTACTTATTTTAAAAATATTATTCTTTTCTGTCTTATGTACTGGTCTGGCAGAAGGCTGTGGTATGAATGACATGTAGAACAGCAAGGAAAACTACCAACCTCTTGAAATGAGACTATTTCTGACTAGGTCAGGGATCAGCCCTCAGGTCCTACAAAACTGCTGTGGACTCACGTCATGGATTTCTATGCTGCTTAAAAAATGGTTGTTCCATCCAAGTGAGAGTAAGGGCAGTACAAACAGTGTATCTTCTCTAGTTTAAGGATGGCACTTTACTTTCCAACACATATACTACATCTACAGAATACATCTGTAGCTCAGTTTTCTCAATGGATAATTTTTTTCTAGAAAAGATGATGCTGGCAAAAGGCTAAAGCAGGATCCTCTGAATATTTATAGTAATGTAGACAGGGTTCTTCAAGATCAATTTGACCTTAGGTAAGATTGTGCCTTTGCCTATATATACCCCATTATAAGGGCTTCCAAAGTGACGCTGATGGTAGAGAACTCGCTGACCAGTGCAGGAGACGTAAGAGATTCAGATTCAGTCCCTGGGTTCGGAAGATCCCCTAGAGGAGGGCATGGCAACCCCCTCCATTATTCTTGCCTGGAGAATCCCCATGGACAGAGGAGCCTGGAGGGATATAGTCCATGGGGTCACAAAGAGTCAAACATGACCAAAGCAACTAAGCATGTCACTCACATCCCATTACAATTTATTTGGTAATTTAGGGCAAACCTCACACTTATACAGCTCATCATGGTGAGGCAGTCCTGCCCTAGAAAGCCTTTTCAAAAGTATAAATCTTAAAATCCTGAAGAGGTGGTGAAGCTTTTTCCTCTTGGCAGTAAGTGGGAATGGAGGACAGTTTATGAAGAAGAATGACAGAGAAGTCAAGGAGAAAGAAGGGACAAAATAGCAACACTTCACTACAACTTTAGAGAGGAAAAAAAAATCATAGCAAGACACACTGGTGGCATTTCCTCATAAAGTTACTTGATTTTTATAGAGGGGATTGCCAGACTCTTTCTAGAAATATCAACTGTTACATTTTTAAAGACTGTGAATAATGAAATGCCCCTTTGTGAAAAATGCTGCTCCATTAAATTTGAGAAGTCACAGATTTTGTTATTTTCTAAAACGACTGAGTAAAAGTACTTTGCACTAAATACTTCTAGTGTTATGTAGACTAGGGAGACATTGGCTAGTCCCGAAGCATCTCTGTTGCTGTCTTCCTAGTGAACTAGCTGGGGAATTGGACTCTCCTGGCCTTAGCCTGCCCTCTGGCTCCATGTGGAGATAATGTTACGTACCTCTTGGCATGTTTTGAAATTTGTAGTTTACTGAGTGATAGGAATTCATAAGAAAAAATGGGCATTTTCTATGGCATTAGCATCTTCAGACATGTGAACAAAGAAAGAACAGAGTGTGACTCATCATCTAGTTTATACAAGGGTTAAGTCAGAATCCACTACAGTCAGCCCACCTACAGGACAGTACACCCTTAGGGGAATACAGGATGGGAAAAACAGGATGATGCATTCTGTGCTTTCTATAAACAGGCCTCTAGGTAGTTAAGTGAGAAAGTGGCAGAAAGTGAAGAGGAACTAAAGAGCCTCTTGAAGGGGGAATAAAAACCTGACTTAAAACTCAACATTCAGGAAACTAAGATCATGGCATCTGGTCCCATCACTTCATGGCAAATAGAAAGAGAAAAAGTGGGAGAAGTGACAGATTTTATATTCTTGGTCTCCAGAATCACACGAAATTAAAAGACACTTGCTCCTTGGAAGAAAACCTTTGGCAAACCTAGACAACGTATTAAAGGCAGAGATATCACTTTGCCGACAAAGGTTCATATAGTCAAAGCTATGCTTTTTCCAGTAGTCATGTACGGATGTGAGAGTTGGACCATAAAGAAGTCTGAATGCTAAAGAACTGATGCTTTCAGATTGTGCTGGAGAAGACTCTCATAATATTAAAAAATCAGTCCTAAGCAAAAGCATGGCCTATGGTAATATGATTAAAATATGGGTCTAAAACCTCTTAACTTACATGTGAAACTGATCATATTTTCAGGTAAGTTGTTTTTTAAGTTTTTAAATGTTGCAGTTAAAATGTTGCCAATCAGCATGAAATTCTTTTAATGTGTCTGGAAGCTGATACTGTAGAAACTAAAATTTAAAAATATGTAGTAGATAAGATTAAATCTTTGGGGTGAAGACTATTTCAAAAGAATTTTTTAATAAGGAAAAACGAAAAGGCTCTTTAAATTGATTTTCAAGTTAATTTTTATTACTAATACAATTTTGATTTTCAGTATGCATCTTTCAAACACAGTCTTTTGGGATAAACAAAGGTAGAAATGTTAAGCTAATAAGCAGGAGAACATAGTCTATTTTAGTAGATGTGTGGACAGTGTAAATACTTCTACTTTGAAAAAAAATCAAATGTGAACATCTACTTTCTCTTACCAATATTTCTACAGTTCCTCTCTAATTATAATAACTGAACCTATTTGATATATTTTTTATCCAAAGTTTCAATTCATTAATGTATATATGTGTATGCTTGAGCCCTAACAGTGTAGCCCGTTCCAATATGAGTGATGGGGCCAAAACATGAGATATAGTCAGATAAGTGGACTAGAATCATGTAGTTTTAAAATTCAAAATACAAACAGTATTTAAATCATCTCAATAATAGATATTTCACACACATGCAATTATATTTTTAAACTGAAGATGGAAAGAAGTGGCAAATTAGTGTACTTCAAGAGAATGCTTTTTAATCATGGTAGCACAGAACTCTTTTACCCCTGTGATTGCTACTAGTAGAACAATGTCTTACAACACATGTGGTATATATTTACAAAGCAGGTGGCACTAGTGGCAAAGAACCTGCCTGCCAACACAGGAGACATAAGAGATGCGGGATGGATCCCTGGGTGGGGAAGATCCCCTGGAGGAGGGCATGGCAGCCCACTCCAATATTCTTGCCTAGAGAATCCCATGGACAGAGGAACTTGGCGGGCTTCAGTCCATAGAGTCGCACAGAGTCAGACATGATTGAAGCAATTTAGCACACACGCAAGCTCTCCTCTGAAAAGACTATTATTTGGAATATAACACAAACCAATTTTATTTATTTATTATTATTTTGGCTGGTCTGTGCAGCATGTAGGATCTTGGTTCCTAGACCAGGGGTGGAACCCATGCCCCTCATAGTGGAAGTGTGGAGTCTCAAACCACTGGACTGCCAGGGAAGTCCCAGACTGATTTTATTTTTGTGAGAACAGTAGTTGTCTAGGCTTTCTCAGCAGGAATCAGTTGTCTACACGGCAGCCTTAGCTCAAGCATTAGCTTGAATGTAAGCAATCTAACTCTACTCCTTTTGTGAAAACTGGAGATAAACACCCATACATTTTGTGATGATTTGACAACACACTTCTTTTTTTCAGAATTGTATCTGCAAAGTATAAGTCCTTGAAACATTGACTTCTAATAAAAATGAGACATTAATTTCCCTGTGAATGAAAAATGTACAACTTTCCTGCCATGTGTTATATTTTCTTTTCTTCTTTTTTTTTTTGATGTCTGGAATAAATTCAGATAGCTTAATACAATGATTATTTTGACCTAGTGCATGCAAAGAGGGACATGTCTGTTTCATAATAATATTTAAGTTTAAAATGTATGCATCTCTCCATTTTGAGTTTGGTGAAAATTTTAGTGAATCATATAATGTATTTAAAACTGGAGTATCTAAAATCGAAGGAATGAAGGAAATAACTGCTAGCATCTATAAAAGAAAAGAACAAAATAGGATATGATCTTGTACAAAATTCCTTCTGTTAAATTCTACATATCTTAAAACATTGACATCTAAAATAACTGAACCACCACAAGGATTTTTATGTGGGGATTCCTGAGAATTGCTGACAGATTAACCAATATACCAGGCTTTTTTTTTAAAATTCCATAGGAACTCTTTAGGAATCTGTAATTATATCTTCTAATTTGAGATATAATTCAAATTTCTATGAAGTACTCTACTTTTCTTAATAATTGAACAAATTAGTATCTGGGTGATTCTATTACCAATAGAACTTACTGTGATTTCTTCAACTTTTTTTTGGTTTGTTTCCAAATAAGGGATTACTTGTATCCTGGCTGTTTTTAAAAAGTATTATTCTGTGAAAGAGACGATCATAATAATAAATTCAAGAGTCAAAAAGTAAAACAAAGCAAAATAATCATATTTAGAAACCTAAGAATGTTTTGAACACTCAAGATGTTTTTATTTTTTAAATATTCTCATACTTGTTTATGATGTAAAGTACTTTGAATTTCCTTGTGTTTAATACTCTGTGGGTGTGACAGTGAGGAGTAGATGTTCAACTGATTGTCTAATGGGCATGCTAACAAGGCATGGGTCATGGAGTTGTGCAAGCAACTGTTTAACTTCCTTTGAATATCCTAATGATGCTTTTCTAAAGAAGCACCACTTGTTACACAGGCTTCTGTGGCATGCTTTCTGTAATTAATAAATGTTCATGACCTACAGTTGTATAATAACAGACACATCCATCTACCACTTCCTTTAATCCATTAATAGCTTTTTTTCTTCACATCAGCCCTCACTCATGTAGCACATAGCTCAAACCCTGCTACCCAACAATTCCTCTTGGACCTTTAATGATATGTTGTAACACCAATGACCAATCCACTTAAACTTAGTTTGATATTTATATGATGAGCAACAAAAATGAATAATGCATCAAAGATCATTTTACAAATGAGAGAAACTCAGTTTAGAATATCAGAGCTGTTAAGCATCTAGGAGATTAAATAATCTGATCTTCTCATCTCACAAGTGAGGACACCTGAACCCAGAGTCTATTCCTGTCTCAGGCCCCTGGCTTTAAATAGATTAAAAATAAATCCTATACCTAAATCTTCTATTCCCCACGCATTACACCACTTACCTCAGAAGTCCAACTGAAATGTATAATTGTCTTACTCTCAAATATTTATTTCTTTCTGAGAATGTCTTTGTCTCAATTCCAAAAACCAAATATGAATGTTACCAGTTTTTAAAATATATTTCAAATAAATGCTTAAAATAACACCAAGGAAATCCTTTTTATATAATTATTACCCATACTACCATTGAAAACTTCTCCATTGTTATATTCCTTGCTGTTACTGCTAATAACAATTAGCATACCATGTTTCATTAATTCCATCCTGGACTAAGGCACATACAGGAACATAGTTAATTTTAATTGAGAAGAGTTTAGTTGCCTAAATTCTCCATATTAATGAAATAAATGGAATTTCTGTGTCATTAGCACAGGAAATGAGTTCTTTAAAGAAATTCTCTATGCATCTGCAGAGAAGGACGTGATTTACACTCCAGTGTGCATACACACACAGATAAATGACCTATGAGAACAAGCCAAGATCAAAAGTGAATCTAAACTATTAGAAAAGTGAAAAACACTGCAAAGAAACATAAAAAAATCTAGGTGGCGTGCAACCAGTTCTGCTAACTTCATGTTTGACGTCTCCATCCCCTCGGGTGTGGGTTATAGTTGCAGTTGGTTATGGAGAGACAATAATCAGACCTGGTCTCCAAGGACATTATTTCAGAATCGTTTCTGGAAGGCTGCCTGTAATATGCATGCGGTGCCTGTGAACCATACTGGGAGCTAGGCATACTATAATTGGGTAGGGATGAAACATTATATTCTTGCTTTACAAATGAGCCCACACTGGGTTTCTGGGTTTGAGGGACATAGGACAGTCTTGCATTCCATTCCTCAGACGGCCCTGGAAGCACCTTTCTACGAGCTGCTGAGACCACATTTGCCACAATGGACTCCTGAATGTTTCTGGGTCCAAAGGCCTCATCCACTAAGCCAAGAGGAGACTTGGCTGCTGCTTCCCAAGGAGTCAGTCTCTTCTTTGCTTCCTCTAGCCCATCAGTTGGTTTGCTAGTGTAGCCGTAAGCAGGCTGGTATAACCAAGGAGATGTTGCAGAGATGGCAGGTGGGACTGGTCTTCCAGGAAGAGAAAGAGAGCGTCCAGTCTGCTAGAAATAATGAAAATGTTAATATAGCTCATTCATTTTGGTTTATGCTGATTGGCTGTTATTCCAAAGCATTCTCCACACCATTACTAAGCACTATAAAAACCAACAAATCCCCACAATGTTTATAATTAAAACCAAAATAGGCTGCCTCTGCCTGGCATATTATTAGTGCTGGTCTGGGACTTGACCTTCCTTTAGGACCTCCATCTTGCTCCACTTTTCTGAACCCATAGCTCCAATTGCTACCATCTTTCTTAGGCATCACCACCATTGCAAGCCCCCTGTCATCACTGGGACACCCTTTTTCTGTCTACCCTCTTCATATTCGTATCTACATCCATAGCCCACCCTCATTCCAGTCCTGTTTTTCTAATACTGAATAAGCATAAGTATATAAATAACTCTGGAAACAGACCATGTTCTACTGGACTTTGTACTTTTTCCAAGTGACTTTTAATATTTTGTCTTATTTTTATCTTATTCAATATTTCCCGTTTGGTGGAGTAGATGACATTTTTTCCAACCACGTTCTATTTATATATTGATGAAGACCACATGGATCTTTATTTCCTGAGTGTAGTATATTGCCTGTGTCTCTGCAGGAAACAGTTCAGCCACTTGTTTCATTTGTGCTTTGGTTCCTGTTATGCATATTACATGCCTTATTTCTTTGAGAGTGTGTGTCCCTGAAATGTTCCCTTGTGTATACTATATGTTCAGTTTGTCTAATATCATGAAATACAATTTACTGAAAGCTTTTACTCATTCTGTATTTCCAGGGACCTGTGAAGAAAGCTGAGTGTTGAAAAATTGATGCTTTTGGACTGTGGTATTGGAGAAGACTCTTGAGAGTCCCTTGGACTGCAAGGAGATCCAACCAGTCCATCCTAAAGGAGGTCAGTCCTGGGTGTTCATTGGAAGGACTGATGCTGATGCTGAAACTCCAATACTTTGGCCACCTCATGCGAAGAGTTGACTCATTTGAAAAGACCCTGATGCTAGGAGGGATTGGGGGCAGGAGGAGAAGGGGACGACAGAGGATGAGATGGCTGGAAGGCATCACCAACTCAATGGACATAGGTTGGGGTGGACTCTAGGTGTTGGTGATGGAGGCCTGGCATGCTGCGGTTCTTGGGGTTCCAAGGTGTCAGACACGACTGAACGACTGAACTGAAGTCTGGTTGTACACATTACTTCCTTACGTATTCCCATTTGCTTGAGACTCAGGAAAACTCCTGGCAAAAAGTAGCAAAGGCACACTTAGGAGAAATGAATCAACTTGGGAGTATCATAACATTTTGTTTCTTGAACAAAAAGCATAGCCATGCTTTAAAATGTGTTCAAATTGCATAAATGGTTTCAATATCTTTTCTTTCTTTATCAAGTTCTTATATTTAAAATGAATAGCAACACCTAGATTTGGACAAAATATCTCAGATTAAAATGTTTGTTTTTTGTTGTTGTTGTTCTGTTAGGCACACAAAGGTAGGTGGTTCATTGTTGTTTTGCATATAAAGCATAAGAGAGTCAATTTAATGGATCTTGATTCTCTCTTTTTAATCATTGAAACTTTAATAATAATGGAGAATTCCCTGGCAGTCTAGTGGTTAGGACTTGGTGCTTTCACTGTAGGGGCCCCGGGTTTTATCCCTGGTTGGGGAACTAAGATCCCACAAGCCACAGGGCATGGCCCAAAACAAAACAAAACAAAAAACACTCCTAGTAAAAACTTGTTTTCATTAATCTCCTTCTCTTAATCTAGATCCAATAAGTTACTATTTAAGGGTTTGGTTTCTATTCCACATTATTAATGCATTCGTTTCATTCATTTAACAAAAATTTTATTGAATTCCTAATATTTCTAGGCATTTTCCTGTGAACTGAAGATTCAAAGATGCTTCAGATAAAGTCCATGTCCTCAGGAAGCACACAATCCAGTACTGTTTTTTAGCTCTGCAGTTGTGAGTTAGTCAGTCAGAGGTCAGTTTAGAGAAGAGACTCATTACCTCTATTGACAGAACCAATAGTTTTATACATTAAGAAGTATTAACATTCAGTATGATTAAGGGCTTCCCAGGTAGCATTAGTAGTAAGGAACACACCTGCCAATGCAGGAAACTTAAGAGTCACAGTTTCTATCCCTGGGTTGGGAAGATCCCCTGGAGAAGGGCATGGCAACTCACTCCAGTATTCTTGCCTGGAGAATCCCATGGACAAAGGAGCCTGGTGAGCTACAGTCCACGGGGTCGCAAGAGTCGATACGACTGAGCAACTAACACACACATACCCAACCTTCCGTATGATAAAGAGAAATTAGCTCTTATTTCCCATAGGCATGTCTTTGTCTGCCTTTGTCCTTACCTCTTTTCTGAAAAGAAACTTAAAATAGCATTGAGTTTACACACACACAAAGTCTTGTAGAATAGACATATGCTAAATATAGCAGCAGTGCAGTGACCTCAATGAACAAAATGACTGCTGCTCTTCTACATACTCCTCAGTCTGCCAAATGTGACTTCATGCTCCTTTAAGTGCTAACAATAGAATAAAATTACAAATTGTCTTAGGTTAGACATGCACCTGTGGTATAAACAAATAGTTCTTTAGGTACATTGTTGTTTCTGTTCATGCCAAAAATATTTCAGGCCTCTAGTTTCTGCCTGCACCCAAACCCCTAATTCTAACCTATTTCCCCAAAGCAATTTTCACATCTTGTTCTTTGGTGCTATTTCTTTCTGTCAATCTCTGTCCTGAGGTTCATACTGTTCTCTGCTTGACTGGCTAAATGAAGCCATGTGATCCATCCTGAGCCAGAAATGACCAAAGGGACCTGAAAATAACAGAAGTGTTTCTTCTATTTTGGAGTTTGGAGGTCTGATGGTAGAATCCTAGCATATCATGGGTTAGATTCTGGATTGGAATTTCTACCTTGGATTGCATTATTATCAAAAGAATTAAAAGTTTTGATATGAGAGTGCTTAACTGTAACCAATATGTTAAATTGGTTATTTTTTGTGAATAATACATGATGTGCCATCAAAATGCTTCTTTCTTTTTGTCTCCTACTACTCTTTAATTTTTTTTACCATAAAATTATTTTATTATTAATCTATACTGGATTAGATTAAGAAATCTATCTTTTAATAAAAGAAATTTTTTCATTGCTGCTGAATGAAAACTTAGGTCCTGTGACATTTGACTTCCTTTTAGGATTAGACCATTCATCTTAAGTTACTCAAACCATTATGTTTTAACTTATAATATTCCAGCCACTGGAATAACAAATTTAAGTCTCCTCTTATAGGTCAATCTCTTCTCCTTCCCTAACTAGGGCTCATTTACCTTCAGGGAAGGCAATGTGTTTAGCTTCTTCATGCTTTTCTCCTCTTCCTCTCCCAACTTGCTAACCCTAACTTTTACCCTGAGGTGAAAGTGCAAGGATAGAGAACAAGAAAGAGCAGAATTTTTTTTTACTTTATATAGTAACATCACATTCTGGCTTGTCCCTCTCAGAGCCAGGGTGGCGCAGAGAAGAAAACTTCTAAGGGATATTTGAAATCCCTATCACTGGGGACATCTTGTCTGTAGTCCTTGATTAACGTCAGTTCATCTCAATTCTAGAGTTGACTCGTAACTCAATCTACAACCCCTAGAAAGCTGTCTGTCTACAGCTTGTAGCTACTAGGGTCTGTTTGCACCCTTGGACAGGCCCTGGGACAACCCCATCCAACTCTGCCTTCCTTCTGCCCTGCTCTGGTCCATGGGAAACAATCACATCATTTGCCCTTGGGAGTTCAGCAGCAAATTTCCCAATTCTTTGCCAAAACAGTTTTTCAGACCATCTCTCACTCTATAGATATCCTGGGAGGGAGTCAGACCCCAGCCCACTCTGACCTCCCATCCACCCCCTTGCTGACATCTCATACAAAGGCCTTTAACAAGCCACTTTGACTCTCTTTCCTCACAAGGCTGGAAGTGAGAGGGCAGGGTCCCCCAACTCCATCTACTCTAAACACACACCTTGATCTACAGACTTCCAGAATTCCACCTCACAAAATCCTTTCTTCCTGCCAGACTCTGACCCCCTTTAACAACCTGGACCTGCCTCAGGGGTTCAAGAATGGTAGCAGTCATGTGCTCATCTTTGAGCACACTGGGGATACTCATGTCTCCTGTTTTCCCTGTAAAGTCTGTGTTTATCTGGGATCTCACTTCAGGGTGCAGCATCTCTTGTATTTGAGGGCCTAGGAGGAAACATCTACTTTTAATATCCTATTATATAATATTATCATTTCATTAGAGAGTATAGTTCTTACTTTCTTTTTGAAATGAAATATAGGCTAAAAATAAAATATGTGTGTTTGTTTGTTTTCCTAGTAACATCAAATAATCTTGAGTTGAAACCTTTACCTCATCCAGGCCTTGCTCTAGAGAAGGGAGCTCACTAGTTTCCAGGCCATCTCAGTCTTTAAGCTCTAAGTGTTGAGAATGTCTTCCCTACATTGAAGCAAACTTTGCCTCCCATAACTTTACCCCATTGATCCCAATAACATAGAATGCATCTACTTACACTTCTATCCAGTTATCCCTTCATATATTCCCAGTTACTTCCATTCTCTTGGAACCCTTCCCTGTCCTTATACTATTCTTCACTTTTCCAACTAAGGGGAAATAACATCGATGGTATTCATTCTCTCAAGTTTTCTACATTTTTCTTTTCCTAGTTTTTAGATAAAGCTAATGCAATGATAATATCTTGATCTCCTTAAGTAGATGTACTTAAATAAACAATCGCTAGAAGCAAACCAATGAAGATATCATTCAAACTGACCAAATTGCTATGTCCTCTGGCAGGTCACATAGTTAATATTGGACTTACTAACAGAAGTCTGTGTGTACTTAGAGTAATGTGTCATTTAAGTGTTGAATCTTGAGAGTATATGTCAGTCTTTAGCTGGTCCAATATAATGTGAATTGAAGGCTATGAGCGTTTGCACTGAACTCACAAATCGCCTGATGTTACATATTCCCATCAAAAGAATAAACTGGAAGTGTTTTCCTACCTCTGCCTTTAATAAGAGCCACCACTACTAGATCACTTACTGTGTGCCCAGTGGTGATGCTTAATTGCTTTATGTGGAATATTTCATACAATCCTTCATATAACCCCATGAAGTAGGCACTTTTAAAATCCCTGTTTTCCAGATGAGGACAGTGACACTTAGAGAGGCTAAGTAAGTTCCCTGAGGGTAGAAGGCTAGTAAGTTCTGGTGTAGGGGGAGTTGAACCCAGGCAGTCTCATATGAGGTTTCTTAATCAAACACATATGGCACTATACTTGCAATGAAATTGTTTAGAAAAAAAAAATTATTTTTCTCCAAAAAAAAAAAAAAAAAAAAAAAAGATTTGAGGGACTCCCCTGGTGGTCCAATGGTTAAGACATTGCCCTCCTCAGGAAGATAAGATCCCACATGCCAAAAACCAAAAACAGAAAACAAACAATATTGTAACAAGTTCAATAAAGACTTTAAAACAAATAAAACATTGCTTTAAAAAAGGGGAGGGGGGGACTTCCCTGGTGGTGCAATAGATAAGAATCCACAATTACCGAGCCCCTGTGCCGCAGTTACTGAAGACTGCATGCTTTAGGGCCCACTGGCCACAAGTAATGAGCTCCTGTGCAGGAACTGCTGCAGCCCGTATGCCCTGGAGCCAGCAAGTCGCAGCTGTGAGCCTGCAGGCTGCAAGTGCTGACGCCTGTGCAGCAAGAGCCTGTGCCCTGCCTGCCACAAGGGAAGCCCAGGCACCACTGCAGAGTGGCCCCGCCTCCCGCAACTAGAGAAGCCTGCACGCAGCTAAGAAGACCTAGCGCAGCCAAAAGCAGGTGAGAAGTAAAACAAGCAACGAGCTCAAGTAGATAAGCAAGAAATAAACAAACAAGCAGTGCATACAAAAAAAAAAAAAGAAATTTGAATCCAAGAAAACTAAATTGAATGAGACTTTAGAAAGTTTGGAAAGGGACATTGAAATCTTAAATTTGGATTAATTGATATTGGCATCTTGCCAGTTGCCACAAGCACCAGTAGGCACAGTGCATAGGGATATACCACATGAGAGGCATTCCCTCTCTCTGAAGGGGAGACAGGGCTCTCTGCTTTCAGGTCAGCTGAAAAGCTCAGAGGATCTGGGGGCCGTTCTCCATTTAACATGAACCATCTTTTATGTCAATTAGATGTTGACTTATACACATAGCTTGTTAATGAAGTAGCTTAGTAAGCTTCCTTGTTACACAGTCTGGTAACCAATTTAACTTGACATTTTAAAAAAGGAAAGTTCAGCTGAGGTTTGCCTAGGACAAAGAAGTGAATTCTAAAGCAATGCAAATTGCCCTAGAAGCCAAAGAAGTTAAATGTGATATACTGATACATGCTTTGAAGTTCAAACTATTTCTTACCATAAACCTTAAAAGCTAAAAGAATTGTCTTGACTGAAATCCTGCTCACACATGCACAGTAGAGAGTCTCCAGCTGACAAATATTATTTCAACTTCTTTCTCTCTAAACATATATGAACAGTAAACACACATGATATCCTTTATCATAAACAGATTCCAATAATAGCCAACAGGAATAAATGGCATTTCTTTTGTCTTTTAAATCACTGGTTAAAATTTCTACAAACCAGGGATCCATAAAGGGGCACATGGGTACAAGAAGGCACCAGGTGTTAGCCAGTTTTCTATTTGCTCAGGTCAAAATATCACTATTTGGAGTGATTGTTGACCCCACACCTGAACTGTCAGCTTTAAAACACGTCCAGCATCTGAACATTGCCTACCTCTTCCATTGGTACCATCCCAAGCTAAGCCATCGTACTCTTTTCCTGGATGATTGCTGCAGTCTCTCAGTTTCCCGGGTTCACCCTTGCCCCTTTAGCCTGTTCTCAATATGGCAGCCAACATTATCTTGTTAAAAACCTAAGTCAGATTATGTCACTTAGTCCTCTGTTTAAAACTCTGTCATGGGTTCTCATTTCAAAACAGAACTCCAGGTTCTTTCACTGAGCCACAAGGCCCTACAGGACTGCTGATTTCACACCTCGTGTACCTCTGATTTTATATCTCCTGTTCTGTCGCTCCCACTTTACTCCAGCCACACTGGCCTCTTTGTTATTTGAATAGATCAGGTCCACTTGTGTCTCAGGGCCTTTACACTTGCTGACCCTCTGCCTGGAACACAGAACTCCAGGTATCACCATGACCCTACTTCATTTCCTTTGGGCCTTACTCAGATATCATATGATCACTATTGACTGTTCTCAGTCTCTCTCTCTCTTCTCACCCTCAAGATTCCCTCTCCCCCTTGCCACCTTTATTTCTACCCTTAGGCTGACGCCTATCTAACATAATAAGTATTTATTTAATTATTCTGTGTATCTGCTTCTCCACTCTAGAATTTACCTCCATCCAAAGTAGGGGTTATTGTTTTACTCATTTAGACATCCCTTGATCTAGAACAGTGACTAGCAAGTAGATGTTTCATAAGCATTTGTGAAATGAATCAACAATTTCTGTATCAGACTGCCGTAATCAGGAACTGTGGTTATCTTTACCAAAGTTTTTGGTCATGTCCTAAGATGTAGCCCTTCTCACCTGTCAGTTACACATGGTGAGGGCTTCACACAAATAGACCCATTTCTGCCATCCCCAATACATGCACACCAAGATGTCTGGCAAAACAGATAGGATTAATCAACATTTACAGACAAATCAAAATTTCTAAACAGGTAAAAGATTTTAACATGTTTTAAATAAATGATTTACTTTTAGGTCAGTGGAAGTGTGAGGGTTTTAAACTGCTTTAATTCTCTAAATGATAAAAGTCATGGAAAATTATACATGAATCCTAAAGAAAGCCCAAAATCTATTTGTAAGATTTAAAAATTAAGACCAAAAAAGAAAAAGATAATGGAAATTGGGATGAGTTAGAGTTGTAGAAGAAAAAGTTGAAAGTTAATTTACCACTGAGATTGCAAACAGGTATAGGAAATGGCAGTTTTAGCTAGCTGATCTCTTAGGTGCCCTTCCAGCTCTAGAGAGTCTTCACTTATAATTTCCCTGAAAGTGGAAGCAGGTCAACATCAGAAGGAAGTTCTCCATAGGAATATAGAATTCCTTTATCTAGAGATCTTTAAATATAGGACAAATGCTCCCTTGAGATAATTTAGATACAGTTAGGTAGTCAGAAGAATTTTAAGGTTATTTTTGTTCTAGTCTCTTAATAACAGTGTCTATTTCCTGGGACCTGTCTTCTCAAGTGAATCTTAAATCTTTTCCTACCGAGTAGAGTTTTTGGGAATTCGGTTGTAGCTCTCTCTTATCAAAAAAAAAAAAAAAAAGAAAGAAAGAAAGAAAAAAAAAATAGAAGCGTGTCCATTTCTTTAGATAGAAATCAACAGTATTAGTCTGCTTACTAAGAATGTACAGATAAGCAGTACAGATGGCTCAGAGGTAAAGAAACTGCCTGCCAAACAAGAGACTCGGGCTCGATCCCTGGGTTGGGAAGATCTCCTGTAGAAGGAAATGGTAACCTGCTGCAATATTCTTGCCTGGGAAATCCCATAGACAGAGGAGCCTGGTGGGCTACAGTCCATGGGGTCGCAAAAGCATCAGACACAACTTAGCAACTAAACAACATTTATCTTAATTCATCTTAGACTATCAGATTAAATTTTGGGTTCTAAAACAATAGACTTTAAAAAAATATAGCTTCATTTTAGATTTGAAGACAATCTCTTTGTGAGAAAGAGTAAGAGTTCTAACTGACAATAGGAGCCAGTTGTATGGAAAGAATGTGAATTTGGACGTCACATTGGCCCGGGAGACCTGCCTTTGCCTCTTTTTACCCATATGATTCAGCCTCTCCCAGCCTTACTTTCATTGGTTGTAAAATGGTAAGAATGCTGGCTAGTTGCTTCAAGATTATGGGTAGAGTAGAGATTGTGTTTATAAATCAAATGCCACGTAATTGTGAGAAGAGTCTGCGAGGCCTTAAAAGGTGTCAGAGACCTGGTAGAACCTTTTGTTCAAGAGGCAACTGCATAGGCAGGCTGCTGACCCAGGATAAAAATAGGAGGAAGCTGCCTTTGAAGTGGCATTAGCACCGCACTCCTCAGATACTGCTGTGCCAGCCACTGCCTCCCTCCTGCCAGAACGCAGGCAGCAGGGTGAGCCAGAAACATCACCACTGACCTCATCTCTCTGCAAGCTCTGGGTGGGCCAAAGTATAGACTTCTCAGTCTTTTTTGACCTTCTGTTATGGAAGAATAAAAATAACCACATTTAACTTAATGTTGAAGACTGATGTTTAGACAGAAATCTATGCATTTATTTCTGTGGTCCCTTTCATCTTAGAAGCAATGATAACAACCCACTACAGTATTCTTGCCTGGAGAACCCCATGGACAGAGGAGCTTGGCAGGCTAAAATCCATAGGGTCACACAGAGTCAGGCATAACTGAAGTGATGGATGCATGCATAGAGTTTTTACTCTGTACTAGTCACAGTAATAAGCATTTTTTGTCTATTAACTCATTTAATCCTCCCAACAATTCCATAATCCCCAATTTCTGCAAATAAGGAAACTGAAGCAAAAAAATTAGGTGATTTACTTGAAGTCACACAGCTCATGCTTGTAAAGGGAAATTGAAAAATTAATGCTATAGGTAATAAAAATTTATGTAAATAATGTGTTTTAAGGCATTTAATCTTTTAGTGGAAAGACATAATGCTACTACACAGCAGTTTTTGCCCTCTCACTTTCCATCATCTTCAGAAAAGAAGTATATCACTCTAAAAATTATAACCTGTAAAAATACTCCTGCTAATATAGACTGTGTTCTATTTAAGTAACTGAATTGCCATTTTAATTTTTTGTAATTTTTGGAGAAAAGCCTTACTTAATTCTTGGAGAAAAGCCTTACTTAAGTATATTTTTATAAAAGCCTACTTCAATTGCTTTGAACAGAAAAATAGAATCTTTCAAACACATATCAAACTGTTTTCTGATGTTTTCTCCTCAAAGTTTTAAACAGTAACAGTTAAATAGATTCCCACTATAGAATGCAAATTGATGTAGCTACTATGGAGAACAGTAGGGAGATTCCTTTAAAAAGTAGGAATAAAGCTACCATATGATACAGCAATCTGACTACTGGGCATATACCCTGAGTAAACTATAACTGAAAAAGACACATGTACCGCAATGTTCATTGCAGCGCTATTTACAATAGCTAGGACTATTGTGAAAGCAATATAGTAAATATTGTAAAAGCAACCTAGATGTCCATCAACAGATGAATGGATAAAGAAGTTGTGGTACATATATGCAGAGGAATATTACTCAGCTATAAAAAGGAATGAATTTGAATGAATTCCAATGAGGTGGACAAACCTAGAACCTACTATACAGAGTGAAGTAAGTCAGAGAAGAACAAATACGGTATATTAAGCATACATATGGACTCTAGAAGGATGCTGCTGATGGGCTTACTGGCAGGGCAGAAATGGAGACGCAGACGTAGAGAACAGACTTGTGGACGCAGGCTGGGAAGGAGAGGGTGGGACAATTGGAGAGAGGGCGTGGAAACATACTTACTGTGTGTAAATCAGACAGCCAGTGGGGATTAGCTGCATGAACTCACCAGCTCAGAGGGATGCTCTGTGACAGCAGGGGGTGGGAGGGGGTCTCCAGATGGAGGGGACACATGTCTACCTATAACTGATTCACACTGACGTATGGCAGAAACCCATACAATACTGTAACGCAGTTATCCTTCAATTAAAAAGAAATATTTTTTTTCAAGTTATATAGATTTCCACTATAGAAAAGAGTGAATGATAGGAAAAGTTCAGCTCTCATCAGTTTCTAGAGAGAATTTCACAATAAATAAATGTGTCGATCCTGTATGAAATAAATGAATTTTTGACCTTGTGGGAGGGTTTTGTAGAGAAGAATTATCAGTGCCTGGTATATAGAAAGCACTTCATAAAAGATAGTCATCTTTATTAGCATAAAATTAATATTTATACTATATCTCATTTGAATTACATTAAATTGTCAAACCCACTTAAAATGTGTTTAACTGTGTGAATATACCTTTAGCTGTTCATAATATTCTAAACACCTTTCTTTCCTGAAACAAATCCAGGCAACCATCTCCTTCCTCACTCATTCACAAGAAGAAAAGTTACCATGAATATGCATTTATCCTTAGAAGGAAAGTAGGAATAAGAGATCGTTTCTATAGCTTATGTACCTGCTATTTGAAGTAGTGCTAATATCACTTAAGCAAACTTGTTTCCCAGTTAGAATGCATTTTGCTTTCTTTGAGGAAAATTTATCAGCTAAGATATTAAGAATTCTTAAGATATATGTGGGTGCTAGAGAAAAACTTGCTTGGGCCCTTTGCATGGTAACATTCTCCAGATTTCCCACTGGCAGATTTTTAAGCAATCCTACTGTAACAACTCCTGATTACATTTATAAAACTGGAAAATCAAGCTGCTTAATGTTAGTGACAGACACATCAACAACTACACAACATGTGACATTATTTCATAAGGATGTGGAGGATACAGCATGGGGCAAATGACTTAAGTGATCTTTGTAACTGTTTTTCTATTAAGTTTCCAAGTTTATTAAGTGGATACTTTGATTCTTATTCTGCCCGCCCCCCCCACCCCGCCCCGCCCCGGGGAAAATGTTTAACACAATGTTTGTTGGGAAGTTTAAGATTTAGCACCAAATCATATTTATGTTTCCTTTGTCAAAAACATGGTCCCAGAGTGATGTTTAAAATTGGGAATAAAAAAATATAAGCCTTCATCTGGGAAATCACCAACTTGTTTTCTTAAGTACAGAGGAGATAAAAATTTTGCTTAATTGCCTAACCATAGCTCTCTGTTACAAGTGATAGATTTTACTTAATGATGTCTTTCTTGTTTGAGGGAATTTATACAGTAATTTCATATATGTCATTTCATTTTAAAGACAGGAATGGCATAAAGTGGGATTTTCAAATGAATAGATAAAAGACCACTAAGGGGGATAACAGATTAAAGCAGAGTGTACAGTGATAGCCCTGATGGTGTGCTTTTCAAATGCAAACAGGAAATACAGAAACATCTTCTAACAGAAGAGTCCAGGTACCTTCCTTCAAAATAGGAAGTATTTACTTTACTTGAAAATACTAATCCTGGGTATAAATGTAATCCCACGAATGGTTCAAAGGGATGTCTCATAAAGTGTTAGGATGGCTGTCTACTTGTCAAACGTTCAAAATTAGAGAGCAAATATTTAACTTTGCCTTTGGCATTAGCTGTTATCACAGCTTTTCCTATTGGCATAGCTTTCTTAAAGCACTTACAAAACAGCAATATATAATTATCTAGACAAAACATTGCATATTAATACTATAGCAAATTTTTATATGTAGACCACTCATTTATTCAAAAGATCTCATTCCTAGTTATTTCCCTGACCACTCCTCATTTCCCAAGTTCACCTTCAATTTGATATGATGTTAATAAATTATTGACTATCCAACTGCTAAACAATTGTTTCACTTTCAGTACTGACTCATGCAAATGTACAGATGAATGAACAAAAGCCTTACCGATCAGCTACTAACATTTCATCAGCCCTCTAAGCCACTTTGGTTGTGTAGTCTTAGTCTAACATAAAAGGTAAATTCTTCTGAAGTTACTAACATGTCTAGGCCCTTGTAAATACACATTTGAGATTGAAAGAAGAAAAGAGATCCTTCAGTAAGATATATGTTTGAAGTTCTTATGCAACTATCCGTTAAAAAAAAATGCTGGGGAAGGGATGGGGGGAAAAATGTCCAAGAGCTTATCTATTGCAAAAAGATTTCTTACTTACACCAGTCAAAAAGTACCTCTCAAGCCTGTTTTGATGGTTGTTTCCTAATCCTGTCCTTGTTCTTAATTTTGCTTCTTTCAATATTCATAAATCTAATGAAGATAAGTCCTTTTTAACATATAGTTAATAGATCAAGTGACCACTGACCAGCTGAAATCATACATGTTACTGATACATGTACTGGGCTGGAACTTTTGTGTGTTTTAGCTGAGAAGAAACTCATGTCCCAATTCTTTCATGTTTTACAGAGCCTGAAGGAGGTGTGGGTAGGGGGAGCAGCTCTTGTAAATTCTCACTGTGGGTCACATAGTCCCAGGTGAAATCCAGCTTTGATGTTACAACTGGTTGTCTACATCAGTGCAGTTTTTGCAAAAAATGAAGTCTAATAAGACAAAATGAAGTCTGACAATGCAGTGCATCCCTACGATACACTGACAATTAAATGTCTACGCACCATTCACAAAATAAGATTTGGATTTTGACCCCAGTTGACAGTGGTAGGTAGGATATTACAGAAGTTGGGGGGGGGGTGGGGGGAAGGGACAAAACAGAGGATGAAGAGTAAAGAAAAAAGATGAATATTAAATGGTCCTTTTTGTATGAATGCACAATACATTTGATATGATTTTTATAAACT
Organism: Muntiacus reevesi; assembly: GCF_963930625.1. Lineage (NCBI taxonomy): Eukaryota > Metazoa > Chordata > Mammalia > Artiodactyla > Cervidae > Muntiacus > Muntiacus reevesi. The sequence continues at coordinate 6,790,662 of NC_089264.1, forward strand.
GGAACATGTGCATGCTAACAGCAAAGAATAGAGATCTGGTGATTGAGGTGAAATGCTTAGCCAAGAGTAGGAGAAGTTCTGCTTTACAGTGTTACAAACCCTGTTCTTACTTTACCTAAGGGAGCCTGACCGCCTCCCTAGGACTAGAGGTGTCTCTGAGTTTCAGAATGCTCCCTTCTCAGGAAGTGTGTGTGTGTGTGTGTGTGTGTGTCAAGAATAGTCAGGAGGAATTATAATTACTTTACAGACATTGGAACTAAAGCAAATCCTCTAGTCAGTGCTTCAAAGAAAGAAAAGTTATTCTCTAACCTCCTACTCTCTCGTTAGTAAAATGACATCTTTAATTTTAAGCTATTTTTCTTCAACTACTGGAATTAAAGTGAAAAGGAACAAACAAATTTTGTCTAGTCAGGTTTTAAACTGACCCTGATTTTTAAAATGCTTAACTACATCAAAATATTCACAACACTTAAAAACCCAGATCTTTTTAAGGAGCTATTTATATGTAAAATTATAAAATCTTAAAGATGGAAAGGATCTTAGAGATCCTGCAGTCAGGCTTTCATGAAGTACAGGAGTTCCTTTTACAACACACGTGATAGGCATTGCATTGGAGAGGCACAGGCTGTGAACACAGGTAAACTTGGAGTCAGCCAATGAGTCCACTGCCCTACTGGGTAGGTGACTTTGGACTATTTTCTTAAGCTCTCTGAGCTTTGATTTCCTTATCAATTAAAAAAATGAGGATAATTTCCACCAAATAAGGTGGTTGTGAAATTTAAACTAAATACATATACTAAGGCCTGTAACACATTTTATGTCTAATATATTAGTTCCTTTCCCATTCCTTCTCTACAATTTTTTGAAGTTTTCTTAAATTAAACTGAAATTTACTGTCTTATGACTTCCATTCATTAGTCCTGTATTTCTTTTTCACCAGTGAAGACCTTTATTCTCTCATCCATACCAAAGTGGCTCAGATATCCAGCTCTCCTACCTCCTTTTAGTCTTTACCCCTCCCACTGGTAAATATATAAACATATATCTCATAATACAGAACTTCCAGGCACATCACCATCTTTTTGGTTTTAGAAATAAGCTATAGTTCATCAAAGGCCTGAGAACAATACTCTTGTTCGGATCAAAGCTGCCACTCAGTGGGCCCACTTGTTCCTTTGTTCCGCTTACTCTTCTAATGTCTAAGCAGCCTCTTCACTGATTTTGTGTTTTCTCGATCCACCACACCATTTGGCTGTCTTAAGTTTAAACAAAAATACTGGAATTTTTTCCTGTGATCCATAAAGTGCACAAACTTCTTTTTAGTTTTGAAGATTATACCATCATGTTTGTTTTCTTTTTAAAAACTAATTAGCATTCAAAGTGCTTCAAAATTCTCCTTTAGTCTAGATCCCAAAATAAGACTGTTTAGATTATTGCCAGAGAGATTTCAGTTTGTTATTAGTAAGAACATTTTTGATTGGAGATAAGAGACTACTGCCCGACGGCCAAGGGAAGTCATACAGTCCTTTTCCCCAGAGATAAGAAAAAGCAGCCAAGGACTTTGAACAGTCTCTTCTCTGGATGATAAAATTGTATCGTTCTATTCCTAGAAATATTTATTCTGAGACTTGATGAGAAGCAGAGGGTCAGATAAAATTGCATCTCAAGGTCCTATTTATTCTTTTATTTAAAAAACAAATTTAAAAGGCTGTTCAAAGCAAATTATTTGCAACAGACTGTAGAATGGCTGCCTGCGAAGCACTTTCTGATCGGAAAGGGAATTTGCTGCCACCTCCTGGGCCTTTAGAATAAAGTCATCAAGACCAGCAGCACTTCAGGGCCTGTACTCTTCAGACAACATCAAGAGCATTTGAAAGCAGGTGCTGTTTACAAGTCTGACTGTCCCAGACTGAATGAACTGAAACTATTTATGGTTTTTAAAGAATAAAGTTGACTTCAGTGTTTTGCATGTTAGAAAACTGATTTTAAAAGAGTGGTTCGCAATCTATTAGCATTAGAATCATGCAGGGTATTTGTTAACAAAACAAATCCCCGGGCCCCACCTAGGGGCTACTAAATCAGAACTTCCATGTGGCAAAGGGAATCTTAATTTTCCCCTTGGAACAAAAGTTGGAAACCGTATGCTGGGATACTGTGAAGGCAATAGTTTGCAAACACTAAACCACTGTATGTAAAGGAAATAGTAATAACTGGTGAACTGAAGTGTAACAGTAAAATGAAAAGTTCTACGAGATATATTTTACTTTGCTCTCAATTTCAGTAATACCACCCGAAGTGAATTGTGACATTTTTCTGGATATTTCATAATGTTGTAGAATTTAAAATATATTTAGCCCATATTGAGTTTCTATGAAGAATTATAATTGGCACCATCTGATAAGCATGAACAAGTAGTCCAGTGGGCCAGGCAATCAGTAAACTCTGAATGTGATTAAAAAACAAACTTCTAGCGAAGGGTTGATATACTTTAAATTAGCATTTTATTTATATCAGTCCAGCCTACTCCATGGTGATTTTTTAGCTCTTGAGGATGGTTTTATGAATACTTCTTTATCAATCTGAGATATGCTAGCGCACACACACACACACACACACACACACACACAAACATGCAAGGAAGAGACCTTGTTATTTTTCACTTTTTAAGAAAAAGGGTAATAAAATGGCACAAAGGGAAAACTAAACTAAGTCAATTCAACTGTATTTGAAACAAAAGATATTTTAGATTCAGATAAAGTTTTCAGAATCTCATCTTGTGATCTTTCTCTTTTCTACATCAGTCCCAACTTCTGGTTCTGACTCAGAAGAATTCTAGAAGTAACAGAAAACCCACAAAAATTCCCTGGGTTTTAAAGGCAGCTGGAATTTTAGGTTCCTCCCTATATCAGTCACTCAGCTTCTGAGAACTGTTTTTCATCCCTTACCCTGTGAGCTGGGAGTTTGCTCTGTTCAGACAGAGGTTTCACTCTTTCTGGTTTTGGAAGCTGATCATGCTTCTCAGGCAAGGGGATCAATTACTCTAAAGAGGCCATGTTGCTGACCCTTTGTCCTGGGACAGTGTTGGGGAGGAGGGATAAGAACAGCTGTCTGCTGCACCTTCGGAGGCAGGCAGATTCTGTCAGAGCCTGAACTGGGTGGCTGCAGGCCTGAATTGGGTGGCTTCGGGGATTGGGATGCCACTTTCTGTGTGGTAGACCTAACTGAGCTTCAACTCTCCTCCTAGATCGGCTTCCCTCATGGCTCAGCTGCTAAAGAATACACCTGCAATGCAGGAGACCTGGGTTCAATCCCTGGGTTGGGAAGATCCCCTGGAGAAGAAAACAGTTACCCACTCCAGTATTCTGGCCTGGAGAATTCCATGTATAGTCCACGGGGTTGCAAAGAGTTGGACATGACTGAAAAACTCACTTTCACATCCTGCTAGAACCTTGCTCAGGATACCAGTTATCCTATTTTGAGAATATATTTCATTTACAAGCACTTTCCTATAAGAATTCTCTCTATATTGCCACATACACCACACTTGTTTTCCTTACTATTGGTACTTTGAACTGAACACAGTCCGTTTATAGCAGAGTCTCAAAGTTGAAATTGTTTCTTTTTTAAATATATATATATATATATATATATATATATATATATATATATATATATAGTATACCAGTTTTTCTGAATCCTGGTCTCATCTTCGTACATGACTACATTTCTAGTACAACAGATGAAGACAAAGAATAAAAAGTTGACCAATAGGCTGACTACAGAGGAACATAGAAATATAAAACTTAGGAAAGAAGAAAACAGTAGAGAAGAAACAAAGATCTCCCAGTAAAAGACTCCTGGGGATAGATTATTCTTCATGTCCATATGAGATTCATGCAGACATGGCTTTTTCTGTTTTTGTTCTTTTAGATTCCTTAAACTGGGATTCATATGAACAGAGAAAACAAATGTTTAATTATTGTGTGGGTTTTCCTTGGAAGTTTTTGAAATAGTAGCTATTGTTAATCAAGTGCCCTTTACAAGAATATTAATAGCTAACGTATGTTGAATGCTATCTGTGTGCCAGGCCCTGTTTTATACACATCAGACATACTGGTTTGTCTCATCTTCACAACTTGTGAGATACACCTATTATTCTCTCCATATCACAGCAGAGGGTACTGAGACACAGACACGCTACATCATTATCATTAGCGTAACGTCTCCCAACTAGCAATTCCTGGAATTCAGCCACATGCTTACCTGCTACAAAATGTTGCCTCTGTATGCTTGGTGTTTATGTGTATGTCTCACATATCATAGGTGAATTTCACTTAAGAAATGGTTATCCTTTGCTTCCCATAAGTCAAGTTATGGCTTTTATATATTATTTTAATTTGAATATTTGCATCAACAATTTTTCTGCATTATTATTACTAAAATTTGAGGAATTTCTTATCACTATTCTTTTTTCCCTTAATTTACCTGGTATAAATTAGCATAGCTGGGCTTCCTTGGTGGCTCAGATGGTAATGAATCTGCCTGCAATGCAGAAGACGTGGGTCCAATCCCTGGATCAGGAAGATCCCCTGGAGAAGGGAGTGGCTACCCACTCCAATATTCTTGCCTGGAGAATTCCCTGGACAGAGGAACCTGGCGGGCTACAGTCCATGGGGTCGCAAAGAGTTGGACACATCTGAGCAACTAACACAGTAATATATGATGGCTGAATGTGAGTGTTCGAGGAATTTGGTCTAATGCATCAACGGTCATAGCAAACACCCTCTTCCAACAACACAAGAGAAGACTCTAGACATGGACATCACCAGATGGTCAACACCGAAATCAGATTGATTATATTCTTTGCAGCCAAAGATGGAGAAGCTCTATACAGTCAGCAAAAACAAGACCAGGAGCTGACTGGGGCTCAGACCATGAACTCCTTATTGCCAAATTCAGACTTAAATTGGAGAAAGTGGGGACCATTCAGGTATGACCTAAATCAAATCCCTTATAATTATACAGTGAAAGTGAGATATAGATTTAAGCGACTAGATCTGATAGAATGCCTGATGAACTATGGATGGAGATTCGTGACACTGTACAGGAGACAGGGATCAAGACCATCCCCAAGAAAAAGAAATGCAAAAAAGCAAAATGGCTTTCTGAGGAGGCCTTACAAATAGCTGTGAAAAGAATGGAAGCAAAAAGCAAAGGAGAAAAGGAAAGATATACCCATATGAATGCAGAGTTCAAAAGAATAGCAAGGAGAGATAAGAAAGCCTTCCTCAGCAATCAATGCAAAGAAATAGAGGAAAACAATAGAATGGGAAAGACTAGAGATTTCTTCAAGAAAATTAGAGATACCACAGAACATTTCATGCAAATATAGGATCAATAAAGGACAGAAATGGTATGGATCTAGCAGAAGCAGAAGATATTAAGAACAGGTGGCAAGAATACACGAAGAATTACACAAAAAAAGATCTTCAAAATGCAGATAATCACGATGGTGTGTTCACTCACCTAGAGCCAGATATCTTGGAATGTGAAGTCAAATGGGCCTTAGGATGCCTCACTACAAACAAATCTAGTGGAGGTGATGGAATTCCAGTTGAGCTATTTCAAATCCTGAAAGATGATGCTGTGAAAGTGCCGCACTCAGTATGCCAGCAAATTTGGAAAACTCAACAGAGGCCACAGGACTGGAAAAGGTCAGTTTTCATTCCAATCCCAAAGAAAGGCAATCCCAAAGAATGCTCAAACTACTGCACAATTGCACTCATCTCACACGCTAGTAAAGTACTGCTCAAAATTCTCCAAGCCAGGCTTCAGCAGTACATGGACTGTGAACTTCCAGATATTCAGGCTGAGTTTAGAAAAGGCAGAGGAACCAGATATCAAATTGCCCACACCTGCTGGATCATCGAAAAAGCAAGAGAGCTCCAGAAAAACATCTGCTTCTGCTTTATTGACTATGCCAAAACCTTTAACTGTGTGGATCACGATAAACTGTGGAAAATTCTTAAAGAGATGGGAATACCAGACCATCTGACCTGCCTCTTGAGAAACCTATATGCAGGTCAGGAAGCAACAGTTAGAACTGGACATGGAACAACAAACAGACTGATTCCAAATAGGAAAGGGAGTACATCAAGACTGTATATTGTCACCCTGCTTATTTAACTTATATGCAGAGTACATCGTGAGAAACACTGGGTTGGATGAAGTACAAGCTGGGATCAAGATTGCCGGGAGAAATATCAGTAACCTCAGATATGCAGATGACACCACCCTTATGGCAGAAAGTAAAGAAGGGCCTCTTGATGAAAGTGAAAGAGGAGAGTGAACAAGTTGGCTTAAAGCTCAACATTCAGAAAACTAAGATCATGGCATCTGGTCCCATCACCTCATGACAGAGATGGGGAAACAGTGAAAACAGTGGCTGACTTATTTTTGGGGGCTCCAAAATCACTGCAGATGGTAATTGCAGCCATGAAATGAAAAGATGCTTACTCCTTGGAAGGAAAGTTATGACCAACCTAGACAAGCATGTTAAAAAAGCAGGGACATTACTTTGTCAGCAAAGGTTGGTCTAGTCAAGGCTATGGTTTTTCCAGTAGTCATGTATGGATGTGAGAGTTGGACTGTAAAGAAAGCTGAGCACAGAAGAATTGATGCTTTTGAATTGAGATGTTGGAGAAGACTGAGAGTCCCTAGGCCTGCAAAGAGATCCAACCAGTGAATCCTAAAGGAAATCAGCCCTGAATATTCATTGGAAGTACTGATGTTGAAGCTGAAACTCCAATACTTTGGCCACTTGATGCGAAGAGCTGACTCATTTGAAAAGACCCTGATGCTGGGAAAGATTGAGGACGGGAGGAGAAGGGGACAACAGAGGATGAGATGGTTGGATGGCCTCACCAACTCAATGGACATGAGTTTGAGTAAACTCCAGGCTTGGTGATCGACAGGGAGGCCTGGCGTGCTGCAGTTCATGGGGTCGCAAAGAGTCAGACATGACTGAGCAACTGAACTGATCAATGGTAACAAGCAAAATATTAAGCTTCCCCCAGCATTTTTGAGTTATAAGCAAATGGGCTGATGGAAATAAAAACCATAGTTTTCCCCTTGTACCTGTTCAAAAGTGTCTATCATTTGGGGCTACCAAACTCTATGAAGCTTTTTCAACATTTCTTTGATTTAGAAGATTTTGAGTTATTCCTGAGATAGGTGTAGCTTATTGCCTCTGATGGGCAAATTCTTTTATATATAGTGACCTTTGCCTTTTTATGATCAAAGGCAGTAACATCGCCATGTGATTTGTCAGGGGAAGCGCTCTGGAGTCTGTTGGGTCTTGAGTCAGCCCCATCACTTAGACAAGTTCCTTATCTTTACTGTATTTTCACATCTGTAAAATAGCATGATAATGGTACTTTCTTCATATGCTAGTCATTTTGTGATGACTGAGAAAGCTAACATTTGTTAAGTATTTAGAATGGCACCTAGCATATAGTAAGCCCTCAAAATTATCACCTTATTAATGGCTCTACAATTTTAAACTAAGGCAGTGAAACTCTCCAAAATATATGAAGGGTTTTTGTTTTTGTTTTTTTATGATTAACTTAGAAGTTCACATCTTTTCTCCTTGAAATTTACACTAGTTCTTTAGGAGATGTTTCCAAAATGACAATGAGACATAGTTTAAAACAAAGACAAACAAACAAAAACCCAAAGCTAAAAAAACAAAGAACTACTAGAAAAATATAAGGTATAAAACTGCCCTTTCTGGGAACTTTTTACAGAAATAACCTTTTGAGAAAACTTCCATTGAGGATGTTGTGGCAAGAAAGGTTTGCTGCCTCACCCATACCCAGGGTGAATGCGTGTGAGTTCAGCCAAAAGACTTCATGGAACTCCAAGATTCCAGTGACGACTACATTTTTAGATATATTTGAAACACTGAAAACTTGTGACTCTGTCAGCATTATCCTGCTTAGAATGATCCTTGTTGAAATATCTCAAGTTCTTATTGGTTTAGTAGCAAGCCAAGCTGGGTGCTGATTCATTATGATAAGAAAGCTCCCTGGAAAAAAAAAAGAAAAAGAAAAAGAAAAAGAAAGTTCCCTGAATTACTTTTAGTGGGAAAGGCATGAAGCCAAGGGTAGCACTTCCTTTTATGTAGAGCCTTTGATTTTTTTTTTTTTAAATGACATTCCCCACTACCCTCAGCCCATGAATATCACCTTTTCATCCTGAAAGAAAATGAAAGAATTTGGGGAATTCAAAATTACAAAATCACTGTCAAATCTATTTCCACTTATAAAACAGAGGCTTCTTTTTTAGACTGGTTTTCACTTCCAACATATTATTATCTGATTTTATAAGCAATCTTATGAAAGTAGTGGGGTACTTTCTAATGTCACTCAACATAGTAAAAGTTATCCATTAAGCATATACAGAGTAGGCTGTTGGTGGATAGTTTGGTGAAGATACAATTAACGGTAACAATTAACCTGTAACAATTACAGGTCTCAGAGGGTGGGATTCTGGGGTCTAATGAGACTATGGAAACCATGTCGTACTGAAGGGAGAACCTGGGCTTGGATGTCAGATAAGTATGTACTTTCAACTCTAGCCCACTACTTGTAAGCTTAATGATTGCCAGACAAGTTGGTTAGCCTCTCTGAGCTTCAGATACCTCACCTATGAAATGGAAATAATAGTGCCTTCACTTTCAGGGTAATTCTGAGGAGTAAATTAAATCACAATGTTATTGGTTAAGGGTGTAGGTCGACATGAAATCCAGGGTCCACTACTTAACACATTGTGATCTTGGGCAAGATATTCAGCCTGTTTGTGCCTCAGAATCTCATCTGTAATCTATAAACTGAGGATTATGGTGAGACCTGTCTCAGAAGGACTGCTGATGATAAAAGATAATCTGTGGTGGTTACCAGAGGGGTGGAGGTGTGGGTGGGCAAAATGGGTGAAGGGTGGTTAAAGGTACAAACTACCAGCTGTAAAATAAATAAGTCCTGGGGATATTGTGCAGCGTGGTGACTACAATTAACAACGAAAAAAAAAAGTGAAAAGGTTAGTTGCTGTCATGTCTGACTCATTGTGGCCACATGGACTGTAGCATGCCAGGCTCCTTTATCCATGGAATTCTCCATGCAAGAATACTGGAGTGGGTAAGCATTCCCTTCTCCAGGGTGTCTTCTTGACCCAGGGATCAAACCTGGATCTGCCACACTGCAGGTATATGCTTTACCATCTGAGCCACCAGGGAAGTCCATAGTTAAGAATACTGTTTTGTATATTTGAAAGTTGCTAAGAGAGTAGATTTTAAAAGTTTTTATCATGAGAAAAAGAAATTTGTAACTATGTGTGATGATGGATGTTATAGCTGGGCTTAACTGTGATGATCAATTTGCAATATATACTAATATCAAATTATTATATTGTACACCTGAAACTAACATTAATATAATGTTATATGTCAATTATATCTCCTTTTTTTTAAAAAAAAAGAGAGAATCCATGAAGACACTTGGCACAACTCAGGGCCCATTTGTGCTCAGTTAATGTTACACATTATAATTTACATAAAATACTTAACACCATTCCTGGCTTTTAGTAGAAACTTAATACATCAACCCCTCACCCTATCTTTTCTTTAGATCTTATGAGATGGTGTGAATGACTGTTATAGCTTCCATCCCCACCCATGTCATCTGTACTTGAACTGTATTCTTGACTCAGGGTCTTTGTATGGTCTTGAGAACAGATTATTCCACTAACTAAAGATATCAAAGACTCTCTCTGACTTCTGAAATGTCTCCTGAAGAACAATTTAAAATACTTATTGATTTTTTGATATTTATTTCCAAGAAGAAAAATTTTCTTAATTTATTCCCCAAATGTGCATTTCTTTTCAACTTAAAGCTAACTGTGATCTGTGTTTATGTTCCATGAATAACTAATAATAGTTATCAAGAAGCTTAAGAAGCAGGGGCTATGAAGGCAGGATTCCTCCAATGTATATTGGAATGTTATTATTTTAAATATTATTATTATTATCACCAGGTAGAGGAAGAAGCTCTGACTGTAAATTATCTGATAGCTCAGACTGTAAATTATCTGCCTGGCATGTGGAAAACCTGAGTTCAATCCCTGGGTTGGGAAGATCCCCTGGAGAAGGGCATGGCAACCCACTCCAGTGTTCTTGCCTGAAGAATCCCTATGGACAGAGGAGCCTGATGGGCTGCAGTCCCTGGGGCTACAAAGAGTCGGACACGACTGAGCAACTAAGCAAAGCACAGAGGAAGAAGTGTAGGCTGGAAAGTAGGTCCTTATAATCACTTTTATTAGGGACCCTGAAGGTATTTCATAAGTCAGTAAGCACACATAATTTAGATAAACATGTCAAGAATGAGGTATAAACAGAGGTAAACATGAGGAACTTTACATTTAGAACCAAAAAATGAAAATTTATGAAATTCTGCATATCAATAACAACTATTTAAACTATAGGATCCTGTAGAGGTCTAACTTTTTATACTTAACAAATACTTTTAACTGGCATAGCTCTGATAAAATCAGGAATCTGAGAAATATCTGACAGGATTTGATATTTATAAATTAAATTTCTCTTCATTCAGTTGCTTCTGAGTAGTAAGGTCTATGATTTCCAAGTGCCAAATGGTAATTCAGTATAAAAATATACATACCATGGAAACAGTCTTTTTTTTTTTTTTTAATTTAAGAAACTAGCTGTACCTGATAACATCAAGGAAAAGATAATCTGACTTGGGGGCTTTCGGCTGTTATTGGCCCGATATCCCACAGGATGGTCTGTAATTTTTTCCTTTTTCTTTCTAACTCAGACTAGCCTCTTTGAGCAATTTTGCCTGGTGTTTGGGTCCTGTGGGAATTTACTAGCTTGTTTTATGGCCTTTGGCCAATCCTGGTGGGAAGTCTACAGAAGAATTCAATTCTGCTTTTTCCCAGAATACTTGTTGACAAACTCAGTGGCACCGAAGTGTTACATGAGTCTTTATGTCCCCCAGAGTCCAGTGATAAGGGGACTTGACACCAGCAAGCGTCAATGCTTCTGGGAATGATATTAGTTCTCAGAATTTACATATTTTCTCATGAACTTTTAACAATTTTTAAAACAAACTCAACAACTCTGATTGTAAGAGGGAATGAGAACACAGCCCACTGCTTCCCTCTGGAAGCATTTTAAGCATTTCACTTTTTAGAAAACAATCACTTCTTTTTGATGACCATGACTTCAAATACTCTTCCTGCTCGGCCAGTGGTGACTCATAAAATAGCAACAGATTTCAGGAATTCACCCGTAGGATACGGGTGCTTGCGGGTTCTCGAATTTATAACTGAATTAAATGATACACAGCAAGGGACTTTTGTTTGGAACATTAAATCCAATCTCAGACACTAACAGCTATGTGTCTTCTTGTGTTCTCAAGAGACTTCTGTGAAAGTGCTGTAGTCAGAGTGTATGATATGCCTGTCAGCGGAAAACGGCCTTCAAAGTGTTTTTTTAAGCTAGTAACTAAACAAAACAGTGGTCCCACATAAGTTAGTCCATTCCCTTTAAACACAGATCATTTGTTCCTGACAACTCAGATGTGACTCTTGCTCCCAGGCTAGAATTCAGCTGTGTGACAATACTCAGTAGTCCTAAGAAACCCACTTTCTGGAAGCAGTCAGCACTGTCTAGAAGAGCTAAAGGACCCTGGCTCAGTCTCAAGAACTACTGTAACTCAGATCGATTTTCCTATAGTTAAGATGAGTTGCTTCCTGTGAAGATTAAATGAGATACATGTTATCATTAAAAATCATACTAGACAAACTCTGAAGTACAAACTTTTACATGCTTCAAAATGACAGCCCCAATGTGTCTTATAAAACATATTCCTAAAAATGTATGCTTTATACTATCAATGAATATTCAAAATGCAGAAAGTGTGATTTTCTTCTCTCCAAGAAGAATGTGTTCATTATTGAAATATTAGAAATAAAACTGTAACTGTTCTAAGATCAAAAGTGGCAGTGGTCAGATCCCCAGTCTTAAGATTTCTGTGATTCAATCTGCCCTCCTATAGGACTGAGAAGAATATGTGTACTTAAATTTACAAAGCACCTTTCTTCATAGAATATCTGGTCTTGTGTGCTATACTCAGTATGGTACAACATTCCAGGAAGAAAGGTTTGAGGCATTATTAAGGGGACACTGGTAGAAAAAAATTTGCATAAGGTCTTGTAGGAAGTCAGTGACTGTCGTTACATTTTATTTTATATTCCAGTGCCTGTAAACCATATAATATACATAAGGTGCCTAATATAACACAAGCACTCAGTAATGAACGTTGCCATTGTGTTGGTGATGAAAACTTGACTTCATAGGTGTTCTGCACAGAAATTAAGCTAACAAGGTACAAGAATAAAGGCAAGATCCTAAAAACCAAACAAAAACTGCCACCTCATACCCTCAAACCAGTCAACTAACCAACTGAAACATCTGCTACCAAAAAAAGCCAACAACACCCAGAATTCAAAGGGTGTCCAGTGGGAAGGAAACTGAGGTCATGAGTCCTAAGTCTCCCACCTGCTACACTGACATCATTTCCAGAGCTCCAGCCTGAGAGGTGATACACCCAGCATATTCTGTATGCACGTTCCCAGGGGCTCCCTGACTGGGGAAAAGAGAAAAAGAAATCTCTTCCTCTCCAGGGAGTTGGCTTAGTCCTTCTCCCTTCCATGCCCTCATCTCTCAGGATGAAGTTAGACTCTGCTGTGGATAGAATTCTGGAAGATTTTCTGCCTTTTCCATAATTTGGGACTGTATAGTTCCAGATGAGAGCTATGCCACCAGCTCCCAGTCAAAGTTGTGAATGCTTTGACTGCATACATGCCATGCTTCGTAGAAGCTTTTTGGGAACCCCATGACAGTCCCACCCATGTTAGCTGTGTCTTTAGTCATCAACTCCAAATAGTGGCTCTGCTCAGATGGCACCTGCCCTGCAGGAAACAGACCCCAAACATTCCTCATTCCTACAAACACCAACCATGGACCACTGGGGATACTTGTGGGCCACGACCATTCCAGGACAGTTGTGAACCAGAGGACTCAAATTGACTAACTTGTGTTCCACTGTCTTCTCCCTATTTCATGCCGTTCTTTAAATGCTATGTTAAGAATGCAAAGTTATAAAAATGATCTCCTTTCCTGCTTCACCTTAAGATGCCTTTTTTGGTTGTTCTATTAGAAAAGAATGCAAACTGCACAGCATTCAACAGACTTCCTTTGCAGGGAACAAGTAGTACAAACAATAGTATTATATCATGGATAGACTGCTTTTTCCTTTATCCTGTATGAATCTTCCTAATTGACTTCCCAAAAAGGCAAATAAGAGACTAAGCTACATCCTGTGGTGCTAATCTCTAGGTAAATTGCCATCAAAACCAATAGAAGATTTTCCAGAGAAAAAGCAAAGAATAAGCCCCATTGTTCTGTAGCTAACTTAATTCTCCTCTGTGTTATATCATAGAAATACCTATGGCTTGCAGTTTTGCAGTGTACAGAGAAGTAGAAATGTTCACAAAAAAGAAACTCAGATATTTGGAGAGTGATATAAGTGAAATATCAGAAAAAACGACTTAGAACAGCTCATACAGGAACTTTTTTTTAAATACATTGAACAGATAAAGAAGATAGTAATATTTTAATAGGATAGTGAAAATATAGCAGATTGACAGTGACAGCAGAAAAAGAACAGGAATACAGATATTTTCAGAGGATTAACATGGTACCATGTACCCTCACACCAGGCAAGCTTTTATGAGAGGTCTCTAGACATATCTCCTCTATTGAGAAGATCATTTTCCTTGGAGTTGTCAAAAATGCTTTGTGGTTCTCTACATTAATTCATGTTGAATAGTTTCCATGGTTGGTCAGACTTGGACTTAAAATAGATATGAGAAAGGTCTTCAGGTTTACTGTCAGTAACATTATTGACTTCAGAGCCAGCTGGATGATGACATGGTGTGTGACCAATCCAAATTTACAAGGTAACCTTGCCTTAATCCTCCTGGTCCATCAAATATAAATAATAAAATGAAGGTGCAAGAATAGAATGGCAAGGAACAGTGGGAGAAGAAGTGGTCAGAAAGAAAAAATAAACAGAAGAAAAAAATCCGTGAGGTCACTCAGAAATGATGCTAATAACTGTGTGTTCTCACCCTACGGCCTCCACACACATGGGGTTCCTTGTGCTTCACAGTCAGCCCCCAGAGTCAGTAACCCTTCAGTAACCCAGAGTCAGTAATCTCCCAATCACGTGACTTCCAAAAGGAAAACAATGGTCACACATGTGCCTTTATCTGCAGCCTACTCACCTTTTTATACGTTCCTCCTTTATGATGTACTCTACCACTTGCCTCAGCTGAGGAAAACAAACTTATGCTTTCATGGGCAACTGGAGATGTACTCACTTAGTTTCTTAAGTAATTGGGGAGGGAGGATGGGAATCAACCTCTAAGAATAATTATCCTTCTTGCCCATCCAGTTTACCTTAAAGAAGTCTTTGAAACGAGCTAATATATATAAAACATCTGGCAAGGAGCCTGGTAGATAATAAGCACTCCGTAATTATTAATCCCCTCTTTCTTATCCACCTTACTAAACTATGTACATTCCAACAATCCCCAAGTTCTCTGTGACATCAAACAGGTGGCTGAGGTTGACAGACCAGAGCTGATCCCTGTCCTCAATAAATTTCTTACCCTTAATACTAGTAATAGAGATACAGCACTACTTAGAAAGGAAATGTCAGTCAATACATGTTATATTTTCACTACAATCGAACCTTGTCAGTGTAGGAACACAGCTGTTCTCTCACATAAAGACTGTGTCCTAATGTTGATAACACTGATCACTGTCTTGTGGCTAAATGCATATACCCTAAGTATCCTACTTACTTAATACAATGGCCCATGTCTATTTGGGGGTGCTCCCAGATTTTTTTTAAGTGTGCAAAGAAGATAAATACATTTTAAGTCAATCTGAGTTAGATTTCTGACTCATTAAAAATATTCTGCTTCTTGGACCCAGATTGGGAGGTGACATCTGAAATTAAGTAAGTTGAGGACTTGCTAGGCATTCTCAGGGACTCAAGTTAACACCGCAAACAATTCGTTTCAAGCAAAGTGGACACTCAGCTTCGGCTACAAGATTACTCTTCCACCACAGATGGTTTCCACACCTGAACTGTGACACCGCTCTTCTTTGCTGAGAACTTTGGCCTTGGTGCCACAAAGTAAGATGTTGAGGCTGATTCCTGCTTTGGAGAGGTGGGGATGGCCACGGGCACTGGGGAAGCGCTGACTGGCGAGGTGGCCTCAGCAAAGAAGGAGGGCGGAGAGGTATAGGCGGGCACGGAGTACACAGAGGAGGCCTGCACATCAGTGGGCGAGCCAGCGGTCACTGGCCGAGGAGGAAGAGCTTGCTTCGCAGCTGGCACTGAACTGACCTTCACCGATGGCTTGGCGGGGAGGCCGTCCTTCGCATCTGGAGGTTGGAAAGTAAACAAGGATGCATTAAGCTGATAGGGCTGGTGCTTCATGACATCCAACGCATTGAGGGGTTTCTTGCCCTTTTTCTTGCCTGTCTTGGAGGCCTGGAGGCCTGAAGGCTGAGACTTGACAGCAGCCGGTGGGTAGGAGGGGGAGTGGATAGGATTGTAGGCCACAGGCGGAGGCGCTCGGACATTGGAGGAGTACTTCCAACCGGCCGGGAGCGACGGGGTGGGAGACTGAGCCCGGGCAGCGTGGGCCTGCACGGTGTCCGAATCGACCACATACTTCTCCATCCTTGACTGCCTCTTAGCGAAGAGCTGGGCTCCTTTCCCACTCATTCCTGGAAGCTCATTGGATGGTCCCGCCGCGCCAGCACGAGCAGTGTTCACTGTCGGGGTGGGAGCTGCTGGTTTGGGAGTGTAGTTCCGGCTGGCTACCGCTGCCTGTGGGCCTTTGAAAGGACCAGCCAGGTTCAGAGCACTTGCAGGCCGGGCGGGAGCGTAGGAAGGCTGCGCGATTTTGATGGAGGAGACCACGGTGCCATGTGACGGGTTGGATGTGGGGAAGGCAGGAGGTTGCGCTGGAGCCACTCCTGGCGACCAGACTGGAGAAACCGGAGTTACTGGTTGGGAGGATGAGGACTTGACAGCAGGCTTTGGAGCAACAGGAGGCGGGGTCTTCTGTTTTGCAGAGGAGCCTTGCATGAAGTTACAAGCCTCTGCTCCTAAACTGAGGTAGTCTTCTTCAGGTCCGGAATCTGCTCCCGCACCAGGGCCCTTTTTGCCCTCAGAATTTTGAAGAAGTGACAAGAGTTCAGGGTTGGGGCTGACTTTGGGCTCTTTAAACGTGAACATGGGTTTTGTCGTGCTTCTCCTTTTGGCCTCCTGCAATATCCCCGTTCTCTTTGCTGGCACCGCAATCCTTTCGTCCCGGGAAGCTATTCGTTCAGACGAATCGTAAAAGGCCGGCTGGGACCATGGGGCCGGCTGCGGCCACGGAGGGGGCGGTGCTGGGCCAGCTGTCGGACTCGACACTGCTCTGGAGAAGGTTTCAGGTGGGGGCGTGACTGCAGAGTAAGGTGGCGGCGCAGGAAAGTCAGCGATGGGACTTGTCACGTTTCGACTGGGAGAGAAGGGAGCTGCCGGCTGGTTCCCAGACCCCGGGAAGGGCTTGGCTGTTCTGTTCACAGGCATCATCCTCTGAGCCTCTGCTGTCTCAGACACCCCAGTGAAGCCATTCTGTTGGGGCACGTGGCCGAGACCATGGCTCACCTCAATGTAGCTTCTGCTCACAGAGCTCTGCGCTCTCACCGACGCTTCTTCCTTCCTTTGGTAAGACGTCACGGTCCTCAGGCCATCTGTCTGGGTGGCATCTGCTTCTCTGCTTGGCCCTCCAGCCACCCTCTCCTCCTCTTTCTGGGCTGTGATCTGATCCATTCTCTCCCTCCTCTTGGCGAACATGAGGGCCCCCTTGCCGGTGGTGTCTGGCAACATCTCCATCCTGTCCTCTCTGTTCAGTTTCTTTTCAATGTCCACTAGACCAGAATCCCAGTCAAAGTTCACAACTTGTGTGTTGTCGTCAGTGTCAGACAACAACTCTTCATCCACCTCCGATTCGCTCGCGCCCAGAAATGCTACCTCACATGGATCCTCCTTGTCGCCGTCTTCCTCCTCCTCCTCTGCCTCTCGCTCAAGTTCACCAGTCCCGTAGCTGACTAGGGTGTATTTCCTGGCCCTCCGACGACGCTTCTTAAACATCAACACCCCCTTGGAGTTGGGGTTGGGGGCATCTGTCAGAAGGAGGGCAATGCTTTTGCATTTAGATTTTGCTTCTTTCACCTGCTTTTCTGATAAGCTTTCACTCCTCCTGAGCCCTAGGGAAAATACAAAGATTACATTGAGTTGATGAGTTCAAGGAAGACTGCATAGCAACCCAGAAATCAACTCTCCTGGGGGAAACTAAATACAGAAAAAACATGTTTACAATTGGGTACTAAATTGTGATGCAATCCAACTCATTTCTCTTTCTTCTTTCAAAATGTATACTTCTATATTGATATATATGATGATATAATATAGATATAACTTGCATATATATGTCGCTTCATTTTTTTCTACAAATACATTTTTATGTTGATTAGAATATGTCTCATAACTTGTTTCTGTATAGCTCCTTAAACTTTAACAATAAACACTGGAAAATAAATGTCAGTTAATTGGATGTAATTAAAATTACAATGGAAATAATTTAAGGACATAATATTTTCCAAAAACAACTTAGGAATACCTTGCATTTTCATATTTTAAAAATAAAATGTTGACATAAAACATTTCCAAGCATTTTAAAAAGGAGGGAGGGAGAAATAAGAAAATATTGTTTACTTAAATCTTTTAATGTAATGAGTTTAAATATTTAGGTTTTCTTTTTTTTTAGTTTGCCATTCCCCCAAAATCTTTCCATTCACAGCTACTAAATCAAAATAAATTAAAAAATGTAATGAATAATAATTGAAGGTACTGAATCAATAATTAACAATAATTCAGAGTATAAAGTTATTGTGACTATATTTAAGAAACTTTAGCTACAAAGTTGTCTAGATAAAGTTGTTCATAAATGCATTGCTCTCTTGGAAATATAATACTACTTTAGTTGCAGCAAGAATAAGTATAAATCTTGGGGAAATTTTAAATTATATTACTAGTAACCTTTACAGCTATAGGTAGAAATGATACAGAAATTAAGTCATGTAAAATAAGAACCTGACAGTTTTAGAATAACAAAAATTTATATTTAAAATTTTAACATTATTATTGTTATAAAAAATAAATTTGTGGCAAGTTAACTTATAGCACTATCAATGATAAAAATAAGAATGATTCACAAATAATTTTTGAATTCCTCAAAAGAGTTAAATAAAAATTTCAGACATTTAAAAAAAATTTTTTTTATTGAAAATTAGCTCTGTTTGCGACTAGGGGGAAAAAAATCAGACTTAATGGTTAACTTTTTAAAAATAAAATGGAATCAAAATAGTTTTATAACAAAATTACAGATATTCACTGGTAATCAAATTTTACTTAGAGAAAACAGTTAAAAGTGTGGTCATTCCTAAATGTAATTCCTTTTTTGACTAGTGTTATACAACTTACTATTAAATTGACAGTCACAGTTGCACAGTTGTTGCTAACTTCACTGCCAACATGTAAAGTATGTGAGTGCTGCCTTAATACACTTGTTTAATATGCTATAAATGTGAAGATGCATACAGATGCTTAAAGTATAAGGAATGATTAACAGCACTTGTCAATTCAGCTACACATGGTTATGCTAAAAATATGCTTTAAAAGGAATAACAATAGTTAGGAGAATTAATATACTACTTTGAATAACCAAGATCATTACTGTTGTGTATCACTCATACATTCAAGTGCCTTTGACAGTCAACTTTTACCTCCTCAAATGCCTAAATGAAATTCCAAATTTGTTTTTAAAAAGTACATGAAAGAAAATTATAGATATCATAAAACCCAACTGCCATTCCGATCTTCATTTGCCTTTCTGTAATCACTCTCCTGGGTAAAACAAAACACCATAAAAGGCCTTGATTTTAAAATATATCTTGAGTTGGGAGACATTTAAATGGCTTCACATGGCCTTGGGGATTGACTTCTGTGTCTAGAAGGTAGATGAGATGCTTTGCAGTCTAGTGAAGACTTAACAAAACGGAGAGGATCATGTAACTGCTCAGTATTCCACATGTCCTTGTCCATCAAACTCACTTCTGCAAGCATCATCATGCTGCACAATGATTTTTTTTTTTCAAAATGAGGATCTGCTTTTAATATCAGTGGTTAAGCCTGTATTTTAAAGACACCTCTCGGCAGCAAACTCAACAGTTTTTGACATTTAAACTCAGCGTCCACATGAGTGCAAAGACTCTCAAATGCTATTTTAACATGGAATATGAAACAAATCAAAAAAGGCACATTAACTTTAGTATTTTCTTTAACAGTCCCCGTGTCTTTGGGAATAAAACAAAGTGCATTAAAAACATTCAAATCTAATACGAAGTCAAAACTTATTATTTCCAGTTCAGAAATTGGTGTTTTCTACAATTTCATGTTTATTATTTTGTGCATTAGTTAAAAAAAAAAAAAAAAAGCCAATGAGAGACATAAGAAAAACCTTAAAAAGAGAAAATCCAGGCAGGCGAACCAGCAGCAAAACTCCCTAACTCCCAAGCCCCTTCCAGCCGCCCCGCAGTGGCTCCCAGCGCAGGACTTACGTGCGTGGCGCGCTCTGTGCTTGTGAGGTCTGCTGTGATCCCTTTCTGAGCGTGGATCTTCTCCCTGCCCTGTGCCTTCTGATGAGACTGCAAAGGATACCAGAGAAGGAGGTGCTTCTGACGGCCCTCCTTCCACTGGAGGAGCCACACACCCCTCTGCTGCCTGAAGCCTGCACCCTTCTGTCTTCTGCCTGTCAGAGCAGTCCAAGATCACCTCCAGGCGGGGCAGCCCCGGGGTGGCCGCTTCACTTCCCTGGGTCAGGCTCAGCTCCTGGCCACTGGAGATCTGGATTATCTTGCTGGACCTCAGAGGAGGGTCCTCTTTCTCACTAGTGGGGGCAGAATTTATGTGGACAAGCCCGTCGTGTTGTAAATCAGGCTCTGGGTCAGGAGACTTAGATTTTTCTGCCCCCAGGAGAGCCACAACAGCGGCTCGCGCGCCCTTTCGTCTCTCTTGTGACAGGGACAGTTGCAGCTCAACCACAGTGCCTGGCCGCCCTGCGTCTGCCTTCTCACTGAAGATAATCTCCTCTGGGAAGCGTCCACTTTCAGAGTCAGACCTGTGAGGAGCCAGGCCTGTTTCTTCTTTTATGCTCCCAGAAAAACCAGCGCCACTCGCTTGCTCCTCAGCTAGGGGAGCTCCGCTCTTGACCGGGACAACGTAGAACTCTCTGGACTGGCTCTTCGTGGCTGGCCGAATCTGCAAGGTGGTACTTTCCACGTACCCTTCATGGGTGACATTCTCCTGGTTTTTGTTTTCAGTTTCAGAGATCGAAGTTTCACTTATTCCACTGGATGGTCTGCACATAGGAAAATTAGTCCAGACAGTTAAATCAGAGTGTGTTACACCTGCCAAAGAACTTCCTGACACTTGTATGATGTCTAATACACAATACAGTAAAAATATTTCCTCCTAAATGTCAACTGCAACATATTTGAAAACAGAACTTGGCAACATGTTTATATTATTATTTAAAGATCTTCCAAATAAACTTGTCTGTAAAGCAAAACAAAAATGCTCACAAAAGTTTATAAAACCAAAATCCATCCTAAATTCACTTTTTTTCATTTTTTAAAGCATAGGATATAGCTATATGGATGCCCTTCATCTATAATTATTGGGGTGTTTTCAAATAATCATGCTTGTTATAATATGACAAAGCATTGTAATGTCTCATTGACTGAGTTAAGTCTGGACATTATAAAGTTACATAAACATATTCAGCAGCTTCAGAGCAATTTAAGTATACAGATAAATCAAGTAATCCTTTTAGAGGCTGTGCTTTCTTCTAAGGAATGAAATAGAAGCTGTTTTTTAAGCTCCAACGGGCATGTGTTTTGTAATAAGTGGACCCCAGCCCAGTACTCTTGTGCAAAGAGAAATCCTTTCCAGGCTGCAATGAATCATTGAGTCATGGAGTATTTATAATCTGAAATGTCTCCCCTTCTCTATTTGAACTTGTCACTTGGAGCATTTTCCTTATAGGATCTCTGAAGTCAAACTGTTCCTTAATTGCTCAGGTAAGGAACCCACAGCTGTTCACCACAGTCTTTTTATTTTGACCTTAACCGTTCCCAGCTGGTTTTGCAAATTTGTGTTTGCAAGAACCTAAGTCAGTTAAGGGTTAAATGACTTCTTGCATGAAACTCTAACTTAAACTCTAACTGCTTTTAGAAGAGAAGCATCATTCACAGAATAGCTGTAGGAGATGCTTTCATTTATTACATTTTTAAATTTTTTATAGAAGCAGTAGCATCTATCTCAGCCCCATTCTTTTTCCCTCAAAAGTACCCTATCTAATGCAGGATCATCTATTGAAGGGAGTGAGCCCATACTTCTATTCTATTCAAAGGAATTCACCTTAGAATTTATGTGGTAGTAAAATTTAAGGCCAATATTCAAAATAATTACTCTTGACTTTGCTTTTCACTGAATTTGGCAAAACAAAAATAAACAAAGCACAAGCTAACAACCAAATGAAATGCAGCTTTCTCTGTGCAAATAATCTGTAGAGCTTCCTGGTAATAGCACCAAAAAAAAAAAAAAAAAAAAAAAACCAAAAAACAAAAACACCACATTATAGTATTTTTAAAACATGATGAAAGCAAATTAAATATTTCTTATATAGGAAGTGATGAATACACTCTGTGCAACTGAAATTTGAGTTTCAAAAGGGCAGAGTTTTAATTTAGGAAGGTCTACAGCAATCAGAGCAGAAAAAGAAATAAAAGGAATCCAGATAGGACAAGAAGAAGTGAAACTCTCACTGTTTGCAGATGACATGATCCTCTACATAGAAAACCCTAAAGGCTCTACCAGAAAATTACTAGAGCTAATCAATGAATATAGTAAAGTTGCAGGATATAAAATTAACACACAGAAATCCCTTGCATTCCTATACACTAACAATGAGAAAACAGAAAGAAAAATTAAGGAAACAATACCATTCACCATTGCAACAAAAAGAATAAAATACTTAGGAGTATATCTACCTAAAGAAACAAAAGACCTATACATAGAAAACTATAAAACACTGATGAAAGAAATCAAAGAGGACACAAACAGATGGAGAAATATACCGTGTTCATGGATTGGAAGAATCAATATTGTCAAAATGAGTATACTACCCAAAGCAATCTATAGATTTAATGCAATCCCTATCAAGCTACCAACGGTATGCTTCACAGAACTAGAACAAATAATTTCATAATTTGTATGGAAATACAAAAAATCTTGAATAGCCAAAGCAATCTTGAGAAAGAAGAACGGAAGTGGAGGAATCAACCTGCCTGACTTCAGGCTCTACTACAAAGCCACAGTCATCAAGACAGTATGGTACTGGCACAAAGACAGAAATATAGATCAATGGAACAAAATAGAAAGCCCAGAGATAAATCCACATGCCTACAGACACCTTATCTTCAACAAAGGAGGCAAGGATATACAATAGAAAAAAGACAACCTCTTTAACAAGTGGTGCTGGGAAAACTGGTCAACCACTTGTAAAAGACTGAAACTAGAACACTTTCTAACACCATACACAAAAATAAACTCAAAATGGATTAAAGATCTAAATGTAAGGCCAGAAACTATAAAACTCCTAGAGGAGAACATAGGCAAAACACTCTCTGACATGAATCACAGCAGGATCCTCTATGACCCACCTCCCAGAATATTGGAAATAAAAGCAAAAATAAACAAACGGGACCTAATGAAACTTAAAAGCTTTTGCAAAACAAAGGAAACTATAAGCAAGGTGAAAAGACAGCCTTCAGAATGGGAGAAAATAATAGCAAATGAAGAAACAGACAAAGGATTAATTTCAAAAATATACAAGTAACTCCCACAGCTCAATTCCAGAAAAATAAATGACTCAATCAAAAAATGGGCCAAAGAACTAAACAGACATTTCTCCAAAGAAGACATACAGATGGCTAACAAAGACAGGAAAAGATGCTCAACATCACTCATTATCAGAGAAATGCAAACCAAAACCTCAATGAGGTACCATTACACACCAGTCAGAATGGCTGCTATCCAAAAGTCTACAAGCAATAAATGCTGGAGAGGGTGTGGAGAAAAGGGAACCCTCTTACACTGTTGGTGGGAATGCAAACTAGTACAGCCACTATGGAGAACAGTGTGGAGATTCCTTAAAAAACTGGAAATAGAACTGCCATATGACCCAGCAATCCCACTCCTGGGCATACACACTGAGGAATCCAGATCTGAAAGAGACATATGTACCCTGATGTTCATCGCAACACTCTTTATAATAGCCAGGACATGGAAGCAACCTAGATGCCCATCAGCAGACGAATGGGTAAGGAAGCTGTGGTACATATACACCATGGAATATTACTCAGGCATTAAAAAGAATTCATTTGAATCAGTTCTAATGAGATGGATGAAACTGGAGCCCATTATACAGAGTGAAGTAAGCCAGAAAGATAAAGACCAATACAGTATACTAACACATATATATGGAATTTAAAAAGATGGTAACGATAACCCTATATGCAAAACAGAAAAAGAGACACAGATGTACAGAACAGACTTTTAGACTCTGTGGGAGAAGGCAAGGGTGGGATGTTCAGAGAGAACAGCTCTGAAACAAGTATACTACCAAGGGTGAAACAGATCACCAGCCCAGATTGGATGCATGAGACGGGTGCTCAGGGCTGGTGCACTAGGAAGACCCAGAGGGATGGGATGGAGAGGGAGGTGGGAGGGGGGATCGGGATGGGGAACACATGTAAATCCATAGCTGATTCATATCAATGTATGGCAAGAACCACTATAATACTGTAAAGTAATTAGCCTCCAATGAATAAAAATAAATGGAAAAAAAAATAATTTAGGAAGGCCTTGAGATGAAAGTAGATTAAATCACTTTGAATTATATCAGCAATAAATTATGAAGCTGAGAAGAGAGTAGTTTGAATTCATTCCAGACTTACAGACTGTAATACAGGCAAATGGGTCAGATAAATATTAACATTTATTGGTAGCCAAGATAAAATGGAGATATACATGAATAAAAATCATAAAAGAACTAGAGGTTAAATAAAGCTTTATACCCTAAAATGCTCATTTCCATTCAGTGCACATAGGTACTTAATTCCAAAATTTATGTGTCATAATTATATGTGTATGTGTATATATAAAACGTTTAAATAAAATTTATAGTAATAGAGACAATGTTGAAGATTTTAAGACAGTCTGACCCAGCTATCTCTGCGTAATAGCCCAGGAAAAGTAAATCAGTTGTCCTCTAGGGACAGATGACAGTTACATGAGCAAGAAAAATATTTAATTCCAGGAAACAATGTTCAGATATCCAGATTTGTAGGGGTGCTAGTGATGATGATGATAATTACTTTGGGGATGATTTTAATTTGAGATTTCATTTAAAATCTCTGCAATTATTTATTTATTTTGTAAAAATAAAAATACTTAAGATAATAATAAAGATTCCAATTATTAAAAGTAGCGGAGAACTAGTCCATTTACTTTTAAAAGTAAATATGTACCTAAAACTCAGCTTTAATCCACCAAGGACTTTCCCAATGAAGTAATCAAAACAAGAACTAGTAGGGGATGTTCCACTCTACAAGTGTGTTCTGAAAAGACTGACCTCATTAAATCAGCAAAGACACTAAAGGGGAATAAATTAGGAAAAGTTTTTCTCCTATTTTGGATGTGATTAAACCTTTACAAAGACAGAACTTCAAATACCTCAGAGATTTAAATGTAACAATGGCCACCACTTTGACTACACTTGGCAAGGTTTCCATGAGATCTCTTGAAAAAGCAAATGGCAGCTTTACGAATAAGTAGGATCTCAGTAGCTTACACACTCGACTTGAGGGTAATGTTTAGATGGGAGATTGTGAGAGAATTGCGAGATTTCTTTATTTTCCCAAAATTTTGGCCATAGTAAGTTTGTGTTTGTATAGAAATGGAATCATTACTGAATGATTACCAGAGGGGTAATGCTGTATGTGGCTTCCTAGATGACTCAGTGGTAAAGAAAGTGAAAGTAAGTGAAGGTGTTAGTCTGTGTGTCAACTCTTTGCAACCCTATGGACTGTAGCCCGCCAGGCTCCTCTGTCCTTGGGATTTACCAGGTAGGAATCCTAGAGTAGGTTGACATTCCCTTCTCCAGGGGATCTTTCTTACCCAGGGGTAGAACCCAGGTCTCCTGTATTGCAGGTGAATTATTTACCATCTGAGCCACCAGGGAAGCCCCTCAGTGGTAAAGAATCCGCCTGCAATGTAGGAGACATGAGTTTTATCCCTGGGTCAGAAAGATCCCCTGGAGAAGGAAATGGCAACCCACTTCAGGATTCTTGCCTGGAAAATCCCATGGAAACAGGAGCCTGACTCTAAGGTCACAAGAGTCAGACATGACTTAGCAACCACCACCAACAATGCTGTTATGTAGTCTTTCTGCACAGTTAAGGCAAAACTCCTAGAAGTTTTTGAAATTCTGTGTGAAGGAAGCCTTAGATTTCCTTTGTGGATTCATTGTATTAGCATGGTCAGGGCCTCACTTAGAAGGTTAATAATGGACTAAACTGTGATTTGTACATGGTGAAAATGTTGATGCTGTAGTTTCTTTGTGATGACCCTGATTGTTTTGTTTTTATGTTTAAGGTTGACTTCTGCATGTTTAAGCAATTAGGTTAGGAGCGAAGCATTTGGAGAGATCAAATTGACAAGCATTTGATTGTCATTTGCATTGAGAGTCCAAAAACTTTAACCATTAGCTTTTGCCCATATATAAATATTGTTGTTGTTTTTTTGAAATACAAATCAGGCTGCTTTTAAGGGTTTCGTGATTCTTTTCCTCCTCTTAGGCATCCTCTTTCTATTCAAATAAATATTACATAGTGTAACATTTTAACATGTAAACATTTTAAATTAATCTATAAATCTAGGAATTATAATTTAGTGATCATAGTTAATCTTGACCTAGAAGTATTATATTATGCTCAATATACTGAGCTTCCTAAGGAAGTAGTCTAAAATACCTAAGATTTTCAACAAAGTTCTTGAAACAAACTTTTCAAATTAATTCTCAATTAACCAGAAAATTCAGCTGATTAGAATTATCATTTTCCAAACACTATGGTTTTTCTGTTTATACTGACATACAGAGAACCCTCATTTCTCCATAGAGAACAGTTTATATGATAGTAGGAGCTGTAATTGTTGCCATGTAGCTTCAAGAGAAAATAAATATTCCAACAAATCTTTTTACCTTTTGACGAGCATTTGGAGAGAGTCTGTTATGCTCTCCATGAGCTTGATGACTTCTGGGTAGGTGAGGTCTGCACAAGGGTTGCCATTGATAGAAACCACTTCATCCCCCTCACAGAGCCCAGACCCGGAGGCTTTGCTCTGGCTTCTGATCTGAGTGGAGTGAAAAAGGAGGCAATAATTAGAATTATATAACTTGTAAAAAATAAAACACGCCACTGTCTTGGAGAAATTTTTACTTGGGAGTGGTAAATAGATCTGCAAACTTAAATCAGCCCTGAGTATTAATTCACCTTTTAACCTATAAGATGATCTTAAACACTTCTAACCCCTGTTACAATTTATTACATACCATAATTTCTAGGTAAATAGACCAAAAAAAAAAAAAAAAAAAAAAAGCAAATCTATGGTGAAGGAACGAGAATAATGAAATAAAGAACAGTGAAGAATGGCGAAGATAAATGTTTAACTTAGTTATACATTAAAAATAATTATTTCATACTGTGATGCTTGATCTAATCAGAACATGTCTCCTCTCATTAAAGTAAATTTTAAGAGCCTTCTCATTGACAGTGTGGGTGGAACACCAACTATCAGAAGGAGATGGAGGGCAGGACAATGAGTTTAAGGAGAGAGCTCTACAGCTCAATAAACTGATGATAGCCCTTCCAGTAAAATGCGGAAAATTAGGCAGCAGGATGTTAAGAATTATGTCAAAGGGAAAAATCCTTCATTGAAATCAGTTATTCAAGACTTGATAATAAGCAAACTTTAGCGAAAAAGGAGGAGAAGGCAATGGCAGCCCACTCCAGTGTTCTTGCCTGGAGAATCCCAGGGACAGCAGATCCTGGTGGGCTGCCGTCTATGGGGTCGCACAAAGTCGGACACGACTGAAGTGACTTAGCAGCAGCAGCAGTGAAAAGGGAAAAAAAAAAAAAGATTATTTTGCAAAAAATAAAAACAGCCCTGCTTAAGGACTGCATCATATTCTAGCACAGATTCAGTGGAACAAGAACTGACTAAAAACCTAGAAGAGAACTTTCAGATGCTTAAGAAGACAAACTCAGAGTAATAGAATAGCAGTAGAAAGCTCCCACTGGTCCTTAGTGAGGAATTGCATTCAGGTATTCCTGAAGGTTAACATTCTGTGTAATTAGGATTATGGTAAAATGTTGTGCTAGTCATTCTCCCTCAGCCCATTCTCTACCCTCTCTGGCTCTGCTTTCTGGCCTCTAGAGCCTGCAGTGGCCAAGTTCCCTTGCATGCTGACTCCTGGTTGGCTTTGGTCAACAGGAAGCTCCAAAAAGAGATAAAGAGCAAGGGAAATGAGAGGGCAGGGAAACGCTCTCCCTGCTGGACCTGCTGGGTCACAGTTTGGCAATGGCTTTGCTCCTCCATGTAGACAGTCAGAGCTCCTGTCTGTCTGTCGCTCTACCACGCCTTAACTCCTGTTGTGTTCCAATAACACACACCACCTCCTTGCATCTTCAGACCTAAGGGTAATAACAGCTTCCTGCTCTTGACCTCTGGGTGCTTCATTTTCATTTGTTGGTTTCCACGAGCCTGTGCTATATTATCTTTACACTCTTTTGAATATGCCACCTATTTTCTGCTGGGACCCTAAATGATATTAAAATGTTTAGATTTCATTTTACAATGTGAATTTAATGGTTTTTAATGAATCATGTATCATGATCACACAATCTCAAAGTTAAGAATACTTTAAGATCATCTTCTATCTATTTTCCACCAAAGGGATCCCTGTTTGACTATTATACTCAAGATTATGAGTCCAAAGAACTCAGAACCAGGTAAGCAACACTTCTTAAAGGATGTTTTCATTCTTTAAGGCTCACTTCTGATTGGGCACGAAATGTATTTCAGTTTATCTCTAACAGTTTCCCACTAATTCTTGCTAAGGTCTTAAATGATAATTAATTTGCTGACTGATATAGCTTTAAAGTTTATATCTCCATGTACATTTACATTTTACATGATATTCCTGGAGGCAGAAGCATATGTTTAAGTGCCAGAACAATGATGTTAATGAATTTGAAGTGTTTAAGTTAGTTGTGTTCTGGGAGACTCTATTCTTTTATTGTCATAAATTATAAGAAGGCCTTCCCCTTTTCTGAAAAAATCAATTTCGTTCTTTCTTTTTTGAAAGCACACAACAATTTATTGCAAAAATTAAATGAATTCAATATGTCCAAGGCTTTAAGGATGCAGCCAAAGCAATGAGAAAAAGAATAGTTACCCAGTTTTGAAAAATATCTGTTTATTGACTGCCAGATATATTTATTTTGTTGTCTTGTGTGAAATTATTATAATGGAGGATCATGAGAGAGTTGTTAATAAGTCAACGATGAAACAATACTCAACAGTGAACATATAAGTTAAGGATAGAGTTATTCATATTTCATTCATTTAAATTTAATTTTTTAAAGATAATAAAATAGATTAAAAATAGGTAATAAAACATATTTTGAAGTGTAAAATCGCTCATTCAGTAGTGTCAGATGTACTAGAATATGAACAGAAAATTCCTCCTTTTGAAGACCAAAGAGGTTTTATGTTGATAAAACAGATGTGTCATTATATCCTGTGTCCCCTTCCCCGAGGTCAATCTTAAAGCTGATGTTCCATTTATCAGCAATAAGTTATATGAGTTTATGCAGCTTCATGGGTTTGCAGAGTAAGGTGAAAAATTGGTTCTTGGAAGATAAACAGATCTCCACCTTAACAGAGGTGTCTATCATCCAAACATGTGTTGCTTGATGGGAAAAGTGCAGTTCATCATTGTGCTTGTCAAGTGGAGCTTTTAGTGGAATCCAAATAAGCAAAAGCACTATGGTAGGAGCCATTAGCATTCCTTCAGAGCGTACATTCTGAGGTCAACATTTGGAATCAACTGCTATGATTGTGTTTAGTTGACCTTTTACAATTGTCTGAACAGCAGGAAATATTTTTCCCTCATGAACCATGTAAAATATGGTGATACTTTCCTTGCCACAGGGCTTTTCTAAAGGACTACTTTTTCTCTATTTTTTTTTCCTGGTTTGAACAATTATTTGTCCCCCCCCCCAATTATTTTTATTAGTTGGAGGCTAATTACTTTACAATATTGTAGTGGTTTTTGCCATACATTGACATTTTTCTCTATTTTTAATAGGACTAAACTAAACAAAGGTTATCTGCCAGAGTCAATTGTGCCCAAACATATCCCTTGCAATCACCAGCTTCACCAATATGATTATATTCATAGGTGATTATGAAGAATAAACATTTATTAGTGTATAAAAGATCTTTATGTATACAATTATGCATTTTTCTAATTTGTATAATTGTGCATTATTATGAATCTGAGTAAAAATTCTAACCCCTGAAAATACTTGTTAAAATGAAATACTTTGTCAGTAAAAAGAGTAAATTTGGACATAAAAACTGTTAATATTTACAATGTTGAATCTCTATGAATGAACTTATCAACCACTCTTCTCAGGCCATTAGGCCTAGATTCATAAAGTACGTGTCCTAGTGGAAGAGAACACCAGCTCTCATGAAAGAAGGCGTCGGTTTCAAACCTGTGGTCCCAGTGCTTACTAACCCTCTGAACTTGGTTAGATGAATTGCATTACCTCCTTAAGCTCTAGTTTTCCAAAATGTAAAATAAAACTAATAAATCTGATTTCTCTTGAGGATTAATAAGGATTAGAAATAATATGTATTAAGTTCCATGATGCACATACAGCTCACAGAGGTGCTCAAGAAGGGATTACTGAATAAGAATGCATTGACTTCCTATACACACACACACACACACACACACACACACACACACACACACACACACAGAGACACATACACAGAACATGCCAAATAAAACATGCCAAAGAAAAATTGTAGTGTTGGTACTTAGTCTATAAGATGTTTGAAAATATCTGGATTCATTTTCAGTTTTCATACATATACTTGGTATTAGCTCATCATAATCTAAGATAAATAATTTTTTGTGTGTCTTTTCCTCTGTAAGTACATGTTTCATAACTGAATTGTGGAAGAAGACCAACCTATTTATTGTCTCCCAGCAGAAGTAATAATATAAATATGTAAATATTAGTGGCTTTTTAAAATTGAGCACTTACTATGCTAAGCCCTTTACTTCCTTAAATCATTTATCTCTAGAAAACTTTGATGAAAAGTATAAATGTACTTCTACTTGTATGTGTTCAGATGGACTGTGTTCAGATGGACTGTCATTACCCTCATTTTTTTGGAGAGGAAAACAGAGACTTAGAAAACTGAGGTACTTTGCCTAAAATTATGCAGCTAAGACCAGAAATTGAACACAGGAATTCTGACTTCAGAGCTTGTGGTTTTACTCACAGGGATTCCCTGGTAGCTCGCTTGGTAAAGAATCTGCCTGCAGTGCTCGCTTCGGCAGCACATATACTAAAATTGGAACGATACAGAGAAGATTAGCATGGCCCCTGCACAAGGATGAAACGCAAATTCGTGAAGTGTTCCATATTTTTTTGGCAGAACGTCAGGGCCTTGTACATTAAGAGCACAATGGGCAAGCCCCAGTGTCTGTACTAAGGCACAGTTTAATAAACCATACTAAACCAAAAAAAAAAAAAAAAGAATCTGCCTGCAGTGCAGGAGACCCGGGTTTGATCCCTGGTCAGGAAGATCCCCTGGAGAAGGAAATGCAACCTACTCCAGTGTCCTTGCCTGGAAAATCCTAGGGAAAGAGGAGTCTGGAGGACTATAATCCATGGGGTTGCAAGAGTTGGACATAATTTAGCAACTAAACCATCACATAAATTGCCTTCCTCATCAATAGTCTTAATTCGATACCATGAACCCTAGAATGAAGAAAGAGAGAGGAGGAGTGTAAAAACAATTGACATACAGTGCATGCAGTCAGGGAGGAAATGGAAAAGACTAGAGAAAGAGAAAAACTTGCCTGGTCAGTCTATAAACCAGCGTTGAAAAAGACAGATTTTGTTTATTTTGTTTTCCTTTTTCCTCTTTTATTCTTTTAAGAGCTTTATATATATTAATCTTTAAAGATTTTTTAATCTCTAATTTTTAAATAGTCAATATTATGACTACTTGTAAAATAATATGTTACAGATTCAAAATTGAGTAAAACTGTCTTTTACAAACTGTGATTTGGTACAACATACTTATGTGAGCATGCGATTTAATTCCCTTTCTTTGAAAACATTCCCTTAGAGACCTCATTCCACACCTAATACATTAATCAGATGAGTGAGCTTCTGTCCATAAATACTATTTTCCCCTTCAGTGTCTCTCAATTTAATCATATACATAACTAAGAGAAATACTGGTAATGTAAATATTTACAAAATACTGTGTTTTATTGCTTACAACCTCTTGACCCATGTCAGGTAAGATTTATTTTACTGACAGCAAGTGAAAATGTAAAGTTAAGGCTTCTTTGAGAAATTTAACATTATTTCACTTTGTAAATAAAATCTGAGAGGCGTGTCAGCTTTGCTTATATACTTTTATGATAAATAATTCCCTGGTAAATTTTTAAGAAGCTCCTTTTCTATTAACTTACTATTGCTTGATTTCCACATCTTCCAGAGCTGACTAGAAAGCAAGTACAAGATTTGAGTTCTCATAGAACCTTGTACTTAAACTATTCTGTATTGTGTATGTGACATATCAATTGTGTCAGATTCCCGTTAGCAAAACTAAATCTTGACTCATGGGCTGTATTTTCACATACAGTTCATTGACAAGTCCACTTGAAAGATGTCAGAGTAAGTGGTAGAACCAAGACAATCTCCTCCTTAAATTCCACTACTATATGTATTAAAATACATGAAAAGGAAAGAGAAAATTAGTATAAATAAGCCCATCCCATGCAAGGCTATTCTTAATCCATAAAATAAAGTCTTGGGGCCTAAAGATAACCAAGACAGGATAAGAGACATGATCTCAGACAAGTAAAATCATTTTGATGGAATTTGGAAAGTAGTCTATGATCTAGTAGCTCCTTCTGAAGTCCCAGCCCTTCTTCAATTTTCTTTTAAAAAAAATTTTTTTTTCATTTATTGATATTAGTTGGAGGCTAATTACTTTACAATATTGTAGTGGTTTTTGCATACATTGACATGAATCAGCCATGAATTTACATGTGTTCCCATCCTGAACCCCCCTCCCACCTCCCTACCCATCCCATCCCTCAGGGTC
Organism: Muntiacus reevesi; assembly: GCF_963930625.1. Taxonomy (NCBI): domain Eukaryota; kingdom Metazoa; phylum Chordata; class Mammalia; order Artiodactyla; family Cervidae; genus Muntiacus; species Muntiacus reevesi. Next base: position 6,823,550 of record NC_089264.1, read on the forward strand.
ATCCCAGTGCACCAGCCCTGAGCACTTGTCTCATGCATCCAACCTGAACTGGTGATCTGTTTCACAATTGATAATATACAGGTTTCAATGCTATTCTCTCAGATCATCCCACCCTCGCCTTCTCCCACAGAGTCCAAAAGTCTGTTCTATACATCTGTGACTCTTTTTCTGTCTTGCATATAGGGTTATCGTTACCGTCTTTCTAAATTCCATATATATGTGTTAGTATACTGTATTGATGTTTTTCTTTCTGGCTTACTTCACTCTGTATAATGGGCTCCAGTTTCATCCACCTCATTAGAACTGATTCAAATTTATTCTTCAATTTTCCACTTCAGGCTTTTGGCAAAACTTACCTCATACTTCTGAGACAAAATTTAATAAGCATTCCCTCACCCCAAGTGGTTCTTAAACTGAAGACTTAGGTAACCCTGTATTCATCAGCTGTCCAGAAAAATGGTCAGTGGAAAGTGCAGCAAGACCAATGATGTATGGTTAAGGTTTTAGAAATAAGCAAATAATCCTACTTTTAATGAGTTTCCTATCCAGATTCCAAAATCCAACTTCAGCCCCTGATAAGGGGTTTTATAGTACCAAAACTGAGTTCACAAGTTGTTGGGAAGTCATGTTTATGGTGGCACAATATTTTTGGAAATCAATAGGAATATAACAGTTTCAGGATGACAAGGCAAAAGAAAACAATAAGGACCAGCATACCATGTAATAAAAGTAATAATAACCCAAGAAAAATATTAATAGTAGGAGTTTAAAAATCTTGGAATTTAGTGCAGATATTCAAACAGTGAAATGGAAAAAAAGGTTGAGGAAATATCTAGACTGGGATAAACAAATAAGAAATAAAGCTAGTAACTGAGTAGATCAAAAGTCAGTAGAAAAGACTGGCAAACAGTTGAATGGATTGCTTGACTTTTGTCTCGAACTCCTTGGAATGTGTCTTGTGTGCAGCAGAGGCAAAGGAGATAAAATAACATTTCCCAGACTCTCCTTCAGCTTAGGTTCTAGGTGTGATTTAATTTCAACAAGAAGGTGCACCTGGAAGAAACTTGCACTTGAAACTGAATTAAGCAAAGAGAGGAATTAGACTGTAAGGCATCCATCTTGCTGCTGCAGATCTGGTAGATGACTGTTACTCTGGATACAGCAGTTCTACTGGCAGCTTCTTAATCCCAGATCACAGCTAAGGTATGTAACCCTCCTCCTAGCACTGGGCCAGCCCAATAGCTTCCTGACTCCTTAATTTCCTGATTGTGGCAAATGTTGCCAATCCTTTGGATAGCCAGTTGTGCAGTGTTGTCTGAAGCCATTTCTGAAGGTCCTGTCTTTCCAGAGCTTTCAACAATTCTATAAGCACAAACTAGAGATGTGTCTATTTTCTGCAAATGAACCATTTGCAAAATGAACCATGAGCTGATACAGAAAGAGAATTAAGGGCAAACATAGAAGGTAAAAAAAGGACAAGAGGTAAAAGGGCAACTGTTTCTCAGATACAGAAAAGGAAAAAAAGATGGACACAAATGCTGATATTTCAAGACAGTCAGGAGAGACAGTGCAGGAACTTACACTAGATAAATTGTATGGGGTCACCATCTGCCAAAAACAAAGGAGGAAAAACAGAGGGGGATTAAAACTTGAGGACAAGGAAGGAAGTTTCAGAAAAGCCACTGTAGAGTATTTACTTGGAACTTAATATGAGTTTGTGAAGAACTTAGAAGGAATAAAGTGAAATGATTATCAGTATCTCCTGTTGTCCAGACAAATGTTCTAAAAGAAGACTAAAGTAAGGTAAGGTGAAGTCGCTCAGTCGTGTCCGACTCTTAGCGACCCCATGGACTGTAGCCTACCAGTCTCCTCTGTCCATGGGATTTTCCAGGCAAGAGTACTGGAGTAGATGATTCCTAAAATTAAGCAAGGCTTTTCTCCATTAAAGCATTGATAAGTATATGAAGAACTTAACAAGAAATTAAATTACACGAATTGTCTAGTGAAAATAATTCTTCAACTATATATACAAGTCGGGTCATGGGTGCAAAATACAAGTAGACACTAGGAATCCACACTCAACACTCTGTTCTCAAATTGATGAAGATTAGGAATTTTTCTGTTCTGCCCAGTAAATATATGTCCAGTTCCTTGGCAAAAAGTTTTCCTTTTGGATGACTGTCTTTATCCTTAGGGACCAAGTCACCATAAAAGTATAAAGTATTCCTGGTAGCAACTTTGGAAAAATTCTTGAAGTAAATAACTCTCTTTGACAGGAATGAGGGCCTTAATCCATGGGGGCTGCATACTTAAGAATCTGCATACCAATGTGATTCCACAGGCTGAAACGATGCCACAGTGTAAGTGCTATGAGCTGTTACAAAGCAGCCACCATGATGCTAGAAAACCAACAAGTACAAATATGGAATGGTATTCTCTGCTCTTCTTTCCTTCCAAAGAATGTAAACATCCCAGCTCTTTCAGAAAAACACCAATGGACCAGAGCCTTATGTAGGACATGTCCCTGTCTACTCTTTCGTTGGATTAAATTCTGAAAGATTGCACAAAGGCTTTGAACTATATGCACATTCTTTTTATAAATATTTACACAGAATTAAAAAAATTTTTTTTTCAAGACCTCATTTAAAAAAAGCACATGTAAAACCTAAAAGATTAGATAAATAAGTAGTATAATTAGGGAGACTCAGACAAGAGTCAAGCTCAAACTCACTATGTGGCTTTCTCAAGTTTCTGTTTATATTTATTAACTGTACACCCAACTATTAACTAAATGGTTATTATGCTGCAATACCTCATCTAGTAAGAATTTAGCTATCTAAAAAACCTGTAAGTATGCTCAACAGTATGTTGAGTGGTTAAAATACAGTAAAAATACAGTTACCTAAAACTCCTGTACATCACTCTAAGTATCTGGGATCTTTTTTCAGTCTATTTGCTCAATTTTATACAATTCTAATAAGCTTTTTTGTTTGGTTTACAGAAATTAGAAATGGAGAGGCAAACATGAACATTGTTAAAGATGTTACAGTTAATACAACACCAAAGCAAGAAAGTAAAAGCCAACATTTAAAACACATGAAAATCTTAAAAAAAAAACAACTCAGAATACATTTAAAGTGTAAAAAACTTCCACATGCTCAATGAGACTTAGTGCCTCTACTGTATTTGAGTATAATAATAGGAATTAATAATAATGATCACAAGTCATTTAAAATATTTAAATCATTGTGGTAGGTTGATTAGATGTAGAAAAACATATAACATCTTTTAGAAAGAATATCATTCCAAACAGATAAAATAGAAGTTTTTCTGTTTAAAGGTAGAACTAGGCCTAAGGCATTGCTATACTAATAGAGAACTGGATTAGAATTCATAATCTGAGCTCCTAATTACTTTGCCTGTATTGGTGTTTTTACTGAAATTATTTAACTTCAGATGTGAATATGTCTCATGTACCCTGAAAAATGTATCTGTTTCTCCACAGCTCTAGATATGCTGATACACGGGGCCTGGGAATGTTAATCATGGACTATGCCTTTCAGGGAAGGGCCAATTTGAGTGATATCCTCCAAAGTTTTAGTTAACTGGAAGTTCATTTAGTCAATCATTAGTGTATAACAGTGTGTGACCTAAGGCAGCAACTCTCAACCATTTTGGTCCAAAGACTTATTTACACTCTCAAAAATAATTGAGGACCTAAAAAACTATTTTGTCCTTGTGAGTTCTATCTACTGGTATTTACCATGTTAGAAATAAAAAGATCTATTAATTTTTATTAATTAATTTTATTAATAGATGGCAAAAAGTTCATTTTATGGGAAACCCAAACAAGCTTTTTGTCAATCCAATAATATGTTAATACAAATGTTTCATGAAAAATAACCATGTTTTCTGATGCTAAGATAATTTGGTAAACATAGTGATATGGTTTTTGCATTTCTGTTAAATGTCTTTAATGTCTGAGCTTAACACAAGACAGCTGGATTCTCTTATGTGCTTTTGCATTCATTCTGTTGTGTTACACTGTGTTGACTGAAGTGTATGAAGAGCTAGCTTCATACAGAAACATAGTCAGGAAAGGGCAGGGTATGTTAACAGCCCTTCAGATAATTTTGGATATTCCATGACACTACATCAAACTCAGTAAGTGACTGTTTCTCAAGTTGCAATGTAGTAGAATCAGAAATCATAGCCATGAACTTTTCATACTTCATTATATTAAAATCCCCCAGTCTCTTTTGCACTTTGGATAGATCTTTAACCTATGCATGATTCTGTTACATTATACACTAGTCATTCAGAAAATATTGCTTCAATGAATTATGCAGATCTTCTAAATGTTGATACATTTAATCATGTGCATGTGTGTGTTAGTTGCTCAGTCATGTCCAGTTGTTTGCAACAACATGGATTGTACGATATAAAAAATCACTCTCCTTAATATCAGCAATGACCTCACCAGAGAAGTGTTAAGTATTGCTGTTTAGTCGCTAAATCATGTCCCACTCTTTCGGTATTTGTAAGTATTGGGAAGTTGTCAGATTCATGGCTGCAGGTGCAACTTTCTGATTTTCCCTTGAAAATACACAAGTACTGTCAGTTGCTTTTCTTGAAGTGACAAGCTCACTTTGCTCATTTTCTAGAAGATGTCTGCTGAATACCCAAGTTTAAATAATTGTAGGTTGTCAGTCAGTCTTTAAAGTAAAAATGAGCTCTTTTTCGTGGCGCCTCGGAGGCTGTCGGCCGCTTCAGAATGAAGCTGAAAGTCTCTCTCCCGGCCACTGGCTGCCAGAAGCTCATTGAAGTGGACAATGAACGAAAACTTCGTACCTTCTACGAGAAGCGTATGGCCACGGAAGTTGCTGCTGATGCTCTGGGTGAAGAATGGAAGGGTTATGTGGTCCGAATCAGTGACGGGAATGATAGGCAGGGTTTCCCCATGAAGCAGGGTGTCTTGGCCCATGGCTGAGTTCGCCTGCTCCTGAGTAAGGGGCATTCTTGTTACAGACCAAGGAGGACTGGAGAGAGAAAGCGCAAATCTGTATGGGGTCGCATTGTGGATGCCAATCTGAGTGTTCTCAATTTAGTCATCGTGAAAAAAGGAGAGAAGGATATTCCTGGACTCACTGTTACTACAGTGCCTCGTCGTCTGGGTCCCAAAAGAGCTAGCAGAATCCGCAAACTTTTCAATCTCTCTGAAGAAGATGATGTGCGCCCGTATGTTGTGCAAAAGCCCCTAAACAAAGACGGTATGAAACCTAGGACTAAAGCACCCAAGATTCAGCGTCTCATGACTCCACGAGTTCTGCAACACAAACACCGGCGTATTGCTCTTAAGAAACAGCGTACTAAGCAAAATAAAGAAGAGGCTGCAGAATATGCTAAACGTTTGGCCAAGAAAATGAAGGAGGCCAAAGAAAAACGGCAGGAACAGACTGCCCAGAGACGGAGGCCGTCCTCTCTGAGAGCTCCTACTTCTGAGTCCAGTCAAAAATGAGATGTTCTAAGAGTAACAAATAAATAAGATAAAAAATCAAAATAAATAAATAAAGTAAAAATGATGTTCTATGGGGAAAAAAATCACCGATTGAGCTTGCAGTTCAAAAAATTGTGCAAGTGCTTCCTCAAAACATTCAAAATGCCATACATGTGTTTTCATTTTGTCACACAAAATATTAAAAGATATGTGCTATAAATTTAATAAAATGCAAACGTTTTACTGCTTTGTCAAGGACATTCCTATGTGAAACCACCATCTTGTTCCTTAAGTGAAATGATGACAGTGATGAATACAAGGACTCCTAGTACTGCCTCAAATGCTAAGGTATCACTTCTGCTTTTACACCATCAATGCAAATGTCAACACAGTAAAAAACAAACAAACAAAAAAAACCACAATGTCTTTAGTACCATTATGAAAATAATTTTGACCTCACAGATCTGCTGAAAGCATCTAAGAGACCCTAGAAGTCTGCAGACCACACTTTTGAGAACTACTCATCTAACAGGAGAAATATCAACAGCCTCAATATGCAGATGACACCACTCTAATGACAGAAAGTGAAGAGAAACAAAAGAGCCTCTTGATGAGGATGAAAGAGGGGAGTGAAAAAGTTGGCTTAAAACTCAACATTCAAAAACTTAAGATCATGGCATCCAGTCGCATCACTTCATGGCAAATAGAAGAGGAAAATTTGGATACAGTGGCAGATTTTATTTTCTTGGGCTCCAAAATCACTGCAGATGGTGACTGTAGTCATTAAATTAAAAGACACTTGCTCCTTGGAAAGAAAACTATGACAAACCTAGGTTGCATATTAAAAAGCAAACACATCCTTTTGCCAACTAAAGTCCATATAGTCAAAACTATGGTTTTTCCAGTAGTCATTTTCGGATATGACAGTTGGACCATAAAGAAGGCTGAGCACCAAAGAATTGATGCTTTTGAATTGGTGCTGGAGAAGACTCTTGAGAATCCCTTGGACTTCAAGGAGATCAGACCAGTCAATCCTAAAGGAACTCAACCCTGAATATTCATTGGAAGCACTGTTGCTGAAGCTCCAATACTCTGGCCACCTGATTCAAAGAGCCGACTCATTGGAAAAGACCCTGATGCTGGGAAAGATTGAAGGCAAAAGGAGAAAGGGGTGGCAGAGGATGAGATGGTTATATAGCATCACTGAGTCAATGAATATGAATCTGAGCACACCTCAGGAGACAGTGAAGGACAGGGGAGCCTGGCGTGCTGCAGTTCATGGAGTTGCAAAGAGTCAGACATGACTTAGCGACTAGCAACACAACCACAACATCTCAAGGGACCAGGATACATGATATGCATCCTTAGCCTCTTGGGTGTCTGAGTTTGAGAAAAGGAAATTCCATCAAAGACAGTGCAGGGACAAACCAGAGTAAGGTCCAGCCTAGGGAAGAAAGGCTGACAGAAGCCAGGAAGGGATACATTTTAAGAGAATGTGTTAAGAGCTCACACTACAGCCATGAATTCAAATAAAAGATCACTCTGGTGATCTGGATAAATGCAGAAACAAGCAGTTTCAACCCAGATTGTTTGAGAGAGGAGAACCGGGCTGGAGTGTCAAGGGTTTTTGAAAATAGCTTCTTTTCAGTTTCCAAACTACTGGCTAGTCGAAATTCACTGAGAGCTGTAACTGCAGTTCAGAGATCTTTGATTCTTTTATAGCCCAGTGTATGTCTTACACATATAGGCAAGCAATAAATATGTGCTAAATATATGTCAATATGGCTTTCCTGCTGGCTCAGTGGTAAAGAATCTGCCTGCCAATGCAGGAGACATGGGTTCGATCCTTGGGTCAGTAAGATCCCCTGGAGAAGCAAATGGCAACCCATTCCAGTATTCTTGCCTGGGAAACCCCATGAACAGAGGAGTCTGGCAGACTACAGTCCATGGGGTCAAAAACAGTCGGGAAACGACCTAGCGACCGAACAACAATAACAAAATGAGTAAATTTAATTTTATCCAAAGTCTATTTCAACTTCCTTCAGCAATGGGCCAATAGTTGCTCCCAAGCCTACTAATTTCTATGTATTCTTTCTTTGTCATCTCTTTTAGGTTTGAAATTACTACAACAGTATCACGTGATGAATGGGAAATTCCCAGTGTATTTGTGGAAGAAAGTTCGTCCTACTGGATACTGAACATCAGAGATAACTGAGTTTTCCCCAGCAAAGGGGATGGCCACGCCGGCAGCTCTGCAGCTGCTCCTGCCAGTCACTCCATTTCACCATCATTCCCTTGGCCCCATGAGAGGTAAGGTCACAAGGCAACCAGTAAAACATACAGCGTCACCAGATGTGGGCCTGGTTGCAGTTTCTGGAGGTAAGCACGTGAGCAGAGGCAGTGTGAGGCGCGGGATCCGGGACACTGCTGCAGGCGCTGCTGCAGCTTCCTATGCGTGCCGCCTGCCTGGCAGCTCTGCGGGAGCGGAGCTGGGCTGTGGGGGTGATTGCCAAACCCTGGACTTCAAGAAGAGAAACCAGGTCACCCCAAGTGCCCTCTGTGTCCAGGTAAGTGTTCCGTGGATGCATTTTAAAACCGTCATGCTCCTTGCTGGGACTGACTAATACTTCTCCCACTTATTTCTGATTGACGAGACACTACAACACTGTCATCATCTGGACAAAAGGTTCTTGGTCAGTCAGAGCCAGCCAGAGGGAGCCTTGCAGAGGTAGGCAAGAGCCCTCAGCTATTCTCTTTTGACTTAGCTGGAGGTCAGTGGAGAATTTACAAAGGAAATGGAGTTAGCTGGAACTGGAGGTTTTGCTTACTTTACCTCATTTAATTAATTGGTTTAGTAATTGTCCTACATAGTCAGTGCTTATCTTTCATGGACAGAGTTCTGAGGTCTGAAGTGCCCTCAAAAGCTTTATATTCTAAGATAAACAAGAAAGTAGGTAATTATAACCAAGTATGACAACTCCCGTGATTAAAGTTAATGCAATATGCAGTCGGAACACACAGCAGGGATATACAGTCAAGGATTATTGGAGGGGGTAAGGTTTTCTAAAGGACACAAACATGAGCCTCATGAGGAAAGGCCAAGGTGAGTCAGAAACACAAAGATCTAAGAACCTAATATGCAGTGAATGCTTAGTCAGTGCTTGCTGGATGAATTATCTTTTCACAACACAATGCTGTCTCCCATTAACACTGCAGTATCTTGTAGAATGGGCTTCCCCCATGGGCTTAGTGGTAAAGAATCCGCCTGCCAATTCAGGAGAGTTGGGTTCAATCCCTGGGTTGGGAAGATACCCTAAAGAAGTAAATGGGAACTCACTCCAGTATTCTTACCTAAGAATCCAATGGACAGAGGAGCCTGGTGGGCTACAATCCACCAGTTGTTCACCTCAGTCGCTCAGTCAAATCCAACTCTTTGCAGCCCCATGGACTGCAGCATGCCAGGCCACCCTGTCCATCACCAACTCCCAGAGCTTATGCAAACTCCTATCTATTGAGTCAGTGATGCCATCCAATCATCTTATCCTCTGTCGTCCCCTTCTCCTCCCACCTCCAATCTTTCCCAGTATCAGGGCCTTTTCATATGAGTCAGTTCTTCACATCAGGTGGCCAAATATTGGAGTTTCAGCTTCAGCATCAATCCTTCCAGTGAATATTCAGGACTGATTTCCTTTAGGATGGACGGGTTGGATCTCCTTGCAGTCCAAGGGACTCTCAAGAGTCTTCTCCAACACCACAGTTCAAAAGCATCCATTCTTCAGTGCTCAGCTTTCTTTATAATCCAACTCTCACATCCACACACGACAACTGGAAAAACCATAGCTTTGACTATATGGACCTTTGTTGGCAAAGTAATGCCTCTGCTTTTTAATAAGTTGTCTAGGTTGGTCATAACTTTTCTTCCAAGGAGCAAGCGTCTTGTAATTTCATGGCTGCAATCAACATCTGCAGTGAGTTTGGAGGGAAAAAAAATAGTCTGTTACTTTTTCCATTGTTTCCCCATCTATTTGCCATGAAGTGATGGGACCATATGCTATGATCTTAGTTTTCTGAATCTTGAGCTTTAAACCAACTTTTTCATTCTCCTCTTTCACTTTCCTCAAGAGGCTCTTTATTTCCTCTTCACTTTCTGCCATAGGGTGGGGTCATCTGCATTTCTGAGATTATTAATATTTCTCCCGGCAATCTTGATTCCACTTTGTGCTTCATCCAGCCCAGCGTTATTCATGATGTGCTCTGCATATAAGATAAATAAGCAGGGTGACAATATATAGCCTCCACGTACTCCTTTCCCAATTTGAGAACCAGTCTGTTGTTCTACCTCCAGTTCTAACTGTTGCTTCCTGACCTGCATACAGATTCTCAGGAGGCAGGTCAGGAGGTCTGGTATTCCCATCTCTTGAAGAATTTTCCACAATTTGTTGTGATCCACAAAGTCAAAGGCTTTGTCATAGTCAGTAAAGCAGAGATAGATGTGTTTCTGGAAATCTCTTACTTTTTTGATGATCTAGCAGATGTTGGCAATTTGGTCTCTGCTTCCTCTGCCTTTTCTAAATACAACTTGAACATTTGGAAGTTCGTGGTTCACATACTGTTGTAGTCTGGCTTGGAGGATTTTGAGCATTATTTTCCTAGCATGCGAGATGAGTGCAATTGTGTGGTAGTTTGAACTTCCCTTGGCATTGTCTTTCTTTGGGACTGGATTGAAAACTGACCTTTTCCAGTCCTGTGGCCACTGCTGAGTTTTCCAAATTTGCTGGCATATTGAGTGCAGCACTTTCAGAGCATCATCTTTTAAGATTTAAAATAGCTCAACTGGCATTCCATCACCTCCACTAGCTTTGTTTGTAGTGATGCTTCCTAAGGCTCACTTGACTTCATATTCCAGGACATCTGGCTCTAGGTGAGTGATCACACCATTGTGATTATCTGGGTCATGAAGATCTTCTTTTGTATAGTTCTTCTGTGTATTCTTGCCACCTCTTCTTAATATCTTCTGCTTCTGTTAGGTCCATAGCATTTCTGTCCTTTATTGAGCCCATCTTTGCATGAAATGTTCCCTTGGTATCTCTAATTTTCATGAAGAGGTCTCTAGTCTTTCCCATTCTATTGTTTTCCTCTATTTCTTTGCATTGATTGCTGAGGAAGGCTTTCTTGTCTTTCCTTGCTATTCTTTGGAACTCTGCATTCAAATGGGTTTATCTTTGCTTTTCTCCTTTGCCTTTTGCTTCTTTTCTTTTCACAGCTATTTGTAAGGCCTCCTCAGACAGCCATTTTGCCTTTTTGCATTTCTTTTCCTTGGTGATGGTCTTGATCCCTGCCTCCTGTACTATCTCTGAACCTCTATCCATACTTTTCAGGCACTCTATCAGATCTAATCCCTTGAATCTATATCTCACTTCCACTGTATAATCACTAGGGATTTGATTTAGGTCATACCTGAATGATCTAGTGGTTTTCCCTACTTTCTTCAATTTACATCTGAATCTGGCAATATGGAGTTCATGATCTGAGCCACAGTCAGCTCCCGGTCTTGTTTTTGCTGACTGTATAAAGCTTCTCCATCTTTGGCTGCAAGGAATATCATAAATCTGATTTTGGTATTGACCATCTGGTGATGTTCATGTGTAGAGTCTTCTCTTGTGTTGTTGGAAGAGGGTGTTTGCTATGACCAGTGCATTCTCTTGGCAGAACTCTACTAGCCTTTATCCTGCTTCATTTCGTACTCCAAGGCGAAATTTGCCTGCTACTCCAGGTATTTCTTGAATTCCTACTTTTACATTCCAGTCCCCGATAATGAAAAGGACATCTTGTTTGGGTGTTAGTTCTAGAAGATCTTGTAGGTCTTCATAGAACCATTCAACTTAAGCTTCTTCAGTGTTACTGGTTGGGGCATAGGCTTGGATTACTGTGGTATTGAATGGTTTGCCTTGGAAATGAACAGAGATCATTCTATCATGTTTGAGATTGTATCCAAGGATTGCATTTCAGACTCTTTTGTTGACTATGATGGCTACTCCATTTCTTCTAAGGGATTCTTGCCCACAGTAGTAGATATAATGGTCATCTGAGTTAAATTCACCCATTCCAGTCCATTTTAGTTCACTGATTCCTAAAATGTCGATGTTCACGCTTGCCATCTCTGTTTGACCACTTCCAATTTGCTTTAATTTGTGGACCCCCCATTCCAGGCTCCTGTACAATATCGCTCTTTACTGCGTCGGATCTTGCGTCCATCACCAGTCACGTCCTCAACTGGATGTTGTTGTTGCCTTGGCTCCGTCTCATCATTCTTTCTGGATTTATTTCTCCACTGATCTCCAGTAGCATATTGGGCACCTACCAACCTGGGGAGTTCATATTTTGTGGGTTCACAAAATGGTCAGACCTGACTTACGGACTAAACAATATTCATTTATTAACATAAGGGCTTCTCAGGTGGTGCTAGTGGTAAAAAATCTGCCTGCCAATGCTGGAGATACTATAGACACAGGTTCAATCCCTGGGTCAGGAAGAGTCCCTGGAGGAGGAAATGGTAACCTGCTCCAGTATTCTTGTCTGGAAAACTCCATGGACAGAGGAGCCTGGCGAGATAGTGTCCATGTGGTCACAGAGTTGGACACAACATAGGTACTAAATATCAACAGCTGCATCTTGTAGAATACTTCAAAACAAACGCCTGTTAGCTCAGCTACAAAATGGCTGGAAAAATCCCATCGCCGCTATATTCAAAGTGGATTCACAGACAAGCAACACTGGGACCACCTGGGGGCTTGTTGGGACCACCTGGGGGCTTGTTAGACCCACAGAATTCTATCTCCCAACCCAGATGACCCAACATCTGCATTTTAAGATCCCCCAGTGATTCATATACATATACATTAGGGTTCAAGACTGTCCTATACGAAAGGCTCGTCAACCAGTGATGGCCCTCTAGGACAGGGGTTTATAACCTTCAGGAACACCAGACTCTCTGGAGAGGAATTTTTAAACGTAGAAGTCAAGTTTTTATTCCCCTCTCTTCCACAAAAACCAAATCTTACCACCTGGGACCTATGTATGTGCATTTTTAACAAACTTTCCAGGGAACCTGAAGCCCGTTCTTTGATACCTGGTAGTATTTTCTATACAATACTTTAAGGAAATATGTTGTGGGCCAATCAGTTCTATGTGTGTGTGGGAGTGTGTGAATGAATGACTTAAAGACAGATCTTTATTGAGTGACTTTCTTCCTAGAGACTGTGGTAACTCTTTTGAGCTTCACAATAACCATACTTTTCAAGGAGACTACAAAAATGAGTTTATGATTATTATTTTCAGGTTTTTTGGCATGTCCTTTTAACTATAAATCAAATGCCTTATGATTATACAGTGGAATTGAGAACTAGATTTAAGTGACTAGATCGGAGAGGCAGAGTACCTGATGAACTATGGATGTAGGTTCATGACATTGTACAGGAGACAGGGATCAAGACCATCCCCAAGAAAAAGAAATGCAAAAAAGCAAAATGACTGTCTGAGAAGGCCTTACAAATAGCAGTGAAAAGAAGAGAAGCGAAAAGCAAAGGAAAAAAGGAAAGATATACCCATTTGAATGCAGAATTCCAAAGAATAGCCCGGAGAGATAAGAAAGCCTTCCTCAGCGATCAATGTAAGAAATAGAGGAAAACAATAGAATGGGAAAGACTAAAGATCTCTTCAAGAAAATCAGACATACCAAGGGAATATTTCATGCAAAGATGTGCTCAATAAAGGACAGAAAGGGTAGGGACCTAACAGAAGATGAAGATATTAAGAAGAGGTGGTAAGAATACATAGAAGAACTGTACAAGAGATCTTCATGACCAAGACAATCACAATGGTGTGATCACTCACCTAGAGCCAGATGTCCTGGAATATGAAGTCAAGTGAGCCTTAGGAAGCATCACTACAAACAAAGCTACTGGAGGTGATGGAATGCCAGTTGAGCTATTTCAAATTCTAAAAGATGATGCTGTGAAAGTGCTGCACTCAATATGCCAGCAAATTTGGAAAACTCAGCAGTGGCCACAGGACTGGAAAAGGTCAGTTTTCATTCCAATCCTAAAGAAAGGCAATGCCAAGGAATATTCAAATTACCACACAATTGCACTCATTTCGCATGCTAGTAAAGTAATGCTCAAAATTCTTCAAGCCAGGCTTCAACAGTATGTGAACCATGAACTTCCAGATGCTCAAGCTGGATTTAGAAAAGGGAGAAGAAGCGGAGATCAAATTGCCAACATCTGCTGAAACATCAAAAAAGTGAGAGTTCCAGAAACACATCTATTCCTGCTTTATTGACTATGCCAAAGCCTTTGACTTTGTGGATCACAACAAACTATGGAAAATTCTTCAAGAGACGGGAATACCAGACTACCTGACCTGCCTCCTGAGAAATCTGTGTGCAGGTCAGGAAGCAACAGTTAGAACTGGAGATGGAACAACAGAGTGGTTCCAAATAGGAAAAGGAGTACATCAAGGCTATATATTGTCACCCTGCTTATTTAACTTATATGCAGAGTACATCATGAGAAACACTGGACTGGATAAAGAACAAGCTGGAATCAGGGTTGTCCCCCAAAATAGCAATAACCTCAGATACACAGATGACCCCACCCTCATGGCAGAAAGTAATGAACTAAAGAGCCTCTTGATGAAAGTGAAAGAGGAGAGTGAAAGAGTTGACTTAAAGCTCAACATTCAGAAAACTAAGATCATGGCATCTGGTCCCATCACTTCATGGCAAATAGATAGGGAAACAGTGGCTGACTTTATTTTTGGGTGTTCCAAAATCACTGCAGATGTTGATTGCAGCCATGAAATTAAAAGACGCTTACTCCTTGGAAGGAAAGTTAGGACCAACCTAGACAGCATTTTAAAAAGCAGAGGCATTACTTTGCCAACAAAGGTCCATGTAGTCAAGGCTATGTTTTTTCCAGTAGTAATGTATGGGTGTGAGAGTTGGACTATAAAGAAAGCTGAGCACTGAAGAATTGATGATATCAAACTGTGCTGTTAGAGAAGACTCTTGAGAGTCCCTTGGACTGCAAGGAGATCCAACCATTCCATCCTAAAGGAAATCAGTTCTGGGTGTTCATTTGAAGTACTGATGTTGAAGCTGAAGCTCCAGTACTTTGGCCACCTGATGCGAAGAGCTGACTCATTGGAAAAGACCCTGATGCTGGGAACGACTGAACTCAGGAGGAGAAGGGGATGACGGAGGATGAGATGAATGGATGGCATCACCGACTCAGTGGACATGGGTTTGGGTAGACTCTAGGTGTTGGTGATGGACAGGGCGGCTTGGCATGCTGCAGTTCATGGGGTCTCAAAGAGTCAGACACGACTGAGCAACTGAACTGAACCTTAACTATATAAATTCTATGGTTCTGAAAACTAAGATGATCCAAAGTCAAGACTTTTTGGATTAGAAGTGGTAAACATAATATGAACTAGAGTGCAGTTAAAGGTCACTTATGGGGAAAATTATAATCCAGAAATTACCCCTTCAGCAGATTATGCAGGCACTATTATGTGTAGTCCCCAGCCATATGAAAATTCCAAGTACCATTTGATAGTACTTGTACTAAATGCATAATGCAAATATAACAACACATTCAAATTTTTATTACTTCAACTATAATTTGTATTCTCTATCTGGTCATAAAATTTAACATGCTGAAGACAGGAATTTCCATTTGTTCTTGATTTCCATTTGAAACTAAATATGATGACATTTCCATTTCCTCTCTATTATTACATAAACCTGAAGCAAAGAAACAGAATGACCAAGCCTTGTTTTATAGGAAAAATTATCTCTACATTAATTAAATTAGTTGAGCATAATATGGCATCTTTTAATATTTGAAGGAAGTGGAATAGTCAAATGGCAAATAAATGCATTAAAGTATTTTAATGAATTAAGTTTCAGTATAAAATCATTTGGTGTAATTGAGCACACTACACAACAGCCTGTATAAATTATGCTTTTAAAGGAAAAAAATAAACCATGTTAATTCCTTCAGACAAGGACTTTACTACTTTTACAAATTGTTTGTAAAAGAAAATGTAAGTGACACTGAGTCTCCTCTTCTCATAAAACAATTTGAATTTGAATCAAAATATCAAATCAATATCTTTTTTTCAAATGAAATGGTTTGGCACCCATATTTCATAGTAACACATCTCTCTTACTATTTGATGACATTTATATTTGCTAAGACTTGCTTTCATTCAGAGTTTGCTTTAGAGAGAAATAAAAAGCCTCTGTTTTGAAGGCATTCAACCATTCACCAAGTACTGAGTTGTCTCCAGGAGCAGGCACTGTTCTGGGCTTGCCTTCCCCAGGGTAGCTCCAGAGAACAGGAAAAACTTAGCAATTGGACCTCGATCTTAAAAGGCTGATTATATGACATGCTTTGATAACTACAGAGAATCATCAGAGTGAGAGGGGCACTGAACCCATGAGGATTGTTTTAATCCAACAACAAATTATGTATTAAGCACACAGTATGTGCAAAGTACTATACTCTGAAACATATGAACATGTTTATGGTAGAGTTCCTGAACAAAGCTCTCTGAAGTGGAAAGCTGTTACATTATCTGCTGCAAAATTTAGTCTCCCATTTCTGTCTTTCATTTATTTGTCTGTCCTTCCTTTCCCTCACCCTTTTATCCATCCGCTCCTCCCCTCCTCCTGCCTCCTCCAACTCTCTCTCTCTCTTCATGATGTTCCTTAAAAATTCTCCATAGACAGCAATTATAGTTTATGGACCCAATCTACTTGTTATTCACGATGTGAAAAGAGATTTCTTGTGCTTGAGTGTACATTTAAGATCCACTCTCACAGATTCCTTTCAGTTCAGTTGAGTTCAGTCACTCAATCAGATCTGACTCTTTGCAACCCCATGGACTGCAGCACGCCACACTTCCCTGTCCACCCACCAACTTCTGGAACTTGTTCAAACTCATGTCCATTGAGTCGGTGATGCCATCCAACCATCTCATCCTGTGTTATCCCCTTCTCCTCTTGCCTTCAATCTTGCCCAGCATCAGAGTCTTTTCCAATGAGTCAGTTCTTTGCATTGGGTGGCAAAAGTATTGGAGTTTCAGCTTCAACATCAGTCCTTCCAACGAATATTCAGGACTGATTTCCTTGAGGATTGACTGGTTTGACGTCCTTGCAGTCCAAGGGACTCTCGAGAGTCTTCTCCAACACCACAGTTCAAAAGCATCAACTCTTCAGCGCTCAGCTTTCTTTATAGCCCAGCTCTCACATCCATACATGACTACTGGAAAAACCATAGCTTTGACTAGATGGACCTTTGTTGGCAAAGTAATGTCTCTGCTTTTTAATATGCTGTCTAGGTTGGTCATAGCTTTCTTTCAAGAAGCAAGCATCCTTGATTTTCATGGTTGCAGTCACCATCTGCAATGATTTTGGAGCCCAAGAAAATAGTCTGCCACTGTTTCCAATGTTTCCCCATCTATTTGCCATGAAGTGATGGGACCAGATGCCATGATCTTAGTTTTCTGAATGTTGACTTTTAAGCCAGCTTTTTCACTCTTCTCTTTTACTTTCATCAAGAGGTTCTTTAGTTCCTCCTCATTTTCTTCCATAAGGGTGGTATCATCTGCCTACCTGAGGTTATTGCTGTTTTTCGGGGCAATCTTGATTGCAGCTTGTGTTTTATCCAGTCCAGTGTTTCTCATGATGTACTCTGCATATAAGTTAAATAAGCAGGGTGACAGTATACAGCCTTGATGTACTCCTTTCCCAATTTGGAACCAGTCTGTTGTTCCATGTCTGGTTCTAACTGTTGCTTCTTGACCTGCATACAGATTTCTCAGGAGGCAGATAAGGTGGTCTGGTTTTCCCATCTCTTGAAGAATTTTCCACAGTTTGTTGTGATCCACACAGTGAAAGGCTTTGGCATAATCAATAAAACAGAAGTAGATGTTTTTCTGGTTTCTCTTGCTTTTTCTATGATCCAGCAGATATTGGCAATTTGATCTCTGGTTTCTCTCCCTTTTCTAAATCCAGCTTGAACATCTGGAAGTTCATGATTCACGTACTATCAAAGTCTGACTTGGAGAATTTTGAGCATTTTGAGCATTACTTTGCTAGCGAGTGAGATGAGTGCAATTGTGCGGTAGTTTGAGCATTCTTTGGTATTGTCTTTCTTTGGGATTGGAATGGAAACTGACCTTTTCCAGCCCTGTGGCCACTGCTGAGTTTTCCAAATTTGCTGGCATATTGAGTGCAGCACTTTCACAGCATCATCTTTTAGGATTAGAAATAGCTCAACTGGAATTCCATCACCTCCACCAGCTTTGTTTGTAGTGAAGCATCGTAAGGCCCACTTGACTTTACATTCCAGAATGTCTGGCTCTAAGTGAGTGATCACACCATTGTGATTATCTGGGTCATGAAGATCTTTTATGTATAGCTCTTATGTTTATTCTTGCCATCTCTTCTTAACATCTTCTGCTTCTGTTAGGTCCATACCATTTCTGTCCTTTATTGAGCCCATCTTTGCATTTATCTTTCCTTTTCTCTTTACCTTCACTTCTCTTCTTTTCTCAGCTACTTGTAAGGCCTCCTCAGACAACCATTTTGCCTTTTTGCATTTCCTTTTCTTGGGGATGGTCTTGATCCCTGCATCTTGTACAATGTCACAAACCTCCATCCATAGTTCTTCAGGCACTCTGTCTATCAGATCTAATCCTTTGAATCTATTTTTTCACTTTCAGTGTATAATTATAAGGGATTTAATTTAGGTCATACCTGAATGGTCTAGTGGTTTTCCCTACCTTCTTTAATTAAGTCTGAATTTTGCAACAAGGATTTGATGATCTGAGTCACAGTCAGCTCCTGGTCTTTTTTTTGCTGACATATTCCTTTACTAACACATTTATATTTAACATGTCTATAGTCCTTGAAGGGGTTTCCCTGATGGCGCAGCAGTAAAGAACCCATCTGCCAATTCAGGACATACAAGCGACACAGGTTTGATCCCTGAGTCAGGAAGTTTCCCTGGAGGAGATAATGGCAACCCACTGCAGTATTCTTGCTTGCAAAATTCCACAGACAGAGGAACCTGGCAGGCTACAGTCCATGGGGTAGCAAAGAGTCAGACACGACTGAGCAAGTAAGAACAGCACACAGCCCTTCAAAGAAAATATACATAGCAAAAATATGAGATGATATTGTTAGCATATAAGTGTATAAGCCAGACGGTCCATCTGTTCCCCCAAAATCAGTGCTTAGAAAATCGAAATCCATAGGAAAATATGATTGGAGGAAACATAAATTGATTCTTCTGCATGAAGAGCCAAGATTGAAGAATGTAGAAGACCTGGGCCATGGATAGCCTGACACTGGTGGTGAGTACAATACTGTTCTGTGCTGTACAAAGTCCAAATTGAATTGTGAATTTGATTCTGAACAGTGTAACTGTGTGCTTATAAAATGATGAACACATTATGAAATCTAGATTTTGGCTTATGTCACATAAAGATTGTAGATATAAATCTAAGTACTTTCTTCAGTCTCAATTGTTCAATAATTTAAAAGCCAAACTCTCAGATAAAATTTTTTCCCATGCTCTCCATTAAAAAAATTTTACTAGTAGAATAGAAGTGTACCTTCTGATTTGCACGTGCATGCTCAGCCATGTCCAGCTTTTTATGCAACCCCAGACTGCAGCCCGCCAGGCTCCTCTATCCATGGAATTATCCAGGAGAGGCTACTGGAGTGGGTTGTCATTTCCTATTGCAGGGCATCTTCCTGAACTAGGGATCGAACCAGCATCTCCTATGTCTCCTGATTTGGTAGGTAGATTCTTTACCACTAGTGCCACCTGAAAGCCCACCTTCTCATATACCTTTGGGTTTTTGGTATATTTTAGGAATATTCTGGCTTCTCTCTATCTTTCTTTCCATGTGTGTGTGTGAAGAGAAATGTCTATCAGCCACTTGACAGTGTATCTGATGTTTTTCGACCTGGTAGAAAAAGCCAAATGCATTTCCTAATGTGATGTCTATTATCCTTAGAAGTCCATGAATGCAATTGAAAAAAGAATAAAATAGTGAAGCAACAAGGCAAAATATTAAGAGGACCAGAAGAAATAAGAACTAATCTAGGTGGCCACAAAATTTGTTAGAAACATACAATAAAGGAAAGCTTGGTTGATAATCAATGTAGATCGAAAGACAGATGGTAATTAGGGAGACAGTGTCTGGGTGTTGCAATATGCTGGCTACAGCAGATTACCTTGGCTCTTATAGCTAAATGGGAAAGCTGTTGACATAATGAAATAGTTACTACTAGATGTATCTATTATAAAAATAAAATATTATGAGTAGTATAAAAGAAATTTTAAAATAAATAATAATCATGTTTGAGGAGGATTACCTAAAATTCAATTCATTGTTTTATATACAGATAATAGTGATGTTCTCTAGGTCTCTAATGTATTAGTTTCATCTTTGATTATTGACATTTTTTGATGGAATAAGTACCTTAGATTATGAAGCTATCTTATTTTTTCCCCAAACATTCTTTCATTTTCTTTGTAAGACTGCCTAAGTACTTGGCAGTCATATGGTTTTTCTTAGTAAACCCCAAGACTTCCATGAGCATTTCTAGAGCTTACAACCAAAGAAGTAGTTATGGAATTTCAGATATTAAAACTTTTTTCACAGCTAGAAGTTCCTTTGATGTTTGGGTTACTGAACACAAATTTGCTGGATAATTTGTATTCTAGTAAAAGACCTATGTAGTCCACTTCTGCTCCTAAGAGTATTTGTTGTACTTCCTTTTCAGTGAACACTCAGATTCCATCTTGAACAACTTCTTCATCAGAATCTTTTTTCTTCATACATTGTAAATTATTAAAAAAGGCACTGGTTAGGACATCAACTTTCACACTTTCACATTGTCTTCTCTTTAAGAAGTTGTATATTGTACCACTGATAGCGTCAGGGTGACTGTGGTTGGAGTGGGTTGCTGCTTCCCCTTACCCTCTGCTCAGAGCTTCCTCTTGCTAAAGAAGAGGACATCTTTGCCTTTCTGGTGCCCCAGTGCCTCTGGTTAAAGGCTCAGACAACCCACCTTTCCTCCATAGACACCCAGTGGGCTGATACTTTTTTTCTTTTTTTGCTATCAAACAATTTATTCTCTTTGTAGAACATAATAATTATAGTTGCTGAATGCTCCAACTTGATATGTGTTCCTAGACTAGCTTGGTGTCAATGTTATTTCAAAACAATTATTTAGTTGTTCAATATGTGCTCCTTGCACATATTGTTTTCCAAAGGTATTTATTTTCTGTTTTAAAACTTGCCTTGGTTATAAACAAAATTGATTTTTAATAGTTCTACAGACAGGCAGACCAGGAACACTGACTCCTAAGTCAGGAATGGAGAAAGCCAAGAAGCAACATAATTTGTAGAATTCCCTAATGAGTCATGAATTTGTGGGAACAGTTCTCTCTTGAAGAAAGGGTGAGGGTAGGAATGAAAACAGGAAGACTAGTTGAAAAAAAAAGACATGAGAACCTCCCAATATCATTTCCTATTCTCCACAGCCAGGCAAGTGTCCTTTATTCACCCTCGCAGGACACCAGGGACAGCTGACAGTGGGTGTACCGTAGGGAAAATAGAGGCTTACCTGGAAGATTAACTACTAGATCTTAAGACAACCTCCCCTGCCCCAGCCACATTTCTGTCTGGGCTCCTGGAACTCTGGCATCTGAACTTTATACCCTCCTAGAAGGAAATCAGGAGATTCTGATTAGCCAGGAGCTTTGCCAAGAAATGGCCCCACCTGAGCACCTACTTACTGGAGCAAGAAATTGGTCTTCTAACCTAAGGGAAAGTTTCTATTACAAAAACACGGAAACTATGCTGGGAGGGGAAAACATCAAAAAGTTTATCACCAAATATCTCCAGAGTGATATGGAACTCATGAAACAGAAACAGGATGATATAGATAAGAATGAGAAAGACTCTTGGCAATTAAAAATATCATAGCAAAAGTGAATAGCTCAGTAGAGAATTTATAATGTTGAAGAAATTTTCTACAGTACCCTAAAAAGTAACAGGTTTAAATGGCAAGGCACAGATGAAAATAGAAGAAAAAGTCTATGAAAATTAGACAATACATACTAATAGTTCAATGTATAAATAACAGAAATTTCAGAATGAGAAAACAAGCAGAATAAAAGAAATAAATTATCAAATTAGTAATTCAAGAAAATTTCCCATAATTGAAGTACATGTTTTCTAGATCAAAAGAACCCACACAACAGATGAAAATACACCCAAACCAAAACACACCAAAATCTTTTGAAATTTCACAAAAAAAACTTATGTTTCCAAGAGAAAAAGTTATATGTGAGAGATAAAAAAAAATCAGAATGCTTTTGGCCTTCATAAGAGCATGGGAAACTAAAATATAGACTGAGACCTTCATAATTCTGAGAAGTATTTCCAACTTAGAAGTTTGAGGGTAGAATAAATACTGTATCAAATACACTAGATCTCAAAAAACTTAGCTCCCATCACTCTTTCTTAGGAAGCAGTTAGAGAAAGTGTTTCAAGAAAATGAAGAAAAAAAAAAAAGAAAATGAAGAAAAACCGAGACATGGAATCTAGGAAATAAAGAATCAACTCAAAAGAGAGGAAAGTGAGTCTTCAGGATGATTAAGAAGGGGGATTCCAGGAATTAGGTGTATACCTGGCAAAAAGAGATATCAGTCCAAATCAGAACAGGTCAGAAGACTCTAGGTAAGATGTCTCCAAAACAGACAATATTGATAGAGTTACTAATACGTTTTTAAATATCATAAGGTTTATTTAGATAGATGGAGAGGGTTTGGGGGTGAGTTAATGATAAATACATAGAAAACTAAAGAAGAAAGATGGCTGTTAATTTGAAGAAGAAAAAAGTTGTGAAAGAAAAGAAAAAGTACTCATAGCATACTCCATGGCTTAACTTCATAATACAAGCCTTAGATATTGATCCAACGAAATATGACACAATTATATTGGGAGGATGGAGTAAGGCAAAGGAGACTATTTGAGCTTGAGGCAGGGACTGGTAGGGGTAACATCTGTGATCTTCATTTTCCATGGTGCTGGGCAAGTGGATAATGTTTACAACTAAAAAAAATAAAGAAATTGCACAATAAGTGTGTTTTTTTATAAATAAGAAGGAAACAGCCAAAGGTAAAAATGTCACCTTTGGGAAATCTAGAATTGATTGTTTTTCATCTGCAAGTCTTTTAGAAATATTTGACTCTTTAAACGAGGTATGTGTAACTTGGATAAGGATTAAAAGCTAAATTCTAAAAAGCATCATAGCTTTTGTTCAAGTTTTTGTATTTTTAATATTCTGGTTCTCAGGTATACTGGATCTGAGTAACCTGTGAATCTGAACTTTGTGTAAATAAAAGTTGTCTTGATTTACTCAAAAATTCCACTGTAGTGATTGGCCTCCAACTAATAAAATAATATTTAAAAAAAAAAATTCCACTGTAGAATATTAAATAATCTGTGGAATTTATGGACATGAAAGGTTAGCTTCTTGCCTAATTCTTCAGTGAACTATGAGTACTCAATTAAAGAAAATATTGAAGAGCTCGGTTTTTTTTTTTTTCAGTATCTGTCCTTAATCTACCAGCCAGTATCAAAACATGAATATATATAAATGTA
Source organism: Muntiacus reevesi (assembly GCF_963930625.1). Lineage (NCBI taxonomy): Eukaryota > Metazoa > Chordata > Mammalia > Artiodactyla > Cervidae > Muntiacus > Muntiacus reevesi. The sequence continues at coordinate 6,846,804 of NC_089264.1, forward strand.
TAAGTGTGCTTGTACTTTATCTGTAAAAGACTCTTTTCTAAGATTTGGAGGTGAGGCAGTTTTTCTTTTTCCTTTTGTTCTCCCTAGTCAATTGATCCATTCTTCCTTTAACTGTACATGGAAGGGCCAGGATGCTGCACAGTTTCAAGGGGCATGCATCATATTGCCCACCAGGCTCCTCCATCCATGGGATTTTCCAGGCAAGGGTACTGGAGTGGGTTGCCATTTCCTTCTCCAGGGGATCTTCCCGACCCAGGGAATGAACCCGGGTCTCCCGCATTGCAGGCAGACGCTTTACCATCTGAGCCACCAGGTGAGCATGCATCACATTAGACACATGTTAATGACACCCCCTGTGGGGACCAAGTCAAGGAGAAACAAATGGAGGTTATGAAATGAGAGTGACTTTTGACCTCTTGAGAGCGAAGTGTAAGGGCAGAGACCAGTGTGGAATCCAAATTCTACTGTGGAAAGCTCAAGAAAATTCTACTTCACTGATTTCAAATCCTAGACCTAACTTATCTGTGCCCTGGGGAATGACTTCAGAGTTTTGGTGCTCAGAGATTTTCTAGGTTTATGTCTCAGCAGCATTGAGAGAGAAGGAAGGGAAGGAGGCGGGGCAGGGAAGGAAGAGCAAGAAGACATAGACCCTCCGTGCACATGACATCACTAATTCTAAAGGTGGAATGAAATGTGTTAATGAGATCAACTTGCTGATCTTTGCTTCCTCTCCCTCCTGTCCTCCTCCCTTCCCCTTTCTCCTGGAGTCTAGCCCTGGCAACTCAGACGATGATGAAGTCATAGGCTCCAAAATATGGCCATGGTATGAAGGCAGCGGCACAAGTTTTAGACAACATTTCAGCACCGCACTGGAGGGCCGAGAAGGGAACCTTGTGTAATGTGAGCCGCCATGAGCTTGTGCTATTTTATTAATCCGGGGTGTCTGTCCCTGGAGGTTGCATTACCTACGGGTCTGTGTGTTTCGCAGTCTCCTACTTCATACGGCAGTCATCAAGAAGGCTTGCTTTTCTCAGACACGCCAAGAGGAGAGTGCAGATAGATCGGAATTAACCCTAGCTCTGGGATTCTCACCTTTGAGCAAGGTCTTTGCCATTAAAAGCAAAGAAAGATTAAAACGACCTCTGACAACCCCTGCTTCTAGCTTGGGCTTCTGTGTGAGTCAGTCTCCTGCTCCTTCTCACCTCATTAAGTCGCTAAACCTTGCTACCTGCAAGGAAAGATTGATGGAGTGATAATGGGGTGTCTCTCCTCAGTAGCGGCCAGGGTTCTCCCACTTGCTTATTAAGGGAGGCTGGCTTTTCCTCCAGGTGGACCCACATTCTGGAGTTCCTTCCTGTTAATAGACCATTCTTCAAAGCTCTTCAACTTTTCCCTTGCCAGATCCCACAAAGGAAAAATAAATTCTTAGGCCACAACATGGTGGTATTTAATATCTCTACTTCAAAACCTTTCAAAAACGCCAGGCAGCAGCTCAAAAGCTCGATGGTAGTAGATGAGAAGAAAAGTCTTCTCTGTGTATAGAAGCTGCTTTGCGTTTCCCAGAATGTCCATCTTGTGTTCAGATCGGATGTTTCCTTCGGAACCCAGACCAAAGGGCTGTTCCTCCCTCGTGGAGCCTTCCCTCTGATTACCCCATTTTACCTTCCAGGCAGGAGTATTTGCAGTCTGTGAACTCAATAAAAATGGCTTTGAGGGATTTCCCTGGTTCTCTGGTGGCTAAGACTCTGCACTCCCACTGTAGGGGGTCCAGGTTTGATCCCCAATCAGGGAGCTATTAATAGATTCCACCTGCTGCAACTAAGGCTTACAGCGGCCAAATAAATAAACAGATAAATATAAAAACACAAAACTTTTTTTAAAGGAGTTTTAAAAAATGACTTTGAGTTTCTCTTCTGGCACTGCATCACTTTTAACTATTAGAAAACACATTATCTCCACTTCTAAACTGTGTCTTGACAAAAACAGGAAACTCATTTAATCTCCCTACTATCCAGACATAGTAAATTAGTAATAACAATGACCACAGCTAAACCATTTTTGCCATATTCATACTATGTCTAACCCTCACAACACCCCTGAGAGGCAAGGACTATTAAGTCTATTTTGCAGAAGAAACAGTCTCTGAGAGGTTAAGCAGTTTGCCCAGGATCACACTGTCAGGAAGGAGCCAGCATTTCACTGAACTTATGATTTCAACCAGAATCTGTTCTCTCCATCCTCTGCTACAAGTTAGAAGGAAAGAAATGAAGGAAGGAAAGAGGGACAAAGGAAGGGAAGGGAACATAAAGTTAAAAATACCAGAATTTTGCCCATTGGAATAGTACTTCCCAGACTCCTGGAGTAGTAAGAGATTGACGAAAACTTAACACTGCCCATCCTTTCCTTTATCCGCAGAGAATAACCGAGACCAGAGAGGTTAGGATCCCTAGCCAAGGTTGCGCAGCCTGTGACCCAGCAAAGACTAACGCAGACCGTAAGGATCCTGACTCCAGTTCCCGAGTTGCTCTCTCTGTAAGGTGTAAATTTTGAAGCCAGAACTAAAACATTAAGATGTTTAAAAGAGGGTAGCAATTCATAGATATATAAGCTTGTTTGCTTATTTAAACTTTTGCTTATTAAAATCCTCTGGCTACTAAGAAGCAAGAGTTTTAATTGCTATAAGTTTTCTTGAGTAATTTTTTCATCTCCAATACAATATCTAAAATATACCAAATAACATAATTTTATTCTGTTGTTTCACCAAAAAGGAAATCTGCTTTTAAAATGTCATTTGTTACTTAGCAGTCATAACAGTGCAAATAGTGAATGCTTCACCTGCTAAATGCATACTTCTGAACATCACAAAGGCAGCAAAGTTTAGAGTATGATCAAGCCAGTGAGATGTGAGTATTAAAAATCTCTCTCTATATAGGGCCAAGTTCAGGACTGTGTCATTCCACCCAATTAGCTGATATATACTTAAGGAAAAATGTGTTTAGCAAGCATCATCAGGTGACCAAATCCTAGATGACTTCGAAATCTAAAAGGCAGAACTGTGTACTTTCACAGTGTCGTATCAACACCCCCACCCAACATTCTCTCAGAATCCCAATACTGACTCCTTCAGGAAGCTTTCCTCTTCTTCCAGAATTCTTTCCCTCCTCCCCCAAAGTGAAATGCATCCTGTCAGGAATCCGGGACATCTAAGATCCTAGGAATAAGGGAAAGGGCGCTGCCTCTAAGAGAGAACTCTAAAATCAGCCGCACCAGATGAGAACAGGAATTTTCAGAGTTACTTTAGATAAATGGACTGAAAACGGACCACAGCATCTTAAAGGAAAGAATTACTGTATCGAAAGAAAGAAAGAGTCTATCTGAATAGGATGCCCAGCTACAGAAGTTAGAAAAGGTAGGAGGTAAACAGTGCCCATAAAAGTACTGCCCAGAGGAGAAGGTGCCCAGATGGAGGTCTTGCTCCTCACAATACCAGGGGCATCGAACTGTGGACGTGAGTGTCGCGGGTGCCCACAGCTGAGTCTTTCAACTTTTTGTTCTGATTCCACACACAAAGCCGTTTCATTATAATAATGTGGTTTCTAAGGGAAGATACAGCCCTGGCCGGAAGAGGCAAGTATTCAGGCTTCTTGTCAATGTGCGTTAACCCCTCTCTAAAGGAAGAAATCAGAATTCTAGCCTACCCTCGGTCTTCTTGGCCTTTTAGGAACATGAGTCAGTATCCCCAGACTGCATTACTGCTTGAGCAATGACAAGAACTGTTTTTAGAATTTGGATAATTGCTAGGCAGGCCCTGGACTATGAAATTTACAAAGATCAGGCCACCTTTTTTCGGTCCCTCAGTCAAACTTTCCCTACCTCAATATACCTTCTTTAAATTTCAGTTAGAATTAATTGATTTCTTCTCTTACCCACTGGATAGACATTCATTTTTCTCTCTCTCTCAGGGCATATCTTATGCCTAATATTATATTTACTTTTACTGTAAGACAGTATATCTCATTGAGAGCAGGTATTATTTTGTTTATTCAGTTGCTGTTTTCAGTATCAGTATAGAAATGAGTAAGATATAGAGGATTCTATATACTCAAGCAGGGGTAACAGACAGAAAAACAAGTTATACATATGGCAAAGCAATAATAAATGTATAAAGAACAGAAGTAATGCAAACGAGGGAGAGATGAACCATGCAGGAAAGCCTCCCTGGAGGAGGTGATGCCTGAATTGGATTGTGGAAAATAAATAAAACTTCACCCAAAAGATCAGAAGGGGGAAGAATCTTCAAAACAAAAGGGAAAATATATGCAAAGGCAAAAAAAAGTGTGAAATGACTTGAGAACCAGATCACAGCTCAGTATTGAGAAAGTGTGAAGTGAAGTCACTTAGATCCAAGCCTGAGGCTGGATGGGTGGAGAGAGAATGAAAGATTCATGTATTCCCAAGGTGGAGTTTGTACTTTCCATTGCAGATGACAGAAACTAGCAAAGGCTTTTTATTACAAAATAGACTGCATCACATTTGTATTTTAAAAGATATCTTTAGTACCAATGTGGACAAGGGAATGAAGACAGGTAAGACAGAAAACAGCAAGATCAGATATATAAACAGAGGAATCCTTGTCATTCAGTTGCTCAGTCACGTCTGACTCTTTGTGACCCCATGGACTGCAGCACGCCAGGCTTCCCTGTCCTTCACCATCTCCCAGAGCTTGCTCAAACTCATGTCCATTGAGTCGGTGATGCCATCCAGCCATCTCATCCTCTGTCGTCCCCTTCTCCTCCTGCCCTCAATCTTTCCCAACATCAGGGTCTTTTCTAATGAGTTGGCTCTTTGCAGCAGGTGGCCAAATAGATAGTGCTAAACTAATTAAACAAGGAGGCCATTAGACAGGGGTGGCTCTAATGCTGTAGCTGCCAACATAAGCAAGCTGAAACCTAAGCCTAAAGTTATAAAATCAAAATGCTAAGGACAAGCAATCACAAACACTCAAGCAGGCTTTAAGTTACAGCCCATCTATAATTTCCTTTGTTTGTTTCTGCACCTTTACTGTTTGTCTTTCCCCCGTCTCCTGTTGGAGGCAGTGCTGCTAACCACTTTTGGCATGCCACTGCCCAGCTGGAATCTGCAAATGCTCAGATAAACTCTCGAAAATTTCAATATACCTGAGTTTACCTTTTAACGATAGGTAGCAGATAGAGCGATGATAAAGAGATAAACTAAGAGATTATTATATAGAGAGAAAATAAGAAGGCATTTGGAAAAGTTCAGGCTAGTACTGGCCAATAGAAATATAATATGAAACACAGACATAGGCCACATGTCACATATATAACTTTAAATTTTCTAGTGTCCATTTTAAAACATAAAAAGAAAGTGAAATGTTTTAATATATATATTTATTCCAATATATATAAAATATCCTTTCAACATGTAATCAATGCAAAAATTACTAATGAGGTAGTTTACATTTGCTTTTCATTCTGTTTTTGTACCCTGGTGTGTATTTTACATACATGCATGAATGCATGCTCTGTCACTTCAGTCGTGTTGGACTCTTTGCGACCCTATGGACTGCAGCCCACCAGGTTCCTCCATTCATCAGATTCTCTAGGCAAGAATACTGGAGTGGGTTGCCATGCTCTTCTCCAGGGTATCTTTCCCACCCAGGGATCAAACCCATGTCTCCTGCGTCTCCTGCATTGCAAGTGGATTCTTTACCCGCTGAGTCACTTGGGAAACCCATTTTATACTTAGGGTGCATCTCAATTCAAACTAGCCGTAATTCATGTGTTCAGTAGTCACATACGGCTGATGGGTATCATATTGGACAGCACAGGTTCAGACAATACATGATGAGGCAGTGACTCTTGTAGGAACGGGAAAGATAGGATACATTTATAATATACTTATGAATTTGACAGAAATTAGGGACTTATTTATAAATGTCAACAATGAGACAATAGTTGAATATAAAGTTTTCCAATTTGGAAAATCTTGCTGGATGACAATGCGATCAGTCAAGTAAAGGAAGCAAGTTAGGGAAACTAAGATTGATGGATTTGTTTGGGACTTATGAATTTGGGGTGTGAGAAAGACATCTTGCCTAGTGGGTAGAGTAATGCCAATAGCCTACATTATATGTTTCTATGTTTCAAACACTCTTGTAAGAGCTTTTAGTATACAAATTCATTTAATCCTCAGAACAGCACTATAAGATAGATAATACCACTGTCCCCCACATTACAAATGAGAAAACTGGGGTACAGACAGAATAAGTCAGCTGGCCCAGGTCTCATTGTTATCAGACAGCAAATGAGAGAGGAGAGATTTACACCCAGGCAGTCTGGTTCCAGGGTCAAAATTTACATAACACATTGCACAGCCGCTCTCAAAACAGGGCCGACAGAATCAGACAAGTCTGCATCTAAATAACTCTTCCTTCACCTACTAACTGTAGGTGACTTTGAGCAAGTGTACACATCATTGGTTTTCTCATCTGTGAAAAGAGAATGATATGCCTAACCCACGGGGTTATCAAGAGGAATGACTGACATAATCTATGTAAAGTGTTCCTCACCACAATAGGTATACACCAAGTAGTAAACAGTATTAATAGTTGCTGTTATCATTATACACATTGCACTTGGAGCTTAATGCAGACTTCACGTTGACATATCTACTTCCCTTTAAGTACCTAACTTGGGATGTGGTCTGAGTTCCGTCTTTAAAAACAAACAAAAAAAGGACTTTGATTCATTACAAAGACTCATTTAAAGAACTTCACAGATGAGAGCTAAAGGCTGGAATCATCCTGCAACAACAGCTAAAACAATCATGGGCATTTAGATCATGAGACAGCACTGTAGAGTGTTTGTGGCAAGTAGGTCCTATGGAGAATTGCATTGGAAGTAAAAGTGTTGCTTGTATCCCCAAGACATCTAGAAAAATAGACTTGAGTACATCATGAGAACACATTTGTTTGTGTGCATTTTTATTAGTTAGTGGTAAAACAATCAATATAAATTATTTATGATACAAGGATCTACGGTTATTTGGTTAAAAATCTCAGACAACTTAATCATACGATCTAGGTTTATCACATCTCCCATCAGGATAATCTCATTCTTATATGGGCAGGCATTTGGATAAACAAAAGACAAAATTCAATTAACTAAATAACCAAAAACCATAAACAAAGGACATCTTGCTCTACAATGTCTGGCATTTTAAACTTCAGATTTCCAATACATTCATGTTAATTACATGCCATTTCCTGTCAAGCTTATAGTCATGTGACCTAAGTTAGCACTGTAATTAGCTTTTGCCTCTTACAAAACACTCTGCTTTGTTTTTCTCCTCTAGCTGATGAGCTGCTGGTGCAGAACCTCTTGAATAGTTTTAAAGAAGACTTTGGCAATCAATCAGTGCTAAGACTTTCATGATCCCCCTGTTCACATGTTGAATCAACAAGTGCTCAAACTGATGCATCCAATCCATTGTCATTCCATCCCTCAGCTCTCTACATTCCTTTAGGTGATAGGTCTCCTCTTTCATATCAGGACTAAACCAATAACACACTTTAATGCTCTGAATGCCAAGCTCATGTGATTCTTCTCATCTCAGGTTCTGTCCGGAGGCCCGCCTAGGAAACCTCTCTACGACAAGATGTTCAAGTGGGCCACATACCTTGCTTGCCCAACAGGCACAGCAGATGAGTAACAAGTGTGTTTATAGATTTTGTGGTCCTCCAGCTGTCGCTGATATAAGTGTCTTCTGCTAAAATTGGTATATTTTTGGCTATCTGCTTCATCCCCTGAGTAGTTCAAACGTCACCAGCAGGGCCCAGTGGTCTGAGGATGCCACATTTAGATTCTTTGTAGGTATAAAACAATTTGTCAGAAGGTTGCCTAATATGGTGACAGTAACTAACCCAGAGACCTCCAAAAGAACTAAATGTTCAATAGCAATAAAAAGGGAACATTCATTAGATCAGGGACAGTGCATGGGACTGGAGATCAGCCAGTCAGGCTTTAGACTGTGTCTCTCCCAACTTGCTGGGTAAGAGTAGGTAAAGCATGAACTCACGCCATCCCTCCACCACTGTTAGTTCTGGAATCAAAGTTGCTAATAGAATGTATTTTCAACCCGTTGAAGACAAACATTCACTTGAGAATTCCTTTACAATTTAGAAAATTCAGAATAATATTTCAAATGTAAAAAGCATATGTGTGTGTGTGTGTGTATGTGTGTGTGTATGGAGGAAAAATGTGAGGAGGAGGAAGAATGTGGAGAGGAAGAAAAGACCCTGAAAGCAGTTAAAGAGGTTCCCAACAGACATATAAGAACACCTTGTGAAGCTGTGGGTTATGTATAGGATGAAATCTTTGTCACAGGAGTATGGGCCAAGAAATCTGTCTGCTAAGAGCACTGTGCTTGAAGAGTAAATGGAGGAGGGAGGGAAGTTGCTGGCTTACACACAACTATTCAGCAAGTGGATGGGTCCAAGAGTTGAGTGGAAAGTTGTTTGAAGATGTCAGAATTTCATGCAGACATGTTAACAAGCTGCACTTGATCCCATGGACTATGTTTTTCCTCTGAATTTTAAACCAACTGAAATCAAGAGACCTCATAAAATGAAGTAAATTGGTCTAAAGTAAAAAGTTTCCAAATAAATTTAAATCCTCTAAAATTATGTTTCTCTACAATGGCTAACAGCACACACTCTATTGTGCTTCCTATTTCATTTCTACCTTGTAAAGGACTTTTTCCTTTTAAAAAGAACACACACGCCCACACCCCATCCCACCCCATCCCTACATAATACACACTTGGCTTCCTGCCTCCAATCTCTGCCTTCTTTAATTAATTCTGCAAATCAGTGTCAAAGGATTAATAAATATTTCTCTCAAGTTGCTTTACTATTCAAGGACTAACACTGGCTTCCCATTAATTCTCAGATCTACTCTGCTTGGTTTTAGTAGTTATCTTAATAAAATAAGCCTAGCTTTGCCTGACTACTTGCCCGGGGTCCAGAGTAGAAGACACTTTCTCTATGATCAGAGCCAGAGTAGAGCCTCTGAATAAAACCACCAGAAGATGCCTCAGATCTGAGTAGCGAGAGAAGCTGCAACCATGAAGAAGAGTCAGGATACAAAAACTGGAGTGTGTGTGCTAAGTCATGTCCTACTCTTTGCGACCCCATGGACTCCTCTGTCAGATTCCTCTGTCCATGGGATTCTCCTCTGTCCATGGGATTCTCTGGGCAAGAATACTGGAATGGGTTGCCATGCCTTCCTCCAGGGGATCTTCCAGACCCAGGGATCAAACCTGCGTCTGTTTAGTCTCCTGCATCGGCAGGCAAGTTCTTTACCACTAGCACCACCTGTGAAGCCCAAAAACTGGAGGGCAGTGAAGAAAGCTCTGTAAGTGAGGGGCTTAGAGACAGGCTTGGAAGGTGGGCAGGAGCTTCTGAGACAGGCCGGAGTTCCAAAACTAAGAGCTAATAGCAAGTCCAATCTAAGTCTTCACTTACCGTACAAGCAAGATCCCCACAGTCTGATCCTCACCCCATGGCCCCATTTTTGCCACAGTTCTGCCTCACCCTACTCCTTCCTCCAGCCTAGAGTGTGGTCACAGTGAAGTTCTCCCAGTACTTAGAACACACCAGGCTCTTGCAAGACTCCACACCTCTGCACATGCTACTAACTCTGGAGTGAATTCCCATGAATGCTTTTTTGTTGAACTTCATTAAATGCTGTCTTCACCTACTTTTTAAAATTCTATTCTGTCCTTGCTCAGCCAAGCTCTTTTCTGCTTCACAACAACTGTACACGCTATTTTTGCCTAGAAAACATGTACATGCTATTTCTTCCTTTCTCTCTTTGTATGGCTAACACCTTCCCATCCTTTGGTTGTTGGCTAATACCAGAACTGACATCCTCCCAGCCCCTTTCCCTGGAAGCACAGTCGTTAGAGCCACCGGAAGCCTCCACCGGGCTCAGCCCAAGCACTGTTCAGAGTTCCCTGCAAAGGCCAATGACTAAGGAGCCTCAGCAGCAGCATGAGGCTGCTTCTCTTTCTCCATTCTCAGCCCTCTCTCCTCTTCTTTACTTCTCTCCCCCAAAGTCTAATCACTTCAGTCGTAAGGGTTTCCAAACCTTCACAGAAGGTTCATCTTTGATTAAAATTTCTCTAGAAGATCACTCACCTCTTGTAGATAATGAGCAGCAGGTCTTGCATTTCCCTTCCTTGATTAAAAGTAAATAAATAAGGTGGTCACTCCAAAAGGAGTCACTGAATGAGGCCAGAACTGGCTTTGGGAATAGAATTTGAAGCCATGGAACCAGTGATCTTACCTTCATAATTTTATGTTTACGCACAAGGTAGCTGATTTGGAAAGACATCTTAGCCTGGTCTGGACTGAGTCCCACGCTACGTTAGCCTAGCGCTCTTGCCAAAAGACCCTGAACACATTTGAAAGTCACAATTCCCCCATCTCGGCCCCTCTGTTTATCCTTAGTGAGTCTATTTGTTTGGCTTTGGCCTGCCCCTCCCTGTGGCAGATAAACTCAAGAAGGTCTGGGGTCACATCTGTTTCGTTCACCATTGTGTCCCCAGCTTCTGATACAATACTTGGTACAAAAGCATGCTCTGCAGTCATGTGCTAAATAAGTGATTGAAAAAGGGTCTTACTTATTTTTTAAAGATTAAGCAAAAAATGTTAATTCCTAGGTAGAGCCTCCCGCTTTCTCGGGCAGTTATTGGTTCTTGCCTCTAAGCACCCACCACATTGTATATTCTACTCTTACAGAGCAAGGGATCAAACATTTTCTGAGGCTCTATCACCTGCATTGTGGCAAGGACTATTTATACGTATTTCTCCTTTCATTCTTTCAACAATTTTAAGAGACAGTACTTTTCTTCCAGATTTACAGATGAAGAAACAGGCTCAAAAAATCCAAGTCGCACAACCCATAATAGGTGTCAAAGCCTAGATTAAAGCTAGGACCCCTTCCCTCTTTTGCAAAACCCCTTCTCATTAGATCATGCTATCATACAGTTGGAAGCTTGATATCATAATTATCTGTTTTCAGGTTTGCACCACCCCTGGAAGCCAAGACCATGCATATAAACATTTTTACGTCCACAGCACTGAGCATGGCACCTGCCATGCCATCCTTAACATCAGAGTTAAAGAATATATGAATGAATGAATTTGGGTTTGTCTCTTGATGGAAAGAGGACTTCTGTGGCCTCAAGGCTTGCTCTCCGAGACTGCTGCTAATACTGAGCACGCACTCTCCGGAGAGCTTCTGCCCAGGCCTGAACACGAGTTGGGTCTCCTCCACCAAGTCCCTGAGCCTTAATCCAAACTCTTGTTTCTTCTGTCTCCACCACAAGATTCCCAGCCCTGAGTGACCTGACTCCCTTCTGCCTCCTGGGGCATTTCTATCTCAGTGATCAGCACAGCGCCACAGAGGCGTGGCCACACGACACACTCCTTTGTTACTTGGAACATGAACACTTTTTCTTTATTTGCAGCTGAAGTCACTGCTACCAGGAGCTGTCAGTCAATCCACAAGGTGAGCCCATGACTCTGACAAATTCTTTTGGGAAATCAAAAATAGCATGCACTCTGTCTTCAGATTCTTTCAGGCTTGCTAGGGAGATATGATCACACACAAAACAATTAGAGAATGGTGCAAACAAGTTTAGAGTCATAGGCCAATTTGAGTCACAGTTTGAGGTCCTGACTTTCAGTCTTAAGGTTGCCAGAGCCTTAGCTCTTCCCCACTGCACTCTAAAACTCTCTGCACATGTTGTTTGGTCCCCCAGAAGTTGACAGTCTCCTCCCCAGATTGGGCACAGGGTCTCACAGGCATAATGATGACCCAGGGCCTGATGCTTTCAAATGTATTCAGTCTTCCGGTAAGAGTACCAGGATGACACAGCTTGAGACTCAGCCCAGACTAGGCTAAGATGCCTTTCCAAATCAGCTGCCTCTTGTGTAAACAGAAAATTTTGTAAGTAAGATCACCAGTTTCAGGAATTCAAATACATTTCCAAAGCCTCATTCTGATCTAATTCAGTCACTCCTTTTCATATGACCACCTTATTCATTTTTTAAAAAACAATGTTATTTATTTATTTGCATATTGGCTGCCCTGGGTCTTCACTGCTGTGCAGGCTTTTCTGCGGTTGTGGCAAGCAGGGGCTACTATTGGTTGCAGCGGGGGCTTCTCAGGTGGCAGCCCCTCTTGTGGAGCGTGGGCTCTAGGGCACGAGCTTCAGCAGTTGCCGTTTCCAGGCTCCAGAGCATAGATTCAGTAGTTGTGCATGGAGTTAGCTCTCCCACGACATGTGGGGTCTTCCTGGAGCAGGGTTTGTGTCTCCTGCTTTGGCAGGCAGATTCTTTACCACTGAACAACCAAGGAAGCCCTTATTCATTTTTTGTAATCAATAAAGGCAAACTATGAGACTTGCTGCTCATCATCCATACCAGTTGAGTGATGTTTAATCACTCTGAACCAGTTGAGAGGAACTTTAATCAAAGTTGAGCCTTCCGTGAAAGTCTAGAGACCTTTAAGACTGAAGTTACTAAACTTTAGGAGGAAGAATAAAAAAGAGAAGAGGAAGAAGAAGAAGAGAGAGGTGTACATTGCCTTTTGAAGCTCCTCAGCCACTGCCTCTTGCAGAGAAGGGTGCCTGAGCAGAGCCGAGAGCAAGGCTTCTGTGACTCTGACATCTGTGCTTCCGGGGAAAGGGGCTGGGGGTCTGGATCTGGAGCGCTTCATTTTAACGTTAACTGAATTCCTTCCTTCTGCCAAAATGAAAGGTACAGCCATTTATTAATTTACAAACAGAAGTCCAAATTCTTATAGATTTTCTTCAGAATAACTTGTAAATAAAGAAACAATTCTTGGACCTTTCCTAAAAGAAATACTGGATGCACGCTCTAAAACGTCAGTTAGAAATAAAACAGAATTCAAATGTCCCACCTTGTAGAGTCCAAGCAATTCCTATTTTTAGAAAGAGGTGTCAGCCAACCCGCTGTATAAGGCTGTGCTAGGAGCCTTGGCTTTTAGGGAAGTTCCCTGCTCTTCCCTCCAACAGGGTTGTTTCATTTCACTTATATGCCTCTCCATTAACACCTTCCTCTCATCTCCAGGGAGAATGAGCTTCCTATTTGGCCTAAAAGTGCTCTTAAAAACATGCTGGTATACAATATGAAAAGCTAAACACAAAACCAAAACAGGAAAAATTATAATAAGACACAGGTGCACATGTATCTAAATTAATGTTAGAGATGTTGACAGACAAATAAAATTTATAAAATATTTGCTCTAGTTGTTCAAATAAACAGGATGAAAATAGCTTTTTGCTCATAAAATTGAGTTTGAAAATCAAGGCAGTGTACACATAGTACCAAATGCATTCTGTTTTATTTGTGTTAGAACTCAAATTCCCCCATTTAGTAGCTTGTATGAACTTGGGGAAAATAATGATAATTTTAGCTAATATATATTGAGAAACTATTACACATCAGGCACTGAGATAGTTATTTTCCAAGTTATTTTCCATAACTTTTCTATGTCACTTTTCTTTTCTGTAGAGTTGTGATGATAATATAGTCATTATATGTTTTTATGAATATAGAAAAACATGGAAAACACCTAGAGATGCAATAAGTGACTATAAAAATAACTATTTTAAAAATAAAAATGGAACATAGCAATAGCACTGCTAGTATATTTAAACAGCCATCTAATTCTTTGTCTGTTCTTAGATGCATCAGTATTAAGAAAAGAGTCTAAAAGCAATGATTCTGGTACATATTGGATATTTTAATAATCTGAAAAAAAGTCAAACTAGAAATAACTAAGACAACATTATCTTTGAATCAAAGTGAAATTCTAAAGAGTGAAAAGCATATTATTTGACTTCTTTTCCTTGATGTATTTTTGAGTGGGTTTGTCTATGTTCTGAGAGGAAGTGAATTTTATCATAGTTCTAGAAGAAGGACTTAGACCTTAGTTCTCCATCTGTTCTACCTTTATTAACTTGTTCTGTGAACTTGATCCAGTCCATTAACTTTTACACTCATCCATTTGGATATCTATAATTAACTCATTAGAGAGTATTTATCTATAATTTCACCTAGAACAATGATAAGATAATGAGATATCCAGAAAAGGCTTTGTCTTGGCATAATTCAGCAGAACTCTGGTGGTTTTACCGTGTGAGACTTAGCACAGCGCACCACACGTGAATGGGTAACAGCACCCCACTGGAATTTTTCGGCCCTTTCAGCGATGTTGGTAGGGGAAGTTGTTGGAAGCTTTAGAGGGAAATGTCAATAGCATGCTGAGTAACATTGTGTTTCCTGGTTCCTCTGATCCAGCCAGGGCATTGATTTAATGGCTAGATGAGATGGAAAAAGGAAGAGTGTGTACAACAGTCAGCCTGAAATAGCGTGTTGCACGATGTGGAGGTAGAGTTGCTGGCCAAATCCCTCTCAGTAAGGGACTGTGGTCTCTGCTGCCCACGGTGGCTCAGCCCAGTTCTGACCCTAGCCCACTCGTATACTGAGACAGTAGAAGTGGCCACATGTGCCAACTATCTCCTCTCAAGCCTGACACAGGCCAGCAGTGTTTCCCTTACGTACCTTTGATACAATCAATGCCGGTTGAGATCAAAGTCAAGTTTCTGCACTACTTTTAAAAACACACAAAGTCTAAGAAAGATAAAAGGCCAACATTTTTTCAGATCTTATCCTTGGTGATTTTGATCAGATGCTATCTCCCTACAGGTAAGCCTATTATTGTTGAAATCTGATTTTCAACACTCTGAGTGACCTTGCAGAATGTGTGATAACCTATAAGACACTCTTGGCACTTTCCATTTGAGTTGACATTTTTAGATACATTGAACTTACTTTACTATCTTTGGTTCATAAAAGCTAAGCTGGTAGAAAATGGAAAACTGTGCTGTACATTTATGGCTATGGTCTCCATGTGACTGTTAGAAAATAAATGAAAATGTAAGTGTCAGTAAATGCGGGCTATAGCATAAGAACATTCTGTCTGCCTATTGATATGCGAAAGGCGTACAGGGTTGGGGAACATGGGTGGATTTAAAAATAAACCTTAGCATGTAAAAGGATTTCAAATTGTCAAAATGAAGGTCATTGATGCCGAGTTGGGTTTTTTTTAATTTTTTTTAAATTGGAGTGTAATTGCTTGACACTGTTGTATTAGTCTCCGCAGTACAACAGAGTGAGTCAGCGACAACTGTACGTACATCCCCGTCCCCGGAGCCTCCCTCCCGGCCCACCCCACCTACCCCGCTAGGTCGTCACAGGGCGCCGAGCTCAGCCCCCATGCCATCCGCTTTACACGTGGCAGTGTATAAATGTCAGTGTCACGCTCTCAATGTGTCCCACCCTGCCTTCTGAGTGGGCACTTTTGAGTGTAATGTAGAATGGCTGGCTAGAAGGAAAAAGAACTTTCTTTCATGGAGTCATACACTTGTTTGTCGAGTTTTTCATTTTAGTTCAATGGAAGTCCAAGGAAAACCCAGCATTTTCAGATGAAAAACATCAAATTAAGATTGCTGAACAACTGCTCACATTGGAGGAGCTGGCCTACATCTCTGTTCCTCTCAACTTCATTAAGGGCTACGGAATTACATAGTGAATGTGGTGTTCATGAGAAATACAGCTGAGCAAACTGACATAACCATAAAGGCAGGCAAGTGTGGACGGCATAGTACAGAATTAGATCCTAGGTCAGGGAGAATGTAAGGTCACTGAACCAAGCTCTGCACAGGGTCCAGCCCAGCCCACAGATGTTAAAACAAGACGCTTCTGGATGCCTAATCCACATTCAGTAAATACTTGTTGATTAATTGATTGACTTACTGATTGACAAAATGGTCTCTAGGGATGCCAATTTGGATGACTAGGCTTTGACATTAACTCTATTAATATGTCAGAGGCTTAAGCAGGTCTCAACATTTTCCTGCCTCAGAATTCTCATGTCTACAATGCAGAGATAATCACCTGCGCACAGTGGTTACAGGAAAGAAGAGACGATGGGAAAAAGGTGAGATTATTGTTGAAATCTGAGGCACCCCTCTCCAGTTGAGCGGTGCCAGCACCAGATACTGCAGGGAATCAGCTTAACAGCTCCGCTGTCAGTCTCCTGAAAGGAGAGACAGAGGGCGAATCTTGTTCCAGGAGCACGAGGCATGGCCAGGCGCATGAAGCAGGGTTGAAGGACTGGCAGAAGCCGAGGAATGTTCAGCAGACAAGCAGGATCAGCTTGAAAATCTCTGGGAAGAAATCTCAGGGATGCTCTCCTCTTGAAAACCTTCCCCCAAAGCCCGTTCCTGCTCTATCCTGTTAGAGCAGAAGCTCTCGAACCTGAGTGTCTGTACATGAGGATCACCTAGGGATACTTGTTGTTATCAGATTGCCTGGTCCTACCCCTAGAGATTCTAAATCGAGCCCAGAAATCTGCATTTTAGCAAGGACTCCAGGTATTCCTGCAGCAGGTGGTCTAGGGCCACAATTAGAGAAGGACTGACTTAAAGGGGACCCACCAAGCTTTGTACTTGTTAATGACAGTGCCAGCACCTGTGATAACACGAAGATGCCATTGGGTCTCATAGCCAAACAACGCTAATTTTGGATTTCTTGGGGTACCAAGGACCAGCATCATTCAGAAAACATTCTCTGAGAACCCATCCTGTGAAAGGCATTGAACAGCATAAGAACGGTCACATGCACAGGTAATTTCAAAACCAGGCTGACTCTGAGAGAATCAGCAAGTCTTTAATAGAAATCCTGCAGACAAGGAGGCCTCGTAAATGCTGGGGTCTAAGAAAGCACCTTGGAAATGGTGCCATCTAAGGTGAAGCTGGAAGGAAGATCGGACTGCACCTGGTATGAAGAAAAGCACCTCAGGCAGAGGGAAGGGTTTAAACAAGGGCAGGGACGCCTCAGAATCCAGAGTGGTGGCATGTGTCACACCCAGCCTGTGGGGTGTGAGCTGCACAGAAAGCAGATCAGGAAAAAGGCTACCAGGGTGGGCTCTGACCACACCTCAGAGAGCTCCAAACAGTAAGAGGAAGCTTGATTTTTGTCCTGAAGGCAAGGTATGTAGGATTTTGAGAAGAGTAGCTAAAAAGGCTGTCTCATTTGTTTAATTTAATAGGTAACACAACGTTTAACTTAAACAGTATTCTTTTTTTTAAACTGAAGTATAGTTGAAGTTATGCATACTGGGCAGTGCAGCCAAAAAATTTTTTTTATTTCATCCATGGCACAGCAGTAAAGAATCCACCTGCAGTGTAGATCCCTGGGTTGGGAAGATCCTCTGGAAAAGGAAATGACAACCCACTCC
Organism: Muntiacus reevesi; assembly: GCF_963930625.1. Taxonomy (NCBI): domain Eukaryota; kingdom Metazoa; phylum Chordata; class Mammalia; order Artiodactyla; family Cervidae; genus Muntiacus; species Muntiacus reevesi. The sequence goes on from NC_089264.1 coordinate 6,864,224, forward strand.
AGTATTCTTGCCTGGAAAATCCCATAGACAGAGGAGCCTGGCGGGCTACAGTCCATGGGGTCGCAAAGAATCAGACATGACTTAATGATTAAACAACAACAAAATAGTTGAATTATGAGGTTGTGTTAATTTCCGCTATACAGCAAAGGGATTCAGTTATACTAAATATAAATTCTTTTTTGTATTCTTTCCCATTATGGTTATTCGCAGAATAATGAATATAGTTCCCCGAGTTGTACTGTACAACCTTGTATATCTATTAAACAATATTCTTAATAGTTAATATATCCATGGGGCACAGAATTTTAAAGAAATAAGATGGTACATAAATGTAAAATTTCCCTTCCTTCTACCCCTGTGCCCTGCTGTTTATTCTGGAAGCAACTAAAGCTACCTATTTCTTTTGTATGGATATGACTGTTTTGTAAAATAGATAATGTCCCAGTACTGGTTTGATAGTAATGGAGAAGAGAAAGATTAATGACAGAGACACCAGTTTGGCAATCACTGCAAAAGTCCAGGTGATGAAATGAGGCATTAAGTAGAGTAGTTACTCTGAATATAAGAGACTCTAAAAAGACACTTCATCATCATTTACTCCCCTCCAGTGTGTTTACAGATGGCACGGTAGGAGTCCAAGATGACTGAAATTTTGCCTTGAAACTTGAGGAATGGTAAGGAGGGGAAGCTATTTTGTGACAAGGAGATGGGGAGGCTGTGCGGGAAAGATGAACCCTGTTTTGCAAATTTTTGTTTGTGAAATGACAAATATTCCATTAGCCCGTGAGCTACATAGCTTGGAAGAGAAATATATACCGGGAAGTCAAAGGCAAAGAGGTGGTAGTTACAGCTGTGGGATCAGATGAGCTTGAAAGAGGAAGGTAGAAGGGGTACTGAGGACTAAAACACTTCCACATTTAAGGGGAGAGTAGAAGAAATCAGCTCAACAGAGATGGAGGAGGACCTGTATTACTGAATCCTGGGGAGGAGAGAATTTCAAAGGGAGAGGCATGGATTTCTGGCTAACACCACACTGTGGGAACAGACATATGATGCAGTAAGGAGAACGGCTGAAAAGAAATCAGTGGACAAGCTGGTGATGAGCAGATTACTGATGAGCTCTAAAGGATAACTGCTGAAGAGTGGTGAGGGGGGAATCATACAAGGGAGAGAGTGTGGGGAGGCAGAGGCACAGAGGCCTGTGAAGACCTTTCTCTCAAGAAATCTACTATGAACAGAAGGAGAGAAGAAAGGACCTGGGGAAAGGGAATAAGGCAGAGAAAGGACTTTTTCCTCCCCTGCAAGTGTAGTGGGAAAGGTTGACGAGAAAAGGGTAGAGTTAGGAAAAATATTTAATGGAGCAAGATGGCTGTAAAACATCAAAGGGGAAAAATTGAAACGAAGGGAGGAAAACCGAGGAGTTCATACCTTATCACCTCGGCTTTCTCAAGAAAGAAGCTGAGCTTACCCCCCATGCTTGAGGGAGTTTTTTGGAGGTCTGCTCCCTCACGATCAGTCTCAAAGAGTTGTGCTGAAAGTACATTTGGTCTCTGAATAATCTTGGAAATGCATTCAAGAACTATCGTGTTCTTCCTGTGGCCCATAAAGAAGAACAGAGCAAGGAACACAGAATTCCTTCCAGATGGGCTTCGGCAGACAAACATTGGGCTCTGTTACGCACTGATATTTGGAAAGAGAAAGTAAACATCGACTGCAACTTGTCTATTAACATCCTGTGAAAACTACCAAAAGGTACGTACAGTGTATGGGGGAGAGGTGGATGAGTGGAGTCAGCATGCCTCCCTCTGATTTGGGTCAATGCAGACACTTCCCCAGAATTCACAGTCGGGGATTCTCCAACGACAGAATACAATGCCTTCCTCCTTCTCCCCCCTCTCCTTGTAAGCCTCCTTCCTTTATCTTCACCTGCCCATCCCAGATTTACTCCCAGAGTACCAAAGAAAGGCAGAGAAGCAGCATTTCTGCCCAGGTTAAAAACGGTTATAATAAGGACATATTAGTTGTGAAAAACTGTGTCCTCCAAGAGGATCACAGGACCTGAAAACATACCCTGATTTTGTTCCCAGGTTAATATATTTTAAGTTTAACTTGTTTTGTTTTTATGCTGTCCTAGTCCTTTCTTCTTCTTTATTTTTTAAATAACACTCCAATTTTAAATCTCCCTCATATGAGTGGCTTATATTGTGCCTGCCTCAAACAATTATATAAGAAAATTATGTAAGTACATTTAGAGTTAGACATTAATTCCTTCATTTTAAAATCTGATATGACTCCCAGGGAGTGTTTCTTATTGTTTACAGTTTATTTCCTGAATTCCAATAGAGTAGTGTATATGTAAACCCCACACTGTCCGTTTTCTTCTTAGGCGGAGTATGTTGGTCAAAACACACTTCTAAGGCTATACTGCCCTCAAGTGGTCTGGCTTGAGAACAAACAACTATCTTTTTTCTGGATGGAAACCGAGTTTCTCATCAGACTTGTCTGACTTAGCATTAACTTCTGACCAGGAAAACAACAACAACAAAAATTACTGTATGCCAAGTCTGAAGAGTACGAGGGAAAAGGAAGATTTTATTTCCCAATATTCTCTCAAAAGGTATAGAGTAAAAAGTACAAAAGCAAGAGCCACAAGCTTGTTTTGTTAATCATAGAGTAAAAAGAGCCACAAGCTTGTTTTGTTAATTTTAGAGTAACTGTCTGCACATGTGTGGCCACAGGGATGCATTTGTGGGATGTGAGCTGAACTGGCTCCGTTAGGCCTTTGGGGACAATCTTCAGCTTCTCAAGGGCAACCCCCTCATCAGAACTCATGACATCATGTTCCACAACTAAGGACACACAGTTGTTTGGAAAGAATGCTTTCAGGGAAAACATTCAACTTTTCCCCATGTGGCCAAGACTCTCAAAAAGGAGGCCAACAATTAGGGTGATTACATTAATCACAGGGTGGCTTGTGGAGGAGGGTACCGCTGTGGAGGGCCTATAATGGCAGCTCTGTGGGGACTCTGCTCTCATTGGCCCCATCAAGGCCCTTTAATGCCTATGGTTAGCGTCCCAAGTTGTTGATGGAAAAAGGAAGAGACCACCCTTGAAGGGATGAGCTGACTCAGGATGTGTTGGGCTGTTCTGGGCTGGATTTAAGAGGCAGGTCGATTATGGGGTATTTGGCCACTCAGCTAGAGAGCCCTCCTGGAACGGGGGCGGGGGGGGGGGCAGCTAAAAACGCACGTGGCACTGTCCCTTGTGGTTCGCCACACTGTTTCTGATATTTGGGGTGATTTCTGTTCATTGTGAAAATCCTTCAATAATGAATGATTTTTGAGTGGGATAACAGTTCTCATACACTGCTCTTCGGCTGGGCACAGAGATGAACTGGGCTGGTCCAGTGAGTAGAAATGAGCTCTTAACTCATCAGTTATCTGGTGCAATGGGAAGGCCTGGGAAAGAACACTGTGCTTCATAACTTGGGATCTGGAATCAGCTCTGCACGCCGGTCATGTGACCATGAGGGTCACTTAAACTTTCTGGACTCAGCTTCCTCATCTGCAAACTGTGACATTTAGCTCAGGTTAGTGGTTTAAAGGCTGCTACGTGGGCGTGCCCACAGGCTAGTGCCAGGATGCAGAGTCCTTTTCCCCTCCTTCTTTAGGCAATAGCAAGCCCACTTGGATTCACTTTATAAATCTAAATTTGAAAACCACTGGATCAGGTAGTCTATGCGTCTTTCCTTTCCAGCTCCATTATTCCATGACCAGGACAGGTAGTCTGTGTGGTGAGGATGACACCCACTGGTGACGTTCTTTTTCTTCTTCAGTGAAATCATATATGGCTCTCAGTCCAAATGCTTCCCTATAAAATTAGTCCCATCTGATTCTGGCATTCTGGGATGACACCAAGTGTGTGCGCCGGAAGAGGGGAGAAGAGGAAGAGGTGTGAATCACTGCGATTCCACAGCTCCTGGGGGACGGAGGCCAGGGAAGGAAATGGGCAGAGCTCACCAAGCAAACACAAGTCTAGGAGTGTGGGCATGTGAATGAGTGTGGTTAGACTCTATCAAGAAAATCAGCCAGAAAATGGAAGTTTGCGGCTAAGGAATGGTCTGGAAAAAAGACTAGGGAGCATAGACAGAATAACAACGTTTTAAGGAAAATGATTTATTAATATATATACATGTCATATATATTATATATAAGATATAACTGCAATTTTTTTCTCAGGAAGATATAAGGTCTGAATGGGCCCCCAAAGAAAAATACACTAAAAAGCATTAAAAATTTCCAGAAACGGAAGGTTTAATACACTGTACATGCGTCTCATTCCTAGTAGGAGTCATCATTAATAAAATTAGTAAGATTTGTTTTCATCCAGGAAGCTTTGCCTTTAAGTTCACTTAAAAACAGAATAGAACATAAAATGTGTACAGCTTTATTTCTCAATCACTGAAAGTTTTTTCCCTCTGTAGTGTTTAAGTTGAGATTATACAAGTGTGGATGAATAATAGTTGGACTCCAATCCCCTCTCTTGATAACATGTGATACAGATTAAGTACCCAACCAAGGGACTCAGCATCATGAAACAGCCACTGTTCTAGTTCAAGTATGCTGAGTAAATGCAGAAAAAATTTATTTTCCACTTTGTGTTTTCATATGGGCATCTGTCATTTTATCAAGAGATTATAGTTTATGAAATTGCTCAAACTGTAGTTCATAGTTACATGAACTTTTGAGGCCTGATTTGTATGCCCCTCAATAGATTTCTCTATTGATGTGCCCCATTATTGTGCTGAAAATATCGTATAGATAAGTGAATGTTCATCCAGTGAACAAATATTTACAGAGCACATATTATAGGAAAAGCACAGAAGTAAACAACATGGGGATGCAAAGATGGGCCAGACACAGTCCTTGCCCACAGAGTGCATACAATCTAGGAAAAAGTGATGTGTGTAAGCAACCACAAAATAAGAAAGTAAATAGTTGACTACTAGACACACGTGTAATAATATATGCTTCTGATATAGAGTTAAGGGTGGGATTTTAGGTAATTTTTTTCAGGAAAGGGTGTATGGAGCAAACATTTGGTGCAGGCCTTAGGTGTACATAAAATTCAGGTAGAGGTGGGAAGAGAGACTGTGGCAGGCGGGACAGGAACAAAGCCACGGAGGTGGGAGAACAGAGCCCGTGCTGAGCGGACGCGGGGACGGCAGAAGGCTGTTGCTGCAGGGGACGAGGGTCGGGGGGTGAGAAGCAGTAGACAAGTCTTGACAGGAGGCTGGGACTATCCTGGAGAGCCATTTTTATTTCTGCTGAGGGGAGGGAGCGGTTTTATGGCTGCAAGCATACTTAAGAGGGAAAGTGACCACTACAAAATAGCCTCTGGAAGACTATCAAGTTAGCCCAGGTAAAAAACGGTGAAAGTCTGACTTAGAGTGAAGGCATTGGAAATGTTGTGTGAATGTGTGCTCGATGGGAAGTAGTACTGGAAAAAAATGCAGTTCACTTCAAAGTCACTGCACAGGGTGAAACAATAAGTTGGACAAAATGAAAAATGTTAGAGTCCTATACATAAAAACATTATAGCCACTTTTCAGTGGATGGGCTAAATGTGTGTATGTGTGTGTGTGTGGTGAAGGTCTGAGGTAATTAGTGTGATATATTTGTACCTGTAATTAGCCATAAAGTCCTGCCATCGTTTTCTAAAGTAAAAGAACCTTCTTTAAAAATTAAAGTGAAAAGAAACATAATCTGGAAGCAGGGAGATGTGGTTGGGTACTCATAATCATTACTTTGTAAAGGAGGTTGAGTATTTTTCCATTTCAGTAAGTCATTAGAACAACTGGAAAATCTACTGGAAGACAGATACAGTCTGTAAACAGAACAAGATAATGTAAATTTCCTTACAAATGGTCTGTAGTTCTTTTCTTGTTTAAAAAAATGAGTATTACACCAAATTCTTTTGTATTTTACTTCCCTGTTTACCATGCTAGGGAAAATGTCATATTTTATGTCAGGTGTAACTGGACAATTGAAGTAAATGACTGTCTATAATTATAAAAATTAAAATGGTAACAAGATGTAGTCATTGAATTAATTCAACAACTGCAGGTTGAATACTTGTTCGGAAGGCAAGTTTGGGCTAAATTTTCAGGGAATCAAGAGAAAAGAAACTCAGCTCATTCACAAAAAGTCTTGAAATTTAGTTGACTAAATTTGACTAAAGAATAAGAAGAAACTAAAAATCAATAAATCATCATATCATAGGCCACTGATGTTATTCAGGAATTCATCTGGAGAATTTAGAAAATTCCCAATCCTCAAATTCCACAACAGCATATAATTGCCATGCAATATTCATGCAGCAACAACTTGACATCATCAGAGGTATGGTGGACAACAATGCGGGCTGACTTCCTGGGTTCACTCACTTGGCCGGTGACCCACTACCTCAAACCAGCTTTGCAGAACTCCTGAATGGAAGTCTTTGCAAGGTTGCAAACAGCAATACCATGAACCTTAGGGATTAATTGAAATGTCGAAACTGGGACTGTAGCAGTGCACAGGGTCAAGTACAGCAAGAAGCCTGTTCAAAAGGGACGAAAAGAACAAAGGAATCCTTAGAACTGAGTTGGCTTCTCAGAAAATGAGGGCTTGTGTTGAGAATGAGTCATGTTCAGGATTGGTAGAAATGAGAGGAGAATTCGGAAGGGAAACATCCCAGCATCTGGCCTTGCCTGACTTCTTGCTTCTGGGCTCTTTCTTCTCTATCCTCTGGATTGGCTAGATCCCTCCTACAGGCTTATTAGCACCACCTCAGCCAGTAGGTCAGTCCTTTCCTTGGGCATGCGTGGTTTCAGCAGCTCTGACAGTGGGCAGCAAGCCTATTATTAAATGATAGGTGCCATAGCAGGCACTTTATTTAATCATCATACCATATCTGTAAAATATTATTTTCCCAAGTTCCCTCGTAGCTCAGATGGCAAAGAATCTGCCTGCAATGTGGGAGACCCGGGTTTGATCCCTAGGTCAAGAAGATCTCCTGGAGAAGCAAATGGCAACCCATTTGCAATTAACACAAAGATATATAAAGAAATCAAGGCTCACAAAAGCTTAGCTAAGCAACTTGTGCGGGATCATAAGTCTGGTGGCAAGAGAAGAAAATTCAAGTCCAAAGTCATTTACCATGGTAGATTCACTCTCGGGCTCCGAAAAACATATTCCTAGCCTTGGGTTTCAGAGGCACAAGACTGGGTTACTTGCTGGTAGGTTTTGATTGGGTGACTCAGTTTTGACAAGCTTCTGCCTTGTTCTACAGAAACAATCCTGTACCTATATTCCTGCTTGTCTTCCTCTTTGCAACTCACCGGCTCTTCTACAATGGGACTCTCTTCTTGCCCTTATCACGCATCCTCCTTTTCCCAGGATGGAAATCTTATTTCACTTGAATATTTAGACTCTACTACAAGATAATAGCTATCCCTGGAACTGTCTGTATAACTAGGTTTCTCAGAATGGTTGTCTTGGATTCTGCATATCTGTCTGTCATCCATATACTAGTCCATCCCCACCCTTGAAGTCTGGCTCTTTCTGAAAGGAACTTCTTGCCCCAGACTACCGCCAGTTTTCTCTTCTCATATCTGTCCCAAACTCCATTCTTCTTGTTACACTTTCTTCCTTTCAGTACTTGTTGTTCAATTGCTGAGTCATGTCCGACTCTATGTGACTCCATGGACTACAGCATGCCAGGCTTCTCTGCCCTTCACTATCTTCCACAGTTTGCTCAAATTCATGTCCACTGAGTCAGTGACACCATTCAACCATCTCATCCTCAGCTCCCCTCTTCTTCTTTTGCCTTCAATCTTTCCCAATATCAGGGTCTTTTCTAATTATTTGGCTCTTCACACTATGTGGCCAGAGTATTGGAGCTTCAGCTTCAGTCTAGTACTAGTGCTAGATAGATGTGGGAATCTATCTCCCAAATTATTTATCCTTCCATGTGCAGTTTTTTGTCCAGCTCCTTTAACCATGTAGCTAGGCTATGTGTGACTCATAATGTAAGTATGGTAGAACAGTGGTAGGAAAAAGCATAGTGTATTCTTGAGAGGTGCAGAGTTTGACCTCACAAGGGTGGGAGGGTATGTTTGAAAGGTCGTTGAAAATAAAGGTGAATTAGTGATGTGAATGTTCAAACTACCTTACAGTTGCACTCATTTCACATGCCAGCAAGATGATGCTCAAAATCCTTCAAGCTAGGCAGTAGATGAACCAAGAACTTCCAGATGTACAAACTGAACTTAGAAAAGGCAGAGGAACCAGAGATCAAATTGCCAACATCTGTTGGATCATAGAAAAAGTAAGGGAATTTACAAAAAAAAAAAAAAAAACCAAACATCTACTTCTGCTTCATTGACAGTACTAAAGCCTTTGACAAGTACCTCAAGCCTGTATATAGTGACCCTGCTTATTTAACGTATATGCAGACTACATCATGTGAAATGCCGGGCTGGATGAAAGAACAAGCTGGAATCAAGATTGCCGGGAGAAATATCAACAACCTTAGATACACAGATGACACCACTCTAATGGCAGAAAGTGAAGAGGAACTAAAGAGCCTCTTCATAAAAGTGAAAGAAGAAAGTGAAAAAACTAGCTTAAAACTCAACATTCAAAACACTAAGATCATGGCATCTGGTCCCATCACTTCATGGCAAATAGATGGGGAAAATGTGGAAACAGTGTCAGATTTCATTTTCTTGGGCTCCAAAATCAGTGAGTATGGTGACTGCAACCATGAAATTAAAAGACATTTGTTTCTTGGAAGAAAAGCTATGACAAACCCAGACAGTGTATTCAAAAGCAGAGACATCACTTTGCCAACAAAGATCCATATAGTCAAAGCTATGGTTTTTCCAGTAGTCATGTATGGATATGAGACTTGGATCATAAAGAAGGTTGAGCTCCAAAGAATTGATGCTCTTGAACTTTGGTGCTGGAGAAGACTCTTGAGAGTCCCTTGGATTACAAGGAGATAAAACCAGTCAATCCTGAAGGAAATCAACCGTAAATATTCATAGGAAGGACCGATGCTGAAGCTGAGGCTTCAATACTTTGGCCACTTGATGCGAAGAGGTGACTCATTGGAAAAGACCCTGATGCTGGGAAACATTGAGGATAAGAGAAGAAAGGGGCAACAGAGGATGAGATGGTTGGATGGCATCACAGACTCAGTGGACATGAGTTTGAGCAAGCTCAGGCGTGCTGCAGTTCATGGGGTTGCCAAGAGTTGAACACAAGTTAGCAACTAGGCGACAACAGTGAGGTGAAACCACATGAAAGGCAATTTTAAATTCGGGATGAGGCATTTGCATATAACCCAAGAGTGATGAGAAGTCATTACTCATGCAGGACGGACTGGAGAGGAAAAGACTGAAGAGAGAGAAACTGAGAAACCAGTAGAGTTGTGCATGTTTGAAGTGATGAGAGCCTGGACTGGACTTTATAATAACCCAAAGGAAGGTGATAAGAAATACCATATGAAGCAAAAACTGTAGACTCAGTGACAGATTGGATTTACAGAGAAGCAGAAATCAATAACGACTGCAAATTTGTAAGTATGGTGGTGTCATTGGTAGAAGCAAAGAAATCTAGGAAGGGGAATCAATACAGTGGGGAGAGAACCCTAAAATTCCAGCTCTCTTTCCAAGATGTTTCAGTAATAACACTGATTATATTTGAGTATGTTGTTAGCAAGTATTCAAGCTGAGGCATGTTTTAAAATCAGTTGAATTGTTGAGGTGGGACTAGAAGGTGAATAAGAGGATCAGAGCTAAACTTATTTGTCTGGGATGGGTGTGGGAGTCAAAGTCATAACTATGGATGAGGGAACTATAGGGGAAGTCAATCCTAATCTGGCAAGCGGTCCACTGTTTGACACAATATTCTGGGGCTGGGTGTTTGCTGGGCCGAGGGCCAAGGATGGGGAAGGAAGTTATGGATGGACTGAATATTCATAATAAAAGAATCTGTTATACAACTTGGCTCTTAAAAAGTCCACCTCGGTGCCTAAGAATGGAATCGAGTGCATGAGAACGCTGATGATTCAGCGCCCGTGTGAGACTCTCCCATCCCATCCCACAGAGAAAAGCTGCCCCAGGGCTGCTGCTATCATCCCCTTGGGTGCTAAAACCCTGAAAGTGCTGCCAAATGCCTGTCTTCTTAGGTCAAATATGATAATTACTGAGTTGGACTTTAACTCAGATTCTCCATTTTCCTTTTCATAGTGTAGATCAGGTGACCAAGATAAGCCAGTGGCTGGCTGTGTCTCAGTGTTCTCAGCTGTAAAATGGGAACCTTAACACCTGCCTTCCCTTTCTGGGAAAACAGATCAACACAGAATTTTTATTTTGTCTGAGTGATGGCAGATTGCTTATTTCAGTGTGGTTCTTTTAGCTTATAAGTTCAGAGACCAGTGATGGGTGTAATCAATACAACTTTTATGTAACTTCAGGACAAAACTAGGTTTCTTTTAGTTCTGATCCTAATTAAAATTAAAAACTTTGTTTAAAAAAATAAAATGAAGGGAAGGGAGGGGAAAATGTGGATATTTAGGGTGGGTTCTTTTATAAGGAGGGAATTTCTTGGACATGAACGGGCATTTGTCCAATAATACTCTGAGTTCAGTAAATAACTCAGCATACATGGCGTTAAGTTTCCAATGACAAACGTGAAGCTTAAAAAATTCAGTGGAAAGTACTTGGCAGGACACATATTTACAGTCTGATGAAGGGGAATCTTTTTGGTGGTTGGCCAAAGCTGACAGGCATAAGGATTCACCCATCCTCACTCATCACAATAACAGAAATTGCCAGTTATCATTGGCACCGTGCTGGGGCTTTCCCAAAGAAATCTGAAAGGAAGCTGACCTCTATGTGAGTGTGGTGTGTGCGTGTGCACAAACATAGTGCACGGGGTATGCCTTACAAGTGAATGACTCATTGAAGACATGAAACTTCTCTAATGTATAAACTACTTTCTAAAAAGGAGGAAAAAATCTGGTAGTGGTACTATAATTCTCTTCTTTCAGATATGAGTCTGAATATAGGTCTCTCTTCTCACTGTGATAACATCTTTTAGCACAGTAAAAAAGATGTGATCTTCTGAATCATTTACCCATGGTCACACAGCTCATGAACAGCAGAACAGAAATTCAAACCCATGACTATTTCACTCAAACATTCAAATATTTTCTGCTACATTTGCTACCTGCAAAACATAATGGTGTGGACATGGAGGCAAAGCAGGCGGCAAGCAAGAATGACCAAGCCTACAAAATATATATTTCTAATTCTATGATATCTAATTCATTTCTAATGTTTGAAGGGAAGGCACTGAGATTAATAAGCACTCACTCCGAGATGAAAAATAAACTCAGCCTCAGAGAGACTGTAGTGGCTTTGCCAAGGTCACAGAGCTAGGACATGAGAGAGCCAGGATACAAAACCAGAGATATATGACTTAAAATGTTTGGTAATGGGTGAAACATTTTCAAGTATGATGCCTCTTTAAACCTGACAACAACCCTAGGAGAGGAATGCTACAGTGATGGAAAGAAATTGGAATCAAACACAAGAGACAGATTCACTAGGCTTCCTTATGGGTTATTTCAAATTAGCTCCCACATTTTGAGAGGGGGAGGTGGAAGAAAAAAATAAATAAAAGGTTTTATTTTCCCAAATGGGAAACATAAGGAGATCAGATTTTGTTTGTAGGCTCATATCTCTTTCTGTATGAATGGTAACTATTATTCTGTCTTCTTTGTTCTGATGAGGGTCTCCATCAGAAGCTAAGATAATTCTTATATCAGAATTTCTTAAGAAATTAAATAGTGTTCTACATATAAATGTGCAACTGTGTTTAGGGCAATCTGCAGAGCACTGTGATGGTCACTGGGACTGCCCTGTGAAGTCTGCCCCTGTAGAATAATTTGATACTGGGGAGACCTTCATTCCCCTTTTCATTCTTTCTTAAAAGAGGGAAATTGCATTCCCCTCTCGGGTGGAACAATATGACACTTCTAGATGTCTCCTGTCCCTTTTCCCCTGGAAAGGGAGCTAGCCTGATTGGTCAAGAGCCTGAAAGCTACGAGCCACCGTTTTTCCTAGGAGGAAGGTCATTGAGTTGTAAAGTTAGTGATAGCCAGTCCTTTCTCTTGCTGGTTTGAATGGGCTATGCTCATGGACAGTGGCTCACTTGTGCTTCAGGATCTGGGAAGTAAGCAAACTTTCCCCCATAGGGTCAGCTGGGCTTCTGCTCTTGTTGCCAGCTTTCTTGTCTGTAAACGGGTGAGTCAGGAGGCCCATCACCAGAGGCCAATTAACTTTAATCTAATAAATCTTAATTTCCTAAAGGAAGTGCTGTATTAGCCTAACTTAAAACATGTTAGTTCCCTAAAAGGAAGTACTATTAGCCTCAGGTCAAAGTCATATTTTCCAGTCTACATTTATTGTGACTAAAATTGATAATCTGAAATTAAAGCCTAAAAGGAAGGTAGGCTGTGTGAGTTAGGCATTTCAGTCCTCTGCTGTCTTGAAACACTGGCATAACATAACCATCAGCAGGATGTGGCTCCCAGTTCTTAAGAGTCATGGATTTGTTTTACATTTTTCTTTGCTTTGCTTAAAAGGCACACAATAAACATCTGTTGATTGATTAATAATAAGCTACTAAACCAGAGCTGGTGTTTAAATTAATCCTACTTGAGCCAAAACAGCTGGCCTGAGGCTGCTGCTGAGCAGATCTCAGAAATCAAATGTATCCACCGTCCCACCAGAAAATGACATGCTGTACTTTAAGATGAAGGCAGAGGAGGAAGTGGGAAAGGAGCTAACAGGACCTCTCCCTGGCACCAGAGGTGCTCATTCTGAAAGCCACTGCAGCTTTCTGCCTCTTCTGAGAGTGCTGAGTTAGTAGCCAGCAAGTCCAGAGAGGCAAGGGGTCACTGAGAATCAAAACAAATTAAAAGATTCCATGTACTCTGGAATTTGTATGCAAGTTCCTCTGAGGAAAGCAGAAATAACTTTTTTGATTGGTTGCTTCATTCATTCATTTATTGGCAAGGAGATAAAGAGCACCTGTAACTCTTCTAGGTAGAACAGATTTCTCTGCACTTGCACATACTTCCAAGATGAAGGGAACCTATAGAAAGTCCAATGTGGCTCAAACCATGTTCTCCAGGCCAACTTTACCAATAATTAAACTGATTTTTTTTTCCTAGCTCCATCTTACTCTGGTCCATCTCTTAATTGGTTCAGAAATTAAAAGGGGTGATTCATTATTGCCCCCTAAAATTTCACAATGTTTCTTTTTTATAAAAACAACATACAGAACTTGCTCTTAAAATATTCCTTAGTTTAGACTGGTTTACATCAACTGGGTATTTGGTAAGTGCCAATCAACAGCAGGTAAGCAGTACACTTCCCGCTGTGTTCCTGTGACTCAGCTAGCTGAAAAACCATGCTGACCGCAGGGTGAGAGGGACTGAAAGAAGTCTCCCAGATAGAGGGTCACTGTGTGTCCACACTGGGAGACAGAGGTGGCCAAATAGAGAGACAGGCCGGGCTTGGCTAAGATGCTCAAGAAGTCTGGGGTTGTCATTCAAAGGTCATGAATATGGAAAGGTACCCAAGGCCCCCATTGGACGTCTTACAGTGTGACCTCATCAGCTCAATCCTGGAAATCTTTTGAAGCAAGGATAACTAAATGCCTACCTTAACCATAACAGAAGGGAAAGATTTATCTAAGTATTCAACATGAAGCCTGAGTATTCCTTATATGTATTTCTGAGTGTTCCTTATATGTTTTCCTTATATGTATTTCTGAGTATTATATGTATTCCTTATATGGCATTTGAAGATTTAAGCAAAGCCCCTTCAGTATTCCTTGTGTTTTCAAAACACACTCATGGTAACCAAATAAACTAACTTGCTAAATAGGTTTATTGACTCCCAGCCAGTTAAATGTCAGAATCATTTACCAAAATCATTTACCTTGGTTCTGGAATGTTGGATCTGTAGCTCTCTGTTTTGGCAGTAATTGGATATAGCAGGGTCAGTTTTCTACTACAACTCCTCTCAACTTATAACAATAAAATAAGGTTATCTGCACTTAGAAGTATATTTATCTGTTTATTATTTACAAAGACATTTGTGTTTGGTGAGTTAGGATAGATGCATGCATACATCTTCTCCAAAGGAGGTATCAAGTTATTAAAAGGAATAAGAATGAAATAAAAAAAATGAAGATGCAAAGTCCATTCTTGTTTTTCTTAGTGAAAAACAAGGAGTTTTTAGTGGGGAGTACTGCACGACAGAATCAGTCACTCGTGCCCTGGATCCTGATGGGAAGTAATGAAACTCGGGAACTCCAGGCTGACACAGACAGAAGCGCAGTCTGTGGAAATGTCTCAATAATACACTTTGCTTTCACTAAACTGTTGACCACCTCAAGTCAGAAATTCAATTTACTCATCCAAGAGTCTGTGCCTGGTAAATGGTAGACGTTTGACATATAATTGTTAAGTGAATGAAATCCGCTGATAATTTATATCTCAGGGGTGATGAGATTTCAGGTAAATGCTTCCGTTAGGTGAGTAATGAATACAATTACAAGCACATCTCCAGGAAACTGCATGAATGTCAGTGTTATCTTTTGTTATCATTATTAAACAGAGGCCCTAGAGAATGAACAGAAATGTCACCTAATATTGTTAATTAAAAGTAATGATGGTATAACTGAAACTATAAAAATCACTCATAGTTTTTCGTATGTTACGCACCCAATATTAAGATGCAAACAATAGAACATCACCACAAAGCAATTCTATTACGCTTCACTCACACAAAAGGTTTTCATCTATTAGTGAATCACTTCTGTTGCCATTTCTACTAATTTTTTCATGTTTTAAAAGATAACTGATCTGTTTTTAAAAAACACCCTGTAATCCACTTCTAAATAAACAGCTACTTCCAGGTATTAGTAATCTTGAAGAAAGAACACCCAGAACTTAATAAAACCTGAGAAGACTTTAGAAAATACTGACTCACGAGAACACAGTGCTTGTTTGGTTTCAAGCCATTGCCTACTCCATTGTTGGGATTTGCTAAGTTAGGTAGTGTTACGCTTGGAATATGCCAGCGAGCACTAGTAACAATGACCATAAATGAAAAGCTGACCTTCCCCACTCAGATGTAAGTCTAGGCTTTCCAAATCCCGTGTTCTCCTCAAGGCAGTAGAGGGCAGTAAAAGCACTATTAGTTGATCACATAAACCTTTTAATACAATCTGGAGAGAACTGTTTATTCCATATAACTGCATTTTCCATTTTAAACATGACCCATGTAAGTGGTTTAAAAGACAGTACAAAATTTTTTTTTTGCCTCATGCATTTTTGTAGCCATATAGAATGTTTTCAAAGTAGAATGAGCTATCTACCCAGCAATTCAGGGACTTACAGTTCAATTTAATATAACAGAAAAGTGAAGATAATCCTACATCGGGACCTTGGTCTAAAATTTACCTCTGTAGCATAGGAGATGCTAAAATTGTGGTAGCCTATCAGAGATAGAGTGCTGTGTTCATATTAGCAATGAATTTAAGAGGTGCACGGGCCCTTGAGGTCAACTAATGAGCCAAGCCCCTCTTTTTAACCGACTTGGAAAGTTAACTGGATTCTCTCAACTGGATAGAAGTTAAACTATAAGCAGAAGAGTAGTCTCCATATTCCTCTCATTCTTCACTTTTTTATTTTGCCACAAAGGTCTAGGAATACTAACTTGGAAACGCAGTAGTATTCAAATGATATTGATCTTGTCTCTGCAAAAGTTTCAAGAGGTGAAAGTGAAACTGAAGTCACTCAGTCGTGTCCGACTCTTTGTGACCCCAGGGACCATAGCCCACCAGGCTTCTCCATCCATGGGATTTCCCAGGCAAGAGTACTGGAGTGAGTTGCCATTGCCTTCTCCACAAGATCTTCCTGACCCAGGGATCAAACCCAGAGGAGAAAATAAACCCAGTAATATCACATATTTGGTTTTTGTTTTCTTTTTTAAACTTTTTATGTTGTATTGGAGTGTACCCAACTAACAATCTTGTGATAGTTTCAGGAAGACAGCAAAGGGACTCAGCCATACACATACATGTATCCATTCTCCCCCAAAGTCCGCTCCCATCCAGGCTGCCATGCAACGCTGAGCAGAGTTCCCTGCTAACATCAAATATTTGAAGCTTTAAATTCTCCTCTACCTGTAGCAAATCAATATATATTTCATGATCTTTGAAAGTAGAATCCTTCAAAGGAAAGATTAGGAAAGTAGATCTTTCCTAATCCTAACCCTAGGAATAAATAAAAGACACTGCTCTTTTTTTTTGGCTGTGCCAGCTCTAGTACCCTAACCAGGGACTGAACCCGAGCACCCGCCACTAGACCACCAGGCAAGTCCTGACACTGCTCTTTTAACCTCAACAAACTCATATAAACCTGGTCCCTTTCCTTCTCTCCAGCACAGGACCTTGGTTAGAAATGTTACTAAATGAAGCCAGAACTGGCTAAGGATGCTTTCTTAGCTGTGATCTTCCAAAGTTTAGGCTTCAATTTGGAAAGTCTGTCATTCACTTTCCCTACTGATTTAGAAATGTCAGCATCAGCGGATATATGGTTGTATGCCCAATGGTGAAATAACCTCTGATAGAAGAGACATCTCAGTGAAGCCAGGACGCTGCTGTAACTCTCACAGTGAAACATTTCATTTCTGGTCATTGTTTATCTATCTGGAACGGGAGGTCTGATTGACATTAGTAAGTTCAGGGGCCACCAGTGACTTTCTCCCGACCCCTGCGGCAATTTCTTCCTTCTTTAAAGAACACACACTAAGCCTTGGGCTCAAGATCTCTTACTTTCATTTTCACTAGTTGCTTTGTTCTTAGCCAGCTTGCTTTGTTCTAAATCTGCAGTCTTTCAGCAAGGGCCAGGCTGAAATCCCGAGCAAATTCCTCCAAGGCCAAACAAGGAAATGTTCAACAGTCTCTGGAACCCAATAACCGAGAACATTAGGCTATCTTATTTGGATGTTAATATATTGGATGTTACATATTTTCCACCAAAATTAGACATTTTATGGATTAGCTGTTAATCCTTATTATGTCACATTCTCTAAGAAAGTTAAAGGTGTATAGAGAGGTCTACGTTTTAAGTAGACTCTATATTTCTTGTAAAGTAGAAAGTTTTTCAAAGCCAAGTCAAAGGGAATACCACCACAAAGGCTCTGGTGTTATAAGTTTTACTTAAAATGCTATATATCTTATGATTTCTTGAGGAGATAGCTAATAACTAACAGAATTATATAGAGGCGGTGCAATGATTTATTAAAAAAAAAACCAAAAAACAAAAAAAACCTCGCCTGCCAATGCAGGAGACGTAAGAGATGTAGGTTCAATCCTTGGGTTGGGAAGACCCCCTGGAGTAGGAAATGGCAACCCACTCCAGTATTACTGCCTGGAAAACTCCATGAACAGGGAAGCCTGGCAGCTACAGTCCATGGGGTCGCAAAAATCTGGGCAGAACCGAGCACTGTCACTCAAACTCACACCAAAAACATGGAGAAAAGCATGGAAGCTCTTTGTACAGAAACTATCAAAGAAAGGTAGAAAATGAATATAACTATGCTATACTCATTTTTCCCAGATGGCAAATGATTCTTCAGAAATGACCCTGGATGGGAGGGTTCCCCACTCTGCCTTTAGTTGGACTGGCCAGAGAAGCCACAGAGCCTCAGGCCGAGGACAGAGGGGAGGTCTGTTTTCTTGTTTGTGTGCTGAAATGCATTACCACCCTTCAAGGGTTAGGTGTGGAAACCTTGCAGCCAGGATTTTCAGAATCCCAGCTCTTGAAGCAAACCCAAAGGGGAGCAAACAACAAAGAGAAGCTATTTGTTTAGAAAGTCCAGTGTCTAGGAATGTTAAAGCTGAAAGGTCAATTGTTGAGGTATCAGGAAACTCAAGGAATACCTTATTCATATGGTTCCTCTGAAAGATTTTTGTCCCCCGGAGAGAGAGAGGGAGAGTGAGAGGACAGAGAGAGAAAGAGAGAGAAGAAAAAGAGGAAAGGAAAGGAGGAAAAAAGGAAAAGCCAGGATAAAATGAAAGTTAAAATGGGCTCTAAGTTAGAAACCACTTACTAGCTCAACATTAAACGGGATTAATAATACCCACCTAAATTACACGGTTATTCTAAGAATTCATTGACTTAATCTTTGTAAACAATATAACACAGTGTCTGAAAGCTGTCAAGCATGCTCAGTAAAGCTACCCATTGTTACTGTTATTTTTAAATAAGTGGATAAGAAGGAAGAAAAAGATGTATCCCTTGCCAGGTACAGATCCTTAAACACTTCCATGTTACTAACTAATCATTTAGAGCCTTATAAGGAAGGACCCACTCTTCCACTACATCAGTGGACTCAGGTCCTAGAAGAACTTCATCCATTTATAAATTTACAGAATCTGAACAACCCAGGACAAAGCAGGTCATCATTTGTTCAGCTTGCACGCTGCCCAATGGGAACTGTTTGGGGAGAGCGTTCATTTGGGTTGTATCATCCCAGAAGAAGTGGCAATTTTTTTTTTTTTTTTTTTTTTTTTTTTTAGTTTTGCATAAATGTTCCATGTGACCCAGCAGCAACCCTGGGGTCCAATCCTAAATCCCACAGCTCTTTCATGACCCGACCTTCCAGTCATACCCTGGCTCCACTTGTAGGGGGGAGACTGCAGAGAAGATCCCCCCTTACCCAGGGTCTGCCCAGGTAAGGAGGGAGCTGTGCTCCAGGGACCTAGCCTCTGGCGAGAGAGACCAATGCAGGCCTGTCCTAGCTGTCGACTCCACCCTGAAACGCAAACAGTCTGCCTTTTCTCCCTGCCTGAAACATACTGCCTGAGTATAGAGGTATGGGAGCGAGAGGGAGAGATGATGGAAAGAAACCACGTTTTCTGTTTCCTTTTTCATACAAGCAGCCTGAATGGCTGGTGGAGAACTTCACAGCCGTTGTCACCGAGTCCCTCTGTCTGAGCTGCCATCCTAGGATCCACCTCGATCAACCCAGCTTGTCCTGCCACACTGGCGTCCTCTGATCTGTAATCCTACCCCCTCTCTTCATAGCAATCCTGTCATACCGCCAGGAACGTAAATCCACAGAGGACAGGACCTCCTTGCCTCTCTTTTACACACTTTTATTCCCAGGACCTAAAATGGTACCTGATACATAGCAGACGTCCAGCAAATGCTGCTGAACGGATGTCTAAGTGAATCAGAGCATGGGAAGGAGGGGGAAGCTGTGCAACCACAACTGCCTTCTGTACGGAGAACAGAGGGTGGATTCTCTATGATGGAGAGCCCCTAGCCTGAGCATCAGGGTGGATTTAGGTAGGAACAAACTGCCCGGATTTGAACGGCCTGCAAGGAGCAGAACGACTCTGCACAACAGACAGCAAGAGCACCGCAGAGCCGGAGTGTGGGGGCGGGAGAGCTCCGGCGGCAGGGGCGGCCTGCGCGGGGGAGTGGGGAGCGCGGTGCGGCAGAAGGCGGCCGGAGCGCGGCCCTGCGTGGGGTGAAACAGACGCGACGTTCGTTCTGGTGCTGGGGGACCGGCAGACCCACGACAGGAATGTGCCCTGTGCCATTTGAGGTTTACTGCTGCGTTCTCCCACGACCCCAAAACTCTCAGTTCAAGTTTTGAAACACATTATCAGTTTTGTTTTCATGATGGCTTTGTGTGGGAGGAGGAGAGGCAGATAGGGAGAGGAGTCAAGAGAAGGAATTGCAACCCAAGCTTGGGTTTATGTCAGGACAGAGAGAAAGAAACTGCTACAAGATGCAGAGTACCTCAGAAGGCAGGAAATCAGAGCACAGCCCACTGCAAATGCAACAGGACTCTTGGCGCATTCTTTGGCCTTCAGATGGACATGACATGGGAATCACGTGCTTCTAATCTTCACCAGATCTCAAGGGGTTAGAAAGTCCCAGCTAGCACCTGGGGCACCATTCTGCCATAAAGGTTAATTTTCTAGCCTGTGATCCATTTGGACTATGAGTCCCCTAAAGGAAGGAATTTCCTTATTTGGAAAAGCATATGTACCTCTAGCCAGTGTCTAACAGGGAGTAGCTACTGTCTGTTGAATGAGTAAATGAATGGCTTTACCACATATCTTCTTCATGAAAAACTAACAAAGATTAATGAAAAATCAAATGGGAGAGAGGAAGGAAGAAGGAAATGCAAATAGAGATGATGGAGAGAGGGAGGAAAGAAGGGTGGGAAGGAGAAAGAGAATAAGAGTGGAACCCTAATACATAAAATCTGAAGGTTTCCTCAGGTGATTTTCTTTTTTTCCCCCTTGCCTCCAATTTATCCCTAATAGACTTTCATTGTCACTTGCTCCATATTCTAGAATTAGGTTGAGAAGAGTCAAAAAACCTAGGGGATGGTTTTCATGGGAAGTCCTCCTAAGCACAGGCCGTGCACATCCCGAGAGGCGGCAGTCCTCGCTCAGTGAGAGCCACGCCTCACCTGGCCCATGGCTGAGCAGAAGGAGGCCCATTTCAAAGATGGAATGTCTCCAGGACAGCTCCGGCCTCTATGCTACTGCCTCCACCTGGAGGCAGTACTCAAAGATGAATAACAGCTTTTCCAGACCTTTGTTAAAAGCTTAACGCGAACGGCCGGCAGTGTGTTCGGGCCAGTTAAATTTTGTATGGAAATACAAAAAACCTCGAACAGCCAAAGCAATCTTGAGAAAGAAGAATGGAACTGGAGGAATCAACCTGCCTGACTTCAGACTCTACTACAAAGCCACAGTCATCAAGACAGCATGGTACTGGCACAAAGACAGAAATATAGATCAATGGAACAGAATAGAAAGCCCAGAGGTAAATCCACGAGCCTATGGACACCTTATCTTTGACAAAGGAGGCAAGGATATACAATGGAAAAAAGACAACCTCTTTAACAGGTGGTGCTGGGAAAACTGGTCAACCACTTGTAAAAGAATGAAACTAGAACACTTTCTAACACCATACACAAAAATAAACTCAAAATGGATTAAAGATCTAAATGTAAGACCAGAAACTATAAAACTCCTAGAGGAGAACATAGGCAAAACACTCTCCGACATAAATCACAGCAAGATCCTCTATGACCCACCTCCCAGAATATTGGAAATAAAAGCAAAACTAAACAAATAGGACCTAATGAAACTTAAAAGCTTTTGCAAAACAAAGGAAACTATAAGTAAGGTGAAAAGACAGCCCTCAGATTGGGAGAAAATAGTAGCAAATGAAGAAACAGAAAAAGGATTAATCTCAAAAATATACAAGCAACTCCTGAAGCTCAATTCCAGAAAAATAAATGATCCAATCAAAAAATGGGCCAAAGAACTAAACAGACATTTCTCCAAAGAAGACATACAGATGGCTAACAAACACATGAAAAGATGCTCAACATCACTCATTATCAGAGAAATGCAAATCAAAACCACAATGAGGTACCATTACACGCCAGTCAGGATGGCTGCTATCCAAAAGTCTACAAGCAATAAATGCTGGAGAGGGTGTGGAGAAAAGGGAACCCTCTTACACTGTTGGTGGGAATGCAAACTAGTACAGCCACTATGGAAAACAGTGTGGAGATTTCTTAAAAACCTGGAAATAGAACTGCCATATGACCCAGCAATACCACTTCTGGGCATACACACTGAGGAATCCAGATCTGAAAGAGACACGTGCACCCCAATGTTCATCGCAGCACTGTTTATAATAGCCAGGACATGGAAGCAACCTAGATGCCCATCAGCAGATGAATGGATAAGGAAGCTGTGGTACATATAAACCATGGATTATTACTCAGCCGTTAAAAAGAATTCATTTGAATCAGTTCTAATGAGATGGATGAAACTGGAGCCCATTATACAGAGTGAAGTAAGCCAGAAAGATAAAGATCATTACAGCATACTAACACATATATATGGAAGTTAGAAAGATGGTAACGATAACCCTATATGCAAAACAGAAAAAGAGACACAGAAGTACAGAACAGACTTTTGAACTCTGTGGGAGAAGGTGAGGGTGGGATGTTTCGAAAGAACAGCATGTATATTATCTATGGTGAAACAGATCACCAGCTCATGTGGGATGCATGAGTCAAGTGCTCGGGCCTGGTGGGCTGGGAAGACCCAGAGGAATCGGGTGGAGAGGGAGGTGGGAGGGGGGATCGGGATGGGGAATACGTGTAACTCTATGGCTGATTCATATCAATGTATGACAAGACCCACTGAAAAAAAAATAACTAAATAAAATTACAAAAAATAAATAAAAAATAAATAAAAGCTTATAGAAGACAGATAGGAAATATACTTAAATACCTTCGATTTATTTTTAAAAACCATTCAATAGAGGCAAGAATGGATAGATCTCAGGCATACATGAATCTCTATCTTTTGTGTGGGATGTACAATTCAGGAGACTTTGCATTTTAGTAACTGATAGGCAAATCTTAATTTAGATTATTTTCTTATTAAGTTTATTCTACAGTAATTTTTTAAATTAACATATACCTTGAATACTGTGGAACTAGCCATCTTTGAATACAATGTGTATAACACTTAAAAAGTGAATAGAAACATGCTCCTTAGGAGAATAAAGGGGTAAAACATTAAAAAAAAAGCTTAACGCAAGTTGTTAGGTCAGAGGGTCTGGGGATATACCCCTGCAATAAAGGTTTTATAGATAATAGAATAAATTATAACAAC
Source organism: Muntiacus reevesi (assembly GCF_963930625.1). Lineage (NCBI taxonomy): Eukaryota > Metazoa > Chordata > Mammalia > Artiodactyla > Cervidae > Muntiacus > Muntiacus reevesi. The sequence continues at coordinate 6,887,089 of NC_089264.1, forward strand.
ATACTAAAAATACTAATCTTTAAAAGTTGGTTGATCCTCATTTCTGCGTGTATTTGATCAATTAATAGAATCAGTAAAATCTGGTGTTTAAAGAAACGTAAAGATGCAAAACTTAAAAATAAGTTTTGGGACCAGGTCTAAAGACATGAAAATCCAAATGTGATAAGTTGTCCTTATTATTGTAGATATATTAAGCATTGAAATAGCAATTACTAATAATATACATCAGTAAGTCAGGCAAAATGATTTCTTAGTCTGCTAACGTGTGTGAATATGCACTTAAATGAATTACCCCATCTTTGAAATTGTAGATAGGATTAAAGCTTAGTTGTTCCTAGATGAAAATATGCTTTTGTAGGACAGAAGCTTCTGTCTGCATACTCCCTGTGATCATCTGACAGGATAGATCTCTGCCCAGGATGCCTTGTGGAAAGTATCTGACTTCAGGATGAGAATGACTCTTTCATTAAAGGTGGTATAGAAGTGCTTCTTTCTTAGAATCAAAGGAAATAACTGAATTCATTCTCAGACATGTTTAACTCTTATTCTCTACCTGACTTTCAAGTATGCCCTCGCTTTAATTTCCCTTTTCATATGACGGGACAAAATACATTGTCACAAGGCAAGTCAATAATATGTGCCTGCGATGAAGTAAGCGCCCACTCAGTGGCTGTACCCACAATTTCTCTCAGTCCTCAGTTTATTTGCCCTCAGATTCTGGACATTACAGACAGTTTGCATTCCTCAAGGCCAGGATCATGGCTAACGGGTGGTAGGGAGAAAAGTGCCTGTCATTCTCCAAAGATACGACCTGCCAACAAAATGTGGATAAGCCCAAGAAACCACTTCCAAACATGGAAACATGACTGGATCAGTTTGAGGCAGATGGAAGATCTTGCCAGTTCTTAATTTTGCCAATCTCCCTAACTGATTTCTCAACCACTCAACACAGGATGAAAGGGAGAAAAAATGACTTCTATTTCCAACACTTTGGCACTATTAGAAATGCAAAAGTTTTCCCATAATAAGTAAAATACCTAATAGAAAAATTAAGGATCTGAGGATTATCCTGAAACCTTTTACAATTTATGGAAATTTCATAGCAGAGTTTTTTTTTTTTTTTTTTTAAGTAAGAAGTGAATATATTCATTACCGTCTTTGTAGATACTTTATATCTAAGTTTATTTTTGCATTGCCAGAAAAAATTTTGCTGTTCACTGATTAATGGAAGGAGAATGCACCCCAAGACAAAAGCATAAAATTCCAAAAATGCATTAACAATGCTTTCTTTATATACTTACTGTCTTCTATTACTCCATGACTGGGGCTTCTGAGACTTTTTTTCCCTCTTACTTTTCTGATCAGTTTTTCTCTATTTTCTTTGAAGACTTTCCTTTCTCCTCTGTTCCTAACCATAGATTCCTTCTTTGGCTTTTCTCTCTGAAAGCTATCCCTCAGTGGTCTCTGCTCTCAGGGATTCATTCATCGATTCTATGTGGATGCTTTAAAATATACAATCATATTAACAACTGATTACCAGTCATCCACTACATGAAAGCCTGATCTGTCTTCAGAACAATAGATTCAAAAGTAAAATAACATCTTTTCCACAAACAAGGCCCTAGCTTCTCATTCTGTCAGTGGTGTTAAGACTTAAATGAAAATAATATCCCAAGAGCCATATACTAGAAACTGATGAGGGCTTAGAAATAAGCCTGCCTTCCTGGTGATTCACTGCATCCCTTTTGGGACCAAACATTGTATGGGTTATTTAACTATCCTCTATTGCTTTACATTTGATTTGATGAATATCTATTAAGCACTTACTCTGTGCCAGGTGCTGCTCCAGATGCAGGCAGACAGAAGCAAACATGAAAGACCCTAGAGGAATTTGCAACTTTAGAGGGAAGAAGCGAACAATAAACTCGTAAAATATAAAATAAGTTACCAATAAGAGCAATATAGAAGGTAAAAACAGGTTAATACAGTAGAGCAACTGGGGTTAGGATGGTGTGGGCTGATTTAGATGGGCGGTGCCTCTCTGAGGAAGTAGTATTAGAATTCATACCTGCATAACCAAGATACAGAAATGCAAAGATCTAGGAAAAGTATGTTGCAACCCAGAGGAGAGCATAACCAAAGGCTCTGAGATAGGAATAAGCTTAGCATAGTTGAGGAATTGACTGAGCATGCACGCGCGCGTGCGCACACACACACACACACAGACAGGGAAATCAAGCAATAGAAGGTAGGTATCAGCTCATGTGGACTCTATACGGTAGGATTTCTCAACCTTGGCACTACTGACATTTGAGGCCAGATAATTCTTTGTTGTATTTTATACAATGCACGATATTTGGCAGCATTCCTTGGCTTTATCCTCTAGACTCCAGTAGGCTCTCCCTAGTCGCAGCAACCCAAACAGGTCCCCAGAAATTGCCAAATGTTTTCAGGGTTGTGAGGAGCCAAATAGCCTCCAGTTGAGCACCACTGCTGTTGGCCAAGGTAAGAAATTTGGATATTTTCTAAGTGCAGTGGGAAGCTACTGGAACATCTCAGGCAGAGAGTGATAAGAAATGAGCTACACTGTAGGAAGTTTACACTGGCTTTTGTGGAAAGAGAAGAGTAGAGGCAGGGAGAAAATTAGAAGGCTACAACAGAGACATAGGTCAGAGACAATGGAGAAATGGTAGCCAAGAGGGTCCATCTAGGAATTAGGTAGATGGGGTTCAGACGAAAAGAATCAAGCATGATGCTTAAGTTCTTTGCTGGAGCCATAGCGTAGTTAGACCTAAGCTCCAAGCCTGAGATGATAGTGACATTTATTGATAGGGAAGACAAGGACACAGATTTGTGGATGCAGAAGATAGAAATCAAGAATTCTGTTGGCCATACTAAGTTTGAGATGTCCATTGGATGTCCAAGTGCAGACGTGAAACAACAGTTGGATGCATGAGTGTGGCCTGCAGAGGACAGTCAGGATTGGGAATTGAAATGTATAGATGGAATTTGAAGATGAGAAGTAGATGGGATTTTCTAGCTTATTCATTTCCTTTGGATGCTGTAACAAACTGAGTACGCACTTGTGGCTTAATACAACAAAAACGTATTCTCTCGATCTGGAGGCCAGAAGTCCAGAGGCAAGGTGTCTATAGGGCAGCACGTCTTCTGGAGTGCGCAGGGGAGAGTCCAGTCCTCACTGTTTCTCGTTTCTGGTGCTGTCAGCAGTCCTTGACTGCAGCCTCTGGCTACACCTCTCCAAGCTCTATCTCTTTGGTCATCACTTTCTCTTCTGTCTGTAAAATCTCCCGTATGTTTCCCTCATCACTTTCTCTTCTGTCTGTAAAATCTCCCGTATGTTTCCCTCTTTTTTTTTTATTCTTTAAAATCCATTCATTTAGGCCATCCTGTAGAGCATGCAGGATCTTAGGTCCCCAACTAGGGATCAAACCTGTGCCACTCTGCATTGGGAGTGCAGTCTTAACCACTGGACCACCACGGAAGTCCCTCCCTTATGTTTCTCTTATAAGGACATTTGTCATTTGTCATTATTAGGGCCCACCTGAATAAGCCAGGATGATCTCTTCATCTCAAATTCCTTAATTTAATTACATCTGCAAAGACCCCTTCTCCAAAATAAGGTAACACTCACAAGTTCTGGGAATAAGCATGTTGACATCTCTCTTTGGGGCCACCATTCAACCCACAATATCTAGAGAGAGGGTGTAGACAAAGAAGACAAAAGGTTTGTTCCAAGGACAGTGACACTTTAAGGACAGTGCCTTGCAGACTCCAAGTAGGTAGAGGAGGAAGAGCTAGGAAAGAATGGCCAGACAGTACAGAGGTCACAGACGACTAGAAAGAGAGAGCCTAGGGTTCATGTTTCTTTTGTATTGCTCATGTTTCTTTGCACCAGATTTGTCCCAGGATAACTTTAAAAAATAGTTGAATTGAAATCAATGTTTATAGTGATCTTCTTAAAAAGCACATTGTCCGTGCCAGTAAACTTCCTTGAGGTTGTTGGAAAAACTCAGGGGTAATCACCCACACATTTATTGTTTTAGGTAAGCACATGGGAAAAAGAGAAAGAAAAAAATCTGTTTTATTTTGTGCCAAGTTTTTACTATAAAAGTAACCATCACTCTTCTTTTAATTCTTTATTCCCAAGGCACAAAGGACTAACATTTGAAACCTATTTAGCAAATTCTTTGGAACTTGTAGCAAACTTCCAAAGTTAGATTTAGGATTCAAACCTCCATGACTGGTCAGTGAAGTGAAAGAAATGGAAAGCAGTGATTCAAGGAAATTGCTTTCCTCTGATGCCCTGATACAGCAATGGGAAATGTACCTTCACTCCTGGGGAAAATATACGTATTATCTTTTCATAGAAATAATAGATTCGGTATTACCAATAACTTTGTAGTCAATACTTTTCAGCTTTATAGCCCTTTGAATAGAAATATATCATGCAGGATCAAAATGTCATCTGTCTTACAATGTAAAAATTGTTATTTAGAGAAACACATCTTAAATCAAAATAAAATTGAATGTATGACCTCAGAATGCAGGAACACAAGTCCTTTTTTTTTTTTTAACCCCAGGTGTGACTCTCACTGGCTGGCAGGGTACTCTAGGCCTTACCCCTCAAAAGCTATGGGGAGAGCAATTAGAGGGAAACTTCAACTTTTCTTCTAGTCATCTTGCTTCTAGAAGGGAAACAATGAGTGAAGCAGTCTGTTTCCTGAGACGGTTGATGACTGCAAGAGGAGGCTTGAAGAATTTTTTACAGTTTCCCTCGGTTCACACACTGTGGCCAAGTTGTAAGGCAGAGCTATTCAGAAGCCTCGTCCTCTCCACCGGAGATGGATTCGGTACTTGCAGCCTCACGCTTCTGACCCTCTCTCCTCCACCTCCCGCCTTCACTCCTACCTGCCACAGGACCCTAAGGATTAGAAAAATCAGATAAGACCGAGACATGCTTGTCTAGGGCCTTACACCTTCCAAGCAAGTATAATATCAAATAACTTATGAACCAGTCAATTAATTTGGTGTACAAAGTTAAAGAAAAATACTCTATCAGAGGACATAAAATAATATGACACATATGAAAATCTTTGGGATTAAATTTCACCTGTACTTTCCTCTTGTTAACCACTCTCCACCCCACTACCAAACGCATACTGTCTGAGCCACCTGGACGGCCCATACATATACCATGGAACTCTCCAGGCCAGAACACTGAGTGGGTAGCCATTCCCTTCTCCAAGGGATCTTCCCAAGCCCAGCATCGAGCCCAGGTCTCCCACACTGCAGACGGATTCTTTACCAGCTGAGCCGGCAGGGAAGTCCAAGAATACTAGAGTGGGTAGCCTATCCCTTCTCCAGGGGATCTTCCTGACCCAGGAATTGAAACGGGGTCTCTTGTGTTGCAGGTGGATTCTTACCAGCTGAGCTACTGGGGAAGCCCCAAATACATACCTCATATATCCAAACCAGTACTCTGATCTGACTGGAATGGGTGAATTTAACACAGATGACCCTTATATCTACTACTGTGGGCAGGAATCCCTTAGAAGAAATGGGGTACCCATCATAGTCAACAAAAGATTCCGAAATGCAGTACTTGGATGCAATCTCAAAAGTGACAGAGTGATCTCTGTTCATTTCCAAGGCAAACCATTCAATATCACGGTAATCCAAGTCTACACCCCAATAAGTAATGCAGAAGAAGCTGAAGTTGAACGACTCTAAGAAGACCTACAAGACCTTCTAGAACTAACACCCAAAAAATATGTCCTTTTCATTATAGGGGACTGGAATGCAAAAGTAGGAAGTCAAGAAACACCTGGAGTAACAGTCAATTTGGCCTGGAAGTATGGAATGAAGCAGGGCAAAGGCTAATAGAGTTTTGCCAAGAGAACACACTGGTCATAGCAGACACCCTCTTCCAACAATGAAAGAGAAGACCCTACACATGGACATCACCAGATGGTCAACACCAAAATCAGATTGATTATATTCTTTGAAGTCAAAGATGGAGAAGTTCTACAGAGTCAGCAAAAACAAGACTGGCAGCTGACTGTGGCTCAGATCATGAACTCCTGGTGGCCAAATTCAGACTTAAAATGAAGAAACTAGGGAAAACCACTAGCCCATTCAGGTATGACCTAACTCAAATCCCTTCTGATTATACAGTGGAAGTGAGAAATAGATTTAATGGACTTGATTTGATAGAGTGCCTGATGAACTATGGACAGAGGTTTGTGACATGTACAGGAGACAGGAATCAAGACCATCCCCAAGAAAAAGAAATGCAAAAAGGCAAAATGACTGTCTGAGGAGGCCTTACAAATACCTGTGGAAAGAAGAGAAGTAAAAAGCAAAGGAGAAAAGGAAAGATATACTCATTTGAATGCAGCATTCCAAAGAATAGCAAGGAGAGATAAGAAAGCCTTCCTCAGTGATCAGTGCAAATAAATAGAGGAAAACAGTAGAATGGGAAAGACTAGAGATATCTTCAAGAAAATCAGATACCAAGGGAACATCTCATGCAAAGATGGGCTCAATAAAGGATAGAAATGCTATGGACCTAACAGAAGCAGAGGGTATTAAGAAGAGGTGGCAAGAATACACAGAAGAACTGTACAGAAAAGAGCTTCATGACCCAGATAATGATGATGGTGTGATCACTCACTTAGAGCCAGACATCCTGGAATGTGAAGTCAAGTGGGCCATAGGAAGCATCACTACGAACAAAGCTAGTGGAGGTGATGGAATTCCAGTTGAGCTATTTCAAGTCCTAAAAGATGATGCTGTGAAAGTGCTGCACCCAATATGTCAGCAAATTTGGAAAACTCAGCAGTGGCCACAGGACTGGAAAAGGTCAGTTTTCGTTCCAATCCCAAAGAAAGGCAATGCCAAAGAACGCTCAAACTACTGCACAATTGCACTCATCTCACATGCTAGTAAAGTAATGCTCAAAATTCTCCAAGCCAGGCTTCAGCAATACATGAACCGTGAACTTCCAGATGTTCAAGCTGGATTTAGAAAAGGCAGAGGAAGCAGAGATCAAATTGCCAACATCTGTTGGATCATCGAAAAAGCAAGAGAGTTCCAGAAAAAAATCTATTTCTGCTTTATTGACTATGCCAAAGCCTTTGACTGTGTGGATCACAATCAACTGTGGAAAATTCTGAAGGAGATGGGAATACCAGACCACCTGACCTGCCACTTGAGAAACCTGTATTCAGGTCAGGAAGCAACAGGTAGAACTGGACATGAAACAACAGACTGGTTCCAAATAGGAAAAGGAGTACGTCAAGGCTGTATATTGTCACCCTGCTTATTTAACTTATGTGCAGAGTACATCATGAGAAACGCTGGGCTGGAGGAAGCACAAGCTGGAATCAAGATTGCCAGGAGAAATATCAATAACCTCAGATATGCAGATGACACCACCCTTATGGCAGAAAGTGAAGAAGAACTAAAAAGCCTCTTGATGAAAGTGAAAGAGGAGAGTGAAAAAGTTGACTTAAAACTCAACATTCAGAAAACTAAGATCATGGCATCTGGTCCTATCACTTCATGGCAAATAGATGGGGAAACAGTGGAAACAGTGGCTCACTTTATTTTTTTGGGCTCCAAAATCACTGCAGATGGTGACTGCAGCCATGAAATTAAAGGATGCTTACTCCTTGGAAGGAAAGTTATGACCAACCTAGATAGCATATTAAAAAGCAGAGCTATTACTTTGCCAACAAAGGTCCATCTAGTCAAGGCTATGTTTTTTCCAGTAGTCATGTATGGATGTAAAAGTTGGACTATAAAGAAAGCTGAGTGCCGAAGAATTGATGCTTTTGAACTGTGGTGTTGGAGAAGACTCTTGAGAGTCCCTTGGACTGCAAGGAAATCCAACCAGTCCATCCTAAAAGAGATCAGTCCTTGATGTCATGGGAAAGACTGATGCTGAAGCTGAAACTCTAATACTTTGGCCACCTGATGTGAAGAGCTGACTCATTTGAAAAGACCCTGATGCTGGGAAAGATTGAGGGCAGGAGGAGAAGGGGATGACAGAGGATGAGATGGTTGGATGGCATCACCGACTCGGGTTTGGGTGACTCCAGGAATTGGTGATGGACAGGGAGGCCTGGAGTGCTGCAGTTCTCGGGGTCACAAAGAGTTGGACACGACTGAGTGACTGTACTGAATGTCAACTGATGGAAACATAAGCAAACCACATTTTTTTTTGAGATGCAAAAAGGATGAAAACAATGCCTACTACTCAAGAATGCTAAGAATAAATTGAAAAGTGCCTTGAAAAATTAAAGCAGAAAAATGGTAAGGAATTGCTGAGGGTAAGAAATGATAGACGATGTGCCAAAAGTCGAAAGTTCAGCGTGCAGCTCTTTGATGTGACTGGAGTATTAGTTCATCTCTTTCTTGTGTTCACTACATAAGAGGAGGGGTATTTTGGCAGGAAAAGTGGCAGCAGATTCTTGGCTTTTCCCATCAGGCTCTGACAAGAGTGAGCAGCCCTGGGCTCCAGTGCAGGCTCTGTGACCTTTCCACTTAGTGACTGAGATAAGTCCTTGTCCCTTGCTGAGGCCCTCTCTCTCCATCTGCAAAATAGGAGCCATAATGAACACACTGATTGATTTGCAGGTTTGTTGTTAGGATAACATGTATTAGCAGATATGAAAGTGCTTTGAAAAAGTTTAAAGTTGCAAGTCATTTTATTATGTAGGAAAAGTTACCAGGATTGAGATTTTCTGACCCTACTCAGGCCTCATAATCAACTAGGATGATCACCATCCTTTCCATTAATGAATAATGAAGTCGCTCAGTCATGTCTGACTCTTTGCAACCCAGACTGTAGCCTACCAGGTTCCTCCATCCATGGGATTTTCCAGGCAAGAATACTGGAGTGGGTTGCCATTTCCTTCTCCAATCCTTTCCATTAGACCTCCTTAAATAATAATTAAAGTAGCTACCATGTCTTTAGTGTCATATGAACAGAGCATTTATTAATCATCTTTGATACAGAGTTACTACTTCCATCTTCACAGATGACAAATAAGTCCAGAGGAATTAATGGCTTTCCAAATCACAATTCTGATAAATGGAGGAGGTGGGGTTTAGACCCCGATCTGATTCCCAGGCACATACTCGTAGAGAATGAAGACCAGAGAGACGTGAAACAGGGCCTACAGCAGCACGGATGCATGCACTGATGGACCTCAGCCTACCTCTTCTCTTCACTAATTCCCGAGTCTTTCAGATCAGCAGCACCCATTAGGTCCCTGCCATGGAAGATCACAGTGAACTTTGCTTAGGAGGAACCTACTGTGTTTATAGGGAAAGGTTTTTCCAAATAAAGACCCCAGTTTCAAAAATCTATTACAGGGATCAGATTTGCCAGGACATTCTTAGAATCCATTGTGTAAGTGAGTTCATAAACTTCTTATCACCATGTTCTCTTCCTGCATCTATTCTCCATGTGTCTAAAGGAAAGGAGTAAGATCAGCCAAGCTCTGTGGTTTAGAAACCTTTTTACTATACTGTGAGTTACACTTGCCTCCACCTCTCCCACCAACTTTCCTCCCTACTGTTTTCTTACAAGTGCTCAATAAACATTATATATTGACTGGCTATCTCAGAAAGAAGTGATTTACCCAGTAAAGAATAATTTTTAGGTTGAAAAAATTAAAATAAGTTAAACCAATAAAATTGTGACTACTTATATCTACACTGTGTAATGTGACTGTACTGGTTCAATGAGTTTCTCTGTGTCCACATTCTCCTTTTCCTCTCTGCAACGCTTAGAACTGTTGACCACAATTAACTTCTTGAAACCACTTCCTCTCTTGGCATCCATAAATTTTACACCATCCTGATACTCCACAGCCTCTACTTTAATAACTGCACGTACAAGAACTTTTCTTCTACTTACTATTCCTCACGCATGGATTTTACCTCAGGTTTTATCAGTCCCCTTCAAAACCGGTGTCCATCTATGAAGATGGCTTCTGAATCTCATTTCCAGTTTGTATCTACTTTTCATTTGGATTCCATATAGTCTGTGTTTCCCAGGTTTCAAAATAATCTTTAATGTTTCTACTTAGGTTTCTGTAACAGTTTAGATAATTCCTCTAGATACTTTCGAGAAAAGGTCCTAGAAGGTATGCCCTATTTTTCACTTATTTAAAATGTATCTTTGAATTCCAGGTCCTCCTCTTGAAAAATGCACAGAGGTCTGAGTAAGGCGCTGTTTCCTTTTTCTTATCCCTTCTATTCTTGCACATGGTTGCCAGATTAATATTCCCCAAATACTTTTTTTGCTTTCCCACTCTTGCTCTTGGCCTCTTAAGACAGCTTTGCTTTGCTTTATCTATGAAATGAAATCGAAATTCTTTGCCTGATAGTCACATCCCTGTAACATCTGGGTTTAAGCAACCTTTGGAAACAGATCTATTTTTCTCTACTTTAACCTGTTGCTTTGGGTAGACTGGTCTTCCTGCTGCTCCCCTATAGTAACGCTTTGTACATTGGCTCAAACCCTTCCTCTCACTTAGAATGCCTTCTGTTCTCTTGCTACTCTAATCCACTTCTTCCAGTTAAAAAGGCCCAGTTCTTCAGCTCCTCTCTTCCCAAGAAGCTTCCCCTGGTTACCTCAGTCCAGAGTAAAACAGGCAGGGGAAACACAGTCTCTAAATCTGCAGCTATCTCAACCTGAGAGCCCATGCACCAGCTAAGAATGTGGGACATTCTGCATTGTGGCACTGAGTTATCATTTAGCTTCTCATATGTGAACATTTAAATTTCCCATCATGTTGCACCTTCTCTGAGGACAGAAGTACTTTGGCATGGTGGTAAACCTATGAAGTCTAGAGCAAAACTGGGTTTTGCTGGGTTCAGGTTATCAGTTACTACCTATGTGATCTTGGGCAGTGTATCGTATTACACCTCAGTTTCCTTATCTGTAAAAATGTGGATAATATTATATTTCTTTCATAGACTTATCATGTGGATTAAATGAGTTAATATGCATAAAATGCTGAGACAGTACCAAGCACATAATAAGTACTGTGTAAATGTTAGATATTATTCTTTCTTTTATATTTCCCCATGTATACCTAAATATAGACAGATGTATACACACATATCTATATCTACATCCATATATATATACACATTATATCATATGTGTATATGTCATATTTACATACACACACACTTTATATCTACATCTATATATGTCATATATACATATACACGCACTTTATATCTACATCTGTGTATCTGGAGAAATAGTTAATAAACTAACCAGTTAATTTGGGGAGTGTGGAAATGCCATCTATTTCAAGAATAGACACATGTTTCTCTGTAGCTCAGTTCTATGCCTGGATTACGCCTAGAGTTCCTTCAGCCTCTCATTCTTTTCCTGACTGCACGTGAGTGTTCTGAGACAGACAGATGGGTGGCAGACTTAATACCAGTTAATTCTGTGAGCAGAATAGAAATGCTCATTTTCAGCTGAATACCTTCTCACATTTGAAGACATAGACATTCCCTAGATGGCAATGATGAATCTATATGAAAGGGTGCTTTGTAATACAATTTGTGCTCAGTTTGGAAATAGGATCTAGGACTTTCCCCATGAATAATCTTCCTGAAGTTAAAAAGAGAGAGAGGGAAGAAATGGGGAAAAAGCCAAACCGCTGTTGAATGATGAAGATATTTAAGGCCCATCTGTAGGCAAACTGCCTGTTTTTAAAACACTTTCTTTTGTATTAAAGATGTGTACTGGTGTTGTAAAATATGATTATGTGAAAATTTATGTACTTAAATCTTTAAAAAAACTGAATTAAAAGTGTGAGTTTATAACATAACATAGTAAAACTTATATGAGAAGAAGAGCATAAGTAGCTGGGGATGCTAAGGAGAAGTGATGGTTAGAGTCTGAGGATAGGGCGATAGGTACCCTGGAGACAGATGTGGCCATGTGTCAGGAAAGTGGAGATGGACAAGGGCCTGAGCAGGAGTCCTGGCCTTCTGGGAGGGGCGAGGGGATCTGCTCCACCTTTTGCATTCTGATCCATGCCTCACCAAGCCCAGGGAAGTCCAGTTTTGTTAGAGAAAAATTCACTGAAGAGGACCAAGAGAGGTCCTCTGATTCCCCTTGGAACTCATTAATACCCAATTTCATGCTGACTTATGGTCTTCACTTTGGTGATATTTAGCAATCTATATTAATTCCTAGGCATCTATAATTAGCAGCGCACTTTTGCAGTTACCGGTGCAAATTACGAAAATTCTATGTGGCACAAAGTGTTCAGAGCCTCATGGTGTGCACAATTATGAGCAATTTCTGATTTTCAAAAGGAATGGCTACAGCTGGAGAAAGGTTGGGTCCAGCAGAATCTCTCCTGTTCTGGTCTGAAGTTAATACCCTCTAACACCCGTTTCTGAGAACTCTATGCCTTTAGTCATTAGTTACTGTGTTCAAATAATCAATGAATAACGAGCAGCTATCCTGTCCCAATGAGAGGAATCCTCTGAAAGAAGTACTTGGTATTGTAGAACTTTAGAAAACCAATTGTGTGCCCACAAAAAACTTCAAATTAGAATCAATGTAGGAAACTTATTTCATTTTCTCTAAGCTCTCAACATAGTTTGGATGAACCAGCTAAAACATTTTAGCTGAAAATGAATAATGTGTTTAAACTCATATGTGAAGATTTGAAAAGGGTTGTCTTTCTATCCCTTATTACACTTCCATTAAGTGAGGTTCCAAGGTCACTTCAAAATTATGCTAATGGAACTACAACCTTGTTTTCTTTCTTTTCACATTAGATTTTTCCCAGGGAAAGACTGAAGGACTTATTTAAAAGGAAACAATGTGGGCTTTGCAGGGTTCTGAGTTAGAATTCTGACTTTACTAGTTTCAATCTGATACGTATAACTTTGGGAAAATCACACCACCTCTTTGAGCTTCAGTTTTCTCTTTTATAAAATTGAAATAATAATAATTCTTTTGAGAGTTGTTACAGGATTAGAAATAAAGCTTTATAAAGCAGCCAGCCCAGTGCCTGACACAAAAAGTGCTTTATAAATAGTATCTATTAGTATCACTGTTGAAAACTACCAAATTCTTTGTTGGCCTCTATGTGTAATAATGAGGATGTGTCTAATTGTTCTATATGGCAGGATGAATTAAATACCTACCATCCAATGTGTTCAAGTAAAATACCAACAAAACAACTGAATAGTAAGATTTGATACTTATGTGTAAAGATTTCTATTGTATTATTTCTAACATTTTTACCAATCTACAGTCTTACTGGAATGGAATTTGAGAACTGTATATAAAAGTCAATTCAGAGGTAATTTAGAATATATAAGTAATTCAGATAGAACATCCCCTTTTCTAAATTGAAAAGCGTGGTGTCAAATATTAATAAGAGGAAAAAAAATTAAAAAGAGAGCTATTTTATAAATTCAATTCCAGAAGAAGGAAGAAGCCCTGGTGAATTTATCTCTTCCATTTAAAATGCCTATTGCCCTGGTCAGGCAACTTGCATATCTTACCTGTAATCTATCTTCATAAGACTCCTCAAAGTGGTGTAGGGGCATTTCCATCCCCACTTGTAACTTCTCCAGGGTGGGGAGGCAGGGACCCACTGTCTCTCCTTTACCACTCCTCACTCACCCTTGGAGGAGGAGGAGGAGGGCCTTGCCTGATCGACTGAGATAGGGAAGAGGGACTGAGCAAGTTTAGCTCTTATCAGACAGCAGTCCCCCACCCGCCACCCCCACCTTGCCCCTCCCTGCTCAGGAGCCCACTTACTCTGGATCTATTCTCAGCCACTCTGTGTGATGAGTGTAGAAGGGTGGCTGGGAGTCTCCTGGGGGTCCATGGTTAGTACTCAGCACTTCCACTGCTGGGGCCCAGGCTCACTCCCTGGTCCAGGAACTAAGATCCCACAAGTCATGCAGCACAGCCAAAAAAAAAACACAGGTGGGCTCCCCCTTGGTGAGGTGAAATATATAGAAGCTCATTACGGCCATATATCTTGGCCACATCCTCAAAATCAGCTTAATTTAGCTTTAGAAAATTTTTATATTTAAATCTTCATCTGTTTCCTGGGTTTTGCTTCTCAGTTGTTTCCAATCTCAAGAATAGATGTAATCTGCATTTTATGATGAAAAGCCTCATGTTTGAAGAAGTAATATACATAGGTTGAGAGTAGCTGAGTTAGAATTCCAGCCCTGGCCTACTTTACTATGCAATCTAGCTTCTTTTGAGGATGCGACGTTGCCTTCTTTTTTTGGACAGTAACAATAACATGACTAAATAATAAAAACTTCTGGTCCTATTTAGAAGCTGTATATTTTCACCCTCAGGTCCCAACAAACTGGCCATCTCTTTGTGTACCAGTACTGTCTGGTCTGAACTTCCATCGTCACATACTGTCTCTGCACGAACCAACCACATAAAGAAACAAGACGGGAGGCAGAATTAATTAGAACACAACTTTGATGCAAATGGACCCAAGTCTGAGTCCACACCCCCACCTGCCTCATCTATCAAGTACTCTTGGAGGCAGCATTCCTCTGCCATAATCATCTCAAGGCCAGGCAGCTAGCGACCACCCTGTAATCCAGAACCCTCCAAAATTATTCAAGTATCCAGTCCTAAACCTGCTCACCTTGCCTTGCCCATTGCCTCCCTGGAAATCACAGTAAAGCCTTTTCCCCAAGCTCTCCCCTCCCTCTGCCTCCTGACCAACCCTGCTTCTTCCCTCTGTGTCCTTTGGCGTATCCCCTCGCCTTGGAAACTGTGAGCCACAAACCATGGTCGACCCGTGAACAATACGAGTCTGAACTGTATGGGTTCACATATATGAGAACTTTCTTCAGCAGTAAATACAGCGAATACAAGATCCATGGTTGGCTGAATCCAAGAATGGGGAGCCATGAACACAGAGGGCTGACTAAGTTATACATGATTTCCAAAGGCAAGGAGGGTTGGCGCCCCTAACTCCCACGTTGTTCAAGCATCAACTGTAAGTTTTTAGTGGCAATTATCTTCTGATCCATTGTCCTTACCATATCTTAATAAAAAAGAAAATCCTGAGTATATCTTAAAACAAATTTATACTCTTGCAAATATCAGAGATATTTTAATATCTTGGTTTTTTTTGTAGCAAGTTATATTCTAAAGCTCTATTACTATAAATTAATGAAGTAATAATTTTCTATAATTCTTTAGAAAAGTAATATTATTCAGACAAGGATATGGAGGTTGTTTTCTATTGTGATTTCTTTTAATGGAATGTTGTTTTCCAAACTTCATTACATGCATTTGACAGTAGTTTAGTGTAAAAGCAATTTGAAGTCACCTCATTGCCTTACAGATTCAATGGAATTTTTCTGAAAGCTTCATGAAGATCAGAGTTATTTTCAATATAAAATAGTATGAAGCCATAATGAAACAAAACAAATTATAATTTCTTTGCATATTGTAGAGGAAGAATACACGATAGCATTACTGAATATTATATGTAAAAGCATCTAGCTAGGTGATCAACATGTAATAAAATTTTAAAATGCTATTTTTCCCACCAATATCTGCAACAGCACCCAAAAAGATTTGTGTTGCATTTTAGAAGGAAGTTGGAGTATTGAAAACTAGTAGCAGCCTCCCAGAATTAGGGCAGTATTTCTCAATCTTTTTTCATGATCATTTCCTAAGAGGTCTTTTTCCCTAATTGTCCCCATCCCCATTAAACACTAATACTACAGATATACTACACACATGCGCATGTGTTGTGGCCCTATGATGGCCCACAAACCAGTATAACAGTTAAGATATATTTTTGCCCCCAGAGAAATGATTTTCACCCCCATGGAGGTGATCTTACCTTACTTATAACCAGTGAGAATACATGGTTAGAGTTACCGATGGTTCTTAACCCTGGCTACACACTAGAACTAACTGAAAGGGGTTTAGTTACCAGGGCCCCATTCAGAGATTTTTGTGTAATTCATCTGAGATGGGACCCAGGCTTTATTATTTTAAAATTCTCTAGTGGGTTAGATCAAGAAAGATCCTTTATTGCTAATCAGAGAGGAGCAAGTCTAAGTGCTTATTTCATGCTTTAAGCCTGTGACAAGCTAACCAAGTAACATGATATGGTGTGTTTCTAATTTACCTTCATTGTAAATGGACATACATCAATTCTTTCATACTGTAATAAAAACTAGAATATGTATGTGTATTTATGTGAATGTCCCATGTATAATGAGGGGACAAATGTGGTGCAGAATGAGGACAATGATCATGATTCCAGGAACATGGTATTTGAAGGGGAAAATCCCCTCTTTTCATCTTGGGGCAGCAGCAGGGCGTTATCTGGGGCAGGAGAACACTCAGTTTGCACTGTGACCCAGGAGGGCCTGCTTAGGTAGAACAGTAGTTTTCAAAGAGTGGTCCCTGGACCTTAGAACTTACTAGAAATGCAAATTACTGGACCTTACACCAGACCTACTGGATAAGAAATGTGGGGTGGGAGACAGTGATCTTTGGTTTACTAAGCCCACCAGGCTCTCATGACACACTCTCAGACACTCCCGAGTCTGAGAACCACTGCGGTAAAACATGTTTCCTGAGCATTTTATGTCCCGGTCGCTTCTTTTCTTTTCTTTCTTTTATTCTTACTGCTGATTTTTCTCCTCTGCTTGATTAAATTTGTTCTTCAGTTCGTTCCTATGAACCAAGATCTTAACAACTTGGATCATATAAGTGCAATCAACAAACATTAAAAATTCTGACTTTCATAAACCATGGTTGGAAATAGTGTGAGGCAGAGCTCTAAATCACTTTGATCCTCTCTTTGAACAAATTCTAGAGGGGGAAAAGAAAAAGTGTTGTTTTTGTTGTTGTTGTTTTGCTTCCAGAGTTCACTAGCCAAAGAAGTTTCCTTTTGCACTATTACATTTAAACTTCTTTATGTTTTGCTGGAAATACCAAACATAATCAAATCCCCCCAAACTAAGGTGACATTAAACAAAGAGCAATTTAGAGTATGGTAATAATGGTATCTAGTCTCATTATTATTTAAATCATGCCGATTCCTAAGCCACACTGTCCTTCTGAAATTGAAACACATACGCATACACACACTGCTACAGAGCACTTCTTACCAGAACTTAAAACACAGTCCACATGCAGATTACACTGTCCCATTCCCTTAAGTTGTTTTAATTTTCCACGTAGTCCAAAATTTCCTTTTAACCAGGGAAGAGATTTGAAAGCTGAAGTGGGATGATAACTTCTTCTGGGCCAGGCCGAATTAATAGAATGCTGATTCTGCCCATGTGGAGAGAGGAAGACCGTTAAAGACACAGAGAATAAGTGCAGAGTTTGAGGCAATAAGCTTATTACAGGTGGCTTTAATCAAACTTAAGAGACTGAAGGTCATCCTCCTCTACATTTCAAGAGGAAATGCTGCTTTAAAAAGGTTCGGGTTGTTGACACGAACATGCCTAGAAAATAATATCGTATGGGAATCCAGGCATGAAAACAAAGACCATTTGCTATGTAGCTTAAAGCGGAAAGCTGTAACACATTGCATGTCTCACTGCCCATAAAAGGTAATCTATCTCTGCTTGTGACCTTATTGTTCAAATATACCTTGTGCCTGATGAAAACCATTTTCCCCATCTGGCTGAAAAGAGATAATACAGAGATGACAAAGAACTTTATCACTAGAGACTCTGAAGTTCATGGAATTCAGTCTGTCTGCCTAAAAATGAATTAAACTGCCTTGAAGCGAAGAAAAAATGTGATCTCTTGTAAAACCTGAAGCATTAGCAAAAAACTCATCTTGATAGAACAGAGAGATTAAGAAGAGTGTTTGCTTAAAATTTTTAGTTGTAACTTCACAAAAGTAAGACAACTAACCAATACAGTTAAAAAATTGGTCACCTTTAAGTGCTTGACCCACTGAAGAAGCTGAAGTTGAACGGCTCAATGAAGACCTACAAGACCTTCTAGAACTAACACCCCCAAAAGATGTCCTTTTCATTATAGGGGACCGGAATGCAAAAGTAGGAAGTCAAGAAACACCTGGAGTAACAGGAAAATTTGACCTTGGAGTATGGAATGAAGCAGGACAAAGGCTAATAGACTTCTGCCAAGAGAACACACTGGTCATAGCAAACACTCTCTTCCAACAACACAAGAGACGACTCTACACATGGACATCACCAGATGGTCAACACCGAAATCAGATTGATTATATTCCTTGCAGCCAAAGATGGAAAAGCTCTATACAGTCAGCAAAAACAAGACTGGCAGCTGACTGTGGCTCAGATCATGAACTCCTGATTGCCAAATTCAGACTTAAATTGAAGAAACTAGGGAAAACCACTAGACCATTCAGGTATGACCTAAATCAAACCCCTTCTGATTATACAGTGGAAGTGAGAAATAGATTTAAGGGACTAGATCTGATAGACAGAGTGCATGATGAACTATGGATGGAGGACATAACATTGTACAGGAGACAGGAATCAAGACCATCCCCCAAAAAAGAAATGCAAAAATGCAAAATGGTTGTCTGAGGAGGCCTTACAAATAGCTGTGAAAAGAAGAGAAGTGCAAAGCAAAGGAGAAAAGGGAAGATATACCCATTTGAATGCAGAGTTCCAAAGAATAGCAAAGAGAGATAAGAAAGCCTTCCTCAGTGATCAGAGGAAAGAAATAGAGGAAAACAGTAGAATGGGAAAGACTAGATCTCTTCAAGAAAACTAGAGATATTCAGGAAACATTTCATGCAAAGATGGGCTCAGTAAAGGACAGAAATGGTATGGACCTAACAGAAGCAGAAGATATTAAGAAGAGGTGGCAAGAATACACAGAAGAACTGTACAAAAAAGATCTTCATAACCCAGATAATCACCATGGTGTGATCACTCACACTCACCTAGAGCCAGATATCCTGGAATGTGAAGTTAGGTGGACCTTAGGAAGCATCACTACGAACAAAGTTAGTGGAGGCGATGGAATTCCAGTTGAGCTATTTCAAATCCTAAAAGATGATGCTGTGAAAGTGCTGCACCCAATATGTCAGCAAATTTGGAAAACTCAGCAGTGGCCACAGGACTGGAAAAGGTCAGTTTTCGTTCCAATCCCAAGAAAGACAATGCCGAAGAATGCTCAAACTACTGCACAATTGTACTCATCTCACATGCTAGTAAAGTAATGCTCAAAATTCTCCAAGCCAGGCTTCAGCAATATGTGAACCGTGAAATTCCAGATGTTCAAGCTGGATTTAGAAAAGGCAGAGGAAGCAGAGATCAAATTGCCAACATCTGTTGGATCATCGAAAAAGCAAGGGAGTTTCAGAAACACATCTATTTCTGCTTTATTGACTATGCCAAAGCCTTTGACTGTGTCCATCACAATCAACTGTGGAAAATTCTTAAAGAGATGGGAATACCAGACCACCTGAACTGCCTCCTGAGAAATCTGTGTGCAGGCCAAGAAACAACAGTTAGAACTGGACATGGAACAACAGACTGGTTCCAAATAGGAAAAGGAGTATATCAAGGCTGTCTATTGTCACCCTGCTTATTTAACTTATATGCAGGGTACATCATGAGAAACGCTGGGTTGGAGGAAGCACAAGCTGGAATCAAGATTGCCAGGAGAAATATCAATCACCTCAGATATGCAGATGACACCACCCTTATGGCAGAAAGTGAAGAAGAACTAAAAGCCTCTTGATGAAAGTGAAAGAGGAGAGTGAAAAAGTTGGCTTAAAGCTCAACATTCAGAAAACTAAGATCATGGCATCTGGTCCTATCACTTCATGGCAAATAGATGGGGAAACAGTGGAAAGAGTGGCTGACTTTATTTTTCTGGGCTCCAAAATCACTGCAGATGGTGTTTGCAGCCATGAAATTAAAAGATGCTTACTCCTTGGCGCTTCCTTGGTGGCTCAGAGGTTAAAGCGCCTGTCTGCAATGCGGGAGACCTGGGTTTGATCCCTGGGTCAGGAAGATTCCCTGGAGAAGGAAATGGCAACCCACTCCAGTATTCTTGATTGGAGAATCCCAGGGACAGAGGAGCCTGGTGGGCTATAGTCCATGGGGTCTCAAAGAGTCGGACACGACTGAGCAACTTCACTTCACTACTCCTTGGAAGGAAGGTTATGACCAACCTAGGCAGCATATTAAAGAGCTGAGACATTACTTTGCCAACAAAGGTCCGTCTAGTCAAGGCTCTGGTTTTTCCATTAGTCACGTATGGATGTGAGAGTTGGACTATAAAGAAAGCTGAGCGTTGAAAAATTGATGCTTTTGAACTGTGGTATTGGAGAAGATTCTTGAGAGTCCCTTGGACTGCAAGGAGATCCAACCAGTCCATCCCAAAGGAGATCAGTCCTGGGTGTTCATTGGAAGGACTGATGCTGAAGCTGAAACTCCAATACTTTGGCCACCTGATGCGAAGAGGTGACTCATTGGAAAAGAACTGATGCTGGGAAAGATGACAGCAGGAGGAGAAGGGGACGACAGAGGATGAGATGGGTGGATGGCATCACGGACTCAATGGACATGGTTTTGGGTAAACTCCAGCAGTTGGTGATGGAGAGGGAGGCCTGGCGTGCTGCGGTTCATGCCGTCGCAAAGAGTCAGACACGACTGAGCAACTGAACTGACTGAAGTGCTTGACCCAAAAATCTTAACCTAAATATCTTTCTTTTAACTATACTCATTTTTACAGAAAAATAGAAAGCCTTTTATTGATTTCACTCTTAAAATACTCATGGCATTTTCTTAACACTTTACATGAAACATTTAGAAATGAGAACATGCTCAATTATGTTCTAATAGATTTGAAATGTTAGAGGAAATTATAGGGAAACTGAAACTCCAATACTTTGGGCACCTTATGCGACAAGTTGACTCACTGGAAAAGACTGATGCTGGGACGGATTGGGGGCAGGAGGAGAAGGGGACGACAGAGGATGAGATGGCTGGATGGCATCACTGACTCAATGGACATGGGTTTGGGTAAACTCCAGGAGTTGGTGATGGACAGGGAGGCCTGGTGTGCTGCGATTCATGGGGTCGCAAAGAGTTGGACACGACTGAGCAACTGAACTGAAGTGAACTGAATAAACCTTAATATAACTTTTTAGGATTTTACTATCTCCAACAATATTAATGAAGACAGAAGATGCACTATACCAATTCTAATAAAGTTTAAGGAACACAGAAGGAATAACCAGTAACTGCCTTTGTTGTATAGTTGGAAAGCAAGAGAGAATGAGCAAATGAAGTGGAGGCTCACATAGGAAAGCAGAGGCTAACCCGGGGTCTGATTGCCAGGGTGTGGAAGCCTTTGAGAGTTGCTCTCTTCTTGGGTGACAGATTTGTAAAACTGGGTCACAGAAAGAATGGGATAGTCAGTGACCTCTCCTAATCATCTGTCACTTGTATTCAAAGCAGCACTGGAGTTCCCCAAACAGCACGTCTTGAGCCCTCATTTGACAAGAAAGTGCTGGTTTTGCCTAATATCTTATCTTTGTTTCTTAACCCTCAAAGTCAGGTCTCATACAGAAAATAAAACCATATACACTACAGCAGAACACATGGCTTTAAGTTTATGACATGTGGACCTATTTATGATATAAGGAGCTTTCTGGATGAGAGTTGCTTCATGTGCTCTCTCCCCACCTTCTTCTTTTCTTTCTCTACCTCTGGTTAGCTTAGTAGATGACCACGTGATCCTGCCATACCTTTATCTACAGAGCCCTACAATGGACACACCTTGCTTTGTCCAGGTATTTTCCTGATAGTGTTTTTAAAGAGTGTTACTGTGTTCTGTCAACAGCTGCTTTCAAAACAGCCACAAGAGAAACTTTTCAGGGACAAAATGTTGACTATTTCAATCCCATATATGTAACACACTAATTTTGAAGTCATGATGTTATAGAACTTCAGAAGTTAGGATAATTTGGGGCACATTATCTTGCTTTTTAATACCTGTATAGCAGCTACCTTGGCTGTCATCCCTTGGTTGCCAACATCTTTTATCTTAATACATACGGGTAACACATCTTACTTTCTTGTCCCAAATAAGATGGGTTTCAATGTCTCCTGCCTAACATATACATACATAAAGTCGTTTGCAAGATATACTAGTAGCTCAAGTCTGGTTCTAATAGTTATTGGCTCTTTTTTTTTCCCTTTTAATTGTTCACTTTTCGTTTTTAGAATTTATTTTTTTCTTTCTTTAACTTATTCTGATTTGGGACAGGCAAGCATTTTCTGTCATGGGTGAGTTGTTTCCTATCAGTATTCTTTTAGAATAACACTATATATTGACCTTCAGAATCTAGAGTGATACATAGTAAAACATCTTTTATCAAAATTCTTTGTGTTCTTTGTATAGTTTTTAAACAAGATCCTTCTACAAAAAGTCATGGATAGAAAAGAAGAAATAAAAAAAAAAATAACATGATTCAAATACAGTCAGGATACACTGTTAGAGAAATTTTTGGTAGGGGCAAATAATAACGGTTCACATTTATTTTGTGCTTACTACATGCTAGGCACAGTTACTAAGTATTGTACATTTATTGTCATTTAATAAACAGAAGTTCCAGGAGACAAGTACCATAGGGGCAAATAATAATGGTTCACATTTACTTTGTGCTTACTACATGCTAGGCACAGTTATTAAGTATTGTACATTTATTGTCATTTAATAAACAGAAGTTCCAGGAGACAAGTACCATAACTGTACCTGTTTTAGAAAAAGCAAGAGAGTGCTAGAAAAACATCTACGTCTGCTTTATTGATTACACCAAAGTCTTTGACTGTGTGTATAACAACATACTGTAGAAAATTCTTAAAGAGATGGGAATACCAGACCACCTGACCTGGCTCCTGAGAAATCTGTGTGCAGGCCAAGAAGCAAAAGTTAGAACTGGAAATGGAACAGCAGACTGGTTCCAAATTGGGAACGGAGTATGTCAAGGCTGCATATTGTCACCCTGCTTATTTAACTTATATGCAGAGTACATCATGTGAAATGCCAGGCTGGATGGAGCACAAGCTGGAATCAAGATTGCTGGGAGAAATATCAACAACCTCAGATATGTAGATGACACCACCCTTGTGGCAGAAAGTGAAGAACTAAAGAGGCTCTTGATGAAACTGAAAAAAGAGAAGGAAAAATCTGGCTTGAAACTCAACATTCAAAAAACAGATCATGGCATCCGGTCCCATCACTTCATGGAAAATACCTGGGGACAAAATGGAAACAGTGACAGACTTTATTTTCTTGGGCTCCAAAATCACTGCAGATGGTGACTGCAGCCAGGAAATTAAGACGCTTGCACCTTGGAAGGAAAGCTATGACAAACCTAGGCAATGTATTAGGAAGCAGAGACATTACTTAGACAACAAAGATCCATCTTGTCAAAGCTATGGTTTTTCCACTAGTCACGTATGGATATGAGAGTTGGACCATAAAGAAAGCTGAGCACTGAAGAGTTGATGCTTTTGAACTGTGGTGTTGGAGAAGACTCTTGAGAGTCCCTTGGACTGCAAGGAGATCAAACCAGTCAATCCAAAAAGAAATCAACCCTGAATATTCACTGGAAGGACTGAAGCTAAAGCTGAAGCTCCAATACTTTGGCCACCTGATGCAAAGAACTGACTCATTGGAGAAGATACTGATGCTGGGAAAGATTGAAGGCAGGAGGAGAAGGGGACGACAGAGCATGAGATGGTTGGATGGCATCACCAACTCAGTGGACATGAGTTTGAGCAAGCTCTGGGAGTTGGTGGTGGACAGGGAGGCCTGGTGTGCTGCAGCCCATGGGGTCGCAAAGAATCAAACACGACTGAGTGACTGGACTGACTAACTGATTCTGTGAAGAACTGAGGTTTACAGAGGCCAGCAACTAGTTCACAGTCACATACCAGTTAAGACAAGATGCAAATGCAACTCCTCCTGCCCTCAGGACTTTATCACCACACTATCCTCTTTCCTATCTATATAACCATAGATGTCCCTTCAATGGTGTATATTTTCAATGTTAACTCTCAGCTGAACTCCACCATGGGCTTCCCAGGTGGCTCAATGATAAAGAATCAGTCTGGCAGTGCAGAAGACACAAGAGACCCAGGTTCAATCCCTGGCTCAGAAAGATCCCCTAAAGAAGGGAATGGCGAACCACTCCAATATTCTTGCCCAGAGAATCCCATGGACAGAGGAGCCTGGCTAGCTCTAGACTGTGGGGTTGCAAAGAGTCAGACACAATTGAGCACAGATTCCATTATGATTCATTTTTTAAGCATTGTCTACAATTGCCAGATCTACTGTACAAAGTCATTGAATCACTAAGTAAATCAATTATTTCCTTGCCCAAGGACATTAGTGGTTAAAACATGTCTCCTAAAAACCAAAATAAATATAAAAAGCATAATGGGTAAAGCATAAAATTGTGTTATTATTATTTTTATTATTGCAATTGTTGTTATTGTAGGTTGGTAAAACATGGCCTGCATCATTGCCATAAAGTAAAACTTCTGATTTCAGTTTAGGACTTCCCAGGTGGTGCAGTGGTAAAGAATCTGCCTGCCAATGCAGAAGACACAAGTTCTATCCCTGGGTTGGGAAGATCCCTTGGAGTAGGAAATGGCAAACCACTCCAGTATTCTTGCCTGGGAAATAACATGGACAGAGGAGCCTGGTGGGCTACAGTCCAAGAGATCACAGTCAGACATGACTGAGCATGCACACATGTACTTCAGTTTGAATCAGCATAAAAGTTAGTGATTTTTATGATTTCTTTCCTTCTACTAACTTTGGAGTTCTGTTCTTCTTTTTCTAGTTGCTTTAGGTGTAAAGTTAGATTATTTATTTGATGTTTCTCTTGTTTCTTGAGGTAGGCTTATATTGCTGTGAACCTTCTGCAAACTAGTACAACTACTATGGAGAACAGTGTGAAGATTCCTTAAAAAACTAGAAATAGAACTTCCATATGACCCAGCAATCCCACTGCTGGGTATACACACCAAGGAAACCAGAAATGAAAGAGACGCATGTACCCCAATGTTCATTGCAGCACTGTTTACAATAGCTAGGACATGGAAACAACCTAGATGTTCATCAGCAGATGAATGGATAAGGAAGTTATCATACATATACACAATGGAATATTACTCAGTTATAAAAAAGAACACATTTGAGTCCATTCTAATGAGGTAGATGGAACTGGAGTCTATTATACAGACTGAAGTAAGTCAGAGAGAGAAACACCAATATAGTATATTAATGCATATATATGGAATTTTAAAAGATGGTAACAACAACCCTATAGGCAAGACAGCAAAAGAGAAGAAATATAAAGAACAGACTTTGGACTATGTGGGAGAAGACGAGAGTGGGATGATTTGAGAGAATAGCATTGAAACACGTATATTACCATATGTAAAATAGATGACCAGTGCAAGTTCAGTTTATGAAGCAGGGCACTCAAAGCCAGTGCTCTGGGACAACCCAGAGGGATGGGTTGGGGAGGGAGGTGGGTGGGAGGTTCAGGAAGGGGGGACACTTGTGCACTCATGGCTGATTCATGTTGATGTATGGGAAAAACCACCACAATATTGTAAAGTAATTAGCCTCCAAATAAAATAAATAAATAATTTTTTTAAAGTGATTAACTCAGCCTACTTTCAACTAACATATATTGCTATTTGACTCGACTTGCTTTGCTGCTACTTTCAACTAACATATATTGCTATTTGACTCGACTTGCTTTGCTTCTCCCAATATGGATATGTCCTTTTCCTTTATTTATTATGGGAAGGCATTGTTTTGTTTTCACTGTCATTGTTCAGTCCCTAAGTCATGTCCAACTTTTTCTGACCCCATCAACTGCAGCATGTCAGGCTTCCCTGTCCATCACCAACTCCCAGAGCTTGCTCAAACTCATGTCCATCATGTCGGTGATGTCATCCAACCATCTCATCTTCTGTCATCCCCTTCTCCTCCTGCCTTCAATCTTTCCCAGCATCAGGGTCTTTACTTTTATCATTTATTTTTATTAGTTGGAGGCTAATTACTTTACAATATTGTAGTGGTTTTTGCCATACATTGAATTGAATCAGCCATGGATTTATATATGTTCCCCATCCTGAACTCCGCTCTCACCTCCCTCCCCATCCCAGTGCACCAGCCCTGAGCATTTGTCTCATGCATCCAACCTGGACTGGCGATCTGTTTCGCACTTGATAATATACATGCTTCAATGCTATTCTCCCAGATCATCCCACCCTCGCCTTCTCCCATTGAGTCCAAAAGTATGTACTATACATCTGTGTCTCTTTTTCTGTCTTGCATATAGGGTTATCATTACCATCTTTTAAAATTCCATATATATGTGTTAGTATACTGTATTGGTGTTTATCTTTCTGGCTTACTTCACTCTGTATAATGGGCTCCAATTTCATCCATCTCATTAGAACTAATTCAAATGTATTCTTTTTAATGGCTGAGTAATATTCCATTGTGTATATATGTACCATAGCTTTCTTATCCATTCACCTGTTGATGGACATCTAGGTTGCTTCCATGTCCTGGCTATTATAAACAGTGCTGCGATGAACATTGGGGTCCAAGTGTCTCTTTCAGTTCTGGTTTCCTCAGTGTGTATGCCCAGGAGTAGGATTGCTGGGTCATAAGGTAGTTCTACTTCCAGTTTTTTAAGGAATCTCCACACTGCTCTCCATAGTGACTGTATCAGTTTGCATTCCCATCAAGAGTACAAGAGGGTTCCCTTTTCTCCACACCCTCTCCAGCATTTATTGCTTGTAGACTTTTGGATAGCAGCCATTCTGACTGGTGTGTAATGGTACCTCACTGTGGTTTTGATTTGCATTTCTCTGATAATGAGTGACGTTGAGTATCTTTTCACGTGTTTGTTAGCCATCTGTATGTCTTCTTTGGAGAAATGTCTGTTTAGATCTCTGGCCCATTTCTTGACGGGGTCATTTATTTTTCTGGAATTGAGCTTCAGGAGTTGCTTGTATATTTTTGAGATTAAGCCTTTGTCTGTTGCTTCGTTTGCTATTATTTTCTCCCATTCTGAAGGCTGTCTTTTCACCTTGTTTATAGTTTCCTTTGTTGTGCAAAAGCTTTTAAGTTTCATTAGGCCCCATTTGTTTATTTTTGCTTTTATTTCCAATATTCTGGGAGGTGAGTCATAGAGGATCTTGCTGTGATTTATGTCAGAGAGTGTTTTGCCTATGTTCTCCTCCAGGAGTTTTATAGTTTCTGGTCTTACATTTAGATCTTTAATCCATTTTGAGTTTATTTTTGTGTATGGTGTTAGAAAGTGTTCTAGTTTCATTCTTTTACAAGTGGTTGACCAGTTTTCCCAGCACCACTTGTTAAAGAGGTTGTCTTTTTTCCATTGTATATTCTTGCCTCCTTTGTCGAAGATAAGGTGTCCATAGGTACATGGGTTTATCTCTGGGCTTTCTATTTTGTTCCATTGATCTATATTTCTGTCTTTGTGCCAGTACCATACTGTCTTGATGACGGTGGCTTTGTAGTAGAGTCTGAAGTCAGGCAGGTTGATTCCTCCAGTTCCATTCTTCTTTCTCAAGATTACTTTGGCTATTCAAGGTTTTCTGTATTTCCATACAAATTGTGAAATTATTTGTTCTAGTTCTGTGAAGAATACCGTTGGTAGCTTAATAGGGATTGCATTGAATCTATAGATTGCTTTGGGTAGTATACTCATTTTCACAATATTGATTCTTCCAATCCACGAACATGGTATATTTATCTATCTATTTGTGTCCTCTTTGATTTCTTTCAACAGTGTTTTATAGTTTTCTATATATAGGTCTTTTATTTCTTTAGGTAGATATACTCCTAAGTATTTTATTCTTTTTGCTGCAATGGTGAATGGTATTGTTTCCTTAATTTCTCTTTCTGTTTTCTCATTGCTAGTGTATAGGAATGCAAGGGATTTCTTTGTGCTAACTTTATATCCTGCAACTTTACTATATTCATTGATTAGCTCTAGTAATTTTCTGGTAGAGTCTTTAGGGTTTTCTATGTAGAGGATCATGTCATCTGTAAACAGTGAGAGTTTCACTTCTTCTTTTCCTACCTGGATTCCTTTTATTTATTTTTCTGCTCTGATTGCTGTGGCCAAAACTTCCAAAACTATGTTGAATACTAGTGGTGAGAGTGGGTACCCTTGTCTTGTTCCTGATTTTAGGGGAAATGCTTTCAATTTTTCACCATTGAGGATAATGTTTGCTGTGGGTTTGTCATATATACCTTTTTATTATGTTGAGGTATGTTCCTTCTATTCCTGCTCTCTGGAGAATTTTTATCATGAATGGATGCTGAATTTTGTCAAAGGCTTTTTCTGCATCTATTGAGATAATCATATGGTTTTTATCTTTCAATTCTTTAATGTGGTGTATTACACTGATTGATTTGCGCATATTAAAGAATCTTTGCATTCCTGGGATAAAGCCCACTTGGTCATGATGTATGATCTTTTTAATATGTTGTTGGATTCTGTTTGCTAGAATTTTGTTAAGGATTTTTGCACCTATGCTCATCAGTGATATTGGCCTGTAGTTTTCTTTTTTTGTGGCATCTTTGTCTGGTTTTGGTATTAGGGTGATGGTGGCCTCATAGAATGAGTTTGGAAGTTTACCTTCTTCTGCAATTTTCTGGAAGAGTTTGAGTAAGATAGGTGTTAGCTCTTCTGTAAATTTTTGGTAGAATTCAGCTGTGAAGCCATCTGGTCCTGGGCTTTTGTTTGCTGGAAGATTTCTGATTACAGTTTTTATTTCCGTGCTTGTGATGGGTCTGTTAAGATCGTCTACTTCTTCCTGGTTCAGTTTTGGAAAGGTATACTTTTCTAAGAATTTGTCCATTTCTTCCAAGTTGTCCATTTTATTGGCATAGAGCTGCTGGTAGTAGTCTCTTATGATCCTTTGTATTTCTGTGTTGTCTGTTGTGATCTCTCCAGTTTCATTTCTAATTTTGTTGATTTGGTTCTTCTCCCTTTGTTTCTTGATGAGTCTGGCTAATGGTTTGTAAATTTTATTTATCTTTTCAAAAAAACAGTTTTTAGCTTTGTTGATTTTTGCTATGGTCTCTTTTGTTTCTTTTGCATTTATTTCTGCCCTAATTTTTAGGATTTCTTTCCTTCTACTAACCCTGGGGCTCTTCATTTCTTCCTTCTCTAGGTGCTTTAGGTGTAGAGTTAGGTTATTTATTTGACTTTTTTCTTGTTTCTTGAGGTAAGCCTGTAATGCTATGAACCTTCCCCTTAGCACTGCTTTTACAGTGTCCCATAGGTTTTGGATTGTTGTGTTTTCATTTTCATTCATTTCTATGCATATTTTGATTTCTTCTATGATTTGTTGGTTATTCAGAAGTGTGTTACTTAGCCTCCATATGTTGGAATTTTTAACAGTGTTTTTTTTTTTTCCTGTAATTGAGATCTAATCTTACTGCATTGTGGTCAGAAAAGATGACTGGAATGATTTCAATTTTTTTTGAATTTCCCAAGGCTAGATTTATGGCCCAGGATGTGATCTATTCTGGAGAAGGTTGTGTGTGCACTTGAGAAAAAGGTGAAATTGATTGTTTGGAGGTGAAATGTCCTATAGATATCAATTAGGTCTAGCTGCTCCATTGTGTCATTTAAAGTTTGTGTTTCCTTGTTAATTTTCTGGTTAGTTCAGGGTCTTTTTTAATGAGTCAACTCTTCGCATCAGATGGCCAAGGTATTGGAACTTTAGTTTCAGCATCAGTCCTTTCAGTGAATATTCAGGACTGATTTCCTTTAGGATTGATAGGTTTGATCTCCTTGCTGTCCAATGGACTCTCAAGAGTCTTGTCCAGCACCAAAATCCAAAAGCATCAATTCTTCAGTGTCAGCCTTCTTTATGGTTCAACTCTCACATCCATACACTATTAATGGAAAAACTATAGCTTGACTATCCCAACCTTTGTTGGCAAAGTGATGTCTCTGCTTTTTAATATGCTGTCTAGGTTTGTCATAGCTTTCCTTCCAAGGAGCAAGCGTTTTTTAATTTCCTGGCTGCAGTGATTTGGGAGCCCCCAAAAATAAAGTTTGTCATTGTTTCCATTTTGTCCCCATCTATTTGCCATGAAGTGATGGGACCAGATGCCATGATCTTAGTTTTCTGAATGTTGAGTTTTAAGCCAGCTTTTTCACTCTCCTCTTTCACCTTCATCAAGAGGCTCTTTAGTTCCTCTTTACCTTCTGCCATTAAAGTGGTATCATCTGCATGTCTGAGGTTACTGATATTTCTCCTGGCAATCTTGATTACAGCTTTTGATCATTAGCCTGGCAGTTCACATGATGTACTCTGCATATAAGTTAAATAAGCAGGGTGACAATATACAGCCTTGACATACTCCTTTCCCTATTTTGAACAGTCCATTGTTCCATGTCTGGGTCTATCTGTTGCTTTTTGACCTGCATGCAGGTTTTTGCAGAAGGCCAGAAAACGTCAGTTTTCATTCCAACCCCAAAGAAGGACAATGTCAAGGAATGTTCAGATGATTGTACAACTGCATTCATTTCACATGCTAGGAAGGTAATGCTCAAAATTCTTCAAACTAGGCTTCAACAGTACATGAACTTAGAACTTCCATATGTACAAGCTGGATTTAGAAAAGGCAGAGGAAGCAGAGATCAAATTGCCAACATCCACTGGATCACAGAAAAAGCAAGGGAATTCCAGAGAAACATCTACTTCTGCTTCATTGACTATACTGAAGCCTTTGACTGTGTGGACCACAACAAACTCTTTTCACTGTAGATAGTTCAAAAAGAATAGAGGAGTTAGCTAAGTGACTGGGAGTTTGGTAACCATCTCAGTTTACCTGGGACTAAGGGGTTTCCCGGGAAGCAGGACTTTCAGTTTTAAAATCAGGACACTCCCAGCCAAACTGTGATCCATTGCTACTCTACTGGGAGCAGACTTTTATTACTTTTATTATAACACTAACCTATCTCAAGTACATGAGACATACATTTGATTTGACACTGAAAAGCTATCCTAAACAAGGTCTATATGGCCAATGTAAAGTTGACATCTGAGGAAAGAACTTAAATACCTTCTTGCCTAAAGTAGAAATTCCCAGATTTTGAAATGTGGTACTTCAGCTAAAAAATTAAACTTTAACAGAGGACAGATTGGTGGTTGCTAGCAGTGGGAGTTGGAAGTGAAGAAGAAAAGGGATAATTTGTACTGAAATACAAACTTCCAGCTGTAAGATTAATAAATTCTGGGGGTGTAATGTACAGTGTGGGGACTACAGTTAACAATACTGTATTCTATATTTAAAGGTAGCTAAGAGAATAGATCTTAAAAGTTCTCATCATAAGGGAAAAAACTGGTAACTATGTGAGGTGACGGCTGTTAACTAAACTTGCTGTGGTGATCATTTGCAAGAAACACATATATCAAATCATTATTTTGTATCCGTCAGTTCAGTTCAGTCGCGCAGTCGTAGTCGTGTCTGACTCTTTGCAACCCCATGGACTGCAGCACGCCAGGCCTCCCTGTCCATCACCTACTCCCGGGGATTACTCAAACTCATGTCCATTGAGTTAACCATCTCGTCCTCTGTTGTCCCCTTCTCCTCCCACCTTCAATCTTTCCCAGCATCAGGGTCTTTTCAAATGAGTCAGCTCTTCTCATCAGCTGGCCAAAGTATTGGAGTTTCAGCTTCAGCATCAGTCCTTCCAATGAATATTCAGAACTGATTTCCTTTAGAATGGACTAGCTGAATCTCCTTGCAGTCCAAGCGACTCTCAAGAGTCTCCTCCAACACCACAGTTCAAAAGCATCAATTCTTCAGGGCTCAGCTTTCTTTATAGTCCAACTCTCACATCCATACGTGACTACTGGAAAAACCATAGCTTTGACTAGATGGACCTTTGTTGGCAAAGTAATGTCTCTGCTTTTTAACATGCTATCTAGGTTGGTCATAACTTTTCTTCCAAAGAGCACGGGTCTTTTAATTTCCTGACTGCCATCACCATCTGCAGTGATTTTGGAGCCCAAGAAAATAAAGTCTCTCACTGTTTCCATTACCTTAAACAAATACAATTATATATAATTGGGCATCCCTGGTGGCTCAACTGGTAAAAAATCTGCCTCCAATGCGGGAGACCTGGGTTTGATCCCTGGGTTGGGAAGATCCCCTGGAGAAGGGAACAGTTACCCAACTCAAGTCTTCTTGCCTGGAGAATCCCATGGACTGTATAGTCCATGAGGTTGCAAAGAGTTGGACATGACTGAGCAACTTTCACTTTTCTTTCATATGTATATGTAATTTATACCTCAATAAAACTGGGGGAAAAGTTTAAACTTTTACATATAAAAAGCACTATAAGACCTGTCCTAAACATTCTGATACTGACATAAATTTGGTTGTGCACAAACCTGGCATTATTTCCACATATATCTGTAGCACTGAAATCAGTATGACTATTAGTTATACCTAACTCTCATACCTCAATATGAGCATTTCTCCTGAAAATGATCATCTCGAGAGGCTATACAGTTACTCCAATGTCATCAACTTAGCTCAAGACATTTCTAAAACTCCTTTTCTGAACTGCCTTTAAAGTCATAGTCATATAATTTATAGCCTGTCTTCAATTTTTATGAACATTGTTTTAGAGGCATGGATGATTTTCCTTATTCACCATATATAGGTCCAAATAACTTGATTTTCCCCCCAAAGCAAATTCCTGCCTAAAAGGGCAATGTTTGAAACTTCTGATGTTATTCAAAAGAGCATGACAAAAACTCTAAAGACAGTTCCAAAAAGGAATGACAGCATTGCTTTGATCAATGGTAGTATGTTAAGCTGAAGAAGACAACTCCAATTTTAAAGAGAGCAATTTTGGAGTTATAGGCTCTATATGATTGTTCCTTCCCCCCTACATCACTTATGTTAACTTAAAGTCATGCCTTTCAACTGTCAGCTAAAAAGCCTATAATTTCAGTCTTCACTTTAAGCCCAGACCTCAGTGTCATCATGCTATATATCAATCCACTTAGATTTCCTTTCATGGTGCCTGCTCAAATACTGAACCCCTCTCTCTGCAGCTTGCCATATGGCCTCCTCTAAAAATTATTTTCCCCTCAGGGCTGCTGTATTTACCTCTAACATATCCATTACTTAGTTGGTAACTGCTTCATGGAAGAGTTGGAGGACATGGTTAATTGTAGTAGGTCTTTTTAGGTGAACTTGTCAAACACATCACCCTCTAACAGAAGGTTTTCCAATGTCAGCACTATTGAACTTTTAGGTTGGAATACTGTCTGTTGCAGGGGGCTGTTTTGTGTATTATATAGGATATATAGCAACATCTCTGGCCTCTATCCACTAGATGCCAGTTGTGAGAACCAAAAATGTTTCCAAGACAAGGCTGAAGGTCCCCCATAGGGCAAAACTGCCCCTGGTAAAGAATCACTGGCTAACGCAAGAACCATGGAGATGTGTTGGTTTCTTTACAGAGTTTTAAATAATACCTGGATGAATGATGACTGAGATAGCAATGAAGGGGAGTCTTTAAATTGCAACTAGTTTTCATTGTGAAATCATTATGATTAAAATGTCCATTTCAGTCAGTGCAAAAAAATAAATAAATAAATAAAAATAAATAATACACATTATGCTGAGACAAATTCATTTGAAAGGAAAACACCCCTTCAAATTTAAACCAAATAAAAGTATATTTTAATTAATCAGGGTAACAAAATCTGTATTTGGAAAACAAACAAATAAAAAAAAGTGGTGGTTTCAGGTGGGACACTAACTACATAAGCCAGGTAGAAAGGTGTCCATTCTTTTTCATTCCACTGATATTCACTGAGCATCTACCAAGTGAGAGCTACTCCCCTGGGCAATGGGGCTGCACAAGTGAACAAGACAGACAAGACGCCTGCTAACAAGAAGCCTAAAATTTAACAAGTTTGGGAGATGTTAAGTAACCCGGTGTGATATGTACCATACCACAACAGGTGATAAAGCAATATATTAATCATGTTTTTTATTGTCTCTCTATATTTCTTATTGTCTATATTTTATGATGTTTTGACATCTTGGAGAAGGGTTTTGTGGCAGGAGACAGACTGCTAGTTAATTCCTAAAACAGTAAATATCATGCCTGGAAGCACTCCTTTCATATGAGAACCAGCCAATCTGAGTCTACACCCCCAACCACCATTAACCCTCAGTCGCCAAGCCAGTATTTCCCCTACCCTAAATCAACGTAGGTCCAGGTGTCAGACAAGGAGGACTGCCCCTATGCTCCAAAGCCTGCTGGAATTATCCAAACTAGTCACCCTAAACTGTCTTCCTGCCCCGCTTTGCCTTCCCATGGGAAACACAATATAGACTGCGGCCTATGCTTTCCCCTCATTCCTTCCTACACCCTGACTGATATCGGGGCTTCCCTGTGTGACATGGGACACAACGTGCTCCCCTCCTCTCTACAAGTGTAGTGGCAATAACTCACTTCTTTCAATGGCGTAACCTCTCTGTGTGGTCACTCAGTCAGCCCTAAAAACTTAAATCCCACAGGTACACTCATTGAGATGACACATAGAAAGGTTAATGCATTCTTGTCAAGGGGACCAGAAATGCTTCCCTGAGGAAGGATAGAGTTTATAAGAAGGATACATGGGGAATATATTTCATGCAGGGAGACAAGAATATATAAATGGCCAGGTGGAACCAAGCTGGCGTGAGAGCAGAATTGCAGGCTCACTCAGAATATTCTTCCTGCAGGCAACTAAAAGACCTTAAGTATTTAAATCAGGTAAGTAACAGGATTTACTCTGTTCTGTTAGAAGATCGTTTTGGACACTTTGTGGGGGCAGAGATCAGTTAGTAGATTTTTAAAGCAATATCAGAAAAGATTGATGGAGAAGATTGAATGAAGTTGGTGACTGGGAATGACCATGCACAGAGTAGGCACTCATACAGTTGGTGACTGGGAATGAACATGCACAGAGTAGGCATATTTGTTGAATAAATGAAAAAAATGTACGTTCACATGCTTGAGTCATAGGACAGTTTTTTTGGGTAATCACTTAAAGCCAATTTACTCCTATTTTGGAAATAATTCTAGTAATTTTTTTTTTAATCTACAGGTGATTAGAAACAAAAAATTAAGGGAGGGGAGATGGAACTAGAGGTGCACAGAGTCATACACACTGACAGGGCACTGAAAGCTAAAAAGTGCAAGAGAGGAAACTAAACAAGCTTTGTGTGTGGCATTCCAACGTTCTTTAGTATAAACGCTAACATGTTCACAAATTTTAACAAAACACGATTTGAAAATTGATGCTCATGCAAAACTCTGCTAAGTCATCAAGACAGGATACGTAAACTTTTAATAGATTTACTATGCAATGGCAATTATTTTTAGTTTTTTAAAGATAATTTTACTATGTCTTTCTTTTGCCTGTGCTGGGTCTTCGTTGCTGCACGTGGGCTCTCTAGCTGTGGGAAGTGGGGGTGCTCTCTAGTTGCAGCGCATGGGCTTCTCACTGCAGTGGCCTCTCTTGTTGGGGTCACAGGCCCCAAAGCACCCAGGCTTCAGTAATTGTGGCTCCTGGCTCTA
Organism: Muntiacus reevesi; assembly: GCF_963930625.1. Lineage (NCBI taxonomy): Eukaryota > Metazoa > Chordata > Mammalia > Artiodactyla > Cervidae > Muntiacus > Muntiacus reevesi. The sequence continues at coordinate 6,922,833 of NC_089264.1, forward strand.
GACCCCAGGCCCAATATTTGTGGCGCATGGCTTTAGTTACTTCCCAGAGCAGGAATTGAACCCATCTCTTCTGCGTTGGCAGGCAGCTACTTTACCACGAAGCCACCAGGGAAGCCCTATTTTTAGTTTTTAAAGCAAAGATTACATAAAAGTCAGAAAGATTCAAAGCGAAAAGTGATGATGCATTCCAGCTGAGCTTCCAGATAACTGGGATATGTGCATTATCTGGTGTAGCTCACTCTCTTACAGAGGGAAAGCCATATAAACAAGTTGCTGCCATAAGTGGAAAAGTCGTACTCAGAATGACACAATGGAATCTCTCGCCTTTCTTGATTATAAACTCATAAAGACCGTGCTCCTTGCAGAGCACGTAAGGCCCGATGGGATGTTTCAAAGTGGCTGCCCCACTGTCGGCGTGTGCTCTGTCAGTATGCACACGAATTTAGGGAGCTTTTCACAGCGTGAGTTCCCTCTCCGCCCGCCGCAGCACAGCCCCACACCACCATTCTGCCGCCTCCTGCAGTCAGCATGAGCTACTCTGCCACAAACTTAGGACCGCGTTCTTAGACATTCAAATAAAACTCACTCAGAAAACATTCCTAAATAGGGCACAATGCTTAAACTGAACTGGCAATGCTATAAATATTACAGGGCCAAAGTATATTTTTGTCTTTCTCTATGCCAGACGCTGTTAAGCCAACTGTTAATACACAAACTTTTTTGTTGTTGTTGTTGTCAAGGAGAGTATGCAGCTTCTTCAGGACTATTTTAAATTCTGTGCCTCATTTCACATAAATATTTACCCAAAGGAAGGTGTTTGACAGTGAAAAATCTATGCAGTGTCATAATCCTTTTACACAGAGCAGTATTTTCACTGTATAGACCTTGCTGAAGATATTAAAAACTCCCCTGTGGAAATCCCATTGTGAGAAGAGAAAGAGGAAAAAGGAAAAAGTATCATCATTCTTCAAAAGTTAAAGTTTATAAAAACAAAATGTCTTTGTCAAGAGACCCAAAGAGTTTGTCCTATGTTTAAAAATATGTTCAACTCAGCAATATCAATGGAAAAAATAAAGAGTAATGGTGGATTATTTTTAAAAGCCTCTGAAAATAAGTATGTGATGTGAAAGTGTTAGTCATTCAGTCGTGTCCAACTCTGCGATCCTATGGACCATAGCCCACCAGGCTCCTCTGTCCATGGAACTTTCCAGGCAAGAATACTGGAATGGTTTGCCATTTCCTTCTCCAGGGGGTCTTCCCAACCCAGGAATCAGACCTGGTCTCCCGCATTGCTGGCAGATTCTTTACCATCTGAGCCACCAGGGAAGCCCCAAAATAAGTACTGTATATATTTTACAAATAAAAAAAATCTCAACATACTTTAACACAACCTCTGAAACAGAGATTAAACTAAATATATTAGCATGGCTACATTGGAATATTTAACAATTAATAAAAACATGTTCAGGGAGAATCACAGTGAGGCTATTAGTGAAAAACATGTCTTTTAAACGCTGTTCTAACTTGTATAACAATAACTTTTCTAGAGACTTTTTAGAAATATTCTAGAAACATCATCTGCCAGTGGCTTTGCCTGCAATAAGTAAACATACCCTGAAAGCAGTGATAATATACTAATAACCAATATAAACTAAACACCTCTTACGTGCTAGGCACTGCATTTAGCACTTTACATTCTGTGATCTGAGCCTTGCAACAACCATAAAAAAGGTTTTCTGTAATAAAATATTACTTCCTCTACGGAGAAGCTGAGGCTGGGTATTCAAAGCCCCACCATCTGCCAGGTGAGGGTATGAGGATTCCAACCCTGTCAGTTTGACCACATCCGAGAGATCTAGTAGTGCGCCAACCCACTCCTCCGGCAGCTTGTGGCCTATTGGCCAACGTGAATTTCAGACAATCAAACAGTACAGAGAGCCGACCTCATCTGAGGGGGTGGGTATATTCCCAGACACCCAGTGGATACTTGCAACTGCAGAGAGTACTGAGTCCTACACATACTGTTTTCTTTTCTTATATATATATATCTATGATATGGTTTAATACATAAATTAGGCACAGTAAGTGATGAACAACAATAACTAACAATAAAAGCAGAACAATTACACTCCCATAAAGGTTATATGAATGTGGTCTCTCCTAAATATCTTATTGTGCTGTATTCACCCTTCTCCTTTTGATGACATGAGATGATAAAATGCCTAAGTGATGAAGGGAGGCGAATGATAAAGGTATTGTGACCTAGTGTGAGGCTACTATTGACGTTCTGACAGCACCTCAGAAGGAGGATCATAGCTTCAGGTGATCCTGGGTCATGTAGCCATGACGATGTCGATGGCTAGATGTCAGAAGCAGAGGAGGTCGGTGGTTGGGGGTGAGGATGAGGGGCAGGATGATGGAGTGGGATTCCATCATGCTACTCAGAATAGCATGAAATTTATTTATTTTAAAAAATGGGGGGTGCACCATGTGGCTTACAGGATCTTAGTTCCCCCAACTAAGGATCAAACCCATGCCCCCTGCAGTGGGAAGGTGGAATCCTAACCAATGGGACTGCCAGGGAATTCCCTGGCATGCAATTTAAAACTTATGAATTGCTTATTTGTGGAATTTTCCATTTACTATTTTCAGACTGAGGTTGACCACTGGTAACTGAAACTGAGGAAAGTGAAACTGTGGGTAGGGGTGGACCACTATACACATATAGGTGCTCTGAAAGAAAAGTAGAGAATGCTTTTAGAGAGTATAAATCTCAGGCTATCAGGGGAGAATGTAGAGTAAATGATCCTTGGCCTAAAAGGTATTAGTTAGAAGGAGTAAGTCAGGCAGAGAGATGTGGAAATCTCCAAGCAACACAGGGAATGTAGGGAAAGGACTTGAGGCAGAAAGTGAATTCTGCTAGTGAAGCAGAAAGAAAATGGATATATCTGAAATGTATTAACTGAGAGAATGGAGGGAGATGGGCTTGGATATGCAGACCATGTGAGGAATTTTGTATTCATCCTGAGTGCCATGAAAATTGATTGAAGAGTTTTGAGTAAACAGAAGAATGATGCTATTTGCAGTTGAAAGTCCTCTGGCTGCTGATTGGAAAATGGGCTGAAGGATGGGAAGAGAGCAGTCTGGAGACCACTGCAGGAGTCCCAAGTCACTGATGCTGATTCCTGAACTGGTGGTGGCAGTAAGGTTGGAAGAAAGAGAATGAGCTTGAGGTGTATGTAGAAGTAGATTTACAAGACTTGGTGGTGGATTAACTGAAGAGCGAGGAGATCTAGAAACCTCATCAGAGGCTTGCCTTAAGTCAGTGCTCAACTCCTTCCCACTTTTGTTGTGTCTGATGGAGATCAGCCCTTTTCAGAGTTAATACCAGTGCAAATATTTTATGAAAGGATAACCATGGATGTAACAGTTATTGGTTAGTGGTATTAGGATGTAAGTGTAACTAAATTTTCTTGGTGTTTCTAGGTGGGAGAGGTAGACAAAGAGGTGGGAGAAAGTTATCTACCGCTAAGGAACAGCTGTTAAATTTCCCTTACAAACACTTCAAGCTGCAGATCCTGGGGGTTGTCACTGTGTTGGAGAACATTAATGGTTAGGACAGAGTTCACAGTTCAAATGACAGATAGAATCTAAAAGCATGTTGATGTAATACTTTCTCATTAATTTTTATGGGACAATAAAAAGAATTATCTTTAAAAACAAAATAGTAAATGTTATATGTATATATGTGTGTGTTTGTGTGTGTGTGTGTGTGTGTGTGTGTGTGTGTATATATATATACACACTATTATATTGGAGAGGGAAATGGCAGCCCACTCCAGTACTCTTGCCTGGGAAAATCCCATGGACAGAGGAGCCTGGTGGGCTACAGTCCGTGGGGTCGCAAAGAGTTGGGCACGACTGAGTGACCAAGCACATATAATTAAATACAAATATAAAAATACATATATAATAAATCACAAAACCAACATATATTAATGCTATCTATTATTAGGCACTTATTTATTAGAATACTAATAATTCATAACATTAAAAAATTAAAGGTCAAGTCTACAACAGCAGAAATAAGTAATTAGGCCCAGTATCAATGGTTGGAGATTAGAAGAATCATGTTCTGAGACATATTTTTTGCCCACATTCTGTGGGTATTTTAGTTTAGGTTCTGAGATTGATTCTACAGACTGCTACTAAGGTGATCTCTGCGAGAGTTAGTCTTCTTTTCCTAAGAATCTTTCTACATATGGCAATAAACCACTTCCCAATGGCCATGTGGACAGTCTCTGTCAGTATATGGAACTGAATACCTGAGTATTGAATTGACTAGCCAGAATTCATATAAAGAAGAAAAGTCAAAAGAGTGAGGGTGTTTTAAATCTGCCAATGTCAATAACACTGGAGAGAGTGGGGGATGTTGAGCCTGGAAAAGGGAGACTAAGGATAACTATCTTAACTATCTTAATATATATTAGAAAGCCTGTCATGTGGCCACAAGACCTTGCGTATCCACAAGGCTCAGTGGATAAGGAAGCAAATTTATGCTCAATGTAGAGAACGCCTTTCCCAGTAGAATTGTTCAAAAGTCACACAGGCTCTGGTGGCTCACTGTCAGAACAGACAGTAAATGACTATTTTTGGCATCAACGTTTTGTAAAGTTCTGTCAGTTTGGCTAAACTGGTTGTCTGGCAATATTAGAAAGTCTGGTTTAGATTCTAAGTCTCCTTGTATTCCTAAGATTCTTTATGTAACTAGCAATGTCTTTCGCCCCCGTTCTCACCGTTCTAACAGTCACAGGTTTCTATCTGGTGCTTTGGGTAGTTCACTGGCATCACACTGGGGGTTGGGAGGAGCTTGAAGCTACACTAAGGAATGAGTGCGTTCTATTTCTCTGGCTACAGTGACCGGGTCAGGAGTGAACATGTGACTTAATCCTGACTGATACCTTGGGAATTCTGGGACAAATATGGTTTACTCCCACCAGTTATGGATAAGAGGCATGTGGCTTCAGTGATAACTGGTAGTCATCTTAGGATCACAGAGGAGATCTTATATAGAATGAAGAAGCCAGGACACCAAGCAAAGAACTGGAGCGAGAAGGACCCAGACCTGGGCAAGTTGTGGACACCAGCAGATCAAGCCACGCCTAAGGCTGCCTTTCTCAGCTTTTCAATCATGTGGATTTTCCTATTACATGAGCCAGTGAAGTTTATTTTTGGTTTAAGCAGTTTGAGTGTGTTTTCTACACATGTAAACAGATGATTCCTAACTCCAATTCTTATCCAAATATGTGTAAAGTCATCCATTCTCAGAAACATAGTGAAAAAGAGACAAGCTGCATTTGCATGCAGGGATCCACTTAAAAACCAAGATATCTTTTAATCCTAATCTATGAATCATATAAACTCAATTTATGTCAAAATCTGGCTTCTGTAACCATCAGTATCTCTTTTGGGACAAACTATGTTAATCAACACTGCAACTAAATATTTACTAAGGATTTAAAACAGATCTAAAGCAGTCTTACAGAAAACTTTTCCTCCTACTTGCCTAAACTTAATCCTTCTTCCTCCATGCAGGGCTACTGTCAATGAAAAAAGCAGTTACAATCAACTTAGACATCCTACGGGCTAATGACTTTGTGAACTGATATTAAATGCTTAAATAACTTCTTGATTTACTTAAAGTTTTGATAACGTCTCAACACTTAGAACTGTAAGAACCTTAAACTATTTTGCATGATGTTTTCTCATCTTCTGTATTTTTATTTTATAGAATTTGGCTTTTGATTTCCGTATCAGTAGGTCATCCTCAACTGGTTCAAATTTTACTGTCCTCTACTTATCTGTGTCTATATGTAAGTAAAAAAATGAAACCACAGTCATCCACTAAAGCCAAATGTTACCATCAACTTTGCTTCCCAGCTGTTTGTTTATGGTTCATTAAAGTGTTAAGATACTGATTTTTTTCCTTCAATCCTCCGGGCAGCTATGCAGGGCCCAGACAGACCCAGACCCTAGATCAGAAGCCAAAGGCCAGAAGCAACCTTGTCTGTTCACCCAAAATGCAACAAAAACATTTTCATTTCTTATGTGTAGCACCACCATAAAAAGTTCATGATGAACTACCCTAAATAGCAGTGCTCAAAGATTCTATCTTGTTCCTCTTTTATTGAACTTGGTAGATTCTGACTCTGGAAACCTATAAAAAATATTGTTTTGCTGGCATATTGGTAAAGGAAGCTAAGCTTTCCTTTGAGTTTGAATTCAAAGAATTCGAAAAACTCCAAAATTTACTTTCTTTTTCAGTATTGAGATAAAATATTTTCACTTGTCTCTTTCCCTTGAAAATTGTTTTTATATTCTTTTACTCCCTCTTAGGAAAATGAATTTTAGTAAGTGTTGGCTGTTAAAAAAATGTGAATTTTCAGGGTAGAGCATATTATACATGACTCATTAACAAGATCCTACAGTCTTGTAACATGGAGATGTGAGAAATGTTGCAGAGATAACACAACCTGCCCCTTGGAAAATTTGTAAGGGACACTGCAGAAAGAGGGGAATTTCTTCCCATGATGATGCCAATGAACTACTAAGAACCTGCCTGTTATCCTCATTAGCAGTGGTTATTCAACATTTCAGATTTTAAATTGCAGAGAGAAAATTCTTATATAGGTGCTCTCACGTTGCAACTTGCTGTTGACACAGGAAACACCATTTTATGGCAAGCACTAATCCTAAGTAGGGTCTGTGCCCAGTTTCCATGAAGATTTCTTGGAAATCTTATCCATGAGCCAGGATAAAGTAATTGAGTATCAATAGTACCAGAAATCTGGCAATTTGTTGGTTAAAATTTAAATTTTTCAACTGATCAATTGCTTCAAGATGCTTGCTTTCAAAGGATAAGATTTCTTATTTTATTAACAATAACCAGTCAGATACAAGCTCAAAACTCTGCTTTGTTTCTGAAGTCAGGACAGGAAACTTTTCAGAGCACTTGTTTTTCCTAAACTGGAATACTCCTTTGAATCTCACATTAAGTGCTGCCTTTTTCCTTGTGAGGTCAGCACGGCCTCTATCTCAGAATACAGGTAGGTCAACGAAAACACTCTCATGTATTTTCAAACATCATGGGATCTTTGAGGTGAAAACTCTCATACATGGTTGAAAGCGCTATTATTAGAAGTCTTTTTGGAAGCTTATACCATTTTGGTCAGAACGAAGATACCTGCTGAAGAAAGGGATTACAAGGCTGTGGGGAGGCAAAATCAAACGGTTTAGAGCAGCCGGCACACTGCTTAGGCTGCCCTGTGCTAGATATACACCTTCCAAAACAGAGAATAAAACAGAGTAGTTTAAAAGCATTTGACATTTTGAGCAGTCAGAAGTGTTAAATTCAGGGGAAAAAAACAAACTTGTATTTGTAGAATTCAAATTAATGACTGCTATAGTAAAGAGTTTTCAACCAGGAGATGAACAAATATTTGCTGATTTTTAAATTACGCATAAGATTGACCCTTATTGACCCCAGCTGTTTTTGTTTCAGTCACTAAGTCGGGTCTGACCCTTTTCGACCCCGTGGACTGCAGCACACAGGCTCCTCTGTCTTACATTGTCTCCCAGAGTTTGCTCAAATTCATGTCCATTGAGTCAGTGATCCCATCCAACCATCCCATCCTCTGCCACCCCCTTCTCCTCCTGCCCTCGATCTTTCCTATCAAGGTCTTTTTTAGTGAGTTATCTCTTCATATCAGGTGGCCAAAGTATTGGAGTTTCAGCTTCAGCATTCATTCAGTCCTTCTGATGAATATTCAGGACTGATTTCCTTTAGGATTGACAGGTTTGATCTCCATACAGTCCATGGGATTCTCAACAGTCTTCTCCAGCACCACAGTTCAAAGGCATCAATTCTTTAGTGCTCAGCCTTCTTTATAGTCCAACTCTCACATCCATACATGACCACTGGAAAAACCATAGCTTTGATTATACAGACCTTTGTCAGCAAAATGATGTCTCTGCTTTCTGATACATTGTCTAGGTTTGTCATAACTTTTCTTCCAGGGAGCAAGTGTCTTTTAATTTTGTGACTGCAGTCATGATGCTCAGTGATTTTTGGAGCCCTCCAAAATAAAATCTGTCACTGTTTCCACATTTTCCCCATCTATTTGCCATCTATTTACTTCGGCCACCTGATGTGAAGACTTGACTCACTGGAAAAAACCCTGATGCTGGTAAAGATTGAAGGCAGGGGTAGAAGGGGATGATAGAGGATGATATGATTGGATGGCATCACTGACTCGATGGACATGAGTTTGAGCAAGCTCCGGGAGTTAGTAATGGACAGGGAAGCCTGGCATGCTGCAGTCCTTGGGGTTGCGAAGAGTTGGACACAACTGAGAGACTGAACTGAAATGAAACAATTTGCCATGAAGTGATGGGACCAGATGTCATGATCTTAGTTTTCTGAATTTCTTCAACATTTCTGAATGTTGAGCTTTAAGCCAGCTTTTTCACTCTCCTCTTTCATCTTCATCAAGAGGCTCTTTAGTTCCTCTTCACTTTCTGCCATTAGAATGATATCATCTATATATCTGAGGTTGTTAATATTTCTTCCAGCAATCTTGATTCCAGCTTGTGCTTCATCCAGCCCAGTATTTTGCATGATGCTCTTCATATAAGTTAAATAAGCAGGGTGACAATATACAGTCTTGACATACTCTTTTCCCAATTTTGAATCAGTCCATTATTCCATGTCCAGTTTTAACTGTTGCTTCTTGACTTGCATACAGGTTTATCAGGAGACAGGTAAGGTAGTATAGTATTCCCATCTCTTTAAGAAATTTCCAGTTTGTTGTGAGCCACACAGTCAAAGACTTAAGCGTAGTCAATGAAGCAGAAGTAGATGTTTTTCTGGAATTGCCTTGCTTTTTCTGTGATCCAGTGGATGTTGGCAATTTGATCACTGCTTCCTCTGCCTTTTCCAAATCCAGCTTGTACATCTGGAAGTTCTCCATTCACGAACTGTTGAAGCCTAGCTTGGAGGATTTTGAGCATTACCTTGCTAGCATGTGAAATCAGCTCAATTGTAAGGTAATTTGAACATTCTTTGGCATTGCCCTTCCTCGGGATTGGAATGAAAACAGACTTTTTCCAATCCTGTAGCCATTGCTGAGTTTTCCAAATTTCCTGACATATTGAATGCAGCACTTTAACAGCATCATCTTTTAGGATTTGAAATAGTTCAGCTGGAATTCCATCACCTCCACTAGCTTTGTTCATAGTAATGCTTCCTAAGGCCAACTTGACTTCACACTCCAGGATATCTGGCTCTAGGTGAGTGATTACATCATTGTGTTATCCAAGTCATTAAGACCTTTTCTGTGTAGACATCCCATAAGTGTCTGAGGCATTTTTTGGCAATCCCAACCAAAGAACTCTTGATTCAGTGAGCCAAAGGAATGGAAAGAGATATGGAATACAGATGGGTAGTGATGAACTGGGTGTGGAGCTGGTTCTGAGAATCTGGGATCCTACTGATTTGCTCTCGGAATTTGCTATGCCTCATTCCCAGCTATTTCTGATTTGTGTAGCAGAGCAGAATTCTGCCTGCAGTTTAGATTATAGAGAAAAGAAGTGATATCAATTCATTTCAATATAGGATTTCTTTTTTTCTTTCTTCCAGGAAGAGTCAAGCTTCCTGGGAATATGGCACAGATGTATAAAATTTTTCCAAAGGAGCCTACTATATTGTAAGTGTTCAATAAATATTAAAAACAAGAATAACCTAATGACCTGATGTACAATCCTACAGAGTCCTTCAATTTAAGGAGCTGACAATTCTCATAAATTGAAATGTCAGCTATATAATAGTTTAATATCATAACAAAGACCCAAACTAGTAGTCAGAAGGCCTATGTTCACATCCCAGCTCTGCTACTGAAAGCTCTATAAATGCAGACAAGTCACAAACTTTTCAATAGTCAACGTACCTACTTATGAATCCCTAATTTCTCAGATTTACTGTAATAGTCCAACAATATTCTTTTAAAATTGGAAGGGCCTATAAATTGAACATCTGTATAAGATGTGATGGTATTCTCACATCTTAGTTAACATGACTTACTAGATATAATTTAAGATACTGTATAATAATTAAATATTTATTGACTGTAGCACTTGTTTTTAACTCTTAATCCAACTCAGAAAATATTACTTTGAGCCATCATCATGGGTAAAGAATTCACAAGGCAGATATTCCCTATCCTCAAGGTAGTCATAAACTAACAAAGATGACAGACCCAGATATAACCACTCATTTATTTGGCAAATATTTGCTGAATTCTTACTAGATAACAGGCACTGTTCTACAAATATGAAAAGGTCCTGTACCATGACATCAAGAAGCTTGTATTTCAGTAAGAAAGGAAAATTTTTTTTTAAATCTGCAAATTATTCTGTACAATATATGAATGCTTTAATGGAAGTACGCATAACAGTTTAAGAGTAGAAGTGGGAAGGAAACGATGGGGAGGACAAGAAGGTGCTAAAGCATGACTAGTACAACTGATGAAAAGCCCAAGATAAAATTCATGTTAAATCCCCACCTACGTGGCTTTTTCCAATTTACTTGGTTCCTCTACTAGTTTCTAGACAGGTAAAATTGGGGTGGGGGGGGGGGATCGTATTATCTTCCTCATAGGGCTTCTTTATGAATTAAATGAGACAATGCAGAAAATAGTATTGCACCTAGTGCATCATAAATGCTTAACAAGTGTCTAATTACTGTTATCACATATATGTCCCATCTATATTCTCTCTGAATGCCTAATAAAATGTTATATATGTAACTGGTTCTCTAAATTCCTAGTTACAGTCCTACAGAATCATTATTATGAACGTTAATCTAAAGGATTATCATCATAAATATCTATTCCAACAACAGAACACTGAAGAGGTAATTTCTGTTTACTAAATTAATACCATCCACTTACTTTCTTAGTCGTTTGATTTTTTCTTCTATGAGCAGAACAAAGAAAAAATAAATCAGAAATAAAATATATATATTAATAAATCACTGGGCGTTCTAATTAACAGAATCTGACTTAAGCCAGATAAATCTGTTAGTTATGATAATCACTATATATTTTTATTTTAAAAGCTCATGTATACTTTTTTGGAACTTTCCATCATAGTTAATGTAAAATTATTGCAATTTTGTAGGCTCTTGGGAGATAACTGAAGGAGTCTGTACACATATACACACAAAAAAATTGGATCTGAAGAAATCATTTATCTAAAGTGAGAGGTAGGATTCAAGAGGAAGAAATGAGGTGTGCATTTTTCTATTAAAAATCAGAAGCCAACTCTTCACTACTGGGGAAACTTACCAAATATATTTCTTTTTCTATATTATTAGCCAAAGTGAGATAAGAAATCTCTTGATTTTAAAGCTTTAAGAAGCATTTGATTTTCTAAAAGGACAGTCTGAATTCTTTATGCTGATATAAATTTAAAGATATAAATGATTTAGTTACACATGCAAGAACATTAATCTCAATTTTTAAAAGATCTAAAAAACTGGCCAGTTTATATTTTTATGACAAATAAAAAAATAGCATTCAACTGACTTTTTTTCCTATATGCATCTACTTTTTTCCTCTAGTTTTTTCGAGATATAATTGACATATAGCACTGTACTGGTTTTAGGTGTACAACACAATGATTTGATATATGTATATATTGTGAAACAATCACCAGAATAATCTGAGTTCATATTCATCACTGCACAAAGTTACAAACTGATTTTTCTTGTGGTGAGAAGTTTTAAGATCTTCCTGTTGTGACCACTTTCATATATATGATACGGTATTGTTAGCTATACTCACCATGCTGTACATTACACTCCAGAATTTATTCAACCAACTTCATTTTTTGCTTCTGCTCACTCTCTTTTTTCCTTTCCTCTCTCCTTTCTCTTCCCCTCCACCCTTCCCTCTTTCCCTCTTTTCTTTCATCCTTTCTATTCCTCCTCTCTTTCTTTTTTCCTTTCTCTTTATCCCTACCTTTCACTTTTTTTCTTTATATAGCCACGGACCAGGATCTTTCCTAAGTGTTGGCAAAGAATAAGAACATGATTCCTTCCTCAGAGCTTACAATCTTCTATGGAAAACTGTTAATTTAATGAATGTTTTTATCACAACATTAGAAGTGCGATAGGCAGGCAGGTACAGCGTAGGACAAGAGCTCGCTGCTGTGGAGTGTTTAGTTCATGAACAAGAAACATTCATTATCCAAGGTTTTCAAAGTTGCTTTACAGTATACTATGTAGGTATTCATGTATAAGTATATAAAAATAAAACTACAACATAAGCAGACTTTGACTCACAGTATCCCAGGGTGATTAGGTTTAAGTATCTTGGCTCACTTTAACAGGCTTAATCCTCTTCTCCAGACATTTATAAAATAAAGGAACAAATAAAAGAAGGTTAAAGACAAAAAAAAAAACCATTCTTTTGTATCTATGGGGGGATAACCTGAAACGTTTTCAGTAATGCCTAACCTTTCTAAAGAAATGTCACTGCACACATTTGGATGTCTGAAACTAATCTGGATTTTCAAGTCTCAAAGTATCAGTTATGACCTAATAAGACCTATGCCATCTGTTTTCTTCTTGCTTAGAGAAGCTTTTTTTAGTTTATTCTAGAAGGACATATTTTAAATGTATTTCTTCCCACACAAATTTATATGTAGGTTGGCAAGCTTTCTCAAAGATCAACACTTCTGACTTCATCATAAGTCAGAAGTGTTTTTTTTCCCTACAGTATAATCACCAATGACTGTTTTTCAAATGCTTTTTATAAGTTTTGATCCTAACCAATTAGCAACTAAAGCCTTACATGGACTGATTAGTTCTGGACAAACAAAGCTCTTGCCATAAAATATCAACACTTCTTAAAGGGTAACACATGAGCAATGACGGTTCGGTTCTAATCTACTGTGCCTACTTGTCTTCTGGGAAGATGGCGGCCGGCCAGGCAGGAATATCCAGGCTTGTTTGAAAGCTCGCTCTGGTTGCCTAGCAAATCTCCTGTCATGGGAGTCGGGCAGCCTGGCCTCTGCAGATCCTGAGCAGCCAGCAGACACCCTCCTTCTCTCAGGTTGAGGTCCAAGTACAAATGCTTTTTAAATAAGAGAATAGTTTCTCCTTTTCTGTAATCAGCCCATATACATTTTTAACACAAAGCATTATAAAGTTTGAAATGGGGGGAAAGTTTAATATTTCTAGGTCAATAGAGTTTCCTGACCAATTTCTATATAGTACCAGCACAAGACATATAAGCAGAAAGCCTTTTTTTTTCAAGATGGATAGCAAAACTAAATTTTCCAAAAACTCAAATTATATCCATAGAATATATATGTAAAACTAACAGCAGCTACTAGATATCTTGTAGATATCTTATAGCAGCAACAGCCTTTGCAAATTCTCAGTCATCCATGGAACATTAAAAATCCATCATTTTCCAAAGTTCTGTCATGATTGTAACTCTTCAACCATTTTTAGAAAAGACAAACCCTAGAATAATATCATTAAAAGCAACCCTGGGTCAGCATGGCCACCAGTACGTATCATAATGCAGAGTCAAGTCTCTACATTCATAGAGACATAATATATTAATAGTACTATCTGGCAGATATACTACTAGAATGTCTAAAATGCAAAAGATACATTTTTCTTGACAATTCTACTTTTCTAGTACAGAATGCTAATCAACAACACACTTTCTGTTTTCCCCTTCCTCTCTCTCTCCCTCTCCCCACCCCTCCCCTCTATCTCTCTTGTGCAATTTCAAGAAAGTTCTGGGAAGCAGCTTGGTGATGGAAAAATATTGTCTGGGAGTCAGGGCACTAGAATCGAGACTCTTCTCAGACACCGCCTGGTTGCATAGCTTTACTTTTCTGCACCTCAGTTTCCTCATCTGAAAAAGGACAAGATTGGCCAAGGTAATTTTAGGATCTTTCCTGTTTCCAGCATTTTATATCTTGGCTCTAGTATAAACTGAAGAGAATCAGCAGCCACTATGAGTTGGAAAAATAAGAGTAAAGGTCGGAATAATGTCAAATCTTGGAAGTTTGTTTAAATGCAGAAAATATCTGTGGCAGGAATCTCATCTTGCTCCTCCGCCCAGCACCTGCCAGGGTCCAGGCAAGGCTGAGCATGTTGGACAAACTGGTGACACAGGGCTAGAGGAGGTTTTGTGTTCCACTGAAGGGAAAGAAGGAGAAGGCTCCAGCAAGAGAATGGAATAGATGATGTCTCCCTCAGTACACCTCTAAGAAAGAGGTGTCAGTCTGCGGACTGGGATGGTTCAGAGGGGGAGTCCCTGCTGCTTCTGTGTCTGCCTGCTAAGGTGGGCCCCAGGGAGGGCAGGGAGGGCTTTCTCACTTACTACGGATAGACGTGAGGGGAAGCAAACCCCACTGCTGGGCTTTGGCAGACGTAGGAGAACTGGAAGACAGCACCCTGGCTCCTCCAGTGAAGGCATATTTGGGCTATAATAGTAATAACTTACCTTCATTACTGGAGAAATAAATGGCAACCCACTCCAGTATTCTTGCCTGGAGAATCCCATGGACAGAGGAGCCTGGCAGGCTACAGTCCATGGGGTTGCAAGAGTAGGACACAACTTAGCAACTAAACCACCAACACCACAACCTTTATTACAGTTTATAACTTATAGCATCTTACAGTTTTTGTCTCATTCAGTCACTTCAGTTGCTCAGTCGTGTCTGACTCCTTATGACCCCATGGACCGCAGCACGCCAGAACTCCCTGTCCATCACCAACTCCCAGAGTTCATCCAAACTCATGTCCATTGAGTCGGTGATGCCATCCAGCCATCTCATCCTCCATCGTCCCCTTCTCCTCCTGCCCCCAATCCCTCCCAGCATCAGGGTCTTTTCAAATGAGTCAGTTCTTCACATCAGGTGGCCAAAGTACTGGAGTTTCACCTTCAGCATCAGTCCTTCCAATGAACACCCAGGACTGATCTCCTTTACGATGGACTGGTTGGATCTCCTTGCAGTCCAAGGGAGTCTTAAGAGTCTCCTCAACACCACAGTTCAAAAGGATAAATTCTTTGGTGCTCAGCTTTCTTTATAGTCCAACTCTCACATCCATACATGACTACTGGAAAAACCATAGCCTTGACTAGATGGACCTTTGTTGACAAAGTAATGTCTCTGCTTTTTAATATGCTGTCTAGGTTGGTCATAACTTTCCTTCCAAGGAGTAAGCATCTTTTAATTCCATGGCTGCAATCACCATCTGCTGTGATTTTGGAGCCCCCAAAAATAAAGTCGGCCACTGTTTCCATCGTTCCCCCATCTATTTACCATGAAGTGATGGGACCGGATGCCATGATCTTAGTTTTCTGAATGTTGAGCTTTAAGCCAACTTGTTCACTCTCCTCTTTCACTTTTATCAAGAGGCTTTTTAGTTCTTCTTTGCTTTCTGCCATAAGGGTGGTGTCATCTGCATATCTGAGGTTATTGATATTTCTCCTGGCAATCTTGATTCCAGCTTGTGCTTCTTCCAGCCCAGCGTTTCTCATGATGTACTCTGCATATAAGTTAAATAAGCACAGTGACAATATACAGTCTTGACGTACTCCTTTTCCTATTTGGAAACAGTCTGTTGGTCCATGTCCAGTTCTACCTGTTGCTTCCTGACCCGCATATAGGTTCCTCAAGAGACAGGTCAGGTGATCTGGTATTCCCATCTCTTTAAGAATTTTCCAGTTTGCTGTGATCCACACAGTCAAAGGCTTTGGCATAGTCAATAAAGCAGAAATAGATTTTTTTCTGGGACGCTCTTGCTTTTTCGATGATCCAGCAGATGTGGGCAATTTGGTCTCTGGTTCCTCTGCCTTTTCTAAAGCCAGCTTGAGCATCTGGAAGTTCACGGTTCACATATTGCTGAAACCTGGCTTGGAGAATTTTGAGTATTACTTTACTAGCATGTGAGATGAGTGCAATTGTGTGGTAGTTTGAGCATTCTTTGGGATTGCCTTTCTTTGGGATTGGAACGAAAACTGACCTTTTCCAGTCCTGTGGCCACTGCTGAGTTTTCCAAATTTGCTGACATATTGGGTGCAGCACTTTCACAGCATCATCTTTCAGGATTTGAAATAGCTCAACTGGAATTCCATCACCTCCACTAGCTTTGTTCATAGTGATGCTTTCTAAGGCCCACTTGACTTCTCATTCCAGGATGTCTGGCTCTAGGTGAATGATCACACTATCATGGTCATGAAGATCTTTTCTGTACAGTTCTTCTGTGTATTCTTGCCACCTCTTCTTCATATTTTCTGCTTCTGTTAGGTCTATACCATTTCTGTCCTTTATTGTGCCCATCTTTGCATGAAATGTTCCCTTGATATCTCTAATTTTCTTGAAGAGATCTCTAGTCTTTCCCATTCTATTATTTTCCTCTATTTCTTTGCATTGATTGCTGAGGAAGGCTTTCTTATCTGTCTTTGCTGTTCTTTGGAACTCTGTGTTCAGATGCTTATATCTTTCCTTTTCTCCTTTGCTTTTCACTTCTTCTTTTCACAGGTATTTGTAAAGCCTCCTCATATAGCCATTTTGCTTTTTTGCATTTCTTTTTCTTAGGGATGGTCTTGATCCCTGTCTCCTATACAATGTCATGAACCTCTGCTCATAGTTCATCAGGCACTCTGTCTAACAGATCTAGTCCCTTATATACACCTTCGAATACTGTGCCTCTTGTAACTGACTGTATTTTTCTCCATGCTTTGACTGCTAGAAAGCTCAGAGCCTAACCTGCAGCCTCGCTCTCAGGGTTAACTGTGTGTTTTTGTACAGGTGTGCACTGCACCACTCCAGGGGGTGTTATGTTCCCTTCTGAGTAGGTGTCAGAACCATTTAATCAAGGCAGAGAAACAATCTGTTAGTCACCCTTATTATTCTTTCCTCCTACACCCAACGGATCAACCTAGTCTTTCCACGGTATGACCCAGACATTCCTTAACCACGTCCTGTTCTCCTCAACCCACTGCAGCTGCCACAGTTCACCTCCTCACCATATTCTATAGTTGCAGTAGCTTCCCAGCAGCTCCAGACATGTATAAAAAAGCAAAAGATTTTTTTTTTCCTCTCCTGGATGGCTCAAGAATTATGTGACTCAATTTCCCTCTCACTAATGCTTTGACTAGCTCACTATTACAAACTGACAGGACGAAACCCAAGGTCTGCATCCAGGCTTACAAAGGCCTCCCCGTCTGGCCCCGACCACCTCTCCAGGTCACCGCCTGTAATCCCCAGCGCTGTCCTGCACTCGCAGACCTCCTCACACACCCACTGTGCCAGGCCTGCTCGCCGTTTCAGATATTGTTCCATCAGCTCCACCTGCATCTCTCCTCCTCTGCCTCGAGAAAATCTACTGCTGTTTCCCCGATAAGACTACATTTTGGAGGCAGTGTGTTAGTCACGCAGTCACGTCTGACTCTGTGACTCCATGGACTGTAGCCCACCAGGCTCCTCTGTCCATGGGATTCTCCAGGCAAGAGGACTGGAGCGGGCTGTCAGGCCCTCCTCCGGTTGGAGGCAGTCTATGTCTAATTGGTCTTTGTTTTCTCAGTACCTAGCAAGACAAGGGTTGGGGAGTAAGAGGGACAAATTACTATATACAAAATACATAAGCCACAAGGATATATAGCACAACACAGGAAACACACTCAATATTTTATAAGAACTACAAGTGGAATATAACCTTTAAAAACTGCGAAACTATTTTGACCCCCTGAAGCTTATATAATAATGTACATCAAGTATACCTCAATAAAACAAAACATTGGAATTTTTTGGACATTTTTTAAATGTCTTGGAATTGTGAAACATCAAGGTTGGGAAACTGTCACACTGAGATTTCAGGATACCAACTCTGTAATTGCAACCTGAACCCAGCAGGCAAAGAGTTAACAGTCATACATGGCACTCCTAAGTTCATGGGGAACTCTTACTTATCTCTAAGATGGATCCCACCTCCCCTTCCTCCAAATGTACTGGAGACAGAATTAAACTGACCTAATGATGTTAATAATAATTAAATACAGCTACATACAGGAACTCTATTAGAATTAGACTTTAATGAGCCTAAAGGTAATAATAAATGTTGCTCTGAGAAAGAAAATGAGTTCAAGATATTTAGGCTTGTGTCCTCACACACAGATCATAAGCCCTGATACCTGGGGCCTGTATTAAATGTAGAACTTCCGATATTTAAGTAACGACAATGAACTGTGACTAGCCAAGAAAAAAAAAAAATGCAGTAACTGGAATGGGCTTTGGGGGGTGGAAAAAAAAATCAATGCATTATTTCCAAGTAGGCTGTGCTTTTAAGGCCAACAATCAAGTGATTTGACGCTGGCACACTAGTGGCTGGTGAGTCTAGGCAGCAATTCATAT
Source organism: Muntiacus reevesi (assembly GCF_963930625.1). Lineage (NCBI taxonomy): Eukaryota > Metazoa > Chordata > Mammalia > Artiodactyla > Cervidae > Muntiacus > Muntiacus reevesi. The sequence goes on from NC_089264.1 coordinate 6,941,334, forward strand.
CTGATGCATATGGCTGGGTAGTAAACAATATCTGACGCTTCACATGCTAATAAGTCCAGGTACTGAAATGGTATTTCCTTGTGTTCTCTTGCCAAGTCAGCAATATTTTCCATCCTGATGCTTCTCTAAATCACATTTGTGTAGTTACCATGGCACTGAAATGACCACATTCTTGAAACTTTGGTGCCCTCCACAAAATTAATTAGACTGTAAACGGAAATTCTAACGAAGTGGTACATCTCACCATGTGATGGAATTAGCAGTGCAGGTGGGAGCATATGCCATAGAAGGAAAAGGACAATCACCCTCACTTCAAGAAAAACATCGGTTATTGGATCACTACAGCTACAAAGACTGTGTACTAGGTTTTATGTGCCTCGGATAGCAATTTGCAGAATAGTTTTCTGAATCCTGGTCGTATGTTGGCTACTCACCTTCAGCGCACAACACTGGGGCTTTTGCAACTGAGAGGCTGATGGAAATAAGGCAGGAGAGAAACTGCCTCGCTGCCTGCAGAGGGGCCTAGAGGAAAACCTCCCTCAGAACATCGCAGATGCCAGCGGGAAAGACTGCCACTTCCTAGTCACTGAGCCTTACTTACCTGGCCAGAGAAGACATACTATAAGAGGGAATCTCTCTGCATCTGTTTGGAGATCCCTCAGCCCTCCGCCACGTCCACCCAGAAATGCTCTGTCATCCACAGCGGGACGAGCACGGATGGCCCTCTCAAGAGCCTAAGAAGGTGGGCATGAATGCACGGGAGCAGGAGAAGAAATGCCGGCGGGCACAACTGCTCCAGCACTGAGCAAGGTCTTGGCCTTTTTGTTCTGAACCCCTGTTGGCTTCTGTGTTGCCGGTACACTAGGCGCACATCTGGGGAAGTACTTCTACCGTATCAAGAGCCACGTGGTTATTAACAATGAATTAACTCCGAGTGCTTGCAGTTTTGTTCCATCCCGCATAATAACACGTAAAAGGCAATGCCAAATTAAAAAGTTCTATACTCCTCACTGCAATTGTGCCACAAGACTTTCTTCTGCTGATTCTAGATCCCCATACTCTGCAAATAAAAAATGGGCAACGCTTTCTTGCAGACCTCTACCATCCTAGAGTTAAGGCATACCCATGACAGAGGGATTGTTTTTTATATGTCTGTAATTTTGCATTGATCTGTTGGTCCTTAATCCACTGTAGAATGCTACACACCCATACAAAGTCCCTGGGTACTGCCCTTCACATTTAAAGCTTTGATTTACTGAGAGATGTGTAAAACCTGATGTATCTAGGCAGCTCCTGTCAACTCCGTGTGTACTAAAACACAGATTACATAGGAGAGCAAATTATCCCAGCTGAGATCAGCATTAACTGAAACTTAGAATAACAATCCCCTCAAAACTTTCTTGAAAAACTTATCACATGAACTCCAGTGGCTTTTGTCTCATGCTTTGTTCTGTGTGTATCTAGTACAGCCTATTGAGATATCTGTCCTTTCCTCATGCTAGGAACTTTTCATAAGCAGAGGTTCAGGAAGTTAAGGAAAGGAGCCTCGTCATAGAGGGGCACAAAGGTTTGATGTTACAGCGTCTCCTCTCCAATGCGTCTGCAGTCTCTAGCTATATCCTCAGCTATACTCAATAGCCAGCATCTGTATGCATCTATGTTCGAGGAGGGATGGCACAGGTCAATTAACCACCTTTTTTTTTGTATTTAGATCTAGGAAACAACCTTCAAGGTCAGTATTTGGGCTCTTGGACTAAATACTATGTGTGAAATTTGACTAAAACACCAACTATCTGAAGTTGCCACCATGTTGTGTGTATGGCAGAGACTTTTCCCCCCAAACATATGCAAGGAACTTGGATATTGCAGTTCCTTTATTATATATCGTGAGATGTATTGCTTTATTTACAGGATTTACTTTGTACTGTAGCACATATCTATAATAAAAAATGCATGCATAGACAAAGCCAGCCAGTCCAAAAATACATGGTGAAAGGGTGTAGATGATATTTCCAGTAACACCATCTTATTTCTTCCTAACAGCCTAAGCCTCTTAGCTGTCTGAAGTCCCTAACACAAAGTGATTCTTGTAGGACATGAGTTTAAAATGTAAGACAATACTTCATCTCTCCATCCTGTTACAATAGCAGCAATTAAATTCACAACTAACAGAAATCAGAAAATGCCAGGAGTTAACGTACTGGAAAAGACTGTCAACCCTCTTTGGTTTTATAAACAAATATAATATATGTCTCTTTGTATAAACATGTACATCCTAATCAAATATGTGGGTAGAACATGTATAGGTCCCATAAACATGTAGGTAGAAAAGAGTTAAAAGCAAAACCTATTTGACCATCCTGTCAGACTAGCCAGTAAACAGTTGGGAGTTTCCTCAGGAAATTTTTCAGGAGGATAAAGTAAGAAGTACCACCAATATAGCATGTTTTTACTTGCAGAAGGGATCAGCTACCTGTGCATCTTGGGGTAGACAGCCAATCTACTTTTTTCTCCAAAACTGAAGGAGTTCTTAAGGGAAGGAAACAGTTCTGCGCATCCTGTAAAGGTATGTCCACTTCAGAGAGTATCTGACTAGAACTGGTAACAAAAAGAATTTAGCAGTAACAAATTTGCATGTGGTTAACTGGAATTACTAAGTGGCTAAAACAATTAAGCTGAAGTACAAAAAATGTTTTTCATGTGAGCTTTCCCTTGGTCTTCACTCCTCCCTTATTTGTTTAACCATTCTATGAGCATATGTTAGTCACTAATGATGCAAAGATGAATTCAACACAGTTGCTACCTGCAAGGTGACCCTAGGGTAGTGAAGGAAACAGCCATATAAATGGTAATTATGAAATAATGTGTTAAGTAACAAGGATAGGCACACAGTATTATGAAAATAGAGAGCTAATTCATTTAGGGCCAAGACACCTCACCATCTTAGGAGGGAGAGAGTTGCATATACAGGGAGAAGCCAGAGTGAAGACAGGTGACCCAAAAAAGTATACATACATGCATATATGCATATACGTGAAGAGTAAGCAATTGGTGTTACTAGAGTTTAAAGCTGAAATAGTAAGAAGGAAAAAAGATAAGGCTAAAGAATTAGAGCATCATTGATAAAGGATCCATTTTCCCAAAATTAAACAGTATTTGCTTTAGTCTGAAAGGAACAAGGAAACACTGGAGGGTTTTAATCAGGAAGGTAGCAAGGGCCAGTGTGTGTTTTGCCAACATCACAACAGTTAACAAATGTGTGGAGGACAGATCTGAAAGTAAGGTTCTAGGGACAGAGACGGGGACAGCATTATCGTAATAAAGGCAGGAGAATCTCAAAGGATGCAATCACAGAATGAGAAGGCAGTGAAACCCTAGAGCATGCCAACACTTAGAGGCTAGGTAAAGAACTCGGGTGGATTTTAATAACCATCTTCCTTGGCTAGAGGAGATTCTTCCCTTTTCAAAAAAAAACTTTTTATTTTGTATTGGGGTATAGCTGATAACCTGGAGGATGGCATGGCAGCCCACTCCAGTACTCTTGCCCAGGGAATCCCGTGGATGGAGGAGCCGGTGAGCTGCAGTCCACGGGGTCGCAAAGAGTCGGACACGACTGAAGTGACTAAGCACAGCACAGACAGCATAGCTGATTAAACGGCTCCCAGGTGGTGCTAGTGGTAAAGAATCTGCCTGCCAACACAGGAGACATAAGAGATGCAGTGTTCTTGCCTAGAGAATCCCCACAGACAGAGGAGCCTGGCAGGCTACAGTCCATGTGGTTGCAAAGAGTCGGACATGACTGAGGCAACATAGCGTGCACGCATAGCTGATTAACAGTGTTGGAATAGTTTAAGGTGGACAGCAAAGGAACTCAGTCATACATATACATGTATTCATTCTCCCCCAAACTCCCTTTTTATCCAGGCTGACACATAACATTAAGCAGAGTTCCATGTACAGAGTTCTATACTGTAGGTGGAGATTATTCTTGATTTGGCCAGTGAACCCACCTACAACCTGGTTATCCCATGATTAGATTGGTGTTCAAAAAACACATGGTTTCATATGTGTATTTCAAACATACTCACTTGACTTCAGATTTATTTCATCCTCAGCAAAACTGTTCCAGTATGCAATTTTAATAAAGTTGGAGTAGGAAATGCATATTTCTTATTAGATCACACTAAAGTTACAAAGAGTTTTCTTGATGGTTAAATTACCTTGCAGAGCAGAGAGAAAGAGCGCAGCCAACAACTGCCTTTCCTCTGTTCCATGCTGGGTTATTTATTCTTAGAGGCTGTGTACCGTCCAGGACAGAACAAGTACCTGGTGGTGTGCCCGCTGTAGGTGCCAAGAACTGTTGTATCTACTCTGTGTGAAGCTGGATCACTTAGATAACAGTTGTTTTTCTTGATGTGGGTGATCTCACCCACTCCAATGACTTCAACCACCAGCTGCACACAGATGAATTCCAAATCTTTTCCTCTCTCCTGAGCTCTGGAGCCTTACCCATAACTGCCAACGAGACACTGTGGCTATTCTCCAACAACCTCCCACTTCAAATGCACAAAAGTAAGCCTGTTATCCTTCTTGTACACCTCTTCCTTCTTCTATAGTCACTATCTCCAAGCATGACCCTAAAATTTGCTCAGTTACCCAGGTCAGCTCAGATTCTTCTTTCTCCTATACTACCTGTATAACCACCTAATCCTACAGAATCTAATTATTCTGATCAATGGACTTCATCTCCTCTTTTCTACTTCTCATCCTCTGTCCTCTCCCAGCGTTCAGGTCCCTCACCCAACCAATCCTGTCCCCAGGGCTTGATCATATTATTCCTTAAAGGTGTAAAATGGTTTTAACGGATTCTCATTGCCTTTTGAAAATTCTAGCTACTTTGAGGTCACAAGTCCCTCCATGAGCTGGCTCCTGCCTAACTCCACAACAATGTATCTCATCTGTAGCTCTCCACCCTCAGGTGCCCCACTCACGCACACCCCAAGGCCCTGGTTGCAGCAGACTCCTGCACTCAGAGGATCTTACAGGCCATGCTGGTTTATGCCTTAAGGCCGCTCCTTCTTAGAACATGTCCTGATTGCCCCTGCTCCATCCAGACAGAAGCCTTCCTGTATTCATGCTTCAGTTTACGTATTTCATCTTCCAGAAAGCATTCTGATCACCCCTGTATATCCCCCTTTTTGTCTCCATTATTGTCTCCACCATCGTCTACAAAAACACTTAGAACATCATATCATATACTAATTGTATCACATATTTGACTCTTTCTATAATAATGCAAGCTTTTTGAAGAGAAGAACTTTTTAATATTCATCTTTGCATCCCAGGAGCCTAGTTTGATTCATGGCACTCCCTTAACTGATGTTCATTGACACCAAAGCAGTTTTTAAAAACTCATATTCAGATGAATACATTTTTCTCTTTTCCTTTAATTGCTTTGTTATTTTGTAGCCAAAATATGGGGCTGGGGGCTGACTTAGTATGGTGACTGCAGAGACTGAGGTCAAAGTCCAACTCTAACCGCAGATGGCTGATACAGCACAGACCTAAAGGACAGGGCGGCCCAATCCAGACGCTGAAGAATAAATGTCATGCTCTATTAGCACTTCCTGTCATGTCTGTCCCTTATATTTGCTCTCCCTCACTCAGTGTAAGTATTCACTAACCAAGTGTTTTTGAATAAGTATTCAATAAGTATTTTTAAAGATCTCATTGTGTTCACATGAGTAAAGCATTATCTGCATTTTCAAACAACATATTCACACTGGGAACATCTTGCTAAAACTGGCAAAGCAAAGAACATTTCAGTTTGATACTGCTATAGAAATCTTAAAATGTATATTTAATTTTATGATAGCTTACATTTTAAGCTAGGCAGTATGGTTGGTACAATTATATTTTTTATATGCAATTCGATGAACTTAAGAATCTAAAGTAGTCATTGAGACACCTGAACAAGAATTAAATCATTTCTAATTTACCCAGTAATCACTAACATAACAATACATGTCATATCTTTTGGCAAATACCAAACTAGAGATACTGAGTTTAAAAGGCAAGTGAAAATCTTATCCCAATGTTTGCATTAAGTCTTTTTTAAAAAACAAGGAACAGCTTATTTTATCAACAAAGTAGATTTAGGAAAATGCAATCCATAAAATTTCCTTTTAAAAATTACTCTCTTGTTCCACAGAGTCTAATTAGATTCTGTTTCATTATAATTTTATCTGAACTCTATATGCTGTGCAGAGCCTTTGTAAATGAGTCATAGCATAACTATTCCCACTTTGCAGCCAGTTCTCCAGAGAAGCGAAGGAGAAAAGCAACAACTGCCTTTTAAGGAAATCAAACCTATTTCTAGAGATAAACCTCTGTCCACTTCTATTTGAACATATTCTCAACAACCAAAAAATAGAACACTATAAAATACAGATCTAATGGGTGAGCCACCTGGCCAAGTATATCTGTAGGTTTATTTAATGTTTCTCCTACATTATAATCTATTACAGATAAACACGTTACATAAACATGTGCACCTGGCCACATGTGAAATGGTGAAAAATGAAAGGACATTTCTTTATGTAAACATTGAAACATCTGGTTGCAGTTCAGGATTATATTTTGGTTACTTTATTAAAGAAATTTGTTTTCAAAAGTAAAAAAGAAAACTTGCCGTTTCGAGGAAACTTGTAAAACATGGAATTTGTATTGCAAAGAATCTGAATAGAAAGCTAAATGGGAAAGACTGTAAAACGTAGGGCCACGCAGTAAACACTGCTGAGTTAGCTCCTCTCTGCCTAGCTCTATAATTTGATGGGAAAATGATCACCTTAATTTGGACTTCTCTCTAACTCTGCTCATTCACTGAATTTGAAAAGTGAGAGAATGTCAAATTTTAGTATATGGAGGCTTGAAATTTAGCTAATTTTCCAAATATTTTGCAATTGTTTTATTCTCCTTACATTATACCAAAATATGCCTGCCACTAGTCTTTTTCTCACTGTCTTAGAATTAACTAGAAAAATGAATCCTGGCATAATCAAATTTTTCTTTTAAATAAAGTACAAGTGATTGATATTTATCCATTACCACAAATTCATTTTTACAGACTGAAATATTTTTAGTGTTGCTCCCTGGAAGTCATACATAAAAAGGAACACACATATACATGTATGTACATATGGCTACATAGTATAAAGCTAGGTTTCATTTTTTTTACTAAATTCTTTCCTACTTCACTTATCCAAACAACAAAGCTACAGTTGAAGAATTCAAAAATTAAAAAACTGGATTCCTAGCTATTGTCACAACACCCTGATGCCATTATTAAGTCAGAAAATTGCAATGGCTGAATTCTATAAATGTGAGGTGGTGGTGGCAGATGGCGGGGGATTGCTTTTAACCAGGTTACTTTTAATCTCCAAGATGATTAAAACAAAATTTTTGAAAGTAGCAGAAATTTACTGGAATTGAAAGAACACCATTTTCTAAGAAAAATAAAAAGGTTTATTGTAAACAATAAATCTAGAAAACATCTTGGAAAAAACATTTTAAATAATAATTACAAAAACTCAGATCTTACAGAAAATATAGGTGTATATTTCTTAGACTTCAGTGTAATAAAAGATTTTTCTAACAAGATCCAAAAAAATAATTATAAAAGAAGATAATTGATACTTTTGGCTATATTGAAATTGTTGTTCATTCAAAGAAACCTTAAATAACATGAAAAGGTTATAAACTTTGTGAGTTCATTTAGTATACATTCAACTGACAAGGTTTATTATATGAAGAATGGGTAAAGTTCTTATACTAATCAGTCAAGAAGGACACAAATAACCTAAAAGAAAAATATTTTAAAGATATGAGTAAGAAATTCACAGAATAAAAAACACATATTGCCAAAAAGCAAATGAAGAGATATTTGAATTACCTTGTGGTCAGAGAAATACAAATCAAGACCACAAGAGATAATATTTTACTGCCAAAAGAATGGCAAAAATTAAAAAACCTGATCAAGTGTTGGAGAAGATGTGGAGGTATAGGGTTCTTTAAGCATTGCTGGTGGAATTGTAAGTCATGTATCTATTTGAAAAATAGTTTTTCCTCCTAAGCTGATCATTTACAAACCTGTGACCCAACAACTCTACTCCTGACTTTATAGCTAAAAGAAACCCTCACCCACTTGCAACAGGAGATGTTCTAGCAGCACTGCTCAGAACAGCAAACACCTGGAGCAGCCCACATGTCCTTTGAAAAGAAAATGATAGGTAAACTCTGAGATGTTCACATAATGGAAGGTTACACACCCAACACAACAAACGAACAGGTTGCAGCCATATGGATATAGGCCAGTGGTAACATATTGAGAAAAACAAAATCTCCAAAAACTAAATGCAGTATGATGCCCTTCTTATAAAGTTAAAAATAACTAAACTTAAAATAACTCTTTCTTAAGAATGCATAAATGTTCAATTCTGTCTCAGTCCCAAAGAAAGGCAATGCCAAAGAATGCTCAAACTACCGTACAATTGCACTCATCTCACACACTAGCAAAGTAATACTCAAAATTCTCCCAGCCAGGCCTCAACAGTATGTGAACCGTGAACTTCCAGATGCTCAAGCTGGCTTTAGAAAAGGCAGAGGAACCAGAGAAAAAATTGCCAACATCCGCTGGATCATTGAAAAAGCAAGGGAGCTCCAGAAAAACATCTATTTCTGCTTTATTGACTATGCCAAAGCCTTTCACTGTGTGGATCACAATAAACTGTGGAAAATTCTGAAAGAGATGGGAATACCAGACCACCTGACCTGCCTCTTGAGAAACCTGTATTCAGGTCAGGAAGCAACAGTTAGAACTGGACATGGAACAACAGACCGTTTCCAAATAGGAAAAGGAGTACATCAGGGCTGCATATAGTCACCCTGCTTATTTAACTTATATGCAGAATACATCATGAGAAATGCTGGGCTGGATGGAGCACAAGCTGGAATCAAGATTGCCGGGAGAAATATCAATAACCTCAGAAATGCAGATGATACCACCCTTATGGCAGAAAACAAAGAACTAAAGAGCCTCTTGATAAAAGCGAAAGAGGAGAGTGAAAAAGTTGGCTTAAAACTCAACATTCAGAAAACTAAGATCATGGCATCCGGTCCCATCACTTCATGGCAAATAGATGGGGAAACAGTGGAAACTGTCAAATTTTATTTTCTTGGGTTCCAAAATCACTGCAGATGGTGATTGCAGTCATGAAATCAAAAGACACTTACTCCTTGAAAGGAAAGTTATGACCAACCTAGACAGAATGTTAAAAAGCAGAGATATTACTTTGCCAACAAAGGTCCTTCTAGTCAAAGCCATGGTTTTTCCAGTGATCATGTATGGATGTGAGAGTTGGACTATAAAGAAAACTGAGCACCGAAGAATTGATGCTTTTGAACTATGGTGTTGGAGAAGACTCTTGAGAGTCCCTTGGACTGCAAGGAGATCCAACCAGTCCATCCTAAAGATCAGTCCTGGGTGTTCATTGGAAGGACTGATGCTGAAGCTGAAACTCCAATACTTTGGCCACCTGATGTGAAGAGCTGACTCACTTGAAAAGACCCTGATGCTGGGAAAGATTGAGGGCAGGAGGAGAAGGGGACGATGGAGGATGAGATGGTTGGATGGCATCACCGTCTCAATGGACATGGGTTTGGGTGGACTGCGGGAAGTGTGGCATCACCGTCTCAATGGACATGGGTTTGGGTGGACTGCGGGAAGTGCGCTATGAACTAAGGATTATAATTATTCCAATTCCGTGTTCATGTTGTCCAAATCATTCAAATAAATAAAAATTCACAGTCTCCAGCTTAGACACTTCTCGAAGGCACTGTTTTTTAGAACAAATAATAGCCTTGTTTGTTTTCCTGTTCTTTTTGTTGAAATTTTTTTTATATCTAATATTTTCTATCAGTTAAGAATATTTCCAAATATCAAAATAAAACACTTAGCACTAAGTTCAATGGATTTAATCCTTCCCAAACAACTCTAACTTTGCTATAAGAGTAATTACCTTGTCTTTTTCTCTTTCTCCTGCTAATATTCTAAAAAACACTTTCCTAAACCTCTTTTCTCTCAAAAAGATGCCATCTTCACTTTTTCTGTTTTCTCACCCAAATCCTCTTATGTGTCAATGTATGGTCTTATCATTCTTTTCCTTAAACCCTGAAGTATTTGTCCCTGATAAGCCATTCCTTAAAATACTCTCCTTTCTTAACATACCAGAAATGCTTATGATCTTTCTATCTCTCTTGTGACCTCTGTTAACTTCTTTCATTGGCTTCTTTTTCTCTGTCCAAACTTTATATATTGATCTTCTCCAAGATTCTGTCCTGTATCCTCTTTGCTTCTTGCTTCATATGTTTCAGCCCAGATAATTTCTCGTACTGGTAACTTTCCCAAACCCAGACTCATACTCTTAACTCTTCATTACACAGCAACTTCTGGATGTCCAAATTCAATTTATTTAGAATGAAATTTATTTTCTTTTCTCCATAATTGCTTCTTTCAATAAATGCCACATCCATCCCTTTGTCTTCCAAGATAAAACCTCCAACTACAGTCCACTCTTCCCCTTTTCTTGCCATCCACAGCTATGTATTTCTAATTTGCCTGTGTGTCTTCTTTTTCAGCCCCAGTGCCCTCAGCCTAATCTAGAGTCTCATTATTTATTTGTCATTGGTGGGGGTGGTTTAGTCACTAAATCTGTCCGACTCTTGTGACCCCATGGACTGTAGCCCTCCAGGCTCCTCTGTCCATGGGATTTCCCAGGTAAGAACACTGGGGTGGGTTACCATTTCCTTCTCCAGGGATCTTCCCCAAACCAGGGATCAAACCTAGGTCTCCTGCATTGCAGGTGGATTCTTTACTTACTAAGCCACTGTTATTCTAACAACTTCCTTCCTAATTATTCTCTATCCTCCAAGCTCCACCTTTCAATCCATCTCCACATTACTGTCAGTCATCTCTGTAAGCATGCTCTAGATCATGCCAGTCCCCTGTTTAAAAATCTTTAAAGAGAACCTGAAAGAAAGAGTTTATAACAAACAAGATGATGCATTTGAAAGGAAGAAGACAGTGACTTTTAATCCCTGGTTCTTCTCAGTTTCTCAGTTAATAAATTCAAGAGAGTCTAAAATTTGGTATCTTTTCACTCTTTCCATGATGGTGAGATGTCAAGATCTTCATTATAGCCTTTCTTACAAAGATTTGAGTCTGACACAAATGCTTCATGCAAACCATAGAAAATGAGTGTAAAATTTCAAATGTTTTACACTTTTGAAATGTAAGTGTAGTGACTTACATTTAGTGTAGTGACCAGTGAACTTTTATGCATACATAAAGGAAAGAACAATAAAAGAAAGAAGGCCAAAATATCAGACTGATAGTAACTGATTGAATTCTATCTAGTACATACTTCACGAGATATATCCAGTACTCATAAAAGAAATCGTTACAGCAGTGAAACAGAACAATTTTTCAGAAGATACTAGACTCTGCAGCTGCTTGCTGTTCATTCCCCACGCCACGTTCTTGCATGCCTTAGTGTGCATGTGGAAGGTGTTCCCTACCTGGAATGACTTTACTCAGTTCAGGGTCCAGTTTGAATAGTGATTCCTCTGTATAGTTCCTTGATGCTACTATGCAGAATTAATTTATTCATGGTTTTTATTTTATAATACATTATATACTCTTCTCTTTAAAACCTTGTCACCTTCTTAATAGTTATAAATCTGTCTCTTCCATGGAGGTTTACCTTTCTTAAGAGCAAAGACAATGTCTCATATATCCCATAATTTAGCATATTTGTGATATAATAAGAAATATATTTTGTCTTTGTCGCTAATACCTGGCACAAAACTCCTTAAACCTCTGAAATTTCCTGAGTGAGGAGTGTCTTTCATTATTCATAAGGAATCTTCTTGAGCACACCCGAGTTTATCTAATGAGGTGACTGAGAGCAGGACTCCTTGGTAGCCTCAGGATGAGGATGGTCACTAGAAAGACCAAGTGATTAGGAAATTTCAGCCCCACCCATTGACCTCTGGGAAGGGGAAGAGGTAGGAGGTATTGCATATTAAGCTCTATAAAATCCTGAATAACGAGATTTGAACTTCCGGGTTGATGAGCATGACACTTGATGAGAAGGTGCTGAGCCCTATTTCTACAAGGAACAGATGTTGCTACACTCAGGAGTCTTTTTTACTTTCTCCTATATGCCTCTGCATCTGGCTGTTCATCTGTATCCTTTATATCTTTTATAATAAACTGGTTTACTTCAGTCACTCAGTTGTGACCGACTCTTTCTGACCCCATGAACTGAAGCACGCCAGGCTTCTCTGTCCATCACCAACTTACAGAGCTTACTCAAACTCATATCCATCAAGTTGGTGATGTCATCCAACCATCTCATCCTCTGTCATCCCCTTCTGTCCTGCCTTCAATCTTTCCCAGCACCTGGGTCTTTTCAAATGAGTCAGTTCTTCGCATCAGGTGGCCAAAGTATTGCAGCTTCAGCTTCAGCATCAGTCCTTCCAATGAATATTCAGGACCGATTTCCTTTAGGATTGACTGGTTTGATCTCCTTGCAGTCCAAAAGACTCTCAAGAGTCCTCTCCAACACCACACTTCAAAAGCATCAATTCTTCAGCACTCAGCTTTCTTTATAGTTCAACTCTCACATCCATACATGACTAGTGGAAAACCCATAGCTTTAACTACATGTAACTTTGTTGGTAAGTAATGTCTCTGCTGTTTAATATGCTGTCTAGGTTAGTTGGTTAAAGTTTTTCTTCCAAGGAGGAAACGTCTTTTAATTTCATGACTGCAATCACCATCTGCAGTGATTTTTGGAGCCCAAAAAATTAAAGTCTCTCACTGTTTCTATTGTTTCCCTATCTATTTGCCATGAAATTATGGGACCAGATGCCCTGATCTTAGTTTTCTGAATGCTGAGCTTCAAGCCAACATTTTCACTCTTCTCTTTCACTTTCATCAAGAGGCTCTTTAGTTCTTCTTCCCTTTCTGCCGTAAGGGTGGTGTCATCTGCATATCTGAGGTTATTGATATTTCTCCCAGCAATCTTGATTCCAGCTGTGCTTCATCCAGCCCAGTATTTCTCATGATATACTCTGCATATAAGTTAAATAAACAGGTTGACAATATACAGCCTTGACATACTCCTTTCCCGATTTGGAAACAGTCTGTTGTTCTATGTCCAATTCTAACTGTTGCTTCTTGACCTGCATACAGATTTGTAGGAGGCAAGTCATGTGGTCTGGTATTCCCATCTCTTTCAGAATTTTCCAGTTTGCTGTGATCCACACAGTCAAAGGCTTTGGCATAGTCAATAAAGCAGGAGTAGATGTTTTTCTGGAACTCTCTTGCTTTTTCGATGACCCAGCAGATGTTGGCAATTTGATCTCTGCTTCCTCTGCCTTTTCTAAATCCAGCTTGAACATCTGGAAGTTCACAGTTCACATACTGTTGTAGTCTGCCTTTCTTTGGGATTGGAATGAAAACTGATCTTTTCCAGTTCTGTGGCCACTGCTGAATCTTCCAAGTTTGCTGGCATATTGAGTGCAGCACTTTCACAGCATTATTTTTTAGGATTTGAAATAGCTCAGCTGGAATTCCATCACCTCCACTAGCTTTGTTCATAGTGATGCTTCCTAAGGCCCACTTGACTTTGCATTCCAGGATGTCTGGCTCTAGGTGAGTGATCACACCATCATGATTATCTGGGTCATGAAGATCTTTTCTGTTTAGTTCTTCTGTGTATTCTTGCCACCTCTTCTTAATATCTTCTGCTTCTGTTAGGTCCATACCATTACTGTCTTTTATTGTGCCCATCTTTGCATGAAATGTTCCCTTGGTATCTCTAATTTTCTTGAAGAGATCTCTAGTCTTTCCCATTCTATTCAGTTCAGTTCAGTCGCTCAGTCATGTCCGACTCTTTGTGACCCCATTGACCATAGCACGCCAGGCCTCCCCATCCATCAACAACTCCCAGAGTTTACTCAAACTCATGCCCATCGAGTCGGTGATGCCACCCAACCTTCTCATCCTCTGTCGTCCCCTTCTCCTGCCCTCAATCATTCCCAGCATCAGGGTCTTTTCCAATGAGCCAGCTCTTCACATCAGGTGGTCAAAGTATTGGAGTTTCAGCTTCAACATCAGTCCTTCCAAGGAATATCAAGCCTGATTTCCTTCAGAATGGACTGGTTGGATCTCCTTGCAGTTCAAGGGACACTCAAGAGTCTTCTCCAACACCACAGTTCAAAAATATCAATTCTTCCACACTCAGCCTCTTTATAGTCCAACTCTCACGTCCATACGTGACTACTAAAAAACCATAGCGTTGACTAGACAGACCTTTGTTGGAAAAGTAATATCTCTGCTTTTTAATATGCTGTCTAGGTTGTTTTATTTTAGTTTACAGATAGTATTTTGCTGGCAAAGGTCCATATAGTCAGTTATGGTTTTTCCTGTAGTCATGTACAGATGTGAGAGTTGGATCATGAAGAAGGCTGAGTGCCAAAGAATTGATATTTTCTAACTGTGGTACAAGAGAAGACTCTTGAGAGTCCCTTGGACTACAAGGAGATCAAACCAGTCAATCTGAAAAGAAATCAACCCTGAATATTCATTGGAAGGACTGATGCTGAAGCTGAAGCTCCAATAGTTCAGCCATATAATGCAAAGCGCCAACTCATTGGAAAACACTCTGATGCTGGGAAAGATTGAGGGCAGGAAGAAAAGGGGGTGACAGAGGATGAGATGGTTAGATGGCATCATCAACTCAATGGACATGAGTTTGACCAAACTCTGGGAGATAGTGAAGGACAGGGAGGCCTGGCGTGCTGCAGTCCATGGGGTTGCAAAGAGTCAGACACGACTGAGCAACTGAACAACAAAAGATAATTTTTGGTTACAGATAACAACTTCCAGAAGGAATCAGGGATAAGCATCCAGGCTGTGCTCTCTGTAAATCACAGAGATATGAGTATGATCTTGATGCCCCCAGGGACACTAATAATTGGAAGTTTGCTAGCTGTTCCTGCATGCTCAGGGACAAGTTCACTCACATCCTTCAACAGCAGCCTTCCTGAGGATGGATGTGGCCCATAATCCACCCATGTCCACCCCTTCAACACTCTTTCCAGAAGAACCCAGGACAAAGCTGCCTTTCTGCTAGGAGTGCAGGGGTTCCTGGGTACGAAGCTGGAGAGCTGTAAACACTTCAGGGGGTTAAACTGCACTGTCCCCAGGCCTTGCCATCCCCCACCATGTGTGAGAAGGGAGGGCCAGAGCACACCTCTCCACACTTGTCACACATTGACTTGGTGATGGTATCCGATCACCTCATCCTCTGTCGTCCCCTTCTCCTCTTGCCCTCAATCTTTCCCAGCATCAGGGTCTTTTCAAATGAGTCGGCTCTTCCCATCAGGAGACCAAAGTATTGGAGCTTCAGTTTCAGGACCAGTCCTTCATAAAAACTAAATACAAGTTTTGCAATACAGTTTATAAATTAAATATCTCTCCAAAAAAAAAAAAAATTCTAAAACCTTAATTTCAATGAGGTGTGTCTGAGAAGAATGGCTTTTCTTAAACCTACCCTATCACTTTAAGAAAACAATACTAAAATGATATTTGTAACCATAGTTTTATAATATGACTTTATTATGTATAAAACCTACTTTCACATATCTTTCAAAGATATTATTATTTCTTTAAAGTAAGTTTTTAAAAATCTGATTTATCTGACAATGACACCTTGATAATTACAAGGAAAGCTGCAAACCCTCATTCCCTAGGCACTAATACCTTCTTGTCCATTACTTTTAAGACACTGATCATCTTTATGCAAAATTTTTATCCTGAAATAATCTAGAAATTTAATAGAACTGGTACATGTGAGAATTTTTTTCCTCTCAATTTTCTTTTAAGACATTTTAAAAATTACCAATCACTATCAATACTTTTAATTGTTTTGAAGTGAAAGTATGTTACCTAGATTGTATGACCTCGGTATTTTCTTATTTTATATGCCAAAAGGAATTGTACTGACAAGCATACTAATGAGTGACATGGACATGATAAGAAATTTTCTCTTTATATATAATAGTTGACCCCAAATTAATTCAGATACTCTTCATTTTCACCAAAAAAATATATAGCATATTCTCACAGTAGTAATCTTACTTTTAGGGATTAATTCTAAGGAAATGATCAGATAAGTACACAAACATATTTTATATATGCAAAGTATTCACTTGAGCACTATTTATAATAGTGGAAAATTATAAATAACTTATATGTTCAGTAGGGGATGGGTTACAGAAATTATGGTCAATCCATACATGTAACACTATGCAGTTACTAAAAAGATGATGTACATCGGGATTCGCTGACACAGAAAGATGTTCATGTTGTGTGTTTAATAAGGGAATACATCTAGAACCATTTCATTTACATGGAACTGAATGAGGTGCAATTGTAAGTTGACACGTGTGAAGAGAGAGAGGGAACTAAGGAGAATATCACCAAAACGTTAATAATGTGCTATTTCTGGATGGCATAATTTTTACTTTATTTTTATCCTTTTCTGTAATATTTGAATATTTTAACAATGACAATGTGTCATTTTTATAACCTAAAAATAAGTCATTTTCAGTTCTAGCTACTTTAATTTTTTTTAATATAGAGTTTAATCCATTTGTGGGGTGGAACTATGACTGGATTCAAAATACTGCACTTTGAGATGTGGAAGTAAACTAATCAAGACCAGGTTTACCAAGGACTGTCTCTTTTTTTTCTTTGACACAGTTTACCCAAATGAGAGGGGTTTAAAGAATAGATGAAGAGTATCAAACACATTCCTTCTTCTCCATCAAATTAGAATTTGGCATAGAAGTCCAGCTATGTCAGAATGAGTGGTTTTACTCTGTGAGATAATCTCTACCCACTCTCTACCCAGAGTTTCTAGTGGGGTAAGAAAAACAAACTTAAAGGCTCTTAATCAGGTCAGATCCAGAGTTTGAAAAAAGAAATTAGATTTATAAAAAACATCAATTCTATTTAAATCCATGAATTCTTAGTGATATTTTTAAAACAGTTGATTACATTCATGTATGATAGTGAACTACCTTTTTATTTAGAAAAGTAATAAAGGGAAAGAATAAAGCATTTATAAAAAAATCATTAGAAAATGCTGAATTCAGTAGTAACTCACTGCAATACAATTTTCATTATTAAAAAAGTAAAATATAGCAAAAAAGCACATTAAATCAGTGTCATTTGAGATTTTTGCTTATTTATTTATAACACATATATCCTACAAATTATGATTTGGTGAAATGAGAATAAAATCCCCATAGAAATGCCATATAAAGAATTGCCTTTTTGCAGAAAACACTGCTTTATTTTTTCACATTAACAGAGGAAATATGACCATTCATGGGTGTTTTCGTTCATCTATTATCTTCTTGATTTAAAGTAGAATCTAGCCATAAGGCACTTTATGTGTTCCATCAATAAATCTTTCCCTTTATAAGTAGAGAAATGGGGAGTCAGATAGTTTTAGTTGAGGTAGCAGACTAAACTCAAGTTAGACCAGTGCTTAAAATTCAGGTCTCCTGACTTCCAGTTCAGTCACTGATCTTTCACTGAACCTCTTAAATTGGCATCTGGTTACTAGATAATATCAAATCAATAGGAACACACACACTTACAAAGCATATACATCACTCTTATAATCACTCTTTAAGCAAACTGTTCATTTGAAAAAACACCAGATGAAGCTTCAGCAAAATCAGGCTTTCCAGTAGTCGCTACCTCACACTCCAGAATAGAAGATACACATCTACTCATTCATCCATTTATTCAACAAGGTTTCAGGAAGTACATGGCTGATTTAAGGCCCTAGTTACACGCATATGTACATTGTCCACATTAAAGAGCCCTGTTTTAGGAGATACAAGAGCTAGGCTCTTGCCTTCAGAGACCAAAGGTGACAATATAAGCACGGAAAAGGAAAATTTTTAAACCAGAGGTACCAGTGAGAAACAGGCCTCTTTATCACAGCCATTAGCTCTATCTGAATGGTAACATTTGCTTGTTAAGTAGAAAATAAGAAGGTGCACTGTGATCTGAAGCCAGCCTTTGCTACCTTGGCTCCAGGACCCTGGGGTCTGAGTGAGAGCTGTGGTTCAATAGTAATGTGAGCACTTCTAAAGGAAGAGGGCCCTGGTTTCATGCTGTGCTACCCTGCCACCACAGACCCCTCTGCCTGCGCTTTACCCTCTTTAATCCTGCAGCAGAATCGTTTCCTGGCTCCCACTAGCCTTTGATACAGGTTCTGAACTTCAATTCATTTACCTTTATCATTCAAAACATTTATCCTTAAAGCTTCTGACAAAACTCATGATCTTCCTCAAACAATACGTCCTTGTTTGTGACTGAAAGTGATTTTATCCCTTACTAAATAAAAAAGAATCGTTATTCATCAATCAGGTAAAAAATAATAGTCTTTATTGCATACCTTTTATGGACCTCAGAGAAATAAATACAGAGAAACATTCCATTGCAGAAAAGATCAAGTCAAAGTCAGAGACCTGGGAGAAGAATAAATATGTCATGTTCAGGAGAAAATGAGGACCGCTTCCCAGGAAGAAGCAAGCTGCTCAGACCAGAGACGGATAGGAGGCAAAGGGCCTAAAACCTTGAAAAGGAGTTTCTCGGCATGAAGGACTGGCCCATGGAAACACACTCCTAGAAAGTAATTCTCCATAGCAGTTCATGCTAGTTCAGCTCTGAATTGAAAAGTCCATCATGTTGTTACCTTTCTATGAAAATCAACTAAGGAAGAGAGATTTATACACAGCTTTCTCTTTTGTGCTCTCTGTCTCTATCTCTTTCTTTCACACACACACACACACACACACACACACACGATATTATTCCTTTTCCTTGTGCAGATAGGCAATATCAGATTTGGTGTCTTAATTTGCTTAGGAAGCTATAGGGGAAAAGAGAGGCATAAAAAGAACTAGATAAAGAATGAGAAGAGAATGGGGGCCATGAAGACAGAGGAGGAATTTTTCTTCTCACATAAGAAAAAGAAGCTGAGGGTAAGAGTAGCTGACGGTAATGAAGAACAGAATGGAACAACTATCATAATGGGGTCCTTAATTGAATTCCCGTCTACCCTCAGCCCAGCGCCTGCAGCTGAAGAAAGCCCTCAGTAACTCACTCAACATGAAGCCGCATGGCCATTTTGGCTCGGAGGAAGCAGACAACGATGAGCTTCCTCTCTCAGATTGCAGCTCTGCCTCAGGATCAAACTGTTCTGATCAACATTTCCCCATCTGGCAGGCAGGCGGCCAGAAGATTGGAGCCCTGAAAATGGATCACTGCGTTTTGACTCTCTGCAGCAGCCAATACATGTAATATAATATTTACACAATTCAACCTAATATCAGTCATGCTGAGCACCATCCAGGGGGAAAATGTTATGCTTTTCATGAAAGAAATAAAAATAAAGGTGACTGTTATGGTAGTATCTGACTCCCAAAGCTTAAGCTTTTCACAAACTGTTTTTCATTTTAGCTTCATCTTGACTGATGAAAATAACTCTCCACTATTTGAAAAGCTAAAATCACCAAGAGGTTAACTATTATCGTTTACTTAGAAAAAGCAGCCTTATATAGTAATAACATCTTCTAATTTAGCAGACAAGGGTTGTGGAGGTGGAGGTTGGGGAGGGATTGAAAGGCTCATTAGCCTTCCCCCAACGGCCCTGGCACAGAGTTTTCCTGACTATTCAGAGATCAGTGTCCTATATTTACTTACCAGGGGACAATTTATTTTTCTTTTATATTTTCAAAGCACTTGAAATGATTCCTTCTCTTCGTGATGGCTTCCATATGCTGCTTCCAGTGCAGGGCAGCGGCTTACTCAGTGAGCATAAGGCCACATTCTGAGACCACTACATGCCATCTCTCAGGGAGAGACCCCAAGAACCACAGAAACCCCTCCTTAGGACACTGAGATCCAGATCTCAAGCAGCATTGCGTGAAAGACAGCAGATAACCCTTCAATTTTATAAAGCTTGGTTAAATAAAATGGGGATAACCACAGATGCGGTAGTAGTAATTTTTTAAAACACTTGAATGTTTCCTGTGTGTTAAGTAACTTGCACATGTGATTTCTAACCCTGAAAACAATCTCAGAGCTAACACCACCCCCATTTGATAAATGAGAAAACAGGGGCACGGAGACTAATATGATTGAAAAAGTCAGAGTTGACTTACTCTAAACAGAACTCAACAGCACTGTAAGTGACTAATTCTTCATGGCTTGAGGTATTTTCATTTTAAAAATCTGTACTCAGGAGAAATTAACACAACATTGTAAATCAACTATAGTCCAATAAAAAAAAGTGTACTATTTTTAAGTGGGATAATCATTTTATTTGGTCTTGTGAAACATATAACTTAAGGATTTACTGCCTCAAGCTGATTAAACTACACAACAAAGAAATCTTGATTCATACTTGATAGCTGCATACAGTTCGTGAAATGTTGCATTTTATCAAAACTGAAAATTTTCCCTGGGTAAAATAATCATCACAAATAGTTTATTTAGCTTTTGTGCTCTTAACTTTCATTAGGTATCTGGAGAAAAGGGATTGGTCTGCTTTTCTTAATTTCTGAAAAAAATAAATTTGTGTAGAAGACAGTTTGTTGTTGTTTAGTCACTAAGTCGCATCTGACTCTTTGTGACCCCATGGACCATAGCCTGCCAGGCTCCTCTGTCCAAGAGATTTCCTAGGCAAGAACACTGAAGTGGGTTGCCATTTCCTTCTCCAGGGATGGAATCCAGGTCTCCTGCATCACAGATGGATTCCTTACCACGTAGGCACTAGGGAAGCCCAGAAGACAGTTACTTCCTCCTCCAATTAGAATTATAATAACAATGACAGACTCCTTTACTGAGTGATTACTATGTATCAAATATGATCTTAACATAGAACCTTTCAAAATTATCACAAGACATATTATTAGCTGATTGCTTGGCTCTCAGATGCCTCACCTGTAAAACTGGTGACATTTTTTTTTTTCTATAAAAACAGCAATTCCATTACATAGCCATTTTACAGATGAGGAAACAGGCTCAGAAAAATCTGTTTAAAGCTATACAGTAAGTGGTAGTCAGCATTAAAACGCTTTCATCCTTTCAGTGGGTCAGTTTCCAAATAACATCTAAATAAAATCATCTCTTTTTTGAGGAAGAAATGAAATTAAGATAAACTAAAAAATAAAAGAAAACTATCTGCTCTAGGTCTGACATTGATGTCAAAATAAATAGGATCAAATTCTTTTTAACACTTCTTAAATTCTTCTTATCTCACTGGGAGAATCAATTTCAGAGGAAGGAAAAGATTAATAAAATGTTTAACCAAACATCTACATAAGAGGCAGTAGTAACTATTCATTTAAATAAAGTGTTCTAAAGAATGGCCAGTAGGCTTCTACATTATAAAAAGCTGAAATGGATGAAGAGGAAATGGGAAGGTGATAGCTTAGAGTTGTTCTCTGGGACCAGTGTGTTAATCATGTAAAGATGGTAAAATAACCACATGGTCGGGGTTCCCAGGAGAGAGACTTTTTCACTTTTATCACTGGGAAGGACTGGACTTCTTATAGCAATTTCTCATGGAAATGGTGTCAGCTGCAACTGGCATCTCCACAGCTCCTTGAGCATGCCAAGCAGGCTTCAGTCCTAGAGCCTTCTCCTCGTAGCGCCCCGTGCCTGGAAGGCTCCCACCATATATCTGCCAAGCCAACTAGAACTTCCATGTACATTTGTTTTCAACTACAAAGTGAAAAGGAGCTCTAACTAATGTTTGAAAGTGAAAATGTTACTTGCTCAGTCGTGTCCGACTCGCAACGCCACGAACTACGGCCGGTTAGGTTCCTCTGTCCATGGAATTCTCCAGGCAAGAATACTTGAGTGGGTTGCTGTTCCCTTCTCCAGGGGATCTTCCCCACCCAGGGTTCAAACCTGAGTCTCCTGCATTGCAGACAGGTTCTTTACCATCATGGATTGACACCAGTACCCTGTGTCCGGTCTGGTCCAGTCAGGAATTTCATACAGTACTTGAGGTGACCCCACTGAATAGGTTCAACTCCTAGCATGGCAGAGGGGAAAGAGGCTTCCTCAGATGCTCCTTCTTTTGCAGTATATTATGTTTTATGGTGCTTGATTAAATGAATTTCCATGTTATTATCTATCAATAGTTTTAACTCTCTCAAAATGACACAAGTTTTAAAATATTTCTGAAAGGCAACTATTGATTAAAAATGACACTTCCATTTCAGGCAGAAGTGAAAAAGAGCTGCCCCTCCTCTACACTCCTTCAGAAACTCTTCATCAGCCATGGAGCAAGGTTAAACACAATTACTGTTTAATCATATGTGACAGGTAGCTAAAATATTCAGAATTACTAAGAGCACTATTTAGAATATGGATTTATATCCACTGTTGTTAGAGAGGAACTTTGTCTTATTGTGCTCTATGATATTAGTTAGTATTAGTGTGAAGTAGTTAGGACTTAGAAGATATGTAATAACTAAGCATCAAAAACTTTCACATTTGTTTTTTCAACACTGGTTGAAGTCAGGCAGTACTCAATTTAAAACATGACAGAATTAAACCAAACCATAATGTTTAGAAAGCTCCTCATGGATGCATTTAAAAATTGTTAAAAATAATACAACATGGGCAACAAATCAAGATGTATTTTTTATCAGCAAATATTGTTGAAGATGTAAAGAAAAAAGAACTAGGAAACTGGTAGAAATAATATTAGAACAAACTATATGTTGGAGGAATTTTGCTGTAAAGTTAGATAAAAGAACATGTTTCCAGCATGTCCTGGACTATTTTCTTGATTCTGTTTCAATACTGAAATAGATCAACTACTCCTTTGGAAAGCCAATAAGGAAAAATACTGGAGATAAGTTCTCAAAATAAACGAATTCTTTAATTTTAAAAAAAATCAGTATTTTATGGGAGAAAATGTAAATAAGGCCACTGATGAAGTACCAGCTTTAACAGGGATTAACAAAGACAAAATTCTTGAAGAGGTTCATGAAATGCTTCATATAAAATTCATTCAGTACATTATTTTTAGGCAAGTTGAAGAGAAAAGCAAAATGAAAAGAAGTGCAAAAGAGATGCAGGATGTCATCAATACGGCTGATTTTATAAGAACTCACACTTAATACATACTGGTGTCTATAAAACACGTTGCAGTGATACAGAGTCCAGGCGGCCACTCAGAGCCTGTGCTTTGGCGTCTCACTGGCCTCCATCCTGGATGCCTGAACCTACTCTACCACCTTAAGTTACTCACCTAACTTACCTAAGGTTCAGTTTTCTCATCGTTTTTTTTAAAAAAAAGGATAGTTAAGGCTATTGTGAATGATACAATATATAAAGCACTTAAATCTGCAGAAGATTTTTTTTAAATGTTATGGTTATTTTGATGACTACGATGGGAAGACTTTGAAGTATTTTAAGCAGTGGTATAGCAGGTGATTTAGAAAAGTCTCTCTGGCAGTTCATTATAGCATGAACCTGAGGAATGTGAAAGCCTAAGCAGAGAGACAGTTAAAAGGCCCAACTAGTTATCTAAGAAACAGCTGGAGAGGGCCTGAGCTTAAGGAGCAGGAGTAGTCACATATGGAGCAGGAAGTAAGTAAGCCGTTGAGGAGGTAAAGTCAGAACTCAGTTCCCAACTCAATGTGTCCTGAACTATATGCTAAAATTCTCAAGCATGGTCTTACTGCTAGAAATTTTTTGCTTCAAAATAAAGTAGCATGGGAATTCCCTGATGGTCCAGTGGTTAGGACTCGGTACGTTCACGGCCATGGTCCCAGGTTCAGTCCCTGGTTGGGGAACTAAGATTCCACAAGCTGCTTGGTGCAGCCAAAAACAAAAATAAAGTAGCAAGTCATATTTGTTAAGAAGACATGGGAAATCTGATCAGAAAA
Organism: Muntiacus reevesi; assembly: GCF_963930625.1. Taxonomy (NCBI): domain Eukaryota; kingdom Metazoa; phylum Chordata; class Mammalia; order Artiodactyla; family Cervidae; genus Muntiacus; species Muntiacus reevesi. Next base: position 6,965,457 of record NC_089264.1, read on the forward strand.
AAAAAATTTTTAATCTATTCTTCAGAAGACAGAATTATGAAAGTTTCTAGTCTATTTCTATTTCATTTCCTAAATTATTTGTTCCAGAAATAAAAGCTACAAATAAAATGATCTGACACTAATTTAAATTATAATATATTTAATGTCAGAACAGAAAAAGTAAGTTTGGTTTACAGGACCACAATAATCTTTCCACCATGGTCTGTTTAGGTCCTTCATTTCATCTTAACCAGCTGTTCAAGCTACACTTAACCCAAAAGTATCTTGTGGAGAAGCTTAGAAGACATACCCTGGAGGCAAACTGGGTGAACCCAGGTCTGGCTGTGCTACTTATGTGACCTGAGGATGTCATTTAACCACTTTCTGCCTCTGTAATGGGATCTTAAATGGGGTAACCTCACTGAGTTCTCTCGTTATATTTAAAAGGTGATTAAAGAAGTGCCCAGCAACCCATAAGTATCAATATGAGTTTCTTGAAATTATCTCCAGAAGGTACTGTTAAAGGCAGCAAGATATTTGGAGGAAAATGATACTCTGACCATTATTATAGATTTCTTCTGGAAAAAATAATGCATCCTAAAAAGATGAAATTCAAGCCACATAAGTTTTGATAAAGGAAGCATGGGGCTTCCCTGGTATCTCTGCTGGTAAAGAACCCACCTGCAATGCAGGAGACCCCGGTTTGATTCCTGGGTCAGGAAGATCCCCTGGAGAAGGGATAGGCTGCCCACTCCAGTATTCTTGGGCTTCCCTGGTGGCTCAAAGGTTAAAGCATCTGCCCGCAATGCGGGAGACCTGGGTTCAATCCCTGGGTCAGGAAGATCCCCTGGAGAAGGCAATGGCAACCCACTCCAGTATTCTTGCCTAGAAAATTCCAGGGATAGAGGAGGCTGGCAGGCTGCAGTCCACGGGGTCAAAAAGAGTCAGACAACTGAGCGACTCACACTTTATAGACTAAGTGGGGTCAGATAGAACATAAGTGCATCGTTCAGTTCAGGAAAATTCATCCACTACATTGTTTTATCATTGTAGAACCTACACTACTTCCAAAGCGGAAAAGCTAGTCTTGGGTGAGTAAGAAAAACCAAAACCCAATGGATAGGAAAACTATTTGTTACATAATCAAATAACACATCTTGCATTTATAATGTTTCAAATAGTAAATCCACCACGTTTTTTAGTACTTTATCTGAAACACACCATATTTATATACCAGTTAAGGATAACTACAGCCAGACCATCATAACACCAAACTACATCTACTATCGCTGATGATCTGCCACATGCCAATGCAGTTCACAAAGACTTTGAAGACACAGTTTGTTGACAACGTGGCCATCTCTTTTTTTAAGTAATAAGAAAAGAATGGTAAATAATTCAGAAAAATTAAGTGCCTAAGGCAATTCAATACTATAAATATGTTCTCACTGAGGTGGTCAAACAATGAATTATCCCTCCAAAGATCTGACGTTATTTCTGTTTCTCAGATGAGCTTTTAACTTCATGAAGTTGTTTACTCTTTCAGATTGTTTAATGAAGATGACGCATGCATTCTCCATTTCCTTTTACAAAAACCTCATGGCATTTGGTTTCTTCATGAATCTGTTAGAACAGACACAATAAACACTGGAGGCCATAGATTTTCCAGGTTTATTTACAAGTAAACCAGTTCCCTTTCCAGTCTCGTCTCTCGTTGCACGTTAGCTCAAAGATGCATTTCCTGTAATCCTTGTCCTCAGGCCCAATAAAAGAAGAAATCATTGCAAATGTTTTTAAAGATCAAATCTTAGACTGGTGACATTCTACTTGATACAATTCTGTATCGAAGTGAAGTGAAGTTGTTCAGTTGTGTCCGACTCTTTGCAACCCCATGGACTGTAGCCTACCGGGCTCCTCCGTCCATGGGATTTTCCAGGCAAGAGTACTGGAGTGGGTTGCCATTTCCTTCTCCAGAGGATCTTCCCGACCCAGGGATTGAACCTGGGTCTCCTGCATTGTAGGCAGACACTTTACCATCTGAGCCACAAGGTTGAAGTCACTGCAATTTTGAGCATTACTAAATGATAGACTGTTCTTTAACAGTTGTTCTTTAACAACTGGACTGCCAGGGAAGTCCCAATTGGTGATAAGTTTCCAAGCTAACATATGTCAAGTATGTGTGATTGATGATATGAACCTGAGTTACGGAATCGATGTTTTTGAGGAGTGTCTTTCATTCGGTTATAAACATGAAATTATTTTATTTCTTCCAGTAACTGTTTTCAACTACCATAAAACCAAATCCCTCCCTTAATCATTCTTTGGTCAGATCCCATGTCTTTTTGGTGGCGTTTGGTTATTAAAACAGTCTAGTCCAAATACAGCTTTGATCTGACATCTATCTCTAAGCTCTCTCCCTAAGCACGGTAGCTGGCTCGTGGCTCCAGGGCTTGGCAAGAGGCGGAGAGTGTTGTCTGCTCTTTACCAGCTTCCCTCCCACCACTCCCAGGTTGAAGGCAGGAAGGAAGGCTGAAGAGGAGGGGGAAGGTAGATCTGTTTATTCACAAGTGAATGGCGTAGCATTTCTCTTTGTTGGTTTTTGTACTTCTTTGGTTAATGTCGAGTGGCCATCACTGTCCTTTCTGCAGCTGGTGTCCCAATGCTGGGACACTTTGGTTTCTTCTAAGAGTCGGGAGGGTTTCACCATGCACAGTTCCCTAACAGAAGAAACAGGGCTCCTGCCCAACACTTCTCCGTCCCTTCCAAGGCCCAAGTAGTTCCTCAGGATGCCAGCCTGCTCCTGCAGGCCCTGGCTAAGAGTTTGGCCTTTCTAGGTAGGCCAAGCAAGATGGCTCAAGTCCCACCAACACCTTTCTGTAACAGTCATTCATCCAGAGGAAATGGAAGAGTTCATCCAGAGGAAGGAAAGTTCCTATTTGTCCATTCATTCTCGCTCTATCTCTGTCTCTTCTTCTCTCTCCTTTTCCCTTCCCCACCCCCCCCACCCCCCCACCCCCCCGCTACATCTTTCTCCAGTTTTACTTCCCTACTTGCCTCTCCCTACCCCCATCCCACTGTTCATATAGGCACTAGGCAGGCCACCAACTGCAATGACAAAGAAGACATCCTATCAAGGATGCACCTGGAACAGTTCCTGGTACAGGATAAATGTGAGCTCCATGTGGACTCTGTCTAGATAATGGCAAAGTTCATGCACAATCACAGTCATTATTTTATCTCATTGTCTTTCAACAGTCATCTGTCTTAAAACATGCAATTCCAAAATAAAAATTTTATGTAACATCTGCTTAATAGATGTAGCTATAGTGCATGGATTTCTATAAGTATAGATGTTTTTAAAATTTCTTGAAAGCTCAAAACATCAATAAAAATTCAGTGATCAGTCATATTTACTAATAAAGATATCCCTAGCTTTCCATATGTAGTAAGGAGGATTTATCCCAAAAGGTACATATTCAAACATCAACTATTTCCTATTTTTCCCTTTAGAAATCACTGTGTTTATTGAATTTATTCTATTTGAAGCATTTGATATCTCACTGATGGCACTAAGGGGTATGAATTATGTATTTGAATGTGCTTTGCCTAAATACTTTATATTCAGACATTTAAAAAGAGATTATACAATAATAGATAAGAATCATTAACTCCAACTCAACCTCGTAAAATGGATGATTGTAATTTGTCATCTAAATTTTAATAGTTATTTGAAACTCTGAGTTAAAATTCATTTTAATAAGTACCATAGTGGTCTGTACTTTTGAAGAAAGCTTCCATTTCTAAACATTAAAACTCATGAAGAATAAAGTCTAAACATTTCTTGTTCTTTATTTTCAAAATGTAAGTTACTTCTAAATGGTTCATAAGATTTGTTTGCAAAACAAAAACTTCTCCCTGTTTCTTTATGTGGCAGTATTCTGAAGTGATTTTCCAAGAGTATGTCCAGCGACAAGCCATGTAAGTACATGTTCCAAAAAATAGAGTTTTGTAAAGTAAAAGTGCTAACAGACTTTTTATAAGGACATCTGCACACACACAGTGGGGTTTTATACCGCAAGTATGGCTGTATAAATTTGTTTCTGTAGATATTTCTTAGAAATATACCTTGCAAGAGTACTGTCTTACTACAGTGTATTAGAAATGTTTGCTTCCTATCATATGTATTTAGAACATAAATTAAAAGATATATACACATTTAAAAACCTGGACAAAAAAAAAACAAAAAAAATAAAATAAAATAAAAAATAAAAACCTGGACAACGTTACTGATTCTTTGGGCCTTTTAGAAATTCAATTTATCTTGAAAACAAAACAGAATTGTATGGCCTTGAGTTTTAATATCAATGAAAAATTTTATCATTAATATTTCTATAGTGACCTTTGAAAGTTGGGGTTCACCTACAGTTCAGCCAGCCAGCCAAATACTAAAAACATTTGAATATCTCTCAAAAATGACTAAACATGTTACTAGGAGGATATTTACTGGGAATTATAAGGCTATTAAATTTCTGATCAATCTTAATAATGTTAGATTTGTTTTTCTTCTGCTATTTCAGCTTGCTAAATTTTCATTCTATATAGAATTATTGAAATTCTAAATACTAGGTATTTACAATGAACCAAAAATGTGTTGTTATCCATAGAGCTTCTTTGTGGCATACCCATTTTAGAAGGCATGATTTAAGCACTGTCTGAAATTTTCTTTTCTTTGAAAATATTCTCTTCAATTCCCAAATTATTCCTTTGCATGTTCTTCAAAACTGAGCATTTTGGTTGCCAGCAATCATCCCTTCCTTAGCCTTTCTATCTCCTTCCTCCACATCCTCCTACTTGGAGGTAACTTGATTCTAATAAGTTTTCACCATTCCTTGGAAAAGTAGAAAACCAAGCAACATACACATTACCTTGATCTCAATGAGAGAGAAACCTTTACTGGAATCAAGTTGACTTCATGTTTTGAATGAAAAACTGATCCCACTGAGGCCATGGCCTTGATAACATAGAGAGAGACAAGCACTTTGTTCCAAGACTTTTGGGCAAATAATGCTAGTAATAAATTAAATATAATAAGTTTTAATTAAGTATAAAACCAGACCAAGAAAAGTGGGCATTGCTATAGTAATTTAAAAATTATATCTTCTTTAGAAGGCTCTCTAGTCACTTTTTACATGTGGACAAAAATTATAAATTATCTCTCTCTTTTACACACACACATAACAGTTAAGGCAAACATCCAGGTAATATTTTAAATCAGTAACTTTATAGTAACACAAACTAAAAAAATTAAAGCAAACATCCTGATGCTTTCGTATAATGATCTTTTTAAAACTAATAATATTTTAAATTTTAAATCAGTAACTTTATAGTAACACAAACTAAAAAAATTAAAGCAAACATCCTGATGCTTTCGTATAATGATCTTTTTAAAACTAAAAATATATTTCCTAGATATTTGAGGAAAGATGATTTGGGGGAGAGCAGGAATGAATTTTTTGACCCTTATTCAAACTAACAGCCTCTCTGAATCCTGACAATAGAGAGCTATCAGCAGAGAAACACCTCCAAAGCACCCTTCATGAGCGATTTGCTTTACTTCTTCAAAAAATCACCACTCAGTGGTGCCACTTTGAAATAAACACATCAAGAACTGAGGAAAACCCATTCTATTTTGTAGGTTTGGCTATGAAAGAGCAACCAAGAATCACAGCTTCTAGCCACTTCTGTCTCCACATTTTAACTGGTAGGCAAGTGATTCTAAAATTGTACACTAATAGGGCTGTAGAAAATTCAAGCAAATAGAACCTCATTAATGGTAGAGTCCAGTTTCCAATGTACTTCTCTTCTTTCCCACCCACTCAAAATCTTTGTCTCTTTCTTCTTCTACACACACACACACACACACACACACACACACACACACCCAAATGAGTCAGGAAGAGTGATCTGTCTCAGGACTGGCTGCATGTTAGATCAGAGCTGGAATTAGAACCCAAATCTCAGTGACAGGAGCCAGCCAACTGCTATTCTAGACTCCGGACAAATCCACTTCGGGCTCATGAATTCTACATATGCTGAATTAGGCATTAATATTTTGTCTGCTGTTGCCTACCATTGACTCCTAAAGAAAAACAATGAAACCAACAACCTTTGTACATTTTAATCACTCTGCCAGTTCCAAACCTAAGACCAAAGACCCAAGGCAGGTTCTTTCCTTATCTAAAATTAGCTGGTTGAACTGGGGATCTCTGAGAAACTTTTCAGTTCTAAAAATGTCTGCTTTTCATCTGCCGTTTTATGCTTCATTCTTGATGTTTGAAATTTTCACTAGGTGGCAGGATTCCACCATCACATTTTGAAAGGATTTTCCAAGGAAGCCTGGGTGCAAAAAATTTCAAAGAAACTCCTTTCTTCACAGTGAACATAAATTTAAAAAAAAAAAAAAGAAAGAAAGAAAGCCAAAGGGAAAGAAGAATAACTACAAAAGCCTATGGTCCATTTATTTCATGAGGATCTAGATCTATTTTTAATGTAAGTATAAAATAGAAATTTAATCAAACATATTCTTTCCTATAGTATTTAAATTTAGTATTAAAATTAGGTAAAGGTCTGCTTTTTCTCATGTATTTTAAAACTGATTTTAACTGAATCACAATTAGACAATACTGGATCCCCTCAAGCAAACTGGTAAGCATACTGAGCTAAGAAACAAAGCGATCTAATGGAAATAAAAACACCTAAAATATTTTAAATCATTATTAGATGCATTTCAAAGTTAACGTCTAAGTTATTTACAATATATTTCCAGTGTCTCTGAATTTTATTTTGAGCACTTGACAAGATGAGCGCACAAGATGGACCAGGGTACTTAGATTTTTGCATTTATTAGCCAAATCCTTAAAAGAATATTCTTTCAAATAAATTTATGAGATCTTCATATTTTAAAAAATTATTGCCCCAAGCTGGTCTTCTCATGGATGCTATATGATAAATGTCGTTAACAATACTTTATAAGAGTCCCCAAAAGAGCCAGGCCAATTGGTTATACTGAGCTGAGCGTTTCTTCTCAGCCAGAGCCAAGGAAAGGGACGTGAAACAATAACAACTGTAGATTCTAAGACTGCCTAGAAGAAACGTTCCCAAGTGTCTTGCTCGTTGCCAGAGAAGAAGCTGATTAACTAGGCTTTTCTTCAGCTGATAAAATATATAGCACTCTTTCCCCCACCCCATTAATGACTGATTAATTACATATGTGCTATATGTTACTCTCCAAAGTTTTTCTGAAGAAAAAAAAAAAAAAAAACACCCACATCCAAGAAGAAATCAGTGTCAGCGTCGAAATCAAACTAGCATAGAGACTTCTGAATCAGAGCTTGAATAAACCATCAAAAGTTGCTTTTATTCCTTCTTTCCCAGCCCAGAACGAGATGTGATAACCCATCTCTGGTATCCTACCTTGGCAACTTGTAAGGGCTGCTGCTGCTCCTTGCCACCTTGCAATCGGAACCCCCAGGGCGCCCCTCCGGTCATGGAAATGCAGATGAAATCCCCCGTGCCCATTTTCTTCTTTTAGGCGGGGAGCATGGAGAGCTTGAAAAGACGGACGGAGCCTGGGTGCGGCTGAGCTTCCCTGAGCTTCTGCGCTCAGCTTCGCGCTCCCGCCGAGGAGGCAGCCCGGGGCGCAGAGAGCCTCCGCTGCAGCCGCCGCCGCTGCCCGGCCGCCGCCTGGAATTTGCGCCGCTAGTGGGATCCGTCCCCGGGCGGCAGGGGCGCTAGAGGCATCAAGGACACAGCCCACTCTTGCGTCACGCTCCTTTGCTCGGCCCACCTTCAGGGAACGGGAAGAGCCTCACACAGGAGATAACGTCCCCATTTCGGGGCGAGATGGCGAGGAGGGGGGGACGGGAGCAAAAGTTCTCTAGCTCTAACTGATTAAACCGCAGCCCTCAAATGAAAGAATGAGAGAAAAACTTACGTTGAATAATTCCGTAAATAGTAGAGGACGCATGAAGGTTTTAATCTCCAGGCCACAAGTGACATCCTAAAATATGAGCTCTAAGGGCTGAACTGCTAGATGATTAGATTCTCTCAAACAAATGTTTTGAGAATTACCACAGTACAGATGGAAACAGACAAAAGGGAGTTTAAAAAAAATCATTGCTTTTCTTAGCTTTGTTGTTTGCAGCCTGCAGAACTAATCTGCAGGAAATAAAAGAAAGCAAAAATATTTATTAAAAAAAAAAAACGAAAACAAAAGCCTGGAACTCCGAAATGTACTTTTCCGAACTCGTTCTTACATAGTTCAGAAGGTGAAGGAGAGAGGGAGAGAAGATTCGCCCCAGAAGCTACATTCTTATAACTACGTCTACTGCATGATTTGCTTTAAAGTGTTTCATTTTCTTCCTTCCTCAACAGGAAGGAAACTTCTTAAACCTGAATAGTCAGCCAACTGCATACAATGTCACTGCATACAAGTTTCTTATTTTTATATAGTCTTTCATCAAGAGTTCTGAGTCTGGGTGGTCCAATATAAAGTTGATTTTATATGTGGCCCAAAATAGCTTAATGTTTTGAGTCTGAATATGACCTATTAAAAACTGTCCAAATGGAACGTTTTTATTTTACCATAATACTTTTTATTTTCCATGACATTCCATATAAAAACACACTAAATAAAAGAGAGCCTGGGAAAGTTAGCGTCACATGTGCCACCGGACCACTGACTTTCAGTCTCTGCCTTTTTCATTAGTCGGCAGCGTCATACAATGAACATTTACACAGCTCTGCTCCCAGAACCTAAACATGCCAAATGATTTTATTTGTGTCTCATCACTGGAGTAAGAAAGACCATGTAATCAGAAACCAGTGGCGCCGGAAGAGACCCTCCGAAGGTCATGAGGACCAGACTCTCATTCCAAGTTTGCTTCTCTTTGGAAAGGTAAATTGACTTGACCAAAAATCTTTCTTAAAAAAAAAAAGAATTGTGCAAGTACTGACATCCTAAAATAGGAACTCTGAGAACAAAAGAGAAAGAAAAGAACTTTTTTTACATTTGTTCTTTCTGTTTCCTCCTGTCTCTTCCACTCCTCACCCACTCCAGCCTAGCTTCTGTCCCCACAAAAGGAAAACCTCTCAGCAAGTTTACTTATTACCTTCTTGCTTTTATGTAGCCCTTGCTCTTACTGACCATGTCCTCCTAAACTGTTTTCTCTTTTAGGCTTCCAGGACACAGCATGCTCTTGGCTCTGTTCTTGGCCTCCCTAAACACTGCTGTCTCACTTTGGGCACTTCTTGGCTCCTACTCACCCATTAAATGCTGGTGTTCTGTGCTAGGGCCGTGTCCTGGTCCTTGTGTTTCCTCACTGTATCCCATTCCTATGGGTTCTCTCATTCACCCCGCAGAATTTAACCTCCCCCATCAATCCCAGATATCTTTCCTTAACTCCAGGTCTGTGTATCCAACTGCCTATTAAACCTTTTTCTGGAGATATGTTCACAGAATATATCTCAGAATATATCACAGAAACCTAAAACTCAATATATTCAAAATCAAGTTTGTTATTTATTCTCAAACTTCTGTCTTCTCCTATGTCCCCCATCTCAGGATAATTAACTAACCCATAACCGTTCTCTTACGCCTGGCCCTTTCAACCCTGACTTAAAAGTAAATATGATGCTGGAGGCTGGAACTGGGGCAGCCGTATTGTGACCATGAGGTAAAGCCAAGGGTAACAATAAAGATTGCACTGCTGACCAAGTTACTGCCAATAGCTATCCACCTCCAGTTCTCTTATTGTGCAGGAAAACCCATACTTTTTAAAACTGCCGTGGGTCCAGTTTATTGTTACTTGCAGCCAGCACACTCCTGACTGCATTCAATGAATAGTGTTTCCATCCAACCAGTTCTTTCTGACAGAGAAATAAGAATTGATGTGTTGCTATAATTTATTAAGAGATTTATTCTGTGTCAGAAACTTGACATATAGTATTTTATTTCTTTGCATGTTTATCCTCAAAGCAGCCTTGCTAGGTAGTTATCAATGTCTCCTTTTTGCTGGTAATTAGCTCAGCCTTAGAAGCTACATGTAGAGTTAGGATTTAAACCTTTGCCTACTTGAATTAAAAATATCTGTTCTTATCATTGATATCCTATCTCCAGGCCTTAAGTATTTCCTTATTCTCATCTCATGCATCCAATTACTCATTAAGACCTACAGATCTAACTTCTACTAATAAATAGATTGCAAATCTGTGCCTTCATTCCATTTTCACTGATATAATTACTTCTGTCTCTGTGCTAGATTTCAGCAATCTTCTAACTAGTCTCTCTGTCGTGGCCTTGCTTCCTCCTCAATTCATTTTTCACTCTATATAGCCAGTGTGAAATTTATGAAATGCAACATCTACCTTGTTTTCCCTCTGTTTAAAGTCTCCAAGGTCTCTTAGAAAAGCCAAGTTTCCTTTCCATAGATAACCCTTCCTGCCTCCCACTCCTCACTTGTCCTACCCCTCCTCTCACCTTGAGTTTTATGATTCAGACACACAGGATGACATTCAGTTTCTCTAACTAGCTCTGTTTTTCCATCTCCTAAGGCATTCTCTCACCTTGAGTTTTATGATTCAGACACACAGGATGACATTCAGTTTCTCTAACTAGCTCTGTTTTTCCATCTCCTAAGGCATTCTTCCAAGTGATCTAGTCCTCACCCACACACAGATCACCTGATAATTTCTGTTCATCCCCTGGCTTCACATTAGACATCATATTCTCCAGGAGTCTTTTCCTAACCCTCCTGCTCAGTGTCCAGGTGAGAGGCCCCCTCTATGTGCCACCATCACTGTATTTATTTTTCCATCTCATCCTAACGGTCTCTTAAAATGAATCCTTTACTAGATTATTAACCTGTGAGATTAGGAGTCATTTCTGAATTGTATCCCCAAGTCTAATACAGTTCCTGACACATAATTGGTGCTCAATTATTATGAGTACAATGAAAAAATAGATAAGATATCCCAGAATAAAGGCATAGAAAAGAAGGTCAATGAGTTCTAATTTTTTTTTCTTTCTCTCCTCTTCATTTGACTTTCAAAACCTGAAATAGAGCAGAATTCTTGAATTATACCATTTAGAGACCATGTAAAATAGGTAATGGCTGCCTCCTAACATTTTGCCTCTTTCCCATTGATAGCTATTAAGTTGGGTAAAATTGATCCTCCCACCCTAGCCGGCATAGTTGATCTAGTTAATAAGAGTGATCTTCCCCCTTAACATAGAGATTAGTTCAGGAATGGGTGCAAATCTAGGCCTAAGTCAAGGGCAGTCCTCTGGCCCCAGTGATTAATTTGTGTATGGTCCAACCAAAGGGAAGCTCAAGGCTTTTCCAGGTAGCTGTCAGGAGAGATATTCACCTTTCGTGGATATTGATAGCAGTAGTGGAATCCAGTATGAGGATGAAAATCCACCAGATGGTGGTGGGAGGGTCCTCCCTGGGTCACTAGACTCCTTTATATCTTTCTAGGTGTGTTGGAACTCGAGATCCTAACGCTTCTTTTCCTGAGCTATTGCTCAGGGTTGTGTTTGCAGCATGCAGCCTTGAGAAATGTGGTAATTTCTCAGCCTTGCACAAAGAGCAAGTTAGCTAGCTGATTGTTAGCCAAAAACAAAATAATAGCAATGGACTCGTTAACTTTGGTGTTCCTTAGCCACTGTGCAAACTTACTGTGTGTGTAACATCCATCTGGGTCCTACCACATCAATCCTGTGGAGCCTGAGGCAAGATTAACTGCTGTCAACAGGCTGATATCCGAGCTGCTTACTGCACCCTCATAGTCAAACTCTTTGTCTCCACACAAGAGTCTCACGTCTGCTTTCAGCATCCATGAAGCAGTAACAGGGTAAGTTAGTAACTTGCAAGGAGGGTAAAATTAAATCCCAGGCCAGTGGGGTAAAACTGAGATACTAGTAGAGGAATGGAAACAGAGCCCTGGTCAAAAACCACATAAGCCAACTCTTAATTTTATTTGGGATGTAAGAATCATGTCAAGACCAAAATACATATTTTAAGGGGAAAATGTGTCTTAAGTGGTTTTGAAAGTGATCTTCTTAGACAGACTCTACTTCTGAACCATTTAAATTATTTAAGACTGTACCAGATGCTCTACTCTTCATTCATTCAGTTTTTATTCAGCTAATAATATTTATACTATCTTTCCCAATTTGGATAGCACGTTAAGATTTCTGAGCCTAACATGAACTGAGAAGACATATTATGAAACAAAAATATTCCATTAGGAATGACTTATTATACAATCATTTTACGTTGGTCACCTATGCCTAGTTTATGCCTTTTTTATTTTTCTAATTTAATTTTTTACTCAAATATAACTTTACTTTCTATTTGAGCTAATGTCTATGATCCCTTTCTAACTATTGAAAAAAACAGAAGCTATTCCTCATTATGAGTAATATAGTAGCATTTTAAATTTTGGAGAAAAATAAAGCATCACAGTGAACTTCAGTTCAGTTGCTCAGTCATGTCCAACTCTTTGCAACCCCGTGGACTGCAGCATGCCAGGTTTCCCTGTCCATCACCAACTCCTGGAGCTTACTCAAACTCATGTCCATCGAGTCAGTCATGCCATCCTTGGTTCTCCCTTTTTCCTCCCTCCTTCAACCTTTCCCAGCATCAGGGTCTTCTCCAATGAATCAGTTCTTCTCATCAGGTGGCCAAAGAATTGGAGTTTCAGCTTCAGCATCAGTCCTTCCAATGAATATTCAGGACTGATTTTCTTTAGGATGGACTGGTTTGATCTCCTTGCAGTCCAAGGGACTCTCAAAAGCCTTCTACAACACCACAGTTCAAAAGCATCAGTTCTTAGCCACTCAACTTTCTTTATAGTCCAACTCTCACATACATACACAACTACTGGAAAAACCATAGCTCTGACTAGATGGACCTTTGTTGGCAAAGTAATGTCTCTGCTTTTTAATATGCTGTCTAGGTTGGTGATAACTTTTCTTCCAAGGAGCAAGCATCTTTTAATTTCATGGCTGCAGTCACCATCTTCCATAATTTTGAAGACCAAAAAAAATAAAGTCTGTTACTTTTTCCATTGTTTCCCCATCTATTTGCCATGAAGTGATGGGGCTGGATGCCATGATCTTAGTTTTCTGAATGTTGAGTTTTAAGCCAACTTTTTCACTCTCCTCTTTCACTTTCATCAAGAGGCTTTTTAGTTCCTCTTCACTTTCTGCCTAAGGGTGGTGTCATCTGCATATCTGAGGTTATTGATAGTTTTCCTGGCAATCTTGATTCAAGCTTGTGGTTCATCCAGCCCAGCGTTTCTTATGATGTACTCTGCATATAAGTTAAATAAACAGGGTTACGATATACAGCCTTGACATACTCCTTTTCCTATTTGGAACCAGTCTGTTGGTCCATGTCCAGTTCTAACTGTTGCTCCTTGACCTGCATACAGATTTCTCAAGAGGCAGGCCAGGTGGTCTGGTATTCCCATCTCTTTAAAAATTTTCCAGTTTGTTGTGATCCATATAGTCAAAGGCTTTGGCATAGTCAATAAAGCTGAAGTAGATGTTTTTCTGGAACTCTCTTGCTTTTTCAATGATCCAGCAGGTGTTGGCAGTTTGATCTCTGGTTCCTCTGCCTTTTATAAAACCAGCTTGAACATCTGGAAGTTCTCAGTTCACATACTTTTGAAGGCTTGCTTGGAGCATTTTGAGCATTACTTTGCTAGTGTGTGAGATGAGTGCAATTGTGCGATAGTTTGAGCATTCTTTGCATTGCCTTTCTTTGGGATTGGAATGAAAAGTGACCTTTTCCAGTCCTGTGGCCACTGCTGAGTTTTCCAAATTTGCTGGCATATTGAGTGCGGCACTTTCACAGCATCATCTTTTAGGATTTGAAATAGCTCAACTGGAATTCTATCACCTCTGCTAGCTTTGTTCGTGATGATGCTTCCTAAGGCCCACCTGACTTCACAGTCCAGGATGTCTGGCTCTAGGTGAGTGATCACACCATCGTGATTACCTGGGTCATGAAGGTCTTTTTTGCATAGTTCTTCTGTATATTCTTGCCACCTCTTCTTAATATCTTCTGCTTCTGTTAGGTCCATACGATTTCTGTCTTTTATTATGCCCATATTTGCATGAAATGTTCCCTTGATATCTCTAATTTTCTTGAAGAGGTTTCTAGCCTTTCCCATTCTACTGTTTTCCTCTATTTCTTTGCATTGACCACTGAGGAAGGCTTTCTTATCTCTCCTGGCTATTCTTTGGAACTCTGCATTCAAATGGGAATATCTTTCCTTTTCTCCTTTGCCTTTTTGTGTCTTTTCTTTTGTCAGCTATTTGTCAACAAACAATTCTTTTGGTTCCTTATCACAATTCCAATGTGTGTCTGTGGGTCGGGGGGCCCCCCCACACAAGCAACAAGCAAGTCTCAGAACGCCAGCAGGGTGTCCAAGAATTCAACTAAATTCTGACACTATCTACTAGGAGATAAGGGCTCGGTCCCACAAGACTGTCCCCCCATCCTCACTCACACACATTGCAGATGCCAGTTGCAATCCTACATTCTTGCTTGTACTTCTGACCAACTGACTATAGATCAGAGTTTCCAAGGACATCCCCCTCCTTAGGTTTGATTAATTTGTTAGAGTGGCTCACAGAACTCAGGTGAACACTTACTTACATTTACCAGTTTATTAAAGGATATGTGATAAAGCACACAGAGGAACACTCAGAGGGAAGGGGTGGGCCAGGAAGAGGTGTGTGGGCGGGGCGGGGGCTCTCCTGGTCTGTGTACCCACCCTCCCAGCACCTCCTGTGTCCCCTGCCTGGAAGCTCTCCAAGCCCCATCCTTTTGGGATTTTATGGAGGCTATGTCACATAGACTTGCTCAGTCATTAACTCCACTTTCAGCCCCCTCGCTTCTCAAGAGAATGTGGGGCGTGACCAAAAATTCCAAGCTTCTAATCATGGTTCCGTCTTTCCGGCGACCAGCCCTCATTCAGGAGCTCACCCAATGTCACCTCCTTAGAACAAAGGCACGCCCATCACCCAGAAAACTGCGAGGGTTTTAGGAACTCTGTGGGAGGAACAGAGGTCAAAGACCGATATTAGAACAAGAGACACTCCTAGTGTTCTTATCGCTCAGGAAATGACAAGGGTTTTTAGGAGCTCTGTGTCAGGAACTGGAAAAAATGGCTAATATGTATTTTTTTTTTATTATCTTACAACATTATTGTAAAACCATGTGAAATTTAGAATAACTAAAACTGAAAAAATGCACCATGATTTCACTATTTAAACCAAACTTAAGTTTTCTTTCCTTTTGAGCCACCAAGACTTGCTGATTAATAAAGGGACTTTTAAAAAAAGTAGCAGGCATCTTACAACATTAGCTAATATATTTATGTTACCAGGGCTTCCCTGGTAGCTCATTGGTAAAGAATCTGCCTGCAATGAAGGAGACCCAGGTCCAATCCCTGCATTGGGAAGATCCCTTGGAGAAGAAAATGGCAACCCACTCCAGCATTCTTGCCTGGAGAATTCCATGGACAGAGGAGCCTGGTAGGCTACAGTCCATGGGGTCACAAAGAGTCAGACTTGACTTGGTAACAAATGTGTATTTATATGAGTTAAATTTGAATGAATCACCAAATGAAACCACATGGATGAAAATTCTTGTAGGATAAATACATATTAAAAGTTTCAGTTTCAAAAAGCATGCATTGTAAAAATGATGTGTGTGTATGCTTGTGCCTGTGTGTGTGTGTGTGTACTTTAGGACAATGAGCATGGAGTTAAACATATTAGAAAAGATAGAAGATAGTTTTAGGCATTTGAATTTTCCGAAACACTGCAGGGCAGTGACTGTCCCATCACGGAATGAAATACAGTGCTGTGACTCATGATGTCTGCTGACTATATCATTTTGCTACTTTATGGTTTTGCTAATAAATCTCCCTTTTTGTATTTCAGGTAGTACTGGATTACATGAAACAGAAAAAAATAAAAAGATAATTTTTAAGGAAAAATGTAAGGTAATGTCAATGAATTATCAAAAATGAGATTTATATAGCGTCTATATTTTTAAACAAACAAAATCATCTTTCCACAGGTATAATCATTATTTGGAACTGTCACTAAATTATACCCTCCAAAATCAGTGTTAAATTTTAGAGCATTGAAACACTTTGTCATTATTGCTTTATTTTTCTCCCAGCAAAAAAATGACTGACAACAATTTGACGTAAGATTGTGTATCTGAGAAGAAATTAATATCCCAGATAAAGACAGTAAGATCTTTTCAAATGATTGTTCTTAACCTCTGGAGGAAACATGTTGGTTGGAATTAGTTACAGTTATTAGGTATACACATAATCGATATGATGCATAAACATTTGTTAACTCATATTTAGTGGTTATGCAACTCCTTGATGACTGGAGAATTACTAATTCATCATCTGCTGACCCCGCTAGGGCCTGCTGCCACTTGAGTATTTGTGTTGTTTCCTGGAATGCACGTGTGTGAAATACCATGTGAGCAGGTGGTGGTGGGTTCTGCCACATTCCAGTGGAGGCAAGAAGGAGTCATGTGAAGGACACTCCAGGCCCTCCTAAAGTCATTTTCCCTGCGCTTCTGTGTGCCTGCTCTTGCTGAATGTGGTCTGGGGAGAAGCCACCACTGTTGCTACTGCTGGTGCCTTGAAGTCCCATCATGCAGGGCTGCAGAACTAAAGAGATGCACACTAGCAACTCCTACTTTCACACAAAGCCAGAGTTGCTGCCTTGCCCAATCTTATGGCCTCAGGGAGTAGTTTACTAGGACTCTATTACAAAGCACCATAGACTGAGTGGCTTCAAGAACCGGCATTTATTTTCTTGCAGTTCTGGAGGCTTGAAGTCTGAAATCAAGGTTTCAGCAGAGCCTTCTAAGGCCTGTCTCCTTGCTTAGAGATGGCTATCTTCTCCAAGCGTCTTCTCATAGTCTTCTGTCTGTACCTGCCTATGTCCTAATCTTGACACCAAGCATGGAATTAAGGCCACCATAAGGAGCTCATTTTAACCACGTTGCCTTTACAGTCACTCTCTCCAGATGCAGCCACATTCTGAGGTACTGGTGGGCAGGACTCGATGCATGAATCTGGAGGGATAAATTTCGCCTGTAACAGAGAGGCCTGGCACACAGACAGTCACACTGCCAGTTAGGTTCTTTCCAACACACAAGACTATATAAAAATATATGTGACGGGGGGACGAGCCAAGATGGCGGAGGAATAGGACGGGGAGACCACTTTCTCTCCTACAAATTCATTGAAAGAACAATTGAATGCAGAGCGAACTTCACAAAACAACTTCTGATCACTAGCTGAGGTCATCAGGCGCCCAGAAAAGCAGCCCATTGTCTTCGAAAGGAGGTAGGACAAAATGTAAAAGATAAAAAGAGAGACAAAAGAGCTAGGGACGGAGAGCCGGCCCAGGAAGGGAGTCTTAACGGAGGAAGTTTCCAAACACCAGGAAACCCTCACACTGGTGGTCTGGGGGAAGTTTTTGAATCTCGGAGGGCAACCTAACTGGGAGGGGAAAAATAAATAAAACCCACAGATTACGTGCCTAAAAGCAACTCCCAGCAGAAAAGTACCCCAGATGCCCGCATCCACCACCAGCAAGTGGAGGGCGGAACAGAGAGGAGCAGGCGGCATTGCTTAGGGTAAGAACCAGGCCTGAGTGCCCTGAGGGCAATTGGAGGGAGCTTTTGTGAGTTACCAACTTAAACTGTGGGACAGCAAAAGAGAGAGAGAAAATTAACCGGCCCAAACACACAGAACAAAGGGTCTGAGCAAGTCTAGAGGAGCTAACCAGCTGCGGACCGGCCCAGCCCCACTGGAGGCAGCGGGGAGGGGAAAGGGGCAGGCTTGGCCCCAAGGACCGCATCCCCCACCACACTGCAAACAGGCCTCCAGTTTCTAACCAAAGACTTCCTGAGATTCTGGATGGGCACACAGGGCACACCCACCCCACCGGCGTGGGTGGGGACTAGGGCTGGGGACGCGGAGGGGAGAAGGCGTGCCGTACCCGGGGAGAGCGCGCCCATCAAACTCCTGGCTGCCTGAGCTGCTCGGGCGGGGAAGGCACAAAACGCAGGCACAGCTGAGTCCGCGCTTTTGCGGAACACCTGAGGGCTGGAACCGCGCGCAGCGCAGGGCACGTTCCATATAGAGCAGCCGGGAGCCTGAGCAGCGTAGACAGGGAAAGCAGCGCCAGCCCCTCCCCGCAGCGCGACGGAACTAGCAACCTGAATAAGAGACCACCTCCGCCCGCCTGTGTCAGGGCGGAAATTAGGCACTGAAGAGCCCGGCAAACAGAAGCCAAATAAACAAAGGGAACCGCTTCAGAAGGGACTGGTGTAACAGATTAAAATCCCTGTAGATAACACCGACTACACCGGAAGGGGCCTGCAGATATCGAGAAGTGTAAGCTGGAACAAGGAGCTATCTGAAACTGAACCGAACCCACACTGCCCGCAACAGCTCCAGAGGAATTCCTAGATATATTTTTACTTTTTTTTTTAATTAAAATTTTTTTTCTTTTTTCTTTTTTATTTGTTATCTTTTATTTTCTTTTAAAATTCCCTATTACTCCCCCAGTACTCCTTAACTTTCATTTTCATAGATTTTTATGATTTTTTTAATTAGAAAAAAATTTTTTCTTGTTTTTATCTTTTTCTTTTCTTTTTTTCTTTTTCTCTTATTTCCTTTTAAAGTCCTCTATTACTCCGCTATTGCTCCTTAATTTTCATTTTCATTTCACTATAACTTTGCAAAAAAAAAGAGAGAGAGAAGCCCCATTTTTAACCAAACTTCATATATATTTCTAAAATTTTTTGTGTTTTTGTTTTTAATATTGTATTTTTAAGAGTCTAACCTCTACTCTAGATTTTTAATCTTTGTTTTTCAGTATGTGATATAAATTTTGGACATTTAAGAATCCAATATTCAGTTCCCATTTTTATTCAGGAGTGTGTTGATTACTCTCTCCCAATCTTGACTCTCCATTTTCTACCTCAGAACACCTCTATTTCCTCCTTTCCCCTTCTCTTCCCAATCCAATTCTGTGAATCTTTGTGGGTGTCTGGGCTACGGAGAACACTCTGGGAACAGAAAACTGTGTAGATCTGTCTCTCTCCTCTTGAGTCCCCCTTTTTCTCCTCCTGCTCATCTCTATCTCCCTCCTCCCTCTCCTCTTCTTCATGTAACTCTGTGAACCTCTCTGGGTGTCCCTCACAGGGGAGAATCTTTTCGCAATTAACCTAGAAGTTTTATTATCAGTGCTGTATAGTTGGAGAAGTCTTGAGACTACTGGAAGAATAAAACTGAAATCCAGAGGCAGGAGACTTAAGCCCAAAACCCGAGAACACCAGAAAACTCCTGACTACATGGAACTTTAAGTAATAAGTGACCGTCCAAAAGCCTCCAAACCTACACTGAAACCAACCACCACCCAGAGCCAGTAAGTTTCAGAGCAAGACATACCACGCAAATTCTCCAGCAACACAGGAACACAGCCCTGAACGTCAATATACAGGCTGCCCAAAGTCACATCTAACACATAGACCCATCTCAAAACTCATTACTGGGCACTCCATTGCATTCCAGAGAGAAGAAATCTAGCTCCATGCACCAGAACACAGATGCAAGCTTCCCTAATCTGGAAACCTTGAAAAGTCAATTGTCCAACCCTACCCACTGGGTAAAACCTCCACAATAAAAAGGAACCACAGACCTCCAGAATACAGAAAGCCCACTCCAGACACAGCAATCTAAACAAGATGAAAAGGCAGAGAAATACCCAACGGGTAAAGGAACAAGAAAAATGCCCACCAAGTCAAACAAAAGAGGAGGAGATAGGGAATCTACCTGAAAAAGAATTTAGAATAATGATAATAAAAATGATCCAAAATCTTGAAAACAAAATGGAGTTACAGATAAATAGCCTGGAGACAAAGATTGAAAAGATGCAAGAAATGTTTAATAAAGACCTAGAAGAAATAAAAGAGAGTCAATTAAAAATGAATAATGCAATAAATGAGATCAAAAACACTCTGGAGGGAACCAAGAGTAGAATAACGGAGACAGAAGATAGGATAAATGAGATAGAAGATAAAATGGTGGAAATAAATGAAACAGAGAGGAAAAAAGAAAAAAGAATCAAAAGAAATGAGGACAACCTCAGGGACCTCTGGGACAATGTGAAACGCCCCAACATTCGAATCATAGGAGTCCCAGAAGAAGACAAAAATAAAGGCCATGAGAAAATACTCAAGGAGATAATAGCTGAAAACTTCCCTAAAATGGGGAAGGAAATAGCCACCCAAGTCCAAGAAACCCAGAGAGTCCCAAACAGGATAAACCCAAGGCGAAACACCCCATGACATATATTAATCAAATTAACAAAGATCAAACACAAAGAACAAATATTAAAAGCAGCAAGGGAGAAACAACAAATAACACACAAAGGGATTCCCATAAGGATAACAGCTGTTCTATCAATAGAAACCCTCCAGGCCAGAAGGGAATGGCAGGACATACTTAAAGTAGTGAAAGAGAATAACCTACAACCTAGATTACTGTACCCAGCAAGGATCTCATTCAGATATGAAGGAGAATTCAAAAGCTTTACAGACAAGCAAAAGCTGAGAGAATTCAGCACCACCAAACCAGCTCTTCAACAAATGCTAAAGGATCTTCTCTAGACAGGAAATGCAGAAAGGTTGTATAAACGTGAACCCAAAACAACAAAGTAAATGGCAACGGGACCACGCCTATCAATAATTACCTTAAATGTAAATGGGCTGAATGCCCCAACCAAAAGACAAAGACTGGCTGAATGGATACAAAAACAAGACCCCTATATATGCTGTCTACAAGAGACCCACCTCCAAACAAGAGACACATACAGAGTAAAAGTGAAGGGCTGGAAAAAAATATTTCACGCAAATGGAGACCAAAAGAAAGCAGGAGTCGCAATACTCATATCAGATAAAATAGACTTTCAAATAAAGGCTGTGAAAAGAGACAAAGAAGGTCACTACATAATGATCGAAGGATCAATCCAAGAAGAAGATATAACAATTATAAATATATATGCACCCAACATAGGAGCACCGCAATATGTAAGGCAAACGCTAACGAGGATGAAAGAAGAAATTAATAGTAACACAATAATAGTGGGAGACTTAAATACCCCACTCACAACTATGGATAGATCAACTAAACAGAAAATTAACAAGGAAACACAAACCTTAAATGACACAATGGACCAGCTAGACCTAATTGATATCTATAGGACATTTCACCTCAAATCAATCAAATTCACCTTTTTCTCAAGTGCACAAGGAACCTTCTCCAGAATAGATCACATCCTGAGCCATAAATCTAGTCTTGGTAAATTCAAAAAAATTGAAATCATTCCAGTCATCTTTTTTGACCACAATGCAGTAAGACTAGATCTCAATTGCAGGAAAAAAACTATTAAAAATTCAAACATATGGAGGCTAAATAACACGCTTCTGAATAACCAACAAATCATAGAAGAAATCAAAAAAAGAAATCAAAATATGCATAGAAATGAATGAAAATGAAAACACAACAACCCAAAACCTATGGGACACTGTAAAAGCAGTGCTAAGGGGAAGGTTCATAGCATTACAGGCTTACCTCAAGAAACAAGAAAAAAGTCAAATAAATAACCTAACTCTACACCTAAAGCAACTTGAGAAGGAAAAAATGAAGAACCCCAGGGTTAGTAGAAGGAAAGAAATCTTAAAAATTAGGGCAGAAATAAATGCAAAAGAAACTAAACAGACCATAGCAAAAATCAACAAAGCTAAAAGCTGGTTTTTTTGAAAAAATAAACAAAATTGACAAATTATTAGCAAGACTCATTAAGAAACAAATGGAGAAGAACAAAATTACCAAAATTAGAAATGAAAATGGAGAGATCACAACAGACAACACTGAAATACAAAGGATCATAAGAGACTACTACCAGCAGCTCTATGCCAATAAAATGGACAACTTGGAAGAAATGGACAAATTCTTAGAAAATATAACTTTCCAAAACTGAACCAGGAAGAAATAGAAGATCTTAACAGACCCATCACAAGCAAGGAAATCGAAACTGTAATCAGAAATCTTCCAGGAAACAAAAGCCCAGGACCAGATGGCTTCACAGCTGAATTCTACCAAAAATTTAGAGAAGAGCTAACACCTATCTTACTCAAACTCTTCCAGAAAATTGCAGAAGAAGGTAAACTTCCAAACTCATTCTATGAGGCCACCATCACCCTAATTCCAAAACCAGACAAAGATGCCACAGAAAAAGAAAACTACAGGCCAATATCACTGATGAACATAGATGCAAAAATCCTTAACAAAATTCTAGCAAACAGAATCCAACAACATATTAAAAAAATCATACACCATGACCAAGTGGGTTTTATCCCAGGAATGCAAGGATTCTTTAATATCCACAAATCAATCAATGTAATACACCACATTAACAAATTGAAAGATAAAAACCATATGATTATCTCAATAGATGCAGAGAAAGCCTTTGACAAAATTAAACACCTATTTATGATTAAAACTCTCCAGAAAGCAGGAATAGAGGGAACATACCTCAACATAATAAAAGCCATATATGACAAACCCACAAAGCATCACACTCAATGGTGAAAAATTGAAAGCATTTCCCCTGAAATCAGGAACAAGACAAGGGTGCCCACTCTCACCACTACTATTCAACATAGTTTTGGAAGTTTTGGCCACAGCAATCAGAGCAGAAAAAGAAGTAAAAGGAATCCAGATAGGAGAAGAAGAAGTGAAACTCTCGCTGTTTGAAGAAAGGAATACAGATAGGAAAAGAAGAAGTGAAACTCTCACTGTTTGCAGATGACATGATCCTCTACATAGAAAACCTTAAAGACTCTACCAGAAAACTACTAGAGCTAATCAATGAATATAGTAAAGTTGCAGGATATAAAATTAACACAAAGAAATCCCTTGCATTCCTATACACTAACAATGAGAAAACAGAAAGAAAAATTAAGGAAACAATACCATTCACCATTGCAACAAAAAGAATAAAATACTTAGGAGTATATCTACCTAAAGAAACAAAAGACCTATACATAGAAAACTATAAAACACTGATGAAAGAAATCAAAGAGGACACAAACAGATGGAGAAACATACCGTGTTCATGGATTGGAAGAATCAATATTGTGAAAATGAGTATACTACCCAAAGCAATCAATAGATTTAATGCAATCCCTATCAAGCTACCAACAGTATTTTTCACAGAACTAGAACAAATAATTTCACAATTTGTATGGAAATACAAAAATCCTTGAATAGCCAAAGTAATCTTGAGAAAGAAGAATGGAACTGGAGGAATCAACCTGCCTGACTTCAGGCTCTACTACAAAGCCACAGTCATCAAGACAGTTTGGTACTGACACAAAGACAGAAATATAGATCAATGGAACAGAATAGAAAGCCCAGAGATAAATCCACACACCTATGGACACCTTATCTTTGACAAAGGAGGCAAGGATATACAATGGAAAAAAGACAACCTCTTTAACAAATGGTGCTGGGAAAACTGGTCAACCACTTGTAAAAGAATGAAACTAGAACACTTTCTAACACCATACACAAAAATAAACTCAAAATGGATTAAAGATCTAAATCTAAGACCAGAAACTATAAAACTCCTAGAGGAGAACATAGGCAAAACACTCTCCGACATGAATCACAGCAGGATCCTCTATGACCCACCTCCCAGAATATTGGAAATAAAAGCAAAAATAAACAAATGGGACCTAATGAAACTTAAAAGCTTTTGCACAACAAAGGAAACTATAAGTAAGGTGAAAAGACAGCCCTCAGATTGGGAGAAAATAATAGCAAACGAAGCAACAGACAAAGGATTTATCTCAAAAATATACAAGCAACTCCTGAAGCTCAATTCCAGAAAAATAAATGACCCAATCAAAAAATGGGCCAAAGAACTAAACAGACATTTCTCCAAAGAAGACATACAGATGGCTTAACACCAGAAAAGATGCTCAACATCACTCATTATCAGAGAAATGCAAATCAAAACCACAATGAGGTACCATTACACGCCAGTCAGGATGGCTGCTATCCAAAAGTCTACAAGCAATAAATGCTGGAGAGGGTGTGGAGAAAAGGGAACCCTCTTACACTGTTGGTGGGAATGCAAACTAGTACAGCCACTATGGAGAACAGTGTGGAGATTTCTTAAGAAACTGGAAATAGAACTGCCATATGACCCAGCAATCCCACTCCTGGGTATACATACTGAGGAAACCAGATCTGAAAGAGACACGTGCACCCCAATGTTCATCGCAGCACTCATTATAATAGCCAGGACATGGAAGCAACCTAGATGCCCATCAGCAGATGAATGGATAAGGAAGCTGTGGTACATATACCCCATGGAATATTACTCAGTCATTAAAAATAATTCATTTGAGCCAGTTCTAATGAGATGGATGAAACTGGAGCCCATTATACAGAGTGAAGTAAGCCAGAAAGATAAAGAACATTACAGCATACTAACACATATATATGGAATTTAGAAATTGGTAATGATAACCCTATATGCAAAACAGAAAAAGAGACATAGAAGTACAGAACAGACTTTTGGACTCAGTGGGAGAAGGTGAGGGTGGGATGTTTCGAGAGAACAGCATGTATATTATCTATGGTGAAACAGGTCACCAGCCCAGGTGGGATGCATGAGTCAAGTGCTCGGGCCTGGTGCACTGGGAAGACCCAGCGGATTCAGGTGGAGAGGGAGGTGAGGGGGGATCGGGGTGGGGAATACATGTAATTCCATGGCTGATTCATGTCAATGTATGACAAGACCCACTACAATATTGTAAAGTAATTAGCCTCCAACTAATAAAAATAAATGAAAAAAATATATATGTGACAGTAGTTTTTGAGATTTTGATAGTTTTGTTTGTTCTTCATATTTCCCCTTTCTTCTATTCAGAAAATAGTCAGACACAATTTCCTTAACTCAGGAATTTTTCTGAGCAGAAACAGAAGATTTTTAGTTTTGTAAGGCCTAACTTCCATGAAATGATTTTGCAAGATGTCCCGGAGCAGTGCCCTTGAGAAAAGCAAGGGAGGCAGTTAGTTCTGACGAGCAGGGACTGGTGGTCTGTAGACCACCATGCCGCTGTCAGAGAAAGAATTCTGGTGTTCCATTGAGCTTCTCTGATGGCACAGTTGGTAAAGAATTCACTGGCAATGCAGGAGACCCCAGTCTCCTGGGTCAGGTAGATCCGCTGGAGAAGGGATAGGCTACCCACTCCAGCATTCTTGGACTTCTCTCCTGGCTCAACTGGTCAAGAATCCACCTGCAATGTGGGAGACCTGGGTTTGATCCCTGGTTTGGGAAGATCCCCTGGAGAAGGGAACTGCTATCCACTCCAGTATTCTGGCCTGGAGAGTTCCATGAACTGTATAGTCCATGGGGTCGCAAAGAGTTGGGCATGACTGAGTGACTTTCACTTCATTTCCTCAGGGGGAGATGGCTGCAGGCTCTTCAGAAGCCACATGGCAAAAGCAGGGCTCCGAACCTCTGCCAAGCTTCTTCAGTCACATGGATGTTACAGTGAGGACGACCAAGACCATGGACAGTTCAATGATCAGAGAAGGCAGCGACCTGCTCCTCTGTTAAATTCTAAATGTTAGCTGCTCAGTCATATCCGGCTCTTCGCTACCCCATGGACTGTAGCCCAACCAAGCTCCTCTATCTATGGAATTCTCTGGGCAAGAATACTGGAGTGGGTAGCCATTCCCTTCTCCAGTGTATCTTACTGGCCCAGGGATCAAACTCGGATCTCCTGTATTGCAGGCAGATTCTTTACTGTCTGAGTCACCAGGGCAGCCCTATCACCTTTGCAAACTCCAAGGAGGAAGGGGCCCTAGTAGTACCAGAGATTGGCTTTCCAACCTGGTGAAATGGAGGACTGGAGTTGTTTTTATTTTCTTGAGCTAATTAAATCATTTGAATGAATAAGGCCAGGTGCTCTTCTAGGTTTAGGTGGTGTAGCTGTAAGCATCTTGGGCAAAATTCCTGCTCTCTTGCACCTGCATGTTACTGGAAAAGCCAGACAAGTAAGTAAACAAAATAGCTTCAGCCAGAAATGAGAGCTAGAAAGAGAGGAACAGAGTGGCATGGCAGAGTAATGGGAGTGATACACATAGGAGACCAGAAAAGGCTTCCCTGAGCTGAGACACAAAGAATAAGGGGACAGTTATTTGAAAGGCAGGAAGAGTGGGAGGAAGAGCAAAAATATGCCTGGTCAGTGCAAAAAAAAAAAAAAAAAAAAAAAGAGAGAGAGAGAAAGAGAAAGATGGAGGTTAGTGTAGCTGAAGTGTAGTAGATGTAAGCCCATTACTAGAGAATCTAACATGAAGTTAATGAAGCTGGAACTCAGGACTCTCCCTTCCAAGATCCCTTCCAAAGTCCCAGAAGGAACACCAGCAATGAACTCACATGTTCATATGCCTTTGTAAAACCTGCCAGAATAAAATACTTGATCTGAATTTGGTTAAGACTGTGATCTCTTTTCACTCCAACTCTCCCTCCAAGTAGTGATGGAACATTACTGAAACCCAGCTAAAGAGAAGATGAGCGGGAGCTTTGTTCAGCTTGGTTTTGATGGAATATATTTATGTGGTTGTCGGTCACGTTTACACCAAGCGGTTCCCAGCTGCACCAGCATAGGAAAGAACAGCTCCCAGGCACACTCCCCCCATGTCTAGGCCAGTCTGCCTGATGGACAGGGCCGGAGGTCTTACTAGACCCAACCACTCTAAGGTGCTGACACCGTTAAGTGTTTGGGTGGCGGACATGTGCAGCACCTACAGATTAGTCTGGAAACATTTTCAGTAGCTAAACATAAAAATTGTCAGTGAAGAGTTAGTTTCTTAATGCCTAGTCAAATGCAAAGCTGTCCCCTTTCAGGAACATGATAGATGATGCAGCACACATAATTATAAAGGCACCATGTGGGTTTTCTTTTTTTGCTATTATGAAAAACAGAACTTATCAGAATTCCTATGTTTCTGGGCACAAACCTGCAACCAGGTTACAGTCAAGCCATTTATCAATAATAAAAACTATTAATTTAATATTGCTAAAGTTTACTGGAAAAAATATTACAAAGTTACTGTCATATAAAGAGGAAATCAAAGAGAATTCAACTAAATAATGTAGGGGAAAAGAGGTGTATCAAACAGTTAATAGAAATGTTGTTCTTTATCTGGATTTTTTTTTTTAATTTTTTTTTTTAATCTGGATTTTTAAATGATTGTAATAATGACCTAATTATTATACGTGTAGCTAATTTGTTTGGGTTTTTCATAGACAAAACTAATGCTTTTCATTTTTGTAATTTAGTTGTCTCTCTTCTGATCTTTCATTTTTCATCAGTTTTTCCACCCTCTGTCTAACTTTATATCTTCACAAGATAAATTAAAATGGCTGTTTTGCCCTTAGTCATCAGGAAGGTAATAATATTTAAAATAGATCCATTTATATTTACAAATGACAAAATGTCTAAAGTGTTATTCAAAATGCCTTAAAAAGTAAAATAAGCAATGCTGATAGGGTTGTTGAATGAAGCCTTACCCTGAAGCCAAATTTTAGATAATGAGTAGTGACTTCTTAAGTTGGGAGTCACTTTTAACTTAAGAAACAAAATTTTAATTCAAATTGCTGCATGTTTTGCACCAAAGTGATGTTTTTGAGACTAAACCATAAGTGCCGTCAGCTGTCACAGGTTTGCTATCTACCCTGCCTTTATTTTTTTTTTTTTTTTTTTTTTTTTAAATATTATTTTATTAGTTGGAGGCCAATCACTTTACAACATTTCAGTGGGTTTTGTCATACATTGGCATGAATCAGCCATATAGTTACACGTATTCCCCATCCCGATCCCCCCTCCCACCTCCCTCCCCACCCGACTCCTCAGGGTCCTCCCAGTGCACCAGGCAAGAGCACCTGATTCATGCATCCCACCTGGGCTGGTGGTCCGTTTCACCATAGATAGTATACATGCTGTTCTTTCAAAACATCCCACCCTCACGTTCTCCCCCAGAGTTCAAAAGTCTGTTCTGTACTTCTGTGTCTCTTTTTCTGTTTTGCATATAGGGTTATCGCCACCATCTATCTAAATTCCGTATATATGTGTTAGTATACTGTAATGTTCTTTATCTTTCTGGCTTACTTCACTCTGTATAATGGGCTCCAGTTTCATCCATCTCATTAGAACTGATTCAAATGAATTCTTTTTAACGGCTGAGTAATATTCCATGGTGTATATGTACCACAGCTTCCTTATCCATTCATCTGTTGATGGGCATCTGGGTTGCTTCCATGTCCTGGCTATTATAAACAGTGCTGCGATGAACATTGGGGTGCACGTGTCTCTTTCAGATCTGGATTCCTCAGTGTGTATGCCTAGAAGTGGTATTGCTGGGTCATATGGCAGTTCTATTTCCAGTTTTTTAAGAAATCTCCACACTGTTTTCCATAGTGGCTGTACTAGTTTGCATTCCCACCAACAGTGTAAGAGGGTTCCCTTTTCTCCACACCCTCTCCAGCATTTATTGCTTGTAGACTTTTGGATAGCAGCCATCCTGACTGGCGTGTAATGGTACCTCATTGTGGTTTTGATTTGCATTTCTCTGATGATGAGTGATGTTGAGCATCTTTTCATGTGTTTGTTAGCCATCTGTATGTCTTCTTTGGAGAAATGTCTGTTTAGTTCTTTGGCCCATTTTTTGATTGGGTCATTTATTTTTCTGGAATTGAGCTTCAGGAGTTGCTTGTATATTTTTGAGATTAATCCTTTGTCTGTTTCCTCATTTGTTATTATTTTCTCCCAATCTGAGGGCTGTCTTTTCACCTTACTTATAGTTTCCTTTGTTGTGCAAAAGCTTTTAATTTTCATTAGGTCCCATTTGTTTATTTTTGCTTTTATTTCCAATATTCTGGGAGGTGGGTCATAGAAGATCTTGCTGTGATTTATGTCGGAGAGTGTTTTGCCTATGTTCTCCTCTAGGAGTTTTATAGTTTCTGGTCTTACATTTAGATCTTTAATCCATTTTGAGTTTATTTTTGTGTATGGTGTTAGAAAGTGTTCTAGTTTCATTCTTTTACAAGTGGTTGACCAGTTTTCCCAGCACCACTTGTTAAAGAGATTGTCTTTTTTCCATTGTATATCCTTGCCTCCTTTGTCAAAGATGAGGTGACCATAGGTTCGTGGATTTATCTCTGGGCTTTCTATTCTGTTCCATTGATCTATATTTCTGTCTTTGTGCCAGTACCATACTGTCTTGATGACTGTGGCTTTGTAGTAGAGTCTGAAGTCAGGCAGGTTGATTCCTCCAGTTCCATTCTTCTTTCTCAAGATTACTTTGGCTATTCGAGGTTTTTTGTATTTCCATACAAATTGTGAAATTATTTGTTCTAGTTCTGTGAAAAATACCGTTGGTAGCTTGATAGGGATTGCATTGAATCTATAGATTGCTTTGGGTAGAATAGCCATTTTGACAATATTGATTCTTCCAATCCATGAACACGGTATGTTTCTCCATCTGTTTGTGTCCTCTTTGATTTCTTTCATCAGTGTTTTATAGTTTTCTATGTATAGGTCTTTTGTTTCTTTAGGTAGATATACTCCTAAGTATTTTATTCTTTTTGTTGCAATGGTGAATGGTATTGTTTCCTTAATTCCTCTTTCTGTTTTTTCATTGTTAGTGTATAGGAATGCAAGGGATTTCTGTGTGTTAATTTTATATCCTGCAACTTTACTATATTCATTGATTAGCTCTAGTAATTTTCTGGAAGAGTCTTTAGGGTTTTCTATGTAGAGGATCATGTCATCTGCAAACAGCGAGAGTTTCACTTCTTCTTTTCCTATCTGGATTCCTTTTATGTCTTTTTCTGCTCTGATTGCTGTGGCCAAAACTTCCAACACTATGTTGAATAGTAGTGGTGAGAGTGGGCATCCTTGTCTTGTTCCTGATTTCAGAGGAAATGCTTTCAATTTATCACCATTGAGGCTGATGCTTGCTGTGGGTTTGTCATATATAGCTTTTATTATATTGAGGTATGTTCCTTCTATTCCTGCTTTCTGGAGAGTTTTAATCATAAATGAGTGTTGAATTTTGTCAAAGGCTTTCTCTGCATCTATTGAGATAATCATATGGTTTTTATCTTTCAATTTGTTAATGTGGTGTATTACGTTGATTGATTTGCGGATATTAAAGAATCCTTGCATTCCTGGGATAAAGCCCACTTGGTCATGGTGTATGATTTTTTTAATATGTTGTTGGATTCTGTTTGCTAGAATTTTGTTAAGGATTTTTGCATCTATGTTCATCAGTGATATTGGCCTGTAGTTTTCTTTTTTTGTGGCATCTTTGTCTGGTTTTGGAATTAGGGTGATGGTGGCCTCATAGAATGAGTTTGGAAGTTTACCTTCTTCTGCAATTTTCTGGAAGAGTTTGAGTAAGATAGGTGTTAGGTCTTCTCTAAATTTTTGGTAGAATTCAGCTGTGAAGCCATCTGGTCCTGGGCTTTTGTTTGCTGGAAGGTTTCTGATTACAGTTTCGATTTCCTTGCTTGTGATGACTCTGTTAAGATCTTCTATTTCTTCCTGGTTCAGTTTTGGAAAGTTATACTTTTCTAAGAATTTGTCCATTTCATCCAAGTTGTCCATTTTATTGGCATAGAGCTGCTGGTAGTAGTCTCTTATGATCCTTTGTATTTCAGTGTTGTCTGTTGTGATCTCACCCTTTTCATTTCTTATTTTGTTAATTTGGTTCTTCTCCCTTTGTTTCTTAATGAGTCTTGCTAATGGTTTGTCAATTTTGTTTATTTTTTCAAAAAACCAGCTTTTAGCTTTGTTGATTTTTGCTATGGTCTCTTTAGTTTCTTTCGCATTTATTTCTGCCCTAATTTTTAAGATTTCTTTCCTTCTGCTAACCCTGGGGTTCTTCATTTCTTCCTTCTCTAATTGCTTTAGGTGTAGAGTTAGGTTATTTATTTGGCTTTTTTCTTGTTTCTTGATGTGTGCCTGTAATGCTATGAACCTTCCCCTTAGCACTGCTTTTACAGTGTCCCATAGGTTTTGGGTTGTTGTGTTTTCATTTTCATTTATTTCTATACATACTTTGATTTCTTTTTTGATTTCTTCTATGATTTGTTGGTTATTCAGAAGCGTGTTATTTAGCCTCCATATGTTAGAATTTTTAACAATTTTTTTCCTGTAATTGAGATCTAATCTTACTGCACTGTGGTCAGAAAAGATGACTGGAATGATTTCAATTTTTTTGAATTTTCCAAGACCAGATTTATGGCCCAGGATGTGATCTATTCTGGAGAAGGTTCCGTGTGCACTTGAGAAAAAGGTGAAGTTGATTGTTTTGGGGTGAAATGTCCTATAGATATCAATTAGGTCTAGCTGGTCCATTGTATCATTTAAGGTTTGTGTTTCCTTGTTGATTTTCTGTTTAGTTGATCTATCCATGGTTGTGAGTGGGGTATTAAAGTCTCCCACTATTATTGTGTTACTATTAATTTCCTCTTTCATACTCGTTAGTGTTTGCCGTACATATTGCGGTGCTCCTATGTTGGGTGCATATATATTTATAATTGTTATATCTTCTTCTTGGATTGATCCTTTGATCATTATGTAGTGTCCTTCTTTGTCTCTTTTCACATCCTTTATTTGGAAGTCTATTTTATCTGATATGAGTATTGCGACTCCTGCTTTCTTTTGGTCTCCGTTTGCGTGAAATATTTTTTTCCAGCCCTTCACTTTCAGTCTGTATGTGTCCCTTGTTTTGAGGTGGGTCTCTTGTAGACAGCATATATAGGGGTCTTGTTTTTGTATCCATTCAGCCAATCTTTGTCTTTTGGTTGGGGCATTCAACCCATTTACATTTAAGGTAATTATTGATAGGTGTGGTCCCGTTGTCATTTACTTTGTTGTTTTGGGTTCACGTTTATACAACCTTTCTGCATTACCTGTCTAGAGAAGATCCTTTAGCATTTGTTGAAGAGCTGGTTTGGTGGTGCTGAATTCTCTCAGCTTTTGCTTGTCTGTAAAGCTTTTGAATTCTCCTTCATATCTGAATGAGATCCTTGCTGGGTACAGTAATCTAGGTTGTAGGTTATTCTCTTTCATTACTTTCAGTATGTCCTGCCATTCCCTTCTGGCCTGGAGGGTTTCTATTGATAGATCAGCTGTTATCCTTATAGGAATCCCTTTGTGTGTTATTTGTTGTTTCTCCCTTGCTGCTTTTAGTATTTGTTCTTTGTGTTTGATCTTTGTTAATTTGATTAATATGTGTCTTGGGGTGTTTCGCCTTGGGTTTATCCTGTTTGGGACTCTCTGGGTTTCTTGGACTTGGGTAGCTATTTCCTTCCCCATTTTAGGGAAGTTCTCAGCTATTATCTCCTCGAGTATTTTCTCATGGCCTTTCTTTTTGTCTTCTTCTTCTGGGACTCCTATGATTCGAATGTTGGGGCGTTTCACATTGTCCCAGAGGTCCCTGAGGTTGTCCTCATTTCTTTTGATCCTTTTTTCTTTTTTCCTCTCTGCTTCATTTATTTCCACCATTTTATCTTCTACCTCACTTATCCTATCTTCTGTCTCCGTTATTCTACTCTTGGTTCCCTCCAGAGTGTTTTTGATCTCATTCATTGCATTATTCATTTTTAATTGACTCTTTTTTATTTCTTCTAGATCTTTATTAAACATTTCTTGCATCTTTTCAATCTTTGTCTCCAGGCTATTTATCTGTACCTCCATTTTGCTTTCAAAATTTTGGATCATTTTTATTATCATTATTCTAAATTCTTTTTCAAGTAGATTCCCTATCTCCTCCTCTTTTGTTTGACTTGGTGGGCTTTTTTCATGTTCCTTTACCTGTTGGGTATTTCTCTGCCTTTTCATCTTGTTTAGATTGCTGTGTCTGGAGTGGGCTTTCTGTATTCTGCAGGTCTGTGGTTCCTTTTATTGTGGAGGTTTTACCCAGTGGGTGGGGTTAGACGATTGGCTTGTCAAGGTTTCCTGATTAGCGAAGCTTGCGTCAGTGTTCTGGTGTGCGGATCTTGATTTCTTCTCTTTGGATAGCAATGGAGTGCCCAGTACTGAGTTTTGAGATGGGTCTATGTGTTAGGTGTGACCTTGGGCTGTCTGTATGTTGACGTTCAGGGCAATGTTCCTGCGTTGCTGGAGAATTTGCGTGGTATGTCGTGCTCTAAAACTTATTGGCTCTTGGGTGGTGGTTGGTTTCGGTGCAGGTATGGAGGCTTTTGTTCGGTCACTTATTACTTAAAGATCCATGTAGTCAGGAGTTTTCTGGTGTTCTCAGGTTTTGGGCTTAAGTCTCCTGCTTCAGGATTTCAGTTTTATTCTTCCTGTAGTCTCAGGACTTCTCCAACTATACAGCACTGATAATAAAACTTCTATGTTAATGGTGGAAAGTTTCTCCCCCGTTAGGGATACCCAGAGAGGTTCACCGAGTTACATGGAGAAGAGGAGAGGGAGGAGGGAGATAGAGATGGGCAGGAGGAGAAAGAGGGGGACTCAAGAGGAGAGAGACAGATCTACGAAGTTGTCTGATCCCAGAGTGTTCTCCGTAGCCCAGACACCCACAAAGATTCACAGAATTGGATTGGGAAGAGAAGGGGAAAGGAGGAAATAGAGGTGTTCTGAGGTAGAAAACAGAGTCAAGATTGGGAGAGAATAATCAACACATTCGTGAATAAAAATGGGAGCTGAATATTGGATTCTTAAATGTTCACAATTTATATCATATACTGAAAAACAAAAATTAAAAATCTAGAGTAGAGGTTAGACTCTTAAAAATACTATATTAAAAACAAAAACCAAAACACACAAAAGAAATTTTAGAAATATATATGAAGTTTGGTATAAAAATAGGGCTTCTCTTCTTTTTTTTTTTTTTTTTTCCTTTCTTCTGTAAGGTTATAGTGGATTGAAAATGAAAATTAAGGTGTAGTAAAAGGAGTGCTAGAGGGCTTTAAAAGAAATAAGAGAAAAAGAAAAAGAAAATAGAAGAGAAGAAGAAAAAAGAACAGAAAAAAAGAAGAAAAAGAAGAAAAAGGAAAAAAAAGAAAAAAGAGAGAGAAAAAAAAATTGTTTTGCCTAATTTAAAAAAATCGTAAAAATCTATGAAAGTTAAGGAGTAATGGGGGAGTAATAAGGAATTTTTAAAGGAAAATAAAAGAGACCCAAGAAAAAAGAAAAAAAAAATTTTTTTTTTTTCCTTACTTAAAAAAAAAAAAAAAAAGAAAAGAAAAGAAAAAGAAAAAATATATCTAGGAATTTCTCTGGAGCTGTTGCGGTCAGTGTGGGTTCGGCTCAGCTTCAGATAGCTCCTCGTTCCAGCTTACACTTCTCGATATCTACAGGCCCTTCCGGTGTAGTCAGTCAGTGGTTTCTTCAGGGATTTTAATCTGTTGCACCGGTCCCTTCTGAAGCGGTTCCCTTTATTTGGGTTCTGTTGCCGGTCTCTCTTCCGCGCCTAATTTCCGCCCTGACACAGGGGGCGGAGGTGGATTCTTATTCAGGTAGCTAGTTCCGTCGCGCTGCGGGGAGGGGCTGTGCGGGGAGGGGCTGTGTGGGGAGGGGCCGGCGCTCCCGGGAGAGGCTTGCGCTCTTTTCTCGGTCTGCGCTGCTCAGGCTCCAGGCTCTTCTGTCTGAAGCGCGCGCCACGCTGAATGCGGCTCCAGCCCTCGGGCGATTCACAAAAGCGCAGCACACAAAGCTGGGCCCGCGCTCCGGCCCCACGCCGCCCGAGCGGCCCAGGCAGCCAGGCGCTTGACGGGCGCTCTCTCCCCGGGTGCGGCGCGTCTTCTGCCCCGCGCGATCCCAGTCTCAGTCCCCGCCGGCGCCAGTCGGGCGTGCGCGCCCTCTGCCCTCCGCGTCCCCAGCCCCAGCCCCCGCCCGCGCCGGTCAGGCGCCCGCGCCCTCCGTCTCGCCGCGACCCTCCCGGCGGACTTCGGTCGCCCAGAATCTCGGTCCCTTTGTTCTGCGAACGGCCGGCAGTGTGTTCGGGCCGGTTAGCTTTCTCTCTCTCTTTGCTCTCCCACAGTTCAAGCTGGCAACTCACAAAAGCTCCCTCCGATTGTCCTCAGGGCGCTCAGGCCCGGACCCAGCCCCAAGTAATGCCGCCTGCCCCTCTCCGTTCCGCCACCAGCGGATGCGGGCGTCTGGGGTACTCCTCTGCTGGGAGTTGCTTTTAGGCTCGTAATCTGTGGGTTTTATTTATTCTATCCCTCCCAGTCAGATTCAAACTCTTGAGATTCCAACACTTCCCCCAGGCCCGCCAGTGCGAGGGCTTCCCGGTGTCTGGGAACGTCCTCTATCAAGTCCCTTCCCGGGACGGATCTCCGTCCTTAGCTCTTTTGTTTCGCTTTTTATCTTTTATATTTTGTCCTACCTCCTTTCGAAGACAATGGGCTGCTTTTCTGGGCGCCTGATGACCTCAGCTAGCGATCAGAAGTTGTTTTGTGAAGTTTGCTCTGCGCTCAGTTATTTTTTTGATGAATTTCTAGGAGAGAAAGTGGTCTCTCCGTCCTACTCCTCCGCCATCTTGGCTCCTCCCTGCTACCCTGCCTTTAAAATCTTACTTTAATGTGTTTGCTTAATAGATGCTTATTATTTAATTCAGGCACTGTTCTAGGCATGAGAGATATGGAAATCGACAAGTCAGCCGAGATGAATTCTCTCTAGAAGCTCGTATTCCAGGATGCAGGACAGACAATGAAGACAAATAACCCTATGTCATATCAGAAGGTGGTAAGTGCAATGAAGGCAAATAAAGCTATGGGCTAGGGTAGGGTAGGGTAGAGAGAGGCTAGGGCTTCCCAGGTAGCTCAGTGCTAAAGAATCTGCCTGTCAGTGCATGAGACACAGGAGACACGGGTTCGACCCCTGGGTCGGAAAGATCCCCCATTTCCTGCTGCAGTATTCTTACCTGGAAAATCCCATGGACAAAGGAGCCTTGTGGGCTATAGTTCACAGGGTCATAAAGAGTGAGTGAGCACAAGCGCTTCCAGTCATATTTGAGCACAGACCTATTTTACGTATTCCTAGTCTGTTGCAGGAGTGGTGGTTGTCATTGTTTATTTAGATCATGAAATATACGACCAACCAAGATCCTGGAGGTATACTTTTATCAGTGGCATACAGGTAGCAGAGAGAGGCAGGAGTCTGGTGTGGATTCAAACCCCGACTCTGCTAATTTCTGCACAGCCTTGGGTAGATCATTTGTCTTTTCTGAACCTTGGTAGTCTCCTCTTTTGAAGTTTCCCTGAGAAATAAAAGATGTTTTTAAACACCTGTTTTTTATGCAAATCTTAAATGAGGAACTGCTTAATAAATCTTTCCTTTAATCCCTCCCTTGCTCCCTAAGGTGGTCCTTTTTGGTTGGAAACACAGGTGCCTTGCTGAGAGTTTTTAGAAGGAAATAGCTTTTCACTGAAGGTCAGTGCAATGGACTTCCCACAAAAGTGAGAAATTTCCTAGAAAATTGCTAATTATTTTCAAGGCAGCCAGCAATAACTGAGCAATCAGACAGCAAAACGGCCACCATTGAGTTTGTCAGCATATGACCAGCTGACTGGATTTCATTACTCCTCATAAATATTTGGAATCAAGACAGGCCTGGGTTTGTGTGCCTGTTCTGCCACCCACTAGCTGGTTACTGTGGCTTTCTAAGCCTCAGGGTCCTCGAATGTGAAAAAGAAAAGGCTCTTATGAAAAACTGCGATGTGTGCTGCTGACGCTTAACACTGCGCTGGAATCCAGTAGGTGCTTGGTTTATTTTTGCTTTTGTCATTAGTAGTGGTTAATCAGTTTTTGACTCAGGGTGCTTTCCCATTCACCATCTTACCAAGGGGCTTCCCAGGTGGTATTAGTGGTAAAGAATTCGCCTGCCAGTGCAGGAGGCATTAGAGACACGAGTTCGATCGCTGGGTTGGGAAGATCCCCTGGCGAAAGGCACGGCAACCCACTCCAGTATTCTTGCCTGGAGAATCCCATGGACAGAGGAGCCTGGTGGGATACAGTCTGTAGGGTTGCAAGGAGTTGGACACAACTGAAGTAACAGCACAGACACACATCTTACTATGAATAGTAGAAATAACATCATTTGTTTTAACAGAACTGTGAAAGAAGGCTGTGAGGGAGCATGCTTCCATCTATAGTTTCATCCCGGACAAGGATTTCATTTCAGTCCGAATTCTCCAGCATCCAAAACTGTGTCTGCACCCTACTAGGAGCTCAGAAATATTTGCTGATGGATTGACTGTGCTGTCTCCCAGTTTTCCTGCTGGACTTCACATCTGTGTGTAATAGGATTGCTGAAGCAGACAGGGAGATTTCTTTCTGTCCTTCAAGCAGAGGAACCCCATTTGCCCTCCAACATGGCTAGTGAGACAGTTTCTGCAGGCCCTGGGTTTTTAGTTTTCTGAAGTTAATCATAGATTCTCAATAAACACACATGGGATGAAATTGCATACAATCAAACTGAATTAAATGTAAACACAGCAAATGTTTTAATTTAGAGTTTTAAATGCAAACTTAAACTAACATATTAAACCTGGTTTGTAGTTTATGTCCAGATTTCTACTTTTGTTGACCAACGAGTACAAGGAACATATTTTTTCCATCTTTGATTGTTTTCTCTTTGAAATCTTGAAGTGGTCATAAACATTAAGTCCCAGCAAGTAAGTGTCATTTTCTAAACTCTCCGAGGAGAGGAAAAAGACAGCCAGGTGAAGCAAATTGCCAGAGATCACACTGGGATCAGTGAGAAAGCAAACCAGACTTAGAGTCATCTCACCCCAGCAGCAGTGAAGAAAGAATGTTGTGTGGAAGTGCTTAGGCCATTGCCCTGACAACATATTCATAGAAATTTCCTACATTTTGCTTTCCACACTTCAGCAAATTTGACCTTAAGTATCTCTAAGGATAGAGCTTGCAGGGTGGCTCAGTGGTAAAGAATCTGCCTGCCAATGCAAGAGCTGCAGAAGATGCAGATTCGATCCCTGGGTCAGAAAGATCCCTTTGAAGAGGAAACAGCAACCCACTTCAGTATCCTTGTCTGTAATACCCCATGGACAGGGGAGCCTGGCAGACTACAGTCCATGAGGTGACAAAGAGTCAGACACCACTGAACAATTTAGCATGTATGTCTCTAGGGATAGCATTTCCTCCCATCTTTAATAAATACACTTTTTTATTTAATCTGTAGGAATGACTGACTTGTACTGATGCATTTATTCACTTTGTCCTTGTCTCTTTGTGACAAATAGTACGTATTTTTGCAACATAGATAGTGAAAGGGGAAGTCTATGGCTGTAAAAAATGAAACTAATAGGTACAGCCAGGAATTGGGTCCATACTCTTAAAAAATTATACTCGTTGGCATTATTCTTTAACCAACAAGGCCATTTGACTTAAATGATACAAAACAATGCAGACAAATACAGCACTATCCTTCATTGCCTTTAGTCATTTGAGAGAAATTGGCTGAGTTCAGTATAATTTTTGAATTAATTTTTATTGGAGTATAATTGCTTTACAGCGTCATGTTGGTTTCTGCTATACAGGAAAGTGAATCAGTTGTACATATACGTATAGCCACTCTTCTTTAGGTTTCCTTTGCATTTAGGTCACCACAGAGCACTGAGCAGATTTCCCTGGGCTGTTATTAATTAGTCAATCCCAGTCTCCCAAGTCATCCCATCCCACCCTCTCCCCCCTTGATAACCATAAATTTGTTCTTTATGCCTGTGTTTCTATTTCTGCTTTGCAGATGAGGCCATCTATACCGTTTTTCTAGATCCCACATATAAGCAATATTAGACAGTATTTGTTTTTCTAACTTACTTCACCCTGTATGACAATCTCCAGCTCCATCCATGTCTCTGTAAGTAGCATTATTTCATTCTTTGTTATGGCTGAGTAATATTCCATTGTATATATGTACCACATCTTTATCCATCCTTCTGTCAGTGGACATCTAAGTGGCTTCCATGTTCTGTCCACTGTAAGTAGTGCCACAGTGAACATCGGGATGCATGCATCCTTTCGAATTCTGGATTTCTCTGGATATGTGGCTAGGAGTGGAATTGCTGAGTCATATGGTAGCTCTGTTTTTAGTTTTTTAAGGAACCTCCACACAGTTCTCCATAGAGAACATTCAGTTTACATTCCCACCAACAGTGTAGGAGGTCTCCCTTTTCTCCACACCCTCTCCAGCATTTATTGTTTGTAGATTTTTTTGATGATGGTCATTCTG
The DNA here is from genome assembly GCF_963930625.1 of Muntiacus reevesi. Lineage (NCBI taxonomy): Eukaryota > Metazoa > Chordata > Mammalia > Artiodactyla > Cervidae > Muntiacus > Muntiacus reevesi. The sequence goes on from NC_089264.1 coordinate 7,004,937, forward strand.
ACTGGTGCGATGTGACACCTCACTGTATTTTTCATTTTCATTTTCCTAATAGTGAGCGAAGGTGATTGTTGCCAGGAAGAGCAATCTGTCTTCTTCCTTTTGGGCTCTGCTGTTGTCCCAGGGCATGAGCGTGCCCCCTTCTTGTCTCCTGACTCTATGTAATTGGGGTTTCTGGATCTTTTTGTTTCGCTGTTTTTTTTTTTAAACTTACATGCCTATTTCAGTCTCTGTCCTTGTTAGCATCTCTCTCCCTGGGTCTGCATTAACCTTCAGCTTTCCTCCCTTCCTCCTTCTCTCCTGCTTCCCTCCTTACCTATATCCTTACCTACTTCTACTTCTCTTTCTCTTCTCTCTCTCCGTCAACAAAGTCCACCTCAAGTATCATTTCTTCTTTAGCAGTGTTCCGTAAGCACCCCTTCATCACCACCCCCAGCATAATCCCTTTATTCTCCTCTGATACCATAACACAGTGACTCTACCTGTATTATAGCACATGTCAAACTCTATATTGTGATTTGCATTTATGCCTGGTCCCACAACTAACTGGTGGGACCATGTGTTACCCACCTTTATTCCAAGCACTTGGGATTGAACACACGGATGGCTCTCAGCCCCTTTGAAGAATAACTGTTGGTTTTGTTTCAGGCTGTGTCAGGTCTCTGCCGCAGCGTGGGGACTCTCCCTCTGCGGCCCGTGGGCCTCTGTCTGGGTGTGGGTCCCAGGCCTCTCTGCCCACGACGTGCAGAATCTTAGTTCCTGGACCAGGGATTGGACCTATGTCCCCTGCATCGCACAGCGGATTCTTAATAACCGAACCACCAGAGGAGTCCCTCAATAAATAGGTGAGTAGCCTTGTATCTTCTTGTTCCTTGGATTAGCAAATATCTAATTCTGAGATGCCTATAGATTTATCATTGTAAAACCTACCACAGGACCATCAAGGCCTCCTCATTAGCAAAGCCATTGTTTGTGTAGAGCTGCATAGAAACCACTCTAGATCACTGAGAATTTCAAATGTATATATTCTTGTTTCCTCTTGTTACTGTGAAAAATAGTGTTTCCTCTTGTTAGTGTGAAAAAGGACTCATAGTCTTCAATTGTATAGAACTAATGGACATTCTCCCTTTATTTTTATTCTATGTGGTGTTTTAAATAAAGGATGTGAATTTGCTTTGTTTCAAAAAGCAATCTACAAAAATTCTTTATTCAACAAATTTATTGTTTATAGATATACAATCAAAATGTAGGCCTTTATTTTTATAATTTAAAAGAAATCTTGGCTTCAAGATAATTTATCAATAAATATATAATTACGCCATTTATATTATTACCTTATACTAAACTTGGGGTAATCTTCATAGAATATATTATCTCCCATTCTTTTCTAAACATTGAAGGAACAAAATACAGACAATCATTTCTTCTTTGAGTTTCTACATTAAAGGCACTGGGTAATTTAACAAAACAGTGCAAAAGAAACACCAAATGTGAGAAAATTCTTCATTCCAAGGAATTAGTAGTATTAGTGCAAAAGTAACAGCCAGACAGAGCAACCCAATTTCCCAGGAAACTTCATAGATCAAAACCTTATTAAGCTGAGAGCTTGATAAATTGTGATAGGTGTGCATGTTATATAATAAAAAATGATAACGCCAAAGGCCAGCCAAAACATGGTAAGATAATAGTAGATTGGATTGCATTTGACAGTGGAAAGTCTTTGATGGAAAAATTTCTGGATTTTTTTGGTAGAAACTTCACAGAGCATATGGTTCACTGAAAGAGCATAGAATTTTTTTTAATCAAATGTTTTAACTAATCTGTGAAATTGCTAAAATTTTAAATCTCTTCACAGATGAACATAACATGAAAATTAGTTAAAAAGAAAACTACTGAATTTCAGTGTAAAGTTTAAGCTGTTTTTAATTTCCAGTTGAGTAGAATGCTTTCATACTGTCATATAGATTTTTCTAGAACCACTTATTTGAATAATATCATATTATTATATGATCATTATATATACGATCATTATATCATAACTAAGACACATGTAGAGTATTTTTATTTTTTATAAGGAAAGTGAGTGGCTTTTTGAGGGTTTTTTTGTTTGTTTTGACTTCTTTGACTTATAAAAGTAATTTGGGGAGAAAGTGACTCAGTAAAATTGCAAGAATCAAGAAGTGGTGGTGATCTTTTGTTTAGCTTACATTTCTCTTGCTTTCCTTAGAATTTGTACGTCTGCATAGTTGAAAATCACAGGGCTTCCTGACCACTGAATCCTCAGGGGCAGGCTAGATTTTCTTTCTTTCATTTCTTCCCTGCTGCACAGCCCCATGGATTGCTGCCTCCTTCACCAGCCTTTTTAACAGTGTTAGCATCTTCTCTGGTGCTTACTAGCCTTGGTAACTGTAGCTACATAACGAGAAGGATACATATATAGTCTCTCCAGCATCCACTTCCTTACTTCCCTGAAAACAAGCATAGCAGGCACTTCTCATTTCAGGATTTTATCATTATACGTTGTAGGATAGAATCTTGATTTAAAAAAATATGATCAGACTAAGAAAATTGCAAAATTTAAAAAACATACCATTTGTGGAAAGACTGTTTTTTTTTAAAGTAATTTTAAGTTCATAGCAATACTGAGAAGGTACAAAAATTTCCCACATAACCCCTTCTACCACCTTTATAATATTTTAGTGCATATTGTCCCTTCACAGTCTCCCCCTGTAGCTAGAAGACCCAGGAACACAGAGATTCCTATCTGCTCTTCTGTTTCCTGAGCAGATTTTCTGTGTTCCTAGCTTTCCTGTTTCTAGGCCCCAAGATGCCTCTGTAAAGTCCTCCTTCACTATATAGGCCTGAAGACACAAAATGAAAGGTGTAAGTCAGCGTCAGAGTTAGGGTACCTGTCTCAGCACCCTCCAGTCTTGACTCCCTTCTCAATGGCATCGAAACCCAAGATAGATTACACTCCCCTATGATGTTACCACACCTAGAAGCTTTGAATAATCATGGTTTCTGGGAGTCTTGGGATGATATAAAAAGAAGCCTGAACTCTTCCATTTTAGTAATGCATAATGCCTACTGTATAGTGAGGCAAAGGTTATGGATGTCTTTTGTTTAGCCCAAAGATGCTGGTTTCATCAAGGGTTATGTATAAGTGACTGAAACCCCGTCCCTCATTCAACCTTTCAAACTTCTTCCAGTTTTAGCTCCCCTCTCTGCCCCCACCATGCCAGTGGCATCCCCTAACAATGGGATGGAATAGAGGCCTTATTTGGAGGCATGGTGGAAGGGGGCATTTGGCTGTGACTTAAGCGCTAGTTGCCAAATCTTTCCTCGTGATTAAAGTCAGTAAACTAAATGAACACCGAAATCCCATATACTCTTCATATCAGTTAAGGGAAAAATAAACTCAAATGTTCTAAGATAAAAGAAAGTTACACTACTCTCCTGTTCAGTAAATAAGTTGATGGCCGCCATAATAATGACTGTTCTATGTATTGCTACTGGCACTATTATTAAACAGTTGAACGGCAAATAAGAACACGGAGGCATAATGGAGGTGGCAACTTCAAAAAACTAGCTCTTCCCAACACCCTTCATAGGTCTGGAGAAACAGGAGTTGGAATTTATTAAAACATATAAGTTTGAAAGTGGGACCTCGTGAGCCTCAGCCAGCCATCTGAGGAGGGGCGGGGCTCGGCCGGTGTGGGTATTAGAAGACTGGTACTGCAAAGGGTCTGAACATCCTTAGAGGAGAATCAAGGTCGGCTGTAGGACCTGGTGCCTGCTCTCTGCTCTGGCCTTGCAGTCTCCCTCTGGCGCCCCCTATTGGCAGACTTAAGAAGGCGCTGCTGGCAAAGCGGAAATGCAGTCTGAGTTCCCGCTGGAGCGTCCTGGAGCAGCGGAAGGTAGAAAGGTGGATTTGAAGCTGAGAGGCACAGTGTGATAACTGCCATACTGCACGTGTGGGATACATGTGGGTGAGATAGTGAAGGGGCCAAAGAAATGGTGATAAAAGGAGATTCAGGTTAGTAAGTGTCAGAGGAGGACACAGGAAATTTTTAATGGTAAGTACCGTGGCTAACGGAAGACCATTGGCTTTACCATTGAGATTTGGCTAAAAATGCATTTGCAGAGAATCACTGAAATAGAGTCTAGATTTTAATAAAATGGGTACAGTCATGTCGACTGCTCTTTCAATGACCGACTACAAAGGGAAGAAATGAAGAGACTAACCTAAAAGAGAGAATAGCATTGAAACACGTATATTACCGTATGTGAATCCGATCGCCGGTCCAAGTTCGATGCATGAAATAGAGCACTCAAACCTGGTGCACTGGGATGATCCTGAGGGATGGGGTCGGCGGGGAAGTGGGAGGTGAGTTCAGGATGGGGGACACATGTACACCTATGGCTGATTCAAATCAATGTATGGCAAAACCCCCTACAATATAGTAAAGTAACTAGCCTCCAATTAAAATTAATTAATTAATTAATTATTTTAAAAGAGCAGAGACATTACTTTTCCAACAAAGGTCCGTCAAGTCAAAGCTATGGTTTTTCCAGTAGTCATGTATTAATGTGAGAGTTGGACTGTAAAGAAAGCTCAGCACGAAGAATTGAGTTTTTGAACTGTGGTGTTGGAGAAGACTCTTGAGAGTCCCTTGGACTGCAAGTAGATCCAACCAGTCCATCCTAAAGGAAATCAGTCCTGAATATTCACTTGGAGGACTGATGCTGAAGCTGAAACTCCAATACTTTGGCCACCTGATGAGAAGAACTGAGTCATTGGAAAAGATCCTGATGCTGGGAAAGATTGAAGGCAGGAGGAGAAGGGGACGACAGAGGATGAGATGGTGGGATGGCATCACCAACTCAGTGGACATGAGTTTGAGTAAACTCTAGTAGTTGGTGATGGACAGGGAGGCCTGGTGTGATGCAGTGCATGGGGTCGAAAAGAGTCGGACACGACTGAGCGACTGAACTGAACTGATGACTTGGTAAGCTATGTGTCTTATATTTATCTGTATCATCTCCATCTTTCTCCTGTTCCCACTTCTGCGTCAATCTTCCCTTCAGGTTTAAATGTCCCTTGAAGAATAGAAACAATAACTTGATTTCCTTTTATCTGTCCTCACAAAACAAGCAAAATGGCTTATACATAGAAGATGCTTAATGGACATTTGTTGAGTGGATGGATGGGTGGATGGATGGATGGACAGTTAGATGGGTGGGTGGATGGAGGGATGGAGATGGACGGATGGATGGGTGGATGGGTGGCTGGCTGGCTGGCTGGATAGATGGATGGACAGGTGGATGGATGGATAGATGGATGGACAGCTGGATGGGGATGGGTGGATAGATGGATGGATGGGGATGGGTGGATAGATGGATGGGGATGGGTGAATAAATGGATGGATAGTTAGGTAGACAGGTGGATGGATGGATGGATGGGTAGATGGGTGGCTGGCTGGCTGACTGAATGGATGGACAGGTGGATAGATGGATGGATAGATGGGGATGGGTGGGTGGGTAGATGAGTGGAAGGATGGGTGGGTGGGGATGGGTGGATGAATGGATGGGTGGATGGGTGGATGGGTGGATGGATGGGGGATGAGTGGATGGATGGTTGGATGGATGGATGGATGGGTGGATGGATGTATAGTCAAATGTTCTTGGATGCTTTGCATTTGCTTCTTGAAGTTCCATAGAGCAAAGTGCGACAAGATAGGAGAACAGAGGTTGGAAAGAGTTGGGATCTGTGTGGGGACATCAGACAGCTGTGAAAGACAAGAAAGATGAGTTGGAAGACCTAAAAATAAGCTGCATTTCAAGAAATAAGAAAAAAGAGTAAAAACGGCTAGACTGTCTACTTGACATGCAAATTGCAAATGTTCTTTTATATTTTAAAAGTGTGAAATTAAAGTTTAACCCCAAATGACACAGAATGCTATCACTCCTGACATCACCTTAAATAAGTCATCCCAGCTTGTTTTGCTCTGTCTCTGATAGGCCTGGTGCAGGCATTTTTAATACTCTAGATGGCATCTGGTTATCAAAGCAGAGACTTTCTGCTAAGTCATCTTGAAGCCCAACTTAACTTTCACAACCTGTTGTCTTATAATTAAATTAAAATCGCAGGATGTTGGATTAGAAGAATATTCCTTCAAGCAGACCCGAGGTTAGTGAGAGAGTATGACCTGTCCAGGATAGAATTCCCTCACCCAAAACCACACAGAACATTTCACTGGATTAATTTGTGACTCAGTGGGAGATTCGTGGTCCAATTTGCTAAAAGATTTTCAGTTTCCATTTTTCTTTTCAAGTGAGGTCAGTATGCATTTATTCAGCTCTGTTATTGAAAATGATTTGAAAAGTATTACTGAGTGCAAAGAACAAATGAAAGAGCAGATAAAATGCAAGGAAAAGAAGAAAAGTAATGAGTGAATAAGTTCATTCATGAATAAAGTATTTATTCATGAATAAATAAATTCATTCATCCTACGAATGAACTTACAGGCTCTTATTTGTACCAGGCACTGAGCAAGGTAAGTACTGTGCAATAGAAAAATATAAGCCGTAGGTTCTGTCCCCAGGAGTTTAGGATTTGATTTATTTTTTATAAATAAAATTCCCATTGGATAGTTTAAAAAAAATGAAAAAGTGATTTTGAGGAGAGGGTATGAGGGAAAGGAGAACTGATAGGGCATTTCCTTGATAAAGAGGAAACACTTTCTTAAAGATGGAAAAGAATGAGTGATATCATAGGGGGGGAAATGTGCAGAAAGGAAGTAGATACAGCATTTGCAGGATGATCTTAACCAGATCATTAAGGTAATTGGTGAGGTGCTTTTCTGAGGATGAATGTGGCCATGGTGGGATTGGGACCTGAGGGAGTGAAGATGATTCAGAACACTTCTTGTGTTGAATTTAATAGGTGCAGGAAAAATTCCGTAGCTGAGATGGAAAGAATCTAACAAAATGATTCTTAGAAAATGTCTGAACCAAACCAGGAATAAGAGTTATGTACACTCTGTGGTGTGTGTGTGTGTGTGTGTTAGATTCTAAGCCTCTAATTTCTGTAGTCCAGGGTTTTACAACCAAGGCACTATTGACATCTTGGGCCAGATAGTTTTTGCTGGGTTTGGAGGGCTGTCCTATGCGTTGTAGGGTGTTTGGCTGCATTCTGGCCTCTCTGCACTAGATGCCAATAGCAAATCACCCCCTTACCCACATCACAACAATCAAAAGTGTTCCCAAACATCATCAGATGTCCCCTGGAAGCAAAACTACCCTTGGTTGAGAATCACTGCCCTGGCTCCTTGAGATCAACAAAGGCGCTGCTGATTTCTTTGTTCCCAGCAGTAGTCCTCTCTCGGGGCAGGGGCACTATTTTCAGCTTCTTGTCCTTCTCTGGAATCTTGACACTTCCTTACCCTAATTGGTTCAACACTTCTGTTGCCTTTAAAGATTTATTACCATTAATAAATTAGAAATTGTTGATATCTTCAGGTGATTTCTTCTATTTTAACCAGACTATTTTTAATTATGAAAACTCTCAACAGTTACTGAGATACCTGGTCAGATAAAAATAATGCTAAATTGAGACTATTTTTCATTTTAATTGCATTATATTGAGACATAGTAATACTTCAGCCAAGATATTTTCACAGGTGCCCTCTTTGTGCCTCCATTCAGAGTATATTGTGTGTGCTCCGTCGCTCAGTCTGACTCTCTGCGACTCCATGGACTGTATGTAGCCCGCCAGGCTCCTCTGTCCATAGAATTTTCCAGGCAAGAATACTGGAGTGGGCTGCCATTTCCTTCTCCAGGGGATCTTCCCGACCCAGGGATCAAACCTGCATTTCTTGTATCTCCTGCATTGGCAGGCAGATTCTTTACCACCTACGCCACCTGGGAAGCCCATTCAGAATGTATTTATTCATTACATGTTTTACTAAACTGAATTTGTCAATTCTCTCTCTATAGGAGTCTTTTAAATGTTTTGCCAAATGTAAAGTTTTTTAAATTTTATTCAATTTTGTTAACGAGGACAATTTATCTCTGAACAAAGGTGGGAACATAATCAAGGACATTCAAGATACCCCAAAGATCTATTATCTAATTTTAAAATCAAATCTTCCACTTTTTGAACTTGGATTATTTCAGTACTTAAAAGTGAGTTTAATATATTGTATTGCACTTAGATTGATTTACAAAGAGCTTCCTTAAGGGCTCAAGCTCTTCTAATATTTGATCATGTATAGCAAAGAGACAGAGTGTACTTCCACACAGCGTCTGAATTATTTTTTGTTTCAACATCAAATTTGTAAAAAAAAAAAAAATAATAATAAGTATACAGTTCAGTAACTCTAACTGCACTATACAAAATATTTATAAAATTTAATGACTATAGCTTCTACTTCAATTGTTAGACCATCACAGCTCTTTTGGGATGCAGTTATAAAATTTATATGTACCACAGCCAATACAATAAGCACATTTCTTCAAAGTATATTCCTAATTTAGTGAAGCATTGTTTTTACTATGTTTTTACAAAGCTGTCCATCAAAATTTGTATTCATTTTGCTACTGTATAAAGCAAATAATTTTATCTCAAAGTAGAACTTTTGAACTAAATGTTTAAGGTCTTTAACCTTATATAAAGTGTCAAACACTTTATCTTGACAGAATGAACTTTAGTTTTACTTTGATACCATGATTTGTATGGGGAAAAAATTGAACTATTTTTAATTGGCTGCTTTTTATTTGTGGCATCTGATTGGTAGTGGTGGTCAGTTGCTAAATCATGGCTGGCTCTTGGCATCTGCATGGACTGCAGCACGCCAGGCTTCCCTGTCCTTCACTGTCTCCTGGAGTTTGTTCAAATTCATGTCCATTGACTTAGTGATACCATCCAACCATCTCTTTCTCTGTCACCCTCTTCACCTCCTGCCCTTAATCTTTCTCAGAATCAGGATCTTTTCCAATGCATTTCTTCTTCACATGAGGTGGTCAAATTATTGGAGCTTCAGCTTCAGCATCAGTTCTTCCAGGGACTATTCAGGGTTGATTTCCTTTAGGATTGAGTGTTTTGATCTCCTTGTTGTCTAAGGGATTGTCAAGACTCTTCTCCAGCACCACAGTTCAAAAGCATCAATTCTTTGGTGTTCAGATCTAAAACCATAGCTTTGAAATTACAGTCCTTTGTCAGCAAAGTGATATCTCTTCTTTTTAATATACTGTCTAGGTTTTTCACAGCTTTCCTTCCAAGGAGCATATTTTAATTAAAATTAAAATTTTTAAATTTTCTAGCTGCAGTCACTGTTTGCAGTGATTTTAGAACCTCCCAAAATAAAATATGTTACTGCTTCAACTTTTTCCCCTTCTATTTGTTACTATAAGATTCTCATCATTTAAATATTTATGAAGCTATTCTGTTAGTGGAACTAACAAATAGTTATCACTTCACTTTTTATACAATCCTAAGAAATTTGGGAATTTAAAATGAGCAACGTATAGCCATAAAATCATTTGATCCAAATAGAAAGTCATGTTTCACAGAGTGACATGTAACTTCTGCAGCTGCGCATGTTAAATCATGATCTCTGGGAACAATTGTCTTAAAATAACATTAACTTTCAAAATAGATACTTTTAGTTTTCACGAACTCAGCAATTATGGCCCCATTGTTGGATGGGAAATTTTAAATTTTTGTAAGTTATACCTTCAATGTTATCTTTTGTTTTTTGAGAAACAGAAACCCAGTACTTAATTTTTCATGAAACAGTCTTGGCTTTTTGCCTATTACTGGCAAAAGAGTCTACCGCAATTTTTAAAAAAGGCATTGATAATGATGTAAGAAAAATTTAAGGGTACTGACAAAACTGCTGCAGCTAGAGCATTCAGACCACTGTCAATACCCAATATGGTAACCAACCTCTATTTCCTGAACATATTTATGGATACCTAATCTGTCATTACCCACACGTTTAACGACCCTGCTGACTAGCAGTGTGGCAGTTTTTTACATCTTGAAACCTGTAGAATGGGCCATGGCATAATTGGCTAGAACACCAAATAGACCGTACTGGGCAACTGTGTTGAAAACTTCTTCCACCCCCGAAACAAGAAGGATTAGACTATCCCTACCACTTGAATCCAAGTGCACATCAGGTTATCAGTTAAGACTCCATAGACTCCTGTGCAGCAGCTGTTGGTTATTTTGTATTTAGCAATGTTCTGGGATAGGTTTACTCGAACCAGAAAACTGTCTTCATATGTGCTAAACTGAGAATTCTTTTCCCTGAATATTAGCCTTAAACTTCTCGATGAGACTATTGCCAAAATTACAAGTACAAAATAAAGGCCTGTCACATTGATCCTCACTTATTTTATTTATTTGTTTATTTTATTTTAATTGGAGGCTACTTACTTTACAATATTGTGGTGGTTTCTGCCATACATTGATATGAATCCGCCACAGGTGTACATGTGTTCCCCATCCTGAACCCCCCTCCCACCTGCCACCCCATCCCATCCCTCAGAGTCATCCCAGTGCACCAGCCCTGAGCACCCTATCTCATGCATCAAACCTGGACCGATGATCTGTTTCACACTTGTTAATATATATGTTTCAGTGCTATTCTCTCAAATCATCGCCCCCTCGCCTTCTCCCACAGAGTCCAAAAGCCTGTTCTATACATCTGTGTCTCTTTTGCTCTCTCACATATAGGGTCATTGTTACCATCTTTCTAAATTCCATATGTATGCATTAATATACTGTATTGCTGTTTTTCTTTCTGACTTACTTTGCTCTGTATAATAGGCTCCAGTTTCATCCACCTCATTAGAACTGATTCAAATGCATTCTTTTTAATTGCTGAATAATATTCCATTGTGTATATGTACCACAGCTTTCTTATCCATTCATCTGCCAATGGTTGCTTCCATGGCCTGGCTATTGTAAACAGTCCTCACTTGTTTTAGGTATGGAGGCTTTTGGACAGTCTCTTATCACTTAATGTTCTGTGTAGTCAGGAGTTTTCTGGTGTTCTCAGGTTTGGGGCTTAAGTCTCCTGCCTCTGGATTTCAGTTTTATTCTTCCACTAGTCTCAAGACTTCTCCAACTATACAGCACTGATAATAAAACTTCTAGGTTAATGGTGGAAAGATTCTCCACCATGAGGGACACCCAGAGAGGTTCACAGAGTTACATGAAGAAGAGGAGAGGGAGGAGGGAGATAGAGATGAGCAGGAGGAGAAAAAGGGGGACTCAAGAGGAGAGAGACAGATCTAGGCAGTTCTCTGTTCCCAGAGTGTTCTCTGTAGCCCAGACACTCACAGAGATTCACAGAATTGGATTGGGAAGAGAAGGGGAAGGGAGGAAATAGAGGTGTTTTGAGGTAGAAAACAGAGAGTCAAAAGTGGGAGAGAGTAATCAACACACTCCTGAGTAAAAATGGGTACTGAATATTGGATTCTTAAATGTCCAAAATTGATATCAAATACTGAAAAACAAAGATTAAAAATCTAGAGTAGAGGTTAGACTCTTAAAAATACAATATTAAAAACAAAAACACAAAAAATTTTAGAAATATATATGAAGTTTGGTTTAAAAATAGGGCTTCTCTCTCTCTTTTTTTTTTTGCAAGGTTATAGTGAAATGAAAATGAAAATTAAGGAGTAATAGAGGAGTAATAGAGGACTTTAAAAGAAAATAAGAGGAAAAAAACAGGAAAAAAAATTTTTTTCCTAATAAAAAAAACAGTAAAAATATATGAAAATGAAAGTTAAGGCATAATGGGGGAGTAATAGGGAATTTTATAAGAAAATAAAAGAGAAAAAATTTAAAAAAGAAGAAAATAAAAGAAAAAAATTTTTTAATTAAAAAAAGAACGTAAAAATATATCTAGGAATTTCTCTGGAGCTGTTGCGGTCAGTGTGGGTTCGGTTCAGTTTCAGACAGCTCCTCATTCCAGCTTACACTTCTCGATATCTACAGGCCCCTTCCGGAGTAGTCGGTGTTATCTACAGGGATTTTAATCTGTTGCACCAGTCCCTTCTAAAGCGGTTCCCTTTGTTTATTTGGCTTCTGTTTGACGGTCTCTTCAGTGTCTAATTTCCGCCCTGACACAGGCGGGCGGAGGTGGTCTCTTGTTCAGGTTCGCTAGCTCAGTCCTGCTGCGGGGAGGGTGGGGCGCTGCAGGCAGATATCGCTGTGTGTGGGGAGCACTCTCAGTGTTCCGGCCACACTGGGTTTGACCCGCTTACGGGTGTGTGCTCTCCCCGTCTACACTGCTCAGGCTCCCGGCTGCTCTATATGGAGCGGGCCCTGCGTTGTGTGCGGTTCCAGTTTTCAGGTCCTCCACACAAGCGCGGACCTGGTTGCGCCTGCGTTTTGTACCTTCCAGGGCCCAGCAGCTCAGGCAGCCAGGAGCTTGACGGGAGCACTCTCCCCAGGTGCGATGCGCCTTCTCCCCTCCGCGGCCCCAGCCTCAGTTTCCACCCGCGCCAGTCGGGTGCCTGCGCCCTGGGCTTAGCCACGACCCTCCCGGCGGATGTTGACCATCCAGAATCTCAGGAAGTCTTTGGTTAGAAACTGGAGGCCTGTCTGCAGTTTGGTAGGGGGTGCCGTCTCTGGGACTGAGTTTGCCCCTTTCCCCTCCCCGCTGCCTCCTGCCTCCGGCAGGGATGGGCTGGTCTGCCGCTGGCTAGCTCTTCTCTGGACTTGCTCAGACCCTTTGTTCTGTGAATGGCCAGCAGTGTGTTCGGGCAGTTAATTTTCTCTCTCTCTTGCTATGCCACAGTTCAAGTTGCTATCTCACGTTAGCTCCCTCCGATTGCCCTCAGGGCACTCAGGCCCGGTTCTTACCCTAAGCAATGCCGCCTGCTCCTCTCTGTTCCACCCCCACTTGCTGGTGGCGAATGTGGGCGTCTGGGGTACTTTTCTGCTGGGAGTTGCTTTTAGGCATGTAATCTGTGAGTTTTATTTATTTTTCCTCCCAGTTAGGTTGCCCTCCGAGATTTGAAAACTTCCCCCAGACCCACGAGTGTGAGGGTTTCCTGGTGTTTGGAAACTTTCTCTATTATGACCCCCTTCCTGGGCCGGCTCTCTGTCCCTAGCTCTTTTGTTTCTCTTTTTATCTTTTATATTTTGCCCTCCTCCTTTCGAAGACAATGGGCTGCTTTTCTGGGCGCCTGATGTCCTCTGCTAGCGGTCAGAAGTTGTTTTGTGAAGTTTGCTCAGCGTTCAAATGTTCTTTTGATGAATTTGTAGAGGAGAAAGTGGTCTCCCTGTCCTATTCCTCTGCCATCTTGGCTCCCTCACTTAATTAAATACAACACTGAACCCTCAGTCAGTCAGTCAGTTCAGTTGCTCAGTCGTGTCCGACTCTTTGCAACTCCATGAACTGCAGCATGCCAGGCCTCTCTGTCCATCACCAACTCCCAGGGTTTACTCAAACTCATGTCCATTGAGTCGGTGATGCCATCCAACCATCTCATCCTCTGTTGTCCCCTTCTCCTCCAGCCTTCAGTCTTTCCCAGCATCAGGGTCTTTTCCAATGAGTCAGTTCTTCGCATCAGGTGGCCAAAGTATTCAGCTTCAGCATCAGTCCTCCCAATGAATATTCAGGACTGATCTCCTTTAGGATGGACTGGTTGGATCTCCTTGCAGTCCAAGGGACTCTCAAGAGTCTTCTCCAACACCACAGTTTAAAAGCATCAATTGTTTCTGCTGAGTTTTCTTTATAGTCCAACTCTCACGTTAATACATGACTACTGGAAAAACCATGGCTTTGACTAGATGGAACTTTGTTGGCAAAGTAATGTCTCTACTTTTTAATATGGTGTCTAGGTTGGTCATAGCTTTTCTTCCAAGGAGTGAGCGTCTTTTAATCTCATGGCTGCAGTCACCATTCACAGTGATTTTGGAGACCAAAAAAATTCAGTCTGTCACTATTTCCACTGTTTGCACATCTATTTGCCATGAAGTGATGAGACCAGATGCCATGATCTTAGTTTTCTGAATGTTGAGTTTTAAGCCAACTTTTTCACTCTCCTCTTTCACTTTCATCAAGAGGCTCTTTAGTTCTTCTCTTTCTGCCATAAGGGTGGTGTCATCTGCATATCTGAGGTATTTCTCCCGGCCTCTTGATTCAGCTTGTGCTTCATCCAGTTCAGTGTTTCTCACGATGTACTCTGCATATAAGTTAAATAAGCAGGGTGACAACATATAGCCTTGATTACTCCTTTCCCGATTTGGAACCAGTCTGTTGTTCCGTGTCCAGGTCTAACTGCTGCTTCCTAACCTGCTTACAGATATTCTCATCTCTTTCAGAATTTTCCAGTTTGTTGTGATCCACACAGTCAAAGGCTTTGGCATAGTCAATAAAGCAGAAATAGATGTTTTTCTGGAACTCTCTTGCAAGCTGCTGCTGCTAACTTGCTTCAGTCGTGTCCGACTCTATGAGACCCCGTAGACAGCAGCCCACCAGGCTCCTCCATCCCTGAGATTCTCCAGGCAAGAACACTGGAGTGGGTTGCCATTTCTTTCTCCAATGCATGAAAGTGAAAAGTAAAAGTGAAGTCACTCAGTCGTGTCTGACTCTTAGCAACTCCGTGGACTGCAGCCTACCAGGCTCCTCTGTCCATGAGATTTTCCAGGCAAGAGTACTGGAGTGGGTTGCCATTGCCTTCTTCACCTCTTGCAAGAGAGTTCCAGAAAGACTCTGAACCCTACTTGTTTAAATTAGAGAAAAATATCTTAAAGTGGGTGGTATGAGGGGATAGGTATGAATGCAGATTGTCTCAGGTATACTGGGGCATATGAAAACCCAAAAGTGTAAATTCACAGAGGAAATAAATTCAGTTCAAATCCACAAATATTTGTTGAGGACCTGCTAAGCCCAGGAACTTGACCTATAAGCTGATAGGAAAATACAAATAAGAATTAAGCCTATTCTTTTCTCTTACCTTTAGGAAGGATAAGGCATATATACAAAGGATTCACATTTAGAGTAGAATGGTCAAGATTTCAAGGACTTACATAACTCAGTGGGTCAGTATTTTCCAAATGACAAATGTGTAAGTCATGTTACAGAAATCTCTCATGGGTAGAAAATGTTCATTCAAATTGCAAGTTAGACAAATGGATTGTAACGTCTGAAAATTGTATTAATATGGTTTCAGATTCCACATTACAACTAACCTTTAAGAAACAACCCCTTGTTAAGTTGTGGTGTATATCTAAAAAAGAAAGAATATCCACAGTTTTCTGAAAAGGCTATTAAATATGTCCTTTTTTTCCAACTTCTTGTCCTTATAAGGCTGTTTTCTTCCTGTCCCTCAACCAAAACAGCTAATCACAATAGATTGAATACAAAAGTGTTTATGATAATCCAGCTGTTTTCTCTTAATCTAGGTATTAACGAGGTTTGCAAGTGTAAAACAATGCTACTTTTCTCACTAAATTGGTCTGTTTTAGAAAAAATGTATTTTTCATTAAAATACTATTTGCATTGACATGTAACAGCCTTGTTGCTATTTCAAAAATAATCAATGTAGAAAGATCACCTGTAAAACAGTTGTATCTAATTTCATGACACTGGGACTATTGGGAAAAGAAGGGAAAGAGATTATGGCAGAAATGATAGGAAAAGTTTACCCCAAAGAGCTGATATTCCAGTTTAGACTCTGAGAAGTAGAATTTAAAGAGGAACTCTTTTTGAGAGGATGAAAAATCATACGTAAAGGCTTAGAAACAGGGAGGCACCTGTTATTCTCATGAAATAATGAATAATGAATTCAGTTGGCTGAAATGTAAGGAAAGCATCATCCTCCTGCTTCTCTTGTTACTCACTCCCCCTGGCTTTTCTTTGTCTTCCACTCTATAAACATTGATGCTCCCAAAGGTTCTGCCCTTGGATCTCTCTTCTCATTCTGTATGTCTTCCTCAACAGTCATGTCCACCTTCAAGACTGCAACTTCACTTCTTGGCTGTTGAATCCCAGATATTTATCTCACCTTCCTTCCTGAGCTCCAGAATTATATGTTCTGGACATCTTGAAAACAATAAACCTAAAATGGAATAAACATTTTCCCAGAAACCACTCCCTCTTATATCTCGTTTCTTGGCACCCGCCCCCTGTTCAGAAATAACTCAGGTAAGAACAGCAGTCACCCTGATCTTCACCCCACCTTCCTCCACTAGCATCGTTCAGTCCTATCCCCTTACATCACCCCTGCTTCTTGCTTTTCTTTTCTATAATTGCTATGCTCTAGTCTCACAACCTTCTGTTCCATCCTCCATGTTGTTGCTAAAGTCAATAATTCAAAAACAACAAATCTAATTATGTTTCCCTGTTTTGACATCCTCTGATGCACCTTTCCAAGATCCGTAACACCTTGGTGGAACATAAAATGCCATCCATTACCTGGCCCTTGATCACTTCTCCATTCTTAATACTTGGCAGGTGCCCTCCTCAGCCCATAGTGAACATGTTCCTTGATTCAGGCATAGTAAAGAATGTTCTCAAAATGTCGCCAGATTGTTTTAATTTTCCATGCTCTTGTTCAGGTGCTTTCTCATCCAGGAATGTCCTTTTCTGCCCCATCGACAAAGAATACAAATTCACCTTTCATCATTGTTCTAGAGATCCATTTCCTCTAAGAATCTTTCTTTTCATATTGACTTAAGTAACATATTTATTTTCCTCTTAATAGTAACACTTTACAGGGAAATCTGTTTCTGAAACTATCCT
The DNA here is from genome assembly GCF_963930625.1 of Muntiacus reevesi. Classification (NCBI taxonomy): domain Eukaryota; kingdom Metazoa; phylum Chordata; class Mammalia; order Artiodactyla; family Cervidae; genus Muntiacus; species Muntiacus reevesi. The sequence continues at coordinate 7,021,706 of NC_089264.1, forward strand.
TAATTGGTATCTCCTCTCCACAACATGAAATACTACCAATGTTTCTACATATAAACAGGCAAGCAAAGAGCCAAAGTTTATAAGGCATATATGATAGCCATGTGTGTATCATGTCCTTTCAAAACTTTTTCACAAGTGATTTTGTATTTCTGGAATTCCTTGAATATTTTGCAAATCTAATTTCTGATAGATCTGAAATTGTTTTATATCACAGGAGTATTTTGTTTTGAGAGGTTTTTTCCTCCACAAACTAAGCTACATTTCTAGTCTTTCATATTAACATAGCTGGTTATTCATAGCCCATTTTAAAAAGGATTAAAATTCTTAAGCAGCAACATCATAGCTGTATTTGCCACCCCCTGAATTCAAGTGATATCAGAGATGCAGATAAGCCTGCCAGAGACTTGCTTCATTACTGGGCTCAAGTCCCCCAAATCAGTGAGCATCCAATTCAGCAGATAGAAAAGAGCTGTAAGCCACTGTGCAAAATGAAAGACTTGTATAAGCAGAAGGGAGTGGAAACAAGGAAGTTGTACCAGGGAAAAAGCAAGTTGGTTATTGCAGAGTTATTTTCTTCTAGGCATGGTAGGGGTCAGTCAGGTAGATTACCTCTCCACTGCTGACCAGGCAATTCCTGAATGACTGGTTTAAGACTGCATTTCTGGGAGAGCCCAAACTGTAATTAAGACTTAGTTTGGTGGCGTGGGGCTTAGCCTGTTGTCTTATCTTTAAAAAAGCAAATTTGGAAGGAGGTTTACGAAGGAACTGAGACAGACTGTGTTTGAGTGTCTCCTGTGGAGGTCCAGGTCAGCAGTGGCCTGCTGCCAGGCAGGAGCTCTGTGTGCAGCAGACCTGGGTGTGGCATAAGCCCTCTTAGAGGAGGTCGCCATGAACCCCACCACAGAGCCACCAGAACTTACACAGGACTGGGAAATAGACTCTTGGCTGGCACAAACAGAACCTTGTGCCCCAGGACCCAGAAGAAAGGAGCAGTGACCCCACAACAGACTGACCCAGACTTGCCCTTGAGTGTTCGGAGTCATCAGTGAAGGTGTGGGTCAGCGGTGGCCTACTGCTGGGTTGGGGGAACTGAGTGTAGCATTACATGCATGGGGCCTTTTGAGGGAGGTCACCATTATCTTCATTACCTCCACCACAGTTTGGCCCCAGGTAAATAGCACAGGGAACACAGCTCCACCCATCAACAGAAAATTGGATTAAAGATTTACTGACCATGGCCCCACCCATCAGAACAAGATCCAGTTTCCCCCTCAGTCTCTCCCATCAGGAAGCTTAAATAAGCCTCTTATCCTTCTCCATCAGAGAGCAGTGCAGTTCAGTTCAGTTCAGTTCACTTGCACAGTTGTGTCCGACTCTTTGCGACCCCATGAATCGCAGCACACCAGGCCTCCCTGTCCATCACCAACTCCTGGAGTTTACTCAAACTCATGTCCATGGAGTCTGTGATGCCATCCAGCCATCTCATCCTCTGTTGTTCCCTTCTCCTCCTGCCCCCTATCCCTCCCAGCATCAGGGTCTTTTCCAATGAGTCAGCTCTTCACATGAGGTGGCCTAGTATTGGAGTTTCAGCTTCAGCATCAGTCCTTCCAATAAACAGCCACAACTTATCTCCTTCAGGACAGGCTGGTTGGACCTCCTTGCAGTCCAAGGGACTCTCAAGAGTCTTCCCCAACACCACAGTTCAAAAGCATCAATTTTTCGGTGTTCAGCTTTCTTCACAGTCCAATTCTACATCCATACATGACCATTGGAAAAACCATAGCCTTAACCAGATGGATCTTTGTTGGCAAAGGGAAAAGGAGTCCAAAATGGCGGTGGCTAAAAGACCTGGAAGGGAAAGCCCACGAAAATAGAACAAAGGAAGGTCCGAGGACCGGAGCGAGAACCTCAGGTAAAATAAACAACGCTCCTGTCCAGGCCCAATTTACATAAGATAGGCCCAGGGACAGAGAAACATATAAAAAGAGGAGCCAAAGCCCTCTTCTCTCTCTCTCTCTCTCTCTCTCTCCCCCCGCCCCCCAAGATGGGGCGCTCTTCTCTTCCTGTCTTTGGATCGAAGTGCCCTCACACCTAGAAGATGGACTTTCCTGCTATCATCTAAATAAATAGAGCTGTAACACTGAGGTGTGACAGTGATTTATTTAAGAGCTATAACACGGTCTGTCCTCCGAGAGCTGTGACCCGCTGAGGGGCTTTAATGTCCGTCACTCCAAATCTTTGTTGTGATGAAACGAAGAACCGAGGAGCAAACACTCAAGTGACACCATGATCTTAGTTTTCTGAATGTTGAGCTTTAAGCCAACTTTTTCACTCTCCTCTTTGACTTTCATCAAGAGGCTCCTTAGTTCTTCTTTGCTTTCTGCCATAAGGGTGGTGTCATCTGCATATCTGAGGTTATTGATATTTCTCCCGGCAATCTTGATTCCAGCTTGTGCTTCTTCTAGCCCAGCGTTTCTCATAATGTACTCTGCATATAAGTTAAATAAGCAGGGTGACAATACACAGCCTTGACGTACTCCTTTTCCTATTTGGAACCAGTCTGTTGTTCCATGTCCAGTTCTAACTGTTGCTTCCTGACCTGCATACAGGTTTCTCCAGAGTCAGGTCAGGTGGTCTGGTATTCCCGTCTCCTTCAGAATTTTCCACAGTTTATTGTGATCCACACAGTCGAAGATTTTGGCATAGTCAAAAAAGCAGAGATAGATGTTTTTCTGGAACTCTTGCTTTTTCGATGATCCAGCGGATATTGGCAATTTGATCTGTGCTTCCTCTGCCTGTTCTAAAACCAGTTTGAACATCTGGAAGTTCTTGGTTCACGTATTGCTGAAGCCTGGCTTGGAGAATTTTGAGCATTACTTTACTAGCATGTGAGATGAGTGCAATTGTGCGGTAGTTTGAGCATTCTTTGGGATTGCCTTTCTTAGGGATTGGAATGAAAACTGACCTTTTCCAGTCCTGTGGCCACTGCTGAGTTTTCCAAATTTGCTGGCATATTGAGTGCAGCACTTTCACAGCATCATCTTTCAGGATTTGAAATACCTCAACTGGAATTCCATCACCTCCACTAGCTTTGTTCGTAGTGATGCTGCCTAAGGCCCACTTGACTTCACATTCCAGGATGTCTGGCTCTAGGTGAGTGATCACACCATTGTGATTATCTGGGTCGTGAATATATTTTGTGTAGTTCTTCTCTGTATTCTTGCCACCTTTTCTTAATATCTTCTGCTTCTGTTAGGTCCATACCATTTCTGTCCTTTATTGAGCCCATTTTTGCATTAAATGTTCCCTTGGTATCTCTAATTTTCTTGAAGAGGTCTCTAGTCTTTCCCATTCTGTTGTTTTCCTCCATTTCTTTGCATTGATTGCTGAGGAAGGCTTTCTTATCTCTCCTGGCTATTCTTTGGAACTCTGCATTCAAATGGGTATCTCTTTCCTTTTCTCCTTTGCTTTTAGCTTCTCTTCCTTTCACAGCTATTTGTAAGGCCTCCTCAGACAACCATTTTTCCTTTTTGCATTTCTTTTCCATGGGGACGGTCTTGATCCCTGTCTCCTGTACAATGTTACGAACCTCTGTGCGTACTTCATCAGGCTCTCTGTCTATCAGATCTAGTCCCTTAAATCTATTTCTCACTTCCATTGTATATTCATAAGGGATTTGATTTAAGTCATACCTGAATGGTCTAGTGGTTATCCCTACCTTCTTCAGTTTAAGTTTGAATTTGGCAATAAGGAGTTCATTATCTGAGCCACAGTCAGCTCCCGGTCTTTTTTTTGCTGACTGTATAGAGCTTCTCCACCTTTGGCTGCAAAGAATATAATCAATCTGATTTCAGTGTTGACCATCTGGTGATGTCCATATGTAGAGTCTTCTCTTGTGTTGTTGGAAGAGGGTGTTTGCTATGATCAGTGCATTATCTTGGCAAAGTTCTATTAGCCTTTGCCCTGCTTCATTCCATACTCCAAGGCCAAATTTTCCTGTTACTCCAGGTGTTTCTTGACTTCCTACTTTTGCATTCCAGTCCCCTATAATGAAAAGGACATCTTTTTTGGGAGTTAGTTCTAAAAGGTCTTGTAGGTCTTCATAGAACCGTTTAACTTTGGCTTCTTCAGTGTTACTGGTTGGGGCATAGGCTTGGATTATCGTGATATTGAATGGTTTGCCTTGAAACGAACAGAGATCATTCGTTGTTTTTAAGATTGCATCCAAGTACTGCATTTCGGACTCTTTTGTTGACTATGATGGGTACCCCATTTCTTCTAAGGGATTCCTGCCCACAGTAGTAGATATAATGGCCATCTGAGTTAAATTCACCCATTCCAGTCCATTTTAGTTCGCTGATTCCTAGAATGTCGACGTTCACTCTTTCCATCTCCTGTTTGACCGCTTCCAATTTGCCTTGATTCATGGACCTAACATTCCAGGTTCCTATGCAATATTGCTCTTTATAGCATCAGACCTTGCTTCTATCACCAGTCTCATCCACAACTGGGTATTGTTTTTGCTTTGGCTCCATCCCTTCATTCCTTCTGGAGTTATTTCTCCACTTAACTCCAGTAGCATATTGGGCATCTACTGACCTGGGGAGTTCCTCTTTCAGTATCCAATCATTTTGCCTTCTCATACTGTTCATGGGGTTCTCAAGGCAAGAATACTGAAGTGGCTTGCCATTCTCTTCTCCAGTGGACCACATTCTGTCAGACCTCTCCACCATGACCCGACCGTCTTGGGTGGCCCCACACGGCATGGCTTAGTGTCATTAAGTTAGACAAGACTGTGGTCCTGTGATCAGATTGGCTAGTTTTCTGTGATTATGTTTTTAGTGTGTCTGCCCTTTGATGCCCTCTCACAACACCTACCATCTTACTTGGGTTTCTCTTACCATCAGAGGGCAGACAGAACGAAAACCACAATGACAGAAAACTAACCAATCTAATCACATGAACCACAGCCTTGTCTAACTCAGTGAAACTATGAGCCATGCTGCGTAGGGCCACCCAAGACAGATGGATCATGATGGTGGAGAGCTGACAAAACATGGTCTACTGGAGAAGGGAATGGCAAACCACCTCAGTATTCTTGCCTTGAGAACCCCATGAACATATGAAAAGGCAAAAAGATAGAAGGACACTGAAAGATGCACTCCCCAGGTCATTTGGTACCCAATATGCTACTGTAGATCAGTGGAGAAATAACTCCATAAAGGATGAAGAGATGCAGCCAAAACAAAAACAACACCCAGTTGTGGATGTGACTGGTGATAGAAGCAAGGTCTGATGCTGTAAAGAGCAATATTGCATAGGAACCTGTTAGGTCCATGAATCAAGGCAAATTGGAAGTGGTCAAACAGGAGATGGAAAGAGTGAACATCAACATTTTAGGAATCAGCAAACTAAAATGGACTGGAATGGGTGAATTTAACACAGATGACCCTTATACCTACTACTGTGGCAAGAATCCCTTAGAAGAAATGGAGTAGCCATCATGGTCAATAAAAGAGCCTGAATGCAGTGCCTGTATGCAAGCTCAAAAATGACGAATGATCTCTGTTCATTTCCAAGGCAAACCATTCAATATCACTGTAATCCAAGTTTATGCCCCGACCAGTAATGCTGAAGAAGCCAAAGTTAAACGGTTCTATGAAGACCTACAAGACCTTGTAGAACTAACACCCAAAAAAGATGTCCTTTTCATTATAGGGGACTGGAATGCAAAAGGAGGAAGTCAAGAAACACCTGGAGTGACAGGAAAATTTGGCCTTAGAGTACAGAATGAAACGGGGCAAAGGCTAATAGAGTTTTGCCAAGAGAACACACTGATCATAGCAAACACCCTCTTCCAGCAACACAAGAGAAGACTCTACACATGGACATCACCAGATGGTCAACACCGAAATCAGATTGATTATATTCTTTGCAGCCAAAGATGGAGAAGCTCTATTCAGTCAGCAAAAACAAGACCAGGAGCTGACTGTGGTTCAGATTATGAACTCTTTATTGCCAAATTCAGACTTAAATAGAAGAAAGTGGGAATACCACTAGGCCATTCAGGTATGAGTTAAATCAAATCTCTTACGATTATACAGTGGAAGTGAGAAATAGATTTAAGGAACTAGATTTGACAGACAGAGTGCCTGATGAACTATGGACAGAGGTTCATGACACGGTACATCATGACATGGACGGGGATCAAGACCATCCCCATGGAAAAGAAATGCAAAAAAGCAAAATGGCTGTCTGAGGAGGCCTTACAAATAGTTGTGAAAGGAAGAGAAGCGAAAAGCATATTTAGTTAATTCAGTCTCATCCATAGTCCCTTTGTTATTCTAGCATATATGTCTATCTGTTATTTCTGATAGATAGTACAATTTATAGATATTACTTAATTTTTTAAAAATACTAATTTAAAACATGTAATTATTTGTTGGAAGAGGTCCCCTCCTTCTACCCAAAATCAGTGGCTCAACTAGAGTTTGTTTTTGCCTCCTGTAACAGTTCAGAGGTAGACGTGGGGTTCATGGAGATATGCAGGGACCAGAGTTCCTTTTGTCTTGTTTCTTCTTTAATTTTTCCTAGAGGATTATCCTCATCAAGATGGCTAATTGGCTTGACCACTACCATGTCTACATCTCAGCTTGCAGGAAGGTGAAAGAATCAGGATGAAAGGTCTAAAGATGAGACAAAGAAATTGCACACATGATCTCCACTCTGGTCAGTGAGTCACAAGATGACAACCAGTTGTCAGTAAGGCTGGGGCTGCAATCTTTGGCTAAGTAATCACACACCAGCTGAAACTTATAAGAATGGAGAGTATCCCAGAAAAATTAGCAGTCTCTGTGGTGGTTGTTCAGTTGCTAAGTCATGTCTGACTCTGCAATCCCATGGACTGCAGCACACCAGATTTCTCTGTCTCTCACAATCTCTGAAAGTTTGTCCAAGTTCATGTCCACTGAATCGGTGATGCCATTCAACCATCTCATCCTCTGTCACCCTCTTCTCCTCCTGCCCCCAATCTTTCCCAACATCAGGGTCTTTCCCAAAGAGTTGGCTCTTTGCATCAGGGGGCCAAAACACTGGAGCTTCAGCTTCAACATCAGCCCTTCCAATGAATGTTCAGGGTTGATTTCTTTAGGATTGACTGGTTTGATCTCCTTGCAATCCAAGGGACTCTCAGAGTCTTCTCCAGCACCACAGTTCAAAAGCATCAATTCTTCAGTGCTCAGCCTTCTTATGGTCTAATTCTCATATCCATAATGATTACTGGAAAGACCATAGCTTTGACTAGATGGACCTTTGTCAGCAAAGGGATGTCTTTGCTTTTTTATACACTGTCTAGGTTTGGCAGCAGAAGAGGGATTGGCAAACCACTCCAGTATTCTTGCCATGAGAACCCCATGAACAGTATAAAAAAAGCAGTCTCTGTCACAAATATAATATTCCAAGATCTAAATTTCTGATACTATAATTTGTAATTAACAATATAGAATTGCATTATTTTTCTAGATAATCAAGTAAGTGGATTTGAGGAAGGAATCAAAGAAAATCATTTCTTCTTGTTAATGATCATATATTCAAGCATTGACTTCAATTAGATTGTGAGTACCATTTCTATTTACTACTTCACAACTATTTTAGTGAATTACCAGGTGTTTTTTATTTCTTGATTCAGTCTTAATACCAAAAAGGGAAAGATTTGTGATAGAATGTCATATAATAATATTTTAATGTTATGAAGATGAGAGTACCTTCCTTATAAGTATTTTGTTACATAAAAATCAGGTTTCTTTCACCTCTTAAGTTGGAGAAGGCAATGGCAACCCACTCCAGTGTTCTTGCCTGGAGAATCCCAGGGACGGGGGAGCCTGGTGGGCTGCAGTCTATGGGGTCGCACAGAGTCGGACACAACTGAAGCGACTTAGCAGCAGCAGCAGCAGCACCTCTTAAGTGCCTGTTCTCCTATCTTCGTTGCTTATATCAAGAAAAGCAGTGCAATAAAAACAGAGTCTTATCTCATTTAATTCATCAGTTGGAAAATCAAATCACCAGGAATGTGGCATGCGTAAGGGGTGATCTATGAATGCAGAACTATGGCCATGCAGTCGTCACAACCCAGTTTTCCTCCTATTGTTATAGTAGGTTTTTTTTACAGGGACATTTGCATTCCTTCTCAAACATTAGTCATCATCAAGAAAATTTATTAGAAATCAAATGATTGAAGGATAAATTTCTGAGGCCTAAAATCTCACAGACTTTGTAAAATCAGTGTTTGCCAAACACCAGATTTTCTATGAAGATCTGCTACCTTCCACATAAGTAAGAAAAAAAAGGGGGGGGGGTAGGGGGGTGAGTCATAGCCTGTCATTCCTCAGTTTTAAACCTGAAATGACCCTTTTAAAAAAATCAGAATAAAAACCAAGCTCTTAAAATGGCCTAAAGTACCATCTCCTTCCCCTCTTGACCCTCTGTCCTACACCTTTCCCCTCTTTCCCTCGGGTCCAGCCTTGCTGATTTGGCGGTGTAGTGTCACACTGCCCACTCTGTGGTCAAAGCCATCAATGATGCAGGACACTTGGAACAAGATGCTGAGATACTCAGAAAGTGATTCTACCTGGGGTGAAAGTCCTGAGTCACATTTTTCTCTGTCTCTTCTTGAATCAGCTTTGGTGGGTTACATTCTCAACTGGTTTCAGTTGTAATTTTTTTTGTGGGGGTGACATTGCATATTTTATTTTAAAAATAAAATTTCATATAGAGTGACAACATTGCATATACGCTAAGAGCATAGCCTTTGACGTGAGACTGTCTGGGTTTTTTTTTTTTAAGTACATTGTTTACTTGATTAGAGAATTAAAATTCCAAGAGAAATGAAAACATATATCCAAACAAAAACTTCTGCATAAATGTTCATGGCAGAATTATTCATAATAGCTGGAGATGCAGGTAGGAACATGGGTCTGATCCCTGGGTCAAGAAGATCCCTTAGAGAAGGAAATGGCAACCGACTCCAGTATTCTTATCTGGGAAATCTCATGGACAGAGGAGCCTGGCAGGCTACAGTCCATGGAGTCACAAAAGAGTAGGACACCACTTAGTGAGTAAATAATGACAAAAACAAAACCTAAATGTCCATCAATTGGTGGATGGATAAATGAAATCTGCTTTATCTACACAATGGACTATTATTTGGCAATAAAAGAAGTACTGAAACATACTACAACATGAATGAACTTATAAAACGATTGTCACAAAGGACCACATGTTATATGACTCCATTTATATGAAAGGTCCAGCAGAGGCAAATCTATCAGTAGAAATTATGGTAATAGTCAATTATAGCTCAATAAAGCGGTTATTTAAAAAAAATAATTCCAGAAACACCTTGGTGTTGGGGCATGATGAACACCTGAACTTTATTGTTACTGTTATTGGTTGTTAGCCCACCATGTACCCTTTCCCCAGCCCCACTTAACATGGCCTAATTTACTATGCTTCCATGTATTTAACAAAGTCCAGATCGTGACCATTTCAGCTTTTTTAAATACAAAGCTTCTTCAAACTGTAGCTTTGGAATTAGAGATCTCCAAATTTCTTAAGTGACATAAATGCTTAGAGCATGATAATTCTAACTTTCCAAAGGCCACCTGTCAGACAGAACCTTGAGTATTGTCAGGAAATTTCTTCTTTCTATATGGTCTTTTGCAGAGCTGACTCTCTTCTTCCTTTTCCCCTTAAAGTTAGATCAGAAAGACCTTAAGAACACAGAACACCAGCACACAGACGTTCCCTGTGACTTCACCTTTCAATAGGATATGGTTACCAGGGTGACCAAGTTAATTACATATGGAAAATCAGAGCTGATCTCAGGGGAAAATAGCTCAAGTGAAACCTAGGAGGGCTGGGAATCCAGGCTGACCCTCAGGTCTCGTGAAGGCCAGTGTCTCAACCACAGGAGTAAGATAAGAAGTTAGTCCCTTAAGCCATGGGCACTAGGGGCCATGAGAAGGGAAGGGGGACTGAAACCAGACGTCTGTATCACAGGGAAAAAGAGATTTGTGATCAGTAACTCCAGGCACCGGTGGACTTGTGTGGCTAATTACTCTTTTAGTCATTTGAAAGTTTGAATATAAAGCAGTAACATGAGGTAAATGCAGAGCCAGTTAATAGAGAATAGTACATCAGAGTAATATCAAAAAGAAGAGTATATGGTGAAAAGAACTTTGGGATTAGAATCAGAAGGCATGACTTCCAACTGACTCTAAGATTAGTAAGTCATTTGCATTTCCCAAGCCTCAGTTTATTAATCAACAAAATGATTGGGTTGAATTCAGTCCTCACTAAATATTTGGTTGAATATCAATCTCTCTCAAATCCTTCTCAGCTTTAAATAGTTAGGAATTCAAAACTGTAGAACTGAAACCGCAAATTGTTTCTGGTGCCCTGAGCAAGGGGAGAGATCAAATGTACAAATCCAAATTTTGTGGTTTTACAGGAGCTGCAAGCTAACCAAGTTATCACTATGTTCCCATTTCCAAGTGATTCTCTCCTACATTGTGACATGGCTGTGATATGAAAACTTTTTTTAAAATTGCTTTTACAAATTGAACTAAACTTCCTGAACTCCATCAGATATTTCCATCATATTGAGACTATAAGAAACCTAATGTAAAACAAAATTTTCATTGTAGATTTTTCAAACCTGACCAGTGTTGAACTGGATGTAGGCAGGTTCAGTCAGGTTAACCACACCTTAACATCTTACAAAAGTAAAATGCGGAAAGGGACCATTGGTCTTCACTACGCAGGAACAACATAAAATGCCTGCCAAACTCAAGGAGCATTTCAGCAGAAGCATCATGCTCACGCAAGCTTTTACCTAAGCATATCATCAGTAAAAGGAATTTGTCAAGTCGCTTTCACTTTCTTGTTGCCCAGAAGAGAGTGTATATTGAAAACAAAACATTGATCTGGTGGTCTTTTTCTAAGTTTGAGCAAAGTGATGATAATAATAACACCAAGTCTTGGATTGGCTGAAGGCCTATTTAGCAGTGGGGGGGTTGTGAGAAAGCAGCCAGATGGTACTGATTTTTAAGGTTACAGAGAGAGGTCAAGTTCCACGTCTCACATAGGTTGCCTTTCTCATCTGTCTCTCATAACTCTGAGTGCTTAAACATGTAGCGATCCCTGTTTTGGGGATGGAATCAGCCATCCTACTTTACAGACAACGAATATGTAGACATTCGTTGAAGAAACACACAGAAATCTAGCAATCCTAGCTTTGGTGAAGACCCCTCTTCCCATACTTTTAGCTGGGACGTCCTTTCCTCCGTTTTTGCGCCGCGCTGACTTGGTTGCGCTGAATGCCTTGGGCGTTCCTTCCCCCTGTAGTGAGTTCAACGCGGAGTGAGTCATCAAGTCTCTGTATAGTGCCAGATTCGCCTCTAGACTGCAATATCTTCGAGATCCCGAAGCGTGTACCTTCCCAGGTCGGCAGTGCGGTACCCAAAATATCCTAGTAAATATTATTATAAGCATCCTTGTTACTAGTAAATATTATTATGACTCAAGTAATACGTACTGAATGAACAGCTGAACCTGCAACCTGTTGAATGAATGAATGCACCCTCAATACAAACTCCCTCCTTCCTACGGGATTCCACGGTGAAAATGTGGCTCTAATTTAGCCACAGCGTTAATATCTTTGACCTGCTGGAGGGAAACGAACCAACACAGAGAACAGGAAGGGGAGAAAAGAGAAAAGAGAGGAGGACGCGCAGCCGGTGCGCGCGCCGCGCCGGGCGGCGGGAGCCGCCCCCGCCCCGCCCCGCCGCGTCTGTGCGCGCGCGCCGCCGGGAGCGCGGCCGCCGGTCGGAGCCCGGCGCCGGGGGCGCGCCGCCGGGAGAGGCTTTGACGTGGCAGTTCCAGCAACTCGGCGAGCGAGACCAGCCTGCGGGGACGCCGGCGCGAGGCGAGGCGAGGCGCGGCGGGAGCAGCGGCCGCCGCGGGAGCGGGGTCACCGGGCAGCCGGCAGTGGGGGCAGAGCCCGGCGGCGGGCGGGCGCCGAGCAGGTAATGCCGCGCCCAGCCTGGCTGCGCTGCGGCGGGACCCTTCCCCAGACACAGTTGTGGCGGGGTGCGGTGGCGAGAGGCGGGATGCTCACGCGTGGCGGGGCAGCGGAGGAAACCTCCTGCTTTGCTCCTTCAGCCCTTTCGTGTAGTTTAATACTGGGGGCGGGGGGCGTGGGCATTTTTTACCCGCCCCTGCGCCCCTATCTTTGTGTCTGGGGATGCTGAAACTCTCTGGTTAGGGTCCTCAGTAGCCACGGTATTCCAGCGTTACTGCCCGCGGTTTTCTGATCTCTGTATCAACTTAATTTCCCCCTCCTTGGAGGGAGGGAATGCTGGAAATACTCATTTTGTGATAATGGCAAATGTATCTTCAAGCTTCGGGACAGCCTGATAGTGAAACTGATTTGTCCGAATCGCAGCTGGGTCCGGGGTGAGACGTGCATCTGGTGAGAACGGTCGGGTGACAGCGGGCGGGGGGTTGTCCTGGGCTTGGAATCGCAGATTTTGAGGCTCGGCCTGCTCGTGCCAAGTGGCTTTCTGCCATGTTGCCGCCTGAAGCTGAGTCAGGCTTCTGTAACTTGGTGCTCCAGTGTGAGGAAGTTTGACGTGGCAGGCTGGGTTGAGTGAGGAAGCAGATTCCTGCCAGGACCAGTGAAGAGGGACCCGGCTGCTTCCTGCTCTTTGCAGCGAACATCCCTTTCGTCTGTCACTCAGCAACAGGCTGCTGCGTAGGTGTGTTGCTGCTGACTTCCTAAATGCGCTTGGTTGGATGAGCTTGACCCAAGCTCAGGCTGCCACGTCTCTCTCCGCTAAGTGGGAGGAGGGAAGATGTGTTCAGTCACACAGTGGACCCAGGGGCCTATCACTCCTCTTCTTTAGATCTCCGCTTCCAAGGAGAATAAAGTGATCTTACGGTATTTTAACTCCAGTTGCTTTCATTTTGGAATCGTATAGTTTAACATGAAATTGAAACCAAATGAATGCAGTTTCCTGAATATGTTTCAAACCTTAGCCGGCTTCACTGACCTTATAGTTTAAAAGATAGCATCGTAAAGTAGCAAAAGGGAAAATATTCCAATGCTGGGTGAAGAAAGTGGAAAGAAATTGTAGAATTGCTGTTTTTTTTTTTTTTTTTTATCTGGAAAGATTTTAGAAGCTTCATTTTGTAAAAGACAACTGACGCTCCGAGAGGTTCTTCCACTTATTCTGTGTCACACAGCTAAGTATGAGCAGATGTGTAGTGTAAACCCACTTCTCTTGCTTGGATTCAGAGCTTTTTCTAACTTTTCTTTTTAAGACTAGTTCTATGAAATGTCTCTTCTTTAAGAAACCTGGAGAAAATGCCAGCTTTAAAACATGTTGATGTTTTGGTTCTGAGTAGAATCAAGATGGACCTATTGTATTTATGAGTTGTGTATGTGTGCTTAAACACATGTGCAATTGGACTTTTTCCCTTCATTGTTTAAATATATGTGCATGTATTCTTAGAGGTGTGGTATTTAAATCAGAAGAAAAGTCTGTCATCTTTGCCTGAGAAACCACTGACAGCTGTCAAATAGTTGTAGGCTGCCACTTGGCTTCATCATTTTATGACTCGTAAAATCAGTCCATTATCAACTTATTTTCTACTATATCTGTTGAACTTTTTTTCCCTTTTTATCCTAACTGCCTGGTTAAAGTTACTAATTAGGATAGCACTAAAATGACACAAGTCAAAACATCCAATTGCAGGCTACTGGCAAGTCTGCTGGTCAGTCAGTGGCGTGATTATTGCCAATGACATGCTCTATGCTGAAACAGGGCCATGGAAACAAAAGGCACGAAGATAGTAGGTACATTTATGAGAGACAGAGTCTTTGTGACACCGTTTAGGCTTACAATAAAAGAGGGATTGGCAGCTGGTATTCAGGATTTAATGCCTGTGCATTTGCCTCGGGCTATGGAAGTGAGTTACTGAGTTCCATAGAGCAGTGGTTAGAGTCGTTTTAGGGGAAAAGTGATATTGTTTGATATGAACCTGTCTCGTGCACTTGATAACTGTACCTTTCTTCAGACTATCATAAACATTTATTAACAGTGTTTATGTTTTTAATAACATTAAGTGACTCAAACTCTCGCGTTGATGTTTTTTCTTTTTCTTTCTGTTCCAGGGTTCTTTTATAGCACTGTTCCTTGGAATGATATTTTCATAATGAGCCAGCAAGGTTATGTGGCTACACCTCCCTATTCTCAGCCCCAGCCTGGAATTGGCCTTTCTCCCCCGCATTATGGGCACTATGGGGGCCCATCTCATGCAGCTTCTTCACCAGGTAAGGCGTGTTATTTTGACTCGTGTGTGATTATTGAATCTCAAGCTCGGAGACATAAGATATTCTGAAAGAGCAGCTTTGGAAGAGTTGAATGGTAATTATAGACGATGCAGTGGTTTGAGCTTATAGGATTATTTGGAAAAACCTGCCTTATCACTTTGGTTTTTGCATGGGGAGTTTATTTTTTAAATATAGATGAAAACAAAGACACTTCCTGAGTGTCTTGTTTTTACTGTTAGACTTGCTCTTGCTATTAACTGATAGTGTGAGGTTATTACAAACACTAAAACCCCCACAAATTATATATACATACACATATATGTGTATATGTATATACACTATATACTAAATATATGTATGTTAAATATATACATATACTAACTAATATTGAAAAAAATCTCATTAGATTTGTATGCTGAAGTTTAGTCAGTGATGATAATAATAAGAAAAACATGGCCTTGCTGTAAAATCATTATTGAATAATATTAGTTGCCCTAATATGGTACCCAGCAAGGAACCTTGGTTTTTGGAGCAGAGGTGGGAGGAGTCTTGGAGTGGGACTCCTGTTGCTCTGATGTGGCAGCTGACATGGTAAGATCACCTCCCATTTTCAAGGGGCTGCCCTGAGGGGCCAAGTTTCAGGGTCAGCAGGGAGGCTAATAATAGCTTGTTTCAGTGCTGATGACCCCAGATTCCCTAAAAATATTTGTGAAAGGCAGTTCTTGGGACTTCTGAGGAATCCACTCAAATCCTTGGGGAAGCTGGGCTATGTGTAAATAATTGAGTATCTCTGGAGGTTTACTAGGACTGACTCAGGGATATAGGATCCAGGCCTTGCTGGGTAGCTTGTGTGGACTGCAGAGTCAGCCAGGGGTGAGGAAAGCCTCTAGGGAGGCTTGATGGTAGCAGCCACGCGCAGTTGCTGCAGAAGATGCTGTGAGACTGAATTTCCTTTGGGAAGTCACTCTTCTGACTTAGTCCAGGTTTTAAAAACCTCCAGCTGAGACATTGTTATCTTGTCCAGGTTCAGTCCTCCCCATGACATTTCTAGATCTGGGTCCTGTAGGAACCATTTAACCCATCTTTCTCCAGTTTCTTTTCTGTCTGGTGGTTCATTCCCCCTCAGCATTTATATATAATGATAATTATGCATTACTCTTTTTTTGACTGCTTACCATGTATCATAAGCTGGTCCTAAAAGAATTATGTGTATAATTTTCTTTAACCATCATTCAATGCTGTTCAGTAGATAATTAGCCCTATTTGGCAGCTAAAAAAACTGGATGTCTGAAATACCATGATTTATCCAAAGTACAGAGCTGGTGGTGTAACTGGGATTCACACCGGGGGTCCCTCGAGAAGACAGCAGCAAACTTGAATAGACATCTAAGTGAAACGTTCATGTTCCTCACTTTTCCGCCTTCTCTTCGCAGCCATCTCTTAAACAAGTCCTCAGCCTACTCCCTCACACCCACCCTTGCCTCACTTCTCTCCCCGGTGTGTTCCCTGCCCCATCGCCTGGGCCCCGTCCAGCCTTCCCCTTCTCCCACTAGGGTTGCTAGTGACCTCCTGTTACCAAAGGCAGTAGACACTGTCTTGTGCTCTTGAATTTGACACCATTTACTGCTTTTGTCTGTACAGAACTCTTTTCTGCTTTGGTTTCAATGACACTGTCCTTTCGTTAGTTTTCTTGGTGGCTTTCTGGACAGCTCCTCTAAGGGGTTCCCACTTCCCCACATGACCTTTATGTGATGCTGATTCTGCTTCTTTGTTCTGACTTCACCCTTCTTGCCCCCTCATTGTAGATTTTTCCCTTAACTGTGTTATTTCATATGAAGGGCTGGTCTCTCAGATCTTTTCCTCCAGCCCAGATGACTTTCTTAAGCTCCAGATCTGTATTTTCAGTTGCCAACCTGTTTACATGGGTATATCAAACTCATCATGTCCAAAATAACTCAGTATATTTTTTCATAAAGCATGTTTTTTCTGGCATTCCATACTCACAGAGCAGCTATCATTCATTCAGCTACCTAAATAGAACTTTTCACTGTTTTAAAAAGTCTCTCCCTTTTACCTTCTGTAATCCAGATTCTTTTGGGGGTAATTGAAAATCTTTTCTACCTGCTTCCTCCTTTCTACCCAGTAGTCACTATTCTTGCTCCAGCCATCACCTCTCACCTGGATGACTAATGTCTCCTAATCACATCCTCTCTCCAACCTTTCTCCAAACAGTCCAGTCCTGTGTTCCATTCATTCAGTCACTCATCATGTCCAACTCTTTGAGAACCCATGGGCTGCAGCACACCAGTATTCCCTGTCCATCACCAACTCCTGAAGCCTGTTCAAACTCATTCAAGTCCACTGAGTCAGTGATGCCATCCAACCATCTCATCCTCTATCTTCCCCTTCTCCTCCTGCCTTCAGTCTTTCCCAGCTTCAGGGTCTTTTCCAATGAGTCAGTTCTTCGAATCAGGTGGCCAAAGTACTGGGGCTTCAACTTCAGCTCAGTCCTTCCAATGAACATTCAAGACTGATTTTCTTTACAATTGACTGGTTTGATTTTCTTGCAGTCCAAGGGACTCTCAAGAGTCTTCCCCAACACCACAGTTCAAAGGTATCAATTCTTCGGCACTCAGCTTTCTTTATGGTCCAACTCTCACATCCATATATGGCTACTGGAAAAACCATAGCTTTGACTAGGCGGACCTTTGTCAGCAAAGTAATGTGTCTGCTTTTTAATATGCTATCTAGGTTGGTCATAGCTTTTCTTCCAAGGAGCAAGCATCTTTTAATTTCATGGCTGCAGTCACCATCTGCAGTGATTTTGGAGCCCTCAAAAATAAAGTCTGTCACTGTTTCCACTGTTTCCCTATCTATTTGCCATGAAGTGATCAGCCTGGATGTCATGATCTTAGTTTCCTGAATGTTGAGCTTTAAGCCAGCTTTTTCACTCTCTTCTTTCACTTTCATCAAGAAGGTCTTCATTTCCTCTTCCCTTTCTCCCGTAAGTGTGGTGTCATCTGCATATCTGAGGTTATTGATATTTCTCCTGGCAATCTAGATTCCAGCTGGTGATTCATCCAGCCCTGCGTTTCTTATTATGTACTCTGCATGTAAGTTAAATAAGCAGGGTGACAATATACAGCCTTGAAGTACTCGTTTCCTAATTTGGAACCAGCCTGTTGTTCCTTGTCCGAGTCTAACTGTTGCTTCTTGACCTGCATTTAGGTTTCTCAGGAGGCAGGTCAGGTGGTCTGTGCTGGAGGGACTTTTATAGCCTGCAAATCTGATTCTGACTTTCTTCTGCTTCAGACCTTTCTGGCACCTGCATAAAGCTGGTCTGTGCCTCCGGTCAGCGCCTCCACTCCGTCCTTCCCTGCAGTGTGTGCCCTAGCCTGCTCCTGCAGACTCGGTTCACCTGTGGGTCTTACTGACGTTTCTGACCACTTCCTGTTCTTCCTCAAGCTTATTCACAGATCGTCTTCTCCTGTCTTCTCCAAGCCCTGTGTGGCTTTGCTGCCAGTTACCACACTGTGTGTAATAGATGTGCCTGAACAGTTCAAAAGGTCCTCACACAGTGCTCATTCAAGAAATGAGTGAACGACCAGCTGCTGCGTTAATCAGCAGAGTACTCAGGTGTTCACCAGTGGTAAAACACCATTTGTTGGATTAGATCCTTCATGCTTTAACTTCAACCTCTTTGTCCTTATCAGTTCTCAGATACCAGGCTATCAGACTCTGTCTGTGTACATACCTTTCTGTAAATTGTGGTATATTTGTTTAATGATTTAAAACTGTCACTGAATTACCTGAGCCTGTCTTTCTCTGTGCTGAATGACCTTAGATCTCTTAGTCTTCAGTCATCACATACCTTCTTCTTTTCTAGTCTTTTTTTTTTTTTTTTTTGTGACAGACTCAGAGAACTTGGCTGTAGCTCCTTGAACTGTCTGTTCTACCATGGATCTGGCCAGCGCCCCGTCTTGGTTCTATTTCTTGCATACCACACTGTCCTTTGTGCCTGTTATGTGATGCTAGTCCTGTCCAGTAACCATACAGCAGGTTTATTGGGTGAGCAAAATACCTGTGGCGATGCAGCACCGAGTAAAATGAACCCAAGCTCCATCCCTATAGTACGGACTTGTCTAGTGGGATGTGCATTAAGGAAATGGACAGTGACAATGCAGGGGAAACACCGTTTTGACGAAGTAGAGGTTGGAATGGAAGCTCACAGCAGGGGCACCTAACCAAGGCTTACGGATGAAGGGACTCTTCCTGGAAGGAAGAACCTGAAAGATGAGTGAGGGTCGGCCAAATAGGGAGGCAGGTCCCTGGGGTTGGAGAGGTGGCACCTTTGAGGACCTGCAAGAGGTTCACTGTGGCTCTCAGGACAGTAGGGTGCAGTGATGCATCTTAAGCTGGGAAGGGTCACGTATATTGTTTAGTTATAGTCCACATTGGAAAGAGTGTGAGGAAGGAATCAGCAGGGACACTGCTTTCTGGAGCACAGTTTCGGGTCCTCAGCACTGTTGACATTTGGGGCCAGCTAATTCTTTGTTGTGGGGGAGGCCGTGCTGTGCATCCTAGGGCCTCTAATAGGATCCTTGACTTCTACCGATCATCAGATAGCAGTGGTCCCTCTTCTACTCCCACCCTGGCCCCAAGTGGTAGCAACCAAAAGTCTTAGACCTTGCCAAGTGTCCCTTCAGGAGCAGCATCACCCTTGGTGGAGGACCACTTGTCTAGAAGCTGAGCAGCAGGAACTGTTGATGTCCTGGAACCGGGGGCTGTGGTGAGGCTTCTAATAAATAGTGAACTCTTGTAGGAATAGCACCAGCCACAGCACCTTAGCAATGAGTCATTATGGTTCTGCCCGCATAGTGGGAGTTTGTTTATTTTAGATAAACTTCTTCGTTTCTCAAATGGTTTTTAATTTTGGTTTCAGTTTGTCAGTTCCAGGGCCAAATCCAAGATACGCTTTCCTGCGATGTTGTTTTGGTCAGAGATCAGTCTAGAAAGACATCTGTAAAAGGGTATCAGGAAGCTAAGAGAATAGTAGAGTCAGAGAACCAGGCGACTCTATGGTCATGGAGCCAACATCCAGTAAGCATTGCCTTTCTACCCGGGAGCCGTCACTAGAGCGCATGGCAGCCCAGTCTGTAAGGGAGTCTAAGAAACGGAGATTCCGTCTTTCCAGCTCAGGACCGCATGGAAAGGCAAGCCAGAAAGGAATTAGATTTGGTATTGCATAAGCTAGTCTATAAAAAATGTCATTGCATTAAAGGTCAGTTTATGATTTTAGATACTTTTCTTTGGGCATTGTTATTGTTCAGTCACTCAGCCGTGTCTGACTCTTTGCGACCCCATGGACTGCAGCACGTCAGGCTTCCCTGTCCTTCACTGTCTTCCAGAGCTTGCTCAAACTCATATCCATTGAGTCAGCAATGCCATCTAACCATCTAATCCTCTGCCGCCCCCTTCTCCTCTTGCCCTCAATCTTTTCCAGCATCAGGGTCTTTTCCAGAGAACTGGCTTTTTGCATCAGGTAGGCAAACTATTGGAGCTTCAGCTTTAGCATCAGTCCTTCCAGTGAATATTCAGGACCGATTTCCTTTAGGATTGACTGGTTTCATCTCTTTGCTGTCCAAGGAACTCTCAAGAGTCTTCTCCACAATTTGAAAGCATCAGTTCTTTGGTGCTCAGCCATTTTTATGATCCAACACTCACATCCATTCATGACTGCTGGAAAAACCATAACTTTGACTAGGCGGACCTTTTTTGGCAAAGTGATGTCTCTGCTTTTTAATGTGCTGTCTAGGTTCATCATAGCTTTTCTTCCAAGGAGCAAACATCTTTTAATTTCAAGGCTGCAGTCACCATCTGCAGTGATTTTGGAGTCCAAGAAAATAAAATCTGTCACTGTTTCCACTTTCTCTCCATCTAATTGCCATGAAGTGATGGGACCGGATCCCCTGATCTTAGTTTTATGAATGTTGAGTCTTAAGCAAGCTTTTTCACTCTCTTCTTTCATCCTCCTCAAGCAAGCATAAGCATAGTTAGATCTTTCTCATGGTATGGTTTTGCTTTCCTATTGAAATTCTCATACTGAAATTCTCATAACCTGATTTCTCTTTGTTTCTGATCACTTATGAAAATGCCAGGTATGTGACCAAAGACTATGACTTTGCAGATAACAGTGATACTGGTTTCCTTTGCCCTGAGAATAGAGTCCAAATGGCCCCCAGGACTTTGTAGTCTGACCCCAGCCAACCTGGACAGCCTCTGCTCTGGCCACTCCCCACACCGTCTGCCGACACTTCGCCTTTTGCCTGATCACACCCTGCTCTCTCAGATCTTCACTTAAGCTTTGCCTCCTGCCTGGAATCCCGTGTCCCATCTCTGTGCTAAGAGCTCCTGCCCGTTCTTCAGAATTCAGCTCAAGCAGGCCTTCCTCTCTGAACTTTTCTGGATTCCCATGGGAAGTGTCAGGTCGTTCCTCTGCATTTTACTCTTGTCCCTAGGCGCTGTAGTTGTTTACATGGCTGTCTCTTCCCTAAGAGCTCCAAGTGCCTTAGAGGCACATTGAGTGTATGTTGAACAAGAATGAATTTGAATCATTGCTACCGAGTTGATTTCCAAAAATAAAAGGGAAAGAATCTTTTAGTAAGATTTGTGTGAGACATTTCTGCTTGAGTGTGTAAGAACTGTTTTTGGTTTGGTTTGGTTTTTAGAAACAGGTTTATAAATATATGCATCTCATGTACACATGAAAATACCAGTACATGAGTAGCTCCGGGAACTAGTTTTTGATGCTATGTGAGGGTTGCCATGAAACTGCTGTTTGCTTACCTATTTAAGGAATGAGAATATTTTTGGTTTCTTGTAGTGCCTTTAATTATTACTGCATTAGCACTAGTAGTGTAGATTTTCTATTTTTGTCCAAAATAATATTTTAAGAATGAAAATACAAGCGTGCATATAATTATGATATATGTATCTTGTCATAATATACTGATAATTCCTTGAAAAAAAGGGCACAAAGGGTGTGACCAGGGTGAGGAAACTAAGATTTCTTGGGAGATTCCTTTTATTTATCTGGCATTGTTCTGGATGCTCCTATGCCCATTACCTAGTTTAATTCTCAGAATGATCCACAGAGACAGGGGACACTGTTGCCATGGTACAGTGTTAAAAGTTTAGGTTCTGAAAGAAAAAAGGATCTTTTTAGGGTCACAGGTGGTTAGGGATACAGGAAGAATGCAGACTCCAGTCTGTGTGGCTGTAAGTCTCATGTTTTTCTAACTCTGCTGGATTTGTTGTTTTTGTTCTTGGTATATGGAAAATGGCTAAATAAACTGTAATGGTAAAGTTAATATAAAATTTTTCTTAAGTTTGGGGAATTCAGTTTTAAGAAAAGAAACCTTTGTTTAATTCTCACTAGTATTATTCATGAAAACTGCTACTTCACTGGCCGTGTTTCATTCTGGATTACCCAGGCATCTGAGAGCATGCCCTTCAGAGGGTTGTGATGACCGCATAAGAAATTCTTCCTGGGCCACTGTAGGGCCATTCAGTCACTTTCCTTCCTCTCTAAGGGAATAAGCTTTCTCGGAAGATGAAAGAAGAAAGGAAACGTTGAGTATGAAATACCGTCATGCGGTCAAATGGAAGAGCTCACACAGGGCAGCCAGTAGGTCACTGGTGATGGTGCCAGGAGGAAAACGGGGTCAAAGTGAAGTGAGTGGGAGAAGGCAAACCTGTGGTTACCACGGGGCAGGGGCGGGATAAGCTGGGAGACTGGGACTAACATGTATATTCTACTGTATAGAAAACAGGCGACTAGTAAGGGTCTACTCTATAGCACTATTACAGAATATAGCAATATTCTGTAATGGTCTAATGGGGAAAGTATCTAAAAAAAGAGTGGGTGTATGTATAGGAACCGATTCACTTTGCTGTGCTGTTGAAACTACCACAACATAGTAAACAGACTGTACTCCAATAAAAATTAGAAGAAAAGACGTTGAATGGTCTGGAGCAAAAACAAGCAGAATGGAAGTAGGGACAACACATAGAAGAAATGTACTTTCTCTCTCTCTCTCTTTTTTTGAAGTCTGAAAGAGGTGTCACAAGTAATCAAGTCTGAACCTTTCCTTCTGCAGTGAGGGGAAACTGAGGCCCACAGAGATAAACTTCTTGCCCAGCGTGGCTGGATGGGACATCACACTGCTCTAACCCAAGCTCAGTGATTTGTCTCCTGTCCCACCATTTCTTTAGAAGAAGGAGAGAAAAAATATTTGAGAACAGTTTTAAAGAGAAACTTTTAAAGATCTCCGTTGCGGAAGAGGTGCTTGTAAATTAAAACGGGCACTGCTGGGAGCATCCCCATCATGTGTGGTCTCGTAGTTTGTATGAGAAGCTGGGGTGGCATGAGCAGCCCCTCAGCTGTTTGTCACCCAGCCCGTGGAATCCTGGAAAAATTACCAGCTCTGAGGTCCGTGCCCTGGATCCGTGGGAGAAGCAGATGCTGTTCTCCATGCACTTTACTCATGCTATAACCCGGGCATTTTCAGAGGTCCTTCCCCCTGTAGTTAGAATTACTATGCATTGTGACGCCCCATACTCTTTCCTCCCCAGATTTGTAGTCTGATCCCCAGCGGGCCTATTGCAGTGTGTACTTTAGCAGTCTTTATCTGACAGTGTGTTTCTGTCCGGGTGCCTCTCTACCAGACACAAAGATTTGCTTCTGTCTTAGTTTCTGGTTAGCGTTAAAGTGATGCCTGCGCTCCTGTCACTGTGGCGGTCAGACAGGGATGCTGCAGCCCGGAGTGGGTGAGTCTGTGCTGATGAAGGCAGGTGTGGAGGAGACCCTGTTCTCACCTGGTCTTCCCCTCCACACCTTGTTTTCCACTTTTGACCTGTTACCTCCATGTCCTGTCTCCCTGCATGTTCACCCTCTTCTGAGCTCCTGTCCTTCCCTTGCAGGCATGATAAAGCCGGCAGGGCCTCTGGGGGCGGCTCCCCCTGGGGGGATGTTGCCTCAGGGCCATCCGCCTCCTGGACCCCACCAGTTTGGCCAGAACGGAGCTCATGCGCAAGGTCCTCCTCCACAAAGGTGAGCTGGAGTCCAGCCCCCATCTGTGTAATCTACCGAAATTGTCTCACGGGTCCCTTCTGCACGTGCAGGTTTGTCAATGGAAACTTTGACCTCTTGATGCCTCGAAAGGATCTACTGGTAAACTGTCAGGAAACAAAGTGTTTACAAAAGTTAGAACATTGAAATACCAGTACTAATAGATAAAGTACCAATACTGTTAAAAAAATAATGAAAATTCCTTGTGTCAGTAGCTTTTAGTTTGGAGTTATATTCATCTTCTGTGTATGCATGCTCAGTTGCTAAATTGTGCCCGACTCTGCAACCCCATGGACTCCATCCACCAGTCTCCTCAGCCCATGGGATTTCTCAGGCAAGAATACTGGAGTGGATTGCCATTTCCTTCTCCAGGGGATCTTCCCAACCCAGGGACTGAACCCACGTCTCCTGCATTGGCAGGTCGGTTCTGTAGCACTGAGCCACCGGGGAAGCCCATGTTCATCTCAGTGTTCTGTGTTAATCTCTAATTCCTCCAGATGTCTGTGGTTTATGTTCTCCAGTGAAACTTTAAATCATCTGTTCTCTGAAGTCCTTTACAGAACTGAGTTCAGTGCCAGTAGATGCTGAATAAATACTTAAAAAATTAAATCAGATTGCGGCCAGTGGTGAAGAGTGTGGATTTGATGTGGAAGGCACACGGATGCCAGAGCAGGACTCTCAAAAGGCGGGATACTAAAGACAACCCGGGAAATCAGTCTGTTTGTGTTTATAAATTAAGGAAGGGAGAAGTGGGAGGCGGGCCTGGAGAAGCCAAGGTGTGAGATGCGGGACGTGCTGGGAGCCCCACAACCCCTCGGGACTGTGCGCTGGGGGGAACCCACCTCACACCTTCCCGGCTGGAGTCGTGTGTCCTGGGGGGTGTTGCTGTTGAGAATCCCCGTGCTGAGTGGTAGACAGTGTTCACGTTAGAATTTGTCCAGGGATTACCCAGAGGCTTTGTTTCCCAGGTTCCTTCCTAGGTTGTCAGGCTGCAGGGTTGGGGTTCGGGGGGAAGTAGGCCCTCTGGAGGACTCTGGACCCTGCCGATGGTGAGGTCCTTGGGTTACCCTTTCAAGGAGACCTAGTCCCTGTTGATGGGGAAACTCCCTCTGGCACAATTTAAATCATCACTGACAGGGCATTCATGAGGCCGTCATCTCCTGGTTCTTGTTCTGATAACATTTTCCATTGAAATGGTAGCTCTGAGATGCAGTGAAGGTCATTGTAGGGATCACTGGATGAGTGAGTCTAAGTAATTGCTTTCCATGGGATTGTGCTTTGAACAAGGAGCAAGAAGTCCAAGGCCCCAATTCAGGACATGCCCCTCCGACCCCCAGTCTCAACAGTGTAGCAGCGGGGCCTGAGGGGAGGACACAAAGGATAAACCTAGATACTATCTCTGGTTCATTAGCCTTGTGATGCTGAAGACATTCCTAGGCCTTTAGATCTCCTTTTCCTCACTTGTACAATGAGGAAATAGAATTTTCAGTCCTGAATAGAGGGGAGAAGTTCTGGAGAAGTACATTGTTGTGAACTGTCAAGCAGGTCAGATTATTTTTTTAAAGAAATGCAAAAATAGAACAGCCACTTTGAAGTTAAATTTTGAGTCACTAGAAATAGCCTAGATTGCTTTGAACTTTTTGGTTATTTCCACTTGTTTTCTTGAATTAGGTTACATGTGTGTGTTAGTCACTCAGTCGTGTCCAACACTTTGCAGCCCTGTGGACTGTAGCCCCCAGGCTCCTCTGTCCATGGATTTCTCCAGGCAAGAACACTGGAGTGGGTTGCCGTTCTCCTCGCCAGGGGATCTTTCCGACCCAGGGGTTGGCCTGGGTCTCCTCTGAGCCACTGGGGAAGCCCAGGTGAATCACGGACTTGGCATCAGTCGCATCGTGGCTGTGCGCTCAGCACGGCGTCTGCCAGTGACGAGTAGCAGAGACTGAGGTCGGGCGTGTGCGATCCTCGTGGCTCAGGCAGTTCTGGCTGGACAAGTTACTCTGCCTCTGCGTGCCTTGGTTTCCTCATCACAGGTGTAACAGTAAAGATGTGCTGGTGAGGATTTTGGTCATTAGTCCGTGCAGAGAACCTCGCACAGCGCACAGCGCCCATGAAAGGCAATGTGCGTTAGCCGTTATCAACACCCGCTCCACGGGATTTGGAGAGTCTCTGGTCTGTTGCTTGCCCTGCCTGCTAGCTCAGGGTAGCTGCCTGTCACAGCTCAGTTGAGGAATCTGCCTGTGTTGTGATTCCTGGGGAGACACTGACAGATGTTGCCCCATCTCTTTCTCCTCCTGTACTGTTCCGTTGCTTCAGCTTACACTGAATTAAAGGCTGGAAAAGGAGCTATAGAGACTGAATTTATGGTTGAAGGTGGGGAAGGATGGGGGTAAGGGATAGTTAGGGAGTTTGGGGTTGACATGTACGCACTGCTGTGCATGGATAACTGAAGACAGACCTACTGTATACCGCAGGGAGCTCTGCTCAGGGCTCTGTGGCAGCCTGGATGGGGAGTGGTGTGAGGGAGAAGGGATACGTGTGTACGTGTGGCTGGGTCCCCTCGCTGTTCACCGGAAACTGTCACAACTTTGTTAGCTGTACCCTAACACAAACTACAAAGTTAAAGAAAACAGAGAGGTCCAGTGTTCGGGCTAAGCCTCTGTGGTGAGACTCCCTAGCCTCCTGGACACATTTCTGAGTCTGCAGTTCAGTGCAGGGCAAAGGGCCCCGTGACTGTGCTCGTGAGTCATTTCAGTCTGAGGACAGGGCTTGTCAGAGAGCGCAGGTCACCCGTGGCCTTTTTGTGATGATTGCAGCACTTCAAGGAGTCATTTGTCCCAAGAGGACCCATCCTAGAAGTCTTTTCATTTTTTTTTTTTTTTTTGCCATATCTAAACTGTTGAATAAAAACGTGATCAATTCAGAGCCACTATGCTGATTTAAATTTTAAAATCATAATTTTTATTTTTAAATATTGCTATTTCAAAGTTTCCTAAAACTTAAAAATCATACCTAGTCATTTGGCTTTTTGATTGGCTGAGGCAGAATAAATGTCTTAAAATTGTAAATGGTACTAAAGTTATCTACAGTGTGTTACTGCTGGGTGGGATTAATTTCTTATACAAAATCTATAACCTAAAGTTCCATTTTTTAATCATTAAGGGAAAATTGAAAATTTAATTGTAAGTGTTCTGTTTTGACCCAAGAAATGGGAAATTACATGAAAGGGAAGGTGGGAAGGAGACTCGTCTTCCCAAATTGAAGCTATTATTAGGGTGAATCTACTAAGAAATTGGTTTCAATGGAAAAGTAGAAAACAAGAAAAATAAGAGAAACACATAGTTGTTTTCTTTTTCTTTTTTGTGTGTATGTGTAAAGCAATGACAATTTGGCAGAGCTTTTATTTTATTCGGTGGGCTCAGTATTTAAAAATCTAGATTTTGTGTCCATCTAATCTTGAAAAATTTGGTACCTTACCTCCATATTCTAACAAACTTCAGCATGTCACTCACTTCTTAGGCAATTTGTTGTTAACTTGAAGATGAAAAGTGTTTGAGGTTGAGCAGACCACAGACAGCTGAGTCACCTCTTGAGAGGTTTAGGGTGAAACCGAGGCTCACTTCTCATATTTTATTAATCCTCAGGTTATAATCCTTTATGGTTCTTTTTGATTACCTCTCCTGACATTCAGTGAAACAGTTAATTAAAATATGTAATTGGAGCTTATCTATTCTAATTTTCATTATAATTGTGCTAAATTTATAGATTTAACTTGAAAAGGATTGATATTATAATAACTTTGAATCTTTTGATTCATAAACAAGTATATTCCTCTATTTAAGTCTACTTTAATTTCTCTTAGCAATAATTTATATCTTCTAGTATAGAGGTTTTGCACTTATTTTGTTAAATTCATTCCCAATAGTGTATGTTTTTCAATGATATTATAAACGGTGTATTTTAAACTTTCACTTCCTCATCGTTTGTTGCTAGTATATAGAAATAGAATTCATTTTTGCAAAAAAAAAAAAGTAATTGAATGTTTCTTAACCAAGAAACATGGTAAATGGAGTAATCAGTGAGAAATACTTAAATCTATATGATTTTTAATTCTAACCACATTATATTTAGAGCAGGGAAAGTATCGTTCCATTTTTATGGATTGAAAACTGAGAGCTACAAGGAATTACGTGGCTTCTCCCAGCTCACACAGCAAGTCTTTAGGTTAGGAATCAGAGGCCTGGATTCTCACTGAAGCTCTGAGATCCACATGGCCTTGAATAAACTAATTTAGGAAAGTAATGAAACTTGAAAAATATTAAACCATTTTGTATGTTTAAGATGTTTTGTTAATCTTTTCATATGTATGTCAGAGCTTTTAAAAATATTTTTATTAAAAAGTTGTTTAATAAAAGTTATCCTTTCAGTACTATTTTATTTTTACTTTTAAGTTGATAATATTGCTTGACTGATTCATGTTGACGTATGGCAAAAACCACCACAATATTGTAATCATCCTCCAGTTAAAATTCATTAATTTAAAAAATCTAATCTGTTTAAGAGTTAGGTTGATCAGAAAAAATAATTTGTGAATTTCTGATGCCTAACTCCTATATGTATTAGGCAATGATAAGTTGGCAAATTTATGGGTCAAAAAGTAATAGCTAATGGTTGTTTGGTCTCTCATTCTGTATTTTAAAACTTTAACCTTTTGTTAAAAAATACTAGAGGGTGCTTGTCCTGCTTCTATTTGAAACAGTCCTGTCTGTACTATCTCTTTAAAAATGATTCACAGGATTTTTATATTTAAAAAATATTGTTAACATCTATGAAATATTTCTGAACATGTTGGGGAAATGTTTTTTTCCAAAAGAGTGAATACTACTACCCGCCTTCTCTGGTTGGCCCAAACCCTCTTGCTGTACCTCACGCTACAGCCGCTAATACATTCTGTAGCATATGTACATTCTGCCTGAGTGCAAGTGTTTCATATATCTACCAAACCCCATGAATGAGTTTTAAGAAACAAAGAGCATAATTTTTTGAAAGAAATTATTTCTTTTTATGAAGCAAGGATTTACAAAGCATATCTTTAACACAGTTCTCAAAAACTCAGTTCTAAGTGATCATAAAGATACAGTCAACGAAGCATTTTAGTTTTCTCGATTTCTGTCCTATTGATCATTAGCCCTAGTATAGATGATTTCTAATGGACTCAGCTTCCTAAATTGATTCCCACAACTTGTTAAGTGATTACCATTAGATTTTTTCTTTTTTGGCTAAGTGTCTTGATGTCTTTAGCATGTGAGCATAAATATGGGATGGTGCTACACGATTGATCTTGAGTTCACGTTGAGGTTAAAGGTGTATCATATAATATGAGTCGTTTTCCTCGTGCCCACTAGACAGGCTGATTTAACTTTGCCAGTTGTTGTACGTCATTTGCATATGACATTAACACCCCTTTTCTCCCTCAGATTCCCTGGCCCTCCACCTGTCAGCAGTGCGGCCCCCTCCTACCCACCATACTCGCCTTCAACACAGTCGTCGTATCCAAGTCCAGGGTCCACTGCGTCCATGGCCCAGCTGGGCAGTCAGCTTGGTGCTATGCACATTAACAGCTACGGTAACAGTTTCACTTTTCATGCTTATTGACTGCCTTCTCTCATGAGTATTTTTAGTAAGAAACTTTTTCCTCAGATTCAAAATAGACATATCTCTGGTATACCATATTGAACTAGTTTTGGACATTTTCATATAAATTACCTGTATTATGTATGGCAGTATTTTTTTTTACCAAATCATGCTGCTGTTTATTTCAAGGTAAGTGAAGGATCCACAAAATGCCTTACATTCAACACTAGACCAATGTAAAAAAAAAAAAAAAAAAAAGTGAAATTCCTTTAAGAAATGTAAGTTTTAACCCTGTGTTTATTATGAGGCCCACAAATCAAAGATATAATACTCTGTTTCACAGTCCATTTTAAATTCTGCAGTTAGGTCATGTGAGGAATGGAAGCTCAAATGTTGTGAGGCAGAACAGAATAATAGGAGAGAAGACAGTTAAAATACTGAGATGTACATCAATAGAAATGCTGGCTATTTTAGGAACCATGGAAATGTTCACTGCAACAACTGCAGGGTCAGCCATTGATCTTGATGACAAATGTTTTCATTACTTACAGTTAGTTTCTTAAAAGTATCAGTGAAACTCCCCTCAGAATATTCCCTTTTACTGATTTCAAAATGGGTAAGTCTTCAAAGCCGCAACTCAGTTTCACATAATCAGGGAAAGGAAAAAGTAATCTGGCTCTACAATTTCAAATATGACTGGATAGGATTTTAGTTGCCAGTCCCTTCTCCTTCCTTATTTCTTCCTACTTCCAAAGTCCATTCTATCAAGACAAGCACAGGATGTAAATAATTTATTGCCCTGAGTAAATAATGCTTGTTATGTAAAAAATGTTCTTCTGTATGATTTTCTATACTCTGTACCAGACAAAGTTCAGTTGCTCAGTCATGTCCGACTCTTTGTGACCCCATGGACAGTGGCACGCCAGGCTTCCAGTCCACTTTTCATGATAATTAATGCCATGTATCATGAAAAGTAGATGTAACTGAGTTAAAATTTATCCCTCTAATTTTCTATCATTATAAATGTAGCTCTTTTAAAATTCTTCACTTGTATAAAATACCCCAAATAGAATTTGTGTTACTTTCCAAATGATGATTTCTTCTTGTGGGGGGAAAAAAGTGACTTGTATAGGGCACCTTCTTGCTTTACTGGGGAGGAGAAGCGTCCGTGTTGTGTATATGTGGTGGAGGTGAGAGAGTTGCGGAGTGTGGTGTTCATGTGGGCCGGTCTTCTGTTTCTGCCTAGGTTCAGGGGCGGCTCCCCCCAGCCAGGGCCCACCTGGCCCTGCGTCGGCAGCGTCAGTCCAGGGGCCTCCACAGCCTCCACAGCCGTCCATTCTGCAGCCTGGATCTCAGGTTCTCCCCCCGCCGCCCACTGCCCTAAACGGTCCCGGGGCCTCACCCTTGCCTCCACCAACGCACAGACCAGACGGGCTCCCTGGGCCTGCTCCTCCGAATGCCCAGTACCAGCCCGCGCCTCTCCCAGGACAGACCCTGGGCCCTGGATATCCGGCACAGCAGGGTAAAGTCGCCTTGGGTTACCTGGGGGTACCCTTAGTTGGGAATCAGGTTTGTTCCGATGGTACTGGACATCTATCCCTCACTGTTTTTTAATAGTGTAACAAGTAAAAAGACAAGGGGAACTGTAGATATTTGCTTTTAATTCCCTGCCTTACTTAATATGAAAAATGCAGCATGCTCGACTGAACAGCATAATACTGCCAGTGAGCCCTGCGTCTGTGTTTTGGGCTTATAGTCACTTCTTTTTCACTTTTCTTCCCAGCAGCCAACTACGGGCCCCCTGTGGCAGGGGCCCAGCTCTCCTACCCGGGAGGCTTCCCGGGAGGGCCTGCACAGATGGCCGGCCCGCCGCAGCCCCAGAAGAAGCTGGATCCCGACTCCGTCCCCAGCCCCGTAAGTGCTCTGCCCTCCGTCTCCGTGAAGAACCCACTCTTCACTGTGTGCTCTCAGAAACCCTTCAGCTTGTCAGCGTTTACCCTGTCCTTTATCGTCCGAGCACAGTGCCATCGCACGGACGAGGCTCGCTTCCCTCTGCACGTATGCGGTGGGAACGGGGTGTCATGCTGTATCAGAGGTCTCCCTGAGAGACGCAGCCTGTGGGGACTTCTCTGGTATCATGTAATCTTGGCAGTACCCATTGATGTTTATTCTCATGTACATCAGCTGTATTTATTGATACTTAATGATTCATTTGTAGTAAGAATGTATTCTATGTAAAAATGCTATTTTCAGAAACTAAAAGATCCTTTCAGGATACTGACAGGAGTGAAAGTACAAAGTATTTTACGTATTTTTTAAAACTGCTTTTTTTTTAATGACTTAGAGCTATAACTTATATATAAATTAGAGCTATAACTTACTCTCCTCCACCGAAGTGATTTTCTCTAGAGGAGTACTCTTTAGTAACCGTATCAGTCAGCTTTATTAGGTTTAGTCTGCATAACAAACAGTCCTCAATTTGGCTTACATCCACAAAGATTTTTTATCACCTAGGTTACCTGTAGGCTGCATTAGCTGCCGTTTGATTTTAGATTCTGCTCCATATGCCCTTACCACTCCAGAGTCCAGAGTGAAGGGGCATCCCTACTGGGGACATGTGTTGTTATGATGAAGGGAGAAAAGGATGAAAACCGGTTAAAAGGTGCAGTAGCTCTTAAAGCTTCCAGTCAGATGTGACACATGTCAAAATCACTCACCTGTCCTTGGCTGAAGCAAGTCATATATCAGAGCCTGATGTCAATGGCGGAGGGATGTAAATGTTTGCCTCAGAAATTGGAAGTCTTATGGCTCTGAGCAGGGATGTAAACTCCTTTGGAGTAAGAATGAAATTGTGTACAGTTAACTTTCATCTTTGAAGTGGTTTTATAAACATGAGTCAAAAAATTTAGAAAGAGACTAAAGAGCACTAAGAGGTACTATGTTTATATTTTATATTTTTATAACCTAACTTTTATATTAACAAATCATCAGAAAACTTAGTATCTCACAAGCACTATTTATTCATGCTCATGAGTCTGGGCCGGCTTGCTAATCTGGGCTGGATTTTACTGATTTTGGCTTGCTTTCTGCATGAGGGGTCAGCTAGAGGCTTGGCTGGAGTCTTGGTCGAGGATGGTCTGTGCATTTTCTGTGGTCGCTGTAGCCGAGTACCATAAACTCGGTAGCTTAAAGCAACAGAGGTTTCTTGTCTGAGTTCTGGAGGTGGTAGGTCTGAAGTCAGTGTGTAGGCAGGACTATGCTCCCTCCAGAAGCTCCATGAGTGAGCCTGTGTCTTTTCCTCCAGGTTTTGATCTCAAAACTGCTTGTGCCCTTCTCATAAGTTTCATGTGACTCCCTTTAGGGTCCACCAGATAGTTTAGAATAAGCATCAGCTCTCAAAATTCTTAATTTGATCAGTTCTCTTGCTATATGCAGTGTTTTTGTTGTTTAGTCACTATGTTTGATTCTTTTGTGACCCCATGGGCTGTAGCTCACCAGGCTCCCTGTCCATGGGATTCTGCAGGCAAGAATACTGGAGTGGGTAACCATTTCCTCCTTCAGGGAATCTTCCCAACCCAAGGGCCAAACTTGCGTCTCCTGCTTTGCCAGCTGATTCTTTACCTTCTGAGCCCCCGAGAAAGCCCCATATGCAGCGCCCTTATTGATGATCCTATTTCCAGTCATTACTTTTCTAGCTTACTATTGGGTTGGCCACAATGTTCATTCAGGTTTTCCTGTATGATGGTATGGAAAAACACAAATGAACTTTTTAGCCAACCCAATATTAAATTATTCCACTTGAAGAAGTATCATGATGTATTTATGTGATTGACAGTTTAACTTCTTATTTCTCTGCTTGTGTGTAACCTCTGCAGACTCTCTAGTTCATTTCACTTCATTCTCTGATGCTTTTGACTCCCGCTTTGTTGTTAATCTCTCCAATACTATTTCTGTTACAGTTATTGGCAATTTTATTATCTGTCTGTAGACTCTTCCATCTCCAGTGTCTCTCAGTTCTTGATCTTCCTTTCTTCCGTTGTGCTTTTCATCTGCCCCACCTCTAGTCTTCCTGTCATTGCCAGTGACTGTGTATCTTCAGAGTCTCAGTTGAAAACATCCCATGCTCCAACCACTGACTCTTATCTTTTCAGCTCATTCCCTTTAGGACTCAACTCCCATAATACTCACCCACCAGGATTTACAATCTACCACTTTTCCTTGATTCACGTCACCTTCATCTTCTCACTTCTCTTAAGCAGCTTAGATTACATGATCCGTAATTAAAATCTGTCCCTTGCATCCCAGAGCATCTTCTGCTCTGAATTCCTTTGCCCCCTCCCTCCACTGAATTCATCTAGAAAATTCCCATTTGTTGTTAAACTAACTTTTCACCTACTCTGTGGATGCTGAAGACAACTCGAGAAAGATGCATGCCATGCTGACTGGTCTCACTTTGAATTCATAACCACTAAACTTAACAGCAGCAGCAAACTAAAGTGAACGTTCAGTTGTGTTTTCTA
Source organism: Muntiacus reevesi (assembly GCF_963930625.1). Lineage (NCBI taxonomy): Eukaryota > Metazoa > Chordata > Mammalia > Artiodactyla > Cervidae > Muntiacus > Muntiacus reevesi. The sequence continues at coordinate 7,055,379 of NC_089264.1, forward strand.
ACACCTGGCTGCGTGAAATACTAACTGATGGAACATTTAAAATCACGGATGCCTTGCTCCCAGCCCCCCACATTATGATTTAATTGTACTGGGCCTTGAGGTTTTTTAAGGTTTCTCCATTAATTCTAATGTGCAGCAAGTTTGGAGACCATCACCCACTTCAACTGACCCCCGTCCATGTCCCTGGATGACTGTCATTTCTTCTCTGTTGAAACTTCTGATACTACCTTTCCCTTTTCTGACTCTTTAATGATCACTTTGCTTCTGAGAAAATAGAAGAAATGCAAAGAGAAGCTCTGCATACTTCATTTCTGCATCTCCCCGTGTCTGTGCCCGTTTACCCTTCTTCCCGCTGTTAGGGTGAATAAGCTTGTCCATACTCCTGACCAAGGCTGTCGCATCCTCTTGAGCCCCGGAATCCATCCCTTATGGCCTTTCAAGAACAGTCTCCCAGAAAATGTCCGCTATATTAGAGTTCTCAAAAACAAAAAACAACCACTAGGATATATGTCTCTATATGGAAATAAATTTATTTTAAAGAATTGGTTTGCTTGATTGTTGGGGACTGGCAAGACCAAAATCTACTGGACTGACCAGCATGCTGGAGACACAGGAAGAGCTGATGTTGCAGCTGGAGTCTGAAGGTGTCTGGAAGCAAAGTTCTCTCTTCCTCCGGGGACCTTGCTCTGTTTCTCTTCATCCTTCAACAGGTTGGATGAGGCCCACCCACTGCTTCATGCAAAGTCTACTGATTAAATTCTAATCATGTATTATTTAAAAAATACCTTCACAGCAAGATCTGGACTGGTGTTTGTAACTGGGTACCGTCACCTAGCTACATACATACACTCACACACCGTTCTGTCCTGGGCCTTCCCTGCTCTTCTCCATCGCGTCAGTCACACCAGCCTCCTTGGTATTCCTCAGCCAGATGTCCTCCTGCCTCCAGGCCTTTGCTCATGTGGTCCCCTCTGCCCAGATCTCTTCCCCGACGTAGATGCAGAGCATGGCTCAGTTCTGTGTTTCCTTCACGGCCCCATTGCTCTCACTTGCACCCTTGTCCGTGTCACTCGTATTCATAGCACTTATGACCTCACATAGGGTGTATCTTATCTTTGCAAATATCTCCTGTCTTCCAAACTAGAATGTCAGCCCCAGGAGGTCTAGGATTTGGTTTTGTTCACTGCTGTGTCCCTAGCGCACAGAACAGGGCCTAGTACAGAGTATGCCCTTACATATTTGTTGAATGAATGTTAACAACAAAAGCAATAAGCAGTATATGTTGTGATTTATTTCAGACTCTTAAAATATACACATACAAATCAGTCCAATAGTATTTTTATCTTAAAAGTAGTGAAATAGCAATGCCATATGGAACCTGTTTATGTCCTTATTACCAAAGTAGAATGCTTTTGCTAACTAAATTAATTCTTCCTTCTGGAAAGAAAGATGTGAAACCATATTTTCTGATCTGTTGCATGCCAGTCCTGAGCTAAGGGCTCACTACACTTTCGGATGGTGGTCTTAATCCACATTTTTGGAGTTAGGGACACTGGCATCACCATCAAACTCTTCCTCACTCTCTAATCAGCGGGAGGATTATCCAGAATTTGAGCTCTTTCCGTCCCCCTCTTTCTCTAACTATGCCAAAGTGCAGATATTTCTGCTTTAAGCAGCCTGCCTTAGCGGTGCACATGCATCTTGTTATCTTGCCTCCCTTATCTGTCTTCTTCATTTATCTCAGGAAGATCACTTTCTTTTTTTCTCTTTCCTGATTCTATTTTATGAGAGCACTCTATTCATAGTAGAGAAGTGTGAAAGTAATTCTAGTGGCACATCTTCTGGAGGAAAAAGAAATCCATAAACTTTGAAGTGGCATTAACTTTATCAGGAGTTACTGTCAATCAAGCTGAAATCCTTTAAGAACTGAGGCACACTCAAAACCTCTATTGAGATTTCTCTGTGGTGTTTTATGTCTAAGCTGTTTTCCGAGAACATGGATTTGAGGTTTAAATAAAAGCTCTATTTTTAATAATCAGAAAAAGAATATATACATATGAATCACTTTGCTGTATACCTGAAACTAATGAGATATTATAAATCAGCTATGCTTCAACTTAAAAAGAAGAAACAACTCCTAACAGAAAGAAAGAAACCATTGCTTAATCCAATAAAAACTATATATTTAGAAATTACTAGAACTGTTATATTTCTTACTTTCTTTGTAGTATTCTAGATCTCTTTGTAGTATTCTAGCAAAGATGTGTATTTATTTAGAAGTGTATAATTACCACTTGTCCTTGTTTCTTTGGCGGCAGTGCTTTGTAAGTTGCAAATGGCTAATTTAAAACAAACTTTCTGGAAGCATAGTCTGTTTTGAGACTGAGAGCTATCTATGTTCAATATATAGATTATTGTGGTTTTTACCTCACTTTCATATTTGACACTTCATTGGTTGAGATGATGACAGTAAATGTTGATAGTAGAAAAGCTCCTCCAGTTTTGAAGAAACCAGATGAGCCCTGTGGTTGAAATACAGAGTGTAATTAAAGGGGTTTGATTTTTCTCTTTGCTTCTTTTCTTTGCCCATGGTAGCTTTTAGTCTCATTTGTGTCTTACAGTAGTTGCGTTTGGAGCATATTCAGTACCCTTAATTGAGTAAGAGTTTAAATCCTATGAAATTAAAGAGAAATGTGTGGATTTAAAAGCAGGCTAAATCTCTCTGATATGTTGTAGAAACCAATGATATCAGTGCCACCTGGGGTATGGTTGGGCTAGATGGGAGGGAAATGGAGCAGGTAATGCTTCAGAGTTCAGGGAAGGACAGTTTTCATATTAGTAGTAGTTTTTTTTTTTTAATTGAACTATAGTTGGTTTGCAATATTGTGTTTCAAATATATAGCAGAGTGATTCAGTTACACATATTTTTCAGATTTTTTTCCCCACTGAATACAGTTCCCAGTGCTATATAGTAAACCCTGTTGTTTATCTATTTTGTACATGGTGATGTGTATATGTTAATCCAAAACTCCTAATTTATTTCTTCCCTTTCCCCTTTGGTAGCCGTAAATTTGTTTTCTGTGTCTGTTAATTTGTTTCTGCTTTGTAAATAAATTCATTTGTATTATTTTTTAGATTCCACGTTTAAGCGATACCATATGTTTGTCTTTCTCTTACTTCACTCAGTATGATAATCTCCCACGTCTGTCCACGTTGCTGCAAATGGCAATATCTCATTCTTTTTTATGGCTGAGTAATATTCTGTTATATATGTATGTACAGGATCTTCTTTATCCGTTCATCTGCTGGCAGACACTTAGGTTGTTTCCAGTAGTCTTAGCTATTGTAAATAGTGCTGCTATGAACATTGGGGTGCATTGTATCTTTTTTAAATCATTTTTATCTTTTCCATATATATATTCTGAGGAGTGGCATTACCATATCATATGGTAGCTCTATTTTTAGTTTTTGAGGAACCTCCACACTGTTTTCCATAGTAGCTATACCAATTATATTTCCACCAACCATGTAGGAGAGTTCCTTTTTATCCACACCCTCCCTGGCATTTATTATATATAGACTTTTTGATAATGAGCAGTGTGAGGTGATTTACCTCATTGTAGTTTTGGTTTGCATTTCTGTAAATGACTAGTGATGTTGAGCATGTTTTCAGGTGCCTGTTGGTCATCTGTGTGTCTTCCTTGGAGAATTATCTATTTATATGCAGGTCTTCTGTCCATTTTTTGATTGGCTTGTCTGTTTCTTTAATGTTGAGCTGAATGAGCTGTTTGGATATTTAGGAAATTAGCCTCTTGTCAGTCACATCATTTGCAGTCTATAGGTTGTCTTTTTGTTTTATTTATGGTTTTCTTTGTTGTGCAAAAGCTCTTAAGTTTGCTTAGGCCTCATTTGTTTATATTTGCTTTTATTTATTTTGCCTTGGGAGATTGAGCTAAGAAAATATTGCTACAATATGTGTCTGAGAATGTTTTACCTATGTTTTCTTCCAGGAGTCTTATGGTGTCATGTCTTATATTTAAGTTTTTAAACTATTTTGAGTTTATTTGTGCATGTGGTGTGAAGAATTGTGCTAACTGTATTGATTTACATGAAGCTATCCAGTTTTCTCAGCACCACTTTCTGAAAAGACTGACTATTCTTCATTGTATATTCTTGCTTCTCTTCTTGAAGATTTAACTGAATGTAGGTATGTGGGTTTACTTCTGGGCTCCGTTCTGTTCCATTGATCCATGTATGGTTTTGTGCCAATAGTACACTGTTTTGATGATAGTAGCTTCATAGTGTTGTCTGAAGTCTGAGAAAGTTACGCTTCCTGCTTTGTTCTTTTTCCTCAGGATTGCCTTTGGTAATTCTGGGTCCTTTGTGGTTCCATATAAATTTTACGATTATTTCTCCTAGTTCTGTGAAAAATGCCACAGACAATATGATAAGGATCACATTAAATCTGTAGATTGCCTTGGGTAGTATGACCATTTTAACAATATTAATTCTTCCAGTCCAAGAGATGGATATCTTTCCATTTCCCTTTCTCCTTCTGATGTTTCATTGTTAAAGAAATGTAGCAGATTTCCGTATGTTAGTCTGGTACTCTGCTGCCTTCCTGAGTTCATTTGTTAGCTCCCATAGTGTTGGTATGGAGTGTTTAGGGTTTTCTGTATAGAGTATCATGTCATCTGCATATAGTAACAGTTTTACCACCCAGGGGCACCAGGCCTGTGCTGAGTGCTCCGCCCCATCCTCATTCTTTGGTACTACCGAGTTACAAGGAGGATCGTTCCTGCAGCTTTGGTTGTGTAAGAGGTCTTCTGCCAGCTTTCCGTTAGTACTCTCTGAGAATTCTCCCACATGTAGATGTATTTTTGATGTGTGTGGGAGGAGGTGAGCTCCACGTCCTACTCTGCCTTCTACTCTTGATCTCCCCTCACATTAATAGTGTCTTTAAACTGCACGTCCTCCAGTGTAAATATTCCACTCTGAATGCTCATCTTATTTCTCCCCTTTTTCCCCCTCTAAATTTTTACTCCTTCCTTTTTTTGTTTTTTTTAGTTTTTTGCCACTTTTACCCTGTAAAGAAGAAGTGAGGGCAGGGAGAAGAGAAAGGGAAAGACCCTTTTTTTTTTTTTTTTTTAAAGAATTCCTTGCAACTAGTCCCTGGAAAGTTACAGCAGGACAGTATTTTGTGCCTATATCTTCATCAATAAATGTTTTAGTAGAGAAATATAAGGTGTTTCCAAATTAGAGGACAAAACTTTGGGACTTTTCTTCTCATCTGTACATGATAGGCAAAAGCCATATGGGAACACTTGATATTGTTTGTTTCTTATGTCACAAGGAGCAGGGATGTGGTGGGGAAACTTGAAAGGCAAATTAAAGATTAAGAGGGATTTGAGGAGAAAAGTCAGAGCTTCTTTAATTTATATGTTGTAAATAATTTCTTCTGAATTTAATTATTTTTAGCTTTTTAGAGTTTCCTTTAACTACAGAAAGTATTTTTTTGATGTTATTTTCAATTTCTTTTCTAGTGAGAATCCTTTCCCAAAGAACTGTTACCTGTGATCCCAAGAAACAAATTGAATAAAAATAGATTTCCCTGAAAGATCAGAGTTGGAGCTCAAGAGTATTACAGAATAGAATTTGGAAGCTAGTGGCTTAAGGTTGTGAAAGTAAACGAAAGTGAGGCTGAAGATATGATGGATTCTCAATGAGAGTTTGATTTGGAATCAGCTGAAAGGATTTAGAAAATGCCTGTGCATGCGTGTGTGTGTAATGAGAGGGAAATGTTGAGAAGTCTAAACTGACTTTAACGTGCCCTTGATCTCTTACTGTCAGATCCAGGTGATCGAGAGTGACCGAGCCAGCAGAGTGGGACAAGTTTATGCCACCAACACCAGAGGCCAGATCCCGCCACTGGTCACTACAGACTGTGTCATACAAGACCAAGGTATTCTTCTCTCAGTTACGTTTCTGACTGAGGTCTTAGTATTTCTCACCTTTTTTTTTCTTAAAGCAAATGCACTGATACCCTCCAGTCATGCTGTCATGGATGGGCCACCCCTTTATAGCTGGTAACAGGAACTAATTTGTCATTAATCAAGCGTGGAGAAGGTACTGTCAGCTGAGTTCTTGTCAAAATCTACAAGTTTAAGAAAATTTTAAATTTTAATTTATGGGTTTAAATTTGTTCATGCCCTACTTTGGTTTAATTTATTTACTACAGTGAGAACCTGGCAGGGTGGCATGAATGGATGGTAGGGAATTAACTGTTTAATTAAGCCAGCAGACTTGGTTCTAGCCCCAGTGACATTTTTTAAATAAGTCCTTTAATGTTTTTGGCTCTGGTTTCCCATTTTAGAACTGGATGGGGAGAGGCTGAGCTTTCTCTCCTGATTCTATCCCATGTTTGCTATCAGTTTCCTATTTCTGTTAAACTTTGTGCAGGTTTAATCAGGGAATATATTATTCTGTTTATGGCAAGTTAAAATACAGCCTGGTGCAATGCGTCATCTTAGATTCTGAACTTAATGGATTATATACTCAGTTCTAGAAATATAACACTGATACGCAAGCAGGCATGTCGTCTCATCTCAGAGTTGTCGAGTCAGCCAGTTTCCTGGTGGGCCCCCCTCTCGTTAGTCCATCCTGGGTTCTGCCTCCAGCACAGTCTTTTGAGAGCTTGCAGACCAGTGAGGCAGAAGGACCTGTGATTGGGAGTTTGGCACACCTGCACGCAGACCCAGGCTCTCTTCCTCACCATCCTGAGCTTTGCTTACCCCACTCCTCTGAACCTCAGTGTTGCCCTCTGTGAGATGTGAGGACTAAGACCTGCTCAGGGCCAGTGTGAGGATTAAAGGTGACTCTGTGTGTGTGTCTGTGTATGCTTGCATTGTTGTTCAGCCACTCAAGTCGTGTCCAACTCTCTGCAGCCCCATGGACTGCAGCACACCAGGCTTCCCTGTCCTTCTCCATCTTCTGGAGCTTGCTCAAACTCATGTCCATTGAGTTGGTGATGCCATCCAACCATCTCATCCTCTGTCGTCCCCTTCTCCTCCTGCCTTCAATCTTTCCGAGCATCAGGGTCTTTTCCAATGAGTCAGTTCTTCACATCAGGTGGCCAGAGTATTGGAACTTCAGCTTCAGCATCAGCCCTTCCAATGAATATTCAGGATTGATTTCCTTCAGGACTGACTGGTGTGCATGTGTGGAAGTATCTTTATATGTACGTGGGGTGTTGACCTGTAGAAGGGGTTGATATAGATTACAGATGATGTTACTGTTAGAGATACTACTATTAAAACAGACTTCAGATTGCTTCATTTCCTCTACTGAAAGTGATTTGTTCCTGATTACTTACAGAATCCATCCAAACTTGTTAAATGAATTCATATTTATTCGGTACTTACGACCTGGTAGGTTGAGCTATATGAAATTGCTGATTTTTTCTGTTTTGTTGACCTACAAAAATGGCAGTTTTGTTTCAGCCTAATAGTAAGTGTTACATTTGTATTTTTTACTATTTTAGTTTGAGGCTCTTTACAGGCCTAATGAATATTCCTCACGAGCCTCATCTCTCCCCTGTTTCTTTCTATACATCTGCCTCAGCCATACTAAGCTCACCCCCTTCTCCTCGTGTCACCGATCTCACTTTGTGCTTTTATCTCTGCAACAGATTAGTACTATTTTTGTTCACCATTGTACCCCTAGAAATTCACCTGGTATCTAGAATATAATGGCCACCCAACAAATATTTATTGAATAAATGTACTTGATATATATAACTCTAACCCTTTTAGTTGGGAAATTCCTAGTTCTTCCAAACTGAATTTAATTTTCCCTTAGAAATCTCCTCCAATTTCTTCCCCCACAGTGCTTCATAGACACTCCTATTATAACCCTGTTCCATTAAATTTTACTGTGGTTTGGATCATCTTTCCTACAAGGCTATGAGCTACTTAGAGCAGGATCATACTTGTTTATTCATTCATTCACTTACTCATTCAGCAAACATTCAGTACCTATTACCATTGTGGTTAATATTTATTAAGTGTTTGCTATGCATTAAGATGTCTTCTGAATTCTTTATGTGTATTAATTCATTTAATCCTCCCTGTAATTTACTGAGATAGGCATTAATCTCATCTTCATTTTACAGAGTGTGAAACCAAAGCACAGAATGCTTAGGTCATTTACCAAGATACTCAGCTAATGGGAAGCAAAGCTAGAATTTGAATCCCACCATTCTGATGCTAGAAGCCATGCTCTTAACTACTCACCTACTGCCTCAATTCAGAAGTGAAAGACACAGTTCTGTTCTTTTCCTTTGTTTGGCTACGCCATGCAGCATGTAGGATCTCAGTTCCCTGACCTGGGATCAAACCTGTACCCCCTGCACTGGGAGCACAGAGTCTTAACCCCTGGACTGCCAGGAAAGTTGCATGGTCTTATTCTTAAATGAGTGCACAGTCTGGCAGGGAAAAGATATAACTAAATATTAATATTATAATAGTATGGTAATGTTATAAGGATAAAACGCATTTTGCTGTGGGGACTTAAACATGCGGTAACTAGCCGAGCCTGTGCTGGGAGAGCGGGGGCTACTAAGCTGAGCCCCGAGTGAGCAGGTGTGGGCCAGGACACAAGTGGGGAGCTTGGGAGAGGAGAAGGTCGGCAGCCAGTAGCGGCGGCTGTGCTGAGGTCTGACAGTGGGAGAGCGTGCATGTGTTAAGGAGCAGCACCTGCAGAGCTTGTTGTTTTTGTACTTTTTTTTAACATAGAGGTGATGTTTTAAAATTGTGGTTAAATGCACATAAAATAAAATTTGCTGTGTTAGTGATTTTAAGTATACAGTTCACAGTGTTGTGCAACCATCATGATTATCCATTTCCAGAACGTTTTCATCAGTCTACACTGAAACTGAACCCAGTAAACCACTGCTCCCCATTCCTTCACCCTGCCAGCCCCTGGTGCCTCCTGTTCTGCTCTGTCTCTGAATGCCTCGTGTAAGCAGATTCGTGTGACATCTGTCCTTTGTGTCTGGCTTACTTCACTCAGCATAATATTGTCAGAGTTTGTCCATGCTGCAGCGTGAGTCAGAAGCTCATTCCTTTTTCAGGCTGAAGGATGCTCACTCTTAGTATATACTGCATTTTGTTGTCCATCTGTCTTTTGAAGGCCATTCGGGTTGTTTCCATCTCTTGACTGCAGTGCACAGCTGTGGCCACGAGCACTGGCACACACACGTCTCTGTGAATCCCTCCTTCAGTTCTCTCGGATGTTTACCTAGGAGTGGAACTGCTGGGTCGTATCGTCCATATAGGGGAAGCGTAGGAGGAAGGAGTGGAAAGAGGGGGAAGGAGGTGGCAAGGTCTTGATTATCATCAGCTCTCCACAGCCTGCTGCCCAGCCCTTGGCAAGAACGGAGAGCCGCCTGGCATGGAGGGAGCCCTGCATTTGGGCAAGTCACACCCGTTTGCTGTAAAGCCCGTTTCTCTGACTTATTTGCTGTTATTGATTAGTAGACTTTTTAAAATTGTAAATTTTTTTTAATTGAAGTTAAATTGATTTACAGTATCATGTTAGATCCAAGTGTACAGCAGAATGAGTCAGTTTTATGTATATTTTCTTTTTCAGATTCTTTTCCACTGTAGGTTCTTACAAAATATTGAGCATGGTTCCCTGTGCCATACAGTAGGTCCTCGAGGATTATTTTATATACAGTAGCATGTATATGTTGCTCCCAGCTTCCTAATTTATCCCTCACCACTCCTTTCTCCTGCGGTAGCCATTAGTTTGTTTTCTATGTCTGTGATTCTATTTTGGTTTTATAAATAAGTTCACTTGGGTCATATTTTAGATTCCACATTTAAGTGACATAATATTTGTCTCTGACTTAACTTCACTTAGTATGACACTCTCTAGGTCTATCCATGTTGCTGCAAATGGCATTGTTTCTTTTTCATGGCTAAGTTATATTCCATTATATATACATACCACATCTTTATCCACTCATCTGTTAATGGACATTTAGGTTGCTTGCATGTCTTGGCTACTATAAGGAGTGTGGCAGTAAACATTGGGTGCGTGTATCTTTTTGAATTAGTTTTCATCTTTTCCATATATATACTCAAGAAGGGACATCAGTGGGCCAAGTGGTAACTCTAGTTTTAGTTTTTAAAGGAATCTTCATACTATTCTCCATAATGACTGTACCAATTATATTCCCACCGACAGAGTAGAGGGTTCCCTTTTCTCCACACCCTCTTCAGCCTTTATTATTTGTAGACTTTTTAATATGATCTTTCTGACTGGTGTGAGGTGACACCTCATTAGAGTTTTGATGTGCATTTCTCTAATAATTAGAGATGTTGAGCATCTTTTCATGTGGGCTTTTAGTCACCTGTCTGTCTTTGGAGAAATGTCTGTTTATATTTTCTGCCCATATTTTGATTAGGTTGTTTGTGTTTGTGATATTGAGCTGTATAGAGCAGTTTGTATATTTTGGAGATTAATCCCTGTTGGTTGCATCATCTGCAAATATTTTCTCTCCTTCTGTAGGTTGTCTTTTTGTTTTGTTGATGGTTTCCTTTGTTGTACAAAAGCTTGTAAGTTTAATTAGGTTCTATTTGTTTCTTTTTGTTTTTATTTCCAGTACTCTAGGAGACAGATCCAAAAAAATATTGCTGTGATTTATGTCAAAGAGCATTCTGCTCGTATTTTCCTCTAGGAGTTTTATAGTTAGTGTTCAGTCTTACATTTATTAATAGATCTTTAATCCCTTTTGAGTTTATTTTTGTTTAGTGTTAGAGAATGTTCTAATTTCATTCTTTTCCACGTAGCTGTCCAGTTTCCCTAGCACGACTTTTTTCAGTTACAGTTTTTATTTACTGATTTGTGGCTCTGCTGGTCTGCATCACTGTGAGGTTTCTGGCTGTAGTTGTGATGGGGGTGCTGCTTTCTAGTTGCAGCCCGTGGGCTTGTTGCTGCCATGCTTCTCTGGTTGTGATGGAGAAGCCAATAAAGGGGCGCACCTGCTTTAAGAATGTCACTTCTTTGCCTTTGGCCATGGGATCTGATTTAAGACTCTGTTTCCCCCTCGATTCTGAGCTTCTACCTGCCCCACAAGATCTTGTTCAAGCAGTGCATCCCTTGCTTGGTCACCTGTGACCCGTGTGTAAAACTTGTTGCCTCCCTTGGGCCACTTAGTAATCGGTTTGCTCTTCTGTGATTCTTACCTGCTATGTTGCAATTGCCCACTTTATTTACTTTATTATTTATTGTTGGCTTCGTTGGTCTTCATTGCTGCTGGGCTTTTGTCTGGTTGTGGCAAGTGGGGCTCCCCTCCAGTTGCAGTGCATGGGCCACTCACTGCATGGGCCGCTCACTGCTTGGCTGCTCACTGCGTGGCCGCTCACTGTGTGGCCTGCTCACTGTGTGACCTGCTCACTGCGTGGCCTGCTCACTGCATGGGCCTGCTCACTGTGTGACCCGCTCACTGCATGGCCGCTCACTGTGTGGCCTGCTCACTGTGTGACCCACTCACTGCGTGGCCCGCTCACTGTGTGGCCTGCTCACTGTGTGACCCGCTCACTGCGTGGCCCGCTCACTGCGTGACCCACTCACTGCGTGGCCCGCTCACTGTGTGACCCGCTCACTGTGTGGCCCGCTCACTGTGTGACCCGCTCACTGCGTGGCCCGCTCACTGCGTGGCCCGCTCACTGCGTGACCCGCTCACTGCGTGGCCCGCTCACTGTGTGACCCGCTCACTGCATGGCCGCTCACTGCGTGACCTGCTCACTGCGTGGCCCGCTTACTGCGTGGCCTGCTCACTGCGTGGCCGCTCACTGTGTGGCCTGCTCACTGTGTGACCCGCTCACTGCGTGGCCTGCTCACTGCATGGCCGCTCACTACATGGCCTGCTCACTGTGTGGCCGCTCACTGCGTGGCCTGCTCACTGCGTGGCCGCTCACTGCGTGGCCTGCTCACTGCGTGGCCTGCTCACTGTGTGGCCTGCTCACTGCGTGGTACGCTCACTGCGTGGCCTGCTCACTGCGTGGCCCGCTCACTGTGTGGCCGCTCACTGCGTGGCCTGCTCACTGCGTGGTCCGCTCACTGCGTGGCCGCTCACTGCAGGCCCTGAGGGGTGGACTTGGCAGCTACAGCTCCTGGGCTCTAGCAGACAGGCTCCACAGTTGTGGCGCACGAGCTCAGCTGCTCTGTGGCAGGTGGGGTCTTCCCAGATCAGGGGCTCAACCTGGGTCTCCTGCATTGGCTGGCAGGTTCTTTACCACTGAGTCACCAGGGACCCCCGAATTATCTGCTTTATCATCATTCTCTTCTACCAGACCTTAAAGCCAGAGGCTTCACTCCCCTGCCTTTAAGCCTCTAACTTGGGGATTAGCTTCATAAATATTTGTTGAATGAATAAATTACTGAATGTTTTTAGTCAGTTTATCCCATAAGTTTCTTTATTAAGCATATCAAGGGATTTGGATCTTAATTACCAAGGTTGCTAAATTATCTTTTATAAATGTACCTTTCATGCCCCACTTTTGCATACCTGCTTAAGAAATAAATTCTTTGTTGCTTTATAAAAATTTATTCTTTGTGTGCATTAGCTTCTTGTAAAAAGTTTGTTTAGTCTCCTTCATGAACTTGTTCATGTGCATATTTCATTGTAAAAAATAAGATTTTTTTCTTTTTTTTTAATTTATTTTTATTAGTTGGAGGCTAATTACTTTACAATATTGTAGTGGTTTTTGCCATACATTGACATGAATCAGCCATGGACCTACAAAAATAAGATTTATAAAGATAAAAAATGCTCAATTTCAATGTATTATTGGAAATGTTAGCTAGTGAAAGTTGAGTACAATGAAAAATTAAAATACACTTTAAAATATTCAAAAATTCTTATTTCCTGCTATGTGTAACATTGTGTGATGATGAGGAGGAAGGTTTTATCTAAGTTATATGAAATATACAATAATAAGGGTTCAAGCATGTTTACATTTATTACCTAATATTTCTTTTTCTTCTATTCCTGATGTCAGAACTCTTGTTTTACCCTATGTCAGTATTCACTTGGACTCTACCTGTCTCTGATCTTTCTTCCTGCCCCCAGAAGCTATCTAGTACATTCTGAATAATTTTCTTCAGGTATTTATTTGATCACATGGGTGGCTCAGTGGTAAAGAATCCACCTGCCAATGCAGGAATCACAGGAGACGCATGTTGGATCCCTGGGTCAGGAAGATCCCCTGGAGGAGGAAATGGCAACCCACTCCAGTATTCTTGCCTGGGAAATCCTATGGACAGAGGAACTTGGCAGGCTGCAGACCGTGGGGTTGCAAAGAGCAGGACACAGCTGAGCACACACACACACATTGCTAAGAAATGTCCCATCATTGCCCAGGGGAAAACAGGATTGGTCTTAACTCTTGTCCAAATTCACGGCTTCATGACCTGGACCCAACTTGTCTGGGATGTCAGAGAGACTGTGATAGGTTCTAATACCACTTTTGCCACTTCTCACCCTTTGACTTTGGTAAGTCACTTAACCTCCCAGTGTCTCAGTTTACTCCTCTGTAAAATGGGATCGTAGGGTATCCGTCTCATAGGCAATTGTGAGACTAGAATGAATTTACATGTAGCAGTCTTAGAATGATGCCTAATCCATTGGCATTGATTGTTATTATCCTTGTTGCTAGTACCACATTTTCCCCCTTTATCACACTCTCTGCAGCGGGGCCCCCAAACTGGATTCAACCTACAGACATGTTAATTTGTTATACAGAATAATTTATTTCTGTTTGAATTAGTTGCCATTATATAAAAATCAAAATTTTTATGTAAAAATCAAGATTTCTCTCTGGTCCCCCCAAACCGTAAAATGTGTGAATAATAGATTAAATATGAAAGGAAGCTCAGCTTCTCAGGTCCAGCCTTCCCCTCGTTCTTGACCCACCTATGCAGTGAGGCGTGGCCAGAGAAAGGCCAAAGAAAGGCTGAGAGGCTGCAGGCCCGGCCGAGTGACCACTCATCCTTTCCTTTCAGCTGGCTGTTACGTCCTCCCTTCTGAGAACAGGACACAATCAGAAGAGAACTTCCGTGGATCCTCACCATCACGTCAGCCCCTATTCCTCATAGGGCCTTGTGCTCTGCCTTCCTACTCTTGGCCATAAGCGTGCTGCAGCTGAAATCTCCTACTGTGTGCCATCAAGTGTACTGCTATGCTGTCTCCCCCCTCTCTCGCACGTCATTAAGAGTTCTCTTTCTACATAGGGACTCCCGTCTGTTACAAGGCCTTCTCCTATCTTAAACAATGTTTTCTCGATCCACTCCCTTTACCAGCTCCCCGCTTTCTTTGCTCTTGGGTGCTCCTCCGTGCAGGGCAGCAAAGGAGACACAGACGTGAAAAACAGACTTCTGGACTCGGTGGGAGAGGGAGAGGGTGAGATCTGAGAGAATAGCGTTTAAGCATATGCATCACCGCAGGTACAGTGGCTAAGCAGTGTGGGTTTGCTGCGTGATGGAGGGTGCGCAAAGCTGGTGCTCTCTGACAGTCTGGGGGGCGCGGTGGGGAGGGAAGTGGGGGGGCACACATGGGTTCCTATGGCAGAGATCATTGTAAAGTAATTGTAAAGTATTGTAAAGTAATCATCTGCCAATTAAAGTAAATATATTAAAAACCCTTGGAAGGATTATTGCGTACTCATCACCTGCCTCTCTCTCCTAAACCCACTGTGCGCAGCCTCCCTGCCCTCCTCCTCCTCACCCCACCGTTCCCCTGAAAGTCTCTGCCAGCCCTCCAGCCCCGCTGCCCCCAGCGGTCATGCTGACCTGGTGTCAGCGCCTGCACAGTCTGCCTCTTCCCTGATGGACTTTCTTCCCCTCCAGACACCCTCGTTTTTACACTTCTTGGTCCTTCTGCTGGTTTCTCCGTGTCTCCTGGCTTCTTTATGTCAGAGGACTCAGGGCTCAGTCCTCACGCAGCTCTTCTCTGGCCACTTTGTGGTTTTTAATCTAGTTTCCTGGCTCCGAATACTGTTTATAGGCCCAGAACTCCCAAACGTGTTTCTCCATCTCAGCTTTCATCCCAGCGCCAAGACGTGTGTGTCTGATTGCTTACTCAGCGTCACTGCTTGATCGCCTAATAGATTTTCCAGATGGACATGCCTGGAGCCAGGTGCCCGGTTTTCAACCACGGGCTCAGTAAAAACCCCTTCCTTTCCCGGAGCCTTTCTCTGGTCAGTTCATGGCAACCTCACGCTTCTGATCCCTCAGGCCAAAAGCTTTGGGGTCACCTGCATCGAGCTGATTTGGGCTCTGTGCCGTCCCTGAATTCCTTGCCAGCTGCCCCAGCTGCCTCATCCTGGCCTCACAGGCCCCCTGACGTTCCTCCTCCAGCCCAGGCTCACGCTCTCCCCGGACGCCTGCGGGCAGATCCCTTCCCATTGGCAGCCTTCCCTCCAATGATGCCTTTTGAAGAAGATCGATTCTATAACTGTTTAAAATTGCAGTCTTTTCCCACTGTGTCTCCCCTCCCCCTCCCCCAGAGGTGCTTTTTTCCCATAACATTTGTCATCTTCTAAGCTCCTGTGTAATTTATTGGGGTTTTTTAGGTCTATTATTGTCCGTGTCCTCTGCAAGAACATAAACTCTACAAGGAAGCACCTAGGACAGTATCTAGAATTAGCAATCAATACACACTCATTTGATAATTATGTTCTTTTGCCAAAATATATTATGATTTAATTGTTAAGTTTATTTTAGATAAGTTATTCTAGTAATTTAAAAATATTCACGCCATGGATATTGGGTTTTTTTAATTTATTTTTAATTGGAGGATAATTGCTTTAGAATGCTGTGCTGGTATCAGCCATAAGTATGCATGTACCCCTCTCTCTTGAACCTCCCTCCCACTCCCCCATCCCACCCCCAGGTTTTCCCAGAGCACTGGGTTGAGCTCCCTGTGTTATACGGCAACCTTCCACTAGCTATCTGTTTTACACATGGTGATGTATATATTTCAATGCTACTCTCTGAATTTGCTCCACCCTCTCCTTCCCTCACCGTGTCCACACGTCTGTTCTCTGGGTGTCTCTATTCCTGCCCTGCAAATAAGTTCATCAGTACCATTTCCATGGATATTGTTTTCATACTCATGCATGCTATGAAAAAAAATATTTGGTCAGGAAACTTGGTGTATTTTAAAAATAGATCCAGGTGTTTTTAAAAAACTTTTTCTATTATAAATAGAATTTTAATTTCTAAGTTGAATTACAAGTTAAGGAGGAAAACATGGTCAAAAGGAATTCTATTTGACACAGTATAACTAGCTGATACGAAATGGTGTACAAATGCTTACCTTTCTCATAACAGATGTATTGATAGGAGAGGATGAAGATGAAATTTTATTCTTGTTTTGTGTCTTTGCTTTACTTTTCCCATTGAATCTAAATACCTCTCCAATCTCTGAGTGGCTGTATTAATACCATGCTTATGGAAAATAATTTAAAATCTTTTACATTTTTGCAGCAGTATTTAGTGTCTTATTTTACAAGAAACTATAATGTGCCTAGAATATAGGTCATAAAATTATACAGTGCTCCATTTTATTTTTTAGAAACCGTGAAGCTTTACAAATAAGGCGATGCATTACCTAGACGTGCCTTTATAAAGGTTTAAATACACAGGGCAGGTTTTTTTTTTTTTTTTTTTTTTTTTTTTTTTTTTTTTTTTTTTTTTTTTTTGTTGTTTCTTTTTTTTTTTTTTTTTTTTAATATTATTTTATTAGTTGGAGGCCAATCACTTTACAACATTTCAGTGGGTTTTGTCATACATTGACATGAATCAGCCATATAGTTACATGTATTCCCCATCCCGATCCCCCCTCCCACCTCCCTCCCCACCCGACTCCTCAGGGTCCTCCCAGTGCACCAGGCCCGAGCACCTGACTCATGTATCCCACCTGGGCTGGTGGTCCGTTTCACCATAGATAATATACATGCTGTTCTTTCAAAACATCCCACCCTCACGTTCTCCCCCAGAGTTCAAAAGTCTGTTCTGTATTTCTGTGTCTCTTTTTCTGTTTTGCATATAGGGTTATCGCCACCATCTATCTAAATTCCGTATATATGTATTAGTATACTGTAATGTTCTTTATCTTTCTGACTTACTTCACTCTGTATAATGGGCTCCAGTTTCATCCATCTCATTAGAACTGATTCAAATGAATTCTTTTTAACGGCTGAGTAATATTCCATGGTGTATATGTACCACAGCTTCCTTATCCATTCATCTGCTGATGGGCATCTAGGTTGCTTCCATGTCCTGGCTATTATAAACAGTGCTGCGATGAACATTGGGGTGCACGTGTCTCTTTCAGATCTGGATTCCTCAGTGTGTATGCCCAGAAGTGGTATTGCTGGGTCATATGGCAGTTCTATTTCCAGTTTTTTAAGAAATCTCCACACTGTTTTCCATAGTGGCTGTACTAGTTTGCATTCCCACCAACAGTGTAAGAGGGTTCCCTTTTCTCCACACCCTCTCCAGCATTTATTGCTTGTAGACTTTTGGATAGCAGCCATCCTGACTGGCGTAAATACACAGGGCAGGTTTTAAGTCTGCGTTGTTGACCGTTTCAGGCAACGCCAGCCCCCGGTACATCCGCTGCACCACGTACTGCTTGCCCTGCACATCAGAGATGGCCAAGCAAGCTCAGATCCCCTTGGCTGCCATCATCACACCCTTTGCCACGATCCCTTCAAATGAGGTAAGTGACGAAAATAGCAATTCAGTAATTCAATAACTCTAAAATTTCTCTTTTGTCATTATTTTCCTGTATATTTTTCTGTATCATAAACAGAAAACTGGAGCATGAAAAACACATAATCATTCAATTCATTAAGTAAACCAATATCTGATAACTAAGGCGAGCCAGCCATACATCACAGGGGACTCTGCTCACTGCTCTGTGGAGACTTGAATGGGAAGAGAACCCCACAACAAGGGTGTATGTGCATATATATACATTTTATTTAATATATAGAGAGAGCTGACTCCTTGGCTGTACCACAGAAACTGACACATGATGAAGCGACTAAACTCCAATTTAAAAAGTAAGTTTAAGAGGAAAAAGAAAAAAATCTGATCAACTGTGCTTTTTTGGCATCCTGTATTCCAAACACAGATGGGCGAGGTCACTTTTTGGCCTGTTGTAACAATGCACATGGGCCTGCCAGACTCCTCTGTTCATGGAATTCTCCAGGGAAGAATACTGGCCTGGGTAGCCAGCCGTTCCCTTCTCCAGGGGATCTTCCCAACCCAGGGATTGAACCCAGGTCTTTTGCGTTGCCGGTGGATTCTTTACTGTCTGAGCCACCAAGAAAGCCCAAGAATACTGGAGTGGTTAGCCTAGCCCTTCTCCAGAGGATCTTCCTGACCCAGGGATTGAACCCAGGTCTCCTGCATTGCAGGTGGATTCCTTACCAGCTGAGCTACCAGGGAAGCCCCTGGTTTGTGTCATTGGAAAAGTCTCTGATGCTGGAAAGGATTGAGGACAGAAGGAGAAGAGGGCGTCAGAGAATGAGATGGCTTGATGGCATCACCGATGTGATGGACATGAACTTAGGCAAACTTTGGGAGATGGTGAGGGACAGAGAAGCCAACGTGCTCAGTCCATGGGATCACAAAGAGTCGGACACAACCGGTGACTCAACAACCACAACAGCAATGCACATATACAGGAAATATGGACTGTCAGAAAAGGACAGATACCCAAACCTCTCATGAGGTCTTTATGCCCTCGCTCAGTACTGCAGCATTGAGGTGCTCTGGTAAAAGGAAGATAATGCAGCCTGAGGTCCTGGGTCTTACTACATCTGCTTTAGTAATCACTGGGCCAAGATGCTCATAAACCCCTGTTTAAACTCAGCAGCATTAGAAAGCATGAGGTAGATCAATCTGTATCTTTCAGCTGAGAAAGGTGTGCCCTATTTATAGCTGTTATGCTATATGCTATGTGTCATGTCTGACTCTTTGCTACCCCAGGTCGGTAGCCCGCCAGGCTCCTCTCATGGAGTGTTCCAGACAAGAATACTGAAGTGGGTTGCCATTTCCTCCTCCAGGGGATCTTCCTGACCCAGGGAGCAAACCCAAGTCTCCTGCATTGGCAGGCGGATTCTTTACTGCTGAGCCACCTGGGAAGCCCCCCGTTTATAGTTAGGTGGCGACAGATAAGTGGTGTGCATTTAAGATCTCTGATGTTAGGATGCTGTTTGTGGGTCCTGGGATTAGGACATCCACTCTGTGTAGCTGCCACCCCTCCTTTTGTTGCCCCTGAATGGTGGATGCCCACGTGCACATGGAGACAGACACAAGGTCCTATAGTAAAGCTGGTCAGGTGGGAGCTGAAGGAAAGCCTTACTCGGACTGGAGCTTTGACTGTGACCTCCTTGCAGTGGTCCAGTAAATTAGGCTGAGCTCTGGATTCTGTTTGCTCACTAAAAGCTGAAGCACAAATGGCTTTTCCCAAGTTAAACCTGACCTTGGCTCTGACCCTTTGGAGATCGCTGACCTGATGCTTACTTAGTAGCACCTGAGCAAGAAATAGAGCCTCTCCGAGAGAGAACAGATCTGTACTTTTCTCGGGCCTGTCTCGCCAGCTGGGATGGGGGGGTAAAGTGAGCTGGTAGAGGGTAGGGGCTGCTGTGTGGCCCCTTAGAGAAGGAATAAAGAGGAGAGGGGCAGTATCCACGTGCATGGGGGCTTCCATCCCCCCTGAAATGTCCACTCAGCCTTTCTATGGGTGCAGCAGAATGCCGCCGTCTCCTCTGAGAGCACAGTGAACTGGGTTAGAGTCGGGCATAGAAGAGGCACTGGGTTGTTCCTGAAAGCCAGTCTTACGTGCAGTTATGGTCTCATAGTTGTAAATGAGAAGTACATGCAGTATTTGCTTATTTTAGGGATGGTGTCTTCTGTGATGGTCCCAGAAATTTAATATAATGCTCTTAAGTGGAAGTCAAAGTGTTAGTCACTCAGTCATGTCCAACTCTTTGTGACCTCATGGACTGTAGCCTCCAGGCTCCTCTATCCATGGGATTTCCCAGGCAAGAATACTGGAGTAGATTGCCATTTCCTTCTCCAGGGGATCTTTCTGACCCAGGGATCGAATCCACATCTGCTGAGTCTCGTGCATTGCAGGTGAATTCTTTACCACTATGCCACCTAGGAAGCCCCATCAGTTTATCTACTCTTTTAGTGATGGACATCTGGCTATTTCTGCTTTTTGGCTTTTGTGAATAAAGTGGCTTCTATAAATATTCTAGTACAAGTGTTTCTATGGATACGTATTCATTTCTCTTGGATTAATACCTGTGAGTAGATTGTTGGCTTATGGGGATACATGTTTATTTAGGTTTATATGAAACTGCCAGACCATTTTCGAAAGTGGTTATATGGTTTTGTAGTCTTTTCAATATGGTATCAGAGTTCCAGTTGCCCTGCATTCTCTCCAACCTTTGTTATTGTTGTCTTTTTAATTTTAGCAGTTCTGACTGCAGTATAGTAGTATCTGTGAGAGAGATTTCTTAAATTTTAATCTTGATCCTTTGAACAAAATTTAAAGTGTTAGTGAATAATACATCTGTGTACATGCCACCATCATTAACAAATGTTAACGTTTTGTTGTATTGGTTTAAGATAATTTTCTAAGAATTAAAGCTTCGCAGGATCTCTCCTCTCCCCTTCCACCTGAGGCACAAACACTGATGAATTTGGTGTGTGTCCTGCCTATACATGTGGGTTTTATATATTTGACTTCATATACGTGTGTCCATAACAATATGTAGTATTTTATGCTTTTTAATGAACCAATTACTTTTAAAGAGGTAAAATATAAACATTCAAAAAATGAAAGTGGTATACAGTGAAAAAATTTCCTTCCTACCCCTCCACCCCACCCTTATAATTTTTACTCATTCTTTGTGATTCCTTCTAGAAATAAGTATGCGTATACAAGCATATCAATATCCATCCTTTAAAAAAATAAATGTATAAATGGTGGTATAGCATGCTATCACCACTCCACTCCGCCACTGGCTGAATGAAAGTCCGGGTCACCAAGGATTTAGGCCTTTTTGGCCGCCTTCCCTCTGTGGTTCCCGTGACAGCCTCCTGGTGTGTCTTTTCTGGCCTCACAGGGAGGGAGCATTTTAGTTCCTTTTGTTACCATCCTGACTTCTAATATTGGGGTTCATTAAGGCTTGAGTTTGGGGTTTCCTCTTTTTTTTCTCTTCCTTTTTTACTTTTTAAAGTATGAAAATATGATATTTCATTCTCCTATAAATATGACATTTATAGGAGACTTGGAAAATACAGAACAAAGTTACATATAGTTCCACTATACATTGCAATTATTCTTTTAAGTAGATAAATTAAGATTTTTAGTTGGAGTTTCAATATCAAACTCTCAAAAATTAATAGAATGGATGTACAGAAAAGTAGAAAGATATAGTAGACCTGAAAAGCACCATGAACCAATTCAACGTAATTAAGATTTATGCAGTTTTCACACAGCAGCAGGATAAACTGGGAGACACTGGAGTGTATCCAGTGTCTGGATATATCCAGTATATCCAGGGACATAAAACAAGTGCAAAAATTTCATGGTCTAAAGGTACTGAAATCATGCAGAGTCTGTTCTCTTATCACTGTGGAATTATGTTAAAAATCAGTATCAAAAGATATTTGAAAATAACTCGGGGTCTCCTCTTTTTTCTCTTAGACTCTGTATACCCCCAAAGACTAAATATCATCTGTAACAATTACTGATGAGAATAATAATAGTCATAACTTATAAAGCACTTAGTGAGCACAGTTAGACATTTTAAATATATGTTCATTTACTTATTTCTCACATCAGCCTACTTATTGTTCCATTTTTGATATAAAGAAACTGAGACACAGAGTTAGATAACTCTTAAGACCAGTAGCTAACAAACCTTACCTAAGACCAGTGGCTCCTGAGTAACAGAACTGGGATTCCAAGCCGGGTGGTCCAGGTCAGAAACCAGGTTACTATACTATTGCTCTCATACACTCATTCCTACATCTGTAGCCCCACCTTCACATACCCAACTGCCTTTCTAGAATCTCTCCTTGGGTACCTCTTAGAACCCTCAAACTTAACATGTTCAGAAGTGAATTTCTGGTCTCTGCACCCTAAACCTGTTCATTCTTCTGCATATTTATAAATGGCACTATCGTTTATTTAGTTCATGTCAGAAGCCCAAAGTGAAAGCTTTAGTTAATAATAGAAAATAAGGGGTATGCTGATTTTTAAAACATATTTATTTATTTGGCTGCACCAGATCTTGGTTGTGGCATGCGGGATCTAGTTCCCTGACCAGGGCTCGAACCTGGACCCCCTGCACTGGGAGCGTGGAGTCTTAGCCCCTGGACCAGCAGGGAGTTCCTGATGTGTTATATTTATAACCTGTAATCAAGGAAATGAGTTTTAAAGTTTGTTTCTTGAAGGAAAATGGATTGCATGAATACTGTTATCCTCCTTCTGAATAGCATCCTAATTTCTTTTCCTCTAGAATAAATGACTTACTTATTTTTAGGTATAGGAAAAGTTTAGGATTTTATTCCTTATCTAATATTGCCACTATTGCTGCAATTTAAAAAAAGATATCCTTCAAGATACCCTGATTTGGCATCTCTCACAAGGATTTATTTAGTATAGCTTTTTTTTTTTTAAGTCAGTTCTGTTGTTTGACAGAACCTTTAAAGCATGTCATTGTGTTAGCAACGGACTACAAAAATAAACCTAACCCAAGCAGTTACTCCCCGAGAATGTTCCCCATGAGCATTTGCTTTGGAGATGTACGCTCTTTCCAAGGACGTATCTGTGTCATCTTTGTTTAATATTTCATGCTCCTTACCATAAATTTTAACTTTTTTGGTATTTGTTTTAAGTGAAACCCATTAGTGTATTTAATATAATTAAATATGAGGTATTTATTCAGCAAAAGTAATCAGTTATTTTGTAGGCTATTTTGCTTAGTAACCTGTGAATTTATTTTTGATGTTGTATTTTAAGAACTAAGGTAGAAATGGTAGATTTCTGGCAAAAATTATACTTCGTTCTTCATTTTCTTTAAAATAGGAAATTTTACATTTTTGACAAGTACATACATCATCTAATTATACATGAAATTAAGTAATTTCACCTATAAAACAGATGGCAGAAACTTTTACTCCATTTGGGAATAGCTTCAGGAGTATCTGTGTAATTTTCTTAGATTAGAAATGGATATAATAGTCAAAGCAATTTCCTTTCTTATTGATTTAATCAGATAATTTTTTTATTCAAGACTAAACTTCACTTGATTTATAATCAACTATTAACTCTGTAGGAACTTAGCTGGACTTTAGGGACACAGGGAAAAACAAGACCAGTTATTCTTGTCTAAAACAGAAAATCTTGGACATAACTAATTTTTGTACAGTGTGAAAAAGGGGGAATAATCTTATTCTTTGGAGTTTAGGTTCAGGGAAATTGTACCTTAGTTTTGACTTAGTGCTGTCAAAATGCTGTACTCAATATGCCAGCAAATTTGGAAAACTCAGCAGTGGCCACAGGACTGGGAAAGGTCAGTTTTCATTCCAATCCCAAAGAAAGGCAATGCCAAAGAACGCTCAAACTACCACACAGTTGCACTCGTTCACACGCTAGCAAAGGAATACTCAAAATTCTCCAAGCCAGGCTTCAACAATATGTGAACCGTGAACTTCCAGATGTTCAAGCCAGATTGAGAAAAGGCAGAGAAACCAGAGATCAAATTTCCAACATCCACTGGATCATCAAAAAAGCAAGAGAGTTCCAGAAAAACATCTATTTCCGCTTATTGACTACATCAACACCTTTGTGTGGATCACAACAGACTGTGGAAAATTCTTCAAGAGCTGGGAATACCAGACCACCTGACCTGCCTCCTGAGAAATCTGTATGCATGTCAGGAAGCAACAGTTAGAACTGGACATGGAGCAACAGACTGGTTCCAAATAGGAAAAGGAGTATGTCAAGGTTATATATTGTCACCCTGCTTATTTAACTTACATGCAGAGTACATCATGAGAAACGCTGGGCTGGAAGAAGCACAAGCTGGTATCAAGATTGCTGGGAGAAATATCGGTAACCTCAGATATGCAGATGACACGACCCTTATGGCAGAAAGTGAAGAACTAAAGAGCCTCTTGATGAAAGTGAAAGAGAAGAGTGAAAAAGTTGGCTTAAAGCTCAACATTCAGAAAACTAAGATCATGGCATCCGGTCCCCTCACTTCATGGCAGATAGATGGGGAAACAATTGAAACGGTAAGAGACTTTATTTTGGGGGTCTCCAAAATCACTGCAGATGGTGACTGCAGCCGTGAAATTAAAAGACGCCTGCTCCTTGGAAGAAAAGCTATGACCAACCTAGACAGCTTATTAAAAAGCAGAGACATTACTTTGCCAACAAAGGTCCGTCTATTCAAGGCTATGGTTTTTCCAGTAGTCATGTATGGATGTGAGTTCGACTCTAAAGAAAGCTCAGCATGAATAATTGATGCTTTTGAACTGTGATGTTGGAGAAGACTCTTGAGAGTCCCTTGGACTGCAAGGAGATCCAACCAGTCCATCCTAAAGGAAATCAGTCCTGAGTGTTCATTGGAAGGACTGATGTTGAAGCTGAAACTCCAATAATTTGGCCACCTGATGCGAAGAGCTGACTCATTTGAAAAGCCCCTGATGCTGGGAAAGATTGAGGGCAGGAGGAGAAGGGGGCGACAGAGGGTTAATTGGTTGGATGGCATCACCAATGCGATGGACTTGAGTTTGAGTAAACTCTGGGAGTTGGTGATGGACAGGGAGGCCTGGTGTGCTGCAGTCCATGGGGTCGCAAAGAGTCTAACATGACTGAGCGACTGAACTGAACTGAGTATGACTTAATGGATAAGGCAGTTTGTACTGTTATTAAATAGTCTGATAGATTTGGTGGATATGAAGAATATGCCGTTGGAAAGAAAAAGGGTTGGATGTCAGTGAACTGACAAACGGGGTTAGCAAGAAAGGTAAAGACTGTTGGAGAATAAATGAACACCAGCACATTGCGTCCTCATCCGTCACCTGCAGAAGACCTCGCTTGCTCATGCCCTAGCCTCAGCCTGTCTTGCTGGCGTGAGTGGGCAGGGTTTCGGCAGAGTTTCCACTGCTGTTTAATCCACCAAAGGGAAGAAAGTCTGCCTCACTGTTGTAGTTTGTGTGTCAACTTTTTAAAAGGAAGCCAGCAGCTTGTAAAAAGGCATTATCTGCGTTTTATAGATGCAGAAGTTCCAGAAATCATACAGTAATGGGGGCAATTAAAATCATACAGTAAAATCATTCCTAATAAATAATGCTCTGGATATCAAGGTTCCAAATTCCAAGTTCTTTCAGCAATTAAAATCATACAGTAAAATCATTGCTAATAAATAATGCTCTGGATATCAAGGTTCCAAATTCCAAGTTCTTTCAGCAATATCTGGCTTACTGAGGTTTTATTTACTAAGCACATAAAATAACATTGCTTTTTCTTGTTCTCAGAGATCTCTTGCTCCTGCAAACTTGTGGGTTAGCTTGACATGTCCACCTTAGACCTCTTTTGCTGAAGTCTTTTTATTTCAAGTTACTGTATGGTGCTCCTTGAAGGCAAAGACCATCTAGAGTGCGGCAGTGGGCTGGGCTTACCGTGGAGGTCCTGGCCGAACAGATGCATTCTCCTGAGGGCTGGACAGAGGTTTAAAAGACAAAGACAAACCAAACTGCAGAACAGTGGCTAAGTTCTCTAGGTATGTTAGGCTTCTGACAAATGGTGTGAATACAGAAAAAAGAATCGTTTGAGATTGTCGATGTATTTTATTACCTATTAATGTGACAGCAGTATATTCTGTCATACCAATGAGAGAGGTTATGGTTCATTTTAAAGAGCAGAACAGGAAAGTAAGTAGGAAGACTATTGTAATAATTTTTATGTTTTTTTAGTTTTTGCTTGTGCGGATCTCTTCCTCTAGCTGTGACGAGCGGGGTCCGCTCTTCCTTGCAGCGCGCGCAGGCTGCTCCCCGCGGGGGCTTCTCTCGTTGTCCAGCACAGGCTCTGGGTGCCCGAGGTCTGCTGGCCATGGCTCCCAGGCTCCGGAGCACAGGCATAGCAGCTGCCCGTGGCATGTGGCATCTCCCCGGACCCGGGATCAAACCCGTGGCCCCTGCGTTGGCAGCTGGATTCTTATCCTCTCTACCACTGGGGGAGTCCTAGGAAGAATTTTTGATCATATATAAAGATATTTGAGAAACCATGTTAGAATACTGACTACTTTCTCCAAAGCATAGTAGATGTAAGCTTTATGTGGAACGCTGGGCCAGGAGGCAGGGCCTGACTGCAGGTCTGTGCTCTGCCTGGTATTCTGACCTTAGCTTCCATTCCCAGGAGGGAGAAGCCTGGTTCTGACGTTCTGTAAATCTCGAATGCTAATGTCTACCTTCCTTTGCCACTCTTTATTAGATTTTCAGCATGGATTACCATCTATTTGTCACACATCCTGTATGTTATTAGAAACTCATGTGAACATATTGAACAACCCAACCCAAAGGGGTTCCATTAATATTATGCTTTTAGTATAAGAAACCTATAGTATATTATTTACTTAAAAAGTACATGAAGATTGTGAAACTATGTGTTTTTATATCTAAGCCCGATTTAGCTAGCTTTAGTGATAAATATGCTCTGAAGTGAAAGTGATTACTGCTTAAGACTGTGTTCTTTAAAGAACTTAAAGACTTATATCTCAAATTATTTAAAAATGAAAGCCTCAAAAGCCTGAATCTATTTTTAACATGTGCATTATAATCTTAAATTGTTTGCTTTAATTCAATATTTTAAAAGTATTAACATAAGAACTTGGAAACATAGATTGTATGTACTCATGTAGAAATAGAATTATGAACATAAGATTTAAAATATTTAATTTATAAAGTTACTTTAGAAACTGAATCTTATCCCGTAAGGATTTTGGCCGCTGTCTGTATACTGCTATGAGAAAGTACTATGAAATAAAGCTTGGCAGCTGGGGCACAGAATGTCACCCCTTTTTAGAATGGTGTTACAGCAGGCATGCGGAGCTATCACATTTGTCAGGGCAAAGGTGGTTAGAATCCTATTTTAAGTTACGGTTTGGAAAGTTAAATACACCACGCTTATTTTTCCAATCTTGAAATTATTCATATAAATATTTCTTTTATTAAATGGAGAATTATGTTGGGAGAAACAAGAAGAAAAGAGAAAGCGTTCTTCCTTGGTTTGATTTTCAGTGAATCCATGTGTGGGTTTTATGACCTCTGGTGCCTGGCAACTGAGTGTTGTGGTTGTTGAGTCGCTCAGTCGTGTTTGACGTCTTGCAGCCCCATGGATTGTAGCATACCGGGCTTCCCTGTCCTTCACTATCTCCTGGCGTTTGCTCCATGATGATGGACATGAGTCGATGATGTCATCCAACATCTGTTGCCCCCTTTTCCTCGTACTCTCCATCTTTCCAGCATCAGGGTCTTTTCCAGTGAGTCTGCTCTTCGCATCAGGTGGGTGAAGTATTGGAGTTTCAGCTTCGGCATCATGCCTTCCAGTGAATACTCAGGGTTGATTTCCTTTAAGATTGGCTGGTTTGATCTCCTTGCTGTCCAAGTGACTCTCAAGAGTCTTCTCTAGCACCACAGTTTGAAAGCATCAGTTCTTTGGCGCTCAGTTTCTTTATGGTCAAGCTCTCACACCAGTGCACAACCACTGGAAAAACCATAGCTTTGACTATATGGAAGTTTGTTGGCAAAGTGATGTCTCTGCTTTTTAATATGCTGTCTAAGTTCGTCATAACTTTTCTTCCAAGGAGCAAGCATCTTTTAATTTAATGGCTGCAGTCACTGTCCACAGTGATTTTGGAACCCAAGAAAATAAAGTCTGTCACTGTTTCCATTTTGTCCCTATTTGTTTGCCATGAAGTGATGGGACCGGTTGCCACGATCTTAGGTTTTTGAATGTTGAGTTTTAAGCCAACTTTTTCACTGTCCTCTTTAACCTTCATCAAGAGGCTCTTCAGTTCCTGTTCACTTTCTGCCATTAAGGTGGTATCATTTGCATATCTGAGGTTATTGATATTTTTCCCAGCAATCTTGATTCCAGCTTGAGCTTCATCCAGCCTGGCATTTTGCATGATGTACTCTACATATAAGTTAAATAAGCAGGGTGACAATATACAGCCTTGAGGTACTCCTTTCCCAATTTGGAACCAGTTTGTTGTTTCATGTCTGATTCGGTTGCTTCCTGACCTGCATAAAGATTTCTCAGGAGGCAGTAGTGTGACCTGGTATCCCCATCTCTTTAAGAATTTTCCAGTTTGTTGTGATCCACACAGTCAAAGGCTTTAGTGTCATCTATGAAGCAGAAGTAGATGTTTTTTGGAATTCTCTTGCATTTTCTATGGTCCAGAAAATGTTTGCAATTTGATCTCTGGTTCCTCTGCCTTTTCTAAATCCAGCTTATACATCTGGAAATTTTCATTTCACGTACTATTGAAGCCTAGCTTGAAAGGTTTTGAGCATTACTTTGCTAGCATGTGAAGTGAGTGCAATTGTGTGGTAGTTTGAACATTCTTTAGCATTGCCTTTCTTTGAGATTGGGATGAAAACTGACCTTTTCCAGTCCTGTGGCCACTGTTGAGGTTTCCAAATTTGCTAGCATATTGAGTGCAGCACTTTGACAGCATCATCTTTTAAGATTTGAAATAGCCCAGCTGGAGTTCCGTCACCCCCACTGTCTTTGTTCATAGTGAGGCCCACTTGACTTCACACCCCAGTATGTCTGCTTCTGGGTGACTGATCACACCATGGTGGTTATCTGGGTCATTGAGACCTTTTCTGTACAGTTCTGTGTATTCTTGCCACCTCTTCTTAATCTCTTCTGCCTCTCCTGTGTCCATCCTGTTTCTGTGTCTTGATTGTGCCCATCTTTGCGTGAAATATTCCCTTCATATGTGCAGTGTCCAAGACCAGGCTCCCTGGCTGTGGAACCCTGGGCATCCACAGAGAGCCACCACAGCTGAGGAAGTATTTTAGAGCCTCTCACTATCATTTTTATCAGTTCTAAGGTCCGCATTTTCTCACATTTTAACATTTCTAAAGTAGGAGTATGTCTTACTAACAGTGACTTCTTAGCAGTATGTCATGATAAGTTGGAAGCTTCGATGGGATTTTAGAATCATTGAAATACATCTGTGTGCCCTGCTTGATGAGCTCTACCTCCAGTTATGTTTTGTAGGTATTTAAGTAATACTGGGACTTGAAGTTTATGTAGTTGATGTGTCCTCTCAGTGGTAAAGTATGAGAAAGTAAAAAATTTAAAGATTTTTATTTGAAAGTTTCCTGAGCAACAAGTTCTCACTAAATAAAAGGCTAAAAAATTTTTTTTCAAATAAAGTCCTATTTTTAAGGAAGGAAGAAAAAAAGCCTGAGCAAACCTGTAGTTTGGAATTGTTTCATGGACTATTTGAAAATGACACTTGAGCTTGTCTGGTGCGTGAGTGATTGGGGAGGGACTCTCTGGCAGGAGGCGAGCATCACGTGGGTGATGTGGTTTGGGCCAGAGTTTGGGGGTCAGATGAAGTTGGGTGCACAAGCTGACCTTGAAAAATTTTCCATAAATTTTGTGGACCTCACTTTTCTCATAAAATTATAGCACCACTTAACAATTTAAAAATAAGCTGGTATGAGAAATGGGTATCTTTATCATTAGCTACCACTGTTTGCAGTATTAAATTCTTCTTTGGAAAATTTCATTTAATCCAACATTCATTGATTTGGGCTGTCTACTATGTGCAAGGAAGAGAAGTATGAAAGCTATGGTAGCTTGCGTTCACCTGCAGTGTACACATCTAAGAGAGGTACCGTCAGACCCGTCCAGTGATGCTGATTACCGGACCCGTCCAGTGATGCTGATTACCGGTCTCACGTAAGAAGGAGCAAACTGACAAGGATGCCACAACTTGTGTTCATGTAAGAAGGGAAGAGAGACTTATTTACGTTTTTTAAAAGAAATGTTGCATGGTCTCTGTCATTTGATATTATGTTGCTGTTTTCTACTTTTTACTATTCAGATGAAAAACACCCACCATTATAATTATATAAACATTTCTTTAGCTTTTGTTTTTTCCTAAGGTGCTTCACAGGCACTTGCTGGAATAATTTCCCCTCAACCTCCTTCTCACTGTCCTGCCGTTTTAGCCTAGTTAATTCCTGTTCACCTTTTAAATTTCGGTTCATGGTCACCTCCTCAGGAGAGCTTTCCAGAATTCCCTACAGTATACTCCCTGGGGCTCTAGTACTATGTATCACAGTTTGTGATTTTGTATTTATGTTTCTGAGTCCTGTTTTTCTCCTGTTAGATTCCATGAGGGTAGGGACCACCTGTAATTTTTTCTCACTCTTTGATTTCTCAAGACCTAAAACAGTTCCTGAGAAATTGTTGTGCCAAATAAATATTTAATTTGATCGTTTCATTACATGATATCATTTGTGTATGGAAGTAAATTGGAATTTTGAGAGCAGGTAATTTGATGAGTTTGCTGACATTAAAAAAATGCACAATATGAGAATTATGAGTTAAGTTTTATTTGGCAAAATAAGGACCATAGCCTGGGAGATAGCATTTCAGACACCTCTTAGAAATTTCCTCAAAGAGATGGGAGGAAGTCCAGTATATACGTGATTTTGGTGAAGGGGGAGTGTACGCATCAGGCACATATTTTTGTGCAGAAGGTGTCTGCTGGTCTAGTGAAGGTGTGTGCTGGTCTAGTGGGGGCGTCCGCTGGTCTAGTGAGCATGTCCGCTGGTCTAGTGAGTGTGTCCGCTGGTCTAGTGAGCGTGTCCGCTGGTCTAGTGAGCGTGTCCGCTGGTCTAGTGAACGTGTCTGCTGGTCTAGTGAAGGTGTGTGCTGGTCTAGTGGGGGTGTCCGCTGGTCTAGTGAGAGTGTCTGCTGGTCTAGTGAAGGTGTGTGCTGGTCTAGTGAGAGTGTCCGCTGGTCTAGTGAGCGTGTCTGCTGGTCTAGTGAAGGTGTGTGCTGGTCTAGTGAGAGTGTCCGCTGGTCTAGTGAGCGTGTCTGCTGGTCTAGTGAAGGTGTGTGCTGGTCTAGTGAGAGTGTCCGCTGGTCTAGTGAGCGTGTCCGCTAGTCTAGTGAGCGTGTCCGCTGGTCTAGTGAGTGTGTCTGCTGGTCTAGTGAACGTGTCTGCTGGTCTAGTGAAGGTGTGTGCTGGTCTAGTGGGGGTGTCCGCTGGTCTAGCGAAGGTTTCTGGTAGTCATGTGGAGCAGTGGAGAATTTTAGTGCTCTTCCAGATACCAGAAGATACAAGAATTGAGCTCATGGCTCCTGAAAATACCTATCTGAAGGCCTGTCCTGCTGGCTTTTCCCAGAGCACAGAGCGCCTCTTCTCTGCTCTCCACCTTGCACTCCTGCCCAGGGCTGTTGCAGTCAGCAGCTGCAGCAGCACGGTTTAATTCTTATAGAGGTCGATGGCAGGTGCCAGTCTGTAGGTGACAAGATTTTCTGTGCTCAAACCCTTACTGAGCACCCACGTTAGGTAGAAATGCTGCTGCATTTGGTACTGAACAAGCTCCAAGGTAATTTAAGAAGGAGCTGACAATCCAGGAGCCAAATTGTGCCAACTAGGATAACAATTGCTTAAAAAATTTCCTGGACAGTAAACTTCGTTAGGTTAGCTTAAGTTTCACTTTATTCTCCCTCCAGTGTTTCTTGTCATATCATCTCACTATAAAGTGAAGGTGTGTGTGTGTGTGTCTGTGTGTGTCTGTGTGTGTCTGTGTATGGGTGGGGGAGGATAAATGAGACATAAAAGAGAAGATTAAAATCTTTAAAATGTTATTCTTTGGGAAAATAAGAGCATGTTTGGCTTTCTTGAACAATATGTCTGCAAAATACAGAAAGAAAACAGAAGAGCCATATGGTATGGTAAAACAGAAGAGCCATAATAATAAACTCTAGTGTGTGCAGATATCATGGAATTCATCTACTGCAGAGTTCACTCTTCTTAATCCAGAACTGCACTTCTGGAGGTAAATTGACACATGTCATAGTCTTTAACATGGGAATGAGATTTAAATTTCTTTTTGTTTGGTACATTCCATACTGTCTTCTCTTCCATAGTTTAAAAAGTTTTGAAAAACTCTTTTATCTAAATAGTTCAACCTTACAATTTCATCTACATTTCTCATTTTCCTATAGAAAAAGGATAGACTCTTAGCTCATATTTATCAGTTTTTATTACTTACTTGATAAATTAAGAATCATCTTTCTTCTCCTTCCACCTCACTGTTCATGCATAATAAATATATAAATGTATTTATTTCTCCAGTTGCTTTCAAATTGGTCACATACATTTTTTAAATTAAAATTTTCTAAACTTTTTTTACAACCCTATTTTCAAGTCTTACCTCCAGATGCTTTGTATGTTTTCCCAGATCAAATTAACTCACAAAAGATGATTCTCTTCATTACTTGGAAGCAGACTGGCTGGGGCCCGGGGCTGCCCTCCAGTGGTGGCAAGGACAGCGGGTTGGACTGTGTGAAACTTGCAGTCCTGTGTTTTTTTCCCCACTCTAAAAGCAGTTCATATAAAAAACTTCAGATAATCTTGGATAAATGTAGAGCTTCTGTAGGTGTAAACTGTGAAAAGAAAAATGGTAATTTGACTCTTGTGATATCCTTATATACAGAGTTAGTTATATAATTGTATAATCACATATGGATTTTAGGAATTTTTCAGTTGTTTTGTACATGAGGGCAATAATACATTGTTATGTGATATGATGAGCAATGTCCATTTTAATGAAGAATCAATTTACTTAAACAAAGATATTTTTTAATTGACATACAGTTGATTTACAAAGTTCTGTTAGTTTGAAGTATACAGCAAAATGATTTAGTTATTCATACATATATATCCAAGAAAAAAATGCAAAACGGCAAAATGGTTGTCTGAGGAAGCCTTACAAATAGCTGAGAAAAGAAGAGAAGCTAAAGGCAAAGGAGGAAAGGAAAGATATACCCATTTGAATGAAGAGTTCCAAAGAAGAGCAAGGAGAGACAAGAAAGCCTTCCTCAGTAATCAGTGCAAAGAAACAGAGGAAAACAATAGAATGGGAAAGACTAGAGATCTCTTCAAGAAGATTAGAGATACCAAGGAAACATTTCATGCAAAGATGGGCTCAATAAAGGACAGAAGTGGTATGGACCTAACAGAAGCAGAAGATATTAAGAAGAGGTGGCAAGAATACACAGAAGAACTATACAAAAAAGATCTTCATGACCCAGATAATCACGATGGTGTGATCACTCACCTAGAGCCAGATATCCTGGAATGTGAAGTCAAGTGGGCCTTAGGCAGCATCACTATGAACAAAGCTAGTGGAGGCGATGGAATTCCAGTTGAGCTATTTCAAATCCTGAAAGATGATGCTGTGAAAGTGCTGCACTCAATATGCCAGCAAATTTGGAAAACTCAGCAGTGGCCACTGGGAAAGGTCCGTTTTCATTCCAATCCCAAAGAAAGGCAATGCCAAAGAATGCTTAAACTACCACACAGTTGCACTCATTCACACGCTAGCAAAGGAATGCTCAAAATTCTCCAAGCCAGGCTTCAACAATATGTGAACCATGAACTTCCAGATGTTCAAGCTGGCTTTAGAAAAGGCAGAGGAACCAGAGATCTAATTGCCAACATCCAGTGGATCATTGAAAAAGCAAGAGAGTTCCAGAAAAACATCTACTTCTGCTTTATTGACTACATCAAGGCCTCTGATGGTGTGGATCACAACAAACTGTGGAAAATTCTTCAAGAGATGGGAATACCAGAACACCTTACCTGCCTCCTGAGAAACCTGTATGCAGGACAGGAAACCACTGTTAGAACTGGACATGGAACAACAGACTGGTTCAGAGTTGGGAAAGGAGTACATCAAGGCTGTATATTGTCACCCTGCTTATTTAACTTACATGCAGAGTACATCATGTGAAATGCTAGGCTGGATGAAGCACAAGCTGGAATCAAGATTGTCGGGAGAAATATCAATAACAGATATGCAGATGACACCACCCTATGGCAGAAAGAGAACTAAAGAGCCTCTTGATGACAGTGAAAGAGGAGAGTGAGAAAGTTGGCTTAAAGCTCAACATTCAGAAAACTAAGATCATGGCATCCAGTGCCATCACTTCATGGCAAATAGATGGGGAAACAATTGAAACGGTGGCAGACTTTATTTTTTTGGGCTCCAAAATCACTACAGATGGTGATTGCAGCCATGAAATTAAAAGATGCTTCCTCCTTGGAAGAAAAGCTATGACCAACCTAACAGCATAGTAAAAAGCAGAGATATTGCCTTGCCAACAAAAGTCCATCTAGTCAAAGCTATGGTTTTTCCAGTAGTCATGTATGGATGTGAGAATTGGACTGTAAAGAAAGCTGAGCACTGAAGAATTGATGCTTTTGAACTGTGGTGTTGGAGAAGACTCTTGAGAGTCCCTTGGACTGCAAGGAGATGCAATCAGTCCATCTTAAAGGAAATCAGTCCTGAGTATTCATTGGAAGGACTGATGCTGAAGCTGAAACTCCAATACTTGGCCACCTGATGTGAAGAACTGACTCAGGGAAAAAGACCCTGATGCTGAGAAAGATTGAAGGCAGGAGGAGAAGGGGACGACAGAGCATGAGATGGTTGGACGGCATCACCAACTCAATGGACATGAGTTTGAGTAAGCTCTGGGATTTGGTGATGGACAGGGAAGCCTGGCATGCTGCAGTCCATGGGGTCACAAAGAACGACTGAATGGAACTGAATATATATATATACCTGGGCTTCCCCAGTGGCTCAGCAGTAAAGAATCTGCCTACAGTGCAGGAGCCTCAGGAGACATGGGTTCAATTCCTGGGTTGGAGGAAATGGCAACCCACTCCAGTATTCTTGCCTGGAGAATTCATGGACAGAGGAGTCTGGCCGGCTACCGTCCATGTGGTCGCAAAGAATCGGACATGACTGAAGTGACTTAGCATGCATGCACCCATATATCTATTTTTATCAAGTTCTTTTCCTTTATAGGTTATTATAAAATAGTGTAATTCCCTGTGCTAAACAGTAGGTCCTTATTGGTTACCTGTTTTATACATAGTAGAGTGTATATGTTAATCCCAACCTCCTAATTTACCTTTCTCCTTTGGTAACCATAAGTTTATTTTCTGTGTCTGTGGGTGTATTTCTGTTTTGTATTTCATATGTATCTTTTTTTTGACTTCACATATAAGTGATATCATATGATATTTGTCTGTGGCTTACTTAGTATGCTAGTCTCTAGATCTATCCATGTTGCTGCAAATGGCATTATTTCATTCTTCATGACTAATATTCCATTGTATATTTGTACCAC
This sequence comes from Muntiacus reevesi, assembly GCF_963930625.1. Lineage (NCBI taxonomy): Eukaryota > Metazoa > Chordata > Mammalia > Artiodactyla > Cervidae > Muntiacus > Muntiacus reevesi. Next base: position 7,090,951 of record NC_089264.1, read on the forward strand.
ATCTTTATCTAGTCATCTTTTGATGTACGTTTAGGCTGCTTTCACGTCTCAGCTATTGCAAATAGTGCTGCGGTGAAAATGGGGGTGCGTATATCTTTTCAAATTAGAGTTTTGTCCAGATATATGCCTAGGAATGGGACTGCAGGATCAGATCATATGGTAGCTCTGTTTTTGGTTTTTAAAGGATCCTCCGTACTGTTCTTCATGGTAGCTCTACAATCTGCATTCCCAACAGGGTGGGAGGGTTCCTTTTCTCCATACCCTCTCTAGCATTTATTATTTGTACACTTTCTGATATTGGCCATTCTGACTCGTGTGAGGTGGAATCTCATTGTAGTTTTGATTTGCATTCTCTGATAATTAGCAGTGTTGAGCATCTTTTCTTGTGCCTTTTGGCCATCTGTCTCTCTTTGGAGAAATGTCTATTTAGATTTTCTGCCCATTTTTTAAATTGTTTTTTGTTTTTGTATTTTTATTTTTGACTTTGAGTTATATGAGCTGTTTGTATATTTCAGAAATTAATCCCTTGTTGGTTGCATCATTTGCAGATAGTTCACCCCATTCTGTGGGTTGCCTTTTCATTTTGTCTACAGTTTCCTTTCCTGTGCAAAAGCTTCTGCATTTAATTAGGTCCCATTTGTTTATTTTTGGTTTTATTTTCATTACTCTCGGAGACAGAACCAAAAAGATATTGCTGTGGTTTATATCAAAGAGCATTTTGCCTATGTTTTCGTCTAGGAATTTTTTAGTATCCAGTCTTACATTTAGGTTTTTAATTTGTCTTAAGTTCATTTTTGTGTGTGGTGTTAGAGGATGTTCTTATTTCATTCTTTTCCACATAGCTGTCCATCTTTCCCAGAACCATTTATTGAAGACTGTCTTTTCTTCTTGTAGATTCTTATCTCCTTTGTCATAGATTAACTGACCATAGGCCTGGTCTGGTCTGAAATCGCTCAGTCATGTCCGACTCTTTTGCGACCCCATGGACTATAGTCCACTAGGCTCTTCCATCCATCGAAGTCTCCAGGCAAGAATACTGGAGTGAGTTGCCATGCCCTTCTCTGGGAGATCTTCCCAACCCAGGGATCAAACTCAGGTCTCCTGCATTGCAGGCAGATTCTTTAGCTGTCTGAGCCACCATAAGTGCATGGGTTTCTTTCTTTCTATCCTATTCAACGAAGATTTAATTCAGCAAATGTTTACTCTTTACCCATTTTGTGCCACATACTCTTCGTGGTCCTGGGATATGTCAGTGAACAATACAGACAAAAATCTGTGTCCTCATGGAGCTAACATTTTAGTGGAAAGAAGAAAGATAGTGAACCTAGTAATAAGAAAATTATTGAACAAATGGAGGAAGGAAAAAGTAGAGCAGGTCAGGGGATGGGGGCAGCCTGGGGAAGTGGGTGGAGTGCAGGTTTCAGATTGCATACGGTGGACAGAAGACCTGATTAAGAAAGTGTCATTTAAATACAGACTGGGCTCATGCTTAGGCGGGGGAATATTTTGAAGTGTTTCCATAGCCATAAAGAAGTGAGATAAATGGAGGGAAGACTTTGGCTAACTTGTAATTCTGTCAGAAAAACAAAGGAGTTGACCTCTGCGCTTATTATCTTTAACACTTTCATGTTTAAAGTGGAGCATTTTACATTTTTCTGAGAAACAAAAAACTGCCAGTCATTTTGTTATGGAAGAAACAAGCTTGATTCATAGGGTTTTTAAGTCTACAATATATTTTCATTATCTGTGGACCACTGTGTGTTCTTATAGCAATTAAACATGGCTTCAGTCAGTGGCCTATAATCAGACAACAAAATATAATTCTTCCTTAGGAACCAAAGATAAATTATAATAGGTCAAAGTTTAAAAGAAATGTGGGAAAATAGAATCCCTGGATAACATAGCTCCTTGAAACAGAATGTCTTACTCAAGTTTTCAACATGTGTTCCAGTAAGAACAGTAGCACTGATCTTTGCAAATATACCCGTAACTTGAAAGACTACATCAACACAATCCAATCCAAAAAGACCGTCTTTTTTTGCCTAAGAATTATTTCTCGTGGTTTGTAATTTTGTCATGAACTATGACTTCCGTTCAGGTAAACTGATGTGATGGTGCTCTCTGAACTGCACTGACAGTTGTTTTCCCTTTGAAACCCTGCGTGCCCTGTTAGCAGGAGCAAGCAGCCCTCTCGTAGACTTTAGCGTATGGTCTGACCTGGCCTTCCCCCTGAAAAGCCTCCCGGCATCGGAGGGCCTTGGGAGGAAAATCACAGCTGTGTTTGCTTTAAGATGCTGTTGGCCATTCCAAGAGAAGAGGCTCCCGGTCTACTTATTTTTGTGTACCTTGGGATGAACCTAACATACTAGGGTTTTTCACACCCAGACCTGGTCTTCTGTGATGAGAAGACTGGAAAATATATCCAAACGTGACTTCTGTATTTTCCTTCTTCCTTCATTTTTCTTTTTCATTCAGTTTTTCCTTTTCCCCCTCCCTCCCTCCCTCTTTTTCTTATCATCCATTCAACAAGCATTCATTGAGAATTTATTCTGAAACATGCACCACTTGGGATCAGTGGTGAACCTGAGGTTTACCTAAGCAGTTAAGGAATGGACTTTTTTTAGTTAGAAATTTAGGAGTAATATTCAAACATCTTTTGAGTTTATTTTTAAAAGAGATTTTAGGGATTGAATAAAATACAGTTGATGATGAAACAAATTCTAAAAATTCCTCCTGGTAATTGTAAAGAATTTACTAACTTTATAAGCAGGTTTGGAAACCAGTACCAATCATTCTTCCCATTCCATTGCTTGAGTTTTGTGAAAGGTGAGATCCCAGCTGGTTTGAGATGAGAGAGGAGGAGAGGGATGGAGTGGGGCGGGGAAGGAGGGAGACCTGAGCAGTCAGGGTATGCTGCTCTGCCTGGCTTTGAGCTTTCTCCCCAGAATCCCTCCAGCCCGCCTGTTCATCTTCCTTCTCAGCTCAGCCTGGCTCCTGCCTGCCGGCCACCACCTTCCCCCAGCTCAGGCTTTTCTTCCTGAGCCCTGCGCTCTCACTGTTATGTCCTCAGTGGAAATGCAGCTCCTCGTAACTCCCTGCCTCCGTGAAAGAATCCTTTACCGGCCCCCCTCTTCCAACGAGCGGTTTCTTCTTTTATTTCTGCCTTTAGTTTAGCATTTATCATGAACTGCCCTGGGCTTAGGACAGCATATTTGCGGGTACCTGGTAGATATTCTGTTTGTTCATTCAAAAACTGTCGACTGCCTGTTCTCTAGCCATTGCGCTGTAGGAGGAACACCAATTAAACAAGCAAAGGTGTCAGGCCTGTAGGCATGGGTCTAGAATTTAGTAGTGATGCTCAGAAGTAAAGCACTGTGATGGGTGCTGTCAGACACAAGGCCCGGTGGCAACACACAGCTGAAATGTCTGAACCAGTGCCGAGGGGCCGGCTGGGACCTGGTCCCTGAAATGCCCGGGCCAGTGCCGGGGGGCCGTCTGGAACCTGGTCCCTGAGATGCCCGGGCCAGTGCCGGGGGGCCAGCTGGGACCTGGTCCCTGAAATGCCCGAGCCAGTGCTGAGGGGCCGGTTGGGACCTGGTCCCGGTTTAGATAAAGTCCCCGAGAACATGTCAGGAGGAGAGAGGGACACTCTTCTTATTGTGACGGGAGGGAGAAAAGCAAACGTTAAGTAGGTGCCGGTACGTTCATGGGAGTTCCTATCTGAGGCTTTGTTTTCCTTTGTGAGCAAGGAGGGGAGATTATCTGCTGAGGGAGGTGGGAAGAGAGCTTATTTGAAGGATTCAGTGGAACTGAAGACATAAAATAGCTCCTGTAGAGAGAGAGAGGAGACACTTCACAGGTCCCAGGGACTACTGAGGGCTTGGTTCAAGCGGTGGACCATGGGTGATGGCAGCTTTCTCCGAATCGATGTGCTTCTCTACCAAAGCAATCTGCAGGCAGTTTCTGAATGTATAGCACAGGAAATGAACGGGAATTCAAGTTCCTGCTCTGCAGTTTATTGGGTGAATGAATCATTGTTCCTCACTGATGTCCATTCCCTTCTGAACAACAGGATGATAATTCCCACACCCAGGTTTGTTAACATCTCAGCAGCATGAGATTTTTATACACATGAAAGCATTTTAAACCACAAATCATATACACTATGGAATATTACTCAGCCATTAAAAAGAATTCATTTGCATCAGTTCTAATGAGATGGATGAAACTGGAGCCAATTATACAGAGTGAAGTAAGCCAGAAAGATAAAGACCAATACAGTATACTAACGCATATATATGGAATTCAAAAAGATGGTAATGATAACCCTATATGCAAAACAGAAAAAGACACAGATGTACAGAACAGACTTTTGGACTCTGTGGGGGAAGGCGAGGGTGGGATGTTCTGAGAGAATAACATTGAAACAAGTATATTATCAAGGGTGAAATAGATCACCAGCCCAGGTTGGATGCATGAGACAAATGCTCAGGGCGGGTGCACTGGGAAGACCCCGAGGGATGGGATGGAGAGAGAGGCAGGAGAGGGGAGTGGGATGGGGAGCACATGTAAATCCATGGCTGATTCATGTCAATGTATGGCAAAAATCACTACAATATGGTAAAGTAATTAGCCTCCAACTAATAAAAATAAATGGAAAAAAATAAACCACAAATCATACAGATAATAGTTATGATCTTGCATATATTATAAATTTGAATCAGGATTTGTCAATGCTGGATAGATAGAAAAAACAACCCCCCTCCAAACGAAAAAAGACCAGTTTCCAAATTAAGGACATGTTAAAATCCAATATAAGTTCTCAATATAGTTATAACAAGAGTAAATGTTCTATAACATTACATACAATATTATACTGCTGTTATTGTTGTTCATTTGCTCAGTCGTGTCAGACTGTGACCCCATGGATTGCAGTTCGCCAAGCTCCCTGTCCTTCACCATCTCCCGGAGTTTGCTCTTGTCCATTGAGTCATTGATGCCGTCCAACCATCTTATCCTCCGTAATCCCCTTCTCCTCTTACCTTCAATCTTTCCCAATAAATGACTACTCAGTAGCATTATTGAAGAGGAAAAAAATTGAAAATAATCTCTCAAGTGCCACAAACTAGCAAGAGGTTAGTTTTCTAGAAATATGAAAACACAAAGTTTGTTAGGACCAAGTAAAAACACTTTAAAAAAGTATAAATATATTCTTACAGTTATTTCAGGACATTGAGTGTTTTATTGTTAGACTCGGTTTCTTTTCAGAAGAATGATTTTTAAAAGGCATTCAAAAAATATTATTCTTTCATTCCGTATTTGTTATTTTATAAAGTCCAACAAAATAGTACTGTTGTTGAGAAAACGTGTATACAGTGAGCACCCCACTGCCCTGTTCCTTTTCTGTGGGTGCAGGCTGGCCGAACGGCATACGTGGTGAAGCCAAAAATAGAAAACACACTCAAGCTTCATTTCTCTTTCTTATAGAAATATCTTTAATAAGCACAGTTGATATAGACTCTCTTCATTTTAGCTGCTGGGCATAATCCTCTGGGAATCCGACTCTGCTTGTCTTCCAGCATGCTTAATAGTCTGAACGTTTAACATTTTTAAAGGGTAGTTGTTCATCACAAGTTCTGGATTATCTTTTCAGATGCCGTTTTCATGCTTCCACTTATATCCCCTGATTAATCCAAATCACTAACGGAAACTCTCCTGAAATAGACCCAAACTGTAAGCAGCACTCCAGTCCCAAAGAAGTAGCTGTGTGCCAGGATCCCATTTGATAATACAGTGTATCTTTGCTGCTAGAGATATATATATTTACAGCAATTTACTAGGGAGTATAGTCTGACATTGCATATGATCCTATATCAAGCCACACTTTGATTGAGGAGCCACTGTGGGCAAAACTCTCTCTCCCATTACTAGCAGTTATTAGCCTAGCTGCTTCCTTCAGGCACTTGGTAAAGTTGGATATCCTTTGTGTGTAGTCCCAGGACAGTGATTGCTCTCCTGGAGGCTTCTCATGAGGAAAACAGGAGAGAAAAAAGGAAGAGAAGTGTATATTGAAAATGCAAAGTGTGTCTCTTTTTCAGAATCAGTGAACAAGCATTAGAAGACGGGGAAAGTAGGTGGTTAAGAGTGCGCTTGTGTGTATCCTCGTGCCTGTGTTAGAGCGCAGGCGAAAGGCAGAGGGACTGTTTTCACCCAGGAACGTCCCGGAGACGGGCAGGAACACCCTCCTAAGTCAGCATGTTCCTGGAATCTCCCTATTTGGCCGCTCTGGGCTGTGTCTTCCCTCGTCCGCACCGTTGCCGGTGGTTGGATGTTCCCGCAGGAGGAGGGTCAGCCCTCCGTCTCACTGTCTTTACCTTGCTGCTTCCTACGGAGAGCGCGAGCCGGCGCCAGGAGCGGGCGGGTGGGTGCCGGCAGCTTCCCCGCCCCGGGCAGCATCACCCCTGTGCCCGGGCCGCCAGTCCCTGCGGGGCCCCCGTTTTCCTGCATGTAGTCACGGAGGTTGGGAGAGGATTAGAAACCTTTAAGCAAGGTTCTTATCCACTCTCCTCGTCAGTAAATTTGGCACAGTCTAATTTCTATGTAGTTCATGCTTAAAATAGCCTGTATTTCATCTTTAATCACATTTTGTTTTCACCAGAATATTTTTTAACCATTATCAAAGACTCTCTCAAGAACAGTATAAGTTTCTTAATTTTGTGATGGTACCAACTGACATAAATTCAGTTAATTGTGGTGATAGCTACATAAAATGTGTATAACATAATTGAGTGTTTTATTACGTGAGCGAATAGTTTTAATTTTTAGTTGTACAATGCCACCTAGTGGATCTGTGGTATAAGAATACCTTCGTATTTTCTACATTTTCCAGGTTTGGTGTAATTAGTTTATAGGTATAGTTATAGGCAGCTTAAGGGCATCCCTGGTGGCTGGGCTGGTAAAGAATCTGCCTGCAATGCGGGAGACCTGGATTCGATCCCTGAGTTGGGAAGATCCCCTGGAGGAGGGCATGGAAACCCACTCCAGTATTCTGGCCTGGAGAATCCCATGGACTGTATACATATAGTTCACGGGGTTGCAAAGAGTCGGACACGACTGAGTGACTTTCACTTTTTCATAGGCAGCTGAAAGGTATAAGCAGCTATAATAGCTACCTTCTGTTATTTATCACTTTGCTAAAACTAAGTCTATATGGAAAGACTTGTGTATTCAGACTTTGGTTATAGATGCCAAAGCAAAATACCTCGGCCATAAACTTTGTCAAAATTCTCCATGTCGGACCTTTCTTGGTTGTGCTTCATTTCTTTGAGCGTTTATTTTTGTTGTTGTTGTTTTGGGTTACAGTCTGTGAATACTTTAATGTTGCTTTTATTAATGATGATTTCCCAAGTATTCTTTCTGCTCCTACATTGCTCTTTAATTGCACGTTTCTGTGTTTAATGTCTTTCCGTTCCTTTGGACTGTATACCCCATCAAGACACACCACACCCAGCACTGAATGTACAGATGTTACAAGGGGTGGCAGGAACACTTGGAAGCTGATGATATATAAATATAGGAAAACTTTAAAGGTTGTATTAGCAGTGCCAAGGAGTTGTTGATTGACACATTTTGTTGTCTACTCCTTTTACATGGAATAGTATTCATAACTTTTAACACTGAACCTCATTTCTCCATGAATTATATTCTCTCTTGTGGTCCAAATGGACTGTGATGTTTATATATGCATAAAAAGGAGATACCTTTTATTCAGCTTAAGGATCTTAGTTAAAATTAGTACCAATAAAGTATTTGGCATAAGCCTGGTAGATCAAAAATACAAACCAGGGGTTCAGATACTGTTCTTCTCTGTCTTTCTTTCCCCAGAATCACCATCAGTTTCGTGTTATATAAACTCAGGCCACACAGGACCGGAGCCAAGAAGAGCCAAATGAGGGTTTTAGAGTGAGGTTCTCCATCCTTTCACTTTTTTCCATTTAAGAAAAGAACAGAAAAGAAAGAGCAGGCAGGAATATACTAGAGGCCAAAAGAGTGAAAAACACACTTATAAACAAAATTGCAAAATCTGAAGATATTTCTGAGGTAAGTGTAATAGAATGTCCTTATTAAGAAGAAGAAAAAGGAAACTCAGGACTTTTTGGAAAGTAATTTGATTTTTTCCTAAGCTGTATACACTAAAGTTGAACTGAGAATACAAGTGAGATTAGCTGTTTATGAGCTCATGCATGCTACTGTAGAGCAGATAAGCAGACATCTGGGGGAAGCAAAGCAAGTCTCTGATGGCCTTCAGCATGGCCTGGGAAACATGAGGCGAGACTGTGATGTGGAAACCCTTGTGCTGGTGCCCAGAAAGAAAATGTAAACAGTCTAAAAGCTTTTAACATTCTTTACCGTCACCTCAATTGTCTGCAGTCCTTCCCTTACCTATCCATCATTCAGTTTCCAAAAGAGCGAAAATTGAAGAAAAATGCCTGCGTGTTTCACAGCCTCGATACAATCATTACTCAATTCCAGTTTGTGACGAGACATTCATTTTCAGTTCTGCAAGTTTGAATCTGCCCGGACTGGAATGCTTAGATGGTAGCTGCCGACAATTTCACAGTAATTTTTGGTTGGGACTGCCTTTGAGTAAATCATATCAGGAAAAATAAGGTTAATTTCCATTACCTCTGCTTTGTCTAGCAAATAACTGCATCAGATTTTGTTGCTAAAGTATCTCAGTGAATTGATGATAGACTTTGAGCTCTTTGAAAATAATGAAGGGATGAGAGAAGTACACTTGGCTGGAGCTGATGTATGTTGCAGGCTTTAACCCTAGTATAACTCTCTTGAAAGCAGCTCCTCATCTCTGAGGTTAAAGCTGTAGAACCCAGCAGCACCCAGAGAATGACTGATGACTGGGTTTTTGACCCAGAAAAAAGCTGCGTTATCATTACCTTTTGTTGTCGTTCACTTCTGGTTCTGCATTCATTGACCTAAACCCACATCTTTTTTTGATTGGGGTGTAATTGCCTTACAATGGCGTGGTAGTTTCTCCTGTACAACGTGAATCAGCCATAAGTGTACCTCTGTCATATTCTCGTTTGCTTCCCTTTTGTTGCCCTCAGATTATTTCTTATTATTTCTAGCTGAAGACAACACACATTTGTCACTTAATGCCTTTCAAACAAACAGTGTATATGAGAAAGTGTTGTATAGGTCTGTGTTTGAATGCATATATAGTGTGCATTCCTTGAGTGTATGCAAGGACTTCCCTGGTGGCTCAGATAGTAAAGAATCCTGCAATACAGGAGACATGGATTTGATTCCTGGGTTGGGAAGATCCTCTTGAGGAGGCCATGGTGACCCACTCCAGTATTTCTGCCTGGAGAACCCCCATGGACAGAGGAGCCTGGAAGACTACAGACTGTGGAGATGAGTAGAGTCGGAAATGACTCGAGTGACTAAGCATAGCACATGTGTATGCAAATCATAGAACAATTTTAAATCTAGTGTGCCTCTCAACTTTTTTAAGCATCGGATGGTATCAAAATCTCCTGAAAGGTGGATTCCCTGTCTTCTAAATAATTTTTACAATAACATGTCATATTAACACATTAGCTAATTTAAATATTTATATGAATAAATGCCTTTAGAAACTCAAACTTATCAAACTCTAACCCTCCTATTAAATATAAACACTCTCTTGAGCTGAGTGGTTTTAAGAGAGGAAAAGTTTTTCTGTACAGATATGGCAACAACAGTTAGATACCTTATATTCAATAATTTTATGCCAGGCTTAATACTCTATATTGCACATGGCCTCCTAACTGTGTGGGGCTTCCCCGGTGGCTCAGATGGTGAAGAATCTGGCTGCAGTGCAGGACACTTGGGTCCAATCCCTGGGTCGGGAAGATCTCCTGGAGAAGTATTCTTGCCTGGAGAATTCCTTGGACAGAGGAGCCTGGTGGACTGCAGTCCGTGGGATGGCAGAGTCGGACACAACTGAGAGACGAACACTTTCACTTTTTCATCATTGAATCCTTCTCACAACCTGACGACTTGGACACCAAAGCCATACCCATGCTAAGACCAGGAGAGGCCAGAAATGGGAAAATTGAATCCATCTCCTGGCTTCCTTGAAGCAAGAGGTGGGAGAGAGGACAGTGCCTAGTGATTCTGAATGTATTTCTTATCCTTTCCCTGATTCTTTTATGTATCATACTGTCTGTGTTTTTTCCTGCTCTGAGGTCTCAAAACTCGTTTCTGAAACCTCAGCAGATTAGCTTCCACATTGGACGTCTGGGCAGGGACAGACTGTAGATCTCTCCTCTCTCTCTTTTCTCCCCTGAGAAAATGACAGAAAATGGCCTTATGACCTCACCTCATCGCCACCTTCCTCCTGCTCTTCAAGTCTCCATTAAGCAGCAGTCTGCTTTATTTACATCTGTTTCTCTAAAGAAAAACTTAGTTGATGTGCCAAACCCTGTATTGTCAAGCTTTTCTAGAAATGTTATCTTTAAGGAGATTTATAAAAACAAGAAGAATCTTTGTGGTTTTGTTCTGAAAGCTGGAAGTGCTGAGAGACCAGGCGGACTTCCAGCGCTGAGCTTTTTCACTTTCAAGCTGTAAAGGATGTGTAATGGGTTCTACACATGTTTATGAGGAAGAAGCCGTTGAAATATTTATTCTTTTTGTTCTGGCAAAGCATGACCTGCTGCACTGAGAGTACTTCCTTCATGAGATGTTTTGTCACGGGATAAAGAAATGGAAAAGGCAGGATCAGCCTCCTTGCCTAAATAAGTGAACAGCACTGCAGGTTTCTTCTGAGAGTTGCTGTTTTGAAGAAACAATTTGTATGTTGGGTGGAATTATCTAAGCAGCATGCCAATGTGCAAACTAGTGCTTTTAAAATCAGACCCAGTTCCCTTCTTTATTTATAGTTAATGAACAAACTTAGCAAGATATGTGATATGTGGTATCCAGGACATCTTCAACATAAGCTTTATTAAGTATTATTGCTGTTGTTTAGTCACGAAGTCGTCTCCAACTCTTAGCAACCCCATGGACTGCAGCACTCCAGTACAGGCTTCCCTGTACTTCACTGTCTCCCGGAGTTTGCTGAGACTCATGTCCATTGAGTCAGTGATGCCATCCAACCATCTCATCTTCTGTCGCCCCCTTTTCCTGCCTTCAGTCTTTCCCAGCATCAGGATCTTTCCCAAAGAGTCAGCTCATTTCATCAGGTGGCCAAAGTATTGGAGCTTCAGCTTCATCATCAGTCCTTCCAGTGAATATTCAGGGTATCATCACTGTATTTTTTTTCTCCTTCTGTCTTCACACACATTGGTCAATACACATATACATAATTGTACAAATATGTTTATACACTAGACATGCATTTTAAAGTAATTTTTGTTTGGGTATTGCCTTGAATTCCACACAGTCTCAAGAGAGGCGTCCTTACTCCCCTGGTGGACACTGAGTTGAGTTCCTTAATGAGTCCGGAGTTTTCACATTTCAGTGACTACAGCTGTAGGACTTCTGAGGAAGCCTGGAAACACTGTGCCCACGTGTCTCTTGCTTCTGCTTGCTTCCCCTAGACACCCCTCTACCTGGTAAACCACGGGGAGGCTGGACCAGTCCGATGCAACAGGTGCAAAGCCTACATGTGCCCGTTCATGCAGTTCATCGAAGGAGGGAGGAGGTACCAGTGTGGCTTCTGCAGCTGCGTGAATGACGGTGAGTGGCGCCCGCCGGGTCTGAGCCGTGTGCGGCCCTCCTGCCTGCGTTGTCATGGCCGTGACCCCTCGGCCGCGGGCAGGCTCTGGCTTGCGAGCAGCGCTGGCCTCCTCGTGCACCCTTCACACAGCCCTGGCTTCGCCCGGCCCCCAGTGCAGGAGACTGACAGCAAGGCCTCCTCAGAAAGACCTTTAGAAGCCGCCTGCTGCGGAGTGGGGTCTTGGCTTCCAGCCTTGTCTCGAGGACTCCCCCTGGCCCCCTGGGAGGCCTCGAGCCCTGCAGCAGTGGCACCTGTTCGGCAGACCCTGGGTGTACTAGAGCGCGTGGGCCCCGCTGGTTCTCCACCTTAACTGCTCTTTCTAAGGAAGGTCTTGTTCCATTGCTCGTCCTTCATGAAATCTGCAGCCAAATCCCACCCAACCCTGGGACCTGGATCTCAGGAACCCTGTGAGCACACGCTTCCAAGTGATTTCGTTTTGGGGGGAAAGGTTAGGAGATGGCAGAGGCCTCTCCTGGAGCATTTTCGTCACGCCTCCACAGGGTCACCGGATTCCCAGCGTGTTCACTCCTGCCCCCAACTTCTTTCACAAGGTGATCAGAAATCCATCCAGGATCCGTTCACATAAAGCATCTGGGATCTTTGTTTTCAGTGTGACTCTCTGGCCTCACACCCAAAGTGTCAGCTTGAAGCCTTAAAAGGCCCTGCCACTTACTGGTAGAGGAAAACACACGAAGTTCTTGTATTTCTACCCGAGGGAACCCCTCGGATGTCCACTCCTGGGAAGCTGCTGTGTTCATTTTCTAATAGGGTTATTCATATTGTTGTTGTTGTTCATTTGCTAAGTTGTGTCCGACTCTGCGATCCTATAGACTGCAGCACGCCAGGCTGCTGTGTCCTTCACCATCTCCTGGAGTTTGCTCAAACTCGTCCACTGAGTCAGTGATGCCATCCAACTCTCTCGTCCTCTGTCACCCCCTTCTGTTGCCTTCAGTCTTTTCCAGCATCAGGGTCTTTTCCAGTGACTCCGCTTTTCACATCAGGTGGCCATATATTAGAGCTTCAGCATCAGTCCTTCCACTGAATACTCAGGGTTGATTTCCTTTAGGATGGACTGGTTGGATCTCCTTGCAGTCCAAGGGATTCTCAAGAGTCTTCTCCAACACCACAGTTCAAAAGCATCAATGCTTTGGTGCTCAACTTTATGATCCAACTCTCACATCCATACATGACTACTGGAAAAACCATAGCTTTGACTAGATGGACCTTCGTCGGCAAAAAGACTAGATTCCAATATTTGTTCTTGCAAGAAAGCCAGACCCCCTTAGATTTACATTGGTGCCTACATTCTTCATCTAGGTTTAAAAAAGGCAGAGGTTCGTTAGAAAGAACCTTGCAGGCATAGTCAAATGGTTTCACTCTGTTTTCCTTCGAAATGTCAGAGCTTCGCTCTCAGTCGGAAGAACTTGAGGCCAAAGACATGCAGGAAGACGAGTGTCATATGGCCATGTGTAATTTATGGGAGGACTTGAATCTGGTTTATGAAACATGACAAATAATATTAAATGCTAACAAATATAAAGCTAATTGATTTTAAGGGGGGAATTTTTTTTCACCAATTACATGTAGATGTGTGAATAAAAATAAATTATAGAAAGTGTGTAGAAAGTACCACCCATACATCGTAGAACAGCTGGTGCCACATTATCCATTTCATCTATTCTTGCCTGGAAGATTCCATGGATAGAGGAGCCTGACAGGCTGCAGTCCATGGGGTTTCAAAAGAGTCCACACGACTAAGTAACTGAGTGTGCTAAACATAACAGAAGAGCAATTAAAGGCCGTCATAGCCTTCTTAGCTCAGCTGAGACTGTCAGCTTCCCACTTCCACAATCTTTTCAAAACACTGAATTTCCAAGTTCAGAGATCTCTATGTACAAGGGAATCTTATAAAACTTGTTTTAAAAGAAATGGCCACAATATAGTAATAAAATAGGAAGAAAAAAAAATCAAGCCTCAGTGACTGTTGTCTTATGTCCAGACTAAGAAAACAGCCCTGTTGTAACCCATGTGCTAGTGATAGTGAAAGTTGCTCAGTCGTGTCCAACTTTTTGACCCCATGGACTACACAGTCCCTGGAATTCTCCAGGCCAGAATACTGGACTGGGTAGCCTTTCCTTTCTCAGGGGATCTTCCCAACCCAGGGATCGAATCCAGGTCTTCCGCATCGCAGGCAGATTCTTTACCAGCTGAGCCACAAGGGAAGTCCAACCCATGTGCTGGTTCACAACTAAAAATAAAGAATACTGAGTTATTGGTTTTAAAACAAGTCCTTAGTTACATGGTTTTACAAATGAAAATGTTGTTCTTTATGAAATGCTTAAAACCAGAGCATAGCTAGTTATTCCAAATACTTCTGTTGTCCATGGTTTAACAGTCAGCCCTGTTCTTCTCAAGGCAACAGAGGTCGTTTGCACAGAGATACCAGGCCATATTTGTCCAAGAGTTCAGTGTGTGAGTCATAAGTGTCCCTGCCCTGTTGGAGGGCTTCCAGGGCTTAGCCAGAACTAACCTTCTTAGACATTTGAATCAAATTAAGAGTTCCTCAGCTGAGATCTCATGGTGTAGTCTTTCCCTAATACAGTAATCGTCTCCACTCTGAAGCCCAAACTTTAAAGATTACCGTGCAAACTCCCTGTGGCTGAAGACATCTCTGATTAAAAGATAATAAACATTAGAGCTAACAGCATAGTCCAAATAACCAATGTATATTTGCTGGGGTATTGAAAATTTAAATAGTTTGAAAAGTTAGAATTCCTGTGAGAAAAGGTCATTAAATAGGGAGAATTAACTTTTGGTTGTGATGATTTAAAAACTCCCGTGCTTTTATCTGCTGTTTCTCTGTAATGATCCAGACCATTAATGTTCTTTGTCATCAGTAACTTGCAGAAGGATCAGGAAGATATTTTAGAAAACGCTCATTCTTTCCAAGACTGGAAAGAAAGACTAGTGGATTTTTAGAATATGCTACATTCCAGCTTTAAAATGCTTTTTTTTCTCATACTAACTCCTTTCCTCCCATAATAAACTTTGAGAACTTACTAAATTGTCTCTGTGTTGTAGAAACAAAAGATTCCCTTTCCTATTTTGTTTTTATTAGTTCCACCATTCTATTTCCAACATCTGGACCACATTGGGAAAAGACTGGACCACTATGAGAAGCCAGAGTTATCTCTAGGATCATATGAATATGTTGCTACTTTGGATTACTGCAGGGTAAGTGCTCCCAGGACTTCCAGTGTTTATATATGGATATCAGATACAAGTGAATAGCTTTCATGTTTGATGACCTGACTTTAATTCACAACCAAAGCATTTCAGTGGTGCCATGGGGAAGTAGAAATCCCTAAGACGTCAAGCCGTCTAGGCTGTTAACGTGGTTAAATAGCCAGACCATCCACTGCAGTGACAGGAAGAAAAAAATAATAATTTCATTTTTATGTCCCTTTAAGAAAGAATGTGCTAGGT
The DNA here is from genome assembly GCF_963930625.1 of Muntiacus reevesi. NCBI lineage: Eukaryota > Metazoa > Chordata > Mammalia > Artiodactyla > Cervidae > Muntiacus > Muntiacus reevesi. The sequence continues at coordinate 7,106,216 of NC_089264.1, forward strand.
TCTTAATGCAGCAGTTCCCTACTGCACCCCTGCCTTGTTTTTTTGTCAGTTATCCCCAAATAATCTCCCTTTGCAGGCTGAAGGTCAGTCAGTATGGTCAGTAAGACTACTGACATGTTTCTCTGGCTCTCTTCTCCACTCAGCCGTCACCTCAGTAAGTTAGACTCTCAGAATCGCCCTTAGGTTATTTCAGCAGCCTGGTATCCTGTCCTCTGGTTTCCTTGCTTTAAAATGCAACTGTGAGACTCCTCCTACTGCCTCAATCTAAAAAATGAAATTCAAAAGTTTATTTCCTTGTAAGACCATTAGCTCCCACCTCAGCTGCATCTTCAGTTGTACAAAACTGGCTCCCATGCTCTGAAAGGCTCACTCCTCTGCTCAACTCCATGCTTGTATCTAAGATATTCTTTGACCTGACTACATTTTCATCCTCCTATTACAGCTCTGCATATCCCACCCAGCAAATTCCTACTTATTCTCTAGTCTCTGGCTGAAATTTTATTTTATGTGTTTCTCTGACTTCATCTGACTTTCTCTGACTTCATTGTGGTTGTTATTTACTAAATGTTCTGATTTGTCTTCCACATAATTTGGTCCGTGTATCTGTTTTAGCAGTTATCCCCATAGAATTTAAATCTTGCTATGTTTTCCCTCTTCCTAGATTCTGATATCATTGGGAACAAGAATCTCATCCTAGCTGTGTTTTTTTTTAATATGCTAACATTTTTGAATTTAATTAATTCACTTTTGTCTGCTCTGAGTCTTCGTTGCTCACAGGGCTTTCTGTAGTTCCGGCAAGTGGGCGCTGCTCTCTACTTGGGATGTGAGGGTTCCTCACTGTGCTGGCTTCTCTGCTGGGGGCCCAGGCAGTAGTTGCGGCACTCGGCTTTAGTTGCTTTGTGGCACGTGGGATCTTCCCAGACCAGAGATTGAGCCCGGGTTCCCTGCTCTGGCAGGGAGACTCTTAACCACTGGACCACCCCGCCAGCCCTGTCCTAGCTGTCTTTACGGCATCTACCACAGTTCCTGCTGCAGGGTAGGCAGCTGACGAGTGCGTATGGATGGATGGATAGTGAGTCAGTGGATGAGGAAATGAACTTGCAAGGGTGTCACTACTCCCAGGACCAGCTGTTTCCCTTCCCCAACCTCCTAGTGATAGTGACATCATGATGGGTATCTTGCAGGTCTTTAAAATTCCTTAGTGATTTGAAAACATCTTGGATGTCACTTCAAGTTGCAGCTTGTATCTGAAGTGCTGTGTGTAGACTTGAAGACACACAGTCATTCTGACTTACTTCCTCTTCCAAAAATCAGTGCTCCTGAGTGCCCAGTCCTCAGGAAGCAGCCTCTGACCCACAGGTGTCTTCCCTAGATGTTCCCTAGGGGGCCAGCCCATGTTGTGTTTAGTAAAAATTACAAAGAACATTGTTCCTAATTAGAAGTTTTTTCAACTGAGTGAATTTAAAAATGTTTTCCAATGAATATACCTTTTTCATTCATTTTAGTGTGCAATATGAGTTTTTAACTACATAACATAGACCTAGTTATCAGAGAAGAGTTAATGCTTTAGTAGTTTTAAGTGTAGCATTTGAACATATTTAGGGAAAAAAAACATAAAAACATTTTTTGGTACAGATGATTTATTTCACACAAAAAGATGTCCTATAGTACCAATTGCTTTTGGACAGTTTATTTGTCCTTTAACTGTTACTGACTGAAGGAAGAGGATTAGGCAGAACATAAACATTTGAAGTTCTAATTAAATATAATAAAGCTATTGTAACCTAGTGACAGAAAATTTATTCACTGATCTTTGCAACTGGAGTGTAAATCTAACTATGCTCCGAGTTTCCAGTTCTCTGCCAAAAAGGCTAGATTATCTTTATTTTCTGCTTTTTTAGTAGAAACCTAGGCAGGGAGTCAAATCTATTTCTGGGAACAAAAGTCTCAGTATCTTCAAACTCTGCTATGTGGAAATGCTCCAGACGTCTAGTTGATGGGAAATCTCACACAGCAGGCAAGGAACCAAATAAAAACTGTACGTTTCGAAGAGTTTTTTTTAGTAAGCTTAATGTTCCGTTCATTATTCCAAATAAGGTTCATAATAAAAAGACACTCTTAATATCTTAAAATTTAAATATAACTTAAAATGTAAATGAAGTATAATAATGAATTGCCTTAGGGATTTGGATGATGAAAAAGAGTGTATTTAATTTGTATGTGACTTCCCTGGTGGTTCAGTGGTTAAGACTTTGCCTTCCAATGCAGGAGGTATGGGTCTGTTCCTGGTAAGGGGACTAAAGATTCTCCATGCCTCATGGCCCAAAACCAAAACATAAAAAAACAGAAGCAATATTGTAATAAAGTTAATAAAGATGTTAAAAAATGGTCCACATTTTAAAAAAAATCTTTAATTTGTATGTGTATTTTTTAACACCATACACACTTAAAGGAGAATTACAAAATCACATTTTTACTGTTCATTTTAGTTTATCTTAATGCCAACTTTAGATAATAAAATCAACACTCATCAACATTCACTGTGTGTGATGCTGGGTGCTAAGTGCTTTCTCTGTATTGTATCATGTAGTTCTCCAGTGAACTCATTTGGTGAGTTACAACCATGATGTGGGGAAACTGAGGCTTGGAGACCTTAAGTGCCAACCTCAGGCCCTACATATAGAAAATGATGGGGCCAGAGCGGAAACCACGTCTGTGTGACCACACAGCCCCTGTTCCCTATCTGTGTGCTGTGGATATGTTGGCATGTATTTACAAAATCACTGTGGAGTTTTCCTAGAAAAAAAGACCCAGCTCTGTCTCATAACTGAAAGTTTTTTACTTCGAAGTTTATGGAATATATCTATGTACACATATAGTGTACCTGGAAGGTAAACTTTCATTCCAAACTACTCGTTTTTTTTTTTTTTTTTTTAATGTAGTTTCTCCATTTAATTTTGGTTCACTTTGACATTTATTTTATACCTAGTATGTCCAAGGCTCATTGGTTGTATTTCCAAAACTAGCAAGGATATGAACCCTATCTCAGTCCTTACCATGAGTAGAATCCTGATAAGAAAAGTACATCATTATAAATCCAAAAAGAAATGCTACGAGAGTAGAATAATCAGAGTGCCATGAGAAAACAGATGAGCAATCATGTCTGATTTGGAGAGGATTGAAGAAGGGCTAAAAGTAAGTGACATCTGAGCAGAGGATGGACATGTGAAGACGGAAGGGGAAACTAGGCGGTGAGCAGCAGTTTCTCAGGTGTATTTGCAGCTTATCCAGTTCCTTTTGGCAGCCCACTCCAGCATTCCTGCTGGGAGAATCCCATGGACAGAGGAGCCTGGCAGGCAACAGTCCATAGGGTCGCACAGAGTCCACACGACTGAAGCGAGTTAGCACTTTTCGGGGTAAGGTGGGCTTTGCAGATGAGTGATGGGGCCCTGGAAGAGGGACTAGAATAATTGGAGAGTATATTCCTCTTTCCCCCAAAACACAGGCACATTCAAATATTTTTTAAAAACACTGTGCCAAACAAAATAGTTTTTCCAGCCAAGGAAATATTTTTCTTGGCCCAGGCCCACTAGATTGTGATTTCTGGATAGAAAATGTTTTGAAAATGGCAAACACTTAAATTGAAAGAATGTGTTTTGGGGCATGATAGGAAGTAAAGCTGGGAAGTTGTTTTGAGACCAGACCATCCTTTTATGTTCCACTAGGCTTGGCATAGCTTTGATCTCTTAGGCTTTTTATACATGTTTGCTGAATGAGTATTATGGGGAGTTTCAAATGCCAGACCATTGAAGAATTTTATTAATTCAGTAGGTCATGAGGACAGTTAAAGGCTCAGAGGGAACTGTTGCTGTTAATCCACCCATCCATCTACACGTTCATTCGAGTGTGGCACAGTGCTGAGCCCTCTTCTGAGCAGGCTCTGTGCCTGACTCTGGGGACTCGGTCAGCTGCCTGTCCTCAGAGGAGCAGTGTTGGGGTCTGTATGTGCCTTGGTTAGTTTATTCTGACAGCAGTCCATGTCCTGAGAGGAGGGAGTTTGGTTAATATAGTAGTTAACCAGTTAACATGCAAGAGAAAATGAGGGTCATTTAGCAATTCCTAAAAAAAAAAAATTGCCAAATGGTCCAGCAATTCCACTTCTGGGTATAGTCCCAAAATAATTTAAAAGAGAGTCTCAGAGAGAGATCTGTACATCTGTGTTCATAACAGCATTAATCACAATAGCCAAAAGGTGGAGGCAACCCAGGTATCCATAGGTGGATGAATGGATGAACAAAATGTATGTACATAACATGCAGTATTAGTGAGCCTTAGAAAGGAAGGGGACTCTGACACATGCTTTAACATGGATGACTGTTTAGGACATCATGCTTAGAGAGGCCAGCCGCATAAATGACAAATACTGTATGATTTTACTTATATGAAGTACCTAGAGTAGTTCAACTCATAGAGACAGAAATTAGAAATGTAGAAAAGTGGTTCACAGGGACTAGAGAGAGAGGGGCAATGGTAAATGATTGTTTGATGGGGATGAAGTTTCAGTTTTGTGTGCTAGAGGTGGATAGTGGTTACAGTTGCACAACAATGTGAGTGTACTTGATAGCACAGAATTTACACTTAGAAACAGTGGTGGTTCTTGTTTAGTCGCTGAGTTGTGTCCAACTCTTTTGTGACCCCATCGACTGTATTCTGCCAGGCTCCTCTGTGCGTGGGATTTGCCAGGCAAAAATACTGGAGTGGGTTGCCATTTCCTTCCCCAGGGGGTCTTCCCAACCCAGGGGTCAAACCCAAGTCTCCAGCATCTCTTGCACTAGCAGGCAGATTCTTTACCACGGAGCCACCAAGGAAGCCCAAATGGTTAAGATGGTAGATTATTTTCTGTGTTTTACTACTATTGAAAATAATTTTAAAAGGAAAGAAAATGAGGGTCCAAATTTGGTTACTAGAACTAGAAGGAGCCTCAGAGGGCTTCACAGTTAACTCTGTGTGGCTAGTAAGGGAGATGGACGGTTCCCGAGAGAAAGAGGATGTGAAGCCCAGATTATTTGAGAGGATCATGCTTTCTGTAAGTTCCTTATAGAAGGCCAGCCAGAGTGGGAGAAGCATTGTCTACATTTCTGAATATAAGATGCTGGTGGGGCCTTGCCCTGGAAGCGGGCTGGACTGTAGTTGACTGGAAGGCTGGTTGGGAGCTCAGGAAACAGACCTTGAAGAGAGAACCTGAGGAGTCGCCAATAGAGAGGTGTTGGTTAAAAATGAGCAAATGAGATTCTGTGCTGGAGCATGTGGTAAGGAGAGCGAAGAAGCTATCCTTTGGAAAACGTAAGACAGTGAGAAACAGAGGAAGAGATCGGACAAGTGGGAGAGGAAGTGAGACCTTGTACCTCGGCAGCTGAGAAAGGGAAAGTGGTCTGCCAGAGACAGAGAATAAGGATGAGAGCTGGATTTTGTTTCAGGTCACTGTGGCTTGCAGCCAGAAGGTCTGTGAGCTTCAAGAGAGCAGTTTTAGTGAGATGATCCAGTAAACCAGCGTATAGAGTCCATCCATTGCCAAGCTTGGCTGGGCAGAGCACACTGGAGTGACTGGGTGGAGTGGTGGGTGGAGGTGGCCAGTGATGGAGCCAGTACAGGTGTTAAGGCCCGAGATGAGAAGCTTACCAGTGGCTAGGAGGGCAATGGGGTAAAACATGTGAAAGAAGCATTTTGAAAGAGTAAATCGATGGAACTTGATGGAAAGAAAAGGAAGTGTCACATCTAATTTCATGTTTCCAAGCCTTTGGGTTGATGTGTAGTGATGTTACTGATACAGCTGTTGGAAGGTAATGTACTTTAAAGGAGTGACATATTAATTTTGTGGAGGTGGATCAGATGGTAAAGAATCTGCCTGCAATGCGGGAGACTGGGTTTGATCCCTGGGTTGGGAAGATCCCCTACAGGAGGGCATGGCAACCAACTCCAGTATTCTTGCCTGGAGAATCCCATGGACAGAGGAGCCTGGTGGGCTACAGTCTATGCGGTTGCAAAGAGTCAGACATGACTGAGTTGTCTAACACACAAAGTTATGAAGATGAAGAAGATGCAGAAAACAAGTTAGAGGGATGCATTACATAGAAATGTGTAGATTGGAGATTATGGAAGATATTCAGTGGGGAACTGGTTATGCTGAACTTGGGAGAGAAGGTAAAAATGGTAGGGCATATTTGGCTTGGTCACAGGTTTTGGTTTAAGCAGTGGGAATGATGGTTTTAATTCTGTGTAGATCAGCATAAGTATGTTAGGAATTAGATTATGTGGAAATCGAGAGATTTGCAATAAAAATTGCTCGCGTAGACAGCGGTAGAGTTATTTTCTTTTTCTGACTTGTTGTGTTTTGGGCCGTGCTGGGTCTTTGTTGCTGCATCCGACTTTCTCTGGTTGCGGTGAGCGGGCTTCTCATTGTGGAGCCTGGGCTCAGCAATGGCAGTGCACGGCCTTAGTTGCTCCGAGGCATGTGGGATCTTCCTTGACCAGGGATTGAACTGGTCTCATCTGCACTGCAAGGCAGATTCTTAACCACTCCACAACCAGGGAAGTCCAGTAGAGTTCTTATATTTCTTTGTTGGTCTGATTCTGGATGTGGCAAAACTATGAAATAATCAGGTTGGTAGTTTTCAAGTCCTGCAATTTTCTTTTCTTTTCTTTTTTTTTTAACAAATGACTTTTATTAGTGAAATGTTACATCTAACCCTATAGTGGATATAGGATGAGTTACTAAGATAATTGGGAGATATTATCACCTAATTTTATAATTGTAGCAATTAAAATATAGTTTAGAACATTTTTCATTTATCCTAAAGTTAAGATTTAATTAGCCTTAATTCTTTATTCTCTAGTGTCACAAAAGACGTTTGCCTGTGGTTCTAAATATTTTCTAAATATTTTGTACAATCCAACTGATGAATCCCTTGCTAAGAGCTGTTTGAACACCAGCCAGTAAAGGGACCAAAAGCTACAAAACATATTTAGCAGCTGCTTTCTGTTACAGTGAATGTTTCAAGCAAATAGAAAAAAGACCCAGTATTCAGCTTTTTTTTTTTTAACCATAAGTATGTAAGGGACAGGTAAGTATTTAATAATATAGTATAAATTTTCAAGTATACAATTATATTTTTGTATGTAATTTTATATCCTTAAAGAGCTTATAAAGGAAGAGTTGGACATGATGATATCAAGTTTACGAAGTTTAACCTCAGTTTCAAAAACAAACACTAATTATAGTTTTGTACTGTTTGAGGGCACAGTCTGCCAGGGTTCCAGACACATTTCTTCCCCTGAGGCAGAGGGTTGCAAGCAAGGCCCCCATAAGACTGTACTCACCTTTGGGCAGTTATGGTCATAAGGCCTTCTGAGCCCTGCAAAAGTGAACCTTCTCTTTTAGCTGTCATAATCCTGTCTACTTCAGTAGTGGGACTCAGGTCACAGCCTGGAAAATAAACAGCCTCTACCTTTTTTATAGTGTCAGAGACTGTTCCAGAAAGTGATTTGATTCCACAGATGTCATATCATAAAATATTAAAGGAGAGGTCTGATGACCTTCTAGAGTTCCTGGGGGCTTTAATTTGATTATGAAACGCATGTATTTTATATGTGTGTGATTTGCTTGCTTTCATGTAGAAGAATAAGCCTCCCAACCCACCAGCCTTCATCTTCATGATTGACGTGTCGTATAGTAACATCAAGAATGGACTTGTGAAGCTCATATGTGAAGAACTGAAAACTGTGCTGGAGAGACTTCCAAAGTAAGGGAACTTCCATTCTTTCTGTAGCTTACACAATATTGCTGAATTAATTTGTTGGCCAGAAAACAAGTGCTGAATGGCCCATTGAGATTTTTTGCTAGTGGGGACATTAGATAATTGTTTAAATAGCGCCAAATAATCCTTAGAGAGTCAGAGTGCTCTTTTATATGAAGAAAAAGAGACAAAACTGATCAGAAATAATGCCACAGTAAGCAACATTCAAAACACACTCCAGGGACTTCCCTGGTGGCTCAGTGACTGAGACTCTGTGTTCCCAATGCAGGGGGCGCGGGTTCAGCCCCTGGTCCGGGAACTACATGTCGCAACTAAGGGTTTGCATGCCGCAACTGAAAATCAAGACCTTATGTGTCCCAACCTAGAGCGAAGATCCTGCGTGTTGTCGCTAAGACCTGGTGCAGCCAAAACAAACAAACAAATAATTAAGCAAGAGCTGATCTTAAAAAAGTGCATTCTAAGTTGTAAGGAAAATCCCAGCAGTGTGGTGGAAAAAGCCTTGGCAGTCAGTTTTCCCTTTTCAAAAATACTGATTTTCCAGTGGAAAGAGGTAGTTGCTGGTGTGGTAGGATTTCTAAGGGACACAGGAAAACTGACCGCCTTCTCATGGCAGCCATCGCGGCTCTTCGGCCAAATTTCCTTCTGTCCTTCTGATTCCCCGTCTGGCCCCTCGGCAGCCTTCCTGCCTCTGTGACCTGTGAGTTAAGGGCATAGCGTACATCACTTGTCATTGCAGGGGGAGTGCATAAAAGGAAAGATGGAAAGTGTGTTAGCACACATGACTGTGTTTTATCGTCTGCAAACTAGCTTGTTTACGATTGGAACTAGCATCTAGGAAGGAGACTGGAGCAGGGAGAAAGCCTTTTTTGTGGGAGGAAGGCGCGCTTAAGGACAAAAGGCGGCTGTGGAAGACCGTCTGAAACCTAGTGTGTGCACCAGCCTTAATCTCTTCACCCCTCCCCACACCCTGAACACCAGCAGCCTCTGTCCTGGAAGGGGTGCTCTGTGGGGTGGGCTGTCCACAGCCCCCAGGGCTCCGTGAGCACTCAGGCGCCCCCTCCTCTCTCTGCTCCACGTGTGGCTGGGGCTGTGGTGCCTGTAAGTGAGGCTCAGCTGAGTGAGCGCTGCTGCCGGACCTCCCAGGAGTCGTTCTGTTTGTATCCGTGAAGCTGAAGTCATCGTATTCTCAAGGAGATGGTTTGGAAAAGCAGTGGGGATGTTTAAGAAAACACTGAGGTGATTTCAAACTGAAGCTTGCAGTGAAGAATGAGCTGGGAGCAAGATGAAGATGGGGCAAAAAAAAAAAGGCCTTGCTGCCTGCCAGCGGTTCTGACTACAGTTTCTGTTACCTCGTTCTCAGGGACACTTGACAAGGATGGGCTTTCTGCCGAAAATGACGTCTTTGTTCACAGACCTCTCACAGGGCTGCTTTAATATACTACATCTAAATTTCACACTTGAGGAATTAGAAAGTGTTCTAGTTTCATTCTTTTACAAGTGGTTGACCAGTTTTCCCAGCACCACTTGTTAAAGAGATTGTCTTTTTTCCATTGTATATCCTTGCCTCCTTTGTCGAAGATAAGGTGTCCGTAGGTACGTGGATTTATCTCTGGGCTTTCTATTTTGTTCCATTGATCTATAATTCTGTCTTTGTGCCAGTACCATACTGTCTTGATGACTCTGACTTTGTAGTAGAGCCTGAAGTCAGGCAGGTTGATTCCTCCAGTTCCATTCATCTTTCTCAAGATTGCTTTGGCTATTTGAGGTTTTTTGTATTTCCATACAAATTGTGAAATTATTTTTTCTAGTTCTGTGAAGAATACTGTTGGTAGCTTGATAGGAATTGCATTGAATCTATAGATTGCTTTGGGTAGTATAGTCATTTTGACAATATTGATTCTTCCAATCCATGAACACGGTATATTTCTCCATCGGTTTGTGTCCTTTTTGATTTCTTTCATCAGTGTTTTATAGTTTTCTATGTATAGGTCTTTTGTTTCTTTAGATAGATATACTCCTAAGTCTTTTATTCTTTTTGTTGCAATGGTGAATGGTATTGTTTCCTTAATTTCTCTTTCTGTTTTCTCATTGTTAGTGTATAGGAATGCAAGGGATTTCTGTGTGTTAATTTTATATCCTGCAACTTTACTGTATTCATTGATTAGCTCTAGTAATTTTCTGGTAGAGTCTTTAGGGTTTTCTGTGTAGAGGATCATGTCATCTGCAAACAGCGAGAGTTTCACTTCTTCTTTTCCTATCTGGATTCCTTTTATTTCTTTTTCTGCTCTGATTGCTGTGGCCAACACTTCCAAAACTGTGTTGAATAGTCGTAGTGAGAGTGGGCACCCTTGTCTTGTTCCTGATTTTAGGGGAAATGCTTTCAATTTTTCACCACTGAGGGTAATGCTTGCTGTGGGTTTGTCATATATGGCTTTTATTATGTTGAGGTATGCTCCTTCTCTGCTTGCTTTAAGTGTGAAGCTACTGATTTCTGGAAACAGTCTCTCCCCTTCTCTCAAACTGCTTCAGATTCCTTTCTCACATGACTAGTCCCTTGACCAACCCCATGCGCCTTTTCAGCACACTGCTGATATGAAACTTGTAACCTATTGATGTAAGTTATAAAATCACACTATTAGGTGTCATCATAACTTTTATATACCATTGGAGCAGACATATGACTTTGGCAAAAGATAGGAGAAAAATACAAATGAAAAGATACTGCTGGCTATTCCCTGCCTCTTCTCAAATATTTCTCGTAAAAGTTCTTATTCAAGCCAGAATACCGTCTCTTTATCTTTTAAAATGAGCTTCCCTGGTGGCTCAGCTGGTAAAGAATCCACCTTCAGTGTGGAAGACCGAGTTCGATATCTGGGTTGGGAAGATCCCCTGGAGAAGGGAATGGCTATCCACTCCAGTATTCTAGTCTGGAGAATTCCATGTACTGTATAATCCATTGGGTCGCAAAGAGTCGGACATGACTGAGCGACCATTCCAGTGCAGGAGATGCAAGAAATGTGGGTTCGATCCCTGGGTCAGGAAGATCCCCTGGAGAAGGAAATGGTACCCCATCCCAGTATTCTTGCCTGGAGAATTCCATGGACAGAGGAGCCTGGAGGGCTACAGTCTGTGGGGTTGCAAAGAGTCAGACATGACTGAGCACATCTTTTAGATTAAAACAAATCTATTTTTCCTTTTCTTCCATGAAATCTATTTTGGGCTGTATGTAAGTGTGCATGTGTATAACTATATTTTTGATGGTATGATTGCCATCAATTTGATTTAATTCTTTTAATTAAAGCAGGTAATGTGCCCAAGAGCATTTCTAAAGCACAGTATAAGTCTTGGTTAATGTCTAAGTCGGGTCTTCCCTGGTGGTTCAGTGGTAAAGAATCTGCCTGCAGTGCAGGAGACATGGTTCAGTCCCTGGGTCAGGAAGATCCCCTGGAGGAGGGAGTGGCAACCTAGTCCAGTGTTCTTGTCTGGGAATCCTATGGACAGAGGAGCCTGGCGGCTGCAGTCCAAGGGGTCACAAGAGTCGGACACGACTGAGTGACTAATCCACCACGACCACGAGTGTCTAGGGTATGTCCATCTCTCAGCTAGTCTTTTGAGAAGGGAAAGCCCGTTCCTTACTCTTGAACTTTGAATTTGCATCTTTGGTGTGGCCAGGGTGGCAGACCTCTCTGTCTGACTTTCTGGAAAGGACAGAAAAGATTAAAGTGTTTTGCTTGTTATTCAGACCAGACTCTTGGCTTTCTTTCTGAGTTGTTTGTGTCTAATGCTGGTGTAGCTAATCTGTTCAGAATGCTTGATTTTGGAATATTCTAGTTCTTCAGGTTACTTGATATCTCTGGTGTTGCTCTGTTAGATTCATTCCATTATAATAGCGGCGAGTGTTGAGGGAAAGGGTCATTGAAAAAGGGAACAGACCACGTTGTTCTTTATGATACCCTGTCTATAACTTTACAGAATTGGTATAGAATTAACATGAAGGAGAGACAGATTCCATTTTCTTCTGGATATGGTTTATCAAGGCAGCTATCCTGTTGAAAAAGAAAATTTTAGCATAGTTCTTTCTTAAATTTAAAAACAACTGTTCCAATGAAAACACTGCTCCTAATATTTTGTAATAATGTGAGATGTCCTGATTAGATATTTATAAAAAATGTTAATTAGAATTTAAGTGAACCCTATGAATCCCAGGATACTCTTTTCCCATCACTAAAAACGTCCAAGACCAATGGGGAATAGCAATTCAGATTCTTCTCTATAATTTTTGTGTCTTTTGCCTTGGCTGACTCCGAGTTAACTATTAACAGAGAATAAATGCCCTTCATGATTTGCTGGACATTTTTCTCTTATGTAATACAAGGTTTACTGGGAAATAGGAGCTTAACCAATGATGTGCTAGAAAACTGCTCTGAAATAAGCAAAGCCTTTATTTGCATTGTTTGCTCATTCCTGTGGTGTAAACACTTCCAGGAGGGTGATTTTAAGCTACCAATGCAACATCCCTCACCTGGAGCTGGGAAAAGATACAATCAGTTTATCAGTCTGGGCTCTAACCTGCCATCCCAAACACATGTTTCACCGTCATGATAATCGTCCTCAACAAGACCTCTAATTCCCCATGTTGTGCTAGGCCCTCTGAGAGCAGAGAGCAGAAGCCTTGAGCCCTGACCTTTATTGGTTTATAGGCAAGGATTCAGGAAATGTTAACTGAAAGACACTCTCTACCAAGAGCCAACCGAGAAGGAGTTATAGGAAGTTGGGTAAAGGAAATAACTTCTGGTTGGTGGCATCAGGGGAAGCTTCACAGAAGGAGGACTTGTGCTTGGCCTCGAGGAGTAAAAGTCTAATGGAAAGGGAAAGAAGAGGGAAAACATGGATGCAGTAGAGTATCGTCACTGACTGCCTGAAGTCATGCAGTTTAGGATGTGGAGGGGTGTGCATGTGTGTGAGAGTCTGTGTGTGTGTAGTTACAAAAGAGAAGGATTCCTGTTTCCAAAAATTTTGCGAGTCCAAAATACAAACATTTACCAAGTGCTTTTGGAAGAGATTATAAGGATCTATTTAAACTGCCCACTGATTTATCAAGGCCACAGTGAAGAGCCAATGCCGTCAGCAAAGTAAACAGAAAAATAAAAGAGAATTTAAAGTCAAGAGTCAGCCTGTACTCTGCTGGAACATCAAGGAAACTGGGATGTCTGTGGTGGAACCAGCGGTTGGAATTTCACATCATTCCATTTTCCTTCCTCTTGTACTCAGGTAGCTCTCTAGGCCACGTGCAAGGTTCAGAAAGCAAGCACACTAGGTTCTTTTTCAAAAAAGTTGCTCCCTGAGCAGAATGCTTGCTGACGTCTGAGGGTCAGAGATGCTGGCACCTGTGGGTTTAACACAGTCCTTGAGCACTGTCATATCCACTGCTGATTATCCAGAAAAGCATCAGTGGTGTCCAGGTGTGTTATTTTAGAAAGGGGTGTGGAAGCAGGAGGGGTAGGGAGGAAGAGGGAAAAAACGGGAGTCCAGACCGCTCAGCTATAAATTTACTCAGTACAGACTTGAGTAAGAAGATTCGTACCTGTATACTCCTTTCAGGAAGAGTAGAGCCTTGTCCTGGAATTTTGCAAAAAATTTTAAACGCTCTGTTACAATTCTGTGGTCCTTATTGCTTTTACTGTCTACTTGTGAGTAGCACAAATGGTTACCTAATAATATCATTGTCAATTCGTAGACGTGGTTGTTTCACGTATTTGCCCTGTATGTTTGTTTATATGGTGTGGTGGTTTAGTCGCCAAGTTGTGTCTGACTCTTGTAACACTGTGGACTGTAGCCGCCAGTCTTCTCTGTCCGTGAGATTCTCCAGGCAAGAACGGTGGAGCGGGTTGCCATTTCCTTCTCCACTATATGGTACATAACTTTCAAAATCTAGCCCATCTCCTGTTGAGTCTTGAGAATGTCTAAGACGAGTCGCGGGAGGAGCAGGTCCTTTCTTGATAAAATAGCTGTCCCGTTTGTGATCTGAACGTGTGTTTCTCTTCAGATATGCCATCTGTTACTGTGACCTTCTGGCGACTTCTGAGAGCTTTGTTTATAAAGAATGTAATAAGCCTAGCTTGTTTATGGTGGTGGGGGCGGGGGTGGAATACTTTGTAATTGCTATGGCTTGAGAATAAATATGTTAGAAAAATAAGAACAAATTCATAGTATCTATTTGTTTTCTTACCTAGATTTTTGAGAATTTTTTTTATCAACTTGCTTAGTTTTGAAATATCCCCCACCCCACCACTGTGAATCAGTATTATCTACATCTGGTAAATGATAACAAAACTTTAAAACATATCTTCCATATGTCTTATGGAATTCCTTACTGAATTTTTTTAACTTAAATTCCTTACTGGATTTGTCATAGAGACCTCTCAAATTTATGAAAGAGCCTCAAACTTTTTCCCCCCACCCCTCTCACAGGGAAGATCAAGAAGAAACTTCTGCAATTCGAGTTGGTTTCATCACATATAACAAAGTTCTGCATTTCTTCAATGTGAAGAGTAACCTGGCCCAGCCTCAGATGATGGTGGTGACCGACGTCAGCGAGGTCTTTGTTCCTCTGTTGGATGGTTTCCTTGTCAACTATCAAGAATCTCAGTCTGTGATTCACAAGCAAGTACCAAGTGCTTTATAATTTAGACCCAGGTCACTTGTCTGTCTGTTCATGTCTTGATTCAATCACATATGTCTTGCTTTGTCATTAACAAGGGGGTTTTAACACATGGATTATAACACTCTATGTTAGGTCGTCTCTTCTCAGCATAGACCAGTGTCTAAAACGAGGAATGACTTAGTACTCACACTCAGCCCTGTCCATCCCTTCTCTTTGCTGGAGAGGCAGCACAGGAGTTGTTTCCTGTCATGGATCAGCATTTTCACTGATGATGTAGCCACTGTTGTATAATTCATAGTCTAAGAGATCAGAAATGTGGTAAATAGAAAAGTAACATTTATAAAGAGCGTGATTTTTGTAAATGTTCCAACCAAATCATGAATTTTGGTGCCAAACCACGCCAGGGTATCGTTCCCTGAGGAGGGACCTGTGAGATTCATGCACAGGCGTTCAGTGTAAAATAAACACCACCTGTATTGAGCCTCGATGTGCTCGTGAGTTACTTCTTGATGTGTGTTATAAATATGCTGGGTATTTAAAGCCTTTTGCTCATTCATTTCTTACAGTTTATTGGATCAGATTCCAGAGATGTTTGCAGACTCTAATGAGAATGAGACCGTCTTTGCCCCTGTCATCCAGGCTGGCATGGAAGCCCTAAAGGTGAGCAGAAGCCTCTTGTGGTTGGTAGTAAGTGAACTTTAGAAGTGACACACACACGGGAAGTTTCATCCATGAAAAAAATACAGCCTTCATTAAAGCATGCAGCTTGCTGGAGGCTGTTCCCCACTTCCCCGCAAATCTCAGAAGGAAACGGCCAGACCGCAGCTCGCTCCCAGCGTTTACATTCCAGTGCTGTTAGCATCCAAGCAACTGATTCTGTCAGGGTTTCCAGTTTAGCTCCTCCCTTTGGCTTTCATATGAACTTTATGTGATCTATTTTTAAATTATTGCAGCAACATCTGAACTACCAGATATGAAGAGGAAAACCCCATTTCTCTCCTTCCTTGGGGTTTTCAAACATGCAGGGGCAAAGTCGTGACAGTCAGTGGCAGAAGCAGATGCTGCTGGGCCTCCCGAACGCGTCTTGGGTGTGGGGTTGGCATGTCTCTTCTTGGGAAGCTGGGCCAAAGTGACTCTGGTCATTGTCGTTGTAATAAAGACAGTGATTTGAGGAAGGCGGAATGGTTGGAAAGTGCTTCACTCTTAATCATTATTACCTTAGCACAGGAGTCACCTTTGGTCTAGACAGCTAGTTCTTGAAATTGGTTTTTTAATCTTATTATTAAAGCTACATTTAAATTAATTTTTAAGATAAAATGGCTAGCAGTAATAACAAACAGCAACAACCCTACGGAATTAAGTTTATGAACTACTTCCACATAAATTTTGTGACCAGACGTTTTAGTCTGGTTCCAGTATAGATGCTTGCCTGGGTTTTTTGATCTTCAGAGTATTTACTGATGAGATCAAAGACTTGCAGATATCCCTCAAAAAGCCTCAATACATGTTAATTTAACATAAAATTAAAGATAAAGTTTATATCCGAAAGCAATTTGGAGATGTTAAGTTTCATCCTGTGGAAGCCAGCAGTGATCATTTTTGGGACTACAGAAAGACTTTAGGAATTCCTATTTTATTCCACAGTGCTAAAGACAAATATCTGTTTCAGTTTGAAAGTTCTGCAGTTGTTGTTATTCTGTCCTCCGAATAGTGTCTAGAAATTCATGTGTAAATTTCCTGATATGTGATAAGTTATACATGATGCTACAGGTCTTTCTACCCTAAAGAGTTCATCCTGGGAGTAACAGTATATTCACGTGCACATGCCTGAGAGGAAAGATGAGTGGAGAATCGCAAGCCAGTAAATCATTAGTTAAGACTGCAGAGTGGCTCTTCTTTAAGTGAAGTGAAAGTCGCTCAGTCGTGTCTGACTCTTTGCGACTCCATGGACTATGTAGTCCATGGAATTCTCCAGGCCAGAATACTGGAGTCAGTAGCCTTTCCCTTCTCCAGGGGATCTTCCCAACCCAGGGATTGAACCCAGGTCTCCCGCATTGCAAGCGGATTCTTACCAGCTGAGCCACAAGGGCTCTTCTTTCAGTTCAGTTCAGTTCATTCGCTCAGTCGTGTCTGACTGTTTGTGACCCCATGAATCCCAGCATGCCAGGCCTCCCTGTCCATCACCAACTCCTGGAGTTTACTCAAACCCATGCCCATCGAGTGGGTGATGCCATCCAGCCATCTCATCCTCTTTCGTCCCCTTCTCCTCTTGCCCCCAATCCCTCCCAGCATCAGGGTCTTTTCCAGTGAGTCAGCTTTTCTCATGAGGTGGCCAAAGTACTGGAGTTTCAGCTTCAGCATCAGTCCTTCCAATGAATACCCAGGACTTATCTCCTTTAGGATGGACTGGTTGGATCTCCTTGCAGTCCAAGGGATTCTCAAGAATCTTCTCCAACACCATAGTTCAAAAGCATCAATTTTTTGGCACTTAGCTTTCTTCACAGACCAACTCTCACATCCAAACATGACCACTGGAAAAACCATAGCCTTGACTAGATGGACCTTTGTAGGCAAAGTAATGTCTCTGCTTTTTAATATGCTATGTAAGTTGGTCATAACTTTCCTTCCAAGGAGTAAGTGTCTTTTAATTTCATGGCTGCAGTCACCATCTGCAGTGATTTTGGAGCCCAAAAAAATGAAGTCTGACACTGTTTCCACTGTCTCTCCATCTATTTCCCATGAGGTGATGGGACCAGATCTTAGCATGATCTTAGTTCTGTAGTTGCTAGTAAATAATTTTTTTAAAAAGACAGGCGTGCACACACACACAGGAAGTTTCATTCATAAAAGAAAATACAGGCGTCATTAAAATATGCATACAGAATCCCAGTTCAACCCTATATATCATTTCTAAAAGGGAGCAGTACTGTCTTGTCACAGTGGGTTCCGCACTGGCAGTCCACACGAGGTCTAGAGGCTGCTAAGCTTCCTAGAAAGAAAAAATGTAGGGAGCAGTGTGTGTGCTTGCTTTCCACGTGTCCAGAGTGTGGTGTTAGGATGCAGGATGGAAATCGCTGTGTTCCCTAGTGAGCAGAGTATTCCTGGAGGCCACTCAGCACCACGCCAACTGCACTGTGTTCTCAGCTGCCCATCTGTTACCAGAGGCCACTTCATTTCAGCCCATCTCCTTTTTATTTTTATATTATGCTTGCAGTTTTAATGTTAGAGTAACATATGCCTTTCCACTGATGTTTAAAGAGAAGAAACAAACCTCTAAATATAACTAATCAGAAGTCAAAGTTAATAAGTACACTATTCTTACAAAGTAGAATGAACTCCTTTTGGAGAAGGTAAAGAACTGTGAAGATGAAGATGAAGAGCTGGACATGCTGTCGGTGGCGGTTCCTGCCCCTGCCTGCTGCCAGGTTCCCCCAGCCCCAGCCCTGCACAGGCCCCGCTAATGTCAGTGCAGTCACGTGTTTAAAGGGCAAGTGCTTTTTATTTTTATTTATTTTCTTTTTTTTTTGCAAGTGCTTTTTAAAACTACAACTTTTGGCCCCACTTCCAGAGATCCTGATTCATCAGCTCCACAGTTTACTGATTATCTGTATTTAGGGATCACCAGCATCAAGAATTGCTACTCATTCTGCAGTCTCTCAGAATATCCTTACATTAAGTTAACTCTGCAGAAAATTGCATACCTGACCCTTCCAGCTTCACGTTACACTTGGACTGAGAATGCTTTTCATTTAACTATGATTTAATGTCTTATTCTCTGCTTTTATCTATTTTTAATTTATGTCTTTAGCTGTGCCAGGTCTTTGCTGCCCTAGTTGCAGTGAGCAGGGGCTACACTCGTGGGGTGCAGGCTTCTCACTGTAGTGGCTTCTCTTGTTGCAGACCCCAAGTTTCGGCAGCTGTGGCACATGGGCTCTGGATCATGGGCCCAGGGGCTTAGTTGCCCCGTGGCACAGGAAGGTACTCCCTGACCGGGAATCGAACCCGTGTCTTCTATATTAACAGGCAGGTTCTTTACCACTGAGACACCAGGGAAGCTCTTCTGTGCTTTAAACTGATGGTTAAATTAAGAAAGAACACAATGAAGAAAGTTTCTTTCTTGTGTAGAACATTAAGTGGAGACATTATTGAATGATTCAATCTCTAACATGTAGAAAAGATTCACTAGCTGGTTTCCTAGAGTCAGTTGTGATAAGCGTTCTAATCCATAGTTTGTTTTAGCCTTGACTACAATAAAAATAGTACTACTTAGGGTGGATGTTCCGGTTTCCCTGACCTTTCTACTGATTTCTAGTTCTCTACATTTGCCTTAGTAATTCTATTATTATGTGCCTTTAATTGTCTGTTTCATCAAAAGTTTTCTTTACAAATAGATTATTGCTATAAATAACAAATTAATGAAAAATGTTTCTTCTGCATCTCCCAGGAAGATTCCAGGTGATTATAATTTGTTGTATAAGAGCAGAAACTACTGTAGTACAGTTGGAGCTTGTCTGTGGGTTATACCATCTGCCTCAAGCAACTTTATCAGGTTTGGATGAAGAAAAAATAGCTTAAATGTGTGTTTGTGTAAAAATGTGTAAATGTCTGTTGTGTGTATGATGGTGCAGCTGCCTCTGACAGTCAGACTATCTCATCATTTTTCAGCTTCTGTGTGGCTAAAAATCAGTCAGACTTAAATTTGTATATACATATACAGGGTACTAAAATTCTTGCCTGAAGTCATTATCAGGCTGAAGGCTAACAGCTTTGAGAATCTTCAGGGTAGTATCTAAATATTGAAGAGACCACATCATTCGTTCACTTGTCTTTCAATCAGCAGAGACTGACCGAATGCCGGTGTTTTATGAAACAGTGTTAGGACTGCTCTCCCTGTTTCTAAGTTGCTTACAGTGTGTGGAAGAGATGTAACTCTGAAATACAAGACATGATGTTTATTGCTGATGTTCCCAAAACGCCGTGGGGAGGAGAGCAAAGAGTGCCTCTGCAGTGTCGAGGTCTGCGGCAGGTCAGCGAGCAGCTCAGCGTATTCTGCCCCAGAGGCCGGGGCCCAGGGTCTCATCCCCTCTGCGCGGGAGGAAAAGCTGAGAGGACAGCAAAGCACACCGTTTGTTCTTTGTGTCCGAGCGGAGACGCCGCAGAACCAGACTCCCCCACTTGAATTATAGCTTTACCTTCTATCAGATAGATGCCAAGTCAAAGCTATATATAATTAGTTGTAATAAACTTTTTGAAGCAAAGACGGAAGACAAAAATGGACATAAAACATGCGCAGATTTGTCACAAAGATAAAAAGGGACTGTTTGGAACGTTCTTACACATACTTTCCAGCTAAAGTCTTCAGTTCTCTATTTTCTGTTGTACATGCTTCCGTGTTGACAGCACCTTGTACTCAGAGTGTCTTTTTGTAATATATATAGTCTTTCAAAATCTGCATCTGTTTTAAAATCTGACACTCATAATCCAACTGTATGTGAATTGCTGGCACTGTTTTTCAAGTTGGCCTCAGAGCAGTTTTCTGAGTTAGCTTTCACTTTCCCATAAAACGAGATAAACACAGTTTGCCAAAAATTTGGAGGGAAATGGCCTTGAGCGGTTATGCTTCAAGCACATCATTAGATGCGGGGAGTCCATCTCAGTCGTCTTCATAAATGCTTCCGTTTGGTTTCAAGATGCTGTCACCAAGTTCCCTCCACGGGAATTCATGGGGCACCCGTAGGGTGAGGGGCCAGGCCTGAGGCAGGGGCAGGGCGGGCGGTGTGGCTGGAGAAACCCTCGGTAGGAAAGTCACAGGCCTGCCTTCCTCGTGGACTGGAGATCCTGGAAGACAGCAGAATCATAAAGGGTCATGACTTCTAGAAAAGTGTCATCTACAAAGCAGAGTGGGACAGAGGTAGAGGCAAGCAGCCCTGCCAAGGGCGACGATAACACCTCTCTCGGAACAAAGGGCGTTGGAGCTGAACTTTGAACAATGGGTTCTCCAGGTCAGCCTTCCTCAGCCTGTTTCCATCATAACGAGAATGGCATGTCACTCGTCTAATCCTGTATGATACCCTCATGTGGGCACAATCAGATTCTGGTAGAAACATAACATTTTGTAGGGACATAAAGCGTATAAAGCTATAGGAGCTCTTTCTTTAATTGCTACTTATAAAAAGATTTTTTTAAGGATGTGACTAATGAAATTATATCTGAAATTAATAGCCATTATATATATAAATAAAAAGATAAATATGGCTTCTTAATTTTTTCCCCTAATATTATACTTTATCTTTTTTTCTTCAGAGTTTTACTCAATGTGTAGTATTAACTAGGCAGTCGTGTATGTGTAATTATGATTAACACCATGTCCTGGATCACTGAATTCTCTCAGTATTTTTGTATAACAGTTACGATGTTTCCTATGTCATATAATTAGGTAATTGAGGCATGAAAGTGAAGGCTGCTCAGACATGTCCAGCTCTTTGCAACCCCATGGTCTATACAGTCCATGGAATTCCCCAGGCCAGAATACTGGAGTGGGTAGCCTTTCCCTTCTCCAGGGGATCTTCCCAACCCAGGGATCGAACCCAGGTCTCCTGCATTGGAGGCAGATTCTTTGATAGCTGAGCCACAAAGGAAGACCTGTTGAGGCATAGAGAAGTTAAATATTTTGCCCAGTGTCATTTAGCTAATAAAATGGCTGGGATTCTGAACCCTTGCAGACAGGAACCATACCCATGCTGTTAACTCCTGTGGTATAAAATTATAATCCTTCCATGAGTAGCAAAGATCTAGACGGATAGAAGAATTTTTGACAATAAATTCCTTAGGGAAATTGGGCAGGTGAGGCAAGAAAAGTCAGGGAGAAGATAGACCTTTAAGAAAAGTTTTATACCTTTTCTGCTACTTGAATTAAGACAAAAAAAACACTTTTGTAAAAGTGATAAAAATGAAAAAACTTTAGTCAAAGCATTTCAAAGCCTTTAATGTGTTGTTATCAGTATCACTGGAAATTCTACTAGGCTTTGGTTATTGGAGCTAAAGTGTGTCTCTTGGCCAGAGTGTTGACCGCCTGCTTTTCCTGTGTGGTGTCTGCACGTGGAGGCCACTGTCCATGAGAAGAAGGAAGCCTTCCCTCCTCCGCATTAATGTTGTGTCTGTCAGTAATTTTCAATAGAAGTCTCGGGCAACAGTAAAGCTGCTGCTCATACTGAGTCACACAGCGAAGATGGGATGGGCATGGGTTACCCCCCTCCCAGGGTGTCAGCTGGGACCCGCCCCCTGGGACCTGTCCACAAAGCGCATCAGAGTCACGTGGTCAGACACATAGGACCGGGCTCACCTTGAGTTCTCTTCGTTTGCTTTTTGAGGAAGTTAGTCACAAACCCACATACCTTATTATTAGCAATAAGCTCACAACACATTTTGCAGCTGACCCGGTCCAACCAGCGTGTGCCACTGAACTCCATCTTTGCACACACCGCTCCAGGGCACAGAGAGGGAGAGATGTGCTCCAGCCAGAGGGAACAGAATGTGCAAAGATAAAGAGGTGTGTAAAGCATATGGTATACTCCAGGAAAGCAGGGAGGGCTAGAACTTCCAGTGGAGGGGATGGTCAGGGCAAGATTAGACTGGAAAACAGACTCAGACTCAGCTCCAAAGGGCCTGGGAACTGTTTTTACATGCTCTGTGACCTGGGCCAGGCTGGATGGGCCTCGGTTCTCCGGACCTTAACATGCAGCCTACACTACCTTCTTCCCCACGTTGTCCGCATGAAATAAGAAATGTGTGCAAAGGTCTGGGGCAGAGCTGCACACAGCGAATATTGGTGGCAACACATCCCACTGTTTCCTGGCTTTCCCGGCCAGATAAAGGGATGGGGACTCTACCCTGTAATGGAAAGCCTTCAGGCGTCACAGGGAGAAAAGCCACCTCTGTGATCAGAACGGCTGTCTTCATTTCGAGGCAGCAATGTGCCCAGGTGACTTGGAGAAAGGCAGGACCGCAGAGGGGCAGGATCCTGAGTTACTTACTTGTAGTAAGTTTTGCTCACAGGTTACTTCTCAGCTCCCTAAATAAGATTTTAAATCTTGATGCTGAGTCGACATTCATGGCGCCCACCTGGGCTCTCTGTTGCTTCCCAAGCACTACAGGTCGCAGGGTCATCGTGATCCCACGTTCTTTCCTTTTGTCCTCTTGCCTGAAAGCTGCTCCTTGGGTCTCACACTGCTGTAGCACCGCTGCATTCTTGTGCATTCCTCCTCGGGGCACCAGTTCAGATTTCATCTGTTACTGACGGTTTCAAAGAAGAGCTTCTATTCCATCAGGATCCTGGGAATCTTATTATTCTACTTTTGGGATTCACCTGGTTCTGAAAGACTTCTGTTGGCTAAAGGAGAAAGTATTTTTACTGGGACACTTCATTTTAATAGGTGTTTAAAACATGGTACAAAGACCTACACTTAAATATTGGCTCTTCAGGGATTCCCGGTGGTCCACGGGTTGGTACTGCATGCTGTCACCGTTTGGGTTGGTACTGCATGCTGTCACCGTTTGGGGCCTGGGTTCCGTCCCCGGCTGGGGAAGTCAGATTCTGCAAGCCCTGCAGTGCAGCCGATATATGCATATTTATAGTCTCTTTCATTTACAGGTTGTTTGACTTGAAGCAGATCTCTCAGCCTCCCTGAGCCTGTTTCCCAGTCTATATAAGGCACAAGGTTATTGTGAGGATTAATGAGATGTATACAGTGCTCAGCTCATAGAAAGGACTTATATTTTATTTTTCAGAGTCCCTTACAATAAAACTTTCCTACCGAAGTCTTTTTTTTTTTTTTAAGGCAGCAGACTGTCCTGGGAAGCTGTTCATCTTCCATTCCTCTTTGCCAACTGCAGAAGCACCAGGGAAACTCAAAAACAGAGATGACAAAAAAATGATTAATACGGACAAAGAAAAGGTATATGTAAACAGCTGCCCTTTGAAATGTCCATGTGTCTGTTCTTACAAGGGAATAAAGAGACAGGGCATGTGTGATTTGTGTAGGAAAGGGGGCAAAGTTAAATGTATAAATCCGGGGTACTGTACATTGTAAGAAAGATTGTGAATTGTAAATACTTGAGGGAACTGTATATTCCTAGGGAAAGGGATATCTGATCTACATTAAGATAAAATCTCAAGCTTTTTCATGCATAACTCATGTAAGACACTGCTTGGTAAGACTGTTAAGGGGAGGGGAGAAATGGGGGGAAATGCAGAAAGGTCAGGTAGAGGGTGAGTGTGATGGACAGCCCCCTAGGACGGCAGTCCTGGCGTGCCCGGGGCTCAGAATACGCTTTGCTCAAACCCTCTGAGCTGTTGCCCTGGGACCCAGTCAGGGTGAAGGGTGAACCGTGAGACGGGCATCCAGCCAGGGCCCCGCGACCCCGGACAGGCGCCTGTCTCGGCCTGTGCAGGGAGGGCAGCGGCGTCAGCGTCCCTGGAGCCGGGGTCCGATGACCCACGCACGAGCGTGCACTTGACGTGGCGCACGCCTGGCACACGGGGCGCTGACAGCCGCCCCCCCTGGGCACACCGCGGCCCGCTTCCTCAGCCCGGAGGACGCAGTGGACGCTAACAGCAGAAACGTTCTGCGGGCTTCATTCCCCCTCTGTGCGCCCTTTCCTTCAGATCCTTTTCCAGCCTCAGACCAACGTCTACGACTCTCTGGCCAAAGACTGCGTGGCTCACGGCTGCTGCGTGACCCTCTTCCTCTTCCCCAGCCAGTACGTGGACGTGGCCTCCCTGGGGCTCGTGCCCCAGCTCACGGGGGGCACGCTCTACAAATACAACGGCTTCCAGGTAAATGCTGCAGTCTGTTCCCCCGGGTTCCTCCTGCCGCTTGGACCTCAAAGCTGCGCCCCCTCGTGGGCAACCGACACACGTGAACTCTAGAGCGGACGGCAGAGGACCGACCGGTGGCTGAGAATTGCTTTCCTGGGAAGGAGAGGGCGGGACGAAATGGGGGAGTGCCGCTGGCATAGACACACGAGCGCGCGTGAAACACACGGCCGGCGGGGCCTGCTGTGTGGCCCAGCGCGCTCAGCCCGGGCTCTGTGATGGCCTGGAGCGGGAGACGCGGGGTGGGGTGGGGGCTCAGGACCGAGGGGATGTAAGCATACTGAGGCTGATTCACGGTGTTGTGCGGTATCGTAAAGCAATTACCCTCCAATCAAAGAGAAATTTTTTAAAAAATTACAGAAAAAAAAATTGCTCTCCTGCTTCCTAAGGTATGGCAACAGAGCTCATTGAGCCTCAGGTTTGAATATCACTATGTAAGCTTCCCTGTTGGAGGGAAATAATATTTTCTATAAAATGTTTATATGTTATATAAAAGCTTATATTCAGTATATTTGAGTTTGCTTTTTAAAGTGACCATGTGTTGGTTTTAAATTGCTATGGTTTGAAGGGGTCAGTTCATTGTACCCCTCTCTTCCAAGCCTGAACTGAGAGCCAAGAGATGGTCAGAATGTCAGCACTGGAAGGGACCCAGGTCTGTGGGACTTGCTGCTCTTTTCCCCTCCGAGAGACAGACACCACCAGACACAGGGTGGGCGCAGATAGAAGCGTCTCCTGGACCCCTTGGCCCTTGCAAGCTCCAATATTGAGGGCCAGGCTGTGCGTGCCTCCTCCTGCAGGCTGCCCCCCACCCCAGAGGCTGCAGAAGAGGCTGAGCTCTGCCCACCCGGCTCCTTGTCCCAAACTCAGACGTCATCTGCCCTCACCCGAGAAAGGTGAGGAGGCGCCTCTGGTGTGTGTACCCCCACATGGAAACATGGAGTGGGAACGAGTGATCCCCCAACAAATGTGACAAATGTTCATCATCTTTATTTTGATGAATAAAATTATTTTTAATTGCATAGCTACGTACTTATATTGTAAACTGGCTAAGGGATTTGATAAGATCAAAGATCACAAGTGAAATAACATTGAAAGGGCTTTCTGAACCCTAAGATTTCTGGATAAACTAGGTTTTAATCAAGAATTTTTTTTTTTAATAGAATTGTTTTCAGTATTTTACCGCCACCTGGTGGACATGATTGTCCTTTATTTTTTAGATGCACTTGGACAGCCAGCAGTTTTTGAATGACCTCAGAAATGATATTGAGAAGAAAATAGGATTTGATGCTATCATGCGGGTTCGTACCAGCACAGGTACTTTTCATTTATACTGGTTTTCTGGTCTCTGATGTATAAGTGCTTCCTCTCGAAACTAACAACAGGCCAACAAAGAAAATGACAGTAAAAAAGGAGAAACAAAATTTTCATTTTCCCTCCTCCTCCTCAGGTTTCAGAGCCACTGACTTCTTTGGCGGCATTTATATGAACAACACCACCGACGTAGAGATGGCAGCCATCGACTGTGACAAAGCCGTGACCGTGGAGTTCAAGCATGATGACAAGCTCAGTGAAGACACCGGGGCCTTGATTCAGGTGACTCAGAGCGGACGCCTGGCTTTTGCTTAGTTTGTTACTGACAGTGATCGCTGGGGAGACTCCCAGGACCATCGGCTATGCCAGTCTCTCCAGAAGGAAGTCCAAAGGTGGAAGGCACTAGATTGGAGGGCTCTGTGGCTTATTCTGCACACTCTGATTCCTGTGCTGTTTCTCGGAAGTAATGATGTATATGGAGTGTTTGCATGAGAGCCCGCAGACTTGAGGTCAGATGACAGGCATCGGCCCCCAGCCCCCGGGTTTGCGGCACCCCTGCCACGCACCGGACACCGTGCTGAGACGGGTCATCATGGCAGAAGCAAGTGTCCACAGGACATGGCTTTGTAGCAAGTAAGATTAACTAGAAGCCACGGAGACTGTGACATAAAACAGGAGAAATCCTAATGGTCAGTTTTCAGACAACAGTATCACCCTCAAAGAAGGGAGAGGTTGACATCAAATTGAGGAAGAACTCTAGTAATTAATATGTATTTTAAAATCACAGAAATGGGGAAATGGTTACTTGTTCACATTATCAAAATGTATATATTTATCATGAGTATAAAACCTGTCACCAGAGCTAGCTGTTTCTTTCTGGGTGAAGTGAGTCTGGAGTAGGACTATGATAATGTGAAAGTATTATTTCTGGACCTGAATCCCTGGCAATAAAATCAAAGTAAGGAAGTGTAGCCTAGCTGTGGAAACGCACACAGGTATTTGCATGTGAACAGCCCCATTAAAACCTAAGCTTAAACCAGCGAAATGCACATCGCTGGCCATCATTCCTCCCTTGTGTTGTTTAGTTTAGCAGTAATAGGAAAGGCCTGTTGGCGGGTTCAGAGGCCTTGGAGCTGTGCACGCTCTTCTGTGCACGTAAGGAAGAGCGGGCTAGCTTGGGTGGACGTGCTCACCAGGAAACGCGCGCCCGCAATGTTGCCTCTGCAGTGCGCCGTGCTCTACACAACCGTTGGCGGTCAGAGACGACTTCGGATTCACAACCTGGCCTTGAACTGCAGCTCCCAGCTGGCGGATCTCTATAAGAGCTGTGAGACAGATGCCCTCGTCAACTTTTTCGCCAAGTCAGGTAACTCTTTGCCAATCCTGGGGTGCTGCAGAGTACCTTGCCTAGTGGTTCAGGCAGCCTTATGGGTTAAACCGAGTTAGTAGCTAACGGGTCTTGGGATTGTGTAGCCTTCTGGTGGGTAAATTCAGAATTTATAAAAGCAGAGGGTGAAGAATAAGAGTCAGCATTTCTAACTTTAGTCAAAAAAGCAGAACACTGAGTCCTTCCCAGGGAGACAGAGTTGAAATTAAGGAAGGTGATCCTAAGACTTAGGATGGTGTGCTGTGCCCTCTGGCACATGGAGATAATGGAAGAATAGGGTCCCTCACATGAGACTGAACTGGATTACCCTTACCGAGATAATTAGGAAATGGTAGGGGCCCGAGGTGTTTTCTGGCTCCTTCTCCCCTCCTTGCCCCAAACCCCAGCTGAAATTCTGCACTGAGCTTTAGAAGAGCAGTCCAGCCCGTAGGAGTTCAAAGCATCCGAGATGGTGAGCTGGTCTTGCTTTTCTCTGAGTAGAGTCCTATTTCTAATATTCTGAGGAAGAATCTGGACCGATTTCCTGCCTTTTGTTATAGGAAGGCTGTTGTTTTCCATTGGCTAAACCATACTTAGTCAAGAGGAGAGCCTTATCCAATGTCTTTAACATTTTAAAATGCTGTTATTCCTAGCTGAGCGGTCTGAAGATAATAGCAATTTGCTCTTTTATTATTTGGAGGGATCCATTTCTGAGCTAAACTTTTTGCGTCCTTTTCATTGTTTTGTGCAAACAGCTTTTAAAGCAGTTCTACACCAACCCTTGAAGGTCATTCGGGAAATTCTGGTTAACCAGACTGCCCACATGTTGGCCTGTTACCGGAAGAACTGTGCTAGTCCGTCTGCAGCCAGCCAGGTAAGTCACCTGCTGTCTTCCGGGACCTGCTCATGCCGCGCTTTGCTGCTGAAGGCCTCTGTCGTCTGGGCACTGAGATGCTGCCCAGTGAACTGTAACCAAGGAGACTGAGGGTGCCACTGGGGGGACCATGGTGTCTTTATGTGTGAAAGTCGCTCAGGTATGTCAGACTCTGCAGCCCCATGGACTGTAGCTCACCGGCTCCTCTGTTCATGGGATTCTCCAGGCAAAAATACCAGAGTGGGCAGCTGTTCCCTTCTCCAGGGGATGCTCCCAACCCAGGGATCGAACCCAGGTCTCCTGCACTGCAGGTGGATTCTTTACCAGCTGAGCCACCAGGGAAGCCCATGGTATTTTTACAGCCAATAGTAAGAAACTTAGTGGCCTTACAACATGCATGAACCTCAGAATGTGTGTGCGTGTTGTGCTGACAGTCACTTTCATTATGTAAAATGAAAGAATGTTATATGTAAGAAACGTCAATATAAATCAGGCTTTCTTTTGCATATAAAGATGAATATTACATTGTGAAATGGGGAAGCTTAAATACTTTTTGGATATATTAACAATCAAAGTTGACACAAGCTAATGGCAGAAATGACTTATCTATATTTTATAAACACAATTTACAAATTCTAAAGTTCTTTGTATTTAATAGTTAATAATAGGGAACTCCCTGGCAGTCCAGTGGTTAGGACTCTGTGCTTTCACTGCAGGGGGCACAGGTTTGATCCCTGGCTGGGGAACTAAGATCCCCATGCTGCACAGCCAAAAAACAAAAAATTAGTAATAGGTATGAAGAGTTTTGAAAAAAGTTGGCTAATAACTTGAAATTTTAGAAGATCTTTTAAATAAATCGGACTCATAAAAACAAAAGAAAAAAAAAGGCAGAACCTCAGACCCACATTTATTTTTGTATCTGTTCTCTTTTTCGTAATCTTTCCCATCATAGCTAGATGCCATTTTTCATAGCTGTATTGAACATCTGAACACAGAATCAAAGAAGATGGCAACAGGCAGGAGACTTTCTGGTTAATTCTTGTTCACAGTGACACTTGAAACTCCACCTAAAGCAACCTTTCAGCAACAACAATAGTAGAGATACATCTGGAGGCCAAATTCATAATCTGGGTAATGCAGGAAATTAAAAGATCGTTATTAGTTTGGACTTTTTACAGAAATTCCTTTGTTGTCCAGAGGGATTAAAGTGGCCATCCATTCTTCATCTCCTGCTGATACCACAGAAGCAACTCTTAGATCTGTGTGAGTCAGCCCTCTTTGTTATTCAGAGGATTTGCCTCTTTAGTAAACTCAGCGTCAGTCCCATTTCGGAGCATCCTACACAGAGCCCCCTGGGAGCTCCGGGTACAGGCCAGCCAGGACCACTGTACCCCCCAGTCTCACTGTTTTGGAGCTCTGGAAACATTGCTCTGTGTCTGGAGTGTCTCACATGTCAGGAGGACTTGCTGAAGAAGAACAGGTACAGTTAGTGAGCTCTAAGAAAGTTTATTTGCTAAAACAACTGGATTCAAGAAAACCTTACATTAAAAACAAATCTGTTGCCTACTTAAGGGAAGAAATAAAACTGGTCGGTTCCTTCTGGTTTAAAGTTATAAGCTTTGCCTTTACTTACTAGATCATCTGTTTGCACAGTTTATTTCTGGAGTGACAGCATTCTGATGCCAGTCTGTTTCTGAAAAAAGTAGATAAAGATTATTCCTGTTTTTTTGGAGAGTTTTCTTTCTCCATTAGCACATTTCAGCTATACCTTTATCCACCAGGGAGTAGGGAAAATGTAGAGATGATAATAGTTAGTAACAATGATATATTAAAATACACCATTATTTAACAGAATGGCTAGACTTGAGGTTCTTCTCAGAGAATGTAACTTCAAATTTGATGGTCTTTCCATAGTTCATTTGCAAGAAATAATTTCCATGGAGAAATCTGTAAAGGAATTCCACTGTTTTATTCAATACTACAGAGTCCAAAGTTTCCTTGATCCAAGCAAGACTGTTAAGGAGCTGTGTACTTGCATTATATGTACTGGACCTCAGGAGATATGCTTTTACTGAATTGCCAGGGCCAGCACAAGATGTTGCAAAAGAGGAGCTTAAGGTGCAAAATTTAAGGAGGCACCCATTCTGCAGGTCATAGGATAGATGCTGAGTTAAGACATATAATTTAAAACAAGATTAAAACAATTTTTTAAGCTTACATAAGCAATGTAACTCCCTTTTTTTTTTTTATTAAATATAACAACTCACTGTCCCAAACTTAAATACATGGCATCATATGAGAGAACACTGACTGCAGGAGGTGAGTTGCATCACCGTAACTGGCAAGTAACAGTTTTTGTTTTTTTTCCATTACCACACCAGTTGCTTCAAAACCCAAAGCACAGAGTTCTCCAAATTCAGGCAAACTGGACTCATATGAATTTGCACTCCCTCCTCACTCACACCTTGTCTTCTCAAGAGTAACTTCACTATTTATGGAGAGGATCAGGGAGGCAAGGAAAGGTTTTAAGTACTGCTCTGTTACCACATTTTCTTCCCTACCTCAGAAACATTGACTATCTGTTTTCTTTCACTCTAACTCATTTTTCTTCATCACAAAATTTCCTTCTTACTTTCATTCTCTGTTCTATTCCTTCTGCCCTCCATAGCCTCCTCTAATCAGACTTTTTAGTCCTGAAAGTGTCATCATGTGCCAGGCCCAACTCTTTGTGGTATTTAGGGCAACAAATTTCTAAACTGTCTTAATATGACCTGATTAATGAGAAACAGCCAGTGAATTGCAAGATAATATTTAAAAACTGTACATACATGCTTCTCTGTGGGGATCTAAGAACATTTTTAATCCATAACAGGTAAATGCCTAACTGGTAATTAGCCCAGAAATAGCCCTGGGGCCACTTGGCTCCAATGACCATGGTTTGTATCCTTGGATCGTAATTTTTTTTTTAACTCCTAATTTTCCTTGGCTGAAAACATATTCCAGTACCAAATGCTGTCAAATAAAAATACTTTATGCTAAATAAGTGAAATAAGTCATAGAAAGATAAATACCATATGGTCTCACTTATATGGGGAATCTAAAAGACAAAAACCAAGTTCAAATACTGAAGAGAGATTGGTGGCTGCAGGGAGGTGTGGAGGGTGGGCAAAATGGGTGAAGGGGCTCAAAAGGTACAAACTTCCAGTTATAAAATAAGCAAGTAATGGAGATACGATGCACAGCATAGCTGCTCTAGTTAATGATACTGTATTGCATGTTTGAAAGTTGCCAAGAATAAATATTAAAAAGTTCTCATCACAGGAAAATTCTGTAACTTTTATGGTGATGATGTTAACTAGAATTGTTTTCATTTCACAATATATACAAGTATCAATTATTATATTATATACCTGAAACAATATAATGCTAAACATTATTTCTCATTAAAAAAAAGTTTATGCTAGAGAAGAAATTCTAAGAGCATTTCCTCACATGAGGAAACATGCATTTATCTCACTGTCTTTGGTTTTTTTGAAAGGAGATAAAAGTTGAGAGGAAAAACAAACTGCAAAGTAGAATTGTTCTAATATATATTTCCCTTAATCAGTTAGAAAGTTCTGTCCTACATATTTCTTACTTAGAAGATCATGAGAAGTGATAATAAAGGGATTTGAGGAATAAATCCTATTAATAACAGAGCTGTAAGGGAAATTTTCTTTTCAGCATGTGTTAAGTGTATATTTTTTTTATCATTAAAATAGAAAGCTAAAAAGAAATCATGAATTTATAGACCAGATATTTATATTTGCAGATTACCTATCTCCTGTATATGCTTTTCTTTTGGATGTTTTGTTGTTCATTGACCTACTGTTAAATAGAAGAAGTGACACTCAGTCTCTCTTGATTCTTAGCCATATTTGTAAAACTGTGTTGGTAAGGTTAAACAGACAGGCAAATAATTTGTAATTTTTTTACTCATGTTTTTAGAATTGCTTCATTGTGTTACTATTTGGAGGATCATATTATGGTATGTACTTGGAGGCAGTTAGAATGAAGTCAGAATGAGGTCACATGAGCCAAAGAGAGGATGGAGGGGAAGCAGGTACAGGTGGATTTTAAAGGTTATAAAGGTGGATTGTAAAGGAATGGAGAGAATTTGTGTTCTAATTGAAGGTAAACAAAAAATGAAATTAGGGTTCATCTAGTAGCTCTAGTATCTAAAACGGGAAACATAAGAGGAAAAACATGTTTGTGGAATTGTAGGAGTTTGATTTTTTCCTATTATCATTTAGTGACATACCTAATAAAGTCCCAAAACATTTCCTGTTTTAATTTCTATATATATTGAACAGTATTATACTTTGAATTTTCCTTATTATGGTTTATCTGTCTATATGCATATCACCCCCAGTGCACATTAGACATCTTGCACGTGGACTATGCTCATCCCTCTGCACAGGCCTTGATGCTTGGGTAGAACCTGTGACACAGCCCTCCTCCAGCGTCTGAGTCTGTGGCTGTGTGAGTGTAAGCGGCAGGGGAAGCACAGAGGAAGAGAGATCTCAGGGGCAGCTGGAAATGCTGATCTTGAACTCAAGAGCTTAGAAAGAAGCTGGTAACACAGATTAGGAAATAATTTATACATTTCATTTAATAAACATGCATATGACACTGTGTGATGGGCATTACTATAAGTGCTCCACAAATTAGAAATAATTTACTCCTAACCACCTCGGGATCATGAAGTAGAGGTGCTATTATTTTAGAAGAGAAAATGGAGGAAAAGAGAGGGTACGGAATTTTCGCGAGGCGTACAGCTGCTAAGACGCATAGCCGGGACCACATGCCCCGCGGAGAGCTGCTCTGCTTCCCTGCTCTGGGGGATGTATGTGGGCTACCATTTCGTCCTCTCTGCAACCTCAGAAAGCAGATGTTTCTCTTGTACAGGTAAAGTGCAGTGGGTCTTGATTGTCAGTAAAGAGCAAGCATCTGAACCTGGTCTCTCTCTTCCAGCTGATCTTACCGGATTCCATGAAAGTCCTGCCGGTGTACATGAACAGCCTGTTGAAGAACTGCGTGCTGCTCGGCAGACCCGAGATCTCCACCGACGAGCGGGCCTACCAGAGGCAGCTGGTCATGACCATGGGCGTGGCTGACTCGCAGCTCTTCTTCTACCCACAGCTTCTGCCCATAGTAAGTAGGAAGCGTGTTATGGTCCTAGAGACGTCCGGGAGAGAGTTCTAGTTTGTTCTTAACCAGAAACTTCGGTGTCACCTGCCGCGCAGGCCTGAGACGGCCTCGGGGCGGGGCGCTCCAGCTCCAGCTGGGTGACCGAGTCTCTGCCCTCATTCCCAGGGTTAGGATTCTTTGACGGATTAGGCACTGAATGGTCAGGAAGCCCAGCCTCGGTTGGAGAAATCTACTTTATGGCATGAAAGGCAACTGCTGTATCTGTATGGACTTTTATAAACACATATGTGTTTGTTTTTAGACAGTGTATTAATTATCTGATAGTCACCACATTGAATTAGAATGGCTCTGATGAGCCTTGTGCAGATGCCCTCAGAGTTTACCTGGTGATGCATTCTGCTTCTTTACTGAAGACAGCCCTGACGTGCTCTCTGCCTCGGCTCCTTCCCCCCGGGACCTAGCAAGCAGGTTATAACTGCGGGATCAGAGAGAGGGCAGCCGAGGGCTGGTTTCTGACTCCTGGATTAAAGCTCACGCCCAGGCTCTCAGTAGTAGTGCGGTTAGGAAGAGTTAACGTACGTTCAAATAGTTGATGTTCTGATAAAACTGGACTCTGCCAGAGAAGCTAGGACCCTCGGGGACACGGACATGACGGTCTTACTAAGATCGCCTTGCCGAGGTCCCCTTGGTCAACATGTTAATAAAACCAGTGGGCTGCTCGCAGTCCTCTGCTGTGAGCACGGCATCTGACAGCTTCTGCCTCTAGAGCGTCCTCTTCCCCGGGTTTCTCTGCTTCCCCGGCCTCTCCCGCTGCCGCCTTTGCTGGTTTACCGTTTTCCCCGTGCGGGCCCCCGGGTCTCAGGCCCAGGACGCTTCTCCTGTCTGTGCACACAGTCCTGCGGGGGTCTGACCTGCGTCAGGCCGGCAGCCACCGTCTGCGCCGACGCTCGAGTTCCCCTCTGTAGGCGGCACCGTCCTGAGCTCCGCGGCGCTGGCGCTGGCGCCCCTGGAGCCCATCTCCGTGGGCTGTGCCGGGCACTGTCCCTGAGCGCGCTGGGCCTCCTGTCCTGCAGTCTTCCTCTCTCTTTCCGGTTCCTCAGGACCCAAGGCCCACGCTCACCCTTTGGCTCTCTCCTTCCTCACCCACCACATCGCAGCCTTCAGCAGTGCCAGCTCTTCCTTCCAAGAACGCCCAGAGTTCCACGCCCACTGCCACCACCCCGCCTCCAGCAGAGTCGCCTCTCCTAACGAGCCTGCTTGCTGGCACCTGTGGCCCTGCAGTCACTTTTTGGCACGGAAGTTAGAACTAACTCCTCGCGGAGCCCTGAACGGCCGAGAAAGCCCTGAGCCCCAGGCCCTCTGCCCCTGAGGCCCCCCATCTGGAATGCGCACGGCCCGGCTCAGACGTTACCTTCTTAGCAAACCTCCTGGACTCCCCTGTGTACAACTGTACCACCAGAGGGCTCTATCCCACTGCCCTGCTTCACAGCACTTAGCACCGTCTAAGTTTCTATACACTTAGATTTATCTGCTGTCTTTTCTTTCCTCCAAAAAATGGCTGTATAGCTATACAAGGCGGGGATAGCTGTCAAATGAGGAGGATGCCTGGCGCAGGGCAAGGACGCATTGAATGTGAACTGCGAGGGAGGAGGGGGAGGGGGTGAGAGAAGGGGGAGCAGGAGGGGCTCTGACTCTGGCCTCTGCCTTGCAGCACACCCTGGATGTCAAGAGCACAACATTACCTGCTGCTATTCGCTGCTCTGAGACCCGTCTTTCAGAAGAAGGGATATTCCTTTTGGCGAATGGTCTAAACATGTTCTTATGGTTGGGAGTAAGTAGCCCACCAGAACTGATTCAAGGAATCTTTAACGTGCCATCTCTTGCACATGTCAACACAGATATGGTAGGTATATTTTTTCCCTTTGTTTTGCAGTAATAAATTCTTAAATGCTTTTTTGTTCATGTGCAACCATGTATTATAGAGAAAACAATAAGGTCTGTAGTTCTATATAAGAGAACTTCATGTTTTAATGAATAACAATTAACTAGCATAAAGTTGTTTGTATAAAGTATTATCCAACAGCCAAATTATATGATTTTAACAGAGACTGCCAACACTACCAGACCATTTCCTATTTGTTAATCACTGTGCTCCAAATACTTTAAATACGCTGTTTCATTTAATTCTTGTAACAAATCGGTGAGACAGATACTGCTGCTGCTGCTAAGTCGCTTCAGTCCTGTCCAGCTCTGTGCGACCCCAGAGACGGCAGCCCACCAGGCTCCCCTGTCCCTGGGATTCTCCAGGCAAGAACACTGGAGTGGGTTGCTATTTCCATTTTCTAGACAGCTCCAGTGAGGCGTAGAGACAGGTTCTTTCAGTAGTAAGTGGCAAAGGTGTTTGGTCTCAGGCTCTGGGCTCATCCCTGGTGCTGAACTGCATATTCACAAGGATGCAGAATCTATCATACACGTTCAGTTACTGATATGACCACCCCACAAAAACAAATTATGCGCCCTTCTGTTTCATTTATTTCAAAAGAGATTTTAGATTTGATATGGAACGAACACATTTGATGTTCTTAAACTATAATTGCTGCCTTTCCTAGTATACTTTGAGAATCACACTGACTGCATACCTTATTTGCAGACCATTGTGTGAGCGCCATTGCTGTGATGGTTGTCTTCCTCTGCTTGACTGGATTCCTTATGAATTCAGATGCAGAATGCAGCAGAGAATTTGTTCCCTGAGCCCTCACTCACGTTTTGGCAGAAGGCTTAAGGCTTTAATTTCTGGTATGAAGGTAGACACATAGCATCTGGAGGAGGAGTTTAGATTAAAATTTCAGGTTAAACAGATACGTGATCAGTTTAGAGAGCTGCATGTCTATTATGAATGTAAAAATATATTTTTAAAGAAGTTAAAGGTATCCATTAAGAGGTTAGTTTTAAGATGATTTAGAAATAGTAATATGTTTGCATGTGGTTGAAATTAAGAATGATTAGAAAGGCAATTTCTTAAAAATTAAAATTCAATGGGCAAAAAACTATGAGTGTGAAGAATGTTTACATAAAATTTAAGGAAGCTTCTTATTTCATATATGAAATATAAGTTTCACATATTAAATTTAAATTTCACATATAAAATAACTGTCAATGCATATTTGTTGAACATACATATGAAGTAGCCAAAGTCTGTCCACCACAAAGCAACAGATTGCTAGTTTTATGCTTATGTCACCATATTTCTTCTCAACCTTCTTCAAAAAGTAAGACAAAAAAACAAATATTGCTCTTTTTTTAGAGGCAGTTGGCACTTTGAGACATATACATAAAGTATACTTACTTTATGTTTTTTTTTTTTTAATGAAAATTAAAAAATAATCTTAAATGTCAAGAGAATACATAAGGTTATGGAATGTGAATATAAATAATGAATTTCTTGCCTTTTTTTTTTTTTAACAACTCCTGTGAAAAATACTGGCTATTATCTTTTCCTGAGATGTGTGACTTTTTGGTAAAATGTTCCAGTTCACTTTTCCAGTGGCTAACTCACAGATGTTGTCTTAGCTCTTGGTATCTCCTTGCTTAGAAGTACACCTTAACATTAGCTGTCTTAATGAGAGAAACCTAAGTCCAGACCTCTCATGGCCCCCAGGGGCCACATGCAGTGGGTGCTCTCTTATATACCATCACCCAGATTTCAGGGAAATTTAAAAGGCCACATTCCCTCTGAGAAGTTAGCATTTGGTGGTTTGTTGAATGTTGGGACAGTGGTATTTGGATGGCATTTTCCACGTGGGGTAATGCCTCCGGGTCCTGCCGCTGACCCACTAAAGGAGTGAACTACATCATTCTCTCATAACACAGCCTTGAAATATCTATCTTGCAAAGGAATTAAAATCATGGTGAGTTGACATTCTTTGCAAAAATCATATACTGTTTGTGTCAAATTATGCTGAATCATTTTTAATGCATTTTTATTTCACATGTTTTGTTTTTAGGTAAATGAACTAAGCCAACAGCTTGGGAGGATGTTTTTTAACTTTAACATTCTAATAATCTCATTCTGCTTCTATCTAAATGTTGTACTGAAACTTAAATTTTATTTTCCTTAAATTTAGACATTATTGCCTGAGGTGGGAAATCCATACTCACAAACACTCAGAATGATAATGGGTATTATCCAACAAAAGCGGCCATATTCAATGAAGGTAAGAATGAGATTTTCTTCTTTCTTCAAGTGTTCTGATTTCCTTACAGACTTTAAAATGCATGGCCTATATTTTTATAACATGACTTCTGATAGAAAAGTCACAATCTCTGAGTATACCTACCTACCTACCTGTCAACTACGCACATACCAAAATAACTATCACCATGCATTAACTAAGGGTTATCTTACTAAGTATTAACTTAGAAACAACTGATATTAAGTCTTTGAAATGACTTTTCCTTCAATGCTTAAAATTATAGAAGTATAAAATAATTTGTTACATTTGACTTTTACAGCTTTTGATTTATTATTTCTGAAAAATTATGTTATCTTAGTCTTTCCAAGCTTTTTTTGAGTGTGAGTAAAAGAATTTAAAATGTCTGTTAAGTCAGGAAAACTATGCCTTGTTGCTAAGTGCCAGGTACTCACCCCTGTCTTTCTTTTCAAGCTCAACAGTAGAGTTGCCTGGAATGTACAGATGACGGTGGTCTATTACTGTACTACTTCCTGCCGAGGTGCAGAACTCTCAGCTACAGGCAGGCCTCTACAAGAACCAGGGTATTGTGGGGCTATTGTTCCCCTGAAACATAAATATTATGTCAGTTTATATCAATGTTCTTTACCATGATAGGCATGCATGCAAACGTCAACTTTGTTAGTAGAAGTTAGGAAAGTTGAATAAAGAGATTTATAATCTCTAGGACATCTGGGTAAACAAAACCTTTCCAGAACTGTTTTTACATCACTGCTTGGGTTCAGTTTTAGGGCAGGACCTAGAGATGGCAGAGAAGGCTCAAACTAAACATGTTTTTCACACAACACTCTGAACACCCCGGAGACATGTGATGAGATCCTAGGGCCTTCCGACACGCAGACTGACCGCCACTAGTGTTCAGAACGCACAGCAAGGGTGATCCACCTGTGTCCTAGAGGCTGCGTCTCCACAACTGGCCCCACATTGCAGAGAAGGAGCCAGAGCAAACGTGGCGGTCACCCCTGCGCTCAGCAACCCCTTCTTCCAGGAAAAAAGAAAACCCTCTCCTCGCCTCTGCTTTCTCTCACCTGCTCCATGACCTGCTTATCAAGGTCATGTCAGCTTTGGTTATTAAAGTATCTGCGGTAGACTCCAAATATGATATGTAAATAAAATATAAGAAATTATATAATATTAATACTAATTTTAGCTTGAATGATTTTTTTTTTATGTGCTACTTGCAAATGTAACTCTGTTTGAAAAATCCTTGACATTTTCAGGGTTTCAAAGAATTTGAAAATCTAAAATCCAGAAATGTGAGAGCTGAAGGAGTCCAGGAGATGCCTGGTCCCCCACAGCCTCTCAGCTGCCCCTGCTGCTTAGCAGACGCGAGGAGGAGTGCACTCTAGGTCAGGGCGCACAGCTAGGTCACGACAGACACAGGCCTGTCCTGGCTGTTCAGTCCAGTGCACTTGGTTTTACATCTTTTTCTCCAGCCTTTGAAAATGGATCACACAAAGGAAATGAAAACGCATTTAAAGAGTCTTTGTATCTTTGAAAGAGTCTAGACTGACTAGGAGGAGAAAAGGGACAGGGATAGCAAAATCAAACCAGAAGGCATTGCTACCTTCTCGATTATGCTAGTTAGTTTTTCAGAGAATCAGCCCTCTTAGACCTCACTGTTGGCAGTCTTACATTTGCGGGAGAACAAAAAAAAAAAAAAAAAGATTTCTATCACAGTGTATTCCCAGATTACCTAAATCAAATGCTTTACTGAAATTCTAGTCCTGCCCTGCTCATGGTTCTCCAGGCTCCAAAGTATCTCTTCTTCCTCTTGTGTTTCCTAGAATACTCCCTCCCCACTGGCTCCTTTCCAGTTTACAAGCTGTTTTCACATCTTCCTTCTTTGAAGCTGCTGCTTCTCCAAGACGCTGCTTGCTTCCCCTGTTTATCCCACAAGTTTGTACTGAACACTAGAAACGTAGCAGGCATTACACTACCATGCCTCCTGAAATGTTAATAACTGCTTGTACTTTTCTTCTTCCCATCTCCAGTTTTCTCTGAACTGCCAACCTGCTAAAGACATTTTATTCTCCACCCCTTTGCAGGACTGAGTACTACTGCTTTCCTCCGTTTTTCTCTTCTGTCCACTTTTAAGACATCATACTCTTCTGATTCTTTCTCACTGACCTTTTTCATTTGGCTTCTCTTCATTCATCTCCCCCTTAGGATGAGTTGCGTTCTCCTGAGTTATACCCATGGCGCTCTCCCCTCCTTCAGCATACTCCTGATCACTGCCGTCATTTATCTGTGCCCTGTGAAACAGGCAATGTGAGAAATGAAAATGCATTTTGAAGTACAGTAATTCTGTAAGCACCGGTAACATGGCCCAGAGAATATCCCATGTAGACCAGTTGGGTTGACCGGTCCTTCCACAGAGAGGGCACACAGGAACCTGGGGTGCAGACCAGCAGTGACCGTTTTACAGTCCTCTCCCCTCCCCACCCCTGCTACACCCCAGAGCTGCGTCCCTCCCTATGGAATCAGAGGGAATAACACACAGATTCCCAGTCCCTCCCAATATACTTTCTCCTCTGACGTGTGTGGTGTACCCATGAGACTACCAGTGCATCAAGACACCCTATCCACCACTTCTCTAAATGCAGTTCCCTGAGACTTTCCACCAAGTCCTGGATGATCTAGCTTTGTAGAGACTCAAATGCGAGAGCAGGATATTAATTCCTTTACTTTAAAAATGAGTTCCTTCCAAGGTTGAAATTCATTCCCTCTTCTATTTCCTACTTCAGATTATGGCCAGATGCACACATCAGAGGAGGTTTTACAGTGACCACTACATTTAAACCAAAAAATAAATACATGAATGGCAGTACCCCCCAGATGAGCAATATGAACTTCCATTAATTTCCATAGAACAATTAAATTCTAAGGAAATTAGGGCCTCAAATCCTTCCCTCCATGGTGTTTTTATTCTGCCCAGTCTCAGCCTGAGCTGTCTGAGGCCAGACCCACATTGGTGTTCCCATAGCAGACAATGGTAGAGTCCTAGTGGCACCTGGGAAAAGGTGGAGAAGACAATTTACTTGTGTAAATTTCTCTTTTTGAGAAAACTACTTTGGTTTCAGACTCACCAGGATGCATGCTTTAAACTCCGTGGCCATGTTCCCATGAGAGGGGCTAGTTTCTTTCCCCCCATCAGATGGGATATGACTACACACTGCTGTTCCAGTGTCAGCTCCCAGGGCCTGGCACGGACCAGCCAAGACGTCACGTGTGTCCGTATCCACATGGGACTCGCCAGCTCAAAACGGTAGCTGCACCCAGCCGATATGGAACGTGCCTTCTTCGCCGTAGCCAGTGTGAAGCTGGTAGCAGCAGGCACTTTGGGTGGTTTCACCAGGCAGAAGGAAGTGAGAGAAGATGCCCTGGTTCTTCTTAATTATACAGGTGGTAGATGGAGACAATGTTTTGCACATCTGTCTCCATTAACCACACACACAGCTCAATAGATATCAAATTCTGACCATTTTGATCGTCTGCTTTAACTTCTTAAAACAGAAGTGAGTAAGTGGGTCAACAGAAGAGCTGAGAGTGTTCATGACAAACTACCTTTTTCTGGGCTTCCTCCCCACAGGTCTCTCCCTCTACAGCAGCACTGTCCGATAATGCAAGCTGCACATTAATCCTATGCTTTGTAGCAGCCACAATTAAAATGAAAAACAACAATTTTGATAAGGTCTTATTAACTTATTCAAAATATTACCATTTCCACATGTAATCAGTGTAAAATTATTTTGAATATCTTTAAGATTAATTTCAGTTTAAGAACATTATCTTTTTCATCTGTCTCCTTTGCAGCTACACTGCCTCATTCAGGTCTTGACTGTCTCCCGCCTTAGATGCTTCCAGCTGCTTCTTATCTCGTTTCCCTCATCCCCTTAATGAACTCTATGCACCTTCATCACCTTCACTGAATCACCTTTCCTACAAAAACCCAAACTCGTTACCTCCCACTGACTTCTAGAAGTGTGTGCTCATTTACCTGCCATCCAGGACTGTGTATTTGGCAGGCGGTTCCCCAGTAGGTTGCTCCCTAACACCACACTCCCACATCCTTTAGGAAATCCTACCCTGTCCTCTAAAGTTCAGCGAGTCACTGCCGTTGTGAAGCCATTTCCATGGCATTCTGCTTGTGTTTCGTTGTTGCCACTCACATGTCTTGATTTCTGTGGCTTTGCGCTCAAGGCCTCTCTCCACTCTGGGTAACAGGCACTTTCCTATCCTCCTCCAAGGCCTCATAGACAACAGACATGTAATTCTGGTGGAACCAAAGCATACAAAATTGAGCCACATTTGGAAAATGTTTATAACCAGCTGCCTTGTTTTCTTCCTAGCTGACGATAGTAAAGCAGCGAGAACAGCCAGAAATGGTTTTCCGACAGTTCCTGGTAGAAGACAAAGGACTTTATGGAGGATCATCCTACGTGGATTTCCTTTGTTGTGTTCACAAGGAGATCTGTCAGCTGCTTAATTAATGGAAACTGCTCTATTGTTAATACTGCATTTCTAAGGAGACACTCTCCTTTTTGGTGCCTAATTCTCCGGATAGTAACAGTCTAGTTTTTTTTGATTTCTTGCTCATTTTCAGAATAGCTTTCCAAGACGGCATTTTAGAACTTCAGCTTTGGTGCTCAGGTATAAAGCCAATTGAGGTACAATTGTACCTTAAAGGGAACAGTCTATTTCTGATTGCACAATTTTTAAAAAAAATTATGCAGTTTGCATTTCATGAAAGGCATAGTTTACAGAACTGTAAGCATTCTCAATTTTCTTTCTTTGTGCTAGACATATAAATTATTTTTCAAAATGTATAGATTTGGGGTAAAAAGTTGTCTCAGTTCCTCTCCCATTTACAGTAAGGGATTAAAAAAAACTTAATTTTTACATTATACTTAATTTTTTAAAAACAGTATAACCCCAGTGAACATTTTTCAACTTAAGGTTTGTTTGCATAGTAGACTTTTAAATAACCTTGGAATCTATTTTGTGGAACAATTTGTGTTCTACGTTTTTTTCATAATTACATGTTGTGTATGTTAAGACTATTTTCCAGTTGTTTTGTCTGTAAAACTGTCTTTATCAATATTCTTCATGGTTCCCTGTACAATTTTGATGGTTTCTACCTGTATATAAAGGATCTTAACCAGTATCAATAAATTACTTCATATGCTCTTACCTACCAGGTAGAATTCATTATTGAGGTATTTTGAGGTTTTAAAAGAAATAAGAGTGGTAGTTAAAGTGTCTTGGAAAAAGTTGGATGGATGGATCACTAAAAAACTAAGTTTTGGGGGTGAGTTGGGAAGAATTAGGTAAATAAATAAAGCAATGTGAGACAGTGTACTCAAGAAAGGCAATTTAAAAGTTCTCCAGTGTGTCTTGGTGAGCAAAATAAATAAAACAGGACCATTATTAATGAATATACATAAACCTAGGAGAGTAGCTTTGAGTGGTGTGACACAGGTATCCTTCTCTCTCCTGTTCAATTCTGATGTCAGCGACGTGAGTAATTAATAAGAGCTAAATTAAAAGACGCTTACTCCTTGGAAGGAAAGTATGACCAACCTACATAGCATATTAAAAAGCAGAGACATTACTTTGCCAATAAAGGTCTGTCTGATCAAAGCTATGGTTTTTCCAGTGGTCATGTATGGATGTGAAAGTTGAACTGTGAAGAAAGCTGAGCGCCGAAAAATTGATGCTTTTGAATTGTGGTATTGTAGAAGACTCTTGAGAGTCCCTTGGACTGCAAGGAGATCCAACCAGTCCATCCTAAAGGAGATCAGTCCTGAGTGGTCATTGGAAGGACTGATGCTGAAGCTGAAACTCCAATACTTTGGCCACCTCATGTGAAGAGTTGATTCATTGGAAAAGACCCTGATGCTGGGAGGGATTGGAGGCAGGAGGAAGAGGGGACGACAGAGGATGAGATGACAGGATGGCATCACCGACTCAATGGACATGAGTTTGAGTAAACTCCGGGAGTTGGTGATGGACAGGGAGGCCTGGCGTGCTGCAATTCATGGGGTCACAAAGAGTTGGACACGACTGAGCGACTGGACTGAACTGAACTGAAAGTACATTGAATACATACAATGTCCCAAGAACTGCACTGGATGCTCTGTGAACATCTCCACATTCATTCCTCACAGTAACCATAATCTTATTATCAGCCCCATTCACAGATGAAGAAGCAAGCTTGAAATGGCTAAGGATTTCATCTGTGATTACATGTCACTCCCTAGAGCCAGACATCCAGGAGTATGAAGTGGGCCTTAGGAATCATTAGTATGAACAAAGCTAGTGGAGGTGATGGAATTCCAGCTGAGCTATTTAAAATCCTAGGAAGTGATGTTGTTAAAGTGCTGCACTCAATATGTCAGCAAATTTGGAAAACTCAGCAGTGGCCACAGGACTAGAAAAGGTCATTCTAATCCCAAAGAAAGGCAATGCCAAAGAATGATCAAATTACCACAGAGTTGTACTTATTTCACATGCTAGTGAAGTTATGCTCAAAATCCCTCAGCAGCACGTGAACCAAGAACTCCCAGATGTATATAATACAAGCTGGGTTTCAAAGAAGCAGGGGAACCAGAGATCAAGATGCCAACATTTGTTGGATCACGGAGAAGGCAAGGGAATTCCAGAAAAACATCTATTTCTGCTTCATTCATTACACTAAAGCTTTTGACTCTGTGGATCACAATGAAATGTAGAAAATTCTTAAAAGAGATGGGAATACCAGACCACTTTACTTATCTCCTGAGAAACCTGTATGAAGGTCAAGAAGCAAAAGTTAGAACTGGACAGGGAAAAACACACTGGTTCAAAATTGTGAAAAGAGTATGTCAAGGCTGTATACTGTCACCCTGCTGGGATCCAGCCTCGGCAGGATCCAGGGGGTACCCTCGGGATGAACGGCATCGGCGAGAGAGAGAGACGTGAGACCAGCCTTGATAGGGCCAAGTCTGTGAGGGGGCGAGAGAGAGAGAGAGAGAGAGAGAGAGAGAGAGAGAGAGAGAGAGAGAGAGACCAGACGGGGGGGGGGGGGGGGTGCAGAGTCTGGCAGAGTCTGGCAATGCTTTATTTTTTACCGTAGCTTTTATACCCTAAGTTAGTACATTTCTAAGGGAAAGATAGTTTAACATTACATCAGCTTGTTCTTCACGAAACCAGGGTGTTTTCTGCATACCTCTTTGTTTATGAGGGTCTTGTACATTATCTTCTGGCCTTGGGGCCTATTAACATTTTATGCAAGTCAGGTGAATGTAAACCTATTTTCTGTTTCTATGGTGACCTTAACTGAAAGGTAGCAGTCTCATAGAGCAACAGTACAGAGTAGCAGTATAACCTTGTTAACATAAAAATTAATCCTTCTGCAGAAGTTGTCAGTTGAGTTTATCTAAGAAGTTTACCCCACACTGACTCTGCGACTTTGGTGAGGCAGCTTCTGCCTCGCACTCCTGGCTGACAATTAACAACCATTTCATTGTTACCACACTAGGGCTAAGCTCTTATTTTTCTAGATCTATACCTAT
This sequence comes from Muntiacus reevesi, assembly GCF_963930625.1. Classification (NCBI taxonomy): domain Eukaryota; kingdom Metazoa; phylum Chordata; class Mammalia; order Artiodactyla; family Cervidae; genus Muntiacus; species Muntiacus reevesi. The sequence goes on from NC_089264.1 coordinate 7,151,115, forward strand.
ATTAACAATGGTTTCTATAACACAACCTTAGCACATTAAGAGCAAAAACACAGCAAGCAAATGTTAACCTAATAACCACCTTTAGAATAAATTTTCTTATGGTTTCTAATAGGACTCCTTCACCCCCCAAAAAGGCTCTATGTCTATTAGGGCTTTTATATAATCAGGTTCTTTATGCTATTTTATGATTAGGATATTACAAGCAATCATGCATATTAGTACCAAGGGCATAAATGCATTTGGCAAACAAACTACCAGCAAAGGAGTTTAAATTAAAACACTCCTTTCACCCTGGATAATCTCATAAAATACCACCACCTGGGAAACTTATTGATTAAAGTTCTAAATTGATTCTTATTTGGGAAGAGATCGGGGAAGGCCTTCTGCCTGTGTCACAGATATTAGGGAGTAGTCTATTGAAAAGCATCAGAAAGACAGATATCATCTTTAAGGTGAGTGCCGGGGGCAGCTTTTCGGAATCCCTGAAAACCTGATCCACCTTGCCTGTCAGGTTTTCTCCTCATGACCTTGTCATGGGTGGGATCTCGTGTGCCAGCTCCCGGCATCACCCTGTTTATTTAACTTCTATGCAGAGTTGTTGTTCAGTCGCCCAGTCACGTCTGACTCTTTGTGACCCCATGGACTGCAGCACACCTGGCCTCCCTGTCCTTCACCATTTCCTGGAGTTTGTACATCATGTGAAATGCCAGGCTGGATGAATCACAAGCTGGAATCAAGACTGCTGAGAGAAGTATCGATAAGCTGAGATATGCAGATAAGCATTTCTGCCTAATGGCAGAAAGCAAAGAGAAACTAAAGCTCCTTTTGATGAAGGTGAAAGAGGAGAGTGAAAAATCTGGCTTAAAACTCAACTTTCAAAACACTAAGATCATGGCATACAGTCCCATCACTTCATAGCAGATAGATGGGGGAAAAAATGGAAACAGTAACAGACTTTTTTCTTGGGCTCAAAAATTAACTGTAGGTAGTCTGACTGCAGCCATGAAATTAAGACACTTGTCCCTTGGAAAGAAAGCTATGACAAAACTAGACAGGGTATTAAAAAACAGAGACATCATTTTGGCAAGAAAGGTTCGTATGAGTCAAAGCTATGGCTTTTCCAGTAGTCACATATGGATGTGAGAGCCAGACCAGAAAGAAGGCCGAGCACCGAAGAACTGATGCTTTCAAACTGTGGTGTTGGAGAAGCCTCTAGACAGTCCCTTGGACTGCAAAGAGATCAAATCAATCGATCCTAAAGGAAATCAACCCTGAATATTCACTGGAAGGATGGATGCTGAAGCTGAAGCTCCTGAAGCTCCAATACTTTGGCCACCTGATGCAAAGAGTCGACTCACTGGAAGAGACCCTGATGCTGGGAAAGATGGAGGGCAGGAGGAGAAGGGGGCAGCAGAGGATGAGATGGTCAGATACCATTATTGACTCTATGGTCATGTGTTTGAGCAAACTGGGAGACAGTGAAGGACAGGGAAGCCTGGCATGCTGCAGTCCATGGGGTCGCAAGATTTGGTCATGACTTAGCAACTGAATAAGAACAACAAGCCTAACAAGGTATGCTTTAAAATTTGTAGATATCAGGGGGCAGGCAACAGACCTGTAACCCCCAGGACTTTCAAGCCAAAGACCCTAGGACCCAGCCCCCAATCCCCTCCATTCACCAAGGAGCAGACACCAGCCAAAAGAAAACTGCAGCTCTGATAGCTGACCAACCACTAGCAAGCTACACAAAAAAATTAAAAGGGCCATATACCACTATCAAGTGGGATTTAACCCAAGGATACAAAGAGTTTTCAATATCCACAGAATTAATATGATACACCACAGGAACAAACTGACAAAGAACATACGATTATCTCAAAAGATAAATAAAAATCTTCTGACAAAATTCAGCATCTACTTATAAAAAATCTTCAGGAAGTGGGCAAAGGGAACATACCTCAACATAAGAAAGGTCATACATGGCAACCCACAGCTAGGTCATACATGATAACCCACAGCTAACATCATACTCAACTATGAAACTGAAAGCATTTCCTCTAAGATCAGAAACAAGACAATGATGCCCACTCTCACCACTTTCATTCAACACTGTTGGAAGTCATAGCTACAGCAATCAAACAAGAAAATAAATCTAAACTGGAAAAGAAGCCATTAAAAAAAAATATTAACAGTACTTGCAGGTATCATACTATATAAAGAAAATCCTAAAGATGCCACCAAAAAACTACTAGAGCTCATCAATTAATTCAGTAACGGGTACAAAATTAACATAGAGAAATTTGTTGCATTTCTATATACTAACAACAAACTAACAAAAAGAAATTAAGAAAATAATCCCACTTATAATCAAAAAGAATAAAATTCCTGAGAGTAAACTACCTAAGGAAATAAAAAAAACCTGTGCTTGAAAAACTGTAAGACAACTATAAGACACGGGGATGCAAAAGCAGGAAGTCAAGAGACAACCTGCAGAAAAAGGCAAGTTTGGCCTTCGAGTACAAAATGAGCAGGGCAAAGGCAAACAGTTTTGCCAGGAGAATGTATTGGTCATAGCAAACACCATCTTCCAACAACACAAGAGATGACTCTACACATGGACATCACTAGATGGTCAAGACTGAAATCAGATTAATTACAGTCTTTGCAGCCGAAGATGGAAAAGCTCTATACAGTCAGCAAAAACAAGACCAGGAGCTGACTGTAGTCCAGATCAGGAACTCCTTATTGCAAAATTCAGACTTAAACTGAAGAAACTAGGGAAAACCACTAAGCCATTCAGGTACGACCCAAATCAAATCCAGTATGATTATACAATGGAAGTGACAAAGACATTTAAGGGATCAGATCTGATACAGTGTAAAGAACTGTGGACGGAGGTTCCTAACACTATATAGGGAGGCAGTGGTTAAAACCATCCCCAAGAAAAAGAAATGCCACAAGGCAAAATGGTTGTTTGAGGAGGCCTTACAAATAGCTAAGAAGAGACGCAAAAGGCAAAGGAAAAAAGGAAAGATAAACCCATCCGAATGCAGGGTTCCAAAGAATAGCAAGGAGAGGTAAGAAAGCCTTCCTCAGCGATCAATGCAAAGAAATAAGAGAAAAACAATAGAATGGAAAAGACTAGATATCTCAAGAAAATTAGAGATACCAAGGGAACATTTCATGCAAAGATGGGCCCAGTAAAGAACAGAAACAGTGTGGACCTAACAGAAGTAGAATATATTAAGAAGAGGTGGCAAGAATACACAGAGGAACTGTATGAGAAAGGTCTTAATGACCCAGATAACCATGATGGTGTGATCACTCACCTAGAGCCAGAACTTCTGGAGTGTGAAATCAAGTGGGCCTTAGGAAGCATTACTATGAACAAAGCTAGTGGAGGTGATGGAATTCCAGTCAAGCTATTTCAAATCCTAAAAGATGAGGCTGTGAAAGTGCTGCACTCAATATTCCAGCAAATTTGGAAAACTCAGCAGTGATCACAGGACTGGAAAAGGTCAGTTTTCATTCCAATCCTGAAGAGCAATGACTAAGAATGTTCAAACTACTGCACAATTGCACTCATTTCAAGCTAGGCTTCAACCTCCCCAACTGGGGAGTTCATCTTTCAGTGTCATATCTTCTTGCCTTTTAATACTGTTCATGGGGTTCTCAAGGCAAGAATACTGGAGTAGTTTGCCATTCCCTTCTCCAGTGGATCATGTTTTGTTAGAACTCTCCATTATTACCTATCCATCTTGGGTGGCCCTACACAGCATGGCTCATTGTTTCATTGAGTTAGATAAAACTGTGGCCCATGTGATCAACTTGGTTAGTTTTCTGTGGCTGTGGTTTTCATTCTATCTGCTCTCTGATGGGGAAGGATAAGAGGACTGTGGAGGCTTCCTGGTGGAAGGGACTGGCTGTGGGGAAAACTGGGTCTTGCTCTGCTGGGCAGGGCCATGCTCAGTCAATCTGTAACCCAATTTTCAACTGATGTTCCCTCCCTGTAGTTTGTCCAGAGGCCAAACTATGGTAGGGGTAATGGCAGTGATGGTGACCTCCTTCAGAAGGACTTATGACAGAGCTGTTGTATCCAGTGCTCCTGACCCCGCAGCAGGCCACTGTCGACCCACGCCTCCACCAGAGATTTCTGGACACTCACAGGCAAGTCTGGCTCAGTCTCTCCTGGGGTCACTGCTCCTTTCTCCTGGGTCCTGGGGCACACAAGTTTTATCTGTGCCCTCCAAGAGTCTGTTTCCTCAGTCCTGTGGACGTTCTGTAATAAAATCCCGCTGGCCTTCAAAGTCAAATTCCCTGGGAGTTCTCAGTCCCTTGCTGGATCTCCAGGCTGGGAAATCTGTTATGGGCCCTAGAACTTGCAACAGTGCAAGAACTTCTTCTGTATGATTGCTTTGCAATATGTGGGTCGTCTGCTCAATGGCTCTATAGTGGGGCTAACGGAGACCTCCTCCAAGAGGACTTCTGCCACACTCTGCGCCTCCCAGGTCTGCTGCAGTCAGAGCCCCCGTCCCCCTGGCAGGCCACTGCTGACCTGTGCCTCTGCAGGAGACACTGAAACACTCAAAGGCAGGTCTAGCTCAGTCTCTTATGGGGGTCACTGCTCCTTTCTCTATGTCCTGGTGTGCACAAGGTTTTGTGTGTGTCCTCCAAGTGGACGAGAGTGAAAAAGGTGGCTTAAAACTCAGCATTCAAGAAATGAACATCATGGCGTCTGGTCTGATCACTTCATGGCAAACAGATGGGGAAAGAATGGAAACAGTGACAGACTTTACTCTCTTGGGCTCCAAAATCACTGTAGATGGTGACTGCAGTCATGAAATTAAGACACTTGCTCCCTGGAAGAAATGATATGACCAACCCAGACAGTATATTAAAAAGCAGAGACATCACTATTTGCCAACAAAGGTCCGTATAGTCAAAGCTGTGTTTTTTCCAGTAGTCATGTATGGATGCGAGAGTTGGACCATAAAGAAGGCTGGGCACCAAAGAATTGATGCTTTTGAACTGTGGTGTTGGAGAAGACTCCTGACAGTCCCTTGGACTACAAAGAGATCAAACCAGCCAATTCTAAAGGAAATCAATCCTGAATACTTATTGGAAGGACAGATGCTGAAGCTCCAATACCTGGGCCACCATCTGATGTGAAGAGCCAACTCATTAGAAAAGACCCCGATGCTGGGAAAGAAAGATCGAACGCAGAAGGGGACGACAGAGGATAAGATGGTTGGATGGCATCACTGACTCAGTGGACATGAGTTTGAGCAAACTCTGGGAGATACTGATGGACAGGGAAGCCTGGTGTGCTGCAGCCCATGGGGTCGCAGAGTCAGACATGACTGAGCCACTGAACAACAAACAATAAGGCTTCAACAGTACATGAACGAGAACTTCCAGAAGTTCAAGCTGGATATAGAAAAGGCAGAGGAACCAGAGATGAAGTTGGTTATGATCCAGCATCTGCTGGATCACAGTGACAGCTTACGGTGAACAGTGTTGGATTCGTGATCTCTGAATAAGATTTAACTTCGGGACCAGGCTTGATCACTCAAGAGCTTTTGTATAGCAGAGTTTTATTAAAGTCAAAAGGGGCTGAGAAAGCTTCTGACACTGACATCAGAAGGGGTACAGAGAGTGCGCCTCCTTTCTACAGTAAGAGCCAGCCCATCCGTTTTCACCTGTGTCCCTCTGGGCATTTTTCTCAGGCTGTTTAAGAATGGTTTTGACAGCCATTACTTCTTTCGCTGCCTTTCTTTCTTTTCCTCATATTCCCTGCCTTAAAACACTGAGCCAAACAATCCAAAGACTGATTTGGTCCATGTGCCTGTTTTAATAGCTTATGGCAGATATCTGGAGCCAACTGAGTGAGAAATCCTTTAAGATCACTTTTCCCTCTTCACTTTTGGGATCAATCTCAGTGAATCTGCACGGGGATTCCCTCAATCTAGGAATTTACCAGGAGCTTCTTTCTCTTCCTGTTCCTCTTTGCCAATTAGGCATAGTTTAAAGTCTTAGCATGTGCTTGCCTGAGTCCTTCAAGAATACACCTACAAAATGACTGATCCCATCTTCCTTTCCCATGTTATAGTCCTAGACTGGTTCTATAGTCAGGGATTCCCAGTGGGGAGGATGGCTATCTCGTCCTCCCTCTTCCTTACTGATTCATTACCAAGCCATTCATCTCCATAGACAACCGCTTTCCCCAAAACTCGAGTTTTTGAGTTGGGGATTAGCATTCATCCCAGGACATACATCATGTCCTTCCAAGCAGAGTCATAAAGCAGAGTAACACCCTTAAAGTCTCTAATGTATTTTTCCGGGTCCTCTAACTAGTCTCCCAGATCCTCCTTGATTCTTTGTATTTCTTGGTAAGAAAAGGGCTTATTCACTCTCACAGACTGATTATTTCTCCTGGTGGGTGCTTCAAGAAGAGGTAACAGCTTGTGTGGCTGTTCCTCAGCCTCTCTGGCTGCTTGGTGCGTATGATCCCCGGGAGAGATTGGGCAGACCTGCTTTCCTTTTTCTCTTTGTCTCCTGTCTTCCATCTCATCCTGCATTTCACCCTTAGTCTATGCTGCCTGAGCTTCTCTTACTTCGATGGTCTGAGTTTCTACTGAAACCAGAGTAGTCTGTGGTCGTGCTGAGACGGGGGTGTTTGGACGTCTACTCGGGCCATTTGAATCACAGCTTGGGTTGTCACCGAGACCAAGGCAACCCTTCCTGGGGAGCCCCTGACTTCCAGTTTGCCCAGTTTGGAGCCCCGGGTATGGGGGCAAAGCAGGAGGACAGGAGGGAGCTGAAGGTTTCACACCCAAATCTACACCCTTAGGACGTAAGTCCGGCAAGTATCACACAGATAAAATGGGCAACACATATGCTACTTCTACCCATTTCCCTTGCTTTCTACAGAACTGGTCTAACGGTAAAACAGTATTATAGTTAAGAGACCCGTTCGCTGTCCTCCAGTGGGTACCGCGGCCATGCAGTATCACATGGGAAGACCAGGCGTGTCTTCTTTAAGCCCTGGGAATGAAATCTATCCCAGTTTTTCGGGATACCGTTCACAGGAGTGAGGTTGAATTGTTAGCTCCCATCTGTAAGAGAGAAAAAAGCAATCAGCGCCTTCTTTCTGCCAGAAGCGTCCCCTGCTGCTCTAGATGGGGGTGTAGACAGACTTTCCATGAAGTTTTCCTTCCCTGGTTGGACTTAGTTTGTCCCTTACCAATGCAGGCGCCGTATTATATGTCCCTCCCAGTTTACCACCGAGGTGGGGTGGAGATGCACCAGAGGCAGACCTAGACCTGATGGCATCCCAGACTGATGTCCAGCTCCCCACCATTAAAACCTTCTTTGCCTCTGATGCCACCTGGGGTGCGATCAGAGTAACCTTCCAGAATGCCTCCCAAGCTAAGACTGCTGGGGGAAACATTCGTCACCTGAGTGCCTGTGCACGGCCCCAAGTATATTCCTGACCACAATAAGACCGGTATAATTATAAAACCAAACTGTTCCTTCTGAGCATCACCACACCAGTATTCTCACAGATTCCACAGAAAGAATCTCTAAGGAGTTGGGACAAAAGCCACCGAGAGCTAGTGTTACCAAAGGAAGAAGCCTGCTGTCCTTTCTGAGTAACCTTCAACCTGAGAGATGCTCTTGGAGCTAGAGCTCCATCTAGCTTCTGAGCTTTCGACTCCTACCAATCTAAGTTTGGGACCTAAGTAACGGCACACAGTAACAGCATAGATCAGAAGTCTCTTCAAAGTCTGTGGTCCGACAGATTAGGTTAGTAGTTCTAACTTCCCACGCAATTACAAAGTGGTCAAAGAGACCAGGAAAAGGTGACCGAGAAGGGAAAGTTCAGTCCACACGCTTTGCCCATCTCTGGCCGCTCCCCTCACAGGGAGGTTGGGTGTCCCTTGGCATTGGCAGGTCAGTATAAACCCCCGATAAGGTTCCCCTTTTGGGGGCTGCCTTCAGTCATTACAAGGCACCACAAAGCCAGAGCAGGGCTCATCACGTGCTTCACGTAGGGCGTGTCATTCATTCACACAGCACAGTGAGGAGTCAGTAAAACGGAAAACGTGTGTGCTGACAGAGCAGAGAGGCTACAGCTCTAAGTGTTCTTACCTTGTCCTGAAGATCCTGGACGAGCCCCCGAGACGATAGCTTACGGTGAATGGTGTCAGATTCGTGATCTCCGAAGAAGATTTGACTTCAGGACCAGGGACCAGGCTTGACCACTCAAGAGCTCTTGTGTAGCAGAGTTTTATTACAGTGTGAAAAGGGACAGAAGCTTCTGACATAGACATCAGGAGAGGGATGGAGACTGCCCCCCTGCTAGTGTCAGCAAGCTGTTTTATGTCTGTTAGAAAGCTGTCAATCAGCAAAGAGAGACACTTCCAGGATGATGGAGTTTCACCAGGCCCCTCTCCCACAATATGCATTTTTGAGATAGGATGGCATGAGGTGTATCATCCCCCAGCCATAAAATACTGGTCTGTTGAGCTATTATCAGCCCAAGGTTTGAAAAAGAAAAGTTAGTCTTAAGTGGAACCATTTTGAAGAAGGGCAAATTTCAAAGAAAATATATAGTTTCATTAGCATAGTTTAAGGAAGAAAAAAAAATTTCCATAGAGTTTGTTTCCTCCTGCCGCTTAAGGGAGAGAGAAAAAATGTCTGAGACTTGCAGCCTATTTTCTCCATTTGGAGACGCGTGGAATTCCAGAACATCTACTTCTGTCCATTGACTACGCTAAAACCTCTGACTATCCACTTATTGTGGACCACAACAAACCGTGGGAAATTCTTAAACAGATGGGAATACCAGACCCTCTTACATACCTCCTGAGAAACCTGTATGCTGGTCAAGAAGCAACAGTTAGATACTGGACATGGAACAACCAAATGGTTCAAAATTGGGAAAGGAGTACATCAAGGCTGTATATTATCACCCTGCTTATTTAACTTCTATTCAGAGTACAATACATGAAATGTACGGCTGGATGAATCTCAAGCTGGAATCACATACCTCAGATATGCAGTTGACACCACCCTAACGGCAGACAGAGAAGAGGAACTAAAGAGCTTCGATGAAGGTGAAAGAGGACAGCAAGAAAGGTGGCTGAAAGCAACATTCAAAAAACTAAGACCATGGCATCTGGTCCCATCACTTCACAGCAAATAGATGGGGAAAAAGTGGAAACAGTAACAGATGTTATTTTCTTGGGCTCCAAAATCACTGTGGGCAGTGACTGCAGTCATGAAATTAAAGACACTTGCTCCTTGGAAGAAAAGCTATGACAAACCTAGACAGCATATTAAAAAGCAGAAACATCACTTTGCCAACAAAGGTCAGAATAGTCAAAGCTACGGTTTTTCCAGCAGTCATGTACCAGATGTGAGAGTTGGACCAACCATAAAGAAAGTTGAGCACTGAAGAATTGATGCTTTTGAGCTGTGGGGCTAGAGAACAGTCTTGAGAGTCTCTTGAGATCAAACCAATCAATCCTAAAGGAAATCAACTCTATGTTCATTGCAAGGGCTAATGCTGAAGCTCCAATACTTTGGACACCTGACTCAATGGACATGGGTCTGAGCAAACACCAGGATATAGTGAAGGACGGGAAAGCCTGGTGTGCTGCAGTCCATGGGATCGCAAAGAGTCGGACATGGCTGAGAGACTGATCAACAAGACAATGATGAAAGAAATTAAAGACAACACAAGCAGATGGAAAGGTATACTGTGTTCATGGATTGGAAGGATTAATATTGTTAAAATAACTTATCTACCTAAGGCAATGTACAGATTGAATGCAATCCCTATCAAAATACCAAAGGCATTTTTCACAGTAATAGAACAAATAATTTTAAAATCTGTATGGAAACATAAAAGGCCCCAATCATGAGAAAGAAAGCCAGAGCTAGAGGAATCACACTCCCTGACTTCAGCATATAATATGCAGCTACAGTAATAAAAATACTATAGTAAGGGAACAAAAATAGACAAATAGATCAATAGAATAGACAGCCCAGAAATAAACTCACACATCTAGGGTCAAAGCAAGAATATATAATGGAGAAAGACAGTTTCTTCAATAAATGGTGGTAGGAAAACTGAATATGTAAAAGAATGAAATTAGAACATTCTCTAACACCACACACAAATTCATTCAACACCTAAATTTAAGACCAGAAACCATAAATCTCCTGGAGGAAAACATAGGACAAACACTCTTTGACATAAATTGTAGCAGTAATTTTTTGTCTGTTTCCTAAAGTAAAGGAAGTAGAAGCAACATTAGACAAATGGGACCTGATTAAATTTAAAAGCTATTGCACAGCAAGGGAAACCATAAAACAAAAAGGTAATTACTAAATGGGAGAAAATATTTGTGACTGATATAACCAGTAAGGGATAGCTATCTAAATATATATAAACAGCTCATAAAACAAACAGACAAAAAAAACCAACTAAAAACTGGGCGGAAGACCTGAGCAGACATTTTTCCAAGGCATAAAGATGGCCAGCAGGAACATGAAAAGAAGTTCAACACTGTTAATAAGAGAAGTGCAAGTCAAAACCACAATGAGCTATCACACCTACTGGAATGGCTAGCATCGAAAAGAACACAAATAACAAATGTTGGTAAAGATGGAGAAAAGGGAACCCTCATACACTGCCAGTGGAAATCAAATTGGTACAGCCACTGTGGGAAACAGTATGGAGGTTCCTCAAAACACTAAAAACATACACTACATGACCTAGCAATTCCACTCCTGGGTACCTATCTGAAAAAAATAAAAACACTAATTTGAAAAGATACATGAACCCCAACGTAACACAGCAGCAAAGCTAAGCTAAGGAACAATACAATAGCCAAGCTAAGAAGCAACTTAAGTGTTCAACAACAGATGAACAGATAAATATATGGTACACACACACACACACACACACTCTCTCTCTCTCTCTCATACAATGAAATACTACTCAGCAACAACAGCAAAAAAAAGAATGAAATTTTGCCAAATGCAACAATATGGATGGACTTGGAGGGTATTACGCTTAGTGAAATTAAGTCAGAGAAGAAAAATGCTGCATGTTATCATTTACATCTAGAGTCTAAAAAAATGAAAGAAACTAGCGAATATAACAAAGAAACAGACTCACAGACACAGAGAACAACAGTTAACAGCAGGCAAAGGGAAGTGGGGTGGAAAGAGCAAGATAGGAATAGGGCATTAAAAGGTACAAACTACTATGTATAAAACAAAGTACAAGGATATATTGTACAATACAGGGAATAAAACCAATATTTTATAATAACTATACATGAGGTACAACTTTTTAAAAAATTAAAAAATAATCTAATTATTGCCCTGTGTGTTCCCAAGGGTATAGAAAATAGAATCAATAAATATAAGTGACAAGGTGCAGCTTAACTGAAAGAAGAAACTTCTAAGTAATTAGGTAGGTGCTCAAAGAATATGCTATTCAAAGAGGTAATCTGTTCTCACTTAACAAGTATTTACTTCACACCTGCTGTGTGCAGTATGTCAGGCATTATACCTCTATTGGGGAGACAGACAACAGTTAAGACCACAACCCAAATCTCACGTATATATGCTGTATACACATATGTCTGTGTGTATATATATCATATATGGGCTCCTTGGTGGCTCAGCGGTATAGAATCTGCCGGCAATGCAAGAGACACAGGTTCAATCCTTGAGTCAGAAAGATCAAGGAAACGGTAATCTACTCCAGTATTCTTGCCTGGGAAATCCCATGGACTGAGGAGCCTGACAGGCTTCAGTCTGTGGGCTTGCAAAAGAGTCAGGTACGACTGAGCACACAGGCACGTGCATGATATAGTATATATATGTTAGGGATGTCTGATCTAATCTAGCTGGGGGCAGGGTAAAGATTTCACAGTAAATCATTAAATTATTAAAGTAAATCATTAAAGTAAGTCAGTAAAGATTTCACAGTACTTAAAACACTGAAGCTGGGACCTGGAAAATTTGGTAGATATTAGCCAGGTCATAGAGAGTACTGGTAAAATATTCCAGAAAAGAAAAAAAAATATGCATGAAGGCCCAGAGTGAGAGACAGCCAATATTACTCTTCCAATAAACCCAAAGGAGTTTAAGTTTAAAGTTGACTGGAACTCACTAAGGAGAAAAAAGCACAAAACAGAAAACTGACTGAGTTCTGGTCAAGGGGGAGTTTGGACTTAAGCCTAAAGGCAAACTGCAGACATTCAAAGTAACTTCAGCAAGACAGATAAGATCATCCTTTAGGAAGATCACTTTAGGGTATGAGGCGGAAGAACTAAAGCAGAGAAACCAATTGGGCAGCTCTCAGAATAGTCCCTTTGAGGACACATAGGGTGGCCTGAAATAAAATGATGGTATTTGACAGAAAAGGGCAGGGAGGAACCAGAGTTAGTGAGGGAGAAGGAAGTGTCTGAAAATGATTTCTGCTTTGGATAGCTGGACAGACAGACCATTCCCTAGAAAAGGAAACATGGAGTTGAAACACATTGTGTATGTGTGTGTCTCTGTGTGTAAGGGGTAGTTCACATCTGTACGTTAAGGTGTCTTGTAAGTTATGCAAGTGAGACCAACTATAGAACCTAAAAATATGGGTCTGAGGCTCAGGAAAGAACTCTGGGCTGGAAATGTGCAAGCCATCTATACATAGAGGGGGGGAAAGCCACACAAGTAAATGAAAGAAAAACAAAACAAAACAAAACATAGGGAAATCCTGTAGTAAGAGCACAACAAATCCTTGACAGACAGTAAAATAGAAACCTGGAGAGACTGAGAAGGAAGTGCCAGAGAAGACGGAACACGTGGCAGGAGGATGTCACAGCGCCAAGGGAAAGGGGTACATGGAAGCGGACAGGCATATTCCAGGCTCCTCAAAGGCAAGCTATAAAGACTAAGAGGCACGTTAGAATTAGTTTTAAAAAAAAGGTCGTGGGGAACTGGTAAGAGCAGTGTTACTGGGTCAATGAGCTTAAATGCTAGATTAGAAAAGGTTGAGGAATAGGAGGCAGAATGGAGGCAGCTCAAGAAAGGGATGAGAGAGGGTCACGGACAGAAGGATTTTGTTATTTAAGACAGGTAGGATTTGACATTTAAATACCGGCAGAGTCCAGTATTATATCAGAAAAAAAATAGTGGCAGTACTGTTTCATTCAACTCTAAGAATGTTGAAGGTTGAAAACAGAAAAACAGAAACAAAACCCTTAAGAGTCAAACTCAAGAGCACAGGAAGGAATATAATACAGAGTACAATAGAGACTAGATTTCAGTGGTGCGTGTGCTAAGTTGCTCCGGTTGGTCTGACTCTTTGTGACCCTATGGACCGTAGCACGCAAGGTTCCTCTGTCCACGGGATTCTCCAGGGAAGAATACTGGAGTGGGTTACCGTGCCCGCCTCCAGGGGATCTTCCTGTCCCAGGGATCCAACACACGTCTCAGGTCTCCTGTACTGGCAGGCAGGTTCTTTGCAACTAGCACCACCTAGGAAGACCCTTCAATGGTAGAAGAACCCAATATACAATGGAGGTGCGCCAGTGAATCCCAAATGACTACTTGCTGAAAATGGTGTGAGTGCTGTCCCATCGTTTCTGAGTTACCCCATCCCCCAAACCCCAAGAGGCAGGATGGCATAATGGCTAAGAGCATGGGCTCTGGACCATCCATGTGGATTTCTACTGTAGCTCTACCACACAGGTGTGTGATACAGCTGAGTTAGACACCATTCTGTGCTTCAGTTTCCTTTTCCATTGTTTCATGGATTAAGTTAACACAAGGCTTAGAACAGTTTTTGGCACACAGTGGTATCCCATCACCAGTTTCACTGCTATATTAGGTATCATTATCAAGAAATCTTGATCCTTAAACCTCCTAAAACATGTAGGACTCCTACATGTCTCATGAATAGCTTAATTTATGTCCTTAAAGCCAAGCATCTTTAAATTCTAAAGAAGGATCCAATTAAAAGATGGTCTCAGAGATTAAAATAAACTCTTCAATGAGAAAAATATCAAACCAAGCTGCTTTAGGTGTTAAACCAAAACTTAAGCTAACCTGCTTTAACTCTATTAAATCAAAACTTTAGTAATATATAAACCAAAAGCAAGAATTTGTATTTGGAAAGTTCAAGAATCAGTATGAGAAAAATAAGAGTTCACTCGCTCAAAAAGGCACATCTTTGAGGATGTTACTAAATGGTACTCCTTCACTTCCTAGAAATCTAACCTAATAAGACTGAGAATAATTAGGAGTAGTATATTAGTCTTTATTAAAAATGCTGCCAGATGGAAACACGTTTCTCTATTAATAAGACCATGAAGAATAGAGATCACAATTTAGATCATGTTCAGAGGTAACCTCAGCTCCACTGGGAGGCATTACACACTGAGGGTCTGGAAACCTTCCGAAAGGTTTAGCTGGTGATTTCCCAGAGAAGACAATTCTTCCGGGGAGAATTGACTACATAAATTATAATTGCTGAAAACAAAATGTAGCACTGAATAAGCAGGATAAAAAGGAAAAAAGTCTCAGTTGAAAGAAGCAACAGAAATCCCCAGTCACCATCTCTAACAGATGTTTCCTGGCCTCCGCTTGGAAACAATGTGTTAAGAAGCTTACTCCTTCCCAAGCAGCCACTTATGAACAGTTCTGTTAGAAAATCATATTTAGCAGACTGCATTACTGAAATTTCCCTTTTGTGCAAACTCTGTCTGAGGTCACAGGTGATTTCTTCCACCTGATGACAGTTTTCAGAAAGTTCAAAGGCTACCATGTATCCCTATCACGTCCCTTGTCCAGGCTAAACGCCCCCAATTTCCAAAGTATGTCCTCAGGAATATGATTTCCAGAGCCACTGTCATCCATGAAAATCCAGTTTTAAACTACATAAAGAACTAAGTCAATTTGGGAAGCAAAATAACTACTGTCTAGTTTAGGAAACTATCATAATAATGACTACAGATCCGGTCTCAAGAGTATGAGCTGTGCAAGGATTTTCAGGGTGTTTTTTATTTTCATGACATTAAAAAATATTAACAGTTATAAACACAGAGTTCTTATATGATAAGAATTTTCTATTTTAAGAGCTTTTACAGAACAAGACTTTGAAGCCAATATTTTTCAAACTAGGGTATACCTTAGGTCCATGAAAAACTCTTCTTTAAAAAGATATTGTTTCAAAAATAGTTTTAGGATACCCCATGAGGCTTAATGTTACCCAATCAATGTTTTAGGGACTCATCATGCCTGTTCGGCAAAAAGGCTATCACATTTATGAATTAGGGGAAATCAGATTTGGCATATTGACATAAATTTGCAGCAGTAAACTCTAGTATACAAAAAAAAAAAAAATGTTTTAAAAATTAGCATAATCGCTTCTCGGCCCTATGGCTAAGATCAAGTGTAAAAATAAATCTGACTCAGAATCTCTATTTCATAGAAGTGGTAGGGAAGATTTCCTGTCTTCAGTCCACACTGATGACTAGTGTTGAAGCCCCCCAGTCTTCTTAAGTCCAGGACTCCTCTGCTTCCACACTGTTTGGGAGAAATTAATATGTAGCCTGGGGACCAACTTTCCTGTGTGCACCATTCAGCTACTTCCCAGTGAGGTCCTCTCTGCCTGAGGCAGTGTCACTGACCCCCGGAAGTTTCCCAAGACCCCCAGGAGCCTCCCAACGCCCATCCACAGCCCTCCTGTGCTCTCCTCACTCTTAGGCAACCTACCCTCCCTCAGGTCCGCTATTATAAATAGGAGGAATAGTCTAATCTTTTACTGAAGCTGTTGGCAACAAGGTGATACAGATGTGGTTAATTAGTCTGCCTTACTTTAACAGGCTGCATTCGACACAGTATTTTAAAAATTAATGTCCTGAGGGAAGTCAGATGCCTTTAAACTCACACCAAAGGAAACTGATTCTATAAGTCCACTGGTAAGTAGTAAGTGAGTGGAAATTACTTCATTTCCTCAGCCTCAAAGACGATGTTCTATTACTTGAGAGGAAAAAAATCATTACTATTTAGAAAATCAGTCCTCTTACGGAGCAAAAAAGAAACAGCAGAAGGGAAAAGAAGTGAAACGGGAAGGATATTAAAAATCCTCTGGGAATTATTTCCAATTATTAGTCAAATCAAAGAGTAGAGGGCTATTTATTTACTAAGCACTTGCAATGTGCTGCACGTTATAAGCTGAGAAAGCATACTGCTGCCATTATAGAGTCTGTGACAAAGACCAATTGCTAAGAGCGTGAGCAGCAGTTATCAGTTCAGAACTAAATGAGCAGGCAAAGGCAGGTACCAGATGGAATGGGAATCCTTCACTTGATAAGCATCACTCTAAAGCAATCAGAATTGGGAATGTTCCCCAAAGAAGTTCTAATGACATTCTGACCCAAAATGCTATCAGCACCATCTCAAGGAAGTGATGGGATTTCAAATTCAGGGGGTCATAGGACTTCCCTGGTGGTCCAGTGCCTAAGGCTCCACAATACCAAAGCAGGGGGGCCCCAAGTTCAGTCCCTGGTCAGGGAACTAGATTCCACATGCCACAACTACGGAGTTCACATACTGCAACTAAGAGGTCACACGCCACAACTAAGCACTCACATGTTGCAACTAAAATCCTGCATGCTGCAACTAAAAGATTCTGCCTGCCGCAAAGACGATCAAAGATACCATGTGCCACAACTTAGACCTAACGCAGCCAAATGAACAAATACTCAATAGAATAAAATAAAATTCAGAGAGTCAATTAGCTGACAAGCTTACATGTGTGCTTATAGTTTCTTAAATTTTGCTTTGGAATTATTTTTATAAGCATAATGCTCTTAATCATGCTTTTATGCTTTAAGATTTTTATTTCAGTAAGATATAGCAGTAGAAAAGTAAGTCAGAATCTTGAGATCCTATTTACCACTATATATACCTTGCTTTTTGGACAAGAAAAAATAATCCTTCTACCTGTGCAGCTTATTTGAATCATGGGCAACATTATTACATCCAAACCCTTTCCTTGTACTTGATATGAAAGTATGTACCTACCATCTTAAAAAGCGTAAACCTATAAAATGACAGCGAATTCCTTAAGACATCCAAGCAATTACCCTGGAAATTTAACCAGCATAAACTACTAAACTGGGTATCTCAGCAAAATAGTTTGACATTTTGTCCTCTACTTTAAAAAGGCATGCAAAAAAAACCCACAGAATGATGACGTACTCTTTTATGACATTAACAGCTGTAATTCTAAGCTAAAAGCTGGGGCAGATGTGGAGTTCTGTAAGGAAGTGTGGCAAACAGGCCTAGCCCTCCACATTCCCTCCACTCGACAGATGAATGGCTGCAGTCACACTCCTATGTCCAACTTTAAAGTATTAGTCCATGTCTGCAATCTCATTAATGTGTTTCAAAGTGTACCAACAACATTTTCGAAGTGAATGTTTCCTGTCCAAATCAAGTAAATTTTTTTCTTCCTCTTTAAGTAAATTTGGTCAGTATTTAGAAGCCAGAATTTAAAATGTATGCAGTATTTGGATAGCCAAACTAATTTTTAAAAATTTCAGTTCTTTGAAAGGAAAATGTAAGCAAAGAACACAAAGTGTTTTAACTGCCAACATCTAGGGAGATCTCACATGCACATTCAGACTTGCCATCCTCCCTCTGGTGACAGTCAGCTGGACCTGAGTATGATGCCCACCTTACCCATGAGATCTGTTGCCACCTCTCAGATCTCCACGGCCCTGAAAGCAAGTCAGTGACTACTTGTTAAGGTGCTCTGTTCTGCTCTCTTTTCTTAGAGAGGAGGTAAGAAAACCCACCAGTGTGGGAAAGCAGCAGAGACAGGACAAAAGGGGGACAGTAAATGAAAGTAAATAGTCCTGCATTAAATATGCAAATAGTGTTGTGAAAGTCACTCAAAATGTCTAAAGAAACAATTCAGTTCAGTTCAGTCACTCAGTCGTGGTCCGACTCTTTGCGACCCCATGAACTGCAGCACGCCAGGCCTCCCTGTCCATCACCAACTCCCAGAGTCCACCCAAACTCATGTCCATCGAGTCGGTGATGCCATCCAACCATCTCATCCTCTGTCATCCCCTTCTTCTCCTGCCTTCAATCTTTCCCAGCATCAGGGTCTGTTCAAATGAGTCAGTTCTTCGCATGAGGTGGCCAAAGTATTGGAGTTTCAGCTTCAGCATCAGTCCTTCCAATGAACACCCAGGACTGATCTCCTTTAGGATGGACTGGTTGGATCTCTTTGCAGTCCAAGGGACTCTCTAGAGTCTTCTCCAACACCACAGTTCAAAAGCATCAATTCTTCTGTACTCAGCTTTCTTCACAGTCCAACTCTCACATCCATACATGACCACTGGAAAAACCATAGCCTTGACTATACAGACCTTTGTTGGCAAAGTGATGTCTCTGCTTTTTAATATGCTGTCTGGGTTGGTCATAGCTTTCCTTCCAAGGAGCAAGCATCTTTTAATTTCATGGCTGTAGTCACCATTCCATTATAAAATAAACTCATGGCTTGCTTCACTGATTCACATTCTATATGTAATTCCTATATGCACTTTATATCACTGACTTCAAATTTAATTTTTTAGAGGTATTTTTGGGAAAAACCTACTTTATTTGATTTCATTGGTCATTAATCCCTCTAGTTACAAAAGAACTATAACAGAATCAAACTGATCATTTAAAATATTTTGTCAAATTCTAGAAAAAGAATATCTAGATTAAATGAGGTAGTATTTTCTCTGTGCATTATACCTAACAATGTTCATATGAGTAATTGACTGGGGGTCTTGAGAGCAGAAGTAATGTGACTTTTCAGAAATGGAGTCTTCAATGTGCTCAATTTGCCAGATAAATGTTCTAACCTCCTGGGGAGTCCTAGGTTTATAGCTTAAAAACTGACAGCATATACTTAAGTCCCTATCAGTTCAGTCCCTATCACTGAACATCAAAGATAATGCTAATGTCCTATATGGACCCCAAGACTATACAGGACTGTTCCAAGAAAAGCCTTTCTTATACACAAAAGCTTATGTTTTTAACAGCACACAGAAAAAAAGAGACTATCTCATCAAAGACTATAATTTAGAATGAATCCCAACTGGGCCATCATTTTGTCAAGTTAATAAAAATTATTTTAAATCAATAAAATCTACAACTATACTTCAAAGACTAAATCTTCTGTTTTTGAATTCAGAAGGAAAACAGTACAGGTTTTAAAAACAAGCTGCTGTAATCCGAACGTTGTAAGTTAACAACTACAATAGGTAGAAAGTATTTTAAGAGACATGCAAAGGAATCATTCTTAGTGTGCTGTCCCAGGCATCCAACCATTACAATCCCATCAATTTAAAATGAAACTGTGACATGACAATTACTTGGTTTACAAAAAGGAGAGGCATGTAGTTTTTATGAGCGAAGGACTTACAGGAGGTGGATCTTCTACTTACCAAAGTATCAGCTGGTGCAGCATTGATTCCCACTCCAACTCTGGATATGCGGCCTGGCTAGCAAGTCTGACTCCACACTTGATCCCCCATGAAAAACCCTGACGCCTCGTGCACCGTGCTGTCTCATTCTACACTTGACTGACATCACAACAATTCCCTGGCCTAATATGGTTCAGGAGTGTTTGGGTATGATATCCCCCACTACGAACCCTGTTCTAGCTGACCCAGAGCAGGGACCAGGCTAGAGTTCTATTTAAAGGACAGAGTCACTCCCTAGCTGGTGTGTCTAAGGACTCCCATTGGGCAACTGAGTATCTGTCGTCTTCATTCCCAGGTCACCTTTAACTATTTGTTAACTTTTGTTAACAAATATTTGTTAACTATTTGTTAACTCTTTGGTAACTTTTAATTACTGAAGCTGAAAATTAACGAACAGTTCCACACCATATCTACATCAAGAAGGACATTAGTCAAATGCTACTTGTACTAGAAAGCTCTAACAGATCGAGCAAGTAAAATTCATCAGGCTTGTAAGGATCTCAAGCATAATCCTATAATTCAGTCCCTATCTTCAAACTGAGTCTTTAAAGGACATAACATAACCTCATTTTATGAGCCAATGAAAAGCACAGAAGGGCTACTCACAGACCAAGAGAATAGTCTCATCTGAGGTCAATCCTTTTTCATTTGGTAACGACGACAATTCCACTCACAGAAAAGAGACTCTCAAAGTTCAAAGGTTTAAAGTTTCATTAGAAAAATCATACATAAAATAAAAAATGTTTATCAACAATAATGGTATTATTTCATTCAGCAGATTCATGCAAAACATGAGTGACAGTATAGAAATGACAATATAAAATTTCATACAACTAACTTATCTGGAGAACCAGTCCCTTAGAAGGCAACTGCAGTTCCATTTTTCCAAGCTCTCTTCTTAAGTTGAGGGTTTTCTATAATTGGTTTTACCTTTTCTCTAGAACAAGTTTATAGGTGCATGTCATTTTCCCATCACCAAGTACTTTATTTCCCAAAATGTTTAAACCAAGCACCTGATGACCAGGTGTATCTGTTGCTTCCGATTCTTTTATTTTGCTAAGGAAAATGAAACTGCTTTGAAAGTCAATCCAAGATTACACCAAAGTTCTACTGTCCTTGGCTGCTTGGCTCTTTGTCCTCGTCAGCTTCTTAGGAAGTATGAGTAACAGTCATCGGTAGCTGCACAACTGACATTATAATGAACACTTTTTTTTCCTCTTTGTAAAGTATGCCTATAGGTTCTACCTCCTCTCTGCCTACCCGGTGGCTCCACCTCCCTGATCAGATTTAGACTTGGGAAGAGGTTTTTGTTCCAAGTTTCTTAATTTCTTCTGTGATCAAAGTACACGAGTTTACTTAAGATTTTTCAAAAAGAAAGAAAAAAAGTCTCTTTTATTGTTTCAGTGAGAAAATGCTGAAACCCCAAGAGAAGTTTACCACCTGTCCCAACTCCACTCCATCAAGGCTGCCAAACAGCTTCCTGTCTGCTGTGACAGCAGTGATGGGAAGCCCATCATCAACTACTGTCAGCACCGTTGTGACACTTCAGACTGGGTCTTTTCACTGCTTGCTTTATTCCTAAAAAGCAAAAGCCTTTGTAATTAGACTAAATTCAGTTTCTGAAAGTGAAGGTATTTGTGTTGTTCCACTGTTTGGTTACATGCACAGGACAAAAGACAGGATGACTCATTTACCCTGAATAAAACGAGACAGTGACAACTAGGTTGATTAAAATATTCCTGTAGCTTAGAGAAACTAAAGCCAAGTGCAAGCTGGAACAGAGTTCTAAACATCTCCCGGGTGAAATTCAAACTATCGGAAAGAAGGCGAAGGGGCATTAATAGGATCAGTGTCCTAAAAAACTATCGAGGTGGAAAGCCACCTCTGTGCGCGCCTCCACGGCCCCCCCTGAAGCCACCTCTTTCTCCTCGGAAGTTAGATCGATTTCTCTCTCGCCCACGGCCAGCAGAAGTGCCACCTCTTCCGCCTCCTCTGGGAGCTCCACCTCCTCGATCAGATTTAGATTTGGGAGGAGGTGATTTTGGTCGAAGTCTCTCAATTTCCTCTGTACATCCAGTCAAATAGGAATTCGGGGCACTGAAGTAGGATGCATACGTTTCTGCATTGTAGTTACTATTTGTAAGAGTTGGTCCAACTGTAAGCCACCCTGAAATGGAGGGAAGAAAGATTAACCTTTTTATCCCCCCCAATTCTCTTACTGATCTTTAGGAGCCATTTCAAATCTCCAGTGTATTTCTAAAGATGTCCCTATCACTTACCCAATATTGATATTTTACATAGAACATGTGGCATTTAACTATGGTCTTTGATTTCATAAATAGTTTGCTTGTTTTGTTTTTCCTCTTAAACTGTAACTTTTATAATATAATCATCATTTCCATCCATATTTCACATTCTGTGAGAATAGGATTTAGAAAATATTGGACACCACACTGAGTTCTGCTTAGTGAAAATTTATTAAATTTTATATCACCTTCCTACTTGTAGAAATGGTTCCAGTTTTCTGACTAACATCCTGGAACTAACTTTTGCTTCTTTTCTTCCAACCACATTAACCCAGCTGACAGGTCTTAGAAATTCAACCTATTACCATGTTGCTCCTATTTGTTACCATCTTTCCATTTCTACTCCCACCCTTAAGAGTTTTTATTTTTCTACTAGTTTTGTCCCCTACACATATAACAGACATACATGTATACTGTAATGTTTTCCCAATCTCTCCTCCCTCTAAAAGTGGAAAGCCTAAAGTAAAGCTAAAACCACATTCCTTCTCTGCACAACCTTCTGGGCTTTCCACTAAGCCAGAATTCAGAAATATGGAATCGAAAGTCTTATACAATGAGGTCTGAACTAGCTTTCTAATTGCACTGCTGAAACAATGAACCACTACAGTTAACTGTTTGCACACGGATATCCACCTTGTGCCTATAATTTTCTCTATCCTGTCAACCTAGTGAAAATTCCGTCCTTCAACATCCACCTTAAACATGTATCTTAATGAAATGAATTATCTTTCTGAATTTCCATTACATATTATATTTCTATAGGTAAAAAGGTATTTTTGTCAACTTCATTGCTAGACAAGTTTCTTTATAAGGGTGGTTTCTGTTCGATTGCCTTGTATCTGCAGCAGGAAGAACTACAAATTAACTGTAAATGCCTGATGGAGACCTCATGCTTCGAGGCTTCCTCCATGTGCTGAGTCCTGATCATTGGGGCAGGTCGAGGAATCTCTAAGAATGAGGTTTTCACCTGAAAAATCAATCTCACACTATTTATGCCTTATCAAGATTATTTCTTAGACTATTAGGCCCATGATAAAGTGCAAAATATTTGACTAGGATCACATTCTAAAATGTAGTAGCCTTTTTTATACAACACTGTGTTCATCATTTAAATCATCTAACAGTACACAGGTAAGATCTGTAATATCTGGAGAAAAATAAAAGATAAAACCGTATGATGCCTTTCATGTCTCATCAAGTAGACACCCTGGTAAAAGTCAGATGAAAGAATACACTGCACACCTATGTGGTCTCACTAACAACTGAACCTATGAGACTTCTACTTGCTTTTGGTTTATTTTCTGCTATATATATGGTGCTGTGTAACACAACGCACAAGCAAGAGGTAAGAAAAAATTCGAAGATTTAATAAAAATAGTTAATATTGTCTCTTTCATGCTATATTGCCCTACATATATAAGACATGTAAACCTTTACAAAGTAAACCGCAAGGGACGCTGCTTCCCACTCACAAATTCTTCACTGCAACAGAGTTCTATTAAAATTTCTAATCCTTAATTTCTAAGAACCAAGTAAGCTTCAATTAGCCTGCCTTCAGTGAGTATGATATATATAGCAATTTTTAAACTTTTAAAGCAGTAATAAAGAGTATTCCTCTGGTATGTGTTATATACCTTAGACTACCTCCTTGAGGAAGAAGTGTATTTGAGGATTTGACCCAAATAAATTATAGCCTCTTGAACAGACTTCTCTCAATTGCTCTTATTATTATTTATATGGTTAACTTCCTACTACATAATTTTCCCAAGTGGATATTCCTTCTTAATACTAAAATAATTTTTGCAAGAATGGGCAAAGATAAAGAATCAGATAGTAGTTTACAAGCAAAGAATAAAATCTGAACCTCTAAGACTTTGTGCAACAAGTGTAGATATAGATAGAAGGGTATCAAAGATATAATGTATAATATAAAGTGGGTAGAGTGGCCACAGTTAAATGAATGGAGAAAATTCCCATTATGTTATAGTTATAGAATATTACAAATACAAACTGGCACCAAAATTTGTATTTTTACTTCAGTTGCTGTTTATGCTTGTATCTATAGCTATACTTAACAATTATCTACTCTCTCTACTCCTTAGGTTCTTCCACTCACATTAAAAAAAACTTAAAACAATGCTATAAAGCCGTTAAAAGCATTATAACTAATTATTTAAATGTAGAAATAATTTTGACATATATTTTGACATAATATTGAGAAAAATATAAAATGATGAATGACACAGTTATGTAAAAATTTGTATGCACAAGAGGATTGGAAAGTATTATGCAAAAAAATAATACTTCTTGGAAGTAGTGAGGTTGAATCTTTTTTCCTCTTGAAAATTTTCTTTAATGTTGCTACACTGACTTTTCAATTATTAAAAGATTACCATCTGTTTGATGTTCCCTTTTATTGTTTAAATAGCCTTGCTTTTTCTTTAAAGTTTTCTACTTCCTTTAAATAGCAGTTCCCACTGGAGATTGTTCCCAGATTCAAGAGCTATTTTTGGGTACAAAGGTTAATGATGGAAGATAAAAATCTGTTCCTTATTTCCTCAAACATTACAGTCATAATCTTAATATTCAGTATCTATGGACATCTACACTTTCTGAAAAACACACAACTCCAGCTGAGCATCTAGTTGTTACTTTCTTTTAAGCCAGTGAAGAGGAAATATTTGCTTGCCACAAGCTCTGTTGCCAAAATATTTTACTTTGATAAGAGAGTAAAATCATCTACTAAACCTCCAAACAAGATGTTCATGTATATGTACAGCAGAAGTCTCAACAACTCAAAGTTCACTCTGTAGCTGTCTATCTAGTAAGTGTGTAATAACTCAGGCATGACTAAATATATATATTGAGAAAAACTGATTTTAAAAGACTAAAGAAACTATGAGGCATAACCATAGCATTCTTACCCTTTAAAAAACCAATACGCTATTTTACTTTAGAATTTAATAATTCAAGGGTACAAGCTGCAATTTCCAAGAAAACCAGTGAAGGAACAATAAAAGAATATCTAACAAGTTAATAAAAAAGAAACACTGAATAATATAAGAATACTTAATCCAAAAGAAATGAGAGAAAAGGGGACACAGAACAGGTGGTACCAATGTAAAGCGAACAGTAAGATGGTCACCTTCCCTTCAAACACCCTCTTCCAACAACACGAGACAACCGTATGCATGGATGTCACCAGATGGTCAATACCGAAATCAGATGGATTATATCCTTTGTAGCCAAAGATGGAGAAGCTCTATACAGTCAGCAAAAACAAGATGGGGAGCTGACTGTGACTCATATCATGAACTCTTTATTGCAAAATTCAGACTTAAATTGAAGAAAGTAGGGAAAACCACTAGGCCATTCATGTATGACCTAAATCAAATCCATTATGATTATACAGTGGAAGTGACAAATACGTTTAAAGGATCAGATCTGATAGAGTGACTAAAGAATATGGACAGAGGTTCCTGACACTGTACAAGAGGTGGTGATCAAAACCATTCCTAAGAAAAAGAAATGCAACAAGGCAAAATGGTTGTCTGAGGAGGTCTTACAAATAGCTAAGAAAAGAAGAGAAGCAAAAGGCTAAGGAGAAAAGGAAAGATACACCCATCTGAATGCAGAGTTCCAGAGGGGGGATAAGCTCCAAGGAGGGATAAGGCCTTCTTAAGTGAACAATGCAAAGAAATAGAGGAAAATAGAATGAGAAAGACTAGAGATCTCTTCAAGAAAATCGGAGATACCAAAGGAACATTCCATGCAAAGATGGGCCCAATAAAGGACAGAAACAGTATGGATCTTATAGAAGCAGAAGAGATATAAGAAGTGGCAAGAATATACTGAAGAACTGTACAAAAAAGGTCTTAATGACTTGGATAAACACAATGGTGTGATCACTCAGCTAGAACCAGACCTCCTAGAGTGTGAAGACAAGTGGGCCTTAGGAAGCATTAATACGAACCAAGCTAGCGGAGGTGACAGAATTCCAGCTGAGCTATTTCAAATTCTAAAAAGTGATGCTGTGGAAGTGCTGCACTCAATATGCCAGCAAAGATGGAAAACTCAGCACCAGCCACAGGACTGGAAAAGCTCAGTTTTCATTCCAATCCCAAAGAAGGGCAATGCCAAAGAACGTTCAAACTACCACACAATTGTACTCATTTCACATGTAAGCAAAGTAACACTCAAAATCCTTCAAGCAAGGCTTCAACAGTATGTGAACCAAGAACTTCCAGATGTACAAACTAAATTTAGGAAAGGAAGAGGAACCAGAGATCACATTGCCAACATCTACTGGACCATAGAAAAAGCAAGAGAGTTCCAGAAAAACGTCTACGTCTGCTTCAGTAACAACACAGTCTTTACTGTGTGGATCACAACAAACTGTGGAAAATTCTTAAAAGATGGGATACCAGACCACCTTACCAGCCTCCTGAGAAACCTGTCTGCAGGTTAAGTAGCAACAGTTAGAACTGGACATGGAACAACAGACTGGATCAAAACTGGGAAATGACTATGTCAAGGCTGAATATTGTCATCCTGCTTATTTAACTTATATGCAGAATACATCATGAAAAATGCCAGGCTGGATGAAGAACAAGTGGGAATCAAGATTGCCAGGAGAAATATTGATAGCTCAGATATGCAGACTGACTCCATCCTAAGGGCAGAAAGTGAAGAGGAACTAAAGATACTCTTGATGAAAGTGAAAGAGGAGAGTGAAAAAGCTGGCTTAAAACTCAATATTCAAAAAACTAAGATCATGGCATCCAGTCCCATCACTTCATGCCAAATAGATGTGGAAACAATGGAAACAGTGACAGACTTTATTTTCTGTCTCCAAAATCACTATGGATGATGACTACAGCCATGAAATTTAAAGACACTTGTTCCTTGGAAGAAAAGCTATGACAGACCTAGACAGCAGATTAAAAAGCAGAGACATCGCTTTGCCGACAAAGGTCCGTATAATAAAAGGTATGGTTTTTCCAGTAGTCACATACAGAGGTAAGAGTTGGACCATAAACAAAGCTGAGTGCTAGAGAATTCATGCTTTTGAATTGTGGTGCTGGAGAAGACTCTGGAGAGTCCCTTGGACAGCAAGGAGATCAAATCAGTCAATTCTAAAAGAAATAAACTGTAATTTGGAAGAACTGATGCTGAAACTGAAGCTCCAATACCTCAGCCACTTGATGCAAAGAGCCAACTCACTGGAAAAAGCCCTGATGCTGGGAAAGATTGAAGGCAGGAGATGCGGATGACAGACAATGACACGGTTCGATGGCATCACCAACTCAATGGTCTTGAGTTTGAGCAAACTCCAGAAATAGTGAAGGACAGGGAAGGGAAGTCTGGGGTACTGCAGTCCACGGGGTCGTAAATAGTTGGACACGACTGAGCGACTGAACAACCACAAATATCAGAAACTACATTAAAGGTTATCCTAGTGGCTCAGTGGTAAAGAAACCCCATGCCAATGCAGGAGACACAGATTTGCCCTTGATCCTGGACGATTATACATGCTGCGGGACAACTAAGCCCATTTGCAATTACTGAGCCTGTATTCTAGAAACTCCAACTACTGAGGCCAAGTGCCAGAACTAATGAAGTTCTCATGTCCTAGAGCCTCTATTTCACAAGAAAATCCACTCTAATGAGAAGCTTGTGCACCATAACTAGAGTAGCCCCTGCTAGCTGAGAAGTCTGTGTAGCAACAAAGACCCAGCTCAGCCAAGAATAAATAAAAAGAAACATTTTTTAAAAAGAAATTACATTAAATATAGACTTGACTTGTAGCTCAATTGGTCAAGAATCTGCCTGCAATGCAGGAGGCCAGGGTTTAATCCTTGTGTTGGGAAGATCCTCTGGAGAAGGAAACGGCAACCCACTCCAGTATTCTTGCCTGGAGAATCCCATGGACAGAGGAGCCTTGCAGGTTCATGGTTCATGGAGTCACAAGAGTTGGACACGACTTAGAGACTACACCACCACCACCACCACCAAACAATTCAATTAAGGGACTTCCCTGGTGGTCCAGTGGTCAGGATTCCACACTTCCAAAGCAAGGGGCATGGGATAAATTCCTGGTTGCAGAACTGAGATCCTATGTCTCTCAGCCAAAAACAAAAACAAAAAAAACAAACATGGGAAAGGGAACAATCAATTATTTTTAAAAACCCCAATTCAAAGATAAAGATTAAATCTACCTATTTAATGAAAACTACCTCTGTGTTTGATCACAAGAGATATGTTAAAGGATATGGAAGACTGAAAATAAAGCATGGAAATAAGATGAAAAGCAAACACAAACCAAAAAAAAAAAAAACTGGAATCACTGTAATAATGTTAGATGAAGAAGGATTTAAAGTTAAGAAACTGGATTAAGAAGGACATTTCTTAATATTAAGAGCATCAATCTACTAGGAAGGCATAAAAGTCCAACATTTTAAATATACCTAATAATCTCGAATAGACATAAATTCAAAACTGACAACAGCACCACAAACCCATAATCTTAATAGATTTAAACATGCCTTTCTCAGAGAATAAATAGTTTTAAAAAATCAGTAAAGACATGGCTGACAGAAATAGCATACAACAAATACTACAATCAACAACAAAAAATTTACATTATTTTCCATCAGACTTTCATCTGAACTGGATAGTCATCTAAATTCAGTCAAAGCAAATTACAAATTAGTGATATTTTATGATACATATTATTTGACCACAATATTAAGCCAAAAAGCAATGACAAATGATAACTTCAGCAACGCAATTCTGAATAACAAACTGCCAAGAGAAATACCATTTAACTTTTAAAAACAGAAAATATTTTCTCTAATCCTAAGCCACAGAGAAAAAAACATTTCACACGCAAAATATTTCTTTGTAAAGAGAATGCACTTTTATTTTTCTCTTTATCATTTTACAGAACTTTATGAAATTCAAGACCAGTTTCTACAAACGAAGATATTTCTAAGCGTGTTCACTAAAGCACATCCATAGAGACCAGCTGATGAGTCTGGGGTGGAGGCAAGGAAGATGGATCCCGTTATACCTACCTACCTACCACAACTTTAAGGGTTACCTTTTTTAGAACGAACATCAGAGTTTCTCCTAAATTCATAGGTACTTTGAAGGCCAATTATTCCACTGTACCTTCAACTTTTACTTTGTATAAAATGTAGACTATTTAAAACAAATAAGATCCTGGCTCCTTTCAGCTTTAAACAACATTTCTAGCATGGTAAAACCAAACAGGTTGATTTCATATACTGTGATTGAATGATGCAACGTCCTTAAAAGTAACTTTTATATTTTCCGAGAAGTAAAAGAAACGGAATGTATAATTACTTTAACAATACTTTGTAAACAAAAGCTGTGCCCTCTGAAAGAAAGTTCCAGTCTATAACAGCTTAATTATTTTCTACTCATTTTTTTCAAAATTGTAAATTCACATTATACAGATTTAGTAAAAAAAAAAAGTTAAAGTTTTGATAAAACAGTATCATGATATATGTAAGGAGACAAGCCAAGTACTAATAAAGCTGGGATATATCATATATTTCATAAATGTATGGTTATTTTCTACAGGATCATTTGGTTAGCAGACATTTAGTGCCATCTAAAAAGTAAGACATTTTGTTCGTACCAAAAGGTCCTTGAAACCTGAGCAAATCTGGTCCCTGACAAGTAATTTTGGACAGGGCCAAGTATCAGGAACCTTTTGGTGTGGACCAAATGTCTTACAGACGTTTTGGACAGGACTAAATGTCCATTATGCATTTCTTCAACACAGTATTTATTTAATAACCTAAATGCTGGGTCAAAAGAAGAAAATAAGACAGTCTTCGCTTTCCATGAGACTGAAATGCTAGAGACTGACTATAAGCATGTCCAAATGATTTTATAATTCAGATAATAATAGTGCTATGAGGAAAAGAGTGGTGGGAGGACTGGATAGTACTGTGAAGCTGGCTTAATTTAGACAGTGTTGTGAGAAAAGGTCTGTCAGGATCAGAATGATAGGAAAGAGGGCCATGAAAGAGTACTGAGACAAGACTGAGTATACTTGAAATACAGCAAGAAGAGGGGTCAAATGTGTCATAAGCATTTTATTTTACAAAGCACTGTGTACTCTTTCTTAACATCTATATCTCAAGGAACTATCAACATTTCCCCCCGCTGAGATCTTACCTGGTCGAATTGTACTATCTCTTCCAAACAGATGAAGGCGTCTTCTACCAAGACAAAAATGTTCAATTATATGAAAAATTTCTACAGGCTTTTCTATATTGCCAATTTCAGGTTCTTCTGTGATAATCAAGTCAATGTCAACATTAGCATGAATGAAGTCCCCATCTGTGCTACGCTTAACAGTTCCTTTGATCCCCATAAGGCAGTGTTCCTAAGTAACAATAAAAACAGGCCAATTAATCTCTTTTCATAAACAGTCACATTGCACAACATTTTACATTTCAAATTCCAAAACAATATTCATTTCTCTGAATCTTTGGGATATGGTTCTATGGGCAAAAACACAATAGGAAAAACCTGGATCTCTGGACCTCCGAAGATTGGCAGGGAAGCTAGACATTAAACTTAGGGCCGTCACATTTTAGATAACTGAGTCAATGACTGTTGACTCAGTCATTGCAACTCTTGATAGTAACTTGTTTCCAGAAGTTATGGAAACATGGGACTTGACTTCAGAGTCTGATGTTATATTGGGCCTTGCATGATCCAAGAGCAAATCTATACACAAGTTGTAAGCCTTTTCAAATGGAGAAAAGACTTTAAGCAAGGATACAAACTTAAAATACTCAACATACATAAATGTGAAAGTCAAACAATTTCCTTTTTTGTTGTTTATTGTTTGACCTCTATTTAATCTGGACAACAGGGTATAGTTTAAATAAATTTAATCTCACTTGACTCCATGAACCAATGGATGGCTTGGATTCCCTTCAAAAAGAATTTCTAGCTCAAGAAAGACTTCAGAAAGACCCTCCCCCTGAAGCTCCCAGAAGAGTGAAAGACTGGAGGACAAACTGTTAAACCCTGGTAACTAGGAGGGCGGTCCTACAAATCAGAGGTTCTCAGGGGTTCTTGTTCAGGTTCTTATGCAGAAAAAAGAAGGGAAAGTGAAAGTCGCTCTGTCCATGGAATTCTCCAGGCCAAAACACTGGAGTGGGTAGCCTTTCCCTTCTCCAGGGGATCTTCCCAACTCAGGGATCGAACTAGGGTCTCTGGCATTGCGGATGGATTCTTTACCAGCTGAGCCACCAGAGAAGCCAAGTATACTAGACTGGGTAGCCTATCCCTTCTCCAGGGGATCTTCCCAACCCAGGAATCAAACTGGGGTTTCCTGCATTGCAGGCGGATTTTTTGCCAACCAAGCTATCAGGGAAGCCCAGAAAAAAGGGAAGAGGAGAGAAATATTCATCTCAGCTGGCCAGCTATTGAGTCATGCTGCCATTTCTTTTCTCTGAGTCTAGAGAAAGGAAAAAATATGGGGGTCAGAAGTACCAAAAGCCCATATCTGACTGAGAATTACAGTAGTATAGGATATACGGGAATACATATTACCTTCTCCAGCACAGCACAGGCTTCTCTGAGTGAATAAAATTTTTAAAACGAACTTGGCTTTTTTACTTTAATGCTCAATGTTATCTGTGCAAGTCTGAGAGAACCCTTCCACCAAAATGAATTAAACAGCATGGAGTCATCTGGAAAAGCTTGAGAGAAAATAATTAAAATATAGAAAAGAAAACAGTAAAGACAATACCTTTGTTCTCTGGAAGACGGCCTTTGGATCTAAAGTCTTAGTCTTCCCAGGATTGTTTTTATTGGTTTTAATCCAACAAATATCTTCACATCTTCTGTAACCCCACTTGCGTAAACACTAGAAATAAGAGAATTTTAAAAAAAATCCTTAGCTAAAAGAAATAAACAATACTTAACCAACCAGCATTAAAAACTTCCTAGAGGTTTGAGATACTAAATTCCAAGATGGCATAGTAATTTTGTATTACTGTAAAAACAGAAAAAAAGAAATACTTGTCTTTAAATATACAGCCATTATAAAAACATATAATATCAAAACATGGAAAAGACTATATAATACTCCAATTCTTTATACTACCTTCCACTGTCATCAATAGAAAGTGAGCTTTAAATAAGAGAATAATCAGCCCCTATTAAATCAAAAAATAATTCAAAAGGTTACTGTTCTTGCCACCTCAATTTTCTATCCTCTGATAAAGCTAAAAACTGTTGAGAAGTTCTAATCAGTAGCTTCCTTTCAAATGAGTCTTGTAAAATGTTATTTTTATATATTTAATACTAAACCTCAAAAATTCAAAGACTTACAATTGTCTGTATATTTCTTTATAGGATAAAACTTTACTTTCAGCTTTATGTAACCTAGACAATAGAGAGTTTTGAATCTTAGTGTCTTAGAATCTGTCATATATGAACATATAACAAATACCAGCTAAGTGAGTACCCAGAGTAGCATTTTGAGCCCTACCATATGTAGGTGTTTGCTAGCGGCTGGGATTAAAAACGTGAGTAGGATGCAGTCCTTACCCCTAATTGACTAAGAGCAAAGTAGGAGGAATTAAGTAAATTGTGCAGTGCAATACTGTTGGCATTATGATCAAGTACAAATAAAGACACAGTAGAGCATAAAACATATGTACTTTTCACTGTATAAACTGAGATACACCTCAAAATGGAACTTAGATTTTTAACTTAAAATCTCAAAAATCACGATCACTATCTGTTCCTGTTGCCAAATATTTGTTTAGCACTGGATATTCATGAAGTTATCACAAGGGCCTAAATCCAACATGCCCTAATCAACTTACCATAAGTTCATGAGTATTTCTCATGCTGTATTATTTTTGTAATTATTTGGGGCCAAAATCTGCTTTCACTAGTATGATAAACTGCTGCATAACAAGTAAGATAAAGCCTCCTAGTCAATTTCAAGCTAATTTGAGGGGTAGGAGAAAAGTCCAAAGCTAGACATTTGATCTAATAAGGGTAATATACCTATAAAATATACCAATATACCCATAAAAACATACGGTGTGTTTCTATTTTCTTAGATTTTTTTTTTTTTTTTACAGCATCTTAGGGAGATGCCAGGAATAAAACAGATTCCCAGTATACAGTTATAGTCTTACCATGGAGTTAATAAATGATGGAAGCAATGATGTGATCCAACAATCTCAAACTTGCTATTTATACAAAAACTACAAAGCAACTGCAGAATTTCAGGATTTGAGCACAAATTTATCTCAATAAAATCCTACTTAAATTCTTCACCTGTCAAATGGACACCTCCTAAAATTACCAGGATTAAATGAGATCTTGGTAGTATACCAAGTAATAATAATATGTCCTAAAAATGTAAACATTATCCCATAACAATTGAGGAAACTGAAGTACACAAGAGTAAATACCTCTTTACCCAAAGTTTCACAGTTGGACAGCATATCTGAGACCAAAACTAGCCACAAAGCTACCAGTATTAAAAAGAAAAAGCTTTCATTATTTGGTTTCCATTTAGAAATTCAAAATATTCCAACCAAAAAAACAAAGAAAGTTCTGAATATGATAAACATAAGGTACCTAAAATAAACTGAGATGATAAACTTCTTTCTCACTCTCACTCATCCCTTCAAACTATGTGTTCTAGATACTGTGTTATTTATCCAACTTGATTTGGCTTCCACTTGGAATTCATGAGTTAAGGCTACTCAGAAGAATACATTTTAGCTACTAATAATGGAGAGTATACAACAGTAAGCCTCCCGTTTTTGAGCTGCAATTCAATTTCAAATCTCTAAAATGTTCTCTTCTTGCAGCTGTAGTAAACTGTAGTTTGATTTTTTATCCTAAAAGCTAGTTAACTGACTAAGGGGCACTGTCTTTTACATATTCTTTTTATTTTTTTTTTTTAATTTTTAAAATTTTTTACATTTTCTTTTTAAAAGTTTTTCTTTCTGAATATTTGAGTACTATGTAAGAAATGAAGAACAATTTAACATTAATCTTCAAATTTCTTACACAACATACTGTTATTTGTTGTGTTGTTATTTGTTATTGTTATATTGTTATTTGTTTTTTATGAATTTTAAAAAAACACTTAAAAAAAACACCATCTTACCACTCTTCCAAGGTCCAATCCTTCCCCAGAACCACACCAGAGAAAAATAAATGATCGAGGTGCTGCAATCTCATCAATTTCTAACTTCATAATCTGGAAGAAACCAAAACAGTATTGCATAGAAGTATTTTGTTTCCCACTCATTCTAAATCCAAAAGAACAAGCACTGAGATTTATCAGGACTTATAGTATATGTTTATATACTTATAATATATGCTTCCCTGGTGGCTCAGATGGTAAAATGTCTGCCTGCAATGTGGGAGACCTGGGTTCGATCCCTGGATCAGGAAGATCCCCTGGAGAAGGAAATGGCAACTCACTCCCGTACCCTTGCCTGGAAAATCCCATGGATGGAGGAGCCTGGTAGGCTACAGTTCATGGGGTCGTAAAGAGTCGGACACGACTGAGCAACTTCACTTTCCTTTTCACTTATAGTATATGTGCTCTTTAAATGTACTAATTTTCATTAGGAAATACAACGGAAAATAAATTTTATCCTTAAAGCTTGTTCTTAAGGACTTTTTTTCCTGTATTAATACAACACAGATGAACACATGCACATACATACACTTGATTTTATGTGAAAAGTTTACAGAAAACCATATTTATAGAATTATGGAATTTTATAAGGTATAGCTTTAGAGCAACCTGTTACCACTTACAGAAAAAGAAACTGAAAAGGAAAAGGATTAAATTACCCCAAAGTTAGGGGCAAACTTAAAATAAAACATAACTACAAATGTTTGTGGAGGACATGGTTTCCAGTAGAACAGTTCTAAATAAAATAAATCAATATACACATTTCATTGTAATGATCACTTTCGGTCTGAAATGTAAAAAAAATAGGCTATAATTGTTGGCTTTGTATGTGTTGAGCATGTCAATTAAAAAAAAACGTTCTTTAATAATTAAATCTCTAAATTTGGGGACTACCATAAATGTGGATAAATGACTACAAAAGCAATCATTTTATATGGTATTCTTATTCTACTGCTTCCTATTACAGCTAACAAGTTTCACAGACCATGGCTCAAGCTAATTAATACTTGTTAGTTAGATGTATTAAGAAAAATTTAACTTAGAAAAAAATTTTTTTTCCTTTATTTTTTTCTTTGACCTCACCTCACAGGCGTGTGGAACTTTCCCAACCAAGGATGGAACCCACATTCCCCACAGAGGAAGTACAGAGTCCTAACCACTGGACTACAAGGGAAGTTCCTTAACTTTACCTGAATGCATCATAACCGCATCACCTATAACTTATCTAAGTAAAAGAAACATTATTTGACAGTGATAGTGAAAATAAATTACAATAGGCATAAACCTATTCAGTTTTACACTTCCAACTTTGTCTTGATATAACGCCTGATCTAATAGTCTCATAAGAATATGAATAAACATTAATATGCACAGACACACACATATATTCCTACACACATATTATACATGGCATAGCTAAGGTAAGTGATGGCACACAGTGAAGAACATTAAGCAAATAACTCTTGATGTTACAATTATAAATACTAAATATTGGTATTTTAAGTAAGTGCTTATATTCTTAACTAAAACACACTGACCTCTATTGACTTTAACATGAAAAAGAATACCTGAGAAACTCAAACACTTTAAAAATTTATATTTAGCTATTGGCACTTTCTTTAGGTCATTACTACATAAAGGTTAAGAGCTTAGAGTTCTTAGGGCTCCAGACAAACTTTTCAATATGCATATAAAATGGAATTTCTTTATTTCAAAAACTCTATTAGTTTATCATTTAAAATTTAAACTCTTGGATTTCACTGACCAAATCTTAGAGATGGGCCAGAGAAAATAAAGTTCAACCTAACTACTAATCATAGACATAATAAGTTTAATTTTTCAAGTTTCTTTTGCCTAAATTGAAAAAGATTATTATCTATATCAATTTTAATGAGGAAAAATAGACATTTCTTAAACACCATCAGAACGAATATTAATTTGTGCAATCTATCTGGAAAACCTCTCAACCCTAAATATCAACAGCACTACATCTTTAACCTAAATTTTGGGGATACTATCTATTTCTGTGTTTCAACAATAAACACAGATTATACTTATCAGAGGACAGGAAAAACTTGTAAAATAAAAATGTAAATAAATGTGACAGAGGTATTGAAGCTAAAAAGAAAAGTTTCAAGGAAGAAAAACTGAAGTTATATCTTGAAGAGTAAGGAATACTAACAATAGTAACAACTATTAACTCAGAAGGGGATATGCAAGGATTCAAAGCAACTTCCAGTGAAATAGCAGTTTACAGTTTCCATCCACTGCTTTCCCTACATCTCTTCTGTGTTCAACGCTTTTGATCACATGCTCCTCAATTAGGGAAGCTCTCTATTTCCTTGGCTTCCATGACATTCAAACTGTCTTGATCCACCTCATTCATCTGTGACCCATTCGTTTCACATCTTTTCTATTTGCCTCTTAAATATAAGTTCCCTGAGGTTTTACTGTAAATTCACATTGTATCCTAATTGAGATACTATCTCAAATGAATATACATTCATTTATTCTCATAGGTTTAATATGCTAACCCTTTAAAATCTGTCTTTTGAGATGGCCAGATCTTTCTGTTACGTTGTATACTCCTATTACAACCTTCACTTGAATGTCTCTCATACACCTCTAATCAACACATTCAGCATAATCCTAATCCCTCTAACCCTGCTCCTCTCCTTAAACTGACTTTCAGCTGGTGATAACTGAACGCACTTATCCCAAGACTCAAACTTCCAAGCATCCTTACCTCTTTCCCTCATCCCAATCACTAGATCTCACAAGAAACACCTACAAGACATTTCTGAATTTTCACCTTTCTATCCTTACTACCATTACCCTAATTCACGCATCCTTTATCTCCTAACCAGACTACTCCAACAGTCTCCTACCTGCTCTTCCCTCTCCAGTCTTCATTTTCTCTGGACCATCCTTCTCCACACACTAATTAGACCATTTACTAAACTGGTTAAAGCCCTTCAAAGATTCCTTAATGCCTTCATGATAAAAGTCCAAGTTTCTAAGAAGACAGCATCTCTAGACAGTCTCCATCTGTGTTTCAACACAATCAACATACATACAGACCTCCACTCTCATCTCTCTGCCTCCTGCTCTTGCTGTTCCTTCAGCTTGCCCATTCTCAGTGGCTAATTCTAGCTAATCTGTACACGTATCACCTCCTCTTTATGTCCCCCAGCTTCCTCAACTTGATCAGGTTTTTGTTCAGATCACCTTATGCAGTCCTCTATTATTGAACTAACAAAATGATACTGCAATTATCTGCTTAGGTCACTGCTTATCCCATTCAACTCTGTGCTCCTTAAGGCCAAATACTAAGTCTCATTCATCTTTGAATCTCTAGTACCTAGTTGCCTAGTACAGAGTGGTACTCAATAAATATATATTTGCTATTTTTGTTACTGACCAGTAAAAACAGACTACTTTATGTAACTCACTGAAGCTATCAGTTTGTTTACTTTTATTTAGGAAAACAGAACTTTACTGCAACTATATAAGACTGAGATTATATATTTTTAAAATCTATTATACTGTAAGTTCTTCAAAGAGTAAAAATTATGCTAATATATATATGTGTGTGTGAATACTCTGACAGTCACTGAAACTAACCAAATACAGAAAGCTATCAACCATTCAATCTGTTTTTAGACTTATTTCTAGCTATACATCCAAGGACTCTTAAGATTGGAATTTTAAGGCTTCTACAGACAACTTACTTATTCCCTGCTCAACTTCTAAGACCAAAGATATTATAATGTTTGTTACTGTACCTTAGATCTTCAGCCATAATATATACTATAAATCTATATTTATAATTCCTAAAACAGTATTTATAATATTACTTTCTGATCAAATAAAGATATATTCATTTGAAAAATAAATAATTCATTACAATGCAGAAAGTTTCATCATACATCATCCCAAGTCCAGCATTTTTCATTAGCAGTGATGCCGGTCTCTCTGTAATATTCTTCTAAAGGTGGTTCAAGAAGAATCACATCAAATTTGGGTGTCAGTTCTCTGATGTCAAAGGCTTCTATATCTGCTTGTAAGTACCTATTTGATTAAAGCATAAAAAGTAAGAGATTACAGATGGTAATGAAAAAAAGTTTCTTAAATATTTCCTAATACTATTTCAAAGTCATCATGAGCTAATAACTAAATACCTTTTTATGGAGGAATCTCTCTCCTCAGTATAGACAGTAAAACTATCTATCACTGTTCTTCCTGGGGACATGGATAGAATCATACTGCAAAGCAAAACCATGATCCCACAGGAATATCCTGAGTATAAACCTCTCTCATTTTTTATACTGAAAATCCATACTTAGATGTGAGTGTATGAGTCCCTTTCCATTATCATCATAATATTTCGAGGAATATCACATTATTTTTCCTGCAACTGTCCTTTAGAAAAATTGTTTTGTTTTAAATTCCTCTATCTAAAAAAGTTTCTAAAGATAGACATAATTTTCTTTTGCTAGTTTGTTTGTTAGCAATAGTGTTTAGATTAACAGTCCTTTCCAGCCACTTAGTATAAATTACTACTAGCCTTTATTTAATGGTTATTTCTACATAGTACGAAGGTATTTCAAATATAAATATAAAACACTTTGGGGCCTCCCCGGTGGCTCAGTGGTTAAGAATTCACCTGCAATGCAGAAGACCCAGGTTCAACCCCTGGGTCGGGAAGATCCCCTGGAGGAGGGCATGGCAACCCACTCCAGTATTCTTGCCGCATAATCCCATGGACAGAGGAGCCTGCAGGGCTACAGTCCATAGGGTTGCAAAGAGTTGGACACAACTGAAGCAACTTAGCATGCATGCATGCATAAGATACTTTAAATGCAAAATATTTCTAAATATGATAAATATTATCATGTTAAAATTTTTTTCACAAACTCAGTCATCTCTGTGGTTTTTCTAATAATAGTATACATTTTAGCAAAATGTTAAATGTACAAAATGTTCAAAGTAAGCTAAAGAGTCTCCAATTTTAAGGATTATACACATATTTTGAAGGAAACCTTATTCTGTTAGCAAAGGTTAAAATGAATTTTTGTATTCCAAAATGTTAAGAATAGTATCCCTAGATGCCAAGTTATAATTTAACTTTCATTTTCTTATTTTCTCTGAAGTTTTCTAACTTTCTTCAGTAAGTAATTTTTGCGAAGGAAATATATTTAAAAACATTTAAAGATAGTTAAGAATACAACAAATAAGATTTTCTAAGAAAAAATACTTAAAGACACTCTAAATTATCTAGTAAACTGAAAACAAGTAAAATGACAACCTACTGTGTACTCAGTACCAGAGTTTCAAACTAATACATTTCACTATTAAAGAAGAAAGAGTGTGTTAACCTTTCAAAGGTGCTGAATTTTTTTCAAACTTCAGAAAGGTTACATTACAAAATGTAAAATATTAGTCTGAGTTGGAAACAAAAACTCCACTTACATAGGAGGAGTGTTGGATTTAGCTATTAACTCATCCTTCAGTCTGATGAGCTCCCGCAGTTTAGGGTATTCTTCAAATCTGTCGGCCAAACCTGGGGAGGGAAAATAGTAAATTCCAAATTTCAATACAACTGAGTATCAGTGAATTCAAAGGTGATGAGCCTGCTCAGGAAAACAAAACAAGACACAACCAACTTATCATTCTCACATCCTTTGTAAAAAAGTTAGTTCTGAGTATTTTTAAATACTTCATATACACATTTTATACCTAATGACCCTAATTTCACATGTAGGCAAACACCCAGGGGTTTTAAAGGCCAGATGGTTTAAGTCAATTAACCATTTAATTTTCCAAACTCATTACATCATCTGCTTAAAGTATCAAGTTTAGACATTCTGTTCTCAGGAAAAGAAATTTTTTTTTATTCATG
Organism: Muntiacus reevesi; assembly: GCF_963930625.1. Lineage (NCBI taxonomy): Eukaryota > Metazoa > Chordata > Mammalia > Artiodactyla > Cervidae > Muntiacus > Muntiacus reevesi. The sequence goes on from NC_089264.1 coordinate 7,191,123, forward strand.
CTTTTTTTTTTTTTTTTTTTTAACTAAAAAACAACAACTCTCCCAGAGATCTAGTGACTGTTCAGTTTTCCCTTAGTTTGACAGTTATCCAAAGCAGAGAAAACGAAGATTTGTTATCCTTACTACTGACAATCTTAAATGGCTTAAATTATGGACACAATCCCAGAACAAATCTAGGCAGGGAGATAATGAGTCCCTATTAGTCGATTAGCTTTCACCTCACTCACTCTGATTACTTATCTAAATTGCACTACCAACTCCAAGACAAGTCATTTTCTGTAAGAACATATCCTATATCAGTATTTATAGTTTAAAAGATCTCACATCTCCACATATTATAAACCAAATCCTCATATATATTTTCAAGCTTAGGATCTTCAAAAACACCTCCAAGTCCCAGAAAGGTTAAAAGCAGGAGCCTTTTGTTTCCTCATTGTTTCCATGTCCTCAAAAATATTTAAATCTTTGAACTTCAGAAGAGATTGTAGGTAAAACAGCATAATGCCTGTTTAAACAACTGTAAGGGTAAGTAGGGCCTTGACTATCAAAGATTCCTAAACGCTTTTATTTTACTTTATCCTTCTGCCTTACAAGAATCATAATCATTTTAAGTTAAAAACCAAAAGTACATTTTCACAAACCTACATATGCACAATGGAATATTACTCAGCCATTAAAAGGAATGCATTTGAGTCGTTCTGATGAGATGGATGAATGTAGACCCTGTTATACAGAGTGAAGTGAGTCAGAAAGGGAAAGATAAATATTGTATTCTAACACAGAATCTGGAAAAATGGTACTGAAGAATTTACTTACAGGGTAGCAATGGAGAGACAGACAGAGAAGTCTTATGGACATGGTGGGAGGGGAGGAGAGGGTTAGATGTATGGAGAGAGTAACATGGAAACTTACATTACCATACATAAAACAGATAGTCAAGGGGAATTTGCTGTATGGCTCAGGAAACTCAAACAGGGGCTCTGTATTAACCTAGAGGGATGTGATTGGGAGGGAGATGGGAAGGACACTCAAAAGGGAGGTGACATGTGCATACCTATGGCTGATTTATACATTGAGGTTTGAGAGAAAACAACAAAATTCTATAAAGCAATTATCCTTCAATTAAAAAAAATAAATTAAAAAAAAAAGAATCCCTTAGAAGAAATGGAGTAATCTTTATAATCAACAAAAGAGTCTGAAATGCAGTACTTGGGTGCAACCTTAAAAACAACAAAATGATTTCAGTTTGTTTTCAAGGCAAACTATTCTACATCACAGTAATCCAGTCTATGCCCCAACCACCAATGCTGAAGAAGCTAATCAGTTCTATGAAGACCTAGAAGTCTTCTAGAACACCAAAAAAAAGATGTCCTATTTATCACAAAGAAAGCCGAGTGCCAAAGAATTGATGCTTCTGAACTGTGGTGTTGGAGAAGACTCTTGAGAGTCCCCTGGACTGCAAGGAGGTCAAACCAATCAATCCTAAAGGAAATCAGTCCTGAATATTCATTGGGAGGACTGATGCTGAAGCTGAAACTTCAATCCTTTGGCCACCTGTTGTGAAGAACTGACTCATTTGAAAAGCCCCTGATGCTGGAAAGATTGAAGGTGGGAGGAGAAGGGGACGACAGGGGATAAGATGGTTGGATGGCATCACTGAGTAAATGGACAAAAGTTTGAGCAAGCTCGGGGAGTTGGCAAAGGACAGGGGAGCTTGGCGTGCTGCAGTCCATGGGGTCGCAAACAGTCAGACATGACTGAGTGACTGAACTGAACTGATTCATCATAAGGGACTGGAATGCAAAGTAGGAACTCAAGAGATACTTGGAATAACAGGCAAGTTTGGCCTTGGAGTACAAAATGAAGCAGGGTAATGGTTGACAGAATTTTGCCAAGAAAATACACTTGTCAGAGCAAACACCTTTTTATAACAACACAAGAGATGACTTTACACATGGATATCACCAAATGGTCACTACTGAAATCAGATCGATTACATTTTTCATAGCTGAAGATGGAGAAACTGTACAGAGTCAACAAAAACAAGACCTGGAGCTGACTATAGCTCAGATCATCAGCTCCTCATAGCAAAATTCAAGCCTAAAAGAAAGAAAGAGGGGATAACTACTAGGCCAGTCAGGTAAGACTCAAATCAAATTCCCTACGAATATCAGCGGAGGTGACAAACACTCAAATGCTTAGATCCAGTGAGCAGAATGCCTGGAGAACTATGGACTGAGGTCTGCAACACTGTACAGGAGGCAGCAAACAGCACCATCCCAACAAAGAAAATGCAAGAAGGCACGTGGCTGCCTGAGGAGGCTTCACAAACAGTTGGGGAAAAGAGAGGAGCAAAGAGAATGGGTGAAATGGAAAGGTTCACCCAACTAAATGCAGAGTTCCAGAAAACAGCAAGACCAGAAGGTCTTCTTCAATGAACAGTACAAAGAAATAGAGGAAAACAACAGAAAGCCTAAGGCTAGAGATCTCTTCAAGAAAATTGGAAATACCAAAGGAACATTTCATCCAAAGATGGGCACAATAAAGGACAGAAACAGTAAAGACCTAATTGAAGCAGAAGAGATCAAGAAAAGATGGAAAAAATACACAGAACTGTATAAAAAAGATCTTAATGACCTGGATAACCACCATGGTATAGTCTCTCATTCAGAGTCGGACATCCTGGAGTGTGAAGTCAAGTGGGTGTTAGGAAGCACTGCTACCAATAAAGCTAGTGGAGGTGATGAAATTCCAGCAGAGCTATTTAAAATTCTAAAAGATGATGTTATTAAAGCGCTGCACTCAATAAGTCAGCAAATTTGGAGAATCCAGCAGTGATCACAGGACTGGAAAAGATCAATCCCCATCGTAACTCCCAAGAAGGTCAGTACTAAAGAACGTTCAAACCAACAGACAACTGCACTCATCTCCCATGCTAGTAAGGTTATGTTCAAAATCCTCCAAGGCAGGCTTCAGCATTACGTGAACCAAGAACTTCCAGAAGTTCAACATACAAGCTGCATTCAGAAAATGCAGAGGAAACAGAGATCACATTGCCAACCTTCACTGAATCACAGAGCAAGCAAGGGAATTCCAGAAAAACATCTACCTCTGTTTCACTGACTATGCTAAAGCCTTTAACTGTGTGGATCATAACAAACTGTGGAAGATTAAAGAGATGAGACTATCAGACCATATTACCTATCTCCTGAGAAACCTGTATGCAGGTCAAGAAGCAACAGTGAGAGCCCTACAGGAACAACTGACTGGTTCAGGATTGAGAAAGGAGTAGGACAAGGCTGGTATTGTCAACCCTGTTTATTTAACTTATATACAAAGTACATCATTGGAAATACTAGGCTGGATGAGTTACAAGTTGGAATCAAGATTGCCAGGAGAAATATCAACAACTTCAGATATTCAGATGATACCATTCTAATGGTAGAGCATGAAGAGGAACAAAAGAGCCTCTTGATGAGGGTGAAAGAGGAGAGTGAAAAAGGTGGCTTAAAACTTAATATTAAAAAACCAAGCTCATGACATCCATTCCCATCACTTTAGGGCAAAGAGAAGGGGGAAAGGGAAAAGCAATGACAAAGTTTCTCTTCTTGGGCTTTAAAATGACCACGGATGGTGACTACAGCCATAAAATTAGAAGACAACTGCTTCTTGGCAGGGAAAGAAGATGACGGCTTCTTGGCAGGAAAGTTACAGCAAACCTAGACAGTGTGTTAAAAAGCAAAGACATCACTTGGCCAACAAAGGTCCGTATAGACAAAGCTACGATCTTTCCAGTAGTCATGTACGGATGTGAAAACTGTACCATAAAGAAGGCTGAACACCAAAGAAGTGATGCTGTTGAACTGGTGCTGGAGAAGACTCTTGAAAGTCCCTTGGAAAGCAAGGAGATCAAACTAAATCAAATCTTAAAGGAAATCAACCATGAACACTCTTTGGAAGGACTGATGCTAAAGCTATAGTTCCAATCCTTAGGCCACCTGATGCAAAGAGCTGACTCATTAGAAAAGACCCTGATGCTGGGAAAGATTGAAAGCAGGAGAAGAGGGCAAGAGGATGATGGTTGGATGGCATCACTAATTCAATGGACATGACTTGGGCAAACTCTGGAAGAGGGTGAGGGATAGCAAAGCCTGGCGTGATGCAGTCCATGGGGTCACAGAGAATCAGACACAACTTGGCGACTCAACAAGTATCTTTAAGTAAGATAAAATATGCCCTCTTAAATTTTTTGAAGTATCACTGACTATGGTCAGCAGTATGGCTGAATATAGACAATTTGCTATACAGCAGACCTATTGAATCTTTTCATCACAGGGGCCTGGAATGCAAAGTAGGAAGTCAAGAGTTAACAGACAAGTCTGGCCTTGGAGTGCAGAATGAAGCAGGGCAAAGGCTAACAGACTTTTGCCAAGAGAACATACTGATCATAACAAACACCCTCTTCCAACAACACAAGAGACAGCTCTACACATGGACATCATCAGATGGAGAAGATGGAGCAGCTCTTTACAGCCAAAGATGGAGAAGCTCTATAGAGTGAGCAAAAACAAGACCAGGAGCTGACTGTGGCTCAGATCATGAACTCCTTATTGCAAAATTCAGACTTAAACTGAAGAAAGTAGGGAAAACCACTAGGCCTTTTAGTCATGACCCAAATCAAATCCATTATGATTATACAGCAGAAGTGACAAATAGATTCAAGGGATTAGATCTGATAAGAGTGTGCTTGAAGAACTACGGAAGCAGTTCAAAACATTGTATAGGAGGTAGTGACCAAAATCATCCCTAGGAAATAAAACAAGGCAAAATGGATGTCTGAGGAGGCTTTACAAATAGCTGAGAAAAGAAGAGAAGTGAAAGGCAAAGGAGAAAAGGAAAGATATACCCATCTGAATGCAGAGTCCCAAAGAATAACAAGCAGAGATAAGAAAGCCTTCCTCAGTGATCCATGAGGAGAAATAGAGGAAAACAACAGAATGGGAAAGACTAGAGATCTCTTCAAAGAGCTACCAAGGGAACATTTCATGCAAAGATGGGCACAATAAAGAACAGAAACGGTATGAAACAGAAGCAGAAGAGATATAAAAAGAAGTGGTAAAAATACACTGAAGAACTTTATAAAAAAGGTCTTAATGACCTGGGTAACCGTGACGGTGTGATCTCTCACCTAGAGCCAGACCTCCTGGACTATGAAGTCAAGTGGGTGTTACAAAGCATTAATATGAACAAAGCTAGCAGAGGTGATGGAATTCCAGCTGAGCTATTTCACATTCTAAAAGATGATATGCCAGCAAATTTGGAAAACTCAGGAGTGGCCACAGGACTGGAAAAGGTCAGTTTTCATTCCAATCTCAAAGGGTAATGCCAAAGAATCTCAAACTACCGCACAATTACACTCACTTCACATACTAGCAAGGTAATGCTCAAAATCCTTCAAGCTAGGCTTCAGCAGTACACGAATTGAGAACTTCCAGATTTCATAATGTACAAGCTGTATTTATTTACAAAAGGCAGAGGAACCAGAGATCACATTGCCAACATCCTCTGGATCACAGAAAAAGCAAGGGAATTTCTGAAAAACATCTACTTCTGCTTCACTGACTACACTAAAGCTTTTGACTGTGTGGATCACAAGAAACTGGAAAATTCTTCAAGAGATGGGACTACCAGACCACCTTACCTGCCTCCTGAGAAACCTGTATGCAGGTCAAGAAGCAACATTTAGAACAGGACATGGCACAACAGACTGGTTCCAAATTGCAAAAAGAGTATGTCATGGCTGTATATTGTCACCCTGCTTATTTAACTTATATACAGAGTATATCATGGGAAATGAGGAGCTGGTTGAATCACAAGCTGAAATCAAGATTGCCAGGAAAAATATCAATAACCTCAGATATGCAGATGACACCACTCCAATGGCAGAAAGCAAAGAGGAACTAAAGAGTCTCTTGAAGAAGGTGAAAGAGGAGAGTGAAAAAGCTGACTTAAAACTCAACATTCAAAAAACTATGATAATGGCATCTGGTCCCATCACTTTATGGCAAATAGATGGGGGAAAAAATGGAAACAGTGATAGGCTTTATTTTCCAGGCTGTAAACTATTACAAACCTAGACAATGTATTAAAAGGCAGAGATATCACTTTGCTGACAAAGGTCCATATAGTCAAAGTTACGGTTTTTCCAGTAGGCATGTAGGGCTATGAGAGTTGCCCTATTAAAGCCTGAGCGCTGAAGAATTGATGCTTCTGAAATGTGGTGATGAAAAAGACTCTTGCGATCCCTTGGACAGCAAGGAGATCAAACCAGTCAATCCTAAAGGAAATTAACCCTGAATATTCATTGGAAGGACTGATGCTAAAGCTGAAGCTCTTAATACTCTGGCCACCTGATGCAAAGAGCCAACTCACTGGAAAAGTGATGGTGGGAAAGACTGACTGCAGGAGGAGAAAGGGGCAGCAGAGATTGAGATAGTTGGATGGCATCACCAAGTCGATGGGCATAAATTTGAGCAAATTCCAGGAGACAGTGAAGGACAGGGAAGCCTTGCAAGCTGCAGTCCATGGAGTCAGAGTCAGACATGACTGAGCGACTGAACAACAAGATCTACAGAATTAATTTATCTTGCATAACTGAAACTTTATGCCAACTGCACAACAACTTCTCATTTTCTTCTCTCTCCAGCCTCTGACAACCACTGCTGTATTCTCTTCTTCTATGAGAATCACTATTTTAGGTAGCTCATAAAAGTGTTATGTATTTATATATGTACTACTGATATTTTAAGTACCTCTTTAAGTGTGTGCATTTTTGTCATTCTGTAACTGGCCTATCTCACCATTATTGTAACTTTTTGTACTACATCTAAATTGTGACCATAAAAACATTAAAACCAGTTTCTACATGTTGCTTACAAGCAAAAAAAGACAAAGTATATTGGATTACATTAAAATAAAATTTTTGTGTGGCAAATGGTGCCATCAAAAAAGTGAAAAGACAACCCACAGAATGGGAGAAAATATTTGCAAATCACACATCTGATAAAGGACTTACACTGAGAATATACAAAGAACTCTTACAATAAAATAATAAAAAGTCAAATACAAAAAAAAACTTTCAGACATTTCTCCAAAATAGGTATTTAAATGGAAAAATAAGCATAGGAAAAGATTTTTAATATAGTGAGTCACTAGGGAAATGCAGATCAAAACCACAATGAAATACTACTTCATAATCACTAGTATAGCTATAATTATAAAGACAGATTTAGAAAGTGTCAATGATACGTGAAATATTGTTGGAACCCTCACATATTGTTAGTAGAAATGTATACAGTACAGCTGTTCTGAAAAACAGGTTTGCAGTTCCTCAAAAAGTTAAATGTAGAACTATCACATGACCCAGTGATTCTCTCCCAGGCATACACCCAAGAGAAATGAGAGCATACATCCAAACAAAAACTCTAAATGAACATTCACAGCAGGAGAGTTTTCAAGTCAGAAAGTGGAAACAATCCAAATTAATAGATAAACAAAATGTGGGATGTACCTACAATGGAATATTATTTGGCAATAAAAAGAAACAAAGTACTACACACTGCTAACATCAATGGTCCCTGAAAACATTATGTTAAGTGAGAAAAGCCCAGTCACAAAATCACATATTGTATGAGTCCAATCGTATGAAAAGTCTAGAAGAGGCAAACTGATAAGGAGTCAATGAATGGTCACTTAAGGCTGGTGGGGGTGGGGCAGCTGTGTGTGAAGGAATGGGAACTGACTGCTAATGATTAACTTCTGAGTTTCTTTAGGGGAGATAAAAATGTTCTAAGGATGCGTGATATTGTTGGTAGGAATGTAAACTGGTGCAGCAACTGTGGAAAACAGTATGGAACTACCATAGTGTTTTCTCAAAAAACTAAAAACAGAAGTAACTATATGAATACAGAAATTCCACTCCAGGGTATATATCTGTTGCTGCTAAGTCACTTCAGTCGTGTCCGACCCTGTGCGACCCCATAGACGGCAGTCCACCAGGCTCCCCCATCCCTGGGATTCTCCAGGCAAGGACACTAGAGTGGGTTGCCATTTCCTTCTCCAGCTCATGAAAGTGAAAAGTGGAAGTGAAGTTGCTCAGTCGTGTCCAACTCTTAGCGACCCTATGGACTGCAGCCCACCAGGCTCCTCCGTCCATGGGATTTTCCAGGCAAGAGTGCTGGAGTGGGGTGCCACTGCCTTCTCCAGGTATATATCTGAAGAAAACAAAAACACTAATTCAAAAACACACATGCGCCCAATGTTCATAGCAGCACTGTTTACAATAGCCAAGATATGGAAGTGACCTAAGTGCCCATCAACACATGAAAGGATAAAGAAGATGTAGTACTTATACACATACAATGGAGTACTACTCAGCCATAAAAAAGTGATTTTTTTTTCACCATTTGCAACAACATGGAGGATATTATGCTTAGTGAAATAAGTCAGAAAGACAAATATCATATATTATCACTTATGTGAAATCTAAAAAATAAACAGCAACCTAGTGAATATAACAAAAAGATGCAGAAAACAAATTAGTGGTTATCAGTGGGGATAGAAGAGGGACAGCAAAATGGGGGAGGGGATTAAGAAATACAAATTTCTTTACATATAATAAATAAGTTACAAGCATAATGTTCAGCAGAGAGAATATAGCCAGTATTTTATATAAACTATAAATGAAGTGTAAACTTTAAAAATTGTGAACCACTATTTGTACACCTAAAACTTATATAATATTTTAAGTCAAATATACCTCAATTTTAAAAAAAGGTCTAAAATTAGATGGTGGCGATGGTTGCACAAACCTGTACTTTAAAAAATTAAATTATATTCTTTAAATGGGTGAAATGTATAGTACATGAATTATCTTATTAATCAAGCTGCTTTTATTTTTTTTGGACTAGATTCATTATATATATTTTTTTCATTTATTTTTATTAGTTGGAGGCTAATTACTCCACAACATTGCAGTGGTTTCTGCCATACATTGACATGAATCAGCCATGGATTTACATGTGTTCCCCATCCCGATCCCTCCTCCTGCCTCCCTCCCCATCCCATCCCTCTGGGTCTTCCCAGTGCACCAGCCCCGAGCACTCGTCTCATGCATCCAACCTGGGCTGGCGGTCTGTTTCACCCTTGATACTATACTTGCTTCAATGCTGTTCTCTCAGAACATCCCACCCTCACCTTCTCCCACAGAGTCCCAAAGTCTGTTCTGTACATCTGTGTCTCCTTTTCTGTTGTGCATATTGGGTTATCATTATCATCTTTTTAAATTCCATATATATGCATTAGTATACTGTACTGGTCTTTATTTTTCTGGCTTACTTCACTCTGTATAATGGGCTCCAGTTTCATCCATCTCATCAGAACTGATTCAAATGAATTCTTTTTAATGGCTGAGTAATATTCCATGGTGTATATGTACCACAGCTTCCTTATTCATTCGTCTGCTGATGGACATCTAGGTTGCTTCCATGTCCTGGCAATTATAAACAGTGCTGCGATGAACATTGGGGTGCACGTGTCTCTTTCAGATCTAGTTTCCTTGGTGTGTATGCCCAGGAGTGGTATTGCTGGGTCATATGGCACCTCGAATAGCCAAAGCAATCTTGAGAAAGAAGAATGGACTGGAGGAATCAACCTGCCTGACTTCAGGCTCTACTACAAAGCCACAGTCATCAAGACAGTATGGTACTGGCACAAAGACAGAAATATAGATCAATGGAACAGAATAGAAAGCCCAGAGATAAATCCACACACCTATAGACACCTTATCTTCGACAAAGGAGGCAAGGATATACAATGGAAAAAAAACAACCTCTTTAACAAGTGGTGCTGGGAAAACTGGTCAACCACTTGTAAAAGAATAAAACTAGAATACCTTCTAACACCATACACAAAAATAAACTCAAAATGGATTAAAGATCTAAATGTAAGACCAGAAACTATAAAACTCCTAGAGAAGAACACAGGCAAAACACTCTCTGACATAAATAACTGCAGGATCCTCTATGACCCACCTCCCGAATACTGGAAATAAAAGCAAAAATAAACAAATGGGACCTAATTAAAATTAAAAGCTTTTGCACAACAAAGGAAACTGTAAGCAAAGTGAAAATACAGCCCCCAGATTGGGAGAAAATAATAGCAAACGAAGCAACAACAAAGGATTAATCTCAAAAATATACAAGCAACTCCTGAAGCTCAACTCCAGAAAAATAAATGACCCAATCAAAAAATGGGCCAAAGATCTAAACAGACATTTCTCCAAAGAAGACATACAAATGGCTAACAAACACATGAAAAGATGCTCAACATCACTCATTATCAGAGAAATGCAAATCAAAACCACAATGAGGTACCATTACATGCCAGTCAGGATGGCTGCTATGCAAAAGTCTACAAGCAATAAATGCTTGAGAGGGTGTGGAGAAAAGGAACCCTCTTACACTGTTGGTGGGAATGCAAACTAGTACAGCCACTATGGAGAACAGTGTGGAGATTCCTTAAAAAACTGGAAATAGAACTGCCATATGATCAAGCTGCTTTTAAAAATGCAGGGATACTGCCTCTGACGAGCATACTGATAGACCGAACAAGCTGAGGAAAGAATCTAAGCTTGAGGATATCTCAACAGAAACCTCAAAAACTGAAAAGTAAAGAGAACAAAAATTGAGGGGGTGAAAAAAGACTATCCAAGGAACATAAGATTAACTACAAAAGGTGTAATGGAAATACCAGAAGAAAAAACCATAGGAAGAGAAGAAATATCTGAATCAGTAATAACTGGGGGGACTTCCCTGGTGGTCCAGCCATTAAGAATCCACCTGCAATGCAGGGGATGACAGTTCAATCCCCGACTGGGGAACTAAGACCCCACCTGCGGCAGGGCAACTAAGTCCATGTGCCACAACTACTGAGCCCCAACAGTGAGCTCACATGCCACAACCAAGATCTGAAGAAGTAAAAATAAACAAATAAAATAATGACTAAACATTTCACAAATTAATGTCAGGCATCAAACCCCAGATATAGGAAGCTCAGAGAATACCAAACAGGAAATATATGAAAAAAAAGAAAAACTCAACTATACCAACACATATCATTTTCAAGTTATAGAAAATAAAATTCCTGAAAGAAACCAGGAAAAAAAAAAACACTACTGTGGAACAAAGTTAAGAATTATATCCAACTTCTCAGAAAAAAGCAAGCAAAAAGACAGTGAAGTAAAATATTTAAAGTACTGAAAGAAAGAAAGCACCAATCCAGAATTCTGTACTTTACAAAATTAATCTTTCAAAAGTAAAGGAGAAATAAAGACTTTCTCAGAGAAACAAAAACTGAGGGTATCTGTTGCTAGCCGGCCTATCTTGCAAGAAATGTTAAAAAAAAAATTCTTAGAGGAAAGGAAAATGACATAGGTCAAATAATCAGATTTACCTAAAGAAAGGAAGAGCATCAAAGAAGGAATAAATAAAGGCAAAATAAAAATGAGGGATAATCACAGAAACAAAATGAAGGAAAGGAAGGAAGAAGGAAAAAAGCAACACTGCTTGATGGAAAAAGAGAGTGTACAAAAAGTACTATGAATGGAAAGGGGAAGCCAAGCCAGGAAAAAGTAATTTTGTTAGAAATAAACCACAAAATGGATAAATTACATGCATGTCATCGACAGCCAGCAATCGCATATTCCCAACAAATCAGACATACCTACATCCCTGATGAAATTCTGGGGTCTATGTCCAGTGTCTACAAAATGTTGGCAGTAATCATTATGGGGATTTAAACTCTGTGTTCCCTAAAGAAAAAGTCAAAATTAAATTAATAGATCTATTAACTCGGAGTTTTTTTTTTTATTATTATGAGGCCAAGCAAAATATAAGCTAACTGATTGATTTAAAAAATAAAAAACATCAGTACTAAAATGATAGTTTACAATTCAGTTATCTACAAACATTAATAGCCAAGCATCAGAAAAACATTTCATGAATAATTTTAAATGATATTTTATGATAATAATGATCCCTCAATAACTGAAAAAAAATCTTGAACATAAATAAGTATTTAAAATCTTTTCAGGCACAGAGCTGAAACATGAAAAGTTAAAGCTTTGAAAATTATTTACCTTAAGAAAAGTACTAGAATCTTTATAAATCTCTTCTTCATATGGCAAATTTTCTTCCTCCTGTTGCATTTCTAATTCATCCTTAAAAAAGGAAGATTAAGTATATTTTATGTTTAAGAGGAATCTTATGTATTATATTGTAAGTAGTAAGACTCATAAATATTTTATTTCCCTAAGACATAAATTTTTCAAATTACCATTAAACTCATACATTGAAGTCTTTGCTTTCTCATCATTACCTGTAACTAGCTATGTTTATAATAAAAATTTCCTTTTCACTCTCAATAACTGTCTATAACTACTAATTTTGTTGACTAAGTTATCTAGATTTACCTTAGATATAATACTTGAAATTATTAGATGCTTAAATAATGAAAGATAGGCCCACCAATGGGGCAATTTTACTTCTACTAGAGCAAACCGAAAGAAATCGCTATTTTATAGGTCAAAAATGTTAAAATATTAGGAATTGTATATGCTTTAATCTAACATAGTCACAAATATTTAAGTTATACATCAGGATATATCAAATGCAACCAACACGCAATATTGGTGATTCACTAAGTTGTGTCCAACTCTTTGCGACCGCACGGACTGCAGCCTGCCAGGCCCCTTGGTCCACGGGATTTCCTAGGCAAGAATACTGGAGTGGGTTGCCACTTCCCCCTCCAGGGGATCTTTCAAACCCAGGGATTGAACCCACATCTCTTATGTCTCCTGCACTGGCAGGCACATTCTTTACACTAAGCCACCAGGGAAGCCCAACACACAACATAGTTTTTATGAAATTAGGTAATTATACTTAGAGATTTACTGGAACTATTTATTCTCTTCTGTTAAATATAGCTGCATGACAATTAATTTGTAAAGGTGGAGATAGGTTTTTTGCCCTTTACTTTTTTTTCACCTAAATAATGCAACTATAAGTTCGTAAGTTGGGTTTTTTACCTTGGGCCTCTGTTAGAAATGCTTCTACACTGCTATCTAGCCCATGAATTCTCAAAATATTTTAACTGCACTACCCTATATTGTTAAGATGGAATAACATAACTCATAAAAGATAGTAGTGTAGCCTCCTGAAAATTGATGCAATTATCCAACATTTCTGGTATATCTACCTCCTTGCTCTTATTTAAGAATGTTGTTGTCTAGAGCTTACTAGGCATGGCGCTTAGTGTTTTATATACATCACCTGATTTAATCCACATACCTCTTCTATTAAAATGAGTAAACTGATATAAATGGTGACATATATGCTACTGACATTATTCAGTGTTTTGTCAAAATTCAACTTTTGTCAAATTTGTTTTCCTAGATAAGACTCTACAGATTGTAAGGACTTATTTTTTTTCTTGACCAAAACACTGTCCCATTCTCTACTTGCCTTATATTCTTCCATCTTGTCTTCATCTGTCTCTCCTTCATCCTGATACTTACGTTTTGCGTTTGGAGCAGCGGTATCGTAGGAAGCCCTGAAAATTAAAACTGAAATATCACTCACAAATATATAAGATGTATACATGTATCCATTAATATTAAAGAACAGTTTTACAGAGACAGAACAAAGCAAAATTTTCCTAACTAAACAGTATCCATTCACTCAGTTTATAAATTTTAAAAGTATCACAACCTGATTAATAACTTTGTACTTTATTTTTGAGAAAGCAACCAAATGAGAAAATAAGTTTTTATAAGGTATGTATGGCAAAGAGAAATTTCTACATTACATATCATTCTAATCTGTCTTGAGTGAAACTGATGTTCTAACTGGTAACTACAATACTGAAAAATTCTAAATGCTTTATGAACTATCAAATGAGTACCACTTTTACGGTAAAGTACTTTTTTTAAAATAAGGATTTTTAAAATAAAATTATATATGGTACATAAGCTAATTCTCAGTCTAATATTCCATTTTCTAACTAGCTCATAAATGAGAACTTACTTATATTCAAAAATAAGCATTTTGTAATTCATAGACAATAAAAATCAATGTTTTCCAAATTGGTATGGTGATGCTTATCATAACAACATACTTGATGCCTAAGATTATTGTTTATTAAAGCAATGATCCTTTTGCAAATATTAAGATATCACTTATAAAAAGCAATTATTCTACTGACCTGCAAGTTTCTCTTGTTTCAGCAATTTCTCTCTGCTCATCTTTGCTATTTAACACAGCACCAATGCTGTCGGCACTTTCAGCTCCCAACTGAAAAGGCAAAAATTAGAACACAATGGGCTGAACATCCTTTCTAGCCATTTATAGCAGCATTTAATACATCGAATATTAAAAAAAAAAAAAAAAAAGAAAAGAAATATCCCTAACTACAGTAGCAAGCAAATGGACTATTTACCTTGCAGGAAAAAGAGAAAGTAACTTGAAACAAAACCACATTATTTAAGAATGATTTCGACAGCTGTAAAGTATTTTATGCTTTAAGTTATATTGAAATCAAAACAATTAACTTGAGCCAATCTTCTTTTAAAGTAAATAATAAAGCATGATTTAGCAGTAGTAATAGTAACAAAAAAAAAAGCAGTTAACAGTGTTCATAGTTTATAGGCATTATGTTAAACACTTTTCATCCATCTATATACCATACCTTATTTCTTTTATATAGTACATATACTTCATGTGCTACACCTTATTTATCCCATACTGTAATAAATACCTATTTGGTTTTATTCAAGCCAAGTCTTTATATAATGATTACAGGCACAATACTAAACTTTCCAAATACCTGAAAAATAGTTATGCAAATCATGGCTGGCAGTTGGGGAAATTTTGCAAAATACAAATGTAAACAAATCCCTAGTTGAGATAAGTCTGGCATCAATTCATGAAAAAGTTAAAAACCAAACCAAAGGTATAGAAAGCAATTTATAGGCCATGAGGAATCACTTAGTATTTTTAAGCACAAGAAGAGCATGAGGAAGTCTGCATTAAATAGTCCTTAAGCTCAAAACAGGTGAGAAAGCATACAAGAGCCCAGCCTTTATTAAACAATTATATTAATTCCCACTGCCTCTTTAGACTATTCCATGACTCCCCTAAGGTTTCTCCAATGATATATCTCTTCCAATATTATTAACTGTTCTGATATTTTAACTCTTCCATAAAATTTTCCTGACCCCTACTCTGTTTCGTCAGAAAACACATCTACTTCCTGTAGGGGAAATGCTTTTTAACCTTCTTCCCATGAAAGCGACTGACTCCACTCCCTTCAGTTCTCAGATAAACACAAGTCACTTTCTCAGAGTGTTCTTCCATGAACACTAGAGACAGAATAGGTAGTCTCCTTCCATTTTTCTCTTATCTCCTCATTTTCTCATTCAGATCAAAATGCAAACTAATTTTGTTGTTTATTCACAATTTATATTATTTTATATATTTGTACACCTCAATAATTTTATGTTTACTTTTGTCTACTTCTCCCCCCGCTAAATTGTTAGCTCACTGAGGAAAAACTCTGCCCTGTTCTATATGTTCAGGATGTTCTATATGTTCTATATGTTCAGGAGCTATTATAAAATCTGACTTATAATAGATGCTCAATAAATATGTGAATAAACCAATTAGATTTCTTGCCAAGGCCTAAATTAGAATATGATGTTTTATACGACAAACGCTTTAAATCAAATTGTGCTTACATACATAATCGTCTTGTGTTCCAACATTGTTTTTTTAATTGTGGAATGACTGGAGTAATTAAATAGACTTTCTATTGTGTGTGGGTGGGTGGGGTATGTGTGTGTGTGTGTGTGTGTGTAAATAGACGTTCCATTGTGGGTGGGTGAGTGTGGGTGTGTGTGTGGGTGTGTGCATTTGTCCAATTCTTTGCCATTCCCCCTTGAAAGTAGCCCACAAGGCTACTCTGCCCATGGAATTCTCCAAGCAAGAATACTGGAGTGGGTTGCCATTTCCACTGTGGTAGCACTAAATATATTATTTGAGTAATTATGACAATTTGGTATCCTTTGGAAGTATATTAATTTTTAAAAACAAAGCTACAAGTTAAAGAGCAGGTGTAAACTACTGGTGGCAGCATCAATGGCCACAATCATAGCGTGTGCCTATACACTGCATCTGATATACCCAGCAGCCAAAGGCAAATCAAGCAAATTACATACACTGAGTTGTGCTCTAGTTTGAAGTTCATGAATCAACAAAAGCTTATTAAAAACTAGCTTTGGGTAAGAAACAGAGTTAGGGCAGAAGATTAACCCAACTGGAACTGTCCGTAGGGGTTAGTGATGTACAGTCGTGGACTCAACACTCAGGACAAGGGACGCACAGAGCGAG
The DNA here is from genome assembly GCF_963930625.1 of Muntiacus reevesi. Lineage (NCBI taxonomy): Eukaryota > Metazoa > Chordata > Mammalia > Artiodactyla > Cervidae > Muntiacus > Muntiacus reevesi. The sequence goes on from NC_089264.1 coordinate 7,207,625, forward strand.
GAAAGCCTAAACCAGGGCGTCCCAGACCGAGTTCCATTACAAAGCTCTGACCTGGGCTGTGCCATAAAGGACAGACAGAAATCAGAAAGAAAGGACACTTCTTGAAAATTATAAAGTCTATTATATTACACAAATAACCTTCTGGAGAGCAACCAGTCTGTCTTGTTCATGTAGTAAGTGAAAAAAAGGCTGCTGATAAAGTGGAAATCTACCATTGATGATATTGGCCATCCTCACCCAGGTGGAATGGTTTCTAACCAGTTATACCAACCAGGGAGCCAGGTGTATTGGAAAGAGCACACTACAGAAAGGCCGAAGACTGAAGCTGGCAAACTTAGTTTTGTCACCTTCAGCCTGTACGGTAAATTCTTTGAGCTTTATTTTTTTCATCTATAAGATCCAGATAGCATCTGACTTGTATGATAAAACATAACATACGTAAAAGTTCGCCAAGTCCTTTGACATCTTCAAGGGACTTAATAAATGGCTGCTGCTGCTGTCGCTTCAGTCATGTCCGACTCTGTGCGACTCCACAGACGGCAGCCCACCAGGCTCCCCCATCCCTGGGATTCTCCAGGCAAGAACACTGGAGTGGGTTGCCATTTCTTTCTCCAATGCATGAAAGTGAAAAGTGAAAGGGAATCGCTCAGTTCTGTCCGATTTTTAGAGACCCCTTGGACTGCAGCCCACCAGGCTCCTCCGTCCATGGGATTTTCCAGGCAAGAGTACTGCAGTGGGGTGCCATTGCCTTCTCCGTAATAAATGGCAGCCATTATTAAATGCTGTACACTATGTAAATTCTCTAAAGGTAGGATAACCTATTATTCAGAGCTGAATTACCAACATCTACAAGAGTTCCCGGTACATAGTAAGACATTCAAGAAATATCTGTTTATATACGTATTTTGAGGCAAATATAGGTCTGATTTCAAAACTTAAAGTGTAAAAATCTTACTTGGTTGTAAAAAAGAGCCACTGGACATTTTCAAACATAACATGATAAAAGCAACTGGGATAAAGAAGTCTTGAGAAAGATATCTGTTTGTCAAAAAAATCGTAATGTCAGAGGCACAAAAACAGATCTGATTCCAAATACCCACTTTTTTTTTTTTTGGCTTACACCACGGGGCTTAAGGGATCTTAGTTCCCAGGTCAGGGATTGCACCCAGGCCACAGCCATGAAATCGCAGAGTCCTAACCACTGGACCAACAAAGAAGTCCCTAAACATCGACATTTTAAACTCTATACCATAAATCTTTTCATCATGGCATAAAAGAAGCTATATCTTTGATTTTCATTTACTAAAACCAAGACTTATCACAGAAAAAGTAACTATTTTCGAATAACTATTAAGATTCCTCATTAAAGCTTATGAGCATTTCCCCCATCACTTTTACTGACCCGAGGGATAGAAAGGAAAACACAACCTCTGACTTTAAGCAAAGGTGTGCATCTGCATGCTCTGCATGTGTACTCTACTAATCAGCACCTGTCAACTTACACACAAGCAGCAGTGAAGACAAGCTTTGGAGAGACAAATCTGGGTTCAACTTATTGGCCTAGCAGTTAACGACTCGGGGGCGGGGGAGGGAATCAGTTAACCACTGGCGCTTGTGTTTCATTATGTGAAGATAATGCTACCTCTTTCAGAGATTTGTTGTGACTGATAAATTCAAACATTTAGCTGTGGGTAATGACGAGGATACCGTACACAGCACAGTCGACTGCAACACCCATGATGCAGAACCTAAAATTTACACTCAAGCTACTTCCAATGCGGTCTTTAGATATTATCCCAGAAAAAAAAAAAAAAAAAAAAGAACACTGTAAATCTATTTCACAATGAAGCCACAATCTCATGAATCAGGTGCCGATACGAGAAAAGCAAGACACAAACGACTATTTAAAAAGTGAACAGAAATTTAGGGGCTAACGAGTCCCCTTTCCTCGCGTGAACTGCGAAAGTTTATACACAAAACACCAAAGTTTTGTATCCTCATCACTGAGGATGCCAGACACCTGACGGGCAATCCATACACGATGCTGAAGACCAGGCGTGGCGGTCGGTTTAGCACCACCACAAGGACCAAAATATGAAAGGAGAACGATCCGGGGAACACAGGGTAGGTAGGTCCTGGGATTTTAGTCTCGAGACCAGAAAGGGCTGCCGGGTGGCAGCTGAGGAGACGGAGAAGCCGGGGAAAAGGGACGAGGAACGCCGCGCACGCGCATTCGCGACCCCTCCCTGGGCCGCGGACCTGCTGCGCGAGAAGCTGTCGACGTAACTTCTGCCGCTCCCGGATCTCCTGCAAGCGGCTGTCCATGTCCCGACTTGTTTTTCACTACCTCGGAAACTTGGCAATTAGCGGGTGAATCCTTGCCCCAACTTCTCTTCGGAATCTGTGGAACACAAAATTTTCCAGCCGCTTCAGGAGGCCGGTACCCAATACCCTCTCCTCAGTAGGTATTTCCGGCGCGGCCGGAATTTTGCGCCACGGGGCCGGAAGTCCCGCCTCCTCCCGGACGCCGCGATTTGACGCCGTTTAGCAGAGGCCAAATGAGTGTCCTGCGGCGCCGGGGGCGTAACGGAAGGTGTCCGCCCTTCCGAGAGCGCGGGACCTCAGAGTGGCGCGGGCAAGTGGCATGGCCTCTCACTGTGCTCTCCTGGGACTGCAGGCTTCGAAGGTCTGTTAGCACTGTTTCCGAGTTGTGGGCCGTATTGTCGATTCCTTTTTCCAGTAATTCCCCAGTTGCTAGTGCTGACGTTTTAAAAATTGCTGGATACCAGGTTTTTTGCTAAAACTACAACTCGAGTCCGATTGCCGGGTTTAAACCTGGGACTTACTAGCTGAATGGCCTTGGCTAGTTAATCACCGTCTGTGTGCCTCTAGTTTTCTCATTTGTACAGTGGAAGTGATAAGAGGGCCTACTTCACAGAGTTGAAGATTGAAAGAATAAGCGGAGCTAAAAGCATACCGCCACGGAGCTGTTTATTGAGATTTTTATTATTACTTGCATTTCTCTGTAGGCAGGGAACAACAATGCAGGAGACATGAGAGACACGGGTTCGATCCCTGGGTCAGGAAGATCCCCTGGAGGAGGGCATGGCAACCCAGCCCAGCATTCTTGCCTGGAGAATCCCATGGACAGAGGAGCCTGGCGGGCTGCAGTCCATGGGGTAGCAAAGAGTTGGACACGACTGAAGCGCCTTAGCACTGCACATCCCAGGGAACAGTCACTGTATCGGCTCATGCTCCTCACAACTCACCCTTGAGAAGTTTTCTATTTTACCAGAATGCATCTTTATGGATTCTTTTGTTTAGGGAAGTGAATGTGTAATAAGTGGCTGAGACAGTGAAGAAACTGCTTGCAATGCAGGAGACCCAGGCTCGATCTCTGGGTCAGGAAGGTCCCCTGGTGAAAGGAATGGCAACCCACTCCAGTCTTCTTGCCTGGAGAATCCCATGGACAGAGGAGCCTGGCAGGCTACAGTCCATGGGGTTGCAAAGAGTTGGACAGGACTGAGCGACTAACACTTTCACTTTGACTTGTTTTGTCCTCTATTACAAGTTAATCACTAAAAGGATGCTGTCTATAAGCTTAAGTTATACATAAATGGCCCATCTCTGGGAATCCTGCTTTCCAGGGAATGCACATTAAGCTAAAATCCTTCTCATAGGAAACATCCTGACCAGACCCTCCTGTGAATCACTGCCAGGAGAAAGAAATTAACACACCCCCCTCCAGAGGCTGATAGGAAACAGAAGGCGTTTGACTTTACTCCCTCCACTTTTACTATAAAAAAAGCCTAAATTCTAACTCAGGCAAGATGGTTCTTTGGGGCATGAGTCCACTCTGTTCTTGCTTAACTGACTTTCCAAAGGAAGTCATTATTCCTTGTCCCCACTACTTGCTTGCCTCTTGATTACTGGCCTTTTGTGCAGCAAGCAGTATAAGCTTAGACTTGGTAACAGATGGGTCAAAGGAAAACAAGTCTTGGTTGTATTCTAAAGGTCAGATGCTACGGGGCCCCTTTTTTGTGCTTGTGCATTTGTCTTAGCTGGAAATAACCCTGAGATATAAAAACAAATAGCCTACTGAAATAACCTGCTTGTAGCAGGGGACTCCGTGATGCTTCTCCTCTCTTTATATGAAGGCAGCAAAGACTGAAGTCTTAAGTTATTACCACTATACACCATATTATCATCTTATTCCAAATTCAAAGTACTAGCAGAAGTAGACTAAGAAAGTCATGTGGCTCCATGTTTAATTGGAAATTGTGGCAAGTACTTACTAATAGTAACAAGTCTATATTCTTCAAGAGGGGATTTACGTTTTGAAAATAGTATTAAATCCTCCAGATCAAAAGCAAGTGGTCCAGGCTAGGTCAAAAGGGCTAAACTCAGTAACGGGTGGGTCATAGTAAAACATGTTTTGGTTCATGGTCTAGAGGTCAGATGCTAGGGGTCCCCTTTTTGTGTTTGTTCATTTGTCTTAGCTGGAAATAACCAGTTCTAGACTCTACCAGTTGTCATGTATTTCTCAATAAGTAGCTCTGAAAGGCAATTTCAAGGAGTCCTAAAAATCCTTTGAGTAATGGCAGCACTACTTGAAAAAATATGCTGACTTCCAAGGGCCCTATACTGTAAAAGGCAATACTAACTTATACTTAAAATTAGCTGCATCACTTGCCAGTCACATGAGTACTGATTTGAACTTTTATTGATCAGTGATGTAAATAGACACTTTGTTCACTCAAATATGCATTGATATCTATTGAGCATTTTATGGGACAGACACTATTATGGACCCTCGGGTATATAAAAAAACAAAAACAAAATCAGACAGTTTTCTTTAGGGAGCTTACTATTGAAAGGAGGGAAAAAAATTTTTCCTGGTAAAGTGTAGTGCAGTGAGTGGTATTTGAACCCCATACTCACCCACACTGCTCTGTGATGATGGTTGAGCTGGGAGTTCACAAACTGAATTTCCCAACTTTCCTTGTCTGATGGATTCCTGTAAGATTCTGCCAAGAATTCTGCACAGGCAGATTAGAAGGTGGAACATGGAAAAGCTATTGTCCTTTATTTCTCTGCCTCTCTGCTTCTATGTCTGGGGGAATGTCTGTGACCTTTACAAAGTCGTAGAGCCAGTTGAGGAAGCCCCTCCTTAGTGGTCCAACCTTCCCTTTCCCTACACTCAGGTGGGTGTCCCCAGAAGTGACTTTGCTCTTAGGCTCTGAAAATACCACCTCCCCACTCTATCCTACCAGTTCTAGGGCTGGCAGCCACTTCCTGAAATTAGGAATTTATGATTTAATCTCACCTTCCACCTTTTGCTCTTCTAGCCTTCAACGTTTCTCCATAGCAAATGCTGTCTCTTTAGAATTCCTTGTATGATTTGTTTTCCTGCCTGAAATGTGTACTGATAAAGAAGCAAATGTGTACTACCTTATAGTATTTACAAAGCCATTGGCATGTAGCAGAGAGTTGTTGCAGTTTTCACAAACAAAGGGATGTAACTCGAGTCTATCTCCCAATGAATTTTAAAACACCAGACCACACCAGCACACCTGTAGAGTACTGTACATGTGCATCAGTAATATTTCTTCATCACGACAAAATAAGGGCCACTAGGGAATGTGTGTGGCAGGGGCGGGGGAAGAAGAAATTTGAAAATTCCCCAAATATAATTCATATTCTTTGAAAAAGCAGTTTTACTTGTAGGCACTTATTTGAAGGAAGTAATGAGAGATGAGGCTTTCCCAGGTGTCTCAGTGGTAAAGAATCCACCTGCCAATGCAGGAGATGTGGGTTCAGTTCCTAGATTGGGAAGCTCCCCTGGATGAGGGAATGGCAACCCACTCTAGTTTTCTTGCCAGAAAAATCCCGTGGACAGAGGAGCCTAGCGGGTTATAGTCCACGGGGTCACAAAAGAGACTGACATGACTTAGCAACCAAACAACAACAAATAAAAGATCTCAGTAACAATGAATGCAGCTCCCCTCTTGGGCTCCATCCCATAGACCTACAAGTCCTGTGTTCACCCAGCTTCAAGCCCAGAGTTAGCAACAGAGACACCAATGGTTTAATGGATGGGGAACTCACATGTGTGAAGCAAAGTCCTGGAGCAACACCTCATGGGGTATGGCAGACGGCAGGCAAGACATGGTGGCCATCTTCACTGGGGCGACGGGAGTGTATTACTAGTTATAAGGGAACTGATGTCCGGTGGGCTCATTAGTTACTAGGGAAACCAGTAAAGGGGCATGCCCCTCCCCACCCCTTTGATGAGAACAATCACTAAATCACTAGCTGGAGCCTGAGGCAAGTTCAGAAGAAGGTCAGCCATCTGATTAGGATGCAGGCAGTAGGGGTGCAGGGCGTGTGCAGAGAGCAAGAGAGCAAACGTCTTCAGTGACCTGACCATGCACCCCCCTAAGTTCCTTGAGGATGACTCTTCCAAACTTACGCATCCAACTGCCTATTGCCTATCTTACTAAAATGTCCCTCACAGTCTCAAAGCGGAGATGGCTATAAGGTGAATCCATCAGTTACCCGCATTCATTTATTTTTTCATTACCTTTTATTGAAGTGTAGTTGCTTTATAGTGTTCTGTCAGTTCCTGCTGTACAGAAGAATGAACACACATACATACCCCGCGCTTTCGGACTTCCTTCCATCCAGGTCACCGCAGTGCGTTAAGTAGAGCTCCCTGGGCCTGTCTTTTTAATTCTACTCCGAAAATGGTTCCTCTTTCAGTGCGTGGGATCAGTAGCCAGCCATTTTCCTAAATAAGAAGCACTCTACCTGTCCTTCGGCCTCCTTATCTTCATTTCTATAAACACAACCTTGGATGATACATATCCTGATTCATATCCTAATTTTCCTATCAGTTTTCAGTCTATCAAATTTTTCCTAGAGATTTGTGGAAAAATAAACATTTATCACTTCCAACTCTACTAAAAATTTTTGCATGCTTCCCCACTGTCTGGGGGCAGTGCTGTCCAAGAAATAATTTTATAATTATAGAAATGTGCTATTTGCACTAAACCACTAGCAATATGTATGCACTGAGGACTTAGTGCCTAGTGTACCCAAGGAATAGAATTTTTATTTGGTTTTAATTAATGTAATTAACCATATTTGGTTTATCAGCTACTATATTACATAACACAGCTCTAGGTTCAAGAGGATTAAAATCTAAACTACCTAGCATTATATGCAAAACAGTCCTCTGTTACCCCTCCCATTTTCATTCTATTCTCCTTTATGTATCCAATCTTCCAGGTATATTAAAATTTTTATCTGTTTTCCTAAAACATACCTTTTTTCTTGTACTTTTTATGAACTTATAACTGGGTGAGAGAAAAATCTCCTAAAATAAAAAGAGATATTCTTAAATGACTTTTAAAAAATACATTTGGTAAGAAACTTTTTAGGAAAGAGCTAAAGAACTAGAAACGAATGCTTTCTCCCAGTGCCTTGGAAAGAACAAACACTCAACAAATGCTTATTGATGAACTGGTTGAGGCTAACTCTAATTTTTCTGAGCTTCGTTGGGAAGGTTGGTTGTAAGTAGCTGTTTTGGGAGGGATGGGAGACAGCCAGTTAGCATCTGACATTTTCTACATCGTCCGTGGAAATTCATTTACAGCCATGGGTGCAGGTTTCTCTGTCCGTGATTGTGCCCAACAGGAAAACAGTTAAGACCTAGTGCAGCTGTAGCACGAGAGAATACTTAGCAAGCCTCACGTGTAAATGAATGGACTACATAAGAAACAGGGATTAAGATGGTTTTTCTTATCATCTGTCAATAGATTTTATTAAGGGCACTGTGATTAAATTATTCTGGAGACTTTCCTGATGGTCCAGTGGCTAAAATTCCACGCTTCCAAAGGAGGAGGCCCAGTTTCTACTTCTGGCCAGGGAAATGGATTGCACATGCCACAATTAAAGAGTTTGAATGCCTGCAGTGAAAGATCCCGCATGCTGAAATGACCATCAAAGATCCCATGTGTCACAACTAAGACCAGGTGGAGCCAAGTAAGTTTTTAAAAATACTTAAAAAAATTTCATTAAAGATTGGTTTCCTGGAATATAAGAAGAATATTTCAGAGATTATATGTCAGTGTTAACTGGAAAAATGTGGAGAATGGAGTATGTTTGATTTACCTGGAGAATTAGCACAAAAAATCCCTAGTCTTTTCAAAATGAGAGAAAAGAAAGAAGCAAGTGAGACAAGGCAAAGTGAAAAGCATAAAATAATGCAAAGACACTTTAAGTAATGTCAACATACTTAACTAAATAGATGAAGAAAACTATTTAAATATTGGTTAGTTAGTTAAATGACTGCATTATTTGCAAAAATCAGTTCTGCTGGAGCGCACAAAATAGAGTGGATGAATCCTATAGGATGTGTTAAGAACAGATAATGAGTAAGGCCTTGGAGTACAGACTGAAGCAGGGCAAAGGCTAACAGAGTTTTACCAAGGGGACACACTGGTCACAGCAGACACCCTCTTCCAAAAACACAAGAGAAGACTCTACACATGGACATCACCAGATGTCTAGGTTGGTCATAACTTTTCTTTCAAGTAGTAAGCAGAGACATCTGAACATCACCAGATGGTCAGTACTGAAATCAGATTGATTATATTCTTTGCAACCAAAGATGGAGAAGCTCTATACAGTCAGCAAAAACAAGACCAGGAGCTGACTGTGGCTCAGATCATGAACTCCTTATTGTCAAGTTCAGACTTAAATTGAAGAAAGTAGGCAAAATAAAAAAGTTGGCTTAAAACTCAACATTCACAAAACTAAGATCATGGTATCTGGTCCATCACTTCATGGCAAATAGATGTGGAAATAATGAAAACAATGAGAGACTTTACTTTTGGGGCTCCAAAATCACTGCAGATGTTGACTGCAGCCATGAAATTAAAAGACGCTTACTCCTTGGAAGAAAAGTTATGACCATCCTAGACAGCATATTAAAAAGCAGAGACATTACTTTGCCAACAAAACTTTGTCTAGTCAAAGCTATGGTTTTTCCAGTAGTCACGTATGGATGTGAGAGTTGGACTGTGAAGAAAGCTGAGCACCAAAGAATTGATGCTTTTGAACTGTGGTGTTGGAGAAGACTCTTGAGAATCCCTTGGACTGCAAGGAGATCCAACCAGTCCATCTTAAAGGAAATCAGTCCTGAATATTCATTGAAAAGGCTGATGCTGAAGCTGAAACTCCAATACTTTGGCCACCTGATGTGAAGAATGGACTCATTGGAAAAGACTCTGATGCTGGGATAGAAAGATTGAAGGCAGGAGAAGAAAGAGATGACAGAGGATGAGATGGTTGGATGGCACTACCATTGTGATGGATGTGAGTTTGAGTAAGCTCCACAAGTTGGTGATGAACAGGGAAGACTGGCGTGCTGCAGTCCATGGAGGTGCAAAGAGTCAGACACGACTGAGCAACTGAACTGAACTGAACTGATATTTTAGAACATTTAAATTATCAAGAAGAGAGAAGAGTAAGAGGCTTTAAAAACACTTATAATTAGGAGGAAGTGGATGTATAGTTCTACCTTTTATGAATTCTTCTATTATTTCTATACAATTTCTTCAACATTCGCTGTAACTTTATTCCTATTTCAAAAACACTAATAATACAGTTGAGATAAAAAATTTAATAAAATGAAATATCCCTATGGAATGAAAGCAATTTCCCCCTAATTTATCTCTTCTATAATTTATTTTAACAGGTCAGTGTATCTCAATTTCCTGGATAAGGAAAGGGCAACTCACTCCAGTATTTGTGCCTGAAAACTCCCATGGACAGAGGAGGCTGGTGGACTACAGTCCATGGGGTCGCCAAGAGTCCATCATGACCGAGCCCCTGAGCACGCACACAGGCATCTCTCTGTAACACAGAAAATGTTCAGTTAGAAATCTGTAAAGTTTGAAATACCTGTAACAGCATGTAGGGCTTTCTCTAAGAAGATTACCATACTTACGTAAGAAATGAAATTGTTTATGAAGCAAATACTTTTGGGAGCTTATTCAGTGGTTTTTAATAACAGGAGGTTTTGTTCTGTAGCTCACTCCAACTAACAGCCTTAATGCTTTACACTATTTTTCAAATGTGCTTGTTTTTACAGCTTAATTCTTTGAGTTTTCTCTCTCTCCAGAATTTGAAATGTTAAAAACAATTAGAAAAAGAAAGTATGTTCTGGAATGAATCAAAATAAAACCTATAGGGACTTCCTTGGTGTTCCAGAGGTTAAAAATCCACAACTCGATGCAGGGGACACAGGGTCTATCCCTGACTGAAGAACTAAATCCCACATGATGCTAGGCTTGCATGCCACAACTAGAGAAAGCCGGCACAGCGAAGACCCAGTGCGGCCAAAAATAATAAATACATAAAACTCATAGTCAAAGAGGAATTGATGATATAATAGTAAGTGCTGCTCACTTTTTACTGATCTGTTTGGGATTTGGGGGATTTTAAAATATTTACGGTATTTTTTAAAACACACACACAAACTGTACAAGATTTGGTCTAATTACAAAGTACTATTATAAAGGAATACACTATTCCAGAAATTTGGATCAGAAAAATACTACAAACTATTTTTATAACTTTGTACCCAAACTTCCCAGGTGGCGCTCGTGGTAAAGAACCTGCCTGCCAATGCAACAGACGTTAAGACACGCAAGTTCAATTAAGACACGCAAGTTCAATTAAGACACGCAAGTTCAATCCCTGGGTCGGGAAGATCCCCTGGAGGACAGCATGGTAACCCACTCCAGTATTCTTGCCTGGAGAATTCCATGGACAGAAGAGCCTGATGGGCTACAGCCCATAGGATCGCACAGAGCCGAATATGACTGAAGCAACTTAGCATGCAAGCACCATGATTATAGATTTCACTGGATACATTCTTTAAAACAGGCGACATATTCATACAGAGTGAAGTAATCAAAAGAGAAAAACAAACATCATTTATTAACACACATGTATGGAATCTAGAAAGATGGTACAGATGAGCCTGTTTGCAGGGCAGGAATAGAGATGCAGACGCAGGGGTAGGTGGACACGGGAGGCGGGGAATGGATTGACATATACTATACACTACTGTGTGTAGAACAGATAGCTAGTGGGAAGCAGCTGTGTATAGCACAGGGAACTCAGCTCGGTGCTCTGTGGTGACCTAGACAGGTGTAATGGGGGAGGTGGGAGTGGGAGGGAGGCTCAAGCTGCAGGGGATACAAGTATACACACAGCTGATTTACTTTGCTGTACATCAGAAACTAACACGACATTGCAAAGCAATTATATGCCAATTCAAAAAACAGTATAACAGATTATTGTAGCCAATGCAAACGCTGTAATTTTTACAGTATTTAAAATTTCTAAATTCCAAAGAATTAAGTTTCAAATGAATATGAAAAGACAATTCTTGTATATGTGCACAAAAATACAGATATTAAGACCAAATTATGGCTAAATCTGTTTTAGATTATAAATCAGTGCATCCAAGAGAAATCACTGGAGTCGCCCTACTTTCTCCTTCCCAGCCTTCTCCTCTGGGCATTTATGTCAGATGACTTAGGAATGTGCAGAATTAGCACTCACTGGCTACTCGCTGGTAATGCAGAATTCCCTCCGATTTGAATGATCTCAACTGGTTTATTTTTTTTTCTCTCTCATCTGTTTATGGGTCATATGTACAATAACTCAAAGCATGTTGATCCTAGTGAAATTTAGCAGAGAAAAACAGCTTTGGCCACAGAAACTTGAAGAGCTTTACTGAAGGGAAAAAAATTGGACATTTTCTCATGGAGAGGAGCTGGATAGGGTTCTAACTTCAATTTCCAACTGTAATTGTTTTGTTATGTCTCTAAAGGCTGGACCTTACTTATAGTAAGACTCATCTTAGGCCAAAATAAACAATTTCCGTATTTGTAGCACAGCATTACTGCTCTGTAAGTTAGCTAATTCAGAAAAACTGGAAATGACATTATAAGTAAGCAACTCTTTCACATCTGTACCCAAGACTGAATTGGTAGTTTCTGAAAACAGGTATTATTTTCATAGCAGGGGTAAAAGCACATGATTCTGTATGTACGTCTACACACATATGTACATATGGCAATAGTATAATTTGGAAAATTTTTGTTAAGATGTATAGGAAGATTAGGGCTTCCCAGGTGGTGAAGAATCTGCCTGCCAATGCAGGAGGTACACTATACGAAGGTTCGATCCCTGGGTCAGGACTATCTTCTGAAGAAGGAAATGGCAACCCACTTCAGTATTCTTGCCCAGAGAATCCCATGAGCAGAGGAACCTGGTGGGCTACAGTCCATGGGGTCATAAAGAGTCGGACACTGAGTCTGCATGCATAGGAAGATTACCTTTGTATTTAGAATACTGATCCAGCAGGGCTTGTAGCATATATTCATAAAGCAAATTAATTCTTGTCTTCTACTACTCTTTCTGTGAAACTGGTTCTTCCCTTGTCTTTGGATGAAAACTTAAGCAGTCTTCATAGTTTTTCTGGTCATTCTTTTTTATTGGAAACAGTTATTTGGTTATTCAAGTTTTCATCTCATTATAACAATCAACGAGATGGGGGCGAGGTGGGGGGGGGGTGCCTCTCCTGGTGGCTCAGTTGGCAAGAATCTGCCTGCAATGAAGACCTGGGTTTGATCCCTGGGTCAGGAAGATCCCCTGAAGAAGGGCATAGCAACCCACTCCAGTATTCTTGCCTGGAGAATCCCATGGACAGAGGAGCCTGGTGGGCTACAGTCCATGGGGTATCAAAGAGTCAGACACGACTGAGTGACTAACACACACATAACAATCAAAATAAGAAGTCACAATTTAATTCTGGCTTTCTGGTAAAGGCTTGTCTCCTTACCCCCATCTTCAGGCCAGTTGCAGGCATGAAGCTAACCACTGCAGAGGCAGAGAAAGGAGGGGGCCATCTGCTGCTTCTCTCCATCCTCCTGGGGGTGCTCCGGCTCCACAGTTAGATCTGCAGACCCCCACCCCAAGGTAGGAGTGTGGGGACCGAGGGGACTTAATGAACAGTTTTCTGGAAAAGTTCTTACTAAATTGGTACTGTCTTCATGATCTAGCATAGAAACTTTCTGGACTTGGCAGATGTTCAAAATTGATTCTTTTTCTATCTTTAAAATATTTCTTTTATGTATTTGGCTGTGCCACTTCTTAGTTGTGGCACGTGGGGTCTTTGCTCTTCGTTGCAGCATGGGGAATCTTTAGTTGCAGCATGCAAACTCTTAGTTGAAGCATGTGAACTCGAGTTGCAGCATGTGGAATCTCATTCCCTTGCTGAGAGAGAGTGAAGTCTTAGCCATTGGACCACAATGGAAGTCTCTTAAAATTGACATTTTCTCATTTTGCATTTTCATGGATTCATTCAAGACCCACTCTACTCTCCCTGTGGGTTCCCATGACAAGAGCTAATGCATCTCTGTTCCTACTTCTCTTTAGCTTTCTTTGTTTCCTTGGCTTCTTTCTACAGAGGACTAGGCAGCCCTCTTGGCTATTCTTCAGGGCATAATCTAAGAAGACCCCATGCTGGCTTTCTAAGTGAGTGGCTTTACAAGATTTGGTTCACGGAAAAACCACTGTTTATCCCAATAGACTCTGGGAGCAGTATTTCACTGCCAGAATTCAGGAAACCCAGAAATCCTATTACAAAGTGGCCACTTGACCCTTTGAGCAACTAACCAACCATTCCAAATGGAAAGTAAACAGTCCCATATCCCCCAGACCTCAGGTTCCCCCATAGTCGCCTTAAGGCCTCCTTTGTTGATTTAGGTTAAGCAGGACTAAGCTCTCCCTCCCTTCCTTGAAAGGAAGGGTGGTATCACAACATAATACAGTGAACTCTGAAAATTCTCTCCTCCAATCATCACTTCTTGATCATTTGAGGACTCAGAAGCAGACAGACTAGTTTAGAGCCTTACAGCCAACTATCTTCTACTACTTTTACATGTCCGACAGGGTGGTTGTGATCCACAACTTTGGAAACTTTGGAAGTCCTAGCCAAAACTGCCACAAGTACTATTGTACACTTAAGGGAAAGATATATCCTACGATGTTGTTCAGTCACTAAGTCATGTCTGACTCTTTGTGGCCCCATGGGCTGAAGCTCACCAGGCCTCCCTGTCCTTCACTATCTCCTGGAGTTAGCTCAAACCCATGTCCACTGAGTCAGTGATGCCATCCAACCACCTTATCCTTACTGGCTCTCTTCTCCTCCTGCCCTCAGTCTTTCCCAGCATCAGAGGTTTTTCCACTTAATGGGCTCTTTACATCCGGTGGCCAAAGTATTGGAGCTTCAGCTCCAGCTTCAGTCCTTCCAACAAATATACAGGGTTGATTTCTTTAGGACTGACTCGTTTGATCTTCTTGCTCTCCAAGGGACTCTGAAGAGTCTTCTCCAACACCGCACCTCTGAAGCATCAATTCTTCAGTGCTCAGTCTTCTTTATGGTCTAACTCTCGCATCTGTACACGACTACTGGAAAAACCATAACTTTGAAGAGACCGACCTTTACCGGCAAAGTGATGTCTCTGCTTCTTAATACACTTTAGCTTTTCTTCCAAGGAGTAAGCATCTTTTAATCCTAAAAATCATAGCAAATCCTCTTCCAACAACACAAGAGAAGACTCTACACATGGACATCACCAGATGGTCAATACTGAAATCAGATTGATTATATTTTTTGCAGCCAAAGATGGAGAAGCTCTATACAGTCAGAAAAAAACAAGACCAGGAGCTGACTGTGGCTCAGATCATGAACTCCTTATTGCCAAATTCAGACTTAAACTGAAGAAAATAGGGAAAACCACTAGACCATTCAGGTATGACCTAAATCAAATCCCTTATGACTATACAGTGGAAGTGAGAAATAGATTTAAGGGACTAGATCTGATAGAGAGCCTGATGAACTATGCACAGAGGTTCGTGACATTGTACAGGAGACAGGGATCAAGACCATCCCCATGGAAAAGAAATGCAAAAAGGCAAAATGGTTGTCTGAGGAGGCCTTACAAATAGCTGTGAAAAGAAGAGAAGCAAAAAGCAAAGGAGAAAAGGAAAGATATTCCCATTTGAATGCAGAGTTCCAAAGAATAGCCAGGAGAGAGAAGAAAGTCTTCCTCAGCGATCAATGCAAAGAAATAGAGGAAAACAACAGAATGGGAAAGACTAGAGATCTCTTCAAGAAAATTAGAGATATCAAGGGAACATTTCAGGCAAAGATGGGTTTGAAAAAGGACAGAAATGGCAGAAGATATTAAGAAGAGGTGGCAAGAATACAGAGAAGAACTGTACAAAAAAGATCTTCATGAGCCAGATAATCACAATAGTGTGATCACTCACCTAGAGCAAGACATCCTGGAATGTGAAGTCAAGTGGGCCTTAGAAAGCATCACTACGAACAAAGCTAGTGGAGGTGATGGAATTCCAGTTGAGCTATTTCAAATCCTAACAGATGATGCTGTGAAAGTGCTGCACTCAATATGCCAGCAAATTTGGAAAACTCAGCAGTGGCCACAGGACTGGAAAGGGTCAGTTTTCAGTCCAATCCCAAGAAAGTCCATCCCAAAGAATGCTCAAACTACCACACAATTGCACTCATCTCACATGCTATTAAAGTAATGCTCAAAATTCTCCAAGCCAGGCCTCAGCAATACGTAAACCAAGAACCTCCAGATGTTCAAGCTGGTTTTAGAACAGGCAGAGGTACCAGAGATCAAATTGCCAACATCCTTTGGATCATCGAAAAAGCAAGAGAGTTCCAGAAAAACATCTATTGCTACTTTATTGACTACGCCAAAGCCTTCGACTGTGTGGATCACAATAAACTGTGGAAAATTCTGAAAGAGATGGGAATACCAGACCACCTGACCTGCCTCTTGAGAAACCTGTATGCAGGTCAGGAAGCAACAGTTAGAACTGGACATGGAACAACAGATTGGTTCCAAATAGGGAAAGGAGTACATCAAGGCTGTATATTGTCACCCTGCTTATTTAACTTATATGCAGACTACATCATGAGAAATGCTGGGCTGGAAGAAGCACAAGCTGGAATCAAGATTGCCAGGAGGTTATATTAATAACCTCAGATATGCAGATGACACCACCCTTATGACAGAGAGTGAAGAGGAACTGAAAAGCCTCTTGATGAAAGTGAAAGAGGAGAGTGAAAAAGTTGGCTTAGAGCTTAACATCTCAGAAAACTAAGATCATGGTATCTGGTCCCATCACCTCATGCAAAATAGATAGGGAGACAGTAGAAACAGTGTCAGACTTCATTTTTTTGGGCTCCAAAATCACTGCAGATGGTGACTGCAGCCATGAAATTAAAAGACGCTTACTCCTTGGAAGAAAAGTTATGACAAACCTAGACAGCATATTAAAAGGCAGAGACATTACTTTGCTAACAAAGGTCCGTCTGGTCAAGGCTATGGTTTTTCCAGTAGTCATGTATGGATGTGAGAGTTGAACTGTGAAGAAAGCTGAGTGCCAAAAATTGATGCTTTTGAACTGTGATGTTGGAGAAGACTCTTGAGAGTCCCTTGGACTGCAAGGAGATTCAACCAGTCCATCCTAAAGGAGATCAGTCCTGGGTGTTCATTGGAAGGACTGATGCTGAAGCTGAAACTCTAATACTTTGGCCACCTCATACGAAGAGCTGACTCATTGGAAAAGACCCTGATGCTGGGAGGGATTGGGGGCAGGAGGAGAAGGGGACGACAGAGGATGAGATGGCTGGATGGCATCACCTACTGGATGAGCATGAGTTTGAGTAAACTCCGGGAGTTGGTGATGGACAGGGAGGCCTGGCATGCTGCGATTCACGGGGTCACAAACAGTTGGACACGACTGAGTGACTGAACTGAACTGAACTGATACAATAGTTAAATTTTAAAAATTAAAGGTTTTAATTTGTTACTACTCTGTTGTGTGTTATTCTTTTGCACTAGACTAGCTGAAATTATTTGTCTACTTCATCTGCCCCCACTCAAAGTGTGACCTTCTCTATCATAGTCATCACATCTCAAACACTCAGCACATAGGGGTCACTCAATATTTATTACATGTTTCACATTTCTATTTCCTTTTCAAAATGCAAATTCTTTTTGAGTATTCAACTACTGGTAGATTCATTATATCCTCAAAAGGGACTGTTTATAGTGTTGTTAATTAATTACAGAAACAAAGGATAGTGAGCCCTGATTTCAGATAAATCCTACTCATGCTGCATCCCACTAAGTCCAGTCCTCTGTTCATGCTGCCTGAAGTAAATAGAACACGTGGAACCACATATTAATATATCTCAGACATAGCTTGATTCTAAATGAAAGAGAGGATATTGTTGTTGTGTTTCACAAGTTCCAGAAACCATGGGAATTTTTATCCTTTGACTTCATTAGTAATTTGGTGACCTAACCTAGGCAAGTCTGAACAGGCTTTCACAGCTTTGTGTTTTGTTGTGTTAAAAGGATATAGCACCAGCTTACCTCATCAAGATGCTATGTAAAACAGTTTCTATTTGTTCTAAGTGCTGTGTGATTTTGTGTCTATATTTGTATGGAACAGCACATTTATTACATGATGGCGTCAAAAGAGTTCAAGGCACAAAGGATGCTACATTCTTAGAGATACTAGTGGGATTCTATTATATCTGTTAAATTAATTTTGGGGGTTGGGTTGCAATTAAGTCTAAAGATAAACTTGGAATTTAGCTAGGTTGAAAAATTGTCTCAGACCTTTTTAAATTGTGTCTTTAGAATAAGACTCTTAGATATCTCAGGATAGCCTCAAAACTTTAGTAGAAAATCAGTGAAATACAACTTATAAACTTAAAATTCTATAGTTTATGTATCTATTACATAATTAGAATACTGAAGGCACATTCCTTATTTTGAAATGAAAGAGCTTTCTGATATTATTAGCATTCACTTACTTGAAACCCTGTGGAACTCGACACAATAATAGAACACACAAATAGAAAAAAAAATTGTCCATTTATCCATTCTGATTCTGAAAGGATTTTAAAAGAAACTGAAACTTAAAATATATGATACACTTTCATAAAATGCATTGTGTAGAGTTTTTAAAAGAATTTAAAAATATCAAAAGAGCCTTATGGTTACCTTAATATAACTAGGACTAATATTGTAATAGAATTCAGTAAAATAAAAAATGTAATTTAATTTATAAAATTACAATTTTTATTCATAAATGTAAACTAGGCTTTAAAACTTCTTGAGCTATGAAAAAGAAGTAGCTTTATGGCATGGATCAAGTCATCTAACCATTTGTATCCTGTGTTCCTAAACTGTAATTCAAAAGGAATGAAATAATTTAGTGGTTCTCAAATAATTCAGTGGTTCTTTGAGATTTCTCAAAGAAGTCTCAAGGACTTCTTTACTCTCTTAAAACAGGTGATCTCAATGAGCTCAATTTATGTTTGTGAGGATTATATCAATCATTATTATAATATTAGAAATTAAGATTGAGAAAAACTTGAGAAATATTGTATTCATTCAAAAATAACTATCTCACTGTATGTTAGCATAAACAATACATTTTATGAGAAATAACTATGTTTTCCAAAACAAAATATTTTTCTCAGAAGAGTAGCACTGTTTTGCATGATAAAAAAAATCTGTTTAATGTCTGGTTTAATAAAGAAAGGCTGGATTCTTAGATGTTTTCCTGCATTGATTTTCCTGTGATATGTTGTCTTGATTAAAGTATATGAATAAAATTTGGTCTCATATAGATACTTGGAAAGGAGTTTAAACCTTTAAAATTTTAATATTCTTTCAAGATAATTATGGATATTTTTCTTCATACCACATGGAAGCTTGATACATGATCATTTTATTAAAGCCCAGCTGCTATGTGAAATCTGTCGGAGAAGGCAATGGCAACCCACTCCAGTACTCTTGCTTGGAAACTCCCATGGATGGAGGAGCCTGGTAGGCTGCCGTCCATGGGGTAGATAAGAGTTGGACACAACTGAGTGACTTCCCTTTCACTTTTCACTTTCATGCATTGGAGAAGGAAATGGCAACACACTCCAGTGTTCTTGCCTGGAGAATCCCAGGGACAGAGGAGCCTGGTGGGCTGCCGTCTATGGGGTCGCATAGAGTCGGACACGACTGAAGTGACTTAGCAGCAGCAGCAGCAGCTATGTGAAATTTGTAATCATAGCAATGAATTTTTCATATCAAAGAGTAACAACTTTCTGGAGAGTGGCTTGAAAATGAATAGAGGTTATGCCACCTTTTAGCCTACCACTAAGAGTGATGTGATGAGAGTTTTTTATTCATTTATCTTTACTTGACCCCTTTTCATTTGTGAATATTCTTTCATTGTCTTGAAAAAATTTATTTTTGGTGAATTTTCTTAAGACCAGATAATAGCTAAGCAATCTAAATAGAGAGGTAGTTTAATAGATATCACAGTAAAATGAAGAATACTGAATATCATCAATTTAATCAGAAATTCTGTGAGTTTGTCTCAACTGAAAGATAGAAGATCAGTGGGGGAGGGGAGTGGACAGAACAGAGTTAGTGGTTCAGCACAGTCACAGTAGTAGTAATAACAGAATAATGCTCAGTTCAGTTGTACCAGCAGCATCCTGGGAACCTAGCTTCTAAACCTTTCATTCAGGATTGAGATGGGCTCAAAATGTCTCTTAGATCAATTTATGATCTGAGTCTTCTCGGTGCTCTCTTAGAAGCCTCCCTTTCTACTGCTGGTGATGATGGCCTTTTGTGTCCTGTATCACTAGATCTCTGATCCTCTGTTCTTCCCGAGTTGAAGAGTCCTGGTGCTCAGATGGCAAAGAGTCTGCCTGCAATGGAGGAGGCCCAGGTTCGATCCCTGGGTCAGAAAGATCCTCTGGAGAAGGAAATGGCAACCCACTCCAGTATTCTTGCCTGGAGAATCCCATGGATGGAGGAACCTGGGGAGTTGGAGTCTGTTGGGTTGCAAGGAGTCAGATATGACTGAACGACTAACACTCCTTACATTTCTAGGACCAAGAGAAAATGAAATCCAGAGAGGGAGCATCCTGTTCCCCATCTGTTCTATGCCATTAGGACACACATAAAATAACTCTCCTCAAAATGGCTTTATTCTATTCTTCATTTTGAGAGTTTCTTCTCGACCTGACACTCTAGCTGGGAGGTAAAGGACTAGACCTTGTTCTCTGATGATTTAAGGACCTTACAATTGCACTAGGGAACAGCTATCAAAAGTAGCTCAGCTAGTCATTGCCCTTCTAATGAACTGTACAGTTTCTCAAGGGAATAGACCCAGCTAGCCCACTTGCTTTCACTATAAAGGTAGCTGGTGACTATTCAAGAGGTTCATGCTTTGGACTTCATTCCGGTAAACTTCCTACCCAGAATTTTGATTTACCTTGCTCTCTTGATTTCATTTTCTCTCAGTCTAAGATACTCCTGTGCCTGCATTCTCTTACTCTCTTTAGCCCAATTATTACTTTCTTAATCATGAGCAAAAAAGTTTGATCTATGCTCCAAAGGCTTAAATACTTCTCTGTGTCTCAGAATCACCTGGGGAGATTTACAAAAGTTTTCTTCTAAGGCTGTATCTACCTCTTTCAAGAAACAGAAGCTGTGTGTGTGTGTGTGTGTGTGTGTGTGTGTGTGTGTGTGTGTGTGTGTGTGCGCGCGCGCGCGCGCGCACGTGCACGCGTGTGCGCCTGGAAGAGGAAGGCAATGAAGACAGGGAATAGTGACCTCCAGGTGAAGAGATCTAGGCATCAGGGATGGAGGTTTGGTTGGAAGAAGAGTTGTCCTTTTCTCTCTCCTACATTGTTCTGGCTAATTATTTCCCATCCCACTGCCTCGGTAGGGCAGAAAAACACTAGTACGGGCTCAGTGCCAGCCCAGGGTAATGATATGGTAGCATATAACAGCTAAGGCAGGCAAGCTGACTATGCCCTGAGCATGCATCCTACTCCTTCACCCACTTCACTCCAGCTCTGGCCAGATAATTACAGCTGAAGGAAACAGTTGCTGGAAAGAACAGTGCCAGGTTGGTAAAAGTGATAGAGGGTTTCCTAAGGGATAGGATTGCCTGGTAGATCATGGGAAGGGTGGAGATGGGGAGTGGTCAATTCACATTGCAACATCAAAGACAAAGAAAACATCTTAGAAGATTTCTGAGAGAAAATGCATATCACCTATAAAGAAACAAAAATCAGCTTGATTAAACCTTTCATGACCCACTCTAGGTGCAAGAAAGTAAGAGAGTTAATATTTTCAAAGGATTTTAGCAAAACAACTTTTAACCTTGATTTTTTACTTCTAGGAAAACTGCATTTGTGTGTAAGGGCTTGATAATACAAGGAGGCAAAAGTTTTTTCCTGAAAAATCTTCTTTGCAATGACTCTTGGAGGAAATACTCCCTCAAGAGAGAAATAAATTCTGGAGAAAACAACTTTATATTTATATTTAAAGATGAACAAAATAATATAAAGATAAACAATAAGTTCGTTAAGCATTGAGTTGAGAAAAAGAATGTGAAAGAAGCATTTAAAATATATTTATATCAATTCTGAGCAAAAATGCTAGATGATACCAATATGGGCTGGTGAAGGGCTGAGGCAGAACAGAAAGAAATGGGCTGATGCTAAGGTCTTTATCTTGTTTGAGGCAAGACATACCTATTGATAAGTACAACTAATTTGTAGAGACAATTGAGTCTAGTCCTTTGGGTTTTAGGAAGAGACAATAAAGAACCAAATAACACAATTATTCTTGTTGTGCAGTCGCCAAGTCATGTTTGACTCTCTGCAACCCCAAGAACTGGAGTACACCAGGCTTCCCTATCCTTCACTATCTCCGTTTGGGAGGATAGAATTCACTGGTTTGAGCTCCTTACTGTCCAAGGGGACTCTGAAGAGCCTTCTCCAGCACAACTTGAAAGCCTCAATTCTTAGGCGCTCAGTCTTCTTTATGGTTCAACTCTCACGTCCATACATGACTACTGGAAAAACCCCATAGCTTTGACTATATGGACCTTTGTTAGCAAAGCAATGTCTCTGTCTTTTAATGTGTTGTCTAGGTTTGTTATAGGCTTCCCAGGTGGCGCTAGTGGTAAATAATCCCCCTGCCAGTTCAGGTGATGTAAGAGATATGGGTGCGATCCCTGAGTCAGGATGATCCCCTAGAGGAGGGCATGGCAACCCGCTCCAGTATTCTTGCCTGGAGAATCCCATGGGCAGGGAAGGCTGGTAGGCAACAGTCTGTGGGGTCGAAAAGAGTCGGATACCACTGAAGTGACTTAGCAAGCACCATGCAGGTTTGTCATAGCTTTTCTTTGAAGGAGCAAATGTCTTTTAATTTCATGGCTGCAATCACCATCCACAGTGATTTTGGAACCCAAGAAAATAAAATCTATCACTGTTTCCACTTTTTCCCCATCTATTTCCCATGAAGTGATGGGACCAAATGCCATGATCTTAATTTTTTGAATGTTGAGTTTTAAGCCAGATTTTTCATTCTCCTCTTTCACCTTCATCAAGAGGCTCTTTAGTTCCTCTTCACTTTCTGCCATTAAAGTGGTATCTATCATCAGCCTATCTGAGATTGTTGATACTTCTCCTGGCAATCTTGATTCCAGCTTGTGATTCATCCAGCCCAGCATTTCGCATGATGTACCCTGCATAAAAGTTAAATAAGCAGGGTGACAATATACAGCCTTCACGTACTCCTTTCTCAATTTTGAACTAGTCCACTGTTGCTCATCCAATTCTAACTGTTGCTTCTTGACCTGCATACAGGTTTCTCAGGAGGCAGGTAAGATGGTCTGGTATTCCCATCTCTTTAAGAATTTTCCACAGTTTGTTGTGGTCCACACAGTCAAAGAGTTTAGCATAGTCAATGAAGCAGAAGTAGATTTTTTTGGGAATTCCCTTGCTTTTTCTATGATCCAGTGGATGTTAGCAATTTGATATCTGGCTCCTCTGCGTTTTCTAAATCCAGATTGTACATCTGGAAGTTGTCAGTTCATGTACTGCTGAAGCCTAGCTTGAAGGATTTTGAGCAGAATCTTGCAAGCATGTGAAATGAGTGTGCAATTGTACAGTAATTTGAACAATCTTTGGCATTACCTTTCTTTGGGATTGGAATGAAAATTGACCTTTTCCAGTCTTGTAGCCACTGCTGAGTTTTCCAGATTTGCTGGCATATTGAGTGCAACACTTTAACAAAATATATAACTTTTAAATCAGCAAAACATAATATACATTATCCTATGGGAAGTAGAAAAGGAAGAAAAGAATACGGCAATTGCAAAACACTAAATAAGGGATCAGAAAACATTCCAAATATCACAATAATTTCAATCAATGTCAGTAGGTTAAATTTACAGATTACAAGACAGAAATTTTCAGATTGTATTAAAAATATAACAGTTTCTTAAAAATACATTTCTTAAAAGAGACTGTTTCTTTTCTCAGAGAGATACATGGGTGAGCTGTGCATCCCCATTGGGGTCTGTATCCGTTCTCCCTCTGGGCATCAAGAACCTACAGCCAGATCTTCACCATATCCATTGTCAAGATCATTGCCAAAGCTTCCTAGAAACTTGGTGTTGAGGTTAAGCTTTCCATCTGAAAACTTCTCTTCAGAGCTCCTCTAATAGCATGTCAATCAGTATACATATATATAAGGCCCTCAAGCTCTGGGAAACAGTGAAAAAAGTGCCATCAAAGCTGTCAAACACATCAGCTAAAATACTGGAACGGCCCAGTAAACAAGGGACTGAGTGTTATGTAAAGGAGGTTGAAAAACTGATGACAAATTGGCACTGGGGAGGAATTTAAGTAGAAATATTGTCACACTAAGCATTCCTTTTGCTGTCAAGGCTGAAACTGTCAAAGAGGGGGGGATCTCTCCCCCATCTCAGTATAACTAATATGGCCACTCAGATGTCAGCTAGTCAGTTCCAGTTTTCAGTGTGATCAAGAATAGAAACAAGCTCACAATGCAGTGTTTCATAACACTTCTCTATCAGTGATGCAAACTTCAGATAATGCAGTAGAGTTGAGGTCTAACAAAACAAAAGAACTTCATCAAGGAGGAATAAAGAAAGATGCACCAATAAGGGGCATGAGAGGTTTTCCTCTAAACACCCTTGAGAATAATGAAGCCCTGGTCCTGTTAAAGATCATCATTGCAAAGGCTGCATATCAAGGATAAAGGTGTTGACATAGATGAAAGTAGCTCTGGTTCTTCCTGTGTTGGAGATATGACCTGGATTTCAAGTCTTTTGTTAACTCTAGCTGGTATATCTTATCTGACTAGTTATCAAGCATGTGCAGTTTTTTCATCAAGGATGATTTGGTGGCATGATGTTGTGTCTATTTAATATCATTTTCATAAGGATGGCTAGGAAACTTGAAAGAAGTTCTCCAGCATACTATTTTCCAGGTGGTGGGAGTAGATCTCATAGTGACCAGCCCCAGGCAAATTTCCAAGGCTATGCTGAGAAGTCATGCCATTGCCTTCTGCTCACAGTGAATCAGATCAGCTCTGAAACTGAGTGTTTTCAGGTGTGCTATTTGGTTCAGTCCAAAAGGTGAATTCTCATGGTTTCCCATAATTCTAAAGATACTGAGATATTACTGTTGTCAGCATGGACAGCACAAGGCCATCCCTGTTCCAATCTAAGTGCTTGGCCAAGTGAAACCAGGCAACAAAGAAGCTAAAAGTTCCATAGGCAAGTATTACTGAGTAAGACCTCTGCTCCTCTTCTAAAAGCAGGTAGCCCAAGATAGCATAATTACCTCTTCTTCTGCCCATTTACCTTTTGATAGGCTCCATGAGATTCATTAGAACTGCTAACCTGGAAACTAAGCTTGTACCTGGAACATGTTGGGGGAAGAATGTAGAATTTGTGTCTGACTCAGAATTATTATGTAATCTCATTTGTCTCTATGAAGCTATATACTTATAATGTAGATCTTAAAGTGTTTGTAACCAAGACCTGTGGCTTTATGTTGGGGAAGGGAAACAATTCAGTAACTTACCTCAAATGTGTGTATAAAAGGGTATATATTAAGAAAAAGAGATATCAGGTAAATATGAAACAATCTCCTTTAAAAAAAGCCATGATAGCAAAATAGAATTTGAAGTTAAAAGTAACTTTTAGAATAACAGTAAGCCAATAAACTATAACAATATAATACAAACATTTCAGCAACAGACAACATAACTTTCAATTATATAAGGAAGCAGAAAGAACTATTGAGAGAAATTAATAAATTAATTTAAGCTGGAGATTTTAAGTCATCCCTTTAAAAAAACTGATTAAGTCTTCAAAAAAATCAACACTATACAAAATTATAACATGACTTATAAACTGAAATGAACATAATAGAATCTTACACTCAGCAGAGTATATATATATTATATATATAAATTATATAATATAAATATATTTTAATATATTAATACATATCTTAATATTATGTATTGTTAATATATTCTCTATATTACACAATATAATCTATATTATATAACATAATTTTATATAATTATATAATATACATTATACATACTGTATAATGTATATAATATAATAGATAATATATTATATGAATATAATATATATTATATAGACAATATATTACAGCATATATAATTATTATATAAATATATTAAATATTAATTATATATTGCATACTTATTAGTATATATTATATATTATATAATTATAAAGTATAGATAATGTATTATATGTATATACATTATCCATAATATATATATTGGGTTACATATATGTTACATATTACATATGTATATATATTAAGTTATATATACATATATTACATATATGTACATATATATGACATTATTTATACATTATATAATGTTGTATATATGTTATATATATAATGTATATATAATGTCATATATATATGTACTGTAATATATGTATATATTATATTATTATAATATTATATAGTATCATATTATAATATCTAATATGTATAGTATACATTAAATGATATATAATATATTAATGTTTATAATATATATTAATATATAATAGATAATATATGTGACATTATATAATGTATATATAATGTCATATATATGTAATGTAATATAAGTATATATGTGCAATATATGTATATATTATATTAGATATAATATTATATATAGTATAATATAATATCTAATATAATATATCTATATCATAATATAGATATAATATATAATATACAATATATATTATACAATATATATAATTTATATTATATAATATATAATTATATATTAAACAATACTTGTGTTATACATATAATATATATATACTTGTTATATATAATATACATATTAATATATATAATATATAATATACTATATATTTTATAATATAAACTATATTATTATCTATTATATATTAATATAGAATATAATGTATTAATATTATATTGTGTATAGATTAATATATCATATATATGATATTGATATTATAATAATGTATATAGTAATATTATATATAATAATACATAATGTATATATTATTTAATATATATTATGCAATATATAATTTATATTATATTATAGATATTAACAAGTACTTGTTATAATTAATGTTATAATTAATGTTATATATTAATATTATGTTATATGTTATTAATATAATGTTATATATTAATATTATGATGTTATATAATTAATATTATAATTAATGTTATATATAATATATATAACAGTTTCAAAAAACAGTTTTAAAATAACTGAGAAAAATAAAACAAGCATTAAAGTCAAAGAACTAGAAAAGGAAACAACAGAATAAACATAGAAACAGGAAGGGAGGAGATAATACAAATAAGGAAAAATCAATAAGAAAGAAATCAATAGAGATGACAATCAAAACCTTATTTCTGAAGAGATAAAGTATTGAACACAAATATCTGACAAAGCTGATCAACCAAATAAAAGACTATTAACTAAAATTTAACCCCCAAAAGAAAATTAACTATTGAAATAATTGAGATTTAAAAATAACAAAAACGATGAACTATGTAACAGTAGTATCAAGCAATCTAAAAGGGGGCGTGCGTCCCTGGTGGCTCAGTGGTAAAACTCGCTGCCAGCACAGGAGACGCGGGCTTGCTCCGCGATCCGGGAAGATCCCACGTGCCTTGGGGCCACGAAGCCCACGCGCCGCAAGCGCTGAGCCTGAGCTTTAGAGCCAGGGGTCCACAGACGCCCAGCCCACGCGCGGCAGCTCCTGGAGCCCTTGGCCCGAGTCCATGCGCTGCTACAAGAGAGGGCACCACCATGAGAAGCCTGAGCTCCGCAACTGGAGAAAAGCCTATGAAGGACCAGCACAGCCGAAAATAAGAATAAAGAGAATTTTCTTTTTAACATTTAAATGAAAAATAAATTTTCAGGAAGAAATTTGCCTGAGAAGAAATAGAAAACTTGGATAACGCATTAATCTTGAAAGAGATTTCTAATTATTCATCAGGACTCCAGTCTAAAATTTATGGTCAAATATCTTAATTTTAGTTAAGTAAATAGTTAAGTAGTTAGGATACTCTCCAAAGGATTTTTTAAAGAATATATAAATCACAGAATTGTTAAAAAGACTGATGAAACAGACTACAACTGAGCTCTCAAGAATGATTTCCAAAACCCACCAGGAATAAACAAAAGAACTGTGGCCACTGTTATGATCAGGAATTTGCTGCCCGCAATTCTGACTTTACCATCACCACTGCCAAAATCTATATGATAAAAACAAATGCACAAAGTTATAGTTATAAGATAAAATCAGTACTAGAGATGTAAAGCACAACATGATAAAGATAATTAACATTGCTATATGTTATATATGAAACATATGTATATATGTTACATACAGAAATTGTTAAAAGAATAAATGCTAAGGCTTCTCCTCACAAGGAAAACATTTTTTTCTCTTTCTTTACTTTTATATCTATATAAGATGATGGGTGTTCACTATACTTACTGTGATAATCATTTCATGAACATATTTATGTTGAATCATTATGCTGTAAACCTTAAACTTATACAGTGTTGTATGTTAATTATGGGCTTCTCTTATAGCTCAGTTGGTAAAGAATCTGCCTGCAATGCAGGAGACCTGGGTTCGATTCCTGGGTAGGGAAGATTCCCTGGAGAAGGAAATAGCAACCCACTCCAGCATTCTTGCCTGGAGAACCCCATGGACAGAGGAACCTGGCAGGCTACAGTCCGTGGGGTTGCTAGAGTCGGACATGACTTAGTGACTGAACCACCACCATGTCAATTATATCCCAGTAAAACTGGAAGAAAAAAAATGAATGCACTGTACCCTCTTTCCACGTGACTCTTTGATTCAATCTCAATTCAGATTTTGAGACTGAATCAAAATCTCCCACAAGTGAATCTTCTTACCAGACCTTAAATCACATTCAGAAAACTGTCAGAGAATTTGAAACAAGTAGATTTTACTTTCAGTTTCTGCATTTTACAAGAGTTAGAATGAGATTGAAAAATAAATCCACAGGATCAGATAGTATTTTGAGTTTCAGAACTTTCAAAGTAAAGATAATTCCAGTTGATATAAAGTGGTCCAGAAAAAAGAAAATGAGGGAAAGCAGTGCACCTCATTTTAGGTCTCAATTCAAGTTAATTTAATTATAATCTTCAGATCAGTAATGGATTGGGAAATGACAAGAAAAGAATCTATTAGCCCATTTTGCTATGAACAAAATATGAAATCCTAAATAAATATTAGTTGAGTTCAATGTGTTTTTATAAACAAAACATGGTGATGTCAATTTCATTTCAGAAATGTAAGGGGGTTCATCACCAGAAAAGTTATCAATACAATTTAGCTCATTAATGACCTATAGGGAAAAAAATTACTTCAACATAAGCATAATTAATATTTGGTAAAGTTTAAAACCTATTTATGATATTTTTAAGTGTTAAAAAATTAGGAATTAGAGAATAACTTAATAAAAGCTTTTAACAAAAACCTATGAAAAAATTATGACATGTTATGATTAGGAACAGGGAAGAGAGACTTGTTATTACAGCTCCCACAGTGAGGAGATTTTGGCCAATATAATAAGACAAGAAAAAAACAGGAGGTATAAGGCTTGGGTAGAATAAATTACTCTGTCACTGTAGATCATTAGATCTTCTAATAGAAGACCTAACTGAATCAATAGACAAACTATTAGAACTAATAGAGTTCAGAAAGATTGCATAGGTGCAAGATCAATAATAGGCAACATACTAAGTAATACGTAAGCATATACTAAGTACTATATAAGAAACTATATAAATATTTTACTTATACTAATCTATTTATATTTAATGTAAATATCAAGACACTTTTCTGCATCAGCAGCAACCAACCAGAAATAAGCATGGAGAATATGACTTCACTTACATTAGCAACAAAAACTACAAATTACATAAGATAACCTAATGAAGAAGTACTAATCCTTTACAAAGTACTTTTCAAATTTTATTAAATTACATAAAATAAGATTTAGGTACAAAGAGAAAAGTAACATGTTCAAGGATGGGAAAAACTACACTGTAAAAAAGTATCATTCTCCATAAATGAACTTGTAAATTCAATGCAGTTTTGATGAAAATTTTAGCAGGGTTTTGTGAGAAAACAGAAAAATAGTTTCTGTGAATGGAAGAATAATGGACTAAAGAAAGGAAATTTGTTTTATTGGATATATCAAGATATTTTATAAAACCAAAGCAATAAAAACAGCATGGTACTAGTACAGAAACAGATCAAAAAAATAGATGCAACAAATAGTAAAGCAATGAATAAGTGCCTGTTATATATGAGAAGGTAGCAGAAATCAGCATCACAAATCAAAAAAGAGGGATTATTTAGTAAATGACTCAACATATAGGTAAAAGTATATTTAGATTCTTACAGAATTAATTCCAAATATATTTAAAACCTAACTATAAAAGGCAATATATAAAGTAATAAAATATATGAGGCTGTCTTTGTGAACTTGGGATAGGAAAGGATGTTTAGACAAGACTAAAAATTTATAAACTTTAAGAATAAGTCAAACCATGTATATTATCAAGTGTGAAACAGATCGCCAGCCCAGGTTAGATGCATGAGACAAGTGCTCGGGGCTGGTGCACTGGGATGACCCAGAGGGATGGGATGGGGAGGGACATGGGAGGGGGGATTCAGGATGGGGAACACATGTAAATCCACGGCTGATTCATGTCAATGTATGGCAAAAACCACTACAATATTGTAAAGTAATTAGCCTCCAACTAATAAAAATAATTGAAAGAAAAAAAAGAATAAGTGAGGAGCTTCCCTAGTGGTCCAGAGGTTAAGAATCTGCCTTCCAATGCAGGGGACTTGGGTGTGATCCCTGGTCGAGGAGCTTGGATCCCACATGCACAAGACAACTAAACCCTTGGGCTGCAACACCACAGTGAGAAGTCTGAGCACGGCAAAGAAGACCCAGCACAGCCAAAAAGAGTAGGTGGTATATGAATTTTAATTCATATATAACTTAATACAGAAATCTTTCATTTTAATTCATATTAAAATGAAAGATTTCTACACAAAGAGGATATAATAGAAAAACTTAACAAGCTTGTGGAAGATTAAAAGATGTTTTCAAAACTTAAAACTGAAAAATGATTATTAACAAATAGAATATATAAAGAACTACTAATATCTTCAAGGAAACAAAAACTCGACCAGGAGTAAAAATAGACTATTCATGGAAGAAGTAGTCTAAATAGCCAATATGGACATGAAGAGATGTTTAACTTCATATGAAGTCAGAGAAATTCAAATTAAGCCAACCTAGTACTGAGAAATGGAGGAGGAAATGGCAACCCACTCCAGTACTCTTGCCTGGAAAATCTCATGGACGGGGGAGTCTGGTGGGCTGCCGTCTAAGGGGTCGCACAGAGTAGGACATGACTGAAGCGACTTAGCAGTAGCAGCAGCAGTATTGGGAAAAATTTAAAAGTCAGCTAATGCCAAATGTTGGTTAGAATGAGGAGTCACTCTTGGGAGAGTAAACTGATAATATTGAGTGAAATTAACTATCCATATATTCTGTATACATATCATTACTTCATCTGAGTTTACACTGTGTACAAGTGTACAAGTGTCCCCTTAAAAGGGGACATTTATGACACAAATAATTGCCTTATTTGTGTTAGCAGAAAGTTATAAGAAGCCTTGATATCTGTCCCTAGGGAAATGGATTATCAGAATATGTGATAAATACATGCAATGAAATACAGTACAGCAGTAAGCAGTTAATCATTTTAAGTTATAGCAATACGGACAGATCTTAGAAATATAGAATGAATTATATATAGCAAAACAACTTATGTACACTCAAAACACACACATAGAAGGTAATATTATTTCTCAGGGTTATAGCTTCAGATGCCTAAGGATATATATTGAATATACTAATGTAAACATCTCTGATGGGAAGGACAATGTAAATGAGAATGTGTAGGACAAAGGGGAAAGAATAATGAAATAAAACGAGAGGAGCATTTCATGGACTTTACAATAAGAGTAGAAAATGAAATCTGTGTTTTTGAGAGCCATCTGACTCATGAATAATTAGCATTTGTCCTAACTTGGGAGAGGAGTAAGTAATGTTCCCAGCAAAAGGATGCACATATTTTAAAACAGATTCTGGGAGGATTTGAATGGCCTTATGTAGAAGACAGATGGGTATCTGACTAGTATAAATCTTTGCTTTAAATATATTTCTCCACTGAAAGTGTTAGAAATTAGTTTGCAATTAGCCTCCAGCAATCAATCAGTCTAGGAAAGGAGTGAAAATTTGAAAATGTGACTATTTAATACTCAGAAAGAATTGCTCTGTAAAACTGGAAAATGCAAAATACTCTGTGAAAAGTTTGCCTTTTGTTGTGTTTCATGTAATCTGTCACGCAGTAGTTTAAAAAGCATCAGTTTGTTTTGTTCGATGGTTTTATCTCATTGCACATATTCACTGACTAAACCTTTTATTCATCAATAAAATTTTCCCTATCATTAATTCTTGTGTGAACAATACACTACAAATTATAGCTTGTAGATGCTGCTCTGTCATGCTTAGCATATTGCATTTTTCAATTGCTTTGGTATTCTCGGTATTAATCTTAAAACTCTTTGAAGTCTTCTGGACATTATGTCACTTTTGTCCATATTGTCCTTAATAAATCATAGCAACATGAACTATATAATTAAATGAAGGTTAAATTCTATGTGCTAAATATTCAAAGGCACTACTTTTTGATGGTCCAACCTCATGCATGCTTTTCTTGGTTAAACAGAAAATATAACCATCTTTTCCTATCACTCACATTTTAGAAGTAATATGATTTTCACTATTAATATTTTAAATAATATTCTTTAATCATAGCAAATATCTCTATTAAAATGTCTTGGAGCTTGTCAAAAATTGTTCCTCGTTTTTCCGTTACAATGTAGGGGAAATCTTAGGAGTTAATAGAATGGGGGATTAATAATAACAGGCTTTGCCAGAACTTAGGCACAATATTCTCTAAATCATCACATTTTCTATATCAGGTAACTAAAATCACTGTTTTATACAAGTTTTCTAATAATGTTATAGATGTATATATTTACATATATACTTATGAATGTCTTATTGTTCCACAATTTTGTGATTCTTATTTAATACTTCATGTTCTTTTCTAACTGGAAAGTAGGTCAGTGTACAAAAGCTCTGAGCATATTAATGTTCTTTCAGATGTTTTCATGCCTTGTGTGTGTCAGTCACTCAGTCGTGTCTGACAGAGACCCTGTGGATTGCAGCCCACCAGGCTCCTCTGTCCATGGAATTCTCCAGGAATGGAGTGGGTTGCCATGCCCTTCTCCAGGGGATCTTCCCAACCCAGGGATTGAACCTGAATTTTCCACATTGCATACAGATTTCTTTACCACCTGAGCCACCAGGGAAGTCCTCGGTAAATTAAAATATGATCACATTTATAAGGCACCCAGTGAAAGTTATGTGAAGCCACTTGAAGCCACAGGCAACTCCCCGCCCTGTAAGTCCTGCCCCACCATCCTGCAGCTGAAGGGGGAGCTATTTCCCACACATTTAACAACTCTGTTCCAGCAACCAGATTGGAAAGCTCTGAACTAACGCTTTAAACTTTTTTAAAAGAAATCATTTCTTTCCCAGCCTCTAGAGGTAAGATTAAATCTAGAACATAGTGAGACCTCCTCTTTGATACAGAAAGAAGGAATAAAAGATGGTAAGTTGTATGGCCCTTCAAAGAGTAGGGAAGACTCAGGGAAAATCTCTGGAGACTTTACTAGTAGTAGTAGTAGTAGTAGAATGATTTATATTTAGAATCATGATGCCAATATCTGTCTAGATTTAATAGTTTTTAAGGGATGCTAGTGATGCGGCAGACACAGAAGGTGATAGGCAAGCAGGACAGGGCACTTGAAAATAATAACGGGGTGGACAGGAGGGGTCTACACTGCAGGTGAGACAAGGTCATTTGAGAGCAATGATCCTCAAGCTGCTCAGTCTTTCAGTGTCTAAGGATGGAACCCTGAGTAGGTAATGACTGGTCTGTCTGCCTTTTCCAAAGCACTTTCTTCAGGACATCTTGTGAGATGCTCGTAAGTATTTGGAGGGGCGGGGGAAAGACGAATCTCTTTTTCAAATAGATGTGAGAAATTCTGAAATAAAGTTACACTTGATGCTTGATTTCTAAGAGTCTTTAATATGCTGCTATTATTCATCTGTTTCCAGGAGGAAATAGTAACACATATCCTTTCTCAGATGAGCAAACTATAATATACACCCTTTCTCAAATGTGTTTGGCCATGTGCACTTACTTACTTATTTTTTCTCAAAATATATTATTAACCCCCTCAGAACACTAGGGTTTTTTCCTAAGATAAGAGTAGACCTATCCTACTGCCTTTAAGTGTGTTGTTTGGAACAATATATAATAACTTTCAAGACTATAAACTGGTGGCAGTAACCTGTCCTGAGGTTGGATCAATAAAAGTGTTTTTCCCTTTTTACCTTTAATTTGTTTCCTATCTCTAGTCAATATCTTTTAATATACAAAGTTGTAATACAAATTGATCTGTGACATGTTTCTCAATTTATATGAGATGATTTCACACATTTTAAACAATTTATCAATCTTTCAAGTGGTTGCAATTTTTTGCTATTCAGGAAAAAAAGTTTGTGGAAAGTTATATATGGCTTTTATAGCCTGTTAGGATTAATTTTATGTATAATATTAATTTTTAAATGTGGTTAACAAAATGTAGCAAATTAGAAATTAATAAAACTGATTAAGTTAATTTCAATTGATAGTAAATTTTATTTGGGCTTCCTAGGTGGGGCTAGTGGTAAAGAACCTGCCTACCAATACAGGAGACATAAGAAATGTGGGTTTGATCCCTGAGTTGGGAAGATCCCCTTGAGGAGGGCATGGGAACCCACTCGAGTATTCTTGCCTGGAGAATCTCAAGGACAGAGGAGCCTCATAGGCTACAGTCCATAGGTTCTCAAAGAGAAGGACACAACTGGAGGGACTTAGCACACGCACAAGAAAATTTTACTTGTCACTAACCCAATTATTTTGCATTTTTTGCTAATTTGTTCTTTATACACTATAGCGTTTCTAACTTTCTATATTGCTTTCACAGTGAAAAATCAGACTTATATTTTGCTATATGATATGTAAAACATAAGGTCCTAAGACACTGGAAGGAAATGTGCAAAATATAAGCACAATTGTTTTGGAGTGATGGGGCTTTATGCAATTCAACTGCAAGGGCCCTCTGAATTCTACTTCTGCATTTTAGGAATTTATTATAAGGACAAATAAATATGTTTTTTAAAAGATTTAATTGCCACCTGGACAATAGAGTGGTGCAACACTCTAAGCATCTGAAGTGAAGCAGGAGATAAACCTCCACAGGCCCTAGGGTCAGTAGGTCCTTCACTTTCCATGGGACCTTCACTAAGTCACTGACCTGTTCCAAACCTCTTCTGTAAAACTGGAACAGTAATGCACCTACCTCACAGGAAATTAAAATAGGAAAACACTGTTTTCTGGATGACTAAACTGAAGGTGTAACTGCCTACATAAAAATGAAAGTTCTTTGGAAAAAATCTCCAAGTTTATGATAACACAATTTAACAGTGTTTTGCTATTGACACAATCAGTTCAGTCTTCAGTGAATTAAAGTTTGAGAAACCTTGAGGGAAATCATAAAGAGTTAAAATTCTAAAATAATCGGCAGCAGCTCTGATGAGACAATGGATATCCAGCCTGCCTCTTGTTGATGTTTATCTGCATTTTACATAGATCAACATTCTATCAAGGTTGAGGTTCTATTGCTTGTGTTCAAGCTTGTGTGAGACAAAGCCTACTTACTATTGCTTTACTCTAGTTCAAAGATGCAAATATACTTCTGGCATTTTGATTCTGGAAATTATCCTATCTGGTTCTACACCATTTTGACATCAATGTAATTGTTGATTTTCCACCACGAGAAGTATAAAATGAAAGATACAGCCTAGAGGCAGCAATGTATTTTAGATCAAGGAAGGCTGTGAATCCCATTTTCTCACCCTGGTCCATCGAGAGAAAAACTTCATGCTCTGTGTACTGGTGGGACAGGATGAAGCACACTGCTTTGAAACTTTTATCTTTAACTAATTTTTACTATTGTATTTTCTTTCTTTTCAATTTAGAAAGATAATAAGAGAAAGAATTACAGGGGAAACTATGTTTCTACCTCAGTGTTTTGAACAAAGCAATCTATTGAATCTTTGACATTTTTTAGAAACCACCCACATGATTTAAAAAAAAAAGTTTGCTTCTTCTTGAGGCTCATTTAAAGAAACTTCAAATACAAGGAAATTCATGACAATTATCTTCTGATTCCTGCAATTCAGTGGGACTCATTTAATGTTAGAATGCCAGTAAAAATTTTTGCTGCCCAGCAGAAACACAGAATCCAGATCAGATGGTCCTGATTACCTATAACACTGACAATAGATGTAAGAACAGGCACTGTATTTTGGAGCATACTGCTCTTATTGTGAAGTTTTGGACAACTTTTTAAAAAAACCTTTCTATGTTGTACTGGGGTGTAGCCGATTAACACTTTCAGGTAAACAGTGAGGGGACTCAGCCATATACATGTATCCATGGGCTTTCCCAATGGCTCAGTTGTAAAGAATCTACCTGCAATGCAGGAGACAAAGGAGACATGGGTTCAATCCCTGGATGGGGAAGATCCCCTGGAGGAAGAAATGGAAACCCATGCCAGTATTCTTGCCTGAAAAAAATCCCATGGACAGAGGAGCCTGGTGGGCTACAGTCCAAAGGGTGGCGTGAAGTCGGACATGACTGAGCACATTCTCCCCCAAACTCCCCTTCCATCCAAGCTGCCACGTAACATTGAGCAGAGTTCCATGTGCCACACAGCAGGACCTTGTTGGTTAGCATTTTAACTATAGTAGTGTGGATATGTTTTTCCCAAGCTCCCTACCCATCCCTTCCCTGCATCCTGACCCCTGGCAACCATAAATTTGTTCTCTAAGTCTGTGAGTCTAGGACAACGTTTAAGTGAGAATTCTTCCTTCGCAATCTTCTTTGTGAAAGAGATTCAAACTCCTTTGATCTAAGCTCAAATTTCACCCTGGGGCCACTGGTTGCTGGCTGGGGATGGCCTGCAGCAGATGCAAGGAAGAGACGTTGAGCAAAGGCACATGCAGGCTGGATTTGGGTACAGAGAGAGACAGAGGCAGATAAGTGATCAGTGCTCAACAAGGCGTGTTTGTTCATACTCAGATTTGTGTTATTGAGGGAGTACCGCTTCTTAGAACTTCTTCTTAGAATAAAAGTACCACTGTTAGTCAGGGTCCAATCAGGAAACCAGGGTCCACACCATGTGGTTCAATAGGAGGAATTTAATATAGGAGCCTCTTACTAAGGTCATGAAATGGGGCCACCATGACTTTCTGCCCAGAGAGTCTTTACCATCAGGCTGTTTCTTTCACTTAGGGAAGAATTAACTAAAAACAGATATTTTCCAGTTGTTTCTTTCTTAGGTACATTATTTTCCCCACTCATTCTTTAAAATATGTTTAACAGTTATTCTAAAACCCTTCTCTTATTTACTTTTCCTCATATGCAAATCAGACTCTGAAAAATACCTTCAAAAATACAAAAATCAACAATGCAGATCATAGAATTAAAAAATGCAAAAAAAAAATCTTTAAAATACCAATCACTCTACACCCAGGGATAATAATTTCAAACTTTTGGTTGAAAAGTTTATAGAAAAATCTTACAGTATTATACAGTTTTGTTACTAGCTTTTATCCTCCAATGAACATGTTTTTTTTCCTATTTCTTTACATATTCTTCAGAAACTTTCCTTTTGGTGGATTCACTATATTCCAAGCCTAAATTTCTCTACCATTTTCCTGCTGTTGGAAATTGAGTTTATTTCCAACCATGTAATTTTAAATAAAGTTAAAATATAATATTCTTATAAATAAGCTTTTTTTTCTTTTTTTTTTGCCTCTTTGATTATTTCCAAAACTAAGAGAAGTCCTACCCTCTTTTTGTCCCTTCTTAATTTGTGAGAGGGGGAAAAAAGTCAGGTCTAATTATGACTTAAATATGAGTAGTGCTAAATGATATGGTTTCTTAGAAATTAAAGAAAATTATAACTTTAAAATACAATGATATATAAAAAATAACCAATTCCAGAAACCTCTAAAGTTTTCATGCCCTTTAGTCCCCTCAATGTTCTCTTCATGTTCTGTTTTCCTCTTAATGAACATAATTTTCTACAGTGTCATCCTTCAAGAAAAAGAATCAGATTCTCTTATATAGATTTTCTACTTTATTCAGTTTCTGTAGTTGGAGGCAATATTGTTTGCTACTATTTCAATAAACTATACTTCAGCTGAATAACAGGCTCGGATATATATCTTTATACTTAATATTGTTTCTATGGGAAAATGTATTCAGAGATTCAAATACATATTTAAAAATAAACTTTAACAACACAATTTGCTTACAGGTAAAGGACGTTCAGGATTTCAAAAAGTAAACCTATTTGGTTAACTGGGTTTCATTATTCACATATTACCAAATACCATTGTGCTTTGATATGTAGTTCATCAGGTCACATATGAAAATCTCTTTTCTAAGAAATGTGTGTGTGCATTAAATATTAGATATGGTAGATTCTTTGAAGGATCTAGGCACTTGGAATTACTAGCTGACCCTTAAGTTATGTTGATTTCCAGAAGGAGACTATAAACTGTGTCAGTGAAGATCCTGAGCAAATTTTGCACAATAGCGTAGTCATCACTGTTGTTATTGTCTTGCTTTATTTTTTTTTCATAACATTTATCAATCAGTTTATAATATATTTATATGTTTTTATTTTAAATTCCATCCTTCATTAGAGTATTATCACCATAAGAGCAGGTCATTTCTTTCATTCTCTGCTTTATTCACTGTCTTGTACTTAGTAGGTGCTCAATTAATGCCTTATTTGAATGAATGACTATTGTGTGAATAAAATGTGAAGATTGTTTCAGATATGATACAATAGAAATAACACATAAAATATTGAAAATTTTGTAAATAAGCCCAACTTAAAAAATTGCAAGTGTCATATTTTTATTATCATCCAAGTATTTGTGAGCTGTTTTGTTTTATAGATATGTTCATTTGTGTCATTTTTTAGATTATACATATAAATAATATCTTGAAATACTGAGTGTGTCAAATCTTGAGCTGTGTCTGTACAGAAAAGAAGTATGAATCTCAAAGCCTACATTACAAAACATGTATCTTTTCCTTTCAAAGTAAATTAAAAAATTTTGTCTTAAAAAAATGTGAAGTAGACCTAACTCTTTAAACCAAGCAGCACTGCTGATGATTTTAGAATGTGGTTGCCCTGACCTTCATGGAAAGTCACAAATATGTTTCTCATTTAATACAGACTTCATTTGCTTGATTCTTAGTAAGTAAGTTAAATGTCCCACACCATAAAAATTACCCTTAGACAAAGGGTACTTTGTCTTCTAAAAGTAAGAATTCTGAAGTTAAGAATTCTCAACGATTCAAAGATAAACGTTAGTCTTTATGGAGGAGCAAGGCTACAAAGAAATAATATGACCAGGGTCAAATTTAGTCTGGCTTTTTCCCCCCAGCAACTCTTAGGCATTTGTCATAGGGTTTAACAGAAGTTCCCAAAGTTAAATGAGGGAATGGAATTAGAATAGATTTTAAACAAATGTTTATTAAGATCCACAACTGTATTCACTATTGGTAACTGAAACTTCAAAGCAGAGTAATGAATTTAAATACATAGTCACAGAAACATATTTTTTAAAATTTATAGAAGGAACAAGTTAGGTTGGAAAGAATCATTACCATCAATCAGTCTTAGAATTGAAGCCTTTATTTCATGCATGCGTGAGAGGTAAACTGGTTAATGTATCTATGGCCTGCACATTTCCACTCTATCTCTTTCCTCTCTCTTTCCCACTCTACCCTTCATTTTTCAGGCCCCCTTCGCCTCTCCCAACACCGTCACCCCACACATTCACGCACACGCACAAGTCTGCCTTTGGTATGAAGCTAACATTTAGGTTTACTGGTAACTCATCTTACTATGGACCCAGTTACAATGATCTCATTAGAAAAGTTAAAACAATAGCTGCCTATTAATCACAGAAATGTGTGCAAATGATTAAAAAAGTAATTCCCTTTTCTTCTCCTAAATTGCAGAGACTGTAATGAAAGCAATTATTTTTTGCCATTTCCTGTGTTATCAGAATGTTCATATCACTGCAGAAGTAAGAAAAGTTTTTCTATTTAGTTTGGTCTCTGCAATCACAACAAAAGGTATTTATATAAAAGGCCAGAAAACCATCAAGAAATTTTACCCAGTAATCCCAATGCTATCAAATCTATCCTAAGGAAATATTCTAAAATAGTGAAAATTATGAATACAAGTGTTGCTGCAAGCAACAAAATGAATTCAAGGTAAATTAAGCAAGTAGGAGAATTTGTTGAAAAGATAAGTCATAAATTTAATGGCACATTTGTAAAACAGCTTAAGGAACAGATAGGAGCTAAAAAATAACCCTAGAGTGGGTCAGAGCTACAGGAATTCCTAGACTCTCTTATCATTGTGCTACCACTGGAATTAGTCAGCTCTAACTACATTCTTTCTTGACTTTTACATGCTGAAGATTCAAAAAGTAAAGAAAAAAGAGGACTAAATAAAATCAGAAATGAAAGGGAGATATTACAACTGACACCACAGAAATACAAAGGATCATAAGAGACTACTATAAACAATTACATGCCAACAAACTGGACAACCTAGAAGAGATGGAAGAATTTCTAAAACCATACAACCTATTAAGACTGAATCATGATGGAAGATAAAATCTAAACAGACCAATTAACTGGTAATGAAACTGAATCAGTAATTAAAAACCTCCCAGCAAACAAAAGTTTAAAACTTCACTGATGAATTCTACCAAACATTCAAAAGAGAATTAAACCAATCCCTCTCAAACTCTTCAAAAATAGAAGAGAACTCTTTTAAACTCATTTAAAGAGGTCAGCATTACCCTGATACCAACACCAGACAGGATACCAAAGAAAGAAATTATAGGCCAATATTATTGATGGATCGGAGAAGGCAATGGCACCCTACTCCAGTACTCTCGCCTGGAAAATCCCATGGACGGAGGAGCCTGGTAGGCTTCA
This sequence comes from Muntiacus reevesi, assembly GCF_963930625.1. Lineage (NCBI taxonomy): Eukaryota > Metazoa > Chordata > Mammalia > Artiodactyla > Cervidae > Muntiacus > Muntiacus reevesi. The sequence continues at coordinate 7,248,553 of NC_089264.1, forward strand.
GTCCATGGGGTCGCTAGGAGTCGGACACAACTGAGTGACTTCACTTTCACTTTTCACTTTCATGCATTGGAGAAGGAAATGGCAACCCACTCCAGGGTTCTTGCCTGGAGAATCCCAGGGATGTGGGAGCCTGGTGAGCTGCTGTCTATGGCGTTGCACAGAGTCAGACAAGACTGAAGTGACTTAGCAGCAGCAGCATTATTGATGGGTGTAGATGCAAAAATCCTCGACAAAATACTAGCAAACTGATTTCAACAATACATTTTAAGGATCATACACCATGATCAAGTAGGAATTTTTCCAGGGATGTAAGTATCATTCAATATCTGCTATGAAATCAATGTGATACACCACATTAACAAAATGAAGGATAAAAATTATGATTATCTCAACTGAAACAAACAAAAAAAGCATTTGACAAAAGTCAACATCCATGTACAAAAAAATCTCTAAACAAAATGAGAATAGAGGGAATGTACCTCAACATAATAAAGACTGTACATGACAAAGCCACAGTTTAACATCACACTCAATGGCGAAAAGCTGCAAGTCTTTCCTCTAAGATGAGAAACAAGACAAGATGTTCACTGTCACCAGTTATTTTCAACACAGTATAGGAAATCCTACACAGAGTAATTAAGTGAGAAAAAGAAAGAAAAGGCATCCAAATTGGAAAGGAAGAAGTAAACCTGTTACTTGCAGATATTATCTGCAAAAAACCCTAAAGATGCCATCAAAAACTGTTAGAGACAGTAAACAAAATCAGTAAAGTTGCAGGATATAAAATCAATATGCAAAAATTTGGTGTGTTCCTATACACAAATAAACTAACATCAAGAGAAATAAAGAAAACAATCTCATTTATAATTATATCAAAAGAATAAAGTTCTCAGGAATAAACTTAACCAAGAAGGTGAAAAGCTTACATATTGAAAACTAGGGAATTCCCTGGCAGTCCAGTGGTTAAGATTCAGCACTTTCAATGTGGGGGCCTGTCGAAATAGACAAAAACAACAGAATGGGAAAGACTCGAGATCTCTTCAAGAAAATTAGAGATACCAAGGGAACTTTTCATGAAAAGATAGGCTCAATAAAGGACAAAAATGGTAGGGACCTAACAGAAGCAGAATATATTGAGAAGAGGTGGCAAGAATACACAGAAGAACTATACAAAAAAGATCTTCATGACCCAGATAACCACAATGGTGTGATCACTCACCTAGAGCCAGACATCCTGGAATGCAAAGTCAGGTGGGCCTTGGGAAGCATCACTATGAACAAAGCTAGTGGAGGTGATGGAATTTCAGTTGAACTATTTCAAATCCTAAAAGATGATGCTGTGAAAGTGCTACACTCAATATGCCAACAAATTTGGAAAACTCAGCAGTGGCCACAGGACTGGAAAAGGTCAGTTTTCATTCCAATCCTAAAGAAAGGCAATGCTAAGGAATGTTCAAACTACCACACAATTGCACTCATCTCACACGCTTCATATCAGACAAAATAGAGCTTAAAATAAAGAATATTACAAGAGATAAGGAAGGATACTGCATAATGATCAAGGTATCAATCCAAGAGGAAAATATAACAATTGTAAATATCTATGCACTTAACATAGGAGCACCTCAATACATAAGACAAGCACTAACAGATATAAAAGGAGAAATTGACAGTAACATAATAATAGTAGGAGACTTTCACACCCCACTCACACCAATGGACAGATCATCAAAACAGAAAATTAATAAGGAAACACAAGTCTTAAATGATACATTAGATGAGATGGATTTCACCGATATTTTTAGGACAGTCCATCCAAATGCAGGAGAATACACCTTCTTTTCAAATGCACATGGAACATTCTCCAGGATAGACCACACCTTAGGTCACAAATCAAACCTCAGTAAATTTAAGAAAATTGAAATCATATCAAGCATCTTTTCTGACCACAATGCTATGAGACTAGATATCAATTACAAGAAAAAAACTAAAAAACACAAACACATGGAGATTAAACAATGCATTTCTAAATAACCAACAGGTTACTGAAGAAATCAAAAGGGAAATCAAAAAATTTCTAGAAACAAATGACAATGAAAACATGAAAACTCAAAACCTATGGGATGCAGCAAAAACAGTTCTAAGAGAGAATACAATCCTACTTCAAGAAACAGAAAAACATCAAATAGACAACCTCACTTTACACCTAAAACAAATGGAAAAAGAAGAACATAAAACCCCAAAGTTAGCAGAAGGAAAGAAATCATAAAGACCTGAGCAGAAATAAATGAAAAAGAAATGAAAGAAACAATAGTAAAGATTAATAAAACTAAAAGCTGTTTTTTTAAGAAGATAAACAAAATTGACAAACCTTTGGCCAGACTCATCAAGAAAAAAACAGAGAAGAATCAAATGAACAAAATTAGAAATGAAAAAGGAGAGGTTACAACAGACAATGCAGAAATACAAAGGATTATGAGACTATTATGAACAACTATATGACAATGAAATGGATAACCTGGAAGAAATGGACAGATTCTTAGAAGAGTTCAATCTTCCAAGACTGAACAGGAAGAAATAGAAATTATGAACAACCCAGTTACAAGCACTGAATTTGAAGCTGTGATCAAAAATCTCCTCCCAAAACAAAAGCCTAGGACAGGATGGCTTCACAGGAGTATTCTATCAAACATTCAGAGAAGAGCTAACGCCATCTTTCTAAAACTCCTTCAAAAAATTGGAGAGGAAGGAGCACTTTGAAACTCATTTTACGAGGCCACCATCACCCTGATACCAAAACCAGACAAAGACAACACACAAAAAAGAAAACTACAGGCCAATATCACTGGTGAACATAGAATCAAAAATCCTCAGCAAAGTTTTAGCAAACAGAATTCAACAACACATTAAAAAGGTCATACAACATGATCAAGTTGGGTTTATTCCAGGAATGCAAGGATTCTTCAATATATGCAAACCAATTAATGTGATCTACAATATTAACAAACTGAAAAATAAAAACCATATAAGCTCAATAGATGCAGAAAAAGCCTTTGACAAAAATTCAGCATCCATTTATGATTAAAACTCTTCAAAAAATGGGCATAGAAAAAGGGCATATATGATAAGCCTACAGCAAACATTATTCTCAATGGTGAAAAACTGAAAACATTCCCCCTAAGATCAGGAACAAGACAAGGGTGTCCACTTTTGCCACTATTAGTCAACATAGTGGTGGAAGTCCTAGCTATAGCAATCAGAGAAGAAAAAGAAAAAAAGAATTCAGATCAGAAAAGAAGAAGTAAAGCTCTCACTGTTTGTAGATGACATGATACTGTACATAGAAAACCCTAAAGATAGTATTAAAAAATTAGTAGAGCTAATCAGTGAATTGAGTAAAATTGCAGGATACAGAATCAATCCACAGAAAGTGTATTTCTATATGCTAACAATGAAAAACTGAAAAGAGTAATTAAGGAATCAGTCCTATTCAGCATTGCAACGAAAAGAATTAAATATCTAGGAATAAACTTACCTAAGGAGACAAAAGAACTGTGCACAGAAAATTATAAGACACTAATGAAGGAAATCAAAGATGACATAAACAGATGGAGAGATATTCCATGTTTCTGGGTAGGAAGAATCAATATTGTGAAAATGACCATACTACCAAATGCAATCTATAGATTCAGTGCGATCCCTATCAAATTACCAATGGCTTTTTCACAGAACTAGAACAAAAAATTTCACAATTCATATGGAAATACAAAAGACCCCGAATAACCAAAGCAGTCTTCAGAAAGAATGGAGCTGGAGGAATCAACCTTCCTGACTTCAAATGATGCTACAAAGATACATTCATCAAGACAGTATGGTACTGGCACAAAAACAGAAATATAGACTAATGGAACAAGACAGAAAGTCAAGAAATAAACCCATGCACCTATGGGTACCTTATTTTTGACAAAGGAGACAAGAATATACAATGGGGAAAAGACAGCCTCTTCAATAAATGGGAAAACTGGACAGTTACATGTAAAAGAATGAAATTAGAACACTTCCTAACACCACACACAAAGCTAAACTCAAAATGGATTTAAGACCTAAATGTAAGACCAGAAACTATAGAACTTCTAGAGGAAAACAGGCAGAACACTCAAGGACATAAATCAAAGCAAGATCCTCTATGACCCACCTCCTACAGTAATGGAAATAAAAACAAAAGTAAACAAGTGGGACCTGATTAAACTTAAAAGCTTTTGCACAGCAAAGGAAACTATAAGCAAGGTGAAAAGACAACCCTCAGAATGGGAGAAAATAATAGCAAATGAAACAACTGGAAAAGGATTAATTTCCAAAATATATAGACAGCTCACACAACTCAATACAAGAAGAACAACCAACCCAATCAAAAAGTGGAAAAAGACCTTAACAAACATTTCTTCAAAGAAGACAGATGGCTAACAAACACATGAAAAGATGCTCAACATCGCTCATTATTAGAAAAATGCAAATCAAAACTATAATGAGATATCACCTCACACTGGTCAGAATGGCCATCATCAAAAAGTCTACAAACAATAAATGCTGGAGAAGGTGTGGAGAAAAGGGAATACTTACACTGTTGGTTGGAATATAAATTGATATAGCCAGTATGGAAGAAAGTATGGAGATTCCTTAAAATCTAGGAATAAAAGCAACATAGGACCCAGTAATCCCACTCCTAGGCATATACCCTAGGGAAACCAAAATTGAAAAAGGCACAGGTATCCCCTTGTTCTTTACAGCACTATTTACAATAGCTGGAACATGGAAGCAATTTAGATATCCATCAACAGATGAATGGACAAAGAAATTGTGGTATATATACACAATGGAATACTACTCAGTCATAAAAAGGAACACATTTGAGTCGGTTTTAATGAGGTGGATGAACCTATAGATTATTATACAGAGTGAGATAAATATTGTATACTAGCACATATATATGGAATCTAAAAAAATGGTACTGAAGAATTTATTTACAGGGCAGCAATGGAGAAACAGACATAGAGAATAGACTTATGGACATGGGGAGAAGGGAGGAGAGGGTGAGATGTATGGAGAGAGTAACATGGAAACTTACATCACCATATGTGAAATACATAGCCAATGGGAATTTGCTGTATGTCTCAGGAAACTCAAACAGGGGCTCTGCACCAACCTAGAGGGGTGGGATGGGGAGGGAGATGGGAGGGAGGTTCAAGAGGGAGGGGATGTATGTATACCTATGACTGAGTCAGGTTGAGGCTTGACAGAAAACAACAAAATTCTGTAAAGCAATTATCCTTTAATTAAAAAATAAATAAAATTTTTAAGAAAGCTGAAGGCATCATGCTCCCTGATTTCAAACTGCAATACAAAGCATTATAAATCAAAACATGGTAGTGGGGAAAAAACACATACATAGATCAATGGGACAAGACAGAGGTTGCAGAAACAGACCACCACACAGGGGCCATTGATTTATGATAAAGGACCAAGAATATATAACGAAGAAAGGGCAGTCTCTACAACAAATGTTGTTGGGAAAGTTGGACAGCCAAATACTAAAGAATGAAACTGGATTACTATCTTGTACTACACACAAAAATTAACTCAAAATAGATTGAGGATTTGAATAGAAGACCTGAAGCCATAAAATTTCTAGAAGAAAATATAAGTGATAAGCTCCTTGACATAGGTCTTGGCTACAATTTTTTAAATGACACCCAAAGCAAAAGCAACAAAAGCCAAAATAAATAAGTAGAAATACATCATACTAAAAAGCTTCTACACAGTAAATGAAACCATAAACAAAATGAATAGCAACCTATGGACTGACAGAAAAAATTTGCAAATCAACTGATAAGGAGTTAATATCCAGGAAATGTAAAGAGCTCACACAATTCAACAGCCAAAGAACAAAAACAAAAATGTGATTAAATAATGGACAGAATATCTAAAAATAGATTTTGCCAAAGAAGACATATAGATGGCTAACAGGTACAGGAAAAGATATTCAACATCCTTAATCATCAGGGAAGTGCAAATCAAAACCACAGTAGGATATCTCCTCACATCTCCTAGAATGACTGTTATCAAAAGACAAGAAATAACAAGTGTCAGCAAGGGTGTGAAGCAAAGGGAACCATTCTGAACTGTCGGTGGGAATGCAAATTGGTGCAGTCACTTTGAACACAGTATGGAGTTTTCTCAAAAACTAAAAATATAACTAACATACCGTTCAGCAGTTCCACCTCTAGGTATTATCAAAAGAAAATGAAAATACTAATTCAGAAAGATGCATGACTTCAAGTTCACTGTAACATTATTTACAACATCAAGATATGGGAACAACCTAACTGGACACGGATGGGTGAATGGGTAAAGAAGATGTGGTGAATATATACAAACAAACATGCGTGTCAAGTATGTTGAGATTGCTTAACAAATTTAGAAATGAAAAAAAAAAAACTTGCCATTTGCAGCAACAACATGCATGGACCTTTAGGGCATTATGCTAAGTGAAATAAGTCAGAGACAAATATTCTACGATCCCTTTTATATGTGAAACCTAAAAAATAAACATAACCGTTCATAGATATAGAGAACAAATTGGTGATTATCAGAAGTGGGTGTGGTTGTAGGAAGAATAGGTATTAGAGGTAAAAAGGTAAAAAAATAAAAAAGAATTAGTTGTGAAATAGCCAATAGATTCTTATTATTCTATTCTTAAAATTTCCTTATTTCTATCAACAGAAGCAACATTAATTCAAACCTACCCGAGGCATTTAGATGTAGTGAAAACATCTGATTTATAGTCTAATTCTCCACAACATACTTTTATAACCAAACTACAAGATTGAGTAGAGGATTATAGAAGATCCACTGCTTCATTAATGGATTAAGCTGCTCTGTGACTACAATTTAAGATGTTTATTCTTTCAGCAAACGATTATTGAATATTTACTGTGGTCAGCTTCAGAGGTAACTGCCAACACGTAACTGTCTGTACAAAGGTGGTTACTGCACAATTGCACTCATTTCACATGCTAGCAAAATAATCCTCAAAATTCTCCAAGCTCAGTACATGAACTGAGAATTTCCAGATGTTCAAGCTGGATTTAGAAAAGGCAGAGGAACCAGCGATCAAATTGCCAATATACGTTGGATCACAGAAAAAGCAAGAGAATTCCAGAAAAAAACATCTACTTCTGCTTCATTGACTACGCTAAAGCCTTTGACTGTATGGATCACAACAAACAGTGGAAAATTCTTAGAGAGATGGGAATACCAGACCACCTGACCTGTCTCCTCAGAAACCTGTATGCAGGTCAAGAAGCAACAGTTAGAACTAGATATGGAAAAACGGACTGGTTCCAAATTGGAAAAGTAGTACATCAAGGCCATATATTGTCACCCTGCTTATTATACTTATATGCAGAGTACATCATGCAAGATGCCAGCTGAATGAAGCACAAGTTAGAATCAAGATTACTGGAAGAAATATCAATAACCTCTGATATGCAGATGACACCACCCTTATGGCAGAAAGAGAAGAGGAACTAAAGAGCCTCTTGATGAAGGAGAGTGAAAAGGTGGCTTAAAACTCAATATTCAAAAAACAAAAATCATGGTATCTGGTTTCATCACTTCATGGCAAATAGATAGAAAACAATGGAAACAGTGACAGACTTCATTTTCTTGGGCTCCAAAATCACTGCAGATGGTGACTGCAGGCATGAAATTAAAAGACACTTGCTCCTCGGAAGAAAAGCTAAGTCAAAACTAGACAGCATATTAAAAAGCAGAGACATTACTTTATTGACAAAGGTCTGTCTAGTCAAAGCTATGGTTTTTCCAGTAGTCATGTATGGATGTGAGTTGGACCATAAAGAAGGCTGAGTGCCAAAGAATTGATGCTTTTGAATTGTGGTGCTGGAGAAGACTCTTGAGAGTCCCTTGGACAGCAGATCAAACCAGTCAATCCTAAAGGAAATCAATCCTGAATATTCATTGGAAGGACTGATGCTGAAGCTGAAGGTCCAATACTGACTTACTAGAAAAGACCCTGATGCTGGGAAAGACTGAAGGCAGGAGGAGAAGAGGATGACAGGGGATGAAATGGTTGGATGGCATCACTGACTCGACGGACACAAGTTTGAGCAGCTTCCAGGAGATGGTGAGGGACAGGGAAATCTGGCGTGCTTCTGTCCATGGGGCTGCAAAGAGCCGGACACAACTAAGCGCTGAACAACATAGAGGTGGTAAAGTTAAATATTCTATAATGCTCTTTGGAGCCAAGTTTATATGTTTAGTTTCTAAAGTATGTTCTTTTGTAAAAAACATGTTCAGTTCAGTTCAGTCACTCAGTCGTGACTTGAAATGGATTGCAGCACGCCAGGCCTCCCTGTCCATCACCAACTCCCGGAGTTTACTCAAACTCATTACCCAAAAGAAGGCAATGCCAGAGAATGCCCCAAAATATGTAATATCAATGTAAATTTAATTTCAGTGTATGAATTATGATGTTACTCTTGTCTGAATTAGTAAAATCTCACTCTGTTCTCAAAAGTGTTAATGAGGTTATTCATGGTACAGACATAGCTTGTCTCATTGCACTTTGCTTTATTGTTTTTCAAAGATACTGTGGCATATATCCAGACAAAGCTATAACTCAAAAAGACAGCAGCATTATTCACAGTAGCCAAAACACGAAAACGACCAAAATGTCCAATGATGGATGAATTGATAAAGATGTGGTACATATTTACAACTACTTAGCCATAAAAACGAAGAAAATAATGCCATTTGCAACAACATGGATTCAACTAGAGATTATCATACTAAGTGATGTAAACCAGAAAGAGAAAGACAAATACCATATGATATCACTTATAGGTGGAACCTAAAATATGGTACAAATGTACCTGTCTACAAAACAGAAACAGACTCATAGGCAGACAGATCAGACTTGTGGTTGGCAAGGGAGAGGCGAAAAAGGAGAGGGATGATCTGGGAATTCGCGGTCGATAGATGCAAACTATTACATTTAGAATGGATAAACAACAAAGTCCTACGGTACACCACAGGGAGCTATAGCCAATCTCCTGGGATAGTCCATAACGGAAAAGAATGTTTTAAAAAGAGAATGTAGGCCATTTCCTGGACGTCGAGTGTGCGAGCGCATCCGGGAACGCGGGCGGGAGGGGACCGGGAAGATCTAGATTAGGTTCTGTGGATATGAACCTCCGCATCTCTAACCTAAGATCTCGAAACGCATCGTGATTCCTGTCCATCGGACTGTAGATAATCTTGGAAACAATGGTAACAGGACTGAATTGGAAGGCACTTTTGGCTATTATGGACCACTCCGAAGTATGTGGGTTGCTAGAAAGCGTCCTGGCTTTGCTTTTGTTGAATCTGAAGATCCCCCAGATGCAGCTGATGCTGTGCCAGAGCTAGATGGGAGAGAACACTGTGTGAAGGGTGAAAAGGGAAGTCGAAATCGTGGCGCACCTCCTTCTTGGGGTCGTCGCCCTTGAGATGATTATCGGAGGAGGAGTCCTCCACCTCCACGCAGATCTCCAAGACGGAGAAGCTTCTCCCGCAGCCAGAACAGGGCCCTTTCTAGAGATAAGAGAAGAGAGAGATCACTGTCTCAGGAGAGAAATCACAAGTCCTGATCTTTCTCTAGGTCTCATAGCAGATCTAGGTCAAATGAAAGGAAATGAAAGATCAGTCTGCAAGAGGAGTGGTGTACAGGAGATAACTTCATTTGACAGGAGTATGTGCAGAAAATTCAAGTTTTGTTTGAGACTTCATAAGCTTGGTGCATTTTTAAAATGTTCTCGCTGTTCACATTTGTCTGTTGGATCAGTGACAGACAAAGGTGTAATTCTCTGTGGTTTGAAATGGATCATTTGAGGCAGGTAGTATCAAGAATTGTTACTTTACAATGTTCCCTTAAACAAAGTTTAATTTGCTTTGAATTTTAGTCTTGCATAGGCTGATAATAAACCTCTAACTCTTGCCCAGGTATAGTCGATGTTTAACATTATGGAAACAAAAACTGGCAAAAATTGGAAGATTTTTCCCACATAGCTGGGATATGGTATGCAGCTGTAGGCATGCAGTTTTTAAAAGCTGCTGTGAACTCAAAAGCCAGCTGGAAAAATTAAAGCTGCACCCTTAAACTAGGTTAGAGGTTTAAAAATTCCACTAGTCTTCACACTGGACAAAAGGTTGTCCAGTTGCTGTAGAATCTAAGAAGTTTCAAGGAAGTTAGTTTACCTTTGCTTTAGGTTGTAAGTTCCTTCTGTGAAGAATACATAGCTCTTTGTAACATTCTTTATTTGGAAATCTGAGACTACTCAAGATACCAAATATCCTGCCAGTTTAAGGGTACATTGTAGAACTGAACTGAGTTACTGTGCAAGATTCTTTTTTCATGCTGTCATTTGTAATATGTTTTGTGCAAATCCTTGGGATTAAAGTTTTGGTTACAAAAAAAAAAGAGAGAATGTATATATGTGTAAAACTGAGTCACTCTTCTGAGTTTTGCACAATGTTGCAAATCAAGTATGTGTCAATAAAAAAGGGAAAAAAAAAAAAATAAGGTGGTTCCATTGTGAACCTGTAAGATTAACAGAGAAGAAAAGTCTGGCAATACCAAGAATGTCAAGCACATAGGAAAACAAACTCTCAAGTACAGCTGGTGGGAGTATAACTTTGTATAATCATTTTGGAGAGCATCTGGCAATGTTTAGTATAATTAAAGATGCACATACACTACTTCCCAGCAATTTAACTTCTAGATATATACTCTGAAGAAATTATCACCGATATGTAAAAGGATACATGTTCAGGATGTATACAAGATTATTTTCTGTAACAGCAAAAAAATTGTACTAAATGTAGAAGGAATGAATGAATAATATGTGTATATATGTGTGTATAACAAAATATATATCATCTTTAAACACAAATAAAACACTAAAAAATAAATCTATGGATTTCCCTAATGATCCAGTGATTAAGACTCTGCCTTCCAATGCAAGAGACACAGGTTTGATCCCTGGTCCGAGAATTAAGAGCCCACATACTTCGAGGCAACTAAGTCTGACTGCTGGAACTAGAGAGAAGCCTGCACCCCAAAGAAAGGTCCTGCACGCCGCAACTAAGACCTGATGCAGATAAATAAATAAATGTTAAAAATAAAATAAAAGCTAGAAATGATTAAGTGTAGTATGGAAGGCACGTAGAAAGCCAAGACAGGCCAAAAGTGGGGCCTCTTGCACTGACCACTTAGCCAAGCTGTGAATGCAAAGGAAAAGTTCTTGAAGGAAATTAATCGTGTGTGTGTATTTTCCTTCACTCTGTTAGGTGTCTGGGCACGTGTCTGTGATACGTTACTTCAGTCATGTCTGACTCTTTACAGCCCTATAGACCGTAGCCCGCCAGGCTCTTCTGTCCATCGGATTCTCCAGGCAAGAATACTGGAGTGGGTTACTATGTCCTCCTCCAGGGAATCTTCCTGATCCAAGAATGAAACCCACGTCTTATGTCTCCTGTATTGGCAGGCGGGTTCTTTACCACTAGCGCCACCTGGGAAGCCCAATGTGGTGTATTACATTAATTAATTATTAATTGATTTCTGTATGTTGAACTATCCTTACATTCTAGGAATAAATCCCACTTGGTCATCGTGTTTAATCTTTATCGTATGCTGCTGAATTCTATTTGCGCATATCTTGTTGAGGATTTTTGCATCAACACTCATAAAGGATATTGATCTGTAGTTTCCTTTCTTGCTGGTCTTTGGCTTTGGTAATTCTGACCTCACAGATTGAGTCAGAAAGTGTTTCATCCTCTTCAGTTTCTTGGAAGAGTTTGAGAAGCAATGGTGTTAGTTCATCTTTAAATGTTTGGTAGTGAAGCCATGGTCCAGGGCTTGCTTTGTCAGACTTTTGATTACTGATTCAATCGCATCACTAGTTAGTTCTCAGGTTTCAATCTTGGTAGGTTTTGTGTTTCTAAATAAATGGAGTTTATCCATTTCAGCTAAGTCATCTATTTTGTTGGTATATAATTGTTCATAGCACTCTCATAAAGCTCTTTATTTCTATGTAATTTGTAATAATGATCCCATTTTTATTTACATTGGTTATGCATTCTCTGTGTCTTTTTTTCCTTTGTCAACCTAGCTTAAAATTTGTCAATTTTGTTCTTTTCGAAGATCCAGCTTGTGGCTTTATTTTCTCTATTGTTTTTCTGGCCTCTATTTTTTCTCTGCTGTTGTATTTATTCTTTTCCCTCTTTTAAGGTTTCTTTAGTGTGCCAACCTTATCTCCAATTTAAATCCTTTACCATAGTGTCTGGTTTTGTGGCTTGGGATACTCTTCACCAGGTATTTCCTGACTCGCCCTTTATTTCCTTTAGGACTCGGTTCCTCTGGATCCCTTTACTGACCATCCAGTCTAAAGGAGCTTATAGCTATTTTCTATCACAGCATCATGTATTCTTCACAGCCCTTATCACTCTATATTTTCTTTTTTGAATTTTGTCTGCCCCCCGACATGCTTTCACATGCATGAATGCATATGTGCATACATGTGCATGCACATTCCTTAGAGTATAAACTCTGTAAGAAGAAACATTTTCTTTGCCTTGTTTAACCACTGCATCCCCATGACCTAGAATAGTCTCTGGCCCAACAGTAAAAAATGTTCAATAAATAGTATTGACTGCTCTAACGCGTTGCAAAGGCTATTATTTTGAAATGAGTGATTGGTTAAAAAACTTGTTACCTGTTGCTCCTAGAACATTACTGAAAGACAAGAAATTTATAAAGTAGTTTTAAATTTTAAGATGGCCATAACCGAAATCATTGCTGTCTAATATACTTTATTGACACAGTTGGTTTAGCATAGTTATTAGGTAAATAACCATGCTTTACATGCTATCTTTATATCAGCATCTACTTACTTGTGTGTTATTTATTATTCTATTTGTTCTTTGAGGTTAAAGTTTTTGGGGGATATAAATTATACACTACTCGTATCAGGCAGTCAGTAGGTGGCACTAAACTGGAAGTCTTTGTTTCTAGCTTCATCTTTGCTACTATTTAATTTGTATAGCTTTGGGAAGAAGGGCTTCCCTGCTGGCTCAGCTGGTGGTAAAGAATCCCCCTGCAATGTGGGAGACCTGGGTTCGATCCCTGGGTTGGAAAGATCCCCTGGAGAAGGGAAGGGCTACCCACTCCAGTATTCTGGCCTGGAGAATTGCATGGACTGTATAGTCCATGGGGTTGCAAAGAGTCGGACACACCTCAGCGACTTTCACTTTGGAAAGAATTGTTTAACTTGTTTGTACCTCAGTTTTTTCATTTGCAAAATAAGGGGGTTAAATTAGATAAACTGATAAAGTCCCTTCCAACAATCAAATCTATAATTCCATAATTTAGAGTTCAGTTTTACTAGTTTAAAATGTTTATAATTGTTGGATGTTCATAACACATTTTTCTTTACTTTTTAAAATGTTAAGCTCTTTAATGTTACTTACGTTATAAAATCACAACCCCCAGTTTGAGCATGGAGATTCCTTTACAGATTTCTACTTTATTTTTCTTAGGAGAAGACATATCTTTTTTTGTTTCTACAATATATATTTTTTTATTTTGATTAATTTAAAATTTTTGGCTGTGCTGGGACTTTGTTGCAGAAAAAGCACTAGGACTTTCTCTAGCTGCAGCTCTTGGGCTTAGTTGTCCCATGACTGAGATGAGTAGCTGGCGCTCAATAAATTTTCTTGAATTTTTAAGTTGAGTCTGTTAAAAGAAAGGGAAAGATAATATAGCAATGATTGATTGCTAAGAAAAATATCATATTCCAAAAGTATATAACACTTTACATCAAGGAATTCCATTTAAAAATAACTAAAATTATAAATTAAAATGCATAATAATTTAATGAGAAGATGAAATGTTTTCAGACTCTATGGTATCTATGAAATAAATTTTATTTAACTTAGCAATTGGATTTAAACATAAGAAACATGAATCCTGATATAAAAAGTAACATCAAAAGGACAATGTTGATTTCCTCTCATAAACTTTAGGATCTTGAATATAAACAACCATCATATGTTAGAGGAAATAGATCTTAGAAGTTGAGGTAAGTTTACTTTTCCAATTTCCTGACCCACTCCTGGACTGTCACAATTTTCCTCTTTCTCTCTCTCTCTCTCTCTCACACACATACACACATACACATACATATGTAATATTTTGGATATATTTAAAGTAAAAATTTTAGGAAACATAGCAGGTAACTGTTGTTTAATCGCTGGTTGTGTCTGACTCTTTGTGATTCCATGGACTACAGCAGCCTGATTCTTCTGTCCATGGGATTTCCCAGGCAAGAGTACTGGAGTGGGTTGCCATTCCCTTCTCCAGGGATCTTCCCGACCCAGGGATCGAACCTGTGTCTCCTGCACTGCCAGGAAATTGTTAATAGTCTAAAATACATATTTTATGTCTTCAGAGATTCAAAATGGGAGGACTGGCTGTAAATATCCAATATAAAGTCCTGCTCATTAAGAAAATAGTGAGTTGTGACTCTATGAGGTAAAAAGCTTTGATTTACTTCACCTAAGGACACTTCTATGATTATAAATGTGTTCTGTGAATGTAGCTAGTCAATTTGATTTGTTACCATTTCTCTATAGGAATAAAGATAACATAAAGGGAGTCTCTCAAGAGGATTAGAGACTTCAGTACTGGCCAACCACTTGGTACCTTTTTAATTATCTTTTTTCTCTTCTCTGTATTTAGACCATTTAATTCATTTAGAATCCCCATTGAAACTCTAGCACCTCCTCCACCATGAACCATTTATGGAAAGACTTCCTCCATACAATCCATTTTGCATGATATAATGAAAGGGCTGAGCAGAAGGGATTTGTTAAGCATAATTTACATCTACTGCATAGTCAACCTTAATTATTTAGTGACTGATTGTCCTTTTAGGGGATTATGCAAGCATTTTGTTTCTACTCTGTCTCACTGCTGCTAACTGTTTAGCCATTTCACTAATCAGCATGTCTATTAAGAGCAGTTTGGGGACAGAGTAAAGCAGAGGATCACACTGTGATCCATCGTTTTGCCATTTCTTAGAAGATTTAGTAAAATCTTTAACGACGTGGGGGACTGAAGCCTGTGTGTAAATCAGTGGAATTTAATGTTTTCATTATCCATCTTATTCTTTGTCTCCTGAGGACAATTAAAAGTTTGATGTATTCATTTTGAAAATCTTAAGAATAAGAACATGCATCTTACTTTGTTCAGGATGCTATAATAAAATACCACAGACTGGGTGGCTTATAAACAGCAGAAATTTATGACAGTTCTGGAGGCTAGAAGTCCAAGGTCAGCGTGACAACTCTCTCTGACTGCAGAACTCACTGTATCCCGCTGTAGCACGAGGGGCTGGGGAGCTAAGTGAGATTTCTTTTTTATGGAAAAAACTCAAAAGAATTTCTTGGCCAACTCGATATAAACACACTTATTCCGTCTAGGAGGGCTCCATTCTCATAACCTCAACAGCCCCGAAAGACCCCGCTACTAATAACATCACCTTTGAGGGTTAGGGTTTCAGTATATAAATGATTGAACATAAACTTTCAGCCCACAGCAACAAGGCTATTGTTGTTGTTCAGCTGCCAAGTCCAGTCTGAATCTCTGTGACCCCACAGACTGTAGACTGCCAGGCTCCTCTGTCAATGGGATTTTCCAGGCAAGAATACTGGAGTGGGCTGCCATTCCCTTCTCCAGGGGATCTTCCTGACCCAGGGACCAAACCTGTGACTCTTGCCACATCTGCACTGACAGGTGGATTCTTTATCCATGAGCCACCAGGGAAGCCCAGCAACATGATTATACACATTTACATTTTTAACAGGTATTGCTATATCATCCTATAAGAAAGTTTCACCAGTTGTTACTCCCCGTGAATGGTGCATAAGCGTGGCTTCCCTCTCTAAACTTCTCCAAACAACACTAAATCTTTTTCCCAAAAGGATGGCTGAATTTAACTGTTAAATCTTTCAGGTAATTTATCTTTCAAATAAACTTACATAAATGCACAAGACATTTTCATTTAAAGGGATAAAACCCAAAGTAGAGAAGTTTGAGGGGTAAACGTTAGAGGGAGAAAATATTTAAATACAGCAAATTATTTTTAATAATACAAAATGTTTCCCTTGAAATGCATTGCTAGATTAAAATTTCCTTTTGGGAGTTGAAAACTCAAGTGGAGAACTATATTTTTAAATAAATATTTCATGTTAATATGTGAAAAGATAAAAATGTTAGTCGCTCAGTTGTGTTCCCTCTTTGTGACCCCATGGACTGTGGCCTGCCAGGCTCCTCCATTCATGGAATTCTTCAGGCAAGAGTACTGCAGTGGATTGCCATTTCCTTCTTCAGGGGATCTTCCTGATCCAGAGAGTCTCCCACATTACAGGCAGATTTCTCACTGTCTAAGCCACCAGGGAAGCCCCAATATTAATATATAAGCTTACATTAAGTTATAATATTAATATATAAGCTTATATTGTTATATTGTTATTTCAGTATAAAATGCCACTAGTAGATAATAGATGGGGAAACAATGGAACAGTGAGGGACTTTAATTTTTTGGGCTTCAAAATCACTGCAGATGGTGACTGCAGCCATGAAATTAAAAGATGCTTGCTCCTTGGAAGAAAAGTTATGACCAACCTAGACAGCGTACTAAAAAGCAGAGAGACATTACTTTGCCAACAAAGGTCCATCTAGTCAAGGCTATGGTTTTTCCAGTGGTCATGTATGGATGTGAGAATTGGACCATAAAGAAAGCTGAGCACCAAAGAATTGATGCTTTTGAACTGTGGTGTTGGAGAAGATTCTTGAGAGTCCCTTGGACTACAAGGAGATCCAACCAGTCCACCGAAAGGAAATCAGTCCTGAATATTCACTGGAAGGACTGATGCTGAAGCTGAAGGTCCAATACTTTGGCCACCTGATGCGAAGAACTGAGTCATTGGAAAATACCATGATGCTGGGAAAGATTGAAGGCAGGAGAAGGGATGACAGAGGATGAGATGGTTGGATGGCATCACTGACTCAATGGACATGAGTTTGAGCAAGCTCCGGGAGTTGGTGATGGACAGGGAGGACTGGAGTGCTGTAGTCCATGGGGTCGCAGAGTCAGACACAACTGAGCAACTGAACTGAACTGAATATAGCAGTATTATAAACTAGAAAATTAGATAAGTATTATAAACTGGAAAATTAGATAAGGGTTACATGCTACATTATAAATGAAAGGAGTATATAAAAATTCACCCATTTTCAAACTAACAGTAGCATTTGCCTTTGACATTCAGACTCTTTTTCTCTGAATCATTTCCTAATTATAATTATTCACAATAGACAATATTTGGAAATGGTCAAAATCTTCAACAATGTAATTGAATACTACAAAGCCATTAAAATAGACATTTCAAAGAAATTTTTAACGTCATGGAAAACATTCTACAATGATATAATGAGTGGCGGAGTCAGAGAACAAAACTGAAAATACAGTGTGACTTCAATTTAGTATTTCCATCTTCCACTGGAAAGAGAGAGTGTGAGTGAGAAAGGAAGTACGGAAAATGCACAGTAAGAGCACTGAAAGGAAATCAAGTCAGCAAAATGCTAACAAAATTACCTCTGGGCGATGGCATATAAGAATTTAATTTTCTAAGTTTTTGTTTATTTTTGAGTTTTTATAGTGATAATAACTTTTGTTAACAAAATTTCCTCCTTATTTTCTGTGTTTTTTTTTTTTTTTAACATCTATACTATCAGCATGTACTGCAGCAATGATCATGTTAACTCTTTCACAAAACTAGGATTTCCTGGGGAAGACAGCCTTGTTTATTTATCTTTAGACTCTCAGCATATAGAGCTTAACAAATGTTTGTTAAATTTCAAAGCTTGAGATAATGAGGGGAAAAAAAACCACCTCACAATATAACTAACACCCAACTCTCAGGGCTTTGGACCTTCCCTTGCGGCTCAGATGGTAAAGAATTTGCCTGCAGTGAAGGAGACCTGGGTTTGATCCCTGGGTTGGGAAGATCCCTGGAGGAGGGCATGACAACCCACTCCCAGTACTCTTGCCTGGAGAATCCCACGGACAGAGGAGCCTGGTGGGCTGCAGTCCACGGGGTCACAAAGAGTCGGACACGACCGAGTGACTAAGTCCAGCGCAGCACATCAGGCCTCCAAGGTGGCTCAGTAGTAACGAATCCACCTGTGGTGCAGGAGATGAAGGTTCAACTACTGTGCCTGGATGATGCCCTGGAGAAGGACATGGCAACCAACTTTAGTATTCTTGCCTGGAAAATCCCATGGACAGAGGAGCCTTGTGGGCTACAGTCTATGGGGTCGCAAGAGTCAGACATGACTGAGCCACTAAAGAAACAAAAAAATGAGAGTACTCATCCCCTAGTTTAAGTGCTAGCATCTGTCACATTGTTCTATCCATCTATCATCCTTCTATGTATATCACTGCTGATGTCATGTGTCACCCTTACAGAATAAAAATACTCTTCTACACAAACATCACCATCAAGAAATTTAATACTATGTAGTAATGTTATATTCAAATTTCCCCAATTGTCTGAATAATGTTTATAGCTTTTCGTTTGTTTAATTCAGGACCCAAACAAGGCTCATGCATTGCATTTAACTAGCCTCTTTTACGCTAGGTAAAAAAAGGTGGTTTTTTTTTTTTTTTTTTTTTACCTAAAACAGGGTTCTGGGTTTTTTTCTTTGACTTTCATGACCACCATTTTTAAGCATCTACGCCAGGTGTTTTGTAGATTGTCCACAATTTCAGTTTGTCTGACTGCTTCCTCACAATTAGAAGCAGTTGAAATATTTTTGACAAAAATACTAAAAAGATGATATAATGTCTTTCTTAAATGCATCATATTTGGAGGTACATAATATCCACTTGTCCCATAATATTTATGCTATTTTTAACATAAGTTTTAAAAGTTTTGTAATTCCTTCCAACTGCCATCATGGCTGTATCCCACAAATTTGGATAAGTAAATTCATTTCATTCAATTCTAAATATCAACTTCCACTATAACTTCTTTAACCCATAAATTACATAGATATGTGTTTTGACATTCCAAACAAAATTTCCTCATTGTTTTTACTATTTTTCAGACTTCATATTTTGAAATAATTGAAGTTACTGGAAATTCACCTGAAAGTTTCAGAAATGTACACAAAGCTCCTGCATATCCAGTTTTTGAGCACTTCCTTACTGGCATATCAAAATACTTCAGGTTTGTACTTTCCTAATCCTGACGTGGAGATAGACAATATTCTAAGGATCTTGGTCCCTTTTTTGTATGTGTGTTCAGTCACTTAGTTGTGTCCAACTCTTTGTGGCCCAGTGGACTGTAGCCCATGGGGCTCCTTTGTCCATGGGATTTTCCAGCCAAGAATACTGGAGTGGGTTGTCATTTTCTTCTGCAGGGGATCTCACCAACCCAGGGATTGAACCCATGTCCCCTACGTCTCCTGCACTGGCAGGCAGATTGTTTATCATCAGGCCACCTGGGAAGTGCTGGTACCTTTGTTAAGGTGCGTGTTTGGGTGACCTGTCACTTCAGCCAAGCGGACTCCAGCCCGCCAGGCTACTCTGTCCATGGGATTCTCCAGGCAAGGATACTGGATACAAGCTAATGGAATTTAAAAACAGGATCTGGGCACGGTGTGCTTTCTTCTTCTGTGTTTTTAAATGACCATAACGAGGCATCATGAGATGGAGATGAGCGCATGAATTTGTAAGTCAAAGCGCAAGGCTCCAGTTTTGACCAGCCAAGTTGCCAGCTGTGTAACCTAGGGGCGTTATCCTCCCTGACACTTGGCTTCCTCATCTTTAAAAAAGTTACCTAAAAAAAAATAGTAACAACAAAAACAATAATGATAACAAAGAAGGGAAGGGTAATGATATGTGACTATAGTAATCTGATGGGTGCTATTCTAAGTTCTTATATAAATACTTAATTTTTAATTGCTATTATACCCATTTTACAGATGAAGTAAATGAAGATCATAATAAAATATTTATATCATTCAAATAAAATAAAGTATGTGGAAGTGGTATGGATTCGAATTGTTTGGGTCCACTTATATGCAAATTTTTTTCAACAGTCAATACTACAGTACTACACTATCTAAGGCTGGTTGAATGAGGAGATGTGGGACCTCGGATTCAGAGGAATAACAAGCATATTTGGAGGGTCAAGTATAAAATATACACAGATTTTGGATTTAACCTCCAAGTTGTTCATGGGTCAATTGTATATGTATACAATAATCACTCAATTATTTATTGATTCAGTCAGTGAGTATCTATTAAGTATTTACTAAGTACCATATGCAATTTTTATGCTAAGTATAAAATAAAACAATGTATACATGTTAAAGTTTATCATTAGATATGCATATCTATGTTTATAACTCCATAGAAAATTTATTTTAAAGTGCCATACAACAAAAATATAATTAAGTCACATATGTAATCTAAATTTACCTAGTAGCTGTAGTAAAATGGCTTTATTAAAGGTGAAATTAATTTTAATTGTATTTTTAATTTTACATAGTATATCCAAGATATTGTCATTCTAACATATAAATGTAAAACAACTATTAATGATATATTTTACACCTTTTTAGTCTTCAAAATCCATCGCAAATTTTATACTTAGCACATCTCAGTTAGAACAAGCAACAGCTTAAGTTCACAACAATCACGTGTAGTTAGTGGCATCTGTTGGATATTTCAGGTCTAGAATAACTAGAATAATATACAAAAAACTGATTGGGAGATGGAAGAGGCAGAGGAATTTACCTTTTATTACATATCCTTTCATACTTTAGATTCCTGTATGCTGTGGACTTGTTGCCTAATCAAAGAAATTTGAAAAAATAAGTTAATATATTAAAAGCATCATGTTTTTATCTGTGCATGTGTGTGCATTCTTGTCTGTCAGTGGTTTTCAATTGCGGGTGATTCTCCATCCCCTTCAGGAGACATTTGGAAACTTTTGGAGGTATTTTGGGTAGGTGGGTGGGGACCGCTGGCATCCCTGAGTAGCTGTGAGGCATGCTGTTATAGATCCTACAATGTATGCTACAGCACCCACCCCCCAACAAGAATTATATGATCCAAAATATCAACAGCGCTGAGGCTGAAAAACTCATCTACGTTATGTGTTTTAAAAAGTAAAAATTTCAGTGTCTATTTGTTACCAGGCATCACTAAGACCTGGATATACAGAGAAGGTCCACACACAGTGCCTGCACGTCAATGGCTCACAGTCTAGTGAGGGAGGGAGACAATAGGCAAATAATTGCAGAAATGTGATAAATTTTAGAACAGAGTAGAAAGAAGGCATTAAGAAGAATTAAAGTATCTGTAAACATATTCATTAACTAGAAAGTCACTAGTTAGAAACATCCCATCTGGATCGAATAGTTGAAATTGAGGGCTTCCCAGGTGGCGCTAGTGGTAAAGAACCTGCCTGCCAATGCAGGAGATTTAAGAGACCTGGGTTCCATCCCTGGTTGGGAAGATCCCCTGGAGAAGGTCATGGCAACCCACTCCAATATTCTTGCCTGGAGGATCTCATGTATAGGGGAGCCCGATGGCCTCAGCCCATGGGGTTGCAAAGAGTCAGACACAACTGAAGCAATTCAGCACGTACACAAGCCATTGAAATTGATACATCAACTTCAGAAGTTATTTTCTACCAAATCCTCAGATTGAGAGTGTAGCACTTTATTCAAAGGCTTTAATGTGCCTCTGTACCACTCTAATGTCAATAAAAGATGTCTGGAAAGAACCCTTAATTTGGTTATAACATCTGTTACTCTATTTCTGTGCTGAGTATTACATTTTGGAACTTTAAATGGACTCTGATATATCTTAAAAAGAATGTGTAAGTCATGACTAATTGTTGTTGCTGTCTGAAGGAGATAGCTATATTTTATAAGAACAACAGTCCAAAGGATTCTCGTGCTTTGCAGATTTCTTCCCACGAATGTCTCCACTTTTCTAAGAGGCTCCCAAGTTCAGCCATATTTCATTACCTATCAAAGAAATGAGACAAAAACTCAGATTGTGAATTCCACTGGCTTTGTTTAGGTTTTCTTAAACCTTAATGCTCTCATATTTTTGCTTTGGTTTAGTTTTTCACGAGTGAGCTCACACAGTACTGTCCACATCTGTTTGCAGATTGAAAGAAGCCTTGTGGCCTTCTCACTGCCTGCAAACTGCCAACACAGGGCAGTGGGGAAGGGCAAGCACTCTAGCTTCTGGGAAGACCTGGCTTCGAGGCCTGGCTTCACCTCCTAAGCTGCAGCGCAGCTTACTTAACCTCACCAAACTTCTGTATCCTCATGTAAAATGTCTATCCTTCAACAAGATCAAACAAGATAACATACTAAATTCACTTATCATTGCTAGGGATGAAGTAATGGGAGCTGTTATTACCCGAATGGCATAAAACAAAAAGCAGACTTTTAAGCTGCAAGTCAGAATAGAGCTCATGGGCTTTTCTCCACCAGAAATTATTTACGTTTTCATAGTCATTATGTTCCTAAAAAATCAGTGATCCCCTACCTTTTTATTTGAACCTTAATCAGAGAAATGTGAGTGCTGCTTTGGCAGTCTGGGTTGAATTGGTTCACATTTGCATTCACTATTCATTTCTTGGTACCTTTCACCACTGCGCTGTTAGAACACTGTTACTAGCTCCTATCTTTTTATGTCTATGTTTCTTCCCAGCTAAGTTCACGCTGTGTATTTAAAACCCAACTTCCCCGTTGGGCCCTCATTATCACACTAACTAAACCTCACTAAATAGTAACCTGTATGTGTTTAGCAACAAGCCCATCTTCAACAGCTTGAAAAAATACAGTGCTGTTCCACAGAGTTCATCTATATGCAGAGACAAAAGGCTTCTTTTCGACTTGTAATTTCAACAGACCAAGTGATTGTAATGTTACTGTGGTAAAAAGCTGCATTTTTTCAAGCTTTCTAGAAAAGTTGAGATACAATGTTACAATCACACCACACAAAGTTTATTATTCAAACCTTAAAGAGGTTTGAATTTTTCATTCTCAATTTTCAATTTTTCATTTTTCAATTTTCAATTTTTTCATTCAAAAAGCTGAAATTATACATTTCATTTTGCTTGTGTGAAAAGTTATACTGGAATCAATTAATTTTATACAAAATCTTACATTCCTCTTCTGTCAAAATACCCACTGAATGCCTAATTAAAAGATGCAATAGCTTTCTTCATCTTTTAATATATTGATATTTTACACTACCCTAATTTTCATGACAGCAAAAAGTTAATGACCTAATTCAAGATTAGAGGAGGTTATAATAACAAAGAATATAGGTAATTTCATTGTTTTTCTTATGATTGATATTAATAATGATAGCATTAATAGAGACGAGCATAAATAAAAGGTAAACTAACAATTTAATAGCCTAGTGACTTGAGACAGACAGTTAGGCTCCAATCCATCAAGGACGATGAGGAGACCTCCAAGGTGAGCAGGTTTTTTGTAGAGAGGGAGAGCCTGGACTCTGTCCTTCCCTTTCCACACAAGGGAGGATGAGAAACAGATCCAAGCTTCTTTTAACATGTTTCCTCCTGTTCTTCCCTGCATTCCTTTCCTAAAGGGAATATTTCAGAGGTGGTATGTCCATTATACACGTAACAGATTCCAAAAGAGGGATTTTTTTTTTTTAATGATAGAGCATGTAAGGGAACGAGGAAAACACAATTGGGGCAGGCAGAGAGCAACTGCAGACTGCGTAAGTAAGCCATGGAGAAGAACCACCACTGGAATGGGTGTGGGGAGAGGCAAAGAGAGCCTTTGGGGGAAATGGCTGAAGAGCTGAGAGAACAATCGGGGGAATGTAGACATTTAGAAATCACCATAGGAAATATAAAGCCTCAATTGGATCTTTTGATTATTTTGCCCCCCAAACTGAGCTCAAGTCGCTTCTTTATCCAGGTCTGGAGAGCTGGGAGAAAAAGTCCTTGGCCACGGACCCAGCAGAATATGAGCTGCTCAACAAGCTCCTCATCAGAAGCACCAGTCTCAACCTGCTGACGCTCCTTCACCTCTTACCTGGTCTAGAATTTTAACCTCTCCTCTCATTCCTGTGGGTGACGCACCGCAGTGGATGGTTATCTTAGAAAGCCATTACAAGACTCCTGGAGGTGGAGAAGAGGCCCTGAGGGTTCTAGTCCAGCACAAAGGAATGAATCACATCAACTGCTGGCAAACACTCAGGGTCTGATGCTGTCCATAACCCTGGAGAAGGGCATGGCAACCTACTCGGCATCCTTGTGGGGAGAATCCCACGGACAGAGGAGCCTGGTGGGCTACAGTCCATGGGGTCACAAAGAGTCGGACACGACTGAAGCGATTTAGGGGTGCGCATTGTCCATAAGGCAGTGTTTGTGATAGGAGACGTGCAGAGAGAGGACAGCCTGCAGCCTTGAGGCTGTATTCCTGAAGCTACCTTCTGCGTATGAAAGGATGAAGAGCTGGAAAGTGCCGGATCTAGGAGAGCAGGTCCTGGAATTCCACTCAGGAGGTACACTGCTACAGAGGGTTGCTCAAAGGGAAGAATAGGGAAAAGCAAGAAGTACCAAATTTATGTATTTCTTTTTTATTGCATATAGGGCTTAACTTGGTTTGATATCAGTTAATAAGCATTCTGGAGTGGGTCTGGGTTGGAATCCTCACTGTCTGGAGCAGGCTGGTATGAAAAGGGGGGATTACATTAGCATGTATTGTCTCAAAGAGGCTGGTGGCATCTTGAGAATCCTGAGCTATATTTTGGGGCTAATGCCTGAGCTCCAGGTGGCCTAGGGATAAAGAATCATCTGCCAACGCAGGAGACGCAAGATATACAGGTTCAATCCCTGGGTTGGGGAGATGCCCTGGAGTGGAAATGGCAATCCACTCCAGTATTCTTCCCTGGAAAATCCCATGGACAGAGGAGCCTGGGTGGCTACAGTCCATGGCGTCGCAAAGAGTCGAACATGGCTAAAGGACTAAGCACGCTCATGAACACACACACACTCACACACACATACACATGCACACACTGACACATACACATGCACACACACAAACACTCACACACACACACTCACACACACACACACGCACACACTCACACACACTCTCACATGCACACATTCACACACACTCACACACATTTCACACACACACACATACACACTCACACACACACACATCCACACACACATTCACACACAAACACACACACACTAACACTCACACACATTTACATACACACTCACAAACACACACACACATGCACACACTAACGCACACACTAACACACACATGCACACACTCACACACAGATTCACATACACACTCACACACACGCACACACACATGCACACACTAACACACACATTCACACACACACTCACACACATTCACACACACACACTAACACTCACACACACACACTCTCACACACACTCACACACACACTCACCAAAAAGTCTCTCAGAACTGAATGAGGTCAAAACGATTGATTCCAACCTAAATCAAGGTTAATCATTCAGATGAGTGGACTAACCACTGAAACTTAGGGCAGAGTTGTGAGGAATTCTATTAACAACAGGTAGCCCAGTACTTTTAAATGAGGACTGTTGTTTTAAACAACATTGTGGACTAGAATCGTCTTGAAGGATATTTATAGGAGGAAAAATTGGATTAATTGGTTAATTGGTAAAATTAAATAGTTGGAGAAGAGGATGAAGACAGTCATTAAATCATTCATTTATTTCTTCAAGAAATTATTTGTGAGGCCTCTATGGGAACTGTGCCATCAGGGATTTTGTGGAGAGCAGAAGGGACAGGTTCCTGCCCTAATGGCACTTACCTTCCTGCGTGTGGAGTCAGACGACAAACACAGTAAAAGACAAAGGTCACTTCAGGCAGCAGTGGGTGCTGTGAAGGGAGGAGAACAGTTTAATAGGATGGAGAGTGACCTGGGGGAGGCTGACGGTGAGGTTTTAGCTAGAGGGTGCAGATTCGCAGACCACCTGGAGAGGTGGTATCTGATTGAGACCTGAGGGTTGAAGTATGGCCCTGTGAAGGCCTAGAGAAGGGCATTCTTTGAAGAGGGAGTAGCAAGTACGAGAGTCCTGAAGTATCAGTGAGCTTGACAGAGTGGGGGAAGAAGTCAGCAACAACAACAGTGAAAAGGAATGTGGCCATAGAGAGTAAACAAAGGACAAAAAGTCCAAGACAGAGTTAGCAGGCTAGGCCACATGGAAAGAGTTTCTGTAACTGTAAAGAGAATTAAAAGGGAAGATTAAAGTAGAGGCCAGTTCTGATCCAGACAAGATTCAGGAAAAGTCAGACAGAATCCATTAAAACAGCATTTTTGAGGACGTAGAGAAAAGAGGGCAACCCTGGGTGTAGCGCCCCTATAATCGTAAAGACAAGAGCTAAAACCTGGGTGATACCCAACTTCAGTAAGCTTTGGTTTACAAATGTGTGCTCCAGAAAAAAAGGTAAAAAAAAAAAAAACCTCCTTGCTGTGGCTGCAGCATGGGTAAGAAAGCCCAGGGATCAACCCAGACTACAGTGTTACAGTTCCCACAGCTGGTATTCTAAATCAAGAGCAAGAGGGAATGACTACCACTGACACCTTCATTAAACTAGAAAAACAGACTCACACAGATAAAATTTAATGGCTTCAATATCTTAGATTTTTAATAAAGTAGAAAAAGTTAAAATCCCCGTGTGAGAACCCAAAAGAGTATCAGTGCATAATTTAGTCTTTAGAGGTAATATCTTACTTGTTTTATGTTTCAAAGGCTTAACAACACTTTAATTTGGTCTGAATGCCTTTGTCTTCCAATTTAAAAGGCAAAGGAAGTTCAGTTCTTTCCCAAAGAAGCTGAGATTTTAACTAACTACACATTATTTACCAGATTTCAGAGCCACAAATGCACACGGGGTAAGGGTTTTGTTTTGTTTTTTAAAGGTTAGCATGTTCTCAAGGATGTGTAGCAACTTTCCCTGCTGTTCTGCTTCAGTCTGGATTGTAAAACTGCATGTTGACTCAACATGCTTTGGTAGGAAAAAACTGTTAGTCCTTCAATAATATTGAACAAAGGATGAGGTTAGACAAAGGGGGGGAAAAACGAAACAGAAAAGATACCATCTGTTCAGTGGTCATGAAGCAGTCAGCACAGCATTTTTCTTGTTCCTGCACAACATCACTCTGAGGTGGTGCTGACACCCCTAGATGCAACTCGGAGAGAAACTAGCAAAGACCTGAGTTGTTAAAAGGCTGGGGAGAATTTGATATAACAGCCTTTGGTTGACAGTCTGTGTGCTGTCCACCAGGCTACACAGCATCCCCTTATTTAGATGTCTGTAATAGAGATGATATAAATTTGTTTGCTGACATTAAGAAAAATTAATAAATGCAACTGATGAAAGGTCACTTTGATTGTAACAACCCCCTTTTCTGATGGAAAAGTTACCCATTAAAAATTGGCGAAGGATACAGGTAGCTTGGCAAAAGGAAAACAGGGCCACAGAGCACGAGATGGTTAAATAGCATCACTGACTCAATGAACAGGAACTTGAACAAACACTGGGGAACAGAGGAGGACAGAGGAGCCTGGTATGCTGCAGTCCATGGAGGTCAAAAAGTCGGACACGACTTAGCAATTGAACAACAACACAGATACCATTGGGATTCCCTGATGGCTAAGTGGAAAAGAATGTGCCTGCCAATGTAGGAGATGGAGGTTCGATCCCTAGGTAGGAAAGACCCGGAAAGGAGAAAATGGCAACCCACTCCAGTATTCTTGCCTAGAAAATTCCATGACGGAGGAGTCCATGGGGCTCACAAAAGAGTCAGACACAACTTAGAGACTAAACAGCAACAGGTACCTCTCACAGTGTCTATGATGCAGAAGGCCTGGAGAAAGGAGGGAGAAGGTAAGAACAGCCTGCATGGGAGCCTAGGAAGATTATCTACCAGAGTCTGAGGAAAGGGAATTTTTCCAATTCCTTTCAGTTAGTCAGTTCAGTCACTCAGAGGTGTCTGACTCTTTGCGACCCCATGGATGCACCCATTGGACGGCATGGCATGCAAAATGCCAGGACTCCCTGTCCATCACCAACTCCCGGAACTTGCTCAAACTCATGTTCACTGAGTCAGTGATGCCATCCAACCATCTCATCCTCTGTCATCCCTGTCTCCTCCTGCCCTCAATCTTTCCCAGCATCAGAGTCTTTTCCAATGAGTCCGCTCTTCACATCAGGTGGCCAAAGTATTGGAGTTTCAGCTTCAGCATCCGTCCTTCCAATGAATACTAAGGATTGATTTCCTTTAGGAAGGACTGGTTGGATCTCCTTGCAGTCCAAGGGACTCTTCTCCAAGAGTCTTCTCTTGGAAAATTCTTCCAAGAGTCTTCTCCAACACCATAGTTCAAAAGCATCAATTCTTTGGCTCTCAGCTTTCTTTATAGTCCAACTCTCACATCCATACATGACTACTGGAAAAATCATAGCTTTGATGAGTTGGACCTTTGTTGGCAAAGTAATGTCTCTGCTTTATAATACGTTCTCTAGGTTGGTCATAACTTTTCTTCCAAGAAGCAAGCGTCTTTTAATTTCATGGCTGCAGTCACCATCTGCAGTGATGTTGGACCCCCCAAAATAAAGTCTCTTGCTGTTTCCATTGTTTCCCCACCTATTTGCCTTGAAGTGATGGGACTGAATGCCATGATCTTAGTTTTCAAATCTTGAATTTTAAGCCAAAATTTTCACTTTCTTTTTCACTTTCATGAAGAAGTTCTTTAGTTCTTCACTTTCTGCCATAAGGGTGGTGTCATCTGCATATCTGAGGTTATTGATATTTCTCCTGGCAATCTTGATTCCAGCTTGTGCTTCATCCAGCCCAGCGTTTCTCATGATGTACTCTGCATAGAAGTTAAATAAGCAGGGTGACAATATACAGCCTTGACATACTCCTTTCCCAATTTGAAACCAGTCTGTTGTCCCACGTCCAATTCTAACTGTTGCTTCCTGACCTGCATACAGATATCTCAGGAGGCAGGTAAGGTTGTCTGGTATTCCCATCACTTGTAGAATTTTCCACAGCTTGTTGTGTTCCACACAACCAAAGGCTTTGATGTAGTCAATAAAGTGGAAGTAGATGTTTTTCTGGAACTCTCTTGCTTTTTCAATGATCCAATGGATGTTGGCAACTTGATTTCTGGTTCCTCTGCCTTTTCTAAATCCAGTTTGAACATCTGGATGTTCATGGTTCATGTACTGTTGAAGCCTGGCTTCAGGAATTTTAAGCATTACTTTGCTAGCTTGTGAGATGAGTGCAATTATGAAAGTATTCTGAACATTCTTTGGCATTGCCTTTCTTTGGGATTGGAATGAATACTGAACTTTCCCAGTCCTGTGGCCACTGCTGAGTTTTCCAAATTTGTTGGCATATTGAGTGCAGCACTTTCACAGCATCATCTTTCAAGATTTGAAATAGTTCAACTGGAATTCCATCACCTCCACTAGCTTTGTTCATAGTGATGCTTCCTATGGCCCACTTGACTTTGCATTCCAGGATGTCTGGCTCTAGGTGAGTGATCACACCATCTTGGTTATCTGGGTCATGAAGATCTTTTGTGTATAATTCTTTTATGTATTGTTGCCACCTCTTCTTAATATCTTCTGCTTCTGTATTAGGTCCATACCATTTCTGACCTTTATTGAGCCCATCTTTGCATGAAATGTTCCCTTCATATCTCTAGTTTTCTTGAAGAGATCTCTAGTCTCCCATTCTATTGTTTTCCTCTATTTCTTTGCATTGATCGCTGAGGAAGGCTTTCTTATCTCTCCTTACTGTTCTTTGGAACTCTGCATTCAAATGAGTATATTTTTTCCTTTTCTCCTTTGTGTTTAGCTTCTCTTCTTTTCA
This sequence comes from Muntiacus reevesi, assembly GCF_963930625.1. Classification (NCBI taxonomy): domain Eukaryota; kingdom Metazoa; phylum Chordata; class Mammalia; order Artiodactyla; family Cervidae; genus Muntiacus; species Muntiacus reevesi. Next base: position 7,278,717 of record NC_089264.1, read on the forward strand.
CAGCTATTTGTAAGGCCTTCTCGGACAACCATTTTGCCGTTTTGCAATTTTTTTCCTTGGGAATGGTCTTGATCCCTGCCTCCTGTACAATGTCATGAACCTCTGCTCATAGTTCTTCAGACACTCTGTCTAATCAGATATAATCCCTTGAATCTATTTGTCACTTCCACTGTATAATCATAAGGCATTTGATTTAGGTCATACCTGAATGGTCTAGTGGTTTTCCCTACTTTCTTTAAGTCTGAATTTGGCAATAAGGGGTTCATGATCTGAGCCACAGTCAGCTCCTGGTCTTGTTTTTGCTGACTGTATAGAGCTTCTCCATCTTTGGCTGCAAAGAATATAATCAATCTGATTTCGGTGTTGACCATCTGGTGATGTCCATGTGTAGAGTCTTCTCTTGTGTTGTTGGAAGAGGGTGTTTGCTATGACCAGTGTGTTCTCTTGGCAAAAGTCTATTAGCCTTTGCCCTTTTTCATTCTGTACTCCAAGGCCAAATTTTCCTGTTACTCCAGGTGTTTCTTGACTTCCTACTTTTGTATTCCAGTCCCCTATAATGATAAGGACATCTTTTTTGAGTGTTAGCTCTAGAAAGTCTTGTAAGTCTTCATAGAACCATTCAACTTCAGCTTCTTCAGCATTACTGGTCAGGGCATAGACTTGGATTACTGTGATATTGAATGGTTTGCCTTGGAAACGAACAAAGATCATTCTGTCATTTTTGAGATCACATCCAAGTACTGCATTTTGGATTCTTTTGTTGAGTATGAGGGCTACTCCATTTCTTCTAAGGAATTCTTGTCCACAATAGTAGATATAATGGTCCTCTGAGTTAAATTCACCCATTCCAGTCCATTTTAGTTCGCTGATTCCTAAAATGTCGACATTCACTCTTGCCATCTCCTGCTTGACTACTTCCAATTTATCTTGATTCACAGACTTAACGCTCCAGGCTCCTATGCAATATTGTTCTTTACAGCATTAGACTTTACTTCCATCACGAGTCACATCCACAACTGGGTGTTGTTTTTGCTTTGGCTCTGTCTCTTCATTCTTTGTGGAGTTATTTCACCACTGTTCTCCAGTAGCATCTTGGGCACCTAACAACCTGGGGAGTTCATCTTCAGTGTCCTATCTTTTTGCCTTTTCATACTGTTCATGGGGTTCTCAAGGCAAGAATACTGAAATGGTTTGCCATTCTCTTCTGCAATGGACCAGCTTTTGTCAGAACTCTCCACCATGACCTGTCCAGTCTTGAATGGCCATACATAGGTCATGGCTCATAGTTTCATTGAATTAGACAAGTCCATGAGATCAGCTTGATTAGTTTTCTGTGATTGTGGATTTCATTCTGTTTGCCCTCTGATAGAGAAGGATAAGAGGCTTATGGAAGCTTCCTGGTGGGAGAGACTGAGGGGGAAACTGGGTCTTGTTCTGATGGGTGGGGCCATGCCAGTAAACCTTTAATCCAATTTTCTGTTGATGGGCGGGGCTGTGTTCCCTCCCTGTTGTTTGACCTGAGGCCAAACTATGGTGGAGGTAATGAAGATAATGGGGAACTCCTTCAAAAGGTCCCATGCAGGCACTGCTTCACTCAGAGCCCCCGACCCTGCAGCAGGCCACCACTGACCCATATCTCCTCCAGAGACTCCTGGACACTCACGGACAGGTCTGGGTCGGTCTCATGGGGCCACTGCTTCTTTCTCCTGGGTCCTGGTGTGCACAGTGTTCTGTTTGTGCCCTCCAAGAGTCTGTTTCCCTGTCCTGTGTAAGTTCTGGCAGCTCTATGGTGGGATTACTGGCAATCTCCTTCAACAGGGCTCACACCACACCCAGGTCGGCTGCACCCAGAGCCCCTGCCCCTGCGGCAGGCCGCTGCTGACCCGGACCTCTGCAGGGACACTCAGACACTCCCAGGCAGGTCTGACTCAGTCTCTGTGGGGTCTCCTGGTGCACACAAGGTGTTGTGTGAGCCCTCCTAGCATCTCTGGTGGGTATGGGGTTTGATTCTAAACTCAGTTTCACCCCTCCAACTGTCTTGTTTGGGCTCCTCCTTTGCCCTTGGATGTGGGATATCTTTTCTTGGTGGGATCCAGCATTCTCCAGGTGATGGTTGCTCAGCAGCGAGCTGTCACAGAAGATGAGAGCACGTCCTTCTACTCCGTCATCTTTTAGAAACCAACTCCTTTGGCCTGTTATTATACTATTCAAGAAATCACACAGAAGCCTAGGGTAAGCTCCTTAAAATTTCCAGAAACCAGCAATCTGTTTTGTCTTTCTTTACAACAAACTAAATACAGACGTGTAGGAGTTCTTTCAGGTAACATTTAGGTTTATGGATCAGTATTTTTGCTTGGAAGAAGACTGCTGTGCTTGCTCTTAAGCATGGACCACTGGAAACCCAAGCGCCTAATGTTATCCCAGCTCCTGGGCAGGCTGAGTCTAACTGTTAGTGAATCTGTGACTTCCCTAAACCATGTCCAAACTTCCTTCTGAACCTCGTTCTCAGAAGACAGTCTAATGGCCTGATCTGGGGCCAAAATCAACAAAGCCCTGCTGCATTTCATTGCACCTCCCCAATCCTAAGGTGTCCTAGGCTGGCAATAATATTAATAGCTATCATTTACCCAGAAGTTACTGTATGCCAGGTATTATGCTGTACTGCACTATTTTATTTAGTCATCACCAATGAGTGTCCTTGAGGTATTACTGTTGTCAGTCGCTCAGTCGTGTCTGACTCTTTGCGAGCCCATGGACCATAACCCACCAAGCTCCTCCGTCCATGGAATTTTCCAGGTAAGAGTACTGGAGCGCGTTGCCATTTTCTTCTCCAGGGGATCTTCCTGACCCATGGATCAAACCCAGATCTCCCACACTGCAGGCAGGCTCTTTACCATCTGAGTCACTAGGGAAGCCCAAGGTAAATATTAGAGTTGAACTCATTTTATAATTGTAAACTGAGCTAAAAGAAGTAAGCAACTTGCTTATATGATAATAAGTACATAATTTCTTCAAAAAATGTTTTTGTTTATGAACAGCAGTTTTCAAATACCTATTTTAATGAACTAAGTGCTTCTCACTTTTAATTAATATTCTTTTGATCCCTTTCCCTCTCTTTTTCTTTCTCAAAGAGCCAGACCTAAATAAATGCCTTATAAGCATCATCCCACTTAATTCTTGTAACAATTTTATAAAGCTTATGTTAGTTATGTAACTTGACCAAATGATCAAATTGATAGTAAGCTACTGGGATGGATTTGAACTCAAGCTGTCTGAATCCAGAGCTCGCACTGATAACAGTCAAACCATGCCATTAAAATTCACCTGTGTGACAAAATCATAAACTGATCAGACAACAGCTCAGGTGGTCTCTCGTGAGCTATCATCTTCTCATTTGACTTTTTAGCTTTTCAACAGGTTAGATCTATGTATTCAGCTGGCACTAAAGTGTGAAGATCTATCTGATAAATTCAGTCACAGAACCCAAATAAGCCCCTGAAATCTACTTTTCTATGGCTGCAAAGCAGAAATTAACTAAAGCCTGATTCTGGCCTTCAGTTTAATACTGGAAGTTAATCAAATCTACTGAATCTTTGCTTTGAGAACTGGTGAACTGTATATTTGTACTGAAATCTATGGGCTTCCCTGGTGGCTCAGTGGTAAAGAACCCACCTGCAATGCAGGAGAGGCAGGTTTGATCTCTGGGTCAGGAAGATCCCCTAGAGAAGGAAATGGCAACCCACTCCAATATTCTTGCCTGGAGAACTCCATGGACAGAGGAGAATGGCGGGCTGCAATCCATGGGGTTGTGAAGAGTCGGACACGACTTAGGGATGGAAACAACAAACTCTCTAAGTCGGTTTTCTCTTCGCTTGTCAGTGGGATAATAATGCCTCTATTATGGAATTTAGGAAATATTAATAAATATGTAGTAAATGTATGGTTGATAATGTGGTTAATGTTACAGTTAATAGTGTGGTTCACTTAGTGAACATAAGTGTTCAATTAATGTCAACACATTATTTAATCTAAATTGTCAAGACAGTTATTTTGACTCTTCTCTTGCCTATAAATTGTATACTGCTAACATAAGCTTTGAATGTGAGGGTTTAGTAGGCAGACAAATCTGAAGAATTAAGCATGCATTTTTGATCTAGTACTTATTAGGTTTATTATTCATGATTCTTCATACTTTGCTCCATATTAGTTCACATAAAGTTTGAGTTGGCATTCATAACAAGTTCAGTTTGGAACAAATTGTGGCAGATACTCAGTGACACACAAAAAAGAAACTCTTGCCTCTATTATTTGCAAATAAAAAGTAAGTAACTGGGACTCCCATGGTGGTCCAGTGGTTAAGAATCTCCCTTGCAATGCAGAGAATGTGGGTTTGATCTCTGGTCCAGGAACTAAGATCCTACACATGCCTTGGAGCAACTAGGCCGCACTCCAAATTTAGAGAGAGTCTGTGTGTTGCAACAAAAGAACCTGCGTGATAGAGAACCCAGAGATAAACCTATGCACATATGGGTACCTTATTTTTGACAAACGAGGCAAGAATATACAACAGGTCAAAGATAACCTCTTCAATAAGTGGTGCTGGGAAAACTGGGCAGCAACATGCAAAAGAATAAAATTAGAGCACTTCTTAACGTACATAAAGATAAACTCAAAATGGATTAAAGACCTAAATGTAAGACCAGAAACAACAAAACTCTTAGAGGAAAACAGGCAGAACACTCAATGACATAAATCAAAGCAAGATGCTCTATGATCCACGTCTTAGAGTTATGGAAATAAAAAGGAAAGTAAACAAATGGGACTTGACTAAACTTAAAAGCTTTTGCACAGCAAAGGAAACTATAAGCAAGGTGAAAAGACAGCCCTCAGAATGGGAGAAAATAATAGCAAAGGAAACAATTGACAAAGAATTACTTTCCAAAATACACAAGCAGCTCATACAACTCAATACCAGAGAAGCAAACAACCCAATCAAAAAGTGGGAAAGGGACCTGAAGAGTCATTTCTCCAAAGAAGACATACAGATGTCTAAAAAGCACAGGAAAAGATGCTCAACACCACTCATTCTTAGAGGAATGCAAATCAAAACTACAATGAGATACCACTTCATACCGTCAGAATGGCCACCATCAAGAAGTCTACAAACAATAAATGCTGGAGAAGGTGTGGAGAAAAGGGAATGCTCTTGTATTGCTGGTGGGAATATAAATTGATACAGCCACTATGGAAAACGGTATAGAGATGCCTTAAAAAACTAGGAATAAAACCAACATATGACCCAGCAGTCCCACTCCTATGCATATACCCTAAGGAAACCAAAATTGAAAAAGACACATTACCCCAATGTTCATTGCAGCACTATTTACAATAGGTAGAACATGGAAGCAACCTAGATGTCCATCAACAGAAGAATGGATAAAGAAGCTATGGTACATATATATAATGGAATACTACTCAGCCATAAAAGGAATGCATTTGAATCCATTCTAATGAGGTGGATGAACCTAAAGCCTATTATACAGAGTGAAGTGAGTCAGAAAGAGAAAGATAAATATAGTATACTGACACATATATGTAGAATCTAAAGAGATGGCACTGATGAATTTATTTCAGGGCAGCAGTGGAGAAATAGACATAGAGAACAGACATGTGGACATGGGGGGAGGAGAGAAGGGAGAAGGGGAGATGTAAGGAGACAGTAACGCAGAAATTTCCAATACCATGTGTAAAATAGACAGCCAATGGGAACTCAAACAGGGCTCTGTGACTGGGTGAAGGGCGGATTGGGGAGGGAGACGGGAGGGAAGTCTGGGAGGGAGGTCTGGGAGGGAGGGGACATGGGTGTACCTATGGTGATTCTTATTGATGTCTGACAGAAAACCACAAAATTTTGTAAAGCAATTATCCTTCAAAAAAAAAGAAGCCACATGATGCAACAAAGATCCTGTGTGCTGCAACTAAGGCCTAACATAGCCAAGTAAATAAATTTTTTTTAAAGTTATTGTTGTTTAGTCACTAAGTCAGGTCCAACTGTTTTGCAACCCCCATAGACTGTAGCTCAGCAGGCTCCTCTGCCCACGGAATTTCCCAGGCAAAAATACTGGAGTGGGTTGGCATTTCCTTCTCCAGGAGATCTTCCCAACCCAGGAGTCAAACCTGAGTCTCCTGCATAGGTAGGTGGATTCTTTACCGCTGAGCCACTGGGGAAGCCCTTTTTTTTAAAGTAAGCAACCATAAAAATTCTCAACTCCTAAAGAGTCACTTAGATTTAGGAAGAGTTAAGTTTATAGAATAAGAGTCTCTCTTTGAAATACAGATATTCCTCGACTGACCATGGGGTTATATCCTATAAACGTTAAGCTGAATATATTGTATGTTGAAAGTGCATTGAATACATCTAACCTACCAAACATCGGAGCTTCGCCTCATTCACCTTAAACATGCTCAGAACAGTTACATTGGCCCACAGCTGGGCAAAACCATCTACACAAAGTTTAATTTATAATAAAATGTTGACTAGCTCATGTATATGAATATTGCACTGAAAGTCAAAAACAGAATGACTGTGTGGAGACAGATGGTTATTAACATATGTTGGTTATTTACTGTCGTGATCGTGAAGGCAGCTGCTCCCACTGAGTATCATGAGATTATACCATATAATGCTAGCCTGAAAAAAAGATCAAGCTTCAAAATCTGAAGTATGATTTCTACTGAATGCATATCGCAAGCCATTAAGTTAAAAAATCATTAAATTGAACTACTGTAAGTCAGGGACTATCTACAGCAGCATTGTTAATACCATATCTTTCGTCTTTAAATACAGCAATGCTGTTAATAACATTTCTTTTTTAACTTTGTAACTTCCTGAAATATTGGACCCATTTACTTGTTTTTCCTGAACATAGCATATGTTCATTTTTGCTGATTCATATAGAAAAATTTCTTTTTCATTCAGTATCATTCTTAAGATTGTTTAATACCCTGCAACTTCATGAGACAGGTGGGCTAGAGTGAAGTTTATAAAAACTGAAATCACAGCATTCTCCAGTATTTGCAAAACAGGAGGAGGGATACAGTGTGGTTGTGTGAGTTCCACGATTGATTTTGCACTTGTATGATGGGTTTTCCTGGTGGCTCAGACGGTAAAGAACCTGCCTACAATGCGGCAGACCTAGGTTCGATCCCTGGGTTGGGAAGATCCTCTGGAGGAGGGCATGGCAACTGACTCCAGTATTCTTGCCTGGAGAATCCCCATGGACAGAGGAGCCTGGCGGGCTAGTCCATGGAGCTGCAAAGAGTCGGACATCACTGAGCGACTAAGCACATGACTGACCCTGACCACCAAAAGCACTCTAAAAAATTGCCATTGCTCCAAATTCATCTCCAGATGCTTAAAAATTGTTTGGTCACAGTCCCTCTAGAATTGCTAATCCAATCTGTATCTAAGGGCATAAAAAAGAAAATATAATGGGAAGATACATATCTGTAGCAAAATAAGATGTTGTAAATAAAGTCAGTTTCTTTGTTTTTATTAATATTTTCCATAAAAACGCATTTAACTTGCAGGAAAAACTCCACATTTCACTGCCTTATGTGCATTTAACTCCAGGCAACCATCTCACAAAGGTAAACAACTAACCATCAAGAGAACTAGACAAGAGAATAGAGTCACTGAAAATATTCACTGAGAAGCTTCGTAATGAGGATCCAGAAATGAATAAGATCCAGCACCTCACTCAAGAGCTTATAGAAGCCCAGCACAATTCCATCCAACCACTTGAGAAAAATTCATTATGAAGAAGACAACATATTTTTAAGTGCTCACTTGGATTCCACTAAATGTACCCTTTGTGCTTTCTGTGTAAATCTTTTTCAAACATATTTTGAAAATAAAAGAACATAGAAAATTATGAAGTATAAAATCATAACTTTCAAACACTTATGTATCACAATCAAGAACCAAGATTATGGCATTATCTATAGTCTTAAAACTAATGTTATTGCTTAGATTTTTGTGTTGATTTCCAGTGTTCAAGCATTTTAAAACTCTTCAAGAGGTCTATCTCTTAACAGATTTCTTCTTTCTGCCTTTATCATTATATGCCCTGTTGAGCTAGTTAAGTTCTAAAGGTTAATATTATTCAAAGTTATTGTTGAGTCTTTGAAATAATTCCTAAAACATTCCTGAAGACAAACATTCCACAAGACATAAGCATTACATTAATAGCGGTTCTTTCACAGAACAAAATCTTGTTAGTTAACTTTTCTTATTTCAGGTTCCTAGATGGAACCCAGAAACATCCATGAAGTTGCCTTTGCTCAGACTCAGGAGTGAGCTCCAACAGAACTGATACTGTGGGCCTAGTATTGCTTTTCTTGTTGACTGACTGACTGTGTTTCATTTTTCTAATGACCAGGGGATAGCAAAGAACATTTAGTCATATGTAGAGACTTTTAACACTGGAGAGAGGTTTTCTAAGCCTTCTAAAAATAAAGACTAGTCAAGAGTAGTGTAATATTTTTAATGCCCCGAGTTTATTACACAACTCAGTTATAACTACTGCCAATGAATCTCTGTTTCAAAACTGTATCTATCTTTCAGTCTCCAAATGAGGGCAAACTGTACTTCACAATGTAACTCTTTTATGGAAGGGGGAGAAAAGAAATTCTTTCTGATCTCAACTCCACCAGCATATTTTGTTTCTAGTTGTTATAGCAGTGTTATGCAGGAATGTGAGCCTTTTTAATGCTTTGGGGGTTTTGGTTTGAGGGTGTGTAGGACAGCAACAGCAATGGGTGAAGCTTAAATTTCTTGGACAAGAAACTTCACTGCATCACAAAATTCTGGGAGTTGTGGTGAATACAATTTAACTGAGAAGTTTTGTGATCTCATTAAATTGTTATTGCTGTTGTTGATCCATCACTAAGTTGTGTCTGCCTCTTTGCAACTCCATGGACTGTAGCCAGCCAGGCCCCTCTGTTCATGGATTTCCCAGGCAAGAATACTAGAGTGGATTGCCATTTTCTTCTCCAGAGTATCTTCCCAACCCTGGGATCAAACCTGTTGTGGTCTCCTGCTCGGCAGGCATATTCTTCACCGCTGAGGCAACTGTGAAGTACTCCCATCAAATTAAACCAGGGCTATTTCTGTTTCATGTTTCTTTTTCTTTATCAGTATCCTACTAGGGACAGCCTTACATGAGGCACAGTTGCAGGAGGCTTCCTCCTTATCCAAATTCCTGCTCTCCTGGGACTCAGTTCAGGGGATGCCTGAAAGCCCCTAATTCCTTTGTCCATTCCATGCATTCTTTTGTCCCTGTTACAATGTTAATATCTCCACACTGGTTGATACATTAAGTCTTATCAGGCAGCTGGTACACTTTGGGAGTCTTTTACTAGGAGTTTGGAGACCTGAATTCATTGATAAAATCTTTTGGTTTTTTTTCCTTTGCACACAGATAAAAAACAAGACTGAGTTAGCTTATAATGTAGAGGGGGGATGTAATTCTAGGGATATTAAGACACCTTTATTTATAGCTGATCCTATGTTTCACTGACGTGATTGTTTAATTGACAATCACCTCCAAGTTATTTAGCACTGGGAAAATTCATGTAGTCACACTGCAAATAAGCATCTGTTTAAATTCCCTGTCTGGGACTTCTCTGGTGGTCCAGTGGTTAGGAATCTGCTTTGCAATGCAGGGTACGTGGGTTCGAACCCTGGTTGGGTAACGGAGATCCTCCATGCAGTGGTACAGCCCGGCCTGTGGGCACAGCTAGACGGTCCAGGTTCTGCCGCAATCTGGCACGATGCAACAAAGACCGCAGCTGGGATCCGATGCAGCCAATAAGGAAGGACTTTATAAATTCCAATATATATGTGTGTATAAATTCCCTGCACAGAACAGTTTTGCAGAATGCAACCCTGGGACTCACACCCCTCCTGCACCATAGCAGAGTTAGTTTACTCTGTGAGCAATAGGATAGGCAGAAGTGACAGTATGTCTATTGTAAGATTAGATCATAAGAATCTTCACGATTTCTGTCTTGGTCACGCTCTTGCTCTTTTGGATCACTGGCCCCGGTGGAAGCCAATGCCTTATTGTGAATGGCCTTATGAGAATTCCATGTGCTGAGGAACTAAGGCCTCCAGCCAACAGCCTATGAGTGTTCTGGGAAGCAATTCCTCCAGCGCAGCCAGGCCTTCAGATAACTGCAGTCCCGTCACCGGTTGGACGGCAGCTTCATAAGACATCTTAAGCTGGAAACACCCAGTTTGGCCACTCACAAATTCCTGACTCCCAGAAACTCTGTGAGATAATAAATGCTTATTGTTTTAGACCACTAAATTGTGGGACAAAACATCGTCATGTCACGGTAGACATTTATCATGTATCTCCAGAATCCATAGGCTAAAATATCTGTGAAACATCAAGCATGAAACTGCTGCCAGATAAAAAAGTATAAACTGGGTGTAGTAAACTCAAATGCTTACAAAGTCCAGGCAGGTAGGACCCATGGTGAATTGAGGACTGTTCCCTAAGTCTAAGGACGGAAACAGCCATAGACATTTGTTGCTGTGTGGGAACTAGGGATGTCACAGTACCAGAGCTTCTGATTTTTTCAATTTGTATTGTACATCGGTTGATCTCTTCCCAAGGGCCCACATAGTTAGTCCAAGCTAACCACAGCTAAGTCTAGTCTTCAGTCAGTGATCGTTGCAGGAACAGGTGTGCATGCACGCTCAGTTGTGTCCGACTCTTTGTGAACCCGTGGACTGCAGCCTTCCTGCCTCCTCTGTCCATGGGATTCTCCAGGCAAGAATACTGGAGTGGGTTGCCACTTCCTTCCCCAGGGGATCTTCTTGACTCAGGGATCAAACTCATGTCTCCTGCATCTCTTTGGCAGGTGGATTATTTACCACTAAGCCACCAGGGAAACCACAGGGACAGGCATGGAACCCAGGAATGGCCTACAAGATGTGCAGGGAAATATCCCTGGATGCCTCTGGGAAAGATTATTTTGCTCTTGAAAAAGGGGCACAGAAAGAACATATTCTTCTTCTGGACAAGAACTCTATCTAGATGTAACGTCTTGTTCTTTGTTGGAAGTCTGAAGATGAAGCCAACACTCAGATAGCCAAACAGAGAGATACAGAGCCTGCCACCTCAAAGGTGAGGTCAGGCACCGAAGCAATCAACCTGGATTGCTTGGTACTGCCTACCGAATGAGATCATATAATCCTCGAAAATACCTGACTTTAAGCCAGTTTGAGTCGAAGCGTCTTTTACTTGCAGCCAAAAGCTTTCTAACATGCACTCACACAAGGAAGGCTGGTGACCCATAATTTCATGGATGAGCTACTGATTTTAATTAATACATACAGTTCAATTATTAAAGTAATGCTTCACTAAACAAATATATCTGGATGGCACGTCCATCTTGGTGGTGGCTAGTTTGTGATCTCTCTTGTAGACACTACACTATCATATTATAAAAAAGCATTAAAAGCTCATTTGCATTTTATTTGAGGATTTCATTTGTTCACTGCTCATTGGCTGACTTTTTTAAAAACGACTTAAAATTTTTAGAGCAGTTTTAGGTTTACAGCAAAACTGAGGGGGAAGGTACACAGACTTCCACATATCCTCTTCACCATTCATGCATAGCTTCCTCCATTATCAACATCCCCCACCAAAGTGACGTATTTGCTACAATTGATGAACCTACACTGATATGTGATAATTGCCCCAAGTCCATAGTTTATATTATGGTTTACTCTTGGTGGTATACATTCCATGTGCTTGGACAAATGCCTAAGGACATGTATGCATTATGATAGTATCATATGAAGTATTTTTACTGTCCTAAAAATTCTCCAAGCTCTGCCTATTCATTCCTGCCCCAACACCTCAACCTCCAGCAGCCACCGATCTTTTTACTGTCTCAACAGTTTTGTCTTTTCCAGAATGTCAAATAGTTGAACTCATATGGTATATAGTCTACTCAGATTGGCTTCTTTCACTTAGAGATATGCTTTTAAGATCCTTCCACATCTTTTCATGCTGAATAATTCTTTTCAGTGCTGAATAATACTCCATCACCTATTGGCTTCATTTAAGGACCAATCAATCACTATAGAATGCATGATTCTTTCCATTGGGGGTTTTACAAAGAAAACAAGTCTGGAACAATGTGTGGCTGTAGAAATTCTGTGTGTACAGCATGCCAGGCTAACCTATATTTCAAGAGCAGAATTTGACTAGGGAAGATTTCATAGTTTGAACAGGCTATGGGGAATTTTGTCAGATGGACAAAAGTTAAAGAGTAAACTCAAATACAACAGTGACTGTGTTTATTGTATAACAACCACATATTATGCAGCCATGGAAAACTTAATGTAATCATAGTGTGGTACGTGGAAGAAGAGTGACTTTTTTCCATTGAAATCTGCAATGGGTAAATAATATCTGATGTACTGTTTTTAATTCTGTGAGTTGCCATTTACTGCCACATTTGTCCTGATAATTGTCTTCACATACTTAAATGATAGTCATGTGCTCACTGTCCAGCCCTTCATATACTGTTTCTAACTCTTACAGCTTCGTAAAATAGAGTTATCTCCATATTACAGACAGGGAAACTCTATTTTCAAAGAGGTTAGCAGTGATTGATGGATGAGTGGGCAGTCACGACCCCTGAATCCTATCTCCACTTCCACCCTCTCCCATTCTCAGGCAATGAGTTCCCCAGAGGATGTTTATGCATAGGATACAAGCCGGGCAAATACAGACTTTTACAATCAGCTGAGGCTTTGATCCCAAACCCCAAAGTAGTTTCCTAGTAGTGGTGGACATGTTAGTTACTCAGTCGTATCCAGCTCTTTGTGACTTCACAGACTGTAACCCTCCAGGCTCCTCCATCCATGGAATTCTCCAGGCAGGAATACTGGAGTGGGTTGACATTCTCTTCTCCAGGAGATCTTCCAGACCCAGAGATGGAACCTGGGCACCCTGCATTGCAGGCAGATTCTTTACCAATGAGCCTCCACGGAGGCAAACAACCAAACGGCTAAACAGCTTCTCTCCCTCTCTTCCAACCTCAACCCAGGTCCAAATCTCAACTTCATGGTCCCTAAGATTCCAGTGATGAAGCAGGAAAAACAGTAAGCAGGAGGAGGGAAAATAGGACATTGGCCATTTATGCTTACACAGACCTATACCTCCCATGATAATACCACTAAGAGAGTCCAGTAATGAGAATCAATTGCTGTTCTTGGATCTGCACACTCCAAATCAGGACATCTCTTTCTTGAACGTGAAAGAAGTTGGGGAGAAAGGAGTCTTTAATACCACTCCCCCCGGAGGCCAGGAAACTAATAAATAATTTAATAGGGATTTGAACCCAGGTCTGCTGGACTCTAAATCAGTAGGAGAGTATAACCAGCATCATAGCTGGATAAAGTAGGTTTCCACTTGGAGGCAACTTGTGGCTTAGTAGATGGTAAGATTTTCCTAACAATTTGGATTTTCTAGAGACGGAGTGAGCTGGTTTCCAAATAGAAATTTCCCCCACCTACAGTTTTTAAAAAATAACCTGGAAGTCCACTTTTTAGGAAATTCTGGAAGGGTTTCCTGCATTTAACAGAGAGTTGGGGCTCTATGTCCTTTTCAACATGGAGATTCTGTGCTTCCCAGATCACAGGCAAACAGTTCTAGCCAGGTTTTTCTTTCTATCTGTTTACTCCTTTTACCAGTGACCCCAGCTCACTTGCAACTGAGAGATGTGAAAACTACGCATTATCCTTAGGCAGACTGCTCAGGAAGAGTTTTAACTCAAAATATCTAGTATTGGGTTGACCAGAACTCGGGTTTGTCTGTAACACTTTGGCTTTCAGGGACCAAACCTGTTGTGAGGGAGGAGCGAGAAAACCCATGGGACAGGACTAGTGATCAGGGGAGTGGAGCGAGGGTGGCTGCATGCTTGTCTGTCTTAGAGGGGAGATGCTGGGGGGCAGCAAGGGGCAGGGGCATGGGAGCGAGGGGATTTTCTGCTTTGTGGAGACAGGTTTTCAGAGTGACTTACTCTGAGGAGTTAAGAACTCAAAGGCAGTTACTGAGGCTAACCTACCACATTATAGTTGGCACTTTCTGAGTACTCTGCTCATCAGTTTATAGGCATTTTCTCAGTTACCTTCCCCCATCAGATCTATCTTGGAAACATGATTACTATCCCTTTTTTGAAGATGCTGAACCTTTGACTTAGGAAACTAAGGGAACTCGCTTAAGATATTTCAAGGCAAATTAACCTTTTTTCTTTTGGGAGGCTCAGGGGTAAAGAAACCTCCTGCCAATGCAGGAGATGCTGATTTGACCCCTGGTTCAGGAAGATCTCCTGGAGACAGAAATGGCAACCCACTCCAGTGTCCTTGCCTGGGAAATCCCATGGACAGAGAAGCCTGGTGGGCCACAGTCCATGGGGTCACAAAAGAGTCGGACATGACTTAGCAACAAAACAACAATGAAAATCTATATATTTACATCTATATTCCTCATATACCCTATGTATAATTTGAGTAGGCTTGAAAGTGAATCTACAGAATTAATTTCCATGTAGGGGTTACACCAAGGTTAGATGAACTTTTTAAAATAAATGGAAACAAAAAAGTATTCTGTTTTATAAAATTCTTTTTAAAACAATAAGGAAAATAGAGATCAAATGCCTCTTAAAAGCATTATGAATACAATGAGCCAAGCAGAACTTTTCTTTGGCTCTCGGCCACCATAAGTAAGGTCCTTACAGCAGCCCTTACACATGGTTATATATGGTTATATACAGAATGGCTGTTGCAATTGTCGGTCCTCAGACGTCTTCATGGCAGAGGGCTGGCAAAGCAGAGGGTGATCAGTACGAGGAAGAGATATAAACCTGACCTCTACTGCCAGAGACTTCTGCCAACAGAGGCCCTTTGCCCAAACCACTGTGCCATTCATTTAGCAGTTCATTACTTGTTTTCTGGATCTTTCTTTTATTTTCTAGAACTTTTAACTAAATACTATATGTTATTTTATTGTATCCACCCCCCTTGACCAACGGCCTGATAATGTCTTATAACTTTAAATCTTCCACAGTCCCTAAACAGGGACTTATGTTATTGATATTATTTAATAGACTTTTGCTTTTATGTGAAAGAACAGTGCCCAGTGTTTCTTTTTTAACAATATTTTTGCACTTGGAATTGTTCAAGCAAATACTGCTTTTAGCTTTTCCAAATACAGGCGGTACCCAAGTTGTACGTGGAAACTTATCCAAAAGTTATTTGGTGCATTGGTTTTAGAACTCAGTGTATTCAGTGCATTATGTGGGTAAAGCATAATGACCCCCTAAACGACCGGAAAACCAAATGTCCCCGTATAACAGTGGCCAGAGTAAAGTGCAGGTATGCACGTGTACTCAGTACTCAGGCCCAGCTCTACCCCAAGGCTGCACCCCCCTCCCTGCTGTGAGGTGGGAGGGAGACAGCCCTCTTCACTTCCCTTGTTAGGCTTTTGGCTGGGAGGCTGGGGACAGTTGAGTTCTTGAGCCTTTGTCACCCAGGTTGCTTGATGGAACTGGAGGTTACAGAGGTGACAAGAGAGACTAGGGACCTGATGGGGCTTTCGAAGGCTTGTGCTGGGAAATGCCTGCCGAGCGTCATCTGTTTCCTTCTGTTCCTTCTCCTTGCTCCTTTATTGCTGCTGAAAGGATTGGAAGGCAGAGAAAGAACCCATAGTGGGCTTCTTGCAGCTGTAACACGGTGGAGTTGCTACCTCCTTTCCTTCGACTTTGCTGTGTGTGACCGAGTGAGCAGTATCTGATGGGAGAGCGGTGGCCAGGTGGGGCCTCTCCGGGGTCGGGGGAGACTTCTCCCCAGCCCCCAGCACAGGTACTGTACTGTGTCAGAGGCAGGGGCAAGAAACGCGTGTCAGGGAATGGGGAATCCACTCCAGTGGATGGGGAATTGGAAATCCTAAACATCTGCATGTTGGTAGCAGCCAGGAGGAATGAAAGAAGAGAGGGAAGGAAGAGATTAGCAGAGGAGGGGAGTAATATGTAAAGAGCACGTCTGTTTAAGTCATACTTTCCCGTAAAATACAGGACAAAACCCAAATCGAGGCCCTTGACTTCGCAGTCCAATTACCGACATGCTGTTTTATCATCTCGGAAAGGGTACGCTTTAAAATGGAAGTGATTACATCCAGATGTGGATTTTCTGTGTGTAACTCCACTTCATATGTGTCAGCTTCATAACCTGTTAAACGTTAAGTAGACCTTGGAAAACCTTCAGCTCCTCTCAGGTGTGAAACAAGCTGGAGAAGAGGCCACACCAGGGTCCCTCCTCTTTTGAGCTCAGTTCCAACCATCTTCTCTTCTACTCACTTCTGTCTTGTTATTTTCCTCTCTCCAAGGTGCATAGGTGCGCTGGGACTGGGTCTGCCTCCAGACTCCAGGAAGTGTAAAAGCTTGGGTGTGGGAACCTTGAAGAGAAAGGAGGGCAGCAGGCCTAAGCGGGCCACTCAGAATCCCCTTGGACCATCATGTGAGTGGCAGAAGGTGGAGACTCAGTTTTGAAGAAAAAGGGTGATTCCTTTGAGAACTGTCACCTATTCTAGGCAAAGAATCTATGATTTGTCAGAATCTGTGATTCTTCCCTGATGGTCCAGTGGTTCAGACTCTCTGCTCCCAATGTAGGGGCCTGGGCTCAATCCCTGGTCAGGGAACTAGATCCCATGTGCTACAACTAAGACCCACCACAGACAAATAAAAAAAAAAAAAAAAAAAAAAAAGAAGTAATTAAAAAAATAAAGTGTACAAATCAATGGTCAAATTAAAAAAAAAAAAGAATCTGCAATTCATGAATTTTGCTGACCCCTACTAAAACAAGTAAATCAACTTCCCCCAAATATGTATTTAACTTTACTCTTCTTCGCCAAGTACAGTTTTAACCATGCTTTTGGAATCAGAAAAGTGTAAGTTTTAAAAAAATGAAACAGTGGGCAAAAGCATCTTGAGTAAAAACATCTTGAACAGAGATTTGATAAACACATTCCTGGATGCCTAATATTGTTCATTTGTCCACTTCTCTAAGTAACAATCAGATATTTCATTAACAGGAGTGAAAAATTAAGAAAACAGTAAGATGATTCAGAATGGTTAAACGAAGATTATTCGAGGATTATTCGAGTTGGGTGTAGGAAATTAATTCAGTTTCGAACTGAAACTAGGTTTTAACAATAAACATTTAAGTCACGTTCAAGTTTTCTTCGGAGTACAGTGTACTGTGGGATTCCCGGTGGCTTGCACTAAAGAAACTCCCTGTGATGCAGGAGACTCCGGTTGGATCCCTGAGTCAGGAAGATCCCCCGGAAGAGAACGGCAACCCACTCCAGGGTTCTAGCCTGAGAAAACCCATGGACAGAGGAGGCTGGTGGGCTACAAAAGAGTCACCGGGTCATAAAAGAGTCAGACACGACTGAGCCACTAAACAACAGGATGCTGTGTGACAGCTGATCTCCCCTACTCTTGAATACGATTATGCCAGGATGCAAAACATTACCTTCCTTATTGGCCTCCCTTGTTTCTTGCTTAACTTCAGTGGCATAGTCAGGAACAACTGAAAGGGGAAATCCCTAAAACATCCAGCTTCGGGGATTTTTAAAAAGATTCTAAAGCAACTTTTTTTTTTTTCCTGCCCGGAGAGGTGGGGCGGTGCCAAGTCGGGGGAGCTGCTGAAAAGGCTTTGCTGAGGTCAAGCCAATAGCTATAGAGTTGCCGGTGGACAGAGTCCACCGTGGAAAGGCAAATGAGTAGGCTTAACTCAAGTCCCATGCTCGGCCAAAACGAGGCAGGTGTTAGAGGGATGGGCTTTTTGGATAGGATGGAGACCCGGATGGATGAAGTCTTCTCTGGTTAGAAAGGAAATTTGGTATTAAGAGGGCTTCACTGAATCCCAATAATAACCAAACAACTGGTGTTGTTCAGGGCTCCGGTGGAGAGTGGGTGGCAGGAAGTAGAAAGGCTCGACCTGCTTTCCCTGGGTCGGTTCAGGAATTTAATTTCAGCAAATGTTTATCGGAGCCTAAAAGTGTTGCCCACGGTTTTAAGTTTTAAGCACTGGGATACAAAGGGAAACGAAACGTGGTCTTGTCCTTGAGACGCTCACAGCCCAGGAAAACGGCTTCGGCATTCCAAGTGGGCTTAGATAACTTTTACCCCGAGACTTATCAAGGGACTAAACCCATCCATACTTATAAATATTGCAAAACATAGGAAATGAGGCGCGGCAAGGGGGTGAAGGAGAGGTGGGCTGCAGGGGCTGGCGGCAGGTTTGGCAGCCGCCAGACGGAGGGGCTGTGGTGGTGTCGCCTGCTGGCAAGGAGCAGCCAAGACCGTCCCCCGCGTTGGCACCCTCGGACTTGGCTCGGGCACCCTGAGGCCGCCGGGGTGCCAGCGAGCTGGTCTGGCCGGGCCGGGCAAGGACAGCGCGGAGCCTGGCTCCGGGGCGAGACCGCGCGCCTGTGCCCGCCGCCAGGGGGCAGAGTGCCCGGGTCCGCGCCTTCTCTCGGCGGGTCCTCTCCACGAGCCAGGGCTCCGAGGAGCGCACGCCGGGCGCGGCGAGCCGGGGCGCGGCAGCGGGCCCCGCGGCGGGAGGCGGTCCGCGCGCGGGAGGGCGGGAGGGGGCTGGCGCGGGGGTTCCGGGGACGCGCAGCGCCGCCCCCGCCTCCCCTTCAGAAGCGGCGGAGCCGGGGAGCATGGACCAGACGCCGCGGCTCCGGCACCATGACGCCCCCCCACTTCGCGGTGGCTCTGATTCTCGGGGCGCTCCCCGGCGTGGTCAGCTTTGATTCGGTCCTCGGTTATTCCCTCCACCCCCGCCATCACCATGCGCCTTCTCGGGGTCCGCAGGACACTTATTCCCTTACCACCCAGCGGCGGCCACAGAAGACACGGCCGCCGCCCCCGCTCCCGCGCGCCCTGCACGCCCCGCCGGCGCTCCGCGCCTCGCGCGCGCACGGCCTCCGCACGCCCCGGCCGCCGCCGGGGGACTGCCCCGCCGGCGCGCCCGGGGCCAACGTGACGGACTCCGGCGCCCCTTGTCTGCGCTGGGCAGACGTGCCGCCGTTCCTCGCTCGGTCGCCCCCCGAGGGCTGGGCGCAACTGCGAGGGCAGCGCCACAACTTTTGCCGGAGTCCGGACGGCGCGGGCAGACCCTGGTGCTTCTACAGGAACGCCCGCGGCAAGGTGGACTGGGGCTACTGCGACTGCAGACGGGGTGAGTGGCCGCGGGGCGGCGGCGACCGGGGGCCGGCGGGGAGCCCGCCTAGGCGGGCGAGCGCGTTAGGTGCTCCTGGAGGAGCAAGTGAGAGGCGGTGGGGTTGCGGGTTTGCCTCGCTCGGTGTGAAGGTGGACGGCCACGGACTTACCGTCCGCGTCCCTTGGCACCGTGACTTGGAACTGGCGAGGCGCGCTTAGTGTGCGGTTACCTGGGGCGACAGTCTCCCTGGAAGGTGCTGCACTCTCGGGCTCCTGGGTGAGGGCTTGTCTCCGGGCTCCGGGCTGCGGGCTTGGCTCCGGCCACAGTGATGCGTGTGGGGGCGGGGAAGGGGTTGCGCGCGCGCGCGGCGTGGATGTGTGTTTTCTGCATCAACTGTGCCGTATTTACGGAGAAGTGGCAAAGCAAAAGAGAAGATAATTTCTAATTACCTGTTTTGGAAAGGGAAATATTAAATCTAATATGACAATCAATTACCACCCCCGTCTCTCAATTTCTGCCGGCAGTTGACATGTATTTGAAAAAGTTTTTGCAAACTTTCTGGGCCAAAACGCGACTTGTCAAATGATGTTCATGTTCTGGGGCACACCGTGGTAAATATCAGTGAGTGGAGAAGAAACAAAGGGAAAAGATAGGAACAGTAACTATTCTAGGGAAAAAGCAACTTGATATAGTCAAGTGCTGTTGTCAAGAATGCCAGTACTCAACTGTATATGTTATTTGTGGAAAACCGGAATTAGTTGGTAAAGAGATAAAGTTGGTAAGATGTTTCACATTAACTAATGTAAAAGATCACATTAATAGATTTAATGTAAGTGAATCATCTGCCTTTGAACAGAGCTTTGTTTTGAGTTGGGGGCGTTTTGTTTACTATTAGGGCTTTTTTTTTTTTCTTTAATAGTTGTGGGGAAAAAACCTAAAGTTCTTCAAAGTTTGGATTTTCCTTAAATTTTTTTTTTTTTTTTTTGGCAGCTCTCCATCCAAGCTCTGTGGCAGGGGCTTCGTTAATTGTGATTCTGAGAAATATTGTACTTTGTACCTTTTGGTGATTTGGAGATTAAACTTTCACAGGGCCGTTCTTTGCTTTCAGAAATTTTTATTTATCTGTGCCTTCAGTTGCATTAGCGCTTTGATTGAAAGGGAAGTGATAGGAAGGTTAAGATCCATTATCCTTCATCCTAGAGAATGAAGTCATCGCTATACTTGTTACACAGACAGAATGCCAATGTGGCTATAAAAAATTTGAGGTGACGTCAAGCAGAGAGCCCTAATGCTGTTTCACTCTTTACTATGAAATTGTTTCTAGTAAAAGCTCATGGTTAGCAAACACTGACACTTTTTTCATCTTTGTGTTATTATATTTCATATTTCCTATTGTGTACACATATATATGTAAATAAGTGGAATTCAAAGTTAAAACACTGTAATGATCTATTGTTCTCTAACACCTAATTTTTTAAATTTTACATCCGGAAAGAGGAGAACAGCATGGCGGT
Organism: Muntiacus reevesi; assembly: GCF_963930625.1. Lineage (NCBI taxonomy): Eukaryota > Metazoa > Chordata > Mammalia > Artiodactyla > Cervidae > Muntiacus > Muntiacus reevesi. The sequence goes on from NC_089264.1 coordinate 7,299,549, forward strand.
TCATTTTCCCCACCCTCTTGTGTTGAAAATAAATTTAAACCTCACATCAGTACAGACTCTTTGGGATACCTTTATGTTCATAGCTCATTCTCACTAGACAAAACTCGAAGCACTGCATAATGGTGTGTCCTTCCTGAAATAAAGTGACTGAACACAAGAGAAACAAAAGAAACCCCCCAAGATGGGAGATAAATACACTTCTTCCCCCACCCCCCAAAAAAAAGAAACAGGAAAACAATCTGCTGGCTATGTATTAATTTCATTAATCTCACAGGCCCAGTCTGTCATTTACTCCTCACTTTCTGACTGGGCATAGTCATGCCTTAAAATGACTGAAAGTTTCTGAAACGATGGCTTTCTTGGTTCTGCATTTCAGTTAGGAGTGTAAACAAAGCTATCATGGTGTGGTGAAAAGCTTATGGAATTGTGCTCTGGAAAACACTGGTGTCCACTTTGGCTCAGCCAGTAGCAATACAGTGCTGAGTAGGACTCGTCACCCCCAGAGCTTTGGTTTCCTTATCTGGAGGAAGGCAGTTTGGGGATAGATTTATTCAAAGGACTTTCCTAGCACTGAGCACGTACCAGAACAGCCCAGCCTGATGGTAACAGACAGCCCAGCCTGATGGTAACAGGTAGGGTTGATTGAGGATTCATTCTGTGTTGGAGGCTGAGCTAAGCATTTTATGTATTAGTTTTCTCATTTAATTCTCATAGGAACATTATAAGATAGTGCACATTCCACTCCACAGCTCATTTTCCTCTTTAATTAGATGAACATGTAGAAAGTGTGTGCTCAGTTGCTCGACTGTGTCCAACTCTTTTTGACCCCATGGACTGGAGCCCGCCAGGCTCCTCTGTCCGTGGGATTCTCCAGGCAAGAACACTGACTGGAGTGGGTTGCCACTTCCTCCTCCAGCGGATCTTCCCCACCCAGGGAACGAACTCGAATTTCATGTGTCCCCTGCCATGCCGGTGATTGTTTACCACTGAGCCTCCTGGGAAGCCTGTAGAAAAGTCTAATGACTCTATTTTTGTAGCTTAAAGACTAGTTTAAAAGGAAAGAGAAATGAAACTATGTTTGGTTTAATGCACATGATTTTCAGTGTCTTATGACTTGAAAATATCCAGGGCTTTTGTTCTTTTTGTTTTTTAAACAAAAAACAGCTTCAACAAAAGGAAAGAAGATTAATTGTAAGGGAATCCCTCCTTTGAAAAATACACTGGAGGCCAGATTTTCATGTACCTGGTTGCGTGGAGAGCAGTGAGGAAGTTGGTGCCTCCAAGGTGGAAAATTGATTGAAACCTCCTTGCAGGGGTGGCAGGGGGATCTCAGGTGAGCCGGCTCAGGGCGTGGACACGCCAGTGGCTCAAATGTCTGAGAACAAGGAAGATGATGCCTGGGCCCTAGTTGTGTGAAACTTGCAAATTAGTGATCAAAGAATCTTTGGGGGATTGGAATACCCTGAATCAGCCCCGGGAGCTAGTTCTTATAATAAGCATTAGAATTGTGGCTTGGGCGAGGTGGGGGCGGGGCTTATTAAAATGCAGATACCTAGACTCTAGCCTTAAGACCCTGTGTAAGTAGTCTCAGGAATCTGGCTGGGGAATGTGCATTTCTACTGAGCAGTCAAGGTCATTTGGAAACTGAAAACTCATTGCCATAGTCTGGGAAAACCAGGGGAGGGCATCAGAACCCACCTAAGCTGTATAGCGATGGGTGGTCATGTCAGCTGAATCTGCCATTCTGTGACTTAATCCTGCTAGATTTAGGTGCCACTAGTGGTGAAGAACCCTCCTGCCAATGCAGGAGACATAAGAGATGCAGGTTCGATCCCTGGGTCAGGAAGATCCCTTGGAGGAGGGCATGGCAACCCACTCCAGTATTCTTGCCTGGAAAATTCCATCGACAGCGCAGCCTGGCAGACTACAGACAGTAGGATCGCAAGCAGAAGCAACTTAGCATACATGCACATATGGCAGGCCTATGGGAGCTTTTTGTGTGGTTTTCGAAAATGGTACCACACTTGTTATTTGACCAGTGTGGGATAATACCAACTTAGTTCACCAGAATATGATTTATTAACTGAAAGTGAGCCAGATTAGTTTTTACATTTCTACAGGAAGAATTAACAGGATGATCTCCAGTAACGTGGTCAGTTGTTCAGTTGTGTCTGTCTCTCGGTGACCCCATGGACTGTAGCCCACCAGGCTCCTCTGTCCATGGAATTTTTCAGGCATGAATACTTGGAGCGGGTTGCCATTTCCTCCTCCAAGGAATCGACTAGATCGAACCCCCATCTCTTGTGTCTCCTGCATTGGCAGTCAGAGTCTTCACCACTGTGCTACCTGGGAAGCCCAGTAATTTACGACTTCCTGACTGGAACCAGAAATCCCTTTTCTAGTCCCAGGTTGGCCCTGCAGGTGGGGCGACTTGCTTGCACTGTGCTGGGAACTCCTCTTTGTTACTAGCAACTGAGTGGAACTCAATCTTAAGTGACTGATGTGTAAAATAGATATAAGAAACAATAGTGCTCTAATAACTGAGATTTTACCAGAAAGAATGATTCATAGATCTGACTTTTTGTTGTGTCCTGCTAAACTGTTCACCCAAATCTGATTCAAATAGAGATAGTGGATTTGTGGGATAAATGCTGTTGTTTACAGGCTGTGCTCTCTGAAGTCCATCTGGTGTTTGAAGTGAAGGTTAATTAAAAAGTTGGCTGAAAGCTGTCTCTTTTTAAATTTTTTTAATGCTGCATCTTGATTCTGTGTAGCAGGTGCTAAAATCATTTATTAGCAATAACAGATTTGATACATTTCCTGGCTGGATTTTAGATATTGAGCTCAATTTTCTTTACAGGCTAAGGCAGATATAAAATACTTTGATTTGGAGGCATTATCAGACTCTTTACTAATGTGAAGAAAGATTTTAAGAAGAAAATTAGACGTTCAGTTACTATTGCCTTTTATTGATTATCCTGGACAAACACTGTATACAGATAGACATACACACACTCTTACTGAATATATATTTATGAGATATATATATTTATTCATATATAAATATGAACATATTTATGTTTATGCAGTGTGTGTGTGAAGGTAACCTTTGTAAAAGTAACCAGTTTTATAACTGTGAAGGCAAGCCTAAATGTGCAGCAATAATGGATTACTCAGAGATCCCTTTATTGGATGTATACTGTGCAGGTCTAAGGGCTTCCCGGGTGGCGCTAATGGCTAAGAGCCCAGCTGCCAGTGCAGGAGACCTGAGACCTGGGTTCAGTCACTGGGTCGGGAAGATCCCCGGAGGAGGCATGGCAACCCGCTCCAGTTCTCTTGCCTGGAGAATCCCATGGACAGAGGAGCCTGGCGGGCTACAGTCCATGGGATCACAGAGTCGGTGTGTGGTGCAGCTCCTAAGTGATAATTGTGAAGATTGTCTATAGAAGATAGAAAAATGCTCATGATAAGGTTGAAGGGAAAAGATTGACACAAAATGTATATACGTTATTGCAAACTGCAAATAAAGATGACTATGGAAAATTTGGGAGAGAAAACAGGTGATGAACTTGGATATGAGTGTGGCTTGGATCAGTTCATGTAGCTTTGGTGGCAAAGAATAGAAAACCCAATTCAAAATGACTGAAGGAATAAGGTTTGTTGTTCATATTACAAGTCGGGCTCCAACATAGTACATCTCTGTCTTTCTGCTACTCTCTTGATTCCATTATTTTCAAAGTGTGGCTTTTATCCTTAGACTAATTATTCCAGATTTCATATTGAGATAGAATAACTTGAAGACGCAAGATAGAGCGTTCTCTTTATGTATGTCCCGTTGAGAGAGCAAGAAGACCTTCCCAGAACTCCTGCACAGATCTCCTCCTATATTTCACCGGTCAGACCTTCCTGGCACTCTCTGGGAAGGAAAATGCAGTTACCGTGCTTCGCTGATATTAGTCAGGATTGACCTCTGAACACATGGGGCCTCTCCTGGCAGTGAGAAGCAGGTAGTTATTCAAGAGAGCCAAGAGAGCCTGTCAAAAAGTGTGATTGAGGTTTGTCCTGTCGGGCTGCACACCACAAACTTGGAAGCCCTGGGGCCTGCCCAGCCTCCTACGTCCATGGTTTAATGGATGCGGGGGACCTTACATGTCCGCAGTCCTTGGTGTGTGTGTGTGTCTGTGTGTGTGCGTGTGTGTGTGTGTGTGTGTGTGTGCGTGTGTGTGTGTATGTGTGTGTGTGTGTGTGTGTGTGTGTGTGTGTGTGTAGGGGGTGCGAGGTAGGAGGAATGGGGTGAGAGTTGGGGCTGGGAGGGAGGTTACCAGTGTGTGTGTGTGTGTGCGTGTGTGTGTGTGTGTGCGTGCAGGGGGTGCGAGGTAGGAGGAATAGGGGTGAGAGTTGGGGCTGGGAGGTGGAGAGGGAGGTTACCAGTGTGTGTGTGTGTGTGTGTGTGTGTGTGCGCGTGTGTGTGTGTCTGTGTGTGTGTGCGTGTGTGTGTGCAGGGGGTGCGAGGTAGGAGGAATAGGGGTGAGAGTTGGGGCTGGGAGGTGGCGAGGGAGGTTACCAGTGTGTGTGTGTGTGTGTGTGTGTGTGTGTGCGTGCGTGTGTGTGTGTGTGTGTGCGTGTGTGTGTGCAGGGGGTGCGAGGTAGGAGGAATAGGGGTGAGAGTTGGGGCTGGGAGGTGGCGAGGGAGGTTACCAGTGTGTGTGTGTGTGTCTGTGTGTGTGTGCGTGTGTGTGTGTCTGTGTGTGTGTGCGTGTGTGTGTGCAGGGGGTGCGAGGTAGGAGGAATAGGGGTGAGAGTTGGGGCTGGGAGGTGGCGAGGGAGGTTACCAGTGTGTGTGCGTGTGTGTGTGTGTGTCTGTGTGTGTCTGTGTGTGTGTGCGTGTGTGTGTGTCTGTGTGTGTGTGCGTGTGTGTGTGCAGGGGGTGCGAGGTAGGAGGAATAAGGGTGAGAGTTGGGGCTGGGAGGTGGCGAGGGAGGTTACCAGTGTGTGTGTGTGTGTGCGTGTGTGTGTGCGTGTGTGTGTGCAGGGGGTGCGAGGTAGGAGGAATAGGGGTGAGAGTTGGGGCTGGCAGGTGGAGAGGGAGGTTACCAGTGTGTGTGCGTGTGTGTGTGTGTGTGTGTGTGTCTGTGTGTGTGTGCATGTGTGTGTGTCTGTGTGTGTGTGCGTGTGTGTGTGCGTGTGTGTGTGCAGGGGGTGCGAGGTAGGAGGAATGGGGTGAGAGTTGGGGCTGGGAGGTGGAGAGGGAGGTTACCAGTGTGTGTGTGTGTGTGTGTGTGTGTGCGCGTGTGTGTGTGTGTGTCTGTGTGTATGTGTGCGTGTGTGTGTGCGTGTGTGTGTGCAGGGGGTGCGAGGTAGGAGGAATAGGGGTGAGAGTTGGGGCTGGGAGGTGGCGAGGGAGGTTACCAGTGTGTGTGCGTGTGTGTGTGTGTGTGTGTCTGTGTGTGTGTGTGTGTGTGCATGTGTGTGTGTCTGTGTGTGTGTGCGTGTGTGTGTGCGTGTGTGTGTGCAGGGGGTGCGAGGTAGGAGGAATGGGGTGAGAGTTGGGGCTGGGAGGTGGAGAGGGAGGTTGCCAGTTATAGAGGGAATGAGTGGTCAGGTTGGCCCTGGTTACCAGGGAGACCAGCAGAGGAGCACAGCTCTCTCCACCCCTTTGGTGAGCTGTCACAGGGCGGTGCTCTGTTCTAAGAATTCACAGTCCCTGGCTGGAGTTGGGGCGGGTGTGCAAGAGTTTATGACGAGGCTCAGTGATTGAGAGGGAAGGTCAGTCACGTGAGTAGGGTGTAGGTAACGCAGGGACCGATGGATGTCCTCAGAGCAAGGGGACTCCGTCTGGGCTGGCCCGACCTTACAGTCCTCACACAGGTGTCCCTCACTTTTGAAAGTTTGGCTTATGCCACTTCGCTTTTAAGAAAGACCTACATCAGTACTTGTTTTCGCTAACCAAAAGAAATTCAAAGACAGTTTTCACTTTTATGAAAAATGGTGAAAATTGAAAAGTGCTTTCAGCGTTTGTTTTGCTAGGGGCCGTTATAAGCTCAGGGAGATAGTGGAGGACAGAGGAGCCTGGCCTGCTGCAGTCCATGGAGTCGCCGAGTGAACACGACTTGAGCTACTGAACGTTGTGGAGGCGGCGCACACCCCCCTCAGCAGCGAGAGTGCTGCCCCCCAGCGCCTTCTCCAGGAACTGCACTCAGCATGTCCGCGTCCGGCTGCCGCCAGTCTTTCAGCTGTGTCTGGGAGCATCTGTGCCTTTTCTGTTTGTTTTGTGCGTTTCTTAGCAAGATGTTTCCTAAGATTAGTTGCTTCTTTTTTGTTTGTTGTTGTTATTGTAAGGTGTAGGTGTTGTTTTTTTGACAAATTGTGTCTGACTCTTGCAGCCCCATGGACTGTAGCCCGCCAGTCTTCCCTGTCCATGGAATTTTCCAGGCAAGAATACTGAAGTAGGTTGCCATTTCCTTCTCCAGGGGATCATCCCGACCCAGGGATCGAACCCATGGCTCCTGCATCGGCAGGCAAATTCTTCACTGCTGAGCTGCCAGAGAAGCCCAGGAACAGAACTTACAAAGGTGAATAAGAAATCACCTAAGTCCTCTGGTTAAGGATGCACACTCTCTGGTTGAAATGTCAAGATAATACTAGGCATTTTTTATTACCTTTCCTGTGATATGTACTCTGGGAGACAGATAAACTTACTATTAAGTGTAGTTTAATTTCATCACTTACAGTTGTACAATAAAATGTTAATATCCACACTATGTGTTTATGTGTGGACTGGACTGAGCTACTGAACTGAACAGTGGATAGTTCAGACACAATTTGTAAAATTTTCTGCTAAAGTTATTTAAATGCATATATTGTCTTCTTCTTTTGCATAATGTTATATAATGTTTTAAATGCATGAATAACGGGTGGTGGTGTTGTTCAGTAACTCAGTCGTGTCCAACTCTTTGCGACTGGGCTGCAGCACTCCAGGCTTCCCTGTCCTTCACCATCTCCCGGATGGGCTTATAAATTTATGTAAGCCCAATGTAAATGGGTAGAATTGCTTATTCAGTAGATATGCTTTCGTTTTGAACCTGACAAGTTCATATTTTTCTTAGTACAAAAGGTATCTACATAAATAATAGATGAACAATTAATATGAATTATAGATGTGGACTAATGGGGAAGAGTATAGTTCAGTTGGATATTTAAGGGGTTGCTTCCTATGTTAAAAGATGATTTCATTTTGACATGTCATGATTTGAATAAAATCTATTATTTTGCGATGCTAAACTGATTTCAGTTATGGGTAAGTGTAATCATTGACCAAATAGAATACCTGAATACTATCAAATAAGCTGTAGGAAAAAACAAAACAAAAAAATTAATGTAGCCTCCCCAACTGTACTTGAAAAAATTCAACTAACTATTGCTCTATTCAGTTGTTTTTAGGCAATGTGATTTTTTTGTGTGTATTTTATAATTAAGACAAAAAATGATCACTTAGTATATTTTTCCAATTTTGCCTTTGGGAGAAGGCATGCAATTATATTTAATTCATTGTCAAATATGTGTGCTAGATTGTTCAATATGTAATGAAATTTTGTTCTGTTTTTTTAGTAGTTCGTAAACTGAAATTTCTACATCACTTTCAGCTTTGAGTATACTTTTTGTCAAAGATCTAAATAATAGCTTGACATCACCAGCATGAATTTCTGATTCCACCAGAACAATAGAGCTGACTAAAATTAATTATTTTGTGCCTCTGTGAAGTTCATTAATGATAAGAAAGGATTTGGTTGATAACATTAATTTTCTATTACTCATTTATCAAACTGTGATTTATACAAGATTTCAGAAATATTTATTTTTAATTCTGTTCAGAATACTACTGGAATGGATCTTAGTTTTTGCTGTTTTTTCTGTCATGTGACTTCCCTGGTGGCTCAGACGGTAAAGAATCTGCCTGCAATGTGGGAGACCTGGGTTCGATCCCTGGGTCAGGAAGATCCCCTGGAGAAGGAAATGGCAACCCACTCCAGTACTCTTGCCTGGAAAATTCCATGGACAGAGGAGCCTTGTAGGCTACAGTCCATGGGGTCACAAAGAGTCGGACACGACTGAGCAACTTCACTTCACTTCACTTCTGTCACATGAGTGAGTGCTATTGTATATTTTAAGGAGTTAACTAAATAGGCATATCTTTTCATTTGGCTAATTTTGGAATGAGCTGGATTTAGAGAACAAAGATAACTGGCCTGTTTGGTTCCTTTCCTGATATTTCTCTTAGGTCTTCTTGAAGTATGGACGGTGAGAAGGGAGGTTTTGCCAGCTGTCCATGGAGGGATAATACCAGAATGGGTCTATTCGTTTGCTAAAGCTGCTGTAATGAGTACCATAGACTGAGTAGCTTAAACAAAGAAACTTGTTATTTCACAGTTCTGGGGACTGGAAGTCCAAGATCAGTGTCAGCAGAGCCATACTTCCCCTCCAGACACTAGGGAAGGATCTGGTCCAGGGCTGCCTCCTGGCTTCCGCTAGTTCCTCGGCTTGTGGAAATGTAACTGCAACCTCCGGATGGCGTTCTTCTATGTGTGTCTGTCCAAATCTCTCCTTTTTACAAGATCATAGTCATACTGGACTGGAGCCCACCCTGATGACCTCATTTATCTTGATCCTCTGCAAAGACCCTATTTCCAAATAAATTCACACATTCACGGGCACTGGATGTCAGTGCTTCAACATCTTTTGGGGGGAAAAGGATTCAGCCCACTGCAGTAGCCTTGAGAACCAATGAAACTTGTGAAGAGAATTTTAATCTAGTTAAGCTCTCTTTCTCTAGATTACCTTGTATTGAGTGAGACTGATAACATGGCAGAAGAGAACCCCTCTGGAATGTCTCTTTGTTTTAGGAATCCCTATTTTTTTTTTTTTTAGCTAAGTTATCCATAAAGCAAATTTCTGTAACAAAAATCTTTTATGTTCCTTTTCCTTTATAAAACTGGAGATAAGTTTACATGATAAAAAATAGTAGTAAACTAATATGACAGTGATTTCAACATTTTTTAAAAGTGTATTCATTTTTAATTGGAGGATAATTGCTTTATAATATTGTGTTGATTTCTGCCACACATCAACAGGAATCAGTCACAAGTACATGTATGTCCCCTTCTTGAACCTCCCTCCCACCTCCCACCCCATCCTACCCCAAGTTCAACATTTTTGGCAGGGAATTAAGGTAGTAGAATTCTGACCATTGTTGTGTATTGTCACATTTTGCCTTTAGGTAGTTGTACCAGTAGGCTGGTAAAACTGACAGTTTTTTTTTGTTTTTTGCAATAATTCTTTTCTTGAAGGAGGGGGGCTCCTCTCCATGACATGCCATCATGCATAGCTTTATAGTTCCAGACTTTTTTCTATTACTGGTTTAGTCTGTAAATTAGTAATGACTACTATAGTTGATCTAAAACCTCTGAGACTTAAAATTTTAGATTATTGTTGTTAACACTTTTAAAAAATAGGAATATTTAGAATAGAATATTTTCCATCAAATTGGCACATGAGAGACTTTAAGACCATGCAACTCTGGATTCACTGAGGTGTTGCTGAGAGACATGAGCTGAGACTACAAGGAACATCACAAAGGGCTGGGCGGAGGTAGGAAAGTATGAACCTAGGAAGACAGATCGACTTTTGGGATAAGAGGCTGGGACAGAGGAGCACTATTTACCAAAGAACCTGGTTTAGGGTTCGTCTGAAGAACTTTATTGTTAGGAAGATAATAATAGAAATGAGTTTACCAAAAAAAAAAGAAAAAAAAAAAAAAGAAGAAATGAGTTTACCAGGCTCGGGCCTTTGTGGATTGCTTTATTGTTTTATCCTCTCTCTCTGGTTTTTTTTCTTTTTAATTGAGCTAAGGGTATTTCCTCTTGTAATTGCATACCTATAAATTTATGCAAATGTATAGTCCTAGAAATTTGTACAGCCCATGGGACTGGCCTCCGCTGGAGGATTAGCCTCAAGTATAGATCACCAGAAAGCCACCTCTCTCATGTTGTATAATATAGAGAAACTCTTAAGACTGTCTTATGGATCTGCCTGGCTAGTTTATTCCCATTTAATGTTTGGTGGATTTGTTGTAATATTTCACCATGCTGGTCAATGCCCACATGGCAGACTGCATAAAGTGGTACCTAAACTATGGAAAGGTGCTTATTGCATCCCACGTCTTTGCTCAGGTTCGGAGGCAAGGCATGGGTAGCAAGGGAGGGAAGCTGGGAGGCAGTTTGTCATGGCTCTGCAAATGCTCAGCTGATTGGCTCCATAGCTTCCTCATCCATAAATTAAGGGAAACCAGTGACAGTTCGACCGTCTTAAGCATTCTAAGCATTCTAAGCTTCTAAGTGAAGCAAGAACGAAGTAAAACCAAAACCAAACAAAAACCACTGCCTGTCTTAAATGTATGTAGTGTGAATTATGTGTTCTTGCTTTTATTATCTTAGGCATATTACCATGCTGATTTTTTTTAAAAGTTCTTTCAAAAGATTATTAGAAGTATAAACTTCATGGAATTACATACCAGTAAGAAATACTGAGTTCAAGGTAGATGATTACTCAGATATTTTGGAAATTTTTATGGCGTGAGGAAAGGATAAACTATGTGGAGGGGCACTGCTAGGCAGGTGTGTGCTTTGGGGATATTGGAGTTGAGAATGGATTCTGCCAGAGAATTTGTTAGTCATTGACATGCAAACTGCCTTTCCAGAATTCGCAAATGTTTGTATCCATTTGTTAAAGGAAAATTGGATAAGCACTCCACATTTCTTGCCATATAGCAAATACAGATAAACAAATCCAGGTTTTCACAGCATGTTTGGCGCATGTGAGAAATGATGGTAGAACTTATAGTTGACCTGGAAATTATTTCCAGTGCTATCATTTTTGTTACAATGATGTTATGGTAACAATTACACATTATACAGAGTTTTCTCCTCCTCATTTGTAGATGCCTTAATCATTTAGATAATATTCCTGCATCATTTCTTCTTTGAAAGCTTTTGTGATTGGGCAATATTTTGCATTTTATTGTGATTATTTAACATGCATAAATAGAGTTCCAGTTTGTTTTCATTACTAGAACTTTTGTCCAGCCCTTTGACATGAATAATTTGATGGTGGTGGTATTTGTGGTAGTGGTGAATTAATAAACAGATAATAGATTAAATGGTTTCCCTGGTGGCTCAGTTGGTAAAGAATCCGCCTGCAATGTGGGAGACCTGGGTTCGATCCCTGGGTTGGGATGATGCCCCTGGAGAAGGAGACAGCTACCCATTCTAGTATTCTGACCTGGAGAATTCCATGGACTGTATAGTCATGGGGCCACAAAGAGTCGGACATGACTGTGTGACTTTCACTTTTCAGATTAAACTTTCAGATTTCAAATAACATGTGTTTGAGCTGAACAAATGAATTCTTTGATTTGGAAAAAAATCAAAAGACATTTTTACTGTGCATGATATTAGTATTATGTGGGTCTCTATAGAAGACATTTTGTGATTATAAAAAATCATTAAAGTTCAGTTAAACTCTTTGGACATATTTCTTTAAAAATATTCTATAGTTCACACTTTTTGTTGCAGGAAGGGGGACCTCTTCTAGGGCCCTTGTCTGACACTGAGAAACGAATTGTCTGAGGAGGCACATGTGCTGACAAAGCAAGAGATTTTATTGGAAGGGGCGCCCGGGTGGAGAGCAGGGGGGTCAGGGAGCCCAGGAGAACTGCTCTGCCGCATGGCTCACAGCCTCAGGGTCTGTGGTGATTAGTTTCCGGGTTGTCTCTGGCCAGTCATTCTGACTCAGGTCCTTCCTGTTGCTACAGGCAGTGCCCAGTCAAGATGGATTCCAGCGAGGAGGATTCTGGGAAGTTGGTAGGGCCTAGGGATTGGTGTCTCCTCTGGAGCTTTCCCAAATTCTTCTGGTTGGTGGTGGCCTGTTAGTTTCATGTTCTTTACCAGGACCCCCTGTCATAAAATAAATTGTGCAGATGGTTACCGTGGTGCCTGGCCAGGATGAGCGGCTTCAGTTGGTGTTTCCCTCTAACATTTTCACTGAGCTAGACAGGGCTTCCTCTTGCTTGGTCTGAATTAAAGAAGGTTAGAATATATATGAATGAGTTTTAGATTATCTGCCATATGAATGATGCACGCCCCTGTTCTCTCCTGAGTAGTCAGGATTTGGAAGTGCAACTTTGCCTCCATTTGTTCTTGCCTCTCGTTTGAATTAAATGACACTTTGTATTTATCATGAGAGATAAGATATGTGTTTCTTAAATAGTCACATTTTTTAAAGGATGATTGTGTGGAAAATAATAGTGATAGGTGACTAGGCTGGTGCAAATGAAATGAATGGATGATTTAGAATCTATTATTTTTGAAAAATACTTATAAAGCCATAGATTACTTTGAAATAATGTAAAATGTGTCAGAAATTTTTAGTAAAATTTAATTTCTTAACCTATTTACTTATGAAATAAAGGTCATCTTAAGTGACTTTTCACAGACTTTTATGAAATTTTTAAGTTGTCTGAGTTTGATTCTACCTCTGCATATGTCTCAACTGCAGCCTCAGGACTGACTCTAAAAACAAGTGCCATTGAGAAGAGAAATGTAGTCCTTTGATGCACACTTAAAAAAAAACCTGAAATATATTTGATGTACACTATTATGATGGTTTCAGATGTACTGCATAGTGATTGGAATTTGCATATGTTATGAAATAATCACCACAGTGAGCCTGGTAACCACTTTGATCCTCAGTTAAGGGGTAGGACTTAACATACTATCTTCCCAGGGATGCTCTAATTTAAATTTTGACTCTTTTAAGCCTGAGAAGAATGACTCAAATTATGGACTGTGTAACAGCTGAGTGGGGATGATGTGTAAAGTGAAGTGAAGTTCCAGGGCCATTCAGTTACACCACACCACTCTCCCTAGGGGCAGTTTCCCTAAGACTACCTTTAGACAATATTTCTGACACTTAACACCTTTCTGAAATTTTAGACATTATCTTTAGACTTCTCACAACTACTGGTAGAGGCTAAAAGGGGAAAAACATTTTATTCTTTAGTGGAAGAGCAGGTAGAAGGAAGATGCAACAGCTGATAACAGGTAACTTGTTAACAGCATTCTGTTTGTTTCTGTTTTTTTTTTTTTTAATCTATGACTTCTTGTGGAGATGGAAGGTGATGTATAACTAATAAGAACTTCATATGTGATGTAATCAAGTATGTGGGATGCAATATCAGCCATTAGTCACAGTCTTCCACTTTTTCTCTTTGGACTTCTGTTTGCCTGGATTGAAAAAGAAAGTATCCTTAGCATTGACATCAGGATGTTAATTAAAAAAAAAAAAAGAGCCTGCTAAATCCTCATTTAAAGAAAGAAGGACTTGCTGTGAACAGTGAAAGCCTGGTTCTCTCAGCATGCTACTCAAGGACTTGTTCAGTATGTTCAAATGGTTATGTTCTATTCAAGGATTTGGGGATTCTTTTCCATTTAGGGTCAGTCTGGCTTCGTGGTGGCAAAAGCACCTTTGAAGGCACAGTAGAAGGATATGAGAATGGCGTCTGGGGCGTCGTTTGTAGCAGCCACTGGGACAACGCTGATGCTTCAGTCGTTTGTCACCAGCTGCAGTTGGGCTGAGTTTGTTCATCCTTGACCGAATCTGTCTGTTGATGCCTGAAGGGGGTGCTGGCCCCCCGCCGTTACCTTGGAGAGGTTACCTCCTCCTTCTCCTTCTCTCACATTCCTCTCTCACTTCTCTCAGAAGACTTTTAAAGGAAGGGCTCCCAATGGAAGGAGTGAGTTCCTTTAGGTACAACTGCACTTCACTTGTTACTACCCCTGCTGCTAGGAAATACCTGCCAGAAATGCTCAGAGGGCTCAACAAACCTTGTGTGCACCAGGACCCAGGACCCCACGGAGACTGAGACAGACTGTGTCTGAGTGACTCCTGCGGAGGTCTGGGTCAGCAGTGGCCTGCCGTGGGCAGGGGCTCTGGGTGCAGCAGACCTGGGTGGGGCATAAGCCCTCCTGGAGGAGGTTGCTGTTAACCCCACCATGGAGCCGCCAGAACTTAACACAGGATGGGGAAACAGACTCTTGGAGGGCACAAAAAACACTTATGTGCACCAGGACCCAGGAGAAAGGAGTAACGACCCCACAGGAGACTGACCCAGACTTGCCCGTGAGTGTCCAGGAGTCTTCAGCGGAGGCGTGGGTCGGTGGTGGCCTGCTGCAGGGTTGGGGGCATTGATTGTAGCAGTACATGCATGGGAGTTTTGAAGGAGGTCACCATTATCATCATTACCATAGTTTGGCCTCAGGTCAAACAACAGGGAGGGAACACAGCCCCACCCACCAACAGAAAATTAGGTTAAAGATTTACAGAGCATGGCCCCGCCCATGAGAACAAGACCCAGTTTCCCCCTCAGTCAGTCTCTCCCATCAGGAAGCTTCCATAAGCCTCTTATCCTTCTCCATCAGAGGGCAGACAGACTGAAAACCACAATCACAGAAAACTAACCAATCTCATCACATGAACCACAGCCTTGTCTAACTCAATGGAACTATGAGTAATGCCATGTAGGGCCACCCAAGACGGATGGGTCATGGTGGAGAATTCTGACAAAATATGGTCCATTGGAGAAGTGAATGGCAGTATTGTTGCCTTGAGAACCCCATGAACAGTATGAAAAGGCAAAAAGATATGACATTGAAAGATGAACTCCCCAGGGGCCCAATATGCTACTGGAGATCAGTGGAGAAATAACTCCAGAGAGAATGAAGAGATGGAGCCAAAGCAAATACAACACCCAGTTGTGGATGTGACTGGTGATGGAAGTGAAGTCTGATGCTGTAAAGCAATATTGCATAGGATCCAGGAATGTTAGGTCCACGAATCAGGGCAAATTGGAAGTGGTCAAACAGGAGATGGCAAGAGTGAATGTCGATATTTTAGGAATCAGTGAACTAAAATGGACTGGAATGGGTGAATTTAACTTAGATGACCATTATATCTACTACTATGGGCAGGAATCCCTTAGAAAAAATGGAGTAGCCATCATGGTCAACAAAAGAGTCTAAGATGCAGTACTTGGATGCAGTCTCAAAAATGACAGAATGATCTCTGTTTGTTTCTGAGGCAAACCATTCAGTATCACAGTAATCCAAGCCTATGCCCTGACCAGTAATGCTGAAGAAGCTGAAGTTGAACAGTTCTATGAAGACCTACAAGACCTTCTAGAACTAACACCCAAAAAAAGATGTCCTTTTCATTAGAGGGGACTGGAATGCAAAAGTAGGGAGTAGAGAATTACCTGAAGTAGCAGGCAAATTTGGCCTTGGAGTAGAGAATGAAGCAGGGCAAAGGCTAATAGAGTTTCGCCAAGAGAACACACTGGTCATAGCAAACACCCTCTTCCAACAATACAAGAGAAGACTCTACACATGGACATCACCAGGTGGTCAACACTAAAATCAGATTGATTATATTCTTTGCAGCCAAAGAAGGAAAAGCTCTATACAGTCAGCAAAAACAAGACCCAGAGCTGATTATGGCTCAGACCATGAAATCCTTATTGCCAAATTCAGACTTAAATTGAAGAAAGTAGGGAAAACCACTAGACCATTCAGGTATGACCTAAATAAAATCCCGTACAATTATACACTGGAAGTGAGAAATAGATTCAAGGGATTAGATCTGTAGACAGAGTGCCTGAAGAACTATGGATGGAGTTTCGTGACATTGTACAGGAGGCAGGGATCAAAACCATCCCCAAGAAAAGGAAATGCAAAAAGGCAAAGTGGTTGTCTGAGGAGGCCTTACAAATAACCGTGACTAGAAGAGAAGCAAAACGCAAAGGAGAAAAGGAAAGATATACCCATTTGAATGCAGAGTTCCAAAGAATAGCAAGGAGGGATAAGAAAGACTTTTTCAGTGATCAATGCAAAGAAATAAGGAGAACAATAGAATGGGAAAGTCTAGAGATCTCTTCAAGAAAATTAGAGATACCAGGGGAACATTTCATGCAAAGATGGGCACAATAAAGGACAGAAATGGTATGGATCTAACAGAAGCAGAAGATATTAAGAAGACATGGCAAGAATACACTGAAGACCTGTACAAGAAAGATCTTCATGACCCAGATAACCACAGTGGTGTGATCACCAGCCTGGAGCCAGACATCCTGGGATGCAAAGTCAAGTGGGCCTTAGGAAGCATCACTATGAACAAAGCTAGTGACAGTGATGGAGTTCCAGTTGAGCTATTTCAAATCCTAAAAGATGATGCTGTGAAAGTGCTGCACTCAATATGCCAGCAAATTTGGAAATCTCAGCAGTGGCCACAGGACTGGAAAAGGTCAGTTTTCATTCCAATCCCAAAGAAAGGCAATGCCCAAAGAATGCTCAAACTACTGCACAATTGCACTCATTGCACATACTAGTAAAGTAATGCTCAAAATTCTCCAAGCCAGGCTTCAACAGTGAACTTCCAGATGTTCAAGTTAGATTTAGCAAAGGCAGCAGAACCAGAGATCAAATTGCCAAATTTGTTGGATCTTCGAAAAAGCAAGAGAGTTCCAGAATAACATCTACTTCTGCTTTATTGATTATGCCAAAGCCATTGACTTTGTGGATCACAATAAACTGTGGAAAATTTTGAAGGAGATGGGAATACCAGAGGAAGCAACAGTTAGAACTTACATGGAACAACTGACTGGTTCCAGACACAGAAAGGAGTACATCAAGGGTGTATATTGTCACCCTGCTTATGTGCAGAGTACATCATGAGAAACGCTGGCCTGGATGAAGCACAAGCTGGAATCAAGATTGCTGGGAGAAATATCAATAACCTCAGATATGCAGATGACACCACGCTTATGGAAGAAAGCGAAGAACTAAAGAGCCTCTTGATGAAAGTGAAAGAGGAGAGTGAAAAAGTTGTTTTAAAACTCAACATTCAGAAAACTAAGATCATGGCATGTGGTCCCATCACTTCATGGCAAATATATGGGGAAACAGTAGATGACTTTGTTTTTTTGGTCTCTAAAATCACTGCAGACGGTGACTGTAGCCATGAAATTAAAAGATGCTTCCTCCTTGGAAGAAAACTTGTGACCGATCTAGACAACATGTTAAAAAGCAGAGATATTGCTTTGCTAACAAAGGTCTGTCTCATCAAAGCTGTGGTTTTCCCAGTAGTCATGTATGGCTGTGAAAGTAGGACTACAAAGAAAGGTGAGTGCTGAAGAACTGATGCTTTCGAACTCTGGTGTTGGAGAAGATTATTGAGAGTCCCTTGGACTGCAAGGAGATTCAACCAATCCTACCTAAAGAAAATCAGTCCTGAATGTTCATTGGAAGGACTGATGCTGAAGCTGAAAGTCCAATACTTTGCCCACCTGATTCGAAGAACTGACTCATTGGAAGAGACCCTGATGCTGGGAAAGATTGAAGGCAGGAGGAGAAGGGGACAACAGAGGATGAGATGGTTTGATGGCATCACTGACTCAATGGACATGAGTTTGAGTAAACTCCGGGAGTTGGCGATGGACAGGGAGGCCTGGCGTGCCACAGTCCATGGGGTTGCAAGGAGTCAGACGTGACTGAGCGACTGAACGGAACTGAATTGACTAGGAAATGGGCAGAAGCTAAGTGGTCCAAAAATAAAAGCATCTTTTGGTCTTTGATTTAACAATCGGATTCTTCAGTGCCAGGAAACAAAGAACTGGGTCCTAAGAGTTTTATTTTCCCAGTAGCCTGTACAACCTGTGGTTGCTGTCATTTGCTTTTAACTTTCTACCTTGAGCCACCCACAAATTCCGCTGTTCTGTGTGTGTGTAGGAGGTGAAGTTAATTTGCAGTTTCATCCCATGCTGGGTAAGGTGTGATATCTTTGGACACAGGTTTCTGCACCAAGGAGATTCTGTAAGAGATGGCAGCTTCCCGCAGCCCAGTGGCACCCATCATTGTGAGAAGCTGCTGGCCCTTGCTGCCACCCTCAGTTCATTTCAGTTCAGTTGCTCAGTCATGTCTGACTCTTTGCGACCCCATGGACTGTAGCACGCCAGGCCTTCCTGTCCATCACTAACTCCCGGAGTTTACCCAAACTCATGTCCATTGAGCACGCGATGCCATCCAGCCATCTCATCCTCTGTCACCCTCTTCTCCTTCTGCCTTCAGCCTGATCCTAGGCACTCTCCTTAAAATGGACTGGTGTACCATGCCCAGGACCTTTGTGCTTTGTTTCAAGGGGTTTCCCAGAAACAGAAGTTTCCATTTTGGTTGCTATCTTTCTGTTTTTTTGTATCATTTATTTTTTCCAAGTATCCATGCCCTATATTTTTCTTGACCTTTATCACAAAGGATCTTTAAAAAGCTTGGAAAATATCTTGTTATCAAAAAAATAAAGGTTTAAAGACCTGAAAGAAAAGCTTTCCATTTGCAAATATTTTAGATTAATAATCAATGAGTGGTAATATCTAATGTGTCAGGCGAACGTGATAACCACTACACTACGGAAACTAATATCGAATGTGATGACACAAGTGGAAAGGTTAGTCAACTGCAGACAAATCAGTAAAAATTTTGATTTGCCTGTTTCCTGTCTTCTCACTCGGAAGGTGGGAAATTAGTATTTAGTACAGGCGAACCTTGAGGGCTTAAGTTTTGTCCAAACTGTTGATTCTATTCAGTTCAGTCGCTCAGTCATGTCCGACTCTGTGCGACCCCGTGAATCGCAGCACGCCAGGCCTCCCTGTCCATCACCAACTCCTGGAGTTTACTCAAACTCATGTCCATCGAGTCGGTGATGCCATCCAGTCATCTCATCCTCTGTCGTCCCCTTCTTCTCCTGCCCCCAATCCCTCCCAGCAGCAAATAGGGTTAATGTAATACTTAATTGATGCTTTCCAACTGTGGTGTTGGAGAATCCTCTTGAGAGTCCCTTAGACTCAAGGAGATCAAACCAGGCAATCCTAAAGGAAATCAACCCTGAATATTTATTGGAAGGACTGATGCTGAAGCTGAAGCTCCAGTACTTTGGCCACCTGATGTGACGAGCTGACTGATTGGAAAAGACCCTGATGCTGGAGAGATGGAAGGCAGGAGGAGAAGGGGATGATGAGATGGTTGGATGGCATCACCGACTCAGTGGACATGAGTTTGAACAAGCTCCTGGAGATGGTGAAGGAGACGGAAGCCTGGTGTGCTGCAGTCCTTGGGGTCTCAGAGAGTTGGACATGACTGAGTGACTGAACAACAATACTTAATTAGGCTTCCTGGTGGCTTATCAGTAAAGAATCTGCCTGCCGGTGCAAGAGATGCAAGTTCTGTCTCTAGGTCAGGAAGAGCCCCTGAGAATGAAGTAGCAACCCACTCCGGTTGTGTTGCTGGGAAATCCCATGGACAGAGGAGCCTTGTGGGCTACAGTCCAGGGGGTTGCAAAGAGTCATGCCTCAGCAACTAAACGATTAGTTAAGTTATTAGTTAACTAAACAATTAGTTAGGTTAAGCAACAACCTCACTAATTTTTTACGATGAGGGTTGGAATAAATCAGGATAAAAGCAAGAGGAAGGGGAGCACCTACAAAGAGTTATGGAGTTATCATGTTAATTACTGATTTTATCTCCAGTATTTTGTTGGAAACAGTCCTTGGCTGGTGGGCAAGTCACAAAGAATGTCGGCTTGGTGCTTCTTCTTTGACAGCCTGCAGGTGTAACAAATTTGTAGGTTCCTGTCGGTGTCTTTCTTCATGTACCTTTCTACCTGTGCTTTTATTATCCCTGAAAATCAGGGAAGAGTAAAATTTTCTGTGAGACTGACATCAGAAAACAAAAATGGTACAAATGAACTTATTTACAAAATAGAAGTAGAGTTACAGATGTAGAAAACAATCCTATGATTACTAAGGGGGAACAGTAGGGAGGGATAAATTGGGAGATTGGGATTGATATATACAGACTACTATATATAAAATAGATAATTAATAAGTACCTGTTTTATAGCACAGGGAACTCTACTCCATGCTCTGTAATGACCTATATGGGAAAATAATCTAAAAAAGAATGGATATATGTCCATGCACAGCTGGTCCACTTTTCTCACAGCAGACAGAATGGGTGTGTGTGTGCATAATTGATTCACTTTTCTGTACGGCAGACAGAATGGGTGTGTGTGTGCATAGCTGATTCACTTTTCTGTATGGCAGACAGAATGGGTGTGTGTGTGCATAGCTGATTGACTTTTCTGTATGGCAGACAGAATGGGGGTGAGTGTGTGTGTAGCTGATTCACTTTTCTGTACGGCAGACAGAATGGGTGTGTGTGTGCATAACTGATTGACTTTTCTGCACAGCAGACAGAATGGGTGTGTGTGTGCATAGCTGGTTCACTTTTCTGTATGCAGACACAACATTGTAAACCAACTATATGCCAATAAAATTTTCTAAAAAATTTAAAAACAAAAACAAGCTCTGTAGTGGAGATGTGAATTACAGAGATTCTCTCGATTGATCAAAGAATGTAAACTAGCTTTCTGCAAACATAAACTTCAGATAAGCTGATCTGATTCCTTCTGTCATCTCTTAGTCATCCATTAATAAAAGAGAATTTCAAATAAGGGCAGAGCAACGTGGCTTTATTGCTGTCAAGACAGATTCATATTTTAGATACACCCCAAATATTTATCGTTGGGTTAATGGAAGCTGTCGCATGGAGACAGTTCTAGAGATCATCATGTTATTCAGATAAGCATTTAATCTTTTAAAAATTTAATTTCAGCTTTGTACTTATCAGAGGTTAAAAGTATATAGACTAGATGAGTTATCTTAATTGATTTCAAAGTCTTGCTAGCAAATGCTATTATATATATATGTATAAAATTTTAAAAAATGGGAATGGATTGCCTGTCTTGGTATTACCTTGCTTAGATGTGGTAATAATAATTGTTTTGAAAATGACAGCCTAAAATATTGGAGTAGGAAAGAATCTTCAAGCATCCAGACTTCTTTTGTGTATCAGAAGGAAGGACTTAGAGACATGTTAGAGTAATTTGCAGCTGAGTGCAGACTGGAATCCAAGTCCCACTAGATCACAGGACAGACACACTTCTTTCACATAACCATCCAGACTCCTGTTTTATGTCTGTAGTATTTACCCATTTTCTTCTAAAATCAGCTGTAGATAAAGGCACATGCCTGGCATTAGTTATTCAAGGTTAGTTAGAAAGATTGCCATAGGTAATCACCCTGTTCGGATCTAATGTTTTGATTTCCTTGAAATTTACATAATCTGTTATGTTTGTCTTTTTCTTCCACATCCACCTTTATTGATTTCTTCCATTTTTTAAAATCCTAGTGCTTTGATAAAAGTTAGCCTACATTCGATAAACCTAACCTTAAGCATTGTACTTCCAGAGGAAAAGGAGTCGCAAAACAAGCCCTGTTTTCTGAATTGGGCCTTATTCCCATTTATTGGAGTAATGTCCGTTGCTGAGGAGATGAAGAAAATATACTGCTTTGTGAAAAAGACATCTGGCAGGGCGGGGCGTGTTCTGAGAAGATGGCAGCTGCTGTCCTGTGTAGCTTTTCCCATGGTAAAAAGAAAAAAAAATTTTATTTTCTTGCTTTACTTTTATTCTGTTTTCAACATTCCAGATGAAAAGCGTGTCTTAGTTAAATGTTTTCCTAAGCGTTTAAATACAGACCTGAGTCTGAATCATCATAGTCTATCAAAAATCTAATTAGTCTTTAAAGGAATTCATCTAACAGTTGGATTTACGTTTGAACTCAGTTTTTTTTTTTTAAATTAAAAAATTTTTTGGTTGCGCCGAGTCTTTACTACTGTGCATGGGCTCTCTCTAGTTGCAGTAAGTGGGCTTCTCCTTGAGGTGGCTTTTCTTGCTGTGGAGCACGAGCTCTAGAGCTTGCAGGCTTTAGTAGTTGTGAAGCTTGGGCCTAACTGCTCCCTAGCATGTGGGATCTTCCCAGACCAGGGATTGAACTGGTATCCCCTGCATTGCAAGGCAAACTCTTAACCACTGGACCACCTGGGAAGCCCTGACCTCATTTCACATATTTTCTGTTTTAATCTAATTTGTTTATAGGATTATTATATACTGTATTTGAGACACTTATTTGGGTAATGAAAAATTGTGATGGAATCAAGTTAAAAATCATCTTGAAACCAAATATAAAATACAGCAACTACAAAAAATGTTTTCACTTTATAGAATAGAATAGACTCATAGTATTAGTGTTCTCCTTTGAAGATAGCACATTCCATAAAACAAATCTCTACCTTGGATAAGGGCTCCTTCTATGCATGATGTCCTAGGCATTCAGTTCAGTTCAGTTGCTCAGTCATGTCTGACAGTTCGCGACCCCATGGACCGCAGCATGCTAGGCCTCCCTGTCCATCATCAACTCCTGGAGTTTACCCAAACTCATCTCCATTGACTCAGTGATGCCACCCATCCATCTCATCCTCTGTTGTCCCCTTCTCCTCTTGCCTTCAATCTTTCCCAGTGTCAGGGTCTTTTCAAATGAGTCAGCTCTTCACATCAGGTAGCCAAAGTATTGGACCTTCAGCTTCAACATCAGTCCTCCCAATGAACACTCAGGACTGATTTTCTTTAGGTAGGACTGGTTGGATCTCCTTGCAGTTCAAGGGACTCTCAAGAGTCTTCTCCAGCACCACAGTTTAAAAGCATCAATTCTTTGGTGTTCAGCTTTCTTTATAGTTCAACTCTCACATCCATACATGACCACTGGAAAAACCATAGCCTTGACTAGACGGACCTTTGCTGACAAAGTAATGTCTCTGCTTTTTAATATGCTGCTTAGGTTGGTCATAACTTTCCTTCCAAGGAGGAAGCGTCCTTTATTTTTTTTTTTTTTTTTAAATATTATTTTATTAGTTGGAGGCCAATCACTTTACAACATTTCAGTTAATTTCATGGCTGCAGTCACCATCTGCAGCATTGGTGATTAGTATGTGGTTTCCGTATACAGGTGTGTGTGTGATCATGTGAACGGAAGCAGCAGGAGAAGCTCCCTTTGCCAGTTATTTTTCCTTGTTTGGGATATTCTTTCTAGGCTTTTAGTTTCACAATGGCGGGTGGGTTTTCTGGGGTCCATGGTTGTTTTAACGTGTGACCACAGCCTGTGGCTATCACACCTTTTTTGGATTTTCTTGGAGATAGCAATGTGATCAGATGTCCCAAGTCTTAGAATGCCAGCAGACAGCCAGGGCAGTGGTTTCTGATTAAGTACAAGTATCAGGGAAGGAATTGACACGCTCCCTCCACAAAACATAGGGAGATCCAAGCCAGGGTCATTCCTGTGAACTGACTGGAAGAACCAGTGGAAATGGTGCAGGATATCACACAAGTGTGTGCTTGCAGAGCTACAGTCCTCTGTGGGTGCAAGGTGCGTTCTGAATCTTATGCCTTGTAAGTTTTTCCTCTTCTTCCTTTGCCTCTCCACCTCTTGGTAATCCTGCCTTTGGCACATACATGTTTACACATTGCTACATCAGGGATGCTGTGAATCGGCCTCACAGTGCACTGCTTTTTGTAGATTTTGCTTGTATTCTGTGTTCAACCTAACTGATAATTATGTTAGCGTTTCTCACATAGTGAAGTAAGTAAAATTTTGAAAACAATCCTTTTTTTTCAGTATCTCTGTCTACTCTTTCTTTTTAGAAAGCTCTCCATTCTCTATAATCTACCCACTTGTTTATACTCTGGCTGCAAAGATAAATTTAAGCTTGGTGTAAGCATATATATAATATCGAAGGTTGAGAATAAATTAGAAGTGAGAGTGAAAAAACATGCTTTTATGGTAAAGTAAATGAGAATATGAAAACAAATAGCTCAAATCAGCAAACACCGAGTCTATCTTAAGGCACAGAGTAGACCTTTAATATTAATACTTTCTTTTAGTGTGGAATTTACATTTAGCATCTTGGCATGTAGTATTTTTCCAACACTTAGAAAGTAGAAGATCTTATCTGAGTATTGGACATAGGAAATATCAATGTAAATGAAAATGTCTGGGAGTTTTATTTATCCACAAATTAAATATGAGTCAACTACTTCACTGAAATTTCTTTCAAATGATTTTTTTTGTGAGTGTATTTGTTGGGAAGATGTGAGATGGTGACTAAATTTTGTCTTTGAGCTTCTCTATATTTTCACAAATACTTATACAACCAGTGTAAAAACTACATTTAAAAATAAAACACAACATTTAAAAAAATGTAAGGTAATTATGCCATAATGTTTCTAGGTTGTAGATAATTTTAAATCTCCTCTTAAATTTTTTTGTTTTTCTGTTTTTCCCAAGCTTACCATGGAGATGGGGAGAAGAGAGGCAGAGAAGGATATAATAATTTAAGAAGTTTATGCTGTTTCCACTGGTTTGTTTCTATATTTTCCAAGCTTCTTAAAAGAAAAACATAATAACATGTAAATTTAGGTTTCTTATACATAATTCAGCAATCGTAAATCATAAGAAGCTGCTATATAATGTTGAGAACAGTTATGTTTATTAAACCTACCTTTATTGTTTTCCAGATTACAAGTGCTAGTTGACTTATGTAAGAAAACTGTGTTACAAATATCTGAATATGAGTAGATGTACATGTTCACTAATCTCAATCCCTTCTCTGGTGTGATATTTGAATATAAATACGAATGTCCAAATACCATTTATTGATAGCTGCTTATACTGTGGAGGAATTAGAAGCATATTTCATGTGGATAAATGATGAGTCTTTGGCAAAAGATAAAACTAAATTCCCTAATAGGGACCCAGCCTGTTCTGAACCTTTGACCATCTCACATTCTTTATTCCAGAAAAATTAGAGGCCGTTCTGTTTCCCAAACACATACAGCTTTGTGCTTCTGTGCTTTTGTTCATTCGGTTCATTTTGTCTGAGCTGCACATCCCCCACCTCTAACATATGAAATCCCATCCATCATCTTGGCCCCCTTAGCTGCAGCTCCTTCAGAAGGGATGCCCTCATTTCCTCTAGTGGTGGACAGGCGCCTTTTGCACCTGAGCCCCTGCAGGGCCTTCTCAGTGGCCTCTCATCTGTGCTCATGTTGTCCATATCCCGAGGCAATATACTTAAGGGAAGCATTTGTGCAGTGCCTCTCTGCCTAATAGCTGTTTCAGAAACAGAATTGAAGGAATGGATGTCGATAGTTATTTTTTCGTTGCTTGGGATATTCTTTCTAGGCTTTTAGTCATCCCTTGCCAATCCAGTCAGTCAATAGATATTTATTACATGCCTTCTCCATAGCTGGGTATCTGAAGTACTTGAAAGGGAAAGGCGTTCCCTGTGTCCTCAATCTAGACTAAGGAAAAGAGAGAAAAATTAAAAAACTGAAGCTAGATAAGGGCATTGTAGACTGTAATAAGGAATTTGCATGGGGAAGCGTCTGGTATTCTTCACAGAGAATGAATTGATTCATACACAAATGATGAACTGATTCATACACAGATGAATCGCCAATATTGTTTTTTGAAGGTACTGACTGGGATGTCCACCAGCATCTTATATTGTGATAATGTTAACTTTGACTTGATCTTTACAAATGTAAAAAGATTTCTATGCTGAAAGCAAGTATGTCATAGATATAAGTGCCATTGTTAATAATTACATGTTGGTAATGCTCAGGTTACTGTAAATAAAAAATCAATGCTACCCCCCACAATACCATAAAAATCAAATGGATTTCCAATAACTGCAGTTTTTAGTGTGTCTTCTCTGGTTTCTGAGGTCCTCGGGGAAAAGTGAATTTAGACTGCTTCCTCCTGACAGCTATTTGTATGAGTGTAATGCAAGGTGGAGGGTTTTAATCAGTTGAGATTATCATAAAATATATTAGACATGCGTGGGTATGTCCATGTCACTGAAGTGGCTTATTAAATATAACTTTATGATTGAGAATGGCAAAGAAATAGAATATGCCTGAGATTCTACAGCTCAGTGTAAATGAGTAGGTTTGATTTGTTAATTTCATATTGCAGGCCCTGCGTTCCCCATCCTGCGCCTTGTTGGGGGGAGCAGTGTGCGTGAGGGCCGAGTGGAGGTCTACCATGCCGGTCAGTGGGGGACAGTCTGTGACGACCAGTGGGATGATGCAGATGCAGAAGTGGTCTGCAGGCAGCTGGGTCTGAGGTTGGTGGTTCTTGTTTTGTTTTGCTTACATGTCTAAGTTTATTACATCCATACCCAAAGGTAGGTGTGTTTAAATTGCACATTTCTTTGAACAAATAGAGAAAGCCACCTTTTTGATCATTGTATTCGACTGTAGTCTCCTTGAAGAGAATGTCTGTGTACCTATAGATCTAACCTGTTTGTAATCTGAATTCAACTGATTTTGTATCCTTAAGAATCTTAAGCCTTTTACCACTTTTTATCAGGAGCGTTTACAGGACTCCCAGGTAGAGGCTAGCACAGTCAACCGCAGTAACTTCCCAAAGTCATATGATGAAACTGGTTGTGAGGCTTTAACTGAAGTTCAGCTTCTTTCCCCCAAATATTGTCTAAACTTTTGACCTTTGCTGCCTTATTTGTTAGGTATGTGCTTAGAACAAAGAATGTTTATTAATGTTCAAAGGAAATAATTCCTATGCAGGATATGGCAACGAAGCTTGTGGAATAAAGACAGAAACCCAGTATTATATGTTGCTTTAGTTATGGTTACTTTGGAATAGTATGTTATAATTTTGTATCCTCTGATCCTTGTCTTTGGTGTTTTGAACATTGGTATAGCAGGCTTAAAAGTTTCTCTCAAATTATACTGGCAGATCTTCTGAAAGTTGATATTTTACTTTAAATTTGAAAAAAAAATTACTTAGCATGTTGTGGCAGGTAGGGGTGGGTTGATGTGGAGACTTCTCAAAATTAGAACTTCTCAGTTCTTGTTTCACTTTGTCCAGTTAAGCACAGTCTTTGACACTGCAGCATGATTTTTGACCGTTGAACCGTAATTTTTTTGCAATTGATTTTGCAATGACCCCTCCTCACCCAACTTTTTCAAAACTGTAGGTTAATACTAAAGTATTTTAAAACAAAATAAGGATGTTTCAACATTTTACCTCTAAATACTTCAGTGTGTATCTTTTAAAAATAAGAACATTGTCCTACATAGCCAAATTATCATCACAACTAATGTAAGTGGTAATCATTCTTACATTATTTAATATCTTGTCATACTCAAATTTCCATAGGTGTTCCCACCATGTCCTTGACAGATGGTTTCTCTGTAGCAGAATTTAGCCCAGGGCCTTGTGGTGCATCTGGATGTCATATCCCCAAAGTCTTTTAATCCAGAACAGTCTCTTGTTTTTCCTAACACTGACTTGTTGCAGAGACCAAAGGCAACACCGGTTGTTTTGTAGAATATCCTACTTCTGAGTTTGTCTCATTTCTTCCCCCTGGTGTCACTTAACTTACTCCTGTGGTTCTTGTAACTTCTGAAATGGGAGGCTAGATCCAAAAGTTTGATTAGATAAACATCACTCAAGTATTTGCTTCCCAGGTGGCGCTACTGGTAAAGAACCCATTTGGTAATGCAGGATACTCAAGAGACGTGGGTTCGATCCCTGGGTTGGGAAGATCCCCTGGAGGAGGAAATGGTAACCCACTCCAGTATTCTTGCCTGGAGAATCCCATGGACAGTGAAACCTGGCAGGCTATAGTCCGTGGGGTCGCAAAGAGTTGAATACCACTGAGCAACTAACACTTTAACTTTCATAGTTTTAAAACTGATTCTAAAAATTCATGTTGTAACGTAGAGTTCCTTCTTGAGAGCCAAGATTTTTTTTTTCACTTACATAAACAGTTCTTAAACAAAGACTGTGTTGACAAACAATAGTCTACTACATGGAAAGAGTATAGAGATAGAATCACAAGGAAGACTGTATTAATGTTGAACATATATGTGGGTTGAGTAGTATTTACATCTTTTTCAAGCATTTGCTCATTGCTATCTTTTGTATGAGGAGATTTGTGTTTGGAGAAGTGACGAAAAGGAAAAATATCTTCAAATATTCAAGACAGCAAAGATCTTCCACAAGCCTGTGTAATAACCGACGATCTAGCTTGGTGGAGATTTTTTTTTATAAGTACCCTAGGATCTGAGCTGATGCTGTTCTTTTGCTTTATTTTTCTTTCCTTTGATTTTCTGCTCTCATAAGCTTGCAGTACAGCAGTATTCTGCAACTGCTCTTCCCCTAGAATTTGTTTTGCTCACTTAAAGGCACAGTACTTTCAGATGAAATAATTTTTAATGTTACATGTTTCATCTCAGTGGTACTTGCTTTGTTGAATTCCCAAAGGGAAACTATATCTTGCCTCCCTGGAGTGCTGGTTACAATTTTTTTATGAGATGCTGTCTTTGTTGACCCTCATCTTTTAATGGTGGCTGTGGATTTTGGTAGCTGGCAAGCTTCCTAAAGCACAAAAGGAATAACTGTACTTAAGACATTTAAATTTGATTAGCCCAGAACTCAGAGAAACATGCGGATCAGGAAAGGAAGCAGCCAAGTGTTAGAAAATTGAACTTGAGGATGCATACATACGCAGTGAAGTTTCAGATAGAGACATTTTAACTGGAGTTCCTTTTGTGCACCTAACGTTGAAGCATTTCCCATGTCTTTCAGAACTCTTAAAAGCATAGCTGCTCATGGAACTGTGACATCATATTTTATTCTGTAGATATGCCATAATTTACATAAGAATTTAAAAATTTTGAATGCTTTTTTCTTCTTAGGTTTTTTTTGGCTATAAAATTATCTTACAGAATCATATTATTCAGTGGTCAAAATAAAAATTCTTCTCATACTCTTTTAAAATATTTATTTGTTCATTTTATTGTTTACTAATTTTTAAAATATTTTATAAACATTATTGGTATGTCGAATTATTGAGCAGAAAGGAGGCCTTATTTAACAAATGAGAAAGTTAGGCTGTCTGAGATTACCCAAAGTGCCCAAATTATACTGTGAGTGAGGACTGGAATCTTGAGATTTATGGCTCCCAAAGTAGGATTTTCCCTTTCATGTTACACTGTTTGCAAAATAGGCAGGTATTAATAAGAATAAATATGAATACAGGCTGAAAGAAATAGGGAAGTCAAGAGAGAAAAGTTTATTGTGGGAGGAAATTGATGAGGAGCATGTTTTAGACAGATCATATATTAATGTGCCACAGACACCTCACTGAAGATGCCCCGAAACTGAGAGAAAGCAAAGTGTTTCAGAGTCTGGTCTAAAGCCAGGCAAAGTTTACCATCTAATGCTGGGCAAATTGTTTAACTTCTGCACCTCAGTTGCCTCGTCTGTAAACAGTGGATAATAGCATCATGGGGCTGTAAGGAGGATTGAAAGAGTTAATACATTTGAAACTGTTAGAACAGTGTCTGGCATACAGTAATCATTCAGTACTCTTCAAAGTGTCATTATTGGAGATACAGGGGATTGTTTTCCAGAAAGAAATATGGACTATTGACCTGTAGAAATGAGTTTTTCATCCAAATGTTATGTGTCACAAAATGATATTTGTGGTCAAAGAACCAATATTTTATAACCTAACAAGTAATTCTTTTTACACAATAGAATTGTGTAACTCAATTCTGTGCCTATTTAAAGTAGTAGCTAAATCCAAGGATTGAGTTAGTCAGGTGGTACTTTTTATTTGCTCTTTTTCTATGAAAAACAGACAAATTTTATATGAATACAATCAGATTAGCTAAATAGGTTTAGAAATATTTGGATACGGATCAGACATAGGATCAATTCAGTGTTTATTGGGGTTTGCTGCTATGTAGGTCAAACAACTTTGCATAAGATAACCTAATAAATTGATATATTATATCAGAGAACCCCTATTCCACAGATTTATTCTGTGGTCAGATGGTAAGAAAGTAGTAAAACTGGGACTGTTACTGCAAACGAACTGCCAGGGCTGGTGTGGACATACTTTTCATAACGGAAGTGAAGAAAACACACAACTTTATCAAATTTACATCGTACTTATTAGCCTTTAACAAACCATGAGTTTTATGTTGCTCTCCCTGGCATCAGACAGTCTCTTGAAAGGCAGAGTTATCCATTTCTTTGGTATTCCCCTGAAAGCCAGTACAGTCCAGGGCACCAGGAAATAGGCTGAAGGACTGTGTGTATTTATAAATATCATCTTAATTTTTATTTTTAAAATTTTTTTATTTATTTGTTTTATCTTAATTTTTAATAAACTCAAAAATTAGCTAGAAAACCTAGTTTGTTTTACATCATGGTTTTCTAGTTAGTGTTTTTTGTTTTGTTTTGGTTCTTGAATTTATTGCATTAATTTTTCTGATTAGTTTATTTTAATTAAACATTTTTATGATCATTAAAATAATGGTTGTAAACAATGAAAAATATAGAGATACATAAGGAAGAAAATAAAACACCCAAATAATGTTTTAAGACTGCATTATAACGTAGATGATTTTTCCCAGAGTCACTCTCCAGGGCTTCTGATCTCCCATCTAGTGTCCTCCCTTAAGGAAGGAACAGTTTAGAGGCTATTAATCAGGCCTTTTGCTTTTCCTAGAACCTCTACAATATCTTTGACATATTTGAAATGCAATGTATTTCAGTTACTCTGTCCAGCCTGTCTCAAGTCACTCCCAAGTAATGAGTATTTTAGGTTTGTTATTTTTTTCTTGGGAATAGAAAGCCTTTAGTTTTTAATCTTTTAGCCTAGATCTTTAGTGCAAAGGATTTTAAGATATGTAAAAATGCACTCTTACTGTTTTAATTTGATCATTGTAAGTTGAGCATCTTGCCATATGCTCAGTGGCCATGGATATTTCTTCTTCTGTAAATAGCTTGTTTCTCTCCATAACCCTATTTTTGATGTTGGTCAGTTTGTCTTTCATTATAATAATAATAAATTATGATTATTTACTTCTAGGAATTTTTTATCTTTGATTGCTGTTATATTTTATAAATATATCTTTAACTTTCTTTGCCTTTTGATCTGATTGTGGTGTATTTTGCTATACAATAGTTCAAATTTATGTGATTGGTTTATTTATTACATAGTTCAAATTTATAAGTTTAACTTTTTTTAGTCTTTGTTTTCTGATTTCTTGGTTTTTTATCTTGCTCAGAAAATTCCCTTATTACTAAAGTTGTAAGAACTATGTTCTTATTATTTCATTGCATTGTATTAACTTTTTAGTCATCTTGTCTTCCTCTTTCCCTCCTTTCTCCCTTTCTTTCCTTCTTTCTATTTAGATTTTTAAACCATCTGGAATTTATTTTTTGTTTCTGAGTTTGGGATCAAATTTTATTTTCTCTCATATTGGTCCCTGGTTTTATTTTAGCACCTAATCTTGCCTCAAGGAATTATACTCACTGAAATTTTCTTTAACAGATCTTTTTCTTTTCTAGCAATTGTCACAGGGCAGAGATCCAAGGAGACGGTTATCTGCCTTTCTCCAAGGCTCTCCTGTCTGGCTCCCCCGTGACCTGCATTAGTCATCCTGTCTCCCCTGCTTCTGTCCTCCAACTTTCAGTGCTCTGTAAATCAGCTTCCATATTTGCTTTCATTAATCTCTTTCCTCTAGAGCAAGGGTCAACAAACATTTTCCGTAAAGGGACAGATAGTAAGTGCTTTAGACTTTCCAATTACTCCACTGAGCTTTGGTGTAGTGCAGAAGCAGCCACAGATAGTAATTTGGGAATGAGTGTGGCTTTGTTCTGATAAAACTTTATTTCTGGATAGTAAAATTTGAATTACATATATTAAAATTGCATTCCTGTTTTGGTTTTAAATTCTCAAGATAGTTATAATGTAAGGAGAAAAAGACAACTTAAATAATTGGAATAGATGCAGTATTGTTGAAAAGCAAACTAAAAATATAAATACTCTAGTCTAAGAATTAAATGTCTGAAAAGGGTTGAAGATGAAATTTCTGAAGTCATTTATCATTTTGACAGGCAATCATGATCTTCTTCATTGAAATCTGGGGTTCTAGAGAATATGGTATCACTTTGAATTGTGAGAGAAGTAAATTTAGTCAAATAAAGTTGAGTGAAGAGATGTTTGGCCATGAGGAACAGAGAACTGAAAATAACCGTGGCTTAAACAAGACATACTTCATGGGAAATAGTTGGGGAGACAGTGGAAACAGTGTCAGACTTTATTTTTTTGGGCTCCAAAATCACTTCAGATGGTGACTGCAGCCATGAAATTAAAAGACGCTTACTCCTTGGAAGGAGAGTTATGACCAACCTAAGCAGCATACTAAAAAGCAGAGACATTACTTTGCCAACAAGGGCCTGTCTGGTCAAGGCTATGGTTTTTCCAGTGGTCATGTATGGATGTGAGAGTTGGACTATAAAGAAAGCTGAGCACCGAAGAATTGACACTTTTGAACTGTGGTGTTGGAGAAGACTCTTGAGAGTCCCTTGGACTGCAAGGAGATCCAACCAGTCCATCCTAAAGGAGATCAGTCCTGAGTGTTCATTGGAAGGACTGATGCTGAAGCTGAAACTCCAATACTTTGGCCACCTCATGCGAAGAGTTGACTCATTGGAAAATACCCTGATGCTGGGAGGGATTAGGGGCAGGAGGAGAAGGGGACGACAGAGAATGAGATGACTGGATGGCATCACTGACTCGATGGGCATGAGTTTGAGTAAACTCCGGGAGTTTGTGATGGACAGGGAGGCCTGGCGTGCTATGATTCATGGGGTCACAAAGAGTCGGACATGACTGAGCCACTGAATTGACTGAACTTAAGCAAGACATGAGAAATGCCAGGCTGGATGAGTTACAAGCTGGAATCAAAATAGGCATGAGAAACATCAACAGCCTCAGATATGCAGATGATACCACTCTAATGGCAGAAAGCAAAGAGGAACTAGAGAGCCTCTAGATGGGGCAAAGGAGGAGAGTGAAAGAGCCGGCTTAAAACTAAATGTTAAAAAAGCTAAGATCATGGCATCCAGCCCCATTCCTTCATGGCAAATAGAGAGGGAAAAGGTGGAAGTAGTGACAGGTTTCCTTTTCTTGGGCTCCAAAATCACTGTGGACGGTGACAGCAGCCATGAAATCAGTAGGTGTTTGCTTCTTGGCAGGAAAGCTGTGATAAACCTAGACAGTGTGTTGAAAAGCAGAGACATTACTCTGCCGACAAAGGTCTGAATAGTCAAGGACATGGTCTTCCCAGTGGTCATGTCTGGTTGTGAGAACTGGACCGTAAAGAAAGCGGAGCACTGAAGAATTGATGCCTTCAAACTGTGGTGCTGGAGAAGACTCCTGAAAGTCCCTTGAACTGCAAGGAGATCAAACCAGTCAATCTTAAGGGAAATCAACCCTGAATACTTGTTGGAAGGACTGATGCTGAAGCTGAAACTCCAGTATTTTGGTCATCTGATGTGAACAGCTGACTCATTGGAAAAATCCCTGATGCTGGTAAAGATTGAGGACAAAAGGAGAAGAGGGCATCAGAGGATGAGATGGCTGGCTGGTATCATTGATGCAATGGACATGAACTTGAGCAAACTTCAGGAGATGGTGAGGGACAAGGAGGCCTGGCGTGCTGCAGTTCATGGGGTCACAAAGGGTCAGACATGACTGGGTTACTGAACAACAACAACAAACAAGACGAGTTTATTTCTTTCTCCAGAGACCAGAGATAGTCAACTCAAGGTTGGTACGGTGGTTCCACAGTCATCAGGGCCCCAGACTCTAGCTTGTAGCTCTTTCATTCTTAGTTTGGTACTTTATGGACCAAGATAGCTACAATGGAGTGAATTGATAAGGAAAATTATAAATTAATTATAAGTTTACCTTTGCCAGAGGCAAAAGAAGAAACAGGTCAGACTAAGCTTCGATCTGACTTATGTTCTCATGTTTGTCCAGTGGCATTGCCGAAGCTTGGAGTCAGGCGCGTTTTGGGGAAGGGTCTGGCCCAGTAATGCTGGATGAAGTACGCTGCACCGGGAATGAGCTTTCTATTGAGCAGTGTCCGAAGAGTTCCTGGGGAGAGCATAACTGTGACCACAAAGAAGATGCTGGAGTGTCCTGTACCCCTCTAACAGGTAGGAACTTCACCCTGTCAACCTAGCCACTCTTGCCTTCGCCCCTATTTGGGCTTAACTTCCCTCCTCAATTTAGCTAATATTACTGAATGAGCTTACAAATAAATCCCCCAAATAAGACATAAAAAGAATATATACTGTATATTAAAATGCTGTCTCTTTATTTATAGATATTTCTGAATTTTTCAGTTGAAAGCTACACAATCCTATGAAGTAATTAAGAACATATGATCTTGTTGCAATATATAGTACCCAGTACTCAGAATCAGTGTACAATGATAAATTTAGGATGTTAGGTATTAGAATTATATATTTAGTCCATTCACTTATTAGCCTGTCTTGACTCTCAGAATGTGTTTATAGCTGGTAAAACTATTTTGATGGGATTGTTGATTAAAGCACACTATTAAAGAACCAGGGTGACCTTTGCTGTGCTGAATATTCAGACTGTTCCACATAATGGCATGCTTGTCAAGCTATGTCTTGTGTTGCAAGAAGGACATGTCTGAGTGCAAATGAGTGTATGTGTATGTACTTAAATGTTTGGGGGGAAGAAGAGAGAAATGGACGGGCAAGAGAAGTTGGGTCATCACAAATCTGTTGTTTCTATAGCAAAAAGAGCTTGAAGACAAAAATTAGGGTTTTAATATTTCTTAAAAAAAATCAAATGAAATACTTCCGAGAGACTGTGAAATGCTAAAGGTCTACTTTTTTATTTATATAGTTCTGTACACACTGTTGTTTTATTAGAATAACACATTTATACACAAAATAAATAGAAAATTTATACCAGATTGTAAGCCAGAGCACTTCATCTTCTTGAGCCTCCATTTCCTCCTCTTTCAAATGAGGATAGTCTTGTAGTGTTGCTGGTCAGATGAGGTAACAGGTGTAACAAGGCTTTGCAAACAGTGAAATTTTACATTAATAATGATTCTATTGCTAGGAGACCTTAATTTGAATGATCCCAGAGATTCATGAAAAGTATGACTTTCCCCCAAGATTATATATTTCATTTGGGAGGAGGGACAGTGTTTGGATTATTTTGGATGGAAATGGCCTCTTATATTTTTTGGGGAATGAATTTATTATATTGTGTATCTGCTTAGAAGCTTTTTACAGGATTTTGTGGGAATTAAGTATTCATCTAATTTCAGAAGATTCAAATTTAGATTTGATTTATCGATAAAAGAACAAAGGCAAAACTTGCACTCCAGTTTTTTATTCCCTTCTCCAGGGGATCTTCCCGACCCAGGAATCAAACCTGGGTCTCCTGCATTGCAGGTGGATTCTTTACCATCTGAGCCACCAGGGAATCC
Organism: Muntiacus reevesi; assembly: GCF_963930625.1. NCBI lineage: Eukaryota > Metazoa > Chordata > Mammalia > Artiodactyla > Cervidae > Muntiacus > Muntiacus reevesi. The sequence continues at coordinate 7,335,030 of NC_089264.1, forward strand.
TTTATGAAAGCCTAAGTAATAATAATAAATACTTTGGCATGATAGATCACTCTTTAACCAGGATAGCTTTTTGTGTCTTCATATTTCAGTACTTTTTCATTCACAGTTAAATTTTTCAGCTATTTCCAAGTTACTGTGTTTTTATACTTTTTAAATTTAAATGACAAAATAGTGCTCATACTTAAGGAGATTAAGGAGAAGGCAATGGCACCCCACTCCAGTACTCTTGCTTGGAAAATCCCATGGGCGGAGGAGCCTGGTAGGCTGCAGTCCATGAGGACACGACTGAGCGACTTCACTTTCACTTTTCACTTTCATGCATTGGAGAAAGAAATGGCAACCCACTCCCGTGTTCTTGCCTGGAGAATCCCAGGGACGGGGGAGCCTGATAGGCTGCCGTCTATGGGGTCACACAGAGTCGGACATGACTGAAGCGACTTAGCAGCAGCAGCAAGGAGATTAAAGCCGTAAGAAATTTCCCAAGTATTATTTAATCTGGAGAAATCTAAATAATTACTTTGGAATTACATCAGAGTATATTTTTCTACTTAGACACAGGAGTACAAGTAAAAGGGAAAGTATTTTGTTAGGACAGATATGTGCTATGACTTTGTTCAGGAGCAGCCCCATTAATGACCTCAGATCACTGAGCACAGTTCTATGCTTGTGTGCTGAGGCGCTGCAGCTGTGAACGAGTCTTTGCAACCTATGGACCGTAGTCCCCCAGACTCCTCTGTCCATGGGATTCTCTAGGCAAGAACCTGGAATGGGGTGCCGTTTCCTTCTCCAGGGGATCTTCCTGACCCAGGGACTGAACCCAGGTCTCCAGCATTGCAGGCAGACTCTTTACTGTCTGAGCTACCAAGGACAATTCTAGTAGGAGTTTAAAAAAAGGCCTAGAGAGAGATCTGGGTCGGATGATAGTTCTCATGAAATTAACACGTTGCTCGGCCTTTTCCTGGTCGTTGTTTGCTCAGTCTCCGTGTCTCCTTCTTGTCGCAGATGGCGTCATCAGACTTGCAGGTGGTAAAGGCAGCCACGAGGGTCGCCTGGAGGTGTATCACAGGGGCCAGTGGGGGACTGTCTGTAGTGACGGCTGGACTGATCTTAATACCTATGTGGTTTGCCGACAGCTGGGATTTAAGTAAGATCTGTTGATATGAGATAGCTAAATGCCAAGCTATATTTTTAAAAGTCTTATTTTGTTACCCTTACTTGTAATGTCTATAATACTAACAATATATATTCTCAGTCATTATCTACCTATCTATTCTACCTACCTTCCTACCCCTCTTATCTACCTATCTATATATGGAAGTTCAGCAATTAAAAAACAATAACATTCTCTTTGATGATAAATAACCATATCTTGCTGTTTTTCTCATTTGCCTTTCCTGCCACCACCCCCCTTCTTGAATAATTGGAGCCATGGATGACTTTTAAGTCTCATTTTGTCTACTTAAGTGAGACTGTATGCTGTGAATGTTCAGTTTTATCCTGATGCATTGCTACTATTGGATGCTGTTAGTAATAACATCACTGTGTTTAAAATTGCAGAGAAGTTCAATGTCAAATTCTTTGGTATTACATTATTTCCTTTCTCATAATGTGATGATAATTATCACTTTTGTTTGAGAAAAACAGCTTTCTTGTCATGAGATGACCTTTTGAACTCACCCTTGACCTCATTCTCTTAAAAACTGAGTATCACACTTTGAGCAATATATTTCATGTCACACACATAATGCATTCCAGAGTAAAGACCTAAGTTGCTTGAAGTAATTGCAAATGATGCCTTTGAGCTAATATCTGAATGAAACCCATGAATGCCCATTCTATCTTATTTTCCGTATTTCTATGTCATACTTGAAGTAATTGTCTCATGTTTAAAAGAAATAAGCAAAATTATATTATTTCTTGAGATAGAATTAATTGCAAATATTTATTAAAACTTAAAAATATGCTTTCATTCAAGCTATGTTTAGACATATATTTTTAAAGGTGTAAAAGTAATATAAAAATTTAGAGATATGGAAAAAAGAGAAAATGAAAAACTACCCCTAATTTTTCCATTATTAAAACTTGTGTATAACTTTGTAACAGCTCTAGTAGTAGATATATAATTTTACTATTCACTTTTTTACTTTATATTACTGTAGTCATAATTTTTAATAGCATAACTGATGATGTTCATACTATAATTTACTTAATATCTAAATTAGTTTAAATTTTCCTGTTGTAAATAATGACATCACAAAGGTAGAGATGTCTGTGATTGACAAATATTTTGAATTTTCATGGGCAGTGCAGTAAATTATAATTATGAGGTCAAGGGCTATGACATGCTAGCCAAATAAATATTGATATGTAATTAATAAGAATTATTTTAAAATGCTATTTCATCTGAGTAAATCTCTGTTAGTCTGAGAACTGTATCCCATTTTCACAAGTTTAGAAAAATTCAAAAATATTATTGTTTACTGTTCTCATATTTTTCCTTACTAGTGAAAACAACTGAATAAATGCTGAGTTTTTTCTCCATTTTTTATTTTTGTTTCACAGATACATTCAGTTTTTCTTGCATATACAGAGTATCAGAACTTAATGGTTCTGAAAGTGTTCTCAATATTTGTTAAAATTCTAAGTGATTGCGTTAGAAGGTAGAATAGGCACCTGCTACATTTACATTTTAGTTTACAGAGGAATTTCTGAAAGAGAATGCTCTTTTGGAATGAAAAAGAGGGTGAACTCTGGGTTTCTTCATACAAACGAAATCCCAAAGTAAAATGGCCTCTTGCTGTCTCTTACATAATTGACATGAACAGACGTAATCAGATTGCTGCATTTTGTGGAAACCTGGTGTAAGTTGAAAGTGATAGGAGTATGGAATTTAGGATAATTACTTTTCTAGCTAAGAATTGATTAGTCAGCAAAATAGAAGTCTTAGAATGACACTGAAAGTTGTGTTGTTTTAATTTATTGCAATGTTCATCATGTTAAATAAATTTAATAAATAAGTGCATGGGAAAAAATTAGGAAAATTCCCCTTTCAGACCGAAAGATCTCTTCATATTCTTAGTACAAAAATAATAAAATGAAATGGAAGTGACTAACATAAAATTTATGAGTTAGAGTTTAATTATTTATATAGACCAATTGAAAGACTCTTCAGATATCTTTTAGTCCAGGGATTTCTGGAAGCTTGTTTGGATTTTATAGAACAAAAGAACCAAATTGGGGAGAAGATGAATGAAGGTAGAGATTAACTTATTTGCTAATTTTTAATTTAGTGAATCTTTCCTATTTCTACAGTGTGTATATATAATACATTTAGACTTTTTCAGTAGGGCAGTATTACAAATAAAGTCAATTGAAAGACAAATATAATTCATGAAAGTTTAAAAAATCAGATTTATGTAACCTTATAAAAAGCTGGAAACACTGTTATTACTCTGATTTCGATGGGTTAAAATCCAGGTTTCATCATGGATTGGAATGATGCTTGAGAAATCACTGAACCAATACATACATTTATTTTGTTTTTGTTTTTTGCTTATTTGTTTTCTTTGACTGTGCCATGCAGCTTTCAGTATCTTAGTTCCACTACCAGGAATTGAACCAGCAACCCTTGGCAGTGAAAGTGTGGAATCCTAACCACTGAACCTCCAGGAAAATCCTCACACGGTTTATTTTGGAAGACAGGATAGGAAAGGGGCTTAGAGAGCTACTGAAATCAAACGCACTCAGAAGGCTTTCAGAGGCTGATATGAGTGTTCTCACCATCTGGTGCACTGTTTTATTTCCACGGTCAGGAATTTGACATTTATCTGTCTGCATTCTCTCTGGATGGTGGGTTAAATTGTAAACAAAACACAAGAGTGGTTGGGGGAATAGGATTAATCATCCACTCGTTACCCATTCAATCAATCAAACATTGTTAAGATCATCAAAATATGTGATGTAGTGAACACTACTGTTAGAACTGAATTCTCAGGATAGGAGAAAGAACAAATACCCTCTGAAGTCATGACTTAATGAGGTTGCTTGTTTTACGGTTTGTGGTTCCTTAAAACAAGAGACAGCAGTTGTGAGCATGATGTTTATTTTATTGCCACAGATATGGCAAACAAGCCTCTGCAAACCACTTCGAAGAGCGCATGGGACCCATATGGTTGGATGGTGTCAGTTGCTCAGGAAAGGAAGCCAATTTCCTTCAGTGTTCGCGGAGACCCTGGGGAAGTCATGACTGCAGTCATCGGGAAGATGTTGGCATCTCCTGCTACCCCGGCGGGAACGGATTCAGATTCTCCCTGGGTGAGGTCCTACCACAGGTCTTGAGTATTCAAAATTCAGTAGCCACCGCACATCTAGCCACTGGTCCAGAATGTGAAACATTTCTCATGTCTGGCTTTTCAAAAAGTCTGTTTCCCCAGATGCTCTAATTTTTAGTAATTTGATTTCAGAGAAAAATGGTCTTTTGAGTCTTTCCACCAATGTTACAAAATTTTACTCCAATTTTTCTCTACCTATGAGCCTGCGTTTCTCATGTATCTGAAAGATGGAAGAAAGCAACTGCAGTGTCCATTCCCCAGCTGGGTAGTCACCTATTCTGCATCTCCTTTTCCTTGAATTCTAATGAACTGTTTGAGAAAGGATTGAAAATAAATCAGAACAAAACCACAGGTCTCTTTCCCACCCTCCATGATTCATTTGCCTTTAGTCCTGAGGCCTTGCCACTCATTGCTTGCCAGCTAACCATTGCTGTGTCCTAACCTAGATCTTTCAAGTTTCTCACTGGACTCCAAGGTGGTCCATTGGAGTAAACAGCCCACCTATCTTTCTAAGATATCCTGTTACTAAAAACCCATTAGCATCACTTATTACCCCTCATTCCAAATTTCTTCAGACTTATAGTCAGATAAAAGGTACTTAGCTCATCTAACAGTCTAAAATATTTGTGTGTAGTGTTATTCACTCAGTCGTGGCCAACTCGTTTGACCCCATGGACTGTAGCCTGCCAGGCTCCTCTGTCCCTGGGATTTCCCAGGCAATAACACTGGAGTGGATTGCCATTTCCTTTTCCCAACCCAGGGGTCCAGCCACGGTCTCCTGCATTGCAGGCAGATTCTTTAGCATTTGAGCTACAGGGAAGACCTTAAATATTCTTAGATAAAGGTCCTTTTGTGAGCAGAAACTATTATATATCCTTGACAGACTTAATATCTGATGAGGCGGTCAGAATAAATATGAATGAAAAGTATAGAGGGAGATATTCAGAAGACTTGCCAGGACATAAATATTGAAATAACCACGGTGGTCCTTAAGTCTCACCTCAGGCTTGAGTCAGCCCCTCTTATATCCTCCTATTTTGAGATTCTGAAGCTGGAATCTTCATATTATAAAATAACAGGATATGTTGAATCCCACAGTATTAACTATTCCCTGGTGGCACAGTGGTAAAGAATCTGTCTGCCAGTGAAGGAGACGTGGGCTTGATCCCTGGGTCGGGGAGGAAATGGAGAAGGAAATGGCAACCCACTCCAGTATTCTTGCCTGGAAAGTTCCACAGATAGAGGAGCCTGGTGGACTACAGTCCATGGGGTCACAAAGAGTGGGACACGACTGAGCACGCAGTTAAGCACGCATACTTTAATTTGTCAAAGTGTATGTTGATTCCTCATTGTATTCTGCCCTGTGAGATCATAGTGATGTACCCACTAATCTAGCACTAATGATACCAGGTAGAAATACAGCATTTCACCTTGTCCCTCATAGGTCATATTTTAAATTGTTTCTGTTTGGTCTCCTCCCTTGCTACTTTCTTCCTATAAAAGATTTATGATCCTTCTAGGATTATGTGATGAATAATAATTGTGATGAATATGTGGTTGGGAGAGATAGACCTGTTTGCTAGAAATGGAACCTCTTAGTCCCAGATAGCAGGTATTTGGATCATGGAGTGATCTATGTAGGCATATTCCATCAGAACTCCATGTGATGAAGTATTATAAATACTATGCATGTATTCTAAGCCACTTCAGTTGTGTCTGACTTTTTGTAACCCTTTGGACTATAGCCTGCCAGGCTTCTCTGTCCATGGGACTCTCCAGGCAAGAATATTAGAGTGGGTTGCCATGCCCTCCTCCAGGGGATCTTCCCGACCCAGGAATGGATCACCCCCCAAACCCCCGCCCCGTCTCTTTTCTCTCCTGCGTTGGCAGGTGGGTTCTTTACTACTAGTGGCACCTGGGAAGCAAACCAAATACTACAATTTCAGTTCTCTGAAGATCTGTGTGGCTAAATATACACATACAGTTACGACAACTAATCCTTTCAATTTCCTTAAAATTTTTAATTTTCTAGGATTATTTTGATATATTTTTAAAAAATTTAAAAAGTTGAGTGTGATAATTATTAATAAAATATGAGATCATTATTATGAATTCTTTGGTCCTAATTTTGGTAATATATTAACTATTCATTTGTCCAAAGAACATTATATCTGAGCCAAATTATTCTTTTGCAATAGAATCAGATTACCATTTATTCATCCAAAGAGATCATTACTTTCCCACTTATCAAAAAGGACTGCATAATTAAAACAGAAGTTTAGGAAAGAGATCATGGAATGGTACATTTTAAAAACAATTGAGTTTTTTCACTTCTTTGGCTCTATGATAAGAGCTGTTAGACTATTAGAGTATTCAATTGTTTGAAGGCAACTCATTGACCTTAACTTTAATTGTGAATGAAACTTTTCTCAAAATTAGTAGTAGTTCAGTAGACACTTCTTAATTTTAGGTGTGTGGTAGATGGAATGCTCAAAAACAATATTCTAGGTCAGTAAAGGTGATTTAATACAAATGTAGTTAATGCCTATGTTAGTTGGGGGAAATTTGTGGGATGGTAAATATGTAGATTTCTTATTTTAATACTGCATTCTTTTTTAAAAAGTTAAATAAATTTATTAATTACCAAATTTTCCACATCCTATCTCAGACTTACTTGCCCTGATTGCTCTAAGACTACTCTCCTCCAATACTGCATTAATTCTAAAGTCAGAGTATTAAATCTTAACAGAGATATCTTTCACACTTCATTGTCTCTGAGGTTTACAGTATAAAGTTCAACTTTTACTTTTATGCTAGATTTTATCTTTCTTTTAGGAAAAACATTATTTTCTTAAAAATAATGTATTAAATCAGTTTTATAGGAAAATTGAAGTAAAGAAAACTGTTGTAATCAGAGTTTGAGATCTCTAATGAAAGGTAATATATACCCTGTTTAGTTTTCCCAAGCATTTTAAGAGTTTAGAAATAAATCATGTATGTTATTATTGCTATAACAAAAAGAACTTAGTGAGGTGGTATTAATAGAATGGTTTCTGTCATTCAGTTTCCCTTCAAGCATCAAAAATCCAATGATTTAATAAAATGACTGGCTAAAATTAGGTTCAGAAATATTGTATGTATTATTTTTACAAAGTATGCAACTTAGGCTTTACAAATACTTTATCATTATTGTTTTTATGGACTGTGAAAAACTGCCCATAAAACAACGAGGTTGGAATGTGGAGATCTAATTCCATGTGTGTATTATTTCTTAATTTTGCACCAAAGATCTAAAAAGTGTAAAACTCAAAAACTTGAAGAATTTCATCCTTTAAATTTTTTCTTTGAGAATCACTTTTCCCCTTGCTCCTCTCACAAAGAATCCCTAAATTTCAGATACAACAATGAGAAATGTAAAATTTTAAATATAATGTGTTTTGTAACATGTCTGTTACAAAAATTTTTTAGCTAATACAAACAACACATAGAGAAGGTTGTTATTTTGACTTTGCTGTATTCCACTATGATGCCTGTTCCATGAAGTGAGTATGTATGATCAGAGATTAGAGAGCCAGCAACTCTGGGGCAACAAAGAATTTGAGCAATCAAAGTAGGATGTCTATCTTGCCAACTGTGTTTTCTTTCAGTTAAAAAATGTCATCTAGTGATTACATACATGGGGTTGAACACATATTGAATGATACTTGGTTTGGTAGCTGCTTGCGTCACCTCCCTAGATTCTGATAATTTCACCATGTTGGATGGTATTCTTTGAATCCTTATCAATCTTAGAGACGCAAGCTGGAGACCCTTCTAGTAACTAGATAATGTAAAGAAAGTGTATTAGTTTGCTTGGACTACTGTAACAAGTCACACACTGGGTGGCTTAAACAACAGGTATTTATTGTCTCACACTTCTAGAATCTGGAGGTCCAAAATCGGGGTGTGCACAATGGTTGGGTACTTCTGAGGACCGGGGGGGAAGATCTGTTCCAGGCCTCTCTCCTCAGCTTGGAGGTGGCTGTTTTCTCCCTCTGTCTCTTCACATCTTCCTTCTGTGTATCTCTGTGTACAAATTGGATTAGAGCCCATTCTAATGGCTTCACAATTCAACCCCAGGCAGTATGCAAACCATAATGAGGGCTTTTAATTAAACAAAACCATATTTATTGGTGTCAGTAGAGATGTATGGAAAACTCTACAAATCATTTCTTTTGCATAATTCAGATAAACCCCCAGTTTGCTAGAGATCAGTTTCTCAACTTTTACATTTTTAATGATTTTTATGACTTAAGCTCTTCCTTGGGAATCAATAGTAAATAGGAAGCCTGAGATGGAAATTGTCCTTATTAGTTGATTGCGTTTTTTTTTTTTTTTCTTCTCTTCCATCATTCAAGTTACTCATGCATTCTGAAGTATATCTAAAAATTCTTCTTAAAAATTCTGGCTTTGGAATATAATTTCTAGGTGTGTTCGTGGATAAGTGAGTAGATGTAGAACAAAAACAATTCCAAGTTAATGTCTTTTACTAACTAGAAGTTAGAGGTAATAAAATAATACACAGTTTAACAGTGCTATATATTCATTTATTCAATAAACAGATGTTATGTGTACTCTATAATGCCAGGCACTGTTTCAAGTACTGGGAATATAAAGTTGAGCAAGATAAGCACTCTGACCTCAAGGCTTCAAAAGATATTGCAAAAGTGGATACAGTTTTTTTTTTTTTTTTCTAAATTGGTATGTCCTCTCTCTCTCATTGTCCATCTAATATTTAGCTCATTTCAAAAGCAAATACTATTTTATAAAGTCCCTGATGCTTTAACATCAGTTTGCTTGTTTTGGCTCTTATAAAAGTAATAATGAGTATTACTTTTAACTCCTGACTTAGGTTTCCCAATCAGACTGATGGATGGAGAAAATAAGAAAGAAGGACGAGTGGAGGTTTTTATCAATGGCCATTGGGGAACAGTTTGTGATGATGGGTGGACTGATAAGGATGCAACTGTGATCTGTAGACAGCTTGGCTACAAGTAAGAAAACCTAATTATTTGGGATGGTTGCTTGACAAAATGTATGATTTTTTTACTCTTGTTCTTGTATAAAATTAGTATTTATGATTCACTTGAAAATACTGGCAACCTACTGACTTGATTCAGAATGGTAAAGAAATATGAAGTAGAGTCTGTTTAAATTTTTCTATACTCTTACAAGACATATACATTATGTTACTTAAGAAATGTAGCTTTTATCTAATAACAAATAGTCCAATAACTCTTGATTATTCATAACACTGGAGAAGGAAATGTCAGCCCACTCCAGTATTCTCACCTGGGAAATCCCATGGACAGAGGAGCCTGGCTGGCTACAGTCCATGGGGTCGCAAAAGAGTCGGACAGAACTTAGCGATTAAACAAAAACAACAGCATTCGTCACATGCTTCTGTCAGCCAAACGTATTAACCTTTTCTCTGTGATTTATGTCGCACCACAGTAGCCTTATAAGGGATTCTGCTGTTACTGAAATTACAGTTGGTTCTTGTTATTTGCAGTAGTTATGTTCTGTAAAGTCACTGTGAACATTAAGTTAGGAAATACTGAGCCATTGCTTCTAGAGCTGAGGTCAAACCAAGTGATGTTCTGCCTTCTTGTTTTAACTCTCACGCTTGCAAGCAGTTGGCCTTTTTGTAGTCTCCTAATGCTTTCCCCTCCCCTGCATTTCTGCACCTTTTTGTTAACGATTTCTCTGTTTAAGATGCCCCTAAGCATTGTGATGGACAGGGAGGCCTGGCGTGCTGCGATTCATGGGGTCCCAAAGAGTGGGACACGACTGAGTGACTGAACTGAACTGAACTGAAGCATTGTGCTGCCGTGCTGGCTAGTATTCCTGAATGAAGAAGGCTGTGATGTGCCTTATGAAGGAAATAAGTGTGTTAGTCTTCATTCAGGCATGAGTTATATAGCATGAAAAACGTGGCACTAAATGAGGTGGGAAACGGACACTTATTTCCAGTTTGAGGTGAACTAGAAAGATAGTTTATCTCCTTGAGAGACCTCAACTGGGAAACTCAAATTTGTCTGAGACTTTATGCGTGTCCACAAATGACAGTGAAAAGTCTGATTGATTTTAGAGTTGCAAATATATATGGAATATGTTACAGTTTAGAGGTCTATGAAATTTAAGCCAGTAAACAATTTGCCTGGCTTATTTTGGATTACTAATAGTGGTGTAAATTTTAAAATATATCCTTAATTACACATCTGTGTGTATCTTAAATATTGATAAATTTAACTGGTTATTCCCATGCAGAATATACTTTTATTTTTAAAACTATTTCCATTTTGATAAAAATTCAAATTTTTTCCCTGAAGTTTTAACCCAAAGTTTATTTTTGACTACTTAGATCCTACTTCAATTTACTGCTCAGTTTTGGACCTAGTTGCCATTCTAATTGCTCTGTGGTCAGTGGGTTCATTATTTGTAATATAGATTGTTCAGTATTCAAAATGTGTGGTATGTGACATTTTTGACTTTCAAAATATAGGGTAATAGAATAAGGGAGGAAGAATCTACATTAGATGAATTTAGTCAACAATTTAAGTTTCCTTTGCTCACTAAATTTCTAACATTCATTTTTCCATTAAATATATATATATATAATTGTTCTTAGATTATATTGTCAGTGAATTTCTTATCTAAAATCAGCCATTAAAGTGTATTACTGCTTGAGACTAACTTTTTGGCTTACTTTTATTTTTTTGGTAGAGGTAATCCAGGAAGCCTAGTGTTACCTTTGGAAATGTGAAGGAAACTGTGAAAGAAAAGGTCAAATTTGATCCTTGAATTGTGTGTCTAAGTCACATTTAAGGAGCAAAAAATTTGTACAAATATCCATCAATGCATTTTCATTTCCTTCTACATCTTTCCCTGCTTTTTGCTTATCATTTAGTCCATTTTGCATTCAACTCAAATGGTGAATTTAGGTGAGACCAATCTAGATTAAGTGAACAAAGTTTGTAGAAATCCTCAATATTTCTGTAGCAAGCATCAAGAAAAGCATTAAAAGAGGATGCTATTTCATGGTGGTTTGTATCTTTAAAAGTGTTCGTTTGTTTCCGTGGTGCAGACTCCGGCTGTGGCGAGCTCCAGAGTGGCACGTGGGCTCTCACGTCGGGGCTTCTCTGCCGCAGAGCTCAGGCTCTGGAGCCTGGATTCAGTGGCTGCAGCGTGTGGCCTCAGTCGTTGCGGCTCCCGGGCTCCAGAGCACAGGCTCAATAGTTGTGGCTCGGGGGCTTATTTGCTCCTTGGCATGTGGAATCTTCCTGGGTCAGGGACTGAACCCACGTCTCCTGCGTTGTCAGGGAGACTCTTTACCACTAAACCACCAGGGAAGCCTCTTACTTTATAATTGTTTCTAAAGTAGAGCTTCTTGATACATAAATCAGTAATTTAATGTTACTATGACAAAGTTGGAGGGTCATCTTCTAGTGTACAAGCTACAATTTGTCATCAAATAGTATTTAGAAGAGAATCATTTAGCTTTTGATCAGTCTACATATATTTGAACGTATACTTGTTTTTATAATTTCCCACTGAGAGGATACAGAATTTCATATAAGAGCTTATAATTATAAATAAGTATGTGATTAGAATAGGGGATTTTTTTTCCCCATGTCTACTTTGAATTATTAAAAATCTTTAATAAAGCATTTATTTGTAGAAATCAATCCAGAAAGCTTTGAAGATGTCAGAAGACTTGAGGTTTCTTAATAAGAATACCAGAGAACTGTTCCCCCACCAGCTATATTGCCCCTGAGGATTAGTACTTGGAAATACTAAGAATCAAAAGAGCATTAGCTTTTTCATAATGTAAGAAACAGAAATGAAGTAATAAAAATCAGGAACATGAATGGCAACTAATATAGATGCACTTAGAGTGAACAGAAAGTAAAAGGCACTCTTTAATCGTGTATTACATAATGTCTGACAAAGTCTAGCATATGAGCACATTGCTTTTAGAGGGTTGAGAGAGAATGTGTTGCTATCAGCTAGCCTCGTTAGGACTAAATAGTCATGACGAAGATTCCATTCTTTTTGAACTTTGTGTGATTCCATTAGTGCATGCTTCAGTATGACATTGCTCTTGCACTCTGTGTTTATTAGAGTTATATCCCCTAAAAGAATCTTCACAGGGTGTAACCTTATCGCTTTGCCCGTGTGCTCAGTCATTTCAGTCATGTCCAGCTCTTTGCAACTCTATGGACTGCAGCCCACCATGTTCCTCTGTCCATGACAGGAGTACCATTCCTCTCTCCAGACAGGAATATTGGGGTGGGTTGCCGTGCCCTCCTCCAGGGGATCTTCTCCACCCAGGGATTGAGCCCGCATCTCTTAACGTTTCCTAGCACTGGCAGGCAGCTTCTTTACCACTAACACTACCTGGGAAGCCCATCCCTATTGCCTTAATAGAGACCTAAAAGTAACTGTGTCTAGTTTTTAATCTTATATTTAAATAGCTGCAAGGAGTTTAATTTCTGGCATATTTGTATATGACATTTAAAAGTTGAGGTTACATCATTCTTTTAATTATATCCAGTAAAACATAAATATAGTGTTTTGATACTGTCATTCATTTAAAAAATACATGAATAAGTTCTTTGACCTTCACAAATTTTGCATAGTTCCTTTTGTCCTTGAAATTTTAGTTTAAATTTTCTTTCCCCACAGAATCCTAATGTTACTGTGTTTTAAAAAATGTGTGTGTGTGTGTGTGTACACATGCAGAGAGTGAGATAGAGAAGAATTCTTCTAACAAGTTGCTCTCAGAATTTTATGATTTCTGGTACACAACTAATTAAGAACAACAAATTTGATAAATGATTTTTCAACATGGAAAAAAAAGTTGACAAAAGCTCCCATTTCCTAGACCCGTGGGTTGGGTTCTTGGTCCTTGGATACAGGAGGCATCATTGCTATCATTATTTTGAACTGTTCTTTTGGCCACTTCAGAGGCTTTTACATGTCGGAGCAGTGCACTCTGGCTGGATTTGGCTTAGTGAAAGGCATGCATGCCTTTTCTTTGTGTAGTGGAGAAAGGGAAATTTTGAAAGAGAGGTTGATCTTGACTTAGCAAGACCAGTTTTAGGAGAGAATACACATGGATTTTGATGATCTCCATATCAGTTCCCATATCTCTTGGAAAATCATCATCTACTCCCAGGAGGACTTGATACTCAGTTTAAGTGAAGTGAAGTGAAAGTCGCTCGGTCGTGTCTGACTCTTTGCGACCCCATGGATTGTCCATGGGATTCTCCAGGCCAGAATACTGGAGTGGGTAGCCTTTCCTTTCCCCAGGGAATCTTCCCAACCCAGGGATCAAACCCAGGTCTCAGTTTAAAGACTTGTGTATTAGAGCCTATTGTCTCACTGAAATTATCAGCTATGAATTACTTCATGCTTGTAACTCAGAAGTCCCTACAGGTAAGACAGTCTTTAGTTATTTTTTTTTAAGTCAAAGAAAAATGTATTAGATTTCACTGTATCTTTGAGAATGTCTTTAATTATGTACTTTTATTAGTTAGAATGTTCTCTAGTTCTACTTGTTGATATATCTAAAATGGTACATTCTCTTTAGTTTGTGCATTGATTGGTAAATTGCTCAGAAATCATCCTTTTGGTTTATTTAATGAGTCTAATTTTATTTTCAACATGTTTACTTCCACCTGTCATCTACTTTTATGCTATTTATCATGCTTTATTTTTGGTTCTTTGTATGACCTTCCAGTTTCTGATTCACAAGCAATCTAATATTCTTTCTTTGCTACCTCTAGTTATCTGAAATTTCAGCATTCTTGTTTTACTAGAAATTCTCTTTAAATTTTTAGCAAAGATATTGGATATTTTCTTACCAATTTCACAAATTATCTGTAATTTCCCCTTCTTGAAAAATATCAAGACATTTAGCTTATTGTTATTTGCTCTCTACCTTTGCTCATCCTCACACCCAAAACTGATGGGAATCATCTTGGATATTAGTTTCAGGATATTATTAATTTTCAATTTTCTTCAAATTATGGCTATTTGAATTTCAAATTGCTCTTCATTACACAGGCATTTATCAGCAATTATTTCCATTTTTAAAAAAGATTAATGAGATAGCAATTTCTCTCAATTCTGATTAAGAAAAGGAGAGAATATAAGTAAACATTAGAGAAAAGAAATATAAGCACAGATACAGACGGTTAAAAATTGTAGAATACTATAAAATTGCTTTTAGCTAATGAATTTGCACATCTGGACGAAATGAACAATTATCTAGGAAACTGTACATTTCAGCAAAAAATATAATTATCAAGAGGATTCCCTGGCAGTCCAGTGGTTTGGCCTTGGTTTTTCACTGCGGGGGGCCCAGGTTCAAGCCCTGGTTGGAGAACTAAGATACCACAAGCATGTAGCATAGCCATAAAAAAAGAAAAAAAACCTAAAAAATCAAACCAAAACAAAAAAGTTTTACAGTTGATACAAAAGATAGAAAACCCAAATAAATTAAAATAAATTACTAATGACAGGAGAACTGACTCTTGAGTTTTTGCTGAAGAGTTTTGACCAGTCTTTAAGACACGGATGGCTCCTGAGTTATTAATATAAACGTTGTTGTACAGCAAAAAAACAGATGAAAATATTTCCATTCACTTTATGAAGTTAATATAACTTGATTTTAAGTCTAGACAAGGATTCATACACAAAAGAAAACTCATGAATCTATATTAAAAATTCTAAACAAAATATTAATGAATTTATCAGCAGTTTATTAAAAGAACAATATCACTCAAACAAGTTTTCTATAAGAATGTGAGAGTAGTTCAGCTGAAGCATTCAATTTATTGTATTTTGTCGTATTGTCTATAAATGAAAACATATGTATATGATTATCATAGTAATGTTGAAAAGTTACATGATAAAAATCAATATTCCTGCCTCATATCTCCTAGGATGTTCAGAATAGCATAAACCTACCTTAACTGTGTTATCACAAACAAGCACGAAATAGGAACAAATAAGTTTGCCTGTTTTTACTGCAATGATTCGGTATTATCTGGAGTTTCCACTAATCATTAAGAACTGAGGTACTGGAATTTTTAAAAAGCCAGAATTGTTATATGAATAATGCAGTGTCCACCTAGAATACCCAGGAGGATCATCTGAAAAGACACTAGAACTAGTGTTTATTAATGTAACAATATGAAATATAAATATTTTTTAAAAAGCAATAATGTTTCTATATGCTAAGTAGAAAATTTTTTTAAATGTCCTTTATAAAAGTTATGACTTCCTTGGTGGCTCAGACGGTAAAGCGTCTGCCTACAATGCGGGAGACCCGGGTACACTACAAAACTCAAAAAAATTCAAGGAATAAACTTCACAAAAATTGAGGTCTGTGTGAACAAAAGCTATTAGTAAATCTTTACAGAAGCTGTAAGACTTTGTGATACTCCACAACTCTGAATGGGAAAACAAAATAGAAATTAATCTGTACATTAAATGCTCTCCTCATCGAAGTCTTTGTTTTTCTTGGTGTGTTTGATGGTTGGGGAGAAGGGCTTAACTTCCAAGTTCATCTGAAATCAAGTCTGTGTGATACTGGCATAGGAATAGGCAAAGAGGTCAGTGATGGTTAACAGCCTTGGTTGTGCATGGAAATCACTTTGGGACATAAAAAATATTACCCAGGCCTGGCCCCACTCCCACTGTGCTTCACATCTTAATTCTGCTTTAATTGACATCCAGTGGGGTTCAGATTGTGCTGTATTTTAAAGGCGCCCAAAGGTAATTTTAATGTGCAGAATTATTGAGCTATAAAGACTGAGAGGTGGCCTGTGTACTTAACAAGCATGATAAATAAGTGAATAAAAATGCCATTTAAGTCAGCAGGAAGAGTTATTAGGACAGTTACTTACGGACAGAAAGAAAGTTAGATCCCTCACAAATATTAACAGAGATAAATTCCAGATAGATCAGAACTGTGATGTACAAAGTAAATCAGAAAAATACCTTTCCTTTAAATAGTCATATTTTATTGTACATATTTCAAATGCATAATTTGCTTTCCAAAGACTTGTCCTATATGAAACAATGTATATATCCAGAATCTTAAGAAATGTTTATATCTGTTGAATAAAAAGTTTCACTTCTGGGAAGAAATCTAAGCTGCCCACAAAGATTAATATATAAGGGTGTATATACTTGTAAAACTTATAAAAATTTTAAAATAAATGTGCAGCAGTAAGGAAATAAATACTTTTTTCCCCCCTACACTGAAATTTGATGCAGAACCACCTTCATAAGAATCGTCCACTTAGTTTGAGATCACTGGTCTGTACAATGAATTTTTTATTTTATTTTATTTTAATTTTTTAATTTTTTTTAATGAGTTTTTTTTTTAACAATTAAAAATCGTAGTTAATATTTTCCCCATAAATGTGTTCCAGATGACAGCAGTGTGTGGTTGGGGTTTTTTAATGCTTTTTTTTGTACACTTGATACAATGAGCATTTTTTACTTATACAACTATTGAAAGTTTTATATGTAGAAAGAATTAAAGAGTAACTTTAAAGTTGCCTATTTGATCTTCCATGACTGTAAGTATTTCTGATGGGTTAAATCTTATTTTTATTTGCAATTTATGTCAGAGTAGCTGTCACTAATACAGAAGAAATTTTAGGGCACATTTTTGAAATGAGTATACTGCCAGCTACAAGCCTGTGAGGCCAGGTCTCATAGCTGAAAGGGGATTATTCAAGCAAATTCCTCAGATAATCCATATCAATAAACTACTTTGCCTGAGTTCCTTGCATAACTATAAGGAAAGTATAATAACCTTATCCTAACTAAGTAGAAAGTATTTTAATATTAGCAATCTAGTCTATATTGTCATTTTTAATAAGACAGTTTCTTTTGATTTAAAACCCTCCTGCTTTTCTACTGGTTGCTGGTTTTTTATTTTATAAATGAAATTTGAGTTATTTGTATATTATATGCTATTTTCCTCTGTTAGAGAATGCATTCATCAACACACACACACACACGCACACACATATATATAGTATACATACTCATCAACTTTAAAATTTATCTTTTCACTTTCCTTTGGTGGTTTTTAGTGAAGTGGCATTTTTAAATTTTTGTTGAGCTTATCAGTCTTTCAATTTAAGGTATACCATCTGTGCTTTTTTTTTTTAACAAATCTTTCCCTAACTTGAAGTTACAAGGATAATTTTCCTATAATTCAAACATTAAAATTTGGCCATTCATGATCATGTCATTAATTTAACAGGAACTGAGTTTTGAATATGGTGTTAGTTTGAAATACTTCACTGAAAATTTCGTATTTGGATATTTAATAAGAAGTAATATATTATTAAAAAAAAGAGAGAAACCAAAGAAAAGTGATATGCCTAAAGTAATTCTGCCTTCTTAACTATGGTTCCTGGTTTTCTCTTTCTCAGTTAAAAATTGTGCGTTTTTACTTCTAAAGTGGGCTTTAAAAATTCTTAGCTCCCTAGGTAATTATTTATTTAATTCTCATAATTTTCTTGGAAACCAATTTTAAGAGAGTATTATGCTCTGGAAGAGAGTAGATATTTTTGAGAAGATTTTTTTTCCTACTTAAAATTTTGACATGCGACTTTCTTATTAGAAATTAAGATGTAATCAAGAAACCGTGGAATATGATAACAAAGAATGCATAGTTATTACCTCTCAAGCTTTTTTTTTGATAGTCATAAAATAATTTTTTAGCACATATAGATGCCAATGTTAATATATGAAAGTTAAGAAATATACTTGGATGAGAGTATATGTTGTGATTTATTCAAATGTACGATTGACTGACTCTCCACATCCTCAAGAATGCTCTGTTTCCAGGGGCCCAGCCAGAGCAAGGAGCATGGCGTATTTTGGGGAAGGGGAGGGACCCATCCATATGGATAACGTGAAGTGCACAGGAAACGAAAGGTCCCTGGCTGACTGTGTCAAACAAGACATCGGAGATCACAACTGCCGCCACAATGAAGACGCAGGAGTTATTTGTGATTATTTTGGGAAAAAAGCATCAGGAAACAATAGTAAAGGTATGTCACCTTCTGGGACGTGTCTCTGAAGGTCAAAGAATACTCATCCCCATGTCATTATTCTGAGCAGCACTTGGGTAATGAACTCCGTTCCATAAGAATATATTCAACCCCTTCTTCCTTCTGCTAGTATTTAGAGGCAGTGGTTCTTCTCCAGCTTTCCTGTGTGGGACTCCCAGAGAGGGCAGAGTTCAGGGGCAGGAGTGGGTTTAGAGGATTTTGTAATCTGAGATTGTCCCCCTTTGACATTCTTAGACATTTATAACCATTCCTTCTTTGAATGTAATAAAGTGTCAAACTTGCTGGTATCCTTGAAGGTTTAGAAATGATATTTGCTTCATAAAAGCAGGAAAGAAATGAAAATTTAAAGGTGAATCAGAGAAGGGCACTTCTTCCACTCTTATTAATATCTTAACAGGGATAGTTTTTGAAATTAATTGCAAAAAGAAAATTATCTTTTGTAGATTCTATTCTCTGAAATTTAAAAATGTAAGGAAAATGAGAAGTAGTCTTTCAGTATAATACAGTGATGGATAGTTCATACTTATATAAATAGAAGAGTTCATACAAACTGAGTTTAATTTTTATGAAACAAATACTGCTTTAAGTGAAGAAGGGGAAAAACTAGCTCTTTTGGAGGAAACTGTGGTTATGTTTTATGAAAAGAACAGTCGTTTATGTAGATTAAAAATTCATGGTTTTGATACAAGATTTTCTTAAAATCAGGTATATTTATACTTGAGTATCCTCTTTTTCTAACATCTTTTAATAACCATTAAAGACAATCCAATAAATTAGATATTGTTAATATGATTCTTCATTATCTGAGAGTCATTTTTGAGTGTGAAGAATATTTGCAACCCTTTATGCTTTGTTATATATATATATATATTTATTTATATATATATATACACACATATATATTACATGAAATAAACATGATTTGGTAAGCCAGTTTTTCCTAACTATAGACTATAACTTAATTAAATTCCCTTCAGTAATTTAAATACAGTTACAAAGTAAACATAGCTAAGTCTTCCGATTATGGAAAATTTCTTAAGCAGTAGAGATACATAAGAATTCAGTAACTGAAATATTTTAGTATATTTCTATGTAAAATAAACCTATTTTAAAATATGAAATGCCATATTTATTTCTTAATTATTAATACATTTGTTTTAATGCCTTCCAAAGGTGTAGCAATGCTCATTTTGATACCTTTCCATGGTTCTAATGCTACCATATCTTAAATAAAAAGATTTTATCTTAGACCAGCTGGATTACTGAATCTGACTTATTAACTTGTTGATTTTGTGTTGAGGTTCAAGACCTGTTAACTTCTATAAGGTGATTAAAACTCAAGCCATCAGTTTTTGGTCATCTGATGGGATCCTTTCATAAATGAATTTCATTTTACTTTATAACCTTTTTATAATAGTGAATTTTATGGCTTTCAGTAAATTTTACTTTCTTGCAATCTGGTACTTTGCCCCAGAATGATGTAAACTTTTGGTTTTGCTTGCTTAATATTACATCATTCTTTGTGTTGGCATTATATGCATTGACCTGACTTGGAACATTATTGGAAACTTGTATTTTTCTGGTATCTTCTAACTTACAGGGTCATGTAGAGGACTCATATCATAAGAGATGAGGATTAAGGTTTGACAGCATGTCTCTGAGATCATTCGACAAATTAGTGATCTTGGTAACATTGCTGAACCTCTTTCTCCATGAAGAAATACCTAGTACTAAGATTCCTGTTTGGCTCCCTTTTTATTATGGAGACTATTAATGCTGGCTAGACGTTCGTGGTCTTGGCACAATTCCTACGCTTTCTTCCTACTCTGATAGAAAAACAGTATATACTGTATTTTATACATATATACTTACCCATCCCTGGGTTGGAAAGATCCCTTGGAGGAGGAAATGGCAACCTACTCCAGTATTCTCACCTGGGAAATCCCATGGACAGAGGAGACTGGCAGGCTCCAGTTCATAGGGTCACAAGGAGTTGGACTTGACTGAAGCAACTTAGCACGCACACACACTTTCTAAAATTATTTTTAAAACTAGTCATACCTTATTTATTCTTCTTTTATACATCACCTTTTCATATATTTTCAATTTAACTCTGCTTTTTTTTAATACTCTTGACAGAAATCTGTTATTTTGAGATCTTTGACTGTATAGCCTTAAATCCAATTTGCCACTTAAACTGGCTTAGTAAATCCTTTCCATATATTAATATGCTATTTGAATAAATGTAAATTTGTGTCAGAATTTCTTCCTGGGAATGTGCTCTGCTTCTCTGAGTTACATTTGTATATGTAGCTTGGAAGAGTGTTGTCTGTGAAAATTAAATAATTCAGATCATCATTATTTTTTGTAGTCCTCTTGTTTAGTATTTCTGAACTCCTGAACAGTCCCCATTGTTAGCAGAGGAGTAGGTGTGGGTACCATAAGGACGATGCACTAGATAGGGCCAGACTACTCAACAGTCCATGAAACCTCATCAGAGCTGACTGTGGGAAACCTCATAAAGTTCCATGTCTACTTGTGAATTATTGTTGCCTTCGTTAACTGAGAAAACATTTAATTTTTATTATAAGAAAAATAGCCTATAATTTGAAGAGAAAAGGCACTTTATTAAATAGAGGAAGCAGCTGCAAGGAAATGTGTCACTTGTATCTCTGCCCCAGTATCAGCAATGTGGTAGTTTAATTAAAAACCTCATTCTGCTTCAGAGTCCCTCTCATCTGTTTGTGGTTTGAGATTATTGTCCCCTCGGCAGAAGCGGATCGTTGGTGGGAAGAATTCTTTAAGGTAAAAGTTTCTTCAGAAGTGATTTTCCATATTACAAAATTATTTATACAGAGAGGGGGTTACAAATTGGGGCATTTTCTACTATTATATAGTGAATTTCTCTTATTTTCTAAACTAAATACAGATTACACCGATAATTTCACTGCCCTTTGATCTATATTTATTTATATAGACCATGTTCTTCAAATCACTATCCCCTGATATATGAGAGATATATATATATATATATATATATATATATATATATATATATATATATTTGTTGTTGCAGAAACAAACTGATTTACCAGGAAATCTGAAAAATTGTATAACTACACATTTACTTAATTTAGAATATATTTGTTTTGGACTTGATTCATTCTTAATATAATTTTTTTGTTTATTGAATTTACAAATGGAAAACCAATGCTTTGCTTAGTAAATATTTCTTCAGGGGAATTCCCTGGACCTGGTGGGCTACAGTTCATGGGGTCACAAAGAGTCGGACATGACTGAAGCAACTTAGCATGCATGCCGATGGTTAGGACTGCGCTTTCTCTGCCATGACTCGGGTTCAGTCCCTCATTGGGCAGCTGAGATCCTGCAAGCCATGTGGCATGACCAACAGAAAAAAAAGAAAAAACACAACTTCTTTAGGGTGTTTACGTGAGGGAGAAAATATGCTTCAATCACAAAATATAAAGAAGACACAAATTGTTTCCAAGGAGGTCAGAGTTAGGGGCGATGCACACAGATGCTATAGGCAAATCTTCAGGGTTTTTCTGCTCAAAGTTGTAGGAATATCATTCTCAAAGTAGGAAAGGAGTTCACATTCTCGTCTCTTTTATACTCCTTTCCTCCTACCTGCATGCCTAAGTCATTGTTTTACCGGATGATGTGCCTTGCTTTTTTGATGAGTGGCTTACTTTCTTCTTAGGGGTAGTTGGCCTTGGCAAGTATCCCTCCGGCTGAGGTCATCCCACGGAGACGGTAGGCTCCTTTGTGGGGCCACGCTTCTGAGTAGCTGCTGGGTCCTTACAGCAGCACACTGCTTCAAGAGGTATGTGTGCACCTTTCCAGATAATGCAGTTTGGCCTTTGCTTACCAGTTCTTCCAACCCCTTCCTGCTCTACAGCATACTGGACAGTTGGAGTGTCAGAGATAGACTAGAGGGATTCCTCGTCTCCTCCAGTGGCGCCATGGAAGCAAGGGGGTAACATTAGAAGCAAAGAGAGCTCTCAGAAAGTCACTTGCTACCCTGGCATTAAAGCAAACTCTAGGTTTAGGGAGAAGATGGGTCTTTGGAGGGGAGGCAGCTGTGTTATTGCTTCTCCAAGAACATGTCTGAGGATGAAATCATGTGCTCACAGAGCTGGAAGAGACCTCAAATTATTTGCTTCTGAATGCTGAGGAATAGGGAGTCCACGTTTAGTGTTTTGATTTGAATTTTAGAAACTTTGAGTCTGCTTGGTGTTTTGTGTCTTCCCGAGAAAGACTTCTCTATGTGTACCTGTCAGTTTGCATCCTGGTTATTTCCTGTTGTCTCAGACATTTTGGGCTTCCCCGGTGGCTCAATTGGTAAAGAATCCGCCTTAAATCCCTGTGTTGGGAAGGTCTCCTGAAGAAGGAAAGGACAAACCACTCCAGTATTCTTGACTGAGAAATCCTATGGGCAGAGGAGCCTGGTGGGCTGCAGTCCATGGGGTCACAAAGAGTTGGACATGCCTTAGTGACTGAACCAGGCATTTTATCAGCCCAGTCGGAAGTCTTTCCAGTTCAGAGGGGAAGCCCTGCAGGGGAATTCAGCATGCCAGAGTCACGCTGCTCATGGTGGCAGCGCCTGCAGGGACCTGCTGGTCCCTTCTCCACGCCCTGCACTCTTTAGTGGCCCTGGGTAGTGGCCACATCCTCAGCATGAGTTTTAGTGTTTAAAAGTGTGTACCATTGCTTGGCAAATGTTAATGATGACTGAAGCAAGGTGATGAATACAGGGGGTTTCACTATTCTAATTTTGTGTATTTAAAAATACTCAAAAAATGTTTTAAACAGAATATTACCATAGTGTTAAAACATTCTTACAACCAAAAATTTGTTTTGTATTTTTTCATTTGTGAGATTATGTGGCTTCATTGTGTATTTACAATCCATCCATGTAGATTTTGTTTGTTTTAACTGCCATATGAGTGTGTTAAGTCCTACTGTAAGATGCAACCAACCACAGTGCATTTATTCTCCGGCTGGTGGATAGTTAGGTGGCTTCCATTCTGTCATTACTAAAAAGAGTGCTGCAGTAGATGCATGTGTCTGATTGGCACATATACGTGGGAGCATCGTCCTGGGTCCAGGAGTGTGGGTGCTACTCATATTTACCGGGCACTACTAGTTTATGTTCTGAGTAACGCTATCAGTTTATATCACAGCAGTTTGTAAGTTCCTGTTTCCTCACATCCCTGTCTCAATTTGATACCGTCAACATTTTCAGTTTTTGCCAGCCTTAAAGAGTTTTTGGGTTTCTCTCTTAATTCTGTTCTCCTGATTTCATGTCTTCTTCTTTTGTAAATTATTTGTTTGTATCCTTTGCTTATTTTTCTATTCAATTGTCTTTTATAATTGATTTTAAATTTTTTTGGATATATTCTTTGTACAGAGGCTTTGTTATTATGTGTTGCAAATACCTTTTACCAGTCTGGGGCTTGTGCTTTCATTAGCTTAACATCTTTTTCTTATGAAGATATTTCAATTTTAATATTTTTAAGTTTGTCAGTTTCTATAAAAGCTTTGTATATCTTTTTTTAAAAACCCTTCTTTAGCCCCATAAGAAGATACTATCCTAGTTTTTTACAAAAATTTTTACAGTTTTGCTTTTCCTGTTTAGATTTTTAATCTGGTTACAGTTTTTCTTTTGTGTGTGTGTATGGTATATGGTATAAGGAAGGGACCTAATGTTATATTTTTCCTTATGGATAGCTCATTTTTCCAGTACTTTTTAAAATTAAACATTCCACTCTTTATCCACTGATATGTCAGTTGTGTTGTTAAGTTCTCATATATCCTTGTTTCTAGAATCTCTATTCACTTCCTCTTACCTATCTTGATAAATACTTATGGACTAGTGTTCCATGCTGAAAGTGCTGCCAAAGACACAAGTCTGTGTTTTACATATTTCCTGTCATTCATGGGTAATAGTTGAGTTTGAGAGTTCACCTATATACTAGTAGGTTTAATATACTCATGTGTTGCATGAGTGGTACAGACAATAAAGATCCATTTATTAACTTAACAAAAAATTGTTGAGCCTGTAATATTCCTAGAAATGTGCCATGCACTAGAAATATCTTGGGAGAGTAAGACAGATAGTACCCTTGTTAGCATGAAGTTTTCTTGCAGCTATAGGAACCCAGAGGAGGGAGACATACAGGATGAAAAAAAGTATAGAGTATCATTTTTAAAATGAGGTCTTTTCTCCATAATATTATTTAGATACAATCAGCTTATTAAAAACCCAGATTCCTGAGCCACTATCCTAGATCTTCTGAATCTTCAGAGCTAAGACCCAGGAGTTTGCATTCTTATCAAGCTTCTTTGATGATTCTTATGAACATTAAAAGTTAAGACCCTCTTGCTCCTGGATAGAATAGCATATGGTCTGGACATTTGAAGAAAGATGATGAGAAAGAATATAACGGAGTTAGCAGGATACTTATCCTTGCCCTATTCAACATGTTAATAGCTAAGCTGAAAAAGGACACCGATGGGAAGTTAATTATATTTTTTGATGCCGGGAGATTGGTAGAGACACATAACAGGTTGGAAGATAGGATCTATCGTGGCAAAGAATCTTGATAAGCTGGTTCTAACAAGTAATGTGGCATAAAGAATAAAATGCTGCCTTTAGTTCGGGAACCATGACTTAAATGCAGCACAAGTGAAGAAGACCTTACGGGTTTTAACATCCTGCAGCCTCACCGGTAAAGAATCTACCTGCCAAGGCAGGAGACGGAAGAGATGCAGGTTCCATCCCTGCGTTGGGAAGATCCCCTGGAGGAGAAAATGGCAACCCACTGCAGTATTGGGATAATCCCATGGACAGAGAAGCCTGGTGGGCTATAGTCCATGGGGTCGCAGAGTCGGACGTGACCAAGAGTGACTGAGCACGCATGAAACCTTAATAGAGTCAGTGAGGTGGTGCGGCTGCCCGCGGAGTTAATCGGCCTTGGGCAGCCCTGCCGGAACAGCACCAGCACCAACAGTGAAGGGCCTCGCTCTTCTGCCCTGCTGGGGCCAAGCTGTTGCCGGGGCAGGAACAGAGAGAGCTGTGCTCAGTTCTGAGCCATCCTACGAGAAAGCGACTTGGTGCCCCACGGAAGGCAAGCAGGAAGGGGGGAGTGTCAGGAATCAGATCAAATTTATTATGTGTTGCTTCAAATACCACAGATGCTAATGGGAGGTAGTTTTCATTTTAGCATAGGAAAGAGGTCTGTTGTTTGGACAGTTCCAAGCTGGAGTGGGATGTATGTGGGAGGAAGAGTGAGTTCTGTTATGGAGTCTGTTCAAGCAGAGAGGCTGAATTCATGTATTGGTAGAGGCTGGAGGCAGAGAACGTCTAATGTTGAGAACACAGTGGTGAGAAAGCATAAAGCATATTTGAAGGATGGCAGTGACTAGGATCATGGATCCAGAATGTGTATAGTGGAGTTACAGTAAAGAAGCAGGATTGGTCTGGGATGTCAGGGTAGTGAATCTCTGTTTCATTTACTCAGTAGTGCAAAACCACTAAAGGTTTTTGAGCCTTGAAATATGATCAAGAGGAGTTTTAGGAGATATGTCATTGGAGATATATGGGATAGATCTGAGGGGGAGAGCAAAGTTATTAATCTAGGAGTCTGTGAACAAGCTTCAAATTATATGAAAAATATTTGCATACGTGCTTCTATCCTTTTTTCTAGAGTGACTCAAATTGACCCTGTTACCAAGTGATTAAACCCACTGTGGTAGGAACTGAAGGGAGACTGGTTGTAAGGCTACTGTAATAATGGTAGAAGGTTGCAAAGGAGAGGAGGGAGGAAAGGTAGAGACCCCGAGAGAAATCAGTAGAACTCGGTACTGGGTAACCAGAGAATGAGATCTGGCCATTAAAACCAAGGTTAGTATGGCCTAGCACGTGTTCGTGACTGGGCCCCAGGGGTTGGAAAAACAACACTGGTCTAGAAAGCCACTGAAGTTGTAAAGTCCTCTGGTGTGCCTGTTGACGGATTTTATACAGAAGGAGTCAGACAGGGAGGAATAAGAATAGGGTTCGATGCTGTCCCTCTGTCTGGCATTCAGGGACTTTTATCCAGAATTGGGTCGGACCTGCCCCCTGGAAAGCGTGAGTAGGGCAGTACGTAGTGGGTCTGATGTCCTTTGAGCAGCGGCGCTCCCAGTCTTGAGGAATAGATCAAGCCCTGAGCCTTGGAGTGGGAGCACTGACTCCAGAACCCTAGACTACCAGATAACTAACCCTGGGGAGTATCAAATAGTGAGAACTCACACAAAGGAACCATTTGAATATAAGACCTGGCATCATCCAACCACCAGTAGCACCCTGACATGTCAGTAGCACCTGACATGTCAGCTAAACAACAAACAAAACAAAAATACAAATCCAATGGTCAGCAGACAGGATTACCACCTCACTCAGCCTTGCCCATCAGAGGAAAACCAAAGAAACAAACAAAAACTCAGCACAAATCTCACCCTATGTGAAGCTTACACAAACAACTGGACCAACTTTAGGAGGGCAGAAACCAAAGGGAAGAAAGAATTCAGCCTTGAAGCCGGGGAAAAGGAGAGCTTAAACACAATACTTAAAAAAAAAGAAAGAAAAGAAAAGGCAGAGAAACACTACACAAATGAAGGAACAAACTAGAAACACAGAAGTCCAAATAAATGAAGAGGACATAGGCAAACTACCTGAAAAAGAATTCAGAATAATGATAGTCAAGGTGATCAAAAACCTTGAAAGGAGAATGGAGAAAATGCAAGAAAAGACCTAGAAGAATTAAAGAATAAACATACAGAGACAAACAACACAATTACTGAAATTAAAAATACTCTGGAAGGAATAAGTAGCAGAATATCTGAAGCAGAAGAACGAATCAGTGAGCTGGAAGATAAAATGGTGGAAATAGCTTCTGCAGAGCCGAATAAAGTAAAAAGAAGGAAAAGAACTGAGGAGAGTCAGAGATAGTCAGAGACCTCTGGGACCTAAATGTAAGACCAGAAACTATAAAACTCTTAGAGGAAAACATAGGCAGAACACTCGATGGCATATATCAAAGCAAGATCCTCTATGACCCACTTCCTAGAGTAATGGAAGTAAAAACAAAGTAAACAAGTGGGACCTGATTAAACTTAAAGGCTTTTGCACAGCAAAGGAAAACTATAAGCAAGGTGAAAAGACAGCCCTCAGAATGGGAGAAAATAATAGCAAATGAAACAATTGACAAAGAATTAATTTCCAAAATACACAAGCAGCTCATATAGCTCAATGCCAGAAAAACAAGCAACCCAATTCAAAAGTGGGAAAAAGACCTAAGCAGACATTTCTTCAAAGAAGACAGATGGCTAACAAACACATGAAAAGATGCTCAACATCGCTCATTATTAGAGAAATGCAAATCCAAACTACAATGAGATATCACCTCACTCCAGTCAGGATGGCCATCATCAAAAAGTCTGCAAGGAATAAATGCTGGAGAGGGTGTGGAGAAAGGGAACGCTTTTGCATTGTTGGTGGGAATGTAAATTGATACAGCTACTATGGAAGACAGTATTGAGATTCCTTAAAAAACTAGGAATAAAACCACCATATGACCCAGTAATCCCACTCCTAGGCATATACCTTGAGGAAACCAAAATTGAAAAAGATACATGTATCCCATTGTTCACTGCAGCACTATTTACAGTGGCTAGAACATGGAAGCAAACTAGATGTTCATCAAGAGATGAATGGATAAAGAAGTTGTGGTACACAATGGAATATTATTCAGCCATAAAAAGGAACGCCTTTGAGTCAGTACTAATGAAGTGGATGAGTCTAGAACCTATTATACAGAGTGAAGTAAGTCAGAAAGAGAAAGAGAAATATCATATACTAATGCCTATATATGGAATCTAGAAAAATGGTACTGAAGAATTTACTTACAGGGCAGCAATAGAGAAACAGACATAGAGAATAGACTTATGGACCTGGGGAGAGGGGAGGAGGGGGTGAGATGAATGGAAAGAGTAACATGGAAACTTATATTACCATATGTAAAATAGATAGCCAACCAGAATTTGGTGTATGGCTAAGGAAACTCAAACAGGGGCTCTGCATCAACCTAGTGGGATGGGGAGGGAGATGGGAGGGAGGCTCAAAAGGGAGGGGATATATGTATACCAGTGGCTGATTCATGTTGAGGTTTGACAGAAAACAACAGAATTCTGTAAAGCAATTATCCTTCAATAAAAAAATACATTAAAAAAAATAAATGGCAACCTTAATACCACCAGTAAAAAAGAAAAAAAGACCAAAGTTACAGTTCCAGCTCCTCCAACTGGTCATTGTTGCACTTTGTGGAGATTAGTTTAACCTCCAGCAGTCTCAGTTTTCTCATCTGTAAAATGAAGGCGATAATGTTCCACAGTGAGGAACAAATGATCTGCAAAATATGTAAATGTTTTTTATGTCTGTAAAATTAAGAACAAATGTTGGTTGTTATTATGCGAGGGTTCAAAAACAGGAATCAAATATTATTATTAACAAAAGTAGAGAATTCAGGATAGTTTCATCCCACTGACTATTGGAGAAAAAGGTAGGAAACTGCAGAGAAACTGGATTCTTGGGCTAAGAATTTAAGCGAAATAATTCAGTATGTTCAGTTTAGATTTTCCTCCTCTTGCTCAAGACTCCTTATCTTTCAAGTTGATCTCTCTCTGCTAAAAGTTATAGACCTTGGGGTTCAAGGCTTAGAGTATTAAAGTAGGGAAATTGTCCAAAAATTCCACTTGAGGTTGAAAACTTTGATCTAACTTTTGAGTTCCCTCAGAGGTTTTTTTTTTTTTTTTTTTTTTTAAAAGGTACATGTTTGGGTTTGTTTGTTTAAAGGTCATTATTCCTCTCTTGGCTTGCTCCTTCTAGATTATTGCTTCAAGTCAGTAATCATCTCATTTGTGTTTATTAACTAGGTGTCTAATATATTACTTGGCACAAACAGACCCCCTAAATGATGGTTACATGATGAAAGTGGGGGATCAGTTGCCAGATAGTGGATATATTTAAGAATGTTGGACTCTTTAGAAGATGGTGGTATTTTAAACCTAGATCAATGGATAATTCGTTCCATATGTCATTCTGAATTTCTTCCCATTATCTGCACAGTATAAAATAAAGACAGTTGATTAAAAAGCAGAGGGGCAGTTGATGATATGCAGCATTCTGACTTGCTTTGGATAGAATGCAGGACTCTTTAATGTTAATAGGGAGAAATCTATTTTGCAAAGGTGTTACACATCCATCTGACTTGGTCTGTTGTTTTGAAGTGCCCAAGAAGGCTACAACTCACATCTTTATTACGGTAAGTTTTTTGAAAGCCAGTGATTAAGAGGACAGTGACCAGTGATTAGAACAAACTCCAAATTTTGTCTTCTAGGTTCAGGGACTTTGGATTAAAACAACCTTCTTTTAATAATCAAAAACTTGGAAATGTGCAAAAATAGAGAATTTTCCTCTGGAATTGTAGACACTGTAGTGTAGAAGGGGCTGCGCAGCTGGTGCAGTGGTAAAGAATCTGCCTGCCAGTGCAGGAGATGCAAGAGACATGGGTTCAATCCTTGGGTTGGGAAGATCCCCTAGAGGGGGAAATGGAAACCCACTCCAGTATTCCTTTTTTTTTTTAATATACATAAATATTTATTTATTTGGCTGCACTGGGTCTTAGTTGTGATACGTGGGATCTAGTTCCTCGGCCAGGGATCAAACCCAGGCCTCCTGCATTGGGAGTGTGGAGTCTTGGCCACTGGACCAGCAGGAAGGTCCCCCACTCTTGTATTCTTGCCTGGAAAATTCCATGGACAGAGGAGTTGTCAGGCTACAGCTCATGGGGTCACAAAGAGTCAGACACGACAGAGCAACTGAGCACGCACAGCCCACTGTGGTGTAGACGCGATGTGGTTAGCGTCTGAGAGGGTCTCTTCCTTTTAAGGGCTTCCCTGTGGCTCAGCTGGTAAAGAATCCGCCTGCATTTCGGGGGACCTGGGTCGATCCCTGGGTCGGGAAGATCCCCTGGAGAAGGGAGAGGCTACCCACTCCAGTATTCTGGCCCGGAGCATTACAAGGGGGTCGCAGAGTCGGACACGACTGAGCGGCTTTCACTCCCTGTTAAATTCTGGGGAGTCTAACTTAAGGCCCACTGGGAAGGGGCCTAGATCTCGTATTTTGAAGCTAGCTCTCGTACCTGTTTCCTTTCCGTTTATATTTCTGCTGCTTTAACTGTCAGTGAAGTGTCAGTCACTCAGTCGTGCCCGACTCTTTGCGACCCCATGGACTCAGCCCACCAGGCTTGTCTGTCCATGGGATTTTCCAGGCAAGGATACTGAAGTGGGCTGCCATTTCCTTCTCCAGGGTATCTTCTGGACCCTGAGATCAATCACTGGCCTCTTGCACCGCAGGCAGATTCTTTACCGACTGATCTATGAGGGAAGCCCAAAGGCCAAATTTTCTTTGCTTTAAAATCGCTCAGTCATGCCCAGCTCCTTGTGACCGCATGGACTATATATATAGTCCATGGAATTTTCTAGGTCATAATACTGGCATTGGTAGCCTTTCCCTTCTCCAGGGGATCTTCCCAACCCAGGGATTGAACCCAGGTCTCCCGCATTGCGGGTGGATTCTTTACCAGCTGAGCCACAAGGGAAGCCCTAAGTATAGTTTCTTATTCATGGGGACTTTTTGGTGCCTAATTCTTGCAGTGATGTGGGCCAGTGCTCTTGAACAGCCATTCTGAACAATACAGCATAGATTGCTGTCACCATCTGTGTTATTTTATGCTATAGGATGACAGTTTCTTAAATGTTTATTTTTTTGGCTCTGTAAAATATTCACTCTTTTATGTAATCCTCATATCAGAAAAATCTAGGAATGAGATCAGAACACAGTTACTCACATCCACCATCCTGTTATACTCATTTCCTATAGCGTCTCTATATGATAAAGGTACTTTATTGGCAGGCTGACAGAATTTTAGTAAACCAGCTCTATGTTCATAGCTTTCATATGTTATGAGGTGTCCAAAACATTCTTTTATGCTAACAGGGGTAACTGAGGTAGTTAGTGAATCACTGTTTAAAGGCCTTCTTTCCTAGTGTTAATAGGAATGCAACATCCCACTGGCAGTTTGAAGCAGAAACCTGGATAAATGAAGTTTTTGTTTTGCAGTTACCCTGTGAATTTTGCACAATACAAATTGCTTGCTATTGTTTCCTATTTTAAATAATTATTCAAGTACAATAAAATGATCCTCTGTCTGTGGTAGTATGGGAATATAATTGAGAGAAAAATTCCTGAATGTTAAACTAATTTCTTTTAATTGCTTGTTCTGATAACAAACACTATTTTGGAGGAAAGAATGTACTTCAATAAAAGGATTCTTTTATTTCTGTAGTTCTGCAGCAAAAATTTATCAAGAATTATAGCTTGACCTGATTTTATCTTTTTGACTGTTTGCCTAGAGACACCATAGCAGCTGGAAATTGTCAGAGACTAGTGCTCTGAAAATAAGAAATATCTCGATTATTAGAAATTATAAAGATGAGGCACAGAAGTTATGGCACTTACTTTTTAAAACAAAATGTGTCCTGTGCTTAAACCTGTGTTCCAGCATGACCTGGAACATGGTAGAATTCTTTAAGAACAAGGTCTTTGGCGATGTACACAATAGCATCAATCATGCTAAAATCACTTCCTGAACACACACCACATGTGTAAAAGGGGCAGTGAAAGATTCTACAGAGAAGGTCACTCCTGTGAGCAATTGGAATCATTTACCCAAGCAACTTAGTCAGCCACTTTTTGACTTTCAGACAGCAGACAAGGACAGATTCTAGTAGTAGCAGATGTGTACAGGCTGATGTAAAATAAAATATTGTCTTTTTAAATATATAAATCTAGAGAGAGAACACACATAAAGGAAATGACCCTGCCACCCGAATTAACTCTTCTCTTTTTAATTCTAGGAATTTTAAATTGTTGTTTAACTCTAAAGTCTCAGAAAAACTGAAATAGAGGATCTGCCCTGTCTTAGATACTCTTTTGCTCAAACTTGTCCAGGAATTTCATCCAGTTTTTATTTGAGGGGGAGTGGAAGGCATTTCAGCAAAGCAAACAACTGAATGGTGTGTCAGCCAAAATCTGAAATGTTTGTTTTAGAAGCAATTTTGAAAATAATCTATCAAAATAACAAAAGTTCAACTAGAAATACCTTAAAATACATTGAAAAAGCAAATTCCTTGATAAGTTTTCTTGAGAAGTCTAGAACCATAGAAAATGCTTTCTAAGCCCAAGACTATACTGGTAACCGCAGCAGAGTGTTATCTGTGAGGTATATAGTCATACCACTAGGAGAGGTGACACTGGGGACAAATATTTGGCTAGCAAACTAATCCAGTCTTATGTCAGATGACCTTCAAATTCCAAGCATAAATCTATTCTAAGAATAACTGGAGTGAAAGGAGTGTGGGAATCACTTCTTGGGTTTAGCTGGTCCATTTCTTAAATCAGGATTTTAAAAGTATACATACTAATAAAGAACTTCATTTTAACAAGAGTGGTGCATTTCTTCCTTCTTGTCAGGTAAATATTTTGTTTTTATTCTCAGTTTAATATCAACTCCTGGTTGGTGAGCATATTAATTTTGGGGTATATCAAAAATGGGCTTCCCACGTGGCTCAGCATTAAAAGAGGCCACCTGCCAATGCAGGAGACATAAGTTTGATCCCTGGGTTGGGAAGATCCCCTTGAGAAGGAAATGGCAACTCACTCCAGTATTCTTGTCTGGAGAATTCCACGGGTGGAGGCAGGCTACAGTCCATGGGATCGCAAGAGTTGGACATGACTTAGCGACTAAACAACCACTGCAGTGCACGAAAATACATGCTGAGCTCTACCTGGCCTGAGAACAGTGTGTGTGTGGAACGTGCACATGTTCGTGTTATTGCAGTCATCTTTTAGGAGACTCACTTGATTTCTGTGACATTCCAGGCCTGAAGGGATGGAGTTGAGCTGGTGCCTTTCAGTCTGCGTTTCGGCAGTTCTCAAGTCCTACTGTGAATTTGGATCACCTGTGATCCTGCATCAGCTCTGTTGATTTTATGTTCTCAGAGTTTGTGTGGCCTGGACATTTGTAGTCTTAAAAAGTGGTACAGGTGGTTCTCATGAACAACCAGCATTAATGAGAACAGTAGATCTTTGTGGGGACCTTTGTTTATTTTTCCAAAGAAATAAAAACTTCTGTGATGGTGTTGTTACAACATAGCAATTGGTGAGATGTCTCTTTCACTTCATTAATTTAGGGATGAGAGTGTATGTGTGTGTCTTCCAAAAGAAGTCATTTAGCATACATTTATCAAGAGCTTTCTCTGTGCCGACTTCTTGGCTCACAGATGTGAGCATAACATGGTCTTACACTTAGGGAGCCTTTAACAGGGTAGACCTGACACTTTAACAAGTCTTAGTGTGTGTGCATGCTCAGTCACTCAGTTGTGTCCGATTCTTTGTAACCCCATGGACTGTAGCCCACCAGGCTCCTCTTTCCATGGATTCTCCAGGCAAGAATAAGCCATGCCCTCCTCCAGGGGATCTTCCCAACCCAGGGATCGAACCTGCATCTCCTGCACTGCAGATGGATTCTTTACCGCTGAGCCACCGGGAAGCCCAACAAGTCCTAGAAGCTGTTGTGAATGCGCTGACAGTGCTGTTGGGAGTGTTCAGAGGAAGGCTTGGGCAGCTTTCTGAGAGGGCAGGAAGAGTGTCCTAGATCTTGAGACTTAAAAGTTAAAATCAGTTTTTGCCATCTTAGGGTGAAGGAGGGGGGAATGATATTGCAAATAGTTTGAATAAAGACAGGTTTGTCAGACACCTCTTCAAGTCACTAAAACGACTGTGGCACAGAAGTGGTATTAGAGTGGTGGACAAGGGCCGTTCTTGGATGGATTTGTGTATCACTGAAGAAGTTTGAACTTTATCATGTAGACAGTTGGGACCCCTTGAAGGGTATCCAGAAGAGCAGTTATATTACCAGATATTTCTATCTGGCTATTTGTTTCACTCTGGCTGCAATGTGAAGGATGGCTTGAAAAAATTAAAACGAAGTAGTGATGCCATTTAGCAGACTGTTGCAGTAATCCAGGCAAGAAGTGACACATGAAGACAAGACTGTCCAAGACTAAGACTGGGATATTTACAAAGTAAATTTCCATGTGATAATGTCCTGTTTCTTTGTTCACTGGCTAAACTTTTAGATAATGTAGGACATATTTATGTAGGTTTTTTAGATGTAAGGGTTATTTTAGCTAAGTGTCAAAGCCCTCTTTTGAAGAACAGAAAATATTGTTGCAGTAAAAAAAGTTTTTAGGTTGAACAGTAATGTAATTATCTTTAATATAAAAAGTTGACATACATAGAGATGTCTCATCACTGGAGCTTAAGAGTTATAAGCAACATAAGAGACTGCATTAAAAAAACAAAATAGGATGCCTACTTTATGCCAGACTATTTCTCTAGACT
This sequence comes from Muntiacus reevesi, assembly GCF_963930625.1. Classification (NCBI taxonomy): domain Eukaryota; kingdom Metazoa; phylum Chordata; class Mammalia; order Artiodactyla; family Cervidae; genus Muntiacus; species Muntiacus reevesi. The sequence goes on from NC_089264.1 coordinate 7,370,099, forward strand.
AGTGCTATCTAGTAGGAATATGTGAGCCACAAAATACAAATCATATATGTAACTTTAAATTTTCTGGTAGCCACTTTAAAAGAATAAAAAACTAAGTGGGTGAAGTTAATTTTAATGATATGTTTCATATAACTTACTATATCCAAAATATTATATAAAAATTGAGATATTTTATATTCCTATTATCTATAGAAACTATATTTTATATTCTTTTTCATGCTAAATGTTTGAAATCCTGTGTACATTTTGTACTTTTTTTATAGTAAATATTCACCACTATATTTCTTTTTTAAAAAATTATTTAATTGGAGGCTAATTACAATATTGTGGTGGTTTTTGCCATACACTGACATGAATCAGCCACGGTGCACACGTGTCCCCCATCCTAAACCCCCTCCCACCTCCCTCCCCATTCCATCCCTGTGGTGGTCCCAGAGCACCGGCTTTGAGCACCCTGCTTCATGCATTGAACTTGCACTGGTCACCTATTTCACATGTGGTAATATACATGTTTCCATGCTATTCTCTCAAATCATCCCACCCTCACCTTCTCCCACAGAGTCCAAAAGTCTGTTCTTTATATCTGTGTCTCTTTTGCTGCCTTGTGTATAGGGTCATCGTTACCATCTTTCTAAATTCCATATATATGCATTAGTATACTGTACTGGTGTTTCTGTCTTTGACTTACTTCATTCTGTATAATAGGCTCCAGTTTCATCCACTTCACATCTCATTTTGGACCATTCACATTTCAAGTGCTCTGATAGCACATGTGGCCACTGCCTCCTGAGCTGAACAGTGAAGCTTGAGATTAATTTCTAAGATTCCACTCCAGGGATACAGGCAACCTTTCAGCAGCACTTTCAAGGATGCAATGACAGTTAATCACTTGGGATTTTTCTTTAAAAACCTGCATATTAATGAGACATTGAATTTTATAATACAACAGTATCAATACACAGAAAGTAGAAATGAGTTATTTAAATATCTGATTATTCTTCATGACTGTTAATTTTTACAGTTTCAGGATGTGAAATAATCCTAAATTCAAAGTTTGAAGTAGAACCCACAAGAAGTCTAAGCACAATATATGAAAAGCCTTCTGTACTTTAAAGATATGTGATAATTTAAGGTTCAAAATGGAGAATTTCAAGGCATCGCAGGAAATTGTTAGTTTCATCGATCACTAGTAGGTGATCATCTTTGTGTTGCATTGTTCAGGTTTCTGAGCTGACATGGTTATGAAACCCACTTTACATTTTGAAGTGTTGTCGGAGGCCCACCTCGGGCTCTGCTGCTGTGTGGCTTTCGTCTCGCTGCAGTGAGCAGGCCTGCTCTCTGGTAGAGGTGTGCGGGCTTCTCACCGTGCGGGCTTCTCTTGTTGCGGAGCCAGGCTCTAGAGTGGGCTTCATGACTGTGGCCCTGGGGCTCCAGGTGCATGGGCTTAGCTGCCCCGCAGTATGCGGGATCTTCCATCTTCCTGGACCAGGGCTTGAACCCCTATCTCCTGGATTGGTAGGTGAATTCTTTACCACTGAGCCACCAGGGAAGTTCTGTTGAGAATGTTTTAAGTAGCCACAGGAGAAGTGGGGGCTTCCTAGGTGGGGCTAGTGGTAAAGAACCCACCTGCCAATGCAGGAGATTCAAGAGACATGGGTCCGACCCCTGGGTCGGGAAGATCCCCTGGAGGAGGGTGTGGCAATCCACCCCAGTATTCTCGCCTGGAGAATCCCAGGGACAGGAGGGCCTGGTGGGCCACAGCCCACAGGGTCGCAGAGAGTGGACTGCAGTGACTCAGCGCGCACGCACAGGTGGAAGTGAACGAGGTGCTGTATCTTCAGTGAGAAAGAGGAAGTCATCAGGACGTGGACTGGATCTTGTATTGTAGGTTGGTGGTTCTCAGTGGGGGACAGTTTGCACCATAGGGAATATTTGGCAATGTCTGGAGACATTTTTGGTTGTCACACTCGGGTGTGTGTATGTGAGTGTGTGTGCAACTGACATCTAGTGAACAGAGAGGCCAGAGATGCTTCTAAACATCCTACAATGCACAGGACTCCCCTTTCCATTAAAGAATAATCTGGTCCCTAATGTCAGTAGTGCTGAGCTTGAGAAACTGCTGTAGGTAGATGTATCAGAATCAAGGTATGTTGGCTGAAAAACAGGCTGAGACCTATCAATCAAGTAAATATTATGCTTATTTTTTATGTGAGTAGTTCCTATGGAAAAAGACATTTATTAAAAATCTGCATTCATTCATTAAATCAACCAATCTATGCTGCATTTCTACTTAACTGGCGTTGGTATACTAGATGTGTAAGATTCACCAGTGAACACAGATAAAAGATCCCTGCCCTTGAGTACCTTTTGTTTAAGCAGGGCGAGACAGAATAAAAAATATGATAAGTAAACTAGATAGTTTGTTAGAAAGTAGAGTTTTTAGAAAAGGAAAAAGTAGAGCAGATAAGGATAGTGGGAGTGCTGGGGGAATGGAGTGACAAACAAAGGTGGGCTATAATTTCAAATGAGCGTCAAGGTAGGTCTCACTGTCTGAACAAAGATTTAAGAGATGAGAGCATATAACGAATGTATGTTGCCTGAAGATAACAGTTCTGGTTTACGTTCAGTTCACAGGAAAGGGGAGTAAAGTGGATTGTGCTACCTAAGTGACCTGGGAAATAGAGTTAGGCCAAACATGGTTTCTGCCCTCATGGAACGTCATGGGAAAGTCACCATCTCGGAAATGAAAGGAAAATGATGACAGCAAAGGCAGGATTGTCATTTTGCCCTATTGCATTCGCTCCTGTTTTGATCCTTTTTCGTGGTGGGAAAGTGACTGGTTAGTGATTACTTTCCATTCATCCTCCACATTTGATCCTTCTTAGAAAAGTTAGTCAGTAACATGGGTTAAACAGTGAAATGAACGAAGGGAAAACATGAGTACCAGACAGAGTGCAGCGGGGTCAGAGCAATGGAGAGAAGGTCAAACTCACAAAAGGAGTGAATGATTTGGAAGAAAGGGTTACAAGCATCTCTGTTAAGCTTCCTGGCAGGCAGTGACCAGTTTACAGTGTTTGCAACAAGCCTCCCATTAGCTCTTTCTGCCTCTCAGGTACGGTAACAATACTAGGAACTACGTGGTTCGGGTTGGGGATTATCATACGCTGGTGCCAGAGGAGTTTGAAGAAGAGATCGGAGTCAAGCAGATCGTAACCCACCAGCACTACTGCCCACACAGCAACGACTATGACATCGCCCTGGTTAGGTTACAGGGACCGGAGGAGCAGTGTGCCAGACTCAGCAGCCACGTTCTGCCGGCCTGCTTGCCACGCTGGAAAGAAAGGCCACAGAAGGGAGCCCTCAGCTGCTACATAACAGGATGGGGAGATACAGGTAACATTGAAAACCCAAGGAAACAGTGAAGATACGGCCACCTTCTTGCGTCTGGATTATCCATTTGGGTATGCAGTGGGTTGTTCGGTCGCTAAGTCATGTCACTCGTTCCGACCCCACGGACTGAGGCACACCAGGCTTCCCTGTTCTTCACCACCTCCTGGAGTTTGCTTAAACTCCTGTCCATTGAGTTGGTGATAACCATCCAACTGTCTTGTCCTCTGTCGCCCCCTTCTCCTCCTGCCTGCAATCGTTCCCAGCACCAGGGTCATTTCCAGTGAGTCGGCTCTTTGCATCAGTGGCCAAAGTATTGGAGCTTGTTTCAGCATCAGTGCATGGGGTACAGCATCAGTACCCCATTCAGTACAGTGGGTAGCAAAATCTTAAAAGGGGGTTCAGGCTTAGTTGTTTGGAGATTCTGCCAAGTGTGAGATGCTTGCCTGCAGTTTGGATTCCTATCCTGAGGGTACTATGGTTTCCATTAGGACGCAGATGCTACCTTAGGACTTGGGCCTGGCTGTCTCTGTTTGAAAGTTTTCCCAGATGACTCTGACGTAGCTACCCCAGCAAATAGAGGAGGAAATGGCGACCCACTCTAGTATTCTTGCCTAGAGAATCCCATGGACAAAGGAGCCTGGTGGGCCACAGTCCATGGAGTCACAAAGAGTCTGACACTACTGGGTGACTTAACACACACACAACCCAGCAAAGGGCTTTGGTATTAGGTTTTCTTTCTTTTTTTTTTTTTTGTAATGGAGCCCTTTATCAAACTATATCTTAAGGAGATTATATAAAGGACAGTCAAAAAACAAAACAAAGCTGCTGAGGTTGAAGAGGAAGCATCCACCCCACTTGGGTTTCTCCTTCACCACTCTCCCCTTTCTATTCTTCCCACAGATAGTGTTCAGCTTATGCTCTTCTCAGGCAAACAGCTTTCTGTATTGTCTTGCTAGAGTTAACATCAGCTAGTGCTTTCTCAGGAGCTCAGGGGTAAAGAATCCCCCTGCCAATGCAGGAGATGTGGGTCTGATTCCTGGGTCAGGAATATCCCCTGGAGAAGGAAATGACAACCCACTCCAGTGTTCTTGCCTGGAGAATCTCATGGACAGAGGAGCCTAGTGGGCTACGGCCCATGGGGTCACAAAAAATTGGACATGATGTCCTAGACAACAACAGTGCTTGCTCAGGATAGTCTTTGAAACAGAACTCTTAAGTCTCACTTGGATCAGGTACTAGATTCACAAATGACTGTTGAATAAGGAGAAATGATTGGGCTGACTGCTCTGCATTAAAAATAACTAACACTGTTAACTGTACTCTTGAAAATAGCATCTAATACATATTTCTACAGGTGATGATTTCAATAAGGTTTTACCTAGTAAATTTATTATATTTCAGTGTTCATTTTAACTGTTAAATCTTGGCTTTAGACTGGGAGTCCAAGGGGTTGCGAAGAGTCAGATAAGACTTAGCAACTAACACTTTCACTTTCTTTAGATTCAACACTATTTCATAGCAGCAAAATGTAGAAACACCTGTAGCAGATACAGAATACTGGGACCAATCCTGAGAGAAACCATAAAAAATGGAAACATTTCCTGGATGATGTAATAAAATCCGGTCAGAGTAAATGCTTTCTCAAGGAAACACTATGCTGAGCTATGATGCAAATCAAAGATTAAAGTGTAGGTGTTAAAATTACTTCTTCAGGGAGAGTTCAATCATCTTCCTTAAGACACTACATTTGAACAGAGGTAACGCAGGAAGTAAATTTCACCAAATGATTTTATTATGAAAATCACTGCAGTTGAGTATACTGGACAATAATGGTGGAATTTAGATGCAAGTAAAGGCTATCATGGAGAACCTACCAATTATGCATTTTAGCTCCTAAACAAAGAATGAGTAGCTTACAGTAAATACAGTACCTTAACATCAAAAGGTTAAACTTAAGGCTGTCTGTATATAAAGTTGTTTCTGAATCATCTTCATGAAATGTTGAGGATAGTACTTGCCAGCTGACGTAGATGAGTTTTAGAGCAGTCGATATGCTAATACAGAAGTAGCATGAATGCACTCTCAGCATTTTAATACAGAGAAGTTAAATTCTAAAGCCTACACAAACGTGCTTTCCGTAGGTTACCCTTTTCTAGCAGGCAAATCCATAAATGTTACTCAACTATTCTTCAAAAACTTCAGAACTGAGAAACAGATCAGTGAAGGATTAGAGTATAGTTAACTGCTCACTCTAGTACTCTTACCTGGAAAATTCCATGGATGGAGGAGCATGGTGGGCTACAGTCCATGGGTTTGCAGAGTCAGACACGACCGAGCGACTTCATTTCACTTCAACTGCAAACATTGAAGGAAAAAACCATTTATAGTTATTGCTCATTTAAACTACACTAATGCCACAATAGGGCTTTTATCAAGACTCTTAAATGTTCATTTAACTGTTAAATATAGCTCTTTCTCTAAGCTCTTTAGCTGGAATCTAATCCAGTTGTTTGACCTGCATAGGACCAGCCTACTCAAGAACTCTACAACAAGCAGCCATCCCCTTACTTGCCAAGAGGTTTTGTGAACATCGTTATAAGGGTCGGTTTACACGAAGGATGCTCTGTGCTGGGAACCTCCATGAACACAAACGTGTGGACAGTTGCCAAGGAGACAGCGGAGGACCACTTGTGTGTCAACGACCAGGAGGGAGCTGGGTTGTGTACGGGGTGACCTCCTGGGGATATGGCTGTGGAGCCAAGGATTCCCCTGGTGTTTATACCAAAGTCTCAGCCTTTGTACCTTGGATAAAAAGGGTCACCAAACTGTAATCCATGGAAATGTCAAGAAGATAGTATTTAAAGAATATGTTGGAAAATTTCCAACATTGGCATTTAACCAGAGATGCCAACTAATGGGAGCGGAGATCTATGTTTTTGTGTTGTGTTGATAAAAGTGATGTACCTCTTTGCTGCTTGAGAATTCATGATGTGAACATTCTGGTTACAGATACCTCAGTGTAGTAATGACTATTCTTATTTAGCACTGTTGTCTACCCAAATTAGTTTTATGGGAGACTACATTTGTTATTCTGTCTTGTCTCAATTTCTCAGCATTCTCCAGAGATTACTGTATATTGATTGTGCAATAGGGCTGTTTTTACATGTATTTGGATTGAGAACTCCTTTGTAACTGAATTAGTATGGTATATATTCATATTAAGGGCCTACCTTTGATATAAAAAAATACCCTTTACTACAGTTAAAATAAAAGTGGCAGTGTTTTCTGTTCATGTTATTTTTAAGCTGATTTTTTTCCCCTGAAGGTTGATAAGCAATCTCCACAGATGAGATTTCTGGCCTTTCACAAGTGAGAAAAATATAGAATCCAAAAAGGTAAAGCAATCCTATTACAAACAGACTGGACTAGGAATATCATGTCACAGTACATTTCTGAATGAAGCCTTTATACCAAGGCACTATGGCAACTAGAGAAAAACATTCTAGCTACCTTGTATGTTGCTAGCACAATTTGGCATTCCTGATGACATTAAGAATATCTTCAAATAGTTTAATACATAACCTGATTCATCCACTGTGTACTTGCCAACATTTATATGGTTACTTTTAATGACTTCAGATTGGCTGCTTGGTAAAACAAAATTTTTTTTCCTTAGCAGCATGCTCTTTTCTAGACTGTGGTGTAAGAGTGCCACCTATTGCAACTCTCTGGTAACTAACTGAAACCTGCAGATTTCCTAAGACTGTCCCGATAAGTCAAGTTGCTCAGTCGTTCTCAGACTCTGACCCCAGTTGACTGTAGCCTACCAGACTTCTCGTCTATGGCATTTTCCAGGGAAGAGTAATGGAGTGGGTTGCCACTGCTGCCTTCTCCAGGGGATCTTCCCGACCCGTTTCCCACATTGGAAGCTTTATCCTCTGAGTCACCAGAGAAGCCTGTCATCCTGACACAGTCCCATCTAGTAAAGATTTTGTTGAGTTTGCTGTGTCCTCTTCTTTCCAACTCCAGGGACTGTAGCATGCCATGCTCCTGTCCTCTAACTCACTCAAACTCATGTCTGTTGTGGCACTGATGCTCACCCATCTCATTCTCTTCCTAATAAAAATACACAATTAACAATGCTTTCCTGTCTGTAGCGTGGGAAAGCTCTAAAATAACTGCAATATTTAATCCATATGCCAGTTATGTACTAGGTGACTGTGCACCTCATTGACAATTTATAAAAGGCAGGTAAGATTTTAGTGTCCCTAGTTTCCAAATGGGTTAACAAGCAGAGGCCAATGAGACACTTGGAGGGTTTTCAGTCCAAACTCCAGGAGTCACAAGGAAGACAAGGGAATCTCTTTCCAACTAGTTTTCTGTTTCTCAAAGGAGTAAGGGATAGCTGCTTACTATGCAGCCTTGCTGGAGACGGAAATGGCAACCCACTCCAGTATTCTTGCCTGAGAATCCCATGGACAGAGGAGCCTGGTGAGCTACCATTCATGGGATTGTGAATCGGACTTGGTGCTGCCTTTCTCTATGCAGCCTTACAGGGCATTCTTGGTAGCAGTACAAAAATCTGTCCCAATATGTAGTTTAAGGAATTGTGTATAGAAGGGATAGATGCATAAAGACAGGTGAAGAGGTGAGTGCAAAACTATAGAATGAAAAATGCTAAGTAATCCTTTTAAATGGCTGATCATGAAGGGGCCTTTTTATTTCCTTTCTCTTCTGCATCATACTGTGTCCTTTTGTAAACTGAGGTATGTAAAAAACTGGTGCTAATCTGAAAGTGCTTTATAATTTACTACTTTGCAGAACTGCAATGCCAAGCCCTAGTATTTTTCAAAACCCATTTGATAAAGGAACTGTACAAGCATTTACACTTAAGAGATGACAGAACCATAGTGCACACATGCTTGAGGGCCTGGGAAAAACATACAGTGCAGGTGAAGAAAATTGTCACTACTTTCCCATGGGCCATCCTTGTAATTAAACTGCAGTGCTGGTGTAAACATTCATAGTGGAACTCTTGTTACCGAGTCCAGCCTCACGCATCCAAAATGAAGTGCTGAGGCAAGGAAGAGACTTATTCGGGGAGCCAGCAGACCGAGATGGCAGGCTAGAACCTCAAAATAACCATCTTCTTGGGGTCTGGATGCCAGGTTCTTTAATAGATCAGAGAGAAGGACGCAATTAGGAACTAAAGTCAAAAGGCAGAATAAAGAGGGAGATACAGTGAGTAAGTGAAAAGATCTCCAGTCTTACAAGGAATATCCAGCCTTCAGAAGTGTGTTAATCTCTTCTGTTCACAGGTGGGCAAGGACCTCCAGGCAAGCCATTGAGTAGGATTATAATAAAAGCCAAGCCAAATAAACTTGCCAACGTAAGAGTCATAATTGGCTTCCTCCTTCCAACTAGAGCAGAGATTGGTTAACTTAAAAGGTCAGATAACAGGTTATCTTCAGTTTATCAACCTTGAGGTAGAGTGCTTCCTTCATAAAATATAACCTTTATTATAACTTTTTTTCCTCGTTAAATGCCTTGAAGACCCAAGTGTCAACTGCACATGCTATGTGTTCCCTAAATACCATATACAGTACTAACTCATATTACCAGCACCGGAGCTGGTAACAGTAGAACAGGCCACCTCTGTTCTCTGTAGTTACCTATGCACTCACAAGACTTCGGTTTGATCCCTGGATGGGAAGATCCCCTGGAGAATCCCAAGGACACAGGAGCCTGGAAGGCTACAGTCCATGGGGTCTCAAGAGTTGGACATAACTTAATGACTAAACCATTCCTGTTGTACTCATAAATCATTCACTCCTGGAACATTGTATGTACAAATCGAGCATTTTATTATACAAATAAAAGCAGCATGCACGTATTCTCTACTTAAATACCATACACGAGATTTAAAATCACATTTAGCTGTGTCCTGCAGGATGCTCAATCAGACTTCACCCACATCACTTTGGATTTCTTGGTATATCTGCAAGAGAGAAAACCAGCTTAACAAGACTGATTTGTGTACACAGTGTTAAGATTTTAGCAGCTAAAGCAGTTACAGTCTCTTCAGTTGGCTATTTAAGTTACAAAACGCCTGCACAATGTGCCAGTTCTGGCCTTCCAAATCCTTAGCTCTAAGGATCTAGGATACATAGAACAGGAACGTACCTCTTTATGCTTTCCATCATCCACTGGAACCATTAGCTCAGCTTCCTAGAAACATTTGAACAGTAGTTTAATGTTTGCCCAATAACCCAGCACACTGCAGGTTTTTAAAGTGAAGAATGTTACTTGTGCAAGTCAGAATCTGATACCAATTAAATGGTGACAGCTTTGCCAATAAACAAGAATATGCTCTTCCATGGCTAGGAAGGGAGACTGCCACAGCCGACAGGTCCCAAAGATACATGGAGGTTCATAATCCCAGAAAGGACCAGCAAAGGCAACTACAGATACTACTCACCACTTGGATCAAACCGTCAGGATGCGGTGTTGCTCTTTAAAAGTGGCAGAGTAACAGATTCAAGATGGCCACATGGCACCGACAGTACAACGCACGACCTTCTTCACCCGAGTCATCGGCGGTATTTAACCTCTGCTGGAGGGCCCACGACCCACGCGCGACTGGCTTCCGACTCAGCTCCCGGGGCTGCACGTGGCCGCCCCGCTAACGAACGAACATGAAATTTCACTCAAGCTTCTGAACCTAGACGTTTTCAAAGCTAACGTCGGTCTACTACTACAAGACCGCTGCATCGCCTGCATCTTAAACTAGGCCGAAAAGCCGTGTTCCTTGTTACTTTACCTCACAAAACAACCACAGCCGAGCGCCTTTCGCTAAACCGGACGCTTACCGGATGTAAAAGGCTGGAGTCTTAGGCACAAGCTCTCTTATAGCGCTGATGACGCCATTCCGGGGAGGTGCCGCGAGGGGCGAGGCCTGCGCACTTGCTCCCTCCGCCCCGCCCTCCCAGCCCCGCCCTCGCGGCTCCGTCCGCTCCGTTGGCCACCGCCTCCCTGATGGCCCCGCCCCTTCCTCAGTCTTCCGCCCTCCTCGCGCGTCTTCTAGATTTGCCCTGCTAGCGCGGCGACTGACTTTGACGCATGCGCATACAGGCCCCTCCCCCTTCCTCAATGCTCATCTCTTCTCGCGCGTCTTCTAGATCTGCCCTACTAGCGCGACTTCTGAGTTTGACGCATGCGCATTACAGAGTTCTCCCCTGAAGGAAATTCTTCAGATCTCGCGCTTAAGCTGTGTGAAGAAGGTGGAAGGGTTGTGTTGTTTCTTGTATACTTTAGGACAGTTACCTTAGAAGTCGCTGTTACCAAAACGCCAGGTTCGATAGTTCTCTTCTTCTTAACCTTTTGGTAGGTTGATTTCTTGGAACTACCTGTTTATTTTTTTTCTCTGCTTAAAAAACTTCGTATCCCCTAAGTAAGTGTTAGTCGCTCAGTCGTGCCCGACTCTTTGCGACCCCATGACTGTAGCCCACCAGGCTCCTGTGTCCATGAGATTTTCCAGGCAAGGATACTGGAGTGGGTTAGCCATTTCCTTCTCCAGGGGATCTTCCCAACCCAGGGATCAAACCCGGGTCTTCTGTACTGCAGGCAGAGTCTTTACCGACTGAGCTACGAGGGAAGTCCATAGTTTCCTGTATTCCACTGAAATTACTGTTTCTGAGCGCAGGTGTAAGTGGTCTACAATAAGTTATTTTGCTTTGTTTTTCGGGAGTCTGAGCTCTTAGGAGTATTTTTACTCATTTTTGAAAGCCTTGCCACACGAATTTGTACACAGATTAGGAGAAGACAACAGTAGCGTGAGGGAGATGCTTTTTCGTGCGTGTGTAGACATTTCGTCTGTTGCCTGCTCGCTCACAGTTTGTGGTATACAGTTAGCGTCTCCAGAGCTGCTGTTGACTTTTGAAAGAGCTCACCTGGGTCTTAACATCCGTGACTTACGTTTCTTTAAAGGTGAAAGTAAAGCATAAATCTATTTTTTGTAAAAGGAAATTAAAGATATTTAGGAATACTTTTGGTCCTAGGCATGTGCATGGAGTAGGAAGTGGCAACCCACTCTAGTGTTCTTGCCTGGAAAATTTCATGGACCCAGGAGAGTCTGGCTGGCTGCAGTCGTTGGGATCCCAAAGAGTCAGCAGGACTGAGTGAGCACTTGTGCTTGTTAAATGTCACTGAAATTTATTTTCTGTTTTCCATTTTAGTTTTCACCTCGTGTGAAACAAAAAGGTGGAGCTAGGTGAAGCTTTTACTTAGTAGTGGACAAGTTGGAGCACTGTGTTGCAGCAGTTGGCAGGCATACTGGTATCAAGAGGTCTGAACTTTCCAGGTGGCTCAGTGGTAAAGAATCGTCCTGCCAGTGTAAGAGATGCAAATTCAGTCCCATGATTGAGAAGATTCGTTGGAGAAGGAAGTGGCAACCTACTCCAGTATTCTTGCCTGGGAAATCCCATGGCCAGGAACCTGGTGGTCGATAGCCCATGGAGTCGCAAAGATCTAAATAGGACTGAGTGACTAAATAACAACAATACCTGGTGAATAAGGTGCTACAAAAGAGATCCCTGAAGATTCTTGAAATTGCTGAAATTAGAGTAAAATTTCTTGTTATGGTTAGGGTTGGGACTGGACAAGTTTATAAGGGCATAATAAATTTTAATTTGAAAGAGCTAGAGCTGTTCCTAAGGCCGACCTTATATCACTTTTTTCACCTTTACTCTTCATGTCACTATTGAATGGAAAGAACTGTTGAATGACAATGCTTAAATTAGAAATCACAGAGGGGGATTTTGCCAAAATGAATGTGATTTTTAGAATCTGTAATTGAGCATCTGTGTTATTTTGCTAAGGCTGATATGACAATATACCATATACTGGGGGGCTTAAACACCAGAAATTTGCTTTCTCACAGTTCTGGAGACAAGAAGTCAGATCAAGGTGTCCATAGGTTTGTTCTTCAGAGATCTCTCCCTGGCTTTAGATGACCCTGTTTCTTCACATCCTCTTCTCTGTGCTTATATCTTTTTTTAAACTATTTATTTTTAATTGGAAGCTAATTATTTTACAATATTGTGGTGGTTTTTGCCATACACTGACATGAATCAGCCATGGGTGTACATGTGTTCAGGGTCCCCACCCCCCCCAGCCCGAGTCCCCCTCTGACCTCTCTCCCCATCCCATCCCTCTGGGTTGTCCTAGTGCACCAGCTTGAGTGCCCTGTTTCATGCATGGAACTTGGACTGGTCATCTGTTTCATGTATGATAATATACATGTCTTAATGCTATTCTCTCGAATCATCTCACCCTTGCCTTCTCCTACAGAGTCCAAAACTCTGTTCTTTATGTCTTTTTTGCTGTCTTGCATATAGGGTCATCATTACCATCTTTCTAAATTCCATGTATATGCGTTAATGTACCGTATGGGTGTTTTTCTTTCTGACTTACTTCACCCTGTATAATAGTTTGATGTAGTACACCTTGCCTGTTTTTGCTTTTGTTGCCTTTACTTTTGGGGTCAGTTTCAAAAAATCATCACCAAAACTGATGTCAGGTAGCTTACCACCTATGTTTCCTCCTAGCAGTTTTATAGTTTCAGGTCTTATATTCAAGTCTTTAATCCATTTTGAGTTCATTTTTGTGTATGGTGTAAGATAGTGACCCACTTTTGATATTTTGCACATGGTTTTCCAGTTTCTCAACACCATTTATTGAAGAGAACTATTCTTTCCATATTGTATAATCTTGGCTTCTGTCATAAATTAACTGGTTGTGTATATGTGGGGTTATTTCTGAGGTCTCTGTTCTGTTGAATCTGTAGATTGCTTTGCATAGTATGGACGTTATAACAATATTCTTCCACTCCATGAGTATGGACGATCTTTTCACTTATTTGTGTTTTCAGTTTCTTTCAAAGATGTATTATAGTTTTCAGTGTACAGGTCTTTAACCTCTTTGGTTGAATTTATCCCTAGATATTTTATTCTTTTTGATGCAGCTGTAAATGGGTTTGTTTTCTTAATTTCTCTTTCTGATACTTTATTATTAATGTATAGAAATATAACAGATTTTTGTTTGTTGATTTTGTATTCTGCAATTTTACTGAATTCATTTATTAGTTCTAACAATTTTTGGTGGAATCTTTGGGTTTTCTGTATATGAAATCATGTCTTCTAAAATAGTGACAGTTTTACTACTTTTTTTCCAATTTGAATACTTTTTATTTCTTTGCCTAATTGCTCTGACTAGGACTTCCAATACTATGTTAATAAAAGTGGTGAGAGTGGGCATCCTTGTCTTATTCCTCATATTAGAAGGAAAATTTTCAGTTTTTACTATATGATATTAGGTATGGGATTGATATATATGGCTTTTATTATGTTGAAGTACATTCTCTTTGTGTCCACTGTTGAGAGTTTTAAGTTGCAAATGGATGTGAATTTCCATCCATTTTCATCTGTCAAAATTATATTCAGTTTTACTTTGTTTAAATATTTCTTGTTCTGTGAAACTTTTCATTACTTCATTACTCCAACTGGACTTTATTTTTTTCCCCTTTTTGTGACGCTTTAGTACTTAACCAGCATTTTTTTTTTGTGGTATCCTAACTACATTATGAACTCCTTGTGGTGCAGGACTGTGTCTAACACTTATTTGAAATGCCTAGCAGAGTGACTCATGTTAAATGGGCACTTAATTGCATTATCAGATGCTTTGGGTACTCAACATGTATTTCAGAAATTGAGTAAATTTTATATTTATTCTAAAAAGTCACTTATCTCCAGGAGATGGAGTTTAGTTTCCCTTCCCTACCCCTATACCATCTTGAATATGGGCTGTGCTTAGCAACTTTCTTTCAAAGGGTAGGGTAAGGCAAAATGGGGAAAGCATAACTTTACAGTAGAGAAATCTGGTAAATACTATCTAAGCCAGGTAAGCAATATCAGCAACAGTGATAAGTCATATCAGTAGTTCAAACCCTGATAAGATATGATGAGAACACTTCACCTCCTTCTGTGTTATTCTTCCTCAAAGCCCTAACCTCAGTCTATCCATGAGAAAAGCATCAACCAAAAGCAAATTGATGGATGTCCTCCTCCTGATTGGTCTGTGTGATTTCTCTCTGAGAACTGCCGATAGCAATATGTCTTCAAGGAAATGTGAAAATTGGGCATCCTGCCCCCCAGTTCAAAGCAACAACCGTTATGCTCAATGGTCAATTCAAAGATACCAGTCCATCTGACTACAAAGGGACATACGTCGTGTTCGTCTCTTACTCTCTTGACTTCGCCTTTGTGTGCCCCGTGGAGCGCATTGCTTTCAGCGATAGGGTGGAAGAATTTAAGAAACTCAGCTGCCAGGTAACTGGTGCTTCCGTGGTTCTCACTTCTGTCACCTGGTGTGGGTCAGCATACTCAAGGAACAAGGAAGGCTGGGGCCATGCACATTCCCTGATATCAGAGCCCGAGCACACCGTTGCTCAGTACTGTGGCCTCTTAAAGGCTGATGAGGGCTTCTCATTCAGGAACCTTTTTATTACTAATGATGAAGGTATCTTTCAACAGATTACCATAAACGACCTTCCTGTTGGCCGCTCTGTGGATGAGAGACTGAGACTAGTTCAGGCCTTTCCAGTTTACTGACACACATGGGGACCTGTGCCCAGCTGGCTGGAAGCCTGGGGGTGATAACAAGAAGCCTGATGCCCAGAGCAAAGAATATTTCTCTAAGCAGAAGTGAGTGCTGGGCCATTTTAGGGCCAGGCTGCAGTAGGTGGCCATGAGAGCAAAACCTCTTTTGTACTGTTGTCATGAAAACACACTCAGTCCAGATGTGTGGGACAACACTGGACTTTGATGCAGGGGCTGGAGGCCAGCCTTTCTTCCTCTGAAGAAGGCCTGAGCTGTGTTATGTGGCAGGTTAGCTGATGTGTGCAGTAGTATGGAATCACTTTTGATCTTTTGTAGTTTTATTAAACTTGAACTGATAAAAAACATCAAATTGATGGACATACTTTAGGATTCCCTAAACTGTGCTCAAAGCTGTTATGCTCATGAAAAACAAAGTCTGAAAAACACCAGAGGAGAGGAGATGTAATGACTAAAGGCAATGTGGGATCCTCAAGCCAAAAACGGACATTAATGGAAAGCTAGTGAAACTGGAATAAAGTGTGGGCTTTAGTTAACAGTAATGTGCCATTCAGGTGGCTCAGTGGTCAGGAATCCGCCTGCCAATGCAGGAGACACAGGAGATGCAGGTTTAATCCCTGGGTCAGGAATATCAACCCACTCATATTCTTGCCTGGGAAATCCCATGGACAGAGGAACCTGGTAGGCTACAGTCCATGGGATTGCAGAGAGTTGGACAGGACTTAGTGACTGAGCCTGCAGACATGCTGGTTTCTTAGTTGTACATGGTGTCATAAGATGTTAACAGTAGGGGATATTGGATGAGGGGTGTCTGGGAACTCTCTACCATTTTTGTACGTTTTTCTGTAAATCTGAAACTATTTTTACAATAAAGCTTGATAAAAAGTCGTGATTTTTATTTTATTTTCATTTTAAGAAGTGGCACATTTGTGATGATATCTCTCAGTGTGAAATTTGTGGCTAAGATGGCAGTATTTCTACATTTGAGGGGATTCAAGATCATACCTAATGAGTTTAGCTGCTGTTCAATCTTTGAGGCTTAGAGTGAGTTCTCAGGAGAGAGAATGTGGTAATAGAGGAATTAAAAATTGATTATAAGTAAAGTTTAGTTTAAGGATTTTAAAGGTAGACTGGAGGTGGAGCCATCAGACTGGTAAAATGATGGTTGGAAAATACTTAAATTCTGCATTGGCTACATGGACTGTATTCTGTACATTTGTTATAGAACACTCATTCTTCAACTATACTACCTCCTTCCTTTTAGGGTTTTAGGGTAGAAACTTTGGTAATCACCAGGGAAGCAAAATTTACATAACTGCACATCTCTCATATGAATGTTGACATAAGTGGGGGAAATACAGTCAGGAAATGGCCTGTGAGTCTGTTTTCACGTTCAGACACTTAGGAAGCTTAAACTTGCAATTGGTGTTCACTCGCAGTGTGACTTAGCAGCAGCAGCGTGATACTGCTGGTAACAAATTGTGGTAGAAGCATAGTATCTAGACAGGAGGAGATAGAAAAGCTTTTCTTCTAGAACATCTCTTAGTCTCTCCCTTTTCTTGCCACCCTTAATGTGTACTCTTAGTGCCTTATGTTTTTAAAAATTGTTCATCAGTGAATATGTAATGAATTCCTTCTCCGTTATTTTTATTGAAATTTTTTTTCAGTTCTGGACATTTGTTTTTTTCAGTCAGGCTCCTCTGTCCATGAGATTCTCCAGGCAAGAATACCGGAATGGACTTCTGTGCCCTCCTCCAGGGGATCTTCCAGACCCAGGAATCAAACCTGCGTCTCTTATGTCTCCCGCATTGACAGGCAAGTTCTTTACAGGTGGCGCCACCTGGGAAGCCCTAAATGTTTATAAGACTCCAGCAGATGTTTGTTTATCAAACATATCCCTTGCCTCAAAACTACAATGAAATTGAGTAACTTATAGTCAGTGATAATCACAATTTTCTCAAATTATTCCAAGCTCAAAGCTTAGGAGTTATCTTAGAATTTTTTTTACCACTTTATTTTTTAATTGAAAGATAATTGCTTACAGAATTTTTCAGTTTTCTGTCAAACATCAACAAGAGAAAAGAAAAAAAAATCAACAAGAATCAGCCATAGTTACACAGATGTCCCCTCCCTCCCAAACCATCCTCTCATCTTCCTCCCCATCCCACCCTTGTAGATTGTCACAGAGCCCCTGTTTCTATCCTTCATTTTCAATTTCTAGTGTGTTTCTATATCTTTCAACATATTTGTTATCTATTGCTGAGTCTCAAATTAGCCTAAAGCATGGTGGATTAAGACAATGAGTTTTTATCATCTCATGCAGTTTCTGTAGATCAGGAATCCATAGGTTGCCTCAGTGTATCTTTGAAGTTGCAGTCAGTATGTTGCTGGGGCTGTGGGATCCTTTTGGATCCTCTTCCAAGCTCACTCCCAGCTTGGTAAGTGAATGCTAATAGCTGGCAGGAGGACTCAAACCCTCAGCAGGTGAATCTCCGTAGAGCTGCTCGAGCGTCCTCAAGGTACCGAAGTTCGGTTTTCCCCAAAGTGAGTAATCCAAGAGATAAAAAGTCCCAATGTTTTTTATGACCCACTCGGAGAAGTTAAGCACTATCACTTGTTAGAGAGCTTGCCAGGTGGCGCTAGTGGTAAAGAACCCACCTGCCAATGCAGGAGACTTAAGAAACTCAGGTTTGATCCCTGGGTCAGGAAGATCCCCTGGAGGAGGGCTTGGCAACCCACTCCAGCATTCTCACCTGGACCATGCCAGGAGCCTGGTGGGCTATAGTCCTAAGGTCGCAAAGAGTCAGACATGACTGAAGCTACTTGGCACGCACAAGCACACACTTGTTAGAAGTGAGTTATTAGCTTCAACTCACACAAAAAGGGAGGGAAATTAAACTTCATCTCTTAAAGAGGGAAATGTAAGTATCTGTCAAGTTAAAGCTGCCACAATCAGAATGGGTGAGGCTGTGTTGCAGTTAGGAACAATCTAAAGTCTCAGTGGCTTAAAATCAGAAAGGTTTGTTTCTCGTCATGCTCTTGGCCATTTAGGGATTCAGACCAGTGAGACTTTCACTTTTGTAATGTTTCTAGGCAACATGAAAGGAGAAGGGAAGGCAGAGAATCACACTTGTTATTAAAGGCTTCCATTTTGAAGTGGGCCTTGTCACATTGCTTCATATTTCTGGGACCAAAGCAAGTTGCATGGCCATGCATAACTTCAAAAGGGTGGGGAAATGGAACCATACTATGTGTTTAGGAGGAGAATCAGATATGTCAACAAATAGCACTAATGATTTATACAGTTACAGTGCTATAACTTTTTTTTTTTTTTTTACAATTTTATGTCTACCCTTTTTCTCTATTGTCATACTGCTAATCTAAGATAACATATCAGTGTTGTCTCCTTACTTTTCTAATTCCCCCTTTTCAATCAAGTGAGTATATTCCTGAAAGGTTAAATTTAATGAAATTGTGTTTTCTCCATGTTAGTCACCTGCTACAGAGACTGTAATGGCTTACCCAGGTCAAATTCCTCATCCCTGGACAACATACAGTGTATGTTACGTTTAGCATGCTCTTCTCTATTTTTTTCATGCTATTTCATACTGTAGATGATATTTCCTTCCTATCCATCCTTTAAGACACATTTCAGTTTTTATTTTTTACAGGAGCTTTTCTTCTAGAACATCTGTTAGTCTCTCCCTTTTCTTGCCACCCTTGATGTTTATTCTTTGTGCCTTATATTTTTAAGAATTGTTCATTAGTAAATATGTAATCAGTTCCTACTACGTATCATACATAGGCCCTGTTCTAGGTGCTGGGGTAAGAGCAGTAAGCAAAGAAGGTCCACGTTTTTACTCGCAGAGCTTATAGATTTTAATGGCAGAAAAAGACATCAAGTAGTGTTAGAGTTCTGTCAG
This sequence comes from Muntiacus reevesi, assembly GCF_963930625.1. Lineage (NCBI taxonomy): Eukaryota > Metazoa > Chordata > Mammalia > Artiodactyla > Cervidae > Muntiacus > Muntiacus reevesi. Next base: position 7,389,084 of record NC_089264.1, read on the forward strand.
AGGAGCAGGACTACTACCGAAAGTCAGATCACAAATGGCTAGGTGAAGGAAGCACAGAAAGCTGGGAACTTCAAGGATGAACTGGGGCCCGTGGGAATGGATTGGAGTTTGCACACCTTTGATGACAGAGGTGATCTGCCCGAGGAGCCAGTCCTTTGTCACAGACTCAAGAGTTACTGAAATTGGAAGAGAATCCCTGGAGTTGAAGGTTCGGACCTGGCTGCTGCCTCACACCTACAAGATGAGCTGACAGAAGAGGCAACAACGTGCATGATGTGCAACAATGCCTGGTACCCTGCACTGGCCCTTCTGGTGTAAAAGTACATGACCGCTTATACCTGTCAGATCTCAGGCAGAACACCTCTGTGGCTCATACTATCCCGGAAATCTTCAGGGAAGGAAGTGAAAATGTACTACCAGCTTAACTAAGTTGACAGCATAGAAACCAACCACAATAAGTAAATTATATGGCATGTTAAAGTCGATAAGTGCTGTGGAGAAAAATAAGGATGAGGATGAGGAGTCTCTGAGGGGTAGGAATTGTAATTTTAAAAGGCGTGTTCACGGAAGGTCTCACTGAGCAGATGACATTAGGTCAAAGACTTGAAGCTGCGGGAGTGAAACGTGCTGCTATCTGGAAGAAGAACAGTCTGAGCGACCAGTGCTCCCCAAGTGGCACCAAACCTGTGTGGTGGACACCCTTCTACAAGGCTCCCAGTGAGCCCCCTGAATGTCACTCCCTCCCTTATGCAGTCCCCTTCCCTGGAGCGGCGAAGAGTTGAGATGCTACTTCTGTGGTTAGGTAATAAGAGGCTCTGACCTGTGTCTTGCCCCATTCTTTCTCTTGATCCTATATTGGAGAGGCATATGTGGCAAAGAACAGAGAATGACCTATGGCCCACATCCAGTAAGGAATTAAGGCTGTCAGACCAATAACTCATAGCATCCTGTCAACAGCCAGGTAACCAAGCTTGGAAATGAATCTTTAAACAAGCCGAGCCTTGAGATGACTATAGCTGTAGCTGTTTGTTGCAGTCTGTGACAGATGCTGAAGCAGAGAATCCACCTAGGTCATACCAAGATTTCCTGACCTACAGAAAGTGTGTGAGATGAGGTGTGTTTTTTTTTTTTTTTTTTTTGAGATGAGGTTTTTTTAAGTGAGTAAGTTTGGGGGTAATTTGGTATTCAGCCATCAATAACTCACATACGTGGTAAAGTCAAGGAACAGAAATGAGATCAGTTTGGATGGAGTGGAGTAAGGAAGTAGGACGTGAAGTTAGGTAATAAACTACCTGGTACCTTATAAGTCATTGTTCAGTTTTTAGGTTTTTTTTGTTTGAGGAAATTAGGTAGCCATTGGAGAGTTTTGAATAGGGAAGTGACATGATATGACTTTGGATTTACATGTTGAAAAGTCATGTCAATGAACAGAGAAAGACCAGTGGTGGAAATAGGGTTGGAGCAGGAAAAACTAGTTAAGCTAATGCACTGATTCAGATGAGAGTGATGTTGGCTTAGTGGTACTAGCGGAGGAAATAAATGATTCAATTCTGGATGTATTTTTATGGTAGAGTGGACAGTATTTGATGACTGATTGGATATAGGATATAAGAGAAAGGGAATGTGGTATAAGAAAAATGGCTCCAAGATTTTTGATTATAAGCTGAGATGATGACTAAGGAGTAGCAAGTTTAAGAGGAGGTGTACTCAGGAACATAGTTTGGTACACGTTAAGTTTGAGATGCCGTTTAAACATTCACATAAAATTGTTAATTGTTGAGTGAGGAGTTCACATATGAGTATGGAGTTCTGGGGAGAGATCTGGGCTGGAGAAACAAATATGGGAGCTGTCACAGTGGCACTTACAGCCACAAGATTGGATGCTAAAGTCAGGGGACAACATATAGACAGAAAATAGGATCAAAGATTGAGTCTTTGGGCATGTCCACATTTATCTACCAGGAAAACTATCAGGAGCCAGGCAAGGAGATTGAGAAGTGAAGTAAGGAGGCATGTGGTATCCTGAAAGTTGAGAAAGTTTTTCACATAAAGAAGGAGTGATCAACTGTTCATGGTACAAGTAAAATGGGAGTTGAGGAATGACTATCAGATTTACTGTGTGGAGGTCAGTTAAGATTAGGACCTTGTTAAGAATAGTTTCATATAGAAACAGACTCACAGACATAGAGAAGAGTCTTGTGGTGGCCACAGGGCAGGGAGGGGGTATTAGAGAGATGGATTGGGAGTTTGAAGTTAGAAGATACAAACTGTTATAAATAGAATGCATAAACAATAAGGCCCTATTGTATAGCACAGGGAGCTGTCTTCAATATCCTGTGATAAACTATAATAGGAAAGAACGTGAAAAAAAGAAACAAAATACAGGTAACTGAGTCACTTTTCTGTGCACCAGAAACTAACGCAGCATTGTAAATCAGCAATGCATTAATAAAATAAAAAAAAGTTTCAGAATGGAAGGAGTACAGTCAGTGACCATGGATTTGGATGATTCATCTGAGGAATTATACTATACAGGGGATGAGCAGTAGGACAGTGTTTCAGAGGGATGTGGGATTAAGGGTTGGTTAACTTCTAAGCATGGGAGAATGTAAAGTGTATTTGTATTCTGATGGGAATGATCCGGTAGAAATGAAGAAAACTGGTTATGCAAGAGAGGGTTGGTGAATTACCTAGTTGAGGTGGAATCTTGTACATGAAATAGGAGTAGCTTAAATGGTAGTTCAAGCAGTTCATCTATCGAAGCAGGAGTAACAGGACAGATACTGGTGAGTAATGTGCTGTGTGAACTTTTGAATGGTCTCTTCTATTCATTTTTTCCCTTTTTTCAGAGTAATACAAAGCAAGGTCATCAACTGAGTGTGAGGATGAGGGAGGGAGTGCTGGATATTTGAGGAGAGAGGAGAAGTTCTAGTTAGGAGGTAGTGTGAATAGACTAAGACATGTATCAGGGTTCCTGGGTCACATGAGGGGCTCACTTCAGTTTTTGTAATGAATTTAAATGCATTAAAAAAAAAAAAAAAAAGCTGGGATCTTCCCAGGTGGCACCAGTGGCAAAGAAGGCCCCTGCCAATGTAGGATCTTCCCTGGGTCAGGAAGATCCCCTGGAGAAGGGCATGGCATCCCACTGCAATATTCTTGCCTGGAGAATCCCATAGACAGAGGAGCCTTGTGGGCTATAGTCCATAGGGTCACAGAAAAGTCAAATACGACTGAAGTGGCTTAGCATGCACAAATAAAAAACTAGCACGAATGTATATTTTTCCACACCAAGCTTAGCAGCAAAGGTGTAGGTGTAAAGCTGACAGAGAGTTGGAATTAACTCAGGTTGAGGTTTGCCAAGACAGCAAACAAAATGAAAGAAGGCAAAGAAAAAAAAATAGAAGAGATTAATTTGCCATGAAATTTAAGCTAGGTGAAGAGGGATGGCAACACATGAGCCGAGGGAGGATCACTGGAAATGTAAATAGGATGAATGAATCTTGAGGTGACGGTGAGTCAAATTTTGGAGCTGGGACACTGGAGTAAATGACTTGAAATATCTGTAACACACACATATATTGGGAGGTTTAGCAAGAAACCTGCTGAGACATTTTTTGGTTCCGATGACAAACTGGAGTTGCCGGGTGTTCAGTGATCTTAAATTGGCCTCCATCACCTCAAGAATGATTGCTTGCCTTGGTTGTAGAAATGTGCATATCAGTGAGATGTTGCACTCTTGTTTTACTAAATATTTAACATGTCAAAGCTTTTTCTTTCCTTTCTTCTCAGACAGACAACATGTAATCCTTGATTTTTGGTTTAATCTATTTACTAATAAGGCCTTAAGTTTTTTTGATTTGTTTGCCTTTATGCAAAAGATTATTTAATACATAGTATGTAAATATAGTATATTAAACTGAAAGATATTATTACTGTTTTATAGTATATAAGCTAATAGTTATAAAATATCTAATGCCTATATACTTGACATTAATATAAGTTGAAAACAGTCACTTGCTAAAATTCTGTTTTCCTTTATTTTCTCTTATAATAGGCTTTATAGATGTTTGTGATGTCAAACATTTGCTCTAGTGCTCTAAATATTATTAATACCTGTATCAGTGAAAAGATAAGCTTATGTTTATGTAAAACTTAATAGGATGAAAAAGACAAGCATTCTTTTTTTATGAGGCCACTAGGTGGCACTGGTACCCTGTTAAGTCTGTCTAACACTAGATTTTTTTTTTTTTTTTTTCTTTTTTTAATATTGGAGTACGGATAATGTCCCCTGGAGAAGGGAACGGCAGCCCACTCCACTATTGTCTGGAAAATCCCATGGACAGAGGAGCTTGGTGGGCTACAGCCCATGGAGTGGCAAAGAGTCGGACATGACTGAGCGTGCACGCACCACATAGTTAATTTGCAGTGTTTTAGTTTTAGGTGTACGGCAAAAGTGATTCAGTTATACACATACATACATGTACTGACATATACACACTACTATATTTAAAATAGATAACCAGCAAGGACCTACTGTCTAGCAAAGGGAACTCTACTCATTGTAGTAACCTAGATGTGAAAAGAATTTGAACTAGTGTGTTTAAAATTAAATACACTCATTTATTATTGTGCATGAATGTTTATACATTCAGTTATTGAATGTGTGGGTAATAACGTGAAAATGTCAGAATATATAATGGCTCTACAAACCTACTGTCTGGACTCCAGTTTTATACAGTAAATATCCATACCAAATGTTAAAGACCTTATAAGAGGAACAACTTTCCCCAGATGCAGATTCTAAGAATATAATTAAAATATCGTGTAGTTTTATATGCAAATTTGATGTATAGGTTTTTAAAATGCTATATTAATCAAGTAGAGATTTAATTCATTACCTATTGTCTAAAGTGTTTAGGTTGATACATTTTTAAACTGGACTGTATGGAAGTGGAGAGTTATTCTCTTGGAGAAAAGAAGTATTTTTGCTCAATTTACCAGAGGACAAGGATGTAATCATATTCATCTTACCCACAGCAATACTTGATCCGTGAATGTGAGTGTTGAATGAGGAAACTGTGATGGTAAAAGTGAAAAAAAAAAAAAGATTTGTGGGAAATCATACACAGCGTTCAAAAGGAAAATTTCCAGCTAGTATATTAAAGCAGAAATGTATTTTTTAATTTGGGGCATATCTTACCTCTGTCTTTGCCAAAAGTTTTAAATTGAGGGTTTTCTTTCCCTCCTATGGGAATATATTTCAAGTTTTTATAATGGAAATCATTTTACAGAGAACATTTTGTGACAAACTTTGGAACTGATTCCTATTAGTCAATGTTTATAATTGAAATAGATCTTCACTGTCTTAAATCTCAATATAAGAGGTTTACATCTTCTTGAGACTGTAAGGACTATATTGAGTAATTTCTATTTGATCTTCAAAGAACTGACAGGACTCATATAATGCTCTGAAAAATTTAGCTTGAGCTGAATCTAGAAAAATCTTAACATTCTTTTTTTAAATGAAAATAAAAAAATTTATGAAAATACTCCAATTTACTGTATAAGATGTTTTAGCAGGCGTTTGTTTATTCTCTCCAAGTAAATTTATAGAAAATCAAATAGAATTAATATTAGAGAAATGACTTTTCTATTTCTTTAATTTAAAAGTCTTTTACTTGTATGGTAATTTATACAAATGGATAATATGTCTTAGAAATCAGAGGAGTCCTCAAAGAAATCCCTGGAATTCAGTACATTTGATAAAAGCAGTGAAAATTTTGAAATACTCATCATTCCTTTTTAAAAAAAATTATTTATTTTTTAATTGAAGGATAGTTACTTTACAGAATTTTGTTGTTTTCTGCCAAATATCAACATGAATCAGACATAGGTATACATATGTCCCCTCCTTCTTGAACCTCCCTCCCACCTCCCTCTCCATTTCACCCATCTAGGGTATTACAGAGCCCTCCTTTTTTTTTTTTTTTCTTTAATTTTTTTTTTAATTAGTTGGAAGCTAATTACTTCACAACATTTCAGTGGGTTTTGTCATACATTGACATGAATTAGCCATAGAGTTACACGTATTCCCCATCCCGATCCCCCCTCCCACCTCCCTCTCCACCCGACTCCTCTGGGTCCTCCCAGTGCACCAGGCCTGAGCACTTGTCTCATGCATCCCACCTGGGCCAGTGATCTGTTTCACCATAGATAATATACATGCTGTTCTTTCAAAACATCCCACCCTCACCTTCTCCCACAGAGTTCAAAAGTCTATTCTGTACTTCTGTGTCTCTTTTTCTGTTTTGCATATAGGGTTATCGTTACCATCTTTCTAAATTCCATATATATGTGTTAGTATGCTATAATGTTCTTTACCTTTCTGGCTTACTTCACTCTGTATAATAGGCTCCAGTTTCATCCATCTCATTAGAACTGATTCAAATGAATTCTTTTTAACGACTGAATAATATTCCATGGTGTATATGTACCACAGCTTCCTTATCCATTCATCTGCTGATGGGCACCTAGGTTGCTTCCATGTCCTGGCTATTATAAACAGTGCTGCGATGAACATTGGGGTGCACGTGTCTCTTTCAGATCTGGTTTCCTCAGTGTGTATGCCCAGAAGTGGGATTGTTGGGTCATATGGCAGTTCTGTTTCCAGGTTTTTAAGAAATCTCCACACTGTTTTCCATAGCGGCTGTACTAGTTTGCATTCCCACCAACAGTGTAAGAGGGTTCCCTTTTCTCCACACCCTCTCCAGCATTTATTGCTTGTAGACTTTTGGATAGCAGCCATCCTGACTGGTGTGTAATGGTACTTCATTGTGGTTTTGATTTGCATTTCTCTGATAATGAGTGATGTTGAGCATCTTTTCATGTGTTTGTTAGCCATCTGTATGTCTTCTTTGGAGAAATGTCTGTTTAGTTCTTTGGCCCATTTTTTGATTGGGTCATTTATTTTTCTGGAATTGAGCTTCAGGAGTCGCTTGTATATTTTTGAGATTAATCCTTTGTCTGTTTCTTCATTTGCTATTATTTTCTCCCAATCTGAGGGCTGTCCTTTCACCTTACTTATAGTTTCCTTTGTAGTGCAGAAGCTTTTAAGTTTCATTAGGTCCCATTTGTTTATTTTTGCTTTTATTTCCAATATTCTGGGAGGTGGGTCATAGAGGACCCTGCTGAGATTTATGTCGGAGAGTGTTTTGCCTATGTTCTCCTCTAGGAGTTTTATAGTTTCTGGTCTTATATTTAGATCTTTAATCCATTTTGAGTTTATTTTTGTGTATGGTGTTAGAAAGTGTTCAAGTTTCATTCTTTTACAAGTGGTTGACCAGTTTTCTCAGCACCACTTGTTAAAGAGATTGCCTTTTTTCCATTGTATATCCTTGCCTCCTTTGTCAAAGATAAGGTGTCCATAGGTTCGTGGATTTATCTCTGGGCTTTCTGTTCTGTTCCATTGATCTATATTTCCGTCTTTGTGCCAGTACCATACTGTCTTGATGACTGTGGCTTTGTAGTAGAGTCTGAAGTCAGACAGGTTGATTCCTCCAGTTCCATTCTTCTTTCTCAAGATTACTTTGACTATTCGAAGTTTTTTGTATTTCCATACAAATTGTGAAATTACTTGTTTTAATTCTGTGAAAAATACCGTTGGTAGCTTGATAGGGATTGCATTGAATCTATAGATTGCTTTGGGTAGAATAGCCATTTTGACAATCTTGATTCTTCCAATCCATGAACACGGTATGTTTCTCCATCTGTTTGTGTCCTCTTTGATGTCTTTCATCAGTGTTTTATAGTTTTCTATGTATAGGTCTTTTGTTTCTTTAGGTAGATATACTCCTAAGTATTTTATTCTTTTTGTTGCAATGGTGAATGTTATTGTTTCCTTAATTTCTCTTTCTGTTTTTTCATTGTTAGTATATAGGAATGCTAGGGATTTCCCTGTGTTAATTTTATATCCTGCAACTTTACTATATTCATTGATTAGCTGTAGTAATTTTCTGGAAGAGTCTTTAGGGTTTTCTATGTAGAGGATCATGTCATCTGCAAACAGCGAGAGTTTCACTTCTTCTTTTCCTATCTGGATTCCTTTTACTTTTTCTGCTCTGATTGCTGTGGCCAAAACTTCCAACACTATGTTGAATAGTAGTGGTGAGAGTGGGCACCCTTGTCTTGTTCCTGATTTCAGGGGAAATGCTTTCAATTTTTCACCATTGAGGGTGATGCTTGCTGTGGGTTTGTCATATATGGCTTTTATTATGTTGAGGTATGTTCCTTCTATCCCTGCTTTCTGGAGAGTTTTAATCATAAATGAGTGTTGAATTTTGTCAGAGGCTTTCTCTGCATCTATTGAGATAATCATATGGTTTTTATCTTTCAATTTGTTAATGTGGTGTATTACATTGATTGATTTGTGGATATTAAAGAATCCTTGCATTCCTGGGATAAAGCCCACTTGGTCATGGTGTATGATTTTTTTAATATGTTGTTGGATTCTGTTTGCTAGAATTTTGTTAAGGATTTTTGTATCTATGTTCATCAGTGATATTGACCTGTAGTTTTCTTTTTTTGTGGCATCTTTGTCTGGTTTTGGAATTAGGGTGATGGTGGCCTCATAGAATGAGTTTGGAAGTTTACCTTCATCTGCAATTTTCTGGAAGAGTTTGAGTAAGATAGGTGTTAGCTCTTCTCTAAATTTTTGGTAGAATTCAGCTGTGAAGCCATCTGGTCCTGGGCTTTTGTTTGCTGGAAGATTTTTGATTACAGTTTCGATTTCCTTGCTTGTGATGGGTCTTACAGAGCCCTCTTTGAGTTCCCTGAGTCATATAGCGAATTCGGATTGACTATCTATTTTACATATGGTAATTAAGTTTCCATGTTACTCTCTCCATACCTCTCACCCTCTCTTTCCTCCCTCCCCACCCCACTGCGTCCATAAATCTGTTCTCTATTTTTGTTTCTTCATTGCTGCCCTGCAAATAAATTCATTGGTACATTCTTTCTAGATTCCATATATATGCATTAATATGCAATAGTTATCTTTCTCTGACTTACTTCACTCTGTATAATATGCTCTAGGTTCATCCGCCTCATTACCTGATTCAAATGTGTTTTTTTTTATGACTGAGTATACATATTCCTTTGTGTATATGTACCACAGCTTCTTTATTCATTCATCTGTCTATGGATATCTAGATTGCTTCCATGTTCTAGCTATTGTACGTCGTGCTGCAGTGAACATTGGGGTACATGTGTCTTTTTCAATTTTGGTTTCTTCAAGGTATATCCCTAGTAGTGGGATTACTGAGTCATATGGTGGTTTTATTCCTAGTTTTTTAAGGAATCTCTATACCATCTTCCATAGTGGCTGTATCAATTTACATTCCCACCAATAGTGCAAGAGTGTTCCCTTTTCTCCACAACCTCTCTAGCATTTATTGTTTGTAGACTTTTTTGATGATGGCCATTCTGACCGGTGTGAGGTGATATCTGATTGTGGTTTTGATTTGCATTTCTCTAATAATGAGCACTCATCATTCTTTAAAGTATTGAACAGTAATGACTGAGGAGATCTAAAGATGGAAATATGAGTAGACACTAAGGGGATTCTGAAAAGAATAATTATTTGTTATTATCACCTTCTAGCAGTAATAATTATAATAATAGTGATAATAATGGCAATAACTAATGTTTATTGAGTCTATATGTGCTCCTTAACTCATTTCTTTGTCTCAACAATTGAATGAAATTGTACTGTTATCTCCATTTACTGATACAGATGAGTAAATTGAAGCAGAAGAAAATAATATAGTTAACCCGAGGTTAGCTCTGGGATTTGAGTGTAATCTTGCTCAGGTCCCCATTTCTAACTGCCATGTGTTGTAAAGGAGGAAGAATAATATTAGGTATAAGATAAATTTAAGTCTGAGCTCAAATCTCAAATTTTTGCCTTTGCTTCTGGTGTGACGTTGGTTTAGTTATCTGTCCTTTCCATAGCTGTTTCTTCATCTATAAAGGAAGCTGGCAATATCTCTTAGAATAATTGTTCAGGTAATTTATACAAATAGTTTAGCAAATACAAAACACTACTTAAAGGCTAGGGGTTTTTTTTTCATCTTATATTTGAAAAAATTACTTTGCTAATTTTAGTTCTTTGTTAGGAATTCATTATTATTTAAAGTTTGAACTTGTTTTTTGTTATTTAGAAGAGAGACATATTTTTTTAAGTCTTTGCATGATTGCAGAAATATATATCTTTACCAAATTTATTGATTGGTAAAAATTATACTTTTTTCTAAGGCTTAAATGGAAGAAAATATGCCATGTTACAACTATCATCCTTTGCCTTTTTTCTTTCCCATTTATTGCTAAATTAATTAATTCAGCAAATATTTATTGAGTGCCTATTACATGTCAGAGACAACACACTTGAATGTAGGGATACACTGATGAAAGAAAGCAAATGCATTTGCCTTCATGAAGCTTATTTGAGTAGGAGAAGACAATGATGTTGTTAAATCAGTAAACTACACAATTAGTTATAAGATTATAGGTACTATGGCAACACAAAAATTAGATCAGGGAAATGGGAATTAGGAGAACCAAGCAAAGAGGTATAAGGTTGTTGGTGCTGGCTTTTTTTTTAAAAAGATAATATTTGAGCAGGGACTCAGAAAAACTGCAGGAGCTGACCGTGTGGACAACCGAGGGAACATCAGCACAGGGGCTGTATGTTAGTCAGCAAGAAAGCCGGTGCAGCTGTCGAAGAGGGAGGGAGGTGTGAGGCGAACTGTCAGCTCCAAAGCAATGGACATCACGTCACCAAAGACCTCAGACTCTGGAAAGGAGAGCTGCTGCGGGATATTTAACACAGGAGTACTTAATCTGTAAAAAGGTTGTTTTGGGTATAGAGTTGACAGTAGATTATTAGGACAGAGATGGAAGCTGGGAAGATATCCAAGTTAAAGAAGAGGTTATCTCAGAGCAGCTGTGGAGTTGGTGTCTTGACAGATTGAATGTGGGGTGTGCTAATCAAGAGAGTGATTGTCCCAACATAGCTACAGTTTTGGCCCACACTCAGAGCAATATTACACATTGCTCTGAGGGCATGACTCTCCAGGTGTGTCTACCATAGGACAGAACAGCTTATTTCGTAGGAAGATGAAAATCTGCAAGTGTGTTCCATCTGCACACTCATGCCTAATAAATCACCATGCCTGTCCCTGGCTCTTCCTAACTGAGGCAGTCTAGCCAGGCAATCTAGCACCGGCAAGAGCCAGTGCTCTTGACCCTGGCTGTTTTTCTTCTGTGCATCTCCATTGTTGCCAATTGAACCTGGGATAGACTGCTTATATAGTTGGTATAAATTCCATAATCTACAACCTGTGCAGAAATGTAGCTTTGTTCAGTTTTCAGTGACTGTCCCATTTTAGATCTATTCCATCACTTTAGGGATTTTTAATTCTATTTTAGAGACAATGAAAAATTAAGCCAAAGACTTTTGAATTGTGGTGTTGGAGAAGACTCTTGAGAGTCCCTTGGACTGCAAGGAGATCAAACCAGTCAGTCCTAAAGGAAATCAACCTTGAATATTCATTGGAAAGACTGATGCTGAAGCTGAAGCTCTAATACTTTGGCCACCTGATGCAAAGAACCAACTCACTGGAAAAAACCTTGATGCTGAAAAGATTGAAGGCAAAAGAAGGGGGTGGCAGAAGATGAGATGGTTAGATAGCATCGCTGACTCAATGGGCATGAATCTGAGCAAACTCCAGGAGACAGTAGAATATAGGGGCGCCTGGTGTGCCGCAGTGCATGGGGTTTCAAAGAGTCAGGCACGACTTAGCGAATGGACAACAATAGAAACACCTAAATTAAGAATGCTTCTCTCCTTTCTTGTCAGGGTGGTCTTGGACATGAGGAAGAAGGTGACACCAGGCCTCAGACCTATCTGTCTTCTGCTGGCACTGGATGAATCTCAAGTTTGGTCTTTGGTAAGTGGGCTCTGGCATCCATGGTCTGGGCTCTTCATATCCTGCAGCCATCAGTCTGTGTAGGTCATTAAATGTCCTCCTGGTCCTAGCTTACCATCCCTTTGGATCTGAAAAGGCCCATTCTTACTGATCTCTGCAGCTTCCAGTGGAGACTGGGAATGCCTATACGTTCTGTGCCACTGTAGGAGCTGCACAACCTTAGACTGTGTGCCTAGAACACCGTGTCCTGCTGTCACTAGGGTGCTCCCGTACCATTAGCGGGCAGAGCGCACAGAGCAGGGCACTGTTCGGCAAGCCTTTGTTTGGAAAGTAGGACACAGCTTTCTCTCTTCTTGGAGCCTCAGTTTTAAAGAAAATCTCTTGTCCTGAACTCATACCCATGTTTGCCTCTCTTCTTCCTTTCCCAGTATTTCTTCATCTCCAGCCAGGCAACCTCCAGTCTGGGAGTGGAAGAGGAATATGATAGAAGGTATAGTCTGGCTTTCCATCTGTTTTCTTTCTAGCCTATTACTTATGGTATAAGTTTTGGCTTATGATACATAAATTACTTTCAACTCTTAGCCAGGGATTCTCACATTTTTTGGTCTCAGGATCCCTTACACTTAAAAAAATTATCAAGGACTCCAAAATTTATAAAGGTTATATCTATCAATATTTATTGTACTAGAAATTCAAATTGAGGAACCAAAAATATTAATTCATTTAAGAACAAGAGCAAACCCATAAGATCATAGTTTTAATAAAATATAACTGTTTTCCAAAACAAAAAAAATTAGTGAAAAGAGTGATGTTGTGTTATATCTTTGTAAATCTCTTTAATCTTTAACTTAGTAGAAGATAGGTGGATTCTGATTTCTGTTTTTGCATTCAGTCTATTTTGATGTTGCTTTTGCTGAAGTGTGTAGAGAAAATCTAAGCTTACCCAAATATGTGTTTGGGAAAGGGGAGTGTATACTTACAGCCTTTCAGCTAATTGTGGGTATTTTTCTTTGATACTATGCTAAAACTTGACCAGTGGTATTTTCTTCAAGGCTATTTGTAATGTGGAATCTGAAACCAAATCAAAGACCTTTTCACACTATGCTGCATTAAAAACTATTAGGTTATCTTGCCTAAGAATGGGTGTTTTACCATTATAATACTTGCACTACATACAATGATTTTTGTAACCTCATACATCAGTTGTTGGAAAATACTGGTTTACTAGTCAGATCTTCCAAACGTTGGTACATTTTAATAGATAATATTAAAAGATTGTATTTGTTAATATCACCCTCAGTCTCACCAGAGAAAGTATTTAAATAATAGTATGATCTTAAGCTCCAAGTAATGCATACAAGATCTACAACATTCTAATTCTCACTTGAAAGTTCAAATTTTATCATTGGCAATAAATACTGTTATTTATTGTTAATTGTTTTTCTTAAAGTGACAGGCTCACTTTTTTCATTAAAAAAAGCCTTAAAATTCTCATTTGAAAAATCATAGTTCCTGCCATTCTTTTAAGTCAAAATGATGTTCTGTGAGTGAAGCAACTAGTTTTTGTCAGATTAAATAAATTAAAAAAGAAGTTCAATTTGCTCAAATAATTGCTCAGGTGCTTTTCCTTGAGACAGCTATCTGCTTCAGTGTATAGTGGAGGTACTCCAGGTATTCTTCACATTTTGAAGCAGAGAATATTAAAAAGTTACGTGTTGAGGGTATGAAATTGAATGGTATTAATAGTTCTTACTGCCTTGTTGCGTGTATCCTTAAGTGTAGCTGACTTTGTAAACGAGTGTTGCAGTGACCAGGAGACTTCTGTTGAAGCACCAGTGCTTTTACCCATTATTACTCTTGCAGAAACAGTGAGAATATCAGCACAATGACAAGGGATATGATAAACTGGTATTATATGAAAGTAGTTCTGACCGTGCAGATTCCCCGAAAAGGACTTGGGCCTGCCGGGGGACCACAGACTCTGCTTTGAGAACCATGTAAGCACTTGTAAGGCTCCGTATTGCCACAGATGTCTTGCCTACCAGTCAGTCTCCTGGATAACATCCACCAGCTGATGCTAAAATCAGTTGCCAATTACTGTTGGGCCTGAATATTTATCCTTACTTTTTTAAAAAAATGATAGATTATTGCTGTTACTATTGATACTAAAGTAGTACATGCACTTGGAAATGAAAATTCAAATACTTCTCCCTGGTCATGCACTCCAGCCCCATTTATCAAAGGTAAGTAACCATTCATACCCGAGTTGTGTTGATTGCCTTCATAATACCAACTATCATTCACCTTATCATCTTGATTTGTCAGCTTGAAGCATCATCTGTTGGTTCACACATAAAGGACGAGAGGTTTGGCTCATTTAGACCCTTATTCCTTGATGTGTGTAAATGTTTAATTCATTTACCCTTTTGGTCATCCTCCTATTTTTTTTAGCATATATTTATATTTTTGTTTTTTGTTCTTTTGGTTATGTTTGTAGTTTTAAATAATGTATTTAAAAATAGATTGCTGCTGAACTTACTACAGGCCAAAAGCAGACCAGAGTATTCTCCAAACAGAAGTGAGGGAGAAGGGATTGAAATACTCAGACCCCACTTCTGCCTCCAGCTTTCCCACCTAGATAATTTGTGGCTCCTGCCTGTGGCAGAATGTGTGAGAGACAGGGAGAACCACATGTCACAGTAAATGATGATAAAATGGAACAAGGGAAGGAGCTGGTACTGATGATCTCATTTGACTCCCTCCATTTAAGGATGAGGAAATTGAGGCCCTAAAGGAAAACTGACTTACTCAGTGTTGTTTTGGTTAAGAACTGATATCAGGGCCAACATCTATATTAGTCCAATTGATTCTGTCTGCTATTCCAGTTGTACTTTGGGTATCCTTAATTGGGGATAGAAGCAATATGGTTAAGAGGACACAAACAGATGGAGAAACATCCCGTGTTCATGGATTGGAAGAATCAAGATTGTCAAAATGGCTATTCTACCCAAAGCAATCTATAGATTCAATGCAATCCCTATCAAGCTACCAACGGTATATTTCACAGAACTAGAACAAATAATTTCACAATTTGTATGGAAATACAAAAAAACCTCGAATAGCCAAAGTAATCTTGAGAAAGAAGAATGGAACTGGAGGAATCAACCTGTCTGACTTCAGACTCTACTACAAAACCACAGTCATCAAGACAGTATGGTACTGGCACAAAGACGGAAATATAGATCAATGGAACAGATTAGAAAGCCCAGAGATAAATCCACGAACCTATGGACACCTTATCTTTGACAAAGGAGGCAAGGATATACAATGGAAAAAAGACAACCTCTTTAACAAGTGGTGCTGGGAAAACTGGTCAAGCACTTGTAAAAGAATGAAACTAGAACACTTTCTAACACCATACACAAAAATAAACTCAAAATGGATTAAAGATCTAAATGTAAGATGAGAAACTATAAAACTCCTAGAGGAGAACATAGGCAAAACACTCTCCGACATAAATCACAGCAAGATCTTCTATGACCCACCTCCCAGAATATTGGAAATAAAAGCAAAAATAAACAAATGGGACCTAATGAAACTTAAAAGCTTCTGCACTACAAAGGAAACTATAAGTAAGGTGAAAGGACAGCCCTCAGATTGGGAGAAAATAATAGCAAATGAAGAAACAGACAAAGGATTAATCTCAAAAATATACAAGCGACTTCTGAAGCTCAATTCCAGAAAAATAAATGACCCAATCAAAAAATGGGCCAAAGAACTAAACAGACATTTCTCCAAAGAAGACATACAGATGGCTAACAAACACATGAAAAGATGCTCAACATCACTCATTATCAGAGAAATGCAAATCAAAACCACAATGAGGTACCATTACACACCAGTCAGGATGGCTGCTATCCAAAAGTCTACAAGCAATAAATGCTGGAGAGGGTGTGGAGAAAAGGGAACCCTCTTACACTGTTGGTGGGAATGCAAACTAGTACAGCCGCTATGGAAAACAGTGTGGAGATTTCTTAAAAACCTGGAAATAGAACTGCCATATGACCCAACAATCCCACTTCTGGGCATACACACTGAGGAATCCAGATCTGAAAGAGACACGTGCACCCCAATGTTCATCGCAGCACTGTTTATAATAGCCAGGACATGGAATCAACCTAGGTGCCCATCAGCAGATGAATGGATAAGGAAGCTGTGTTACATATACACCATGGAATATTATTCAGCCGTTAAAAAGAATTCATTTGAATCAGTTCTAATGAGATGGGTGAAACTGGAGCCCATTATACAGAGTGAAGTAAGCCAGAAAGATAAAGAACATTACAGTATACTAACACATATATATGGAATTTAGAAAGATGGTAACGATAACCCTATATGCAAAACAGAAAAAGAGACACAGAAGTACAGAACAGACTTTTGAACTCTGTGGGAGAAGGTGAGGGTGGGATGTTTTGAAAGAACAGCATGTATATTATCTATGGTGAAACAGATCACCAGCCCAGGTGGGATGCATGAATCAAGTGCTCAGGCCTGGTGGGCTGGGAAGACCCAGAGGAATCGGGTGGAGAGGGAGGTGGGAGGGGGGATCAGGATGGGGAATACGTGTAACTCTATGGCTGATTCATATCAATGTATGACAAAACCCACTGGGAAAAAAAAAAAAATCCCCTCCAAAAAAAAAAAAAATAAAAAAAATAAATTGCTGTCAAGTGTAAAAAAAAAAAAAAAAAAAAGAAGCAACATGGTTTCATCAAGTTGATCCCAGGTGTGAATGAAAATTGGTCAGTATTACATTTTCATAGCTTTTTATTGTTTTTAAAATTAGAATCCTTATTTTCTTTTAAATTTTTCAGTTTATTTATCTGTCTGTAAAGCAGACTCTTTGTTTTTGATAGTAGATGTCTTGTGGGCTTTTAAAAGTTTTGTTTACTTTGAAAGACATAAATTAAGTTCTGAAAAAATACACTGTAGCCCTAAGAGTATATCGCTTCTTGAACTTGCATTTCTGTTTAAAGTGGTTGAAACTGAAAAATTCAGATTGAGAATAAAGTATTTACCAAATAGAGAAAAGAAGACCAATCTTTCTGGTCCAACTGTATAAATTATGCATAATATTTAAGAGCAAGATCTGCCTTCAATTTCACTTATTGATTTGAAGAAGAGCGTTTTGGCATCAGAAATGCAGACAGCAGGCATTTCCTACACCTAATTTATTCCCTCATAACCAAGAAACAGCTTGATATAGACGGTTTTATATAAGATTTGTCACAGATCTGGGTGCTTTGGAAATGTTTCACATTTCATTCAGTTTAATTCTGTTTTCTGTATGAAAAAAATGTGGGTAAATACATTCTTCCTAGCAGTATCTTGGAGACTTTATACTGTGAGTATTTAATTTGTGGAATTTGCTTTGACTTCCGTGGAAGGGATTGATAGGCAAATAAAATATTTGACCTGAATCTGGCTAGTGAATGTCTTTCTTAAACACTTACTGACATTATTCATGATTCTTCTTTTTCTAAAAAGGAGATGGTGAAAATATAGCAGGTTCCAATTTTAATGATCTATTAATCTTTGTGTCTATAACTTTTGGGAATAGACTGAGAAATGATAGAAACTCAATGAATAAGATAAGTACAGGATTAAAGGAAGAAGGTGGAAGTGGAGGGCAAGAATACATTTCACCTGCTAATAAATAAATGAATATATTTTTGTGACTTTTATTAAGAAACTGAATATATAGAGAACTGTGTAGACAATAAATTGAGGACAAAATAGCAGGAACTTGTAGTAGCACTGGATGGGGAGAAATGGCCCTCAAATTCTCTTAGCTTCCGTTGGCCACAGGTGAAAGGCTTACTCAAAGTAAATTCTAGATTTTTCTGGGAACACAATCAATGAGACACTGTCTTTAGCTCTTATCCTCAAAGAATAAATTAATGGCTTGACCTTATAAAATTTAGTTTGCTTTTAGGTAAAGTGAAAAGGAGTTAAACATGTCAAGCCAACACAAATAATTTCTTAAGGATTATCCACCACAGGGATTCATTGCTCTTTCCATGACTCCTAACTATTTGGGGATGGGTGTGTGTGTGCATGGGGTGGGGTGGGCAGGATGAAGGCGGTAGACATGCTGTAGGTGGTAAGCATGCCGTGTCAGTTTTGGCAGAATAGAACTCAGCCTTAGAGAATAATTTGAAAATAGAGAAATCCCTTCCTTCTGAAATATTTGAACTGTTCAGTGCCTCCTCAACAGTGAGCCTTAAACATATCTCCTGGAAAATGTAGTGCTGATATCTCTTGAAAGTAAAATATTGTAAGTCATTATAAGCCACTAACATCGATGGGGTTGGTTTATTAACCACTCACCAGTTGGTCTCAGAGTAAATAGAACATAGGATGGCACACATAGAAAATTGGGGGTCAGATGTATCCTAGACTGGAGAACTGTGTGTCTGGGAGATAATCCTATGAAGAATCAACTGGTGTATGATGACAGGGCGGGTTGCAACATGAGAAAGCCTGATGTTTAGAAAAGAAAGGGACTGGAATAGAGAAAAGAAAGTTTTGTGGAAAATGTAGATAAATGTCTAACTCTCCTGATCCCCTCCTTTTTTTTTTTTTTTTGCAGAGATGGTCTGTTTTGCTAGATTTTTAAGAAAAGAGAGACTAGCTAACTCCTTATAAAGCTCTAAAGAAAGCAGCTGATTTGTGGGGAGCAGAGCAGAGCACTAGGAGTAAGAGATGCTCAGACTTCAGGCTCTCAAGTCCGTTAAGTAACAGCTGTGTGCTCTTCTCACTTTCTGGTCTCATGAGTGACCCTAGGAACTGCTTTACATGTACTAGAACTAAACAAAAACTAACTAATATTGATTAGAAGATCTGTTTAAGGTTATATCATTAAAAATAAGCTCATGTCTTCTTGGGAAGTTTTCCATGTATCTCACCATTTTGAATTGTATTAGTGGTATCTTTGTTCTATGACCACCTCCCACTTGGTCACGGGCAAACACCGACTATCAAACAAATGTCTACTTGTTATCTAAAATCACCAGGCTCAAACTCTTTTCTTATCACAGTTTATTGTTGTACATATGAGGTACCATGCTACTATCAGAATTATATCCAGGTTTTTTATTTTAAAAAACTCAGAAAAAAAAAATGTTTCCATTAATTTTCATTCAATGTGAATGACAAGAATATTATAGCTATAAACACTGAAATAACCATTTCATTTCTTCCTGAGGAAGTTTCATATTTTAAGCAATGAAAAAAGAATGCCATACAAAGCTAGTTTGAAATCACATTATCTCTTTCTTTCCCCATGTGTATTTAGGTTACTTTCAGAAGAGCATAACAACCACCTAGAGTATCCAGTATAGTAAGTATGCGTGTCCCCTAGTATTTGAGTTGTCTTCCAGATACACTGAGTGATCAAAATTCCTTTCAAAGGTTTGCTGCTCTAGGTAGCATAATATCTATATTATGAATGAGTAAATTTTGGCATGATCTCTTCTTTTTTCTCCTTTCATCCCACAAGCATCCAGTGTGTTTTTAACATTTCTTAAAGGGTAAGCTGTTTAGTTGACTCAGTTTATCCAGACAGAATTACACCATTAGCAGCTTTGTTTAGAAGTTTAAATGCACATCTCATCCTTGAAGTGTAAATGCATTGTTTTTCTTCTCCTTTCCTTTTTTTTTTTGAATCAGTAGAAATGTTGTCAGAATGAAAACCCAATACCATATGTAACTGTTGGGGCCTATTCTCACTATGTTTGACCCTTTTAAGTGAATTTTCTTAAAATAATGAAGATCAAAGGCTATATTCATTTTCTAGTATGTTAGGCATGTGCTGTTCATAAAAGGTAGTGGTAAGCATGAAGACTGACTTTACCATCTTGTTCCAAATGACTTTGATTTTGCTTTTACTGTCAGGGATCTTAAAATTTGGTTCTTTGTCTAACTCTTTCTGCTAATAGCTTGTTTGTTTAAAACTTGGCTTATCATTTGGGTATACAAAACTTTAAGACATTTAATTAATTATTATAATATAATTTTAGAAATGAATAGTTAGTGAAAGTATCTCAAAATTTGTTTTCTAATTGGTGAATAGTTGATAGAGTTCAATTTCACATATTATAATGGCCATGAAACTATTTGGGCATACTTTTTTTTCTAATCATACTTTTGATAACATTAATAAAAGCTTATATAGTCATAGCAAGGAATTTATTTACTACTTAAATTTCTTATGTGTATAGTATATTTAAAAACTAAGTAAATATAAGCACAGGAAAATCAGCATGACATTCTTTTCTTTTTTTGAATACTTTATTAATCATATAATCATTAAAAATTTAAGTGTAAAATATATTTTAAGAACCACACCTGGCTCATCTTGGTACTTCCTCCATTTAATTTAGTAGATAACCCATAAATTTAACTGTGTTCTATTGTCTTCCATGCGAGTGACGTACAAAATGTTCTAAAAAAATGGCACTGGGCTTTGATTATCTTTTTCTGCCTTGTACCATTCATTGCAAATCTGAGATTAAAAATCATACTTTAATTTGTTTTTTGTCACAGATCTCTGTATTATACAATTTCATTTTGAATTATCTGAAAATATGTAATTTTTCTGTAATTTAAACATAAATAACCCAACATATCATCTGGAGAAACTGTCCTTAGATTACAGTTAATAGGTTTTTTTCTTGGGACCATTAAGAAAAAGTTGTTTACATTAAAAATTCAGTTTGTTTCTAGAGATGACATAGACCTCAGATTCTGAGCAAACATTTCTGTAGAACCAGTGAGAACTACTGGAGTTGATCTGCAGCTCACAGCAAAGGGACATAAGTTGTCAATCAGATATCTTCAGACCTCTACAATTTCTTGATTTTAGAGGATTTAGTCAGTACACTTAATATTGCTTCTTACTGTTTTGGTATACTCAGTGTGTTTCTATTTCCCATCCAATAGCTGGTACAACATACCTTTCAGAATAATAATTATGTAATGATAGAGACATTAGTAACTTTTACAGAAATGCACTAGACTATGTGGATGAAAAATCACTTTTTTCCTTCTATAACACTTATCTTTTTAAAATTTTTTTTCGATGCAGATAAAGCTCAGATATAACTTTACCACTCTCTGATCTAGGACAAATTGTAAATTATAATTCTTTCTAAATACTTCAGTGGATTTTATATTTTTGCAAGCAGTTTTCATGGGTATTTGGCCTCTGGCGCTTTATGCTACATTGTGATGTTTACTTTTTGTTTTGTAGGACACTTTATAGAATCAAAGAATAAGAAAACATTCTACAGGCAAACAGCAGCCTAAAAGTCTACAGAGACATAATCTTAGTTGATATATAAAAGTGTAAATATTACTACGAAATGGAACAGTTCTGCATTGGTATTTGATATTTATATTGGTTGCTATTGATTAACACATGAGTGCACAGTAGTCTCCAATAACCCCACAGGCTCAGATATGGGTTAAGAGAAAGGCCATAGGCCTCAAGGCTTATAACAAATACTTTTAGTTTTCTTTTGTTTCTAATCATCCATGTGCCAGCACATGGAAAGAACTTTGTTTTTCTTGTCTCATTTGAAGAGGTATATTTTAAACCACCTTTTGGTAGCTCGGGGAAGCTCCGGGAGAGGTGAGCGTTCCATGGAGACGCTTCAGCTTTCTGCCAGTGCTATCTCAGCTTCTGCAGCTCCTGCCTCAGCCAGGACGGCAGAGGCTGCCCCAGTCTGTGCAGCAGCTTGGAGAGTTCCACGTTGTGCTCGCGGTAGTAGCTGGACAGAAATGCTCTGCTCTGAGGTGGGGGGAGGAGACACAGGACATCAGTTGTGTCTGTTAGAGTGCACTTCACACACTGTGACGATGTTTATTTATAGCTGTAGATATTTACATAGTGGCTTAAAATTGATTTTAAGCATGCACACTATTTATTTAGCACAATCTAGTCAACAAAAGAGCCCAAAATACAATATACAAAATACTTGGGTGCAACCTCAAAAATGACAGAATGATCTTGGTTTGTTTCCAAGGCAAACCATTCAGTATCACAGTAATCTAAGTCTATGCCTCAACCACTGATGCCAAAGAAGCTGAAGTTGACTGGTTCTATGAAAACCTATTACACCTTCTAGAATTAGCACCCCAAAAAGACATCCTTTTCATCACAGGGGACTGAAATGCAAAAGTAGGAAGTCAAGAGATACCCAGAATAGCAGGCAAGTTTGGTCTTGAAGTACATAATGAAACAGGGCAAAACCTAACAGTTTTGTCAAGAGAACATGTTAGTTATAGCATTTCCAATAACTCAAAAGGTGACTCTACATATGGACATCACCAGATGGTGATGAAATCATACTGTGTTCTTTGCAGCCAAAGATGGAGAAGCTCTATACAGTTAGCGAAAACAAGACCTGGAGCTGACTGTGGCTCAGATCATGAGTTCCTAATTGCAAAGTTCATGCTTAAACTGAAAGAAAGTAGGGAAAATCACTAGCCCATTCAGGTATGACCTAAATCAAATCCCTTATGATTATATAGTGGAAGTAACAAATATATTCAGGGGATTAGATCTGGTAGACACAGCGCCTGAAGAACTATGGATGGAAGTTTGTAACATTGTACCCAAGGCAGTGACCAAAACCATCCTAATGAAAAAGAAATTCAAGAAGCTGAAGTGGTTGGTTGAGGAGGCTTTACAAATAGCTGAGGAAGAAAGAGAAGTGAAGGCAAGGGAGAAAGGGAATGATATACCCAGTTGAATGCAGAGTTCCAGAGAAGAGCAAGGAGAGAGAAGAAGGCCTTGTTAAATAGAGGAAATAGAGGAGAACAATAGAATGGGGAAGACTAGAGATACCTTCAAGAAAATTGGAGATCTCAAGGGAACATTTCATGCCAGGACGGGCATGATAAAGGACAGAAACGGTAAGGACTTAACAGAAGCAGAGAGATTAAGAAGAGATAGCGAGAATACACAGAAGAACTGTACAAGAAAATTCTTAATGACCCAGATAACCATGATGATGTGGTCACTCACCTAGAGCTAGACGTCCTGGAATGTGAAGTCAGGTGGACCTTAGGAAGCAGTACTATGAACAAAGCTAGTGGAGGTGATGGAATTGCAGCTGAGATATTTCAGATCCTAAAAGATGATGCTGTGAAAGTGCTGCACTCAATATGCCAGCAAATTTGGAAAACTCAGCAGTGGCCACAGGATGGGAAAAGGTCAGTTTTCATTCCAATCCCAAAGAAAGGCAATGCCAGAGAATGCTCAATCTACTGTAGAGTTGTGCTCATTTCACGTTAGTAAGGTTATGCTCAAAGTCCTTTAGGCTAGGCTTTAGCAGTACATGAATTGAGAACTTCCAGATGCACAAACTGGATTTAGAAAAGGCAGAGGAGCCAGAGATCAAATTGCCAACATTTGCTGGATCATAGAGAAAGCAAGAGAGTTCTAGAAAAAACTGGAAAGTCCTAGTCAAAGCTATGTTTTTTCCAGTAGTCATGTATGGATGTGAGAGTTGGACCATAAAGAAGGCTGAGTGCTGAAGAATTGATGCTTTTGAACTGCTGTGCTGGAAAATACTCTTGAAAGTCCCTTGGACTGCAAGGAGATTAAACCAGTCAATCCTAAAGGAAATCAACCCCTGAATATTCATTGGAAGAACTGATGCTGAAGCTGAAGCTCCAGTACTTTGGCCACCTGATGCAAAAGAGCTGACTCATTGGAAAAGACTCTGATGCTGAGAAAAATTGAAGGCAGAAGGAGAAGGGAGTGGCAGAGGATGAGATGGTTGGATAGTTTCACTGACTCAATGGACATGAATTTGAGTGAACTCCAGGAGATAGGGGAGGACAGAGGACTGGGGCGTGCTGCAGTCCGTGGAGTTAGAGAGTCAGACATGACTTAGTGGCTGAACAACAAAACATAGTGACTCTGTTCTTGAAAATACACACTCCAAACACATAAATGTTTTCACTAGGGAAAAGACTTTTGTATTAAACATGTGGTTTATTTGTGCAGAATTAAATGTTCAAATAGCTAGATTGAGTTTAGAAATATAGCTGTAACAACTGATTGGTTCCAGTATTATGCTCTATTAAAACCATTCTGGCTTTGGAGCAAGAGTTGGCTTGATAAATCTATAAAATAAAACACTCCTTTGTCATCATTAATTTACATGTAGAATTTGAAGATAATATTTTCTTAAGAGCACTTTAAAGGCATACACAAAATATTCACTGTTAAAACAGTACTGTGTTAGGTAAATCAGATAAACCTATAACCTGATATATTTGCACTGTTTGACCCAAGGAAGGAAAGGAATGCCTTGTAAATGATCCTGATTTATAAGGAGGTAGACTTCCCTTCAATAAAAGAAAATATTTTAATAATTGAAATTGTAAGAAATAGGAAGTGCCGTGATGTAAGGTGGTGTTTAGTGGGATTTATATGTAGTTCAAATGACTGTTGTTGGGAATGTCTTAGAGGGTGGGTTTCTGGATCTTTATCTGTACCTCTCTGCTTTACTACTCTGAGTGTTTCAGTTCAGGTAAATCTTTAAAAGATTAATTTTAAATTAATCTTATTTTCTTCTGCTGCCCTCTTAAAATATCACATCTGGTACCCCATCTTCAATGGCATAGGAAAACATGTCACTTTATGTTGATAACGTCTATGTAACATAGTGGTTTTTGCAATAATTGCGATCACTGGAACAAGATTGAACCTTTGTGCTGTACTGTAACCATCACTGCGATCAAGGGAGAACGAAAACCTTTGTGTGGCTCCTGTGTCAGTCTCCCTGCTTTTCTCTGTGTGGGTCTCCTTAGTCATCAGCTCTAAAACCACCGACAGGCCCAGATAGCACACCCTACCCAGAGAAAGGTGGAGACAAAACATATTCCCAGACCCTCTGTCTGGGGGCCTGATCATTCTGTGCCTCCTTTGCTGCCAACCAGACCTGGAATCCAGGGCTGAGCCTTAGGCCTTTGTGTAGAGCCTTCCCCACCGTGTTCTCTGCTAGCGTCTCCCTTTGCATTGCTCCTCTTTATGAATGAAGCCCTGGGGCAACAGCAGCCTGGGACTGCCTACATTCTGCCAGCTTGCTCCCTAATATTTCCCATGGATTCTCCAGCATCTCAACTAACTTTAGAATTGAACCTCCTGAGATCCACATTCTTCCTACATTCCTTTGGAGTTCTGTATCAGTATCGTACCTCCTGATAGTGAGGATTATCTAAACTGCATCTCAATGTATTGGCTTTTTTGGCATTATTTTCAAACCTGACAGCCTGTGTCAGCAGCCAAACCCTTGTCCTGTGCCCTATTAAGTGAGTACCTGTCCCCATAATCAAGTACCCCTTCTTCTTCTGCTCCCTCCTATGGCAAGGAAACTGATACGAGATTTGTAAAGCACAACACATCCTATTTGAGAGTCTAATATGTTTAGGCCAAAAATTACTAGTACAGAATTCAGTGATATGCAGAATTTATTGTACATACATTGTTATCTGATGATTATTCAGAGAGGGTACTATTTTAGATGGCAAATCAGAGAGAACATATGCTAATATATGCCAATGTAGTCCATTTCATGGAAATTCACATGAAATTAATGTAATAAAAGGAATAATAATGTATACTTCTATAATTTAAAACAGGATAAAAGAAGGAATCGTATAATTCAGTATCAGGTTGCTTATTGGACTATTATCAAAGAAACTCTTAAGTGTTTTTGATTTGGAGAGGTAATTGACTAAGTGGTTCATTCAAAATGTCAGATTTTATTCCTTTCCTATAATGTATTTTGATAAACAAAGCCAAAGTGGAAGCCAAATAATCCACCAAATCTTAATTTCCAGGATCAAATGTATCCTATGATGTTTTGGTGATACTTGTGGGGAAGCGTACTGGTGTTTTTTCTGTAGTAGAAGGAGAAGCAAGCTGTGTGGTGACAGTACTGCCTACTCGAATCTGTTCTACGCATTTTTGTTTTCATTACCCCCAGGAAAGATGCCTTACTCTCGCCTCCTGTCTGGGCATTATCTGTATGAAGTCAGCCACCCTACTCCCTCAAATAAATCCATATGGATAGATATTGTGATATAATAAGAAAAATAAATTTGGTTTTGAATCTGGCTCCAGCAGAGAGCTCCTAAGAACCTTGTAATTTCCTGAGTTACAGGGGTGAAGAGTGTCTTTTGTTACATACAGTAAGTTCCTTTAAACTTTGCCTAAGTTTATGCTAATAGAGTGACTCTTACGGGTCCCTAGATAACTTCAGACAGGCTGGTTGCTAGAGGAGAAGCTCTGGTGCTCAGGACCCTTCTGGACCTTGTCCTGTGTACCTCTTCATTTATAATAATAGAAAGCAAAGTATTTCTGGGGCATGTGAATCATTATATCAAATTATAAAACTTGAGGGGGAATTCTTGGGAACCCCTGATTTGTAGCCAAGTTGGACAGAGGTGTGAATAACCTGGGACCCCACTACTTGCTACTAGAGTTTGAAGGGGGCAGTTTTGTGGGACTGAGCCCTTAATCTGTTGGGACTGTACTTAACCCTGGGTAGTTGGTGTCAGAATTGGATTAAATTATAGGATACCTACCTGGTGTCTGCAGAAAATTACAGAATTGCTTGGTATAGAATGCCCACATATCTGATGTCAGAGGTGTTTGAGAAAAAACATCTTCGGAATATATTACATAGAAACCTTATTGAGAGACATGGAAGTAGTGATATCCTGAAAAGTGTTGGTTTTTTAATCTTTCTCTACCATAGAATTTAATATCATGTCTCAGTATGTGTTTGATGGGAGTAAAATAAAATGCTAAGAAAGATGTTCTACAGTGTCTTAAATGTTTTAGTTTCAGTAAATATACAGAGAAATAGCTTTGACACACATGAAAATGAAACATTTTATATTGCTGTCTTGAAATGCTATGGAATTGCACTTGAATATTTATTAATGTGTATTGTTTTCATAGCGCTCTGAAGGTATATTTTAATAATCCACCAAAGAAAACTGTAGTCCTGAGAGTACCCTCTGTTTATCAAAACAACAGTAAGAACCCCCACCATGTCTTTTAGATAGAATTTAATTATGAGCTTAGTGAGGACAAAGCTCTGTCTCTATCAGATTGGGAAAAAAAACATGGTCCTGAAAGTCTGCAAGTATTACAAAGGATTCAGATAAGTTCAGACCATGTTAGGATTCTCAGACCACTGTAGGATTCTTAGTTACCACAATATACTAAACCTCGTGGGAAAACAGTCTCAAATAATGTTTTAATTTTTGAGTTTTTTTTTTTTTTTTAATAAAATCAATCTACTTGTGTTCTTATGTCCAAATTGCACATTAACTGGACTGATTATGAAATCAAAGTATTAATAAATTGTAATACATGTGTAGTAAGCTTTAAAGTGAAAATATAGGGCCAACAAAGTGGGAAAACTGTAGGTTTAAGTGACCACCATGGCACCATTAGAACAAACATGACATGTTACATGTCTATTGCAAAGTTTGGGTGTCTCCATTCTCCAGAGCCTAAATTACCTGCTAGTATGTTATACATCTGGGAAATATATTAATTGTTTAATCTTATTATCATATTAGCAGTTCAAAACTCAGTATACCAGTAATTATTATTATTATGCAGGCCACATTTACCACTACAGAGTGACTTAGTGAAAATAAAATATTTTGGTCCTATTTTTAATTTCCAGTTGATATATTTCCTGCCCTGGTTTCAGTTAATATTTTTAGTGCTAAAATTTCTGTGAATGTATCTCTTTTTGGAATGAGATGTTGCCTTCTTTGTTCTGATTCAAAATGGCAAATTCTATTGTTGGCCTTTATTCTTGCATGACAGGTAATATATCACTGGAAAAATCAAAACAAGCAAGCAGGATGCATCCAATCCAAATGTTACTTTTTATTTTTAGAAAGTGAATTTTTTATTTTAATCATTTTTTAAGAAAATAGGTATATTTTTATGTATCATTTTGCTTATTTAGTTTGTATTTTTAAGCTCTATACTTACATCAGGATCCATTGGAGGGTATTTTCTTCCTTTGCTCTTTCCAAGGCATTTTGTTTTACCTTCTTCCAGTAACTGACACCAGAAACCTTTATGAGAATCAAACCTTAAAAAAATACAAAGAGCAAAATAGTAGTTTTTGAGCAACTAATATAATATACTGACCAAAAACATGGAATATTTTAATTTGGATATTAATCTATAACTGAGGAAACTGGCATATTTTTTGACTACATCACTTTACATAAAGTCTTTTGGCATACTTCTGAATTCTCAGTCCATCTGTCATCTCGAGAGTTTGCCAGATTTCTAATAGAAAAATTGTCAGCAGAAGGCCTCCTATTAATAGAAATTAATAAGCCTACCTCCTTCATCTGGAAGGGAAAGTTTTATGTTTCAAGCCCATTCTTTCCTTTTGCAGGGTTTAAAAATGACACATCAGGCTTCATCTGTATCTGTGGATTTACATAGTACTTTTACCATTTGATTACAGGTTAATAGAAGAGATAGGGTTTTGGTGTGTCATGGAGTAATTAATTTTAATCTCTAGCTATAATCCATTTAATTTTTTTTTTCCAAAGACACTTTCTTATTTTGGTATGAGCTCTGTATTAAAGTAATAACACTTATAAATGAAGATTTTATGGTATAATTATAATAAAATAATAGTAGCACATTAAATTTATATTTTAGTTTACCAAAATATTTCATATAACTCTTTTTCATTTGAGCTTTCCTTATAACTCCTTAATGATATGGAGTATAGCATTTGTCCCATTTAGTGGCACTTAGCTTAGTGTTTGGCTCTTTGTGAACACTCACCAACTGTTAGCTGAATAAAAAATGAGAAAGAAGGAAATGTTTGTTGAGGTTTATCTATCTTGGACTATATACTTTTTAAGTATGCAGGTGACCACTCAAGTCTGGGCCTCCTGACTCTAGATCCAGGGCCATTTCTTGTTTACTGGTCTCTGGTCGTGTTTTGTATTATCATTCATTATGAATATATAGTAATTTCCATGCTTGACTGTAAAAGTGACTGCTAACAGTATTCATGATTCTTTCACTTGCTTTTGTTATTCAGTGATTCTATTGCTATAATTTCTTCTTCATTAGAAATTATTATCATTTAGGAGCACGTTTTTCTTTTGTCTTCAAGCCATACCACTCAGAATGCTGCATCTAACTCTTTCTTAAAATTATAGTGTAAACAATGAACAACTGGAAATCAAAATAAAAACACATTTAATTTAGCATAAAACATGAAATACCTAGGGATAAATTTAACACAAAATATGTGCAAGATCTGTGTACTGAAAACAGTTGTTAAGAGAAATTACAGAAGACACAAACAACAGAAGAGCTATACTGTGTTCACAGATCAGAATACTAAATATTTTTGAAATATCAGTTCTCTCCAGATTTATCCCCACTCCAGTATTCCTGCCTGGAGAATCCCATGGGCAGAGGAACCTGGTTGAGTACAGTCCATGGGGTCACAAAGAGTTGGACACGACTTAGTGACTGAACGACAACAACCAGATTTATCTAGAGATTCAATGTGAGTTCAATCAAAACTCCAGTGGACTTTTTTGGGTAGAAATTAAAAATATGATTATAAAATGTATATGGAAATAAAAGCTAACAATTTGTTTTAAAGAAGCCAAAACAATTTGAAAGAGGAGATCAAAGCTGGAGATCTTATACTATTTTATTTCAAGATTTACTATAATGCCACAATAATGAAGCCTATATAGTACTGGAACCAATGGATCAATGAACAAAATAGAATCTACAAACAGACCAACACATCTATAGTCAACTGATTTTTAAAAGTAGTTCAGTGGCAAAGGACAGTCTTTTAAGCAAATGGAACTGGAAAAATTGGATATCTATATGAAAAATATGAGTATCAATCCCAACCTCATACTGTATATGAAAATTAACTTGAAATGGGTTATAAAACCTAAATCTAAGAGCTAAACTGTAAGAATTCTAGAAGTAAACATAGAGAAAAACACATATAAAATTTTTGTACCTTTGTTTAGGCAAAGATTTCTTAGGAAGAATGGTAAAAGAATAATGATAATTTTGAATACATCAAAATTTAAAACTTTTGCTTTTCTAAAATATTCAAGAAAATGAAAGGAGAAACCACAGGTTGGGCAAAAATATTTGTAAAATGTATATCTAATAAAGGACTTATATTCAGAATACACAACTGAACTCAATAAAAAAGATGACATTATCAGTAAAAACTGAGTAAAAGATTGGAATAGACACTTCACCAAAAAACACAGATGAATGATCAGTAAACAAATGCAAGTTTGCTCAATATTGTTAGTCATTAAGAAAATGCAAATTAAAAATCACAAATGAAATATCACTAGATACTAGAATGACTTAATTAAAAAAGGCCAATACCAAGCATTGACAAAGATGTGGAACAGCTAGAACTGCTAAACTTTGTTAGGAGAAATTTGAAGATACTATAGCCACCTGGGAAAATTTCTTATAAAGTTAAATATGTAATTACTTTACAACCCACTAATCCCATTTCTAGGTATTTACCCAAAAGAAATGAAAATATATGTCCATACAAAGATCTGTACACAAATGTTCACGGTAGCTTTGTTCACAGTAGTCCCCAGTGGAAACAACCTTATGTCTATCAATTGGCAAAAGAATAAATTGATTGTGTTATATCCATAAAACAGAGTACTATGTAACAATAAAAAACCCTAGTTACTGATGATGTAACATCATGGAGGAATGTCAGAAGTATTATGCTAAGTGAGGAAGTGGAAGAGGGGAAAAGATTGACTGCAAGAGAGCATGAGGAAACTTTTTCTTTAGAAAACTTTAAAAATAACTTCTTTCTTTCTTTTTCTTTGTGACAGTGTATACATGTTTATCAAAATTCATTAAACTGTACAATTAAAATTGGTGAACTTTATTATATGTAAATTACACATCAATAGACCTGATTTAAAATTAGATTGCGATTGAAGTGTGATTTAGAGAGTAGTCTTTGTAGCTAATCTTGTAGACTTTGTAACTATAGCCCTATGAGAAGAAGGCAAACCTATATCTCTGTATCTGCACTGCTTTGGGTATTAGAGACACTACAGGATTGCTCACATCCCATTTGTGCAAAGCCCATTTCAGTCATTATTAAAGTGATTATGTGGACTTCCCTGACGATCCAGTGGTTAAGAATCCACTGGCCAATGCACGGTACATGGGTTTGATCCCTGGTCCAGGAAGATTCCACATGCTTTGGCAACTAATTAAATTTTAAAAAATTATTTAAAAAGTTAAAAAAGTGATTTTGTGGGATCAGAACACAACATGATATGTCTCTGTTGTTTATTTTCTTGTTTGAATCTGTAAGGCAACTGAAAAAATTAGTTTCATACTCAAAGGTATAAGAAAGGAAAGCATTAGTAAATCAACTAACTTCAATAAAATAAATCATTAAGAAATAAAGACTGATTGAAATAATCTATACAGGAAAACTGGGATGCTTTAATGCAACATTTCTGAAAGTCTGCTATTGACATAATTTTTTTCAGTAACATTTTGTCATTAGTAATTTCCATAATTGAACTCTGACTCATTCAGGCCAGGTATTATTATGTTTTTTTTTTTTTTGTTGTTGTTGTTAATATACCTAACTGTAGATACATGTCTGGGTCAAACACATACCTTATATTAAAATGAGCAGTCTTTGGACATAATGTTTCTTTAAGGAACATTAAACTTCACACATATTAAAATTAAAAATAAAAATAAAAATAGATTTTTCTTTCACCTCTGGTAGTTGATTACATCTCATGCAATGAGCTGTCATGCTGGACTTTACTGAGAAAAATATGTGTCTGTGTAGCTGACACCTAGCCCAGACATCTATATGCATAAATTCACAGGCAGTGGTATAAGTGTATCATAGTGGAAACAAAAAGGAGAGGAAGGTAAAGGAAGATCATATTACTTTTCAGGTTGACTGAGAAGGTGAGGGACTGATGTTGATGAAGGACCTTGTAAGCAATTCAGATCCCAAGTGAAGAAACTTGACAGGAGATGGAGAAAGATCTTATTCCAGTCTTTTTATATCATCAGCATCCCTCAGGACTACTAATATCTGGTAGAACAGCAAGGAAACAACCTTTCCATGTAGGCCCTGGCAGCTCGTCATTTCATGTGGGAAATAGTGCTGGCTAGGAACATTTTGGAGAAAAATTAAGTGTTGTTTAGCGTCTCTCCGTGTTTATCCCTCCCTGGAGGTAAGGTTACTTTATCATTGTGTCTCCAGAGTCATGACATAATATTGTCATTCAACAAATCTTTGTTGAATTAAATTTAGAATAAAACAAGAATGAACTGGTACTTAAGTTTGTGAGAAATATTGATATCACCTGGGGCTGTCTAGAAATAACTGGAAGAGACTTGTGGGCAGGGACAATCAAGATTCTCCAGTGACTCAGCTTCCAAATGGTAACATTCTCTTTGTTAATGAAGATGTGACCCTTATCTTACCCTTGGGCAGGTGAATTCCAGGGAACATTCAGATTATACTTAGGTGCAAGGCTGTTTGAAATGTCTTTACACTGAATTGTTATTTTCATGAATGAATACTGAATTGTGTGGATATGCCAAATTTTCTTAAATCTGTTAACCAAACCGGTTCCAGCTTTAGGCTATTATGAACAATGCTGCTGTGAACAATTGTTTGTGAACATAGGTTTTCATTTTTTTGGGGGTAGATTCATAGGCATGGCATTGGATTATTTCTAAACTTCTGTTTAATTTTTAAGAAACTGTAAAACTGCTTTTCTGAAGTGGCTATACATTACTATCAGCAGTATATGAGGTTACCAATTTCTCCACATTTGTGCCAATATTTGGTATTGTCTTTTGGATTATAGCTATTCTAGTGGTATTTTGATGTGGTTTTAATTTGAATATCACTAGGATTATACATTTATTATGCATAGTGACAGTGTGTCTGGAGATGAATTATTTTTTTTTATTTATTTTTAGTGTATTTCAAAATTTATCCTGTTTTAATCAGTGGATAGTATTCCATTGGATGTACATATCACATTTATATTTATTTTTAATTGAAGTTTAGTTGATTTCATGAATCACCGAAAATAGTTCTTTAGGCACTGGATCTATTAGATCCCTTGAATCTATTTGTTACTTCCACTGTTCATGACATTATACAGGTTCGTGACATTGTACAGGAGTCAGCGATCAAGACCATCCCTAAGAAGAAGAAATGCAAAAGGGCAAATAGTTATCTGAGGAGGCCTTACAAATAGCTGTGAAAAGAAGCAAGGTGAAAAGTAAAGGAGAAAAGGAAAGATATTCCCATCTGAATGCAGAGTTCCAAAGAATAGCAAGGAGAGACAAGAAAGCCTTTCTCAGTGATCAATGCAAAGAAATAGAGGAAAACAACAGAATGAGAAAGACTAGAGATCTCTTCAAGAAAATTAGAGATACCAAGGGAATATTTCATGCAAAGATGGGCACAATAAAGGACAGAAATGGTATGGACCTAACAGAAGCAGAAGATATTAAGAAGAGGTGGTAAGAATAAACAGAAGAACTATACAAAAAAGATCTTCATGACCCAGATAACCATGATGGCATGATCAGTCACCTAGAGCCAGACATCCTGGAATGTGAAGTCAAGTGGGCCTTAGGAAGCATCACTACAAACAAAGCTAGTGGAGGTGATGGAATTCAAGTTGAGTTATGTTAAATCCTAATAGATGATGCTGGTAAAGTGCTGCACTCAATATGCCAGCAAATTTGGAAGACTCAGCAGTGGCCACAGGACTGGAAAAGGTCAGTTTTCACTTCAATCCCAAAGAAAGGCAATGCCAAAGAATGTTCAAACTACTACACAATTGCACTCATCTCACACACTAGCAAAGTAATGCTCAAAATTCTCCAAGCCAGGCTTCAACAGTATATGAACTGTGAAGGTCCACATGTTCAAGCTGTATTTAGAAAAAGCAGAGGAATCAGAGATCAAATTGCCAACATCCATTGGATCATAGAAAAAGCAAGAGAGTTCCAGAAAAACATTTACTTCTGCTTCATTGACTATGCCAAAGCCTTTGACTGTGTGGATCACAACAAAGTAGAAAATTCTGAAAGAGATGGGAATACCAGACCACCTTACCTGCCTCCTGAGAAATCTATATGCAGGTCAAGAAGCAAGTTAGAACTGGACATGGAATAACAGACTGGTTCCAAATAGGAAAAGGAGTATGTCAAGGCTGTATATTGTCA
The DNA here is from genome assembly GCF_963930625.1 of Muntiacus reevesi. Classification (NCBI taxonomy): domain Eukaryota; kingdom Metazoa; phylum Chordata; class Mammalia; order Artiodactyla; family Cervidae; genus Muntiacus; species Muntiacus reevesi. The sequence goes on from NC_089264.1 coordinate 7,423,476, forward strand.
CCCTACTGATTTAACTTATATGCATGAGAAACGCTGGGCTGGATGAAGCACAAGCTGGAATCAAGATTGCTGGTAGAAATAACAATAACCTCAGATATGCAGGTGACACTACCCTTATGGCAGAAAGCGGAGAACTTAAGGGCCTCTTGATGAAAGTGAAAAAGGAGCATGAAAAAGTTGGCTTAAAACTCAACATTCTGAAAACTAAGATTATGGCATCTGGTCCCATCACTTCATGGCAAATAGATGGGGAAACGGTGGAAACAGTGAGAGACTTTATTTTGGGGGCTTCCCAAATCACTACAGATGGTGACTGCAGTCATGAAATTAAAAGATGCTTGCTCCTTGGAAGAAAAGCTATGACCAACATAGACAGCATATTAAAAAAGCAGAGATATTACACTGCTAACAAAGGTCCATCCAGTTAAAGTTGTGGTTTTTCCAGTAGTCATGTATGGATGTGAGAGTTGGACTATAAAGAAAGCTGAGCATTGAAGAATTTATTGTTTTGAACTGTGGTGTTGGAGAAGACTCTTGAGAGTCCCTTGGAGTGCAAGGAGATCCAACCAGTCCATCCTGGGGGGAAATCAGTCTTGAATATTCATTGAAAGGACTGATGCTGAAGCTGAAGCTCCAATACTTTGGCCACCTGATGTGAAGAACTAACTATTGGAAAAGACCCTGATGCTGGGAAAGATTGAAGGCAGGAGGAGAAGGGGACGACAGAGGATGAGATGGTTGGATGGCATCACCGACTAGATGGGGCATGAGTTTGAGCAAGCTCCGGGAGTTGGTGATGGACAGGGAAGCCTGGAGTGCTGCAGTCCATGGAGTCTCAAGGAGTCGGAAGCAACTGAACAACTGAACTGAACTGATAGTTGATTTACAGCGTTGTGTTAATTTCTGCTATATGGCAAAGTGACTCAGTTCTACATATATATACATTCTTTTTTATATTCTTTTCCATTATGGTTTATCCTGGGACATTGACTATAGTTCCCCATGCTATATCATAGGACCTTGTTGTCCACCCATTCTATATATAATAGTTTGCATCTATTAACCCCAAACTCCCAGTGCATCCTCCACCCACTCACTCACTGCATTGTTGTTGTTATTCAGTCACTGAGTCATGTCTGACTATTTGCAACCTCATGAACTGTAGCATACCTGGCTTCCCTCTCCTTCACTATCTCCTGGAGTTGTTCAGGTTCATGTCCATTGAGTCAGTGATGATATGCAATCATCTCATCCTCTGTCACCCCCTTTTCCCTTGCCCTCAATCTTTCCTGGCATTAGGGTCTTTTCCAATGAGCTGGCTCTTCACATCAGGTGGCCAAAGTATTGGTACTTCATCCACAGTCCTTGAATGAATATTCAGTGTAGATTTTCTACTCTTAAGAGTCTTTCCAGCACCACAGTTTGAAAACATCAGTTCCTCAGTGCTCAGCCTTCTTTATGGTCCAACTCTCATATCCATACATGACTACTGGAAAAACCATAGCTTTGATTATAGGGACCTATGCCAGCAAAGTGCTGTCTCTGCTTTTAAAAACACTGTCTAGGTTTGTCATAGCTATTCTTTCAAGAAGCAAGTGTCTTTTATTTTGTGGCTGCAGTCACCATCTGCATAGATTTTGGAGCCCAAGAAAATGAAATCTGACATGATTTCCACATTTTCCTCATGTATTTGCCATGAAGTGATAGGACTGGATGCCATAATTTCATTTTATGAATGTTGAGTTTTAAGCCAGCTTTTTCACTCTCCTTTTTCACCTTCATCAAGAGGCTCTTTAATTCCTCTTCACTTTCTGCCATTAGAGTGGTATCACCTGCATATCTGAGGTTGTTGATATTTCTCCTGGCAATCTTGATTCCAGCTTGTGATTTATCCAGCCTGGCATTTCCAATGATGTACTCTGCATTTAAGTTAAATAAGGAGGGTTCAATATATAGTCTTGATGTACTCTTTTCCCAACTTGGAACCAGTCTGTTTTTCCACGTCCAGTTCTAACTGTTGCTTCTTGTCCTACATACAGGTTTCTCAGGAGGCAGGTAATGAGGTCTGGTATTCCCATCTCATTAAGAATACTCCACAGTTTGTTGTGATCTACATAGTCAAAGGCTTTAGCATAGTCAATGAAGCAGAAGTAGATTTTTTTTGGAATTCCCTTGCTTTTTCTGTGATCCAGTGTATATTGGCAGTTTGATCTCTTGTTCCTCTACCTCGTCTAAATCTAGCATGTACACCTGTAAGTTCTTGGTTCACCTATTGCTGAAGCTTAGCTTGAAGGATTTTGAACATAATCCTGCTGGCATGTGAAATGAGTGCCATTGTGCGATAATTTGAACATTCTTCAGCATTGCCTTTTTTTGGGATTAGAATGAAAAACTGACCTTTTCCAGTCCTGTGGCCACTGCTAAGTTTTCCAAATTTGCTGGCATATTGAGTGCAGCACTTTCACAGCATCATCTTTTAGGATTTGAAATAGCTCAGCTGGAATTTCGTCACCTCCATCTGCTTTGTTTGTAGTGATGCTTCCTAAGGCCCACTTGACTTCACACTCCAGGATGTCTGGCTCTAGGACAATTGCCTTCTTGGCAATTACAAGTCAGTTCTCTATCTCTGAGTCTGTGTCTGCTTCATAGAGAGGTTCATTTGTGTCATATTTTAGATTCTACATATAAGTGATATCATATGGTGTTTTTCTCTCTCAGACTTACTTCACTTAGTATGATAACCTCTAGTGGCATCCATGTTGCTGTAAATGGCATTATGTCATTCTTTTTCATGGCTGAGTATTATTCCATTATATACACACTGCATCTTCCTTATCACCTCATCTGTGGATGGACACTCAGGCTGTTTCCATGTCTTGGCTATTGTGAACAGTGCTGCTGTGAATGGCTGCGTATAGTCTTTCTGAATTATAGTTTTGTTCAGATATATTCCCAGGATTGGAACCCTGGATCACATGGTAATTCTGTTTTTAGTTTGCTGAGGAACCTCCATACTGTTTTCCATAGTGGCTGCACCAACTTACATTCCCACCAACAATGTAGGGGGTTCTCTTTCCTCCACATCCTCTCCAGCATTTATTTGTAGACTTTTTAATGATGCCCATTCTAACTGGTCTGAGGTGGTACCTTACTATAGTCTTGATTTGCATTTCTCTAGGAATGGAGTCTTTTTATAATAATGTCTGAGACAACTTAAAAAACTCATTTTAAGGTTTCAGTTTTTTAAAGGAAGTATTTCCTCTTGTTATACTATTCATCAGTAAAACTTCACAATGTTATTTTTCTCTGGTTTTTGTGCCAGTTTGAAGAGCTTAGTAGACTGGCAGTGCAGGCTCCAGAGGAGTAAGTGTGTTTCAGTCCTGCCTCCTCAGCTTACTTTTGAGTGACTTTTGGCTTGGCTTTTCTGTGCCCCAGTTTTTGTAGCTGAAAAAAGGAGCTAATAGTACCTAGCACATAGTATTGTTATATGTAAAATATTTAGAACATATAAATGTATACTGATTTTGAAATGTTATAACCACTTTAAAAACAAATTTATATGAAATTGGAGTAGATTATTTTCTTCCTTTTCACTTAGCATTTCCAACTGTTTCACAGGTCATCTAAGAACCAGCAGGTTTTAGCTACTATGACTGTTTTTTGCTACCAAAATAGTTTTATTTTGGCACAATTTTACTCAAACTCATCTAAAATGGGAAAGGATTCTTCGACCAATAGATTTGGTTGTCAGAGGAAGTGATATTAGAAACAACAGAAGCAGCTTCAGTTCTTTATGACTTAGGTAACCCCATCCATAGAACAAAATATACACACAAACAATCTTCATTTAATTCTTTGCCTTCAAATCCTTACTGTCCATTTATTGACGTTTTCATAGTAAATTATTATTAAAAATTCGTATAACCCAGTCTGGTTTCATTCATGTTAATGAACAGGTTAACTGAGCAATAGAGATGTCAGGTTCAGTAAGTGTGAAGACTTGTCACAGTCATTGATGCCTGGATATAATTGTTAGTGGATATATTCATGAGAAAATTAAAAGTTTACATTTTTTCATTTTAGCTTATAAAGTTTATTTTAGTATAATTTAATACATATATAAACTGTATGTGCTAGTTCAGTTTAGCACAACGCCACACTGAGCATTATTTTTCCTGCTTTTTCTTAAATGATTAGACAGCTTAAATTCTATATAACACATAATATACAAGCTAAAATAATGTTGGTATATCAATCCTATTTATGGTTTAGTGATTACAGTTATGATGAACAAGAATTGTAAAATATGAATTACTTATTTGATGAGAAAACTCCCATTCATATTTTTTAAAGCTTATACTGCTTATTTCCGGTAACAACCACACTCACTAAGAAAATTTGATTTCTAAAAACTGTTTTTTTTGGTTGCACTGCACAGCTTGTGGGATATTAGTTCCCTGACCAGAGATTGAATCCGTGCCCCCTTCATTGGAAGCATGAAGCCTTAACTGCTGGACAACCAGGAAAGTCCCAAGAAGATAAGATTTTTATGTATTCAGTATATCATCTAAAATCCATGATGATAGTACTAAGTCATTTTAAGATATCGACCATCCATTACTATATGAAATTTGGAAGTCTTGAACACTTCTGTAGTGACTGTGGAATGGAATAAATAATACTCTTAATGATGGAGATTTATTGCCATTTTTCTTGAAAATAGTTTTGAAACTGGAACATTTTTATATTGAAGATAACCAGGAGATTGTAGATCTCTTACACTGGAGTACTCTTTCATGCCAAAATTGTATGGTAAAACTTTTGCAGAGGCCTGGTTTCATTGATTTATTGTATTGTGTGGAAAGAACTGAATTTTTGTGGTTAGTTGAGAATTCATATCTGTTTGCAGTTTAGTACAATATCAGAAGGCTTTAAATAATTTTGTAAATACCAAAGAACAGGAAAAGTATAAAGCAATTAAAGACATTCCTAAGAACATGCATTTTTAACACCCAGTCATCCCCAACATGTCCAAAGCACCAGAGAAACAACTTACTAGTACAGTTATTTTAACAAGAATAAGTAAATTTTGAGGGCAGGATTCAGAATAGCTGCAAAGGGCATGGGTGAAGGAGAATTCAGACCTAAGTCAATGACATGAAATTCCAAATATTCTACAGCAGGTACACTGATGTTTTTTCCAAGGTGTGTCAGGCCAACCGATTGACAAGAGAATATGAAAAGAAGCTGAATGGCAGTACATTATCTTTATCAGCAGGGTGAGTGCTTGGGCAGCCCTACTGGACCAGAAACTGTGGTTTCAGAGACTACACACATCTTATCTTGCTACTTCACCCACTGAGCCCCCAACCAGGCTACAGACCATATAAGGGGTAATTTTAGTCAGATACATCCCAGGTGCAAAGTGACCCACAGTTCTTTGTATATAGTATTTTGCTTTGGTATTATTTCCCTTAAGTTTACACTCCCTTTACTTGGCAGTGGAGGTGAATAAAAAGCTTGCTGCTGAGCTGCACAAAGGGGACAAAAACACAGCATGCAGGTCAAGGACCATTCCGTAAGAAAAAGAGATTATGTCTTTATAAAATACTCCCATTCTTCTTTCTGAAATGCAGTGCTTTGCTATATACTCTATAAAAAAGATCCAAAGATAAGTCAACTTGAGTTAGAAACCTGTTTAGAAAATAAAAGCTTTCTTTTCTAAGAGATACTTAAAAAGACATAAAGCAGAAAGTGGGCTCGAATTTCTAACTGAAGCTAAAATCACTCCATTTTCTTTAAGGTCAAGCTGAAAGTTAAATACCTGAGGCTAGTGTCTGTGTTGGTACTTCAACTAAGCTCACCAAAGCTCTGATAGGACTCACACTATAGAAAAGATGAAGGTCAGAAGATTAACAGTACCAACAGAGTAAACGACTCTTAGAGAGGAAGCTCAAAACTCTCGAGTTCCACCTACTCCTTTGTCCTCTGAATCAAAATATCTCTCTTACATGTGTGTCTCTACATATGATTTGTGCAAGATGTTTGCAGTATTTGATGGTTGTCTGCAAACCTTTTACTGTAAGGGATGGTGAAAAGTAGAGGAATCCTGTATGTCACTTTCTAAACTGCTACAGCATGAAGAATACCATGAAAAGCGAAAATCAGTTGATCTATACAACTGAGTTTTATACTGAGAAATAGAATGGAAGAGTCCCATACTACAGTCTTAATTGGTTTCTTTAAGGCTCAGTCTGTAACCCTAAAATTATATATATATTACATATATATAAAGTACAAAATTATATGTATGATATAAAATTATATATCTATATAATATAACATTTTATATTACATATATGTGATATATATATTACAGTGAGAGCCAGGTCCACGACTCATCCAACTCAGGCTGTCTCACTTGCTTGTTCCAGTTGCATATGAAATAGGAAGAAACACATCCCTCACACACCTGATTGCTGGGCTTCCCAGGAGGCTCAGTGGTAAAGAACCTGCCTTGCCCAGCAGGAGATGTGGGTTCAATCCCTGGGTCGGGAAGATCCCATGGAGGGAAGCACGGCAACCCACTCTAGTATTCTTGCCTGGAGAAGACAGACAGAGTAGCCTGGCGGGCTACAGTCCGTAAGGTCGTAAAGAGTTGGACACTCACAAGGAGTTGGACTAAGCGACTAAACAGCAACAACAATAGCATAAATGGACCAAGTCAGATGGAGGTTTTATTTAAAATGCTAGATCAAGTCCAGAGTCAGGATTAAAGTGAGGCAAGAGAGGCATGTACCTTGGCCACTCACTCTCAGGTATCTGTGGGGTCCTTAAATCCTTGTTGCTTTTCCTGTGTCACCCTGGCTCCCACCCTGATGGAACTGACTACCTAAGAAAATCAGTGGGAACCAGCAAAAGAAAACCAAACCAGAGCTGTAACAGCTGAGGCCTCTGAAGAAGAGGTGACAAGGTTAGTCATACAGTGGGTAAAGACCAAAAAATGGAAGTATGTGTAAGAGTAATAACAGCACCTCTCTCTCTCTCTTATTCAGCCACCTATGGGGCTATTTCTTGCTCTGTGACGTTCGTTTTTTAAAATTACACAAAAGGGAGAGGAGTTCATAAATCACCTGGTTCAAGAGGTCTTTTTATGCTTCCAAGAGTCTCAATACTGTCTGGTTAAATAGGCTTAGTGCTTCCAGCATCGTTTCAGTAACCTCTTTTAAGGTTAGTTGTTGCTTTTAAGACTTAAAACTCTTTGTTCCTCTCTTTTCCTTCCAGAGAAAACTTCCCTAGTTAGAAATCAGTAGAGGATTTTGGACATTTCATAGCCAAACTGGTGACATGTTCTTTCTCAAATGGTTAACTCAACTGGAAAATAATCGGTATGTCAGGGGCAGCTAACTCAATAGCTGCATCACCAAACTACAACTTCTCTAAAATCAGTTCTCTGCTGAAACTTCAATAAATTAATTAGAATATAAACTTACGTTAATGCTTCTGAGTAATTATAATGAGGAGAGACTCCTAGAAACTTCTGTACTTCATCCATCACTGTAGCAGGATCAGTTCTTAACTGTTGCCCATCAATAATTAGCAGCTAAGTGACCAAGGAAATAAAAAAAAAAGACAATGCAAATTGGAAAAAGACATGTAACAGCATGATACAAAAATTCTGCACTTTGAATTTATTCCATGAAAGACACCGTACTGAGGAGATTTGCATTCATTGTTGTTAAGACTTAACCAGGCCATCCTAATTAATGACATGGAACAAAAAATAAATCACACTAATTAAATGCATTCGTGTGTTATAGTTTGAGGCATCCTGCAAACACTATGAAAACAAACAGAAAAATTTGAGGGTACCAAGAGAGCTTAAGAAAGGTGACTATAAAATCACAAATGAAAATCAAGTTTAAAAACAGATAAAGCAATGATTCCATGATTCAAGGTGGGAAGGAGATTTGTAGGAAAGAGGAAAAGTGACGGGATCAGGGACCATGAGACAGAGGACATATCATTATCCATGATTCCAGTCAAAGGAGCAGCACTGTAAAGTTTTTAGAAATTCTTTGATAATCCATTTGGAGAAAAAGGTAAGATTCCTAGAAAACCTTAAAGTAAACAGAAGTTCCTCAACAGACTACCGAGAAGAATTTGCTTGTTACTCTGGTGAGGGAAGGGGGTGGTCCCCGTAAGATAAATGACAGGGGATGGTGATGAAGGGCCATAAAGCCTTGAAAGCAATTCCTGCTCACACATCTCCAATGTTTCTATTTAGTTTACACCAGCACTGTTCATTAGAAATTTCTGTGTTGATGGACATACTGTGAGGCTGTGGTATCTAACTGATGGCTATTGAACATTTGAAGTGTGGCTAATGTGACTGAGAAACAGTTTTTAATTTTACATAATTTCAATAGAAATTTAAATAGCCATATATGCTTGCATGTGTGGTATCATTGTGGCCAGCATGGTTCTAGATACACAGGTATCCTCTGTGTCTGATGTGGTCAGATTGCTTTATGCAATCCAGTGTAGGGGCTGATTTTGTAATCTAGGCTAACACTGAGCAAAAGGGAGAAACAAGGACACCAAGGAAAACACAGGACTTGTGAAAAATCCAGCAAGGTGGTTCACAGGGAAATAATGGCAGTGAAAGCCAAACAGTGTTCGCCTTGTTTGGTTAAGAGGTTCTCAAGCTTTATTCTCAGAATAAAAATCAGGAGTATCAAGCTTCTAAAGCTGTTAATCAGGAAAGGCATGCACTAGCAAATAGTGCAGGGAGAATTATCCTGAAATACTTCTCGAAAGAGAATTTGTTTATCTACCTCTGCCTGTTATTGTCTGCCAGAGTCTCAATTACAGCTAAAGAGTGAATGCTAGTCAGGTTTTAATGAGTAAAAATGTCCTCTATCCTAGAGGCAAAGTCATTGACTTAATGAGACTGTACTATGATGAAGATTCTTATCGCTCAATACCTGAAAGGGGGGGAAATAAACAAGCCATCTCTCGATGTGGCTGGCATACCACCCTGGGACCAAACATCTCTTCTGCAAGGCTCTCAGCTCGGAGGGTGCACGGGGCCCAGCTGAGATCACTTCGTAGAAACTGAATCTCAGAGCTGCGGGGTCTTCATGTGATCGCTGATGCTATGATGAAAAGGTAGATAATTAAACTGACTTGAACCATAGGCATAAATAATTAAAAACCAATCTCTGCGACAAGTCTCAAAGCTAAAGGAAGGAGTGCCTCACTGAGGGAGAGTTATTTGTTTTGCAATTAATAAAGGATGAAAATGCTTGGAGCATCAGGCTTTAAAATTACGACATTGATGAGAGTATATTTTTCAGAATTATTTGGTATAGGTGGAATTCTTCTTGATATAATTTCTTAACCTATTTTTCTGAGTCATTTCCATAGTGTATATATATATTATTCTGAAAGTAAACTTTTGAAAGTCTCCTTAACACCCCCCTTTTCAGCCCGTAAGAAACCATTTATCATGTGCAGTTAATATCCATAATGTACAAAACACTCTGCCAGTTCTGCCACATAGTTTTGTTCCATTTGGTAATGCAGTTTTAGATGAGAAAAACCCTATGGGCTATTCAAATGGAGAAACTGGTGAAAACTCTGACATGTGCATTATCTGAAATCCACAGCTTTTATCATATACACTCCAGCATCTAAAAGCCAAGATTATTTTACCTAATGGTAACCTCTGCGATGAATCAGAACCACTTACTGTATAGAAAATGCAGACAGCAGCAATCCTAAAAGGAAAGCACTTCATAATGGCTCAGGCTCAGGCCCAGGGGTCTGAGGAAATCACTTTTTCCCTAAATTGACCAATAAATATTCAGGCTTAGTGGTGGGTTTGTGAATGTTTACCACGTCTAGTTGAATAGCAAATTTGCTGCAATTGAGATTCAAATTACTATACTACAAACTCTACTAGACTTTGTTAAGGCCTGCATTTTGCCACTGTGGAGTGATTTATTTGTAATATTTAGGATGTTTTGTTAGCTTTCAGCCTTGAAGCTTCCTTTTTCAGCAAATTCTCAATTTTTCAGGGGCTAAGTGGTTGCCAAGCTCCAATTTTCTGCTTTCTCTTTGAGTCAATTAAGGCATGTTCCTTTTTTCTCCAGATACCTAGTGGTTAAGGTAAAAGGCGCAAGATCAAATCAGTCAATTTGCTGTATATTTGGTTTAAAGGATGGTTCTAGGAGTTGGGCATGACTGATTTGTGTGGAGTTGTGGATTTTGTTTTTCCAGGATGTCTCACTCCCTGTTACACAGATTATTATCAATATGCCTGTTAAGATCCCATGACCTTTTCCTAGTCTGTCCCAGCCATGAAGCCTTTCCTGACAATCTGTTCTTTCTTTAGTGAACCTGGAAAAATGGCTTTTGTTTAAAAAAAGGACTCCATGCTGAGAAACTGTTCTCTAATATCATAGATTGTCAGAAATTTAGATGTATGAAATCATTGAGAATGCAGCATCCAGTCTCGCCTGGAGGATAAGAGCTTTTTGGGTCACTTTAATTCAGAGAAGCAGCCTTATTTCCAGCCCAGGTGCAGAGTTTCAGATAAAGGATTTTTGGATATAACATTCCATGTTTATCTTAACTTTAGAGTTTCTAAAGAAGTAAGTCTCTTAGTCTGTTTTTCAGCCCTGGCCCTGCTTGCACTTATCAAACAGTTCATGTTAATTTTACTTACATTTCTCCCTATCATACAAATCCTCCCCCTCTTTAGGGAAATGCCTGATAGTTCTTCAAGTGTTCAGGCTCCTCCGCAGCAGCCAATACATACACCTAACTTGTCCCTGGTTGTCTTTATCAGGTAGACTTTATTACTCTGTAGGAGTCTATCTGTCACTTAATACTTCCTGATTTATACACTGGTTATTTAAACATATTTCTCCAAGTAGACTGAAAGCAGTCTCAAGTGTATCATCCACATTTGTTAATTTACTTTCAAATCATACTTAGAACAATACTTTGCACGTGGTAGTCGTTAAAATTATTTAATGAAGGGATGAACACATGAACATCAGGAGAGTGGTTTTTAAATTACAAAACTGAAGAATGATAACTAAGGATGCTGTGCTATGCTACGTCACTGCTACTGCTGCTGCTGCTACGTCACTTCAGTCGTGTCCGACTCTGTGTGACCCCATAGATGGCAGCCCACCAGGCTCCCCTGTCCCTGGGCTTCTCCAGGCAAGAACACTGCAGTGGGGGGAAAGTCAGGGGACCTTCCTGACCCAGGGATCAAACCCATGTTTCATTATGTCTCCTGCATTTGGAGGTGGGTTTGTCACCACTAGTACCACCTGGGAAGCTCCTAACTAAGAATAATAGAGATTAAAGACACTGACTCTATTAATTTTGTTATGTTCTTATATTTAATATTGTTGTTTTTTATTAAACTTTTTCCATTTGGTGATTAATAAAATATCACCGAGGCAGTTTTTTCCCTATTTTTAATATTTATTCAGGTAAAAATGTATGGCATATAAGTTTTACTATTAGAATTTTTTAAAAATTCTTTCAAACTGATCATTTCTGTGCTAGGTTCTAACCAACATCATAATGGCAATGTTTATGTGAGAAAGAGGCTTAAAACAGGGGGCACTGTGGCTGGGCTTTTAAGGATGGAGAATTCATATATTCTGTTTTGCTGCTTGGTTGTTTCTTCAATACAAGCAGTTATTTAAGGTCTTTCAGAGTCAGGGTCATCAATCTATGGTCCATGGACTAAATTTTGCTTGTTGTTTTTTTCTGTAAATAAAGTTTTACTGGAACACAGTTAGGTTCATTAGTTTACATATTGTCTATGGCTGCTTCTGTAATACAATGGCAGAGTTGCAATTATATGGCCTGCAAAGCCTGAAATATTTACTCTCTGGACCTTTACAGAACAAAACCTCTGACTTCTGCTTCGGTGGAATCAGGCATATTTCTTATCTGTAAAACTGAGATAATAATAGCAGCATTATATACATATTAGATGAAAAAGAATGATTTTAAATTATAACATTTTACTTTTATTTTTTTTTCTTTCCATTTATTTTTATTAGTTATAGGGTAATTACTTTACAATATTGTAGTGGTTTTTGCCATACATTGACATGAATCAGCCATGGATTTACATGTATTTCCCATCCCGATCCCCCCTCCCACCTCCCTCCCCATCCCATCCCTCTGGGTCTTCCCAGTGCACCAGGCCTGAGCACTTGTCTCATGCATCCAACCTGGGCTGGGGATCTGTTTCACCTTTGATAGCATACTTGTTTCAATGCTGTTCTCTCAAAACATCCCACCCTCGCCTTCTCCCACAGACTCCAAAAGTCTGTTCTGTACATTTGTGTTTCCATTTTACTTTTAAAATACAGATATATAGAAGCACACATTAATAATATTTTGTTTGCTTTAATTTCTTATTGTATTAATACATTTTATTAAATTAATCAAATGAATGCAAAATTAATAAAAACTAAAGGGAACATTTCTCTATGGAAGCAAAGAGAAATTTATCTACTTTCTTGAAGATATAAAGCTAACAAATCTTTTTTGTTAAAACCCGAAGTGGTGACTATTACTGAAAACCACCTTCCCTTCTCTAAACTCCTCCTCTACTTGCTGGGTTTTGTCAGTATTTTCCTTACCTGGTACCAGGAATATGCTCGGTCTGATGGATCAATGAGAATGGTGATAATCTTGGCTTTGGGGACCAAAGAAGCCGCCCTTTTAGGAGCTTCCTCTGAGTGGAAGTAGTTGGCACTCTTCTCAAACAGAAAATCAGTGGTAACATTAGATGGGACTGGGAAGAAATCCATATACCTAAAAGGGAATATTTCTCAAAATGAAACTCTGGTTTATACTCATACCCTGGTTAGTGAAAGATGTTAAAGGTGTCCCACAAACAAAATTAATTTGTTTCCTAAAAAAAAAAAAGCCTTTTTTTTTTTTAAAGGCATTTGTCCCACAAGCCTGTTAGCAAGGAAAAAACATACAGAACACTAATAGTGTATTTTCAAAATGTTTTTCTAAATACATTTTCTTTGTGGTCTACTTAATATCAATAAAAAGGTATGGGAAATAACAAAAATGTAGATACAAATGGATCGAGTGGCAATAATCAACCTAACTGTATAAAATGTATCTAAAAGCAGACATATTTTACTGCATGAGCCTCTGGAGCCAGACAAATATGAGTGCTCAACCAAAAAAAAAACTGGATCAAAACAAATAGTGTGTTCAGTTCAAAGGCATTTTAAACAGACTTAGACAAAACATACTTAGATAAAACAAAAAATACTTCGTCACAAGTAAAAATAATTTCATTCCCACCAGTGTGTTGCCCTTACATTCAACTATAAAGTGTCAAAGGGCAGAACAGATGTGGTGTGAAAACACTGCCTGTTTGCTTATTTTTTCACATAAAGAGCCATTTATATTGTTTAGAATAATTATAGAAGTTGAAATAGTACATATTTCCAGATATGAAATACTATCAAATTTTCTAAGATCAGGTTCTGTGTCCTTAAGTGGGGTGAGATTTGTCACCTGCAGTGAAGAAAGGAATACCTACCTGTAGCCTGAAGCACAGAAACGTAGGACGTAATGGAATTTGTATAATGTGCCATTTGCACAAAATGTCAAATAGATGTGAATTCAAGCATATGATGATGGGTATTTCTGAAGCATCAAAGAACATCTTTTAAAGGCAAAGGGCCTTTTTAGAAAGAACGTGCAAATTTAACGTTTAGGGTTTCTTACATTTTCTAATAAAGGCCTCACCCTCCAGACCCACACTGTCTCTAATTCATAAGCCACAATGATTTTGAGCTACCAAGACAAGGTAGTTCAATAATGACTGAAAAAGAGAGCCATTAACGTTTATGTGGTGAGTTCTTTTTGCAGTGTGTTGTTTTCTTCCATTCACACAATAAAGCTCCTAGCAGGATTCCAGTTGTTACCATGTTACATAATCTGACTGGCGCAACAGAGTGATGTCTTCAGACTCAGCGCAGCACGGCAATCATCTTATGTTTTTCTGGAAATTGCTTTATTGGTCATGTGTCATGCTGGGATTCCTTCCTTTTAGGGGTAAAGACATGTAAACATTTCTGGAAAGTTTGATCTGCTGTCTGTTCTGGTATACACTCTATTAATAGAAGGTGCCACATTTTAGGACACTTTTTAATTTAGATGCCCACACTTGTTCCAGGGGTGCTAAGGTCACATCAGGTGTCTTAGTGGTATCTTATTTGGTCCGAGCTTGCTTATTCTGAGAAAGGGTCCAAAAATCACAAAAGAAGGGCAGGAGGTACTGAATTTAGATAACTTTTGACTTCTGAAAACTGTCCCACTTTCCTGGTAGTCCTCTATACCTACGACACTTTAGGCCCTGAAATCGTCCTCAGGCAGTTGTGGATCTTGGACCGAAAATGTATTGATTTTGTCTGACTCCAGAGGCTCATGGAAAAAGCAGGGGCCAGTTCTTGTTTGCTTATGTGCCAACATTTTTCTAATATACTGGCTGGTACTTATGGGCACTTGAAAAGTATTTGCTGAATACACAAGGTGGTGAAGAATTCAGCTTCATATTTCCAGGATGGAAACAGGTCCACATTTGGAGAATGTGAATGCAGGTTATTTAAAGAATTGGTGAGCAAAGTAGAGTAGTTTTAATAATTTGGGGGTTAAACATGAATGCCTGCCTCATTTAAGCTTTGTTACTCCCATGACAGCTCAGCACTTTTTTTTTAAATTGAAAGATGTAAATTTTGCAACACTCCACATTTATTTGTTTCTGGGTATTTGCAAGTGATTTTACTCAGAGCCAGATTAAGATGTTTAGGGTTTCTAAATGTTAGCAGGGGTGTACGACCCTCCAGGTGCTGCTTCGACCATCCACTGCCTCCTTAAGTGATAATAAAAAATAATACCAAACTGTAGAATATAAAACCTAACTGTATGCCTACATCAAACATTTTTCTTAGAAATTCTGATTGCAAATCTTGGCTATTTTTATCAAAGACGGAGTTTTCTCATTTTCATTTGCCCTACTTTGGTTGTGCCCTAAGCTTGTGTTCAGGTTGCCTATTAGGGAAGCCCTGGTTTTGCCCAGTTCTCCAGAAAGAACAGATCCATGTCTCCAGATTAATTAACTGTGCCTGGGCTAATTCTGTAAGTGACCTTGGCACGCTGAGACACAGACTTCAACCTTGTGGCTCTGTTGTCTTAAAGGGACTGCTGAGGTACCTCAGGGAGAGGCAAGGCCAGTCTAAGCACTGAATACGTTTGCTGTCCTTGAGAGCAAAGCTCTAGTTATTGCTAATAGATTGATATTTACAGTTGTTGTTATTTGTATTAATTGCCTTTTATAAACACATAATTTGTCAATCAAAAGTGTTTACAATTGGGGTATTTTTAGCAAGTTATCATTAAAATCTTTAATTGTTCTTTCATTTTCTACTTATTTATGCCATCTCTTTGGAGACCACTTAAGGGACCGTCCATTTCTGTTATGGTCCCTATACACATTACTGTGTTAGGAACAGCTTTTTCTTAAAAAAATTGAGTATTGTCACAGATATTCTTAAGTCCCAGGGAATCTAAGTATTATTGCATTTCTCTATTTCCAAAGCAGTTTTTAATCAACCCCTTTAATCTTGATGTAAACAAGGACTAAATTTTTTATTCTACTACATACAAGCATATTTATCTGAGTCAGTGGGAAAGCAGCAGCTGAAGTAGTTGATGGATCCTTGACTCTCACAGCTATTATTTAATACTACATAATTAATCAGTATCAACCAGTGTGCTAAGGAATTGGTAAGAAAATATATAATAATTAGAATATATATAAATCCTAGTAGGAGCTCAGCTTATACTCAATCCATTTAGCTTTCCGTTTGGACTGCTCACAAGCAAACCTTGAGGGCGTGGATACATATAAAATAGAGATCATGCAACCTGACAACAGAAGTTAATATATAACAGCTGTATGCTAAATGACACGCAAAATGTTTATGTTCATGCTCTACGGTTGTTATAAGAATTTACTTTTACACTACTTTCTGCACAAATTTGTACATTAAAGACTTCTAGATACATTATAGGATTAAACACGTTTGTTTGTAACACCAATTCCTCCTGCATTACGTATTTTTTGTATAGTAGACATTTTAAGTTTTAATTTTAATTAACTCTTTTCCTCAGATGGCTGATATGGTTCTAGTTTCAAAGGCCCAAAATTAAATCTTGTATATTGTTGATAGCTTTTTAAAAATAGCTTTCATTACTCATGAAATGCATACACATGTCTAACTTTATTTATTTACCTTTTGTACCAAAGTAAAATAGTATATTATATGTGAACCGTAGCATCACTTTAATGCAAAGTACATAAGAACAAAAAATTATGAAAGTCTTTTCTTAAGAGTAGAAAAAAATGAAATTCTTGTATATTAGGTATTTCTCTTTTTATTTGTAATTACCATCAAAGATAATTAATGCAAATTAAAATTACACATGAGTCTTTTGAAGTGACAAATCCCTTCATAAACTGAGAAAAGTTTGTTATGAGTAATTTCTGTGCTCCTTCATGTTATTTAATTAAGGCACAGAGATAATTACTATTTGTAGCTAACAGACTTAAATGTTGATTATAAGCACTAATTTAATACTGTGCACAGTACATATACTTTTAGATTTATACTAATAACCCATCTTACCAATCAATCCCCCTGTGGTAGTTATTTCTATTAAAGAACTGTACCTCCTCAAAGGTTTTTGGGCTGGGGGAGTTACTAAGGATGGAAGGATGCATAACCAGGAACAAATACAAAGCAGTGGTTCCTGAAAAGACAATAGAGGTTCAGAGATTAATTGAATGAAAACAGTTTCCTACTATTAGCATTTGAGTTGTTAATAAACTGTATTACAATGATCCAAACAGATGCATATAAGTAACCCTTGAATTAAATTGAATAGATAACCAGCATCTTAAGAAACGAATTCTAAAAAATGAGGACAGTGTCAGGTGAGAAAAGACCTGCTGTAAGAACAGCAAGAATAGGCTTTTGGACTCAGTTCAGTCATTGACTTTGGCTTTTTGCTTTGTCTTATTAGTGGAAAATTGCCTGCCTTAATCTTTTGTTAGGCTTTCTCTGAGGACAAAAAGACATATTGTGCCTGAAGATATTTTGATATTAATAAAGTACCATGTAAATGAAAGACATCATTATTTAACATATTATATTATTAATACTTGGGTTCCCCTATAAAGTTCCTCCCAAGGCCTATGAAGCTTATTAGTTTGAGACAGAATGAAAACGTTTAACCAGTTTGTTTAAGTTTGAATGTATTTACATACCTATACAAAGTAGTGTCAAAATTGTTTAAATTGCTAAATTTGAAAAAAAAAAAGGTGCCTTTTCTTGGTGAAATAACACAATTTGCATTTTTGGAAAGAGGGTGGCATATCATAGGTACCCATATAGATTTGTTAAAATAACTCTTGTCAACAGCAATATTGTCTAAAACAACGAGTTGGAAGAGACAGTGTTCCTAGATTTTATTTGAACCAAACAATGAACATTTTATCTATAATCATAGATAACTATAGGGAATGAAACACAGTAATCTATGCTATACAAGGTAAAAATGACCTTCACAAACTCGACTTAAAACAGTGGTTCTTGAACTTTAGCAAGCATCAGGTTCACCTGAAGTGAAAATCAAAGTCATTCAGTCGTGTCCGCCTCTGCGACCTGGAACTCTCCAGGCCAGAATACTGGAGTGGGTAGCTTTTCCCTTCTCCCGGGGATCTTCCCAATCCAGGGATCGATCCCAGGTCTCCTGCATTGCAGGCGGATTCTTTACAAGTTGAGCCACAAGGGAAGCCCAAGAATACTGGAGTGGGTAGCCTATCCCTTCTCCAGGGGATCCCTGGATCCTGACCCAGGAATCGAACCAGGGTCTCCTGCATTGCACGCGGATTCTTTACCAACTGAGCTATTAGGGAAGCCCCAGCTTCACCTAGAGGGCTGTTAAAACAGAGAGCTGGGCCTGATCCCAGAGTTTCTGATTCAGCACACTTTAACAATCATTGACTTACAAGAAATATGGGACAAAATCTAAAACTTGTTGGGAAAAAAAATGTTCCATTACTTGAAATACATAGTAAAGCTTTCTAGAGCATAATACCTCAGAGTCTGATAACTTCTAAGATCAAGAGTTTTATTTCTAGCACTTACCAGCTGTTTGAACTTGAACAAAAATTATATGACCTGAGTCTTAGTTTTCTTATCCGTGTAGTGGGGAAGAAATAGCTGTCATGGCTTTATGAGGGTCAAGTGAGGTAATCTATTTAAAAATAGTTAAAAAGCTCGATATCTGAATATTGTAAGGTATTTAAAAAAATAATATTTTGTAAGCTAAAATTCACTAATGCATTTTAAAAAATTGAAAAGAATATAGTGTTTGTAAAGACAAAAAGAATAGCCATTACAATATGAAAGAAGAAAACAGGTTAATCCTTTCTGAGTTCATCTGATAAAATTCTTTTCTGAATTTTATTTTTAAGAATTGTATTGCATCATATTACTTGCTTTTAATAGCATAATGAGCATTAATAGGACAAGCAAAAAAAATGAATACAATCTAATTATCTACCTAGTCAGTAAAAGGCACACTGTAATTTATCAGTGGTCAAAAAATTAAGTTGTGGTTTCTGAATTCTGTCTTTACCTACTCATATTCTTGGGTCTGAATAAGCTGTCGTGTGTGTGTGTGTGTGTGTGTGTGTGTGTGTGTGTGTATGTTGTATTTCAACAACATAATCATAGACACAAAAGAATTCAAAAATTAAAAAAAAAAGCTTCAGGTTTTCTGTTTTTGTTAGTTTCAACACTAAAAATATTTGAATATCCAGATGACTATATGTTTATGCAAAATTATTCAGAAAAATACTTTTGGCAAAAGTAAAGATTAAAAATAAAGCTAATTTTTATGGAACTGATACAAGAAGCTATGTCTGTCCACTTAAAAAATATTTTCATAAAATATCAATAGGTACAATATGGATGAATCTCAAAAGCAATATGCTAAGTGAAAGAAGTCCAACACAAAACATACTTTATATTTCCATTTATGTGAAATTCTAGAAAAGCCAAAACTACAGTGCTAGAAGGTGGTTTTCTGTGACTGAGGATTGGGGAAGGAAAACTGACTAGAAAAAAGATGTGGAGAAACTTTTTAGGGAGACAGAAGTGTTCCAAATCTTAAATGTTGTAGTGGTTACACCACTGTGTACAATTTCCAAGATTCATAAAACTATGCATTTAAAGTTGGTGAATTTTATTGTATGTAAATTATATCCCTATAAGACTGGGAAAATTTCAATTTCTATAAAAAGGATTTAGAAATTCCCTTCCAAAGGTAAATGTCATATACAAATTGTAACATAAACATTTGGAAACCCAATTGAGCTGAAGATGACAAGTAATAATTCTGCTATCTAACCATGATATTAAAATGTCTGCATATCTAGTGCAACACAAGAGGAAGTATACCCTGCAGGGCTTTCTGAAGCATACTTGATCTGCCAAGCTTCCAAGAGAAGATGTGACCGTTAATGATAAAGCTATGTGATGACAGTGGGAGTTCGCTAAAGAAACTTTAGTTTAAATGTCTTTCTAGTTGCTTCTTGACTGTAAATAAGGACAAGTGAGATAAATAAGGATAAGAGAAGTATGTGTTGTATTTATTATTGTTTTCAGATTGTTATTTGTAAATGGGACTAAGAGAAAATGAGTAGGTTAACTTAACTGTGTATATTACATAGAATTCTCCCAAGTTATTTCTAGAGAAATAAGAAGAGGAAATTTATTCCCCTAAGAAGGGATGTGAAATGGCTGTTTTCTGTAAAGCTAGAAATGAAGAGCCCCAAATAATTTATCATGCAGGATACAGCTTGAATGTCTGGCATTTTTAAAGCTTCCATTGGGCTTCATTTTAATACTGTTTCTTACAGAAACAAGAAGTTTATGGGAAAAATTGCACACCAACTTAAAAAAAGGTGCCAGAGATTTCTTCTGGGTATGAATAAATATCTTTCTTAACACAAAGTAACACAAAGTTTTGTTTATGCTTATGAATTTTGCTTGTCAAGCATCCTTTATAAACTTTTGGAAAGTAGTCATTTCTGCAAGAGTTTAGAAATAAACTGTATCAGGAAGATGTCAGAAAAAGACTAAATTTCTGGAAGATTTATATGTGTCCATCTTGAAATTTGATGAAATCTTGTAAGTCACTCTTCAAACACATGATTAGTTTTGATTTTAGAAATGTTAATAACAGCAATTTTCAATTAGGATCTTTGGGAAAAAAGTAACTTCGCCACCAAATTGACTCCTGGATATTCCAACTATGTAATATCTATCTGCATCCTGTTTACTTGAAGAAACATTCAGCTCAACAAAGAGAATAAAATGTCATTCATTCATCAGTGTTTATAGGGAGTTTGAGAAGTCATTGTGGCAAGAATTCACTGTCTAGTCATCAGGATTTTTATACATGTTGATTATAACATAAAAAGTTCTCACCAGTTTTCTGGGGTCCTATTACCAAGAATTTTGGTAAGCGATCACAGGTTTTTTCTTTAGACCAAATGTCTCTGTGGCGTTTGTCATCACAAGGATTCTAAACAGGAGAAAAAAACAGAGATGTGTATTTTTTGTGGCTGCCCATTGTGTGCTAGAGTTTTTCAGCTTCTGTCATTGAAAAGATATCCCCAGAAGCAAGGCTATGGTGGCTCCCTCTTTTAAATGAAAGTCGTAAAGTGGCATCCATGGAGGATTTCAAACAAGTCCTTTTCCATCCTGAAGGTGAGTGTTGACTGAGGAGGTGAGGGAGGGGAGGCATTTCCATTACGGGTAAACAGCGTCATAGCACTGAGGGTTTAATTATTTTTTTCTGCTATTGGTAGTTCTGTGTCTTAATTGTGTGCGTGTGTGTGGTTTAAGTTTTAAAATAGTGAGCTTGTTGGCAGAGGCTGTGGTTGCTTGCACTGCTAACCTAGAAGAGGATACACTCTCAGCACTGAAATATATAAGGTATCAGATTTTTATTCTAAGTAACTTCGAGCTTTCCTGCTGTGCTTCAAAAGGAGATGGATCTGGTCATAATAATACTGTTTAAAGAGATAGCAGATTCCTTTCAGCTGCTTTCAGAGGTCAGTAAATGTATGTCTAAAGCTATAACTTTACAAACTGTGATGCTAAAAAGCACTAAACTTCAGCAAAAGGGTAAAATGAGGGTAAATTACTACCTTAGGGAATATGCTTTTGGACAATAGTACTTAAACCAAACTCACTGTGAAAACTCCATCTAGAACATCCTTAATTTTAACCGCTAGCTGCATATTACATAAACAGCTACGGTACTTTTAATACTTTTCAGGAATAGGCAAATGGGACAGCGCTCTATTTCAACTCAATTAATACTACATGTGTAGTTAAACACACCTGCTTATTTAGCATAAACAACAGATTTAAAGACTAAGGTGAGGGTATTTTTTTTTTTTGGCTCTTGTTCTAGAAAAAAAGTGGTTTCACCTGAAATAATAATGATTTCAATTTTAAAATAAGGTGTTAAATTAGCAGGAAAGTTTCATATCTTTCCAGTGGCTGACACTTGATGATGTTCTGTAGTGGTTAAGATAAAAAGATGGATGTTTTAAAAATCTTAACTGCCAAATAGTATGGAGTGATAATTCTACAACCACTGACTTTAACCTTCTAAAATATGTAGTTATATATCTTCTTGTGGTTATCTGTTTGTGCCTATGAGGCAATTAGCTCAAGTTCACAGATACATGAATAGAATATAAGTGCAGAGTTTACTGAAACTTCAATCTGTGAAATTTACTGAGTTCTACTTCTAAACAACAACAACTTCTGAAGATCGTTATTATTATACCATCAGCTCTGTCGGTAATTCTCATTTAGAACAGTGATTCAGAGTGCAGTGTCTGGAGCCAGGTGGCCCAGAATTCACTACCATTCTGTCACACAAGAGCTGTATGCCTTTGCATAAGTGTCTCAGCCTTTCTGTGTTGCCCCCGTTTCTTTATCTGTAAGATGGGGGTAATAACTACACCTCATAGGGTAGCTGTGAAGACTGAATGGATGAACATATGTAAAGAACTCAGACATATAACAGGCACTATGTAGTTACTTGCTAAGATTATTACTTTCAGGTCATGGGGCTGGCAATTTAAGCTCAAAGTGTGTTTCTGTAATTCTAGGACAGGTAGAGTGTAAGCTTTGAAATCTGGGTTATGCCTGGAACCGTTTGAACATGCCATATTTACATGACATTTTCTAAGAAGCTCAGTGATTTTGCCACTAAACATTTTCCCCATGTCCGGAGTAATACCTGACTAATGCTTTTGCCTATATTCTGCAATTGTTGGTGACCCTGTGGTTCAGAGGCAGATAGCAGTTCTGAACTCTCCTCACCTACCCCTTTAATGTTGTTTAGTCATGAGAGGTATACGGATATGTTCAAGGTCGACTCCCTGCCTAACACATGCCTAAAACCATCTTCTGTTCTGTCAACTTGCTGCAATCTGCAAACTGATCCCTCACTCCTGATTGAAAATATGACATCCACTGACCCTCTCACTGAGCTTTCAGCATTCATAGTTTCTAAAGGGCCTGGGAACAGAGAATGTGGCCCACAATGAAGTTTCTCAAATCTACTAACATTTCCAAAATGTACATTATTTTTCCCCCTGATGCTTTCACTTTTTAGAGTTGTATTAACTCATAGAACATATGTTTGTGGGATTAATTAATGATACCAATTATTGACCCAGTCTTACCTGCCAGAGAGGGTCTTTTTGATCAGGAAAGAGCTCAAAATACTTGTGAGCCAACTGCACTGGAGGCAGAGTCTGAAGTCTCAGGTTGGTCCAGCTCTGCACGAAGTTGGCCAGGTTGACGAATGTGTATAATCCCAGCCGGTCATTCCCGTAGTTAGACAAATGGGTCATGAAAATGCTGATCTGAAAAAGGCAAATGAACTTCAGCGTAAACACAAGTTATTTTCACCCTAGGGGGCAGTGCAGCCATAGCAATGCTAGTTTTTCTAAAGAACTCTTTGCATAGGGTTTCAGTTCGTGAAATGTTTTGGAATTTTGGACATATCTCAGATATTCTCACTATATTAATGCACTACGGAGGATGTGTTATTAGTAAGACTTGGTGAGCATTTTTCCTGAGGTTTTAATGTATTTCATAACAAAAAATGAGTCCAGCTGCCACAGCCCCTGTTGGTGCAATTAGACCAATGCTGAATAACATGTCCTAGATGTTCACACATAACGGCTTTCTGATATGTGAACTATTTATAATTTGAGGTAGTAGGAGGGTGGGATTTTGTAATATCAGTCAACTTAATTTGGTTTGTAACATAGTACATAAAGTTAATGGACATAAATCATCAATGAGTTGTCTTTATTAGCATTAGCTGAAAAGCCTCTGATATGTATTTATCAGAGGCCATAATGACAAAAGACCAGCAACTAAAGTTTTACTAAGATAACTATCAACTATTTTCCATCCATAATACTCTGAAAGTCTTTCCATATTTATTGAGTCTACTATTTCCAGTATCAAATACCCTGAAGAAAAATTTTTAATTCTTCAATAGTAAATTCTTCCTATGCAAGCAGGTGTCCTAGATCAAATCCATAAATTGAAAAAAAATTATAGAAACATGGGGAACTTTTTATAATGAAATAAATTTGAATTCTGTAGGTTTAATTAAATTGGTAAGAAATGTAGAAAGGGCATTTTTATAGCTATTACTTTAAGTAATAAGTTTAAGCAAATAGTTTTTTGGTTAGTGTTGACAAATGGAAATAATCCTGCATGAAATTTTCAATGGCAATGAGAACCACTGTGACATTTATGCTGCTATAAAAAGATCATAAAACTAATTCATGTGCTAATAGTATGCTCCTAAAATATATAATGTCATATGAATGAATAGTAATAATAGTTATTTTAATCATCATAATAATGAACATAATAGCTTCATTCATTAAGAGACAGAAATATTTAAGAAAATTTATTGAGGTAAAGTGGTAGTGATGAAAATTTTGATATAGAGAATCAGAGAAATACAGTTACTTATAACTATGAATAAAAGGAAACAGTGATATCCTATATTCTATTGAACAAATCACACAGACTTTAACATGAAAAATTTCAAGTATGATCAAGGATGTTTGTGTTTCTATTCATGCTGCCTGATTGTATTTTAAATCTTAGAACTTTTACAGACAAAAATACTTCCAGGGTGATTTTAAATAGCTACCAGCACACCGATGAACTTGTGGAGTTGGTTGGTGAGATTTTTACCATTTAGGGTATTTGGGAAAAATGAGACTTTTAAAACTTAACCTTCTGGTTATTATGATTTTTTTTTTTAGTAGTTTCAATTGTTTGACTTTTCTCACCTCCTCCTTTCTTCCTTCAAAATTCATCAGAACAGTAGGCTATTGAGAGACTTAATAAAATCATTCTTAAGTTTGGAAGTTCTTTTCTAATACCTATTATAGTCAGTCTTTCGTTATTTGTTTTATATGCCACATTTTTCATTGTAGCCCAATAACAATGGTGAAATACTTCATGTTGCCTTTCTACTAATTTTTTCATACAATGTAAAAAATATATATGTTAACCAAGCTAGCCACTAATTCAAAGTTATTGCTTTATTTTTATGAAAAATTTATCAAAAAAACTGTGTCTGCATTTTACTTGAACAATATCTGCATTGAACAGAAAATGAAAAACTTAGAGATTCTGTGTGACCTTCTGATACAAGTGCATTTGACATCCCTTTGAGTTTATTTTTCAACACTGGAAAGCATTTTATGCTGTGACATTTAAAGCATAGTGCCACATTTTTACTTGTATGAGTGCAGAAAGTAAAAAAAATACTATTTTTTTCTGGTAAAAGCAGTAGTGACCCAAAGTGAGTATGAGCTGGTTGTTGGCATTGCTTTTGCTGAAACAACCTGATGGGCAAGAATTAAGGTTATACTTATAAGGTGTTGAACTTAATCCTGTAAAACAAAAGCTACTTAACCTCCAACCAGTGAACCTTTCCTAACTGAAAGTTTCCTAAGTTTCAATTCTATTTTTGCATGTCTACTTTAACATAATGCAAAGTGTACCATTAGCAAAAGGACTGTGTCAAAGTGGTGGTTTTGTAATGATTGTCATCTCATGACACTATTCTAGGCTTTGGACTCAAGCCTGGGATTTGTTTTGTGCTTCATAAAAAGAATATAATTGGTCAGGACATAAAGCATCTCAATTTCTTTTTAAATTCTTTTGTAGGGGGTGAATCATAGTATTCTCGCCACATATACTGTTGTATATATCTTTTTTGATGAACATGTAGCCTCTCCAGGTTTCTTTATTATTTTTTAGTTAGGAAGGTATGCACAACAAGCAACAGGACAGGTGGGAACAGATATATAAGGAGAAGGTTTTGGTCAAAAATTAGCTTGCTTTCCAAACAGTATTTCTTCTTTTGTCCTGATCTGTGAAAACTCGACTATCTCTTTACTTCTTGGCAATCCCTTACCTGACAGCAATGTCTGCACAGAATAGAAAGAAATGAAGAAGGAGTTTGAGAAGGTTGCCATTTCAGGGAAAGTAGATGTTAATCTTTTCCTAAAGAAGATGGTTTTATAATTTTAAGAGCGTTTCAGAACTGAGGGGTTTTGTTTTGCTTTAAACAAGGATTGAATGTATCAAAATAAGTTATCTTTATTATAGATACAGAACCCAATGAAAAGGAAAATGTCAAAGGAAGTTGCAACTGCATTTCTATAACAGTTTTTGCTGTAAGCACACTGCAAGCAATTCTTGTTGTTACTCAAGAGACTAGCTGTTTAAAATTCAAATCACTGGAAATTACCAAAGGCATAAAGTCTATATGATTAACAGCTGAAAACAATTTTAGCCCAATTAACATATATTTGTATGGCAAAGTACTTATATATAATTTTTTTTTCTGTAAAGGCAAAAGGTGAATGCCAAACATCATATATCCTGGCATTTATGAGAAAGGAAACAGTTACCAGTTGTAAAAGAGTGGCTAAGAGAAAGATATGGGAAGTTTTATCTGCCTTTTCAGCCTCAACCATGTGACTCAGATAAGTTCCAGGCAGAAGAGATGAATGAACTACTACCAAGTAGAATTAGGAACAAAACACAGGTCCTGCTGCAAACGCAGTTGACAATGCAATAATTACTCTGTTTTCAGAAGGTCAGGAGGAGGGGAGACGAAATTTTGGTGAAAAAAAGGTATGTTATTAATACTTATATTTCACTTATGGGGCTTCCCAGCTGGCACCAGTGGTAGAGAAACCGGGTGCCAATGCAGGAGACGAAAGAGACGGGGTTTGATCCTTGGGTCAGGAAGATCCCGTGAAGGAGGGCATGGCAGCCCACTGCAGTATTCTTGCCTTGTGAGCCCACAGACAGAGGACCCTGGTAGGCTATAGCCCATGAAATGACTTAGCACACACGCATGCCATATATGATCGTGCTGCTTAGTTCAAATCCATCAACTTTCTTATCCTGTTTGCCAGATGCTCTGATTGGTTCTGTAGAGGTGCGAATATAAATATGATGCTCATTTTTCGCGAGTCTTGTTTGTGAAAAAGTTTAGAATTCAAGAGGCACAAAAGAGTTTATAATGAAAAAAGTCTTACCTCCCACCTCTCTCCTTTAGGCAGTTCTGTTTTGTTTTGGTATCCTTCCAGGTGACCAGAGATTCAAAAGCCTAGCATATATACAAATCACCTAGAAGTTTATAAAAGTTCAGATCACCAGGCCTTACACTCAGAGATTCTGATTTTCTGGTCTGGAGGGTGGCCTGGTACCTCCATTGAGAGGAGCAGCCCCTGTTCAGATGCAGGTGCCATTGGAATATGATTTGAGGAAAGCCAGCCAGATCCATCATTTATTCCCACAGAAAAGATTGTGTTCATCAAAAGCATCAGCTTTTCTGTAGTGATTCTTTTTAATACGTTTTAAAAACAAACATGACACATTTATGAATATGTTTTGATGTTATAGACTCAGAGCTAACCATGGCGCAAAGAACAACTTGGTGAGTGCCCTTGGCCATGCCTTTCGAGGGGTTCTGCATTGCTGACCTGTGTGTGGAGATCCACATAAGACTGTGATAGAAAGAACTGGTCCACATAGACACATGCTATTGGTTCCTAAATCTCTTTCAATCCTGTTTTTTTGTTTTTAAACCAAAGAAAAATTCTCTGTTTTGTCATGTACCCCTCAGATGCATATTGCCTTGTAACTTCTCTATTTAATAGGCTGCTTTTCATATTCGTTTTTTTTCTTTATTTCATGGCATTTAAAAGATTTTCTGGAAGAGGACAAGTATAAGGTAATTCACTTCTTTAGGGAAAAAAATAAGGAAAACAGTTCATTTTTACGGGATAGTGATCAAACTGTGGAAGTCTTATTACCAAGAAAATATGAGTTTCACCACTGTCAAGATGGTACTTCATTCAATGAGGATGTCTCTTTCTGGAAAATAAATTAAAACTTCTGAGGAGAAGGTTCTTCTAATGAGGCCCTGGGCCTAAACCTCCAGTTCTATAATTTCACAGATCACACCTTCTAATAGTTTCTCACTGCCTTCTGAATTAAATAAAATTCAGAATTTCATCCTAAATTACATCATGATCCCAGGCTACTTTTCCAATCTTATCTGTGTTCAGGGCACCAATCAGCCTGCCTTGCTTGCTGCTCCCCAGAGTCCTCTAGACTCACCTACCTCTATGCTTAGTTCATGCAGTTTCTTCTTTAGAAACCCTGCCTTACTTTTCTCCTTGTCAATCCTGCGTATCCAGAGGGTTACATCTAACTTTTCAGATCTCTCCAGGCAAATGCAGTCTTTCAAAAATCTGAGCCTCAGACTATTACAGTTTAGTCTTCCTGACATTTTCTTAACTCTGACTTGTATTATGCTTTTAAAAAATACTTGTTTTATTTGTGTCTAGATTGTCAGTTCCTTGGGGGCTGGCATGAGGTCTTTTCAGCTTTATTCTCTGAAGTTCCTTGAGTTTACTACGTACAGTATGCTCCTTGTGTTGGCACTAATAATCTTACTTAAAAAGTTGGGCAATCTAGGGTCAGTTATTTTTTTCAGTGCCATTCATTCTGGTAATCCTTTAGCACCATTCAAATTGTGAGCCTCCTCAATGATTTATTCTTGTCTCTTCCAGCTTTATCCCTGTTTGCTCTGTACTCTTCCCCCGAACTCTGCCCACCCATTCTTCACTTATTTTTTACTGCCCATTCCCTTCTGTTTCCTGTGAAACTTCCTTCCTTTGTAAATTAATGGTTTCTTTAGGTCTTTGACTTTAGCCTGCATGGTGGTTAAGAAAGTGGGCTGTATCACATATTGGCTCTTCGATCTTAGCAAGTTATTTAAATTCTCAGTACTTTAATTTACTTATCTGAAGGGAAAAAAGGGGAGAGAAAAATAGTGACTACCTCACAGGATTGCTCTGATGATTAAATGTAATAAAACATGTAAAGCACTCCTTGGCACACAGTGATTGCTTAATGTGTGCCTGCATGCCGGGTTGCTTCGCTTGTGTCTGACTCTTTGCAACCTTATGGACTGTAGCCCATCAGGCTCCTGTGTCCATGGGATTCTCCAGGCAAGAATACTGGAGTGGGTTGCCATGTCCTCCTCCAGGGGATCTTTCCAACCCAGGGACCGAACTCGCGTCTCTTATGTCTCCTGCATCGGCAGGTGGGTTCTTTACCACTAGCACCACCTGGAAGCCCCAATTGCTTAATATCTAATAGCCATTTGTTATTGTTTTTGTTGTTGTATTACTGTGGGTTTGGAGGAACATCAATTCTCATTTATAGCTTCCTTCCAGCAGCTCATCAACCTTATCTATATCTCTAGTTTCTTAATCCCTTCATTTTTTCTGCATCTGTCAATGTTCATCTGACTACTTCCTTCATGAGGCAAAATTCTGTGGTCAGTAATTTGAACTTCTCTCCCACTATCACCTCAGATTCCCAACCATCTTTTTTGCTTTCTATTGTCTGCAGGTCTGAGACTTTCCATCAGTTTTCCATTCAATTTCTTCACTCCCATGTGTGGATGTACAGCACAGTTAGAGAAAAAATATACACTGGGAGCTATCTGGGTCACAGAGGCACAGGGCCCCCAATTTCAATGGAATCCTCTATACTATTGATGTTCTCTTTATTCATTCTTTATCTCTTCACTCTTCATTTACCTTCAGCTGCTATTTCAAACTCTCATTCTTCTCTTAAGGCCTTTTTCTCAGTCTCCACTCTCCCTAATCTCCCTAGTTCATCATCTTGTGATTGATGGAGAAGTAATGGTCATAAGGCAGGAACTCTTTCGACTTCTACCCTCTCTGTAGATATTCATCTTATAAAATTCCTCCTGACGCCTTCAGTGTCAGACAGAAGTGCTCCATTTTGTTTTCAAGACCCAGTATATCTCCAAGTGCCTTTAACCCCCTTTACTTTCAACTCCTAAGATCTCATCCTATCATTTATCCCTCTATTTCCCTCTATTTTTAATCTGCTCTACTGTCCCTTCCCTACTACCTGAAAACATGCTTGAGTCTCTCTTACCTTAGGCTCTCTCTTGAGCTTTTTTATTTTCTAGACCTTGTCCTTCCTAGCTAGGGTCTCTTAAGGAGCAGCGTAATAGGTGCTTTCACATCTCATTTTTGTTCACTTTTTAGTCTTTTGTAATCTGGATTTTGTTCCCATCATTCCATTGAAAATGCCTTGTCAAAGGTGAGCAACTCCAAACATAATATCTGTGGTCTTAAAAAATCATTGTGTAACTCACACAGGAAACATTTCAGATTCATGGGACACATTCATTAAAGTAACCTGGTCGCTTTTTTGCACCGTCCCTTTAACATTTACTCAGTGTGGGTGGCGTCCCCTTACCCCTGGATGAGGCTGGGGCAGGCCCCATGCCCTCCCTAGTTTCCTTAGTGAGTAGATAGCGCTCATGTAGCTTTAAGTTGCTAGAACAGTGTTGATTTACTAGTTTAAATCTCCTTGTTCAGAGAAAAGAATCAAAATTCCAAGCTTGATGCAATATTAAATCTCCTTTCTCTCAGCTGCAGCCTGGTACAGGAGAGAATCTGCCAGAGAGGCTGGGAAGAGAGCCTGGTTGATTCTTCTCCAGTGGGTGATTTTATTCTTCATCTTGCTAGGTGACATTTCTTATCCCTTAGTGTTTGGGACATGTAGATGAAGGAGGAGAAGGGAGACAGGGATGATTACGTGGTTGGTAACGTTACAAGATGGAGCGTGCTTAAGTCATCCGAGATCTTTGGTGATATCTCTCCCAGGCCCCACCAGTGCAGTTGCCTTTATGAGGCTCAGTCTTCAGTGGAGTCCCTTTAAAAGGATTCCCAGATAACATTCCTACTAAGAATTCCACATCTGGGCCCTGAGAGTTAGAGGCCTTTGAGCTGACTTTGGAAAAGAATGCACATATTTCTTAGAAGTGTCCTCCTCCTCTTTAAGTTCTGTAAAATAACTTATTTATATCTAAAAATCTATAAGTAATACTGTTATGCAATGAGTTATATTTTCTAAAAGTGAATTATTTGAGGAATTAGGTAAATCAGCTTAAGAACTGGAGTTTTAAAATGTTACATTTCTGAAACTGTCAACCCTTTCAGCAACTCCCCAGAACCACATGTCACAGACCATTGTAGCTACCATCTTTTTCATGGTTTGGTTTTATGAGTCATGAGGCAGACTCTATCCCAAAATGTCCCTTTTCTGCAGGGAAGCCACAGCAAGCTTTCTTTTCGTTTCAGTGACCCTCACCCCGGAGCTGAGATGAGCAGCAGGTCATTCACCCTCTGCTCTCCCGCAGACAGAAAGTGGCAGGGGCCATGCTCACTGTACAGCACGAGTTTCTGCAAAAATCTTCCTCACAAATTCTCCTTAATTTCCAGAAACTTGATCATTTTATCTTGGTGGTCCCAGGCACAGCTCACTTTGGTGCTAGTATCTTCCATAATTTTGTGCCATTTTATGCTAAAAATTATTTTCATTAAACTTATCACCCTGTCCAGTGGGAGAAAAAAGATGTCACTCATTTTTGAGGCTTAAATTCATTGAGTATCATTTTTCTACCTGGCTTGTGCCTTGCATCATTTAAGAATCTCAAAGGGAAGCTCAGCTGCAAAATAATTTGGCAAAGGGCCCTTAACATTGTGAATTTGGGATCTGATAGGTTTTACAGGAAAGGTGGAATGGTAAATCAATTGCTCTCAATTAGGGACAGGTTTCAAAGGTACAGTGATGAGGTCAATGTAATTTAAAGCAATTTAGCCTGGAACATTTTTCTTTTTTATAACATTTATGTCTCTCACTTAATTTTTCTGGCTATACATTCAGAACTGCAAGTTCAGCCCTTTCATTACAAGCTAATGATTGATGATCAATTAACATTTCTGTTAGGTACCAGAAGTAATTCTATTGGCTTAATGTACTGCCATTACTTCAGCTGCTGAACAAATGTTTACACACACACGAGTGTTTCCAGCTCTCAGATCACCAATTTTCAGTGAATTCTGCGTTGTGTACCTTGGGCATGCTGTTCTGACATTGTCTCTGCATTACTCTGGAAGACTCTTACTTATTCAGAGACTAGAAGAACAGCTGTTGTCATTCTATTAGACTGTATTACAAAGTGACAGGATAATGAATAGTTACAGCTTATCATAAATTTAAAAATGATTAAGAGAAATCTTTATTTAAGCAGCAATGTAGTATAAAAGTTATACTCAGTTTTGCAATGAAAATATTTTTTTTTTCCTAGCAGAAAACATTTTGCTTCTTAGTTTTCTATGGCATAATGAAGACGTAGAGAGGAGATGAAATTAAACATCCCTTAAGGTGTTTCAACTGAAAAAACCTGACAGAATTTTTAAAAAGCTTTCAAAGTAAATGTACCTACATGAAAATTTGATTTTGGCTCATATATGAACAAGCTGAAACTCCAATACTTTGGCCGCCTGATGCGAAGAGCTGACTCATTTGAAAAGACCCTGATGCTGGCAAAGATTGAGGGCAGGAGGAGAAGGGGACGACAGAGGATGAGATGGTTGGATGGCATCACTGACTCAATGGGCATGAGTTTGGGTGGACTCCGGGAGTTGGTGATGGACAGGAAGGCCTGGTGTGCTGTGGTTCATGGGGTCGCAAAGAGTCGGACACGACTGAGCAACTGAACTGAACTGAACTGAATCACAAAGATCAGCTTCATCATCAGGAGATTTCAATTAATTATATTTGCTCATAAAGCTGAGTTCACCCTGGGGGCAAAAATAACCATATCAAATAAGTATATTTATTTTGTACAGAAAAGCCAGTTTTTAAAAACTAGGAACTGTCAAGTTTCTAAATATTCAAAATCATTAAAAATTTTTCTTTTTACTTATTTAAGGCAGTCCCTCTAATAAAGTGAGTTGTAAAATGTTGACAGATTTTGGGTCTCCATTTTGCACAGAAATTTAAGTAGAGGGCGAGGACTCAGAGGATAAGAGATGTGTCCAGCTCTTCACCACCCCTTGGACTGTGGCCCGCCAGGCTTCTCTGTCCAGGAGGGAAGACTGGAGTGGGTTGCCAGTTCCTACTGCAGGGGATCTTTCCAGCCCAGGGATTAAACCCAGGTCTCCTGCACTGGCAGGCAGATCCTTTACCACTGAGCCACCTTCAGTGGGAGGAGAAATGCCAGGGCTGGAGTGGGCCTGCACAGGCCATAACTTAGTTCTGACAAAAAGAAAAAGATATTTTAAGAAAGTTTAGCACAATGTAGCGTAAGTGAATTAGTTCTTTTCAGGGCTTTGAGGAGACGAACCAGATACAAGAGTCAGCTAAGATGCTGTATGAAACTTTAAAACTAAGCTAACTAGAAGGGCTAACTAAAGGAAATGGGTAAGGAGAAGAAAGAGAAAGGAATCCAAACTCTTATGAGTTAGCACAGCTCCTACTGCCAAGGATGTTGGCAGTTCAGAGGGTCTCTTTAAACTGTAGTGAGTTAATACTATGATAGAGGTTTCTAAAAGGTGATTAGGGCATAAAAGATTGTAAATAAACCAAGTATCTA
The DNA here is from genome assembly GCF_963930625.1 of Muntiacus reevesi. Classification (NCBI taxonomy): domain Eukaryota; kingdom Metazoa; phylum Chordata; class Mammalia; order Artiodactyla; family Cervidae; genus Muntiacus; species Muntiacus reevesi. The sequence goes on from NC_089264.1 coordinate 7,456,764, forward strand.
TTTTAAAAAGTCTGTAGTAGGAACCCTACTTTTGATTTATTTCTTATTATTGCTCTAAGTTATAAGTGCTCTAAAATAACTTATTTACAGGTAAAAATCTGTAAGTAATACTGTTATGTAATAAGGAGTTATATTTTCTAAAAGTAAATTATCTGAAGAATTAGGTAAATAAGTTTAAGAAGAAGTGAGCTTTAAAAATGTCTCTTTTCGGAAACCGTCAACCCTTTCACACAGTAGCAGCTACTCAGAACTACACATAAGAGGTACCAGGAGATTTAATGAGGTTATGAAGTTTGAAATGTAGATTCTAATTTCTACTGAGGTCAACGATTTGATTGGATATCATCATTATCATCATCACCACAACCAGACAAGCCTGATACAGATCAGAATTTTGAAAGAACTTCAAGGGTTTTAGTAAACAGTTTCATTAAACACCAAAGTCTAGGGAATAGTGCATGCTGAATAAGAAAATTTATCTTATTTGGTAGATAACTGGGTAGAGGGGAGGAGGGCAGGTTTCCTTCCAACCATGAAGGGAATTTTCTATACTTTTATAAATATGGTCCCACTTAAAGCTTTATAAAGAACTCTGCTATGACACTCATTTGTGTTTGGTTGAAGCAGTAAACCTCCAGGTATTCAGGTGCTTCGTTTGTAAAGATGGGATGGTAATTATATTTCCCCAAGGTTCAGGCTGCAAAGGTTGAGTTCTTCCTTTGCTTAAACACACAAACTAATACTAGGTGAATTTCTGTTCTTGGATGTCTACATTCTTCCTTTATACAAGTTTATCCATCACTACCAACTTCTGATTCTCTCTCTAACCTTATAGCTACCACTCTGACTTTAGGCCTCACTTCTTTTAAACCTTACTTTGGTTAGGTAATACTGCTTCATATGAAATTCTAAAGGCATGAGAAAGTGTACAGTAAAACTCTTCTTCCTCCTGTCCTCAGCCACTCAGTTCTTTTAAAGAAGCCACCAATATCATTGGTTTGTGTGTTCTTCCAGAAATACTATATGTATACAAAACCATGTATTTATATATATTCCTCCTCTTCTTTTTTATTTTTAAAACGCAAATGGAAGCAAACTGAACACATGGTTTTATTTTATGTCTTGAGTTTTTTAAGCTTACATCTTGGAAACTGTTCAGTATGTGTGCACAAAGGGACTTCCTCTTTCTCATTGTATAGATGTACTGTAATTCTGTTGTATGGATTGCTTCAATTTATCCAAAAAGTCCTTGTGATTTTATGAATACTATGAATAACCTTGTGTATGCATCAGTTCACTTTTTTTGCAAGTATATCGAAGCATGAATTCTTGGAGGGGAATTGCTGAAAATAATATGTGCATTTCTACTACTGATAGATATTGCCAAGTTGCATTTCATAGAGACTGTACTAATTTACACTCCTGCTAGCAATGTGTAAGAGTGAGGCCTTGTTACTTTTTGCTTGAACCACTCTAATAACTTCCTGAATGATCTCCTCACTTTTATTTCTCCCAGCTCTGTTATATCCCAAATGCGCTGTGCTTAGTAGCTCAGTCATGTCCCGCTCTTTGCTACCCCATGGGCCGTAGCCCACCAGCTCCTCTGTCCATGGAATTCTCCGGGCAAGAATACTGGAGTGGACTGCCATGCTCTCCTCCAGGGAATCTTCCCGACCCAGGGACAGTACCTAGGTTTCCTGCAATGAAGGCGGATTCTTTACTGCCTGAACCACCAGGGAAGCCCATATCCCATATGTTCACACCAGAAAAATCTTGCTAAAGCAAAACTCTTTTGTTTAGAAAATAATAATAAGTCCATATTTTCTACTAAGTTAAACTCCTTTACCTGGCACTCAGAATCCTTGATGAAGCAGGCCCATATTCCTTCTTGAGTTTTATCTTCCCCCACATACACTTTCTAAGAAGAAAATGGAACTACTCCTTATTCTGCAAATGTTCAAGCTCTAGGGCTAATATCCCTGTCCTCTGTAAAGAATGCTTCTCTACCTATGTGTCTTTCAGGCTAAATTCTACCCACCTTTCAAGGACAGTCTCAAATATTACCTACTTAAAGGTCAAAACTGATTGGTTCTTTGACTTACATTCTTTATTCTGCTAATAGCGTACACTTAGAGTAAATAAGGCCTTTCCTGGTGGACCAATGGGAAAGAATCTGCCTACAATGCAGGAGATGCAGGAGATATGGGTTCGATCCCTGGGTTGGGAAGATCCCCTGGAAGAGGGCATGGCAACCCACTCCAGTATTCTTGCCTGGGGAATCCCATGGACAGAGGAGCTAGGCGGACTCTGGTCCATGGGGTTGCAAAGAGTAGGACATGACAGAAGCTTCTGAGCAGCAGCAGAATAAATAAATATTTCAACTGTTATCATTGACTTTTGGTTCAGATGTAATTCAAACCTTTTTGATTGTGTAGATGCTTAGTTCATGGATGACAGGAAGGAAGAGGCCAGAAGCAGAACTGGTGCAAAGTTTCCAGGGTGAGTGTTGTTGAGGGTGGTGGCAGGGAACACATATACACTGAATGCTCAATATGTGGCAGCTATTATATATTTGTAATCTCATCACTCATGAGGAACTGGATATTACGATTCCCATTTTACAGTCAGACAAACCATACAGCTAGGAGACAGCTGAGTCAGTATCTAAATTCAGGCCTGTCTGGATGCGAAGCCTGGACTCCCTCACACTGCACTGCACTGACATGTCTGGCCGAGAAGAGCAGCCAGAAATGGCTCATATCTCAAGTTACATTTCTGAAGATGAAGAAAGAAAAACCTACAAAACGCTGATACACGAGTATCAGTATAATGACTGGAACCATTCAATGTACAGCAACCTGCGCTTTGTGGATGTCAGTTTTATTAGAGAACAAGGAGATAAACAAATCATGTCTAGAGCAGTCTGATTAGAAGGCAGGGAGAGGTTTACTGCATCTAGCAAGGCTTCAATTCTGTTTTTTAAAATGATATGTGAATAGGTTAACTCTGTCTGAAAAATGAACTCACCTGTCTGAATAAGTTAACTCTGTCTGAAAAATGAACTCACTTGTCTATCGTTGGTCTACCATTCTGTAAATGGAGGATAAATGGGTAGGGGTGTGTATGTTGGTGTGCGTGTGTGCGTGTGTGTGTGTACACTCTTGAGATTTTGGCTCTCTCTTTGAGTGTCTTTATGTCTTGAGGCTCATCTGCATCAGTGAAAATCTTCCCTATTTATACACAAACTGGTATCACTATAAACTGGGAGGTAAATCTGCTCAACTTTAGATAAATGTTGGACACATAAAAAACAGATGCAACAATAATATTAACATTATTATTATTAAATTACAAAGAAACTAAACAAAAATAAGTATTTCTAGAGTTAACAGCTTTTTTGGAATTCACAGAAAATGAAGTTAAAAGCCACTTTAATATGAGGCCAAGCAATCATACAGGTATAGAGTACGTGAATGCTCAAAATTGTTAGGTTTGTTAGCTCTAATTTCAGAATAAACTTGTTATAAACAAGTACACTCATGTAAAAATTAGTTCAGCTAACTTTCCTTGCCTTCCAAACTTATCATATCCACTGCTTTTAAATTCGAAATGGTATTCAAAAACCAGTTAATAAGAAGCAACAGTATCTTAGAAGGTTTTCGTATATATAGATCTATATATCTACATACACATACACATATTATATATGGTATAAAAATATATAATTTATAATAAATATAATACAATTATTCATCATTTTGATTTAATCTTATACTTATTGACTTTAATTGACAGGGATTTATCATTTCAAATCTTACATATTATGCTAATGTTGGTAGTTGATTTCCTATTAAAGTAAGCTTTTCTTGTTTATAAGTAATTACAATGAATAGAAACTATTACAAATGTTTTATTCTGCATACATACATGAAGTAAAATGCTTTATAGAATATTCAATAAAAATGATAAAACTCCTCAAATATTCCTTGAAATTCAACAGGCATTTACAAATATACTTTAGCATATGCATCTATTTCAATTATATTTTAATGTTCTTTAGAAATGTAATTGAATGGCTGTTTCACACTATGTGTTTCTTTAGCATTGTTACTTCTTAAGAAACATAAGGAACCAATAGGATATTTTGTACAGAAATTTGGTGATTCACATTTACTGTCCTTGAAGTAAAGTATACAAGTCTGACTTAATTGTGCCTCATTTCATTAGCCAGTGGAGTAAGAATGCAGGAAAAAAATTGATAGAGAACAAGGTACTTCATGGAAAATGTAAAGGCCTAGGGATGGTCTGTAACCATTTAACTTCCATGATCAGAGGGCACAGGGGAGAAGGCAGACCACAGTTTATTTCTTTGGTATATGCAGAATAAAAGCACATTTATACCGATCAGTTATGGACACTTGCTATTGTGTATATTACACAATATTATTAATAAGAGTGTGTTAGTTAGGATTATCCAGAGAAATATAACCAACAGGATGTATGTATATGTTTCTTTTTGTGTATTGTATATATATGTATGTGTGTGTGTGTGTGTATGAGGAGGGCATGGCAACCTACTCCAGTATTCTTGCCTGAAGAATCCCATGGACAGAAAAACCTGGAGGGCTACAGTCCAGTAGGGTTGCACAGAATTGTACATGACTAAAGTGACCTAACACACACACACACACACATATATATGTATGTATGTATGTGTATATATATATATATATATAGTAGTTGGGTATGCCAGAATTTCCTCTTCTTCTGGGGAGGTCAGTCTTTTCTGTTCAGGCCTTTAGTGATCAGATGAGACCAATCCACATTATGAAGGGTAATATGTTTTAGTCAACCTACTAACTTAAATGTTATCCCATCTAAAAAATATCTTCCCAGAAGCATTTAGAATAATGTTTTACCAAATATCTGTATGCCTTGGCCTACCATGGAATTTGTAAAATTAGCCATCTTAGAGAAGATCAATAATTTTTTTTTAAAGGTTTCATTTTCTTTTTCAATAACAAGCGTAACAAAACAATTCATTAAACTTTTTTGTGTCACACGCATTCTCTTTAGACCTAGTTTTATGAGAGGGCTTTGTTAGGAAAGGAGAGAGAGAGAGGTGCAAAACTGCAAAACTCTAACCAGGACAGAGGTTTCTGTGAGTGAGGAGGTGCCTTAACCACCCTCTGACAACCCTGGGTGACTGCAGGACCTCCCATTTGCGTGAAAGCCTCTGTGGTCTATCCACGTAGACTGGGGCCAAGGCTTCTGGGTCTCCAAACTCAGTCCAGATTCCTTTATCCCAGTCTGACAGACATAGAGGTCAAGATCTGTTGACTTTTGTATCATCAGGCAGCTTAGCCAATGAACAATTAAGAGGATGTGAAAATGCAGTTATTTTAGTTTCAGTTTCATCTGAGGGCCCAAGATAAAAGCCGCTGAATCCTAAATTTCAGGGTGAGGGCCTTGGACCCCTTGTCGTATAAGGGAAGTGGTAACAAATCTTTGACTATTCACCGTCTGGAGGATTGTTTTTATTTATTTATTTATTTATTTTTATTAGTTGGAGGCTAATTACTTCACAACATTTCAGTGGGTTTTGTCATACATTGATATGAATCAGCCATAGAGTTACACGTATTCCCCATCCCGATCCCCCCTCCCACCTCCCTCTCCACCCGATTCCTCTGGGTCCTCCCAGTTGTTACTAAGGAATTTGACTGGTCTTTGTCCCTTGTTCCTGGGAGGAAAACTCTAAACCCTTAGAATTTTCCTAGTGCTAGAAGTTCTTTGTTATTCATGGTGAGTGCTAACAGTTTATGCTTTGAGGTGACTCACAGTGGTCCCTATATAGCTTATGCTAATGGCTCAGAATAGGGATAGGCTAGCCCAGAAAGAGCAATCCTGTGATTAGAGGGTTGGAACTTTAACCTACGTGATATCAAACTGAGCTTCTCTGAAGGAAAGGAGGAAAGAGAGGGCTGGCAATTAAGCTCGCGTGTGGCCAGTGACTTAATAAACATGCCAGTGTGATGGAATCCCAGTGAAAACCCTGGACGCTGAAGGTCAGGGGTCCCTCTCGGCTGGTGAGCACGCTGATGTGCGCTGACGTCACCACGGGCGGCAGAGAAGCACTGTGTTCCTTCAGGCCCTGCGCTCTGTGCATCCTGTATAGTAAGGCTGGAATCACAATGGCAGTGCTTTCCTGAGGTCTGTGGGCCATTCTAGCAACTTGTGCAACCTGAGGGGATAGGGGCAATGCCTGAGTTTGTAACCAGGAGACCTGGGGGATCCCTCAAGCCACTTGGGGCTGGCATCTGAGGTCAAGGCATTTTTCTTGGGAACCAGGCCCTTAAACCTATGGAGTCTGATGCTAATACAAACAGTTAACATCAGAATTGAATTGAATTACAGTACACTCTTTTCAGGAGGACATAGAACAGGATATGAAGGAGACATAGTGGAGTGGTTGAGGGAATTAGAAAATTAGAAATTTTCTTTAATAAAAATTATTTATGTACCATGAGTGCCCTCCTTCCGACTCTTGTGGAGGAAGTGGTGCTATTTTTTCATCTTCAGACTAGAGCATCAGGATTACACTGAGAGATTAATATATTTTTTCAGCATTATTTAGGGCAGGGGCCCTAACCGTCAGGCCATGGACCAGCGCTGGTCTGTGGTCAGTTAGGAAATGGTCTGCATAGCAGGAGGTGAGCGAAACCAAAACCAAACACCGCCCCCCCCATCCTGGTCTGTGGAAAAACTGCCACAAAACTGGTCCCTGATGGTTGGGGACTAGTTGAAAGGTTGGGGACTGCTGATTTATGGAACTGCTAGTGAAAGCTTAGTAGAAGAGACAGCAACTTATAAACAAGAGAAAGTAGTAAAAATGGGCAATACTTATGGATCGTAATACTTATGGGCAATACTTATGGATGGATGAGTAATAATTAGCAATAAATGATATTGGAAAAAAGAAGGGAAATAAATGGTTCCTAGAGCAAGAGGAACCTTAAGTTAGTAAAAAAAAAATGAACAATGAGTCAAAAGAGGCAAGATAAAGATAGGGAAAAGAAAAAAATGGAAGAAAATATTTACGGTTTCATGGTTAAAGGGAGTTCAGTTGGTAAAACTGACATAGATAGGCTTTTACATTAAAAAAAGACGCAGGCATATTTTGCTGGAAGTCTTTGAGTGCTCTCTGTGAGGCAAGAAAACAATCTGAAATCAAGCCTAAATGTTGGAGCCCTGAGTTGATGAAATGAGTCAGTGGGTGTAGAGCCATATATACCCGAGAAAGGACTGCTGGTCAGATATGGAGTATTATAAGAGCAACGTGAAGTTCTCTGTGGACTATGATGAATGGTCAGGGTTCTAGTTATCTGTCAATCTTAAGAGGGAATGGTGGGGTCAGAGCATACGAAATGACAAAATCAGAGGTGACAATGTGGAGGCAAGTGGAAAGGAAGTCACAGAAAGGGATTCTCAAGAAGAGTTCATCTCTGAAGATGAACTCAAGGATATCTGCAACTGGTTGGGTTGAGTGACAATGAAGAGAGTTCTTTCAAGGCTCAGAGAGTCAAGAAGTAACAAATTAGAACAAAAATTGTTCCAAACATTTTGTGAATGCCATTCCTGAATTGGAAAGAGTGGTGGAAGCATTTAAACAAAAATGACATCTGATATAAATGTTTAAGTTAGTACCACACTATCAAAATATTCCATCTCCTTTCACTCGGAAGCATAAATGCTTGAGAGCATGCTGGGCAGTGCTGCTGAGAGCTCTGTTCAATGATGGTTAGTTCACAGTCTAGCCAGCCATTCCGAGTTAGGAATATATATTTAAAAATTCTGAACAAAATGGTGCGTTACTTCCTATATGCTTCATCAGATCTGATTTCTCTTGTAAATATAAGTAGGGATCATTTGCAAAATAACAGATTAGAATTTCCTGTGCAGACAGATGCTTTTTATATTTATAAAGCTTGAGCTCTTTTTTTCCCTCTCTTTAATGCTCTGGGAAACTGGAAACTGATATGATTTTTCGTATCAAGTTTAGTTTAACATATGGCAGAGAACTCTATGAGACGATCTCCAAACGTTGCAGTTAACAGTTTCCAGCCTACACAGGAAGCGGAGCTGTGCTTCTGACGCATTCCTGTTCTATGGGAAGACCACAGAGAACAGCCTAAAGTTAAACCACAGAAACTGTGTGCATACAAAGTGCAGCTTCCACTGAAACCACAGTAGCTCAGAAAGCTTTGGTGATGTTTCAATTCCACTTCGGCATTGTTCTAGCAAAATGTTTCAAGGCATATCGATAACTAAGTAGCTGTTAAGTCTGTTCTTGGCTTTTACTTAGACAAACAAAAAACAAGCTCTGAATTTGGATACTGCATATTCTGAGGGGCCTCAGTTTAGTAATCGCCTTATGTTTGTAAGTCTTCTACTAGGTTCTTAAGTATAACAAAAACAAAACAAACACCTCATCCACTCAGAGCCCTTGGGGAAGAGTGAGGATGATCTTTGTGCAGAATAGCTTTCAGGTACTACATTCCTCCTGTATTACAGAGTACATGAAAAATAAAGTATTGAATATATCAATTATCTCAGCTTTGCATAAAGTTGTATGTTTTGTCATAAAACTGTTCTATTCCACCGCATAGCTATGCTTTTTGAGTTCTTGGGTGCTTTTTATTAGGTGTTCTTGTTTTTTTTGGGGGGGTGAGTTCCTACTTTCTCTCTCAGCTTTGATTTCCCACTCCCATTGCTCTAGCACTCTTTCTCTCATGTTTGTGCATAATATGTCCCTTCGGATGAGAAACCAGACTGAGCAGTGTGGCCCTTCAAGGCTCTGAATGTGGGCCAGGGATAGTCTATCAACAAAGCACAATGACAGAGAAAGAATGAGGACTTTTTTCTTACTATTTCTCTTTGGTCAAATTAGGGAATTTCTTTGAGCCCCAGTTTCCTCATCTATGATGTGGCTCATAGAATTGCTGTGGAGATTGAATAAGTTAATATACACAAAGCGTCATGGAATTGTTGCTAGAATGAAATAGAGTCCCTTATGACAAGCATGGGCTTCCCTGGTGGCTCAGATGGTAAAGAATCTATATGCCATGCGGGAGACACAGGTTTGATCCCTGGGTCAGGAAGATCCCCTCCAGAAGAGCCTGGCAACCCACTCCAGTATTCTTGCCTGGAGAATTCCATGGATAGAGAAGCCTGGCGGGCTACAGTCCATGAGCTCGCAGTCAGACACGACTGAGTGACTAACACTTTCACTTTCACAACAAACAAGGTGCCCATGGCCTGGCACAGAGTGTCAACAGGTTCCCTTTGTCTCTTTCTCTCCTGCTCAGGGGCCCTTCTGGCTTATCGCCTTGTTCTTGCTGCAGTCCATACAGTTGTGAAAGGGAAAAAGCAGAATTACAGAAATATTAGTGTTTCACCACTTATCCTATGGAATTTTACAAGGTGTTAATATTTTGAAATTCGAAGAAAAAGAGACTTTAGATGCCCCAAAAGTATTGCTGAACCAAATCCCCTAATATAATACCTTGTCTTAAATAATTTCTATAAATGGTAATTCATAGTTGAACTGATTTGATCATTTTTTGTTAATAGAGACTCTTGTGTTAGTACTTTAAAAGTCAGTGCTTTATCTGTTAAAAAAAGATGATGAAAACTCATTAAAAGAAAAATTATAAAATACAGAAAAGCAGAAAGAAAAAGTCTCAAATTTCAACATCCAAAGATCCTTTCTTTTCAGTACTTTTATCTATAGTTTTTTTTTAAGCAAGATTCTGATACCTTATATATAATTTTGAATCCTAGTTATATATAATATAGGACTTCCCTGGTGGCTCAGATGGTAAAGAATCTGCCTGCAATGCAGGTTTGATCCCTTGGTTGGGAAGATACCCTGGAGAAGGGAAAGGCAATCTGCTCCTGTGTTCTTCTCTGGAGAATTCCATGGACAGAGAAGCCTGATGGGTGCATGGGGTCGCAGAATCAGACGTAACTGAGCAACTAACATAAATATTACATATCTTTTACTTCTCATATTATTGCTGAATTATTTGTACACACAAAAGTTTAAATCTGCGTAATAGCCTAAGTGGACATTATGTACACATTTCCTTTCAGTTGGACATCATTTATTTCCATTGTCTTTTCTTATTACAATTAGCACTTTAAAAACAATCTAGAATAGATTCCTAGGAGTGAAATTATAGTGTTAAAGGATAGGAAGATTTCTTTTAAAGGCTTTTGCCAAACTGGAAAATGGCAATCTCAGAATTACAGTTTTAGTATGGAGGACACCTAGCCAAGCCTCCCTGGCATTTCACTGTCCTGTTTTCTCCAGATGAGTCTTAGCATTTTTCACTCAGGATAGCAATCTCACCTGGGTTTGCTCACTTTACTGATGCCAGTGCAGTGAGCACTCAGATGGCTTGGTAACACTTTTGAAGCCTGACTTCTCATATCTTTTAAATATCTAAGTTCTAATAAGAGAGACCTATATTGTTATTATCTCATTGGTCCCTTATCTTGCTGAGTTCCTGACACACTGAGTTTACCCACAAGCCCTACTGAACACAGGGTTCCCTGGTTTGGAAGGAAAGATGTGGTCAACCTCCTCATCTTGGAAATCAAAAGGCCCAATTATCTGTGGGACTGATACCTCCCCTGAAGACAGTATCATATGACCTTCAGAAAGAACCACAATTGTGCTGAGACCCAAGACCAAAACCTCAGGAACAAATATATGCAATGGCAATGTGACTTCTGTGAGGGCCTCCATCCAAGACAGGACATCACTGAGGCCTGTAGTAGGCAGCACAATCCTCCGGGACCTCAGGCAAGCGAGGTCCAATAGAGCACTGAGCGTTAATGGAAGGCAGCCACGAAGAAAGGCAGTGGATTAAACCCCGCAAAGTGAAACCTTGTGAAGATCCTACTAGTTACTACAGGGAATGCTTAGACAATCTAAACCTCAGTTATAATACAATGCAATATGCCTTGGAGGTAAGATTGAAAGAGTACCACGCATCCAGCAGGGAATATCAAATAGGTGAAATTCTAATTTGAACGTAACAGAACTTTCTTACATTATCCTGGCTACCTCTGATTTTCCTTTCCTAAACAGAATTCTCAGGCATTTTGGAGTACAGTGAGAATTGATCTGGCTTTGACTGAGTTCTTCTAGAGCTGAAGTTCCTACAGCCAAGAAAAGAGTGAGCAGACAGGGCACTGAGGCTTCACATCACACGAGAAGCTCTCTGAGATGTGTACACAGAGATTTATGGAGAAGATGCTTAAGAGGCATCAATTAAAATAGAATATTGTAAACTACCTGCTGTTCCTAAAACACAGCAAGCACACTCATGGGGCTTTGGTACTTGCTGCTCCCTCTGCCTGGAGATAATATCAGGGAGGTGAGGGTTCAGTTCCCACAGGGTCCTGTAGGTCACGGTGAGGAGTCAGGCTTCTAAACTGAAGAAGGAGGTCTGGAAGATGTGAGCAGAGACATAATAGGATCTGACTTAGATTATTTCCCACTCAGTTACTTGAGGAGCATGTTATAAACCTATAGAAAAGCAAAAAACTAGGACAAAGAACATCTGTATATCCTTTACCTATTCTCCATCTGCTTACATTTCACTCCATTTGCTTTGTATTTTCTTTGTTTCTCTCTTAAATGTACCTGTTATTTTGCTAAATCACTTGAAAATAAGTTGCAGATAGCAAAACACTGCCACTAAATCCGTAGCATGCATCATCTAAGAACACGATAAAATCAAATATAATCATGTCTAAGAAGGCATAATTAATTCAATATCATCTATTGCCCAGTTCCTACTTAAATTTCTCTATTTGTTCCATAGTTGTCTGTGATAAATCATATTTTCCAAGGATGCCCCCGACTCCACCAGTTTCTCTCTCTTCTAGAACTCTGTCACGCCCTTGTGGAGAGGTGGAATCAAATTCTCCTCCCTCTGTATGTGAGCAAACAGTGTGTGAGCAGACATGCTGCTGAGACTTCGGAATCCCAGGCAGTTCCGCTTCTGCCTTGGTCATCCTGACACTTGATGAGTTGTGAGTGCCGGAGGCCCTCTTGCTGTGAGGAAGCCCCTAGAAGCCTGGGGGAGAGGTCACAAAGGAGAGGGTGGGATGATTTGAGAGAACAGCATCAAACATATACATTATCATATGTGAAACAGGTAACCAGTGAGAGTAAGTTTGATGCATGAAGGAGGGCACCCAAAGCCGGTGCTCTGGGACAACCTAGAGGGAAGTGGAGAGAGGGAGGTGGGAGGCTGGGTTCTGGACCGGGGGGGCACATGTATACCTATGGCCAGCTCATGTTGATGTATGGCAGAAGCCATCATGATATTGTGAAATAATTATCATCCAATTAAAATTAAAAAATTAATTAAAAACAAACAAACACCAAAAAAAAAAAAAAAAAAAAAAAGAGCCTCCAGACAGTGAGGAGATGCCCTGCCAGCTAGCAGCTGTTTCAGCTGCTAAGTTTTCCATTCTAGTCACCATCTGACTGCAGCCTCAAGAGACACTGGAGACCAGGATCCTCAACCTGTGCAGCCCTTCCTGAATTCTGATCTATAGAAACCATGAGTCATGATAAAATAATTACTGTTTTCTTTTTACGCATTGTGTTTTGGGGACACTTTGTTACCCAGAAGTAATAACTAGAAAAATGACTTTTATAGATATATATTTTTTAAAAATTCGGGATTGAATGAAGGCTTAAGATTTAAAAATTGTATTAGGTTATTATGTCTTTTGGGCTTCTTTGATGGTTCAGATGGTAAAGAATCTGCCTGCAGTGTAGGAGACCTGGGTTTGATGCCTGGGTTGGGAAGACTCCCTGGAGGAGGGCATGGCAGCCCACTCCAGTATGCTTGCCTAGAAAATCCCCATGGACAGAGGAGCCTGGCAGGCTACAGTCCATGGGGCTGCAAAGAGTCAGACATGACAGAGAGACTAAGAACAGCACAGATTATATCTTCTGGTTTCTTTTAAACTAGAATGATCCCTCTTCTTTAGTTTTTTTAAACATGATATTTTTTTGGAAAACTCCAGGACATTTGTTTTATAGAATATACCAGATTTTGGACTTGTGAGATTGCTTTTCCATGATTAAATTCATGGTTAAAATGTACTGTCAAGGGATTTCTCTGGTGGTCCAGTGGCTGCAACTCCATGCTTCCAATGCAGGGGGTGTGGGTTCAATCTGTCGCTGGGGATCTGGATCCTACATGCTGCAACTAAGAGTTTGCATGCTAAAACTAGGGCTCCCACACGCCACAATGAAGATCGAGGATCCCACATGCCACAATTAAGATGTGTCACAGCCAAATAAATAAATAAAAATAAATATTAAAAAAAATAACAGCTGGGACAAATTCTGGGGGATACAAAGAGACTAAAAAATCCAACTGCCTCCTTAAAAAAATGTACTGTCAAAAAGATAAAAAGGTATCCTTTAAAGTTCTTTCACTTTTAGAAAAATGTGGTAAAAAGCATGAAATCTACCCTCTTAGCAAATTTTTTAATGTACAGTATAGCATGTACACATGGTTGAACAGTAGATGTCTAGAACTTTTCATCTTGCAGAGCTAGACCTCTATACCCACTGAAGAGCAGCTCTCCATCTTCTCCCTCTAGCCCATTCTACTTTGTTTCTATGAGTCTGACTACTTTAGACACCTCAAGAAATGGATTTATGCAGTGTTTGTCCTTTTGTGACTGGCTTATTTCACTTGGCATATAATGTCCTCAAGTTTCATTCATGTGGTAGCCTATGACAGGATTTTCTTCCTTTTTAAGGCTGAGTAATATTCCACTGTGCATACATACCATATTTTCTTTATTCATTCATCTGTCAAAGGACATTTCTTGTCTATTGCAAATAATGCTGCAGTGAACATAGGACGGCCAGTATCTCTTTAAGATCTCATTTTCAATTCTTTTGGACAAATATCCAAAGTAAGATTGCTGGATCATATGTGTGCTAAGTCGTTCCAGTCATGTCTGACTCTTTGTGACCCTATGGACTATAGCCCACCAGGCTCCTCTGTCCGTGGGATTCTCCAGGCAAGAATACTGGAGTGGGTTGCCATGCCCTTCTCCAGACTGGACCATATGGTGGTCCTACATATGGCAGTCCTATTTTTAATTTTTTAAGGAAACTCCATTCTGTTTTCCATAGTGGCTGTAACATTTCACATTCTCTCCTTAGAGGTTGAACCACTTTGCAACACTATGATGTGTGAGAGTATCTGTTTTCCCACAGCCTTGTTAACAGAATATTTTATCAGTCTTTTGAATTTTTGACAATATGGCGAATAACAAATGGTATCTCAGTATCTTTAACCTTGGATTTTTCTTCCTGTGCATGAAACTGACCATCTTTTCATAAAGTTCAGTTCAGTCGCTCAGTCCTGTCTGACTCTTTGCAACACCAGGGACTGCAGCATGCCAGAATGCAACACCAACTGTTCATCACCCTGTCCATCACCAACTCCCGGAGTCCACCCAAACCCATGTCCATTGAGTTGGTGATGCCATTCAACCATCTCATCCTCCATCATCCCCTTCTCCTCCTGCCCTCAATCTTTCCCAGCATCTGGGTCTTTTCCAATGAGTCAGCTCTTTGCATCAGGTGGCCAAAGTACTGGAGTTTGAGCTTCAACATCAGTCCTTCCAATGAACACCCAGGACTGATGTCCTTTAGGATGGACTGGTTTGATCTCCTTGCAGTCCAAGGGACTCTCAAGAGTATTCTCCAACACCACAGTTCAAAAGCATCAATTCTTCAGCGCTCAGCTTTCTTTATAGTCCAACTCTCACATACATACCTTACTACTGGAAAAACCATGGCTTTGACTAGATTGACCTTTGTTGACAAAGTAATGTCTCTGCTTTTTAATATGCTGTCTAGGTTGGTCATAACTTTTCTTCCAAGGAGTAAGCATCTTTTTATTTCATGGCTGCAGTCACCATCTGCAGTGATTTTGGAGCCCCCCAAAATAAAGTCTGACACTGTTTCCACTGTTTTTCCATCTATTTGCCATGAAGTGATGGGACTGGATGCCATGATCTTAGTTTTCTGAATGCTGAGCTTTAAGTCAACTTTTTCACTCTCCTGTTTCATTTTCATCAAGAGACTATTTAGTTCTTCTTCCCTCTCTGCCATAGGGGTGGTATCATCTGCATATCTGAGGTTATTGATATTTCTCCCAGCAATCTTGATCCCAGCTTGTGCTTCATCCAGCCCAGGGTTTCTCATGATGTACTCTGCATAAAAGTTAAATAAGCACGGTGACAATATACAACCTCGATATACATCTTTCTTGATTTGGAATCAGTCTGTTGTTGCATGTCCAGTTCTAACTGTTGCTTCCTGACCTGCATACAGCTTTCTCAAGAGGCAGGTCAGGTGGTCTGGTAGTCCCATCTCTTTCAGAATTTTCCACAGTTTATTGTGATCCACACAGTCAAAGGCTTTGGCTTAGTCAATAAAGCAGAAATAGATGTTTTTCTGGAATTCTCTTGCTTTTTCGGTGATCCAGCGGATGCTGGCAATTTAATCTGTGGTTCCTCTGCCTTTGCTAAAACCAGCTTGAACATCTGGAAGTTCACGGTTTATGTACTGTTGAAGCCTGGCTTGGAGAATTTTGAGCATTACTTTGCTAGCATGTGAGATGCGTGCAATTGTGTGGTAGTTTGAGCATTATATACGACCCCATGGACTGTATATAATTCTCCAGACCAGAATACTGGAGTGGGTAGCCTTTCCCTTCTCCAGGGGATCTTCCCAACCCAGGGATCGAACTCAGGTCTCCCAAGTTGCAGGCAGATTCTTTACCAGCTGATCCACAAGGGAAGTCCTTTCATAAAGTTAATGACTTTCAAAAGGATATCCCTGAATGGCATGTTGGGAGAAATGAAAGCACAGTAATGCAAACTCTTGAGTCAAATGAATTCTGTGAGTAGGTATTTCCAAGGCACCTAGATTTTTCTTCAGATTCAAAGTCAGTATATATATATGCATGTATGTTAATCCACTGTCATTTATTGAGTCTACTATGCAACAAAATTTTGCAATGTATAGATTAAAAAATAGAATAAAACTTGATGCTTTCTATTAAGGAATGCACAAACTATTGGATGAGAAAGATAACTGATTACAGAATTGGGGGCAAGTTATGTTACGGTTATGCCATGTTCTATGAGAACACAGAAGAGAAACTGGAGAGTTGGGGGAAGTCTTCTGTAAAACGACGATAAATAAGCTCAGATTTTCTGGAAGGTATTCCAGCCTGAGGTAGAGGCACTTGAAGGCAGAGAATGAGATAACAGGTCCTGTTTAGGGAACTACAAATTCTTTTGTATGCGTGGAGTGAAAGGTGGATATATGAGATTATTGAAAAAACAATCCATAAAGGTGTGTGGGAGCCAGGCTTAATTTTTTCCAAGTTAAAGATTTTTTGTTTGTTTATCCTATAAGTTATATGAAACTATGGAAGGATTAAACAAAGAATAACATAATATTCATTTCTTTAATATCTAATTTCTTAAAAATATCCATTTCAATGAGTTGAGAATTTACAATATTTCTGTTTTTCTTAACTATAGAATCAAAAAGATTTGATCATGCTTTCTTGGACTATTCTTAATTTCACAGTGGCAAGTAATTATATAATACCAGTTAGTCATGAAGAACACTGATAGAAAAATCGGGCTAATATGGAAAGTAGGAAACAAGTGAAATAAAGTGTCTTTTGGCTTTGCAAATTTAAAAGCCTAAATTTAACAGAACAAAAATTGTTTTAAATGTTGATGTTATATGTAACATCAACAAGATTTACTGTTTTAAGACAAAAAATACATAGTTTATTATTCATAGTTCTTTAAAAGTACATTTGACATTTTTCCTTAGCTATAACTGCTTATTATAGCTTTTTTTCAAAAGCACTTTTTTTTGTTTTTCACTCAAAAAATGGGTTGCTTTTTCTAGATAATGGCCAGAAATTTTAAGCTATTCACACATTTTCCTGGTACCAGGTAACTGAGTCATATTAAGAGGTGACATGTGTCACATTAAGGCCAGTTTACCCAGGAGTGCAGAAGCAGTGTGTTGCAGTGGTGGAAGCACCAAACCCAGAGTCAGGAAGGCTGAGGTTCTCTTCAGAAAAACACAGGAGTGATCTTGAGTCTAAAATTGGGTGATCAAGCAGAGGAATTTTGTGGTTCTTTCCAGCTTTAATTATCCATTGTTCCATGTCAGGCTAATTCATCATCACTTGTAAAAACCTACCAAACATTTAGGGTCCCGTAAAAATTTCCTGGATCCTGAATTTCTTTCTCTTGAAAGCAGAGAATTTGCTAGAATGTAGTTTTATTAAAACCAAGCTTGTTATTACTCACATTTGGATATGTCCCTGAGTCAAGTGATGCCCCTAAAACATAGCTATTCTTGCGTTTAGTTAATCATTTAGAAAACATTTATTGACCTCTTACTAGATTTAAAACATTAATCCAGATACCATGGGAAGCACAAAAATGAAACACACAGAGTTCATTCTGCAAGAATGTCCCCTCATATAGAAGAAAAGGTGCTATATATGCACATGGATAACTGTGCAGCAAGGCAGGTGTTAGGTGACACGTGGGACAGATAGGGAACAATTGGAACTGAGTAAATACTAATTCTTTCCCTGATATATCACTAAATAAATAATTACATTTTATAGCCTTCACTGTTAGCGTTACATAATTCTTTCTTGTTGTTTTTAATGTAACATTTTCTGTGTGTGTGCTGGTTTTAAGGGTATACATGTTCAATGTAGACCTATAAAAATTAGGCAAATGAGCGAAAATAATCTTTAATCTTATGATCTAGGGCAACCATTGTTAACATTCTGCTGAATTCACTCTAGTTTTATTCGCATGCTCACATCTAGTTTTCTAATAACTTACTTTTTTCATTAAATATAAGTATTTTCTATATCATTAAAAATTATTATACAATGTATTTTTTAATGGCTGAATGTATTCCACTATGGGGGGAACATAATTTGCTCTTGTAGTACCCATACCCCATTGTTGGACATTAAATTTCATTCATTCACATATGAAATACTTCTTCTTATCAAGGTCTGGAGTATCACTGAAGTTCCTAATTACTATCTTTCAAATCTGCTATAATTAAATTTTTTTTTTCCTGTAGCTAGTAACTACTTGATTCTATCAGATTTTATCATTCTCATTCAGTCCTTAAAAAGTGTCATGTGCTAAATTACTAGCATGCCTACTTGTACCTGGACCTTTCATTTTCTTTTCTTTTTTTAAAAAACTATTTTGTAATGGGGTATAGCCAGTTAACAAAGTTGTGATAGTTTCAGGTGAACCGCAAAGGGACTCAGCCATACATGTTCATGTATCCCTTCTCCCCCAAACTCCCCTCCCCTCCAGGCTGCCACATAACACTGAGCAGAGTGCCCTGTGTTACACAGTAAGGACCTTTCTTAATTTTAACAGAGACTTTATCCAGACATTTTATTTTGGGATGGAGAATTCATGGGAAACAGGCCATGGGAAACACTCCTCACTCTGTTCTGCAAGGCAGACCTCACTAACTAACGAGAGTAGTCTTTCCTTGGCTAAGACGTGGGCTGAGTCTAGAAGTGCGCTTCTTAACCACAAGTCTCTAGGGAACTACAGTTGCTTCCAAAAATTGGAGTTTGCGTGCCAGATGAAGTTAATTTGGATTCCTTGAATATATTTTGGTATCTAGCAAGGTCTGTCATTTATTTTGAATCCCAGGATTTATCTGAAAGTAATTGTCTACTGAAGGTTTTCTGAATCAGAAAATAACGTTTTGGAAAGTTTTTTCTCCCGTTTATTCCCTGTGAATCTCCTCAGCAAAACAAACAAATTTGCCAAAGGTTATTGATAAAGGCCTGAAAAGTAGCAAACTTTGCTAAACATTTGAAGGGTTTGTTCAGTTCAGTTCAGTCACTCAGTCGTGTCCGACTCTTTGCGACCCCATGAATCGCAGCATGCAAGGCCTCCCTGTCCATCACCAACTCCCAGAGTTTACTCAAACTCATGTCCATCGAGTCAGTGATACCATCCAGCCATCTCATCCTCTGTCGTCCCCTTCTCCTTCTGCCCCCAATCCCTCCCAGCATCAGGGTCTTTTCCAATGAGTCAGCTCTTTGCATCAGGTGGCCAAAGTACTGGAGTTTGAGCTTCAACATCAGTCCTTCCAATGAATACCCAGGACTGATCTCCTTTAGGATGGACTGGTTGGATCTCTTTGCAGTCCAAGAGACTCTCAAGAGTCTTCTCCAATACAGTTCAAAAGCATCAATTTTTCGGCGCTCAGATTTCTTCACAGTCCAACTCTCACATCCATACATGACCACTGGAAAAACCATAGCCTTGACTAGATGGACCTTTGTTGGCAAAATAATGTCTCTGCTTTTTAATATGCTTTCTAGGTTGGTCACAACTTTCCTTCCAAGGAGTCAGCGTCTTTTAATTTCATGGCTGCAGTCACCATCTGCAGTGATTTTGGAGCCCCCCAAAATAAAGTCTGACACTGCTTCCACTGTTTCCCCAGTTAGTTTAGTCCAAATTAGTATTCAAGATTAACATAAACTTTACTATGAGATTTTTTTCAGTTAAGAAAATAATACATTTTTTAATTAGTAAAAATTAAATATTTGTAAATATATTGGGCATGACCAATGCAAAAAAATAGAGGAAACAATAAAATGGGAAAAACTCGAGATCTCTTCAAGGAAATTGGAGATACCAGCGGAACATTTCATACAAAGATGGGTTCAATAAAGGACAGAAATGGCCAACACCTAACAGAAGTAGAAGATATTAAGAAGAAATGGCAAGAATATACAGAACTGTATGAAAAAGGTCTTAATGACCCAGATAACCACCATGGTGTGGTCACTCACCTAGAGCCAGACATTCTGGAGGGTGAAACCTAGTAGCCTTAGGAAACCTTACTATGAACAAAACTAGTGGAGGTGCTGAATTCCAGCTGAACTATTTAAAAATCCTAAAAATTGATGCTGTTAAAGTACTGCTGTCAATATGCTAGCAAATTTGGAAAACTCAACAGTGGCCACAGGACCAGAAAAGGTCAGTTTTCATTCCAATCCCAAAGGAAATGCCAGAGAATGTTCAAACTACTGTATACTTGTGCTAATTTCAGATGGTAGCAAGGTAATGCTCAATATCCTTCAAGTTAAGCTTCAACAGTATATGAACCAATAACTTCCAGATGTACAAGCTGGATTTAGAAAACGCAGAGGAGCCAGAAATCAAATGGCCAACATTGGCTGGATCATAGAAAAAGCAAGGGAATTAAAAAAAAATCTATTTCTGCCTCATTGACTAAAGCCTTTGACTGTGTGGATCACAACAAACTGGAAAATTCTTAAAGAGATGGGAATACCAGACCACCTTACCTGCCTCCTCAGAAACCTGTATTCAGGTCCAGAAGCAACAGCTAGAACTGGACATGGAATAATGGACTGGTTCCAAATTGGGAAAGGAGTACATCAAAGCTGTATCTTATCACCCTGCTTATTTACAGAGTACATCAGGTAAAATGTTGGGCTGGATGAATCCCAAGCTGGAATGAAGATTGCTAGGAGAAATATCAGCAACCTCACATTTGCAGATGATACCACCCTGATGGCAGAAAGCAAAGAAGAACGAAAGAGCCCCTTGGTGAGGGTGAAAGAGGAGAGTGAAAAACCTGGCTTAAAGCTCAACATTCAAAAAATGAAGATCATGGCATCTGATCCCATCACTTCATGACAAACTGATGGGAAAAAAGTGGAAACTGACAAATTTTATTTTCCTGGACTCCAAAATCACTGTGGACAGTGATTGAAGCCATGAAATTAAAAGACACTTCTCCTTGGAAGAAAAACTATGAGAAATCTAGACAATGTATTAAAAAGTGGAGACATCACTTTGCTGACAAAGGTCCATATAGTCAAAACTATGGTTTTTCCAGTAGTCACGTGTGGATGTAAGAGTTGGGCTATAAGGAAGGCTGAGTACTGGAGAACTGATGCTTTCGAACTGTGGTACTGGAGAAGATTCTTGAGAATCCCTTGGATGGCATGGAGATCAAACCAGTCAATCCTCAAGGAAATCAACCCTGAATATTCATTGGAAGGACTGATACTGAAGCTCTAATACTTTGACCACCTGATGTGAATAGCTGACTCACTGGAAAAGACCCTGATGTTGGGACAGATTGAAGACAGGAGGAGAAGGGAATGACAGAGGATGAGATAGTTGGATGACATCACCAACTCAACGGACATAAGTTTGAGCAAACTCTGGGAGATAGTGAAAGATAGGAAAACCTGGCATGCTGCAGTTCATGGGGTCACAAAGAGTTAGACACGACTTAGCAACTGAACAACAACAACAACTGGTCATGAATGATGTAGTTTTGAATTTCTTCTATGTTAAATACAACTAATTTGGTTTAGAAAGTTCTGAAATTACAATACTACTATGAATTTCTTAAGCGCCAAAGCAACTGTTGTTTAAAAAAATCAAATCAGATAAATGATTACCTGTTCACAGTCCTATTGCTTTTTGATGAAAGGAAGTAGAAAACATTAGAATTTTATAGATTATAGATTAAGGAGTCTTAAAATTATGGTGATACCATATTAAGAATATTTTAACTGAGTTTTCAGTTCACAATCAGGCATTGGTTTAACTCTTTTCATTGAATTGAGGAAAAAAAATGAAGAAAACCATATGAGATGATTCCAAAGAGACTTCCGTTTGTAAAGAAGATAGAAGAACCAGGTTATTTCTGATATATAAATCAGAATTATTTATATTTTGGCCAGTAGGATGGTTAATAAACTTCCAAAAGGCCAAATGCCATATTAATTCAGACTATAGTGATTTTTTTATATATGTGCTAATTTTGCCCAAAGATGAGTTACTCTTGCTTACTTCTATCTCATTTTCTAGGAGCTGAGAAATAGATAGCTATTGAATACTAGTAGACAATGAAAAATATCTGCAATTTTGATTGCAAAACCTTGTAAAATTAAGGTCAAGAGAGGGGTCTTAGAATTTTTTCCCATTTGGAGAATTACATTTTTTAAAAAAATCTTGAATATTGCTGACATTAGGGACAAATTTACTATAAATAAATACAGCTTTACATTTTGTATCAGTGATTTTCAGAAGGGAAATAAAAATCCCTTTTTTTCCTTATATACCTTACTTCAATTAGTTATTTCTCATAAACTCTATAACACTTGCCTCAAACAGAAATAAATACAAATGGTTCCTTTGGGAGCTGGCACCTTGGTATTAAGAAGTAAAGGAGAAAGAACAGTAGTAGCCCAACAAAACAGGCTGCTCTGCCCTGTCCTGAGACAGAGCAAAACAAGATCTAACATGACTGTTCCAGCAGTGACCATATTTGCTTATCTAATTTCTTTCCCATTTCACTTCTACATTTACTTTAAGTAAGAAAAAAATAGAGGTATAGTCACCTAAATGAAAAACTGGTCCCATTAGGAACAGAAGAATTTTACAGGTGAAAATTTTATTCTGCATGAAAGCAAGAATATCTGAATTGTGATGACTTTCCAATGCAGAGAAGGGTTTGCTAGAGCACTTCCTTGGTTCCTCTGTAAGTTCCTCATCTCATTACTACTTGGAGAATTAGTTTGCCCCCATTACTAAGTATAGTTCCATTTAGTTATTAATTACTGTTTTATAACTGAAACTTCATACTGATTTGGCTGATAACCACCAAAACCCTGGGCTGTTTGTCATCTGTTTTGTCATTTTTCTTTTTTTTTTTTTTTAATTTATTTGGAGAAAAGATCAAAGTACTTACTGGGTTGAGGACCACAGTGAAGAAAAGTTCACCTCCCTGGATACTCTTGTCCAGCTCTTTAGGACCTCCTGGATATTCTTTATAGAAAATCGTGTGAGTGAAAAGCCCACAGGTTTGTCTTGGGAGAACCTGAAGGAAGAACGAACAAGTAAGGAAAAAATTCCCTTCAACCAATTAATATGCTGACTTAGCTTCTTCCCTCATGGAAGATAAAGTTGGTGTCATTATTCAACTCTTTACTGTGGTGGTTTAGTTGCCAAGTCATGTTCAACTCTTGCGGCCCCATGGACTATATAGCCTGCCAGGCTCCTTTGTCTGTGGGATTTCCCAGGCAAGAATACCGAAATGGGTTGCCACTCCTTCTCCAGGGGATCTTCCCAACCCAGGGATCAAACCCGAGTCTCCTGCATTGCAGGCGGATTCTTTATCTCTGAGATCCTTCATCCCCCAAATCCTTCATAATCTGAAAAGTGGGGATGACATCACTATAGGAGGAATACTGAAGACAGTGGAATAAATATGTGAAAACTAAAACAGACTTTGAATTATTTTAGCCACTTATCTATTTTAAATCTCCAAGTCATTACTTCTGTTATGAAACCTAGTATGTTCCAGCATCTTGCGAAATAAAACAAAAAAAGTAAAAATGAAATTTAAAAAGTATTGGATTTGCCTGTGCTGTACATTGTAATTCTAGTAGGCAAAAAATTTAACGATAATACTTCTATCAAATTCTACACATGCATTAGAAAATGAAGTCAATTAGTAACTTAATATGATTCTTAGGAAATAACATTTTAAATTAGAACAAATATTTGAGACACAAGTCATAGTTTCTGCTCGACTCTGAAAGGACCACTGTAGGTTGTAGTAACTGCCACAAATTCTAAGTCTGAAGACTGCCAGTTCCAAAAGAAAGAAAGAGATTATGCATTTGGTTAGCAATTTTTGTAATGTATCACAAACAAAATGATAAAAAAGGTCACTTAGTAAAAAGTGTTCTTTTTATCTTTTGTATATAGAAGCCATTATTTACTTCGATTACACATATTTGTGATAAGGGTTTTTTTTTTTTTCAAATTCTTACAGCTTTCCTGGTAAAATGGCAGTACAATTTTAAAAGGGTGAGCAAAAACTGTGTGTATAATCTTTAGCTAAATTTTATGTAATGACTTCTTTATGATCTGCATTTGTCATTATTCACTTGAAGTGGTAGAAAATAAATGAATATATTTAGGAGAGATACAAGTTTTATGGAATTTTAAATAGGCAGGTCTTCAGCTTATTGTCCTAAGCAATCAGTCTTCAGTTTTTTCTGTCTTGATTCTTAAAGCACAGTTGGTTCAGTTGTTGTCAGAATATTACTGTACAGGGCTCCCCATGCTTTGCAGTTCCCTAGAAATATACTGGGGGGGGGGTGGTTCTTTCATTTGAATGTGTATTATAATAAATTTCAATCTAGTCCTTGAAAGTTTTCTTAGAAAACATGATTCTCAGCTCAATCACTATATTATATATTGCTGTGTAAATCAAAACTGAACATATCCTATTTATTTTGGTAAACTGGTTAAAGTTATATCCTTAGAAGCTATTTTATCTTGATGAGATCATTCATAGAACTTTAGTTTAATTGCAGAGTATTAGCTCTGATGATGTTTATGTTTAAAAGCATTATATAGTCTCATAATGTTATACACAAAATCAACAACAAAAAAGAACTAAGTGCAAAAATATTCTAACTGAATCAAATATATTCCTTAATAACTTACAGAAATACAATTTCTTGGAAATAGCAGTTATTTATTTCACAAATACTGATTCAAAATTCTATGCAAGTCCAGGTGGGAGAACATAATGGTATATCCTTTATATTCAAGAAGGATTTAAAGTATATGGGAGGTAGAGAGAATTATCCCAAAGCTAAATAATGAAATGCCTACATGTAATTAAATGTCAGGTTAGTTTTACATTTTAAATATGCATGATTCTGAATCACTTTTAGGATTTAGCTTTAATATCTTGCTTGAAAAACTGTGGTAGCATAAAGAGCCAACTTTGGGACTTGATTATCTAGCTGATTCTATGCAATAGAGAGAGAAGTGAAAAGATATTTGAGCCTCATTTATTTCTCAAATTATTTGTATTTGAACAGAGGGAAGGGGAAGTGTTAGGCTTTACCCTGTAACTGTGGGGAGGATCACACTTGCTGAGAGGATGAGAGTCACTGTGAGCCCTAGGATGGTCAGTGGACCACCAAAGGAGGCTGAGAAGACCAGGATGGTGTAGGAGGATCATATCCCATTGCTTCTCCCTAATTCCAGTGCTACAGGACACTGACCATGTTTCTTGAAATAGCTTTCTTGTGTCGGAGAAGGAGTAAGAGTGGTTTTAGGCATTCTGCTCTCTAGAACTGTTTCTGGGAGTGCAACACTATCAAATCCAAACTCTCATATATTGATAAGCCCCTGCAAACCTTATATATAGCTGCTGACCCTAACTAACTAGGAGATGGTTATAAAAACCATAATCACAAGAATCTCCACTAATGGACCTAAAACCAATATCTATACGTAAGGTCTGCATTTGGGCTTCCCTGATGGCT
Source organism: Muntiacus reevesi (assembly GCF_963930625.1). Classification (NCBI taxonomy): domain Eukaryota; kingdom Metazoa; phylum Chordata; class Mammalia; order Artiodactyla; family Cervidae; genus Muntiacus; species Muntiacus reevesi. Next base: position 7,482,326 of record NC_089264.1, read on the forward strand.
CAGTGGGTCAAGAATTCGCCTGCAATGAAGGAGATGTGGGTTCAATCCCTGGGTCAGGAAGATCTCCTCGAGGAGGAAATGGCAACCCTCTCCAGTATTCTTGCCTGAAAAATCTCATGGACAGAGGAGCCTGGCGGGCAATAGTCCAAAGGGTCACAAAGAGTCAGATGTGACTGAGTGATTGAGCACAGATGCACAAGCAAGGCCTGAATCTAGAGCAACTGCCAATAAGTGTTCCTGGTAAATAAATGCCACCCGTGAGGCTGCTGGGAGGACTGGTGGGAGTCTCTGCCAGTGGGTATCTGCATTAGAAAGAGTAAATAAATAATCAAGTTTGTAATCTAATTGCTTTGAGGTCTCTGACTCTCTTCAGAGAGGCACATTTAACAACTGGGGATTGGGATGGGATGTCTTGGTTTTCCATCAGTTCCTTACTGAATAAAGAGAAAAACTGCCCTATAATGCAATGGGACTGGAGCCTCAGAGCCTCTGGTTAGGGCACAAACATCTTGAAATGTGGTAAGTCTTTATGTTCCCAGTGGAGTTACAAGATGATATGTTATGGGAATTCAGAGGAGAATAAGACCAGTGTAGGTCGGACCTGGTGGCTAGGTTGGACTTCCCTGGTGGCACAGACGGTAAGGCGTCTGCCTACAATGTGGGGGACCCAGATTCAATCCCTGGGTTGGGAAGATCCTCTGGAGAAGGAAATGGCAATCCACTCTAGTACCCTTGCCTGGAAAATCCCATGGACAGAGGAGTGTGGTAGGCTAAAGTCCACGGGGTTGCGAAGAGTCAGACATGACTGAGCGACTTCACTTCACTTCAGGCTGGACCTAGGTGCTGAACTGCTAGACATACACCAAAGTGCTTTACATTATATGGGACTTATACTGAGGAATAAATGGAATAGAAACAGGTAGAGAGTGGTCAGAAAGTCTTTTAAGGTTGAAAGGACAACAGAGGCACGGAGACAGTGATATTGCTGCAGATCTTTTTGACTGGAGTGAGTCTGTGCTAACTATGGGAAGATAGGAGCCAGAAAGGTAGACTTAGTTTAAATTGTTTTTAGGTCCTGCAGAGCAAGTTAAGGGCTGTGGAAACAACTGGAAAGAATCAGGTTAGGAAGGTCAAGGTGAAGGCAGCATTTTAGGATTAAAAGGTTGGTAGTGTCCATGGGATAGACTGTGGTAGGGGGTGGATAGAAGCTGTAAATAGATGAAACAGGAATCAGCCCTGTGGTTTACAAATAAAAGTCAAGGCAGTGAATTAGGCTGTGAGAAAGGTAGTGAATATTAAAGTATTATGAAGGAATTACTGATGGAATGTAGAGACTGATTGGACATGGGGTGAGTAGTGCAATGTTCAAATCACTGAACTGAGTTAGAAATAGCAGGACCAATAGCTGGAATGAAGGGAAGATAATAGGTTTCATTTGAGGTCTTATAAGTTTGATTTGTAGACAGATCATCAAAACCCAGATGATCAAAATATGGGTGTGATCTAAATGTGTGTCTAAACGTTTGTCTAAATCAGGAGACCTATGCCTAACACCACAGTGCTCTTTAGATCTTCTGATTTGGGAAAAAATTAGGATTTTTTCCTAATTACTTACTTTGAGAGGCCTCACAAAGTATTAAGTAACAATATATCTTGACAATATATATTTGTCACCAGTGTAAAAACACAAAACCAAATAGAGACACTTTGGAGAGAATTTGACAACAGATATAAATGACTTAACATCATCTCTCATTTGTACTCTCTATTATGACTTGTTAATGATTATGCAGGACATGTGGCTTCTTGTAAATACCTGAGTTTTTTTTCCTTTTAGTCTGACATTGATAAAGAGGACAGTTTGGCTTGTAAAAGAGTGGCATGGTTAATATACAGAGAGATGGTGTTAGTTTTACATGCTAAGCAACTGAAGAAATGAAGGCTTCTATAAATTATCTGCAAGTTAGATGTAATGTCTCCTTAGTGGTTTAACATCAATGCCTGATTAATAGCAGTAGTGTCAGTAAAGAAACACTTTAAAGTTCTGTTTGAAGAACTGAAAAAAAAAAAGTGACTATAACTAAAACATCCTTTGCTTGGATATGAAAACTATGCTTCCTGCTGCATGGAGCTTTCCCTCTGTTAAGCTTTTACTATTTTGTTCTTCTCTTGTGTTTTTTCTGGCAGAATGTGGTGTGCCGTACCCATACTGGGGGATGCTCACCATGATGTTTTTGTGGATGAAGCCCCTCCGGTATCTAGCTGGTTTCAGGTGTGGATATTCTTCAGTGCTGGTGATTCTAATATTCCAAACCTTCTTCCAGGCTTCATATAGCTGAACATGTACAGGGTAGACGCCTGAATGGTGAGGGGCCACTGCATAGCCCATGTCAGTAGGAATGCCATGCTCCTAAGATCAAGCAAATGTTAGTTAGAATGTGGGAAGATTTATCGGCATCCTATTTTTACCCCAGGATTTTCACATATGCTATAAATACATTTGCTTCAGTCCATCATTACTTAATTATACGGTAAAATTAAAGTGATGAATATGAAGACCTCTAGACTTCATGAAGCCCGATAGCCATTCCACCAGTCTCGATGATGATGCATTTATATTAAGAGCTGGTGAGACAGGGCTGGCGATTTTAACGAATAATGTGAAAGAGCCTGTGTTCAGTGTATCCTGTCACAGTCACATCCTTTTCTCTCCTCACCATCTCAGTAAGTTAAATGACAAACACTTACTGTAAAGAACACTCAGTACTTCCCACAAAATAAAACCGACACTTGCTAGAGGGACAGAACACATTCTGCACTCATTAGACTTGCTAACAGGATTTTACTTTGCCTGTAACCCAGTTTCTACCAGGTTTGCCACATTTCTGCTGGTCTCTCAAGGAGAGGGCGAGTAACAGTGTTCCCTGCCTTGGTAGAAGCACACACTTTTGACTAGGAAATGCGGTAAAAATTTTATAGACCAATTTTCTTTGAAGCCAAAGCTTGGTTATAGTGAAAGTAGGTAGTTCTGAAAGAACGTAACAATCTGGAAATTCAGTTGATTTCAAATCCAGCTTTAGTATATAAAATGAATCCAGCTTAAAAATTTTCTAAATTAAACACACACACTCCCTCTCTGTACCGCTTCTCTCCCAGCTCCTCCTCCTTCTATTCATTTGGTCCTGACCACATCTCGAAATTCCAAACATAAATCTATGCGACAACTGGGCTATTTTGGAGGGGGCTTGGGACAACTCTGTATAATTGTAATTATTCTTCATTTCAGATGGTCCACTAATCCTAATAAGTGCCCTTTGCATATAAGATGAAATGCCTTTTATTAAAAGAACACTTGTAGCTTCAGTGACAGACATGTATTTTTTTTTCCCCTAAATGATATTTTATTTTTCTACTTGTATTTTTCAAAAGTTCCACCCAAATAGACTTCCCTTGAATTAGTTGTGGTTTTTCTTCATACCAAAGCACAATTTCATGCACAGAGAGCCATGGTATCAGGAATTACAGAAATATGCTACAAACGGATATGGATAAAATGGAAAAGGCATGGCAAGCTTTGCTTTCAACCTAAATAATAATAGGAGGTGAAGGAAGTGTCTGAGCACCTAAGCACAGAAGGCTCATGAGCTGCCGGTTGTGTGTTATCCCTTAAGTATCTATCAGACTCCTTCAGTACGGCAGGAAAGGCTCTCAAAATTTGGTCCCAACCTACCTAACGTAGATTATGTCCTATTTGCATTCATCTCCCCACCCCAATTTCTGATGATGCCCTTTACATCTTTGCTCTGCATTGTACATATTATCTACCTAACTGGAATGCCCCTGTCCTCTTAACTTGTAAGTCTTCATCATACAGAACTCAGCTCAGTCAACTGTAGCTGAGGATGCTGGAAAGGGAGCTGCCACACTGTTGTTGCGAGGAAGAGAACGGGGTTGAGAGGTGGAGTGGATTATACTTGTGTTTCCGAAGGGTGGGAGGGAATCTCCATGTTCTTCACTTTATTCACTTTATTTGCATCTTTGCTAGAAATTACCATAACTAGGCAATTATTATCTGGGCTTCCCAGGTGATGCTAGTGGTAAAGAACCTGCCTGCCGATGCAGAAGACATAAAAGACACGGGTTCGATCCCTGGGTTGGGAAGATCCCCTGAAGAAGGAAATGGCAACCCCCTCCAGTATTCTTGCCTAGAGAATCCCATGGACAGAGGAGCCTGGCAGGGGTCACATGCCTGCCATGGGGTCACAAAGGGTCAGACACAACTGAGTCTTATTATTATGTCGTTTAGAATTAGAAGCAGCAATTGAAGAAATAGTAGTTATTTCCCAAAACTGATGGGATACATTAAGAAATCTGTTAAACTTCAAAGCAAGATAAGTTTTAAAAAAATCAACATTTACAGAGCAAAGCTGTAAAAACTAAAAGCAACGTCTTAAAAATAGCAAAACCAAACAAATACTTTTAAAGGGGGAAAATGTGATTGACAACTGACCACTTGATAGAAACCCTATAAATGTGAAGAACATGGAATAAAATATTTTTTAGTAAAAAAAATTGAATTTCACTACAAAGTGAATGGAAATATCATTTCTTTTTTCCCCTTTGGTTTTTAAAAACTCAAACTAAGGCAATTTTTTTCAACTAAAAATTACCAACATATACTTTGTGTTAGAAAAAGTCAGTGAAATATTTATCTAAAGTGGTTTTAGAACAGGGGTGTAGTGATAATGAACCAGTGGAAAGCAAGTGAATTTCAACCATAGAAATTTAAAGGAAAATGGTGAACAAGTACAGGTTAACAGCTTTTAAAAGGGTATACAAGGAAGCAAGAATGAAATTCACAATGACAGGAGCAACATTATAAAACTCAAGTATCTCCAAGTGTGTGAGAAATTATGCTGACAGAAAGCTCAAGGTAGTTTTTAAATACCTGTAAGTGGTCACCTATTTCTTCAGAACACCGTATAAGAAAAGGACCGTCCAATACAGCAGAGACATTCCCCTTATTTTGGAATATTTCCCAGACAAGAACATTGGAGTGGGCTGCCATTTCCTTCTCCAGGGGATCTTCCACCTAGGAATCGAACTGCATCTCCTGCATTGGCAGGCGGATTCTTTACCACTGCACCACCTGGAAAGCCAGGAATATCCCCAAATATTTGCAAACCAACATGTACACAATTCCTGTTTTTAGTTTTAGCTCTTAACTCTAAAGAACTACTGAGGTTCTTTAATCTCTTCTTTGATTTGTATGCTGATGCACTGAGGCACACTGGTAGCTAACTCCACTTCTGGAGTCAAACAGACCTGGCCATTTCACTCTTGCATTTACCACCTATGTGGTCTTTGGAGAATGATTTATGACCTCTGAACCTCATAAGGGGTTTGGAGGAAATTTGATAATATAATACATGGAAAGCACTGAGTGCAGTTCCTGAAACATGATATACATTCAATGAATGTCGTTTAGTACTGTTGTCATTGTTGGCCTGCCTTCATTTTTAAATAAGCTATCATCCTACTTAACTCAATGATATTAGATTACACTAGATAGTACCACATTCCTCTTGACGATGTATCTTTTTGAAGCTGAGTTTGGGGCCATGGCTGTGATAAAAAGCTAGTGGTGTGTGTGTGCTCGGTCATATAGGACTCTTTGTGACCCCATGGACTGTAACCCCCCAGGCTGCACTCTCCATGGGATTTCCCAAATAGGTTGCCATTTCCTCCTCCAGGGGCTCTTCCTGACCCAGGGATCAAATCTATGTCTCAGGTATAATGTGGAATTATGAAAATACTGGGCCACCCTTTCTCTGTCAATAAAAGATAGGCCCTTTTTTCTACTTTCACTGTGGACTTGGGGATTGTCCCTCATGAGGCTTTGTGCCTTCTGTCCCACTCACTGTCCCTTCCTGGGCCTGCTTTCCTCCTGATCTGTCTACCTTCAACCAAGGCCACGTGGCTCCAGCCTGGGACTCACTGAGCATGAGTCAGTAGGTGGTCTCTCTTAAAAGAGATGAAGGCAGTGTAAATTGGCCCCCAAATTTGCATTCAATACCAGGAAGAACACCTGAAATATTATTGCACAGAAAAGTTTGGGCTAAGATTGCAAGTTGTATGTTCTGGAAGGCAGTCTATTATGTTTCAGAAGATTTATTCCTTATGCTAAACTCCTGATCTTCTCTTCCAGATCTTTTTTTTTCCTCTTCCAGATCTTTTAATTTGAAATTGAGTACACTATTATTTTGGAATCTAGGTCAAAAAGTCTAAGAGAGTAGACATTTTAGATTAAAAAGTTAATTCCCCTTATTCTTTTCATTAATCCTTGATTGAAAGTAGCATCTTAGATCTAGCATCTGTAATCAAAATTTCCTTAGTAGAGGACATGGACCAAAAAGATTGGGGATTATGTCTTTCTATACTATACTATAAAATACTATACTATACTATACTATACTATACTATAAAATGTATGTAAAATACTTAGAACACAAGTGGGATTAATTAGTCTCACAACTGAACTCTGAAACTCCGCCTCTCAAGCTCTACCAAACAGGCTCTTTCCCCAGGGTTCCTCCATGCGACTAAATAACATGATCAGTTATCAACCAACGAGTTTCTGTGTCAAAAAGACAGGGGCTATTCTTGACACGTTTCTTCATTCTCTTCTTAATCTAGGTCATTATCATGTTCTATCAGTATGTCTCTACTGTAAATCTGAAGCCTATCCACTTTTCTCCAGTTCTAAAATCAGCAGCATCGTCACTCCCCTAATCCAGTCTGCATGTTATTCCATGGCCTCCTAACCATTGGACCCATTTCCGCTCTGTGTGCTTCCAATCCATCCTCTACATAGAAGCCAGAGTCACACTTTAACACCCAAATATGATCCAGTGACGTACTCAAAATCTTTCCATGGTTCCCCCTGGCACTTAAGATAAAATACAAAATTCTTCGAATGGTCATGAATCTTGCACGGTGTGACTTTTGCTTCTCTCTCTTGCCTCGTTTTGTTCCACCCTCCACATTTTACTGTATTTTAATCACGTTAATTTTTTCTTGAAAGTCACCAAGCAGTTTCCACCCTCAGCATCCTCCCACCTGTGGTCTTCCCAGACTAGAATTTCCCTAGTCCAACTCTTCACTTGGATAAATTTGATATCTCTGTTAGTTACTTTATCTGTGATATCTTCAGAGAAGCCTCCACCGACAAGTCCCAATCTAAATTAAGTCCACATTAAGATATCTCTTATTAGTGATCATCTTTTTTCCATGGTACACAGCACAGTTTGTAAGTGAACATTCACTCATGTAATTATTTCTCTGCCCTTAATAAGTCCGTTACAGTTTTCCCTGCATGTATTTGTTTCGGTCACGCGTGGTGTTTGCTGCTGCGCTCAGGCTCCCTCTCCTTGCGGAGCACGGACTCTAGGCGCCAGGGCCTCAGCAGCTACAGCACGTGGCTCTGCAGTTGTGGCCTGTGGGCTTAGCTGTTCTGCAGCATGTGGGATCTCCCCGGACCAGGGATCAAACCCAGGGCCCCTGCATTGGCAGGCGGATTCTTAACCACTGGAACACAAGGCAAGTCCCATATAATTGTTTCTTAATGTCTCTCTTCCTCATTAAACAATAAGCTCCATGAATTCTGGGTTCTGTTTTATCCACTGCTATAAGCCCAACGTCTTGCCAACAGCAAGCACTCCAATAACGTTAATGAACAAGTGTGTGAACTGATTCTGACTACCTCCCTCCCATTCTAATTTTTACTCTCTCAATTATCTCAAACTGTCAGTTCTCTGCAGAATGGACATATGGTAACTCACAGAGAAATTTAACACCTATAAAATTAACACCCATAAAAGTAATACTTCAAAACACTTTTGAGACTACAGTTAAAGATTATTATTCAAGTAATAAATATACATTTATTATTATGAATTTATAATTTTTATTTTATTTTATTTTTTCATTTATTTATATTAGTTGGAGGCTAATTACTTTACAATATTGTAGTGGTTTTTGCAATACATTGATATGAATCAGCCATGGATTTACATGTGTTCCCCATCCTGAACCCCCCTTGAATTTATATTTAAACTACACTGTATAGAATTGAAAATTGCAAGATTTTCCTAAATTGTATGTTCAGATGTTTCCACATGCAAATATGAAGATAATACAATTTTATTAAGCAAAAAGTGATGTGGTATTTCTCAGAAAAACTTTCTCAAAACCAAAAGAATAAAAGGAATAAATTGGCATTCATGTATTTGAGAAACACAGTAACTTCATTCCTAAAGAAATAATTGTTTATTACTATTCTTGATAATTGATGCTTTTGAACAGTGGTGTTGGACTTTTGAGAGTCCCTTGGACTGCAAGGAGATCCAACCAGTCAATCCTAAAGGAAATCAACCCTGAATATTCACTGGAAGGACTGATGCTGAAGCTGAAGCTCCAGTACTTTGGCCACCTGATGCAAAGAGCCGACTCATTAGAAAAGACCCTGATGATGGGAAAGATTGAAGGTGGGAGGAGAAGGGGATGACAGAGCACAAGATGGTTGGATGGCATCTTGGACTCAATGGACATGAGTTTGAGCAAGCTCCAGGAGATGGTGAAGGACAGGGAAGCCTGGTGTGCTGCAGTCCATGGGGTCACAAAGAGTCAGATACAACTGAGCAACTGAAGAACAACAACAACAAATCCTTGGTAATATTTCTTATTTAAATTCTTGCTAGTAATCAAGAATGGTACTTTACTTTTTAAAAATTGTAGTTGATTTACAATGTGTTGTGCTAGTCTCTGCTGTACCAGCAGAGAGACTCAGTTTTATACATATATACATTCTTTTTTAAAATGTTCCTTTCTATTATGGTTTATCCCAGGAGATTGGATTTAGTTTCCTGTGCCATCTGGTATTCTTGCCTGGAGAATCCCAGGGTCGGGGGAGCCTGCTGGGCTGCCGTCTATGGGGTCACAGAGTCAGACATGACTGCAGCGACTTGGCAGCAGCAGCAGCTGTAGAGTAGGACTTTGCTGTTTATCCACTCTGAATGATAGTTGGCACCTGCAAGCCCCCAAATTCCCAGTTCATTCTTCTTTCTCCCTCCCTGTCCCTTGGCAACCACAAATCCGATCTCTGTGCCTGTGAGGCTGCTTTCTGTTTTGTAGATAGGTTCATCTGTGCCATAGTTTAAACTACATGTAAGTGATATCATCTAGTATTTGTCTTTCTCTTTCCGACTTACTTCACTTGGTATAATGATGTTGAGTTGGGTCTGTGTTACTGCAAATGGCATTATTATTATTTTTTTAATGGCTGAGTAATATTCCATGGTATGTATGTACCACATCTTCTCTATCCATTCATCTGTCAGTGCACATTCAGGTTGTGTCTATGACTTGGCCACTGTGAATAGTGCTGTTATGAACATAGGGGTACAAGTATCTTTTTGAATTACAGTTTTGTCCAGGTGTATACCCAAGAATGGTACTTTACTTTTAATATTTTCCTCTATTTCAGTCTTTCTAAAGAGAAAATTTTAAATTTCCACTAATGACCTGAAAATGTGTTGCCCATTTCCATATTTTTCAGATTAGCAAGTACACAAACTAATGTAATAAAAAATGTACAACGATAGGAAATCAAACAGACGCTCTGAAACAAAACAAAAACAAACATTCTACATTCTAAAGTTGGAAGAAAATCTAAAACTTCTTTACAAACTTCTTTACAAAGTAATTTCAAAATACTTCTAAATGCTTTTCTGAAGTTAATTTGGGTTAGAATGTCCCATTTCTTCAGTATATAGAAGTTCATGCTTTGTTTAACTATCTTATAGTATTGAAAATTTACATTTACAGATAAAATGGGCTTCCAATAAAGTGTATCCATGTTTATATTTGGTAGTATATTTTGGAGTTGTTTCTAGAAGAAAATGGTTTGCTTCGGTTTTTAAACTGGCTTCTTTAAAAGCCGTGGCTTATGAGCTATTATTTCACACAGGAAATAATGCATTTTTTCAGATAATAGGAGCTTGTTTGGAGAAGTGGAATTAAAACCTTTTCACTAAAAGACATATGCATATACATACACATATGCATGTATATACACATACACACACAGTATATGAAGAAAACAAATTCATAAACTATTCCCTTGAGTCTGAGAAGCATTTTAAAGCTTCTAAAGAGTGTTTTTCTAAGGTAATACTAATGATCAACACATGACTTTTTAGCTTATGAGAACCTGTGGGGCCTTGGCACTGGGAGTGGTCCTATAGCAGTTGCTGTAACTCGGGGAGGGAAGTAAGAAATGGAATTGATGGTGGCCCAATATATGTAAAGTTATTATTTAAAGGAATCTTATTTCCTTCTTCATCTAGAACCAAACTAGGCAAGTCAGGATTTATCTTTAGGTTAGGGAATTAGATTTGGTACTGAATGCTAAGAGTGTAAATATTAGAACACATTCCTGTGATTAAATGATGGTATTTCTGGCATGTTATGTAATGAAAGATCTTGAAAGAAATAACTCCTTTAGTAAAGGAAGCTGAGTTTTCATTTTTTTCAGTTGTGAATTAAAAGGGTTGTGCAAGTAATCACTAAGATTCAGATTTAAAACTCTGTTTCTTTGACATAATCCTTGTGGTGTTTAGAAATAGTCTCATATTTGTATGCTAAATATAAATTCACTATTTTAAATCCATGATCTAATCTTAAACTAACATGTATAATTTTCTTCTTACATATTTAAGGAAGTGATAGCACCCTCAAATGTGATAGGCATATTTACATAAATCCGGTCAGTATTTATAGATTTGGCTACTAGATTTCTTTCTAGTTTTTCATTGTGCTCTTTAATGCATAATATAAATTCTGTTTGCTGGCTGGTATGTGAAAAATCTTCAGTGATGATCATGGGGTTTTTTAGATTTAGTTTATGAGTTTAAAATCATCCTCTGTTGGCAGCTGTTATATAATTAAAAATCTGGCTGGTCTTCATCATCCCTGGTTGCTGGGAGGTAAGCCCTAAATCCTTGGAATTTTCTAAGTGACAGGAATGTCCTTTATTCATGGTGGATCCCGGAGACCGAAGATCTGAATTTATGTTAACAAAATGACTCAGTTCAGAATTTAGCCAGGACTGAAAGACCAAACATCTGATTAGAGATTTGGGGCACTGAGCCAGCCTATATCAACCTGATCTCTAGGCAGGGCAGGAGATTTTGATACTGAGTTCAACCATGTGGCCAGTGACTCAATCAATCATATCTATGAAATGAATAGATATGATTGTGTGTATGTTAGTCGCTCAGTCATGTCCGACTTTTTGCGACCCCATGGACTGCAGCCCACCAGGCTCCTCTGTCCATGGGCTTCTCCAGGCAAGAATACTGGAGTGGGTGGTCATTCCCTTCTCCACGGGATCTTCCCAACCCAGGGATCAAACCTGGGTCTCCCACATTGCAAGTGGATTCTTTACCATCTGAGCCACCAAGGAAGCCCCTATGAAATGAAACTCCACCAAAGACATGGAACACCAAGGCTGAGGCAAACTGCTCCAGTTAGTGATATTCCTGTGGGTCCAGAAACCCCAGCAAGGTGATGGTCTTTGTCTCACAGTTTGGAGTTTGGAAAAACATGACCACAGTAACAAGGGCTTCCCGGGGGTTCAGTGGTACAGAATCCGCCTGTGATATAGGAGACATGGGTTTGATCCTTGAGTTGGGAAGATCACCTTGGAGAAGGAAATGGTAACCCATTCCAGTATTTTTGCCTGGTAAATCCCATGGATAGAGGAGACTGGTGGGCTACAGTCTGTTGGGTCACAAAAGTATCAGACAGGACTGAGTGATGAAACAAACAGCAACAACAGTAATGAAAGGTACAAAAATCTTTGGATAAAGGTGTTAATAATGAGATCTTGTTTTTATAGTAGTTCATAAAACAGAGGTATGACCTTATCACTCTGAAGTCACTCAGAGCTGGAGAGTCTGTAGTGTTTCATTAACTATACAGTGAGAAAAGAATCTTATTTTTCCCATATTCAAAGAGAGCAATCGAGGGAGGGATGGATTGGAAGTTGGGCATTAGCAGATGCAGACTATTATATATAGCATGGATAGTAACAGGGTCTTATTAATGTGCACAGGGAACTATATTCAGTATACTGTGATAAACCACAGTGGAAGAGAATATGAAAAAGAATATATACATGTATAACTGAATCACTTTGGTATATAGCAGAAATTAACACAACATTGTAAATCAACTATACTTCAATAAATTTTTTTTAAAGTTAAATAAAAGATATGTTAAACCCACAACATAAAATGATCAGTTTACCAGGGGATATCATGGATGGGGAATGACTTAGTGTCATGGAGGAAGCACAAATTTAGAAGTTCTAGGCTCAATCTTAGTGCTGCCCTTCATTAGTTATAGCACCCTGAGCAGGTTATGGAGAAGGAAATGGCAACCCACTCCAGTACTCTTGCCTGGGGAATCCCAGGGATGGGGGAACCTGGTGGGCTGCCATTTCTGGGGTCACACAGAGTTGGACATGACTGAAGCAACTTAGCAGCAGCAGAGCAGGTTATACAACTTCACCAAACCTCAATTTCTTTATTGCCAAGTAGGGGTAATAAATTATCTTACTCTAGTGTAGAAAATAAAACATACAAGCAACGTTAGAGGTCAAGTGCCATTTGATTTCCTTTCATCTTATTAACATTATTCTCTTTCTTATTGAAACAACAACAAATAAAACAAAGAAACAAAGGTAAACTAAGAATCCTTCCACCAGTACTTCCAGTTACCCCCCAAGACTGAGGATTCTTATTTGAGAGAAAACATCCTTAAAAGAAGATATGGGGGCTGAAAATATACTATTATTATCAATCTTATCTCAAAAAAAGTTTTATCAAACAGTATACATTTCTTCTGGAAAAAGTAATTGATATTGTATGTAAAGTAGGGGATTAAAATATCCTTGGTGAACAATAAATTTGACAAGGCCATAATAATGACATCAGCAAAAGCCCTTTCTTGACATCAGATATTCCTCTTCAAGTATCCTAAAAGAATAGCTGAATTATTTGAAGAACTTTAATGAAATATAGTAAGCCTAATGCTTTAAGAAATTCCAGAAACACATATAAAAATATTAAATCATTATGTTGTGTAACAGGAACTAACATGGTATTGTAGGTCAGTTATATACTGCAGGCATAAAATGAAAATACGCTTGCTCTTTGGAAGAAAAGCTATGACCAACCTAGATAGCATATTAAAAAGCAAAGACATTACTTTACCAACAAAGGTCCATCTAGTCAAAGCTATGGTTTTTCCAGTAGTCATGTATGGATGTGAGAGTTTGACTATAAAGAAAGCTGAGTGCTGAAAAATTGATGCTTTTGAACTGTGGTGTTGGAGAAGACTCTTGAGAGTCTCTTGGACAGCAAGGAGATTACACCAGTCAATCCTAAAGGAAATCAGTCCTGAATATTCACTGGAAGGACTGATGCTGAAGCTGAAACTCCAATACTTTGGCCACCTGATGCAAAGAACTGACTCGTTTGAAAAGATCCTGATGCTGGGAAAGATTGAGGGCAGGAGGAGAAGGGGATGACAGAGGATGAGATGGTTGGATGGCATCACTGACTTGATGGACATGAGTTTGAGTAAGCTCTGGGAGTTGGTGATGGACAGGGAGGCCTTGCGTGCTGCGATTCATGGGGTCACAAAGAGTCAGACACGACTGAGTGACTAAACTGAACTGAATTGAACGATACTTCAAAAAACAAACAAACTCATAGAAAAAGAGATCAGATTTGTACTTATCAGATGTGGGGGGTGGGGGAGTGGGAATTGGATGAAGTCAGTCAAAAGGTACAAACTTTCAGTTATAAATAAGTACCAGGGACATAATATACAACATGATAAACATAAAAGTTGTTAACACAATAAATCCTAGGAGTTCTAATCATAAGGAATATTTTTTTCTATCAATATTTCTTTGATTTTATATCTATATGAGATGAGGGATGTTCCCTGTTTACTCTGGGAATCATTTCATGATGTATATAAATCAAATCATGCTGCACTCCTTAAACTTAAGCAATATTGAATGTGTATCAGCTGTATCTCAATAAAACTGGAAGAAAAAAAAAGAAATCGCAGAAGCAAAAGTTAAGCTAATAATTTAGTACCAATAAAGAAAGAAGGTATACATACTTAGCTTCATTTTCATTTGTAACCTCTAAGAAAGAATTATTTTGGGGAGTGATTGATTTTCTTCTAGTCTCCCCTAATAATTATGTAATTTATTTCAAGTAAGTTTCCATTTAACAGAGCATACTGTTTTCCTCTCTTAGAGTTCCCTTCAGAATTTCTGAAGTGTCATCATATCTTTGTGGAGTGACTCACAAGTAAATATACCACTAAAGGGTACAGTTTTGTAAGAATACTCAACAGAATGATGTAAACACTTGTACTTTACACAGGCCAGGTTAATTTTTTTTTTTTTGAATTGCTAAGATTTCTTCCAGTAAACACATGAAGGGGTTTATAGAAATATAAGAAAAAAAGAATATATGAGGCTTTTCTTTTTTATGTTGTAGCAAAATAACTGAAAATAAAATTATCTAGAGACACAGTGGAGGAATTGGAGGGTTTAGTTTAATCCAGCTTTCTCAGAGTTTGAAGTTATGAGTTTACTATGGACCTTCGGGGTCCTTGAGAAGTAATAATGCTATAAACAATTCAGAGAAAGGCTTAAATTCCCCAAGTATTTGCAAACACATTTAATCTTTTTGAAAATACATAAAGTTGAATAGACTAGGAATCTTTAAGACTTCATGGTATTAACTTTAACTGAAGTAATAATACTGACAGAGTAGAACAGTTGATACTGATCTTTTTTATACCTACTGCATACTGTCTGGTATTTATAATAAATATCAGGACAGTTAATACCTGTGTGATGGCTACACAAACACGAGAAATTGCATAAATCATATAAACAGCACTTAAAAGAAAAACATTGTAAAAATCCTGATTTTAATATACTGAGTTTGTTTAAATTAAATATAACTCTTCAGAGAAATAGTAACATTCCAGTCATGAGGTTTTTGTAATAGCAATCAATAACAGTATCAATGGCATGGGCAACTTTCAGTTACACAAACCATGCTGCTTATGTGGGCTTTGGATCTTGACCCGGCTGAGATCAAATCCTTTCCCCAGTTTTCACTGGCTGTGTGATTTTAAGAAAATTATATAAGCTCTCTGAGCCTCACTTTTTGTATTTTAAATATGGGAATAACTAGGTTCACAGGTGTCTGTCTGGATGAATTGAGGATACGTGGAAAGCACTAAGTTCAGTGTTTGGTAGCTATCTGGAGCTCAAAATGTTCTCTTCTTACATTTTCTCTGGAGAGTCAAGAACCTTTCTCACTGAAATGCAAGGTTCTGTTTCACGCAGGGAAAACAGAACAATAGAATTTCAAGTTGCACAGCTTTCCCTATCTGAGCATAAATTAAAGAAAAAGAACAGGGAATTGGGGAGACAGTTTGGATGCTGCTGCAGGGATCCAGGCGTGGGATAAAACATTTGGAAGTGGAGTGGAGATGGGAAGTTTTGAGATGGAGCAGGAATAGTACAAAAGAAAACTCATAGAAACTACTGAATAACTGGGAACTTGAAGTGGTAAGTACAAAAAGGTGAAGATAGACACAAAGTTAGCAGTTATATAGATTTTACTTTCATTGATGGATTGATCATATTCAGGGTTAACACTCAAAATATTTACCAGTCAACATGCCATTCACTGATTGGTCAGACCTGCTGCCAGCTGCAGAACTGAAGCTGGATGTTGGAGACTGTGAACCAGGACCTCTTGGTTGCTGAGTAGCTAGCTGGGAGGCTTGGAACATGCCTGGGGAGGGTCTAAGGTGGTCCTGGGGGTATTGACATTTTCAATATTGTAACTGACATGGCCATACCAATACTTTCAATGTGAATATTAACCCTGATAATATATCCCTTGCTCTCCTTTTCTTTGTCTTGCCCTCTCCAAGTTCTTTCAGCCATTCTTTTCATGAAATAAATTATTTATTTCACCATCTTGGTCATCCTGCATTGAATAATGGCTATTGGCTTTCTTAAACTGTGCTGCTTCCTTTGGTCCAGAAGCAATCTACCAGCTCAGAGTTGACTTGGTGAATTCTGATTTAAACTCTGTTTCTATTAGGATAATTAGAATTACACTTTGTTTTCAATATCAATAAAATGACAACCTAATGTCCTTTTTTTTATAAAGTGCTTCACTGAAGTGAAAATGATAAAATTCATTCATTTTCTAGCTGGCAAGCAAACTAATTAAAAGATTATTATATATTCCTTAAGCCAGCAAGTCTTTCAATATATTTTAAATTACATTTTGATACTGTAATCTTTATTTCCACTTTAGAAAAGTTAATGTGCTCACTAGCCTAAGAAGTTGCATAATTTACACTAGACATTTCAGATAACATAAATTAGCAGGTTCTGCTGAACTTGGAAAATAGGGGGGGAAAGGACACTATGAGAAAGAATAATAATAATGCAATCAAAATGTACAATCCTGGCCAAGATTTTGTTTTCAGGATCCAGAACATTGTTTTACAACTACCAATTTAAAAAGTATTGTCTATAATAGTGCTAGGTATCACTGATATTGGTAATGAGTTCTACGATAAAAATTTCTACTATTTTATCTCGAAAAATTAAACTACCATAATTCACTAAAATTTAAATCCAAGTTTCCAGTTGAGAGTATATATACTGATGATTCTCTTGATGTTTAAATGCAGTAAGTTATTTTATTATTCTAATGGAATTTTATCCAATTTAAAAAGCTGTGTAAGATATTTCCACTGTGTTGTAGGTCAATAATTAATGTTACAATTTTTGCCTCAGAAATGGTACCTTTCAAAAAATCCCCTGTTGAAATTTCATCTTAGTACCTGAATTATCCCATATTTGATAACTAAAAATATTTTCTAATCAACCTCTAAAACTGTATTTCCTGATGGCTGTAATCATCAAATACAAGTTTGCTTAGAGGATTTGGTTGACCTTCCATAGTAAGCAATTAGACAGAGCTTTCAAAGCTAAATTAAAATGGACATCAAATTCCCTTGTGAGACAGAAGTGTCTATATTGTGCAGAAGGATGAATAGATAAGATGTGTTTGCTAAAACTCAGTGAAAATAGCAAGTCTTTGGCTATAGATGGTGACAGAGAGGATCCAATCAAAGAGTCTTACATTGTAGTCTCAGATTCTCTTAGTTGGAAAAGAATTTAAAAGTCTTGTAACTAACTCCTGTGAATATTAAATTTTATCCATAATGTCTAGTCTTGTTTGAACACCCAGTTGCTTCTTTGTATGTGCTTTCAGTTTCTTCATTGTGAAACACTCATGCTCCTATTTAAATTTAGAGCTTCCAAGCTGGTGGAAAAAAGCAGAATGTGACCCAATTTACAAATGCAATATTAGCACAATGCTGCTTATTCCATCTAGTGAGTGGAGAATCAAGGCAGAATTTCCTCCTGAACAGTTTCTCTGAATTAAAGTAGACTCTGTATCTGGCAGCGGTGGGGACACAGACATAGAGTGCAGACTTATGGACATGGCTGGAGGGGGAGGAAGGAGAGGCTGGGGTGTATGCAGAGAGTAACATGGAAATATATTACCATGTGTAAAATAGACAACTAATGGGAATTTGCTATAGGACTCAGGGAACTCAAACTGGGGCTTGGTATCAACCTAGAGGGGTAGGATGGGAGGAAGGTGGAAGGGATGTTGAAGTGGGAAGGGACATGGGTAAACTTATGGCTGATTCGTGTTGATGTTTGGTAGAAACCAACACAATACTGTAAAGCAATGACCCTTCAATTAAAAATAAATAAATTTTTAGAAAGTACCACTGGGAAAAACAAAATAAGTGCCCTTGAACTAAATAAATAAATAAATAAAGTAGACTCTGTATCTATACATGATGGGGCTTCCAAGGTGGTGCAGCTGATAAAGAATCAGCCTGCCAGTACAGGAGAGGAAAGGGATGTGGGTTTGATACCTAGGTTGGGCAGATCCCCTGGAGTAGGGAATGGCGACCCACTCCAGTATTCTTGCCTGGAAAATTCCATGGACATAGGAGCCTGCCGGGCTACAGTCCATGGTGTCGCAAAGAGCTGGACATGACTGAGCACATACAACCAACCTGTATCTATACATGATAAATGCCGTTTAGACATGTGGAAAGTTCCCCTGATTCAGTTTGTCTTCCTTCCCAACATGTTATAAACTCTGCCTATCTCAAGGAGCATTTGGGAACCTAAGGGAAATGTTGTCCTATGAATTTCACCTCTAGTCTTCAATTTCCCTGATGTTAGCAGAATTCCCAGATACCCCCTTGGGTTACCAGGCAAAAGAGAAATCTAGACTTATAACTGTGAGTTGGTTTAGGAGGCTAGTGAGGAAGCTTGGAATCACAATTTATGCAGTTTAAAAATAAAAGAGGATTTCTGGTTTTAAATTCTACCACTAGTGAGCTTTGTCACCACGAGTGGGTCACTGGCATTTCTCTGACTTCTCAGTTTTCTTCTTCATGGTGTGAGAATAAGTGCACCTACAGTTCAGAGTTGCTGGAAGAATTTAAGGAAATGATATGGAATATATGAAAAATAAACAAAACCCTTGAACTTTTCTTATTGCATCTTTAAATTTAACAGCAAAGCAGCTTTGTGACTAATACTTTAGTGGGCACTAGAGAACACATACTAGAAAATGTAGAATTCACATGAACCAGTGTCTTCCCAATATAAAATAAGCTTTTAAACTTGAGGATCTTGTCCCTCTCTAAGCACAGAAACCTAGGCAACAACTGAAGATGGCAGTTTGACGATACGGAATATAATGATAATGAAAACAACAGCTGTCCTCTACTGGGTGATATACTAATCACTGCTCCCCAAAGCTGCTCTTCTCTTTCACGTTGTTATGACCTGGGAGGGACTGAGCCTGGATCCAGTCTCTTGTTATGTGTATCTTCTGACAAAAAAGCCAATTGGTTCTGTATTTGATTAAACTTTTATGAATGTTCTCTGCTGCCTCAAGATCATAATTTGAGTTGTCAACCTGAAACTAAGAATGGCATTTTTTTTTTTTTTTAAAGAATGGCATTTTAAAGAAATGTCCTCTGTTTAACATTTGAGGTTAAGAATGACCAAATTTCAAATTTGAATTATTCTTTCAATTCATGATCATTTCAAGTTGAGAATTCCCAAAAACATGTATGACTCCTGTCCATGTCTGTTCTTACTATGTGTACTTTCAAGTATTTACATTTAACTATAACCATAATATTGGCATATATATTCTTGGAGCCAAAGGTAGAGAAGCTCTATACAGTCAGCAAAAACAAGACTGGGAGCTGACTGTGGCTCAGATCATGGACTCCTTATTGCCAAATTCAGACTTAAATTGAAGAAAGTGGGGAAAACTACTAGACCATTCAGGTATGACCTAAATCAAATTCCTTATGGTTATACAGTGAAAGTGACAAATTGATTCAAGGGATTAGATCTGATAGAGAGAATGCCTGAAAAACTATGGATGGAAGTTCGTGACATTGTACACAAGACAGGGATCAAGACCATCCCCAAGAAAAAGAAATGCAAAAAGTCAAAATGGTTGTCTGAAGAGGCCTTACAAATAGCTGTGAAAAGAAGAGAAGAGAAAAGCAAAGGAGAAAGGAAAGATATACCCATTTGAATGCAGAGTTCCAAAGAATAGCAGGGAGAGATAAGAAAGCCTTCCTCAGTGATCAATGCAAAGAAATAGAGGAAAACAATAGAATGAGAAAGACTAGAAATCTCTTCAAGAAAATTAGAGATACCAAGGGGATATTTCATGCAAAGATGGGTTCAATAAAGGACAGAAATGGTAGGGACCTAACAGAAGCAGAATATATTAAGAAAAGGTGGCAAGAATACACAGAAGAACTATACAAAAAAGATCTTTATGACCCAGATAATCACGATGGTGTGATCACTCACCTAGAGTCAGACATCCTGGAATGTGAAGTCAAGTAGGCCTTAGGAAGCATCACTATGAACAAAGCATGTGGAGGTGATAGAATTCCAGTTGAGTTATTTCAAATCCTAAAAGATGATGTTGTGAAAGTGCTGCACTCAATATGCCAGCAAATTTGGATAACTCAGCAGTGGCCACAGGACTGGAAAAGATCAGTATTCATTTCAATCCCAAAGAAAGGAAATGCCAAAGAATGCTCAACTACCACACAATTGTATTCATCTCACAAGTTAGCAATGTAATGCTTAAAATTTTCCAAGACAGGCTTCAACAGTGTGTAAACAGTGAATGTCCAGATGTTCAAGCTGGATTTAGAAAAAGCAGAGCAACCAGAGATCAAATTGCCAACATCCGTTGGATCGTGGAAAAAAGCAAGAGAGTTCCAGGAAAACATCTACTTCTGCTTTATTGACTATGCGAAAGCCTTTGACTGTGTGGATCACAGCAAACTGGAAAATTCTTAAAGAGATGGGAATACCACACCACCTGACCTGCCTCCTGAGAAGTCTGTATGCAGGTCAAGAAGCAACAGTTAGAACTGGACATGGAACAACAGACTGGTTCCAAATAGGGAAAGGAGTACATCAAGGCTATATATTGCCACCCTGCTTATTTAACTTATATGCAGAGTACATATGAGAAATGCTGGGCTGGATGATGCACAAGCTGGAATCTAGATTGCCAGGAGAAATAGAAATAACCTCAGATATGCAGATGATATCTGATGGCAGAAAGGGAAGAAGAACTAAAGAGCCTCTTGATGAAAGTGAAAGAGGAGAGTGAAAAAGTTGGCTTAAAGCTCAACATTCAGAAAACGAAGATCATGGCATCTGGTCCCATCACTTCATGGCAAATAGATAGGGAAACAGTAAAAACAGGGACAGACTTTATTTTTGGGGCTCCAAAGTCACTGCAGATGGTGACTGCAGCTATGAAATTAAAAGACATTTGCTCCTTGGAAGAAAAGTTATGACCAACCTAGATAGCATATTAAAAAGTAGAGATATTATTTTGCTAACAAAGGTCCATCTAGTCAAGGCTATGGTTTTTCCAGTAGTAAGGTATGTATGTGAGAGTTGGACTATAAAGAAAGCTGAGCACTGAAAAATTGATGCTTTTGAACTGTGGTGTTGGAGAAGACTCTTGTGAGTCCCTTGGACTGCAAGGAGATCCAACCAGTCCATCCTAAAAGAGATCAGTCCTGGGTGTGCATTGGAAGGACTGATGTTGAAGCTGACTCCAGTACTTTGACCACTTCATGCAAAGAGTTGACTCATTGGAAAAGACCCTGATGCTGGGAGGGATTGGGGGCAGGAGGAGAAGGGGATTATGGAGGATGAGATGGCTGGATGGCATCACTGACTTGATGGGCATGGGTTTGAGTAAACTCTGGGAGTTGGTGATGGACAGGGAGTCCTGGCGTGCTGCAGTCCATAGGGACACAAAGAGTCTGACACGATTGAGCGATTGAACTGAACTGAATGGAATAATATTGGCCTATGTTGATTCATTCATCCAAGTCATAACAGAATACTATTATTCCAGATAATGTTGTATTTTCAGGGGAATATAACAGTGAATGTCATCAAATATGCCTTGCTAAAATGTTTTTTGAATGCTACCAAAACAACAATAACATACCTAGAAATCTTCTCTATCACTTCTTAGTTTATCTTTTATTAGTACTTTCTTTTATTTTATGTATGTATTTTCCTTGTTTACAAATTCATTCCTTTCTGCACAGATTTAAAAAGAAACTACAAAATAATTTTCTTCTCCGTATCCTCTCTTGCTGATTAACGTTGCTAATATCAGCAGTCTTAGATTTCTGAAGATGACAGAATTACTGTTTGCTACATTGAGGGTATTTTAGTGCTATTACAAACTGTGGCAATATTTATCCACTTCTACGTGCTGTTTACTAGTCCTAATTATATATATATATATATATTTTTTTTTTTTTTTTTTGGAAAAATGGTGGCTCTCCATCTCACAGGAGTTTGCAAATACTGTCAACATATTCAAAGTACTAGCATGTAGGGAACCATTTGTGTTTTCTTGACAAAATATCAGTATCTGAAAAAGGTGCCCTTGAAGCCATTTGTCTAACTGGGGAGTAGATTGAAGTTAAAAGATAAATATGGGCTCCTGATGCTACCCATAAGTATTTGGTCTTCTATATTCTTGTGGAAAAAGCAGTCTGTTTCATTAATTCTAAACTTTTGTTGTACAAATTTGAGTAACATACTATGTTAGTCAACTATTCAAACCTCTTGGGAGTTTAGAAGTTTATGTAAAATACATTTCATGTTAATTGGGCAAGTGGCCATCAGCACTTTCTTAAATTCTAATTAACCAGGAAAACTAATAGTTGCATAACTGGGGGGCCAGCCAAGGGAGATATAGCATGTGGTCTTGTTTCCACAGAGTTCCATGTAGCTTCAGGGTTTAGAGACTAACACTGGAAAAGGCAAGGATGCAGGAAACCGCAAAATTGAGATTATACTCCACATTAGTCATTTCTCGTTTTGGTGCATGTTCAGTTGCATCCAACTCTTTGCAACGCTATAGACTGTCACCCACCAGGCTCCTTTATCCATGGGATTCTCCAGCAAATATACTGAAGTGGGTTACCATTTGTTCCTCCAGGAACTCTTTCCAACACTGGGATCGAACCAGCATCTCCTGCAATAGCAGGTAGATTCTTTTACCACTGAGCCACCTGGGAAGCCCCTAGTTTTGGGGTCAAGACTTCAAATCTATAGAAAAAAAAATTTGGTCTGTTAAGGGAGTGGTTATATTTTAGTATTTCCCAAATCATATGCAAATTAACTAGTGTAATGTATTTTAATTCTTTTGCACACTAGCCTTAGCCTACAATTAGTAAGATTTACCTAGAAATACAGTATGTGAACAACACTACACCAAGGCCTTTGGCTGTGTGGATCACAACAAACTGTGTAAAATTCTTAAAGAGATGGAAATAACAGACGACCTGATCTGCCTCCTGAGAAATCTATATCGAGCTCAAGAAACAACACTTAGAACGGGACATGGAACAACATAACAGACTGGTTCCAAATCGGGAAAGGAGTGTGTCAAGGTTGTATATTGTCACCCTGCTTATTTAACTTACATGCAGAGTACATCATGCGAAATGCTGGACTGCATGAAACACAAGCTGGAATCAAGATTTCCAGGAGAAATATCAGTAACCTCAGATATGCAGATCATACCATCCTTATGGCAGAAAGGGAAGAAGAGCTAAAGAGCCTCTTGATGAAAGTGAAAGAGGGGAGTGAAAACGTTGGCTTAAAACTCAACATTCAGAAAACTAAGATCATGGCATCTGGTCCCATCACTTCATAGCAAATAGATAGGGAAACAGTAGAAACAGGGACAGACTTTATTTTTTTGGGCTCCAAAATCACTGCAGATGGTGACTGCAGCTATGAAATTAAAAGACATTTGCTCCTTGGAAGAAAAGCTATGACCAACCTAGATAGCATATTAAAAAGCAGACCTTTGTTACTTTGCTAACAAAGGTCTGCCTAGTCAAAGCTATGGTTTTTCCAGTAGTCATGTATGTATGTGAGAGTTGGACCATAAAGAAAGCTGAGTGCTGAAAAACTGATGCTTTTGAACTGTGGTGTTGGAGAAGACTCTTGGGAGTCCCTTGGACTGCAAGGAGATCCAACCAGTCCATCCTGGGGGAAAATCAGTCCTGAATATTCACTAGAGGACTGATGCTGAAGCTGAAACTCCAATACTTTGAGCACCTGATGCGAAAAACTGACTCAATGGAAAATACCCTGATGCTGGGAAAGATTGAAGGCCGGAGGAGAAGAGGACAACAGAGGATGAGATGGTTGGATGGCATCACCGACTCAAAGGACATGGGTTTGAGCAAGCTCCAGGAATTGGTGATGGACAGGGAAGCCTGCTGTGTTGCAGTCCATGGGGTCACAAAGAGTTGGACATGACTGAGTGACTGAACTGAACCTAGAAACATGATCTGATGGTTTTAGATTTATTAACATAATCTGTGAACACTGTAATATAAATTTTGGTGTTTGCAAATAAGAAAAATGCTTTAATAAATAAAGATATATTACAGTTCACTTGCTTTTTGAGAGGTAATTTCTGCTACTTTAATTTTTCATACTTCAAATATTCACTGAGTATGTTTATGAACTAGGAACTGTGATAGAGCATAGTTCTTGCCCCAGTGTACTCTCTGCCCAGGAAGGAGAGTGCTGATTCAGTAAAGAGTTACCTGTCTGGACTCCCTCCACGTGTTTGTGTGCCCATAAGAAACACCCTCCCACCACAAACATGCCATATTGACTTGTTAACCACTCTATACCATCTCCACTCATCACAAGCACATTTTCCCATGTACTGCACTTATTAGAACTTTTTTTTTTTTTATTTTATTTTATTAGTTGGAGGCCAATTACTCCACAACATTTCAGTGGGTTTTGTCATATATTGACACGAATCAGCCATAGAGTTACACGTATTCTCCATCCCGATCCCCCCTCCCACCTCCCTCTCCACCCGACTCCTCTGGGTCCTCCCAGTGCACCAGGCCCGAGCACTCGTCTCATGCACCTCACCTGGGCTAGTGATCTGTTTCACCATAGATAATATACATGCTGTTCTTTTGAAACATCCCACCCTCACCTTCTCCCACAGAGTTCAAAAGTCTGTTCTGTACTTCTGTGTCTCTTTTTCTGTTTTGCATATAGGGTTATCATTACCATCTTTCTAAATTCCATATATATGTGTCAAAAATAAACTCAAAATGGATTAAAGATCTAAATATAAGACCAGAAACTATAAAACTCCTAGAGGAGAACATAGGCAAAACACTCTCTGACATAAATCTCAGCAGGGTCCTCTATGACCCACCTCCCAGAATATTGGAAATAAAAGCAAAAATAAACAAATGGGACCTAATGAAACTTAAAAGCTTCTGCACTACAAAGGAAACTATAAGTAAGGTGAAAAGACAGCCCTCAGATTGGGAGAAAATAATAGCAAATGAAGAAACAGACAAAGGATTAATCTCAAAAATATACAAGCAGCTCCTTAAGCTCAATTCCAGAAAAATAAATGACTCAATCAAAAAATGGGCCAAAGAACTAAACAGACATTTCTCCAAAGAAGACATACAGATGGCTAACAAACACATGAAAAGATGCTCAACATCACTCATTATCAGAGAAATGCAAATCAAAACCACAATGAGGTACCATTACACGCCAGTCAGGATGGCTGCTATCCAAAAGTCTACAAGCAATAAATGCTGGAGAGGGTGTGGAGAAAAGGGAACCCTCTTACACTGTTGGTGGGAATGCAAACTAGTACAGCCACTATGGAAAACAGTGTGGAGATTTCTTAAAAAACTGGAAATAGAACTGCCATATGACCTAGCAATCCCACTTTTGGGCATACACACTGAGGAAACCAGATCTGAAAGAGACACGTGCACCCCAATGTTCATTGCAGCACTGTTTATAATAGCCAGGACATGGAAGCAGCCTAGATGCCCATCAGCAGATGAATGGATAAGGAAGCTGTGGTACATATACACCATGAAGTATTACTCAGTCGTTAAAAAGAATTCATTTGAATCAGTTCTAATGAGATGGACGAAACTGGAGCCCATTATACAGAGTGAAGTAAGCCAGAAAGATAAAGAACATTACAGCATACTAACTTATTAGAACTTTAACTGTAAATTTTCCTGTCCAGAATCAGAATCCTCTTGATTATAAAACAGTGTATCTTGCTCAGTCAAATGAATGCTCCTTCCCTGTGTTATATGTATGATGTCTTTGAAATGGTTTTCTTCCCATTCCTCTTGCCTTTCCAGATTGAGATTTCATTGCCTCCTGCCAGCAAACACCTCCAACCTGGTGTTTCCCTCAGCCTCATTTAACTCCAAATTCTCCCTGACACTTAAATCTTATTCTTATTTCAGAATGTACCTAAAATCCTATTTACACAACATTTCCCTGGGTACTCTGAATGACACTTACTTCTCTGAATGGTGGATTTTATGTCTATACAGTTTGGCACCAGGTCCAGGAATATCTCATTTTACTGGAGACTGTTTTTCTAAATTGAACTATAGTTGATTTACAATGTTGTACTAGCTTTTGTTTGCAGGAAAATGATTCAATTAAATATCTATATGTATGTATGTGCGTGTATATATATATTTCATATTCTTTTCTATTATGGTTTATTATAGGATATCAAATATAGTTTCCTGTGGTATACAGTAAGACCTCATTGTTTATCGATTTTATCTATACTAGTTTGTATCTGCTAATCCCCAATTCCTTTTTTATCTCTCCCCCATCTCCTTTGGTAACTGTACGTTTGTTTTCTAAGTGGAGATTTGTTTTATGTGTGTATTTTGTCTTCTCAGTGTAGCAGAAAGCTCTTTCTGGATGTGAATCATATTTTATGAGCTCTGACCATGTCATGTAGCTGAGTCCTGTGAGTGTCCGGAAAATTTCCTTTTAAATTAGACCCCTCAAAGCATTAAGCATAGTGATGACCATCCAATACAAATTCAAAAGTCACATACTGAAAGGCTGCAATACCAAGGGTTTCCAACTATCACATAGACATGCCTGCTTAAGGAGTGTTGGTATGCCCCAAAACTCTAAGATGTTCTTAATATAAAAAGCCAGTCACTTCAGTAGTCTGTTGCACTTTAGTTCAAAGTGAGTTACTTACTAAGGCAAACTTTTTGTTGAGAATCATCTGTTCCACCAGAGATGACTCATTATGGAAGAGGTGGGGCTGCATATGGCTCCACATATGTGGAAACCACCAGAACTCATCAACAGACCCCAAAAGACGGTCATCCCCTTCATCTTCCTCTTCAGTTCCTGGGGGGTAGGGAAGAGGGAAAAGATTATTCAATTAATTTCAGCTACACTGATTGCCTCTTCATCTGTACATTTATCTGTCCACCTGTCCATCCAATTATGTAATCCAATATATGCATTTAGAAGATACCATTTATACTATCTTACATACATGTAAAACTTTGAACATGAATTGTAACACAGGAAAATCTGTTGCTTGGGGAACAACCAGAGACTGTGATACAACTCTTTTTTAAAGTTTTAAAACATGAGACATGCATATAAAATCGGTGCAAGAAGGAAATACACAATCATTCCAAAGGACTTTAGAATTTTTAACTTTTAGGATCTTTGTATTGTTTAGGTTTGGAGAGAAATAGGGGATAAGCAGGGAATGCAACCCAGGGAATATGAGTGGGAAATGTGTTGTGGAACTCTAGTAGTATTTAGATCACTCTGACAGGGGTTGTAACACAACACTGCCAACAAAATAATTCCATAATTTATCTGGGTTACTCTTTACGTTTGCGAATAAGTTCAGCTCAGTCACTCAGCTCTGTCTGACACTTTGTGACCCCATGAATTGCAGCATGCCAGGCCTCCCTGTCCATCACCAACTCCCTGAGTTTACTCAAACCCATGTCCATTGAGTCGGTGATGCCATCCAACCATCTCATCCTCTGTCATCCCCTTCTCATCCTGCCCTCAATCTTTCCCAGCATCTGGGTCTTTTCCAATGAGTCAGGTCTTCACATCAGGTGGCCAAAATATTGGAGTTTCAGCTTCATAATCAGTCCTTCCAATGAACACCCAGGACTGATCTCCTTTAGGATGGACTGTTGGATCTCCTTGCAGTCCAAGTGACTCTCAAGAGTCTTCTCCAACACCACAGTTCAAAAGCATCAATTCTTCTGCACTCAGCTTTCTTCATAGTCCAACTCTCACATCCATACATGACCACTGGAAAGACCATAGCCTTGACTAGACGGACCTTTGTTGGAAAAGTAATGTCTCTGCTTTTTAATATGCTATCTAGGTTGGTCATAACTTTCCCTCCAAGGAGTAATCGTCTTTTAATTTCATGGCTGCAATCACCATCTGCAGTGATTTTGGAGCCCCCCAAAATAAAGTTTGACACTGTTTTCACTGTTTTCCCATCTATTTGCCATGAAGTGATGGGACCAGATGCCATGATCTTAGTTTTCTGAATGTTGAGCGTTAAGCCAACTTTTTCATTCTCCTCTTTCACTTTCATCAACAGGCTTTTTAGTTCCTCTTCGCTTTCTGCCATAAGGGTGGTGTCATCTGCATATCTGAGGTTATTGATATTTCTCCTGGAAATCTAGATTCCAGCTTGTGCATCATCCAGCCCAGCGTTTCTCATATGTACTCTGCATATACGTTAAATAGGCAGGGTGACAATATATAGCCTTGACGTACTCCTTTCCCTATTTGGAACCAGTCTGTTGTTCCATGTCCAGTTCTAACTGTTGCTTCTTGACCTGCATACACATTTCTTAGGAGGCAGGTCAGGTACTCTGGTATTCCCAACTCTTTCAGAATTTTCCACAGTTTATTGTGATCCACACAGTCAAAGGCTTTGGCATAGTAAAAAAGCAGAAATAGATGGTTTTCTGGAACTCTCTTGCTTTTTTGATGATCCAGCGGATGTTGGCAATTTGCCTTCTGTCTCTCTGCCTTTTATACTAATGCATAAAAGGGAGAGAAGGGGAAATGTGGGAACTGTTATTAAAAAAACTAGAGAAAATTGAAGGAAAGAAAAAAAGATGGTGATGGAACTAAGCTGAGGAATGAAGTCATCATAAAACAACCCAAGAATCACTGTGATCCTTGGTGGAACTCATGTTCGTCATGCTTGTCCTGTCTTTCAAGTTCTTGGAAGCAAACTTTTCATTAAGAAACCTCTGTTCCTTGAGAGTCAGCTTTGTTGTTCTTCTGAATTTCATATTTGGACTTATTTTATTTCCTTCATTTTCTCTAGTCTGCAGTTTAGTTGAGTGTGGGAAATGAAACAGTTCTCTAATATATATGCAGGAGTAGGAGTCTCTTTTTATACTTCTCCAGGCAGAGTTTCTTTATGAAAGCATCAATGAGAGCAGTGTAAGGTGTCTGTCCTGGCATCGCATAAGATGATGTTAATCATCACAAAATTATGCAGTCACACTTTAATTTCAGCGATGACACTCAATTCCATAAGGTCCTAGAACAGTAGATTCTTTAAATGTTGTCCCTTCTGCATGGAGAAAAATGTCCGCCTATTTTAAATAGCAGTTCTTATGTGACTGGTTCTGATGGGTCTCTAGAGGCTAACAAGGGTGGACAGACTGTTCCACCTGCACAGCCAACCAAGCCTACTGCTTGTTACCACCCCTCTATGATATAATTTTCTGAAAGAATGAAGGTAGAGCGTACTGGCAGGAAAAGGATCAGTTAGATCTTATGATTTATTGGGCAATGAAAGAGACCAAAGATAAAGATGTAATATGAGGCTGCATGGTTGTTCTGATGTATGCAGGAGGAACAGGATTAGTGATATAGAATGGGTGTAATAACATAATCTTTCAATAAGGACAGTCTTCAATTTCACCTTCATACGCTTAAGTACTTTGCTGATGTGAGGGAATTTTTGCTCTCTGTGTAAAGGGCAATTTAAATTGAATCTGTTTTGGTTCCCTTATTTTATTCTCTTTAGCATACTACTCATGTTACTTTCGTTACTCATGTCAGTAGAGTTGAACAAGTACAGCCTTTGGAGTTAGAAGCTTTTTAGTTTATTTCTAGGTTCCAGCACATTTGAGATGTGGGCAAGTAGGTAAAAATATGGACAGCAATACCTATTTTATTCCTTTTGTGAGAAAGTGTCTACATAGTCCAGGCACATACTGGGTAATTTAAAATGCCCGTGTCCTTCCCTCCTGTATTTCTTGCTCCTGTTCTTGCATCTTCTACGTGTCTCCTAGAGTTTTTTCTTTTTTTCACTACAGTACTATATAGGGGGCGGCGGCTCACCAGAGTGTTATGTGACAGAGGGGACACTGTATTTAAGAACTGATCAAGCCATTATATTAAGTAATTGCTTGATTAATGAGTCACCCACACCAGGCATTCTTGGGGCTTCTAAGCTCTGGGAAGCCTTCCAGAAAGGAATGAGAAAGAATAGGAAGATACAGTCAGGGGCATAGAAATCTGATGACCCCAGTCATGGCAAAGTCTTGTGCCCTGCTGCCTTTTAGGTAATAAATAAGGTGGCCCTGGTAAAGAGACATTTGCTAAGTGTGACTGGTGATGCTTAAATACGTTTTTCTTTTTTTCTTTCTGACATAAGGATGATGCTTCTGGTTTCCCTGCAGTTAAATGTCTCTACTTATATACTCTTCTCTTGCTTAACATTTTGTATGTACTCAGGACACCCTATTAGTTAAGATTACAGGTCAATTACTTGTTGCAGTTTTACTTTCGCATACTGAAAACAAGTAGATTTCTCTTAGGGTTTCCTAGTAATCAGTTCATTGCTGATTTCCACCTCCTCTGGGAAAAGTGAGCTGAGATTTCCTACTTTATGAATAAAGTCACCCCTCCAACTACTTTTAAGCTCCATTCTCTGTCTCCTATAGTTCCTACCTTTCCCTATCTTTCTTATGCTCTCCTCTTTATTCATTTTTCTAGTTGGCCTTTACTCAAAGTTTATATATGAGGACAGTGCAACAGATTTCAGAATTCTCTGGAAAGATTGCTCAGGCATTTGTTGTCCTTTCCTGAGCACCCTAGGCTTATGTAAGTTCATAGCAGGCGTAGGCCCTTCCTTTTTTCTTTACAGCTCTCCCTTATCTGATTTCCTTTCTTTCTACTTTGCAGATATTTTACATCAGAATTAATTACATTGAGAATAAGTATCTGTTGCCTAATACTTCAAACATCATGATAAAAAACAGCTGAAACATAGTTATTCATGGTTTGATTAGCCTGGCTTCTTGTCACTCTTTTGTTTCTCCACTTTTCCAACTTTTGTCAGAACTGGAGAGAGAAGAACTGAAGTCAAATTACTCAACTTTAAGTGTCATTCCTTAAATTGTTACAAAACTACACTGAAATCTTATAGTTAATGTAAATTATTATTTTATTATGTATCTATTTAAGTAACTTGTGTCTCTTCAATATTTTTTCTGTAATATTTCTTACTCTGATACTACATTAAAAACTATCATTGATTGAGACTATCTTAACTGTTTTTCAAGTATTGTCTCATTTAATTCTCACTAGAACTATGTGCTCAAAGCCACTAACTGCATTTTACAGATAAGGAAATTGATATTTGTAGAGGTGATGCAATTTGTCACAAGTCAATGGAAATACGGGGTAGAACCTGAATTCAGAATCTTAATTCTAACCCAGATTACACAACTCCAAATTCAGGACCCTTAACCATCATTCATAGACCAAATGTGGAGTTTAGAGATAAGATGAGCATTTACTAATTTATATAACTTTGCTCTTCACATTGTTAATTAATTTTCTGATATAATTAAAATGTACAAACACTATTGGTTCTCATCTGCAGCGTTATTTCAGGTGGTGACTGCAGCCATGAAATTAAAAGATGCTTGCTTCTTGGAAGAAAAGTTATGACCAACCTAAATAGCTTATTATTATTATTTTTTTAATTTTATTTTATTAGTTGGAGGCCAATCACTTCACAACATTTCAGTGGGCCTTGTCATACGTTGACACGAATCAGCCATAGAGTTACACGTATTCCCCATTCCGATCCCCCCTCCCACCTCCCTCTCCACCCCGACTCCTCTGGTTCCTCCCAGTGCACCAGGCCTGAGCACTCGTCTCATGCATCTCACCTGGGCTAGTGATCTGTTTCTAAATAGCTTATTAAAAAGCAGAGACATTACTTTGCCAACAAAGGTCCATCTAGTCAAAGCTATGGTTTTTCCAGTAGTCATGTATGGATGTGAGAGTTGAACTAAAAAGAAAGCTGAGTGCTGAAGAATTGATGCTTTTGAACTGTGGTGTTGGAGAAGACTCTTGGGAGTCCCTTGGACTGCAGGGACATCCAACCAGTCCATCCTAAAGGAAATCAGTCTTGAATATTCACTAGAGGACTGATGCTGAAGCTGAAACTCCAATACTTTGGTCACCCGATGCGAAAAACTGACTCGTTTGAAAAGACCCTGATGGTGGGAAAGACTGAAGGCGGGAGGAGAAGGGGTTGACAGAGGATAAGATGGTTGGATGGCATCACTGACTCAATGGACATGAGTTTGAGTAAACTCTGGGAGTTGGTGATGGACAGGGAGACCTGGCGTGCTGCAGTCCATGGGGTTGCAGAGTGCCGGATACGACTGAGCAATTGAACTGAACTGATTGGTTCTTGGTGATTTGAAAAAATATACAACCTAAAGAACCTATAGATAAGGGGAAGGCACCTTTTGCCATTCAGCTTCCTTAATCAAGGATTGCCAATTAAATGATAAAAATCCATTTTTTTCCTAATACATAAGACTTGGGCTCTGACTAGAAGTTGAGTATTTTTTTTTTTTTTTACATGTAACTAGCTATATAACCTTGGGCCCCTCGAAGTTTCTGTGTTATCTAGAAAGCAAGATAACACATTCTTTAATTCCTAGAATTCAATGAAAAGTTACAAGATAAATGTTTAGTTAAGTACCTAAAATATGGTGTTGCTCACTAAAAGGGAACTATAATTTTTATCCTTTCATCTCCTTATTTTTCACAAATGCACAAATCTTTCAAAAACTAAAAGTAAACCAAATAAAATGAAACTCTTTCCTAAGATAAAATCTTACTAATATGATGGTGCTATTTTTCTTCTTCCCTTCAAGACTGAATAAAACAGAATTTTTAACAGAAAAAGGAGTTACTCATTTAGAAAGGAAGACAATGTAATTCAATTAAACTTTACAATATCCAATTTTCAAAGGATTCACATTATTAAGTTTCATATCTGTTCCCACTGAAAACTGATTTTACTGGTTTTAGACAACCTGAGCTAAGTTTTGTGGGCACTTTCAGATCTTATACAAAACTCTTTCACGCTTTCTCCTTAGCTTCCTCTTGTGTTCTCTCCTTGGCTTAGAGAGAGGACTGTGAGCTGTCTGGGAGAACCCCAGTAAGGAAAGAGGTGAGTCGCTCAGAAACAGAAATCACGGGGAGCAACTGGCTAGAGTCGTTCTTTAGTATCAGCACTGGACAAAAAAATTTAGTTGCCGTGTATTTAGTTTTCATGTATTTCTATTGTATTTCAATGTATGTATGTATGTATGAAATGTATGTATTTCAATGAAAATTTAGTTTTTATGTATTTCTATTATGTTTGGGAAAGAAGTTTTTAGTTATTCTTAATGTTTAAGTGATTTTCTTTCACAACACAACATGGTCAAAGTTTATTCTCTGACCTTGTCCCTTATAAATACTAATGGTGAAAATAAAGGTAATTTTATTTTCACCCAATCCTTTATTCATTACCTCATTTTTTTTTTTTTTTCAATAGGCACTGTTCTGCTTGCTGGTATTACAACAATGAAGTGTTTGTAGAGTGATCATTTTAGTGAGGAGTGACAACAGATAATTTACAAATAAAGTACATTCAACATCCATACATTTAGCAATCTAGGAACAGAAGGGATCTTACTTAAGCTAATAAAGACTTTCTATGAAATTGCCTATTGAAAAAATTCCCCTCAAGAACAGGAACAGAACTACTTAAGGGTTTCCCCTGAGGTCAGGAACAGGACATGTGTTGTTATCACTATGTTTATTTAATATTTAGTGGACATTCAAGCTAATGCAGTAGGCAAGGAAAAGAAAAGAAATTTCATAAAGCTCAGAAAGGAAGAAATAAAATTTTTACCATACAAAAATTGTGTGATTGAATAGGTAGAAAATCCAAAAGAATCTTGAAAGTATAGAATTAATAAGTGAGTGTAGCAAGGCTGCTGAATATTAATATCAGTACACAAAATCAATTTTATTTTTACATATTATTAACAGAGAAATGGGGAAATAAACTTTAAAAAAGACACCATTAACTATGGCATCAAAAAACTCCACCAAGGAATAAATAGAAAATTAATAAAGTTTTGTCAAGTATAATTAAAGAGAACCTACTAAATATGAGTGCTTCCCTACTGGTAAAGAATTCATTCGCCTGCCAATGCAGGAGACGCAAGAGACTCGGGTTTGACCCCTGAGTCAGAAAGATCCCTTGAAGTAGGCACTGGCAACCCGCTCCAGTATTCTTGCCTGGAAAATTCCATGGACAGAGGAGCCTGGCGGGCTACAGTCCCTGGGTGGCAGAGAGTCGGACATGACTGAGCACACACTGAGCACAAATACGTCCAAGCATAGGAAGACTCAATGTTTAGTACAACAATTCTCCCCAAATTAATTAACAGATTTAATGTAATTTAAATAAAAATTCTACAGGGTGACAAAGCTGTGTATTGTCACTTTGCTTATTTAAGTTTTATGCAGAGTACTTCATGTGAAATGCTGGGCTGGAGGAATCACAAGTTGGAATCAAGACTACCAGGAGAAATATCAACCACCTCAGATATGCAAATGATACCATTCTAACAGCAGAAAGTGAAGAGGAACTAAAAAGCCTGTTGATGAAAGTAAAAGAGGAGAGTGAAAAAGCTGGGCTGAAACTCAACATTAAAAAACCAATATCATGGCATCCGATTCCATCATCTCATGGCAAAGAGATGGGGAAATAGCAGAAGCAGTGAGAGTTTCTTTTCTTGGGTTCCAAAATCGCTGTGGACAGTGATTGCAGCCATGAAATCAAAAGATGCTTGCTTCTTGGAAGGAAAGCTGATAAACAGCGTATTAAAAAGAGAGACATCACTTTGTCAACAAAGGTCTGTGTAGTCAAAGCTATAGTTTTCCCAGTAGTCATGTATGGGTGTGAGAGTTGGACCAGAAGCAGGCTGAGTGCTAAAGAACTGATACTTTTGAATTGCAGTGCTACAGAAGACTCTTGAGAGTCCCTTGGACTGCAAGGAGATCAAACTGGTCAATACTAAGGAAATCAACCTTGAATATTCATTGGAAGAACTGTTGCTAAAGTGGAAGCTACAATACTTTGGCCACCTGATGTGA
The DNA here is from genome assembly GCF_963930625.1 of Muntiacus reevesi. Taxonomy (NCBI): domain Eukaryota; kingdom Metazoa; phylum Chordata; class Mammalia; order Artiodactyla; family Cervidae; genus Muntiacus; species Muntiacus reevesi. The sequence continues at coordinate 7,517,532 of NC_089264.1, forward strand.
AAAGCTGACTCACTGAAAAAGACCCTGATGCTGGGGAAGATTGAAGGCAAAAGGACAAGAGCGCAACAGAGGATAAGATAGTTCAGACAGTATCATTGACTCACTTGACATGAATTTGAGCAATCTCTGGGAGACAGTTGAAGACCGAAGAGCCTGGCTTGCTACAGTCCCTGGGGTTGCAAAGAGTAGGACAGGACTTAGTGACTGGACAACAACAACAACAACAACAGCAAATCCTAGTGAGGATCTTTGTGGATATGGTAAGCTAATTTTAAAATTTATATAAAAGTGCAAAAGGCCAAGAATTGCCAAGGCAATGATGAAGACGATGAACAAACTTAGAAGACTTAAATATTATTATCAACTCTGATGCTTTGACCACCTGATACAAAGAACTAACTCATTGGAAAAAACCCTGATGCTGGGAAAGATTGCAGGCACGAGGAGAAGGGGATGACAGAGGATGAAATGGTTGGATGGCATCACTGATTTGATGGACATGAATTTGAGCAAGCTCCCGGAGTTGGTGATGGACAGAGAAGCCTGGAGTGCTGCAGTCTATGGGGTTGCAAAGAGTCAGACATGACTGAGTGACTGAATTGAACCAATTAGTTATAGTAAATAAGATAGCATGATGACACAAATATAACCAATGAGCAGGAAAGTCCAGAAACAGAGTCCACACATCTATGGTCATCTAATTTATTACAATGATGACACCATGGTGCAGTGAAAAAAGGATGGTCTTTTCAATACTTGGTACCAATTAGACATCTTTATGAGAAAAAGAAGGTTTCTTTCTATTTTTTTGTTGTGAAGTAGAACCCTCACCCTGAAATCAGAACAAGTGTTTTCAAATTAATTAGAAAACCACACTAGCTCAAAAAGCAGGTATCTTGACCCTTATCTCACACATACACAAAAATCAATTCTAGAGGGATCTCAGATGCATGCATTTTAAGAATGTAGGGACATATGTTCATGATCTTGTGGCATGCAAAAATGTCTTTAAAAAGACAAAAAGGAAAAAAAAGATAAATTGGACTACACTTTGCTCATCAAAAAGTATTGATAGGCATGTAAAAATGATAAACCACACATCAGGAGAAAATATTTGCAATGCCTATAACTGACAAAGAGGTCATTAAGAATACATAAAGAATTTCTACAAATCAATAAGTAAAGTAAATAAGTAAAGGCAGATAACCCAATAAAAGCAGTAAGATATTTCAAAAACAGGAGAGATACAAATGGTCAATAAATATGTGAAAGGAACTCAGTTTCACTACTTGTCAGTGAAATGTACATTCAAACCATAATATGGTTTCACTACATGCCCACCAGAAGGGTTAAAATAATAAGATAAATATTAATAACATTAAATACTTGGAGGAATATAAAAGAACAGGAAAACTCACATAGTATTGGAAATATAAATTGATATCACCACTTTGAAAAACTGTTTGGCATTTTCTACTAAAGCTGATCATAATTATACCATATAACCAGCGATTCTACTGGTTGATAAACAACAGAAAAACATATGTCCTCTGAAGGACAACTATTTTTAACAATAGTTGTGTTTAAAAGGTTCTTAACATTACTATTCAAAAAAAGAAAGGCAAACACTGAAAACAACCCAGCCATTCACACTGGAACAGAATGGAATAAAGAAATTCTGTAAATTCAAACAGTGAAATACTACAGAACAATAAAGCTGAAAGAAATACAACCCTACACAGTAATGTCTGCAAAACCAAAATGTTAGACAAAACAAGCTATATATAGAAGAGCCCATTTATATGATTCTTTTTATACAGATCTTAAAGCCAGGCAAACTAATTTATGATATTAGACGTCAGGATAGTGGTTTTCTTGGTGGGAAGCTAGTGACTCTAAAGCAGCACAAGGGAGAGGGTGTGTAGATTCTGCTAGTTACCTCTTTCTTGATCTGGGTACGTAGCTCTGTACGCTTGCTGAAATTCATTGAGCACTATACTTATTACTTACACAGTTTTATATATGTAAATTATAATTCAGTAGAGAAAAGGCCATTAAATAATAACATGGTGAATAAACTTTTAAGCTATTAACATTTTGTAAAGGTGGAAAAATAAGTTAAATGAAATTGATATGAAGAAAATAAAGTAGTGGAGAGACGCAAGAAGGTGTGAAGAGGAGGGGTCACAGTTTTAGAGTGGTCAGAGAGGCTAACTACGGGGATAGTTAATCTCTATCTTACCTGTATGGTAAAATTTCCCTGAAAATCCCAGGTTGAAAGTAAAATTTGTGATTTGTGCACGCAAAAGATTCTGAGTATCAAGCAGGGCCTGAAATACATAATTAAAAAAATGTATAAGGTAGAGAATGGCTTTGAGAAGATATCTTCCTTTAGCAGTCAAAAGGTAAAAATACTCCTTTAGGCATGAGAGAATTAAATGATGGAAAGTAGTTTTTTTTTTTTATCACCTTACAACTAGCAAGATGGTTCTGAGATTACATAATTACATACTTATATATTTATTCTTTAGATGCAGTAAATCAGCAAAAAGTGTCAGTTAGAAAAAGGAAGTTAAATGAAAAGTTTATTATTCTTGTTCAAAGGAACTAGTATCTAATACATAAAATACATCTCATTTTACCCTTTAGGGGATGTAATTCACCAACTGTCAAAAAAAAAAAAGACATTCTTTTAATGTGAAATTATGTAAAAACATATATTGAAAGAAACAGATAGTTGTTTTTCAGATACATCTTTGGTCTTCAAAATCCAATTCTTTTCAATCTGTAAGTCTTAGATTCCCCAAAGATAGTGATTATTATTCAAAAATGGGTATCATGGTAAAGTAAATTTCTAATTTGCCCTTTCACTGGAAAAGAGATGAACAAACTTTGTACTAATGGCAGGTAAAGCTATTTTGAGGTTTAATTATTATATCATATAAAGTATTATGCTATGAGTATTTAGTGGACTTCTCTTTCTTCTTTTCATTCTCATTCTTATTCAAATTCATATTCTTATATTTCTTCTCTTCCCCTTCCCCAGACTATGGTAGTTCAGTGCCCACCTAAAGGAAGCAAAAAGTAACTCTAAATGGTAGACTTGTAAAGGATCTTAGTTAGTACTGCTATTATACATGAAGAAAGTCAGGAGAAATGATTTACCTTTTTCACAGATAAAATTAGTGGTATGTCCTAGATTAAGGATATAGATCACCTGATTCCAAGTTAGGTACTCTTTTTACTCTACGACACTAAATCTTTTCCTACACTTCCATAGTACAGCTGGACCCACAACAGAATCTTTTCTCTTCTTAGTATCAGATACCTGCAAGCCCCGCCCCCTTGTGCTCATGACCTGAATCTTTTGGGGGGATAAACAGATATTCATTTTATTCAGAGACCCTCTCACAACTGCATGTGTTCAACAATGACTAGTTGCCACTCCTCTCTTATTGCTGCTGCTACAGTTACTACTACTAATTTGTTGTTGTTATTGTTAGTGATAGATAATACAAATCTATCTGAACTTTACCCATCATTTGTTAAAGTGGAGACAATTACCTAGTTCATAGAACTGCGATGAGAAATGTAGAAGATACAATATATGCAGGAATGTCTGATAAACTTTTAAAAAAGTGGCATAAAATATTAGGTGTTTGTATAATTACCAGCAATATATTACATGTTAATGTAATTATGTGCATTATATTATTTTGATAACTGTATCTATCTATATATTGTATACCTCTCATCTACTTATTTTTTATTTGAAATACAGCTGACAAACAATATTATGTTAGCTTCAGGAATATAAAATATTAATTTGACATTTAAATACATTATGAAATGATCAAACCTGAAGTCTAGGAACCATCTGTGTCCATACAAAGTCATTACAGTATTACTGGCCATATTTCTTGTGCATATGTATGTAAATTACATCCCCATGACTTAATTATTTTGTAATCAGCAGTTTGTACTCTTAATTTCACTTACCTATTACCTTAATTTCACTCATTCCCCCAAACTTTGTCTTTTTGGCAACCACCCATTTGTTCTCCGTATCTACGAGTCTATTTTTGTTTTGTTTTGTTTGTTTTTTAGATTCTAAATATAAGTGAGATCATATAGTATTTATCTTTCTCTGAGCATAATACCCTCTAGACCCATCCATGATGTCCCATGGCAAGATTTCACTCTTTTTTTAAAAAGCAAATATTCTACTGTATATATACACTACATCTTTATCCATTCACCTATTGATGGACCTTAGCTTGCTTCTATATCTTGGCTGTTATAAATAATACTAGAATGAAAATAGGGTTTTTTAATTAGTGATTTTGCTTTCTTTGGGTAAATACTCAAAAGTGAAATTACCGGATGATACGGTAGTTCTATTTTTAATTTTTTGAGGAAGGTTTATACTGTTTTACATAGTGGCTGCACCAGTTTAAACCCCACCAACAGTATACAGGAGTTCTTTTTTATTCACATCCTTTCCAGCACTTGTTATTTCTTGTCCTTGTCTGAGCTGTTCTGAAGTGATATCTCACTGTGGTTTTGTTTGCATTTCCCTGATGATTAGTGATGCTTAACATCTTTTCCTGTGTGTGCTGGCTATCTGTATGTCTTCTTTGTGTTCTCTGTTTTTTTACCACAATAAAATAGGTGTGTATACATACACACACACACACAAATACACACACACACCCATACACACATTTCATAAGCTTCCCTGGTGGCTCAGTGGTAAAGAATTGACCTGCAAGTGCAGAAGACCAGGTTCAATCTCTGGGTCAGGAAGATCCCCTGGAGGAGGAAATTGCAACCCATTCTAGTATTCTTCCCTGGGAAATCTCATGGACAGAGTGGCCTGGAAGGCCACTGTCCACAAGGTTGCGAAGAGTTGTCTATGAGTTAGAGAGTAAAGCAACAAAAAAACATATACTTAGATATACAGATATATAGCTAAGTGAAATTAGAGCCATAAAGTAAAAATTAAAACTGTATCAATTATAATTAAAAATACAGTTTTGAATTTTGCCTTTTCCATTTAACAGTATATCACAAGCTTTCTCTCATCACCTTAGCCATTCAAATCCAAAATTTTTAATCTATTGATTTTAATGGATGCTGAATATTACATCAAACACATACATTATAATTTATTTAGCCATTTTACACTGCTGTTGTACATTCAGATTGTTTGCTTTTTTTTGTCTGATATAAATTCTGCTCTATGTATCAATACATATTTATATAGCAATGAAGTAACCATTTCCTCAGGAGAAAATAATTCTGCTTACTCTTACCAAGCCAAACAATTTCTGAGGAAATCTGAAAATGCTTATAAAAGTATTGGGCTTCCCTGGTGGCTCAGTGGTAAAAAATCTGCCTGTCAATGCAGGAGACTTGGGTTTAGTCCTGGGTTGGGCAGATTCCCTGGAGAAGGAAATAGTAACCCACTCCAGTATTCTTGCCTGGGAAATCCTATTGACAGAGGAACCTGGTGGGCTACAGCCAATGGGATAACAAAAGTGTTGGACCAGACTTAGCAACTAAACAATAGCAAATAAAAGTATTAATAAGGGACATAATATCCAATAAACATTATAAGAGAATTGTATTTGAATATAATTTAACACAAAAATTTGACTATTTCCAAAATTATTTTTCCAAATGTGAATCTCTATGCTACCCCACTAACTTAGTTTTTTGAGGCTTCATTCTATAAAGCCAAAAGCAGTTACAGGCATTAAAAGATTGAGTTGAAGGCAAAAAAAAAAAAAAAAAAAAAATCTAATTTAAAGAAACAGGGGTCTGAGAATGAGTGAAGTGGGAGACTTTATATATCATTGTATTTTCTCCAAATTTCTTTAACAGAATGAACATATCAAAGCAAATAGAAAAGACAAAATTTTTTTTAAATAACTGCAAAAGAGTTTTATATGGTGATTTATGTTAGGACTCATTACATGTGTGACATTCTTTGGGGGAATTGTCTGTTAGCTTTTTGTTTCTTATCTAGGCTTCCCAAATTATATTTTGACCTATTTTATCTTTTGATAGTTAACAAAAGTATTTGGTGACCAAATTAAGGCTGGGAAAGAAATTTTAGTGTTTAATATGGTTTTTCAGCAATAGGCAAAAGTATGTTTCAGCACAGAATTTTTAGAGTTACTATTTTCTTAGTCAACCAAATATGAATTATAATATAAATATGTATAATGTAGCTAGATCTGCTAAAGTAAATAAAAACAATTGGGCAGCTAATTACCAACATAAGCTCCTATATCTCTCGACCTATGTACACATACACACAAACATCAGAGATATTCATGGGTTTGGCATGAAGATCAAATGAGAACATGGATACAAGACCTTACTACCTTTCCTAGCATGCAGAAGTGGAGTTTTAGCCCTATGAGTGGAATTTTTCATCCTTTCCTCTGTCAACCTTAAAAGTTCCTTATCATCCTGTCACAAAATTCCATCTTCTATTTCTTACTGTTGTTCACTTGGCATAAAGTCAGGCATATGCCTAAAATTTTAAATGATATTTTTAAATTGAGCCTTGGCACTTTTGAAGTTGTCTAATCAGCACTGGGGCTTCAGATGGCTCAGTGGTAAAGAATCCGCCTGCCAACACAGGAGACACCGGAGATGTGGGTTGGATCCCTCGGTCGGGAAGATTCCCTGGAGAAGGAAATGGCAGCTTGCTCCAGTATTCTTGCCTGGAAAATTTCACGGACAGAGGAACCTGGTGGGCCACAGTCCATGGAGTTGCACACAGTCAGACATGACTGAGCATGCACACGTTATCGACACTGAGGATTTTAAACAAAAGAGGAATGTGGTCCACGTAGCTGTATTAGAGCAGCTTTACAGTGCTGTGCATTTCTTTCAAGTGACCTTGTGTGTTAGTCACTCAGCCGTGCCTGACACTCTGTGACCCCATGGACTGTAGCCTGCCAGGCTCCTCTGTCCATGGGATTCTCCAGGCAAGAGGACTGGAGTGGGCTGCCATGCCCTCCTGCAGGGGATCTTCCTCACCCAGGGATCAGACCCAGATCTCCCGCATTGCAGGCAGATTCTTTATCAACTGAGCCACCTGGGAAACCCTTAGTGAATCCTTTATTCTCCAACAAAATGTTCATGTATTTTATTGTTTGTGTTGTAGTCAAAGAATAATGACAATGGTTTTTATGGAAACCAAGGAGGAGACAGTAACACAGTCATCTTGAATTATTTGCTAATCATACCTAAACTGTCCAGAGCATAATTATATAACCTCTAAATCATACACATGAGAGATGGTTTGCTAGAAAATTTTTTGGACTGAAATTGGTAAATAATGACATATGAGTAGGAAAACAGAAAACAAGTACCATTCTCACTGAACATTCATTTGAAATTGTTATACATATTCTATTTACCTTATGGCTGTATACCCAAATAGTCAAAATGCTAATGTACTTTTTCAAAAAAGAAATAAAAATAAAAGCTAGTTCTCAGCACTTTTAGGCAACTGTAAGTTGTATCTCACTCATTCAATTATACAGAAAAGGTTTTTATGTGTTGTAATAAACATAATTTTTAAACCTTAGTAATTTAAACTACTTGCTTCCAGCAGCAAAGCAGAAAAGGATGGAGAGGTATGGGATTCCATATGAAGGGACTAAAGCATCTCAACCCATGTACTACTGTTCCTTTAACAGTTGCAGAGATATGTTGGAAACCCCTTAAGTAGCATTATCTGTTCTGCTTAAGAGGTGAAAGTGGTAAATACTTAAAAAAAACTCTGATAATTAGTCACCACCCCTATCCCCACCAAATACATTTTGAGTTTTACTAAAGCTGGACTATAAATTCCATGAGGTAGTGTCTCTGTCCAGTTTACTTTTCACTACTGAAGTCTAGCATGTTGTCAGGGGGAGAAGAGGGACAAGTAACTATTTATTGAATGGGGATATTAATGAATTTCTGATTGATCTCATACTGCAGTAAACTCATAAAGATTTGACAATAATATTGTGGAACATTCTTTTGCTATTTTATTTTCATAAACTGTTTTTAATCTTGAATTAATTTCAACATATTTCATATCCAAAAAGTAATTATAAAACATTCTGTTTTCAAATTATTTGTAAAAAAAGAAAGTGCTAAAATAAAAGCATTCTCTATTTCAGTACTTCTCAAACTTCTAAACACATGAACATAATCTTAAAAGCTTAATAAAATGCAGCTTTCTGGGTTCTAACCCAGGAATTTAACCAGAGATTCTGAACTATAGTCCTGAAGCAGGCCAAAGCATCCTAGATGATCCTGCTGTAGGTGACATTATACCACACTCTAAGAATCACTGTCTTATTCCTTGGTTTCAAATAGCTCAATGCAAGTTTTCATTTACTTCGGGGCATGCTTTTCTCTGAGAATATGAAATCTTTGATATCCACTATATAACAACATTCTTGGTATACAGTAGGCATTCAGCTATCGATTTTATAAGCCACATAAGTAATAGGTACTGTGAATTCTAAAATAAAAAATGTTCTAGAAAAAAAAAAAGAAATATATAGGATCATCAGAATCCAGTTGAAAATCCAATTGAGGAAATATATAGGATCACAGAATCCAACCCACTGTGTTGACCCCAAAGTACTTCATCATGCTTGGAGTAATCTGGGTTAGAAATTATACAACACAGATGGTAGCCTTTAAAAGTTTTCATGTTTTGTCTTTATCAATTTTATTTTCCTTATTTTTTCTAATAAAAGTCCCCCTTCAGCTTGAGTTGGGAGAACCAGTTAATCAGATTGCAATCTAAGGTAATCAGCTTCAACCTAGGGAAGTTATGGTGTTGAAGAGGCAAGTGATTATAGAAGATAGATATGTTTTAAGAATCAGACTGCCATGGGACTGTACAATTCAGCAATTGTGGAGAACAGTTTGGTGGTATCTCAAAAAGTAAAATATAGAATTATCATATGACTCAGTAATTATGATCCTCATTTTATATTCAAAAGAGCTGAAAACAGGTTTTCAGAGAAATATTTGCACATACTTGTTGATAGCGGCAGTATTCACAATAGCCAAAAGGTAGAAACAACCCAGGTGTTCATCAGTAGATGAACAGGTAAACAAATTGCAGTTCATATATACAATGGAACATTATTCAGCCATAACAAGGAATGAAGTGCTGATACATGCTACAATATGGATGAATATTGAAAACATTAAAACTAAGTGAAAGAAGCCAGACACAAAAGGTCACATACTATATGATTCCATTTACATGAAGTATCCAGAATAGGTAAATCTGTGGTGATGGAAAGTAGATGGTGCTGCAGGGGTAGGTAGGGAGAAATTGATAGAACTCCTTAATGGGTGTGGGTTTTCCTTTTGGGATGATGAATGTGTTTTGTGCCAGATAGAGGTGGTGGTTGAACATCTCTGTGAATGTACTAATGCCATTGAATTATTTTAATATGGTAGTTTGATGTGAATTTCACCTCAAAAACCAAAAAAACTGTTCAATTGTGAGTACTGTTGTCTTCATGTTTTTTTTCCTAAATTTTATTGAAAGAGCATTACATGTATTACTCTACCCAAATTATTTCCAACAGATGCCCCATATCCTTTACACTGACTCTAAGAAAACTGTCCAGAAACGGATTAAGTAAACACATCAGGTACTGTTGGGATGTAGTGACAGTAGATATTCAAAAATTCCTATGGTATTTGGAACTTGCCTTAGACCTTATCTTCTATCATCCTCCTTTCTATTCACCCAGCTGTGGATTCACTCATCTGTATGCTGTTCCTGGATCATACCAAGTTTATTTTCACTTTAAGGGCGTTAGTGTTGCTATTTCCTCTTCAAAGATACACTTTGCTCAGATATTCATGTGGTTTACTTCCTCACCTCTGCTAGGTCTCTGCTTAAATATCATCCCCTCGGTGATACCTTCCCTACCCCCTTTTTTATTGAAGAGTTGATTTACAATGTTATATTAGTTTCAGATGTACAACACAGTAATTTGATATTTTTATAGCTTATACTCCATTTAAAGTTATTATGAAATATTAGCTATATTCCCTGTGCTGTACATTACATACTTATATTTTATTTTATACCTCTTAATTCCCTTCCCTTTTCTTGACCTTTCCTCCACCCCCTCCCCTCTGGTAACCACTAGTATGTTTCCTGTATCTATAAGTTTATTTCTGTTTTGTTATACTTAATTGTTTTATTTTTTAGAGGCCATGTATAAGTGAAAACATACAGTATTTGTCTTCCTTTGTCTGAGCTACTTCACTAAACCCAATACTATCCAAGTCCATCGAAGCTGCTGCAAATGGCAAGATTTCACTCTTTTTTATGGCTGAGTAGTAGTCCATTGTGTGTGTGTGTGTGTGTGTGTGTGTGTGTACACACACACTACATCTTCTTTATCCATTCATCTGTTAAAGGATACTTGAGGTTGCTTCTGTAGTAAGGTGATTGTGTATAATGCTGCTATGAACCTTGGAGTGCATATATCTTTTCAAATTTGTATTTTCATTTTTCTTCAGATATATACCTTGGAGTGGAATTGCTGGATCATATGGTAGTTCTAATTTTAGTCTTTTGAGGAATCTCCTTATGGTTCCATAGTGGCTGTTAACTACACTCTTAAACAGATCATTGTTATCTGGTTTCCCTAGTTTATTTTTTTTCTTCACAGAATTTATTATACCACTATTTAGTATTTATTTATTTATAATCATTCATTTAGCTACCCCCTTCCGGAATCATTCATTTAGCTTCTTAAGAGAGTAGATACGATATCTGTCTTTATGACGCTGGATCTGCAGTGCCCAAAGCAGTGCCAGGCACATAGTGGGCTCCAAATAGCTCCTTGTTGAATGAATGAAAGACTAAATGAATGGTGGTAATGCCATGATAATCCCCAAGCAGGAGAGGAAAGAACAACATTTGACATTTTTTGTAGGACAACTAGAGTAAACAGATGTGATGGCTTCCATGAAGAGGACGCAGGAATTATGCTGCACAAAGTGGGCAGATCATTAACACTGGACAGGAGCTGTTGCTTGGGTGAGGGCTAAGCAGGCTCAGGTAACCTGTGGGTGCTTCAGGTAACCAGGTCCAGTGTGACCCAACAAGGAAGCTCTGAGTGTGGCTTTAGATCAGCTCACGGAGCCTGTTTGGTTCCTTTGGACTGAAATGCTCTATAAATTTTCTTCTTTTTTTTTTATGAAAGCTAAGGTAAAGACACAAGTGTATCCTTTGCTTAGTAACTTAGTCCGCTAGACCCTCACTGTCAACGTATAAATAAAAAAGATGAAGTCAAAACAACAGGAAGCATGAATTAATAATATTCAACTTATTAAAAAAAGATTCATGCTCTCACTTAGAATCACTTTTACAGTATAGTTTCTGATAAGCTTTATGAAATGAGTTCCAAGAGAATATGGCAGATTAGATAAATTTGAAGTTATGGAAACTAACTACAAGAAAAAGTGCTGAAGAACCTAATGGAAGAGTTAGATAGAAAAAGCATAAATTAGTACAAAAAATAGATACACATGTATATTACGGTGGAGGCAGATGACCTGACACATCACCATAGCTTCTAAGGCTTCCCTGCATTATAACCCAATCAGTGGTCAATAAAAATGAATGCAAGGTTTAAAAAGTTGTCCCATTGATTCCATAAGTCAACTTATTAGTTCAATATACATTCACTGAGTGCCTACTATATTTTATGTCCTATGTTAGTTGCTGGGATAATCAAATTAGACTTACCATTCAGTCTTAGGAAGTTTTAAGAAGAAAATGAGGTAATATCTGAGAAAAGTCTCTTTATACTTTAAAGTCCTAAACAATGTATAAATATATTAATATTGTCTAAAATAAGTTTTCTGGGAAATGATTTATATTTTTAAAGTCAAAAGACATTCCTGAACGACTTACAGATGAGTCAAGCAATTCCAGGCATCAACTCATTTTTCTCAGCTCTAGCCCACAGGCTTTCTTATTGTCAGGGAAAAACTCTAAGCTTCTTCCAGCATCTGGGCCTTTGTTCTTGCTGTTCTTTCTATCTTCCCCAAATTGGCACATTTTTGATTCATATTTCTTTTATGTCTCTGCTCAAATATTACCTTATTGAAGAAGCTTTCCCTGGCCATCCTTTTAAACTTTGCAACAACACACCTCCACACTGAGGCCCACACTTTCCTATATCCTTTCCCCTACACTATTTTCTACAGCACTGTCATGCCTAATATGTTGTATCATATGTTTGTTTATTGTTGTCTACTCCCACTGAACATAAGGAACATGAGAGCAAGGACTTGTATGAAGACTGCCCATTGCCTGATATGTAGTAGGTACTCATAAATAGTTGTTGAATAAATAAATGAATGAATGGATGCTCCTGAATTGAAAGTTAGGGTAGTTTGAGCTGAAGCGGAAGTATAGTTCTTTAGCCAAAGTTGGAACTGAAATTGAGAAAAAATTATTTGGACCAGTCCAGCTTCTTTGAAACAGCAGTAAAAGCAAAAAGAATAGAAGCTCTAAAGATGGAAAGAGAGAAAAGGCCAGTTGTCTTGACGAGACCAGAAACAGAAATGATCTAACATCTGACAATGACTTCAAGCCAAGTCAAGCTACCAGGATGACTTCCTCTAACTTTCTGACAACATTTTAATTGTGAGGCTATTCAGAAAAATAATTGTGTGGTTTCTGGAGGAAAGGTTCCTGGGCTTGAATCCCAACTCCAAGTACACTAGTAATTTTTTACACTGCCAAGTGCCTTTCCTCAATTTTCTTATTTCAAAAATACTGTGTTTCAATACCTATTTCATAGGGTTGTAAGTTTTGGATGATGTAATCTGTGTAAAGAACACTGTCTGGAACATAAAAATCATGATAGGATTTTAATATACTTTAACCTAAATCTAAAAAAAAAAAAAAATGACTTAAAATGATCTCAAGAATGTTTAACATTGGGGCTTCCCAGGTGGTGCTAGTGGTAAAGAACCTGCCTGCCTAAGAGACACAGGTTTGATCACCAGGTTGGGAAGATCCCCTGGAGGAGGAAATGGCAACGCACTCCAGTATTCTTGCCTGGAGAATCCCATGGACAGAGGAGCCTGGCGGGCTACAGTCCATAGGGTCATACAAAGTCGATGTAGCATGCACATATGTGTAATACTAAAGTGACAAATATTATATAAAGTGGTTTAAAAGGGAAAAAATGATAGATATAAAATGGAATAAATTATAATAAAAGTTAAAAAGTGCACGTCACTTTGGGCACTAACATTAGCTCTGTATGGACTGTGCATCAGTGGACAGACTGGAGGAAGCATATTACTACTGGGAAGGGGAAAGATCCAGAAATTCCTTCATGGAGGGGGTTCTCCATTCCTTCAGAGAGCAGGGAACAGCAGGAAATATCTGGCAATCAAAACTTGACTAGAGAGTCCTCTGCCTGGGGCTGAACTAAGAATGCATCATGAATAATGAGAATCACACAGGAGAATCACAGAATCTGAAGCTGGAAAATTTTTAAGAGATGGCCACGCCTGGTATTTCTCAAACTGTTGCACTGAGGTCACTATCTTTGATCACGAGGATAAGCATATTACTGCTGATCTCTCATATCCCCCAGGACTTTGCTCTATAGATTGACTTGATTCCTACCAAAAAAAAGAGAATAGTTTAAATTATTCATGTTAATTTATAAAACCAAACCAAATCAAACCAAACCAAGAAAAATTAATTTTTAAATTAAGTTTGAAAAACATAATTCTATTCATATACATTATTTTAATTTTACCTTTCACAGCTGATCCAATTAGACCATTTCATAAAACTCTTCTACTTCATAAAACTCTGGAATTTTGGCCTGGAATTATTTTATACTAAAAAAGCCTCTTTAAATACTGGAACTAGTTTAAAGACATCTGAAAATTACTTATTTCCCTAAGAGAAGTATTTCCTTCCTTTCTTGATTTTTTTTCTTCTTTTTGAGTGAATAAAGCCATGAAAGATTACAAGTTTCAAATAAATGGTAAGATGAAAATCAGAAACAGTACTGGCAGATTTCACACATCTGATTTTAGATTGTTTATTTGTTAATGAAAAAAATAGTGGTTTGTTACTATTGCTCTCCCAGCCTTGCATGATTTCAAGCTTGTCTAGTAAACAGGAATTTCATTTATTCATCTGTTTGAATTAATTAAAAGCCAAAGAACCCACCGTCAGTTAATGAAAAGTTAAATGGCCCACAACTACTGACTTTATATTCAACCCACGGGCTCTAATAAGATGGGGCAATCCATTCCATTTTAGAATGAGCCTTTCAGTTGTTTGTAAATGTCTCAAAAAAATGTCTTAAAGCAGAAGTAAACTTCAAATCAGATTTGCTCTCAAAGTTTAACATACTGTTTAAAATATTCCCCATTCACTTTTTGTGAAATGTGGTATCAAATACAGAAGTGCTCAATGCCCCACCAAGTCCTGTCATAGCAGGGCTGTGCTGGGGATGCGGGTGGAGGTGGAGGTAGTTTAGGTGGCTTCTCATCCCTAATGGAAAAATAAAGGGTCCGTGAGACGATGCCACGAGGATCAGGCATTCCTTTGCCGTGCGTGCTCCATAGGCTGGAAGTATACAGTCGTTCCACTTATGTGTATGAGTGGCAGGTGGTCTCTTCCACTGGTGCTCTGAACCTTTAAGCCTGTGTGCCTTTTCTTCCAGGCACGGTCTTTAAGCTGTAAGAAGGGTGCCATTTATCTTCAGGATGGAGTTGGCTTGACATGTGCCTTCTATGCCTAGACTTTCTTGCCTAGTTATCATTCTGCTTCTACCCTTGTTTGTAAAGTTTATGTCTTACACTTCACAGCTCAGGGTCAACAATGGGGGTCCTAGTTACAGGAAGCCCTTCGTATTCTCAAGTATATAATTTTTAATAAAATGCTCTGTCATGGGCCTCTCCTTTGGAAAGAAATTGGGAACACACACCAGCTGCTGGTGTGTGACTGACGTGGGGGATTCACATACACAAAGGCAAAGCACAGAACACAGACTTCAGTGCTTTAGTCTTTGAAATTATTAAACAGAATATCTAAAGTCACATTTGTTTGACATTATGACTTCAGACCATTCTTCTAATAATAAATCCAAGGCTTGATTTAAATTTTGAGTTATAATTGGTAGGTTGACTCTAATCTTGGGAAATATGCTATTATTTTCTTCTTTTTTTTCAGCTTTACTGAGGTTATTTATTCTATTTATATCATCAAGTAGTTATTTGCTCTTGGTGACCAATTTCAGATGTAAATAAATGAGCTGGATGGGAATCCTCTTACTACCTCAGAAGGAGTACAAGACGACATCTCTTTAGTTCCCTAGAGGAAAATTTTTTCTTTATAAATATAATTTCACATAAAACTAAAATGAAAGTCTAGTCAATGATAGAATTGTCTAGAATCCAAAGGCTCTGTATTACGGTCTGCAGTGACTTTAAAAAATCACATATATATCCCATTACTAAGGAAGAGAGAGTTTACAAATCAAATTATTTAACTTGTTTCTGCAAGATTGATTAAAAATTTTCAAAAAGCTTTGAAACATGTTCTCTTTCCACAGAGCCTTCCAATATCATAAATTCCAAATAGGAGTTACACTTGTCATTCCCTGAACCTATGAAAATCAATTTCCTTAGATGAAGAGACCAGTTGTGACCTATACCTGCTTTTGTTTGTCTTATGTAAAAATCTCATAATAACATCCTTAACTATCAGAGGGTCAGCAACAGTCTAAACATGGAGGCTGTGCGTTCATACCTGAACTCAACTGAGGAACAGCTGATGTGGCAAGGAAGTTCCTAACTACTTTGTTCTTCATTTCTCTGTTTGAAAATGCAGATGAAAATATGCACAGCTTTCAGAGTGGGTTTTAGAAAGGCCCTCTTTTGAAACACAAGGAGAATCTTTGTGTTAGTTTCCATCTAAACATTTCAGAGATTAATGAAGTTACAGAAAGTTAACAAAAACTAAATTACAATTCCTTTGTTTTGGAAGTTTGTTACTACAGACCGTGTAAAACTAACATTCTAAGAAAGCTGTAAAAATGCTGACGGGACTGAGAGGAGCAGACTGCTCCTCCAGGTCCTGTGAGCAGCACGAGGTAGCGCTGGGCACGCCCTGGCCGTGCCCACCCTGAGTCAGCTGAGCACAGCGACGGCCATGCAGCCGTTCAGATAACTTTGAGTTTCATATGTATTTGTAATCTGTGAATGTTAGTTTGCTTGCCACTCACAATTAGATGCCCTAGGAACAACCTAGGGAATGAAACATTTTATTTTGAATATGGTTTTAGTCACTGCAAGATAACCCTAAAAATCTGCTTTCATCAAATTCTGAATAGTATGATTTTGATAAGGAATGGTTTAAAACACTATTTCCAGTTCTCCCATTGCTATTATTTTTATTCTCAATATTAAAAAAAATACTTAGCACTGGACCTCACTTAGATGACTCTCATTTCTGCAGTCTGACTGGTACTTTCACAGAAAACCCAAGTGGTGACTAAGGTTTTATTATAGACAGTTCCACTTACTTTCAACTTCACTTTAAACAAGGGTGGAAATTGAAACCAAACAAAGAAAATAATGCAACATTCAAACTCTCCTCTACTATCCCTAGTATGGTGAGTTTCCTTATGTCTGACAACATCCCACAGGTTGTACTTGGGGATGCCCATCCTAGTTGAGAATGGTTAAGGTCAGTCTCCATTGTGTTAAAATCTAACCTAAATCTTCCCAGACGGATATTTTTGTATTGGTATGAAAAGATAATGTGTTTGGTTAGTATGTTTACTTATTCATCTACACTCTCCCTGCATTCATATTCTCTCTATATACATATATCTGTGTACACATATATATTTGTGTTCAGTTGCTGAGTTGTGTCCCACTCTTTTTGTGACCCCGTGGACTGTAGCCTGCCAGGATCCTCTGTCTATGGGGATCTTCAGACAAGAACACTGGAGTGAGTTGATATTTCCTCCTCCAGGGGATCTTCCTGACCCAGGGATTGAACCCGCATCTCCTGCATTGGCAGGTGGGCTCTTCACCACTGAACCACCTGGAAAGCCCCATATATATATTACATACATAATATAAATGTAATCTTTCTTGAGTATGAATTAGTCTTTCATTAATGTATCACAAAAAAAAGTATTTAAAATGGAAGAATGGTTTGGTCTCAACCAAACTGTTGAACGCATAGCATTTATAAGTTCACTCTTTATATTACAGAGAACAGATTAAGGCTGGATATCCTGAGAATTACAGTCTTAAAAGTGCTCTGCTGTGACTTTCCACAAGCAAGAGTGGCTTTCACATTGATACAAAACGTGATTTTCTGTCCTCAGGCCAAGCTGGTAGGCAGATTGCTTTTATGAAATTCCTGTGAAGCTGGCAGGAGGTGACTCATATACATAAATGCCTCTTTCAATCAGGAAGAAGGTGTCAGAGGGCAGGTGGGTGGTGTCTCAGTGACTAAGTTTTAAGATGTCAGGGGTACTGAAAAAATTCTCCTAAAATGAAAGTTTTTACGGAGATGTACACGTGAGGCTCTGGATCGCATCGATGAATCAAAGGAAAATGTTAAAAGACTTTTTACTACATTGTTTGAATCTCAGTCTTTACTTCATAACTCAGTGCAAAGAGAAACTCACATATAATCTTAAACTACTCATAAATTAAAAGCAGCCCAGATTTTAAACAAGCTCTAGGAATGAGCCTTGATTCCAAGACACTTAAAATACTAAGTATATTGTGTGAAAGGGACAGAGAAGTTATGGGCATGAAAAAGGTGTGAGAGAGCCAGAAATGATTAGCAGTAGCCACAGACTACAGTAGAGGAGGAGTACATTCCTGAGAAAATAAGTGACCACTCACGGTAAAGCGTCTGCCTGCAATGCGGGAGACCTGGGGTGGGAAGATCCCCTGGAGAAGGCAATGGCAACCCACTCCAGTATTCTCGCCTGGAAAATCCCATGAACGGAGGAGCCTGGTGGGCTACAGTCCATGGGTCGCAAAGAGTCGGACATGACTGAGCGACTTCACTGTCTTTTCACTCACTATCTCATTCAAGTAAAATAAAACTTTCTTACAAATGGCAGTGGTATGGAACAGAAAAAAATCTTTATTGAAATCCTTGAGAGGATTTCAGATAAACACGAAGTAACAAAACGGTCAAGGATCTAGGTGGTAGTCCATAATAGCTGACGTTCTCAGTAAATGCTCAGTGGAACAGATAAAAGCCAATACAGTAATTGAACTCCTAGGGAAAGCTAAACAGGCTGACAGAGTGAAATTCTTCATTTCATGGCTTTGCGTTCTGGTTTTCTCACAAGACCATCTTATATAGCTACTGTTTTTTTCCTCTAAAAAATTTAAAGGAGGCAGAACAACAACAACAACAAAAACAAGGGTAGATCACATATGAAGTTGTTTTAATAGTAACCAAGAGTGACCACTGTAAGCGAGGGTGGGGTCTGGATTCAACAACGTTAGCAACAAAAGGCTGCAAAGTTTTTTTCACTCACTTGTTCTGTGTGTTATGTTGGTTGACTGGCTTTCCCTAAAATATCAAATTATTATTTTCAGGGACTATATGATTACTTTCAATTATTATACCAGAATAGTTTCTATTAGTACTTTTCCCAGTTCAGATATGTTTAAGATTATATATGAATTCTAAATATCCTCAGGCAGTTCTGGGACATTTATCTGAACCCTTCTATCAGACATTAAAAATTTTTTATTTTGGAGTTTTCTTGATGTGAATTTCTGAGACAGCTGGAAGCATTATTTCAGAAAACTTCTGATTTGGTCCACTACTGTCAATAAAGATTTCAGGAAACACAGGATCTTAATTCTGCAGCAAATCTATAGCAAACCTTACTCCAGCATTAGGAAGCAATCATTATTTTCCACAGCCTGATTTTTTGTGAGGTTCTTTAAAGAATGTATAATCGATTTTCTGAGCAGAGTTGCTAAGAAAGAAAATTCCTTTGGAACTGTTAAAAAGGCATGTTTTTACCTTTGTTTGTTTTAGTGTAGCATTAGGAATCTATCTTCCAAAGTTAAAAGGAGTTTATAGGATTTACCTGAATGAGGATTTTGCTATTATTGCAGACTTATTATAATTTACTTTTATAATTTCTGCTTAATGGCTCTCAAAAAAGCCAACATACTACAGAAGTGGTCATGCTTGCATTTCTCAAAAATGTCACCCTGTCACTCAGGTTCCTGAGAGAGATTTGAAAGCCACCAAAACCAGGAATCATATACTCAGAATGACTGAGAAAAACATGTTGATTGGACCTATGCATCTGGCATTGGCTGTGGTACAAAAAGTGGCATTTAGGCCACAAGTATAGCTCAAACCTAGCAGGTTGTACATATTATTGTTCCTAAAGATGGGCTTCCCTTGTAGCTCAGTTGGTAAAGAATCTACCTGCAAGGCAGGAGACCCACGTTTGATTCCTGGGTTGGGAAGATACCCTGGAGAAGGAAATGGCAATCCACTCCATTATTCTTGCCTGGAGAATGCCAAGGGCAAAGGAGCCTGACAGGCTGCAGTCTATGGGGTCGCAAGAGTCAGACACGACTTAGTGACTAAACCACCGAAGATCGGGAGATTGTTGAACAAAGTAAGATTGGATGGTTAAAAATTAAAAAGGCAGAGTCATACTAGTCAGACAGGGTATGACCTCTGCTCTTCCATTTCTAAGCTGTATGACCTCGATAATATGTGAGTCTCGGTCTACACTTTTGTAAAATGACACCTTCTTTAAAAGGTGATTTAAATGACACCTTCTGTGAAGAATGATTTAAATAATTCATGGAAGCACTAGATCAAATAATCGACCTAAAACACATAATAGGTCTCCAAAAATGTTACTTCCTTTTATCTCTGCCTGTTGGGGCTTCCCAGGTTGCACTATTGGAAAAGAACCTGCCCGCCAATGCAGGAGACACAAGAGAATGGGTTTGATCCTTGGGTGAGGAAGATCCTCAGGAAGAGGGAATGGCAAGCCACTCCAGTATTCTTGCCTGGAGAATCCCATGGACAGAGGAGCCTGGCAGGCTACAGTCCATAGGGTTGCGAAGAGTCGGAAATGACTAAAGTGATTTAGCACACACATGTGGATTCCTGATAAATGCTTCAATAGCAACAAAAAGCAAAACCGCACCCCAAGGTCCATTTGGCAATGGACCCAGTGGTATTGGTTTAGTGAATGAGGTGTTTTAAGTACTTCTCATTAAGCTGCACTTGTAGCCAGTTCTAATATTTATTGAGCAATGGGTACTTAATGTTTACTAGGCTCTGTGCTAAAGATGGACAATCTCATTTCACTTATTCAGCAACTTGTTGTTGGATTATCTTACTTTATCTATTCAACAAGTAGATGCTATTATTTAATTCATTATATATAAGGACATCGAAGCACACAGAGGTTAAGCAAATTAAGTAGAAATTAAAAACTGCACTTTTAATTCAGTTTAAAAAAAAGATGCATGAGGTATTCCTTTGCAGGAGTTGACTTATGTGATTTGGGGATTCAGTTCAGTTCAGTCACTCAGTTGGGTCCAACTCTTTGTGACCCCATGAATCGCAGCACACCAGGCCTCCCTGTCCATCATCAACTCCTGGAGTTTACTCAAACTCATGTCCATTGAGTCGGTGATACCATCCAACCATCTCATCCTTTGTCGTCCCCTTCTCCTCCTGCCCTCAATCTTTCCCAGCATCAGGGTCTTTTCCAATGAGTCAGCTCTTCGCATCAGGTGGCCAAAGTATTGGAGTTTCAGCTTCAACATCAGTCCTTCCAATGAACACCCAGGACTGATATCCTTCAGGATGAACTGGTTGGATCTCCTCACAGTCCAAGGGACTCTATCTACCTAAAGAAACAAAAGACCTATACATAGAAAACTATAAAACACTGATGAAAGAAATCAAAGAGGACACAAACAGATGGAGAAACATACCGTGTTCATGGATTGGAAGAATCAATATTGTCAAAATGGCTATTCTACCCAAAGCAATCTATAGATTCAATGCAATCCCTATCAAGCTACCAACGGTATTTTTCACAGAACTAGAACAAATAATTTCACAATTTGTATGGAAATACAAAAAACCTCGAATAGCCAAAGTAATCTTGAGAAAGAAGAATGGAACTGGAGGAATCAACCTGCCTGACTTCAGACTCTACTACAAAGCCACAGTCATCAAGACAGTATGGTACTGGCACAAAGACAGAAATATAGATCAATGGAACAGAATAGAAAGCCCAGAGATAAATCCACGAACCTATGGACACCTTATCTTTGACAAAGGAGGCAAGGATATACAATGGAAAAAAGACAATCTCTTTAACAAGTGGTGCTGGGAAAACTGGTCAACCACTTGTAAAAGAATGAAACTAGAACACTTCCTAACACCATACACAAAAATAAACTCAAAATGGATTAAAGATCTAAATGTAAGACCAGAAACTATAAAACTCCTAGAGGAGAACATAGGCAAAACACTCTCTGACATAAATCACAGCAAGATCCTCTATGACCCACCTCCCAGAATATTGGAAATAAAAGCAAAAATAAACAAATGGGACCTAATGAAAATTAAAAGCTTTTGCACAACAAAGGAAACTATAAGTAAGGTGAAAAGACAGCCCTCAGATTGGGAGAAAATAATAACAAATGAGGAAACAGACAAAGGATTAATCTCAAAAATATACAAGCAACTCCTGAAGCTCAATTCCAGAAAAATAGACGACCCAATCAAAAAATGGGCCAAAGAACTAAACAGACATTTCTCCAAAGAAGACATACAGATGGCTAACAAACACATGAAAAGATGCTCCACATCACTCATCATCAGAGAAATGCAAATCAAAACCACAATGAGGTACCATTACACGCCAGTCAGGATGGCTGCTATCCAAAAGTCTACAAGCGATAAATGCTGGAGAGGGTGTGGAGAAAAGGGAACCCTCTTACACTGTTGGTGGGAATGCAAACTAGTACAGCCACTATGGAAAACAGTGTGGAGATTTCTTAAAAAACTGGAAATAGAACTGCCATATGACCTAGCAATACCACTTCTGGGCATACACACTGAGGAATCCAGATCTGAAAGAGACACGTGCACCCCAATGTTCATCGCAGCACTGTTTATAATAGCCAGGACATGGAAGCAACCCAGATGCCCATCAGCAGATGAATGGATAAGGAAGCTGTGGTACATATACACCATGGAATATTATTCAGCTGTTAAAAAGAATTCATTTGAATCAGTTCTAATGAGATGGATGAAACTGGAGCCCATTATACAGAGTGAAGTAAGCCAGAAAGATAAAGAACATTACAGTATACTAACACATATATACGGAATTTAGATAGATGGTAGCGATAACCCTATATGCAAAACAGAAAAAGAGACACAGAAGTACAGAATAGACTTTTGAACTCTGGGGGAGAACGTGAGGGTGGGATGTTTTGAAAGAACAGCGTGTATATTATCTATGGTGAAACAGACCACCAGCCCAGGTGGGATGCATGAGTCAAGTGCTCGGGCCTGGTGCAGTGGGAGGACCCTGAGGAGTCGGGTGGAGAGGGAGGTGGGAGGGGGGATCGGGATGGGGAATACGTGTAACTATATGGCTGATTCATGTCAATGTATGACAAAACCCACTGAAAAAAAAAAATAAGAAAAAATAAAATTAAAAAAAAAAAAAAAAGAGTCTTCTCCAATAGAAAGTGAAAGTGAAAGTGAAGTCGCTCAGTCGTGTCTGACTCTCTGCGTACCCTATGGACTGTAGCCTACCAGGCTCCTTTATCCATGGGATTCTCCAGGCAAGAATACTGGAGTGGGTTGCCATTTCCTTCTTACAGTTCAAAAGCATCAATTCTTCAGCGCTCAGCTTTCTTTATAGTCCAACTCTCACATCCATACAACACTACTGGAAAAACCATAGCCTTGACTAGACAGACCTTTGTTGGAAAAGTAATGTCTCTGCTTTTTAATATGCTGTCTAGGTTGGTTATAACTTTCCTTCCAAGGAGTAATTGTCTTTTAATTTCATGGCTGCAATCACCATCTGCAGTGATTTTGGAGCCCCCCAAAATAAAGTTTGACACTGTTTTCACTGTTTTCCCATCTATTTGCCATGAAGTGATGGGACCAGATGCCATGATCTTAGTTTTCTGAATGTTGAGCTTTAAGCCAACTTTTTCACTCTCCTCTTTCACTTTCATCAAGAGGCTCTTTAGTTCTTCTTCCTTTTCTGCCATAAGGGTGGTGTCATCTGCATATCTGAGGTTATTGATATTTCTCCCAGCAATCTTGATTCCAGCCTGTGCTTCATCCAGCCCATCATTTCTCATGATGTACACTGCATTTAAGTTAAATAAGCCCGGTGACAATATACAGCCTTGACGTACTCCTTTCCCTATTTGGAACCAGTCTGTTGTTCCATGTCCAGTTCTAACTGTTGCTTCCTGACGTGCATACAGAGTTCTCAAGAGGCAGGTCAGGTGGTCTGGTAGTCCCATCTCTTTCAGAATTTTCCGGTTTATTGTGATCCACACAGTCAAAGGCTTTGGCATAGTCAATAAAGCAGAAATAGATATTTTTCTGGAACTCTCTTGCTTTTTTGGTGATCCCATGGATGTTGGCAATTTGATCTCTGGTTCCTCTGCCTTTTCTAAGTCCAGCTTAATTAAGCATCTGGAAGTTCATGGTTTACGCACTGTTGAAGCCTGGCTTGGAGAATTTTGAGCATTACTTTACTAGCATGCGAGATGAGTGCAATTGTGTGGTAGTTTGAGCATTCTTTGGCATTGCCTTTCTTTGGGATTGGAAAGAAAACTGACCTTTTCCAGTCCTGTGGCCACTGCGGAGTTTTCCAAATTTGCTGATATATTGAGTTTAGCACTTTCACAGAATCATCTTTTAGGATTTGAAGTAGCTCACCTGGAATTTCATCACCTCCACTAGCTTTGTTCATAGTGATGCTTCCTAAGGCCCACTTGACTTCTTCCTAAGGCCCACTTGATTTGGGGATTAAATGTTCATAGAACTAAATCCATGTTAACTTTGAAAGCATGTATTGAAAACACTAATAAAATGTAACATAGGTCCATGAAGAAAAAGCTTTGGTGGTGTTGGAAGATAATTCTGTGTACTATTCTTGCATGCCTGCATGTCTGTGAGCAGAGGCACTGACTATCTTCACTTGGAATTGTCTTTTCAAGGATGTTTATAGAATAGACAGCCTTGCAAGGTAGAGACAGTATCTCCCTTCAGAGCAAAGGGCAAGATGCCTACTCTCCAGTACAAACAAGACCATGTCTATCCTTGGGGCAAAGGTCACACAGGATTACCACCCATTATAAAAGATCTGGATTCCTTGATGATAGGATTCCTCTCCTGTAATGCAATCCACTGCACGTGCGGGTATCAGTCTAGACTTCTACACATCACCCTGCAGGAATGGGGACTTGGGGAACCAGTACAAATGTGAATACTCTGGCTGTTGCTATTGCTGTGAGTAATGTAATACTTTCTCTCTGCCTTAGGAGTCTTGCACCTTCTGATAGCATCCATGAAACTGTGGCAGGTGGACTTGTTAGCTTGCAAACAGGATGAAATCTCAGACCCTTCCCAGTTCTTAACAAGTGGAAAAAGGAGAATTGTAAACATGCAAGGACAGAAAAAGATCCAGTCTATTTAAGATACCATTAACAGCAACTGCACAAGGATGTATGTGGGAAAATAACCATCCCTAAAGGCTGTGTTTTGGGACAAACCAGAGCTTCTTTGGTATAGGAATTTGTGTGTGTGCATAGAGAAAAACAGGATAGGGCAAAGAAAACATATTGCCTGAAACCATGGGCTACTAATAAATATACATGACAGTAAACAGCTTTCTAAAGACAGGTACAGTGTGCTGCACATGATTTATATGTTTGCTCCCAGCTTAAAAATGAGCACCAGTCCTAAATTCACAAAAGCTGTTAAATTCTTGGGATGTTCAAAGCTGCAGGAAAACAGTTTCATATCTATAGTCTCAAGAAGCCAGCAGGCTGGTTTGTAGCTTTATGCAACTATTTTATCTGGCAAATTGAGTGGAGAAAGAAGGGTGAAATTACCATGAATTACAATTCATAGTTAATAAAATATAACTGGTGACAGTAAGTAAAAAGAAAACAATAGCTTAATGGTGATATGGCAAAGAGGCATTTTTTTTTTCACTTTAATTTTACTTCATTAATACAGTTCATCCTCTGAGGGGCAGGGAATAATGAGACCATAGCAGCCCTGGCATCTGGATTCTGCTAAGTCTGTTTAAAAGCAGCAAACAACCTGATTTGAACAAGGGTAGTAAGATCAAATAGACATTTTTCCAAAGAAGAAATGCAGATGGCCAACAGGCACATGAAATGTGCTCAAAATTGCTAATTATCAGGGTGATGCAAATCAAGTCCACAATGAGATATCACCTCACACTTATCAGAATGGCCATCATCTAAATGAATATAAATAATGAATGTTGGTGAGGATGTGGATAAAAGAGAACCCTTGTGCACTGTTGGTGGGAATGTAAACTGGTGCAGCTACTTTGGAAAACAGTATGGAGGTTTCTCAAAATACTAAGAACTGCCCTATGACCCAGAAGTTCCTCTTCTAGGTATATATATCTGAAAAAAAGAAAATACTAATTCTAAAAGATATGTGCCCCAGTGTTCACAGCAGCATTATTTACAATTGCCAAGATATGGAAGAAACCTGTGTTCATCAACAGATGAATGGATAAAGATGTGGTACATATGTACAATAGAATACTACTCAGCCACGAAAAGAATGAAAATTTGCCATTTGCATCAACATGGATGGACTTGGAGGATATTATGCTAAGTGAAATAAGTCAGACACAGAACAACAAGTAACTTACATCATCACATACATGGAATCTAAAAGTAAAACAAACTAGTGACTAAAAAATGCAGCAGACTCACAGATACAGAGAACAAATTAGTGGTTGCCACTGGGGGAGGGGGAGGGGCAATATAGCAGTAGGGATCAAGAGGTACAAACTATTATGTACAAAATAAGCTACAAGAACATATTGTACAATATGGGGAATATAGTCAACATTTTATGATTAACTATAAATGGAGGATAATTTTAAAAAAATTGTGAATCACTCTATTGTATACCTATAACTTACACAATATTATTCAGCAATTATACCTCAGTAAAAAACCCAAACCAAAGCTTCTCTGTTGGCTCAGATGCTAAAGAATCTGCCTGCCATGCAGGAGAGCCAGGTTAGATCCCTGGGTTGGGAAAATCCCCTGGAGAAGGGAATGGCAACCTATTCCAGTATTCTTCCTTGGAGAATTCCATGGACAGAAAAGCCTGGTGGCTATAGGCCATGAGGTCACAAAAGTCAGACAGGACTGAGTGGCTAACACTTTCACACATCAATTAAAAAAACCCCAAACTGAAACAAAAGAGAAAAAGGACCAAATTACTGGCCAGCACAGAAGGCGCCCTTACCCCCAGGTGCAGTTTTCTGCAAGCCCGACAAGTGTAAGATGTTGAGCCACTAAGGAGGCAGTTCAAGACGGCCACAGAGCAGGACTCTGAACTCACCGCCTCCCACAGACACACCAAGTCTACAGCTACGTATAGAACAATTCCCGCTGAAAAAGACCCGAAAACTAGCTGAACTGTTCCTCCACAAAAAGGATGAGAGCCATGCTGGGGCGGGTAGGAGAGGGAGAGAGACAATCTCTCCAAGTGTGTCTCCTGTCCACCAAGGGCAGCCAACCATGGTTGGGAGGTTAGCTCACAGAAATGGCACTTCTCTCGAGGAGTGAGGTTTGTGTCCCACGTCAGTCACCTCAACCCTTGGGACAAGCCCCCCCCTCCCCCCCCCGCCAAACACCTGGCTTTTAAAACCAACAAGGTTTATGTCCTAGAGGCCCAAAGAGCTATAAGGATCTGAAATTCTGTTAAAGTGCTTATGCACAGACTCACTAACTCCAGGACCAGGGCAAAAGCAGCAGTTTGAAAAGCACCTAGATCACATGTGAAGGAGATTCAGTGCACTTCTGAGTATTTAACTGAAGAAAACAAAAATAATAAATTTGAAGAGAAATATGTACTCAGCTCTGCTCATTGTAGCATTATTTACAATAGCCAAGCTATGTAAATGACCTAAGTGTCCACTGATGTACAAATGGGTAAAGAAGATGTTTTCACACACACACACACACACACACACACACACACACACACACACACACAATGGAATACTGCTGCTGCTGCTGCTAAGTCGCTTCAGTCATGTCCAACTCTGTGGGACCCCATAGATGGCAGCGCACCAGGCTCTGCCGTCCACGGGATTCTCCAGGCAAGAACACTGGGGTGGGTTGCCATTTCCTTCTCCAATGGAATACTACTCAGCCATAAAAAGAAAATCTTGTTATTTGGGACAACATGGATGGACCTTGAAGGTTTTGTGCTAAGTGAAATAAGTAAAACAGGAAAAGACAAATGATGGATGATTTCACTTACATGTGGGATCTGAAAAACAAAACAGATGAACAAACAAAACAAAACTCATAGATACAGAGAAGACTGGTTGTTGCCAAGGGGAAGATGAAGGGGATCAAAAGTTACAAATTTCTAACTATTAAATAAATAAATCATGGGAGTGTAGTGTACAGTATGGTGACTACAGCCAAAATATTATATTTTGAATATTTGAATGTTGCTAAGAGACTAATGGAGAAGGCAATGGCACCCCACTCCAGTGGTTTTGCCTGGAAAATCCCATGGACGGAGGAGCCTGGTAGGCTGCAGTTCATGGGGTCGCTATTAGTCGGACATGACTGAGTGACTTCACTTTCACTTTTCACTTTCACATATTGGAGAAGGAAATGGCAACCCACTCCAGTGTTCTTGCCTGGAGAATCCAAGGGACGGGGGAGCCTGGTGGGTTGCCGTCTATGGGGTCGCACAGGGTCAGACATGACTGAAGTGACTTAGCAGCAGCAGCAGTAGCAGTAAGAGACTAGATCTTAAAAGTTCTCATCACAAGACAAAAGTTTTGTAGCTTTTTATGAATACAGATGACAACTAGACTAGTTCTGGTGATCATTTTGCAGTGTATACAAATATTTAGGTGTACGTTATGTTGTACACCTAAAATATAGTGTTATATATCAATTATACTGCAATTTAAAAAAATTACATTTGCAGTAATTAAAATGACCATCCCACCCAAGGCAGTCTGCAGATTTAACACAATCTCTATTAAATTACTGATGGAATTTTTCACAGAATTAGAACAAAACTTTTAAATTTATATAGAAACACAAAAGACCCTGAATAGCCAAAACAGTCTTGAGAAAGAACAGAGTCAGAGGAACCATGTTCCCTGACTTCAGACTATACTACAAAGCTACAGCATTTAGAACAGTATGGTACTGGCACAAAGACAGACACATGGATCAATGCAACAGGATAGAAAGCCCAGAAATAAACCCATGCACCATGGTCAGTTAATCTATAACAAAGGAGGTAAGAAAATACAATGAAGAAAAGACCTTCTCTTCGATAAGTGCTGCTGGGAAGACTGGACAGCTACATGTGAAAGAATAAAATTAGAACATAATCTAACACAATATACAAAAGTGAACTCAAAATGGATTAAAGACCTAAATGTAAAATAAAATTCCTAGAGGTAAACAAAGACAGAACATCCTTGGGCTTCCTTGGTGGCCCAGTGGTTAAGAATCCACCAATGCAAGATCCCTGGTCCAGGAAGACCCACATGCCATGGAGCAACTAAGCTCATGTGTCACAATTACTAAGCTTGTGCTCTAGAGCCCATGAGCCACAACTCCTGAACCCATATACTGCAACAACTGAAGCCTACACATCCAGCATCCCTGCTCTGCAACGAGAAGGCACTGCAGAGAGAACCCCGAGCACCTCAAGGAGAGACCAGTCCTCACTTGCCACAACTAGAGAAAGCCTGCGTGCAGCAACAAAGTCACACCACAGCCAAAATAAATAAATAAATAAATCTTAACAAAAAGAATGCTCTTTGACATATTGTAAATTGCAGGGGTTTTTTTTGGTTTTTTTTTGGCAAAGAGATGGGGAAACAGTGATTGACTTTATTTTTCTGGGCTCCAAAATCACTGCATATGGTGACTGCAGCCATGAAATTAAAAGATGGTTACTCCTTGGCAGGAAAGTTGTGACCAACCTAGACAGCATATTAAAAAGCAGAGACATTACTTTGCCAACAAAAGTCCGTCTAGTCAAGGCTATGGTTTTTCCAGTGGTCATGTATGGATGTGAGAGTTGGACTATAAAGAAAGCTGAGGGCTGAAGAATTGATGCTTTTGAACTGTGGTGTGGGAGAAGACTTTTGAGAGTCCCCTGGACTATAAGGAGATCCAACCAGTCCATCCTAAAAGAGATCAGTCCAGGGTGTTATTGGAAGGATTGATGTTGAAGCTGAAACTCCAATACTTTGGCCACCTGATGCGAAGAGCGGACTCATTGGAAAAGACCCTGATGCTGGGAAAGATTGAGGGCAGGAGGAGAAGGGGACAACAGAGGATGAGATGGTTGGATGGCATCACTGACTCAATGGACGTGGGTTTGGGTGGACTCCGGGAGTTGGTGATGGACAGGGAGGCCTGGCGTGCTGCGGTTCATGGGGTGGCAAAGAGTTGGACATGACTGAACAACTGAACTTTTTTTTGGATCTGTCTCCTAGAGTAATGGAAACAAAAATAAATACATGAGGGACTTCCTTGGTGGTACAGTGGATAAGAATCTGCTCTCCAGTTGCAAGGGATATGGGTGTGATCCCTAGTCCAAGAAGATTCCACATGCTGCAGGTAGCTAAAGTTCATGTGCCACATCTACTGAGCCCACATGCTGCAACTCCTGAAGCCGGTGTGCCTCGAGCTTGTGCTCTGGAACAAGGGAAGCCATCACAATAGCAGCCTGTGCACGGAAACCAAGAGTAGCCACTCACTGCAACCAGAGAAAGCCCATGCACATCAATGAAGACCCAGTGTGGCCAAAAATAAATAAATAAATATATGAATTAACTCAAAGAACAAACAAATGAGACCTAATTAAACTCAAAAACTTTTGCACATTAAAGAAAATCATCAAGAAAATGAAAAGACACCCTATGGTCTGGGAGAAAGAAAATATTTGTAAATGATGTGAGTGACAAGGAGTTGATCTCCCAAAATATACAAAGAGCTTGTACAGCTTAATATAAAAAACCAAACAATCCAATCAAAAAATGTGCAGAGGATCTAAATAGACATTTCTCCAAAGAAGACATACCAATAGGCACATGAAAAGATGCTCAATATTGCTAATTATTGGAGAAATGCAAACAAATCTACAATGAGGTATCACTTTACACTGGTTAGAGTGGACATCATCAAAAAGTCTACAAATAATAAATGCTGGAGAGGGTGTGGAGGAAAAAAAAAAACCTTTCTACACTACTGGTGGGAATGTAAATTGGTTTAGCCACTATAGAAAACGCTATGGAGGTTCCTTTAAAAATTAAAAATAGGGCTACCACAGGACCCTGCAGTCCCACTCCTGAGCATATATCCAGACAAAGCATAATTCTAAAGGATACATGCACTCAAATGTTCATAGCAGCACTGTTTACAACAGCCAATACATGGAAGCAACCTAAATATCCACTAACAGATGAGTGGATGAAGAAGACGTGGTATTAATATTTGCCATGAAAAAGAATGAAATAATGCCATTTGCAGCAACATGGTTGGACCTAGAGATTATCATACTAAGAAAATCAGACAGTGAAAGACAAATATCATATGATATCATTTTTATGTGGAATCTAAAGAGATGGTACAAATGAATTTATTTACAAAACAGAAGTGGACTCACAGATATGGAGGCTAGGCTTGCAGTTATGAAAGAGTACAGTGGAAGGATCGGGAGCTGGTTTGGGAGTTTGGGATTGGCATAGCATAGTGCTGTATGGGTGGGTAAGCACCGGGGGCCTGTATTTAGCACGGGGAGCTATGCTCAGGGTTCTGTAGCCTACAATGGAAAAGGACGAAAGACAAGAGCATCACAGATTACTGTGTGTGCAACAAGTCCACCTGTTACATAGGAAAGATCTTGTCATATAGGCTTTAATTTAAAAATGAGTAAATTTATTTATGTAAAACTAAATAGTACACTTTTATAACTCAATGTTCTTTTATATCTACAGATAATATACAATCTATAATTTGCATACATAATTTAAAAAATAAACTGAATTTTATATGTATAATGAATGCATAAGTACAAAAAACTTTCCATAAGGTTTTTTTAAAAAATATATATATATGTCACTATAATTTGTAGGAGAGAAAAGGAAATCAACATGTGAGTGTGCAAAGTACAGTATCATTTAGACTTCTTCAAACTTTATGATGTAGATATTATCATCACCCCTACTTTAAAGGTAAGGAGACTGGGGTTCAGACTGGTTGAGTCACTTGTTCAGGTCTCACGACTTGCATGGATCTGAGATTTGAGCCCAAATTTGCTTTGGTCCAGAACCTCATTTTCTTTACACTTTAAATCTCTTCCTTGTGCAATAGAGAGAGATAAGAATCTAGGCCGACACATAAATTTACCTTCCTAGAACCTGTTTTTTTCCAAAAGAGTCATATTTATTTGTTTATTTTTCAAGAGAACACTTTCAACTCATGTTCTTTCTCAGAGAAAAATAATTCATGTCTTTAGTTACTAGTCATTCATATGGTAACATGGAAAAGATAAATTATTCATTATAATTCTTTAAATATCCTGGTATCCAATGAACATTTATTGAGAGAGCCCATGTGTATTACTTTGTATATTAGGGACAGAGAAGAACATGAGGAAAAGGATGCTGCATAATTTGACCGTGAGGAGCCTACAATCTGATGGAAAAGCATATATGTGAAATATGAAATGGAGGACAGTTTATGATCCCAAACTTCAAGTGAAATTTTTATGAATTAATTTAGGAAAAAGATGTATCTAAAAATAATAAATGAGATAAAGAATTCTTTCAGACTCTCCACCATTTCTCTGACATCTAAATGTATCTGGGCCGTGACCTTAATGGTAAAGCACCTCAGGGCTGGTCGTGTTTTATTCTCTTCTCTACTGTCTTCTCCCAGGTGATGTCATCCAGTGCCAGGACTGGAAATGCCATCAATATGCTAACGAGTTCTCGATTTCTATCTTTCTACATGACTTCTCCCTGAACTCTAAGCTTGCATGCTTAACTGCCTGCACGTCTCCACTTGGACATCTAAAAAATGTTGAAAACAAGTCCAAAAGAACTCTTGATTTTTCTCCCTTTTTGTGTTGTTGTTCAGCCGCTAAATCGTATCCAACTCTTTCTGACCCCACTAACTGCAGCATGCTAGGCTTCCCTGTCCTTCACTGTCTCCTGGAGCTTGTCCAAACCCTTGTCCATTGAGTCAGTGATGCCATCCAACCATCTCATCCTCTGTTGTCCCCTTCTCCTCTTGCCCTCAATCTTTCCCAGCATCAGGGTCTTTTAACAGCATAAGATAGGCACTGCCCTAAGAACTTTACATGTACTTAATTATTTAATCCTTAGGGTATACCTATGAGATGGGTGAATGATGGGGCTAATTTTACCCAAAAGGAAACTGAGACTTAGAGGCTAATAAGCAAATTGGCCAGAGCTAGTAGCTGATGAAGATGAGAGTCCAGCTTAGCCTGTGTCCACAGTGCATGCTCTTCCTGCCACTGCAGGACACTGCTCTTCCCTCCATGGTCTCCAACTCAGGGTACATACCACTCTCAGGACAAACTCTTAGGATGGATCCTTGATTTCACCCTTTCTTGACGTTCCCTACATAATGTCCATTGGCAGACTCAGTACTGTCTCCTCACTAGATCCCAAACCTGCTGTCCTATCACGGTGACCCTCCTGGCCAGCAAAGGCCACCTACCTGGGTTCTCACCTTTATTTTTCTACAATCCCTTCTCCATATGACAGCCAGTATGAATTTTTTTAAAAACGAAATTTGACCCTATTACTGCCATACCAAAGATCTACAATGGTTGCTCCCTGAAATTAGAATAAAATCCAAGCGCCTCTCGAGGAGAAAGGCAAGGGGCTTGCCTTCCTGAACTAATCTCACGGCAGGCTCCTTCATGGCCACTGGGCCCCACTCTCACTAGCCCTCCTTTTCTCCTTCTCTTCCATTTCTGACCACATGCAGCTGGTTCCATCACATCTTTCTGCATGGGACTCTCTTACCCTAGGTCTTTGTATTCATCCCTCTCTCCAGTCTCAGGTCAAATATCACACCAGAGAAGATTTTTTAATCTAGTTTCTCCCAAATCAGAACTCTTCTTGTGCCCTCCTTCCTGCCCTGTCTCCACACCTCCCACCATTCTTGATCGCACAGAACCTGTTTCATTGTTTTTCATTGTGCTCATCTCTATCTGAGGTTTTTGTGTTTATTGTCACTAGAGAGGTAAGATGTATATGAGTAGCGAACTGGTCTGTCTTGGCCACCACTAATATCACCAGCTGCTAAAAGAATTCCTGGCATGTGGTAGATATCAATTTTTTTGAATGGATAACCAAAAAGAGTCTCATTTTTTTCCAGTTGATTTTGTATCTCTCAGGTATTCAAAAGAACTAATTTTACTCTCCAAAATACTGCTCAAATATTCTTTCCTGGTACATGACATGTTCATAATAAAAACTAGCTTAAATGTATTGAGGGTCTACTGGAATTAGGCATTTGACATACACTGTCATTCTCACAAATGGCATACATGCTGTGAAGTAGGTATTCTCACTTTAAAGATGTGGAAACTGATGATGAGAGAGATGAAGAAATTTGCCTAAGTTTTCTCAGCTAGAAAGGGAGAGAGCTGAGATTTGGACCCAGGTTGATCTGTTTGACTGTAGATCCTAAGCTATTTTCAACAGGAATATTATGTCCAGCTATGTGACTGGCTAGAAAAAGTAAAGAATCAGAAAGATGAAATGATAAGTTTTTCAGTCTATGAAAATGGGAAAGCCAAGAGGGCAATGGTTGAGGTCTATAAGTGGTTGATATTGAACAGAATGATCACAAATTTCTTAAGAGTTAGGGGCTGGGAAATTTATTTCACATTAAAAGTAAGCTTACAGATTGTACTACAATAACAGATGGTAAGAGTAAGTACATAAATATTTTAAATGTTATGCTATAAATGGATAATAACTTATTCAGGGGAACCAGTGTCTTGAAATTCTCTCTCTCACCTGAAGAGGTACAAGTCAGGGAGGCCAACTACATCTTCTCACACGTGCCCTCCATGTAGCGCTGTCGGGTCAAGCTTATGTGGACAGATGATGGGAGTCTAGCTCCCAGAAGAGGGTGTTCTGCTCACCCTGTGTGTGTGTGTGTGTGTGTGTGTGTGTGTGTGTGTGTGTGTGTGAGCGCTCAGGTGCTTAGTCATATCTAATCCTTCGGAGAAATATCAATAACCTCACTTATGCAGATGACACCACCCTTATGGTGAAAGTGAAGAAGAACTAAAGAGCCTCTTGATGCAAGTGAAAGAGGAGAATGAAAAAGCTGGCTTAAAGCTCAACATACAGAAAACTAAGAACATGGCATCTGGTCCCATCACTTCATGGCAAATAGATGGGGAGACAGTGGAAACAGTGACTGACTTTATTTTTTGGGGAGCTCCAAAATCACTGCAGATGGTGACTGCAGCCATGAAATTAAAAGACGCTTATACCTTGGAGGGAAGTTATGACCAACCTAGATAGCATAGTAAAAAGCAGAGACATTACTTTGCCAACAAAGGTCCATCTAGTCAAGGCTATGGTTTTTCCAGTAGTGTTGTATGGATGTAAGAGCTGGACTATAAAGAAAGCTGAGAGCCAAGGAACTGATGCTTTTGAAGTGTGGTGTTGGAGAAGACTCTTGAGAGTGCCTTGGACTGCAAGGGGATCCAACCAGTCCATCCTAAAGGAAATCAGTCCTGAATATTCATGGGAAGGACTGATGCTGAAGCTGAAACTCCAATACTTTGGCCACCTGTTGTGAAGAACTGACTTATTTGAAAAGATCCTGATGCTGGGAAAGATTGAGAGTGGGAGGAGAAGGGGATAACAGAGGATGAGATGGTGGTATGGCACCACCGACTCAATGGACTTGAGTATGAGTAAACTCCGGGAGTTGGTGATGGACAGGGAGGCCTGGCATGCTGCAATTCATGGGGTTGCAAAGAGTGGGACACGACTGAGCAACTGAAGTGAACTGAACTGAATTCTTTTAGACTGCATGGACTGTAGCCTGCCAGGCTCCTCTGTCCATGGAATTTTCCAGGCAAGAACACTGGAGTGGGTTGCCATTTCCTTCTCCAGGCGATCTTCCTGACCTAGGCATTGAACCCGTGTTTTTAATATCTCCTGCATTGGCAGGTGGATTCTTTACCACTAGCACCACCTTGGATAGCCCTCTGCTCATCCTACTTCACCATATAATTATTCTATTCCAATCAGTTTATGATGGGCTTCCCATAGTAATGTTTTAAAAAAATCTCAGATAGTTACCTAGCAGAAGCCTTCGCAATGCTTAAATCTAACCCTCTCATCTCAGAGAACAAAACAAACCCAGAGATAATGATTTATAATTTATAAAGTTCTTTCACATTATAGGTTTACCACATCCTCACAAAGGCTCTCTGGCAAAGCTGGTGCAGTTATTTTCATTATCATCCTCACACGGGTGGGAAGAATGAGGCTCTGAGTGGTTACATATACGTCAGTGAGCTTGTTGTTGCAGGAGAAGTGTGAGGTGCTGAGACTTAGTGTATTTTGAAAGAGGCTGCATGAGCTTTGTCCCTCTGATACTAATGAGAGTCTCAGTCTAATTTGTGAGAATTTTCATGAGGTTTTCTTGGATTATGCATATGTGTTATATACCAAGTAGGTGCTAGGTCATGTCTGACTCTTGCAATCCTATAAACTGTAACTCGCCAGGGTCCTCTGTCCATAGGATTTTCCAGGCAAGAATACTGGAGTGGGTTGCCATTCCCTTCTCCAGGGGATTTTCCCAACCCAGGGATTGAACCCAGGTCTCCTGCACTACAGGCAGATTCTTTATTGACTGAGCTACCAGGGAAGCCCTTACCAAGTGGAAAACATAGTATTCTATTTATGGAACATGAAATATAAGCCAAAATGATAACTAGTTAGAGAGATCTATAAATATAAGGAAAGTAAGTCTTCCCTTTAATTACATGAGTGAATGAAAGTAATTTATGATATGTTAGACTGGGGAGGAAAGGGGGAGATCATCACTGATATCTTTTTCTTTGCAAAGAGATAGCATCCTATAGATCAATAACAAAAGCACCGTAATGGAAAAATAGACAAAAGGCAATTCCCCAAAGAGAAATACAAATGGACAATAAATATGAAAAGTGAAGTGAAAGTCACTTAGTCGTGTCTGACTCTTTGCGACCCATGGACTGCACAGTCCATGCAATTCTCTAGGCCAGAATACTGGGCTGGGTAGCCTTTTGCTTCTCTAGGGGATCTTCCCAATCCAAGGATCAAACTCAGGTCTCCTGCATTGCAGGGAGATGTAAACATATGTGACCATGGTAATTTGCTCTCACAATTAAATAAAGGTAAAATTTTAAAAATTAATGAAAATTTTTTTTACCTTTTGGATTTTCAAACATTAAAGAATGACTAAATTCAGTCTCTAGTGGGAATTAGGGGAAACATTTTTTTCTGTCTTTTCTCTTTATAGTTTTCTACACTGTTTAATTGCTTTTATTACAAAGTACATGTGTTATCTATGTATTTGAAAACAAAATTTATTTTTGTTTTAGAGAAAATGAACAAACAAGGGTAGCCCACTCTAACTGTAGCTTTTTAGAGACAAGTGTTTAAAGCTTTCTAAGATAAAATTCTTTTCCTCATTTAAAAATATTCCCATTTTGAATGATTTTTAAAATCATCTGGTGGGGTGCCTCTAGCCCACCCATAATTTTCAGCCCAAACCTTTGTGATTCCTTTGATTTTGTATTATAAGCACATTCACTTAGACTTGAAACACAAAGAATACATCCCACTCTTCTGTCTCCCCACCTGCTTCCTTTCTTTGTCCTTTGTCCCTCCCCTTTCTTCCCTCCCCAACCAAGACCACTTCTCATCCTAGTTCTTATAAACCTCTTGCTCATGGCCCTCTTTGCCCCATAATCCTTCTTCCTGAAAGATCACAGAAACAATGTACCTCTCATTAATTTACTATGTTAAAATTATCCATTGTCATCTTACTAGGCCATACTAAGCTATCAATTTGCTGGAATCACCTCCTCAAATCTTCTGCTTCCTGTGCCTTCATGTAAAATCTACCCTATCTATATCCATAAGAAGCTTCACGTGTATACACATTGGCTAAAGTGTTGTTGAACAGTGTTGCTGTATGACTCAAAATAAGAACTCTTTAAGCGTTGGGTTGAAATCAGTTGCCAAGCTATTAATTCTGTTATGACCTGCTTCCATTATATAAGTGCTTAAATATGTTCAATTAACTATTTTTATACAAAATTTAACATTTTTCTATGGGGAAAAGTAATAGGACCCATGTCTTTGTATCCTGCAGTAATACTGAATGCACTTTATTTTAAACCAGTATTTCTCCAAACTTGCACATTTGCCATCTACATTAGAATCATCTAAGTGAACATATGAAACATAGATTCCTTTGCTCTCCCTAGATCTACCAAGGAAAAATATGTGAGTGTTGGACTGTGAAATCTGCAGTTTAAACAAGCATTTTAAATGATTATTTTGCCACTTCTGATTTGGAAACTCATGAAAATAGTTTCATTTTGATAAGTGACGAAATACATCTAGACATCTCTGAGTGAAAGATTGTCAAGATGAAATTAGGGGAAAATTATTGTATTGTTCCTTAAAAAAACTATATAGCACCCTGCTTTTTGTTAATTTACAAGTTACAAGTTGATTCATCACTGATGACTTTAAAAGTATCTCTGCTTTAGGCTCATCAACAATAAAATACAGCTGTAAACTGCTGATACGTCATACACAGGGGCTTAAAGGGGGAAGTTAAGTTCTGTAACGATTATGCTCCTTAAAGGCATTCGATTATAATAGAGAGCCAGCGTGAGAACGTGATGGCTTAAAAGGAAGGTGTCCAGTGAATCTCCATCCTAGGCTGCCCTTCTCTTGAAGATGTTACACTGACATTGTATTAATTGCCAAGTACAGAGTGTCTGCTAAAGCTCTGAATTATCCTGAAGGGTTGATGAACAGCCTTCTGTCACTGGCATCCATTAGAGGCTGATCCCATTCAGGGAAACAGAATTTTTGAATGTAACATACTGGGTCTTCATTGAGAATGGTGATTGAGTACTCATTAGTTCTTGTGAGGTCGCAAGCGACAGCAATTTTGGAGGTCTAATTCTAGCAATGAAGTTTTAACAAGAATGAAAAATACAGCTTTCCTCTTCAATTATTCATTTGCCCCTCAGTCAGACCAATGGGAATGCTCCTGTATCAGTTAAGAAGTGTCAAAGACTGGGAAAGTGTTTTTTCTTCTCTCTTTATTCTCTTCAAATGCTTCTTACATTTCTAAAGCAGATTAGCAAATTATGCAAAAATATTTTGAATAGCAAATACACTATAGTTAAAATGAGCCTTCATTACAATGCCTTCTTTCTCTTGAAAATATTGTCAGGTAATTTTTTGTTAAAAATTTTGTTAAACACAAAACCTCTTAAAGGTATTATTCAGTAGTAGATCAGAAATCCAAGTGTGGCAGGATACAAGATGTTCTGATGACAGCAACTCTAATCTTTAAATGGTTTCTTTTCAAAACCACTCAATTCAATTACTCAAAAGTATCAAGTAAGTTGTCTTTCTATGTGGACTCAAATACCTTGTTTTTTAGGATTTTTGAACAAGGAAAGGCTGTTATATGTTGTTCTGATGTATATAGATTATTTAATCCAAGACAAAGAACAGAATAGTGAAGAGCTTTTTCCCCCCACATAGATTATTGTTCAATGCCCTAACCAGCTGGCTCAATTTCTACATGCAGTTTTTTTCTTTTTCTGGAGAGCTGATTCTACTCAGTATATATAGTTCAGAGAGAAAAATAGAGACAGTGAGTTACGTAAAAATAAATATGTAAATCTAAAGGGGG
The DNA here is from genome assembly GCF_963930625.1 of Muntiacus reevesi. Taxonomy (NCBI): domain Eukaryota; kingdom Metazoa; phylum Chordata; class Mammalia; order Artiodactyla; family Cervidae; genus Muntiacus; species Muntiacus reevesi. Next base: position 7,556,943 of record NC_089264.1, read on the forward strand.
AGAGAATGAGGCAGTGCTGTGCAATCCAAACACCAGGGAATCAAGGCCGGGGAGAGGAGGGAAGGGATAAGCAGATGGGCCAGAACTCCACGGTCATTTTTGGATTGGGGTGATCAGATGATGGGTTCTAAAGGCGGTAAAGTGATAAAATAAGGACTGAGGTGGGTGCAAGAACACAAGATATGTCAAAGAAGATAAAATGGAAAGAGAATAAGCATGTAATAAAACAAATGATCAGTGCTTAAGTAACTTTATGGCAATTAGTCCTAATAAACTGGTTTTTTATTACAGTCTTTTAGTTGATCTCATAATACCTGCACTTTTAGAAAAAATGGCTTTAGAAACTACTGAAGTAGTAAACTGGTGATAGTCATACATCTACTTCTACTGAGAAATCTTTGGAGGCTAAGTTTCTTAAACTGCCCAAGTGAATAAAGGGTTACTTGTTTGCTGGTGTTAACTTCTAGAGTGTAAGGGATAGGAAAAGTTTATGAGCAGAATAATTTAATTTTCCCTAATTAATTACTATTGACTCAGAAGGTTAAATTAATTATTTGACCATAGGTATGGCATCACTTCATGGAAAATAGATGGGGGAACAGTGGAAACAGTGTCAGACTTTATTTTTGGGGGCTCCAAAATCACTGCAGATGGTGATTGTAGCCATGAAATTAAAAGACACTTACTCCTTGGAAGGAAAGTTATCACCAACCTAAATAGCATATTAAGAAACAGAGACATTACTTTGCCAACAAAGGTCCATCTAGTCAAGGCTATGGTTTTTCCAGTGGTCATGTATGGATGTGAGAGTTGCACTGTGAAGAAAGCTGAGCGCCGAAAAATTGATGCTTTTGAACTGTGGTGTTGGAGAAGACTCTTGAGAGTCCCTTGGACTGCAAGGATCCAGCCAGTCCATCCTAAAGGAGGTCAGTCCTGGGTGTTCATTGGAAGGACTGAAGCTGAAGCTGAAACTCCAATACTTTGGCCACCTCATGGGAAGCGTTGACTCATTGGAAAAGACCCTGATGCTGGGAGGGATTGGGGGCAGGAAGAGAAGGGGACGACAGAGGATGAGATGGCTGGATGGCATCACCGACTCAATGGACATGAGTTTGAGTAAACTCCAGGAGTTGGTGATGGACAGGGAGGCCTGGCGTGCTGCGATTCATGGGGTCTCAGAGAATTAGACACAACTGAGCGACTGAACTGAACTGATGGCATCAAAGTTTCATTTCCCAATGAGAAGAGTAATAAAGTCTTTCTGGGGATTGAGCAGCTGAATTGCAGACATGATTACAGGAAGAGCATAATTTGTGGCAGAATAATGCCTCCTTCTTCCTCTTCTCTCCCCAAGATAAACACGTCCTAAGCTCTGAGACATGAGAGCTTCCCAGGGGGCACAAGTGGTGAAGAACCCACCTGCCACTGCAGGAGACATAAGAGGTGCATGTTCAATCCCTGGGTTGGGAAGGTCACCTGGGGGAGGGCATGGCAACCCACTCCAGTATTCTTGCCTGGAGAATCCCATGGACAGAGGAGCCTGGTGGATATGGGGTCACAAAGAGTCAGACACGACTGAGGCAACTTAACAGGCACACGCACAAACCCTGAACCCTGTGAATATGGTAACTTACATAAAAGTAAAGTGTAAAGTGAAGTCGCTTAGTCATGTCCGACTCTTTGCGACCCCATGGACAGTAGCCTACCAGGCTCCTTCATCCATAGGATTTTCCAGGCAAGAAGAGTACTGGAGTGGGTTGCCATTTCCTTCTCCAGGAGATCTTCCCGACCCAGGGATTGAACCTGGGTCTCCCGCATTATAGGCAGATGCTTTACCGTCTGAGCCACCAGGGAAGTCCTAACTTACATGGCAAGAAGGATTTAGCAGATGTGGTTAAGTGAAGGACCTTGAGATAGGGGTTGTATAGGTATATCAGTCTGATCAAACGAGTCATTACAAAGTGGAAAACCTTCCCAGTTTTAATCAGAGGGAGATGTGGCTATGACAGAAAGTCACAGAGATCTACTGTTGCTAGCTTTGGAGATGAAGGAAGGGAACACAAGCAAAGGAATGTGGAGAGACTCTGGAAGATAGATGAGGTGAGGTAGAAAGAGCGCTGACAATACCTGGACCCTAACACAGTGCGGCCTGTGTGGAGCCCCAGGCCCCTGGAATCGTTAAACGGTAATCTGGGTCATTTTAAGCCACTAAATTGTCATTCATTACAGCCACAAAAGGAAACAAACACGCAGCTTTTTAAACAATTGGTATAATTAATAGCAATTATTATTTATAATCATTCAGATTATTAATATGAAAATGAAAAAGCACCTAATCTTTTAAGGTAAAATTCCAATATGTAAACTTTAATACTTTAAAAATTTTAGTCCACTTAGAAGCTTAATGAAACTACTTGGCATATTTCCTTGGTCTGTTTATAAACAGTCCATAAATGTCAAGTAGATCTCATAATTTATTTTATTTTCATATTGTGACTTTAAGACTTATTTAATATGAGTCTTAATAATAATAATAGTTCTATTATGCATACTGCTGCTGCTGCTAAGTCGCTTCAGTTGTGTCTGACTCTTGTGTGACCCCATAGATGGCAGCCCACCAGGCACCTCTGTCCACAGGATTCTCTAGGCAAGAATATTGGAGTGGGTTGCCATTTCCTTCCCCACCATTATGCATAAACAGCCCATAAAAGTTAAGAATACAAAAAGTGCTTTAGCTATTAATTCACTCTTCGCAAAGACCAACAGATAACATACCAGCTTTTACTTCATTTAAAAAAATTTGTGTGCTTAAAAAAATATTAGGAATGCCTGTATAAAGCACATTAAAACATCATAGGGACTATAAAATCTGAGTGTATACAGAGAGAAAAAGTTAAATTACTAGGCAATTTCCGTTTTTTAATTGAGCTAGCACCAAAAGTATCTGTCATTATGTCAACCCTAATTTTATCAAAACTGATAAAATGGTAACAGTAACCAGAACTGCAGGCAAAGTCCCTAGAAAGAAGAACTTTGGTGCATAGGCAGGTGAACTTAACTCAGATCTTCAAGTAAAATCTGCCCTGGCCAAATCATTGCAGTTACTTGAGTCCAAAGCATTTCAAGAAGTAACTGATTGTTCCAAACTTAAAATTAAATCCAGGGCAGAGCTTCAGATATGACCCATCAAGCTGTAATAGACTCTGTCTTGGATCTAATTTGCTACAGAGTTTGGTAGGAAGGATTTGATATGGACACCCCATTGCTGTCTTAGGAGGAAACTGGGAACCACTGTGTGGTGGGAAAGCTGAGCTTGTGGAGCAGGTGAAGCCGCATTTTGTATCCCGGGACTGCCTCTTGCTGGTTGAAAGATCTTAGGCAAGTTAATCTTAGTTTGTCTGTGAACCTCAGTTTATTAATATGAATTGATGTACTTATAGTCATTGTTTTATAGGGTTTTAATGAGAATTAAATGCTAATAAATATAAAACACAAAATAATGTATGTACTCTGTGCAACCTATTTGGGGAGTAGTTAAATACCCCCATACCATTGCTGTCCTTTTTTGAGCCCATCTTTGCATGACATATGCTCTTGGTGTCTCTAATTCTCTTGAAGAGATCTTTGGTCTTTCCCAGTCTAAGGTTTTCCTCTATTTCTTTGCACTGATCACAGAGGAAGGCTTTCTTATCTCTCCTTGCTATCCTTTGGAACTTTGTATTCAAATGGGTATATATTTCTTCTCTTTTTTTCTTTCTTTCTTCTCTTCTCTCCTTTCCCTTCTCTTCTTCTCACAGCTATTTGTAAGGCCTCCTTAGACAACCATTTTACCTTTTTGCATTTCTTTTTCTTGGAGATGGTCTTGATCCCTGTTTCCTGTACAATGTCACGAACCTCCATCCATGGTTCATCAGGCACTCTGTCTATCAGATCTAGCCCCTTAAATATATTTCTCACTTCCACTGTATAGTCGTTAGGGATTTGATTTAGGTCATACTTGAATGGTCTAGTTGTTTTCCCTACTTTCTTCAGTTTAAGTCTGAATTTGGCAATAAGGAGTTCATGATTTGAGCCACAGTCAGCTCCCAGTCTTGTTTTTGCTGACTGTATAGAGCTTCTCCATCTTTGGCTGCAAAGAACATAATCAGTCTGATTTCGGTATTGACTATCTGGTGATGTCCATGTGTAGAGTCTTCTCTTGTGTTGTTGGAAGAGGGTGTCTGCTATGAGCAGTGTGTTCTCTTGGCAGAACTCTATTAGCCTTTGTCCTGCTTCATTCTGCACTCCAAGGCCAAATTTGCCTGTTACTCCAGGTGTTTCTTGACTTCCTACTTTCCTTCAATATGCCAGCAAATTTGGAAAACTCAGCAGTGGCTACAGGACTGGAAAAGGTCAGTTTTCATTCCAGTCCCAGGCAATGCCAAAGAATGCTCAAACTATCGCACAATTGCACTCATCTCACATGCTGGCAAAGTAATGCTCAAAATTCTCCAAGCCAGGCTTCAACAGTACATGAACTGTGAATGTCTAGATGTTCAAGCTGGATTTAGAAAAGGCAGAGGAACAAGAGATCAATTTGCCAACATCTGCTGGAACACTGAAAAAGCAAGGGAGTTCCAGAAAAACATCTATTTCTGCTTTATTGACTATGCCAAAGCCTTTGACTGTGTGGATCACAATAAACTATGGAAAATTCTTAAAGAGATGTGAATACCAGACCACCTGCCCTTTGAGAAATCTGTATGCAGGTCAGGAAGCAACAGTCAGAACTGGACATGGAACAACAGATTGGTTCCAAATAGGAAAAGGAGTACGTCAGGCTGTATATTGTCACTGTGCTTATTTTAACTTATATGCAGAGTATATCATGAGAAATGTTGGACTGGATGAAGCACAAGCTGGAATAAAGATTTCCAGGATTAAAAGCTTTTGCACAACAAAGGAAACTATAAGTAAGGTGAAAAGACAGCCCTCAGATTGGGAGAAAATAATAGCAAATGAGGAAACAGACAAAGGATTAATCTCAAAAATATACAAGCAACTCCTGAAGCTCAATTCCAGAAAAATAAATGACCCAATCAAAAAATGGGCCAAAGATCTAAACAGACATTTCTCCAAAGAAGACATACAGATGGCTAACAAACACATGAAAAGATGCTCAACATCACTCATCATCAGAGAAATGCAAATCAAAACCAAAATGAGGTACCATTACACGCCAGTCAGGATGGCTGCTATCCAAAAGTCTATAAGCAATAAATGCTGGAGAGGGTGTGGAGAAAAGGGAACCCTCTTACACTGTTGGTGGGAATGCAAATTAGTACAGCCACTATGGAAAACAGTGTGGAGATTTCTTAAAAAACTGGAAATAGAACTACCATATGACCCAGCAATACCACTTCTGGGCATACACACTGAGGAATCCAGATCTGAAAGAGACACGTGCACCCCAATGTTCATTGCAGCACTGTTTATAATAGCCAGGACATGGAAGCAACCTAGATGCCCATCAGCAGATGAATGGATAAGGAAGCTGTGGTACATATACACCATGGAATATTACTCAGCCGTTAAAAAGAATTCATTTGAATCAGTTCTAATGAGATGGATGAAACTGGAGCCCATTATACAGAGTGAAGTAAGCCAGAAAGATAAAGAACATTACAGTATACTAACACATATATACGGAATTTAGAAAGATGGTAACGATGGCCCTATATGCAGGGCAGAAGAAGAGACGCAGAAGTACAGAACAGACTTTTGAACTCTGTGGGAGAAGGGGAGGGTGAGATGTTTCGAAAGAACAGCATGTATATTATCTGTGGTGAAACAGACCACCAGCCCAGGTGGGAGGCATGAGTCAAGTGCTCGGGCCTGTTGGGCTGGGAAGACCCAGAGGAATCGGGTGGAGAGGGAGGTGGGATGGGAGACCGGGATGGGGAATTCGTGTAACTCTATGGCTGATTCATATCAATGTATGACAAAACCCACTGAAAAAAAAAAAAAAAAAAAAGATGCACTATAACTGCTAAAAAAAAAAAAGATTTCCGGGAGAAATATCAATGTCAGATATGCAGATGACACCACCCTTATTGCAGAAAGTGAAGAAGAACTAAAGAGCCTCTTGATGAAAGTGAAAGAGGAGAGTGAAAAAGTTGGCTTAAATTTCAACATTCAGAAAACTAAGATCATGGCGTCCAGTCCCATCACCTCATGGCAAACAGATGGAGAAACAGGGGAAACAGTGGCAGACTTTATTTTTGGGGGCTCCAAAATCACTGCAGATGGTGACTGCAGCCATGAAATTAAAAGACACTTACTCTTTGGGAGAAAAGTTATGACCAATCTTGACAGCATTGACGTTACTTTGCCAACAAAGGTCTGTCTAGTCAAGGCTATGGTTTTCCAGTAGTCATGTATGGATGTGAGAGTTGTACTATAAAGAAAGCTGAGCATTGAAGAATTGATGCTTTTGAACTATGGTGCTGGCGAAGACTCTTGAGAGTCCCTTGGACTGCAAGGAGATCCAACCAGTCCATCATGGGGGGAAATCAGTCCTGAATATTCACTGGAAGGATTCATGTTGAAGCTGAAACTCCAATACTTTGGCCACCTGATGCAAAAAGCTGAGTCATTTGAAAAGACCCTGATGTTGGGAAAGATTGAAGGTTGGGAGGAGAAGGGGACTACAGAGGATGAGATGGTTGGATGGCATCACTGACTCAATGGACATGAGTTTGAGTAAGCTTTGGGAGTTGGGGTCGCAAAGAGTTGGACGTGACTGAGCGACTGAACTTAACTAAGTACCCGAAAACATATCATTATAAAATAGTTGCATCTTTTATGGACCTATAAGCCATCAGCACAGAAATACAAAAAAAGATCCATTTATGTTTTGATTTATTCCTAAGAAGTATGCAGTATTTGCAAAATCAATCCAAAGAAGGAAGAACCCAGTAAAATTTTTTCCTTTCTTCTTCACTTCTTTTGTAAATAATTATATTTCACTATTCATCAATATACCCCTTGAAATCCTTATCACAGCACTTTGACGGAGTAGATGTTGATTTCCTGAAGTGGACTGAATATCTCTGGCACCTAAATCTGTACTCAGAGTTTTCCTCTTGTCATCTCCTGCTCAGCCCCAAGCTTGTCATTGCCTGGTTGAGCTTTCGTATCACCTACGACTGTCTTGCTCTTTATCCTGCTTGGGGAGGAGTCACCATATCAGACCTTTAAAAATGTAAGCAGTCACCAGATATTCTGTTTATGTATTCCTGTGGTGTTCAGAAATAGCATTTTGTCTCCTTTAAATAATTTAGAACTCATTTTAGAATGTCATTGTATAACAGATGTCTCCTTGATATTAATAATAATAGAGATACATCTCACAGTGTAACAAATTTAATAAATGTAAGTTGAAGTAGATTATGGATACAAAAGTTTTTCCCTTTGCTAAATTATTTTCTTATTTTCCCATGTTACTGCCAAAACTTATTTTCAGAAAATTATTTGTTTCATATAATTGTCTTTATAGTTGCTAGCACACTGTGGCTATTTGATCTTGACAATAATATTGAGAATGATTCTTTTCCTGTATATTATAAATCACATTATATCAAATTTAGAAATAAGTGTTCTACCAAACTAAAATAAAGGGAGAGAAACATTTCATAAACATTCACAACAGTTCCAAATTGCCTAACTTTTTTGACAATTATAAAACCATTAGGGCCCAGGGGGAGTCTGATACATCTTGCCACCACAATCATTCAGGTGACTTCTAGGAAGCCCTGTTTCCAAATATGAGCAGCGATTGTTATACATGAAGAAACCATCAATGAGGCTCCGTAAATTCAAGAAAACTATCTTTCAAAGACAAGAGTGAATAAAGACATTTACATACCATAAAATCAGAGAGAGTTTACCATGAATACACTCACTAAAGGTACATCTAAAGGGTAAGCTCCAGGAAGAATGAAATTCAGTCATTCAACAGGTATATAAGGAGCCAGGCACAATTTCAGATGCTGGAGATTCCTCAGTGAACAGACAGAAGAGAAAATCTTGTCTCCACGGCATTTACACTTTAGTAGCCAAAGTCATAAACCAACAAAAATAAGTAATCACATAGAGTCTGTTTAGTTGTGTGCTGTAAACCTTTAAGACCAGCTCTTTGAAAAGAAACAAGCCTGAATTTGTATCATTTACCATTTCTTGTGGTAATACCACCCTCATGTGGGAAGAGATGTATACAGTTGACCTGGTGGGCATGCGTGTGCCAGTTTCAGCACTTTATAGATGACCATAAGTTTCAGGGGAAAAAATTAGCAGGAAAAGATGAGAAGGCTTGGGGGTTGGAATTTTAAAGAGAATGGTCAGAGAAGATGTCACTGAGAAGGTGACATGTGAATAGAGACCTGGAAGAAGTGAGGAAGAAGCAATTTAGCTCACACCCAAGTGAGCCATGAACCAATCTGGGGGAAAAGCATTCAAGTCAGAAAGAACAGCAAGTGTAAAACCCTGAAGCGGGAGGGACCGTGGGGGGGATAAGAGTGAAGAGGAGCGGAGAAGGACACGTGATCAGGGAGCTACAGAGAGGGTAGAGGAGACTAAGAACTTCGGCAATTATCATGTTTGACACTGGAAGTCACTGGAGGGTGCTGGGCAGAGGGACGTGATCTGAACTGTATGTTAATGACATCACTCTGGCTTACCTTTGGAAAAGGAGGAGGCTAATCCAATTAAATCATGATGATAGTAAAAGCAAAATGTCTAATATCTGGGATTAAACAGACACGATGCAGTTAACTTTATTTTTTAGGGCTCCAAAATCACTGCAGATGGTGACTGTAGCCATGAAATTAAAAGATGCTTGCTCCTTGGAAGAAAAGCTAAGACCAACCTAGACAGCATATTAAAAAGCAGAGACATTACTTTGCCAACAAACGTCCATCTAGTCAAAGCTATGGTTTTTCCAGTAGTCATGTATGGATGTGAGAGTTGGACTAAAAAGAAAGCTCAGTGCCAAAGAATTGATGCTTTTGAACTGTGGTGTTGGAGAAGAATCTTGTGAGTCCCTTGGACTGCAAGGAGATTCAGTCAGTCCATCCTAAAGGAAATTAGTCCTGAATATTCATTGGAAGGACTGATGTTGAAGCTGAAATTCCAGTACTTTGGTCACCTAATGGGAAGAGCTGACTCATTTGAAAAGACCCTGATGTTGGGAAAGATTGAAGGTAGGAGGAGAAGGGGACGACACAGGATGAGATGGTTGAATGGCATCACTGACTCAATGGACATGGGTTTGGGTGGACTTCGGGAGTTGGTGATGGACAGGGAGGCCTGGCATGCAGTCCATGGGGTCACAAAGAATTGGTCAGACATGATTGAGTGACTGAACTGAATGCAGTTAACATCCATAACAAGAATGGCTCATCAAAGTGGTCAGGGACGGAAGGACTGGGAGTCTGAGATTTGCAGATGCAAACTCTTTTATATTAGGTGGATGAACAACAAGGTCCTACTGTATAGCACAGGGAACTATATTTAATATCTTATAATAAATCATAATGGAAAAGAACATACACATATAGATATATCTATCTATCTGTATATATCTGAATCACTTTCCTATACATCAAAAATTAACACAACATTGTAAATCAGATTCTCAAGTGGTGGTAGTAGTAAAGAACCTTCCTGCCAATGCAGGAGATGTAAGAGACATGGGCTGGATCTCTGGGTCAGGAAATCCTCTGGGGGAGGGTATAGTAACCCACTCTAGTATTCTTGCCTGCAGAATGCCATGGACAGAGGAGCCTGGCAGGCTACAGTCCATAGGGTCACAAAGAGTCAGATATGATTGGAGCAACTTAACACACATGCACACATACGTCAATAAAATATATTTAGAAAAAAGAATGACTCATCAGCCAAAGGAAAACAGACATGATTGGAGACAAAGTAGCCAGCACTTGTTGACCGAGGTGTGAGAATATTAATATTAGCACTTGTTTAGCACATATGTTTAAATTTCTGGAGAAGCCACTAGTGGAAACTACATGTATATATCAAACCAAGAATAGGTAGAAAATAGAAGGAAACTGACAGTAAAAGCAAAAAAGGACAGAAAAAGAAGACACAGAACAAGTGTGACAAATATAAGCACAAAATAAGACAGCTGAAATTACTTTTATATACATTGGTAATCATATTTAAGTGTATGTAGACTGATCATATCAATTAAAAGACAAATGTTGACATAGTAGATAAATAGGAAAATTCCACAGAGAGTTGTTTTCAAACCTGATTCATAATGTAAAGAAAGAAGATACAGCAAATATAAAAATGAAATAAAGTAAAATTTTAAAATAGTCATCTCCCCATAAAAAGTTGATTGTAGCTCTACTATTATTAAGGTAGCCATAGAATAATAAAATATTAAAATAATATATAAATACATATAAACCACACACTTAAATAACAGCTTCAAAATACGTAAGGTAACGACTGACAGAAAAACAAGGATATATTTGCAATCCACTATCAGAGTTGGAGAATTAAACACATCACCTTTGGTAACATCAGTTAGCCCACTCTATTCCTTCCCTTCATCCAAAAAAAAAAAAAAAAGGAGATCAAAACAGGAAGACTACAGAAGTTCTGAACAACACAGGTAACAAAGATGAGCTAATAGATCTACCCTGACTGTACAGTATATGTTCTTAGAAGCAATACTGTATCCAGTCATAAAGTGACTCTAGCAGATGGAAAATGTTGGTATGAAACACATGCTTCCAGAGCATAATGCAATTAAAGTGGATATTAGCAAATACAAGATAAGAAACATCAGAGAGAATGGAAAGGAATTAAAGAAATATGGGTTTATAGGGGGAAAAAAGGTTGGTGCTCTGTACAGGTCTTGACATCCATCCAGAGCACTGTCAGTAGTGAACTATCTGGTGAAATTTGTTGCCCTTCTATTTCTGCTTATGACAGAACAATTGATTGCAGTTGCCTTTTCCCTGCCAACATCTGGTGTGTTAGATTCTTTTTCAGTGACTTTATGAAGCCTCTGGCTTGACCTCAGCTGGGGCAGGGAAGGTTCTTATCAGAGGGTGAAGTCAGGCAGCATGAAGCTTCCAGTTTCAGCCTGCGGGGTGTCGGCCCCCCTGCACGACTGAGAAGCCAGCCAGGTCTGTCCTCTGAGCCTGATGCCACTGACTTCTCAGAGCTTTTGTTTTGTTTTTTTCTCAGAGCTTTATGGCTTCCTACTTCTGTTTCCAGCACTTTCTTTTCCCTCAGCGTTTGGGACCTTCAGTTAGCAAGAAAAATGATAATAAAATCACTCACAGCATTTTATTAAAGACTGAAGAACTGTCCTCTCAAGAGGCCACTTACAAAATGTAAGGGGCAATCAACAAACAGCCAAACTAAGGAAGAGTCCAGTGTGAGGAAAGAGAAGGAAGGGTTAGGTAGTGAGGACGGGGAGGTTGCTGAGCCGCTCTAACTGTGCTCAGGCGCCTGGGGATATGCCTGGGCTGGGTCTTCACTCTCTCTCGGATGTTAGAAAAGTTTGTCAAATTGGAAACACTGTGTGTGCCTATTACAGAAAGAGGAGGGAGAAACGTAGCCACGAGAGTGATACACAGCTCTTTTGTCTGCTGAGAGCACAGATGCACAGAGTTCAGTAAAACCCTTGAGACCACTGTCATCAGAGCCTCCCCCCATTCCACTTCCCATCTATCTTAGGGCTAAAATGCTACACGGCGTGGTCTAAGTCTAAAGGTACAAAGAACATTACAGCATACTAACACACATATATGGAATTTAGAAAGATGGTAACGATAACCCTATATGCAAAACAGAAAAAGAGACACAGAAGTACAGAACAGACTTTTGAACTCTGTGGGAGAAGGTGAGGGTGGGATGTTTTGAAAGAACAGCATGTATATTATCTATGGTGAAACAGATCACCAGCCCAGGTGGGATGCATGAGACAAGTGCTCGGACCTGGTGCACTGGGAGGACCCAGAGGAATCGGGTGGAGAGGGAGGTGGGAGGGGGGATCGGGATGGGGAATACGTGTAGCTCTATGGCTGATTCGTGTCAATGTATGACAAAACCCACTGCAATGTTGTGAAGTAATTAGCCTCCAACTAATAAAAAAAAAATTAAAAAAAAAATAAAAGTACAATGAACCTTAGGCCAAGAGTGAATTCATTCTTCTAGGAGAGAATTTAAATTGTTAGTATTCACTACATCATGCTGGGCTTTCATGTAGAACTTCAAAATGCTTTAATGGGAGAAGCATCTATTTATGTATCACTTTCCTTCTCCAAAAAGCCTTTTTCCCCCCAGAACCACTAGTCTCAGGAAGTTTGAGGAAGATCTTAGAACACTAGGAACTTGAATTTTCTAACATCACAAAACTAGCCCAAGGTAAATTTGAGACATGTCTTGTCCATATAGATCAATTACACACACACACACACACACACACACGCACACACACATACACATCCTGACTTCAATTTTACTGAATGTAATACTGCCTCTATGAAGAGTATTTTAATGTCTAAACATTAAATATGTTCTTTGGTTCTTTAAGGGCTATGGTTTGTGGCATAGCTCTGTAGCTAATGAAGACAACTCCTTAGATTTGTTATTTATTTTCTTCCTCTTGAAGAGTCATGTGTTTTGTGCTATGTCAGTTTCTTCTTAGCTTTGAGGCTCTTTGAAATGTGCTCATATTATTCAATAGCAAGGCAGGTAACACTGATACTGCATTGCTAATTCTTATCTCCCAGTTAAATGAGGAAACAGTTATTTTGTTCCATGTGAGCTAAAAAAGCACTTTTGCAGTGATTAGCATTCTTATTAAAATTTATGTGATATGCACCATCTTTCTAATTTTGCAAGAAACTTCATAGTATGTCACCTTCAATTTCCTCATATTCCTTTCAGTTTTCCTAATACATAAAATGGGGACCATATAATACTTGTTTTTTAGTGGTAATAATTAAATAAAAGAGCTTGATGAAAATATTTCTGTTAATTATGGACTATTAACCACTGCATCCATGACCTTTTCTTAGGCCACCTGCTCTTGGATCTTTCTTCCTAGGAAAATATCCTTCCCTTACCCTAGTTAGTTAGGGAGATCCATCATTCCAGTCTGCCTGGGACTGAGTTGCAGCCTTGAATGCGCTTAGTCTAAGCAAACCAGGATGGTTGGCTACTCGAACTCCAGTCCACACTCCAGCTAATTTCTCTTCTCTCTTTTATATCAAAACTTCTCTACTGAGCACTCCATGCTCTCCTTCTTCATATCTTAAACCTTAAATTTACTCCTGAATTGACTTCCGCTGTGCTTCTGTTACCCTGGTATTTTATGAGTCCCCAGCAGTAGCAGGGACCGGTGTCTTTTGCCAAAGGAAACTTGCCAGTTCTTGCCTCAGTGGACACTGATGATAGACTCTATATGGCTGTTCACATCCTCACTGAAGCCCTTTGCTCCCAAGGCTTGTATAGCATAATAACTTTCAAATCTCTGACTGTTTTTTTTTTTTTACTCTTATTCATGGGATTATCTTTCTCCACTTGTTTTCTGAAAGATGATTTTCCTCAAGATTCTGTACTCGATCTTTTTATCTTTTTTTCTTATCACTCTATAAACATTTTCCTTGGCTGATCTCCCACACTTTCTCGCTTTGAACCATCCCTTACACAGCATGGTAACTTCAAAAACTACACTTGCTACCCAGACTTCTCTAGTGAGCCAACTACTTGTTAAACATCTGTATACCTGTATGCACCAGATGCACTTCAATAAAACTGAAATTTTTACCATGACCTCCAATGACCTTCTTGCTCTCTCCTCTCTCTTTGTTGTTGAAATAATCAACTGTTATTCAACTATGCTAGAAATCTTTTAACTTAAAAAAATTTTTTATTTAGGTATAGTTGATTTACAATATTGTGTTTTCCATTGTATAGCAAATGACTCAGTTGTACATATAAGTATTCTTTTTCATATTTTTCCCAATATGATTTATCCCAGAATATTGAATTAGAGTTCCCTGTGTTATACAGTAGCACCTTGATGTCCATCCATCGTACATATAATAGTTTGCATCCACTAATCTCAAACTCCCAACCACAGGTCTGTTCTCTATGTCTGTGAATCTGTTTCTCTTTCATAGATACATTCATTTGTGTTGTATTTTAGATTCCACATATAAGTGATACACAGTATTTGTCTTTCTGACTTCTCTTATTATGATAATCTCTAGGCCCATCCATGTTGCTGCAAATGGCATTATTTCATTACTTTTAATGAATGAATAATATTCCATTGTCCTTATATACCACATCTTTATTCACTCATCTGTTGACAGACATTTAAGTTATTTTCATATCTTGGCTATTGCAAACAGTGCTGCAATGACACAGTGGCGTATGTACATGTATCTTTTTGAATTATAGATTTGTCTGGGTATGTGCCCAGGAGAGGGAGGACTGAATCACATGGAAACTCTATTCAACTATGCTGAAAGTCTTACTGTAATTCTTGGTCACATTCCCTTTCATCTCCATTGACCCAGTTACTAAGTTGTTCAGTTTTACCTTCTATGTAGTTCTTAAATTGGTTGTTCTCTCTCCACTCTTATTCTCATTTCCTAGCTTCAAGAAATCTCCTTTTGTCTGAATGCCGTCGCTGCAGCCTCTGAAATCATCCTATCACCCTGGTTTGCCTTCTCAGCCTGTCCCGCTTAGTAGGACTTAATAGTTCTGGTACACAGCACACAGCATAGGTGTTTCACACAACGTCACATGCATAAAACCACACAGGCACCTTCAGTATGGTGCTCACCAAACTGCCAGCTCTCTATGTATTTATCACTCCCGCCCCATCCCTAACGAGATAGCGGTGTCCTGATCAAGGGGGAGCCATGCTTTATTAATCTTCATATCTCCAGTGCCTGGCTGCATGGCTGGCGTATCATACGGCTATGCCAAGTGCTAAGCAGGAAGGTGCTCAGCAGATTTTTTCAACTGTGTGCTTTCTGAACTTCTCTAACTGTACTCTTTCTACCCTCTCTTCTAATGGGATAAGACCAAGGTGCATGATTCTATTATTCTATTTCACTTTCACTTTTATATTGGGCTTCCCTGATAGCTCAGTTGGTAAAGAATCCACCTGCAATGCAGCAGACCCTGGTTTGATTCCTGGGTCGGGAGGATTCGCTGGAGAAGGGATAGACTACCCACTCCAGTGTTCTTGGGCTTTCCTGGTGGCTTAGCTGGTAAACAATCTGCATGCAATGCAGGAGACCTGGGTTCAATCCCTGGGTAGGGAGGATTCTCTGGAGAAGGGAAAGGCTACCCACTCCATATTCTGGTCTGGAGAATTCCATGGACTGTTTAGTCCATGGGGTCACAAGGAGTCAGACTGAGCGACTTTCACTCTGTTTACATATCACCAAAAATATTTCACATGTAGGACATGCTTAATAACTAGTTACAGAATGAATCAGTTAACAAATGAATGAATGGGTGTATGACTATGTTTAGACCAATACTTTGAGACACAATCACAGATACAACTTAGAAGTAGTTCAAAATCAAAGAATTAAAAACATAGTTTCTCTTAAGCCTTTAGGTTGGTTATAAAGTATATTCCTATCTAAATGTGAGCAATTCATAAAATATTTTACAATGTTAAATTCTTACTGAATTTATTCAGTGAAGTTTTAGTTTTTTATACCACTTAAAAATGGCTTAACCTTAAAAGCACCAAAGGCATTTTGTATTTTGTATAACTTTAGAGAATATAGTGGAGTTTCATAAAAATTTGGAGTTTTATCTAGCTTATTTTTGAATTATATAAGAACATATTTTGGGAGATTTAAAGACATATTTCAGATATAAGGCCTTAAAACATTTTTATCATAATATTTTAGAATGGAAAAATTAGAAATAATTATATATTGTTTATAATTTTCAAGGACATAATAAATGTTTAAACTACCAGCTCAGTTTTAATTTAGCTACACTTTCAAAGACTATTTCAAAAGACTAATGAAAACTTAAGCACAATTTTTTTATTAATTAATTTATATTGAATTAAAAGGAAGAGTCTAAAATATTACCAAGAATATGAAAGCTTTTTTTTTCTTTTCAGTCTTCACACTCTCATGGTAACATTTAATAGTCCTTCTGGTATCCTTAGCTCATTTAAGTAGTGTGATGAACATTACTATTATTTGCCAGATGCTCAGTGTCTGGAGAAAAGAACGCAGTTTCAAGACTTTTTTTCCATCTGATTCAGTACTCTGTATTTTACCAAAAGGTCAAAACTGTATAGAATAAAAAATTATGTATCAAATTTTTCCTTTCACTTTTATGTGAAATCAATATGTAGTATAACAGAGGTAGAATCCAATGGCATTTTGAATGTGAAACTAAGATGAATGTAGATCATTTTAATTTTAAATTCCATTAATATTAAACAGCCAGTCACATTATGTAATAAAATACCTTCACAATGATAATCAACTATCTTCAAATAATCGTTTTCTATCTAAGGGCAGCAGTTTACATAATGAGAAACCTAATCCAATATAAATGTAGAATGATAGGTTTCATGTATGAACCATAAGTTCAATGAATTTTGACAATTAATGTAAATCCTTATGTGTATATGTGAATAAGTATGCTTGTGTATTCATAACTCTCCACATTTAGTAGTGCTAATTTTCAGAGTTTCAAAAAAAGTAATAAGAGAAAATGAGTTGTACATTTAACTTCCCAAAACATCTAAACTTGCTACTTAGAGATCTTTAATTCTTGAAATTTGTGGGAGTATTTATTTTCATTAAAACAAATTCATCATGATTTCATATTTAAATGGACTAACGTCTCAGATTCATAATCATTTGCAGAGGTAGGCAGTTTTTGGAAAGTAATTAAAAAAAGTGATTTCTATCCTGTAGCTTTGAATACACATAGAAATGCAATTCAGGACTCTGCCACACTCACTCCTTTAGTACACTCTTCATTTTTTTCTTGATTCAGAGAAAAATAGATTATCTACTTAGCTGTTCTAGGGATGAGATATATCCCCATATCTCAAAAATAGCTGAGGGTAGACAACTCATCCCAGTTTGCCTAAGAATTTCCCAATAAAATAAAAATCCTCTGTCCCAGGAAATCCCTTAGGCCTAGACAAACCTACTGAGATGAACCACACTTTGAGATAAAGAGCCTTACCTTAACATCATTGGTGTTCATTCTTGTTCCTTCCTTTCCCACAAAAATATCATCAATGTCCACAAGAATGTACCTGTCCAAGGACAAAGTGAGCCTCTTCCCTGACAAGAAGGAAACAGCATCTATGAAGATAAGCTTGTGCAACCAAAAGTTCAAATTGTTGCCAAAGAGAACTCTTTGAATTCCATCATGGAGCCCTAGGTCATGTATGACAGTGGCGTAAAAAGCACCTTTAGAGATGGGAGGAGACAGGTTTTCTGGGGTCTTTACTTTGGCGAATATTACTGGTTGGTAGGCTGAGTGATTAATCTGGAAAACAGCCCAGTCAGTTCCAGGTAAAGAACCTTTTTCAAGCTTAGAAGATTTGGTCACGTGAAGCAATGGAGAATGAGGATTAATACAGCAATCTTTTACTGCGAAGTTTCCATATACAGAAAAAGGGAAGCCTTTCAACTGAAAGCTCTGTAGGCTCTTGTCACTAGTTTTGTGGAATCCAATGACACCCACACCATATTCAACACAGTATTTATCTAAAAGACTTCGATTCCAAGCGTCCATATTTATATACTTTAAAATGTTCTCATAAATAATGAGAATATATTTGCCTCTAGATTTTTCCGTAAGGGCTGGAAGATCCCCTTTGCCAGGAGCAATTTCAATGTGATACTGGAATCTACTGGATTCTAGAATCATAATGATGTCTTGACCAAGCGATGAGTACTGGCTCTCCACAAACACCAGGACCGTTGTGTCTGACCTCGAGGTATCAGACAGCTTCGCTGGCTTCACTTCCATCAGCCGGTATGGTAGGTGCTGCAAGTCCCCACAATCTACTTCTAAAGTCATCTCCGACAGTTCACTCTCCTGTTTGTAGCCATTGTACAGGTAGTAAGCAGAAATAATAATGCTCACCATACAAAATGTGGCAAGCAGAATCACTGTCCTTTGAAAGTGTCTGTGCAGCTTCATGATAAAACTCATGTTGCATATACTCCCCTCAGACTGTTCCAACAGAAGCACCATAAAAAAATGAAAGAAGAAAAGAAAAGATGATATTTCAGATACTTTTCCAGTTTCAGTCAATAGTTTATGTCACCATTGCAGCACATTTGTGTCACTTGATCAGGACTCACAGAAAATATAGTCTGAAAAGTAGAATAAGATACAATAGAATATTAAACACTCAATCTGCAGCATTAAAATGAACACTTTTTTATCCTGGTGACTGGCACAAGTGGCAACCTGTTAGGCAGATGAATTGGTGTCTGCTAATTAAGAAAACCTATCTTTTCTTCTCCCAAATCTGAATGAGGACAAGGGAGGAATGGAGGGAGGGAAGAGCTCCACTGAACTAGGGGCAGAAGTCTCTAACCCTAGTATACAAAAGGCACTGGATTAACAAGGAGTTTCCTTTTATTCCTTGAACTTTGGATAAAATTGTATAGATTATATAAACCTAATGCCACAGAAACGTCACCTGAGCCATACACTGTCACAACATGCAATACAGGTTCGAACTATTTGTGGTTAATTACATATACTGAAAATTCATAAAAGTTTGGATGTATTTCATTAAATGCTACAATTAAGACACTAGTTTCTACTTTTTAGAAAATCTCAGTAATTATATAAAAAGTACTATAAAATGTTTTTTAAAAACATAATGAAAACAACTGCAACTTCATGAAATACTTTGTTATATTATAATTTCAATTCTTTTTCAAGTCTTAGTAACCTTTGAAAAATTCAGTAACTTCTGAAAAATAACAAGAAAGAAACATGGGTGCTTTTTAGAGCAGAAGTTTATTAGGTCTTATGGTCCTGGCAAGTTTCAAGGAAATATCATGGAATATAAAAAATATTAAGAAAGATCTTATTATTGCCCATAAGACAGGTTGAAAGCTAGCTGTACCATAGCTGACAGCACTAATGGAGAATGCCGCAGTTGATGTTCTTCATAAAATTAGGGTTTATTACACTTCTGTCTAGCATTAATTGTCACTTTGGCCCTGGTACCTTCTCAGTAAAATGATAAAGTTAGAATAAATGATCACCAAGACCATTCTGGCTCTCTATTACACAGATGAAGTAAGTCAGAAAGAAAAAACCCAAATATTGTGTATTGCAATGTGTATATATGGAATCTAGAAAGATGGTACTGATGAACATATTTACAGAGCAACAGTGGGTATGCAGACATAGGAAACAGACTTATGGACTCAGGCAGAGGGGAAGAAGGAGAGGGTAGCAAGGAAGCATATACACCACCATGTGTAAAACAGATAATGGGAATCTGCTGTGTGGCTCAGGGGATGCAGACTGGAGCTCTGTGACAACCGAGAGGGCTGGGAAGGGCTGGCGGGTGAGAGGGACGTTAAAGCGGGATGCCTACGGCTGATTCATGTGGGTGTGTGGCATAGGCCAACACAATATCGTAAAGTAATTTTACTTCAATTAAAAATAAATAAGTTTGGGAAAAGAAAGAACATTCTGGCTCTAAAATTCTGTGATATTCACCTGTGAAATAATCAATGAGGAATATTTTGAGTAATATGTTTATCTTTATGAATAATATAGTATTCTGTAATTACAGAATACTTATAGGATAAATATCATACTTATCCTATAAATTATATATCATACTTTATTCATTCAAATATTTAGGGAAACTATATCATTCATTCAAGTAAAAAAAGTATCTTTTTGTTTCAAATATAAATCATCAACAGAATGAACTTCTTTAAAGTGTACCAAATTATAAGGTAGACACTAAGTTGAATGCAAAGAGTAATGTATGGGTTGTTGATTAGAGACAAATGTCTGTCACAGGATGAGAGAAAGAAAGACATCATGGCAAGTGAGGGTGTCTGCAATGTGGGGAGGGGTTGGATTTGGGCAGAGCCTTGAAGGATGAGGATAAGATGAAGAGGCATTTGAGATAGAGGGGATTTTACAGAGGAGGAATGAGCACAGTCCTGGGCAAGGGACCCTGAAGAGCTGAAGGAAAGAGTAAGGAATGCCTAAAAAGTAATTGTATAAATATGGGTAACTCAGATCATAGAGACTAGATAACATAGAAGTTTTTTTTTTTGTTGTTTGTTTGTTTGTTTTTTAGAAGTTTTTTTTAAAAATTATTATTAGTTTTATTTTATTTTTTTCCATTTATTTTTATTAATTGGAGGCTAATTACTTTACAATATTGTAGTGGTTTTTGCCGAGGGTGGGATGATCTGAGAGATTAGATAACATAGAAGTTTATTGTCAAGAAAGCCTTGTAGGGAACCATTAAATTTTCCTGATTTGGGAAATAAAATGAATTAATCAAGAATGTAGATGACATCACGGGGCAGTGTGAGAGCATCTCTGGCGAGCCAGTACAGGCTCATTTCTCACAGTCCAAGCACAACCTGTTTAGTGCCCACAGAGCAGACAGAACACGGCCTGGATGAGTCGGACGGACAACTGCAGAGAAAGAGGTGCTGAACCTCACATGTCACCAAAGGTCTGTGGGACACCACCCTTGGCCAAGGGAAATGCCATTAGGGATCTGACATGCTCCAAAAGAAATCCTGCTCTTTTAAACATTTTCCCACAGGTTTAGGTATAATTCAAGCAAATCAAAATTACAAGGACAACTGAGAGTTTTCACTGTAACTGTAGCTATTTCATTTTGAAAAGTATTGCACTTTTAAAGTTAGGTACATGTTTATGAATAATATAATAGTTTGTGGTACAATAGCAGGATATAAAATCTCACATCTCTTTAGGCCCCTGTTTTAGTTCTAGCTGTGAAGTGTTTCTGAGTGGATACAAAACCTGTTCTCACTTTTTGCAGTTCAGATAGCAGTGTCTCATAGTTTGTTCCTATTGTCAGAAGGCATGTAATTCATAAAATTCTTACCTGTGATGAGACAGGGTGGTGAGGTATTATTTGCTCTTACTGTGTAGGATAGTTACTAGAAACCTATCAAAGCTGCCTCCTCCATTAGCAGGCATAAAATACTGAAAAACGTGGGAAACAACAGCCAACGCTATGTTCACATGATGAGTAGGGATTTATGCTGTACAGACTACGTCTTCTACAAGTTTCAGATGAAAGAGCAAGAGAGAATAAAGAAACTTAGGAGAGTCAGCGCTGCTTTCTTAGAGGCATGGTGCTTGAGGGGGACACAGCATGATGGGCGGGATCTGGGTATAAGGATGCGGTGCACAGGCCTGGCATAGAAACCTGGCAAGGGTGAAACGTAATGATTACAGTGCATTTATCTGAGAATCCCTCTAAACTAATCATAAGGCACTATGTATTGGACTGAAAATGGAAATAATGTTTCGCTGAAAATGTGCTGCAGATTAAAGTGACTGTGAACGGAAGAGCGTCGACTGGGAAACAGCACTGGATGTGTCTGAACAGAAGAGAGACAGTAAAAATAGGGTTTACAGATGATTAGTATAGTGGTGACGCCCAGAACGGACAAAGAACAATAATATGCACAGAGAGAGTACGCGCTGCATTGCATGGAGTGCAGTAGGTGGAATCACGACAGTCCCAGCAAAGACGCTGCTGCACAAGCCAGGTAGGGGCGGTCTGAGTCCAGACAAAGGTGGTTATCAGAGAGGATGACAACATAGAGGGACTCGGGAGGAAAAGAAAAAAGAACGTGGGGGCGGGGGTAGGCAGGCTGGGGGACTAGGAGAATAACAGTGCCGGTAATAAAAGCACCATGGCACAGAGCGGAAATTGGCTTGAGCTACTGCTGGACACTTAGGGTTCAAGCAGGTGACCAAATGATGCGTGAGGCGATAGCAAAATCACAATGCTCTACAAAATAGTTGGATGTTGACAAATAAGAAAGTCGAGGAAATTGACTGGGGTTAAAACTAATGGGTTGCGGGCAAATCTCGATATGCTACACAAATTCAGCTCTTCAGGAAAGTCTTTCCAACCAACTCCACTCCTCTCCCCTTTAGGCCAGGTCCCCAGATGATATACTCTAATTATAATCACTTTTCCTTTAAGGCCTCTACCAAAGGCTTACTATTATTAGCAACATGATTTGTTTAAGGTCTCATTGCTTTTTAAGACTGAAATTTCCAAGGATCGGCTTCATGTTATTCCCAGTGATCTTTTAAACAAGACACGGGATAACAACATCTTGAAGGGTCAAGAAAATCAACAAGGCAAACACCTCAGTATAGTGACGACTGTGTTCCTGAAGTGCTCTCACAAAAATATGTTAAAAAGTACAGACTCTGCAAGGTCTGAAGGGCTCTCTGCATGACCGAAGAACAGGCACATGAGTTGTGGGTCAAGAGTTTCCATGGACACCACTGTCTTAAAGCACAGAGCTGACAGAGCACAGAGCACAGAGCACAGAACTTGGCTACCTATCTGACCATGGTAAAGAATATGCTGAATGACCAAGAAACGGTATATGAAACTGAGAATGTCAACAAGCCATTGAGGCAGGCAAAGCTTTGGAACAGTCACAGCAGATACAGGCAGTTACAAGGCGGGGCTGATTATAAGCATCACCACCTCATTAGGATTTCCTATAAGGCACACTGAAGCAAGTCACATCTGTGGGCAGGAAGGATGCCAGCAAGAGCAGCTCAGCTAACATTAATGAACACTGACTATAGGCCAGCACAGTCTGAGGCCCTTTAAAGGCAAGCAGCCTGCCCAAGGTGCAACAGCTTGTAGTAGCTGAACTGATTTTGAACCTGACAGCCCACAGTCAAGATTTCATCCGCCTGGGAAGGCAACTGCAAACACGTCCCTTTCATGCTAGGAACATGTAGGAAGTGGATATCAGACAGCTCTTCCCTCTAGATGCTGCAGTTTCCTCATTAAAAGTGAGATACTTGTGGTACCTACTTAACAGGTTTTTTTTCTTGTTTTTTTTTTTTTCTATGCAGTAAGTTTTTATTAGTCAGTTTATTCTTTTTTAATTAATTGATTTACTTTAATTGGAGGGTGATTACAATATTGTGATAGTTTTGATACAGATTATGAAATAAAAGTGTAAAAATCTCTTAGAAAATTATCTGGTACAGAGAACGAATATACTAAATGTGATCTGTGATGATGATGAGGATGATGATGTTATAAATAACATAATAAATGAGAGAAAGATCCTGAAGATGACCAATAAAAATGTACTAAGAGTTCATAAAAGGATAGCTACAAACATTTTAGTATAAGCAGCGTGGTGGGAGGTACAGAAAGTCCACTTTTGATGCAGGAATCTAAAGTCAGATGGGTCTCAGAGCAGAGGAAGAAACCCCAAAGAGACATAATCGGAACTGTGTCCACCCTTGGGCTTCTAATCCCTCCCCCTTCTCCTAGATGAGCTCACATGGTCCCTGGCTTTCATTACCAATGATGTCCCCCCAAATTCCAAATGTTTATTCGTAATTCACAGCTCTTTCCTTTGAGCTCCAGGATTTCAAATTGAACTACTGACTTGGTATAACAACTTCCAGTAACCATGCCCTTTCTAACGACAGACCAGCCACTCCTTGGCTCCATTGAACTGTGTCACAAGCAAGCTCAACCTGTCCATAACCAAACTTGTGATCCATCACCCTCTAAACCTGTCTCCACCTTCCTACAACCATCTGGTGGCTCCTCTCAACACCTTCTTTTCCCTTACTCCTGCCTATTGAAATAGACCCAAGTGCTCTCATTTCCATTTTCCAAAACTTGTTGGACGCAACAACGCCCTTCTCTCTTTCCCGGCAGGGTGCCTCTCACTTGAACCACCTCAACAACTAGCCCAACCAGAAACCCTCTCAGCTCCCTCTCTACTTTTCTTAATCCAGCACCAAAGTACAACTCTGATTTTCTTCCCAGCTGAAAATCCAGCGATGGCCGCCCATCTCACTTGCTGAGAACTCAAATTCCTGTATATATCCCACAAGACCAGAGGCATGCTCCCCTCTGCCTCTGACGTCTCAGGCCTGATTCTATGGTGTGTTCTCTTATGCTCGGGCAGGAGCTGGGCCTGAAACTCTTTTCTGACCTAGGATGCTCTCACATACTCTTTTCTTTGTCTGGAAGTTTGTTCCGCTCTTCTCATTTTACTTCATTCTCCAAATCCTGTGGCTCTATGTGTATATGTCCCAGCCTCACAGAAACTTCCCTGTTTCCCCCAATCTGCCAGGTACCCCAAAACACACTCTCACATCACTACCTGCTTGTATTCTGCAGCATGTTCCATAGTTATAATCAGTCGTGGGATTTTCTGGGTAATATTTCTTCATAGTTTGGAAACAGCTGGAAGCACCTGTCCTGTTCACTTCTATACTCTTGCTATCAACACAGTGCCTGAAGTGAGCACATCCCACTGAATACTTGAAAAATGGGCAAAAAAGAGCCTCTACTAAATTTTACAAATGGTAGCTGCAGTCACAAACTAGGGCAGTCATGAAGTAAAACCATCTTCTATGAAAGGATACCTCGATCAGTCACACTGGCCTCAAACAGTCAGAGTGATAACACAAATGCTGTGAATGGCAGTGACCACCTTGACCACAGCCATAAATCAGACACATCCAGAAAGTGCCTTTTACTGACTTATTTGAACACCCATTTTTCCTCTTCTGATAGTTCTCAGAATTCAGAGTGGTTAGAGTTCTTTTGCAATTCATCTGTTTTTAAAAAGGAAAATATCTGTTTTTCACCATGGGAACATTAGCCAGCCATTATTTAATTATCTACCATTAATGAAAGACATAGGGAGCAATTATTTTGGGGGACTCAAAGGCCATTCTATATACATAGTGAAGAACTGACTATATACAAACCTACAGTTTGCAAAACATCGCAAAATCTGCCGGGGAAGCACCTACTTGTCCCTGTAACCTATCTTTTTTCTTCCACTCTCTCCCACCACCATTCCAAAGTAAAAATCAATTTCTAAATGAAATAGAATCATGTTGGCAGCATAAGGAATGTGAAAAAAAAGATTGCCATCTGGAAAATGAGTATTAATAACTAAAGAACTTCAGGTTCTAACATAAATGAAAGATATTTAAAAGATCTTGACAGTATTCCTCTTTCACAAAATTAACCATATTTTATAGTATTGAAAAATGCATTGAGAGGCCTCAAAGACATTGCATGGATTTGCTGAAAGTAATTTTAGCAATATTAAAAATTGACAAAGAACATGCTTTTGTCTGCGAAAGAATGTGTGAAATTGTGTCATATTTATTGAACCCTGCTTACTTGTGATTTGCATGGACTACAACCAAGAATATACTCTTGCCTCTAGAACTGGGCTTTTCTTTCTTTTTTTTTTTTTGTTTTAAAGCTGGATGGGAGAAAAGCTGCACTTATGGGGGTATTAGCTTTGTTTAATACATTAGACGGAATATGACTTTCTATTGCAACTTTCCCTCCTTTGTACTTAGAAATTATGAAGGAAGGAATCCATTTTGTTCACTTCCCCCAGTGGTGTGCCTGCCATCCAGTGAGGCAAGAGAAGAAAACTCTCCCCCTGCTGCTTGCTGTTTCTGCCTCTGAGACTTACAGGCGGATACGTCTGCCTCTGTCTTCTTAAATTCAGCTAGGATGTACGTATCAGTGCACGCCTAACAGCAGGCCACTGTGCCTGCCGCCACTGCAGCCTGCAGCTCAGACTCCAACCTGTGTCATCTTTATCCTTCTTCAGAGACATGGGAACAGAAGATATTAACCCAGTCTCTCACTGTTTGCCTGGGCCGTAAGATGTAAAGTCTCAGGTCAGTTTTTGGCTGTGTTTTAGGGCAGGCTACATGAAGCTGAGAGGCAGAGGCAGTCAATCTGCATAGAGAGGATAAAAAAGAGCAGAGAGGAGCAATGAAAAATATGACAGGCAGTCCTGAGGAGGGCTGAGGTCCTGGTTCTCTTATTCACTACCCTATGGATGCATCAGTGAAGAGGTCAGATAAATTACTCCTCTGTTGTCATGGGCAGCTTTTAGAACAAGTGAAACTCAACCCATTTGGAGTAGCAAGAGAGGAGAAAGAAATCACTTAAACTAGACTATATATAGCTCATTAAGTAAGGCATCACATGTAATGGTCCTGGGAACTCCTTTAAGCCTGGCACAAAAGTAGGTGCAGAGTAAATTTTTTCTTGAATAAATGAATGATCATTTCATACATAAGGGGAGAGGTGGTAGCAATGACTGGAGTGGTACATGAGTTTCCTGTGTTATATCAAGAAGTGTATTAAGCACAAATATTTGAAGCCTATGGAGAGAACATGTAATTTAGTTGTTAAGGGCATGTGCATTGGAGTCAGAGTCAAACTGAATCCCAGCTTTATCACTTGCCAGGGATGCGATCTTTGACAGGTAGATAACCTCTCAGTGCTTCAATTTCCTCATCTGTGAAGGGGACATAATTACAGTATCTACCTCACATAATCTTTGTGAAGATTACATGAGCTAAAAATTAATATGTAAACTGCTTAAACAGTGCCTGGTACAGGTATACATCCTATGAATGTTGGTTGTTATTTATTTAAGATTTTTTGACGTGGACCATTTTTCTCAAAGTCTTTATTGAGTTTGTCACAGTATTGCTTCTGTTTTTATGTTTTGGTTCTTTGGCCCCTGAGCCTGTGGGACCTCAGGTCTATGATCAGGGACTGAACCTGTACATCCGGACTTGATGGAGCAGTCCTAACCACTGGACCACCTGGGCAGTCCTAGCCGCTATTTCAATAACACATCTACTACTAGAATTCTAGACAATAGTACTTAAGTTTAGTTTTGCATTATTCTTTTTTTTTTTTTTCATGTCTCATTGTCCAGTCCTTCAGAATAATTTCCACAGTGTTGGGCAATACAGAGGACAGGAAAGGACCTCTGAGACCCTTATTTTCCAGGTGAGGGACCGAGGCCCAGAGCCAGCAAGGGAGTTGTCCAAGACTAGCGCTTTCATCGCAGAACCTAACCTACAAGCCAGATCTAGTCTCAGGTTAGTCTCAAACCCTACAATCAGAGAAGAAGATTTAAAAGTGAAATGTATGTAAAATGGATACCCATCAGTGAGATGCTACAAGGTTTTAGTACAGAACTCTACTACCTGACTTTTTGGCAACAAGTGGTGAAGAGTTGGGCTTCCTGGTGACTCAGCTGGTAAAGAATCCGCCTGCACTGTAGGAGACCTGGGTTCAATTCCTGGGTTGGGAAGATCCCCTGGAGAAGGGAAAGGCTATCCACTCCAGTATTCTGGCCTGGAGAATTCCATGGACTATAGTCCATGGGATCATAGAGAGTCGGACATGACTGAGCAACTTTCACACACACAAGGGAAGATTTACATCTCTCAGTAATTTGCAGGAGTTTTTGTGAAATAATTTATTATGTATAATAATTGCAGAAAAGTAATTACAGAAAGGCTTGACATTTTCCTAGTTATACAACTTACATGAAATTGATGAGCAATGTTTAATGCAACATGAAGGGATAAATCACCCACTGTGACATCCCAGAGCTGAGAATATGGTTTTTATTAAAAGCAAACAAGCAGCCAAATAAACCAATTGGTTTTCTAAAACTAATTCTTTGGGTATTCTAAGAGAATCTTCAATTATAAAACAATTTTAATCTTTGTTCAGACTAGTTATCATCATATTGCAAGCTGTTACTTTGGGGTCCTGGTAATGTCCTCTAATCTGGACAGCTGTTCAGAGTTCATGCATTTCAGTGTAGATGCTCATTTCCAATAGTCACAGTACAGGATGGGTAAACTTCCACTGTCTTTTCTCTATTGTCTAAACTGTTAAGCAATTAGAAATTCAAGGCATTTATTTAGCTGAGAATAGTGTTTTTAATACCAATTCTATTTCCCTGTTTTTGTAGCACAAACAACAAAGTATTTTATAGCTCAAATTTTATTTAAATTAAAAAGTTTCCATTAATCACCAAAAAGTAGTTGAGACTCAACCAGGATTTAATGAAGTCATAGAAGATTCTCTGAATTAAATGAAAAATTTGTAATTTCTTTATTGTTCTAAAATTCTTAACTGACAAGTCAGCCTTTGAATATCAAGATTCTAGCTCATAATGACTTCTTCAACTGTTTAGGAAAAAAGAACCTCAAATGCCTGGTTATCTCTTCCACTGTAGTTTTTTTAAACAAATCTTTCAGTCACAGCACAAATTAGTCTAACATTTCCTATAATCTTCAGAGACAATACTTTTCTCAAGGAAATGTATTAAAAGAGAAGGAAAGGAGAGGGAAAGGGTTAGTTGCTCAGTCACGTCTGACTCCGTGAGACCCCATGAACTACTGTAGCCCATCAGGCTCCTCTGTCCATGGGGTTCTCCAGGCAAGAATACTGGGTATGCTATAACTCAACTGAACTGAAGTATAAAAAAAAAATCTCTCTAGAAAGAGATAAAAGTTTGTTTTATCTAAAATAGTTTATTAAAATGAGAATCTTTATAAGACTATGAAGAAAATTAACTCATGTGACCAGCTTAATATCAATATTTACTTATACAAAGAAAGAAACCTCTGTTTTACCATTAAGACCACAAAGAAAAACAATAAAACTATCAGAGAAAGGGCAGATATTGTCTGTGTTAACTTAAGAAAGAAAAGGGGAAAAGCTTCTGTTAAGGCAAGACTCTTGATATGTTAGGTACTATTCTCCAAAAGAATGTCTTTCAAATTTATTTTTGAAATCTCCCTCTCAAATTCAATATTAATAGGGAGCTATGGCTGGAGAAGGAAAAATTTGTCCCTTAGCTGAGTATCAGATGTTTGGAAGTTTCTCTTCCACATCATTCTGCTCTCATGTGGTGAAGAGCATTGTTCAATAGTTGATAACATATTTTCTAAGAAAAATAAAAAGTGGATTTGAGATCAGTTTCACATGTGTCTTATGATTTGATTTGTATTTTAATATCAAGATGTAACTGTTTACATCACTTAGGAGTGATTTTCTTAAAACTGTTCCAGATTACATATGTTGCTATAACCAATATGTTTATAGAGAATATGGATAAATTTCATCTTTAAATGAGTTTGAAGCTTAAGTAGTTTCCAGATATTAGAACTAGTTGGAAGATCATCTAGGTAAACCCCTTTAAAAAAATCTTAGTTCTTTAAAAAAAAAAAAAAAAAAAGTAGATATATTAAATGGACTACATATGTATTTTTTTAAATTTTAAACTTCTGTATTCAATACTTAGGGTATTTCTTACCAGTTGTATTTAATGTTATTAACTGTATAATTTAAAATGATATTTATAAAATGAATTGCATCAAATAGAAAGATTTGTTGAGGATCATTACTATATAGATAGGTAGTTGTGGTTTAAATCTCCAGTGTTGCTTACAGATTTCTAGTCCAACAAGCAACAGACATATGCTCTGTTTAACAAATCTTCTGAAGAATAATTACAAGTTGTTGGTGGAGACCTGAAACAATTGTAAGTGATCATTGTTTTAATACTTTAATTTTATAAAAGAGAAGCTTTAAAATTAAGCCAGGGTAAGACATTTCTTTGTTTCACTCAATTTAATTAAAGGCTCTATCTCTTCTATAAGGATAAAATCAGGCACTTGTTCAATCCTGAAATTCTTACATCAATTGTAAACAAAGTTGCTACTCCTACATTTATGAGTTAGCCATTAAAGTATAGTATAAATAGATACACTTACCTGGAATTAAAACGGAAAGAGCTGCAAACGTTTCAGAAAGTTTCAATAGATAGAAAAGAAACTGAAACAGCAGTATCCACTACCGTGGCTCAGGCTTTTTGGCTTTACAAGTGGCCGCACTACCAGTTCAGGCCCAGTACCCTTGTGTTATGTAACATCTCATTAATATGAGCCATCAAACTGCTACCAAGCTGCCGAGGCACTAGAGGGCAAGAGTGTCACATGCAAGACCCGTCGCCAAGGGACAGGTTTTGGTACCACTTGGGGAAGACAGATGCTAAAGAAGCTGATAAATAACATGATGCCTGAAAGCAGCAGCGAACTAGAAATGTTTCTCAGTATTTTAAATGTCAATTTTCTGTCCAGCTGAAGAGTTAACAGGTTAATAAATATGTATAAACAAATAACCACACCATGCAAAACTTTCGGGATTGTATTTAAAAACCTCCAAGCCATCCAGGAAGCTATCTTTCTTTTCTTTGTCTAAATAAACTTATTTTTAAAAGGCGAGGAAAGGTCGATTAAATAAAACGAGTGTCAGTCTCAGGACCCCTTTAAACCGCGAGAAACTTGTCCTGACCGTGCGCGCCGCCTCTGGAGCCCGCGTTCCAAGTCTCCGGCGGCGGGTGTCTGGGCGAGGACCGCCCGGTCCCTGGCGATTCCCTCGGGCTGCGGGCGTCCGCGGGATCCTGCTTCCCCGGTCCTGGGCCTCCGCGGCTCCTCGCGATCGCCCCGCCGTCCGGGCGGCGCTCGGGGACGACGCGGTGCCGAGATCCGGGCGGGGACGACGCGAGGGCGGGTCCCCGCGGCCGCGGCCGGTGGGCGCCTCGCGGGTCCGGGAGCGCGGGCGGCGCCGGGCGGGAGCGGCCGCGGGGCGAGCGCGGCGGGCGCGCCGGGGACTCGTGCGCTCGCTCCGACGCGCTCCGCGGCCGCGGGACCCGCCCGGCCGCGCCGCCGCCGCCCTCACGCCGCCTCCCCGCTCCCGGCCCGCGCGCGCCCGCCCGCCCGGTGAAGGGGAGGCGGGAGCCGAGGGGCTGGAGGCGCCTGCATCCGGCCGCCCTGTGCCCGTGTCTGCTCCCCCCGGCTGCCTCCCCAGCCTTCGGCTTGGGGACCCTGGGTGTCCCGCCCCGGTCGGCCGGCTCCGACGGCCACTGCGGGCAGGTTGGTAGCGGTCGCCAGGGAGAAGGGTTGGACCGTGTGTGGGAAGTGGGTGTGAGTTCCAGAGGCGGTGCGGGGAAGGTGCGGCGCACCCTCGTCGTCCCCTTCGGTCGCGGCGGCGGCTTCGAGGTTGTAAGCTGGTAATTGCTTCGACTTGCCGGCTTTCTAAAGGCCACGTGTTGTGTTCCAGCTCCTGAAGACAGATGAAGGCCAACAACTGGAGCGACATTTTGGATACAAGGTGTGAGGTTGCACTTGTCCTAAAATATAGGTTGATCAGGAGCCTCAATTGAACGACTTTTTCCCTTTTTAATTTCTGTTTTGATCCACTGAGTGGGTTGCCAATCCCTTCTCCACGGGCTTGATCCACTAACAACAGCATATGTGAAAGTTTTAGTAAGTGGTGCAAGTGGATCTACTAAAGATATACGTTGTTCTGGATTTCTATGGTTTTGCCTCTAGCTACGCATTCCTCCTCCTGGAAACAGTACCCTCGTTTACTTTGGAAGATCGAACCAGCGCCCCTCAGCCCATTTGATTCAGGTGATGCCAACCACTCAGTGGGTGACCCACGACTCTCGTGTGGCCACTGGAAGCTTTATGTCCTACGAGTAGTAGCTAGGGTTGGTTTACAGAAAAGTATGTGACCAAGTTGGCCAATCAATGACAAGAAAGCACCGTTTGGGGACCATTTTGCCCCCCTTAAAGAAGGGTCTCCCTTCTGTTGGACTTTGCAGAGTGAGTTGTGAGCTTAAAGCTTTTTGCGTCATCATGTGAAGTCTGGGGATGCAGATAATACTCAGGGAGACGTATGGGAGCTGGAGGAAAGTTAAATCTAGATGGGATATTTGAGCTCTGAACCCAGCTGAAAAAATGTCCTAACTGGATATTTTCAAATATGAATCACCAAATTCAGTTTAGTCTTAAGGCAGCTTGAGTTGAAATTTCCGCTGGGTGAATATGAAAGAGACCCAAAATGATACAGAAATTAAACATTTTGGTAGATTACTAATGGGGGCATTTGGATATTGTATGGCAGGACTTTTGATTAGATCCTAATGTGGAAATCTTAAAAAGCCTGAAGGATTTTGCTCTTTTGATAAAGAGGTTGCAGAAGTAACTGAACCAATTACTCCTTCTGGAAGCCCAAAAAGATGTCGAGATGGTAGAATTATTTCACCAGATGACATGTGTTAAATTGATTTTACTTATTTATTTATTTTATTATTGTCTCCTGGCCCACAGAGCCTTGTGCCTTTCAGGAGTTTTAAGATTCTACATTTATTTTTTTTCATACTTCTTTTCCAAACAACTTCATCTGACATCCAGGCACCTTTACAGTCTTCATTCCAGTGATTAAAAAAAAAAAGAAGAAGAAATTATTGGACATCTACTAAATGGTCCTGGAAATACAATAATGTTTTAATAAGTACAGAAACATTTCCTGCACTTCTGTTACTTGTTATGTGTTGATACAGGGATAGGAAGTCAGACGTTTCTACAAACAAAAAATAGAAAAGTTTTTCTACAAAATAATGTATTTAGTATTTTTATGACTGTGTTTTAAGACTTTCTTCGGGTAGGTGTGCTGGAGGCACAAATTTTCTGATGCTTGGGAAGAATTGCTCCCTTCACCAGTGACTGCTACCATAGCCATCTGTCTGGAAGTACAGACACATTAGAAAATGTGAAAGTGTTAGTCACTCAATCGTGTCCAGCTCTTTGCTACCCCATGCTCTGTAGCCTCCAGGCTCCTCTGTCCATTGGAATTCTCTAGGCAAGAACACTGGAGTGGGTTGTCCTTTCCTTCTCCAGGGGATCTTCTGGGATTTTTTTCCTATGAGGTAGACAAATTTTACAACTCTATTCCACAAGTTCCTATCTGTGCACATGTGACACTTCAGTCAGTGTAATAGCAGATTGGTAAGTTGCCTCTATTTCCTTACTCTTTACTTGCCCAGCAGAAGGTAAAGTGGCAACAGATATCACTGTCAACCATTGTTCCCTCTAGCCCTTCCTTCCTGTCATCTTTCCTTAACTGAGAAATATTAAAGCCAGGGAATAATTTTTCCTCTGAAAAGATTCCAACACTCATTATAGAACACTCATTATAGACAGCAAAGAACCTGTGGCAGTGGCTGAGGCAGAGGTTGAGAAGGTTGTCTGTTCCAATGCCTCATGTTTGCAAAGCATTTGTATAATTTAGTATAATCTCTAAATGAGTTTATACAATATTTTTTTAATGTGGTAAATGTGTTAGGTTTATTTTAGACTTACAGGATAAACCACAGAGTTTATAGCTTTGGCATATCTACTATTACTATTTGTATAAATACTACCTACCTCAAAAATGGAAGAAGTTCAGACTTCTATCAGTCTCTGAGAAACCCTGAGATAACATGAAATATATTTATTAGAGGCCCAGCTTCCAATCCAAAAGGAAGAGTCTATAAATTAAATACCTGTGGAAACCATTAAAAAGGAGAGACAAAGAACAAAACTATACATGTTTGTATATTGAAATATTCAACCCTTGAATTTACTCTGAAATGAGACATTGAATAATGGAGATTTTAAAATTTATGCTTTTTATAGTTTACAAATTATTTCTGTCTTTGATGGTCTTTCCCCCCTTTATCTAAATACTCCTATGTAGAGGTGATGATTATGAAGGAATAGGAAACTCATTTCAGTTTGCAGAATCTTCTATTTTTTCAGTGTCTAAATTAAAGCAATGTAGTATTCTAATATGTTTTTTTTTTAAATATAAGTATTAATAAAGAATACATCAGTATTTCTGACCTGAAATAGCTAGTAAGTATGTGTGTGTGTATTAGTCGCGCAGTTGTGTCCTACTCTTTGTGACCCCATGGACTGAAGCCCACCAGGCTCCTCTGTCCATGGGATTCTCCAGGCAAGAATTCTGGAGTAGGTTGCCATTTCCTTCTCCAAGCTAGTAAGTATAAGTATTACTTTTCTTGGAAATATTCAGTTTGGGTTTATAGTTATGGTAATTAATGACATTATAAAGCTGCTTAAATGTAATGGAATAAAGATTTAAAAGCATATTCTAGCTAAAAACTGCTAACTCAGCTCAAGGAAATACACCCCAAATTTCTTTATTGTCTAAAGAGATGTTTAAGAAAATAGACCAAAACCAAAAAACTCAAAAAAATGATTGGTTAGGAGGAAGAGAAATGGAAATGGTATCTGGCTTCTCAAAAGCCACAGAAAAGGTGAATTTTACCTGACTCTAAGTCTCCTTACAAACAGGCCTCTGAAAAGTGTACTGGGTTGATTTAGTAGAATGAAAATCTTGCCTTATTTTATAAGGACCAATTTAAAACTTAATAGACTAGTTTGGAGTAGTGGTTCTCAAATTTAGTGTACTTCAGTGTAATCTGAAAACGTTATTAAATCAAAGGTTGCAGGGCCTCACCCCCAGAGTTTCTGATTCACTAGGAGTGGGGTAGGGCTGAAGAATTTGCATTTTTCACAAGTTGCCTGGTGAAGGTGATATTACTTATCTGAGACCACACTTTTCGATCCTCTAGATTAGAGCGCTATTGAGAACACAGATTGTTTTTTTTTTTTTTTTTTTTTTAATGTTTATTTCTATATTTATTTTCAGCCTTTTTTCCAGGAAAAGATTTAAAATGGAAGGTGGTGGGGGTGTTATTACACCTTATAAAGTTCCTGAAGGGCAAAAGACCCTGCCTCTAGCACTCCTTTGATGCAAGACCCAGGCCTGGAGAACTGTGGTCTGTAAGAATGAACATTTATTATTATATAAATTATTTGGTTTTCAAAACTGATTCTCTTTTTTTTTTTTTTATGTTGACCATAATATACAATGAAGTCAAGATTTTAATTGGCTTCCCATACAATCGATTAAGTAAATCATCAATGAAAAGGAAATTGTTTGTTAAAAAATATGGGGCCTTTGGCATAATGAAAAGTAGCAGGACTTTCAAACAGGTGAACAGATGCTGTGCTTACCTCTTTGAGGGCTGGTGTATTTTGTATCTTTCATTTCCTGGTTTATTTTGTGTCTTTCATTTCCGCAGAACCAGGGTGTGGCACAACAGTGGTCATTTAAAATGAAGTAAAGAAGAGAAAGACATTATTTTCTTAGATAATAGGTAATGTTTTACATTGCCCCTGATCAAGGAAATCACCTTATTCTATTATGTCATTAAAATTTGTTTTTATTTTTTAGCCAAAAATACCTCCACACATTATTTTCTATCATTTCTGTTTAATTTTCAAATGCTTTGTCTTCAAAAATAGCTTTTTCCCTAATGTGCAACTAGTTTTAAGTTCTTCTGATCATAATGTATGTAATTAATTATCAGCCTTGGGTGATGACTGCTTGGCAATATAAGCATATTCATATCTGTAGATTTAGCACAAACTATTGAAATAACTGTTGTTTTGTTCCATTTTAATGGGGAAATACAAGCAATTGTCAGATTGTAGAACATACTGTGTGAGTCTTCAAAACTATCTCTTAATAAATATTCAGGCAGGACCAAATATCATTAAGGTGTTCCTTTGATCTAGCTTGCAACATTAAAACATCATTTTATAGCTTGGCCTCATGCCATGTAGTACAAGAGAGATTCATTGTGAAAGTAAAATGGATGATTTCTCTTTCAATTTGTGTGAAAAACAAGCTTCATAAAAAGACCGCAGAATACTTTCCCTACCACTTTAGTATGATGTTTCTCCATTATATCTGATTCTTCAATTTCAAGAAATTGAAGAAAATAATAAATATTCAAGAAGTTGGAGTTGTATGAATTAATTTTGTTTTGCTCCTCTGCAAGTATCTTTGAAATAGTGACATGGGAAGTTGTTCGAAAAAAGAGAAATAGCAGAGAAAATTGAGATGCCCTGTACATTATGGATCAACACATTCAATATTCTTAGGCTTGAGGCTTTTGGACTGAACTGTCCACCAAACGTTTGAATTAAGAGAATTTTGAGTATAAAAATGAAAATTTAATTGGGAAAGGGAAAACTTATGCATATAGTTTTTCTCCCCCAGACCTAGGCAAGTGCTCACAGTAGTACAGAAGAAATAGAGAATGGAAACTCAGTTTACTTAGCGTTAAGTTTAAGTGTTGTTCAGCATCTTTTTTCCTTCTGAGGAAAAAAAATGTAGATGCCCTTATTAATTTTTCTTAAAACTCACACTTGAAATCAAACACATACACTTAAAAAAAATAAAATTACTGGAACCTAATGGTTAAACCCAGAGTAGATTTCTCCAAAGTCTCATTTTAATTTTAAAGTTGAGAATCCATGTTCACTTTTTTTTCCTCTCTGCCAGACAGAGCTCAGCCCTCTGGAAAAGATAAATATGTGTTGGTTGGACAAATGAATCCAGAACTTAAAATGTTCTTTTCCTTAAGCCCTTTATGTAAACTATATTTAAGAATTCATCTTTGAAAGATTCCACTTGTAGTTTGTGCCTGTGGTTTTGTATATAAATTATACATTTAGAACTTAATTCTTTTGTTAATCATAGCAGGGAATAAGGTTAGTAGAGACCCTCTAGAGTTCCAACACTTGCCATAGCCTTGTGCTTACAGCAAAAGAAAAAAGTTAAAGCTGATTAAAGAGCTTAAGGTGATAACAGAAGTGTTTTTTATCCAAGCCTGACTATTCTGGGGGCAACAGGTTTCTGGCTCTTGTGAAAAATCTTAAGTTTAACTCAATATAGAAAAATATTACTTTTCAGCATAGGATAGAGTTTAAACCATATGCTAGGAGAACCATATCAATTTAATTTGTGTTACTTTATAAATAATAAACTATGTATTAGCATTCTTTGAAGTCAGTCTTGGTTATTTTATATACTCTATCTCTGTGAGTTTTATACAACTCCTTTACCTAAGAACTTAAGCATTTTGACAAATAGTAATGGTAGAACCCTTACACATTAATAACAGGTACTACAATGAACCCCTACACCTTAATAACAACAGATACTGCAATGAGACAGAAAACGAGTGCTTGTCACGTGTCGAAACTCTGTATGCTGTGTTGTGTAATGTATGTGTTAACTCTACAAGCTCTCTTTCCCAACTTGATGAAGTAAGTGGCCACACTGGGGAAGCCCATGTGTCGAAGAACTTCAGGAGTCCTCAGAAAACCATGGGAATCCTCCAGGAACTCTGGCCTCTTGGAGTCAAGGGTAGTGTCCAGGCAACAGCCAGTGATAAGCTGAACCCTCACCCATATAAGCATAGGAAACAAATTCTGCTGGCACCCTGGGTCATCTTAGAAGGAGATTCTTGCGTAGCTGAGCCCCACGATGAGCATGCCGCCCCACCAGTATCTTCTCAGCAATATTGTGAAACCCTAAGCCAAGCAACTGGGTAAGCTGTCTGTATTCCTGACTGTGGAAACTGTAAGATAATAAATTGTCATTTAGTTGCTAAGTCATGTCCGACTCTTTTGCGACCCCATGGATTGTAGCCCATGAGTCTCCTTCTGTCTATGGGATTTCCCAGGCAAGAATACTGGAGTGGGTGGGTTGCCGTGCCCTCCTCCAGGGTATTTTCCTAACCCAGGGATTGAGCCCACATTTCTGTCTCCTGCATTGGCAGGCAAGTTCCTTACCACTGAGCCACCAGGAAAGCCCAAGATAAGTATCTTGTTGGGCTCCAAAATCACTGCAGATGGTGATTGCAGCCATGAAATTAAAAGATGCTTGCTTACGCCTTGGAAGGAAAGTTATGACCAACCTAGATAGCACATCAAAAAGCAGAGACTTTACTTTGCCAACAAAGGTCCGTCTGGTCAAGGCTATGGTTTTTCCAGTGGTCATGTGTGGATGTGAGAGTTGCACTGTGAAGAAAGCTGAGCACCGAAAAATTGATGCTTTAGAACTATGGTGTTGGAGAAGACTCTTGAGAGTCCCTTGGACTGCAGGGAGATCCAACCAGTCCATCCTAAAGGAGATCAGTCCTTGGTGTTCATTGGAAGGACTGACGCTGAAGCTGAAACTCCAATACTTTGGCCACCTCATGCGACGAGTTGACTTCATTGGAAAAGATCCTGATGCTGGGAGGGATTGGGGGCAGGAGGAGAAGGGGACGACAGAGGATGAGATGGCTGGATGGCATCACTGACTCGATGGACCTGAGTTTGAGTAAATTCCGGGATTTGGTGATGGACAGAGAGGCCTGGCGTGCTGCGATTCATGGGGTCGCAAAGAGTCGGACATGACTGATCAACTGAACTGAACTGAACTGAAAGGTGCTAAGTGCATGGTAGCTTGTTTTGGGGAAGATAACTAATATACTTCCTCAAAGACAGCTGGCACAAGCCCTTTGCCCTCATTTCCTTACTTCCTGTCTTCTATCCTTTGCCTTAAACTCAGCTACATCTTTACTAGACCGATAGTTTGAGGACCACACTTTTGGAATGCTGGAGCTTTGAGCTGGAAGGCATCTAAGTTCCTAAGGGACAGGGAAATTCATGTGAGCATAATCCTTTATCTTATTTGAGTCATTATTTTGCTTTTTCTAGTTTTCTATCATTATTCCAAGTAATATTGTAAAGGTTATTAACTGGACTTTGTTTCATTTTATTGTTTATTACATTATGAATTTATGTTTATTATAGGAGATTTGGAAGGAACACAGCAATATCACTTATAACTTTATACTCAGAAACACCCACCACTAACATGTAGTCTATTTCTATAAATACTAAAGTATTTTGATCTAACTGTTGGGAAAAAAGACATCTATAGCAAATATTTGTGACATTTAAATGTCATGACTTCTCTGTCATTAAGATAAAGTTTATTGAAATTACTTTAAAACATCTGCTTGGAATGTGGAAATGCAATCAAACAAGTGTTTGGCAAGAGAGGGACAAAATATCTCATCTATTTTTTTTTTTCACTAAATTTAAGCTTTTTTTAAAAAGTCAATTTAGACTGTTTGTTTTTGTCTTCAGAAATATGACCTCTATATCTAAGCAGATAATTCAGGTTCCAAACTGCTGGCTATTGACATGGAAGTTAATTTTGGGCACCCAAAATATGTAGGTTTTTTTTTTTTTTTTGCCTTCTATGATGAATCTCAGATTATTGCTTAACTTTGTAAACATATATATATATATATATATATATATATATATATATATATATGAGTTGTGATTTTTACTAATATTTTCACATGCTAATTAAAATTTGTTTGAACTCGAACTTATATTTTTCATTACAGCTTTTTAAAAGTTGAAGATTTGCTAATCTTAGTTTGAGAGTTTTATACTAAAAATTCTCAAGTCCAAGATTCTTGGTAATTATGATCTTCTACATATTGGGACCAGTCTATCTTTACTAAAGTACATCCCAAGACAACCCTCAGCTCTTGTCCTGCTGGTTTACCCCCAAATAAGACTTCTAAAGCTCTCTCCTCCACACCTTAACTCAGCTCTCCAGCTTATTATGATCACATCCCCTCTGCACTTTATTTTTTGATCTAGTTAAAAAAATATTTATTTATTTTTTATTTATTTGGCTGTGCTGTCTTAGTTGTGGCATGTGGGATCTATTTCTCTGACTAGGGATTGAACCCAGGCCACCAGCATTGAAGGTGAGGAATCTTAGCTACTGGACCACCAGGAAAGTCTTCTCTGCACCTTAAATGGACCCATCTTTTAAAATTCAGTTGAACTCTCAACTTTTTCATAGAATCTCTCTTAGATCAAATCAGACCTTTATGATTTATCCAGAGATTATTTCCTCTGCACCTACCCAGATGGCATTAGAACCTGATACTTTCTTATAATTAGACTTTCTTATTCCCACCTCTCTTCTGCTTGTCTGTATGGCATAGAGATTGATTAGCATTTTTGTTGGAAAGTGAATTGATAAATACAGCTCAAATCTCTATTAATAGCTGTATTTTCCACTTATTAAAGTGAGTAGAATCATTTTCAATGAAAAGTCTATGAATTTACTTCGTCCATGGGGAAAGATTTGAGAAAAAATAGAGAGTAAGGAAATACAAGCCTGAATTTTGGAAATCGGTAACCTTAACTTCTGAACTAAAGTCATATTAAGGACACACTTTTCAGGTCATTGTGTTTCAGTGTATTGTCCTTGAAAGGAACAAACCTGTCCATGTGATCTTACTGTATTTCCTCTGGAAATGAAGAAAATGAAATAAAATGATATGAGGAGTGCAACATGACATTTTCCAAAAAATGATAATTTGTAGAAACTCTCCAATTCAAGGTGAAGGTGTCAGTTAGCACTTAGAAGCTTTCATGTTCAAGAGTACTTCACAGAAAATAGATAACCAAATTGAGGCGCTCCTCTTTTGAAATCCTCCCAGGGTATTTAGCTGCATCTTTGTACTGTAAGGCCACAAGAGCCCTGATGGCAGAATCCCAATAGTGTTCCGGGAATACTGTTTGATTATGTTTCTTTTTATTGTGCTTGAAGGATATTGTGCTTTTTCTTTTTTTTTCAAACTGAAGGTTTGTGTCAACCCTGCATGGAGTACGTCTATTCATGCCATTTCCCCAACATTTGCTCACTTTTTCTCTGTGTTACATTTTGGTATTTCTTGCAATCTTTGAAGCCCTCCACTAGCCAAAAGATTATGACTTGCTGAAGTATCAGATAATGGTTAGTGCTTTTTAGTGTGAAGGTATTTTTAAATCAATATGTGCATAAAGGTTTTTCAGACATAATGCTGTTGCACACTTCATAGACTATAGTACAGTGTAAACAAAACTTTTACATGTACTGGGAAACCAAGAAATTTGTACGACTTACTTTATTGTGATATTCAGTTTACTGTGGTGATCTGGAACTGAACCTGCAATATCTCCAAGGTATGACTGTTTAATGGAGTAAGTTGTAATTTTTAAAAGTTTAAGAAAATCCTCATAATTATGTGAGCCTTTTCAGGTGATACAGGAGATATGAGTTTGATCCCTAGGTCAGGAAGATTCCCTGGAGAAGGAAATGGAACCTGCTCTAGTTTTTTTGCCTGGAGAGTTCCATGGAGAGAGGAAACTGATGGGTTACAGCCCATGGGGTCACAAAGAGTAGGACATGACTGAGCACTACCTCCTACTCCTCTTCTTCCTCGTAATTAAGTAAAAAGCAAATGAATTTCCTAATTATGAAACCAAAATATAGGTGGGATTGAAAAACATGACTTAATTGTTTGCAAAATACTTCAGTTTTTGCAATTACTTCATTACTTCAAAATAATTCAGTTTTATTAAACTCTTAGATGATTCCATTCAATCTCTTGAAACTTTAGAGAGTCAAGGTACAGGCTTTCAAACATTCTACTCAGTGGTAGAATGAAGTCTTCAGTTCTGATCCTTTAACTCCTTTGAACAAACTCTCATTCTTGTGAAAAGGAACATTTATTTATGGTGGTGTGGCATTTTAATCCGTGCCAGATTACTAAAGAATAAAAATTCTTTGTTATTTAAATTTCAAAAAGGCTGGTTATTATCCTAAATTGAACAGTTCTGTTTTCTTTCTCACTTTCTGGGATATTTCTTTCTACAGTGTTTCTTAGATTGGCCCAATTTTAGTTAGTCACTTTCTGCTTAAGGGCAGAGTGGGCAGGGGGCTATTCCTCTAGGAGGTAAACCAGCAAGCTGGTGAAAGGGGGGATAATTTGCTTTTACCTCTTCATTGACAAATTGCTTTATACATTTTGATGTACAACTCCAGACTCCATTTTGTTGCAGTCTTATTTTCTAAGTTTCTAGGTAAGGTAAAATATTCCAATGATTTGCCATTTTAAGAATAATTTTCAATTTTAGAGAGATGTAGAGATGCAGCATTGTTTAAAATTATGTGTGTGTGTGAGTTGCTCAGTTGTGGCCAACTCTTTGTGAGTCCGTGGACTTTACCCACCAGGCTCCTCTGTCCTCGGAATTCTCCAGGCAAGAATATTGGAGTGAGTTGCCATTCGCTTCTCTGGGGATCTTCCTCACTCAGGAATTGAATCTGGGTCTCCTGCATTGCAGGCAGATTCTTTACTGTTTGAACCACAAGAGAAGGCTTAGGCAGATTCTTTTTTTTTTTTTTAATTTGAAAAACATATTATTTATTTCTGGAATGATATCTGCTTTTCAATTATGAAAGGCACCTAGAACAAAATTCAAAAGTTGTATGAAGTAGGATTATGCCTTTGTCTCCCTTCCCCATTGTCCATAGCCCCCCTCAATTTAAATTCTTTTGAGTATGTACCCAAAAGTGGAGTTGATGAATCATTTGGTAATTCTATTTTTAATTTTTTGAGGCGCTACCATACTATTTTCCAATGTGGCTGAACCATTTTGCATTCCCAAGAACAGTGCATATGGGTCCCAACTTTGCTACATACTCACCAACACCTATTATTTATTTTCGTAATAGTCATCTAAATGATATGAAATGATATCTCACTGTAGTTTTGATTTACATTTCCCTAATGATCAATGATATTGAGCATATTTTTGTGTGCTTATTGACCGTCTATATATCTTCTTTGGAGAAATTTCTGTTTAAGACTTTTGCCCATTTTATTTTTAATTTATTTTTTTTTAATTGAATGATAATTGCTTTACAGAATTCTGTTGTTTTCTGTCAAACCTGAAAATGAATCAGCATTAGGTATACATATATCCCTCCCTTTTGAGCCTCCCTCCCGTCTCCCTCCCATTCCACCCCTCCAGGTTGATACAGAGCCCCGTTTGAGTTTCCCGAGATACAGCAAATTCCCGTTGGCTCTCTATTTTACACATGGTGATGTAAGCTTCCATGTTACTCTCTCCATACAGCTCACCCTCTCCTCCCCTCTCCCCATGTCCATAAGTCTATTCTCTATATCTGTTTCTCCATTGGTGCCCTGCAAATAAATTCATTATTATTTTTCTAGATTCTGCATATATGCGTTAGTATATATATTTGTCTTTCTGACTCACTTCACTCTGTATAATAGACTCTAGGTTCATCCACCTCATCAGAACTGACCCAAATGTGTTCCTTTTTATGACTGAGTAATATTCTATTGTGTATATGTACCACAGCTTCTTTATGCATTCATCTGTCGATGGACATGTAGGTTGCTTCCATTGTAAACAGTGCTGCAGAGAGCAATGGGATACGTGTGTATTTTTCAGTTTTGGTTTCCTCAGGGCACATGCCTAGGAGTGGGATTGCTGGGTCATATGGTGGTTTCAGTCCTAGATTTTTAAGGACTCTCCATACCATCTTCCATAATGGCTGTATCAACGTACACTTCCACCAACAGTGCAAGAGCATTCCCTTCTCTCCATACCCCCTCCAGCATTTATTCTTTGTAGACCTTTCGATGATGGTCATTCTGACCAGTGTGACGTGATGTCTCATTGTAGTTTTGATTTGCTTTTCTCTAATAATGAGCGATGCTGAGCATTTTCATGTGTTTGTTAGCCATCTGTATATCTTCTTTGGAGAAATGTCTGTTTAGGTCTTTTTCCCACTTTCGGATTAGGTTGGTTATTTTTCTGGCATTAAGCTTATGAGCTGCTTGTATATTTTGGAAATTAATCCTTTGTCAGTTATTTCATTTGCTATTATTTTCTCCCATTCTGAGAGTTTTCTTTTCACCTTGCTTTTAGTTTCCTTTGCTGTGCAAAAGCTTTTAAGTTTAATCAGGTCCCAGTTGTTTACTTTTGTTTTTATTTCCATTACTCTAGGAGGCGGGTCATAGAGGATCTTGCTTTGATTTATGTCATCAGGTGTTCTGCCTATGTTTTCCTCTAAGAGTTCTAGGGTTTCTGGCCTTACATTTAGGTCTTTAATCCATTTTGAGTTTATCTTTGTATATTTTGTTAGGAAGGGTCCTAATTTCATTCTTTTACATGGAGCTGTCCAGTTTTCCCAAGCACTATTTATTAAAGAGGCTAGATTTTTTTTTACCATATATATATATAATTTATTTGGTGGCTTAGTCTATAAAGAATCTCCTTTATTGTGGGGATCCAAAACATAACTCTTGGTTTGGAATACAACCACTGTTTAGTGATGAGATTTACAAGGATGCCACCACCTTGAACAAAAACTACTCAGATAATAGATGAGTGACAGCATTTGAATTACCATCATTAAAGGTGCTCTGGTAACAATTACATATACATATATATAAAATAAATAAAAATAAATAATATATAAAAGAAAGTGCTAGTCACTCAGTCCTGTTTGACTATTTGTGACCCCATGGACTATAGCCCACCAGGATAGAATTCCGTTGTAATTCTATTTCCAAATAATAACACCTTGCTTAAAACTGGAATTTAAACATAGTGGCAGAAACAATATTGAACTCGGAATTAAGGGTGCTGAGTTCTGCTTATTAAGTATTTCTCAAATAGACTCTCTGAATCAGAAGCGTTGGGAATATTGCTAAAATGCAGATTCCCAAAATCTGACCAAACACATTAAATTCTAGTCTTTGATGGAAACATATGGGTAGCTGTATTTTTACCAGTCACCTTAAGTGAGTCTTAACGCACTCTAAAGTTCAAGATCCTCTTTTCCTATATCTGTTTCCTAAATTTTCCTTGTTTCTTTTATTTCCTATTGATATAAACTGCTCTGTTTTCATTGGTCTTTAAATACCATATTTGGGGGGACAGTAGTCATTTTTTAATATT
Source organism: Muntiacus reevesi (assembly GCF_963930625.1). NCBI lineage: Eukaryota > Metazoa > Chordata > Mammalia > Artiodactyla > Cervidae > Muntiacus > Muntiacus reevesi. The sequence goes on from NC_089264.1 coordinate 7,601,724, forward strand.
ATTATTTCTCCTATAAAATAAAAAAAAATTGAAATCTGTAAGTATAGTTAATGATGAACAACATTGTAGTCATTTCCTTATGACTTATTTTTAAACTAAAATTTCAGAGGAATTTAGTCCTGTGTGATTTACCTTGCTCCTGATTTTTGTAGGGTTTCCCTGATGGCTCAGCGGTAAAGAATCTGCCTGCCACGCAAGAGACTCAAGAGATGTGGGTTCAGTCCCTGGTTGGGAATAATTTAGTGCTGCGTGATTTCCTTTGCTGCTGATTTTTAGAACATACAAAAAATTTTCTTCCCATAAAAAATATAATATTGGTGTTATGTTATGCCCTTAGAAGATCTATAACAGAGATGAAGGAGATATACAATCTTAACGAGCACACTGCCACCAAATCCTGTAAGGATTCCACAGTCAGGTTTTATTTCAACAAGATTTTCGTACTGAAGAAAAGCACTGAAAATAAAACCGGAATGATTGAAGAGCTTTGAAGAGGGATGAAGAGAATAATAAAATGAAATTATTGAGAGAGGTACTAAAATCAAAGATGATGATGAATCTTCACTCCTCTGTTAGTACTGCAAGCTTTATAAGGGCAATGGATTCTTAGAAAATTCCGCTGCGTACCATTTTAGCATGATTTAAAAAATTATGTATTACTGCTTCTTATTAACGTATTTTTTTCCCTCTTCCATATTATTCTGACTGAATTGTAGGGGGAAAGCACATAATTCCTTTGTAAAAATAAGGAAACTATAGTATGAAAGAAAAAAATTTTTTATTGCAGGGGAAGAAAAGAGGATATAGACCTGAAATTGAGTATGCTTTATGTGGTTGTCTGAGATAGTATTTGAATGTAGCTCAGCTGGTAAAAAAATCTGCCTGCAATGCAGGAGACCCTGGTTTGATTCCCAGGTTCGAAAGATCCCCTGGAGGAGGGATAGGCTACCCACTCCATTATTCTTGCCTGGAGAATTCCATGGACAGAGGAGCATGGCAGGCTACAGCCCATTGGGGTCCTGAAGAGTCAGACATGACTGAGCAGCTATCACTTCACTTCATGACCAGTGACATTGTTACTGGTCCCCATGCCCCAAATATTTTCATATCTCATCTGCTAAAAGTTTTACACTGGGGAGATTAGATTATAATTTTTCATCAAAGATAATATTAACTGGAAAAATATAATAACAGAACGTTCAGCCTGAGACCTTTATGGAAGAAAAGATATAATTTACTTTTGTCTTGGGAAAAATGTGATATGTGTAGATTAGTCATTTGTAAAAAGCACTGACTGAACATGTCTTCCTTTTCCCTCTACCATTATGGTACTCTCACAGCATGGAACCCTTGGGTTAGATTTGAGATTTTTAGCTTTAGCAGTTGACTTTCAATTTAGTATAAAGTGGTTTTTCACATTTCCTAAAATGCATAGTTAATATGATAAAGAACTTAAACTGTAATTCTAGATATAACTAAGAACATTTCAGGGTATGTTTATCACTTCTGAAATATTGGCTTATAACAACCAATTAAAAGAAACAAATCACAGCTCTAGAGTTTTTGTAGTCTCAGATGTCAGAAACATTCTGCCTTGAAAGTGGATAAACAAATGATTGTGAAATATTTATAAGAAATGTTAACATACCAAAAATCAGTGGCATTGAGGCACTTTTTCCAAGTGTCCTTTTTAAAGAACTCATCAATATTTGACCTCTATTAGACACATGATATTATCCAACACATGTCTTTTGCACTGTGTTTCCTTCTAATTCTTCTGATAATAGATATAAAGCAGATCTCCAAGGAATGCCCTAGTCAGAAGTATAAAGACAGAAGTATAGTAAAGAACAACAAGAAGAAACATGAGGATAACTATTAAGCTACAACTGAAAATAAATGATCAATTATTAGAAAATGATTAATACATAATCTACTGATTGTGTATGTTATCTTCAGGATAAGATTGTAAGGCTTTTACCCACCAGAAATGATTGAATATGTCTCTACTGTTGTATTTTTTTTTTTTTTTTGTCCAGCAGATGTTGGCAATTTGATCTTTGGTTCCTCTGCCTTTTCTAAAACCAGCTTGAACATCTTGAAGTTCATGGTTCATGTATTGTTGAATCCTGGCTTGGAGAATTTTGAGCATTATTTTACTAGCATGTGAGATGACTGTAACTGTGCGGTACTTTGACCATTCTTTGGGATTGCCTTTCTTTGGGAGTGGAATGAAAACAGTCCTGTGGCCACTGTTCAGTTTTCCAAATTTGCTGGCATTTTGAGTGCAGCACTTGCACAGCATCATCTTTTAGGATTTGAAATAGCTCAACTGGAGTTCCATCACTTCCACTAGCTTTGTTTGTAGTGATGCTGCCTAAGACCCACTTGACTTCACATTCCAGTATGTATGGCTCTAGGTGAGTGATCACACAATCTCTTGAGAAATCTGTATGCAGGTCAGGAAACAACAGAACTGGACATGGAACAACAGACTGGTTCCAAATAGGAAAAGGAGTACGTCAGGCTGTATATTGTCACCGTGCTTGTTTAACTTCTATGCAGAGTACATCATGAGATATGCTGGGCTGGATGAAGCACAAGCTGGAATCAAGATTTCCAGGAGAAATATCAATAACGTCAGATATGCAGATGACACCACCCTTATGGCAGAGAGGGAAGAAGAACTAAAGAGCCTCTTGATGAAAGTGAAAGGGGAGAGTGAAAACGTTGGCTTTAAGCTCAACATTCAGAAAACTAAGATCATGGCATCTGGTCCTATTACTTCCTGGCAAATAGATGGAGAAACAGTGGAAACAGTTGCAGACTATTTTTTGGGGCTCCAAAATCACTGCAGATGGTGATTGCAGTCATGAAATTAAAAGATGCTTACACCTTGGAAGAAAAGTCATGACCAACCTAGATAGCGTATTAAAAAGCAGAGACATTACCTTGTCAACAAAGGTCCATCTAGTCAAAGCTATGGTTTTTCCAGTAGTCATGTATGGATGTGAGAGTTGGACTATAAAGAAAGCTGAGTGCTGAAAAATTGATGCTTTTGAACTGTGGTGTTGGAGAAGACTCTTGAGAGTCCCTTGGACTGCAAGGAGATCCAACCAGTCCATCCTAAAGGAAATCAGTCCTGAATATTCATTGAAAGGACTGATGGTTAAGCTGAAACTTCAATACTTTGGCCACCTGATATGAAGAACTGACTCATTTGAGAACCCTGATGCTGGGAACGATTGAAGGCCGGAAGAGAAGGGGATGACAGAGGATGAAATGGTTGGATGGCATCACTGACTCAATGGACATGAGTTTGAGTAAACTCCGGGAGTTGGTGATGGACAAGGAGGCCTGGCATGCTGCAGTCCATGGGGTCACAAAGAGTCAGACACGGCTGAGTGACTGAACTGAACTGGACTGAACTGTTTTGTTACCTAACTGTTTTTGTTGTTTAGTCGCCAAGTTGTGTCCAGCTCTTTGCAACTCTATGGACTCTAACCTACCAGGCTCCTCTGTCCACGGGATTTCCAGGCAAGAATACTGGAGTGGGTTGCCATTTCCTCCTTCAGGGCATCTACCCTCCGCAGGAATGGAACCCACATCTCTTGCACCTACTGCACTGGCAGGTGGATTTTTTACCATTGAGCCACCAGGAAATCCCACTAAAGAGTATTACTTAGAGCAGATTTCGAACAGCTAGAATTTGAAACACTTGTTTCATGTTTACTAAGCCAACGTTGTTTGCCAACATGAGGTATTTTCTGAGCTTGAAATTTCTAGTTATGTCATGTGTAACTTTTCTAATTCCAACAGCCATTTGACACTTTGTCCCTGATCATGGACTAGTAGAAGTGAATTCTGTATCCTTGGCAAAGGAATATAACCTTTCTTTGTCTAACTGCTGTAATATTTCTTCTCATTGACATCAGCAATGTCCAAAGTACTCTTATCAAGGTACATATGGTACAAATGGAACAAACATAAAATGATTTATGCACACTTGAGTGTGTCCTACACTTTATCAAATGAAGATGAATTGCTGTACTTTGCAGGGGTGCATTGTCTCTCTCCCTCAAATTCCTTTTTAGTAGATTTCAAGAGCTTGGTCTTAGGTCTACTGAAAATGTGTTTTAATATAGTACTACTGTTTTTCTACTTTCTGATGTCTGCTACATGATGGATCATTGCAGTGTTCCTCTAGGGAATCTTGGTTGAATTTCATTTTGGTCAAAATTCAGCATACACAAGATTTAGATTTCTCTTAATATTACTTGTTTTTTGTGGTTTATACTGAAAGATTTCCAACTGTGTGTGCGATAGTCAAGTTTTTTATATCTATGATTTAATTCTATTTTCCTTTTGCATGTGTATCATTTTATGAGGTCACTAATGAACTTTCTACTGAAGTACTTTGGTTAAAGCATTTTAGTACAAAGAGTGGCTTTTAGTGATCAATAATTATGGCAAATAAAGTAATGCATTAATGTAGCAAAGGAGCATTTGTCATTAACTTCATGAATGCACATTATCTTGTAACTTAATGGACAAGCTCACTTCAATCTATCACCCTATAGAGTATTATCCTTCATAGTCTGACTGCCACTTTATCAGCAAAGTGTTAAAGCAAAGAATTAAGAGTTTTTAAGAAGCCAAAGAAAGACTATGTGATCTCACCCTTAAGCCTCAGGGAAATATTTTGCATAAAATCTGTTCCCTGATGCTTTTAAGTTTAGGGTTGTGAAGGTTCTTTGATTTTTCTTGTTTGATTCTGCCAATGTGCTGAAAGGTCAAATGGGAAAGACAATTAAGTAATTTGGATACTGAAAGGCTTATTGTTCCAAAACTTTAGTAGTACACATTCCATTTCTAAAGAAGTCCATAATCATTCATATTTGTATGAAAAGAAAACCTTCAGCCGAAACTGTATTACAGATATATAGCAGTATAACGGTCAATCTACTTAGGATCCAGAGATTTAATTTTAAAGTACTTAAAAATATTTTAATCTTGCTCTATAATTGAAAATTCAAAACATAGTCTATGTAAACAACAGAAGATCTCTAAAGTGTTTGTGAATCAGTGAACTAGATTTTCTTTTTATAGCAGTTCTTGTTCCTTGTGCAGCAGAAAGGAGAGGATCCTATTGATATTGTTATCCATATCTTATCCCATTTTAATAATGAGGCTACCAAAGATTGAAGGACTTAACCAACTTGTTGAATTTTACATAAATAAGTGATAGAACAATTCAGGTATTTTGATTTCAAAGGAAAAGCTAAATGGCACAAAATCAGAGGAAATTATAGATTAGATAATCCCCAAACCCAAAATAACAACACAAGCTTTGTCTCTAGTTGCTTAGAAAAACCCTTCTACTACTTTCATACATTTTGTGAAATTATCAGTTCTTAATTGTTCAGAACAAGTAAGGGTTTCCTTCCTAGTATAATTATGAGTATGTACTAAAATGAATAAACAGCATTAAATTTAAAAATTTTCAATTTCAGATGAGATTTTTAACTGAAGAATTAGGTATTTTACTGAAGGATTTAGGCACTAAGATATTTTAAAGCATTTATTTTGATTTATATTAATATTTGGGACTTTCCAGATGCCTCAGTGGTAGAGAATATGCTTCCCAATGCAGGAGATGTGGGATTGATTCCTGGGTCTGGAGTAGGAAATGGCAACCCACTCCAGTATTCTTGTTTGCAAAATTCCATGGACAGAGGAGCCTAGTGGGCTACAGTCTATGGAGTGACAAAGAGTCAGACACAACCGTGCGACTGAACACACGCACAATCTTTTTTATAGGTTATATCTATATCTATCCCATTAAGAATAGCTCATTTTATTCCAGGCTTACTTTATTTTTCTTTTAATCAAAAGCATCTTCAACATCTGAGATTACATTGTATTTTCAAACTTGACCTATTAATTTAATCATATAATGCTGTAATTATTTACTGGAATATTCACTCCTTCATTCCTACCCCCCTTCCTTTTTCAGTAAAAAATACATTATGTGCCTGTCATAGACTATTCCTTTAATGTAAACATTTTAATCTTTAAATATAAATTAGTTAATGAAAGGGGTCTTTGATTATATAATATTTTCTTTGAAATATTCTTCAAAAGATATGTGAAACACTTATTGAGTTATTTTTCAGAAACTATATTGTCTAGTACAAATCCTAGGATCTAGATTTGTGCCTGACAATTCTCCCAAAATGTAGTTAAGCTTTTTTTTTTTTGGTAAGACACATGAAAGTCAGCAAACAAAAATAAAGAACAGTCTTTGAAATTATACACTTAGTGGTGAAACTTACCTCATTTTCAGTATTATCAAGACACATTTAGTATCAGTTTATTTAAAGAACTATTTTAAAGAAAAATAATAGAAAATTAACTTGGATAGCTAATATTAGTGTTTACATACATTTTTTCAAGTCTGGAATTCAATTTCATGACAATTGTCTTTAAGCATGTTGTGTTTTTCATTTATCACTTATAATTATCTCATTTTGGTTAAAGCAAACTACAAGAAAATACTTGGGGTCATCAATAAATAGTCTTAGCTGGAAGATAATTTGGTGGAAATAACTTCTGAAGAGCAGAATAAATTAAAGGAATGAAAAGAAATGAAGATAGTCTCAGATACCTCTGGGACAATATCAAATGCACCAACATTTGAATTTTAGGGGTCTCAGAAGAAGAAGAGAAAAAAAAAAGGGTATGAGAAAAATTTTGAAGAGAGAATAGTTGAAAATTTCCCCAATATGGAAAAGTAAGTAGTGAATCAAGTCCAAGAGGTGCAAAGAGTCCCAAACAGGACAAACCCAAGGAGAAACATGCCAAGACACATACTAATCAAACTAACAAAGATTAAACACAAAGAAAGAATATTAAAAGCAGTGAGGGAGAAGCAACAAGTAACATACAAGGGAACCCCATATGTTTAACAGCTGATCTTTCAGCAGAAACTCTGCAGGCCAGAAGGGAGTGGCAGAATATATTTAAAGTAGTGAAAGGGAAGAATCTACCTGGCAAGGATCTCCTTAAAAATTGATGGAGAAATCAAAAGGTTTTCACACAAGCAAAAGTTAAGAGAATTCATTACCATCAAACCATCTTTACAACAAATGTTAAAGAGACTTATTTAATCAAGAAATATAAGAGAAGAAAAAAATTACAAAATCAAATCCCAAACAATTAAGAAAATTGCAATAGGAACATATATATCAATAGCTACTTTCAATGTAAATGAATTAAATGCTTCGATCAAAAGACACAGACCGGCTGAATGGATACAAAAACAAGACCCATATATATGCTGTCTACAAGAAACCCATTTCAGACCTAAAGACACATATAGACTGAAAGTGAGAGGATGTAAAAATATATTCCATGCAAATGGGAAGCAAAAGAAAGCTGGAGTAGAAATTCTCAGATCAGACAAAACAGACCTTAAAATAAAGAATATTACAAGAGATAAGGAAGAGCACTGCATAATGATCAAGGGATCAAGAGAAAGACATAACAATTGTAAATATCCATGGACCCAACATAGGAGCACCTCAATACACAAGACAAACACTAACAGATATAAAAGTAGAAATTTACAGTAACACAATAATAGTGGGAGACTTTAACACCCCACTCACACCAATGGAAAGATCATCAGAACAGAAAATTAATAAGGAAAAGAAAATCTTAAATAATAAATTAACCGAGATGGATCTCATTGATATCTTCAGCACATCCCATCCAATGCAGAAGAATACATCTGCACTTCTCAAGTGCACATGGAATATTCTCCAGAATAGACCAGATCTGGGTTCACAAAGAAAACCTCAGTAAATTTAAGAAAATTGAGATCATATCAAGCATCTTTTCTGACCACAACAGTATAAGACTAGGTATCAATGATAAGAAAAAAAAAAAACTGTAAGAAACACAAACACATGGAGATTAAACAATACATTTCTTAAGAACCAACAGGTTACTGAAGAAATCAAAAGGGAAATAAAAAAATTTATAGAAACACATGACAATGAAAACATGACAACTCATAACCTATGGGATGCAGCAAAAGCAGTTCTAAGAGTGAAGCTTATAGCAATATAATCCTACCTCAAGAAACAAGAAAAACATTGAATAAACAACCTAACTTTACACCTAAAACAACTGAAAAAAGAACAAAACCCCACCAAAATTAGCAGAAGGAAAGAAATCATAAAGATCAGAGCATAAATAAATGAAAAAATGAAAGAAGCAGTAATAACAATTAATAAAACTAAAAGCTGGTTCTTTGAGAAGATAAACAAAATTGACAAACCTTTAGCCAGACTCATTAGGAAAAAAAGAGAGAAGAATCAAATCAACAAAATTAGAAATGAAAAAGGAGAAGTTACAACAGACAATGCAGAAATACAAAGGATTATGAGACTATTGTGAATAACAATGTGGCAATAAAATGGATAACCTGGAAGAAATGGACAGATTCTTAGAAAAGTCAATTCTTTCAAGAGTGAACCAGGAAGAAATAGAAATTATGAACAATCCAATTAGACGCACTGAAATTGAAGCTATGATCAAAAATCTCCCAAAAAACAAAAGCCCAGGACCAGATGCCTTCACAGGAGAATTCTATCAAGCGTTTAGAGAAGATCTAATACGTATCCTTCTAAAACTCTTTCAAAAAATTGCAGAGGAAGGAACACTTCCAAACTCATTTTATAAGGCCACCACAGCCTAACACCAAAACCAGACAAAGACAACACATAAAAAAGAAAACTACAGGTCAATATCACTGATGAACATAGATGCCAAAATCCTCAACAGAATTTTAGCAAACAGAATTCAGCCACACATTAAAAAACTCATACATGATGATCAAGTTGGGTTTATTCCAGGGATGCAAGGATTCTTCAGTATACACAAATCAATCAATGTGATACACCATATTAACAAATTGAAAGATAAAAATCATATGATAATCTCAATAGATACAGAAAAAGCCTTTGACAAAATTCAGCACCGATTTATGATTAAAAGTCTTCAATAAATGCACATAAAAGGAACCTACCTCAGCACAATAAAGGCCATATATGATAAACCTACAGTAAACATAATTCTCAATGGTGAAAAACTGAAAGCATTCCCCCTAAGATCAGGAACAAGACAAGGAGGTCCACTTTCACCACTATTATTCAACATTGGTTAGAAGTCCTAGCTACAGCAATCAGAGAAGAAAAAGAAATAAAAGGAATTCAGATGGGAAAAGAAGTAACACTCTCACTGTTTGCAGATGACATGATACTGTACATAGAAAACCCAAAGATAGTATCAGAAAGTTACTAGAGCTAATCAGTGAATGTAGCACAGTTGCAGGATACAAAATCAATACACAGAAATCACTTGCATTTCTATTACTAACAATGAAAAATCTGAAAGAGAAATTAAGGAGTCAATCCCATTCACCATTTCAACAAAAAGAATAAAATATCTTGGAATAAGCTTACTTAAGGAGACAAAAGAACTGTACACAGAAAATTATGACACTAATGAAAGAAATCAAAGATGACATAAACAGATGAAGAGATATGCCATGTTCCTGGGTAGGAAGAATCAATATTGTGAAAATGACTATACTACCAAATGCAATTTGGTACAGATTTAATACAATCCCTATCAAATTACCAATGGCATTTTTCACAGAACTAGAACAAAAAATTTCACAATTCATACAGAAACACAAAAGACCCCGAATAGCCAAAGCAGTCTTGAGAAAGAATGGAGCTGCAGGAATCAACCTTTCTGACTTCAGATGATACTACAAAGTTACAGTCATCAGGGCAGTATGGTACTGGCACAAAAACAGAAATATAGACCAATGGAACAAGATAGGAAGCCCATAAATAAACCCATGCATCTACAGGTGCCTTATTTTTGACAAAGGAGGCAAGAATATACAATGGGGAAAAGACAGCATCTTCAATAAATGGTGCTGGGAAAACTGGACAGGTACATGTAAAAGAATGAAATTAGGAAACTTCCTAATACCACACACAAAGCTAAACTCAAAATGGATTAAAGACCTAAATGTAAGATCAGAAACTAAAACTCTTAAAGGAAAACATAGGCAGAACACTTGATGACATAAATCAAAGCAAGATCTTCTATGACCCACCTCCTAGAGTAATGGAAATAAAGACAAAAGTAAACAACTGGGGCCTGATTAAACTTAAAAGCTTCTGCACAGCAAAGGAAACTATAAGCAAGGTAAAAAGACAACCCTCAGAATGGGAGAAAATAATAGCAAATGAACCAACCGGAAAATGATTAATTTCCAAAATATAGAAGCAGCTCACAAGCTCAATGCCAGAAAAATAAGCAACCCAATCCGAAAGTGGGAAAAAGACCTAAACAGACATTTCTCCAAGGAAGACATACAGATGGCTAACAAACACATGAAAAGATGCTCAGCATCGCTCATTATTAGAGAAAAGCAAATCAAAACTACAATGAGACATCACGTCACACTGGTTAGAATGACCATCATTGAAAGGTCTACAAAGAATAAATGCTGAGAGGGTGTGGAGAAAAGGGAATGCTCTTGCACTGTTAGTGGGAGTGTAAGTTGATACAGCCATTATGGAAGATGGTATGGAGAGTCCTTAAAAATCTAGGACTGAAAAAAAAAAAAATCTAGAACTGAAACCACCATATGACCCAGCAATCCCACTCCTCAGCATGTGCCCTGAGGAAACCAAAACTGAAAAATACACACGTATCCCATTGCTCACTGCAGCACTGTTTACAATAGCTAGAACATGGAAGCAACCTACATGTCCATCGACAGATGAATGGATAAAGAATTTGTGATACATATACACAATACAATATTACTTAGCCATAAAAAGGAACACATTTGGGTCAGTTCTGATGAGGTGGATGAACCTAGAGTCTATTATACAGAGTGAAGTGAGTCAGAAAGAGAAAGACAGATATCATATACTAATGTATATATGCAGAATCTAGAAAAATAATAATGAATTTATTTGCAGGGTAGCAATGGAGAAACAGGCATAGAGAATAGACTTATGGACATGGAGAGAGGGGAGGAGAGGGTGAGCTGTATGGAGAGAGTAACATGGAAACTTACATCACCATATGTAAAATAGATAGCCAAGGGGAATTTGCTGTTTGTCTCAGGAAACTCAAACAGGGGCTCTGTATCAACCTAGAGGAGTGGGATGGGGAGCTAGATGGGAGGGAGGTTCAAAAGGGAGGGGATATATGTATACCTAAGGCTGATTCATGTTGAGGTTTGACAGGAAACAAAATTCTATAAATCAATTATCCTTCAATTAAAAAATGATTAAGAAAAATCACAAACCATAAGAAAAAAATCTATGGGCATTAAGTAGCTCATTACAGTAATGACTATAGTGAAAAACTGAGAATCAATTCAATACTGAAAACATGGGAATAAGTAAGTAAAGCAAGGTACAAGCAGTGGATGTAATATTCTGGTGTCACTAAGTAAAAGTTATGAAGTTTGTGCAACATGAAAAAGTGTTTGGGATGTCAGACTAAATGGCAAAAAGTGAAAAGCAATATTTTGTGTAATCAGAACTATAAACCCGAGTCCATATGTACATATTCTGGAAAGAAAAACTAGAAAACCTTTCAGATATGTAAATTATAGATTTTTTCTTTTAAAATGTATGTTGATATTTTAAATGCATGTATTGCATTTTAGTGGATAATTAGCTAATGGTTTATTGATAGTCTTTTGAAGTATTCATGAAAATAGTTCCATCCCAGAGTTCATAGCTCAAGCCCCATTACTTTATATTTAAACACTATGGATTCATAGTGAAGTTGCTCAGTCGTGTCCAACTCTTTACAATCCCATGGACTGTAGCCTACCAGGCCCCTCTGTTCACGGGATTTTCCAGGCAAGGGTACTGGAGTGGGTTGCCATTCCTTCTCCAGGGGATCTTCCCTACCCAGGAATTGAACCCGGGTCTCCTGCATTGCGGGCAGGCGCTTTACCCTCTAAGCCACCAGGGAACCCCCTGGATTCATAACACTACCTAAAATATATGCAGTATTGGATGGTTTCAGTGAATCTGCTGTGAAGATACGTGCAATCTGGCATATCAGTTAAGTTTATTAGCTGATAAAATATGTTCTGTATATTTAATTTCCTTATATACATGTAATTCATTATTTTGTCAAACACATCGTATATATACTCACAAAGATAGTTAAATCTTAGTGGATAAATGTAGAGCAAGGTTATATTATATGATAAAGAAAAAGATATAAAAAAGCAAAATAAACTATGAAATTAAATACACACCTATAGAGACACATCTAATCACGTTCTATTCTTTCTTCAGTGTATAACCGAGGTACTTAGACATTTTGGGAGCTCAGCAGTCATCAGGATGGTAAACCCCTCAGCTCAGATCAGGGGTTGTAAGCTCAAATCCTATAAGGGCCAGACTCCGGGCACTAATGAGCAAAGCTGTTTGGGTTTCATTTACAGTGTGTGCACCATCCAAGGTGCGCAGCAGTGACCGAGGTCTTGCTCATTGCCTTGGGAGAGCAGAGGCCGAGCGTTCAAAGGAAGCCGGACAGACACCTAGAGCTTTATGTGAAAACTCTTCTTGGCATTCGCGTGTGTAAAGCAGCGTGTTGCCACAACCACACTTATTCCACCCGTCCTCCAAGACAGAGCTGGAGCTTGAATTCTCTTTTTCAGGGACAAGAAAGGACTGAAGTTACTCCTTTCTTCTTTGTAGTGATCATGACTTTCTTTTAGTAATTAATACAGTGTTGCTTCATCTTAGTTTTTCCTCTCAAAGTATTTGTATTTTACATGCATGAAACTATTTATCATTTCACATCTTTATATTGTTTTGCTAGTATATTAGGTTTTAGCTCCTTTAAGGAAGGAACTGTGTTTTGTATACCCTGGTAGCCATCAGGATTTTTACCATCATGCACTCATTAGATACAGATTTGATTTCACTTATTGCTTTTACCTTTTGTTCTTAGTATTCATATATCTTCCTATTCCTCCTTTGGTGTAGTTTAAATATATTTTTTAAAATGTGATGGCATCTAGTATTTTCCCAATGCAAACAAATTACTTGAGCTTTTGTTTTTTTTTTTGTCAAAGCTTTCAACTGGTAAACATTTTTTATGATTTTGACCAACCCATCCCAAGATAAATGGCCAGTGAAAAAAACGGGTTTTGTTTTCTAAGTCCTTCAGCATCTCAGGTGCATCAGAATTGCTTCCTTTTGTGTTGAGCAGCGTTGTTAGCCAACCTTAGCACTTTCTGAATTTCACAGTCTAGTTTGCTTTATATGAAGTAAATAGCAGTGAGCTCTGGGTAAGTGGGAAATGAGTTACGATCTGATATACAAACAAATCCTCTGGGGCTCAATAGATGTTTTCATGGGGTTATTCTGCTCTACTGAATTTCTTTTCCTTGCTGTGTAACTTTTATCATATTAGAACTGAGAATAATACAAAACTTAGGAAAAAATTTAATCTCAAAATATTTATTTAAGTCATTTTCGAAGAAAACTCAATTGGTCTTCCATGTCTAAAGACAAAGAAGCATGTTCATTATCTCCTGCTTTACTAAAAAGAGTGGCAGACTTAAACACGAAATGAGAACTCCTGATATCAATGAAACTTCTCTTCAGTTCTAGAACTTTCTATGCCCAGAGTGGATTTACATATCTTTTAGGAAGTCTGTAAGTCTATGGATAGACTGTCAGATTTCAGATTTGGTGTTATCTTTGACTTGATAAAGACATCTCCTATTTAAATCTGAGAGATTTAAAAGACAGTAGTATCCTTATTCAAAGAAGGCAATAGCAACCCACTCCAGTACTCTTGCCTGGAAAATCCCATAGACGGAGGAGCCTGGTGGGCTGTAGACCATGGGGTCGCCGAAGAGTCGGACACGACTGAGCAACTTCACTTTCACTTTTCCCTTTCATGCATTGGAGGAGGAAATGGCAACCCACTCCAGTTTCTTTTCCTGGGGAATCCCAGGGATGGCGGAGCCTGGTGGGCTGCCGTCTATGGGGTCGCACAGAGTCGGACACGACTGAAGTGACTTAGCTGCAGCAGCAGTATCCGTATTAAATGCCTAATTGTGTTTATTTAACTGCACTTATCCAACATGACTATTCTTAAAAAGATCTTTAATCAACATAAAGAACAATATCTTAGATTCTCTTGTTTATACATCATTTGCCACAAAAGAAATAATTATTTTTCTCTTAATTCTTGTGTAAAAAGCCATTTCTCCATTAAATTAGAAAAGTGAATCTACTTCTGTATGCTTTACTGATTTTTTTTTAATCTAACAACCTCCCTTAATTTCTGCTCCTGCATGTGCAGTCTACATAGTGGAATTCTTCATCTCTACTTCTAGAATTAGCAGGGCTTAAGTTTCAATTGGTGGCCAACACTGACTATTTGGTGATTTTACATGAAATTTGTCTTCTGTTTGAAAGTTGGAAAGTCCAAAATTATATGGTTCACATTTTCTATCACATTGATCTTAGAGTTTAACCTTTTTGGCAAATCCTGAAATAAATAAACCATATGTATAGTCCAGGATTCTGGTGTCCTTTCTGCTAGGCTTGCACTGGGCTAGAGTGGGTAGTATAAATTCTGTCTCGATCCTAAGAACAAATGTTCCTTGAGATCCCTGGCTTTTGTAAGTGGTTGCTGCTGCTGCTGCTGCTAAGTCACTTCAGTCGTGTCTGACTCTGTGTGAACCCATAGATGGCAGCCCACCAGGCTCCCCCGTCCCTGGGAGTCTCCAGGCAAGAACACTGCAGTGGGTTGCCATTTCCTCCTCCAATGCATGAAAGGGAAAAGTGAAAGTGAAGTCGCTCAGTCGTGTCCGACTCTTCGAGACCCCATGGACTGCAGCCCACCAGGCTCCTCTGTCCATTGGAGTCTCCAGACAAGAATACTGGGTGGGGTGCCATTTCCTTCTTCATTGTAAGTGGTTACTGTCTTAATAATCTTAATTATATCTTAATAATTTGTCTGGTTCTTTAGTTTCCTTGCTTGTACTTCCATAATACCCTGTATGAGCTACTGAGCTCTACTATGTCCCCTTGGGGCTCTGCAATGCCGTGCATTCCTAACTCTGTATGGCCTTTTTTAGGTCACCCTCCACCCTGCCATTCCTGTCCCAGCACTTTTTCCTCATAATGATTTATTTTGTGGCCATAACTTTATTCTGAAGTTCAGTTGACTTACAGAGGGGATGGAGAAAAAGAAGAGAGGTAACAAGTAAGGGCACACAGCAGTGGTGTGTGAAGGCAGATTCTCCAAATTCAGGAGGATTGGGTGGGAATGAAAGACCCTGCATTAAAACAAAGGTGAGCTTCTCAGGTGGCTCGGCGGTAAAGAATCCGCCTGCAATACAGGAGACCTGGGTTTGATCCCTTGGTTGGGAAGATCGCCTGGAGCAGGACACGGCAACCCACTCCAGTCTTCTTGCCTGGAGAATCGCCATGAACAGAGGAGCCTGGCAGGCTATAGTTCATGGGGTCACAAAGAGTCAGACACGACTGAAGCAACCAAGCTTGAGCTTCTCACTGGTGTTGGCATGGCTGTCTGTCTGTGCTTCAGCCACCTCCATAGGCCACTTTTACTAGCCTAGAGACCATGGTTTCCATCTAGCTAGCCAGCAGAACAGGTGATGTCTCGAGTACACCTAGTATTTGGTCCAGCGTTTGTCTTGGACAAGGTGCCAGGATTGGTGTGTGTCCAAAAGACAGTCTTAGTAGCATATTTCTCCTGGAAGATGGCTTTTCCACCAGTGTCATTATTGTGTGTGAAATTACCACTCAGGTATGAAAGCAGAGTGATCATTCTGTAAATATGGAAATCTCTGTCACACAGCCCTTTCTCTCTGGTTTTCAGGGACCAAAGATTTTCTGCTATTTTTAGGACTTTGTCTGAGAAGACCTTCCTAAAAGACTGGGGCTCACTGTCAACAGTAATGTCAGGTTATGTGCCTGAGCTGATCCTGACTGGAGTCAGCCTGGCCTTTACATGGTGGCAGCTCTAAGAGGCAGCAAGTGCAAGTGTCTCATGCCTTCTCTGGACCTCCACCTGTCTCCTCTTTTGGATATTGAATTCCCTCCTGGCTAGAATCTTACTCCCTGAGGCTGACTCTTGAGCCTTAGCCCTGCAGTTTTCTCAGTGAGGAAGGTTGGTCCCCAGGTTCAGACCACCCCCATTTGCTGTAAACTGCTGGGTTGTGCACTCAGCTGGGTCAGAGGATTTAACAAACTGCATGTTCCTAGACCTTGTGTTCTGGTTTAGAGTTAGAAGAGGTGGAGTGCGTGCAGCCATGGCATCGACTATGGAAAAGTGACAATGATAAGAAGAATGGATGTAGTTATCTTAAGGATCTGGCAGTGGGGAGATAAAAGAGGACTCTCCTCTGTGGGTGGAGTAGGCAATGGCAACCCACTCCGGTATTCTTACCTGGAGAATCCCATGGATGGAGGAGCCTGGTAGGCTGCAGTCCATGGGGTCTCGAAGAGTTGGACACACCTGAGCGACTTCACTTTCACTTTTCAGTTTCATGCATTGGAGAAGGAAATGGCAACCCACTCCAGTGTTCTTGCCTGGAGAATCCCAGGGACGGCGGAGCCTGGTGGGCTGCTGTCTATGGGGTCGCACAGAGTCGGACACAACTGAAGCGACTTAGCAGCAGCAGCAGCAGCTCCTTTGTGGGCATGAAGGGAAAAGCATCAGTATATAAAACTTCGTTTCGCATGATCATTTTGATAGCAAAGTCTGTGTGAAAATGTGTGCAGGCATGAGTGCTCAGTCGTGTCCGATTCTTTTGCAACCCCGTGGACTGTAGTCTGCCAGTCTCCTCTGTCCATGGAATTTTCCAGTCAAGAATACTGGAGTGGGTTACCATTTCCTCCTCCAGGGGATCTTTCTGACCCAGAGATTGAACTCTTGTCTCCTGCTTCTTCCTGCATTGGCAGGTGGATTCCTCACCACTGAGCCACCTGGGAAGTCAACTAAATATATAGTTTAGTGTAAATACAGATGATTAACTGTAAAGCCTAATAGAATTTCTTACATTCACTCATGGAGCTTTAAATATTCCATGTTGGCATGTTCTGTACCAAGACCCACTCCTGCTCCCTGTTTGGAAACCAGTTTTCATTGGTGAGAAATATTCTCTTCAGATAAAATACTGAGTTATAGTGATAAAAATAACTGAAGTTATGAGAGATTTGATATCCTGACTTTTATGATCTGATCCTTAACGTCCCTTTCCACATAAGATTTAGAGCTTGCACAGGTTGAATGAAGCAACGTTTAATGGCCAGCACTGAACAATTTGCCCAAGTCCTGACCCCTGCACTGCTCCCCTTGGTGGGCACTTGCCTGCCTGACAGCTTGTGGGGGCTTGGATTCTGACTAATTGTTTTCTTAATGCAACTGAGAAGTTCTGATCTTTTCAAACACCTTATTCAACAGTGGAAAAGAACCAAGAAAGTAGACGCAGCAGAGAAGAAATCTAAGCATTCTTGTTTACAAAGGTATAGCTTGCTCCTTGGAGAGGATAGGCCTCATCAAATTCCACACAAAGTGATAATCACAGCTCTTATTTTCTGAGTGTTTAGCCATCTGCCAGGTACCATATTGGGGTGAGATTTATTTATTTATTCATTAAGTCTTTACAAAAACCCTACAGGGTAATGATATTTTCTCCCATTTGCCAACAGGAAACTGAGGTTGAGAGGCAAAGTAACTCTCAATACATCAGCACAGCTTATTAATTGAAAAGCTGGGCTTTCACCCCAGACCTGATTCTAAAGCAGGCATTTTCTCATTTCACCATAATGAGAAAAATAGTGGCTGAAGCCTTTTCTTTCTTTGCTGCAGGTCTACAAAGGCAACCCGACTGGCAACCTCTTTAACATATGTTCCCCAGGACGCCAGACTTGGTATCTTGAAATCCTGAATGAATGATGTTGCACATTTCTGTAAAAGGCTTGTCTTTCTAGTTGTGTGTGTGTTTATAATAAGATGCATCCTTTTTTGAATCTTTTGAAGCTTTCAGCCCCACCTATAGGAGACTGATCTTATATAGGCCTAATACCCAATTGCAGTCTTGGCCTTCACATTGTGGTAATGGCATTTAGTCTGAAAGTGTTTCCTCATAGGGTCCAGAGTGGGAGAGGGGAAGCCTGCACATCCCATGTTGAAATCTGGGTGGGTTGGAAGGGAGTGTGAGCCCTGTAGGAGGAAGGTCAAGCTGAGTACTGCTGAGTGTTCTATGTAGGAATAGGTGGGAATATGGGTGTGGGGAAGACAGGAAAAACACATTTCCTCTGGAGAGGATCTTGGGCCTTCCTAGTTTTTAGATCTTGAAAGGATATAGCGCAGCAGCAGAAGCACTGTCTCAGAGCAGTGGGAAGGCATATTTTAATTCTGTGTTTTCTGGGTTTCTCTTGCATTCAGGTCTGATGGTGCTATGGTCTGAATGTCTGCATTCCCCTCTCCCCCCAGTTAATATGTTAAAACCCTAATGCCAGCAGTGATGGTGTTAGGAGGTGGTGCTCCTGAGACTTGCCTGATGATGAGGGTGGAGTCCTCATGATAGAGTTAGTGTTCTAACAAAAGAGACCCCACCAAGATCCCTTACCCTTCTGCCACATGAGAACACCCTGAAGAGCCACTAGCTGGGAACCAAGGAACCATGCAGGCACCCTGACCTTGAACTTTTCAGCTTCCACATAGCTGAGAGATTTCTGTTGTCTATGAGCTGCCTGCTCTGTGGTGTTTGGTGGTCGTAGCCCAAATGGATTAAGAGAGAGAGTTGTAAAGAGGAGCAGGTATGCTGCTGTCCCAGGGGAACATGGAGCCATTGCAGCATCATGCACTGGGAGAGTACGGAGGAAAAACAATGCCGTCGGCACACAGACCAGACTGTGGCTGGAGATGTCCAGACAACAGATTTCTGATTTGAATGTGACTTTTACATGAAGTCTTCTCACATCCCTGCCTGTCTTCTCAGTGGAGGACATATCCTGGGGTCTTTGAATAGCAGGATCAATGGGAAGATGGGGAGTATGAATGGAGAGGAGCAGCACCACTCTGTGCTGGGGGTTCCTGGGGGTACTGGGCTGATACAACATTATTGACATGGGCCATGTGGTGGACGCTGTGATAAGCCACCCAATTTCCACTTTAGGGCTGGAGGATTTACTTCCTTGGTTGCTAGGAGTGCTGTTGGCAGAAAGACCTCAGCTGTCATCTCTGTACAGAATCTGCTTCTGCTGAGAAGTAACTCAGCCAAGGTCACACTCCAGTAATAACTGATCTACATGGGATATAAAAAAAATGCTGGCCTTCTCTCCTTAACTCAGGCCAACTCTGAAGGATTGCTCCAGCTTTACAGCTTCCCAGAGAGCTGATTAAGCCTCCACTGAGGTTGCACTGATGCTCGGCTTCTCCTTTTGTCTAGTTCTGATTTTTCTTTCCTCCTTTCACAGATATTGAACCTGAGCAATTCCTAATAACTGCCTCTCACACTAAACTCTGCCTCAGCATTTTCTTCCTGGGGAAATCTGACATGTGACAGACACAAGCAGGGTGTAGAGCAGTGGGGGTTTCTCCAGTCACCGCTGCAGGTGGCCCAGTGGTCCATAAGGATTGTTCTCGCAAGGGATAGTTCATCAGCTGCAGAGTTGGAGGGCAGTTCTTCACCATCAAGTAATATAATGAAAATTTGTATATATGTATGTGCAGTATTCTTACAAACACCATGCCCTCATTTGTTTTCCTTCCAAAAACTTCTGAGGATTTTGGAAATATATGGTAGGTTTATACTTTGCTTTATTTAGAGGCCAGTGGAGGAGAAACAAGGCTTTCTCTGTAGAAGACTGATATATGATATGTGAAAATTTTTCCAATTACTCCATTCATACTGATTTTTCTTGTTTCTAAAGATATAATTAGTTTCTAATGTTATAATATCTAATGATATGATAGTATGTCATCATGTTATATTGCATTTCTTTTGTTACTGATGAAATTAAACAGTGCTTACCAGGTATTTATTATCTCTTTCCTCTTGAGAAGTTAAAGACCCAGCCAATGTGCTAGATATCCAACACCTGTTAACTCACTTAATAAACATAACACTTTAGCTGATGTTCCTTTTTGTTCATTCATTAGGAGACTTCTTTACTCCTATTGGGTTATGATCTGGTGATGCAGAAACAAAAGTTGGTACATATAGTTTTCCTTAACAATTGAAAAACCCTACTCAACTTCATATCACTCAAATGAGTCATGTAAAGATGGAAGCTCTCTTAGAAATGAACTTCACCATTTAAAAAATGTTGAACATTTCAAGAAACTGAGCCATGGAGAATGAGAAGACCCTAGCTCCTAGGACTGGTTGGGACTGGGCTGGTTTCTGGACTCTGATTGCTGGTCCTGTCCTCTCTCTGATATGTCATTTCTTCTTTACACACACAGATGCCATCCAGAGACTGGCGGTAGGGAAGTCTCTAGATTAAAATAACTGTCATGAAAAAAAAAGACAGGACTATCAAGAAATCACTTGAAATTTGAGCACACAGAGGTTCAGACCTAAAGGTCATGCTTACTTCACGGCACGAGTGGGATGAGTTTGTTAGATAGGGAAATATGCCTCTTGTTCAGGGTGACACAGATGAAAGATTTAAGTGGCCTTTAAAAAATATTGCTTTCCCAAACTCTCAGAAAACTTGTAAAGTTCTCTAACTCTAGTAAACTATAGTTTAAAAAAGCAGATATCTTGCATATTATAAAGATGATAAGTCAACAAGTAAATACCATATAGTATATATTTATATTTCAGTTGCTTGCTATCCAGCATCCACTTCCAGTTAACACCTTGATTTTCCTGGGAAAGATACAAATTTCTCTTACTCTAACTTTCAATTTTTCCACCATAGTTCACAGAAAAAAATTACCTCACAACCTACCAAGCACATTTCTATTTATATAAAACCAATCAAGTTTCAACAAAAAATATTACTAATGGTAATGCACTCTGATATTTTTATTTCTGTTCTATATTAGTCTATTTGAAAAAATTGCTTGCAGCCCATTGTAATGAGTGTATGGTCCACAAATGAAACATTATTTGCAATTTGAAAAATACTCATCTAATTCAGTACGATTTGAGGGTGGTGGAATTGATCTTGTGAGTGGCCAGATGACTGCCACCAGAGATCCTCTGAGGGATGGGTAAGTAACCCAGACAGAGCCGGTGAGATGGAAGGAAACTTCTGTTAAGACACAAAGACATGAATTTTATAAATTCAAAAGGACTTCACTACCACCAAGGTTGGAGAAGGAAATGGCAGCCCACTCCAGTATTCTTGCCTGGAGAATTTCATGTACAGAGGAGCCTGGAAGGCTACAGTCCATGGGGTCCCAAAGAGTTAAACACCGCTAAGAGACTAACACACACCATCAAGGTAGGATGTACTATGACCAGTCACTGTGTGGAGCTGAGGCTGATGCTTTTACTACAGAACCAGAGGGGAGACTTCGAGAGGAACTGATCCTGCGTGATAATCTCGGAGTCACTATATCCTGTCACTTTATCAGTCATGTTTCTAGACAGTTCAGTTATATAAGCCAATAAACTCCTTATATTGTTAGGCAGTCTCACGGAGTGAAAATTTAAATTTGTAATTTATAATTTTATCTATTACTTTCAATATGATTATAAACAGACTTTTTTTTTTTTTTTTTTTTTTAAAAGATCTAAGTCACAGTTGGGAATTATTCATGAGAGGCAAGATTAAATGATCTGTTTCAGTTCATTGCTTGTCTCAGTGAATTCTGGATCAAAATGAATCTCACTGACATTGACAACTTAAGCTCCTGAGGAGGAACATATTCTCCAATGACTCATTCTTGGAAGGAATAAGAACTTTGCTCTGAGTACAGGGGTCATGTCTGTTAGGAATGTAAGTGATGTCACACTGGACATTCATTGTAGACAGTTAAAGAAGATTAATGTGTGTGCTTCTAAAGACTAGTGGAAGTAAGTGAGAGAATGGAGGGTATGGTCCTTCAGTTCTAGAGAGGGGAGTGGTTGATGGTGTAGAGGGATGCACACCAGTACCATGAAAATATTTTTGAGTGGATTACAGATCTGTAGGAAGCACCCTACCTAACAAGTGCTCAGTGACCCTTTAAGGCTTGGGACATTCAGTTCAGTCAGTTCAGTCACTCAGTTGTGTCCAACACTTTGCGACCCCATGAATCGCAGCATGCCAGGCCTCCCTGTCCATCACCAACTCCCGGAGTTTACTCAAACTCATGCCCATCGAGTCAGTGATGCCATCCAGCCATCTCATCCTCTGTCGTCCCCTTCTCCTCCTGCCCCCAATCCCTCCCAGCATCAGGGTCTTTTCCAATGGGTCAACTCTTTGCATCAGGTGGCCAAAGTATTGGAGTTTCAGCTTTAGCATCAGTCCTTCCAATGAACACCCAGGACTGAGCTCCTTTAGGATGGACTGGTTGAACCTCCTTGCAGTCCAAGGGACTCAAGAGTCTTCTCCAACACCAGAGTTCAAAAGCATCAATTTTTTGGTGCTCAGCTTTCTTCACAGTGCAACTCTCGCATCCATATATGACCACTGGAAAAACCATATGGGGCATTAGGAAGTTATAAAAAGAGAAGGATGTGCAGTTGCTTTGTGTTGTGGATGTAACTAAACCTAAATGTTACTTTGTGTCCTGAGTTTGGTGGGACAAAGTTTAGACACATCCTACATTGATTTGACTTCTACCAACACAGAAAAGTATAACTGAATTTGTTAATTTTAGTTGTGAAGTGAAAATTACTCTTGAACTCTAGAAGTCATACTGAGAATGAGGATGATGAGACATTGGATCTAGTACTTACTTGTTCATACTCTCTGGTTAATTTGGGTATTTAGTAAACCACTCAGATGTCTCTGTGTATAAGGATGTGTGCTGACCTCCCAGGGCCTCTCTGGGAAAGCAGCGCAAGATATGGAAACTAGACTTGAAGTGAGAAGTCCTGGTTTTACTCATTGTCTCTTTGGCTTAGGTGGCTCAGTGGTAAAGAATCCCCCTGCCAATGTAGGAGATGTGAGTTTGCTCCCTGGGTTGGGAAGATACTCTGGAGAAGGAAAGGGTAACCCATTCCAATATTCTTGCCTGGAAAACACCATGGGCATAGGAGTCTGGGCATAGGCTACAGTCCAAGGGGTCACAAAAGAGCTGGACACGACTGTTTTTGTGACATTTAGGGGCTCTTTATATCATTATTTGGAAATGAGGATAACACCAGTGCCTGTTAACACTGATTTCATTGAGATCATTGTGTCCATTAGATGGAAAATGCAGATAGAAATGCTTTGAAAACTGTAAAGAACTGTATAAATATAAGAAATTATCTACATTTGTAGGAAGAAACCTAACCCCGCTTTTCACAAATGCCCTGTCAGTATTAAAAAGAAAAAAAAGTTAAACAAGTTTTTAATTATAGGAGGCCAGAAATTAAAGGGTATCAGTTTTTGCAAGTTCAATATTCTTGATTCTGATAATGAGTATGTTATAATATTTTTATTTTTAGCTTACTTTGTCATTAATCTTGGCAACTAATTACTAAAAGTGTTGGACAGTAAAGCTCCATAAAGGTAAAGTACAGCCGTGCTTTTGTCTATTATTCTGTTCTATTCAGCATACAAGCACATTGCTTTAATCATCCTGTAATGTTAGAAAGGATTTTAGAGATCCCTAATCCAGTCTTAGCATCTGCAGATCAAAAAACTAATGTTAGGGTAGTTGAGTCCATTTTTAGAAGATATAGAGCTAGTTTTTGAGAGAGCTGGAACTGATACATAGGTCTTTCTGTTCCCAATTTATTTTTCTCAATGATTCATGTTGATTCTCAAGGAAAAAACAAAATTGTAGTTAGAGTAGTTTTAATTCTTAGGTTTCCAAAACCTAAATGCATATATTGTTTCTATTGTCAGAGAAATAGCTGAGATATAGTGTGAAGTACTATGTATACCAGTTGTGAAAAAGCTAGTGATTGCAGGACTGGAGAGAAAAGTCCCATTCGATGACTATGATCAAAAAGTCACTTTCAGTCCCAGAATAAAATAATTAGAAAAATTATGTTATTACTCCTAACATTTTCTTTGCTCCAAAAGTTAGTGGTGGTTTCCAAAGGTAGGGGCTGGTTATTGAAACCAACGGATTGTTTAGAAGTCCAAAAAGATCAGTTAGACACTTATTCCCTCCTATATTCTGTGCAGTTAGAAACCCATCCCTCTGGTTTTGGCAGGAATATGGAGATTTCTCGTTTGGGGAAAGGGAACCAAGAGACCATAGGCCAGGGACAGCAGGAATAGCAGCTAGAGGTGCCATACCAGAAAGGAAAGCGTATTAAAAGCCCGCATATTGGGTGTCGAGACCACCCTGACCTCTCGTGTCTTTTAGACTTGTATCTCTTGGCACAGTAGTGCTGGTAGACTAAAGTTACTCAACAGATTTCTCCCCGGTGAAATGGTATAGCTCCTCAGAAAAGGTACATGATTACTTACCTCTGTGGATATCTAGGCAAACTGTCTGGGTTCCACTAAACAAAATGCACCCACGTGTGTAAAACTTTGAATCTGCCGGCCATTATCCCTTAAATATGAATAAATCAAAGATAATAGCTAAACATTTGAGAGATGCCTCCAATATAAAATACTCAAATCAAAACCAAATCAACAGACAGTGAAACTCAGAGAAAATGCAGAAAGTAGAAGAAAACTTCAAAGGAGATAATATTCATAAAAAATCTTAAAAACTCACAGGGATATTCAGAGCATACCATCTGAAAATATATGACAATCAAAATAAACTCTATTATTAGGAAGATAAAGTCAAATTAACCTCCCAGAAGGTAACCAAAATATAAAGAGATCTAAAATTGTAGGGAAAAGATAAGAACTTTAGAGAATGAATCCTAAGACATTAAAAAAATACGTATTAGGAGTGACAGAGAAAGCAGAGGAAAAAGAGAAAGAGGAATTTACTTGGAGAAATACTGAAGAGCTGAAAAAAATTTATTTTCACATGCAAAACTTTCACCATCTATACCATGCAGTTTCACAGGTTTGTTAACACTTTTCATTAATTTAACAAAACTGTATTGTGTGTCCACTATGTGCAGGTCCTCTGCTAAGTCCAGGGGTAAAGTGGAAGACACATTAGTGGGAGCTTGCCCTTATAGAGTTTACCCTCCAGAGAGGCAGAGATGGGACTAAATCACCTCACCAAAAATGTAAAACTGTAATTGTGACTCATGATAGGAAAACATACACGGTACCGAGAAAGAGTATCCTTAAGGGCTTTGACCTAGTGAGAGAGCCCAGGAATAGTTTTCAGAGACACAGTGGTGGAGCTATAATATGAAGCTTCCTCTAAGCACAGAGGCAGGACCAGCAAGGAATGGTGGTCAGCCACAGAGGACAGACACTGCAGTGTCTGCTGAGATAAGGGAGCATGATGGGTATAAGCGACGGAAAGAAATCAAGTGTGGATGAAGAAGGAACAGGTGCCCAGGGTGAGATGAGGCCAGGGATCAGAGGCCATTGGGGGTGCTGGCTGAACAGAACTTTGTAGGCTATGTTAGAGTTTGCCTTTTTCCTGTGGGTATACAATTGGCGTTCACTGAATGTTGTATACAGTCAGCAAAAACAAGACTGGGAGCTGACTGTGGCTCGGATCATGAACTCCAGTTCTGAACTGAACTTCTGAACTGAAACTGAACTTCAGTTTCAGACTGAAACTGAAGAAAGTGGAGAAAACCTCTAGACCATTCAGGTATGACCTAAATCAAATCCCTATGACTATACAATGGAAGTGAGAAATACATTTAAGGGACTAGATCTGATAGAGTGCCCGATGAACTATGGATGGAGATTCGTGACATTGTACAGGAGACAGGAATCAAAACCATCCCCAAGAAAATGAAATGCAAAAAAGCAAAATGGCTGTCTGAGGAGGCCTTACAAATAGCTGAGAAAAGAAGAGACGTGAAAAGCAAAGGAGAAAAGGAAAGATATTCCCATTTGAATACAGAGTTCCGAAGAATAGCAAGGAGAGATAAGAAAGCCTTCCTCTGTGATCAGTGCAAAGAAATAGAGGAAAACAATAGACTGGGAAAGACTAGACATTTCTTGAAGAAAATTAGAGATACCAAGGGAACATTTCACGCAAAGATGGGCTCAATAAAGGACAGAAATGGTAGGGACCTAAGAGAAGCAGAAGATATTAAGAAGAGGTGGCAAGAATACACAGAAAAACTGTACAAAAAAGATCTTCACAACACAGATAATCACGATGGTGTGATCACTCACCTAGAGCCAGGCATTCTGGAATGTGTAGTCAAGCAGGTCTTAGGAAGCATCACTACGAACAAAGCTAGTGGAGGTGATGGAGTTCCAGTTGAGCTGTTTCAAATCCTGAAAGATGATGCTGTGAAAGTGCTGCATGCAATATGCCAGCAAATATGGAAAACTCAGCAGTGGCCACAGGACTGGAAAAGGTCAGTTTTCATTCCAATCCCTAAGAAAGGCAATGCCAAAGAACGCTCAAACTACCACACGATTGCACTCATCTCACACACTAGTAAAGTAATGCTCAAAATTCTCCACGCCAGGCTTCAGCAATACGTGAACCGTGAACTTCCAGGTGTTGAAGCTTGTTTTAGAAAAGGCAGAGGAACCAGAGATCAAACTGCCAATATCTGATGGATCATCGAAAAAGCAAGAGAGTTCCAGAAAGACATCTATTTCTGCTTTATTGACTATGCCAAAGCCTTTGACTGTGTGGATCACAATAAACTGTGGAACATTCTGAAAGAGATGGGACTACCAGACCACCTGACCTGCCTCTTGAGGAACCTGTATGCAGGTCAGGAAGCAACAGTTAGGACTGGACATGGAACAACAGACTGGTTCCAAATAGGGAAAGGAGTACATCAAGGCTGTATATTGTCACCCTGCTTATTTAACTTATATGCAGAGTACATCATGAGAAATGCTGGGCTGGAGGAAGCACAAACTGGAATCAAGATTGTCAGGAGAAATATCAATAATGTCAGACATGCAGATGACACCACCCTTGTGGCAGAAAGTGAAGAACTAAAGAGCCTCTTGATGAAAGTGAAAGAGGAGAGTGAAAAAGTTGGCTTAAAGCTCAACATTCAGAAAAGTAAGATCATGGCATCTGGTCCCATCACTTCATGGCAAATAGATGGGGAAACAGTGGCTGACTTTATTTTTGGGGGCTCCAAAATCACTGCAGGTGGTGATTGTAGCCATGAAATTAAAAGACGCTTACTCCTTGGAAGGAAAGTTATGACCAAAGTAGACAGCATATTAAAAAGCAGAGCCATTACTTTGTCAACAAAGTTCTGTCTGGTCAAGGCTATGGTTTTTCCAGTGGTCATGTATGGATGTGAGAGTTGGACTATAACGAAAGCTGAGCACCAAAAAATTGATGCTTTTAAAGTGTGGTGCTGGAGAAGACTCTTGAGAGTCCCTTGGACTGCAAGGAGATCCAACTAGTCCAACCTAAAGGAGATCAGTCCTGGGTGTTCATTGGCAGCACTGATGTTGAAGCTGAAACTCCAATACTTTGGTCACCTGATGTGAAGAACTGACTCATTTGAACAGACCCTGATGCTGGGAGGGATTGAGGGCAGGAGGTGAAGGGCACAAGAGAGGATGAGATGGCTGGATGGCATCACCGACTTGATGGGCATGAGTTTGAGTAAACTCCGGGAGTTGGTGATGGACAGGGAGGCCTGGTGTGCTGCGATTCATGGGGTGGCAGTGTTGGACACGGCTGGGCAATTGAACTGAATGTTGTAAGCAGGGGTGGAGATGGAGTTAAATGTGTGTTATTGTGAAGGTCACTTCACCTGCAAGGTGGAGAATGGATTGGAGGAAGGTTAGAGGGAGATGTTAGGCAGATTTCACAGTTGCCAGGCAAAGGATGATGGTGGTCTGGACAAGTGTGATAATGATGAAGATGAAGAGAAGAGGAAGTTCCTCAGAAATACTTGGTGGCTCAAATAAGCAGGCCTTTGTGATAATTTATATCAAGGGCTGATTCTTTGAACATTCTAAGTAAAATAACTTGCCTAGTGCGACCAAAAACAAAACAAAACAGAGAGAGGGAAAAACAAATTAGAGCTTCCCTGGCGGCTCACATGGTAAGGATTCTGCCTGCAACCCAGGTTCCATCCCTGGGCTGGGAGGATCCCCTGGAAAAGGAAATTACTCCCCATCCCAGTAATCTAGGCTGGAGGTTATAAATTAAGGACATTAAAACTGTCAAAGCACATATATGTACATGTAACAAAAGTGTTTTAAAAGTTTACCAGTGAATGCTAGGTATAGTTCAGTACAGCAAGTTTGAAAATCTAGATGAGGTCAGTTTTCTAGGAAAATAAAGATTACCACCTTCTTTTCACAGTTTATGACATCCTGAACATGCAAGCTAGAAACCAGAGAGCCAGGCTCAGTGGTGACTCTTGTGGGAAGGGGAGGATTTGGGTGCAACTGAACAGTGCTCTAATCAAAGCATCGGGAAGTGCTCTAATCTGCTCTTTAAAGTAACCTTGATAATCACTGCATGCCCGCTTTCTGCAGCCCATCCTGGTGAATAACAAGCTTGGCTTTTCTGGGGAGTTACTGGACAGAGGAACTGTGGTCTCTGTGGCATCTTCTCCAAATCCAGAGCTTTTGGAGACGTGCTGTATTCTTCGTGCACTTTTCTGACATTTCAGCAGGAGTAGGGGAGACGGTGTCTGTTTTTTTTATCCTTTCTCATTGAACCAGAAGAAGGAGATATTTTAAAATATATCTTTATAGTTGAAATTCACTATTTTCATAATTTTTGAAAATTAGTATAATCTTTGAGTTAAATATTCAAAGAAAAATACTTTTCCTACACATGTTTGTCTTAGTATTCTTATTTATGATGAAGCTTGTTTAGACATAAGGAACATCAATCACAATTACTTATTGGTACTCATTATTTCTGTGTAATTTGGAACTAAAATTTGTGGAATATAATTTAAAGAATTTAAGAGAAAACATTCCATAAAGTTGTGAATGCCAAAGAAGTTTCTGTGTCTCAGAATTTTTGGTTTCTCTGTTTTAAAAGATTTGACAGAAATGAACTCCCAAGTAAAGCAGTATGAATAATTAAATTCCTCTTCATCCAAGGCATTTTGGAATAAAACGTGACAATAACCATACAGCAAGTTAAATATTTTATAAGTTACAAATTTTGCAGTTGGACAAGCCAATGCTGTGACGTGCTAATTTGTCATTAATAGGCTAACAGAAGCATACTCTGAAAAAATCAGTTTAATGAATGGTACTGACACAGATATTCTTAAAATCCTATAACCTTCACCTGCTTTCATAAATGGTGATCTGACTCAGCACAAGAAAACCAGTGCTCAGCCTAAAAGGCAAGGAATTGAAGTATTTAAAATACCTACACCCATAGTGTAGGTATTTTGTATACTTATAATTCCACATATAAGTGATATCATACAAATTACAATACCAGTTTGCTATTTGCATTGGAAAAAAACTATGTTATAAAGCATTCTGTATTTTAATATGTAGGCCTCAGAAACTTTTGAAAAGTTTTCACTAAAATTTATTAGCATTCAAGTCATCTGGTTACATGTTATTGTATCACTGCTATATTTAAAATAGATAACCCATAATGTCCCCCTGTATGGACATGGAACTCTGCTCAATGCTTTGTGCCAGCCTGGAGTGGAGGGGAGTTTGGCTGAGTCCCTTCACTGTTCATCTGAAACTATTCATATCACTACATTGTATGGGGGTCATACCCCAATACAAAATAAAATGTTTTTTTAAATGTTATTATATCAATACTATAGACATAAAAATATACTTTTCAGATACCGAAATAATATGTTTTTTAACATTTTCAAATTGAAGTATAGTTGGTTTATAATGTTTCGGTTGTACAGCAAAGTGATTCAGTTATAGAGCTTCAGAAATTTTTATATGGATCCATTTTATTTTTCCCAAATATTCTCTTAACTTTCTTTTCTTAGGAAATTACCTGTGTGTCTCCAGAAGAGTCCTGCATGACCTACAGTGAAAAAGATACCTTGTTCTTTTCTCTCCATCACTGAGGAGCATTGGTTTTAGCTCCTAAATGTCTCTCAAATCACTCTAAATCGCCCCCTCTCCTTTGTATCCATTCTAGGCCAAAATGCTATTGTTTGGCTCCTAACACTGGTGAAATAGCCTCCCGATTGTTCTTGAATCCATTTTCCTCCTAATAAGCAAATCTTTAGTTAAAGTGACCTCTTTAAAATAAAAATATTATGATACTCCTAGCTTATCATTTCTTGATTTTCCATGCTCTTGAAATACAGTTCAAAAGTCTTATCATGTTCTGTAAAAGCACAAACGACAGCATATGGGAAAACCTCCAAATGTTTCTTTCCTTCATGTGCTTATTATTGTTTATGATTGTATCTTCATTTACATGACCTTTCCCCTTGGTCTGTGTTCATTTGCGATCATTTTGTCTTTGATTTCACTTCTATATTTGTGTAAATTTCACAGTACATTGTTACTATTTTAATTTTAGAGAATTACTTAAAAATTTTTTATTGAATCAAAGATCCTTTAAATCATATATGCTTTACAATTTTTAAAAGTTTCACACAGGTGATTTGATATAATTCCTTAATAACTCTTTTCTTTCATCTACCTTTATATTTCCTCTCCCTCCTTCTCTCTCCCCATCCCACTGGTAACCACTAACTTGTTCTCTATGTTTGTGGGTCTGCTTATTTTATGTTTTATTCACTAGTTTGTTGTAGTTTTTTAGACTCCATATATAAGTGATATCATACAGTTTTTGTCTTTCTCTGTCTGACTTATTCCATTTAGCACAATGCCAAGTTCATCCACGCTGCTGCAAATGATAAAATTTCAGTCTTTTTCCAGCTAAGTAATATTCCATTGCATATATGTACCATATCTGCTTTATCCATTCATATGTTGACAAACACTTAGATTGTTCCCATACCTTGGCAATTATAAGTTATTTTGAAAGGAGACTTAAACATCAGATAAAAGTGGTTTTAAAATGTACCCTCAGTTCTTTTTTTACCACTTCTATAGCTCTTTATTTCTCTATGTAAATGAAAATTTTAATGTTGTATCAAACCTGTTGCCTAAGGAATTACCTTTGGCATTTCTTATAGTGCAGTTCTCCTGAAAATACATTTTATTCACTTTTGTTTCACTGAAAAGTCTTTATTTTGCTTTTATTTCTGTAAGATTTTTTTGAGTTAAGATTTCTGCTTTGACAGTTTTTTCTTTCAGTATTTCATTGTTGACTGGTTTTGCACTATTTCTGACAAGAAGTCTGCTGAATACTTTGTTTATTTTGTAGGTAACATTTCTTTATTATTTGGTTACTTTCATGATTTTCTCTTTATATATTTTAAAGAAAAAATGGTTTCATTAGGATGTTTCTAATTTAAATGTATATATATATATACACACACACACACGTATATATAGATAGATAGATAGATAGATAGATATATTCAGCTTGGGTTTCTCTGAGTTTCTTGGATATGTGATTTGTTTGCTGTGTTTCATTAATTAAAAAAAAATTCTTCGCTATTATCTCTTCAAGCATTCCTCCTGCCCCATTCTATGTATTTTGTCCTCCTAGAACCTAATGGTACATTTATTGAACCAGCTCTTATTGTCCCACAACTCTTGGGTGTTTTGTTCTGTTTTGGTATTCTTTTTCTCTTTATGTTTGGATAAATTCCATTGACCTGCCTTTACTTTTATTGATTTATTAATAATTTTATTTTATTTATTCTTTAATTGATTAAATTTTATTTTAATTAAAAATAATTGATTTATTTTAATAATTAAATTAAATTATTGATTTAATTTTATTGATTCTTTCCTTAGCCTTGTCCAATCTGATTAGAAAGTCATCCAGACAATTCATTTGTAATATCATGTTTTTATTTCTAGCATTTCCATTTTGACATTGTTTCCATTTTCTGCTAAATTTTCCTTTTTATTTTATGGGAATTTTGTCATTTTTACCATTACTGTACATTTTTATATAATAAGCATAGTTATTTTAAAGACTTTATTAGTTCTAACATCTTGGTCATGTCTGAATCCTTTCTGTTAAACATTTTCTCTCTTGATTGTTTTCTTTCCCTTCCTTTTTGGGTATGTGTTATAATAAATAATATTTCTTCTTGAAATGGTCATCCTTCCTCTCCTTTCTGGTCATTTGTTTTGAAGACTGAACCCATCAGTCAGTAGTTGAACTGGGTTTCGGTTTTATTGTTGCTATAATCAAGTTTAGTGCTCTGCAGACTTCAGATTCTCGCAGGAGTGAACCACTACTGCCTTGAGTTTAGTGTTGGACTTGGGTTCTGCCTGGGTTTCCCAGGTTTCTGGCCCCCTCCTCATGGTGAGCAGCCCCGCACGCATGTGCCACAGTGAGTTTTCTCTCCGTCCTCTTGCCAGCCTCCGATGAGGGACTCCTGTTGCTTGTTGCTCACCTTTTGTGGTCCAGCTTCAGTCTTAGGCAGGTCCTACGTACTTTGGATTATGGAAGGGCAGTTCTCAGCATTTCGTTCCCTGCCTCACATGAGAACCAAATTCTTCCTTCTCTCCATGTGTGTATTTGTGCATGTGTGTGTGCCGTGCGCATACCTGCGGTTGGATGGTCTTGGGTGGGAGAGGGTTTCCCTCTTGCTGCCCCAATGTTAGCGGATTTCAGCTTTCTATCATTCTATGACGCTAAGCATGACCCGAGTGTCCTACCCGCCTCCTGGGACAAAGAACTGTTCTTTCTGCCCTCTGCCCTGAGGCATTTTGTCTTTGCCAGGACCCTGGGGATGGATGGTTTATAATTTGTCTCCCAGTTGCTTAAGGCTTTTGCTTTATGTGAGGGAAGGGTCTAGAGATGGGGTTGGGTTTTGTACCTCTCTGTCACTGAGGGGTCTCTAGCAGTCTCCTCCATGCCTTTTTCACAGCACCTGGTGGAACCTGGACAAAGAACTCATGTGTAAGACTGAACCCTCCTTGCATTAAAATTTAACACATTTAAAGACCTTAAATATGGAGGTCTTTCTTCATACCCACTCTGATGTTCCTTACCCCTCCAAGTGTACTGTGCCAATGGTCTATGTCGCTTCTGTCTCCTCAGAAGTGTGAGGGGAATAGATTTTCCCCTCCTTGACTTCAAAAATCCATTTTGTGTTAAGGTAGGTTGTAAATTGGACACAGATTTTAAGGAAACACTGTTAACCCAAAGTCTTTCTGAAATAGTATATTAAAAAAATATGTTTAATGGGAAAATGAGTAAGATGATAGTTTAGGACTCTTTTTTATTCAAAACACAGCAGTAGTTTTTTATAATCTTGAAAGTTATGAGAAACTATTGGATAGTTTTGGTCTTCCAGATTTAACTAAGGAGTAGCCTTCATTTGCAGTTTTAAAATTTCTATGTACTGTTAAGAAGCCTCTGCAAATAAAATTTCCCAGCTCTGTTCCTTAATGTGCTTTAAAAATCCTTTAGAATTTAGATCGTAAAATAAAGAAAGTTCAACCATCTGTACTGTCTATATTTTCTCTTTAAAACACCAATAAACAACTGTGATCATTTATTGAGGATTTGTTAAGTGTCAGGAACTCCACTGGATGCTTTGTTTTCATTAACTCAATACTTTTGAGTGGGAGATGATATTTAATCTCTTTATAGGTGAAGAAATAGCTGTGACCCAACTGACATTCTGTAACCACTGAGCAGTCTGATCCTGGAGTACTTAAGCATAACAGTGAAGCCTTTTATGGGTTAATAATTTTGTGATGATTTTGTTTATTTATTTATTTAGATTCATAAGCAAAGGAAAACTTTATCCTTTGATCAGAGAATGGAGAGGTGTGAGCTCATACTCTAGAGCACATGTGCTCTGTGAGGGTTTTAGTTTTTCTAAACAAATGAAAGCAGAGACACCATGGGAGTTCAAATTTAAACAGCACTATTTTCTTTGTGCTATCTCATAAAAAAATCAAATGAAATTTATTTTCCCTATATTCTGATATTCTACCTTAGTAATATTTTTTCTTTTACAGTTTACTTAAAAACTTTCTTAGAACTGAGAGTTTCTTCTAGGTGTACTAGTAGTAATCTTAGCAATCTGTATATTGCTAAATATTGGAGAAGAAAATGGCAACCCACTCCAGTACTCTTGCCTGGAGAATCCCGTGGACAGAGGAGCCTGGTGGACTGCTGTCCATGGGGTCACACAGAGTCAGACATGACTGAAGCGACTTAGCATGCATGCGTGCATTGGAGAAGGAAATGGCAACCCACTCCAGTGTTCTTGCCTGGAGAATTCCAGGGATGGGGGAGCCTGGTGGGCTGCCGTCTATGGGGTCGCACAGAGTCAGACACGACTGAAGTGACTTAGCAGCAGCAGCATTGATAAATATAGTTTGGGGCAAATAGAAGAAATAATCATTCTCACTGACTGGATATTGGATGACATTAAGGAATAAATATTAAATTATTTTTGGCATGATAATGGTGCTGTGGTTATGTTTTAAAGAATTATTGGCTTTAAGCATTCATACATTTTATTTTATTTATTTATTTATTTTTTCATTCATACATTTAAAAAAGAAGTAATATCATTCAGGGATTTGGTTCAAAATAAAATTGGTAGAGTTAGTGGATAAGACTATAGATTAAAATGATTGCCATGAACTGATGATTTTTAAGCACAGTGAGGGGAGCATGGAGGTCATTATCTTATTTGAAATTTTCCATGATAACAAACAAAGAAGAAATAGTCACATCAATGGACATCACTATAATATAACAATATCGCAATTTAGTTCAAGCAACTATGATAGGCTTGTCTACCTAGTATGTTCCAGACAATGGCAATACAAGGTTGGTTAAGAGATACATTTCTTGCCATGCAAATTATACACTACTGAGAGGGAAATCAAATTGATTATATTCTTTGCAGCCAAAGATGGATAAGCTCTATACAGTCAGCAAAAACAAAACTTGGAGCTGAGTGTGGCTCAGATCTTGAGCAAAACTCCTCCTTGCAAAATTCCATCTTAAATTCAAGAAATGTAGGGAAAACCACTAAGCTGTGTGACCTAAATAAAATCCCTTATGTTTATACAGTGGAGGTGGCTAATGGATTAAAGGGGTTAATCTGGAAGACAGAGTGCCTGAAGAACTATGGATGGAGGTTCATAACATTATACAGAAGGCAGTGACCAAAATCACTCCAAAGAAAAAGAAATGCAAGAAGGCAAAGTAGTTGCCTGTAGAGGACTTACAAATAGCCGAGAAAGGAAGAGAAGCAAAAGGCAAAGGACAAAGGGAAAAATATACCCCACTGAATGTAGAGTTCCACAGAATAGTAAGGAGAGATAAGAGAGCCTTCTTAATTGAACAGTGCAAAGAAATAGAGGAAAACAATAGAATGGGAAAGACTAGAGATCTCTTCAACAAAATCAGAGATACCAAGGGAACATATCATGCCAAGATGGGCACAATAAGGGACAGAAACGGTATGGACCTAACAGAAGCAGAGACCATGCTGCTGTGTCAATCACAAGAAAATGTGGAAAATTCTTAAAGAGAGGGGAATACCTGAGACACCTGTACACAGGTAAGTTAGAACCAGACTGGAACCATGGTTCCAGAGAGGAACTATGGACTAGTTCAAAACTGGGAAAGGAATATGACAAGGTTGTGTATTGTCAGTCTGTTTATTTAACTTATATATAGAGTACATCATGCGAAATGTCAGACTGTATGATTCACAAGCAAGAATCAAGATTGCCAGGAGAAATATCAACAACCTCAGATATGCAGATAATACTACTGTAATGGCAGAAAGGGAAGAGGAACTAAAGAGCCTCTTGATGAGTGTGTAAGAGGAGAATGAAAAGAGCTGGCTTATAACTCAAAAAGCTAAATCATGGTATCTAGTCCCATCACTTCATGGAAAATAGAAGGGGAAAAAGTGGAAGCAGTGACAGATTTTATTTTCCTGTGCTTCAAAATCACTGTGAATGGTGACTGCAGCCATGAAATTAAAAGACATTTGTCCTTGAAAGAAAAACTATGACAAACCTAGACAGCATATTAAAAAGCAGAGAAATAATTTTGCCAACAAAGGTCCATGTAGCCAAAGCTGTGGTTTTTCCAGTAGTCATGTATGAATGTGAGAGTTGGACCATAAAGAAGGTTGAGCACCAAAGAACTGATGCTTTTAAATTGTGACTTTGGAGAAGTCTCTTGAGAGTCCCTTGGACAGCAAGATCAAACCATTTAGTCCTAAACGAAATCAATCCTGAATTGGAAGAACTGATGTTGAAGCTGAAGCTCCAATACTTTGGCCACCTGATGTGAAGAGCTGGCTCATTGGAAAAGACCCTGATGCTGGAATGAGTGAGGGCAGGAGGAGAAGGGGGTGACAGAAGATGAGATGGTTGGGTGGCATCACTGATTCAATGGACATGGGTTTGAGCAAACTTCAGGAGATAGTAAAAGACAGGGAAGCCTGCAGGTGTGCTGCAGTCCATGGGGTCACAAAGAGTTGGGCATGACTGAGGAACTGGACAACAACAAGAAATAAAGTAATAATGAATTATATTTCAGTACAATATAGTGTGGGTTATGATTTTTAAAAGTAACAGACTGCTAAAGGATTAAAACAATCCCCAGACAAAATGTGTTCTCAGAAATCCTATAAAGGGATGATTATTGTTGTCTTGTATTTTAAAAGAATATTTGACTACAAAAGAAACATTTTCATGTACATTTTTAAGTAAGAAAAAGCACTTTTAGTTTTTTAATTAAAAATTCATTTTAATTAAAATGTTTAAAATCAACATACCAAAGTGAGAAAGTTATATAAACTTAGAATATACTTTTCTTTAAAATTTGTTTTGAGATTTCAAATAGTATGCATTTAGCCTGTAATTCTTATAATAAAATTATACATTCATAAAGATTAGTATAATTTTATATACAATGAGTTGTTTAGTGATATATTCCTGCTGTGAGGGCTCCCTGGTGGCGCAGCAGTTAAGAACCCACCTGCCAATGCAGGAGATGCAGAAGACTCGAGTTTAACCCCTGGGTCAGAAAGATCCCCTGCAGGAGGAAATGGCAACCTACTCCAGTCTTCTTGCCTGGAGAATCCCATGAACAGAGGAACCTGGTGGGCTACAGTCTAATGGGGTCCCAAAGAACTACTGAGCACATTATGCTATAATGAAAAAACAGTGTTAATTCATGTTAGAGGACTTGTAAATTTTTTATGCTTTTAGGGGAGGGGACAAAAAGCCACAAGATATGGCAAAAAAGTATTAAAGTAAAATCTATAATCTCATGGGAGTGGGTGGTAGTAGGTTTTCTGCACAGATTGAAATTTTATTGGATTAAGCTTTTAATTCCTCCTGGCTAAAGGAGTCTAGAAATAAACTTTGCTCTCTCTGAATTAGAAGGTTACACATAATCAAGTCAGATTTAAAAAGGGGAGAAACAATAATTATTTTTTGTGTGGAAACTTTATAATCGTTAAGCAAGAGGTGAATGAATTTAGTATATAATATAAAGATTGCCAGAATAAATTTACCATTGTTATAAACATGTTGATTTATTAATGTTGCAATATTTTTTAAGCAGCAAGTAACAGGAAATAGTGGTCTTTATTTTTAAAAAATGAAAATTCTAACATTATACCTATTTTATCTGTACCTGTAACACCTTTCCATTTATTAAATATACTTTTTGTAGTATATTCATGATATGAAGTAGTTTATTGGAGAGTTTATTGCTCTATTTACATAACTTATTTAACCTTGCTGCAGGTATATCAGTTTTACTATTTATCCTACCTGTGTGCTTTACTGAGGTTTATTTTCATATTCTATTTTTTAAAATTAATTTATTATTTTAATTGGAGGCTAATTACTTTACAATATTGTAGTGGTTTTTGCCATACATTCACATGCATCAGCCATAGGTGTACATGTGTTCCCATCCTGAATCCCCCTCCCACCTCCCTTCCCACCCCATCCCTCAGGGTCATCCCAGTGCACCAGCCCTGAGCACCCTGTCTCATGCATTGAACCTGGACTGGCGATCTGTTTCACACTTGATAATACATATGTTTCAATGCTATTCTCTCAAATCATCCCACCCTCGCTTTCTCCCAGAGTCCAAAAATCTGTTCTTTACATTTGTGTCTCTTTTGCTGCCTTGCAAATAGGGTCATCCTTACCATCTTTCTAAATTCCATATATATACGTTAATATACTGTATTGGTGTTTTTCTTTCTGACTTACTTCACTCTATACAATAGTCTACAGTTTCATCCACCTCACTAGAACTAATTCAATTGCATTCTTTTTAACACCCGAATAATATTCCTTTGTGAATATGTACCACAGTTTTCTTATCCATTCATCTGCTGATGGACATTTAGGTTGCTGGCTATTGTAAACAGTGCTGTGATGAACATTGGGGTACACGTGTCTCTTTCAATTCTGGTTTCCTCGGTGTGTATGCCCAGCAGTGGAATTGCTGGGTCATATGGCAGTTCTATTTCCAGTTTTTTAAAGGAATCTCCACACTGTTCTCCATAGTGACTGTACTAGTTTGAATTCCCAACAACAGTATAAGAGGGTTCCCTTTTCTCCACATCCTCTCCAGCATTTATTGTTTGTAGACTTTTGGATAGCAGTCATTCTGATCGGTGTTAGATGGTACCTTATTGTGGTTTTGATTTGCATTTCTCTGATAATGAGTGATGTTGAGCATCTTTTCATCTGTTTGTTAGCCATCTGTATGTTTTCTTTGGAGAAATGACTGTTTAGTTCTTTGGCCCATTTTTTGATTGGGTCATTTGTTTTTCTGGGATTTAGCTGCAGGAGTTGCTTGTATAATTTTGAGATTAATTCTTTGTCAGTTGCTTCATTTGCTATTATTTTCTCCCATTCTGAAGGCTGTCTTTTCACCTTTCTTATAGTTTCCTTCATTGTGCAAAAGCTTTTAAGTTTATTTAGGTCCCATTTATTTATTTTTCTTTTATTGCCATTACTTTGGGAGGTGGGTCATAGAGGATCCTGCTGTGATTTATGTTAGAGTGTTCTGCCTATGTTTTCCTCTAGGAGTTTTATAGTTTCTGGTCTTACATTTAGATCTTTAACCCATTTTGAGTTTATTTTTGTGTATGGTGTTAGAAAGTGTTCTAGTTTCATTCTTTTACAAGTGGTTGACCAGTTTTCCCAGCACCACTTGTTAAAGAGATTATTTTTTCTCCATTGTATATCCTTGCCTCCTTTGTCAAACATAAAGAGTCCATAGGTGTGTAGATTTATCTCTGGGCTTTCTATTTTCAACATCCATTTATGATAAGACCCTCCAGAAAGCAGGCATAGAAGGAACATACCTCAGCATAATAAAAGCCATATATGATAAACCCACAGCAAACGTTATCCTCAATGATGAAAAATTGAAAGCATTTCCCCTAAAGTCAGGAACAAGACAAGGGTTCCCACTCTCACCACTGCTGTTCAATATAGTTTTGGAAGTTTTAGCTACAGCAGTCAGAGAAGAAAAAGAAATAAAAGGGATCCAGAATGGAAAAGAAGAAATAAAACTCTCACTGTTTACAGATGACATTATCCTCTATGTAGAAAACCCTAAAGACACCACCAGAAAATTGCTAGAACTAACAATGAATATAGTAAAGTTGCAGGATATAAAATTAACGCACAGAAATACCTTGCATTCCTATACGCTAACAATGAGAAAACAGAGACATTAAGGAAACAATTCCATTCACCAGTGCATCAAAAAGAATAAAATACTTAGGAATAAATCTACCTAAAGAAATAAAAGACCTATATATAGAAAACTATAAAACACTGATGAAAGAAATCAAAGAAGACATAAAAAGATGGAGAAATATACCGTGTTCATAGATTGGAAGAATCAATATAGTGAAAATGAGTACACTACCCAAAGCAATCTATAGATTCAATGCAATCCCTATCAAGTTATCAACGGTATTTTTCAGAGAACTAGAACAAATAATTTCACAACTTGTATGCAAATACAAAATAGCCAAAGCAATCTTGAGAAAGAAGAATGGAACTGGAGGAATCAACCTGCCTGACTTCAGACTATACTACACAGCTACAGTAATTAAGACAGTATGGTACTGGCACAAAGACAGAAATATAGATTAGTGGAACATATTCTATTTGTTTTAATGATACTAGAATAGAAATTTAAAAAATACCACTACTTTTATTTTTCTAAATAAAAGAAACCATATTACACTTTTTGGGCATAAATATTAACTTTAGAAGGAGTTGATTGTGTCATTTTGTCCTATTATCTCATGAAGTGTTTTAGATTAGCCAGAGAAGCATTTTTGCAGAAAAGTGTATTTTTGCCTTTTTATTAATGGTATTTAGTTTGCATAATATTCTGTCACTTGAATGCTATTGGTTTTTTTTTCTTAAATAATAATATGGAAAGTGTCTTGTGTTAGAGTTTGCACAGTCATTTTACTTACTGTGTAATTTATATGAAAATATCAGCTTTCTAAATACATTTTTTAAACCATTCTCAACCCTTTGCAACTCATTTTTCTTGTAATTAAAAAAAATTTTTTTAGCTCAATTACTTGGCACTGTTTTTTTTTTTTTTTTTTTTTTTTAATATTATTTTATTAGTTGGAGGCCAATCACTTTACAACATTTCAGTGGGTTTTGTCATACATTGACATGAATCAGCCATATAGTTACATGTATTCCCCATCCCGATCCCCCCTCCCACCTCCCTCCCCACCCGACTCCTCAGGGTCCTCCCAGTGCACCAGGCCCGAGCACCTGACTCATGTATCCCACCTGGGCTGGTGGTCCGTTTCACCATAGATAATATACATGCTGTTCTTTCAAAACATCCCACCCTCACGTTCTCCCCCAGAGTTCAAAAGTCTGTTCTGTATTTCTGTGTCTCTTTTTCTGTTTTGCATATAGGGTTATCGCCACCATCTATCTAAATTCCGTATATATGTGTTAGTATACTGTAATGTTCTTTATCTTTCTGACTTACTTCACTCTGTATAATGGGCTCCAGTTTCATCCATCTCATTAGAACTGATTCAAATGAATTCTTTTTAACGGCTGAGTAATATTCCATGGTGTATATGTACCACAGCTTCCTTATCCATTCATCTGCTGATGGGCATCTAGGTTGCTTCCATGTCCTGGCTATTATAAACAGTGCTGCGATGAACATTGGGGTGCACGTGTCTCTTTCAGATCTGGATTCCTCAGTGTGTATGCCCAGAAGTGGTATTGCTGGGTCATATGGCAGTTCTATTTCCAGTTTTTTAAGAAATCTCCACACTGTTTTCCATAGTGGCTGTACTAGTTTGCATTCCCACCAACAGTGTAAGAGGGTTCCCTTTTCTCCACACCCTCTCCAGCATTTATTGCTTGTAGACTTTTGGATAGCAGCCATCCTGACTGGCGTGTAATGGTACCTCATTGTGGTTTTGATTTGCATTTCTCTGATGATGAGTGATGTTGAGCATCTTTTCATGTGTTTGTTAGCCATCTGTATGTCTTCTTTGGAGAAATGTCTGTTTAGTTCTTTGGCCCATTTTTTGATTGGGTCGTTTATTTTTCTGGAATTGAGCTTCAGGAGTTGCTTGTATATTTTTGAGATTAATCCTTTGTCTGTTTCCTCATTTGTTATTATTTTCTCCCAATCTGAGGGCTGTCTTTTCACCTTACTTATAGTTTCCTTTGTTGTGCAAAAGCTTTTAATTTTCATTAAGTCCCATTTGTTTATTTTTGCTTTTATTTCCAATATTCTGGGAGGTGGGTCATAGAAGATCTTGCTGTGATTTATGTCGGAGAGTGTTTTGCCTATGTTCTCCTCTAGGAGTTTTATAGTTTCTGGTCTTACATTTAGATCTTTAATCCATTTTGAGTTTATTTTTGTGTATGGTGTTAGGAAGTGTTCTAGTTTCATTCTTTTACAAGTGGTTAACCAGTTTTCCCAGCACCACTTGTTAAAGAGATTGTCTTTTTTCCATTGTATATCCTTGCCTCCTTTGTCAAAGATAAGCTGTCCATAGGTTCGTGGATTTATCTCTGGGCTTTCTATTCTGTTCCATTGATCTATATTTCTGTCTTTGTGCCAGTACCATACTGTCTTGATGACTGTGGCTTTGTAGTAGAGTCTGAAGTCAGGCAGGTTGATTCCTCCAGTTCCATTCTTCTTTCTCAAGATTACTTTGGCTATTCGAGGTTTTTTGTATTTCCATACAAATTGTGAAATTATTTGTTCTAATTCTGTGAAAAATACCGTTGGTAGCTTGATAGGGATTGCATTGAATCTATAGATTGCTTTGGGTAGAATAGCCATTTTGACAATATTGATTCTTCCAATCCATGAACACGGTATGTTTCTCCAACTGTTTGTGTCCTCTTTGATTTCTTTCATCAGTGTTTTATAGTTTTCTATGTATAGGTCTTTTGTTTCTTTAGGTAGATATACTCCTAAGTATTTTATTCTTTTTGTTGCAATGGTGAATGGTATTGTTTCCTTAATTTCTCTTTCTGTTTTTTCATTGTTAGTGTATAGGAATGCAAGGGATTTCTGTGTGTTAATTTTATATCCTGCAACTTTACTATATTCATTAATTAGCTCTAGTAATTTTCTGGTAGAGTCTTTAGGGTTTTCTATGTAGAGGATCATGTCATCTGCAAACAGCGAGAGTTTCACTTCTTCTTTTCCTATCTGGATTCCTTTTATGTCTTTTTCTGCTCTGATTGCTGTGGCCAAAACTTCCAACACTATGTTGAATAGTAGTGGTGAGAGTGGGCATCCTTGTCTTGTTCCTGATTTCAGAGGAAATGCTTTCAATTTTTCACCATTGAGGGTGATGCTTGCTGTGGGTTTGTCATATATAGCTTTTATTATGTTGAGGTATGTTCCTTCTATTCCTGCTTTCTGGAGAGTTTTAATCATAAATTAGTGTTGAATTTTGTCAAAGGCTTTCTCTGCATCTATTGAGATAATCATATGTTTTTTATCTTTCAATTTGTTAATGTGGTGTATTACGTTGATCGATTTGCGGATATTAAAGAATCCTTGCATTCCTGGGATAAAGCCCACTTGGTCATGGTGTATGATTTTTTTAATATGTTGTTGGATTCTGTTTGCTAGAATTTTGTTAAGGATTTTTGCATCTATGTTCATCAGTGATATTGGCCTGTAGTTTTCTTTTTTTGTGGCATCTTTGTCTGGTTTTGGAATTAGGGTGATGGTGGCCTCATAGAATGAGTTTGGAAGTTTACCTTCTTCTGCAATTTTCTGGA
Source organism: Muntiacus reevesi (assembly GCF_963930625.1). NCBI lineage: Eukaryota > Metazoa > Chordata > Mammalia > Artiodactyla > Cervidae > Muntiacus > Muntiacus reevesi. The sequence goes on from NC_089264.1 coordinate 7,645,376, forward strand.
AGAGTTTGAGTAAGATAGGTGTTAGCTCTTCTCTAAATTTTTGGTAGAATTCAGCTGTGAAGCCATCTGGTCCTGGGCTTTTGTTTGCTGGAAGATTTCTGATTACAGTTTCGATTTCCTTGCTTGTGATGGCTCTGTTAAGATCTTCTATTTCTTCCTGGTTCAGTTTTGGAAAGTTATACTTTTCTAAGAATTTGTCCATTTCATCCAAGTTGTCCATTTTATTGGCATAGAGCTGCTGGTAGTAGTCTCTTATGATCCTTTGTATTTCAGTGTTGTCTGTTGTGATCTCACCCTTTTCATTTCTTATTTTGTTAATTTGGTTCTTCTCTCTTTGTTTCTTAATGAGTCTTGCTAATGGTTTGTCAATTTTGTTTATTTTTTCAAAAAACCAGCTTTTAGCTTTGTTGATTTTTGCTATGGTCTCTTTAGTTTCTTTTGCATTTATTTCTGCCCTAATTTTTAAGATTTCTTTCCTTCTGCTAACCCTGGGGTTCTTCATTTCTTCCTTCTCTAATTGTTTTAGGTGTAGAGTTAGGTTATTTATTTGGCTTTTTTCTTGTTTCTTGATGTGTGCCTGTAATGCTATGAACCTTCCCCTTAGCACTGCTTTTACAGTGTCCCATAGGTTTTGGGTTGTTGTGTTTTCATTTTCATTTATTTCTATACATACTTTGATTTCTTTTTTGATTTCTTCTATGATTTGTTGGTTATTCAGAAGCGTGTTATTTAGCCTCCATATGTTGGAATTTTTAACAATTTTTTTCCTGTAATTGAGATCTAATCTTACTGCACTGTGGTCAGAAAAGATGACTGGAATGATTTCAATTTTTTTGAATTTTCCAAGACCAGATTTATGGCCCAGGATGTGATCTATTCTGGAGAAGGTTCCGTGTGCACTTGAGAAAAAGGTGAAGTTGATTGTTTTGGGGTGAAATGTCCTATAGATATCAATTAGGTCTAGCTGGTCCATTGTATCATTTAAGGTTTGTGTTTCCTTGTTGATTTTCTGTTTAGTTGATCTATCCATGGTTGTGAGTGGGGTATTAAAGTCTCCCACTATTATTGTGTTACTATTAATTTCCTCTTTCATACTCGTTAGTGTTTGCCGTACATATTGCGGTGCTCCTATGTTGGGTGCATATATATTTATAATTGTTATATCTTCTTCTTGGATTGATCCTTTGATCATTATGTAGTGACCTTCTTTGTCTCTTTTCACATCCTTTATTTGAAAGTCTATTTTATCTGATATGAGTATTGCAACTCCTGCTTTCTTTTGGTCTCCGTTTGCGTGAAATATTTTTTTCCAGCCCTTCACTTTGAGTCTGTATGTGTCCCTTGTTTTGAGGTGGGTCTCTTGTAGACAGCATATATAGGGGTCTTGTTTTTGTATCCATTCAGCCAATCTTTGTCTTTTGGTTGGGGCATTCAACCCATTTACATTTAAGGTAATTATTGATAGGTGTGGTCCCGTTGTCATTTACTTTGTTGTTTTGGGTTCACGTTTATACAACCTTTCTGCATTTCCTGTCTAGAGAAGATCCTTTAGCATTTGTTGAAGAGCTGGTTTGGTGGTGCTGAATTCTCTCAGCTTTTGCTTGTCTGTAAAGCTTTTGAATTCTCCTTCATATCTGAATGAGATCCTTGCTGGGTACAGTAATCTAGGTTGTAGGTTATTCTCTTTCATTACTTTCAGTATGTCCTGCCATTCCCTTCTGGCCTGGAGGGTTTCTATTGATAGATCAGCTGTTATCCTTATAGGAATCCCTTTGTGTGTTATTTGTTGTTTCTCCCTTGCTGCTTTTAGTATTTGTTCTTTGTGTTTGATCTTTGTTAATTTGATTAATATGTGTCTTGGGGAGTTTCGCCTTGGGTTTATCCTGTTTGGGACTCTCTGGGTTTCTTGGACTTGGGTGGCTATTTCCTTCCCCATTTTAGGGAAGTTTTCAGCTATTATCTCCTCGAGTATTTTCTCATGGCCTTTCTTTTTGTCTTCTTCTTCTGGAACTCCTATGATTCGAATGTTGGGGCGTTTCACATTGTCCCAGAGGTCCCTGAGGTTGTCCTCATTTCTTTTGATCCTTTTTTCTTTTTTCCTCTCTGCTTCATTTATTTCCACCATTTTATCTTCTACCTCACTTATTCTATCTTCTGTCTCCGTTATTCTACTCTTGGTTCCCTCCAGAGTGTTTTTGATCTCATTCATTGCATTATTCATTTTCAATTGACTCTTTTTTATTTCTTCTAGATCTTTATTAAACATTTCTTGCATCTTTTCAATCTTTGTCTCCAGGCTATTTATCTGTACCTCCATTTTGCTTTCAAGATTTTGGATCATTTTTATTATCATTATTCTAAATTCTTTTTCAGGTAGATTCCCTATCTCCTCCTCTTTTGTTTGACTTGGTGGGCCCTTTTCATGTTCCTTTACCTGTTGGGTATTTCTCTGCCTTTTCATCTTGTTTAGATTGCTGTGTCTGGAGTGGGCTTTCTGTATTCTGGAGGTCTGTGGTTCCTTTTTATTGTGGAGGTTTTACCCAGTGGGTGGGGTTAGACGATTGGCTTGTCAAGGTTTCCTGATTAGCGAAGCTTGCGTCAGTGTTCTGGTGTGCGGATCTTGATTTCTTCTCTTTGGATAGCAATGGAGTGCCCAGTAATGAGTTTTGAGATGGGTCTATGTGTTAGGTGTGACCTTGGGCAGTCTGTATGTTGACGTTCAGGGCAATGTTCCTGCGTTGCTGGAGAATTTGCGTGGTATGTCGTGCTCTAGAACTTATTGGCTCTTGGGTGGTGGTTGGTTTCGTTGTAGGTATGGAGGCTTTTGTAGGGTCACTTATTACTTAAAGATTCATGTAGTCAGGAGTTTTCTGGTGTTCTCAGGTTTTGGGCTTAAGTCTCCTGCTTCTGGATTTCAGTTTTATTCTTCCTATAGTCTCAGGACTTCTCCAACTATACAGCACTGATAATAAAACTTCTATGTTAATGGTGGAAAGTTTCTCCCCCGTTAGGGATACCCAGAGAGGTTCACCGAGTTACATGGAGAAGAGGAGAGGGAGGAGGGAGATAGAGATGGGCAGGAGGAGAAAGAGGGGGACTCAAGAGGAGAGAGACAGATCTACGAAGTTGTCTGATCCCAGAGTGTTCTCCGTAGCCCAGACACCCACAAAGATTCACAGAATTGGATTGGGAAGAGAAGGGGGAAGGAGGAAATAGAGGTGTTCTGAGGTAGAAAACAGAGTCAAGATTGGGAGAGAATAATCAACACACTCGTGAATAAAAATGGGAGCTGAATATTGGATTCTTAAATGTTCACAATTTATATCATATACTGAAAAACAAAAATTAAAAATCTAGAGTAGAGGTTAGACTCTTAAAAATACTATATTAAAAACAAAAACCAAAACACACAAAAGAAATTTTAGAAATATATATGAAGTTGGGTATAAAAATAGGGCTTCTCTTCTTTTTTTTTTTTTTTCTTCCCTTTCTCTTTCTTCTGTAAGGTTATAGTGGATTGAAAATGAAAATTAAGGCGTAGTAAAAGGAGTGCTAGAGGGTTTTAAAAGAAATAAGAGAAAAAGAAAAAGAAAATAGAAGAGAAGAAAAAAGAAAAGAAAAAAAGAAGAAAAAAAAAAAAAAAGAAAAAAGAATGAGAAAAAAAATTGTTTTGCGTAATTAAAAAAAATCGTAAAAATCTATGAAAATGAAAGTTAAGGAGTAATGGGGGAGTAATAAGGAATTTTTAAAGGAAAATAAAAGAGAACCAAGAAAAAAGAAAGAAAAAAAATTTTTTTTTCCTTACTTAAAAAAAAAAAAAAAAAAAAGAAAAAGAAAAAATATATCTAGGAGTTTCCCTGGAGCTGTTGCGGTCAGTGTGGGTTCGGCTCAGCTTCAGATAGCTCCTCGTTCCAGCTTACACTTCTCGATATCTACAGGCCCTTCCGGTGTAGTCAGTCCGTGGTTTCTTCGGGGATTTTAATCTGTTACACCGGTCCCTTTGTTTATTTGGGTTCTGTTGCCGGTCTCTCTTCCGCGCCTAATTTCCGCCCTGACACACGGGGCGGAGGTGGATTCTTATTCAGGTAGCTAGTTCCGTCGCGCTGCGGCGAGGGGCTGTGCGGGGAGGGACCGGCGCTCCCGGGAGAGGCTTGCGCTCTTTTCTCGATCTGCGCTGCTCAGGCTCCGGGCTGCTCCGTCTGAAGCGCGCGCCACGCTGCGCGCGGCTCCAGCCCTCGGGCGATTCACAAAAGCGCGGCACACAAAGCCGGGCCCGCGCTCCGTCCCCACGCCGCCCGAGCGGCCCAGGCAGCCAGGCGCTTGACGGGCGCTCTCTCCCCGGGTGCGGCGCGTCCTCTGCCCCGCGCGGTCCCAGTCTCAGTCCCCGCCGGCGCCAGTCGGGAGCGCGCGCCCTCTGCCCTCCGTGTCCCCAGCCGCAGTTCCCGCCCGCGCCGGTCGGGCGCCCGCGCCCTCCGTCTCGCCACGACCCTCCCGGCGGGCTTCGGCCGCCCAGAATCTCGGTCCCTTTGTTCTGCGAACGGCCGGCAGTGTGTTCGGGCGGGTTAATTTTCTGTCTCTTTTGCTGTCCCACAGTTCAAGTTGGCAACTCACAAAAGCTCCCTCTGATTGTCCTCAGGGTGCTCAGGCCCGGATCCAGCCCCAAGTAATGCCGCCCGCTCCTCTCCGTTCCGTCCCCACTTGCTGGTGGCGGATGCGGGCGTCTGGGGTACTTTTCTGCTGGGAGTTGCTTTTAGGCTCTTAATCTGTGGGTTTTATTTATTGTATCCCTCCCAGTCAGATTCAAACTCTTGAGATTCCAACACTTCCCCCAGGCCCGCCAGAGCGAGGGTTTCCCGGTGTCTGGGAACGTCCTCTATTAAGTCCCTTCCCGGGACGGATCTCCGTCCTTAGCTCTTTTGTTTCGCTTTTTATCTTTTATATTTTGTCCTACCTCCTTTCGAAGACAATGGGCTGCTTTTCTGGGCGCCTGATGACCTCAGCTAGCGATCAGAAGTTGTTTTGTGAAGTTTGCTCTGCGTTCAGTTATTTTTTTGATGAATTTCTAGGAGAGAAAGTGGTCTCTCCGTCCTACTCCTCCGCCATCTTGGCTCCTCCCCTGGCACTGTTTTTAATGAAAGAATTTGCTGGATGTTTGTTGCCAAGTTGTGTTATGCCCCAAAGTGAACAATTTGTTTCAGCTTTGGAAAAGCTCAGCATTTTTCTGTCTCTAAAGATAGGTAGGAAAATCATACCACAACTTGCTACCCACTGATTTTAACTCTGTCTAGCACACATTTATTTTATGTATTAAGATGATCTCTTACTGAAGCAGAATCTTAAAATTTATTTTGTATTTGCAGAGTTGTTTCTTCTTTTTCACTTTCTATATTATATATTAACTAGAAAATAATACATGTCATATATAGTAGTCATTCACTCAACAAATGTTTTTGCATGAATACTATATGCAGGGCATATTTCTGAATACTGGAAATACAATTGTGAACAAACAGGCAAAATTCTCCGCCCCTCAAGGGCCCACCTTCCAGTGGAGCTTGAGACAGTACGTAAAGGAGTGAAGCAGATCATGTGGTATGTGGTCACTGCCATAGCCTATTTGGGCTGCTATAACAAAGTGCCACACAGTGGGTGGCTTATAAGATTTTGCTGGTCACGGTTGTGGAGGTTGGGAAGTCCAAGATCAAGGTACCAGCATGGTTGACCTCTGGGCATGATTGACCTTTGACCCCCTTCCTGGTTGTCAGCCAGCACCTTCTTGCTGTGTCCTTGCATGATGTGAGGGGCTGGGATCTCTCTGGAACCTCTTTTATAAGCACTAATCCCATTTATGAGGGTACCACCCTTGTGACCTAAGGACCCCCCGAAGGCCCACCTCCTGGTACTTTACACAGGGCTCTAGAATTTTCAACATACGAATTTTGCAGGGACACAAATATTCAGATCCTAGCAGTCCCAAGTGCTGTGGGAAACAAGAAAAGATAAAGAAAGGAGATAATGAGAGTAGGGACTGGAAACTGGGAACTGCCGTTTAAACAAAGATTAGGAGAAAGTAAACTGACTGTCACAGACATGACCCCATGCAACTGCATCATTTAGTTAATTAGTTCCAATAGTGCATATCATGTAGGAAAAAAACCATTTTATATATGACCATGTTTTAAACGGAATTAACTATAAAAACGAGGACTACTAATAAAAATCCTGTCCCCTTAGATGCTTAGAGTAGATCTGGGTCATTTGGAATTTGATAAAAAAGTGAATATATAAAGTTTTCTCATAAGCAGAAGTATAGGCTGGGCTTTAATGGCCTAAAGCTGTGAAAAGAGCCCAGTGGTGGTTTATTTAGGTTCAGCTGTTTGTAATAAAACAGCCTGACAAATAGCAGCTTAAAATAAGAGATGCATATTTCTTAGTGATATAAATGAAGAAAGAGGCTTGGTCATCTAGTTGTAGAGGGACAACCCAATCGTATTGTGGATCCAGCTTCTCTTTTCCCCCTTCTGTTTATGTAACTTCATCCTAACATTACCTCATGGGAAGTAAGTGTGCAGCAGAGGGCCACTCAGTGGGTGAGGGGTGCTCACTGTGCCATAAGGGGTTGACTCAGGGGGCTTGGGGGGCTCAACCCTGCACATAGCAAAGAAAGGACTGGCCCTTGCCTGGCTGTGGGCAGCAACAGCCTCTGAGCCCTTGGAATATCCCACCTGATAAGAATGTTCCTGAGACCCTGGACCATGCAGATAGCTTCTGTTAGCAATGTGGTTTACAGTGAACACCTGCTTTTATTCTCCTGCGCCTGAACTGCACCGTCAGTTTGGCCTCCATGGGGGCTGGAGGCTGCATCGCTCAGGTGAGCTGGTGTGTGCTGCTGGCCTTGGTGACTGATTCCCAGCAAGACCATGGGCACTCAGGTGAGCTTCTCTGCTTGGGGGCCCTCGATACTTGTCACAGCTCCTTGCTGGGAGAATGAAGTGCTGTCTGTGAAACTCTTCTGGGAGAGGACCCCTGGAAACTCCTGTCGGTTTCTCTCAGACCGATGCTCCTCGTGTCTTTTTCTTACATTGCTTCTTTTCTGTGTCCTTTTGTTGTAATAAACCTTTCCATGAGTTTAACAGCATTTCTGGGTCCTGCTAGTGAATCATCCAGTGGTCATGGGGGCCCCTGACATGGTAGGGGATCACTGGTCCATCCGTGCTGCAGATAATAGAAAGCAGGCCATGCCTATCACAGTAAAGAACCCCCTGAATGTGGAACACAGTATGTCCATTTATGTATTATTGGCTGCGAGTTACTTACAAGGCCTAGCTATAATCTTATATAGTTTGGCAGCAGCATGTTAATCCAAAACTTGAATTCTTGTCACTAAAGTAAAAGGGGAAGCTGGATATGAAGAAGGGATCAGCAGTCTCTTCTGTAAGTGGATTAAATTTGGCTTATAAGAAAAATAAACTTTCTGCTTGGGTGTTTGCTCATTTTCTTAACTTCTGTTTTTCCTTTTTAATACTATATAGCTTTAATTTTAAAGTAAATTGATTTATTGCTATAAAAATCTTCATCGAAGATTTGGTGTTTTAATGTAGATTTATCTGTCTTCCTTATTTATTTTCTTCTATTTAATACACACATACTGTAAGTTTTACTCACGTCCCTGGGCTAAGTTAATGAGGTGCTGCTGATGGAGGGAACTGCACGTGATGAAGATGAAGTGTTCTGCAGAAATTTAGCTGTTTTTTTTAAGGACCAAAGTGAACTTTTAGTTTTGTGCTTTATCCATCTCTTACCTATGTATGTATCTGTCTAGTACGTATTTTAAGTGCCTGTTTTCTCTGTATCTGTATTTCCTGTGTATCGTGTCTATCAATGAATGGGACTGACTTTCCGGCTACATTCTCACCAACTCAGGACTGTCTCTTCCTCCCCCTTGAGGCAGGCCCTGTGATGCTCCATCTCTGTGCTCTCCCGTGTGGCACTGTGGGTGCTCCCTGTTCTCTTCCTTCCCCCACGTTTTGAGTCTCTTTCCCTATTTCCCTCTGTTTCCCATCACAGCTGTATTAGACAAGTTGGCCCTGCTCTTAATCCCCGTGGGGGGAACGGTCTCACCCACAGCCTCTGTGAAGGGACGAGGTCTCAGTCGTTCCAGAAGTGGGGTGAACATGATGTGTACCACATCACCCCCACCCCCAGTGTTCACTGAGAGCATCTGAGCTGCAGTGGACACCTGACTAACCCATAGCCTTACCTGTGAGACCATTTGACAGACTAAAAACTCTGCCTGAACAAGGATCAGCTGAGCAAATTAGACTCTTGTGAATTTAAACTGGAAATATGGACCAGGGGATTAGGTAGTTGAAGCAGAAGTTGAAAAAAGAATCAGACAAAGAGGTGGGGCTGAACGACCACGAGGAAATAAGCTAAAAGGTATGGATGCTCTTGCTGATAGTTTGTGAAAAGAGAGGAAACAGGAGCTGAGTATCTTGCAAGCAGAGAAGCACTAAGCTTCTGCCACCCAGGTAAAAAGAAAATCTGTTTTTTCCCTAGACCTCTGTCCCAGTCTCTACTTCTGATTTCTCTCCCTGTGACCAAGGACTCCAAGATTGCCACATGGTTCCCTTGGTCCTCATGTGAACATTTATCTTTACAATAAACTTATCATTACTTGACTTAGTCCTCTGTGAACCCAACTCACATCAGTTCTATCATTTTAGATGATGCTCTTGCCTTTATCATCAAATGGCTATTCCTGGTTCTGAACTCAAATCCCTTCCTGTTTTCGTTCAACACAACTGAACTCTTACACTACCATTCTTCACAACTCTCTTCTTGAGACTTGTACTCTTAGCACAGTTATACACCCTTTAGTATATCTCTACAGGGACTCACAATTGATATTTATGTTTTCAAGCGAACCCTCACTGGCTACCATTAAACATTAAATCAACCCCCACCTTCCCTCACCCCTCCGCTGGCTCTCATTTCTGGTGTAAGACACACTACTCAGAATGGAGACAGTTCCCCCAGACTTCACAGTTTTCTCCCCTCTTCCGGAGGAATAGGACCAGTTCTCTCTCTCTGTCTATTAGCATAAAGAGGTAAGTTCATATAACTTCTACCAACCGACAGCTGTCAAATGGTTTATAAATGAGATCTTGGAACGCTGGAATGACTCACTGAGCAAAAAGATATGCAGAACCCATTAACAAATGTGTGTGTCAAGGGATTTATATTTCCATTTCTAAAAACTTTTGTAACATTGTCCATAAGCCAGTGGCTTTCAAAAATTCTTAAGAGTTGAGCCATTTCTTCCAAAAGTGAAACCCTAATATGTAAAGCATACAGAGTGGAGCTGCTCTGTTGCAAACAGGCGTGAAAGCCCCCAAGACCCCCTTTCTCAACCGCTGATCCTGTCAAATCCCTGCCGGCTGCTCCTGGAGGCCCCTTCTTTGAGCTGTACAGCTTTTTGGAGTGAAGCTTTTTGGAGTGAAGCTTTTTGGAGTGCAGTTTGAAAGCTATTTCTCTGAGCTTTGAGACCTGTAAACAAAATAGTGTTACCTGCTGGGATGAACAGAATATTTGACTGTTCTCCAGGGTCAAACTTCTTTCCAGCCCTGGGAAAACCTGAGTCAGACTCTCAGCCTCCCTAAGAAAGGTATTTCCCCTTGTCCACTCCCTCCTTGGGTTTCCTTGGTGACTCCGATGGTAAAGAATCCATCTACAACTCAGGAGACACAGGAGATGAAGTTTCAATCCCTGGGTCAGGAAGATCTCCAGGAGTAGGAAATGGCTACCCACTCCAGTGTTCTTGCCTGAAGAATCCCATGGACAAAGATGCCTGGAGGACTACAGTCCTTGAGGTCGCAGAGAATCAGATATGACTGAGTGACTAACGCTTTCACCTCTTACTTGCCCCATCAATCTCCGCCTGGTTACACTATACTCATGGCATTATGGATTATTCCCAAGGACATTTCCTTTGCTTCTCAAGGGAGTATAGTAACTTGTTCCAAAGTGTATTTGTGGTTTTCCCCTAGAGCACGCTGGACACTACTGAGCCAATCTCCTCCACACCCACATCCTGTCGGAGCTGGGATGGGTACCTCTTTTGAGCCTTGTAGGTTTCTGTGATGTCAGATGTGATAGCAGGGCACCATGATGACTGAGAGTCACTGAAGAGGGGACCCCGAGAGGAGCTGGCTCATATCTGCAGACGGCCTCGGTCTCAGCGAGCTGTCACCGAATCTCTGATGGGCAGCAGGATGAGTGCGGTGGGAGAGGCCTGGCGGAGCCCTGTCTTTGAGGGATGGCGTAGCTTTTAGCTGGGCGAGAGCGTCTTCAGCACAGGGCTGCAGTCCTTTGAGGTTGACTTATCTGGGTATGCTGTCCTCCTTTTCTTTCCTGCTCGCACATCCTCTCCTCTTCCTTTTCATCATTTAAGCAGAAGATACACATCTCTTTCCCAGCCTGAGTGGCATGTAGAGCTCCGTACCAGGATACAACTGTGAATTCCCATTGCAGCTTCCATGTCTTGATTACCTCTTGCTCTGTCTTTGTGGGAGGTGATAGCATAGCAGCACAACTTACCTGTGGCAAATCCTCTGATTGCGAGTGGCAGTCTGTGAGCTCTCCCTTCCTGGAAAACTTGGGAGAATAGACAGAAATTACTTTTGTGACTGTGTAAAGGTCCAAGAGGTATTAGGGGGCATGTCAGGGAATAAGATTATATTATCTTGGGATAATATTGTGGACTGCCATACTTTGCTCTGGAAGCAGGATGAAGTTATCTAAGGACTGAAATAGAGCATATAAATATCTCGCTGAACACAATATTTAGGTCACTGATCACTCAGTAAATACTGGTAATTGTGGTTATTATCATCATTATTATTTTTTTAATTAAAATTAGTTTAGCATCAACCTGTGTTAGATTGACAATATATTACATCATTGTGAGAACTAGTTAATTTTGTCTTTTATTCTACAGGTACATTACCAGTATCATTTCCCTAGTATATATCATCATGCCTAATATCATAACAGACTTTCAAAACAGTTTTGTGGAATGACTGAGTGAGTTCCTAACCTTGGCATATTGTTACCCATATTCTGGCATGCCTATGAAGCTATGTACATCTATCACCATGAATGGAAAAAGAAAACAGCACAGCTTACTGTAAAAAGTGTCATTTAAATTAAATTTTAGATTTGCTTTTGTACCATTTTATTTACTGCCAGCTTTCCTTTTTTTTTTTTTTTTTAGATCCCTCACTCAGAGGGGACTTGGGCACTGCTATAGGAGGTGTTAAGAGGAGAGTTACAGATGTTTTCAGTCTATGTTTATTAAGCATGGACCGCCACTTGAGGATGGCTCTGGGCAAACATGAAGTTGCTGGAACACAAAGGTTGCACCATATGCAGAGCATCATGCCTCTGCCTGCAGTTTCTTTGCTTTCTAACAGTTTGGAGCCAACAGCTTAGAACACAATGGCTGTTAAAGTTGGCTTTACAAGTCAGTGACAGGGGAAAATTTATCAGATGATAAACTTTTATAGTTCCTGTTCATGACATGGTTGGCAAAGGAATAATTAAAATCAACAGCATACTCTTTTTCGTCAGTCTATTTTCTTTCAACCCAAGGCCACCTAAATGCCCAACTAAATCAGTCAGCAATGGATGCAAAAAGTTTTATCCCTGCATCACAGTTATTTGTGCACTTTCTTGAAAAATTTATAAATATTTTCATGGAATATCAATCTAAATGCTGCCATTTGTCAGGGCTTTGCTGCCTGTGTTTGAACGGAAGCAGTGAGCCTTTCCAGGGCAGAGAACAATCAGAGAAACCATATCCTGTTGACTTTGCCTTGTGGTTATGGAGAGAGAGGAAGAGACAGGTGTAACAGTAACTGTTTTGCAAACCACATTTGGAGAGGGGACCAATTCCTTTCTCTACTTACTGCAAATGCATCCTGAGTAGACATTTATTTATAATATTTATGCTGTTTTAATTTTCTGCACAATTTCAATTGCACACCACTGTATGCCAGCTTTGCATCTGGCTTCAGGTATTCAGTTCAAAAATAGCATAATTCACAAGTACATTTTGTTTTTAAAAATTATCAAGCCAAGTTCTGCAAATACTTGTAAATCTTATAAATTTCTGAGGAGGTATAGAAGATGCCAAAGAACAGATTAAGACATCAACATCCACAATACAGCTTTTGTTCATCCCCACTTATTTTTGTTGTTCAATCACTGAGTCATGCTCGAGTCATGTCTGACTCTATGACGTGGACTGCAGCACACCAGACTCTGCAGTCCTTCACTGTCTCCCAGAGTTTGCTCATATGCATGTCCATTGAGTCAGTGATGCTGTCTAACCATCTCATCCTCTGCTGCCCCCTTCTGTTTCCATCTGTCTTTCCCAGAAGACCCAGGAAAACCAAAGTCTTTTCCAATGAGTTGACTCTTTACATCAGGTGGCCAAAGTATTAGAGCTTCAGCATCAGTCCTTCCAATGAATATTAAGGACTGATTTCCCTTAGGACTGACAGGTTTGATCTCCTTGCTATCCAAGGGACTATCAAGAGTCTTCCCCAGCACCACAATTTGAAAATATCAGTTCTTCATCACTCAGCCTTCTTTATGGTCCAACTGTCACTTTTGTACATGACTACTGAAAAACCATAGCTTTGACTATATGGACCATTATTGGCAAAGTGATGTCTTTGCTTTTTAGTATGATGTCTAGCTTTGTTATGGGCTTCCCTGGTGGCTCAGCTGGTAAAGAATCCGCCTGCAATGCAGGAGACCTGGGTTCAATCCCTGGGTTGGGAAGATCCCCTGGAGAAGTAAGGAAAAGGCTACCCACTTCAGTATTTTGACCTGGAGAATTCCATGGACTGTATAGTCCATGGGGTCACAAAGAGTCGGACATGACTGAGTGACTTTCACTAGGTTTGTCATAACTTTCCTTATGAGGAGCAAGTGTCTTTTAATTTCAAGGCTGCAGTCAACATCCACAGTGATTTTGGAGCCTAAGGAAAAAATCTGTTGATGCTTCCACTTTTTCCCCTTTAATTTTCAATGAAGTGATGGGACTGGATGCTATGATCTTAGGTTTTTGGATGTTGAGTTTCAAGCCAGTTTTTTTACTCTACTCTTTCCTTCTCATCAAGAGAGTTATACTTATGTATAAACTTAATTAAGAGTTGAGTTAGACCCTAGGGATATTATATAATTTTCTTTAAAATGAGAATTTTTTAAAATTCCTTTTTAATTATTTGATTATAATGATTTGACAGTAGAACTTGAATGATTAGTTCTGAAATTCTAACTTTCATGCTGCCACTAACCTTGTTAGCCAAACAAATTAGGCCTTATCTATAGGATCCAAAAGGTATGTGTGGAGCAAGATGATAATTTGTATGATGTTCAGTTGCAACATATATGTATATAATATAACAACATGTATACACGAATATATGTATGTATATGTACCAAAATCACTGCAGATGGTGACTACAGCCATGAAATGAAAAGACACTTAATCTTTGGAAGATAAGTTATGACTAACGTAGACAGCATATTAAAAAGCAGAGACATTACTTTGCCAACAAAGGTCCGTCTAGTCAAGGCTATGGTTTTTCTGGTAGTCATGCATGGATGTGAGAGTTGGACTATAAAGAAAGCTAAGTGCCAAAGAATTGATGCTTTTGAACAGTGGTGTTGGAGAAGACACTTGAGACTCTTTTGGATTGCGAGAAGATCCAACCAGTCCATCCTAAAGGAAATCAGTCCTGAATATTTGTTGGAAGAACTGATGCTGAAGCTGAAACTCCAATACTTTGGCTACCTGTTGCAAAGAACTGACTCATTTGAAAAGACCCTGATGCTGGGAAAGATTGAAGGCAGGAGGAGAAGGGGAGGATAGAGGATGAGATGGTTGGATGGCATCACTGACTTAATGGACATCAGTTTGAGTAAACTCTGGGAGTTGGTGTTGGACAGGGAGTCCTGGCATGCTGCAGTCCATGGGGTTGCAAAGAGTCGGACATGACTGAGTGACTGAACTGATACTGATATGTATTCACACATATATATGTATATAAATGTATACACACACACACACACACACACACACACACATATATATATATGAGATACTGAGAGTGTTAAACAATTAACATCATCATCCCTGGTTAATCTATAATTATTCCTTGAGCATCTGTTGTGTGTTTAGAAATAGTAAATGAATGGAATAAAGAAATGGCGTATACAGTTCTATTTTCTGGTAAAAATTCAAAGGGAAAAGATATTAATTGCTTTGACTGGTGACTTTTAGTATTCTGACAGTTTTCGTCAGTACCGCCCAGTCCTCCGCAGACAAATTTGTCATATTCAGAGAAAACTGGAGTCAGACAAAACTTTACCCCTCATCCTTCTGCTGGTCTTCCCAGGCTCCACATAATAAAGCTCCCCAGCAATTCTGAAGCTTTTCTGATGTTGTTTTTCATAACTGAAAATTTTTGCTGGTTTTATTTCTCATGTTTCCTTACAGAAGGAATGATATATTTGTGAAAGTTCGCTTGTCTCAGAGGGATAAACTTTTTCCATATCTAGAGGAGTGGGCCCAAATAAGTGTTTTGTCGACATAGCATAAGGAATTTTACCCAGAGAATAATTGAATGAATCTTATGTGATAAGTGCTTTCTCTTATTCTCTGCGGGTAAGTGACCTCTTAACACAAGATTAGGATGTATTAAGAAAGGTGGCACTTGCCAACATAGGAGACTCACTCTGCTACCTCAGGACAAGCCAGTAATAATGCTAAATTGTCACAGATTCCTAAGTAAGATACATTTCCTTAGCACAGGGTCTCTAAATGTAAAGGTGATGAACAATTATCAACAGTTGGGAAAGATATGACTGCATTTCCAGAAAAACCAAGAGCTTCATCTGAACAATTAAAGGTTATTTCAGATGAGGAGAAGAATACAAAAATTTTAAAGTCATAAAGTGTTGATAAAATACATGAAAATGTATTAAAAATAATACTATAAACAAAGTCAAATGACAAGTGGCAACCTAGGAGAAGATATTTGGAAATGTATGAAGAAGACCTAACTGCAAAATATATAGAAAGGGACTACAAATCTATTAAAAAGCAACTGAAACATGAATAAATAACATGGCCAGGTTTTATAGGAAAAAAACTGATTTTTAAGCAAAAAACAAGACATCCAACTTTACACTTAATAAATACGTAAATTAATATTAAATCAAAAACCACTTTTTTGTTTTGCCAGTTAGATTGACAAAGTTTTTAGTAATGAAATGGGTGAAAGTGTTGGCAGGAGATTTACTGTTTTACTGATGGGAATGTGAGCTGGTTAAAACTCTGTGGAGTAATACTTGAAAATATCTATTAAAATTTAAAATGAATATATTCTTTTACCCAGCAATTCTGCTTTGAGATTTATTCTTACTATTTATATATCCAATGTGTGTGCAAATATTCACTTCATTACCTGAAGAATTTTTGATACAGTGAAAATTAGAAAAAAAGTGAAGCCACTCAGTCATGTCTGACTCTTTGCAATTCCATGGACCATAGTCTACCAGGCTCCTCCATCCATGGAATTTTCCAGGCAAGTGTACAGGAGTGGGTTGCCATTTCCTTCTCTAGGGGATCTTTCCAACCCAGGGATTGAACCTGGGTCTGCCGCATTGCAAGCAGACGCTTTACCGTCTGAGCTACCAGGGAAACCACTGCCCATGTAGATCATAAGTTAAATGCATAATATGGAGTGCTAAGCCTCCATTAAATGGTAACAAAATAGTTCTATCTATGCTGTATGGAATGAGCCTTAAAGTCTATGGTAAAATGAAAAGTTAGACCCAGAACAGGATGCATCATATACATGTTAGTACAGCAAAACTGATAACATTTATTGCACTTGGGAGCATGGAAAGGAGGAAAAGAAGACAAGAGACAGAGGATTTCTTTTATCTTTTTTTTTTTTTTCATGCTCCCAGAATGTATGGGCTTGTGTGAGTTAGAATTTATCAAACTGTGAATAGGTTATTATTTATGACACCATTATTATGTGATTTAGAAATCAGAAGAAAAATAAGTTGCCAAAGGTCAAAAAGCTTGTGGAGGGAACTCTCCTACATTGTCGGTGGGAATGTAAATTGCTGCAGCCACTGTGGAGAATAGCATGAAGTTTTCATAAATAGCTAAAAACAAAACTACCATATGATCCAGCAATCCTACTCCTGGGCATATATCCAGAGAACACCATACTTCGGGACGATATATGGACCCCAATGTCCTCTGAAGCACTATTCAGAGTAGTCAAGGCATGGAAACAGCCTAAATGTTCATCGACAGATAAATGGTCAAAGATGATGTGGTACATATGTACAATGGACTCTGTTACAAAAAAGAAATAATGCCACTTGCAGCAAGACGGATGGACCTAGAGATTATCATACTAAATAAAGTTAAGTCAGAGAAAGACAAATATATATCATTTACATGTGGAATCTAAAAAAATGATACAAGTGAACTTATTTACAAAACAGAAACAGATTCAGACTTAGAAAACACACCTCAACCTTGTCTGCATTGATAGGGTTGAGTCCTAGGGACATTGAGTTTACATTTATTTAATTTTGATTAATGAACAATGTTAATCCTATTCTGACTTTGACTTTTAGTTGTGTTAAGACTCATAAGAATGTTTCTCTTTTCTATTCATAGCCAATTGATTCATTCATTCATTTACCTAGTTGTTTATTCACTCAGGTTCAGAACATTTAATAGGTGCTCACAATGATGAAAGGACAGTTTACACCCTCATAATGTGGTGTTTGTGGTCGTTCTGGGAATCAGTGATCACACTGACAATTATGATATACTGTTGTATATAATAGAGTTATAGGCAGAGTAAAAATGTTGTGCAGAGAAATAGGAGTTCCAGTCAGCTGGGCAGAGTCCAGGAAGGTCTCCTGCAAAAGGTGAAAACTGAGTTGTAAAAGCAGATCATTTGTTTTTTAGATGGTGATGGGGAGAGGGTATACACCAGGCAGAGGCACCGGCAAATGCCTGTGAGACTTGTCCGGAAACAACAGGTGATTTAAAATTACTGTTGTTATTGTTGTTTTTCAGTTGCTAAGTCATTTAAAATTGCTTGAGTATTTAGGGTAGATGTGGAGTGGTGAAAAATGATGTCAGAGAGATGTTAACGACACAGGTAATAAAGTGATCCTTTGTATAATAGTACAGAGTTTATTATGAAAAGCAATTGAAAAAAATGGAGCAGGGTTAGAGTTGTATTAATGTATTGGACATGGAACAACAGACTGGTTCAAAACAGGAAAAGGAGTACGTCAAGGCTGTATATTGTTACCCTGCTTATTTAACTTATATGCAGAGTACATCATGAGAAACGCTGGGCTGGAAGAAGCGCAAGCTGGAATCAAGATTGCCGGGAGAAATATCAATAACCTCAGATATGCAGATGACACCACCGTTATGGCAGAAAGTGAGGAAGAACTAAAGAGCCTCTTGATGAAAGTGAAAGAGGAGTGAAAAAGTTGGCTTAAAGCTCAACATTCAGAAAACTAAGATCATGGCATCCGGTCCCATCACTTCATGGCAAATAGATGGGGAAACAGTGGCAGACTATTTTTCTGGGCTCCAAAATCACTGCAGATGGGACTGCAGTCATGAAATTAAAAGACGCTTACTCCTTGGAAGGAAAGTTATGACCAACCTAGACAGCATATTAGAAAGCAGAGACATTACTTTGTCCACAAAGGTCTGTCTCATCAAGGTTATGGTTTTTCCAGTAGTCATGTATGGATGTGAGAGTTGGACTATGAAGAAAGCTGAGTGCCGAAGGATTGATGCTTTTGAACTGTGGTGTTGGAACACTCTTGAGAATCTCTTGGACTGCAAGGAGATCCAACCAGTCCATCCTAAAGTAGATCAGTTCTGAATATTCATTGGAAGGACTGATGCTGAAGCTGAAACTCCAATACTTTGGCCACCTGATGAGAATAACTGACTCATTGGAAAAGACCCTGATGCTGGGCAAGATTGAGGGCAGGAGAAGAAGGGGACGACAGAGGATGAGATGATTGGATGGCATCTCTGACTCAATGGACATGGGTTTGGGTGAACTCTGGGAGTTGGTGATGGACAGGGAGGCCTGGTGTGCTGCAGTTCATGGGGTCGCAAAGAGTCAGACACAACTGAACGACTGAACTGAACTGAACTGAAATCACATCAATGATGTTTTTCAATATGATAAATGTAAGTAATTGTATATGAGTTTACATCTACATTCTTTATTCTAGTTGTCCATTTTTCTGTTTCATTCAAGTACTCTCCCTATCTTATTTTTTTAAATTCAATACCCAGTTCAATTTAACATGAAAGTGTCTCATAGCTCTTTAAAAGTAAGATAAGAAAATCCTTGAAACAGATTCCTAGAAGGGCATGGTAAGATGCCCTCATATGACAGCCAGTGTCATCTTTCCAATCAAGAAGGAGCAGTCCTATTTAAACAGGCTAACAACACATCTGGAATCAGTAGCTTGAGAAACAAATTTGGAAAAGGTATTCTCTACAGAACAGTGGCCTTCTTTTTGTTCCAACAGAGCATTTAGTTTCTCAGGGATCATCAAATAAAGGTCCAACTCTACTTTGCCTCTGGGTATACCATTTTTTTCTTCCAGGCTCTCCTGTCCTCATTAGTGATGTAATTTTCTTTGGGCATCCTTGTATAAAGAAAGACATCTGTTTCCATTTTCTTCTTCTGAGAGAGAGAAACAAGATCTCTCCATGTCATAACATAGGTTAGTACCATGCGTGTTAGCCACTTTCTGTGAAGCATAAGCTCAGAGATCAAGGGGATGTGAGGACCTGGAAGACAAGTGCAATGTTTTTGCCCCACACCATAGATGTTTTATTGCTACTGATGCTTTTTTTTTTTTTTTTTTCAGTTTGTCCCACCCTCCCCTTCCCCTGCTGTGTCACAAGTGTGTGTCTATTTCTGTCCTGCACATAATAGGTCCATCAGTACCATTTTTCTAGATTCCATATACATGCATTAATTTATGATATTTGTTTTTCTTTTTCTGACTTTACTTCACTCTGTTATGACAAACTCTAGGTTCATCAACATCTCTAAAAACAGAACTGATTTTTGCTAATCAGCCATGATTTTGCACCTTATCTTTCAAGAGCATTGACTTGGTTCCTAACTCTAGGGGTTTTATTTTGTTTTGGTTATCTCCAAGGGGCTTATCTCCAAAGCCCCTGGGGGCAATAGGTAGTCCTGCTTATAAACAAGAGGGATGTTTTGCTTCTGCATTTTCTATTAACATCTTTATTCTAAGTTTTTCATTAGGCAATGAAATTTAAAATGAAAACCCTATTGTAGTCGATTGTGGATGCATCTTTTATCTTTTCCCCTCTCTCTCCCTCTCTCCTGGTCTCCTTTTCTTTCTTTCTTCCTTCCCTTTTATTTTAATTTGCAGAGATAGTAAAGAGACATAGAAGTATTCCATTTCCCTGCAAAATGCAAATTTGCATTTACAGCTGGTTCTTTGCATCTGCTGGTTGGGCATCCATGCTTGCAACAACCAGTGGTCAAAAATACTTTAAAAAAATTGTAGAACACTCCCCCAAACAAAATTTGAATTTGCTCCTTGCAGGGGACTATGTAACGTTTACACTGTGTTAGGTATTAAAAGTAATCTAGAGCTAATTTAAGTTATATGGGAGGATATGTGGAGGTTATATGCAAATGTTATTCCATTTTATGTAAGGCACTTGAGCATCCTTGGTATTGGAAACTGAGGGGCGTTCTGAAGCCAATCCCCCATGGATGCTGAGGGACAACAGTACATTCTAAATGAGAAAATTATGATTTTGTTTTCTATAACATCTTGCAAGTAAAATGTGTCTCAAATGGTTTTACAACTCAGAAGAGAGTTATAAATCTAAAACTTTAAAAAATTATGTAGGGAGAGACAGAATAATGCATGAGAAAAAAAGAGGTAGTATATTTGTGTTGTAAGCACCATGGTTAAGTCAGGTTTTTTAGTGATTCATTTTGGGTGAAATATCTTTATGAATTACGAACATATTCCATAATAAGGATTGATAAATTAGTTTACTATCACAAATGAGTTAAATTCAAAAATATGCATAACTTCAACTAGCTAGAAGAGATTTGCTCTTACATTTTTTTTTCTTCTGTAAATTATTTAATTCTATCAGCAGACCTTGTAAAATTTTCCTTTGTTCTACACATCAATCTAACTCTTAAATTTCATGAATATCAGGTAAGAAATATATGTTGCATACATAATATTTAAACATTTATATAAACTATATAAATTATACATGCTTATACATACAGTATATTACAGTATATATACAATATATTCTTATATAACATATAAATATTAATATTTGTTGTATTTTGAAGGAATGTTTTTTTCTAAAAACCCATTTAGTTTGAAGCTGACAGTTAAAAGCAACAAGGAAATCAATATTTGTCAAAGGCCCACAACACACTAGGCCCTATGTCTACAATACATTACCTAATCCTTACACGAATTCTAAATTAGCTGTTGTCCCCCCCACCTTCACAGAGGAGGATGCCCAGGCAGAGAGAGGTTCAGGGATTTGACTCTGTTTGTATAAAACCCAAATCTGGCGCTTGAAGTAAGATTCAAACTTTTCTGGCTCCTATTCCATGCTCTTTGTAGAATATTGTATAAAGATTTGAAAACTAATGAATCTGTTGAATAAATTAAATGTTTTGTGCCAAATTCAGATTACTTTTCATACTCCCAGAACTCGTTTCCATAGTAGGCTTATCCTAAAGTACGATTCATTCACTGTCTTAAGTGGTCATTTCTTCAAGCTGAGGACTGTTTCATTTGCTCAGCTGAAAACTGGTGAGAAGTCTAGAAGTTCCTGGAATAGAAGGATTTCAGGATATCTGAGTAGACCCTGGAGAAGGAAAGAGAACATTGCAACACTGGTAACTTTTATGATGGGTAGGGCCGGCCAGTGGCAAAGTAGCTATTTCCTCCTCTTCCAAGTCCTGAAATACGTGCAGTTTGACTTGTTAACTGCTATCTGATCAGACACACCTTAACATTTTAACTCAGGTTTCCAGCTGTGAGCGAAATGATTTTGGTGCATAACTTCCAGAAAAGAATTATTAATCAATTCAATGATTCAGGTACTATTGCCTATGTATCTTTTACTAGAAGTAGCTATATAAAAATGAGAAATAACTCTGAATTCTAGGCTTTTTTTTTCTCTCAAAGAAATGAAGATATTTTAATTTAAAATTCCCACCTAATAATAAGTTTCATGGAAAGTCCTTTGTAAGATCCTCCCCAGGCTTATTACTCAGTCTTGGCAGGGGTGGCATTTTGGGTTGAATATTTCCTTTCTCCCCAAGGTTTATTTATTGACTGGTTGCGCTGGGTCTTTGCTGCAGTGCCTGGGCTTTCCCTAGTGTGTGGACTTCTGCTTGTGGCAGTCACTCTTGTTGCGGAGCACAGGCTCCAGGCTGTGCCAGCCTCAGCAGCTGTGGCTCGGGGCCCTCCAGGGTGCTGGCGCAGTAGCTGTGCTCTATGGCTCTAGCTGCTCTGCAGCATGTGGAATCTTCTGGGACCAGGGGCCGAACCAGCATCCCTTGCATTGCAAGTCAGATTCTCAACCACTGAGCCACCAACGAAGCCCTGAATACTTCTCTGTTGTGGGGGCTCTCCTGCTCACTGTAGGCTGTGAAGCAGACCCTCGGGTTCACAATGAGATGCCTGTAGCATCTCCAAGCTGTGACAGTCGAAAACATTTCTAGGTATTGGCACAACCAAATGCCCCACAGGGCAGCTACATTGAGAACCACTGCCAGAGACCCCTTAAACTTTATTTTTGGTCAGTTTGGGGTAGGAAAGAAAAAAACAGTTCTGAAGATATAGAAGGGAGACTAAAAATGAGAAGTGTTATAAATAAATAAAATTAGGTGCAAGACAGCAGGATTATTCCTAACGTACTCAAACTGAAAAAATTACAAATGTTCATCAGTTGGTTAATAGTTAAACAGATTGTGGCACATCCGTGCAACGGGAAGTTAGCAATAAATAGGAAAACGAACTACTGTATAGTGTTTTGTGCTATACAAAATGATTTTGGATTTTGAATGAATCTCAGAAACACCATGCTTCATGAAAGAAATAAGATACAAAAAACTATATACTCTATGATTCCATTTGTATGAAGTTCTGGGAAAGCTAGAACTCTAGTGGGAGGAATCAGATCATGAATTCCTGAAGCTGGGTCTCGTGAGAGCAGATGACCTCAGATGGGTATGAGAAAATTCGTGGTGGTGAAGATGATCTGTGTTTTTACTATAGTGGTGGTTACATGACAGTGTACATTGTCAATATACATGAAATGTAGGATTAAAATAGGTTAATTTTATTGTATGTAAATTATACCTCAAGAAAGCTGTTTGAAATATAGATGTAAAGACAGTGAAAAGAATATACTGTAGAGGACAGGATGGGGACGCCATTTCCAGACTCATTTTTGTAAACAATCTGTGACAACTGACCTCATAGAAGTGGATGTGAATTCCCAGGGCTGGAGCTGATTGGCAGGTCTGACTTTGCTTCAGGAAAACCCCCTGGCAGCCTCTATTTTTGCCGCAGCAGCTTGTTCCTAGCGAGGCCAGTCAGAGTTGTCTCAAAGATTATCTGGCGGCCCCCAGATCCTTGGGACCTATCATCTAGGAACCCAGAGGCTCCTTTGAGAAACTATAAATAAATGAGGTAGGAGGTTATATCTACAACACAGAGTCAGCCAGCAGTGTCTCCTTAGACTCTGAAACACCAAAAGTCAACTTTAGGAATGACCTTTCGGTTCTCATTCACTAACTAAGCAGATCTTTAATGTTTCCTTCCTACTCAATTTTCCTACATAAAATAATGTGAACTAACCATATGAGAACTTAATGCATGGTTAGCATTGCTAACCATGGTTAAGCATAGCATGCATAAACCTGCTCACTTTTTTTCTAAGAAATGGTTAGCAAATTGTAAGAAAAAAGCCAAAAGAGACAGCTCCTGCTATGAGGTTAGAAGAAGGGAAGATGATTTCAAGAAAAGGTTGACTTAAAATTGACTTCTTAAGAAAAAGCCCTTAAAACTGGACAGATCTGTATGTAAGTCCTGGCTCACTCTCTCTAGATCAGTCAATTACTTTGCTTTTTGAGTCAGTTTCTTAGTATAGAAACTGGGACAGGATATTTATTTACAGTTATTATGAGAATACTAAAAGTGTTGTGTTTGTTTCCTATGGTTATTGTAACAAATTACCATAAACTTGGTGGCTTAAAACAACAATGTATTTTCTCAGAGTTCTGGAGACGAGAATTCCAAAATCAGTGTGTTGGCAAGGACACACCCCCTCTAGAGACCCTGGAGGAGAAAACTTCCTTGCTTCTCCAGGTTTTGGTGGCTGTCAGGATTCCTGTGGCTGCAGGTTTCCAATTTCTGTATCTCTTCACATGGTCATCTCCCATGTGTCTCTAACCTCCCTCTGCCTTTTATAAAATAAGGAGATCTGTCTTAAGGGCCTTTCTTCATCCAAAATGATGGCATCTCAAAGTCCTTAGTTATATCTACAAAGACCCCTTTTCCAATGAAGATCAGATTCACAGTTCCTGAGTAGAACACATCTCTTGGGTGGGGTGGGTGGGCCTCAGTTCACCTCACTGCAAGTCCTCCTGGGAAGCACAGGTGTCAGCTCAGTACTTGGTAGCTATTATTATGTTCATGATTTTACTTTTGTAATTTCACCAGAGCTAAAGCAATAACTTTGTAATAACTGTTTGAATGCCTCAAATTTCATGTAATTCTACTCCCTTAGGCACAATAATATATCAAGACAAATCATTTCTGAAATTAATGAATATTCTATAAGTAGCCTTTGTTTCAACACTGTGACAATGTTTTTGTTTTCTTTCAACCTTCTGTGTAGCCTTACAATCTCCCAGCAGGGGTGAGCATTAGGATATACAGTCATTATTTTTATTTTATATATTAGTTTAATAACAAATATTTATTGAACAGTTATGATGGAACAGTGAATTGGAAGACAATACACAGGGTCAGAATGGATAATCTGGGAGTTTATATTCATGGAAGGGAAGGGAGCTAATCTGTTTAGGGTCTCTGTATATATTTTGTTTTCTTTTCCATTCTATATACATTATTTTATTTGCTCCTCTATGGGACTAGGGGGTACCATTTTTATACCATTTTATGCACAGACTGACTTACTCAAGGTCATATAAATTGTATGAGTGAGTTGACTGGCTTAAGGGGCATCCCAACACATGGAGCTGTTACTATAATAATATACAGAATATATTAGCCCATTTCC
This sequence comes from Muntiacus reevesi, assembly GCF_963930625.1. Taxonomy (NCBI): domain Eukaryota; kingdom Metazoa; phylum Chordata; class Mammalia; order Artiodactyla; family Cervidae; genus Muntiacus; species Muntiacus reevesi. The sequence continues at coordinate 7,669,878 of NC_089264.1, forward strand.
CCACCCCCCCCTTTCCAAATCAAAAAATTTAATTACCTGCCTCTAAAACTCAATAGCTTTTGAAGTTATGACTCAAATGAATCTCAGCTTTGCTTAGCAATAGGATTCTGCTCAGTAGCTTAAATAAATTCCAAAGAAGCTTTCCCCCTCTCTCCCTTTTCACAGGTTTAATAACCATCTTTTCTCCCTTAGTGTCCCTTTGTAGTGATATACAGGCTCGGCATTTTCTGCAGATAACACAACACACGATCAGAATGTGCGGAAGGGATATAAACAGCGCGTGAGCATCATCCGTTGTCCGCAGGCAGCGCATTGGCACCGATTCATTTGCTTCTCTGCGGGCTTGACAGGCATCCTGCTCCCTGACGGCGAAGCCAGCGCGCCTCGGCAGCGGCTGCAGAAGCTGCTTCGGGTGATTAAATCTCAGGCTTCTGTCAGGAAACTGCCCATGATGTCTTTTCTCACAACTACTTATGTCTCATTACAAGCCTCCTTTCTTCTCTGCAGATTCGGCTCTGGCATCGCAAAGAAAAAGTGCTCACGCGGCACGTCTTGTTTTCAGATCTGTTACCTTTATGTTTTCGGTGACAGGATGCTTTATTTGCTCATTAATAAAGAAGCTGAAAACGGAGGAAAGTATTTCTGAAAATATTGAAGCTTGCACATGCATTTCTAACCTAAATGCTCGTTTCTTTTTTTTCTCCCAAGGAGACCATACATACACATTCCTGCTCGGTTTTCACTGATATTTTCTAAGCAAATATTATAGTACTTCAGTGAGTATCTTAGTGCTTGTTATGTAGTGGGTTTATGCTACATATATATAAATAACAGATGAATTTTACCAGCAAATTTAGATGTGGTCCAGCAAAAGAGTAGATTTATATTCACAGATAAATATTGTAAAAAATAAGTCTACAGTCAGTTTGATAATAAGAGCAGGCTTTTGGATGAAGGTGACTTGCCAAAAAAACAAAGAAGTAAATAACCAAGAAGGTTATGAATAACGTTGAACTGAAGCATCATCTTTGTGACTCAGGAATGGGTTTAATTATTTAAAGAAAAAAGATCAAAACAGTTACAGAAATTGAAGCATGCCTCTCCCATCCTTTCTTCTACTTTTGGCCTTCATTTCTTTATTTTAATTGACAAATGGAGGTGATATTTTTATTAAATGAGTCAGTTCAGGAATTAATGGAACTATATGTCAAGTTATTTTTGAAAAACCATGTATACCACTTTAAGTTTTGTTCCTCAAAGCAGAGCCTGATATTCAGGCACAAGTGTTTTGTTGAGGGAGTGGTAGTTTTGAGGAAAACCTTTGAAGGGAGTGAATGAAGCAGAACAGAGGGGAGTGGTAAAGCCCAGTGTGGGTCTGGCCTGCAGGGGGTGAGTTCAAGAGCGAACCTCATCCCCCAGCCCTTCTCTTGAGGCTGTGGAGCTGGTGTGTCATTACTCGTCGCTGTGGCTTTTGGATGTGAGGCTGAATGATCAGTGGGGACATACCTTTCCTTAGTTCCCTTTCAGTTCAGTTCAGTTGCTCAGTTGTGTCTGACTCTTTGCGACCCCATGAATCACAGCACACCAGGCCTCCCTGTCCATCACCAACTCCTGGAGTTTACTCAGACTCATGCCTATCGAGTCGGTGATGCCATCCAGCCATCTCATCCTCTGTCGTCCCCCTCTCCTCCTGCCCCCAATCCCTCCCAGCATCAGGGTCTTTTCCAGTGAGTCAGCTCTTCACATGAGGTGGCCAAAGTATTGGAGTTTCAGCTTCAGCATCAGTCCTTCCAATGAACACCCAGGACTGATCTCCTTTAGGATGAACTGGTTGGATCTCCCTGTAGTCCAAGGGACTCTCAAGAGTCTTCTCCAACACCACAGTTCAAAAGCATCAACTTTTCAGCACTCAGCTTTCTTCACAGCCCAACTATCACATCCATACATGACCACTGGATAAACCATAGCCTTGACCAGATGAACTTTTGTTGGCAAAGTAATGTCTCTGCTTTTTACTATGCTATCTAGGTTGGTCATAACTTTCCTTCCAAGGAGTAAGCGTCTTTCAATTTCATGGCTGCAGTCACCATCTGCAGTGATTTTGGAGCCCCCCAAAATAAAGTCTGACACGGTTTCCACTGTCTCCCCATCTATATCTCATGAGGTGATGGAACCAGATGCTATGATCTTAGTTTTCTGAATGTTGAGCTTTAAGCCAACTTTTTCACTCTCCTCTTTCACTTTCATCAAGAGGCTTTTTAGTTCCTCTTCACTTTATGCCATAAGGGTGGTGTCATCTGCATATCTGAAGTTGTTGATATTTCTCCCGGCAATCTTAATTCCAGCTTGTGCTTCTTCCAGCCCAGCGTTTCTCATGATGTACTCTGCATATAAGTTAAATAAGCAGGGTAACAATATACAGCCTTGATGTACTCCTTTTCCTATTTGGAACCAGTCTGTTGTTCCATGTCCAGTTCTAATAGCTGAGGGCAATTCACTGCAGGAAGGTGCAGCTGTGAGCCTTTAGGAGCCGGCATTTACCAGGGTGCCTAGAGATGAGGCCGCTGGCTCAGAAGAGGGGATTTGAACTGGCACTTCACTATCATTTACATCTAACCTACTAAGTTTATTACTTTAAAATCGTGTGTGTTTGTGTATGGTAATTTGGCTGGAAAGTATCCCATGTCTTCATATATATTGGTTAAAACTTCACCTTTTACAATCTTTCTATGAGCAAATGAACTTATTGTTTAAAATGCTGACTTCTTGGGATAGATAATATTGCAAACACTTTATTTCACTTTTGTATTAATTAATAGATTACTGTTCTTTTAAGAGCTGGATAAACATAGTTGGAGGAAATGGATTTGAATAACAAATGAGAAATAAGTTCAATTTGAACTTAAGATATTGGCATAAAAGATAACCCAGTGGGAGTTCTGTGCAGTCAGAGGAGTGGAAATTGGCAAGGTAATGTTGCTTCCAATCAGGTTGTCTTGTGTGTATGGCTTTGTGAAAATATCTGCACTGTCATCATAAAGTCATAGGTCAACTTGTAGCTTATTATTTCTTTTTTTCCAGTTCCACGGAGCTGGTATTACATGCAATTAATTCAGGCTAGATGACTGTACTTTTTAAAACTTTAATTGGAGGGTATTTGCTTTACAGTATTGTGTTGGCTTCTGCGGTACAACAACATGAATCAGCCATAAGCATACATATATTCCCCCTCTCTTGAACCTCTTTAATCATTAAATATTAGAGAAATGCAAGCAAAACTGCAATGAGACACCTCACACCTCACACTAGCCAGAATGTCTATCATCAAGAAACCCACAAGCAGTAAATGCTGGAGAGGGTGTGGAGAGGAGAGAACCCTCCTACATCGTCGATGGGAATGTAAATTGGTATAGCCACTATGGAGAAATTATGGCGGTTCCTTAAAAAACTAAAAGTAGAGCTACCATATGGCACTGCAATCTCACTCCTGGGCATGTATCGAGAGGAAAACATGATCTGAAAGGATATATGCACCCCAATGTTCCTTGCAACACTGTTTACAATAGCCAAGATGTGGAAGCAAGCTAAATGTCCATTAACAGAGGAATGGATAAAGAAGATGTGGTACATATATACAATGGAATAGTACTTAACCATTAAAAAGAGTGAAATAAGGCTATTTGCAGCAACATATATGGGCCTAGTGAGTGTCATCCTGAGTGACATAAGTCAGACAGAGAAGGAGAAACATCATATGACATCTGTTATATGTGGAATCTAAAGAAATGATACAAATGAATTTACAAAACAGAGACAGATTCACAGACTTCTAGCACAAGCTTATGGTTGCTGAGTGGAAGGGTGGGGAGAGGGATAGTTATAGAGTTTGAGATGGACATTTACACACTGCCATATTTAAAATGGATAACCAACAAGGACCTGCTGTAGAGCACATGAAGCTCTGCTCAGTGTCATGTGGCAGCCTGGATGGGGGTGAGTCTGGGGGGAGAATGGATACATGTGCATGTGTGGCTGAGTCCCTTTCAGTCCCTTAGAGTTAAGATTTCTCACCTGAAACTGTCACAGCCTTGTTAACCAGCTACACCCCAATACAAAATAAAAAGTCTTTTTGAAAAGGTGATATATTTAAGTTGGTTCCAATTTTTATTTTTATTGTCAATAATTTATAAATGTGCTTATACACCAACTTTCCCCCCTTATTTCTGATAATTGTATCCTCTTTGCCAAAGGGTATAGCGGTTATTTTTGTTTTCTGTTTATTGTTTCAGAGCTTCTAGGAAAAATTGCAATGAAAAGACCATGCCTTAATATTTTTTTTATTGTTTATTTTTTTATTAGTTGGAGGCTAATTACTTCACAACATTTCAGTGGGTTTTGTCATACATTGATATGAATCAGCCATAGAGTTACACGTATTCCCCATCCCGATCCCCCCTCCCACCTCCCTCTCCACCCGATTCCTCTGGGTCTTCCTAGTGCACCAGGCCCAAGCACTTGTCTCATGCATCCCACCTGGGCTGGTGATCTGTTTCACCATAGATAATATACATGCTGTTCTTTCAAAACATCCCACCCTCACCTTCTCCCACAGAGTTCAAACGTCTGTTCTGTACTTCTGTGTCTCTTTTTCTGTTTTGCATATAGGGTTATTGTTACCATCTTTCTAAATTCCATATATATGTGTTAGTATGCTGTAGTGTTCTTTATCTTTCTGGCTTACTTCACTCTGTATAATAGGCTCCAGTTTCATCCATCTCATTAGAACTGATTCAAATGAATTCTTTTTAACGGCTGAGTAATATTCCATGGTGTATATGTACCACAGCTTCCTTATCCATTCATCTGCTGATGGACATCTAGGTTGCTTCCATGTCCTGGCTATTATAAACAGTGCTGCAATGAACATTGGGGTGCACGTGCCTCTTTCAGATCTGGTTTCCTCAGTGTGTATGCCCAGAAGTGGGATTGCTGGGTCATATGGCAGTTCTATTTCCAGTTTTTTAAGGAATCTCCACACTGTTTTCCATAGTGGCTGTACTAGTTTGCATTCCCACCAACAGTGTAAGAGCGTTCCCTTTTCTCCACACCCTCTCCAGCATTTATTGCTTGTAGACTTTTGGATAGCAGCCATCCTGACTGGCATGTAATTGTACCTCATTGTGGTTTTGATTTGCATTTCTCTGATAATGAGTGATGTTGAGCATCTTTTCATATGTTTGTTAGCCATCTGTATGTCTTCTTTGGAGAAATGTCTGTTTAGTTCTTTGGCCCATTTTTTGATTGGGTCATTTATTTTTCTGGAATTGAGCTTCAGGAGTTGCTTGTATATTTTTGAGATTAATCCTTTGTCTGTTTCTTCATTTGCTATTATTTTCTACCAATCTGAGGGCTGTCTTTTCACCTTGCTTATGGTTTCCTTTGTAGTGCAAAAGCATTTAAGTTTCATTAGGTCCCATTTGTTTATTTTTGCTTTTACTTCCAATATTCTGGGAGGTGGGTCATAGAGGATCTTGCTGTGATTTATGTTGGAGAGTGTTTTGGCTATGTTCTCCTCTAGGAGTTTTAGAGTTTCTGGTCTTACATTTAGATCTTTAATCCATTTTGAGTTTATTTTTGTGTATGGTATTAGAAAGTGTTCTAGTTTCATTCTTTTACAAGTGGTTGACCAGTTTTCCCAGCACCACTTCTTAAAGAGGTTGTCTTTTTTCCATTGTATATCCTTGCCTCCTTTTTCAAAGATAAGGTATCCATGGGTTCATGGATTTATCTCTGGGCTTTCTATTCTGTTCCATTGATCTATATTTCTGTCTTTGTGCCAGTACCATATTGTCTTGATGACTGTGGCTTTGTAGTAGAGTCTGAAGTCAGGCAGGTTGATTCCTCCAGTTTCATTCTTCTTTCTTAAGATTACTTTGGCTATTCGAGGTTTTTTGTATTTCCATACAAATTGTGAAATTATTTGTTCTAGTTCTGTGAAAAATACCATTGGTAGCTTGATAGGGATTGCATTGAATCTATAGATTGCTTTGGGTAGAATAGCCATTTTGACAATATTGATTTTTCCAATCCATGAACACGATATATTTCTCCATCTGTGTCCTCTTTGATTTCTTTCATCAGTTTTTTATAGTTTTCTATGTATAGGTCTTTTGTTTCTTTAGGTAGATATACTCCTAAGTATTTTATTCTTTTTGTTGCAGTGGTGAATGGTATTGTTTCCTTAATTTCTCTTTCTGTTTTTTCATTGTTATTATATAGGAATGCAAGGGATTTCTGTGTGTTAATTTTATATCCTGCAACTTTACTATATTCATTGATTAGCTCTAGAAATTTTCTGGAAGAGTCTTTAGGGTTTTCTATGTAGAGGATCATGTCACCTGCAAACAGCGAGAGTTTCACTTCTTTTCCTATCTAGATTCCTTTTACTTCTTTTTCTGCTCTGATTGCTGTGAATGCCTTAATATTAACTGTATTTATTTATAGTGAAATTCATCTATTGTTGGTATGTGTGAATATGTATGTGGTATTAGGTTCAGAGGTAAAATGAATTGAGCAGTTCTCCATAATTTTCTAGGCTCCAGAAGTGACTACATTTTTTAGAACTTTCTTCTACTCAAAAATTTAAAAGAACTTGTTTAAATGACTGTTTATATTCAGAGCTTTGTTTGGAACTTTTAAGGTATGTTACTATATTTCACTTTTTTTCATAATTTATTTTTCCTCTACTTAGGTTCTTACTTAGGTCATTTTTAACAGTTTTATTCTTTCCTACCAAAATATCTGTTATTATTAGAATGTTTAAGTTTGTTATCATGCCACTGCGCATTATGTTCTTGTTAAAAAACAGAAGAGGTAAATCTTTAATCAAACCAAAATTCTCATTTGTATCATCCATTCCCTTTCTTATTCTCAATTTTTTTAATTCTCTCTCTCTCTCATGATTTTTTATTTATTTCCTTCTGCCTCAGTGATTTCAGGATTAAAACAAAATTAATGTTTAAGTAAAAAACTACCAGATTAGGTCCAAGTGTGATGCTTTTTATAATCACAAAATTTCCTGGAATTCAGTGAGCTTTTTTCGTTTGAAGACTTATTTTAGGTGAGATAAGTTTTATTTTATTATATCTCTGAATATCATTCTTTCATTTGAGCACATAATTTCTAGCTTAAAATCATTTCTTATGTTTATTATTTTCTCTTTATATCCTAAGTTGTGTGTTTTTGTCTTCTCATTAGCAATTCAATTTTAGGCTGTGTTTTTGTTTCTTTAGCCTTCAGTGGACATTTAAACTGTCATTGAATGCTAAATTCTCTTTTTTTCTTTAGCATGCAATTCTAGTTTTCTCTATGATTATTTTCTTATATAGTCCTTAAGGCCAAGCTTCTTGAATTTTATTAAAACCTGCTTTTAAAAAAGATCAAGAATACCAGGCAAATCTTTCTTTAGAAATATTTTTCATATTTTTCTTGAAGAAAGTCATTTTCACAGACATGATTTTCATTTTCATCTGTGTCTTTAGGGCAGTGTTCCTTGCTGTTATGTTTAGCATTTTTCACATTCCTTTTTTTCTCCCTTATTTCTCATCCTTGGAGTGAGAGGTACCCAGACTTAGCTTTGATGATCAACCCTGGCAAGGCAGATGATGTGTCTTTAGCCCTGTAAGTAATAACTTGGTTAACGGCAGCCTCACCTTCCTGATCTAACTCTGAAAATCAGGTTGACCACCTGTTCTTCAGTATGCCATAGTTAGTAGGCATTTCTCTATTTAGTATATTGAAGCTGGATTGCCCGCTGTCTCAGAGGGGGTTCTCTGACTTTAACGTGTTAGGGACTCGTGTCTGCATTCTCCAGCCGGCTCTGTGCTCCTGGCCTGTTCATCTTGTTCCCTGGTCTACATCTTCATTTGGGGTCTCTAAGTCTCAGAATTCTATAAAATTTTGTCCTTCTCCCCTTTGCTGGACAGCTGAAAGCAAATAATTTTTGTATTATAAGTGGTAACACTGATGAAATGACTTGAATTACTACGAACTCCTAGAATTACCTGTGCTACTAGAAAACAGTAACAACATAAGAAGTTCCTGTATCCTTTTGTGTTCTGGGAAATGTTCTTGGAAATAAAGAATGACCCTTCCCCCCCAACTTAGGTAAGCTTTGGGGATGTCCACTTAATTACCTAGGACAAGGTCAGATACAGGCCCTCCAAATTTTCATCCTTTATTTTGCTGACCTGAAAGAAATAGACTTACATATATTTCTCCCGCAAGGGTGGGTTTATTTGGGATTAGCAGAGAACTGCAGTACAGAGTCCACAACCATGGTGAGTCATGCGCAAGTCTCCCAATGAAAGGGAAGGAGGGTGTTACATGTAACTCCATGGCTGATTCATGTCAATGTATGACAAAACCCACTGCAATGTTGTGAAGTAATTAGCCTCCAACTAATAAAAATAAATGAAAAAAAAATACACTAAAAAAAAAAAAAGGAGGAAGAGGAAACTTGGGTGGACAATAGTAAAGAGGCTGTGTCAGGAAAGTTGGGTGGTGAATAGTAAAGAGAGGAAAAGAGGAGTCTGTCTTCTTCCTTTGGGCTCTACTCTTGTTGCAGGGTGGGCGAGTTCCCCCCTCCCGGTTTCCCAACTCGTTTTAATTGAAAGAGAAAGTGTTAGTTGCTCAGTCTTGTCCGACCCTTTGTGACTCAATGGACTGTTGCCTGCCAGGCGCCTATGTCCATGGGATTCTCCAGGCAAGAATATGAAGCAGGTTTCCATTTCCTTCTCCAGGGGATCTTCTGGACCCAGGGGTCGAGTTTGCATTTCCTGCATTGGCAGGCAGATTCTTTACTGTCTGAGCCACTGGGTAAGCCCTATTTAATTGAGGTTTCTATTAATTTATTTGTAGCACCTTCATATATGATTAGGTGAAATATTTATCCCTATCGATTAATCAGGATGAGACGCTTATTGACTAAACTTTCAAAAGTTTCTGTTCTTACCCTAGGCCCTTGAACATTGACCCACATCCAGCCTGAGCCATCCTCTTATGGATATCTCCAGTGAATAGTCTGTCCTTAAGGTAAAACATTCTCTGACCTGTTGTCTGATCTATGGTCATTCCACCCTCACACCTGATTTAGCCTTGTTAATTTCTTGCTGTAATGGAAAAACCCCTTTCTGCCTAACCATGAGCAAATTTCATGACTGGAATCTTCTACCTAATACAATAATAATTCTTTCTTGATTGAATTGTCTTGGTGCTTTTGTCAACAATTGTTGTTGTTCAGTCACTAACTCATGTCCAACTCTTTGCAACCTCAAGGACTGCAGCCCATCAGACCCCACTGTCCTCTACTGTCTCCTGAAGTTTGCTCATATTCAGTCCATTAAGTCAGTGATGCTCTCTAACTATCTCATCCTCTTCCACCCGCTTCTTTTGCCTTCGATCTTTCCTGGCATCAGAGTCTTTTCCAGTGAGTCTACTCTTCCCATCAGGTGGCCAAAGTATTGGAACTTCAGCATCAGTTCTTCCAGTGAATATTCAGGGTTCATTTTCTTTAGGATGGACTGGTTTGATCTCCTTCCAGCCAAGGGACTCTCAGGAGTGTTCTCCAGCAATTCTAAAGCATCTATTCTTTGGTGCTCAGCCTTCTTTATGGTCCAACTTCTCACATCCATAGACTTTCACGTCCACATCTCACATACAAGACTACTGGAAAACCATAGTTTTGACTATACAGACCTTTGTCAGCAAAGTGAGGTCTCTGCTTTTTCATATGCTGTCTAGGTTTGTCATAGCTTTCCTTCCAAGGAGTAAGCATCGTTTAATTTTATGGCTGCAGTCATCATCCGCAGTGATTTTGGAGCCCAGAAAAATAAAATCTGTTACTGCTTCCACTTTTCCCTTCTATTTGCCATGAAATGATGTGACTGGGTGCCATGAGCTTAGCTTTTTGAACGTTGAGTTTTAAGCCAGCTTTTTCACTCTCCTCTTTCACCTTCATCAAGAGGCTCTCTAGTTCCTCCTCACTTTCTGCTATTAGAGTGATATCATCTGCATGTATGAGGTTGTTATTTCTCCTAGAAATCTTGATTCCAGCTTGTGATTCATGCAGCCTGGCATTTCACATGCTGTGACCTTGCAGGAGAACATGGCAACCTACTCCATATTTTTGCCTGGAGAATCCCATGGACAGAGGTGCCTGATGGCCTACAAAGGGTTGCAAAGAGTCAGACAAGACTGAAGAGACAGCACACACACATGCGCTCTGCATAGAAGTTACACAAGAAGGGGGACAACACACAGCTTTGTCATACTCCTTTCCCAACTTTGAGCCAGTCAGTTGTTCCATGTCTAGTTCTAACTATTGCTTCATGACCTGAATCCAGGTTACATCCAGAAGACAGGTAAGGTGGTCTGGGATTCACATCTGTTTAAGACTGTCACAAAAGTTGTTGCAATCCATACAGTCAGTGGTTTTAGTGTAGTCAATGAAGCATAAGAAGATATTTTTTGGAATTCCTTTGCTTTCTCTATGATCCAACAAATGTTGGCAATTTGATTTCTCGTTCCTCTGCCTCTTAGAAACCCAGCTTGTACCTCTGGAAGTTCTCAGTTCACGTACTGCCCATAGATGTAAAGGTTTATTTCTGTGCTTAATTTTATTCTGTTGATTTATGTGTCTGTCCTTATGCCAGTACTACACTGCCTTCACTTCTGTAGCTTTGTAGTCAGTTTTGAAATCAGAAAGTGTAAATGCTCTAACTTTGTTCTTATTTTTCAAGATTTTTTTCACTCTTCTGTGTCTCTTGCATTTTCATAAGAATTTTAGGATAAAATTTTCAACTTATGCAAAAAGGAAATTCAGCCAGGGGTTTGATAGGGATTGCATGAAACGTATAGAAATTTGTAGATATATAGAAATGTGTAGAGAATTTGGGGAATAGTATAATCTTAACCATGTTAAGTCTTTCCAGTTACTGAATTTGAGGATTGTTTCCATTTATTTAGAAATGTTTTAAATTCTTTCAACAATGCTTTGTAAGTTTTCAGTGTATAAGTCTTCTACCTCTTTTGTAAAATTATTCCTAAATTTTTTTGATGCTGTTATACATTAAATTTTGTTAATTTTATTTTCAAATTGTCCCAATGGTCCTTTTAACATGTATTTAGTGTGGGGTGTTTTTCTCCTACTGTGGTATGAAAGCTTCCTGGTGGCTCATTGGTAAAGAATCCATCTACCAATGCAGGAGATATGGGTTCCACCTCTGGGTGGGGAGGACCCCTGAAGAAGGGAATGGCAACCCACTCCAGTATTCTTGCCTGGAAAATCCCATGGACAGAGGAGCCTGGCAGGCTAGAGTTCACAGGGTTGCAGATGAGTTGAACATGACTTAGCAACTAAACAAGAACAAAATGTATGAAAATTATTACAGGCCCTAATTTCCTAGAGCTGCCCTAACAAAGTATCACAGACTAAGTGCTTAACATAACAAAAATTTACTGTCTCATGGTTCTGGAGGTCAAAATCAAGGTTTTGGCAGTGCCATGCTCCCTCTGAAAATGGCAAGGGCATCCTTCTTCCTAGCTTCTGGTGGTTTGCTGGTAATTCTTAGCATTGTTGGCTTGTAGAGCAGTTCAGTTCAGTTGCAGTTGTGTCCATCTCGTCACAACCCCATGGACTGAAGCACACCAGGCTTCCTGTTCATCACCAACTCCCAGAGCTTGCTCCAACTCATGTCCATCAAGTCAGTGATGCCATCCAGCCATCTCATCCTCTGTTGTCCCCTTCTCCTCCTGTCTTCAATCTTTCCCAGCATCAGGGGCTTTTCCAATGAGTCAGTTCTTCGCATCAGGTGGCCAAAATATTGGAACTTCAGCATCAGTCCTTCCAATGAATATTTAGGACTGATTTCCTTTAGGATTGGCTGGTTGGATCTCCTGGTAGTCCAAGGGACTCTCAAGATTCTTCTCCAACACCACAGTTCAAAAGCATCAATTCTTTGGTGCTCAGCTTTCTTTGTGGTCCAACTCTTACACCTATACATAACTACTGGAGAAACCATAGCTTTGAATCTGTAGACTTTTGTCAGTAAAGTAATGTCTCTGCTTTTTAATATGCTGTCTAGGTTTGTCATAGCTTTTCTTCCAAGGAACAAGTGTCTTTTAATTTCATGACTTGTAGACACATTGCTCCAACCTCTGCTTCTGTCGCCACGTGGCCATCGATCCTGTGTCTCTGTCTTCACGTGGCAGTTTCCTCTCCTTACAAGGAAAGGACATTAGTCTTATTGGATTAGGGCCCATCCTAATGACCTCTTAATATCTTAATTGCATCTGCAAAGTTCCTATTTCCAAATAAAGTCACATTCACAGGATTCAGGACTTAGGGCTTCAGTGTATCTTTTGGGGACACAATTCAACCCATAACATTCCAGGAGGTTTCTAGGTTCTCTTAGGCCATGGAAAGTCCACTGGTTTCTTTAGATTACAAAACCACATTTTAATTTTAAAATAGAACACAGCCAATGTCAAAGTTATGGTGTGTAGAAGACATACATGATGTGGGTTTCCTGCCCTCTAGAAATAAGTATAAGGTAGATTACTATTCTCTTTCTCACTGGGTACTTTCCTGATTGTAAGGGGCTGTTTCTGACCTTCTATGTCCAGAATGGAGGGAGAAATGGAAAACGAGAGCAGAGATTCTGGACTTCGCTGGCCTGGGTTGTAAGCTGCCATCGTTCTCTGTAGGCCCAGATAATACTTCAAATTGACCTTTCATGGATTCTTTAGAGAGTTCTCTGAGAGCCTCTCAACTGTCAGTCTTTTGGAGTCTGTTCTCTGCTTCCTACTTGTCTGGCTGTTTGCTCCCTCTTCAGCTCCTAGTTTTCCAGTGGTAACTCCCAGCAGATGCTCCCTGTTGGAGACAATTACTCTTCTACACTGGCAGTTTTGTTGGGAAAATGGGAAAACCTGCCTCGTATCACCTTTCTGTACTGCCTGGTCGACAGCTGGTTCTTGGGACATACCAAGTACTTTTTTCTGAAGAGGTCAGCTTCCTCTCTCTGCAGGGAGGAACTAACTAGCCGTCACTTCTCAGTTAAGATTTCTCAGCTGGTCTGGTGCTTCTAAACTACAGGAAACACATCCCAACCTCCCGGCAATGCAGCCCTCTATAGTCAAGAGGTGACATGGACTCTCTCATAACTAAACTCTGGCCAGGCTCCTCTTAGCCATTTTCGTTGGTAGTGGCCTATAAAGGCTTGAACAAACATCAGTATAGCTTGTGACAGCTCAAGGCTGCATCATTATGATGACTCTAGTCCTCCTTCAAGTGTGTGCCTGAGAAAACTCAAGGATGCCAACAGAATGTACTGTTTATTCCAGTCAATATCTGAAGATAGGGCCCCTGACTCCCAGTCTTGTGGGCCCTTGTGGGAGGGGAGAAGTCTAACTTCCACAAGCACCAGTTAGCAAATCCAGATGGTTTCACATGGATCAACTCCTTCCTCCTGCCCTTCTTTTTGTAATTTTTCACTTTCTGACTCTATGGAGCCCTGGCTCAGTTCCCTCCCCGCTCTTTCAGTCATCCTTTAAAGCACCCAGTAACTTCTGTAGAAATCAAAGTTGGGTTCAGTTCACACTGGACTTTTCTCTATTGCAGTAGATGCTACAGATTCAAATCTAGCTTTACCGCTTCCCCTAGCATCCAGCTTTGCTTATCTTTGCTAAGGGGAGCAACCTTTTCCTCTCCTTCTTTCCAGGAGGTAAGACTCATAGCACTCTGCTATATTTCTTCAAAGGCTCTTCAAAGAGTCTCAGTGCTTTTATATACGTGCTCTAGATGAGAAGTGAAAGTGAAAGTCGCTCAGTCATGTACGACTCTTTGCGACCCCATGGACTGTATGGTCCCTGGAATTCTCCAGGCCAGAATACTGGAGTGGGTAGCCTTTCCCTTCTCCAGGGGATCTTCCCAACCCAGGGATTGAACCCAGGTCTCCCGTATTGCAGCCAGATTCTTTACCAACTGAGCCACAAGGGAAGCCCAAGAAGACTGGAGTGGGTAGCCTATCCCTTCTCCAGTGTATCTTCCCCACCCAAGAATCAAACCGGGGTCTTCTGCATTACAGGCGGATTCTTTACCAACTGAGCTATCAGGGAAGCCCCTAGGTGAGAAACTTGTGCTTAAATGGCCCAGTAATCATGGAACTGGGTATTAGAGTTCGGATTCCCTCAGAAGCAGCCCTGGAGACAAGGATCCGAGTGCAAGGAGTATTTGGGAAGAGCAGAAAACATCAGCAGTGGAGTAGGGGAGTGAGAAAAGGAGGAAAAGCTTCTCTTCTAGAAAGAAGATACACAATTGAAACAGCTCTCATGATGGAGACTTGAAGCTTAACTTCACAGCTCTGGGTAATAGTGTAAAATTCATGCTTCAGAGTGATCCCAACCAGAGGGGCAAGAGAGAGTGATGTTTGTGCACCAGAGATGGTTGAAGGATGTCTCTAGCCAGAAAGAAAAAGAGAAAAGATGTTGTTTTCCTGGTACTTCCAGCCTGCTGCCCCTGTGAGAACTACTCTGGAGAGACTCAGACTAAGCCCTCAGATTCGCAGTGGCAGATGCCGGCGGTTGGAAGCTTTCCAGGTGACACTGAGAGAGAAGATTTGAAAAGTAGTATGGATCTGTTGGCCACAGTCTACATCTCAGATTCCATGTATCAAGGCAGTGACTGGTCACAGTTTCTTAAAAAAACCTTACAATACAAAGATTGAAAGGCCAAATTACAAGCTTAGTCTCTGCTAGGACTTTGGTCCCACGTTTGATTTATTATTTCTCTGTTTTTCTTCCTCTCTTTCATCATTTCTCCTTCCCATCACCAATTCTGGATTGTTCCACGCTCACACTTATCATTTTTGATGTTCTCTGCTGCTTGCCCAGCGTGGTAACCCAGACAGACTATAGCAGATGCCTTGTCCACGTCTCCTTGGAGCCTTTCACTGTATGTGTGTGTGTGTGTGTGTGTGTGTGTGTGTGTGTGTGCATGCTGAATTTCAGTGTTGTTTCATGTCCAACACTCAGTACCCAATTCACTTTGGCACTGGGCTGTCATCAGGCTGCTGGAACCCACTTTGCCAACAGACAAGGAGACTCAGAATTACATGGGAATTTCCATCCTCGAGGGGGCAACTCTTAACCAGAGACTAATAGGATGTAGCTACTCTGATGCTCTGACTCCTTTTCAGTACCTCTGTGAGATGTCACCCATATGGTCCCCAGAGCTGTCCTGTGGGATGGAAACATTATTTCTCTATGTTGCCCTCCGCTTGATATCATACTGTTGTTTGGCCTTCTTCCTTCTCAGTCTCATTTTATCTACTCTCCTGTTTGTTTTCCTAGGAACATTTCCCCAAAAAACAACTTTTCAGATGAATCCTTCTTTCATACTCTGCTTCTAGTGAAACCCAGCCTTAGACACAGAGCTTGATGTGAGTGGTTGGAACCCCTGGTTACCCTGCCTTTATCACTTAGGGTTTAGAAGCACTAATAAAATTAATAAAATTTCTGAGTTCCAGAAATATTCATCCCTTCTCTGCTCTGTACAATAGAACTACCTCCTCATTGTAACCAGGATCCATTTGTCTTACTACTATAGTAAATCTGTTATTTTGTTGTTTATTAGCTTTTACCTGCTGATATACTGGCATTCAGGTCAGTTCAGTTCAGTTCAGTCGCTCAGTTGTGTCCGACTCTTTGTGACCCCACGAATCGCAGCACGCCAGACCTCTCTGTCCATCACCAACTCCTGGAGTTTACTCAAACTCATGTCCATCGAGTCAGTGATGCCATCCAACCATCTCATCCTCTGTCGTCCCCTTCTCCTGCCCCCAATCCCTCCCAGCATCAGGGTCTTTTCCAATGAGTCAGCTCTTCGCATCAGGTGGCCAAATTATTGGAGTTTCAGCTTCAGCATCAGTCCTCCCAATCTCCTTTAGGATGGACTGGTTGGATCTCCTTGTGGTCCAAGGGACTCTCAAGAGTCTTCTCTAACACCATAGTTCAAAAGCATCAGTTTTTCGGCGCTCAACTTTCTTCACAGTACAACTCTCACATCCATACATGACTACTGGAAAAACCACAGTCTTGACTAGATGGACCTTATAGTGGCATATAAACCCCCAAATGTCCAGACAGTAGCTTAGCCTCAAGTTTAGTTTTAATACCCTCTTAGCATGCCCTCTGTTGGTACCATTTCTCAAGTGAGTAACTATGAGTAATGGTGAAAGGTGCTACTTCTAATGCTTTGAATTAGAATACTCTATTTTTCAGCATCATATAAAGTCTACTGGTTTAAAGCATTTGTAGCATATTGACTGACAACATCCCCAAAACGCATGATGTCATCTCCAAACTAATGCCTGAGTTGAGCCTTTCAGAGGTCATTCTTTATGAAGTTCTGGGAGGCAGTTGTTTATGGATCATGTGATAAATTGTAGACCTGGAGAATCTGTGATCATGGATTCATAGTGGCAGCTTTTTAGCTGATAAAAGAATGATATATGCGGGATCCTAGGATGACAAATCAGACCCTAGATGATTTAAAATTCTTGAGCTAAATCAAGTTAATGCATGTGGGGGTAAGCTAAATCCCAAATCTGGTGTAAACATTGATTCTTGTCAAAATGAATTGCTTGTTGTTTTTTACCAAGTGGTTGGTTGGCCTCCTTGAGGGGTAGTTTCATAGTGGTGGCTCAGCCTTGATCTCTATTTTTGATTGTTAGGCACTTGCAGTAGCTATGGCAGCCTTGGTGAGGTAGCCCATCCATAACCTCCATATCTGCCACTGTGTCTGCTTAAGCATTCTCTTAACCCTTTCTTCATCTATTCTGGTTACATAGTGTCAGCCCATCCAGTTTACCCATAGGAACACTGTGAACTGTAACTCATCTATGGATCCCTGAGGGTCAGGGCTCACTGATGCCATTCTGTCTCTGGTGCTTCTCGTGGTAACTTTGTCAACTTTGCCGCTAGTTAGATGTTGCCAAATGGCTTCTGCTGTGGAAAAACTATGACCTCCATTGACCTTTGGAAACCCTGTTCCACTGAATTGAGTTGATACATATAATCCTTTCTGATCCAGACATTACTTTGTTAGTCTCATGTTTGTCTTAAATGTTTTAAGTGGAGTCTTTTGCTTTTCAAAAGGAAACTGTTAGTATTTTCTCCAGGTTGGATTATCCAAAAACAAGTGGGCTAATAAAGTTCTTAGGTTTATCACTTTCTCTACTTATATATCTAGCATTTTTGCAGCTTCTTATTTATGGAAAAAACACCAATCAAATTTATCAGGCTAACAGAAAACTGAAAGTTAAATGGAGTCTTCAATTTGACTATTCCATTCTAGGAACTCACTAAAAAATCACTTGAGCTTTTCAATTATTTATTTAAGATGCAATTTCTTCTTGGTTTGTTTAATTTGGTGCTGATAATCTCATCTCCTTGTCCAATCACCAAGACTTTATCTTCTTTCACTCCACTTTACTTGTAGGTATCCCTTATTGCATGTCTTTCTCTGTCATAAAATGGCCAGCTATGAGAAGTAAGGTTATGCCATTTTTATTTCTGTATTTCCTCTGCCAAATACAGTAGATATTCAATAAATGTCTTTTGAGTGAATAATCACATGACTAACTGAGACTGATGTAGACAGTTGTCTCCTACCTGGTTTCTGATTCAGTAAACAACTTACATTCCTTTCATCTGATTTTCTAGCCTTGAATAGAAGTTTTGGAGTTTATAGATTGGAAGCAGCTTTCCTAAACATGCTCTACTCACTTTCTCACTGACTTTTAAAAGTCTCGCTGTCTCACTTTTATAACATATCTCATTGCCTTCCCAAATGAGCTATTTCATTTCTCTTTCACTTCTTCTTTATGGTGTTAAAGCAGGACTCTTTTATTCCCTCCTCAGTTTCAACTGAAATATTAAAGACCAAGAAACATACAGTTGACGGGAAGTTGTCATGCAATGACACAATCTAAAGTAAGTTAACTAGGATGAGTTAAGAGCCTATGAATTAGGTTATACCAATATTACAAATCCTCTACCTTGGCCCTAGGAAAGAGTAGACTTTGAGGAGTATAGGAGAGGATTCCATTGGGGAGGATTTTTGGTGTGTATCATGTACCTGCACTTAGCTCCCACTCCTAACTATAGGAGAAGAGTGTATATGTGGGGTTCTTTAGCTTCACAACTATATTGTCAGAAAACTTGTTTACTATTATTATGTTTTTCACCACACTTCCTTCCCATTATTTAGGCAGACCTGAGCTGAGTGAAGAGATGTGTCTATATTGAATTAAATGTAAAGGCCACTACATAAATACTACATAAAATTGGACTGGGGATTTTAATTATTGAAGTGAGATGAGACTACTCTGTGACTAAGATTAACTATAAAGGCTAGAAAGAACTAGATTCCAGAGAGTTATTGAAGGGGCTGAAGAATTGATGCTTTTGAACTGTGGTGTTAGAGAATACTCTTGAGAGTCCCTTGGACTGCAAGGAGATCCAACCAGTCCATCCTGAAGGAGGTCAGTCCTGGGTGTTCATTGGAAGGACTGATGTTGAAGCTGAGACTCCAATACTTTGGCCAACTGATGCCAAGAGCTGACTCATTTGAACAGACCCTGATGCTGGGAGGGATTGAAGGCAGGATGAGAAGGGGATGACAAAGGATGAGATGGTTGGATGGCATCACCTACTCAATGGACATGGGTTTGGGTGGACTCCAGCAGTTGGTGATGGACAGGGAGGCCTGGCGTGCTGCAGTCCATGGGATTGCAATGAGTCGGACATGACTGAGTGACTGAACTGAACTGATTGAAGGGGCAAAGGGAGAAAGAATAAAGTAGCTCTTTGTACTGTACCGAACAAGTTCATTAACAGCTAGTTACCCATATAAGCTTTCCTATATAGCTGTGAACCCCATGCTTAAGTAATTTCTCATCCTGTTGATTCATGAGCATGCCTCTTGTTGCATTAGTTCAGTGTATTGTGTGTCAGTGTGTGGTTCTAGGCTTTTCAGGGATAGATACTTAAGATAATATATTAAATGCTATTGGTAGACACTCCAATATGATGCAGCACGCTTGAGATCATTTGTATAGTTAATAAGAACTATTGAACAATAATTGGATATCTTTTCCGCTTTCAGATACTTCACCACTTTTTATTAATACCTTTATATGTTCATTGAATTCCTTACTATTATAATTATGGGAAATCAAATTCAATTTGCAGGGTCTTTGAGGTAGAAGTTAAACAGAAGAAATGTTTTTAAAACTTCTGTTAATCTTTTACTCCCTGAACTTCATTTATTTCTAGACCAATGTCTTGTCTGTATCCTGTGTGCTAATTAACAGTTGAATTGGATGAAACAACTGGTCTCATAAGCAAAGGAAAACAAATTCCTGTTTCTAGTTTCAGCTATTAGAAAAAGACAATCATTGCCTCTGTACTCATTTCTCTAAAAATATTGCACAAATTTATCAGTTTTATCAAATGTTTGGCTTCTGGATTTTGTTACTCTATTATTTAGTACATGAATCTTTGTATCTGTAGCAATTTGGAGATTTATGTTTATTGTTATTAAAAAGTCTTTAGGCCATTAGTTCTTTAAATTTGAATTCTGTTTTGTGTTGTATTGATAATGCCACAGTCCTCTTTTTTCTGGCATTTATTTGATATATCTTATCCATCTCTTTATTTTTAGCTATTGAAAAATAAAAGCACTTTGTTTTATATATATTTTCTATAAACAGCCTTTCTTTAAGTAACTCTTATGTTTTTCCAGTCATGATTTTGATTAAGCATGTGCTGTATGTTGGTGAGACCCTTCTGTTTATCTTCCAGTATTTTAATTTGAACTTTGCTTCTAAGTCAAACTGAGGGTCATGGATTTTGATAGCAGTGTTCAGCCTGTTCATGGCTATTTGGTCCAGGATTCCTGGTTTGAAGATACCCTTAATTATGCTTTTTTGTGCATCAGTTTATATTTATTTTTAATTTTACTTTGTTAGTTTTTTCTTTCTTTACATTTTTTTTTGTTTGACTAGGTTAAATTTCAATAACCTTTACCCTACTTTATCCTTTAAAAATAATCTTTTGTGCCCTCCTTTCACTAAGAAGTGATTTTTTTTTCTTTCTTATTGGTTACCTTCCTGTTTTTAACTCTCAGATACATATCTGTATTCTCCAGGTCATTGTACTTACCACTTCCTCCCACCTACCCAGTAAGACTTTTAAATGTTTTTGCTTCTCTATTTCCTCACGTTACATATTTTCCTTCTGCCAACTCCTGGGTTTTCCTCAGATAATCTAGACTTTTAATTCTAAGCTATTATAACATTTTACCTTACAATATCTTTGGTTCTTAAAATCCTCACTTGTCACTTAAACATTAATTTCTGCTCATATTATCATCAATTTAAATTTATTAAAAATGCAAGAGTCATCGCTCACCACTATTTTCTCTTGTATTTCTTATTCCTCCAGCTTGGGATCCTATAACTGATTTCTTTTTTATTTCATTGGCATGCCTCCTCAAGTGCGCTCCGCACATAAGCACTTGGTTGTGTGTGTGATCTGTGAGCTCTGAACGTCACACTGTCTTTTTTCTCTTGTAGAAGAATGGTATCTTGGCTGCTGAGTGTGGGATTCTTCAACCACATAGCTTTCTCTCATTGCCTTAAAGTTATTTCAGTATTTTCTATGTTCCAGAGTTACAGAAAAGATATCAGATATTTGCAGAGTTACCATTACTTTGCAAGTAATCTTTTGCATATATATCTTTTCATAAACTTTTTTTTAATAGCAGCTCTAAGTTTGTAACAAAATCAAGCAGAAAGTGCATAGGGGTTCTCATACCCCCATCACCACCTCAACCTCCGCTACTCGCAACATCCCACATTAGAGGCCAGTATATTTTTAAGAGTTTTAATTCACGTTTGAGATTGCCCATCAAGAGATGTCTCAGGATGCATTAAGGAATTAGTTATGTGCAAGAATTGGTGAGGTCTTTAAATGCAGGAAGTTTTCATCTATTACCATTTCGATTTCAACTTTCTCTATTCTCATTCTCATTTTTGTTTTGACATTTCTATTACTTGATTCTTTATACTTTTGGTCTCTTATTTTATCTTTCAGGTGTAGTATTTCATTCTTTTTTTCCCCCCATTTGTTTTCCCCTTTGAATTATGATTTATCTCTTCCTATTTGACTTTCCTGCATCTGTGGGAGCCATCTGCTCTGGTTGTTCCCTTTCTCTCATCTTCTGCAATGTACTCTGTCTCCTTTAATGGCTTGTGGTTTTTATTCACCTGCTTCTGTCAACCAGGATTTAATGTGACCCTTCAGCAACCACGCCAGTCAGTGTTCGGTCTCTTTGGTAGCAGGGGACAAAAGGCAGTGAAAGATGGAGGTGAGTTGGTGGTGGTGGTGTGTGTGAGTGATCAGTAGGCAATCTGAGATTTCTTCTGAATTATTATGGGGAAGAACTCTGTTTCCAAGTAAAAGTGAGGTGGGGCTCTCAGAGTGCCACACTGTTGTTTGCTGACCGTGCCACTCCTGTGGGGGAGAAGCAGGGCGCAGAAACGAGGAGGGCCGGGGAGGAGGTCATTCCGTGTCTTTCTCTCTCCATCCTCTTGGTTTACTCCTTTCCCTGCTATAGCACCGTGCTTCATTTCCAAAGATGGCCAGTCTCTAAGCTCTCTACTAGTTATAGTGAAGTGGGGCTGTTATAGCAAAAAGACCAGAACCCTGAATGGCCTAGCAAGCAGGTTTCTCTCTCTCACAGGAACCAGCTCTGCTCAACACAGAGGCTTCCTTCCCTGGGTGATTGTCATCAGAATGATCAGAGCTGAGTTGCTGTGAGTTACACGGGGAGATTTTGGGGTATATGCATGATTCTCATCTAGACCTGGAAGTGCTGCCCATCACCCCTTCAAACATGCTGTTCGTCAGAACCCAGCCAGTGGTGACGCATGGCGCAGAATGAGAGGTTGGGAGCCCTGAACTAGCTGAACGCTGTTTCTATGCAGAAAGAAGGAGTTAGACTTTTACTCCAGTGAGGCACCTTAGTCATAGTATTCCAACTTTTCTAGAAATGAATCCAGTGATTCACTTGTTATTTTATTAGTTGCATCAATCACTCCAGCAGGGAATTGGTAGGGAGAGAGGGTTGGTTAGCACCTCACGTATGCAGAGCATTGGATGTGTGTTAGTCACTCAGTCGTGTCTGACTCTTTGAGACCCCATGGCCTGTAGCCCTCCAGGCTCCCCTGTCCATGGGATTCTCCAGGCAGGAATACTGGAGTGGGTTGCCATTGCCTTCTCCAGAGAGCATTGGATGGTTTCTCACTGATGACTGCATAGATGACCACTCACTGATGACTGCTACTTTATTATTAGAACCTAGCACTCTGTGGTGATTATGTAATTTATAGGCTAAGTAGGACACCTTTGACAAGAAAAGGACATTACTAATAAGCATACCTGAACACTGGGAAAACTGCAGTGTTACCCATTAAGTTCTTGACTCTGAAGACTGAATAATCATTTCTCTTATGATATTATTCTTTTGATGAAAAATTTAGGTTAAGAATGGGGAGATCGCTGTCAGTCGAACCAGGGCCATTTCTGTAGATTTCCCCTTTGCTCCTTCCTACTGACTACTCTAGGACTAAATAGGAGAGTTCTGAACCACAGGCTTATGCACAACAGAAAGAACAGATCACATTGCAGCTTTCAGGCTGCTTTCACACATACCGTGTCTTCTGACTGTGACACGAATGCTCTGTGGTGAGTGGTATTATTGTCTCTATTGAGTTAATGAAGAAAAGACCCAGGCGGATTAAGATGATGAAATGGTAGGACCAGAACCAGGCCTCACATCTCCTTCCAATGGTTGTGCTCTTTCACTGCAGCACGCAGTTTGCTCACATTTGACATCAGCCTTTCTTTTGGGTGGATTTATCAGCTAGAGTGAAATTTATTCAGCTCCTTGAAGTATTAGCTGAAGAGCAGATGCTGAATGCTGGCCGTATTGTCTTTGGCGTAAGAATCAGAGAGATAACCAGGTGCTCACACTCTCCTGCCTCTCATTTTCCATTGTGGATAAATGTGTGAGACTGATTTCCAGGAAGAAATATTTCATTAGCAATCCTTCTGTATTAATAGTAATTGACCATGTCCCTTAATAGATACTCTTTTTGTTATTCTTTTTCCTCAGAATTTTTTTTTAATTTGAACTCTTGGGAGAATATTTTGAGGCTATAAAGTTATAGTATGTTGTTTAATATTTTGTGAACACTTTTAAATCAATTTGAGTATGTCAAAAATACAAATATTCTGATTACATGGCTATTGTTTGTTTTTATATTCATAGTATCTAATACTGTCTATTTTTCATTCTGTTTATACAATTAGAAAATACAACATCTGGAAGAAGATCTTAGAGATAAAATAATTTGTATCCCCAAGGTCCAATTTTATAGGTGAAGGCAGTATATCCAGATTCCTTCTAAATAGGAACTGCTTCCCCACACACCCCTAAAACAAACAAAAATCAGCTAAACCAGACCAAATAAAGTTGCTCTATATTAAGTGAAAAACTGTAGCGATCATTAAATAATAAATATTTAGTGTACTTTGTTTATTCAATTGACATCCAACTCTTATTTCAGTTTTACTTGCTGATATTGGAGATAGCCCAGATGCAGAATAATTTCTAGAAATTATAAGTTTTTATTTTAAATCATTTGATCACATCTCTTTTACAACACCATCAGTAGTTCTAATTTCGTCATGTCTTTAACTTTCTCAAAGTGCTTACAAATTCTTACAGTCCACGTTACCACACAGATAGTGTGTTAGAAAACCGGTTTTCATGTCTTAGAGACATGGTCGTGCCTCTCAGGGCTTCACCGTTTCTGGGCACAGTGGGGTCTTCTCACCCATGCAGCTGCCGCGCTCATCCCGAGGACTTTCTCTGCGGAAGGAAGCTTGAGCCCCTGAGCAGGGACGGCCAGAGTTGCCAGGCAGTCAGTGCTTCCGGGAGCAGCTTTCAGCTCGTGCTGGACGGGAGTGTATTACACCCAGCTTTGTTTGCTGCTTTACGCCCACAAACAGTGGCCCTGGCAGAAGTACCGCACGAGGGGAGATCACTGATGCCAAGGAAATGTATGTAATCCTGTGAAGATGAAGCACTGCAACTTACGGAAAGATGCCGTATAATCAGTCAGCTTGCCACAAGGTAGCTGGCTAGTCCTGCTAGAAATCATGTTTTAAGGGCTCAGCATTGCTCTGGCCTCTATGGCTGGCAGGCTGACCGATCAGCTGTGATGGGATCATGAGGCTGAGCTCGTGCACGGCCTCCATCCTTGAAGGCCCGCTGAATAAAGACAGGAAGTAGCTGGGAGAGAAAGCTGTCTGACACCCTTAGGATGGATCAGACTGTGCTCCTGTTACTGACAGCCTGCCCAGCACTGACCGGGCCATCCAGAGGCGTTCACTTGTCACATGGTCTTAACGTTCTGAAACCATTCTCCTCATCTACATATCCTTCCTCAGACATCCTTATCATGATTCTTCTAATTTTGTTTTCTCCAAGTTCATAATTGCCCAAGCAGTCCAAAATTTTCCTCTGCTGCCTTTCAGGGCTGCCTCTGCGTGTGGCTGTAGCACCGTGGCTCAAAGGGGGAGTAGGGGAAGAAACAGCACAGCACAGACAATTCCCAGGGAGGTGTAAGTCTTCTCTTCATGAGCACACTGGCGTCTTCTCCTTTAGCCCCCGTCAGTGAAACGTTATGGAAAAACTACACTCTTCAAAAGGAACTGTCAAAAAATCTTAATTTTCAAAATTTATGAACTTTTAGCAGTCAATTTTTTATAAGTAGGCATAAACTTTCTACACATAAATAAAACATAGCTAAATATCACTTTTTCCTAGGAAAGAACACCCACCTTAAGCAATTCAACAAATATTAATTAAGTGATTAATATATGCCTAATATTCTATTGGTCTACTGTTTGAGTACCATACTGTGCAATGGAACTTTCTGCAATGCTGCTAATGTTCTATATCTTTGCTGTCCAGTATGATAGCCACTAGCTATAGGTGGCTATTGAACACTTGAAATGTGGCTGAGATGACTTGAGGAATTGCATTTTAAATTTTATTTCATTTTAATGCAGTTAAAATTAAATGGTCACATGTGGCTACTGTCTGTTATATTACAGAGCACATTCAATAGGTTAATGGTTTTAACCATTTTGCTGGTTTGCAAATATTCTCTCCCATCCCTTAGGTTGTCTTTCACACTATTGATTATCACTGTTGTTGTGCAGAGGCCTTTTAGTTTGAACCACTTATCTCTTTCTTTCTTTTTTGCTTGCTTTCTTGCTTCTCTTGCTTGTTTTTGGTGTTATTGAAGGCAGGAGAAGAAGGGAATGGCAAAGGATGAGATGGTTGGATGGCATCACCTACTAAATGGACATGGGTTTGGGTGGACTCCAGGAGTTGGTGATGGACAGGGAAGCCTGACGTGCTACGGTTCATGGGGTCGCAAAGAGTCGGATGCAACTGAGCGACTGAACTGAACTTTGATGTTATAACCTTGAAATACTTGTCAAGACTGACGTTATGGAGATTTCTTCTATATTTTCTCCCAGGAGTTCTAACCAAAACCTCTATGTTATGAGTTGATTTTTGTGTGTGGTGTAAGAGAAGAGGACAGTTTTATTCTTCGGCATGTTGCTGTCCAGTTTTTCCAGCACTCTTTGTTAAAAAGTCACTATCCTCTCCCCACTGTGTAGTCCTGGTATTCTTGTCAAAGATCTGTTGACCACATACATGTGGGTTTAATTCTAGGTTCTCTATTCTATTCCATGACTATCTTTATGTCTATACATGGTATTTTGATTGCTATAGCTTTATAATATATTTGGAAATAAGGAAATTTGATGCCTATAGCTTGGTTCTTCTTTTTCAAGATTGTTTTGGCTGTTCAAAGTCTCATGTGATTCCATGTGAATTTTAGAATTGTCTTTTCTATTTCTGTAATGATGCCATTGGGACTTAGACAGACGTTGTTTGACTCTGTTCATATCTTTGGGTAGTATGTTAATCTCTCAGTCAAATCCAATTCTTTGCGACCCCATGGACTGTGGCCCACCAGGCCCTTCTGTCCATGGGATTCTCCAGGCAAGAATACTGGAGTGGACTGCCATTCCCTTCTCTAATGTCTTTGAGTAGTATGGACATTTTAATGATATTAATTCTTCCAATTTGTGAACACGAGCTATCCTTCCAGTTGTTTTCATATTATTTATTTTATGAATGTTTTGTCTTTTTCAGTGTACAAATTTTTCATTTTCTTAGTTAAGTTTATTCCTAAATAGTTTATTATTTTTGATGTTATTATAAATGGGATAGATTTCCTAATTCCGTTTCTCAATAGTTTGTTACTACTGTATAGCAACACAACTGATTTTTAAACACTGATTTTGTATCCTGTAACTTTCCTGAAGATATCTGATAAGGGTTAGCTTCCAAAATATATAAGTATTTCTACATCTCAATAATGAACTTTCCTGGTGACTCAGCAGTAAAGAATCTGCCTGCCAATGCAGGAGATGTCAATTTGATCCGTGGTAGGGAAGATCCCCTGGAGAATGAACTGGCAACCCATTTGCAGTATTCTTGCCTGGAAAATCCCATGGACAGAGCAGCCTGGCAGGCTACAAAGAGTTGCATGGGGTCACAAAGAGCTGCACATGACCTAGCCACTAAACAACAATAGCATCTCGATAAAAAGAAAACCTAATAATTCTACTAAAAATGAGTTAGAGATTTGAGTAGACATTTCTCCATAGAAGACATACAAATGGCCAACAAGTGTATGAAAACGTGCTTAATGCCGCTAATCATCAGAAAATGCAAATCAAATTACAATAATATGCCACCTCTCATCTATTAGGACAGTTAAGAAAAAAAAAGGCAAGTGTGGGTGAGAACGTAGAATAATTAGAACCTTTGTACACTGTTGGTGGGAATTCTAAATGGTGCAGTCACAATGGAAAACAATATGGAGGTTTCCCAGAAAATTAAAAATAGAACTACCATCTGACCCAGCA
The DNA here is from genome assembly GCF_963930625.1 of Muntiacus reevesi. Classification (NCBI taxonomy): domain Eukaryota; kingdom Metazoa; phylum Chordata; class Mammalia; order Artiodactyla; family Cervidae; genus Muntiacus; species Muntiacus reevesi. The sequence goes on from NC_089264.1 coordinate 7,697,082, forward strand.
AACCTGCTTCTAGGTATTTATCTTAAAGAATTGAGATCGGAATCCTGAAGAGATATTAGCACTCCCACATTCACTGCAGCGTTATTCAGAATAGATAAGGTGTGGAACCAATGTACATGTTCATTGACAGATGAATGGATTAAAAATTTTGTACTATATACACACAATGTACTACTATTCAGCCTTTTGATAAAAGGAAATCCTGTCATATGCAACAACATTTGTGAATCTTGAGAATATTATGCTGAGTGAAATAAACTAGTTATAGAAGGACAGTTACTGTCCTTATATTGAATCTAAATAGTCAAATTCATTGAAACAGTGAAATGGTGGTTGCCAAAGCTTGGAGGGAGGGGGAACTGGGGAGTTGCTGACCAGGTATGAAAATTTCAGTTATGCAAGATGAGTGATTTTTAAAGATCTGGTATACATAAATCTCATGTAGTTGTTCTTATCACAATAAAAACTAAAAGAATATTTCCCATGGTAAAGGATAAACTGAATAGCAGATTTAAAATACCCACTGTATTTCAGGGACTTAAAACTATTAATAAAGGGAAGATGATGCATTTTCTGGTAAACCAATTGATTTTCTTTTTAAAAAGTTTAAAAATGTAGACTACTTTTTTAGAAAAGTTCTCAGTTTACAGAAGAATTAAGATCATAGTATAAGCAAGTTACCATATAACTGCCCTCCATTTCCCCATTTTACTAATATCATACACTGATATGGTATATTTGTTACAATAAATGAACTGATACCAGTATATAATTATTAACCTAAGTCCATAATTTATTTATAGGCTTTCCAGGTAGAGCAGTGGTAAAGAATCTGCCTGCCAAAGCAGGAGACCGAGTAGAAACGGGTTTGATTCCTGGGTTGGGAAGATCCCCTGGAGTACGAAATGGCAATCCACTCTAGTATTCTTGTCTGGAAAATGCCATGGACAGACATGGTGGGGTACAGTTCATGGGGTTGCAAAGAATCAAACAGCACAGAGTGACTGAGAATGCATGTGAAAGGTCGTTGCTGAACGATAAGACGATGGGATTCTTGGCCTCTGGAGGAGATGAATTCAATCTGGGGCCAGAGACGAGGCTGGATCGCTCAGAGCTTTTGTGTAATAAAGTTTTATTAAAGTGTAAAGGAGATAGAGAAAGTTTCTGACATAGGCATCAGAAGGGGGCAGAAAGAATAGCCCCCTCCTAGTCTTTAGCTGTAAGCTATATAGGCACTCGCAGTCTGTTAATGAAAAGAAAGGAATGTCTTAAAATTTAGAATGGCACCAGATAATTCATCCCTGGCCACAAAACAATTGACTTGAATCTTGCAGAAGGGCTGATTACCAAACAAATAGTTTCGTTTACATAGATTAGGGGAGCAATATCTGAGTAAGTAGGTTAGACCATTTGGCGGAACTTACAGTGTCTGGGGTAAATTAACATATCTTAATACAAACATTTCCATAAAAAAAATGTATTGGTTAACTCAAGGTTTGAGAATAGTAACTTCAGGTGAAACCAGGTGTCATGGCAACACAGCATTTTAAGAGAAACCTCCTTTTAAATTTGTATAGAGAAGAAGAAAAAAAACATCGATGGTTTGTTTCCTCCTGCAGCTTAAGAGAGATAAAAATGTCTGGTACTTGCAGCCTGTTTCCTCTGTTTGGAGACCCCTGGCCTTCCTACCTGTTACCCTCTCACATGCATGCATACTTGATTCATACTTCCTTAGGTTTTAGCTACTGTCCTTTTTCTGTTTCAGGACCCCATCCAGCACACCATATGTCGTTTGGATGTCACAGTCCTGGAGGCTTCTCTTGGCTGTCTTTCCTTTCTCTGACTTTCCTTGATTTCTTGATTTCTCTGTCTTTCCTTGTTTCAGGTGACATTGGCAGTTTTGAGGACTACTAGTCGGGTATTTTACAGCTAGGCAGGTACTTTTCTTTCTGTTTTTTATTACAAAATTTTACTTTTAATTGAATTAGAGTTGATTTACAATATATTAGTTTCAGGTATACAACAGCATTGTGATTCAGTATTTTTATAGATTATAATCCACTCACGGTTATTGCAACATGACAGCTAACTGTTCTGTACAATATATCCTTGCAGCACTATTTAAGAAAGCCAAGATATGGAAGCAGCGACCCGGGTGTCCATCAACAGATAAATGGGTAGAAAGAAGACGTGATGCACACACACACACATTCATACAAACATACGTACATATAAAGCATGTGTGCCTGCTCAATCGCCTCAGTCATGTCCGACTCTTTGCAACCTTATGGACTGTAGCCTGTCAGGCTCCAGGCAAGAATACTGGAGTGGGTTGCCATACTCTCCTCCATGGGATCTTCCTGACCCAGGGATCAAAATTGTGTCTTCTGCAACTCCTACAATGCAAGTTCGTTCTTTACCTCTGAGCCATCAGGGAAACCTGTATATACAATGGAATAGTAGCAAAACCGAAACAGAGTCACAGATTTAGAAAACAAATTAGTGGTTACCAATAGGGTCTTCCCTGGTGGCTCAGATGGTAAAGAATTTGCCTGCAATGCAGGAAAACTAGGTTCAGTACCTGAGTTGGGAAGATCCCCTGGAGAAGGAAATGGCACCCCACTCCAGTATTCTTGCCTGGAGAATCCCATGGACAGAGAAGCCTGGCGGGCTTCAGTCCATGGGGTCCCAAAGAGTAGGACATAACTAAGCAACTAACACTTTCACTTTTCAGTAGGGAGAGAGGAGTGAAGAGGGGCAAGATAGGGGTATGAAATTAATAGAGACAAACTACTAAATATAAAATAAACTCATTGATTTTCAAATGTAAAGAAAGAAACTTGCTAGTATCCAAAGGAAAGAAAGAGAAGGCAATACACAAAAAGTGAGATGACTAGATTTCTCAGAAGTTGTTGATGACAGATAACAACAGAGAAACCTGTACAATGTATAAAAAAGAAATACATGTAATCCAACATTCTTCTGACCAGTTGACTTGTCTTTACTGCAAAAACAAAATGAAGATGAATTTGACAGACCCAAAGATCAGGAAGTAAAGCATTTTATCTTCTCACTGGTAAAAAATATACTGTTGGATAATGTCCATTTAATAGAATTATACTTAAATAACCATGGAAAATCAAAATATGAAATGAAAAGTCTGTAATTTTAAAATAAGAATGCTTAACATGAATAATAATTTAACTCTAGAAACAAAACAAAGAATAATTCTTAACTAGAACAAGATTTGGAAAAATGAGAAAGTAGCTAGTAAGTGAAAAAATTAAAAAATGAATAGATATCAGATATAAGAAACATCATCTCTTATCTCTGGGCTGAGATAGATTAGTCTACAGCCACTCTACCACCCTCACTTCAGCTACCCACCTTAGGCTGAGACCCAGGCCTCCTTGGAGAGGGCAGGGCTGGACTCACTAAATGATGGAGAAATCACTGAGATTCTACTCCAGTGAGACACGCTGGGTGTCTGTCTAGAGTTCTGTGGACGCCATCTGCATGGATGTGCTATGGCTCAGGACCTGCTGTAAAGTCACTGGAGGAGATGCCATGACAAGCAGTTGATTAGTGGCCACCGCATGGCGGTGGAGAAGTTGTCCTCCACAGAAGCTGGGTGTCAAAGAAAGTCACACCTTGCAGGTGCCCAGAGCTTGAGAAATGGTGTTCTAGAGGAACATGGCATTCAACACAAGAAGTTCTGGAGGGTATAGAAGCAGCGAGAACTGCACCCCGCAGGATCCAGCACTGGAGAAACTGCTCTGTGGGACCTGAGTGCTTGCAGGGAGCCCCAGAGGGATGCATGGCATCAGAAACTTGCCTGCTGACAGAGCAGCACAAAGGCAGGCAGGTGAGGTGTCCATGTCAGACAGAACAAAGGTCACCAAGCTGGGCCTGGCCTGTGGTCTCACTGAGGGACTGTACCTTCTGGGAATGACGTTGGAGCAGAGACATTGGAGGGCCCCATACATACATACATACAGCTGATACTAACAGTGAAATTGGTGCAAGATATCCCCAAATAGCAGCACCCTAGACTTGGGAAGTGTGAAATGCCAGGATGGATGAAGCACAAGCTGGAATCAAGATTGCAGGGAGAAAAATCAACAATCTCAGATATGCAGATGACACCACCCTAACTGCAGGAGCGAAGAGGAATTAAAGAGTCTCTTTATGAAGGTGAAAGAGGATAATCAAAAAGTTGGCTTAAAATCCAACATTCAAAAAACTAAGATCATGGCATCTGGTTCCATCACTTCTTGACAAATAGATGCGGGGAAAATGGAAGTAGTGACAGACTTTATTTTCTTGGGGTCCAAAATCACTGTGGGTGGTGACTTCAGCCATGAAATTAAAAGATGTTTGATCCTTGAAAGGAAAGCTATGACAGACCTAGATAGCATATTAAAAAGCAGAGACATCACTTTGCCAACAAAGGTCCATATAGTTAAAGGTATGGTTTTTCCAGTAGTCATGTATCAATGTGAGAATTGGACCGTAAAGAAGGCTGATCACCAAAGAATTGATGCTTTTGAATTGTGGTGCTGGAGAAGACTCTTGAGAGTCCCTTGGACTGCAAGGAAATCCAACCAGTCCATCCTAAAGGAAATCAACCATGAATATTCACTGGAAAGACTGATGCTGAAGCTGAAGCTCCAATACTTTGGTCATCTGATGCGAAGAACTGGCTCATTGGAAAAGACCTGATGCTGGGAAAGATTGAGGATAAGAAGAGAATTTACAACAGAGGATGAAATTGTTGGATGGCATCATCAGCTCAATGGACATGAGCTTGAGCAAACTTGGGGACATAGTGAAGGACAGGGAAGCATGGTGTGCTGCAGTCCATGGGGTTGCAAAGAGTTGGACATGACTGAGTGGCTGAACAACAGAACCGGGTAGGGCTTCTTTCTTTTGCAATATTCCTCCTCTTCCCCTAATGATAATGCCTAATGTCATGCTTGCTGCAAAAGAAGGATGCTTGAAAGCCCTTTCACAGTATCCTCTTTCACAGAATAATGATAAGTCCATTATTACAGAACAGATAATGAAGGGTAAATTTGGAGCTGAAAAGCAATAGATTGATAACTGGCATGCAGATATAGTTTAACTTTAGCATTAAAATAAATCTTCAGCCTCAACTTTAAGTGTATCTAATGTTATCTAAATAGAATTGTGATTTTCTATCATTTTCATCCATTTGTAAATCATATGAACAAATTCTTCAATAGTCAGAAATTTTGTTATTCTTTTTTCTTTTATTTAAGCTAGTGTTTCCACTTCACTCAATTTTATTCACAAAATACATTTGTGAATTGATGCAAGCTATTTAGATTCTTCATTACCATAAAAGAGAATGTGACATTCCAAGGTGCCTTGTATTAGAGATGTCACTCAGTTCTTTTCAGTCCTTCCTCATTAAATACTAAGTATCACCTAGCAATCTATAAACTATTTTTAATACTTTCCCACCTGACTACTTGACTGGGTTCTTCATTTTGTTAAAACAAAGAACTGCAGATCACTAGTTTTGCAAAAGAATGTGTAACCTAGTCATTAGAGTCATTCACTTTCTCAATTTTGCTGAAGTATCCAAAAAGTCTTTATAATAAGTAGCAAAAGGCTCCAGTTTTACCTGTCACTCTTTAACTTAGATTCTTATATTCAAAAACTGGGATAAAATCAATCCTATAAAAATTGAAATTGTATCTTCTTATGAACTGTGAACAAGCACATGTATAGTCATGTAAATTTTCAAACTTTCAAAGTGCCATAAAAAGGCATAACAAATGGGCAAAGAAGATTCTCAAGAATTTTTACAAGATAAATTAATAATTTTATTTTATGGTTTTAAATATTTCAAATAATTATGCATATGAAATAATCAGAACAGCATAATAATTGGGAAGTACAACATACTACTTATGTTGTAGTGAAGGTGATTTTCTAAAGTGCCACTACATTAGAAATAGATCTTTGGAATACTGTGTGCCAGAATTGTACATAAATAGATGTTCTGACACCAATAGGTTCACATTTTGGTTCAGGTTTTCATAAATCTTGACCCTGAAGCTATCAGAGAATAAACGTTTCCTTTAGAAAGTCATAAAATCTTTCCAGTATTTTGCCTGGATCAGAGATACCAGAAGAAAGGTAAGTTGTCTTAAAGGTAGATCAATAAAAATTATCCTACTGGAAGATACAAAGAGAAGATGATTCAGGAAAAATAGAATTTCAGTGATCTTAACAACATACCAGAAGTCTAACTTGTGAGTAAAGTCCCCAAAATGAGATATTTGAAAAAGCAATAGCATAAAATTTCCTAAGTTTGATGAAGAAATAAATTTATAGATCCCATATGCTCAGCAAACCCTAACAGGATAAATCAAATAGGCATGTCATAGTATACCATATATATATGTGAAATATATATATATATATATATATATATTTCAATCATTATTGAAAACCAAAGATAAAGAGGAAGTGTTAAGAGCAGCCAGAGGAGAAAAGAAATATTACACAGTTGAACAATTTTATAGACAGTATTTGACTTCACATCAGAAACAATGGAAAGAAAAGGTGATAGAACCAATTTATTTGAAGTACTGAAAATAACCCATCTAGATTTCTCTCTCCAGAAAAAATGTCTATCAAAAATGAGGAAAAATAAACTAATTTTTATACAAATGAAAGCAGGGAGAATTCAATTCCATTAGACTTGCACCACAAGAAATGTAAAAGGAAGTTAGTTTGCCATGATCCACAGTCAAAGGCTTTAGCATAGTCCTTGAAGCAGAAGTAGATGTTTTTCTGGAATCCCCTTGCTTTCTCTATGATCCAACAAATGTTGCCAACTTGTTCTCTGGTTCCTCTGCCTTTTCTAAACCCAGCTTGTATGTCTGGAAATTCTTGGTTCATGTACTGCTGGAGGCTAGCTTGAAGGATTTTGAGTGTAACTTTGTAGCATGTGAAATGAGAGCAGTTCTAAGGTAGTTTGAACATTCTTTGGCATTGCCCTTCTTTGGGATTGGAATGAAAACTGACCTTTTTCAATCCTATGGCCACAGAACTGAGCAAAAATAGCCAAGTTCAAAAAGTTGGTTAATGTATGATGGCATGCATATAAAGTTCTAGAATAGGCAAAACTATGTTGATAAAAGATCCATGGTTTTCTAGGGGTGAGAATGGGAAAAGAGATTCAAATGGAGAAGAGAACCTTCTAGGCTAATAGATTATTTTGTATCTCATTTGGGAAAGTGGGCACATGGGTGTATACATGTGTCAAAACTCATTAAACACGACACTTAAATATTTATGCTTTTGAGTATATTGGGTTTCCTTGATGGCTCAGTTGGTAAAGAATCCGCCTGCAATGAGGAGAACCTGATTTCGATCCCTGGGTTGGGAAGATCCCCTTTAGAAGGGATAGGCTCCCCACTCCAGTATTCTGGCCTGGAGAATTCCATGGACTGTATAGTCCATGGGGTCGCATAGAGTTGGGCATGACTGAGCAATTCACTTTCACTTGTGAGTGTATTAAGTGACACCTTATAAAGCTGAAGAGTCGGGGGGACTCTGCTTCAGTCTTGTTTCTGTAGGTCCAGAGCCATGGTCTGAGGGTGGGCTGGGGGCTCAGCTGGCGAGTAAGGCTGGCAGTGGTAAGCAGAGCTGAGCATGGATTTGGGAGAGGGAGAGAGGACACGTGAGGACCTGGGGGACAGCGCTCCTGTCTGTCATAAATGTAGGCGTAGCCCCTGCAGAGGGGAGTGACTGTGTTTCAAACCTTGTACAGGTTCCTCTAGCTCAGAGCCCTGCAGGGAATTCTGGGAAAACAGGTTCCCAATTAACTAAGCTGACAAAGACCCCTCGGAAACCATGAATCTCTATAATTCTATTTTTAGAAGTGAGAAAAATTCAAGCCTTACAATTTCACCCACCAAAGCTTGAGAAAATTGTGTGTGTGGGGGGGAATCTAAATGCATTGCAGTTCTGTAAAGGGTAAAATTTTTACTTGATATTGTTAGCTGTCAAATTAACTTTTCTTACTTCATTCACACACATGAAATTTATTCATAAAGACTGTGCATGGTACGCTGAGCAGCAGGATCTTTCTAAAGTCTCTTTGAATTCACTGCTCAGTTTTTTCTGATTTTACTACCTTAGTGTTTACCATCTAGCTATTGTTATGTATATCTTGTAAATATATAATTACATGCCAGGTTTGCATATAGTGGAACAAACCTCTCTCAGCCGGAGAGGGAAATTTATAAGCCCAGCTGCTGTTGTTACTGTGCTACTCCCACCTCGGGAGGAGGCAAAGACAAACAAAAACCCCAAGTGCCCCTCCCAAAACAAAGCCTATACTCCCGAAACCAACCCCGCACCCCCCAAAAAAAGTCAAAAAACGGCACACCTCTTTTCATAATTCTTCTGGAGCTCCACAATGAATTTATGACCAGAAAGCACAGCTTTCTACCAGGTTTAGATGCTGGGCACAACTTCTCTTAGGCAAATAATGAGCCACTTTACCACATGTGAGTAAACTACTGAAAAGCTTAATATTTATACCCATCCTGGTGTCCAGAAACTTTCATCCTTTCTAAACTGCTTTTGCTTTTCAATGTTCTCATTTTGCCATTAACCTAGATAGTGTCTTGGTTTAGGAAAAATTTTAAAACATGAAAACTGTTTTCTTTCTTCCTTTGTTTAGTTAGTTATCACATTCCATAGACATTTATTCATCTTCTATTTCACATTGTTAAACAGTCACTCGGTGCTGGGAAAGAAAATGAGCACAGAGGAGAGGGGAGCAAAAATGAACTGAATGTGGCCGCAGCCCTGCCTGCCACCCATCGCCGTGGCTGCCCGCCGCCTCCATGCCTCATGGGGTCAAGGGTGGAGTGTGCTCTGAATGACTCACGGGAGGGGTTCCTAGACCAGCCAGTCCTGCTCAGGCTCTGTTGCTTGCATCTTGCAGTATCATTTCCCTCTCCTGGCCCTTGGCTTCCTCTGCAACACCCTCCCTGCAAATTTATTTCCCATTACTCCGCCTCCCACATTTATTTCACACTGTGTTCAGTCATTCAGTCATGTCTGACTGTTTGTGACCTCATGGACTGTAGCCCACCAGGCTCTATCCGTGGAATTTTCCAGGCAAGAATATTGGAGTGGGTTGCCATTTCTTTCTCCAGGGGATCTTCCGAGCCCCGGGGTTGAACCACCGTCTCTTGCATCTCCTGCATTGGCAGACAGATTCTTTACCACTAGTGCCTTTTCATCCAAATTCACCCCCACCTCACCCTGTCACGCCCCTCACTCTTCCTGGAGCATTAGGTTTGAGCCCATCTCCCAGACTTTGCTTCTGCTATTCTACCACCTGGGGAGCTATCTTCTCTTCTCTTTACCTCCTCCCCATGCTTAATCCATTTTGAAAATTCTTTATCCTGTATATGAGTTCCCAATTAGGAAACATTTTGTGTTAATAGAGTTACACTAATCTGTTTTTCTCACTCTTTGTTTTATGGGTATATATTTTCCTAACTAATTTGTTAATTAAACCTTATCTGCTTTTTATGCTGCATCACTGCTGGTGGGCCATTTAGTTCACAGACCATTGCAGGGAGGTGATCAGGAGCCCAGATTCTGAAACCTCATCCTGGATTTATATCTCGGTCAGTTACTGTCTGATCCTCGGGAAGTTTTAGCTTCTCTGTGTCTCAGTGCCTTCATCTGGAATGAGTGGACTATAACATTACCTTTCTCATAGGACTGATACAAAGACTAAGTGATGAAAATACTGGCAAAGTGTTTAGGAAGATGCCTGCGACATGGTAAACATTCGCTATTGTTGCATCTGCCTGCTCAGGCGCTTCAGTCATGTCTGACTCCTTGCGACCCTATAGACTGTAGCCCATCATGGGCTTCTCCAGGCAAGAATACCGGAGTGGGTTGCCTTGTGCTCCTCCAGGGGATCTTCCCAACCCAGGGATACAGCCCACGTCTCTTATGTCTCCTGCTTTGGCAGGCAGGTTCTTTACCAGGAGTGCCACCGGGGAAGCCCAGCTATTATTAGTAGTACTAAGTAAATATTTGTTATTTGAAAACAGAAAAGCTCATACACTACAATTAACAAAATACTTAACAAGAGCAAAAGAATGTATTGACTACTGGAGGAGCTACTTATTCTGTATATAGTTAAAAAAAATACATAATCTTCATTATTTCTCTTTTTGTCATACTTACCTGGTAACCCCCCATCCTGGTCAAACTATATTCTCCACTGACTATGATTGTATCTTCTCAACTGAATTTGTTTTGAGAAAAAAGTCATGTTGACTGATTGTAGTTTAAATTCATGGGCACTAATATTTAATTCACTATCAGTGCTTCCTGGGAAATCTGTGTTTTCTAGTCTATTCATGCTCAGCCAACTATTCCAACCCTCCCCTTGCTTCTTAATCCTTTACCAATTTCTCCCCTGTCCTTATGCCTAGCTGAAAACTTAGCTTCCTAGTATAGTAAGCATAAGAGAGTTTGGGGTTCCCTGGTGGTCTAGTTAGTGGTTAAGAGAGAGAACTTTAATAGCTTCTCAAGAAAGCATCTTCCTGCTCTCCTGATCCTTAATCAAAACCTCAGTCTTCCTTCTATTTCTCTGATAAGCAGTTAGTACTCCGTTAAATTGGGCACCAGATCTTATTCCTCTTGATTATTAAAGAAAATCCCTCCAGCATTATGCCTCTCTCTTGCCTGCAGAGTTAACTTTTCCCTCTTTACTGGATCAGTCTCATCAATATACAAACATGGTTCTTTATATCATCTAAAATGTCTTACCTTTACCACAACTTCTCCTTCCAGCTATCAGGTCATTTCCCTGCCCCCTTTACCACAAAATTCTTCAAGGATTGTTTATATTCTCTGTCTCTATCATCTCCTGTCCTGAACCTAATCTGATTACTCCCCATGCTCCCATTACTCCACCCAAACTATTATTACCAAGGTCACTGGTGACATATCAGTAATATTGGTGTAATTGATCACTGTCTCTTGAAAAAATTTGTGGTTGTTTTCCTACCATATTGCCTACAATTTCTCAGTCTCATTTGCTTGTTTCTTCTTTTAAAATTGATCTTTAAAGATAAGACTGACTCCAGACCCAATGCTTCAGTTCAGTTCAGTTGCTCAGTTGTGTCTGACTTTTTGTGACCCCATGAACTGTAGCACTCCAGGCCTTCCTGTCCGTCACCAACTCTGAAAGCTTGCTCAAACTCATATTCATTGAGTCCGTGATGTCATCCAACCATCTCATCCCCTTCTCCTCCTGCCTTAAATCTTTCCCAGCATCAGGGGCTTTTCCAATGAGTCAGTTCTTCGCATCCGGTGGCCAAAATATTGGAGCTTCAGCTTCAGCATCAGCCCTCCAATGAATAGTCAGGACTTATTTCCTTTAGGATTGACTGGTTTGATCTCCTTGCTGTCCAAGGGACTCTCAAGAGTCTTCTCCAACACCACAGTTCAAAAGCATCAATTCTTCAGCACTCAGCTTTCTTTATAATCCAACTCTCACATCCATACATGGCCACTGGAAAAACCATAGCTTTGACTAGATGGATTGTTGTCAGCAAAGTAATGTTTCTGCTTTTTAATATACTATCTTGGTTGGTCATAGCTTTTCTTCCAAGGAGCAAACCTCTTTTAATTTCATGGCTGCAGTCACCATCTGCAGTGATTTTGGAGCCCAAGAAAATAAAGTCTGTCACTGTTTCTATTATTTTCCCACCTGTTTGCCATGTGTGGTAAATAGATGCCACTTACATGCCAGATATCATGATCTTAGTTTTTTGAATGTTGAGTTTTAAGCCAACTTTTTCACTCTCCTCTTTCACTTTCATCAAGAGCCTCTCTATAGTGTAACTATATGGCTGATTCATGTCAATGTATGACAAAACCCACTGAAATGTTGTAAAGTGATTGGCCTCCAACTAATAAAATAATATTTAAAAAAAAAAAAAAAAAAAAGAAATAAATTTAACAGGTCAAAAAAAGAGCCTCTCTAAAGAACTAATTCCTCTTTACTTTCTGCCATAAGAGTGGTGTCATCTGCATATCTGAGGTTATTGATCTTTCTCCCTGAAATCTTGATTCCAGCTTGTGCTTCATCCAACCCAGCACTTCGCATGATGTACTCTGTATATAAGTTAAATAAGCAGGGTTACAATATGCAGCCTTGACTTACTCCTTTCCCAATTTTGAACCAGAGCATTCTTCCATGTCTGGTTCTAAACTGTTGCTTCTTAACCTGCACACAGATTTCTCCAGAGGCAGGTCAGGTGGTCTGTGATTCCCTTCTCTATGAATTTTCCAGAGTTTGTTGTGATCCACACAGTCAAAGGCTTTAGCATAGTCAATGAAGCAGAAGTAGATGTTTTTCTGGAACTCTCTTGCTTTTTCGATGATCAATGGATGTTGGCAATTTGTTCTCTTGTTCCTTTGCTTTTTCTAGCTTGAACATCTGGAAGTTCTTGGTTCACATACTATTGAAGCCTGGCTTGGAGAATTTTGAACATTAATTTGCTAGCGTGTGAGATGAGTTCAATTGTGCAGTAGTTTGAACATTCCTTGGGATTGGAATGAAAACTGACCTTTTCCAGTCCTGTGGCCACTGCTGAGTTTTCCAAATTTGCTGACATATTGAGTGCAGTATTTAACAGCATCATCTATTAGTATTTTAAATAGCTCAACTCGAATTCCATCACCTCCACTAACTTTGCTCATAGTGATGCTTCCTAAGGCCCACTTGACTTCAAACTCCAGGATGTCTGGCTCTAGATGAGTGATCACACCATCGTGGTTATCTGGGTCATTAAGAGCTTTTCTGTACAGTTCTTACATGTATTCTTGCCACCTTTTCTTTATATCTTCTGCTCTTGTTAGGTCCATATGATTTCTGTCCTTTATTGTGCCCATCTTTGTATGAAATGTTCCCTTGGTATCTCTAATTTTCTTAAAGAGATCTCTAGTCTTTCCCATTCTGTTGTTTTCCTCTATTTCTTTGCACTGATCACTGAGGGAGGCTTTCTTATCTCTCCTTGCTATTCACTGGAACTCTGCATTCAGATGTATTTTTCCTTTTCTCCCTTGCCTTTTACTTCTCTTCTTTTCTCAGCTAATTGTAAGGCCTCCTCAGACAATCATTTTTTCTTTTTGCACTTCTTTTTCTTGGGGATAGTTTTGATCAGTGCCACCTGTACAATGTTATGAACCTATATATAGTTCTTCAGGTACTCTATCAGATCTAATCCCTTGAAACTATTTGTCACTTCCACTGTATAATTATAAGGGATTTGATTTAGGTAGATTTTGGTAGGCCTAGTGGTTTTGCCTACTTTCTTCAGTTTAAGTCTGAATTTGGCAATAAGGAGTTCATGATCTGAGCCACGGTCAGCTCCCAGTCTTGTTTTTGCTGACTACATAAAGCTTCTCCATCTTTGGCTGCAACGAATATAATCAATCTGATTTCAGTGTTGACCATCTGGTGATGTCCATGTGTAGAGTCTTCTCTTGTGTTGTTGGAAGGGAGTGTTTGCTGTGACCAGTGCATTCTCTTGGCAAAACTCTGTTAGCCTTTGCCCTGCTTCATTTTGTACTCTAAGGCCAAACTTACTTGTTACTCTAGGTATCTCTTGACTTCTTACTTTTGCATTCAAGCCCCCTATGATGAGAAGTATAACTTTTTTTTTTTTTTATGTTAATTCTAGAGGGTCTTGTACGCCTTCATAGAATTGTTCAACATCAGCTTCTTTGGCACTTGTGGTTGGGGCATAGACTTGGATTACTGTAATACTGAATGATTTGCCTTAGAAAGGAACAGAGATCATTATGTCGTTTTTGAGACTGCATCCAAGACTGCATTTTGGACTCTTTTGTTGACTATGAGGGATACTCTATTTCTTCTAAGGGATTCCTGCCCACAGTAGTAGATGTAATTGTCATGTGAATTAAATTCGCCCATTCCAGTCCATTTTAGTTCACTGATTCCTAAAATGTCGATGTCCACACTTGCATCTCCTGTTTGACCACTTCCAATTTACTCTGATTTATGGACCCAATCCTTTGATCTTTTATTTTCTATGGTTATACTATAATTCCTCAGTAATTTCATGTAGTTCCATGGCTTTAAATAACATATTTATCAGTTAGGGTTTGATCAGCAAAGCAGAATCCACATTATATGGAATAAAGGGATTTATTACAGGTATTAGATCTTTTGTGGTTGCTGCTGAACTTCTACGAAAGCCTGTTGGCTCTGCATCTGGTATGTTTTAAGGTCACTGTAAATCAGCTAGGGGTGGCAGTCTAGAATACAATGTCGACATAAAGCTTGAGAGAGTGAGGACCACACAGATCCAGTGAGTAAGGGAAAACTGGAATCCACTGGGACAAACTGGAACCTGCCTCCTGCTTGGACATCTGGAACAAGCTGCTCCCTTCACCGCAGAGCTACGCTTATGCTGGTCCAGGACTTGGAGAAGCTAAAGGAAGAAATTCAGTGTGAAGTGGGGCAACTGAAGTGTGGCCTGTGCCATTAAGGTGCACAAGCAGAGGAGCAAGGTCATGCACAAGTGGACAGCCTGGTCTGTGCCCACCCTTTGGAGCATTAGGCCTGCTGGTATACTTCCACCTTCCAGATCTTCCATAAACATCTTGTGTGGCAAACCCTAACAGAGAACTCACAGGGAAGGGAATTTGGGGGAACACTTAAGTAGCTAATCTGCAGTGTTTCAATATGACCACATCCTTCATGTACTGACAATTCTGAATTTTGTGTCTATCCCTTAGGCTTCTCCTCTGAAGTCCAAATTTGTGTATCTGCCCACTGACATTTCCACTGGCATCTAGCAAACATCTCCAACTCAGCGTGCTCTCTCTGCAGTTATTTGCATCTCAGTAAATCCAAGATGTTTACAGTTGCTCAGACAACAGGAGTTATCCCTGCCTTCTCTCAACTGTCTGTATCTGACCCATCAGAAAACAGGGCTACCTTCAAAATAGAGATAACCATTGGTAAGAGAACTCTCACTCTCCAAAGCTCAATAACTTAGTGGATTTGTACAAATACTCTCTTCTGTTATCTAAACAAAATCGGTGGCTGTGATTTGAATGCAGGAACTAAATAGAGTAGCATACTGAGGCCTGTACGTACATTCAGAATCTGATAGTTCCCACCATCTCCATCAGTGAGGGTAATGGCAACCTCCTTCAAAAGGTCCCGTACATGCACTGCCGCACTCAGTTCCCCCAACCCTGCAGCAGGCCACCGCGGACCCACACCTCCATTGAAGACTCCTGGACACTCACGGGCAAGTCTGGGCCAGTCTCTTGTGGGGCCACTGCTCCTTTCTCCCCGGTCCTGGGGCACAAGGTTCTGCTTGTGCCCGCCAAGTCTGTTTCCCCATCCTGTGTAAGTTCTGGCAGCTCCATGGTGGGGTTAATGGCGACCTCCTCCAAGAGGGCTCATGCCACACCCAGGTCTGCTGCACCCAGAGCCCCTGCCCCGCGGCAGGCCACTGCTGACCCGTTCCTCCACAGGGACACTCAGACACTCAAAGGTAGGTCTGGCTCTGTCTTTGTGGGATCTTCTGGTGTGCACAAGGTTTTGTTTATGTCCTTTGAGCGTCTCTGGTGGGTATGGTGTTTGATTCTAAATGCAATTTCGCCCCTCCTACCACCTTGCCCTTGGGCGTGGGGTATTTTATTTGGTGGGATCCAACATTCTTCTGTCGATGGCTGTTCAATAGAACTATGCAAAAAAGATCTTCATGACCCAGATAACCATGAAGCTGTGATCACTCATCTAGAGCCAGACATTCTGAAATGTGAAGTCAGGTGGGCCTTAGGAAGCATCACTACAAACAAAGCTAGTGGAGGTGATAGAATTCCAGTTGAGCTATTTCAAATCCTGAAAGATGACGCTCTGAAAGTGCTGCACTTAATATGCCAGCAAATTTGGAAAACACGGCAGTGGCCACAGGACTGGAAAAGTTTTCATTCAGTTTTCATTCCAATTCCAAAGAAAGGCAATGTCAAAGAATGATCAAACTACCGCACAGTTGCACTCATCTCACACGCTAGTAACGTAATGCTTAAAATTCTCCAAGCCAGGCTTCAACAGTATGTGAATGGTGAATTTCCAAATATTCAAGATGGATTTAGAAAAGGCAGAGGAACAAGAGATTAAGTTGCCGACATCTGTTGGATCATCAAAAAAGCAAGAGTTCCAGAAAAACATCTGCTTTATTGACTATGCCAAATCCTTTACTGTGTAGATCACAACTAACTGTGGAAAATTCTGAAAGAGATGGGAATACCAGACCACCGGACCTGCCTCCTGAGAAATCTATAAGCAGGTCAAGAAGCAACAGTTAGAGCTGAACATGGAACAACAGACTGGTTCCAAATCAGGAAAGGAGTATGTCAAGGCTGTATGTTGTTACCCTGCTTATTTAACTTACGTGCAGAGTACATCATGCAAAATGCCAGGCTGGATGAAGCATAGACTGGAATCAAGATTTCAGGGAGAAATATCAATAACCTCAGATATGCAGATGACACCACCCTTATGGCAGAAAATGAAGAGGAACCAAAGAGCCTCTTGATGAAGGTGAAAGGAGACAGTGAAAAGGTTGACCTAAAACTCAGCATTCAAAAAACTAAGATCACGGCATCTGGTCCCATCACTTCATGGCAAATAGATGGGGAAACAATGGAAACAGTGAGAGACTTTATTTTTGGGGGCTCCAAAATCACTGCAGATGGTGTCTGCAGCCATGAAATTAAAAGACACTTGCTCCTTGGAAGAAAAGTTATGACCAACCTAGACAGCATACTAAAAAGCAGAAACATTACTTTGCCAACAAAGGTTCATCTAGTCAAAGCTATGGTTTCTCCATTAGTCATGTATGGATGTGAGAATCAGACCATGAAGAGGGCTGAGTGTCAAAGAACTGATGCTTTTGAACTGTGGTGTTAGAGAAGACTCTTGAGAATCCCTTGAACTGCAAGGAGAGCCAATCAGTCCATCCTAAAGGAAATCAGTCTTGAATATTCATTGAAAGGACTGATGCTGAAGCTGAAGCTCCAGTACTTTGGCCACCTGATGCGAAGAACTGACTCATTGGGAAAGCCCCTGATGCTGGGAAAGATTGAAGGTGGGAGGAGAAGGGGGCAGCAGAGGATTAGATGGTTGGATGGCATCACCAACTCGATGAACATGAGTTTGAGTAAGCTTGGGAGTTGGTGATGAACAGGGAAGCTTGGTGTGTTGCAGTCCATGGGGTGGCAAAGTGTCAGACACGACTGAGAGACTGAACTGAACTGATCCTCCATCAAAAACACAGTGATCTCTCTCCTGGATTCATCTCCCTTCTCCACACTTGTTTCTCTATAGTCTGTTTACTTAACCTCACATTCAGAATGATCCTTAAAAATAAGTCAAGTCATGTTACCCCTTTGATCACAACCCAGGGTAAAACCCAAGATCCAGTTCCATAAAATAAATCTATCATATGAATTTTGATTCTGGTAAGTACAAAACCTTCAAGACAGGCCAGCATGCTGGAAATTCCTATAGGAGTTGACGCTGTAGTCTTGAATCCCAAGGCAGTCTGGATGGGATGGTGTGGGAGGTGGGAGGGGGGTTCAGGATGGGGGACACATGTACACCCATGGCTGATTCATGTTAATGTATGGCAAAAACCACCACAATATTGTAAAGTAATTAGCCTCCAGTTAAAATGAATATATATATATATATATATATATATATATATATTTTTTTTTTTTTTTTTTTTAAAGAAAAAACAAGGCAGTCTGAAACCTGAATTTCTTTCTTCTCAGGAGACTTCAGTTTTTTTTTCTCACATGACCTTCAATAGATTGAATGTGGCCTGACCATAATATAGAGAATGCTCTGTTACAAAACACACACACACACACACACACACACACACTCACTCAGTCACTCACTGATTCAGTGACTCTGTGTGTTTGGTAACCCTGACTAATAGTCACATTTTCGTTGAAGTCTTCACTTGCCACTCTGTCCAAAATGGGAACCATCCCCATAAAATTGCCCCATGGCACCGCTATTCCACTTACCCTATCTTATTTTTCTCCAGAGTCCATATATACTATTATACTTGTATAATTATTTGTGCTATCTTAGCTTATGCTAGAACATCTAAACTTCATTAAGATAAGGACTTCCTTCTGTCCTCTACTGAATCCCTAAGAGTGTTGGCTTCTAGTAGGCACTCTGAATACTTTTAAATGAATAAATGGGTGAATGAGTTTATAATGATAAATAGATTGAGTTTCTGATTTACCTGAAAAATCTTCAGCAATGATTGAGTCTTTGCAATGGCATAGAAAAGATATTAACTCAGCATTGTGGGGAGAAAGAGAAAAATATGACAGCACAGAGATACCAAATTTATTAGAAATTAAAGAAGAAAGGAAAAAAGAAAGTCATAAAAATTAAGGAATTAATGATTTCTTGATTTGCATTGTGCAATTTTAAAATTAATAATGATATTTCTTGTCTCTGCCTAGAAAAGAAAAGCATCCCAAAGAATAATTAGCATAGAGGTATAAAACCAAAAGAGAGGACAAAAAATTAGGAAAAGCAAAAGGAAGACAAATGGTTTTAATGAATGCCAGTGCTTGGCTATGATTATAAACCATAAATGCTAATGCTACCTATTTACATAGATTCTAACGTGGCTTATCTGTTTGCAGAGAAGAGAAATTAGCTTATGCTAGAAAATATGAAACTGAATAAAGCACTAAATATTTATGGCTTGCAGAATAAAACTGAGGAGGAAAAGCTTATTTGTGGAATTTAAATATTTTATGCATTGCATTTAAAAAGATATCCTGTACCACAGTCCTGACAAAAACAGATAAAGTAAAATAAAAAGCATGCTTACTCCCTTTCTATGAGATATGCACCCCAGACAATGCATCACAAGACTAAGGTGGCTTTTAAAGTTCCACTCATTCATTTCCTTCTTTATTCATCTATTTGTCAAATATGCATTGATTACTTTCCATCTGCCAGACATGGCAAAAGGCCCTGTGTTTAAGAACTTATCAAATATGATCCTTGTGAGTTTAGAGGCTTTCATGGTAGCAGATGCTAAGAATGAATAAGATACATACATAATTGCAAATTGTGACAAGAGATAAAAAGGGAAAATATAAGATGTTATGAGCTACTATAATTGGGAGTCTTAATTCTGCAGGAGTGTTAGGGCAGAGTATTCTGGGGCCTGTTTACAATAAGATCTGAAGAATTGGTAGGGCTTAACTAAGCAATGAATGGGAAGGTTTAAGGCTGAGATGAAGGGACAAAATATCTTAAGCCGGAAGAAAAGGCTTGGTGCATTTGTACAATTAAGATCAGTACAGAGTATTTGGGAGAAAATTTTGCAAAAGAGAAAGGCACAAGCCAAGCTCTGTATACCATTGTAGTCTTTGTTAAGGATTTGTGAATTCATATTTGGTAATTAAAATATCAACACTGCTATGTGGAGTTGAAGAAAATTTTACAAAAGGGGGCAAGACTATTGACAGATATTTTATTGCTATAATCAAAGGAGAGAAGCTTTGTAAAAGACATCACCAAGAAATAATGGTTGTTGTTGTTTAGTTGCTAAGTCATGTCCAACTCTCATACAACCCCATGGACTGTAGCCTGTCAGGCTCCTCTGTCCATGGGATTTCCCAGGCAAGAATCCTGAAGTGGGTTGCCATTTGCTTCTCCACAAAAATAATGGTAGCTCTTCTAATATCTGACACAGGCTCTGGGGTTAGCATCTAAGTCTGGGGTCGCAAAGAGTTGGACACGACTGAGCGACTGAACTGAACAAAACTGAACAAGCAGTTTGAGAACTGATTCCATGTTGCCAATTGGCTGTTTGAAATGTAATTCCATTTTAAGAAAGAGACTGCGGCCTAACATCACTGGTGGCTCTAGGAATTGACCCTAGAACTAAGATGGTTTGAATAAAAGTAGTATGTGAGATGTCACTCTTGGGGGCACTATTAAGGGAAGAGGTAAGACACTGGGAAGGGAAGGAGTCAGGGAAGAAATTCAGTACAGATTGTGCTAATGAGCAGGTTATTGCTGTCAGTAGTGGGGCTCATTTCTCCTGCCAGCTTCCAGGAGAACATGCCTTAACTGCCCTCAATGATCATAGGGCTAGATCCGTCAAGGCATCAGGAATGGAGACCATGTGTGCGTTCAGTAATATCATCTGATCAGTTCTGCCACTGTTGTGTACTGCCAAGAGGAGAGGCCTGTATCTTCTGGCAGAATCAGTCAGCTACCTTTTGGGTACTGGATTACATGGAATACTTCAAGCCATGTACAGTATGGTGCTTTGTCCTCCCAGGAGTAAGCACATGTTTTTAACATAGATCTGTCTTCCCTGCCTCCAACACCTTTGCCAGCACCACTGTTCCTATACTTTCAAAATGCCTGTCCGTGCCACAGTAGCTCATGCTACACTCTCTCTAAGTAGAGATCAGATACGATTGCAGAGGAAATGGGCTTGGGCTTATTACCAAAGATTTCACTGGTTTTTACCACAATTTGTGTCACGAAGAAGCACTTGGCATGGTAGAATAATAGAATAAGCTGCTAAAATTCAGTTTTTGAAGTAAGCTGAGATGCAGGCATTCTGAAAGTTGGGGAACTGTTGTGGAGCATGTGGTGTATGTCTCCAACAAGTGAGTAGCACATGATGCTGTCTCACTGTAACAGCGCATGTTCAGGTATGTCAAACAGAGTAAAGAGGTGGGCATTTCCATAGCTCACCATTATACCTTGTAATCTGGTAGAGTTTTTGATTATTTTTCATCACCTTGAGTTGTGGATTCGGTCATCCTAGTCCTCAAGATACGACTTTTTCCACTAGAAAAAATAGTCATGGTTCCAACAAATTAGAAGATGAGGTTTCCCCTTGGACATTTGGGACCCTTAATGGTGAGAATCCAACTTGCAAGGTGGTTAGTCCTAATAACTAGAAACAAGTTGGTTTATTGGTAAAGAATGGGTGAGAGAAGACTTTTCAGAATTCAGGGGATTCACTGGAGGGCCTCTTACTACTCTTTTGCCCCAGAATTGTAGCCACTGTAAAACAGTGGTACCCACAAAAAGACAATATCTCCAAAGACCAACCCTGCAGAGATAAAGATTTCGGTCACCATACTAGGCAAAGAATCTTGTGTGCCAAAGTGCTAGAGAAAGATAATCAGAAAGTCAGATATGTGTTGAAAGAAGAGTTCATATTAACAAATCTGTCGTCTTGAAAATGATAGAGTTGTGGGCCGTCACAACTCTGTGATTGGTTATTTAATTATTTAATCCTTTCTTTACTGTTGGCTTCTAGGAAGAATATCAGTTGTATCTCATGTTCTAGAATTTACATGAACTTATGATCAAATTGATAACACTTTGCAATGTACATTAGGTGGTGGAACTTCTTGACTTTCCTGTGTTAGTGTTTTTCTCCTGACAAAAAGGATAAGACTGGATGTTAAGGAGCAAAGGGATGTATTGTGCTGCGTATCTTCTGCTTGCTCCTCCATATCTAGTCCCTGTCCTCCTTCCTCTCCCACAGGGTTGACCTGTGTGGATGTGAATAGACATCAATGTTCTCATCATTATATAGGTTTTCCCCTTTTAGTTCTCATGATTTCATAAACCTTTCCTCAGTTCCTTCCATCTTGAGGTTGGTATTACTGGACTGTGTTTTTTGGTCCCCCTATATAAACATATTTGCAAACAACGTATTTAACTCTCCTTAATTTGTTGTATTTCAAATGTATCAGCAGTTTTCTGTGGGGTCCCTGACTAATAAAGATGGTGAGTTGTTTGGGATGTGCTGACTCTGAGGATTCTTGAGATTTGCATTGGTAAAATTTCCAAAGAGACTAGATAAGGAATGATCTAGACTGGTGACATCTATCTGGGAAATTATTAACAGATAAGTAGATTAGATCACCCATATGGGCCACCAGGCTGATGACAGAATACTAGTACAGACAGACACGGAGGTGGCAGACATAGGATGGAGATCTCATAAAGGAGGGAAAGATGGCACAGACAACAATTATTAAGAGAAGCAGGAATACGGAGATAGTGGGAATGAACAGGGTGAAGGTTTTTAAAAAGGAGAATGTTACTGTCAGTGCCAAGATAAGCAGAGAGCACTACTAAGATGATAATTTTTAAAAAGAGAGTGCAACTGCACATGGCAACTGCAAAGTCACAGTTTTGGAGTAAATTGAAAAGTCTTTAAAGACCCAGTAATGTTTTAGGGGAGAAGATAGGCTGAAATTAGTTGAAAAATGGGTTGGGAATGAAGAAATAGAGTTATCTTCAAAAAAGATATTCATAAAGAAAGGAATGTGTATGACTGGATGCAGTGAGAGGCACAGAGGCACAGAGACTTGAAGAGCTTATGTTTTGGGTGCTAAGGAGCACTTCATCATGCTTTTTAGACTTGAGGATGCAATAGAAAGGGAGTGAGTAAAGATACAAGGAGGAAGCAGGGTACCGCACTGGTTTCCTGCACACACCACCAGCTAAGAGGTGGGCGAACTGCCTAAGCCACCTTCCAGCCCGACCCCTGGACGCACCCCTGTCCTCACCCCGTATAAGAAGAAGACTTGTCCCCCCTCCTCAAGGAGGAGCAAACAAGGGAAATCGCTGCTTGTTCTTGCTCCCCTCTGCTGCAGCAGGTGCCCCAGTAAAACCTTGCCTGAAAAAAAGATCCATGGAGAGAGAAGATGAAATACGGAAAGACGCAGGATATGGCAAGATAAGGCCAAGACAGCATGGAGACAAGTTGAGCTTGATTACAAGGAGACACGCCTCAGCTTCCGGAGCCTAAAGTTAAGTGTATATGTGGATATAGATTTATTTATAGATGGAAGGGAATAACACCGTAAAGAATACTTTATGGTTTCAATTTTCTTATTAAGTTTCTATGGTGAGTAAAAAGTGAGCTAGAAAGAAGGCAAAGTAAGAAACAGATATTGGAGGAAATGGGAGGTGATATTGACCACAGACAAATAAAAAGATAAATAGTACTGAGGTCTCAGGTGGTGCTAGAAGACATGAATTTATTGAGGAAATTATTTGTCTGTATGTGGACAGGCCTCAGATGTCCTCTAGCAGGCCTCAGATGTCCTCATTATAGGAGTGAAAACGGCAATACTTACTAAGTATTAAGAAACAGAAATATTTGTTTCTTCCTTTTGTCTTCCTTTCCCTCCTTACCCCTTTTTCCTTCATCACCCCTTTCCATCTTTTCTTGACAACTTTTTACCCTCCTTCCCTTTTGCTTTCCCTCCTATCTTTTTCTTTTTTCCTCTTCTTTCCTCTGACATTGATGGTGCAATTTTATGTATTAGATATTGTGAAAGCTGTAGAAGACACATTTCACAGTTATTTATAGTAAAAAAAAAAATCCCCCAAAGAAGTGGAAAATGTCAGCAGATTAATAATGGTTGTTATTCTTTGCCCAATACCAGGTGGGAAAATAAGAGTATTTGTGCATTTGAAGCTTTTGTGAAGTTTTGTTCTTTGGGGAGTACAGAAACTAAGGTGTGGATTATACTGAACATTTCATTTTTGATATTTTTCGTAAGGCCTCCAGCCCCTTCTCATTCTCCACACTGGCACATTTGAAAAGTTATGAACCTCCTGCATACCCCTTACAGCACATTGGGACTGAGCATCGTCTCTTGTGGGTTATTGCATAACCACCTTCCTCAGCCAGCCCTGGTGCCGTGTGGGTGTACACGGGGAATGCTGGCCTCCTCCGTGAGGTCCACGGCCTCTCCTAGGCCTGCTTTTCCCAATAGTCTTGATTGCATTTGTGAAAAGTTATTGAGGCTTGTAGCCAGAGAACTAGAACTTGGAGAGAGGGTGGGAATAAGAAAGAAGACAGGAAAACAAATTTGGATTGATGTACATGATGTCATCCAGTTCTCCTAAGCATGGAATTGAGGATGAAAGGAAAGCAAAAAAACTTCCCTTTCACCATTCAGAATGCATTTTGTGACTAGATTTTTTTTTCCTATTGCAAAGTTGAAAATGACATGAATATTAGTGAAAGATTTCATCTACATTTCACAAAGTTAAGTGGTTGAAAAGTAATTTCTAGGATAATAATCTAAGGGTAAAGGATGACTTTTAGTGGTTTGAACGTATAGAAGGCCAAATACTTTGTTAACCAAATTGGTATTGGAAGTTTCAAAACTGACTCTCTTCATGACCCAAATGGCACAGCTAATTTCTTAGTTCTGTTTCTTACTGGTTTGGTTACCTGGCAAGTGAACAGTGTTTCAAGGAAAAGGGATCAGGTAATCGTCTCTGTGCCTGTTTTGGGTCATGGTCTCCCACCATTGACTTCAGTGACTTCAAAGACATCTTTAAATGAAAGAAACAGACTGAGCTGAAATAACACTTTCACTGTCAGAATCCCTTCTTTTACTCTTTCCTCTTCTCATCTCACTAACTGAAATGTTTAGACAGTTAATGCTAAGGGCTGAGAGTGTATTTTTCCAATGAAATGACAGATCACCATATTTTATATTTTTTGTTTCCACTTGACTGAAGTATGAGCTATTATGGAAGGGGACAAGGCGACAATCAGGGTGCATTATTACAAAAATACTTAAATTATTATTTTCCTCATTGTTTTCCTATAGAGTAGATATAGTTTTCTTTGTCAGAGCAGAATATTTATTTAAACTGTGCTGGCAGATACAAACTTGTTTATGGATTTAGTGCTGCTTCAGAGAAGCCTGACCGGTGGAAGAATCTAAAGCCCAAACAACAGGAATCTAGTCTGTATGCAGTCCTTTTCTAGGCAATTTTTTATTTTTCCTTAGGAAATAGCTGCAAAGCTACACAAATCAAGCTAGTGCGTTGATAGAAGAGTGATTGTTTGGATGTGCTACCAGTGCATAGTGTTCAGGCAGTAAATGTGATATATAATTGATTCATGCAGCCTTTGCTGGTTTCTAGCATCATTATGTATATTCCTGTATTTCTGTGTGAATAACAATCAAGCCAGCGAATGACACTGACAGACTCCTTGCTCTGTTTTCTTGTATTGGTCTCCTTCGTGGGCCCTCGTTTTTTTTGGCTTGTGTCTGTGTATTATTTCCTGTACAAGCTGCTACAGCGGTTTGTCAATTCTCTCTAATAGCCTTTTCTTTCTGTGAGAAGACTAGATTGCTCTGGATGCTTGGTTCCTCACAGACATCCAGAAAATCCATCCAAGGCTCCCTGTCTTGGTGATGAAAGATTTTTGTTTCAATTTGTTGAAATAGAGTTTTGGAAAGTGACTATTTTCAGGAAAGACATCTCAGTGAGTCATTCAAGGTTTGGCTATTCAACCTTGAGTAACTTTACAGATACAAAATATAAACAGTTAGCAGGCATCACACATGTCAAATTTCTATTCATGAGACATCAAGTATTTCTATTCAGTATAAAACAGCAAGAGATTTTCTAATGTGTATCAAATATTGTTACTTTCTTAATCGGGAGGGTAAGGGAAGTTTTGGAAGGCTATCTTACCTAGAATGTAGTTTCTTTTGATACATTACTTTAATTAGGAACACGTAGAAAAAACAAGCCAGGCTATATTCATTTTTTAAAGTCTGCAGCACACAGTTAATATATAATTATGTTTGGATAATAAGTGTTAAACATGACAAAATGCCTGCTTTTGTATCCACTCCCTCTTGCGACCACACTAAAACAACAGAAATTCTGGGCTTAAAACTATGAGAAAAAGATAGAACAGAAGAGGAGATATAGGAATTCAATTTTGAACATTAAAAGTAAGTGGACAAGTGGTAATTAGTTGACCAAAAAGAAAAAAAATGGACACAAAGTTGGCCGTGAGAAAAATTAGGATTAGCTGTTTCCCACTGAGCAGTGCCAGGAAATTTCTAGAATTGGGAACGACAGCAATCTCTGAGAAAAGGAGATGGCGGGGAGGCTGAAAACAAGTCTCTTTGAAAATCCAGCTAAAAAAAGTGTTTGACTTTGCCTGTCACAGTTGTGACCCTGAAAAACTGGGTGAATGCACACGCCCCGTACCTGCAGAAGACTCTGGGAAGAAAGAACCTCTGGGACAATGAATTTCGGAACACAAGTCACATGTTCCTAAGTAGATGCAAAGGCAGTGGGAAATGTAGCCTTTCACTGTCTGGGAATGAGAGCTCCATTGTGGGAAGGGGTAGGAGCTGTGGTTTAGGCACCATCTCTGCCTCATTAAGATGAATGCTAACCTGAAGGGACTCCATGAATAAGACTGTTTGGTGTGGAAATAATCTTAATTTTTGGTTTAATTCTATTCAGAAATTCCAAAATAAAAGTATCTTACTTTGGGCATTTTATCTGGTGACCCTCAGAAATCTCAGTAAACATCTGGACTGTGAAACATGTCCCCCAATACAAGGGGTTATTAACTTAGTTCTATAAAACCACTAGACCCTGGCCATTGAAATCCTGCCTGATAACTATAACCATCTTCCTACAAGAAGCATTAGAAGCCCCTTAGATTTTGGTATGATGTAGAGGTGTTTATGCAGTTAGTTTTCTTAGTTCCATCTCCAACTTCATCTCTTTAGCCCTGCAGCAGATACTTGTGTTTTTTTTTTTTTTTTTTGCTTGCACCTCATCCCTTTGGCTCATTGTGACTTTGGTAGCAGCTGTGGTGGGATGTTTCTACAACATTGACAAGCGTTCTACCTCAAGTACTTGTGTCTCTTGGTGTTTGCTGAAGGTTTGGGCAGCTGAACCCCCAGATGCAGCAGCCTGGAAGTGCAGGGCGTTAATGCTCCTTGGGCAACCTCAACCAAAGAGGGATGAAGATGAATGATGGATGAATCTCTCAACCTCCCAGCCACCAGAGCACCGGAGAAGGGTGTGGTCTACACAGTTCCTCAGAGGGTCTCAGTTGGGATTGAATCTCAGTTCTGAGAAGTGAAAACCAGCTCAGCAATTCACCATTAATTGGCTTCCTTCCCTTCCCTGCGTCCTTCTTCAAGGTGCCTCACTTCTGCTTCCTGAGAGCCCCTCCCGAGTCAGCCAGGATACTGAGGTCCTGGCCTCAGGCCCTGCTCTTAGAAGGAAAACAAACCTAGATGACTTTCATATCAATATTTAGCTGACCTCATGAAGATCCTATCCATCACCCTTCTTCCTCCTTGTGGAGGAAAGGGAAACCAAATGCTTAGAATTTTGCAAATACATTGTTTAGATTTTCATTTGACTTGCCTGCCTTAGGACTGATATGAATGACATGCTTATTAGCTTTATGGAAGATAAAACTTTTATGTTTGACAATTGATTCATAGTAAAACAAGAATTTCAGGAGCTAGCACTTCATATTAATTTAAAGGCTGTTATTAAGCTAAATTGCAATTTGGGCTTACAGCATAAAGGAGAATAACTAGCGATACAGTCACCCCCATAGAGATGCCTGCGGGACTGCAGATTTTGGAATGAAGGGCCCACCTTCTTCTCTTTCTTCAGAAATGAAGGTAGTTTGGCTTGGGAAGTACTGCTGATGTGTGCAGGGTGTCAGCTTAAAGAACCAGAGAAATTAAAAAAGGATCCATACCAAACATAAATTTCCCAGCATTTTTTCCTTTTCTGTGTCTTATCCTGACCTTGGAGTCTGGAACACCTTTCATTTTTTTTTTAAAATGTACAGATTGGCAGACTGCTAGCCGGGAAATATTTCAAATTTTATAGCTCTATTTTTTTCTGAATCTGATCTTTTTCTACCTAAGAGAGACTATTTGTCATCCCAACCAGCTTCACATTTTGCTACTCACTTCATGCACAGAGGGAAGAGTGCAGGAACCCAAGAAAGAGAAATTAAAGGGAAGAGAGCTTTCATCAATGATATTTGTTTAATTAAAACTTTAAGTTTGTAACTAAAAATTCAGCTAATTATTCGTGGCATAGGTAATACAAATAGTACAAAGTACTTCTTCCAAAGGCAACCAGTAGCACCTGTTGTTTTGTGTATACTAATGATATTGTGTGAAGAGTTGATTCATTGGAAAAACCCTGATGCTGGCAGGGCTTGGGGGCAGGAGGAGAAGGGGACGACAGAGGATGAGATGGCTGGATGGCATCACCGACTCGACGGGCATGAGTTTGTGTAAATTCTGGGAGTTGATGATGGACAGGGAGGCCTGGTGTGCTGCGATTCATGGGGTCGCAAAGAGTCAGACACGACTGAGCAACTGAATTGAGCTGAACTGAATGATATTGTGTGTCCATATAGCATACATATATGTACATATGTATCACTATGAATACATCAAATATGTAACTATTCACATAATTTACCTATACTATATTATATATAATGTGATCACATATATTGTATTAAATATATAGTAAGTATACATACAATAAATTGCAACCAGTAATAGTAACAACCTGCATACTGTTCTGCCTGCTTACACCTTGTTTTTCAGAGTATCTTAGAAATTTTTCCAGATCAAATGTTTAAGAGAATCAATATTTTTAGTGTCTGCATAGTATACATTTTAGGAATATGCCACCAATTATTTAACCAACCTTCAAGATAGAGATTTGGTATAGATTTTGGCAATTTTTGTCAATCTTATACAATAAATGTTATAATAAACATCCTGCTGCATGTTCCATTGCTCGCCTATGTCACGAAGTCTGTAGGATGGATTCCTAGCAGAACTGTTGAAATAAAGGGTCTGAAAATTTACAATTTTGATAAAGGCTATGAAATTACTACTAGATAAAAATATAATTAGATGAGACTATACATAGGTAAAATATATGGTACTTTGGATCTATAGTTTACTTTGATTTTTCTTATTATTAAATAAGTTGGGTTCCCTGTTGTATGTTGAGAACCATTTGTGTTTTCTTTCCCATAAACTGCCTTTTTATTTTTTACCTTGCTCATTTTTTTCTATTAGACTATTATTTTATTGATTTGCAAAATTCTTATATATAAGTAACTTAGTCTTTTGTAAGCTATCATTTTTTTCCTGCATTTCATTTGTCTTTTGATTTTTATAATTTTTTCACACAGAAAATTTAAATTTTCATTCAGTTAAATATTTTTCTATAGTTTCTGAGTTTTGCAACACACTCAGAAAGGCCTACTTTTTCTGAGATTATTAATTATTTTATGTTGTTTTTAGTATTTTTAGGTATCTTTGGACTTTCCCGGTGGCTCAGCTGGGAAGAAGCCTGCAATGAAGAGACACAGGAGACACAAGTTGGATCCCTGGGTTGGGAAGATTCTCTGGAGGAAGAAATGGCAACCCACTCCAGTATTCTTGCCTGGAGAATCCCATGGACAGAGGAACCTGGCAGGCTACAGTCCATGGGATCGCAAAGAGTTAGAAGTGACTGAGCAGGAGCAAGGTAATTTCATTTTTAAATCTTTGATCTATTTGGAATTTATTTTGTGTAATACATGGGTTAGGGATAAATCTTGACTTTTTTTTCTGTGTATCTCCCAAGTTATCTGAAAATTCTTTGTTAAATAACCCATCTTCCCCATTTGAAATGCTATTTTTATCATACTACATTCACGTACGTATTAGATTTAATTCTGTATTTTTCATCTCTGTTCTATTGATTTGTTTTTTCTAGTCATGGATAAATATCACACATTCTTAAGGTTTTGTGAAAATGCTATGGTTTTTATGAAATATTTCAGTATCTAGACAGCAAGTTTCCATTTTGTTCTTATTATTGATATTATCCTGCTTATTCTTTTTATTTTATTTTTTGATTGATGTGTGCTGCATCAGTTTCAGGTATACAGTGAAGTGACTCAGTTATAAATATATTTATATTTATATTGTTTTCCATTATAAATTATAGGATATATAGTTCCCTGGGTCATGCAGTAGATTCTTATTATATATTTTATGTACAGTAGTTTATATCTGTTAATCCCATACTCCTAATTTATCCCTCCCCTTCCTTTCTCCTTTAGTTTTCTATGTCTGTGAGTCTCTTTTTGTTTTGTATATAAATTCATTTGTATTGTTTTTTAGATTCTACATGCGAGTGATATCATATAATATTTATCTTTCTTTATTTGACTTTCTTCACTCAGTATGATAGTCTCTAGGTTCATCCATGTTGCTGCAAATGGCAAAGTTGCAACTTTAAATAAATTTATGATGTAATGTGATAACAATTGGGGGATAATATATTTTGCTTGAATTTTCTGTCTGTTTCCTTTCTTTCCTAATCTTTTAATCTTCATACTAGATCTACTCTGCTTTCTCTTTAATTAATACTCTCTTTTGAATGAGATACATTTTTATGTATCAGTTCTTTGCGAAATGTCTGTGTGGAGATGAGGCCAAGACTGTACTCCTACTAGCAGAAACTCTCCCATGATATGTAGTTATGTTTGTAAGTAATTTTTTTTCACTTTTATTTTTCCTCAACTCTCCTGTCCAACTGACTGATCCTTTATGCAGATCTGGTTGGCTATGTGGATCCTCGTTTAGTGCCATCTTCTCTGCTTCTCAAAATTTTTTGGTAAACTGGATCTAGGCTCCCCCAGGGCTTCCCTGGTGGCTTAGCTGATAGGGAGACCTGGGTTTGATCCCTGGGTTGGGAAGATCCCCTGGAGAAGGGAACGGCTACACACTCCGGTATTCTAGCCTGGAGAATCCCATGGACTGTTTAGTCCATGGGGTCGCAAAGAGTCGGACACGACTGAGCGACTTACTTCACTTTCAGGCTCCCTCACATCCTTGTGTCTCTGTTCTTGTTCCAAACAAGCCATTGTTGATGTTATATGTCAAATGTTCGTCTTACTTAGAGTCTTGTGGTTTGAGACATTCTCTCATGAGTCACCGTGTACCCCAGTAGACCTCTGCATTTAAGAATGCTTTATCAAATTGTGTAGTAGAAATCTTCTATTGCAGATGGAATTTGCATTCATTTATTTTTCTTCTTATTTTGGATGGTTTCTAGGGAGAAGAGGGAAGAAATTATCTTTTTAATCTGTTATTTTTTTAAAAAAAATCTGGACCACTTGTGAAATTCAATTTTTAATGTCTATTAAATTCAATTTCACTTGTTCTTTAGTTTTGAATCTTGACTGGAAAGAACTTTTTAGGACCAGGTATCTGTACTCCTAAGTAAATGTGAAGAAATGCTTCAGGTGAGGGGTGGTGGGACAACTTTGAGGAGAAGTGCTGGGACTGGGAGAAAGAAGTGTGATATAAAGAGAATAAAATAAGAGGTTTAGACTATGTTATTTTCATTCTAGGATTAAGGTATAACTTTGTTGTGTGCATGATTTATTTGATGAGTCAGTTTTATAACTTTGTAATGTTAATTAATACTCAATGATAGGTGTGTACAAATAAGAATAAAAACTACATTCAGTTAAAGAAAATAAAAAATAGTATCTATAAAAGTAACTATTAAATAATAATATTAAATACAATTGCCAGTGTCTTATAAATTCATTTCTTCTGTCTGAGAACACATATAATTAGGAAATACTCTGATGAGGTTATCAAGTTAATTTTGTTATTTTCTTTGTTGTTCTTTCTAAATTTGTAAATTAGAATGTTTGTTTAAAAGCAAATAAAATTAAATAGGAGATTTTTATGGAAGTGTAACAAACTTTTTATTCAAAATTGAATCTGAATGATTCTTTTCTATTCTAGACTGAAGTACTTGGTACATTTGATAACACAGGGATGTGTTTTTTGCTTATTTGGTATAGCTGTTTAATCTTATTAAATATGTAAGATCAATTTCTAGTAATTAAAATTTTAAATATTAAAATATGTTTGATAAAAATACTGTTCAGGAGTTAGTTGGTAAATAATAAGCATAGAATTAATTGATGAAGATAAATCATATTTATTCCAAAGAATTTCCCAATTCCTCAGTTACTATTGACCACTTGATTTTAAAATGTGTGCTGAGCTGAGTAGAAAAGAAGTAAAAATTTATTTTTACAGGAAATTATAGATAGAATTTGTTAGTATTTCATCTGGTAAGAAGTAAATTATTAAATATATGACACATTCCCTTCCAAAGTATTAATAAACTGTCTTATAACAGCAGCATCCACTATATACAAAGAACCAAAAGAAATATTGATAGTTTACAGTGGGAAAGGACATAGGCTTTGAATTCAGTCATATTTACATTCAAACCCCAAACCATGTTTCGCTTCTTACAGCGAATGTTACATTAGCCAAGTTAGTTGAGAGTCTCATCTTTCAATTAGTGTTAATAGACTCATCTAACATCATTCTGAGGAAGTGGGCAAGCTTGAGACCATCTCAATCCAAAAGCAAGTTTTAGGCAAGGGAGAGAGCCAGAAAACATTGATGATATGTCCTAATTCACAATATCATGGGTCACAGCACTGCAGGGTTTTATAGTAATCAATTTCCCATTTGTCTTTACTGTTTTATTTTCTACTGGTTCAAGACTTAGACCAAATGAGGTGGTATCTGAAAAGCTCTCCCATAACAATCGAAACAATAAAATTAAAGGAAGGGGATGAAGAGACTCAAATTCTCGCTTTCCCACTCACCATTTGGGCAAACCAAATTGCCCAAATGGGTACCACTTAACCAGACTGTGCCCTAGTGCCTTCATCTGTCACATGGAGAGAATAATAGTAGGCAGCTTTCTTCTTGTGGCTTATTACATTCAGTAGCAAACAGTTGTTGCTTACTAATATTTTTGTTCTTGGAAAAAATAGGGAAAATCATTAATTGTACTATGAGTTCAGAGGACTTTAGTCTTAAAAAGAGGAATTTAACCACAGAATCTCAAGTGGTGATTGTATGAATGGTTTTTGATGGTTGAAGTTTGTAGCACCAGAAACTTAGTTTTTTCAGTCTTTTTTTTTTTTTTTTTTTTGTAGTTTTTTAGTTTAGAGCAGTTTTGGAGCCTTAGTGACAGGAAAACTATTCAAGCAGTAGATTCCTGCTTAACTAACAGTCTGATACTACTAGGAGATGATTACTGAAAATGTATAAATGAAAGCTTATGTAAGTTAAAAAATGTAACTATTAAAAATGAAAGACTTACTGAGAATGCAGGGTTAGAGTATGTTAATAGCCACCGTAAAAGGTAATAGTCCAAGAAACAAAAGAAAGAGCAATTCAGGCAAAACTAATAGTTCTTCTCACCCATATTCCATCTGAACATCTCGTGTCTGAATTGCACTTACTAGGAAAGTTAATAATAATCGTTTTGAATAAAATATACTGGAATTCTACTGTGTTATAGCAACAGGAAAAGTGTAGCAACTATTCCACTTAGTATCTTTTTTTCGTCTAAAATAATAAATACATGTACCAAGTGTGACACTGTAATATTTCACTAGGATGATAATGCCCTTTAGTTTCTGCTGATAATGTGGTCTTCATGATCATTCTGTTCTTGTGGAACAGAGGTAATTCCACTTGAATCCTCATTTAAATCTAAAGATCATGCTCTATGGATGATGAGATGTGCCGTCTTAGAAAAGCTTGCCTTTTCATTTTGAGCTGTGTAGCAGGACAAGAGTCCCTTGCATAATTTTGTAAATATTGTAGAAGATTTTGTAAATATGTTCTTTTAGTATGTGGCTTGTCTATTCAATCTCTCAATGGTATTTTTGATGAACAGAGCTTCACTATTAAAAAGGTTCTCAACTTTAATGACATTTAATATAGCATTCTTTTCTTTATGATTAATGCTATTTTGTTTGCTAAGAAATTATTGCCTCCTCAAGGTAAAGGAAAAGAAAATGCTAATATGAATTCATAATTTTATCCAATATTTGTGTTGTTCAGTCGCTCAGTCAAGTCCAACTCTTTGTGACCCAGTGGACTGCAGCACACCAGGCCTTCCTGTTCTTCACCATCTCCCAGAACTTGCTCAAACTCATTCATTGAGTTGGTGATGCCATCCAACCATCTGATATATGACATATCTGATATATGACATATAAATTAAAGGTATTGTCATTTAATCAATCTTATTGAGACTACAATATTCCAATTTTATTAGAAACAAATTATTGATGCAAGAAAAAGTCACAAATTCTGTGTTTAATGGCAGCAATAGGTATATCCTTTTTAAATATCTAATACAAATTACTCTAAAATTTCTTATAAAACCTTCTGTTTTTAGACTGATACAAGTTTTATAAAGTTTTTAAATAAAGCAATTGAAAATATAACTCACTGAGACTTCAAGTCAATCGTACAGGTGCCCTCCTGTGATATTTCACATGGTGTCTAGTTTTTCCTCAGTACTCTGACTCTCTAAATACTTAGAGATATAAGTCTCTCTTAGATATAAGAGTCTCTTAGAGATAGAAAAGTCTCTCTTTTTCCCATGGAGACTTTGCTTTTAAAGGACATCACGTCCTGAAGGAGGAGAGAGCATGTGGCTTTGAAGTGAAGGAAGAAGAGAGCCAGCAGGCACTGAAACCGTGGGCCTG
This sequence comes from Muntiacus reevesi, assembly GCF_963930625.1. NCBI lineage: Eukaryota > Metazoa > Chordata > Mammalia > Artiodactyla > Cervidae > Muntiacus > Muntiacus reevesi. The sequence goes on from NC_089264.1 coordinate 7,731,692, forward strand.
AGCTTAGAAGCGATTTCGAGAATCTGGGTAGAACTCTGGGACTCCTCCGACATGGGACCATAGGAGCACTGAGCATGAATGTTTGGAGAATACTTTCTTGAGGGTTTCCCACTTTTAAGGAAGGATCAAAGAGGTATAGGGGAAATCAAGAATGTGTAATTATTGAATTCATATAAGAGAATTTATAGGACTTCCCTGGTGGCTCAGACGGTAAAGCGTATGCCTACAATGTGGGAGACCTGGGTTCGATCCCTGGGTCGGGAAGATCCTTTGGAGAAGGAAATGGCAACCCACTCCTGTATTCTTGCCTGGAAAATCCCATGGATGGAGGAGCCTGGTAAGCTACAGTCTGTGGGGTAGCAAAGAGTCAGACACGACTGAGTGACTTCACATAGGGAATAATATCAGTGGCTACAGAATCAATTGAATTAAGGCTTGACAAAAGGTCTTAATATTTGTTATTTTTAATTCATTGGTGTGGGTAAAAAATTTTAAGACCTAAAGGGATTAAAAATCATGTATTGGGAAGATTAATGATAAAGTAGTCTAGTGAGTTTGGATAAAACCAACTTTTCTTTTCAAAGGCTTTTGAAAAACATTGAAGCTTAGACTGTCTCAAGTGGTGGTGTGAAGGCTGTTAGCTTACTAGTGAGAGATTAAAATGTTGAGATATGTTGTCATTTTGAGAAAAAGTGATCCTTAAATTCTAGAAAGAGATTCCAAGGCTAAGAAGTGTTTTTATGTTTACTTGAGGGTGCTGTCTACTTCATGGAAGATTGCCACCTTATATCTTGCTAATTATATGAGTAGTTATGCACAGAAACCTAAGCTAACTTTTGCAATAAATACTTCTAATTGTTCAGGCAGTGCCTTGCTGTCTTTAGGGATCAGTTTGGCTGGAAGTTCCATTAAGTATTCTCTGGACCTTTGAAACATGAGTAAACAAGAGACAGAGTACTCCAGAAAAGGAAAAGATAATTGAAAGGAAGAGGTTCATGAAAATATGGGAGGATATCTAGGACCCAGAAAGAGTAGAACTTAATCTTGGAAAGAAAAGAAACTTTAACTCAGAAAGAAAAAGAAATGAAAGCAAGAGAAAGATAAAGAAAGATACAGAGGTACTATCACTACAGTGACAGTCACATTAAAATATATATATGCATCAAATTAGCATATTAATACCTTAAATTTTCACGTTACATGTCAAATATATTTAAATTAAGAGAAAGAAAAATAATTACAGAGATATATATAGAGGCAAAGGAGAAAATATAATTAACAATTACATCAATCTCTTTGTAGAGTAAGGAAGCTTGATAGTTGAGAGGAAGCAAAGTCTTAGTTATCTTTAGTTTTGAGAAGAGTAAATAAAAATGTACAATTTTTGGTAGTCATTTTAAGGATCATAATAGTCATTATGATACGCTATAAATAAAAGGAATTAGGTGAAACTTATATTAATGATTGAAACAAATTATGTTAACACCATGAATTTGTACAGAAAATATCAATGCACACACAAGTAGGAAGTAATATTAATATTATTCTAATTAAAACTGGGCCCTAGGAATGAAAGCATTCATTGCTTTCATTCAAAGTTGTCTGTCTGCTAATCCAAGTTAGGATTTTCTCTGAAACACAACCAATCCAACACTGATTGTTGGTTGATGTATTCTAGGGAAGCCCAATTTTCCTCTCATCAGGAGCTATTACTGTTCCCTAAATATGGTGAAGTTTCTGGAAGTACTCCTCTTCTTGCCAGCCAGTTCACTTACATTTGGAGGCTTTCTGAAATGCTGTCAATCCAGACTAAGAACCAGTCTTTCCAAGAGGTTTTAGTCTTCCTTATCAAATATGGTGGTAATTCTTAAAATGTAAGATCCCCTGTCTTTCTAACACACCCCACATCTAGAACTCTTTGCAAAGTCATTTGATTTTCTAAGCTTCTAAACATTATATTTTTTCAGATTTATACTTACCTCTTTCAGGAATCACTTAGGATAATTTTCATTCTTTGGCATTCTAGTTAGAGGATAACTTTCTGTAATTTAAAGAGTTTCCAAATGCTAGAAAGACTCTGGTTTATTTTGTGTAGGCCTCTGTGATATCATGGAGTTGGTTTATAAGTTAAACAATCTTCTATCATCAGTGAACTTTGGAAATCAGAATAATGTTGGCTAATACTTTTCTCAAATATGAAAGGATACAGCTTCCCTTCTCCTCAGATCTTAGTAGTAAGTGGTAGATTTCCCTAGTTTTAACTTGCCATTCTGGACTCTGGCTGTCCCCACATCTATTGCAGAAGAGAGTCCCATCCCCACAGAGGAATGAGAAGTTTTGTCAGTATATTGTGCTACCTCCAATTGATGCTTTTGAACTGTGGTGTTGGAGAAGACTCTTGAGAGTCCCTTGGACTGCAAGGAGATCCAACCAGTCCATCCTAAAGGAGATCAGTCCTAGGTGTTCATTGGAAGGACTGATGCTGAAGCTGAAACTCCAATACTTTGGCCACCTGATGCAAAGAGCTGACTCATTTGAAAAGGTCCGGATGCTGGGAAAGATTGAAGGCAGGTGGAGAAGGGGACGACAGAGGATGAGATGGTTGGATGTCATTACTGACTCAATAGACATGGGTCTGGGAAACTCCGGGACTTGGTGATGGACAAGGAGGCCTGGCGTGCTGTGATTCGTGGGGTCACAAAGACTCGGACATGATTGAGCAACTGAACTAAACTGAACTGTGCTACCTTCCAGACAGCATGATCCCAGGTAAATCTACATCTGGGATTCTAAGCTACATCTGGGATTCTTATTTAGTTTGAGGCTGTTTGCCAAGAATTCAATCAAGCATACAACAGACATTTATGGAGTGTCTACTGTAGCTCAAGATGAGCTGCTAGATGTGGAGGAGAGGATGCCAAACCAGTCCTTGCTTTCTTGGAATTAATAGACAATAGACAATAAGCTGGAGAATTTCCAATGGTGAACTTGCAATAAAGACAATAAATAGGGTGATGGGATGCAGAGTGGGAGGGAAATCAGATTTGGCAGTTAGAGACCATTCTATGAAACTGCTGAAAGCTGAATGATCTGGTGACAGCTCTGTGAATATCTTCATAGAAGCATCTTCTGAGCAGAGGGAAAGTGAGTGCCCTAATGTGGGGTCAGGTTGGTGTGTCCTAAGAAAATGAAGAGGCAAGTGTGTGTGGAGGACCATAGACAAAGGGGAAAGATATGAGAAGGTTAGATAGATAGAGCAGAACTAGTTCACGCAGAGGATAAGAAACTGGGATTTTATTGGTGGTGTAACTGAATATACGACTGCTGTAAGACTTTGGGCAAGAAAGTTGTATGGTTTGATATTGATTGTAAGAAGATGATCATTCTGGATATTATGCAGAGCACGAGTGAAATAGCTGATCCAGAATGATCAGTTAAGAGGTTCTGTGCATAGCCTAGATGAAAAATTATGGAGGATGCTGGTGGCAGAGATGATGGAAAATGGTAGATGCAGGATTTATTTGGGAGGTAGATTGACTGATGTGTTAATTGATTGGATACAGAGAAAGAGGAAGAAGAGAGAACTCGAGGTTGATTCCTAGGGTTTCGGATAAAGAAAATAAGAGGATGATGGTGATATTTATGGGTTAAAACATATATTCTTGGAGGCAAGAATTCCAGGATGACTTTCTGTTTATCCAAAGTCCTGAGTGTGGTGACTCTGAAGCATTATTCTGGGATTCTTCTCAGGACTTAGAGAGAACCTGAGCCTCCAACTTCTCCATCATTTGCACAGCACCTAATTTCCTGTATTACATCTGTTTATCTTTTATGTGCTAAAGTGATTTCTATTTTTTTCAACTGAATCTTGATAGTGTGTGCCTGGAGAAAATAAAAAAGGATATTGTTTCATTGAAGACGGAGGGGAAAATATTTTGTGATAGAACTGTTGATTCTGTTGAATTCTGGAATGCAGTTGAGAAATCAAGCAAAATGAATCAAAAGAAGTGGTTTTTGGATTTCATATGAAGTAATTGGTGCTGATGGTAACTACAGTTCAGTAGAATATTAAAGGGGAGTCCAAGTAGCTGACATTAAGGAGAAAAACTACAGGGGGACAAGAGGTCAAGGAAAGATGCATTGAATTGGAGATACTTTATGCACCAGTTACCTTGCTTTTGGCTGTAAGTGGCAGAAATTCCTATTCAAGTTGGCTTAAGCTCTAAAAGCAAAAATTGGAATGATTCATGTAACTGAAAACATCCAGAATTAATGATTCCAACTGTATTTTTCTTCATCTCTCAGTTCTACAGTTCTTGACATTTTTCTTTATACTCGGTTTCAGCTTTTATTATAATAGCAAAATATCAGTAGTTCTGGCTTTCATGTCTTTACAGCATACAGACCAGAGTGACAGGAAACAGAAGTCCTGCCATTCACTCTGATTGGATCAGATAATCAATCACAATGTGCAGGGACATTTCTAAATGGCCAGAATCAGACTTCCTGCCTCTCTCCAAATCAGTAGCTGTGTGTAGGGGAAGACCATTACTGGAGTTGCTTCCACTTTGAAGCTGAAGGTGAGGATCAGTCTCATCCAGCAGTTGGCTGGTGGACAATGCGGGGGAAAGGAATGGTCAAGTTCATAACCCAGCACGTTGTCTCTGCGCCGCAGGAATGAAGCCAGAGGAGGAGATCAATAAGAGTGAGAGGAGACGTAACTTAACTTTGAGTGAGTAGGAGGAGGGCTCCAGAGCCAGCCTTTGAGAGGAGGAGGGTCACTTTCTCCACTGAGAGGAAAAAAGGAAGAGTGTGGCTGGGGCAAAAAGCAGCTGGCTGCCTGTGGGAGGAAGGAGGAGATCCCACATGACATCTTCTATTTTCCCAGAGAAGTGAGAGACAAGATCATCAGTTGATGGAGAAGGATGCAGAGGCAGAGGAATGTCAATACAAGAGGGGAGGTGTGAAATCATCACTTTGGAAAGTGTGAAAGTGAAATGTGGGGGCTCATGGGCTCAACAGAGGGAGTGAAGGACTGAGGACCACAAGCACATTCCTACATCTGTTTTGAAAGCTTATAGTTCTCCTAGACACTCGTTAACTAACTTGAAGTGATTGTCTACTACCTCTCCCCATTTTCTGTTTTCCCCACTCCCAATTTCTAGAGATGATTTTTCTTAAGAGTTAAAAAGTATTTATCCTTTTCCTCCCATTTACTGTCACTCCTCTGGTTTAAACCATTATCTTTGCACAGGGGGGTTATGGGGGCAGCCCCAGAAGAAATCTCCGGATCTTTAGATGCTTCCTTCCCTGATCCAATCACACTGCTGTCTGAATCCTCATCCCTAAATACAGCTTCTGTCATGTTGATTCCTTGTTCTCTGCATCTGTCTGCCTTTAGGTGAAGTCTTTCTTGTATTTTTTTCCCCTTCACTTTCCAATATAGAAATTTCTCGTCCCGTCAATCTAGTCTTTTCCTTTGCCCAGGAACTTAATGTCACATTCCTTTCCACTTTTCTGTGTTTACTCATAGTTCCCATGCTAGAAAGTGCAAATCTGACCTTTTCACTACATCAAATCAAATGCATCCTTCAGGATTCTGCTGTGGAACTTTCTGGCATGATGGAAATGTTCTGTAGCTGCATAGCCACATGTTGTGAGAGAGGAAATTTAATTTTTAAATTTTATTTTTACTTATATGTAAATTTAAATAGTCAAGTATGTGGACACACAGCTTTAGGCCCTATGTCTTATCCCATTACTGCCTTGAAGCCACTGAACCGGTTCTACCTTGACAGACATTCCCCCATATGGGAAGTCCTGTAGCTTTTGACGATCTATACAGCACAGCTCTACATTTAGTTCTAGATTTTCCTGCTTTCAAGTTTTCACACTTGTTTCTCTCTTTGTCTTATTTTTCTCTTTTACTTGCAACACAGCTCACAGCATAGCCTTCAATACATACTTGACTAAAGTTCTGAGTTATTTATGTGTAAGAAGATGCTTCTTTCTTAGTAAAACAAGATAGAAAATGAAAGATAAAAATGGATGATCACTCTGCTAGGACTTCCTTCTGGCAGGAAGGGAATTCAAAATGGATTCTTCTCAAGTTCTATTCTCTCCCTTGGCTGGATCCTACTTTACTTCCTGCCTGGAGAAATGAAAGCTTCATATGGCTGTATACTTTGCAAAGAAGTTTTCTGATATATGGTATAATAACAGTTTATCACTATTAAGAGAGCAGTATTTTAACTGCTGCTCTGTGGTTTATGATATATTGTTAGTTTTACTGAGGAATTACTCACGTTAAGCCATTTTCCTTGAAGTTGTGAAACCATCCAGTTTCCACAGTTTACCAGTCTAATTTGTCCTATAGCAATGAAACCTAAAAGTCTCTTAATTTGAGGACTTTCAACTGTTTAAGGAAGTAAACAGCCGTGAGACTGGTCTGTAGGGAACTGAAATAGATTACTCAGTACTTCTGTACCTCTCTTCTCCTGAAGGGTTATTCAAATCCACTCACATAATCCGTGGGTTTTTCTGTGGTGATTAGCCCACAGGCATTTAGTTGACAGACATGTAGCTTTCTCCTTTTCCCTCCAATGGGAAGAGGGCCTTCACTTATGCAAATGGCGGCGCTCATGCTGGGGACCCACAGGATAGTGCCTGACACAATCCTACCGGCAGAGACATAAATCCCTCCACTTGCCGGCCTTCCCTATTCATGAAGCTGCTTGCGGTCAGTATGTTTATTTGCATGTTAACACTAGCAAAAAGTATGCAAAATGTGAATGCCCAGCTTTTCAAAGGGGAGGAGTAAAAGCCCAGGGCAGCCAGACAGTTGAATTTGGTTTTGCTTTCTAGACAATGAAAGCCTCGGAACCAAATCAACTTGCCAATCCATTTTCCTGAAGAATAAAAATAGTCATTTCTGTTTGCTCCTGTCAGATCAGGCAACTTGATTTTCTAATACCATTTTTAAAAACTTAGATTTAAACTTTTAAACTTGGATGTAAGCTATGTGAGTTTAAATACTCACTGTGACTAGTCCATACCAGTCTTGCCCTTAAGAATAAGATATTTTTTTTTTAAGCCAGTAACTAGTTTTAAATTTTTATTTGTTTATTTATTGGCAGTGCCACGTGGCATGTGGAATCCTAGTTTCCCAACTAGGGATTGAATCTGTGTCCCTTGCAGTGGAGGTGCCACAATCCAATCCCCTGGACTGCAGGGAAGTCAAGAATAAGATTTTTAACTTTCTCATTTGCCTTTTGATGGGTACTTCCTTATTTCTCTCTCTCTTTCTCATACACACACACTCTATCAAGTAAATAATGGAATACTCCATATGCCATACAGTAGCATTCTGTGTAATGATAGCTAAGGTAGTTAAATTCTGTTATTTCTAGTGACTAACCCTACTCTGCTGTGTTTGGATACCTCTATATGATTTAAATGCTTTCACTTCTGTTACATCATGTAAATATGGGTGCAATGAAGCAATGATCTACTCACTTAAATGCAAAACTTTTTTTTGTCTTTGGGGAATAAAAAAAGGTACTTCAAGAATACTAAAACAAAAAAATGTTTATTTAAATCCTGAAAAAAAATAAGATGGAGGAGAAAACAGAGTAACAAAGAAAAAATGCTAAAAAGACAGTAGTTGAAGAGAAATCTGACATTTAAACTGAGGCCCCCACTGGTGCCCATGGCAACTCCTCTGACAACTTGGTTAAAAAAAAAAAAAGACAAAAAATCTATTCTCTTCTTTGCTTTCAAGGATAATCCTTGCTTTTTATTTTTTTCTCCCTGGGAACCATGACAATTTTTTTTTCTTTTTGGGGACCATGCAGGAATTTCTTTTATTATAGACCCAATAAATAATGGAGGGTTAATGTCCTTTAGACAACTAGATGGGAAATTTGATCTTCCCAGAACACATTTTCATGCTTATATGTGATCTGAGTGCTGAGAAGCATAAGTGGGGTTGGTTGTTTTTATATTTAGGATTTATGCTATTTTACAATTCTCAAATTGAATACAGTATTAAATACAACTCATGTAAGATGAGTAATGTGTTTTAATTGTTCTGTTGAACAATTCTCTCTAAATTTGATCAAGTTTCTATCTATTTTGTCATTTGGGTATCTGGAAATATTATTGCCCATGGCTAGATAAAAATAGTAAGCAAACATTAAAGCTATGACATTCACCCTTTCTTTCAAATGTAATTTCCAAATTGAGAGTCATTTTTCAAAAGTTCTATCACAGAATCAGGATGTAATTCTAATTTTAGAGCCAATTCCTCATGAGGCTAAACACTGGGTGAGAACCACTGTTTTTAGGAAGAAAGCACTGTTATTGCCTGACAGACCTTGCCACTGTTTCATACATAATTTGCTCAAGATAGTTTTTCAATTTTTTTCTGAGTGGAGAATGAAAGGAATGGTTCCATTTCAACTGTGTTTGCAAACCATAAGTCTTAATGCGAATATGTGCTTAAATATTTCTGTTGTTTTTGCTATTAAGATAAAAATGCTCATAAATAACAACATTAGAATGGACTAAGAATACAGATTGACTTTTTATGTTTTGGAGAAAAATTTCCAGGAAGGTGTCATGTCTTTAAGTGTTGCTTACTATTCATCAGCTCCCATAATTTTGAAATTTTTTCATGAAAAAATTAATGATCTTTTAACAGCAAGGAAGTTTACTGAGTACTTACTCAGAATGTGGTAATGTGCCAGGGTTATTTACATAAATTATTTCTTATCCTCTTGACACTTCTATAAGGTAATATTTTATGCCCATCTTACAGGTGAAGAAAGATAATAAGAAACTTGTCCCATGTCACATAATTCATATGCCACTGAACTGACATTCAAACCTAAGCCTATTTAAATCCAAATTCTAGCACTGATATTTACCACTTCATACATCATCTTGGAATCAGCAGTATAAATCTCATCTCTCTTCTTTTGACAAATAAATTAAAGCAGGCTGAAAATAGATTAAAAAGGAGGTTTCTTTCAAAAATTCTTTTCCTCCACATTTTTTTAGGGAGTGGGTAGTAGACTTAGAGTACTTTTATTTCTGCCAAAGGGTGAAATGGAAGTAGAAAGAAGAGGAGAGGGGGATCTAGAGCTCCAAATTCATGCCTGAAAGACCTGCCTAGGCATGGGGAGTGAAGATGGCAGTTTTCTCCGGGAAAATGTCAGTGACTGAGTTGCCTCTTCATCTGTGATGTCAGCTGCACTCGACATGCTATGGCAGAAAGGTGAAGATTCATCACAACTATGAAAACAAGGCTTTGAGAAGGGCTTCCCTCATAACTCAGTCGGTTAAGAATCTGCCTGCAGTGCAGGAGACCCAGGTTTGATTCCTGGGTTGGGAAGATCCGCTGGAGAAGGGAATGGCAACCCACTCTAGTACTCTTGCCTGGAAAATCCCATGGACCGAGGAGCCTGGTGGGCTACAGTCCGTGAGGTTGTAAGAGTTGCACATGACTTAGCGACTAAACCACCAACCGTGAAAATGAGAGAAAGATGCAGTGTCATGACAGTTTGAGCCCTGTAAACAGAACTAGTCTTAATGATTATACATTTTTTTAATGTGTGTGTGCTCAGTTGCTCAGTTGCGTCTGACTCTTTGCGGCCCCATTGACTACAGACAGCCAGACTCCTCTGTCCAAGGAATTTTCCAGGCAAGAATACTGGAGTGGATTGTCATTTCTTACTCCAGGGGATCTTCCTGACCCAGGGATTGGACCAGCATCTCTTGTGACTCCTACTTTTTAACATAGAGATAATTATGTATATAATTATTAGATAATTATGCATTGGAGAAGGTAATGGCAACCCACTCCAGTGTTCTTGCCTGGAGAATCCCAGGGATGGGGTTGCACAGAATCAGACACGACTGAAGTGACTTAACAGTAGCAGTAGCATATATATATACACACACATATATAATGTAAAAACACAATGAAAAATGAAATTATGTATGTATAAGTATATATATATATATACCTGTATGTATATTTATATAAATGTTTATATTTATATAAATGTTTAAGTAAGTGAAAGTTGCTCAGTCACGTCAGACGCTTTTGCGACCCCATGGACTATACAGTTATGGAATCCTCCAGGCCAGAATACTGGAGCAACCTGAAGTATTCAAACCCAGGTCTCCTGCACTGCAGACAGATTCTTTACCAACTGAGCTGTTTATATTTATATAAATGCTGCGTTTTGAAACAGCCATGGAAACATGCAGCTCAGCTCCTGGTTGACTGACAGCCCTGTCTTGCCCCTCTGCATTCCCCAGTCCTTTCATGCCAAAGCTGCATTTTCTCTAGGTGCTCTCAATTGAGAAGTGGACTCTCTGCAGCTACTAGTGCAGGTCTGTTCCTCCAGGACATGGGATTCCTCTGAGTCATGGCTTCAGTTCCCCATCAGCCTGGTGGAGACATTCTTAGAACTGCTCTGAGGCTCTCCCTAACCGGTCCACCTTCTGAAGACTGCCTGTCTGCTCTGCCTCCTTTTCTTTGTCCATGGTAGGGTCTTCCTCTGCTAACTCTCTTCAGCATATAATTCCATCTTGACATCTGCTTCTCCAAAGACTTGCACTGATATGCACTCTAAGTAGTTGACCTGGAAGGTCAACCAGTTATGTTGAAGATGTGGTCATGTCTCAAAACACCACTTTCTCTGCGTGTTGTCAGTGTTAGCCTAATGACCTAAATAATTACAAATATTTTATACCTAAAGATTTATTAGTGAATTTGAATACATCTTCATCAGTGTATCTGTCTTTAAATAATTATCTGTCTATAAAATTGAATTTTGTGTAAAGAATTTAAGATGTCTTAGAGGAACATACAACAGAACTCTTGAAATTCTCTATAGACAATTTATATCATCAAAGATGGCCATAATGGATACAATACAAGTTCTGGAATTAGCTCTAGAATTATTTGAACAATCTACTGAGATGTTCTCCATTTAAACCTTTGAGTCAATATTCCTTTTTGCCCAAGCATCACCTAAGTGCCTTCCCTATTGGGAACCATATTTCTAATTAATCTAGTTTATACTCTTAACACTAGCCTGTTAGTCCCAAGTGTAAATTTTCTGCTAAATTCCTTTTAAATGGTATCCTTAAATCTAACAATCCTTTTCTACACTTTAGTTCTAGACTGCCACTACCTTTACAGCTAGCTAATTTTTCAACTAGTGTCTCTTCCTCTTGAAGACCGAGGATAGGAAGACATAAATTTTCCCATCATGAGAAATTGGTGGGTTAAATTGTATATCAGCCAAGAGAAGGCAGTATGTACAATTCTACAGCTGTATGAGTTATACCAACACTTGATGGGTACTATAGAGTGGTGTCTTTAAAGTTAACACTAACTGATAACTCTCCCTGCACTATTAGCTGGTTTTATGACTTCAGGCAAATTAAGAATTCTTTAAGTCTTAGATTATGTTTGCAAATATTTACTGTTAATAGCATCTACTCAGAGAGTTGTGAAAATAGTTGCATACTGACCATAGTGTATTTAAATAATTCTTATGCAGAGAAAGTCCTTAATACATATTAGTTATTATTATTAGATGCTATAACTGACAGTTTATAAAGATATAAATTAGGTTTTATCTGAATCAGATTTTTAAAAATTGAATTATAATTGATTTACAATGTTGAACTAATTTCTGCTTTATAGCGCAGTAATTCAGTTCAGTCGGTCAGTCGTGTCTGACTCTGTGACCCCATGGACTGCAGCACACCAGACTTCCATGTCCATCACCAACTCCTGGAGCTTACTCAAACTCATGTCCATCGAGTCTGTGATGCCATCTAATTATCTCATCCTCTGTTGTCCCCTTCTCCTCCTACCTTCAATCTTTCCCAGCATCAGGGTCTTTTCAAATGAGTCAGTTCTTCACATCAGGTGGCCCAAGTATTAGAGTTTCAGCTTCAGCATCAGTCCTTCCAATGAATATTCAGGACTGATTTCCTTTAGGATTAACTGGTTGGATCTTCTTGCAGTTCAAGAGACTCTCAGGAATCTTCTCCAACACCACAGTTCAAAAGCAATTCTTCGATGCTCAGCCTTCTTTATAGTCCAACTCTCACATCCATATATGACTACTGGAAAAACCATAGCTTTAACTAGATGGACCTTTGTTGGCAAAGTAATGTCTCTGCTTTTAAATATGCTGTCTAGGTTGCTCGTAGCTTTTCTTCCAAGGAGCATGCGTCTTTCTTTTAATTTCATGGCTGCAGTCACCATCTGCAGTGATTTTGGAGCCCAAGAAAATAAAGTCTCTCACTATTTCCATTGTTTCCCCATCTATTTGCCATGAAGTGATGGGACTGGATGCCATGATCTTAGTTTCTTGAATGTTGAGTTTTAAGTCAGGTTTTTCACTTTCCTCTTTCATCAAGAGACTCTTAGTTCTTCACTTTCTGCCATAAGGGTGGTGTCATCTGTATATCTGAGGTTATTGATATTTCTCCCTGAAATCTTGATTCAAGCTTGTACTTCACCCAGTCCAGCATTTTGCATGATGTACTCTGCATATAAGTTAAAATAACATGGTGACAATATACACCCTTGACATACTCCTTTCCTGATTTGGAACCAGTCTTGTGTTCCATGTCCAGTTCTAACTGTTGTTTCCTGACCTGCACATACAGATTTCTCAGGAGGCAGGTCAGGTGATCTGGTATTCCCATCTCTTTCAGAATTTCCCACAGTTTGTTGTGATCCACACAGTCAAAACGTTGGCATAGTCAATAAATCAGGAGTAGATGTTTTCCTGGAACTCTCTTGCTTTTTTGATGATCCAATGGATGTTGACAACTTGAGCTCTGGCTCCTCTGCCTTTTCCAAATCCAGCTGAACTTCTGGAAGTTCACAGTTCATATACTGTTGAAGCCTGGCTTGGAGAATTTTGAGCATTATTTTGCTAGTGTGTGAGTGAAGTCGCTCAGTCGTGTCCGACTGTTTGTGACCCCATGGACTGTAGCCTACCAGGCTCCTCCATCCATGGAATTCTCCAGGCAAGAATACTGGAGTGGGCTGCCATTTCCTTCTCCGGGGATCTTCCTGACCCAGGGATGGAACCCAGGTCTCCCGCATTGCAGGCAGACGCTTTAACCTCTGAGCCACCAGGGAAGCCCTGCTAGTGTGTGAGGTGAGCAATTGTGTGGTAGCTTGAACATTCTTTGGCTTTGCCTTTCTTTGGAATTGGAATGAAAACTGACCTTTTCCAGCCCTGTGGCCACTGCTGAGTTTTCCAAATTTGCTCGCATATTGAGTGCAGCACTTTCACAGTATCATCTTTTAGGATTTGAATTAGCTCAACTTTAATTCCATCACCTCCACTAGCTTTGTTCATAGTGATGCTTCCTAAGGCCCACTTGACTTCACATTCCAGGATGTCTGGCTCTAGGTGAGTGATCACACCATTGTAGTTAGCTGGGTCATGATCTTTTTTTGTGTAGTTCTTCTGTGTATTCTTGCCACCTCTGCTTCTGTTAGGAGCAGCTGGATGATGGTGGAGTAGAAGAATGTGTGCTTATCTTCTCCTGTGAGAACTCCAAAACTACAACTTGCTGCTCAACAACCGTTGAACTGGAGAATGTTGGATCCCACCAAAAAAAGATACCCCATGTCCAAGGGCAAAGGAGAAGCCCCAGCGAGACAGCAGGAGGGGAAAATCACATTTAGAATCAAACCCCTTACCCGCCAGAGATGCTTAGAGGGCTCAAACAAGCCTTGTGTTTACCAGGACCCAGAGACCCCACAGAGATTGAGCACAGTGGTTCCCTTATGTGTATATCTATAAATTCTTTTCTTATATTCTTTTTCATTATGGACTGGCACAGGATATTAGTTTCCTGTGCTATATAGGAGGACCTTGTTATTTATCCATTCTTTCTGATCCAGATTTCCTTCTTTGAATACCCTTAAATAATAATACAACTGCTATAAATCAGGAAATTCAATAAGCTAATCTGAAAATGTGTTTACTATGTTATTCCTTCAAGTTCTAGATTTGCACTGAAGTTTTTCTTTTTTTGCTCGTTTATAAGTATATAAACCTGTAATGTATGTGCATTTAATTTATAAAATATATTTAAACTGTTTTACTGAAAGAAGACGAATGAGTACATTATAATATGGCAAGCTGTTGGTCTGGAAGTTGTTCTACTTAAAAGTTAGACTGAAGATGAGAAGGTACCTGAAATTCTCTAGTTCTCAAATCAACAGATGTGCAATTTCTTTCAGTAATTATTCTCATAGTGGAATTTGAAGCTACTTAGTACTCTTGAGAATCCCTTGGACTGCAAGGAGATCCAACCAGTCCATCGTAAAGGAGATCAGTCCTGGGTGTTCATTGGAAGGACTGATTTTGAAGCTGAAACTCCAATACTTTGGCCACCTGATGCAAAGAGCTGACTTATTGGAAAAGACCCTGATGCTAGGAGGTATTGGGGGCAGGAGGAGAAGGGGATGACAGAGGATGAGATGGCTGGATGGCATCACCAACTCGATGGACATGGGTTTGGGTGGACTCCGGAAGGTGGTGATGGACAGGGAGGCCTGGCGTGCTGCGGTTCGTGGGGTCACAAAGAGTTGCACACGACTGAGTGAACTGAACTGAGTACTTCTCTTTTAACATGAATGTATTGAGAAATATAAGATTTACCTCTCATTTGAATATTTTATGACTTTTAAAATGTGCCTTTCCCCCATTGCACTCAAATTTGGAGAGTTAAATGGTGACTAGAGTTGATAATACTGGATTGTATAATTGAAATTTGCCAAGAGATTAGAACTTGTGTTCTTACCAAAAAATAGGAAACAAGTGAAGTGATGGATGTATCAAAGGTGGGAATCCTTTCACAATGTATACATATATCAAAATCATGTACATATTAAATATATTGAAATTTTGTCAATTATACCTCAAAAAATGATGGAAAAAATTTGGAGAGCTAAGGTTCTAAATTTTCTCAAAGCAAATTCATTTTTAGATATCTGAAAAAAAAAAAAAAACAGAAACCATCTTGATTTTGCAGAGCTCTCTGTGCCCAGTATTTATGCCATTTGAGCATATACTGGGCTGAATGGAGCTTCCACTGATTTATTTATTGCACTTTGTGTAGGGGCTAATGATGTCTTTTTATACCAGCCACAACAAAGGCATCCAAGTGCCTTCTCTTTCATCAGGTCTGTAGGATAGCGAAGTTGGGTGAAAAGAGGTTGAATTTTCAAGGGCCGTTTATAGCTTAGGTTCTCCCTTCCCATTTTGCTTTGAAGATCCTGTTTCTTTTGTATAGTCCTATTCTCATCTCAATTTCCCCCTGTTTTTCCTTTCCATTTTCATTATTATCTCATATTTGGGATGGAAAATAAATCTGCAAGCAGAATCAGAATATTTCTGTGCTGTCGTCAGTCCAAAAGTTTTCCTGAGATTTTATTTTTGCTTCTGTGTGAATTGGAGTTGCCCTCAGGGTTCCAATGAGGAAGCCAAAAGGAAGGGAAATGAACAGAAATTATAGGCCATATTAACACTTTACTTTCTGCTTTTTTTTATTGTTTATTATGGATGTATTCAAACTTCCTACAGAGTAAAGAACAATATAATACATTCTTGTATTGTCATCTCTTAGCATCAACAGTCATCAACATGAATAATTTTTTATTTCATTTATTTCCCTATACTTTATCTCTGTTTTTTATGCTGAAGTATTTTAAGGTAAAACCCAGACATCATACTTTTCACCCTTAAATAGTTCAGTACAGGTTTTAGTGGGTGAGGACTTCTGCTTCCATTGTTGGTGTGTGTTAAGTTGCTTCAGCTGTGTTCAGCTCTTTGCAGTCCTATGAACTGTTGCCCACAAGTTTCCCGTGTCCATGGGATTCTCCAGGCAAGCATACTGGAGCGGATTGCCATGCCCTCCTCCAGGGGATCTTCCTGACCCAGGGACTGAACCGGCATCTCTATGTCTCCTGCATTGGAAGGCGGGTTCCTCACCACTAGTGCCACCTGGGAATGCAAGTAACCAAAATGGGAAATAGTATAATCTTCTTCCATACTCTGGTAACCTAGGGTAACTTGCTTTTTTTCTTTTTAAAATCATAATTATGTTAAAATTTTGGGACTGCTTATCGTGCTAACTGTACTGACTATTTAACGAGAAATCTTTTAGAGGATTTGAAATTCTATGTTGCTAAATCCCCTATAGGATAGATACAGCTTTCTTGTTTTCCAGTTATAAATATTACAGTGGTGGTTCTAGGAAATGTAATAATGCTGGTATGAAATGCAGCACACAGAAGGTTTTCAGTTCTTAAGTCCTCAGGGAATTGGTAAGTAGATGTTTTAAAAAATCCTTCTAAATATTTGAAATTCAATAGGTGAAATATAAAAAAACAAGTAGGGCAGATTCTGTGCCCGGAGATACAGGATTCCATTGGGAGGGTGAAGAGTTCATGTTTTCCTCCTACAGGTGGGGCTGGAGAGCAGGCTGAAAGTCAGTCCAGAGACCCCTGTCACTATCTCACCTACTTTAGGCAGAGTTAGCACAGCTGACTAATTCGTAACAATTGTAGAAGTAGTCACTGATTGCACAGCAGAAGACACAAATGAGATTTTGCTTTCTGTGTTTTCTTTCTTAGATATTGATAGGATGGATTGGCAGGTCAGTAAACTGACTTTTGACCACTGTGCTCACTGCAGAAAGAGCTTTAGTACTTACAGCCTCCGCGCTGACACGTTTCAACCACACTAACAGTGCTGGCGTTTCTGTGTCTGCTCAGAATCGTGTCATTTGTTTTTTGTTTTTTTTTTTTTTTGAAGCAAAGGGTTTTGTGTCTTTTTTGGTACATTCGTCTATTGAGTACTTTCTGCATGCGTATTCTTTCATGACTACTTCTTGATTAAACTCTTGATCTTAGATTTGACTTCCCTGCATGTCTCTTTAAAGGATGATTGGGAGTCTATCCTATGGTTCTATTTTTCATGTTGCCTTTTGGTCATTTGATTAGTTGATCATTACAGTTATAGACCACGTAGCATGTCTTTTTACTATTTTATTCTTTCCAAATTCTACTCAAGGGCCTTTCTCACAAACCTGTTTAGAATAATAAAATCTGATGGAGGAGACATTGAACTGTTTATGAGGTGCTTATCTCTTTTGCTAAAATATTTCAGATAGGCCTTTGCTTTATAAACTAAGTAATGAGAAGCTTTTAAAAACAGTCTGTTGAGTTACTGAAAAACTCACATTGCTAGAAAGTCATTATTTTTGTTGTATAAAATTCTGCCTCTCTGTTTAGCTTATACCCATTCATGCTTGCCATGGGAAAACCCCTCAGACATCAGAAGGCATTTATAGCATTCATTTCTTAACTCAAATCCAGACTAGAACTCCCACTAAGTTTATTACTGCAAATAATCTTTTTAAACAGCTTAATCTCATAGTTGAAGTGCAGCTTATATTTTTTAAGCATTAAAAAAGTAAAAAAATTCTTAAATTTTAAAAAGAGGGAGAGAAAGAGGGAGAGAGAAAAATGTAAATTGTATTTCCCAATATGAATCTCTGTGTAATGTTACCTGAGCATATTTATAATTAAAGATTCCAGTATAAACATCATATGCAAAGTGCATTTAAGTCTTTTAAATCCAAAGTGGATTTAAAATGCTAAGAAGTTTAAAAAAAAAACTAGACAGCTGGTTTTGTGTATAAGTTTACTTATTTTCTAAAGATAAAAATTTGGTAAGATTTAATGACTATTTATTTAGCTTTACTTTGTCTCTTTGCAGAATTATATAACAGCATAGGATACAGTCAGTTATACATTTTACAATTCACACATTTACTGTCTCTTTTCTTTCTACTTTCTGAGACTTCAGAAATTTTGGATATTTTAATGTCTTACAATCTTCATATTTTTTCACAATATCTTCTATAGGAACTAAAAAAATGATATTTTTAAAATGTTTTGCAATTGATTAGTGATGGAACACTGCCCAGAAATCAAAACACAGGTTATATTTATTATAGCAAATCATGACAGTGTTACATTTTGATTTCTAATTTAAGAAGAGCTATATTTGTTTTCAAAGGCAAAAGCTAGATTTAATAAAAAAATGTTTCAAGAGTTCTAAATCGTTAATAAATAGAAGCATTCTTCAGTATTTGAAACATGTTTTGAAACCATTTTATCTACAATTTTAAGGGATATAATTGAATAAGGAAAAGATTTAATAATACCTAGGTTTTTCTTTTTCTTCTCTCTTACTCTTTTGTTTTAAATTAAAGAGGGGATTTTTAAACTACATCTTAAAGTCAAGATGTGATACAAAGGGCCAGCCAAAATATTTATAATACTTGAAAAGTAATGTTATCTCAATATGCACTTATCTAACTTCTGATACAATCAGGAAATGATTTAATATGTTCCTGTCATTAATAATATAGCAGGTTGTAACTAGAATATACTGAACCACAATCAATTTATTTTGTTTTCTTATCAAATAGGAAGGAGAGTGAAAAACAGAGCTCTCCAACTTGTCTGGTAAGATAACTATCTTTCCAACTAGCAGCTTCAGTTAATTTGGTGCACTGGCCCCCTGGAATTGTGGTCACATTTACTAGCTCATTACCTTTCTCAGAAATCAGTTTATTTGAAATATAAAAGAGAAAAAGAAGAAAAAATAGTGAAGTTGTGTTTGTGTGCTTTTTCACTTGATAAGCAAGATATTTTTTCAGTGTAAATTCTTCACAATACAAATACATCTCTGTCACTTTCATTTCCTTTTGCACACTCATTTTATTTATTTATATACATTTTCTTAAAATCTTGATATTTTCTAGACCAGATTTATCAAATTTAGGAACTCAACACTTCATCTTTTAATAAAGCAGGCATATTTTTAAAACCTGGGAGGAAAGATAATTGATGCTGTGTCAGAGTGATGAATAATAATAATCTCTCTAATTTTTAAACAAAATTTCATGACTATTTGTATTTTGTCTCTGGGCAGAATTGTAAAATGGCATAAGATAAAGTCAGTGACCACTTATCTCTTTCAACTTGACTGTGTTTGTCTTGAAAAGTTTTCCATTCTAAGGGAGACTGCCTTTTTCATTACACCATACAATGCAGAGTGTTTAACAATACGCATAGAGTAGGTAAAAAATGCCTTTGTCAAGCAAGTGATAAAAATGCTGTTTACATATATTTCATTTACAAAGGAACTAGGGCCCAAGAAGTAGAAAATCAGAATAGGAATTCCTCCTTAGAGCTCATCCTTTGAAAACATTAGTTATGGCTTCCCGTGATGTGTCCGATGCTTCCTCAGTCAGATAAAGTGTTCCGTCTTCAGTGAAGTCAAGGACTGATTGAATAGTTCTCTGTAACAATAGTCTTCTTAAGTTACCTCTTTGTAAACTGGAGCTATGAATAATTTAAGTTCAGCAGATCACAATAACTCTTTAACAATAAACAATGTCTCACGTATCACTCACGTATATACATCTGCATGGAAATACTAAGAGGAATGTGTTTTTCAAACTCTTTATAGATTCAACTCACATTCTACTTGGAAAAATTTAAGGAGACCACATCTTACAAATAACAAATAACTTCTGAAAAATGATGGTGTTCTAGCTTTTTATCTAGAGAGGATCTTTCTATATGGATTTTTCTTAAAGCTATTCCAGGAGCTGTCTCAATATGTTTTTTTAGAAAATACGTCAATTTTATTGCATTGTTGTAAAAGTAGTTTTAAATGGATTTAAATGTGACTACAATGGAAGAGGTTTTCATAAATGTTCCTTGCTCTGCTAACTAAAGATACGAGTTAAAATTTCAAAGTTTAAATGTGAATGTTTAAAACTAAATCAATTAAGTGAATCAAGATGAATCAAATAGGTAAATTTCTTAAAGATATTAGAAAAGAAAGAAAAGAAAGTGAAGTTGCTCAGTCATGTCCGACTCTTTGTGACCCCGTGGACTGTAGCCTGCCTGGCTCCTCTGTTCTTGGGATTCTCCAGGCAAGAATACTGGAGTGGGTTGCCATTTAACATGTATATTGTTGTCATAGCATTTACTCTTCCCCTTTACTTTCCATAAGACTTCCAGGGATTTTATTTTCTTTTCCATACAACTCATTGTAAGGTATAGTTCGAGAGGAGGCAATTAAGAAAGGAAGATGACCTCAATGGAGACAGGTTACCTTTATTCAGGCAAGGAGGGGTGACAGTCAGTCTAACGACCAGGCTGAGGGTGTGCGGGATCAGGGACGCTTCGTATTTAAGGGGAGGTTTTGCAGAAACGATACGGGAAGATTTAGTCAGGTGAATGAACGGGGGTGGGGCGTCCTGGGATGACACAATCTGCCTGGAGCATCGGGGTGGGATTTAAAGTTCAGTTTTGTCATCCCCGAAGTCAGGTGGTCCAGCAAGGGCCCTTGAGGTCATTATCTTCTTTTCTAGGCCGGAGGACTCCTTCACTCATCTTACTAATTTTTTAATTCTTTTCCAATGTTTGTGTGGAGTATGCAGATTCTGGATGCTGAGCTTAAAAATAGTACTTTTGATCAATTGTGCGGGATGACGTAGGTATCTACGGTCTCCACCCTACTCCTTTATTTCACTTGTATCTTTTCAATGAAGGTAGCTCTCTCTCTTCTAAGGAAAGTTTGTGTGAGCTGTTGAAAAGATAATGTGCTTTCCATGATATATTCTAATATTTTAAACTATTAATGCATTGGTAGCATTCATCTTTTACATGAATCTTTAAATCTGTCTCCGATTCTATTCAGAATTCTAGAACTTGAATTATTAGGCTAATGGTATGCAAAAATATGAGCAAGCCTCTTCAGAAAAGTTGAACCAATTTGCACTACCAGTAGCAGAGGTGGAATGTACCTGTTTGCCCACCCTGATTAACACTGGTTAATAATCATTTAAATATTTTCAAACTGGTGAATTAGAAATGATATTTACTTATTTAGAATTTATGTTTTGAGTTCATTCTCATTTTTCTCTTGAATAGCTATTTCTGATTGACTTTGGATTTATACATGAACGCACATACATACTCATGCTTATACATACATACACATGAACACACATACACACTCATGCTCATACACACATACACATGAATGCACACACATACTCATGCTCATACATACACACACATGAACACACGTACATACTCATGCTCATACACACATACACATGAATGCACATACATACTCATGCTCATACATACACACACATGAACACACGTACATACTCATGCTCATACACACATACACATGAACATGTACATACTCATGCTCATACACACATACACATGAACACACATACATACTCATGCTTATACGTATGTACACATATTAAGGATGCAACCTCTTTTGTCTGTCACATATGTTGCAAATACCTTTTTCAGATTCCCAGCTGCTTTTTCATTTGTTGGTCTGTTATGTCTTACAAAAGTTTACAATTTTTTACACTATTAAAGGTATAGGATATTTAAAGATCTTGACAACCACCCCCAAATTTATCTTTATGTTTTCTTTTAGTGCTTGACAAATTACATGAAAATCAAGTCACAGGGATTGGTATATCTCCACAGATTCCTCATGAAATATTCCTAATATATCTATTTATGAATATGAGATATATAAAACTAGGATATTATACTAGTTTTCAAAATAATATTTTATTGACAATAATGAGCGTATTGTTATTATACAAATCATTAGTGTGCTAATAGATAAAGTACCATCCACATAAAGGAAAAACACCTTTCCTATTTTTCTGAGCTTTAGGAGCCCCATTTGTACCTCTTTCAGTCATTACTCCCAAGGAATCACCACTATCCTGGTTTATGACACCAAAGACTAGTTTTCCTGGCTTTGAGCTTTGGATATATAGACAATGTGTAATATTTTGTGTCAGGTTTATTTCATTTGATATTATGAATGCAAGGTTCATCCATGATCTTGCTAAGAGTTGTAGTTCTTTGGCCTTCCCTGATAACTCAGGTTGTAAAGAATATGCCTGCAATGCAGGAGACCCCAGTTCAATTCCTGGGTCAGGAAGATCTGCTGGAGAAGGGATAGGCTACCCACTCCAGTATTCTTGGGCTTCCCTTGTGGCTCAGCTAGTAAAAGAATCTATCTGCCTACAATGCAGGAGACCTGGGTTTGATCCCTGGGTTAGGGAGATCCCCTGGAGAAGGGAAAGGTTACCCACTCCAGTATTCTGGCCTGGAGAATTCCTAGGAATGTATAGATCATGGGGTGGCAAAGAGTCGGACACGACTGAGTGACTTTCACTTTTTTCACAGCATTCAACTGGGTTATTATAGCACATTTATTTATCTGTTATGTAGACTAGAATAATCAGCAGGTTCCAGTTTGGGCTGTATGAGAGTACTTGTAGTAACATTGTGGATCCTGTGTTGTGGTGAACATGTGCAAACATTTGAGATTGATATATACTTAAGAGTTACATTGCTGAGTCATAGCATGGGTGTAGATACTTGGCATTTGTTCAGTTCAGTTCAGTCACTCAGTCGTGTCTGACACTTTGCGACCCCATGGACTTCAGCATGTCAGGCCTCCCTGTCCATCGCCAACTCCCGGAGTTTACTCAAACTCATGTCCATTGAGTTGATGATGCCATCCAACCATCTCATCCTCTGTCGTCCCCTTCTCCTCCCACCTTTAATTTTTCCCAGCATCAGGGTCTTTTCAAATGAGTCAGCTCTTTGCATCAGGTGGCCAAAGTATTGGAGTTTCAGCTTCAGCATCAGTCCTTCCAATGAACACCCAGGACTGATCTCCTTTAGGATGGAATGGTTGGATCTGCTTGCAGTCCAAGGGACTCTCAAGAGTTTTCTCCAACACCACAGTTCAAAGGCATCAGTTCTTCAGTGCCCACCTTTCTTTATAGTCCAACTCTCACATCCATACATGACCACTGGAAAAACCATGGCTTTGACTAGACAGACCTTTGTTGGGAAAGTAATGTCTCTGTTTTTCAGTATGCTACCTAGGTTGGTCATAACTTTGTTGTTGTTGGTGGTGGTCGTCATAACTTTTGGCATTTGTAGATACTGGCAAATAGTTTTCTAAAGAGGTTGTATCAGTTAACAGTCCCTCGAGCAACATATTAGAGATCCAATTTTCCATGTTTTTCTAGTTACTTGGCATATTCATTTTTTATTTGATAACAAATTACTACAAAGTTAATGTTTTAAGACCACATACATTACTTTGCAGTTTTTGTTGGTCAGAAATCATGATGTGACTTAGCTGGATTCTCTGCCTAGGGGTTCAAAGTTAGAAATCAATGTGTTGGACAGGCTGTTTTCTTACCTAGAGCTTTGACTAGGGTGAGATTCTCTTCCAAGACCCTCAGATTTTTGATAGGATTCATTTCCTTGTGGTCACACCACTGAGGGCCCTGGCTTTTTGCTGACTGAAAGCTACTCTCAAGTCCTGGAGACAGCTTGCACTTCTCTGCCATGTGACTCTCTGGATTGGCAGTTCACAGCAAGGTATCTGCTTCTTCGTGAAGGCAGGATAGTCCCTCTAGTTGGCTAAGAGGGAGTCTTACATAACAAAATGTTGTCATGGGAGTGCCGTCTATCACACTTGCCATATTCTATCAGCTAGCAGCAAATCACTGGTCCTCTCAGACCCAAGGGAGGAGGTTCCGCAGGGCACAACGGCAAGGAGTGGAGATCCTGAAGCCAGCTTAGAATTAGACTGCCACAGCTCCCTAGGTCAGTGTTGTTGTTCAGTTGCTAAGTCACATCCAACTCCTTGCGGCCCCATGGACTGCCGCACATGAGGCTCCTTTGTCCTCACTATCTCCCGGAGTTTGCCCAGATTCACATTCCCTGAGTCAGTGATCCTATCTAACCATCTCATCCTCTGCTGCACTCTTCTTTTGCCTTCAAGCTTTCCCAGCATCATAGGTCACAAGTACTATATAAACTTCAGTGGAACTTATGATTAAATTTCACTCCTGTGTGGGACTTCCCTGGTGGTCCAGTGGTGGTTAGGCTCTGTGCTTCCACTGCAGGGCGTGTGGGTTTGAAGCTGGCCATTCCAGTGGCTCAGCAGGTAAAGAATCTCCCTGCAGTGCAGGAGACCCAGGTTTGATTCCTCTGTAGGGAAGACCCCCTGGAGGAGGAAATGGCAACCCACTTCAGTATTCTCACCTAGAGAATTCCATGGACATAGGAGCCTGGCAGGCTACAGTCCAAAGGGTCACAAAGAGTCAGACACATTTGCATGACTAAGCACACACAACATACCTGGAACTAAGGTGCCATATACTATGAGACAACAAAAAAAAAATTTAACTTCTGTGTATAAAAATTTTGAGTAGAATGTATACATCTAGTTTTAATATTTATTTTCTCTTCTTAGCCCCTTGTGGCCTTCATCAGTTTGTTTATTAACTGCTTACTTGGACTTCATGCAAGATAGAATATTTTATTTTTTAATTCTGTATTATGCCCCCAAAGTAGATACTGTTGTTTCATCCAGTTCCCTCAAGGGCACTCATCCCTCTGGCCCAGTGAGAGCTAATGTGCCCCCAGATTATACACTCCCCATCTTCACCCACTCTTAGGCCAAGCATCAATGACTGAATGACATGTGTATATAAAGAGCTGACCCCGTGTCTCAAGCAAGAACGAACTCAGTGCAGTTTGTGCTTCACAGTCCCTCTTGGGATCAGGCTGAACTGAGACTCCTGCCTAGACCCCGTCCTGCTGAACTTTTCTTTCCTTGGTCTACCCTGCTTCGCACATCCCAGTTCTCCTGAAATACTCCTCAGTAAGTCAATCTGACTTTCAGGTACTTAGGGGAACCTCCTAACTTTTCCTTAGCATGTTGTTGCTGTTGGAATTACAGAAGTTGTATGATGATCTTGAAAAAGTAATGAAATTAAATATCACAGGACCACCAAATAGGGATGTTGCAATTCTACTTACTAGTTTTTCATAAGCAGACAGGGTATTTCTTAAAAAACTGCATTTTTCTTTTACTTTCCTTAAAAAAATTTTTTGAAGTGGAGGATAATTGCTCTACCGAATTGTGTTGACCTCTGCTATACAACAGTATGGATCAACCGGAAGTATACACATGTCTCCTCCCTCCTGAACCTTCCCTAAACCCCAACCCCACCCCGCCCTTCTAGATCATCACGGGGCAGCAGGCTGACCGCCCTGTGAACACAGCAGCTTCCCACAGGCTGTCTGTTTTACACACGATAATGTGTATGTGTCATGCTGCGCTCAATTTGTCCCACTCTCTCCTTTAGATACGATTTTTTTTTTTTAATATTATTTTATTAGTTGGAGGCCAATCACTTCACAACATTTCAGTGGGTTTTGTCATACATTGACATGAATCAGCCATATAGTTACACGTATTTCCCTTCCCGATCGCCCCTCCCACCTCCCTCTCCACCCGACTCCTCTGGGTCCTCCCAGTGCACCAGGCCTGAGCACTTGACTCATGCATCCCACCTGGGCTGGTGGTCTGTTTCACCATATAATATACATGCTGTTCTTTCAAAACATCCCACCCTCACGTTCTCCCCCAGAGTTCAAAAGTCTGTTCTGTACTTCTGTGTCTCTTTTTCTGTTTTGCATATAGGGTTATCGCTACCATCTATCTAAATTCCGTATATATGTGTTAGTATACTGTAATGTTCTTTATCTTTCTGGCTTACTTCACTCTGTATAATGGGCTCCAGTTTCATCCATCTCATTAGAACTGATTCAAATGAATTCTTTTTAACGGCTGAATAATATTCCATGGTGTATATGTACCACAGCTTCCTTATCCATTCATCTGCTGATGGGCATCTGGGTTGCTTCCATGTCCTGGCTATTATAAACAGTGCTGTGATGAACATTGGGGTGCACGTGTCTCTTTCAGATCTGGATTCCTCAGTGTGTATGCCCAGAAGTGGTATTGCTGGGTCATATACTAGTACAGCCACTATGGAAAACAGTGTGGAGATTTCTTAAAAAACTGGAAATAGAACTGCCATATGACCCAGCAATACCACTTCTGGGCATACACACTGAGGAATCCAGATCTGAAAGAGACACGTGCACCCCAATGTTCATCGCAGCACTGTTTATAATAGCCAGGACATAGATATGATTTTATGCATGCTTAATAAGAAAGACATTGTTCTGGTTTATTAGAAACTTATTTGCAGAGTGCTGTGTGATCCTTCTATAGATGTTTGTTAAAATTCAGTTGCCATGTTAATTCACCTCAACATTTTCCTAGTTTGTGCAATAAGCTCTGGTGGTATTCATGGGGCCAACACCCAGGGCAGCGTGGACGCCAACCCATCACAGCAGCCGTGATCCGTGAACAGCCAATATCCCTGTTCTGGTGAAAAACAGCTATCTGTCTTAGCAATAGGTACATATATCAATCGAGTTTTTCCATCCCTGTGTAATCTTACTTTAAAATCATCAAGCAACACTCTATTTAAGATAATACTAAAGAAATTTTCTTGTTGAGGTCAATAATTCATTTTTTAAAAAGAAAACGTTAACATTATTCATTTAAATAAATCTCAATTTTATTGTAGCAAGTTTACTTGAAGCAAGGAAACTTTTTATTAATTATACATATCTATATAATTAACTAGAAAGTAAAATTTAAACCATACCTTATGATCTTGAATCTACCTTAATTTTTCTTTACTTGCCAATATGTTTATCCCCAGGATAAGCTTGAGGAAATGATTAAGACTTGGAAACTTAATTTTCAAGTTGATAGCAGATATTGTATAACTATGACCATGACATATTCTCTATTTCTATAAAAACACCCACCAAGCTCTTAGTCATCCAGACCTGTCACCTGGAAACCAATTTTCACTTTTCTTTCTTTTCTATCTTATACCATATTATTACTAAGCTCTGCTGATTTAATATCCAAACATTGCTGTGTCCTTTTATTTATTCCCCTTGACTTCAGGAAAAATTCTTGTCTTTACTGAATAGATTATTTTGTCTATTTAGTATCAAATGTGGTTTCCCTGGTGGCTCATATGGTAAAGAGTATGCTTGCAATGCAGGAGGCCTGGGTTCAGTCCCTGGGTCAGGATGAATCCATGGAGGAGGGCATGTCTACTCATTCCAGTATTCTTGCCTAGAGAATCCAATGAACAGAGGAGCCTGGCAGGCTACAGTCCATGGGGTCACATAGAGTTGGACACGACTGAGTGACTAACATACATTCATGCATTTATATGTGTGTGTGTATAGTCACTCAGCCATGTCCAACTGTCCAACTCTTTGCAATCCCATGAACTGTAGCCCTCCAGGCTCCTCTGTCCATGGAATTCACCAGGCCAGAATACTGAAGTGGGTAGTCTTGCCCTTCTCCAGGGGATCTTCCCAACCCAGGAATCAAACCTCAGTCTCCTGCATTGCAGGCAGATTCTCTATCATCTGAACCACCAAGGATGCTCTCCATCGCTCTATGTTTCAGCAAAAAATTTTTTGCCTACGTTATAAATGTGGATATGCTACTCACTTGCTTAAGACACATAAAGAGTTCCATTCTATTCAGAATGTATTAAAGACCAGAATCCTTATGTGGCACATAAGGCCCTTTACAGTCTGGTCCTGCCCCTCGTCTGTATTCAAGTTTTGTTCCAGTTTAACGACCTTTTGTTCATAAAACATGTCATACTTTCTGATTCCTCTATGCTGTAGCACATGCAGTTACCTCTGACTGCAATTCCTCTCTTCTATTCCTTTAACAAGTGAGGCACTGCTTATCCATCATGGTACCTTCTAAAGGTCAACTCCTGGGTGAGTTCTTTGTCATCTTCTGGGCAGAGTTAAGGGCTTCTTTATGCTTTCCTTGCACATTGCAAATGCATCTCTTATGGGACAGAATTACAAGTTCCTTTAGCATCTGGACTGAGTTTTCTTTATATTACCAGGGCCAGCCTGGCAAATTACTTGTCACACAACACTTGATAAGTCATTTGATTTTTGAATACTGAGTGATTATATATTCATAGACTACTTTAAATCACTAAGCTGTTGCACAGCTCTGATTTTTTAACACTTTAAGAAATGGATGGTTTTCTCAGTCATCTTTAATCTATGGTAGGTCCTTACAATATAATATCTGACAAGTACTAAATAATTAATAAGTATTTTTTGAATGAATGAATGAATTACTAAATGTGTTTCCAGAATCTTGAAAGCAAAAGAAGTCTGTTAGATTTCTCCTTTTGTGACTACTTCTGTTGTATAATTCCTTGTGCATTTAATCACTTTTAAGAATCCTAAACAATTTTTGTAATTTATGTTTTACTGATTTAATTACTGCTTCATTTAATTAACTGACTGCTGACCTCAAACAAATCTGCTATTTTAAAGTCAAAAGCTGTTCCTGTTAAGCTCTTTCTCTTTTCTAATTTTTACTTTTTGAAGAGTAACATATTTTAAGTTAGGTTATAAAATATTTTGCCCAACTTGAAGTTAGCTTAAGTATTATCACGGTGAACCTTGCAGTATGTATTCTGATTTAGAGATAAGGTCTCTAAATGTGCAAACTATGCCCAAGACTATCAAGACTACTAAACAGTAATACCCACCCCCCCCCATCTCGAAAAAGGACAAGGAAGAAAATATAACAATTTGTGTTCAAAAGGTCTGCTGAAGCCATGACCCTATTTGATATTCTCTTACATACCTTAACGTCTACTTATTTGCATTACTTTCTTATCGATACTATGGTTGATTCAAAGAGAAGGATTTAATCCCGGACTTTCAAAAGTTTCCAGTGTATTAGGAAAATTTGGATAGGATGGTAACTATATTGAAAGTCTGTATGTTAAAAATGTATTAGAAAATAAATCAAGAATAATGGCCAGTGAGAGCAAAGAAACTAACTTATGTTGTAGGAAATCATGGAGACTGTGAATTTTAATCATATCTTGAAAACTGAAAAGGATTTCAGTTTTTAGAGATAAACAGATTTTTTCATGGCTGAAAGTATGTTGTGATGGCCCAGAGTATAGACGTGTTTTCAATTAATGTCTGAGGGTTCTGTCTCCATCACACACAGCCCACCACCCAGATTATGTACATATTTCTCATCTCTCTTCTGGCCCCCTCCCCTAATAGAAATTCTGTTTTTGTTTTTCTGAAGAACATGTTGGACAATCCCAGTAAAAGGAAATGTCTTGTTATTACACAGCTTTTCTTACACAGAGAAGGTACATAATAAGATGAGGAACAATGGAGAGTAGAGAGAGAAAGACATATTTCATGGACTAAAGTAGGGAGGGTTGTTGGGGGTTTGGTATATAAGAAACTCCAGAGCATTTGTGAGACAAGAGAACTGGGTATTAGTGAGAGGAGAAGTTGAGATGAGTTTGTGTAGATGAGAAATTGGATCCCCTTTCATATTCCTAAAGTCATGCAAGTAGACTGGATTTCCGTTAAGACTTGTTTTTGGTTGTTGAAATGAGCTTCCATAAAGATGGTTCTGTATATTTATTATTATTTAGCTCTTTGCATGAAGGCCTGGCTTTTATTAGGTTTATGCATTCATAGAACTATAGATTCACTAGTATATTTTAGATAATGATAGATGGTTTAATTTTATTGGAAAGATGAGATTATGAAAATAGGAGTAAAGTTATGGCTGGAAAAATAATGTGTGTTTATGTGCATTTGTTTGGAGAAAGGGTCTGATCAGCACATGATTGACCTTGAGTGCCATGATCCTGAGATTGGGTTTCAACGAGGAGGCAATGGGGAGCCCCTGATAGTGAGGGGACTTTGTTAGACCTGGGAAACATTGATCTGGCAGTCACGTGCTCATGAGGTAGAGGATAAATGCTCAGAGTAGGAAAGGTAACTTAACCTTTTGTGTGTGCATGCTTAGTCACTTAGTCACGTCTGACTCTTTGTGACCCCACGGACTGTAGCTCACCAGACTCCCCATTACCATAGGATTCTCCAGGTGAGAACACTGGAGTGGGTTACCGTTTCCTCCTCCAGGGGATATTTCTGATCCAGAGAGTGAACCTGTGTCTCCTGGTCTCCTGCATTTTGGGCAGATTCTCTACATTTTAGGGGGCCTTTAAAATATTCTTTCAGAAGTATCCAAACTTTTTTGATTGTATATTCCTTTCATTAAAAAATTTGGAGCACATACTACCATATATGTTTATTTGTTTATAAACTGTATATATTAACATCATAGATATTATAAGATTTTAATAAATATAGAAATACAGATGCCCAAGTGTATTGATGTAGTACCCTTTTGAATATACTCAGGGTTTTGGATACTGCTTGTGTAGAGAGAGGATGATAAAGATGTTCACTGTTTTTGTGGGGGTGGAAATGGCCAGGATGGGGACAGTGTAAAGGCTGTGGTATTTGACCAACTGGATTTTGGACATAAAGGAGAGTGATGGAGAAGATGGCTCTTCAATATTTCAGACTTGTTAAGTATTAATAGGTAGAAAATCAGAGCCCTGGTGAATAATAAAATAGAACAATCTGTCAGAAAATTAAGATTTCAGCATTAGAACCCCAAAGTGAGATTGTGGCTGGAAATGCAAATTTGTAAGCACTTACAATAAATGTGACCTTCCCAGGAGGTGCCAGTGGTAACGAACCCGCCTGCCAGTGAAAGAGATAGGAGGCAGGGGTCAGTCCTTGGGTTGAGAAGACCCCCTGGAGGAGTGCATGGCAACCCACATCTGGATCCTTTCCTGGGGAATTTCACGGACAGAGGAGCCTGGAGGGCTACATACAGTCTATGGGGTTGAAAAGAATCGGACACAACTGCAGCAATTTAACACGCAGGCACAATAAAAGTAGTAGGTAAAGTTAGAGGAGAAGATATGTAAGAGAAAATAGCTGAGGGAAGAAGGCAAATCTGTGAAGACTGTTTCCACTTATGGAGCAGGTTTGGTTTAAGGGTCTAAGTAAGGAGAAAAGTATAATAATTTAAAGATCCAAAGGAGAAGATGAACTCCTAGGGAAGATAGTTTTTTTTTTCTTCTTTAAAGACTGGTGTGTGAGACTACATGAAGGGTTGCAGGAAATCTATAAATAAGAAAGAGATGTTTACTGGATTAGGGATTAAAGGCAGCTTTGGTGTGATTAAAAACTGTAATCTTTTGTAAACCATGGCACAGAAGATACATCAAAAATATCAAGATGGTAAAAACTTAATTTTTTGTAAAGGAAAAGAATATTTTATTAAATGAAAATTTGATTAAAAAGACACATTTCTAGAAAATTATTAAGTATCACCTTTAGTTATAAATGATGTTTATATATTAAAGACATTTAAATAAAATGCAAGCTATAAGCATGTCATTCTAACATAACTTTTTATTTTAATTATTCTCACACTTGTGTGTTAAAAGGATACAAATATATATAAAAATAAATATATATTTATTAGCATTTTATTATTTGATTATGTATGTTTTTGTGTTCATAATTCCCCATGCTTTAATAGTAATTGTTTTTACTGTTATAATGGATATCTGACAATTCATCTAGAGACTTACTATCATCTTCCTGAACCTTGAAGTGATTTTCTGTGCATGAGAGTAAAGGGCCATCTGTCAAGAGGGACTGTTGAGGGGAAATGTTAATTTTACTTATTTTCTTTGGATGCACTGAGATTTGGTTTCTACGTCAAGCTTGCAATATTTGTTTTCTCTACTGAGACTTGTTTATTTTCTAGTTACATTGGATGAAATAGCATTTCTCCCTAAAGTCCTTCATGATTTATTTCTGCTTGATTGAAACACTGCATTTAGAACTTTTTAATCACATGCTGACATTTTGCTTAAAAGCAACAAGATGCATTTCAAAAACAAATTCTAACACATTTAAAGATGTTGGTATTTGTTCCACCCCTGTGTTTTGCATATGTGGGCAATTACTTCATATTAGTGTTCCTCATTCTGTTTGATTTTGAGATATATATAAATTATGTACCTAGAAACATAATTTCATGGACTCTTAAAACTTTGACAATACTTGTAGGGTTATTTACTTTTTTTGACTTATGAATCAGTCGCATGAGAATCTACTATCAATAAAGATCAACAGTGGAGAGATTCTCTAACTATTGATGTCTCCATTCAACATGCCAATAAAAGTATATAAATCTTTTGTATTAAATTTTTTAGTCCATATTAATTCTGATTGCTCTAAGGTATCAAACTGACCACATTGATGA
The DNA here is from genome assembly GCF_963930625.1 of Muntiacus reevesi. Classification (NCBI taxonomy): domain Eukaryota; kingdom Metazoa; phylum Chordata; class Mammalia; order Artiodactyla; family Cervidae; genus Muntiacus; species Muntiacus reevesi. Next base: position 7,764,025 of record NC_089264.1, read on the forward strand.
AGGAAATTACCAGGCTAATGGTGAATTATATAGTTTTTTAAGATCACGTGAGAATAACTTTACTCTTCGGAAACTGATGTAAAAAATCTCCTTTGTTATAGTTCAAACACATTTTCTCTTGTTTGATTTTCAAGGGGTAACTTCCCCAGTTTGTGGATGTGTGTTGTGTGTAGTAGGAACATAAAATGTACTGGCAAAAACAGTAAAATCTATCACTTTTTTTTGATCCATCAGTCCTGTCCCTTTGTTATAGAGGTAGAATGAATAGTCAAAATGCTATTTATTGATTAAGTGTTGTGTTTGGGTATCATACGTGTGCATAAACAACTTTAGAATAGATGTTAGAGAACCTGCACTTTCTCCCTTTAAAGACTTACAAGTTCATTTGGAGATAAGATACAAAGACTTAAAAGGACTACATTGCTACCAACTGCACTATCTGGTACAAATCACATAAGTGCTTAAGGCACTGAGAAGAATATAGGGGCTTGGAGGTCAAGGAAAGGCTTTGTAGGAGCAAGTTTGGTTCTCATTTTACAAAGATGTTATATGCACAGAAACACACAGGAAATAGAGCAGAGGGAGAGAGTGAAAAAGGAAGAGAGAAGGAGAAAGGAGATGCTGAAGAACAGATTACATGTCTACTGTGTTCCAGACCCTGTGTTTTATATTGTTGTTTTAGATTTTTGGTTTATTTTGACACACACAAGTAGGCTCACAAGTTTACAAATCATTCAGAAAGGTTTAAAATGCTATGGCTCTCCTAAAATAATAGCAAATGAAACAACTTACAAAGTATTAATTTAAAAAATATACAAGCAACTCTTGCAACTCAGTAGCAGAAAAACAAACAACACAGTCAAATATTAGGCAGAAGATCTAAACAGACATTTCTCCAAAGAGGACATATAGATGGCTAATAAACACATGAAAAGGTGCTCGGCATTGCTCATTATTAAAGGAATGCAAATTAAAACTACAATGATGTATCACCTCAGAATGGTCAGAATGGCCCTCATCAAAAAGTCTACAAACAATAAATGCTGGAGAGGATGTGGAGAAAAGAAAACCCTCTTGCACTACTGGTGGGAATGTAAATTGATACAGCCACTATGGAAGATAGTATAGTGATTCCTTAAAAAATAAGGAATAAAACTACCATAAGACCCAACAATCCTGTTATTGGGCACATACCCTGGGGAAACCATAACTGAAAAAGACACATCTATCCCAATGTTCCTTGGAGTACTATCTGCAATAGCTAGGACATGGAAGCAATCTAGATGTCCACCGACAGATGAATGGAATAAGCAGCTGTGGTACATATGTACAATGGAATATTACTCAGCCACAAATGGGAATACATTTGAATCAGTTGTAATGAGCCTATTATATAGAGTGAAATAAGTCAGAAAGAGAAAAAACAAATATTGTATATTAACACATTTATATGGAATCTAGGAAGATGGTACTGATGACCCTGTTTTCAGGGCAGCAGTGGCAATGCAGGTATAGGAAACAGGCTTGTGGACATGGGCTGGGAGTGGGGAAGAGTGGAGCAGATGGAGGGAGTACCAGGGAAACATCTACACTCCCGTATGTAAAACAGGTAGCCAATGGGAATTTGCCGTATGACCCAGGGAATTCACACCAGGGCTGTGTGACCTTCTAGAGGGGTGGGATGGGATGGGATGGGAGGTGGGAGGGGAGTTCAGTAGGGAGGGGACATCTGTACGCCTATGGCTGGTTCATGCTGATGTGGGGCAGAAACCAGCACAATATTATGAAGCAATTATCTTTCAGTTAAAAATAAATTAAAAAAGCAGCGCTGTGGCTCTCCTTTAGATTTCAGAACTTGGCAACTTAACAGAGATTTCTTAAATATCTAAATGCTGTCACCCAATTGTTATTGCATAAGCATGTGAATGTATGTAATAGCACATCAGTAATGTTCCCCTTTCACTTATGAAGAATGGGGATACCAGAAAGGCATTGTCTGGATTATTCAGTAAGGCCCTGGGAAAGCCTGTAAGTGTATCTTTTAATTTTTGAACACTCCAAATTTCTACCCAGGATATTTTTAAAAGAGATTTTAGGTTCATGGTTGCTGTACTATGTTGTGTATTTTCAGGAGTAAAGGATTTTTGGTTGGTAATTAGTTTGATGTTTCATGATTAGTTTCATGTAATTAGTTTGATGTTTCATGATGAACATACTTGTAAAGTATGTTAAAGGCAAGGTCAGTTAAGCAATGCAATTTTCTAACTCCCCAGACTGTCCCTGACTATTGAAGAACATTAAGTGGGGAAGGAAGCCCAGATTGTAGTTGCCACAAAGATGCTAGAACTAGTCAGTATGTTTCAATTTGACAATGGAATTGTGTAAAAAAAATAAAAATAAAAAAAGAGAAAGACATTCTTTTTTGGTTGCTTGTTTGTTTTTATGAGTAGATAACATTTTAAAAGAAATAGAAGAGAATTAGAGCAGTCACATGGGAGCTAAGGAGAACATGACAAGTTTGGGTGGAATTTCAAGAAATTTACTGAAGAAGTGGATGCTGTTCATTTTATAGGGAATGATGGAGAATGTCTTTAAACATTCTTGCATTAATTGCTATTGAATCTGGCAGTCTCTGCTAAAATTTTTGCTATTTAATGCTAAAGGATAATGCTTTCTCTTATGTCTTTATAATGTCTCCACCAGCATGTGAAGTCTGCTTTCCTCTATAATCTGCAAAACATCCTAGTAGATGATAGTCAAGTTTTCAGTAATGAATGACTTATGCTGGGAACCCGTGTGCTTAGTTTGCATTTTGCTTACTTTATATAGTTTTCACACTGTCATTAAGACAAATGTCATCTAAATATTGTTATATGTTTTAAAAACCTTTTCCATTTAATGCTAATTTGTGTTTATATTAGTTTTCAAAAAATGAAACTTGCTCTGTACTTTTAACTTGTAATTCCAGTGGTCTTCCTATTTGTAATGCTCTCTGCCATTATTCCTAAGAAAATCCCAAGAACTTTGCTACTTTGATATTCCAAAACAAAAATTTTGAAAAACTTTTTGAATGTTTATGCACAAAGTTTGTAATTTTTTATAATAGAAAAATTTTCACAGTTCCTGAGAGGATTTCTATTTATTAAATATTCCAGAGAGGATAATGATAACTTATTGATGTTTTCATAAAGGAAAGTCATATGAGTTGAATGCTGATCTGTTTCCTTTTCTTTTGCTTATACTGAGATGACTGTATTTATTTAAAATCTGGCACTACTCAGCTGTTTACTGATGTGTTCTATGTAACCTCATGTATGTGCTTCAATAGAATTTCTATTCAAGTTTACTTTTGAGACTGCTAAAAAGAATAGATAAATCTTATCTATTTAATTTATATTTCTTGTCTAAAATATTAGTGTATTAAAATACAAACCGTCTCACCAATTTTTTATAGTTAATGCTTATTATGAAAGTTACAGTCCTGAGGTGGGGATAATTACTTATGTAAACATGCAGATTAAAGATATTTAAATACGACATGTTAAATCTTAACCTGTCACAACAGTGGTCACAGTGAATTGTTTCTTGAAAATCCTGAGGCTTTTTGGTTGAATTTTAACCATTGCAACATGCTTACATATGAATCATATTTGATTTCTGCAGTTAAATATCTGTTTAGTCTCATGATTTTATCATAGCTGGCTTCCTGGCTGATTTCTTCATTTTCTATGACATAATAGGTATGGATATTTCACTTGTCTGTAGCTTCCTTATGGGTCCTTGCAGACATGGGTGGTAAAGAAAATTTCTCACTTTTGAGATTCTCACTGTTCATGGGTAATGTTAATTCTATCTTCTCAAGCAGCACTTTCACTAAAAGTGACAGGTTTCTTCTTTGTTCCCTGTTATTTGTGTCTTTTCAGATTCCTAGAGAGTGTGACTTCAAAAGCATGGCCACTCTCTAGGTCACTGTTGTTCCTAAAGTAGAAATTAGTGAAGAATGTCAGAATTTTCTTATAATTTCCATCTCTTCACTTACTTTGATTGAAAAAGCATTACACAAATGCTAAATGATATGCCATATGTAGGTCCAGGTCTTTGCACTGCAAAGATGAACACGGTGCTCTCAGTCTCAAAATCACATCCCTGCTTTAGCATAAGACCCAGAAGTTAGAGGTTGATGATTCAACCCTTGATGATCACAGAAGCATCTCCCACTGATCATCATCACCCTCTTAGAGAATTACATGCTGTCAGTTTACATTTTACCTAATTAACAAAGATGTAAAGATGTACCTTTTTTCTTAAAGCAGTTGATCACATGAATGGAAAGAGATAGCATATAAAATATTGCGCTGTTTTTTAGGATAACCTCTAATAATACACTTAACTCTTGTCTGTGATTCAGTTTTGGGCCCGAGGATATATTAGGTTTACAAGTATTTTTGTTTGATTACTCTATTTATAAGTTATTTAATTACTCTATTCACAAGACCATTGAAAGTGGAATGTGACTGTGTGCTCTACTGCAAATCGTGATTTCTGACATTCTGAGAATGCACACCAATTCAAACTAAAGACCCTTCTCTGGTTAATCTCGCAAGTTATATATCAAGTCTCTTCTTCCTTTCTGCTTCATTATTTTCTGTTTATTCTTTGTAGGCTTGTTCATATTTCTTAAGCACTTTTAACATTTATTTATTCATTTATGTTTGGCTGTGGTGGGTCCTCATTGTTGCACGTGGGCTTTCTCCAGCTGCAGAGAGCGGGGACTGGGTTTCATTTGGGGCGTGTGTGCGTTCCTCAATGCAGTGGCTTCTTCTGTTACAGAGCATAGGCTCTGGGTGCACGAGCTTCAGGAGTTGCAGCACATGGACTCGGTAGTTGAGGCTCCATGGCACGTGGAATCTTCCCTGACCAGGAATTGAACCCATGTCCCCTTCACTGGCAGGTGAGTTCTTATCCACTCTACCACCAGGCAAGTCCAGACTTGTTTTTATATATAATTCCATCTTTTAAAAATTGAAAATATGATATGTAATGGTTACTTTTCTGTATCAGCATGGCTAGGCCACAGGGTGCCAAGATATTTGTTGAAACATTTTTCTAGGTATGTCTGTGAAGATAATTCTGGATGAGATTACCATTTGAGTTGGTAGATTGAATAAAGCAGATTGCTCTCCCCAGTAGGGCTGGCCTCGTTCAATCCACTGAAGGCTTGAGTAGAATAAAAAGTCTGAGGTAGAGAGAATGTGCTCTCTCTGTCTGTCTGCGCTGAACCATAGCCTTCCACTGTCCTTGGACTCAGACCTGCAGCGGACAAAAATTTATTCTTCCTCTATCATTCTAGGTTCTTGGTTGAGAACCTCCTATATGAAAGACAGATTAATAGGAGAAAAACAGAAGTTTAATAACATATATACCTCCTATGTACATGGGAGAGACTGAATAAAACTAAGTAACTCTCCAGAGTGGTCCAACCCACCCACCTTAAAGACCATCTCCAACTAAAGACAAAAGAAAATGTTGGTTGGTGGCAGGGTTAGGGAGCCAGTTGTTGGAGGTTATCAGAAAAAGCACAGCAAACAAGGGCATTGTTGTTACATAGATTTAAGTCCATGCTTTCTTCATGGGTAAGAGTTTCTAGAGTTTTAGTTTTCTTTCGCTCCCTGGGACAGAGAGGGAAACACTCTTACAAATGGAGATTTCCCTTATAAATGTAAATGTCCCTTACAGGAGGGTAACTTCTATTTCAGTTTCCAGAGCGTCTCCTGTATCTACTGTTTCTTGAAAATAATCATCTCAAGATAAACCTTATGTCAAAGAGGTATATTTTTCAGTGGCATATTTGCTCCCCTTTAGACTTGTCAACTGGAGAAGGCAATGGCACCCCACTCCAGTACTCTTGCCTGGAAAATCCCATGGACAGAAGAGCCTGGTAGGCTGCAGTTCATGGGGTTACGAAGAGTCAGACATGACTGAGTGACTTCACTTTCACTTTTATGCATTGGAGAAGGAAATGGCAACCCACTCAGTGTTCTTGCCTGGAGAATCCCGGGAATGGGGTTGCACAGAGACGGACACAACTGAAGTGACTTAGCAGCAGCAGACTTGTCAACTAAAAAATGATGCACAACATGAGAGTTGCAACTTAAATTTTATTGGGGGCAAAATAAGAACTGCAGCCTGGGAGACAGCAACTCAGATAGCTCGAAGAGACTGCTCCAAAGAGACAGTGGGGTAAGGTCAATATATAAAGTTTTGGTGAAGGGCATGTTCAATGCGATTAAGTTCTTACTTTACAAAAGATTTTCTGCTAGTCAGGAAGAGCTGATGCCACCATGAAGGGATTTAGTGCTTTCTAGATATGAGGAGATGCAAGGATTGGGATCATGAAATCAGTTTCTAAAGATATCTACCTGTCTAAAGACCTGTTTCCCCAGCTTCCCTGGAGCACAGAGTGCCTTGCTGTCCATCCTGAATTTCCTTCAAGGAGTGTCAGAGGTCAGCAGCTGCAGCAGCGCAGGCAGGTGACAAACGCCCTTGTTGCTGTTCACTCACTGGCAGATGCTCTTGGCAAGTGATAATTTGTAGTAGAGAGACTCAACTACAATTACACTATAGTTGGCAATTACACCATTGGCGCTCCTGGTTCTCAGAGCTTCATTCTGACACCACACCACCGGCTTTCCTGTTTCCAGCTTGCCCACAGCAGTTCCTGGAATGTATATATTCCTGTTGATTCTGCTTCTCTGGAGAACTCACACTGATACATCATCATTTCCTTCAGACTGTGTTCCTAAGCAGCTTAGTCAGAGTGCAGTTGGGTAAACCTAAAATCCAAACACTTCCATCTCCATACATCCCTTCGCTTGTGTTTTCTCACCAGGATTCCCTCAGCATAAAATGGTCACATGTCCAGAGAGGGGTTAAAGACATGCAACATCTTCACGAGCAGTCCTCATCCCTCATCTGTGCTCTAGATCATCACTAGAGCATTGCTCTTAACATTTGAAATTAGACACTGAACATATTTCACCCTTTCCCCTCTTTCTCTAAGTTACTTGTTTAAGATGGATATACAAACAGCTTTAGAAGACATGAACTGGTAGTACACAATCAATTCTCATTATTAGTGGCCTTTTATATTGACAAATTTGCCCGCTCACTAAATGAATTGTTGTTGCTGTTCAGTTGCCTGACTGAAGTCATGCCTGACCCTTTGTGGCCACATAGACTGCAGCATGCCAGCCTTCCCGATCTTTCATATCTCTCAGAGTTTGCTCAAATTCATGTCCACTGAGTTGGTGAAGCCATCCAACCATCTTGTCCTCTGTTGCCCGCTTCTCCTCCTGCCCTCAATCTTTCCTGGCATCAGGGTCTTTTCCAATGAGTTGGCTCTTCACATCAGGTAGCTGAAGTATTGGAACTTCAGCTTCAGCATCAGTCCTCCCAATTTAAGGGTGATTTCCTTTAGGATTGACTGATTTGACTTCCTAGCTGTCCAAGGGGCTCCCTCTCAAAAGTCTTCTCCAGCACTACAGTTTGAAAGCATCAATTCTTTATGATTCTTTTTAAAATCATTCAGCCTTCTTTATGGTCCAACTCACATCCATACATAACTACTGGAAAAACAATAGTTTTGACTATAGAATGTAATCAACTATTGTCAAAAACAATAGTTTTGACATTTGTTGGCAAAGTGACGTCTCTATTTTTTAAAATGCTGTCTAGGTTTGTCATAGCTTTTCTTGCAAGGGGCAAGTGTCTTTTAATTTCGTGGCTGTAGTCACCATCTGCAGTGATTTTGGAGCCCAAGAGTATAAAATCTGTCACTGTTTCACCTTTTTCTCAATCTATTTGCCATGAAGGGATAGGACTGGAAGCCATAATCTTAGATTTTTGGATATTGAGTTTTAAACCGGCTTTTCACTCTTCTCTTTCACACTCATCAAGAAACTCTTATTTCCTCTTTGCTTTCTGCCATTAGAGTGGTATTATCTACATATCTGAGGTTGTTGATGTTTCTCTTGGCAATATTGATTCCAGCTTCTGATTCATCCAGCCCAGTGTTTCTCATGATGTACTCTGCATATATGTTAAATAAGCAGGGTGATCATATACAGCCTGACATACTCCTTTCCCAATTTTGAACCAGTTCATTGTTCCATGTCTGGTTCTAAATGTTGCTTCTTGACCTGCATATAGGTTTCTCGGGAGGCAGGTAAGGCAGTTTGGTAACTCCATCTCTTTAAAAAATTTCTCCAGCTTGTTGTGATCCACACAGTCAAAGGCTTTAGCATAGACAATGAAGCAGAAGTAGATGTTTTCTGGAATTCCCTTGCTTTTTCTGTGACCCAGTGTATGTTGGCAATTTGATCTCTACTTCATCTGGCTTTTCTAAATCCAGCTTATATCTGAAAGTTCTTGGTTCACACACTGTTGAAGCCTAGCTTGAAGGACTTTGAGAATTACCTTGCTAGAGTGTGAGATTAGTGCAGTTGTACAGTAGTGAGCATTCTTTGGCATTGCCTTTCCTTGGGATTGGAATGAAAACTGACCTTTTCCTTTACAAAATGAATTTGTAAACCACAGTCAGCACTCACAGTGCTTTCTGAATCATTTGAAGACAGGTGCAGATATGTGGAGACTGGCAAACAATTTTGGTCACCCAACCAGTACACATATTCTGAGGCTGAACAAAAAAGTGCTTTGCCTTGTTTCTGGTCTCAATTTGAAAATAAGCAGCATCCTGTGGGGCCCTCCTGGGTACCATCCCCTCCGTGTTATTGCTTCTTGTTTGTAGAAAGAGCTGTTGTATCCTAGGCCTTCCTCAAGTTTCAAAGAACAGACTCAAACAATTAATCCTTAGAGAAGTAGAAAATGCATGAACAAAGGACAGTAGTCAAGTAAGAAAAGTAATAATAACTTGAACAATAGAGTCACAGACTCCTAATTCTTCCTGAAGGTGTATGGATAACAATCTGATGCATAACTTTGAGCTATTCTGCAGAAACTAAGACCCCCATCCAGGAAGGGTGTTGATTACATGCTATCCACAAGTACATAGTTCTCATACAGGTTGGAACCTGAAGTTTGATAATTAAGATTCCCAAAACCATCACCACCAGCCAGTCAGAAGGATGTCCATGAGCTGATCACACACCCTGAAATGCTCTCCCCTAATGTTGCCTTTAAAAACCCTACCTGACAGCCACTGGGAAGTTTTCAGCATTAGCTACTTATTCTTCTTACTTGGCGTCTGCAAATAAACACTGTACTTTCCTTCACCACAGTCTGTTGTCAGGAGATGAGCTTTGTTGCGTGTCTGGTGAGATAGCCTGTTAGATTCAGTAGCGGTATTGTAAACAAGTGTTCTTTTGTGATCTGTGTAGTACCCTGTTTTATTTTTTCTTTGGAGTTTTTGTGCTTTTTGTTATTCCACTGTTTTAAATGGCCCACAAGTATAGTTCCGAAGTCCTCTCTAGTGTTTCTAAGTACAAGGAGGCTGTGATGTGCCTTATGAAGAATGTAAGTGTGTTACATATGTTTTATTCAGGCATGGATTGGTCATGGGTTCAGTCAACTATGTGTGTGTGTGTGTGTGTGTGTGTATTTGCATGCCTGTGTATGTGCTAAGTCGCTTCAGTCATGTCTGACTCTTTGCAACCCCATGTACTGTAGCCCACCAGGCTCCTCTGTCCATGGGATTCTCCAGGCAAGAATACTGGAGTGGGTTGCTATGCCTTCCTCCAGGGGTTCTTCCTCACCCAGAGATCGAAGCTGCATCTCCTGCATTGCAGGTGGATTCTACACCACTGAGCCACTGACGAAGCCCACGTGTGTGTGTGTGTTATATACAATAAGGTGGCTTTAAGCAAGAACTCATGTGAAACAAGATTGTGTCTTCATTGGCTGATGAAGCTTTTACTAGAGGCTCACAGGAACATAGCCCTATATTTCCCCTAAGAGTAGTGGCTCAGTATTTGTGAATCCATGTTCATGGAAACCTTATAGAATATAATTACCATGATTAATGAGAACTGACTATATGGGGTCAAGAATAAGAAGAAAAAAATAATTTTTAACCTAGCCTCTCAATGCATTTCTTAGGTTTGTTATATTGGATTTAACTTCTAGGCTACAGTTTCTCCGTTTGTTTAATAAGAATAATAATTCTTATCTGAAAAGTGTTGTTTTAAAGATTAAATGAAGTAATATGTATGAAATTCCTTTGTAAACTGAAATGCTGTAACAGAAGCAGTGAGTATAATTTATTTAAGGAGTGGAAAATATGCTAGGGATTTTATAATTACTACTGTTTACCAATGTTTAATAAGGGTATGCAATTTTTTCTTGATTTAATAAGACTACAAATCACATTGTTCAGCTGTTTAAACAGTTTACATCTAAAATTCAAATTTCATTTTAACTAGGAGCATTGTCTTTTCTCTATGTTTTCAACTTGTTAAAATATATTACATTATGTGGGAGCAAAACTGAATATTAAAGAATACTGTGGGCTTGCATGTATTTGTATCTTTTGTTTTCTCTGGGCTGCCTCTGCTTAATTTACTAACACATAAATCTTTCCTACTCTTAGTGCTGCAAAGCCAATTTAGCAGAGAAAGAATGAAGCTGAATTCTGTTCTGCCTCATGCATCACCAAGAAAATTGCTAGGCCAGTTAAGTTTTGATTGCAGAATACTTATTTTTGGTGACAGATGTTGCTGATGTAAGAACCTAGGCGATCACAGTTTGAATTAGTCCTGAGTTGTGATTGAAAAAAAAAAAAAAAAACGGAAATGGAAAGTCTTAATGAAGGCAAGCTTGCAGCATCAAGATGGCATTTTTGGTATCAGATTTCTGACAGTATTTGTGTGATGGGTACAGTGTGACTACATTTGCATGCAAGCAGTGACTTAGGGGCAGAACGGTGGACATAGCCTTGTATGAAATCCTATTCCCAAGGTTACAGTGAGGTCTCAGATGGTAAAGAATCTGCCTGCAATGCAGGAGACCCAGGTTCAATCCCTAGGTCAGGAAGATTCCCCTGGAGAAGAGAATGGTTACCCACTCCAGTCTTGTTGCCTGGAGAATCCCATGGACAGAGGAGCCTGGCAGGCTACATTCCATGGGGTTGCAAAGAGTCAGACACCACTGAATGACTAACACACACACAGAGAACCTAAAAGAGGTAAGGTTGCTCCATTCCAGGCGCTTGTTTGGATTGAAGCAGGGTCTAGAGTGCAGACTATGACTAGAAACACATAATTCCTGAGAGGAAGGGACTGCTTTATTATCCCTAAGCTTATATCTATCAAAACACTTATCACAGCATATTATAATGATTTTTTTTCTCTATCTTTGTGTCGTGATCATTCACAGATGACTAATATGTGCAAAGATGCTCACAAAGTGAGCACATAATAGGTTTTCAGTAACTATTGGGTGAAAAAATCTGCATGAGGACAGATTCCCCATCTCTGTACTGAATGCACATACAACTTCACATCAGAGAAAAGAATCATTGGTGTTCTTGTCTCCTGGGCAGTCTTGCATAGTGCTGTGTATACTGGTTTTGTGGTCCCCAAATGAATCGCTGGTGGAGATATGTTAGGGACATGTCAGAGGCAGCCCCACTGAGAAGACCCTGGGAGTAGTAATTTTGTCATTACAATTCCATCTTCCCTCTTTAAAACCAGCAAAAGGTAAATTTGTCCAAACCCATAGCATGTACAACACTAAGAGTGAATGGCAATGAGCTCTGGAGACTCTGGGTGATAATGATGTGTTAAAATAGGTCCATCAGTTGTAACAAATGCGTCACTCTGGTGGAAGATGTAGATAATGGGGGAGGCTGTACATGTGGGGAGAGGTTTATGGGAAATCTCTGGCTTTCTGCTTAATTTTTTCTTGAAGCTAATACTACTCTAAAAAATAAGAAGTGTTTTAAAAATATAGCAACTTGTTGGCCAAATATGATCTTCAATTGTTGGTCTGCAGTTTTTGAATATGTGAAAAGGTCACCAGAAATCCTGTTACTTACTCATTCCCAAGGTGAATCAAGGGATGATCCCTATGAAGGAAATTAGTAAAGGAGAAAAATCAGTAAGTTAGCTTAATTATTTTATCTGTCCCAACAGTACATTAGCTTTTTGTGTACTAAAGTGAAGATTCAGTTTTAATATGAATGTCTGATGTTTCAATGTAAATACAAATTCAGTTGCTTCATTTATTTATTTTGGCTGCAGTTGGTCTTCATTGTTGCATGATCTTTCTCTCTCTGCAGGGAGAAGGAGCTACTCTCTAATTGCGTTGTGCAGGCGTCTCCCTGTGGTGGCTGCTCTTGTGGTGTGTGGGCTTTAGTAGCTGCAGCGCGTGGGCTCAGTCGTCCTAGATTGCAGCTCAGTGATTGTGGCACATGGCCTTTAGTTGCTCCGTGGTAGTTGGGATCTTCATGGACCAGGGACTGAAACCATGTCCCCTGCATTGGTAGGCAGAATCTCCACCACTGAGCCGCCAGGGAAGCCCAGTTCTAGTGTTTTGAGGTGTATTAGAAGGAAGCATGATTGGAAATATCTAGTAAACTGTATTTTAATTTTACAAAGTGTATTTTAATAGCCATTCATACTTGTCCATTTCATTACCATATGGCAGGTAACTTTGCCAACAGCTTTTATTGTTTCTCTTGGTGAAGAACGTTCACCCAGGAACATAGGTTCCTGGAAACCTAAGTAAATGATTATGAATCACGAACAAAAAAGCACCATGAATTGTTTCTCTGCCAAGAACAATTTTTTGCCATGTAGTGTTTTTCATTAGATACTTTCCTTTTGCTGAGATGTGGGACATTTTTCTTTCGAATTTTGTTTGAGAGTGAACTTTTAAACATGGAAACACGAACACATACACAGACACTCAGAGGAGCACCTATACTCCGAGAGGAAAGCCCGGAGTGAAGGAGTGGATGGATAGTCATTGTGATGAAACCTGGCCTTGTGTTCAGTGGTCTAGAACAGGGATGGGTGGCACCCTCCTTGGTGGCCTCAGGCTGCTGGTCATTGTCATGCAAACAAAGTCACTTATGTGATATAACGCTTCTTGTCTGATGAATGGCCAAGTCCCAGATGTCTGACAACTCCCCATGGCTCTCACTTCCTTCAGTGTGAGAAAAGAGAAGGAGAATGTGTAATTTAGTGAAATGAAAAGCTGACACAGAGCCATCAGATGTTCCAGCTCAGCCTCTTTTCCACAGGAAGCACCAGGCTGAGTTGGTTCTAACTTCCCTGAGGTTACTGATTTTATGTTGCCAGACAGATTGGTGATCTCAGCCCAGGCAGCAGGTTCTACCTGCAGAGATAGAAAGACAATTCCTAATATTCAGGTATAATTACATTTTATACACATTTCTTGTTTTCCTATTGTGAAGGGCTACTGATATATATCCAAAGCCAAGAGTCATTTTCCAGGGCTGGATTAAAAGCTAGGATTTAGATTCATCGTAGTCCCAGCTGCATGTGCCTATGGTTCTATAATAATTTTTGTAATGTCAGTAAATGGTCACTGTGTCCTGCAGAAACCAAATCTGTTTATTAAAGCTGTGACTGATGGCAAATATTTAATTGCATTGAACCAAACTAGTGGAGGTGATGGATTTCCAGTTGAGCTATTTCAAATCCTAAAAGATGATGGTGTTAAAGTGCTACACTCAATATGCCAGAAAATTTGGAAAACTCAGCAGTGACCACAGGACTGGAAAAGGTCAGCTTTCATTCCAATTCCAAAGAAAGGAAATGCCAGAGAATGTTCAAACTACCACACAATTGCACTCATCTCACATGCTAGCAAAATAATGCTGAAAAGTCTTCAAGCTAGGCTTCAATAGTACATGACCTGAGAACTTCCAGATGTTCAAGCTGGATTTAGAAAAGCCAGAGATCAAATTGCCAACATCCATTGGATCATTGAAAAAGCAAGAGAATTCCAGAAAAACATCTACTTCTGCTTCATTGACTATGTCAAAGCCTTTGACTGTGTGGATCACAACAAACTGCGGAAAATTCTTCAAGAGATGGGAATACCAGAACACCTGACCTGCGTCCTGAGAAACCTGTATGCAGGTCAGGAAGCAACAATTAGAACTGGACATGGAACAACAGACTGGTTCCAAATAGGAAAAGGAGTACATCAAGGCTGTATATTGTCATCCTGCTTATTTAACTTATATGCGGAGTACATCATGAGAAACGCTGGGTTGGAGGAAGCATGACCTGGAATCGAGATTTCTGGGAGAAATATCAGTAACCTCAGATATGCAGGTGACACCACCCTTATGGCAGAAAGTGAAGAGGAACTAAAGGGCTTCTTGATGAAAGTGAAAGAGGAGAGTGAAAAAGCTGGCTTAAATCTCAACATTCAGAAAACTAAGATCATAGCATCTGGTCCCATCACTTCATGGCAAATAGATGGACAAACAATGGAAACAGTGAGAGACTATTTTATTGGACTACAAAATCACTGCAGATGGTGACTGCAGCCATTAATTTAAAAGACGCTTGCTCCTTGGAAGAAAAGTTATGACCAATCTAGACAGCATATTAAAAAGCAGAAACATTACCATTGGCATTACCATTGCCAACTAGGTCCATCTAGTCAAAGCTTTGTTTTTTGCAGTAGTCATGTATGTATGTGAGAGTTGGACCATAAAGAAGGCTGATCACCAAAGAACTGATGCTTTTGAATTGTGGTGATGGAGAAGACTCTTGAGAGTCCCTTGGACTGCAAGGAGATCCAACCAGTCCATCCTAAAGGAAATCAGTCCTGAATATTCATTGGAAGGACTGATGTTGAAGCTCTAATACTTTGATCACCTGATACGATGAGCTGACTCATTTGAAAAGACCCTGATGCTGGGAAAGATTGAAGGCAGGAGTAGAAGTGGATGACAGAGGATAAGATGGTTGGATGACATCACCAACTTGATGGACATGAGTTTGAGCAAGCTCCAGGAGTTGGTGATGGACAGGCAAGCCTGGTGTGCTGCAGTCCATGGGATCACAAAGAGTTGGACAGGACTGAGTAACTGAACTGAATATGGCAGGTATCTCAGAAACAGAGAACTGTAAAGTGTAGTTCTTGCCAGTTTTGTGCATGTGTGTATGTAGCCTATTAATCCTTGTCTCTTCATTCACTTATAAAAGGTGTTGATTCATCAATACTGAGTAGATACAATCTACACACCATGAATCAGAGACAAAGAAAGAGTTCATTTCAGATGTCAAATAACTTATTAGCTATGTTTTACAAAGCTTCATTCTTTAGTGGATTGTGTAGGTTCATTCTTCATTGTGTTGACACTTGAGAAAAAATTAAGGGGAAGTGAACACTTTATTTTTTTGGGCTCCAAAATCACTGCAGATGGTGATTGCAGCCATGAAATTAAAAGACGCTTACTCCTTGGAAGGAAAGTTATGACCAACCTAGACAGCATATTAAAAAGCAGAGACATTATTTTGCCAACAAAGGTCTGTCTAGTCAAGGCTATGGTTTTTCCAGTGGTCATGTATGGATGTGAGAATTGGATGGTGAAGAAAGCTGAGCGCTGAAAAATTGATGCTTTTGAACTGTGGTGTTGGAGAAGACTCTTGAGAGTCCCTTGGACTGCAAGGAGATCCAACCAGTCCATCCTAAAGGAGATAGGTCCTGGGTATTCATTGGAAGGACTGATGCTGAAGCTGAAACTCCAATACTTTGGCCACCTCATGCGAAGAGTTGACTCATTGGAAAAGACCCTGATGCTGGGAGAGATTGGGGGCAGGAAGAGAAGGGTACGACAGAGGATGAGATGGCTGGATGGGATCACCGATGCGATGGGCATGAGTTTGGGTAAACTCCGGGAGTTTGTGATGGACAGGGAGGCCTGGCGTGCTGTGATTCATGGGGTTGCAAAGAGTCGGACACGACTGAGCGACTGAACTGAACTAAACTGAACAGTTGTTAAATATTTGGAGTAAATAGCAATAGCATTAGGGGGTGAGTATTATAAAAGGCACCATCAGACAAATGTCAGGCAGGCGAGGTACGAGCGGAAACATCATCTGGTTACTATCAAAGGGGAAACATGCCAAACAATTTGTTCCTTCCCAGCCCCTGGATTTTTGTTCCATCTTTTCTCTCTGTATATAAGAAAATGGATTTAAATAGAAATGCTTATTTTGCAAAAATAAACAAATGGGACCTAATTAAACTTAAAAGCTTTTGCACAACAAAGGAAACTATAAGCAAGGTGAAAAGATAGCCTTCAGAATGGGAGAAAATAATAGCAAATGAAGAAACAGACAAAGGATTACTCTCAAAAATATACAAGCAACTCCTGCAGCTCAATTCCAGAAAAATAAATGACCCAATCAAAAAATGGGCCAAAGAACTAAATAGACATTTCTTCAAAGAAGAAATACAGATGTCTAACAAACACAGGAAAAGATGCTCAACATCACTCATTATCAGAGAAATGCAAATCAAAACCACAATGAGGTACCATTACATGCCAGTCAGGATGACTGCTATCCAAAAATCTACAAGCAATAAATGCTGGAGAGGGTGTGGAGAAAAGGGAACCCTCTTACACTGTTGGTGGGAATGCAAACTAGTACAGCCACTATGGAGAACAGTGTGGAGATTCCTTAAAAAACTGGAAATAGAACTGCCATATGACCCAGCAATCCCACTCCTGGGCATACACACCAAGGAAACCAGATCTGAAAGAGACACGTGCACCCCAATGTTCATCGCATCACTCTTTATAATAGCCAGGATATGGAAGCAACCTAGATGCCCATCAGCAAACGAATGGACAAGGAAGTTCTGGTACATATACACAATGGAATATCACTCAGCCATTAAAAGAGAATTCATTTGAATCAGTTCTAATGAGATGGATGAAACTGGAGCCCATTATACAGAGTGAAGTAAGCCAGAAAGATAAACACCAATACAATATACTAACACATATATATGGAATTTAAAAAGACGGTAACAATAACCCTATATGCAAAACAGAAAAAGAGACACAGATATACAGAACAGATTTTTGGACTCTGTGGGAGAGGCGAGGGTAGGATGTTCTGAGAGAATAGCATTGAAACAAAGTATACTGTCAAGGGTGAAACAGATCACCAGCCCAGGCTGGATGCATGAGACAAGTGCTCAGGGCTGGTGCACTGGGAAGACCCAGAGGGATGGGATGGAGAGGGAGGTGGGAGGGGGGATCGGGATGGGGAACACATGTAAATCCATGGCTGATTCATGTTAATGTATGGCAAAAACCACTACAATATTTTAAAGTAATTAGCCTGCAACTAATAAAAATAAATGAAAAAAAAAAAAAAAAAGAAATGTTTGCTTTAGCTGACTGGAAATTCAGGAAAATCAGAAATTGATATTTTAAGACTGGTATTCATATATGGAAAACAGAGATGCTTGACCTGCTATCAAGGGAAAATTCTTCCAAATCAGAAAAACTCTCCACAAAGGTACAAGGGAAAGAAAGCAATTTTTAAAAAATTGGATAAGGTTTTAACTAGGTTTTGATGTGCATCATAGGGAATTTACTAAGAGATTACAGATGGAAAGAGACCTTACACTTGTTTTAATACATAGGCAGGCAGATACAGTTATTGCTTATGTGGTTAAGATACACATTAGCTAGTTTTCAAGTAAAAGGACTTAATAGTACCATTTGTCACACAGTGTTCATCCTAGTCTCACCTGATCCCTGGCGTAACCATCTCTGTTAGCTAACTGACTTTAGCCAGAGGAAAAATGAATGTCTTGTATGTTTATGACAAGCTCGGAGAAAGACGCCCATTTAGTCAGGCTCCTACATCACAGAGGCTGGAACAGGGGCGCTCTCCCTCCCTTCATGTTTACATTTCAGAATGGTTCCTGGGTCCTTGGGAAACTCTTACCTGCATCTTAAAGTTCCCAAGAGGCTTATTTAACTTTTAAAGAGATTTACATACATTTAAAAAAGAACAACAACAAAAAAGACATTACAAGTTTTCTGAAGTAAATGCCCTAAAGAAAGGCATTTCTTATTTTCAGAAAGAAAGAATTGAGTGTCTTTAAGTTTGTATTTGCTCTTGCAATCTCTTCCCTGTATCACTATAAAGAAGCAACATTATAATTTTCTAATTATCTCCATAACTTTTTCTACCTACCTCTGAGCAAGTTGCAGTTGTCTAAACATCTACCATGTTCATAGTCACGTAGTGTGAGCCGCCAGCTAGTATCAAAACCTTATTCAAGGCACCCATTAAAAGGTACAGAAACATCAGTGTTCACCATATATGGCTTTAAGTGTTTTAAGTCTTGAGGACAAACCCATTCTATAGGCTATTTCTCTTTTGTGAATTGGTTCTAAATCTAGTTACACAATTATAGTCAACTATATCTCTCGGCATTCATCTTTGTTTACTTATGTACCCTGGGACTAGACAAAATTTGTCATCCCAAAATTAATAGGGTAACATTAGACCTGTCTTTGGCAATCACTATCTGTAAATTCCAGATTTCTGTTTTTCTACTAATTAGGTGTCTTCCCTCTTCTATATTATCCTTTCAATCAAGCTATCTAAAAAAACTTTTTTGCTTGACATTTGGGATCTGAATACCTGGATGCACATTAATTATTTTTACTTTGTTAGTATAAAATTTGGAAAATGGCTCCACTTTAATTCTGTCAATAACAATTAGTTTGTTGAAATTGTAGATCAGATCATGTTTATATGGGGAATACAATCTAGAGTTGATTGGAAATAAGATTGTTAGGAACCATTACTGAAATTACAGAAAAAAGGAGAAAAGCAACAAATAACATATTTTTTTTTCCTATTAAAATGTGATTCTTTAAGTAATAGAAATAGCCCTACTAGGAAATGTGTTAACCTTGAGGAAGTTATTAATCTTTATGAATCTCAGTTTATTATCTATAATGTGGAAACCATAATACCTGTATAATGAGAGTAAATTAGTGATGAATTGAGATATTGTGTGTAGGTGCTGAGAACAGGGTCTGGCACAAACTGCGTGGTGACTGAAGAGATTGCTAGTATGAAGTGAACCCATCTACCTTTGATTTTGAACTTTCCCATCAAATCCAAGACCGCGCTCCATCAGTTTTCCCTCCATTAGCTCATACCAGCGTGTTTTCTAGTAGTATTTTTCCTTTGGTCTTTAAATATATTTACATATCCTCTGTCACAAAGCAAATACATATTGTGTGCTATATAACTTAATCTGACCTATTTTTTAAAAAATGTACATTAGTGAAGTATAATTTATGCATAATAAAATGCACTCATTTTATTCACAGCTTAGTTTTCATGACAGGCATGTATGTCTGTAGGAATACACGGTGCAACCACCACCGTATTCAAGACTTACATTACCACATAAAAAAGTCCCTCACGCCCATCCGCAGTCAGTCCTCATCTCAACTTTTGCCAGAGACAGTACCATATATCTGCTTCTGTCTCTGTGGTGTTAGTCGCTCAGTCATGTCCAACTCTTTGGACCCACAGACTGTAACCCACCAGGCTCCTCTGTCCATGGAGTTCTGCAGGCAAGAATGCTGGCATGGGTTGCCATTTCCTTCTCCAGTTTCTAGAGTAGTCCTGACTTTTAGAAAATTGTCAGTTAAATGGAATCACATAATATATACTGTTTGTGTCTTCCCCCTTTTTCTTAGTGTATCTTTGAGATTCATCCATTCAGTCATGTGTGTTGTTAGCATACTCCGTTTTATTACTGCCATTCCACTGTATTATTATATCATAGTTTGTTTATACAATGAATTGTTGTATATTTAAATTGTCTCCAGGTTGGGCTATTATGAACAAAACTACTACAAATATTCTTATGCAAGTGTTTGTATGGATATATGTTTTTATTTCTTTTGGGTAAATATTTAGGCGTAGAATTGCTGGGGCAGAGTCAGATAGCATACATTTACATTTATAGAAACAATCAAATTGTTTCTCAAAGTTGTAACATTAAATGCTCCCATAATGTCTGAGAGTTCTGGGTTCCTCAACAACACATGATATCGTCAGTCCTTTTTCACTTGTAATTGATGTGTCCTGAAAGCACATTGCAAAGAGTCGGACACGACTGAGCGACTGAACTGAACTGAACTGAACTGAAAACACATTGGAGCTTTAATTTGTGTTTCTTTTTGAGTTTCTGAGACTTGGAGCTTTTGTTTTATTTTTGCTGGGGAATAAACCCTCCATCTCTTGCCTGTTGGGGAGTGATATTTGTTGTCTGTGGAGGATGAGAGAGGAAGTTGAGTGACCTACCATCTGTGTGGACTTCAAACTGAGGTTACTTTCATTCATCCCCTGCCGTTCCTGTGGCTCAACTCTGAACTTTGAGGAGGCTTTCTGCAGCCTGGACAGTGTTATTCACCTGGTCACCCCTTGCTCTGGGCACTTCTGTCTCAGCTTTCTCTGCACTACATTGGTCCTCCATCCTCCATATGCTTTCTCTTGTGTAAAAGGTTGTCTTTGTGAGTTAATTCACTTAAAAATTTCTTCAGAGGAAACAGAAGAACACACACTCAGTTCTCCACATTGATCTCCTTTAGTTTTCACCTTACTTTCTCATGTATTTATTCACTGTTTCACACAGAAGTTATTGACGACAAAGCTAATAATCTCTTAAAGTTTACTTTTAATTTGATTTAACTTGTCTTAACCAAATTTTCTTTCCTTCTCCAAAACGCCTTTTGTCCTTGGTGTCCACAGTCCAAATCTGTATGTTTCCTCATATTTCTTTTTCATTCCATTTTGGTCTTACTGAATGGTTCCCTTTTCTCCAATGTCCCTTCAATTACGTGAAAGGCCAGGAATGGGGAGATGTCAGCGTATTCTTATTTCCAGTGGCGCTATGACACAAGTTATTTCAGTAAAATTCCATGAGGAATTGCTACTCTTCAATAGCAGCCTAATTCTCTAAGGGAAGAGAATTATTGCTCTATAAGTGTTGTTGCCTGAGCTCCATAAGAAACAACATAGAGAGAATCTTCATGACAATTCTCTCTAAGGTTCTCCAGTTTCTTTGATTCCAGGAAACCATGTCTTACCTGTAATGTGTTGACAGTAAGAAAATTGACCATTTCAAGTAAGATCTAAACCTGGGAATAATAATAATTAGAAAAAAAAAAACACAGGCAAAATGGGTCTTTTTTTTCCATTTTCTTTCAAGAAAGCACAATTTTGAAACTCTCCCCAGCTAGAAAAAGATTCTACCTGGTCACATCAATCTCACAAAGCTCCATTCAGTTTTGCTTTGAACCTAAAACTGCTGTAAAATTAAAGTTTATTAAAAAAACAAAAAGAAAGTGTTGAAAGAATGATACTATAACTAGAAAATATGCTATAGAAAATAATGAAACAATTAGACTACCAGTCAGTTTTTAAAATACCTAACATGTCATCAAAAAAATTGTTTTAAAATTTGTTTTCCGAATTTTTTCTTCATTTGCAAATTGGTAACATCATAGAGGCATAAGACAAATATAAAATAATCTCAAAACAATTTTGAATCTGGATTGCTCAGCAATGTGTTTGTATGATTTGATAATTTGAGAGGAATTATTGTGTTTTTTTTTAGTTTTTATTCACTAGCCTTTTTTTCCCATTTTTTCCAAAATATTATTTCCTTTCCCCCCCCAAAATATGAAACTTAATCATTGGACTATTAAGACATTGAATACAAAGATCTAGCTTATTTGTATCTGTAGTAAGCTTTCCTGGCTGACACTAAGGATAAAAGGTACTTTATGATTAATATTTCTTACCATAGATGACAGATGACAGTTACACCAAGCTATGCTGTACTTGGGTAGAACAGACTGTGCTACAGAGAATGAAGGGGGCCCAGAATGCTGAAGAGCCTGGAGATGGTATATATAGGCTTTCACCTTTAGAATTCAACTATAAGCGACAGTGTTTTTTAGAAATTAATGATGTCTCTGAATTATGCTCCTCCTAAAAGGAGGGTAAAAGCTATTTTTATTTTAATAATGATGTACTAGTCTTTCGGGTGAAAGTTCTGGTTTTTAGAATTTGTAGTACAGGGAGATATTATCAACGTGGTTTTCTGTACCATACATAGTAGTACTCCAGTTTTTATGAAGCTGCATTTCTAAATGAGACTTTCTTGTCAATAAAATATGAAACAATAATTAGAGTAATTTTATACATTTCTCTAGCAGAACCAATTTTTCTGATCAGGGATAATTCCCTATGAGTATTTACGTTTGTGTTGTGGTTTTTCAACTTATCTTCTGCAGGGAGACTATAATGCTGTTACATATAAAGAAAATGATCACATTACCTTTATAAAGTACTATTTGTATTCATGTGCATATTTAGAATTATGAATAAATAAGTGAAATTTTACGTAAATTTATCTTTCAGTTCAGTTGCTTAGTCGTGTCTGACTCTTTGAGACCCCATGGACTGCAGCATGCCAGGCCTCCCTGTCCATCACCAACTCCCGGAGTTTACTCAAACCCATGTCCAGTGAGTCAGTGGAGCCATCCAACCATCTCATCCTCTGTTGTCCCCTTCTCCTCCTGCCTTCAATTTTTTCCAGCATCAGGGTCTTTTCAAATGAGTCAGCTCTTTGCATCAGGTGGCCAAAGTATTGGAGTTTCAGCTTCAGCATCAGTCCTTCCAATGAATATTCAGGACTGACCTCCTTTAGGATGGACTGGTTGGATCTCCTTGCAGTCCAAAGTTCTCTCAAGAGTCTTCTCCAACACTACAGTTCAAAAGCATCAATTCTTCGCCACTCAGCTTTCTTTATAGTCCAACTCTCACATCCATAAATGACTACTGGAAAAACCATAGCCTTGACTAGACAGGCCTTTGTTGGTAAAGTAATGTCTCTGCTTTTTAATATGCTGTCTAGGTTGGTCATCACTTTTCTTCCAAGGAGTAAGCGTCTTTTAATTTCATGGCTTCAATCACCATCTGCAGTGATTTTCGAGCCAAATAAAATAAGGTCAGCTATTGTTTTCACTGTTTCCCCATCTATTTGCCATGAAGTGATGGGACCAGATGCCATGATCTTAGTTTTCTGAATGTTGAGCTTTAGGCCAACTTTTTCACTCTCCTCTTCCACTTTCATCAAGAGGCTCTTTAGTTCTTCTTCACTTTCTGCCAAAGGAGTGTTGTCATCTGCATATCTGAGGTTATTGATATTTCTCCCAGCAATCTTGATTCCAGCTTGTGCTTCCTCCAGCCCAGTGTTTCTCATGATGTACTCTGAATATAAGTTAAATAAGCAGGGTGACAATATACAGCCTTGATGTACTCCTTTTCCTATTTGGAACCAGTCTGTTGTTCCATGTCCAGTTATAATTGTTGCTTCCTAACCTGCATACACATTTCTCAAGAGTCAGGTCAGGTGGTCTGGTATTCCCATCTCTTTCAGAATTTTCCTCAGTTTATTGTGATCCACACAGTCAAAGGCTTTGGCATCGTCATTCAAGCAGAAATAGATGTTTTTCTGGAACTCTTGCTTTTCTGATGATACAATGGATGTTAGCAATTTGATCTCTGGTTCCTCTGACTTTTCTAAATCCACCTTGAACATCTGGAAGTTCATAGTTCATGTATTGTTGAAACCTGACTTGGAGAATCTTGAGCATTACTTTACTAGCATGTGAGATGAGTGCAATTGTGCAGTACTTTGGGCATTCTTTGACATAGCCTTTCTTTGGGATTGGGATGAAAGCTGACCTTTCCCAGTCCTGTGGCCACTGCTGAGTTTTCCAAATTTGCTTTCAGTTAGCTCTTCATAAATATTCCTGTTTTCCTAAATACAATATATCCTTTGTAGTTGTGGTACTGTACTTTATTAGTAGTAGTAATTTTTATTTTATTTTTAAAATGAGTTTGGGCTTAGTGAGTAATAATGATGATGAATAAACTTTTCTTGGGATAGAAGTCCCCATAGATAAGGAATGTGTCCAGTAACACTGCCAGACATATTGAAGCTCCATCTTTTTCTAATACTTACTTGTCGTTGTTTAGTTTGTCCAACTCTTTTGTGATCCCATGGACTGTAGCCCGTGAAGCTTCTCTGTCCATGAAATTTCCCAGTTGAGAATACTGGAGTAGGAACTTCCCTAGTAGTCCTGTGATTAAGACTATGTGTCCCAGTGCAGGGATATGGATTAGATCCCTGGTGGGATCTAAATTAAAAGACACTTACTCCTTGAAGGAAAAGCCATGACAAACCTAGACAGCATATTAAAAATCAGAGACATTACTTTGCCAACAAAGGCCCATATAGTCAAAGCTATGGTTTTTCCGGTAGTCGTGTGTGGATGTGAGAGTTGGACCATGAAGAAGGCTGAGTGTTGAAGAACTGATGCTTTGGAACCGTGGTGTTGGAGAAGACATTTGAGAGTCCCTTGAACTGCAGTGAGAGAGATCAGTCCTGAATATTCATTGGGAGGACTGATGCTGAAGCTGAAGCTCTAATAGTTTTGCCACATGATGTGAACAGCCAATTCATTAGAAAAGACGCTGATAATGGGAAAGATTGAAGGCAGAAGGAGAAGGGGATGGCAGAAGATGAGATGGTTGGATGGCATCACCAGCTCAGTGGACTTGAGTTTCTGCAAGCTCTGGAGATGGTGAAGGACAGAGCAGCC
The DNA here is from genome assembly GCF_963930625.1 of Muntiacus reevesi. Lineage (NCBI taxonomy): Eukaryota > Metazoa > Chordata > Mammalia > Artiodactyla > Cervidae > Muntiacus > Muntiacus reevesi. Next base: position 7,788,758 of record NC_089264.1, read on the forward strand.
TCGAGTGCTGCAGTTCATGGGTTCATGAAGAGTCAGACATGACTGAGACTGAACAACAAGGGGACCTAGATCCTGCATGCTTCAATTAAACACAACAACAACAACAACAACAACAAAAACTTTAAAAATTGGCCCTCCTGTCCCAAGATACTGGTGCTGCAAACATCAATTGCCTTTGCTCCTCACAGTCAACCAAGGTTATTAAATATGATCGGTGTCCCTATTTGGGGCCTTTTTTGGAATTTCCCTATTTTCTTAATTTTATTTCTTTTTCTTTTCCCTGCTTTCCAAAGTATTGGACAGTGTTTACTTCTTTTCTTTCAAACTTAATATCCCACAGTTGTATTCTTTCCTGCCTCTCTACTGACTGCATGTCTGACTCTTTGTGATCCCATAGATTATACAGTCCATGGAAGTCTCCAGGCCAGAATTTTGGAGTGGGTGGCCATTCCCTTCTCCAGGGGAATCTTCTCAACCCAGGGATCGTACCCAGGTCTCCTGCATTGTGGGCAGATTCTTTACCAGCTGAGCCACAAGGGAAGCCCAAGAATACTGGGGTGGGAGGCCTATCCCTTCTCTAGCAGATCTTCCTGACCCAGGAGTTGAACTGGGGTCTCCTGCATTGCAGGCAGATTCTTTACCACCTGAGCTACCAGGGAAGCCCACTTACTTCTTTAAGGGCTTGTTTTTGATCAACTTAGGCTATTTTTCTCTTCTCCGTTCAGTTCAGTCCCTCAGTTGTTTCCGACTCTTTGTGACCCCATGGACTCAGTAGACTAGACCTCCCTGTCATCACCAGCTCCAAGATCTTGCCCAAACTCATGTCCATTGAGTCGCTGATGCCATCCAACCATCTCATCCTCTGTCGTCCCCTTCTCCTCCCACCTTCAATCTTTCACAGCATCAGGGTTTTTTCCAATGAGTCGGTTCTTCACATCAGGTGGCCAAAGTGTTGGGGTTTCAGCTTCAACATCAGCCCCTCCAATGAACACCCAGGACTGATTTCCTTTAGGATTGACTGGTTTGATCTCCTTGCAGTCCAAGGGACTCTCAAGAGTCTTCTCCAACACCATAGTTTGAAAGCTTCACTTCTTTGGCACTCAGCCTTCTTTATGGTACAACTCTCACATCCATACATGACTACTGGAAAAACCATAATTTTGACTAGATGGATCTTTGTCGGCAAGGTAATGTCTCTGCTTTTTAATATGCTGTCTAGGTTGGTCGTAGCTTTTCTCCCAAGGAGGAAGTGTCTTTTAAATTCATGGCTGCAGTCACCATCTGCAGTGATTTTGGAGCCCAAAAAAATAAAATCTGACACTGTTTCCGTTGTTTCCCCATCTATTTGCCATGAAGTGATGGGACCAGATACCATGATCTTAGTTTTCTGAATGTTGAGCTTTAAGCCAGTTTTTTCACTCTCCTCTTTCACTTTGATCAAGGGGCTCTTTAGTTCCTCTTTGCCTTCTGCCATAAAAGTGGTGTCCTCTGCATATCTGAGGTTATTGATATTTCTTCTGGCAGTCTTGATTCCAGATTGTGCTTCCTCCAGCCCAGCATTTCTCATGATGTACTCGCATATAAGTTAAATAAGCAGGGTGACAATGTACAGCCTTGATGTACTCCTTTCTCAATTTGGAACTAGTCTATTTTTCCATGTCCAGTTCTGCTGCTTCCTGACCTGCATACAGATTTCTCAGGAGGCAGGTCAGGTGATCTGGTATTCCCATCTCTTGAAGAATTTTCCAAAGTCTGTTGTGATCCACACAGTCAAAGGCTTTACCATAGTTAATAAAGCACAAGTACATGTTTTTCTGGAACTCTGTTGCTTTTTCGATGACCCAGCGGATGTTGGCGATTTGATCTCTGGTTCTTCTGCCTTTTCTAAATCCAGCTTGAATATCTGGAAGTTCTCAGTACACGTACTGTTGACTTCTCTTTTAGAGAATTTTGAGCATTAGTTTGCTAGCGTGTGAAATGAGTGCCACTGTGCAGTAGTTTGAGCACTCTTTGACATAGCCCTTCTTTGGGATTGGAATGAAAATTGACCTTTTCCAGTCCTGTGGTCACTGCTGAGTTTTCCAAATTATCTGGCATATTGAGTGCAGCACTTTCACAGCATTATCTTTTAGGACTTGAAATAGCTCAGCTGGAATTTCATCACCTCCACTAGCTTTGTTCGTTGTGATGCCCACCTGACTTCACAGTCCAGGATGCCTGGCTCTAGGTGAATGATCACACCACTGTGGTTATTTGGGTCATTAAGGTTTTTTGTAGTTTTTCGTCTTTACATTTCCTTTAAATGTGGGTGCTTAAATAGTTTCTTTTCTTGACCCTCTTTCTTTATTATTCTCCTTTCCAATTAAATCACAAAGCATTTATGAAAACTTGCATTATATAAAGCACTGTTATCAGATACAAAAGAGATAGCCCTGCCTTCCAAGAGTCACAGTCCAATGAGGGAGATAGACAAGGCATCAATGCAACAGGATGGAGTGCGATGCTGCCTAATTGGAAGAACTTTCCTGAGCTTTGACTATCCAGGAGGAGTGCTTTATCCCATCTGTATTCCAGTGGACTCCTGCAAGAGTCATTGCTTGCGATATTATAAGATGTGTATTTTTAGTTTTTATCCTGTTTCAGCATAGAGCTCCTAAAACAAATTTCCTGAGATAACAGCAGTAAAGGTTTTTGTCATATTATTGAGAGGACTTTTGGAAAGCACCTAAGGAAGGAGGCTAGTTGCCAGGGGAACCAACCAGGTGATCCAAGATGGGACTTTCTATCTCCAGACCTCCTACCGCCTGTCTTCCTGGGAGGGGAGGAGGTAGAGAGTGAGTTCAGCTGCCGGTGGTGAATCATTTAGTCATTTATGTCTCCATAAATGCCCCAAAGGATGGGTTTCTGAGAGCTTCCAGTTGATGAACATGTAGAGATTTGGGGAGAGCGGCCTGCTCAGAGAGGGTTTGCTCCACACCAATAACTGTAGTGTATCATTTCTTACTGCTATTAGGGTTGCTAAAGTTTTTAAATACATAATCTCTCCACCTGAACATTTTCTGTATTTACTTTTCAAAGTACACATTTTTCCATTTGATTTCATCATTTTCCAACTACTACAATCTCATTTCTCTAAATGATATATCACTTGAGTCTGCACAGATTCATATATGCTAAAACCCTGGAGAGGTGATTATTTTGAAACACAGATTAGTATTTGCATCAGTCATTCCCAAGAATGTCTTTTGCAAAACTCTTCTTTACCTTTGTTGCCTTGGAAGGAGTTTAATAAATACTGCTAGATACTTGATAGAGAAGAGTAATTTCTGACTTAAGAACCACCTATAAGATTTTCCTGTTTTCAGATGCCTTTCCTTTGGACCACTTAAACGTTTTCATTACCATATGTTAAAGAGTAAGATGGGGGCTTCCCTGGTAGCTCAGGTGGTAAAGAAGCCACCTGCAATGCAGAAGACCCTGGTTCAATTCCTAGGTCGGGAAGTTCCCCTGGAGAAGTGATAAGCTATTCACTGTAGCATTCTTAGGCTTCCCTGGTGGCTGAGATGGTAAAGAATTGCCTGCAATGTGGGAGACCTAGGTTCGATCGCTGGGTTGGGAAGATTCCCTGGAGGAGGGCATGGCAACTCCCTCTAGTATTCTTGCCAGGAGAATCCCCAAGGACAGAGGAGCCTGGCGGGCTACAGTCCCTGGGATCTCAAAGAGTCAGACACGACTGAGCGAATAAGCACAGAGAGTAAGAAGTTAGAATGACTTGACTTTGTGTTTTTGCTGTTTGCATCTTTAAGTGGACATCATTAAATATTTTATGGAAATTGCTCAAAATAAGTAGTAATTAAAAGAACATGTTTTCTAAAATTGTGCATAGTATTAAGGATCTTTTAGATATGATTTCAAAAATTCTAGTATTTTTCTTTCCTTTAAGCTTTTGGAAATTATAGAATGTTGTATATGTGACCTAGAGCCTATGAGCCTATAGGTAGAAACATACTTTTCAGTCTCGGGATTTAGAGTGTGATTCTGGAAGACTTGGGGGGTGTTCTTCATCCTTTCTTCCCGTGTTTGGTTGTCTTCTAGCTCTTTGTCTAATCGTACACTGAATAGGACCACAGAAAAGAGCTGAAATTCAAATGCATTGTTATTTGTTCATGCCTTTAAAAAGTAGATTAGTGATGAAAGCATGAAGTAATTTGCTAAAATATTTTATACAGTCTGCAATTTTAAAGTGCTCCTATTAACCTTCCTTCTTCTTTGTCCTGGGTAATTAAAAGTACTCTATCAATTGAGCTGGTTGTATTTTTCATTTTGTTTATTGTTTCCTCAAGAGGCCTAATTTCTGTATAATCCTGCAAGTATTCATATATAGTAATTTACGTGGTATTTAGCTGTTTTTTAGAAATCCATAGCCAGACTCATCTTTGATTTTCTTTTAGGCTCTATTTAATAAAGATTATGAAGAGGCATGTTCATTTGAGATTTCATTGTGGTTAATAATGGTGTTTGAATGTCAGGTTTTTTTTCCCCATATGGTCATTGATAATTGGGATTTTTAATTTATCTTGTAATGAGAATAGAAATCTTTCAAAATACTGTCACCTTTGAATCTAATTACAGAGTGATAGATATGACCATTGTTAGTGGATGATTCTATTTTTAGTTTAGTTTAAAATGTACACTTTTCTTTTCTTCCCCAAATAATTGTTTTTATGGTCAGAATCATATAATAAGGAGTAAAAAATGGATTAATTATGCAGAAAACTGTACATCTCATTCTCTTCACCATTTACATCAATGATAGCATAGAATCAGTTCAGGGAAAAGGCATGGGTCAAGTTGTATGTAGACAATATGTGGTTAAGTTTCTCTGGAACTTGTAGGTATTCTGTCTAAACTCCCAAGTCCAGTGCTAAGTGCGCAAAGGTCAAACCAAAAGTTCTTATCTAAATTATCTTATTCAAGGACCAGAGGCACCCCTTCTTATCTAGGTTTTCTTTTGGGAATCAGTGCTTGACTGAAATGGTAAGACATCGTGAACATGGGTTCTTCTAAGGATCAAAGTGGAATCACTTCAGTTTGTACGTTTACGGAGCTTGTGAATATGGATTAAGCACTTTTGTTACATCCTCATTATGACAGAGGAAACAGACACACAAAATATAGTGAGCACATCTCATGATAAATGCCGTGGGGGAGGTGTTGGTCCAGGGGAAGGTCCGCACAGAACAAGCACACAGACCAGCCCAGGAAGACCCAGGACGGCCTCGCGGAGAAGATGAAGTCTGACCAGCTTTTCAAGTTGGTTAGAAATAAGCCAGATGCAAAGTTGGAGGGAGGCAGAGGGAACACACAAGCAAGGAATGGTGGCTAAAATAACAAAAAGATTAAAAAGAAACCCAGCACTTATTGATTCAGGCACTATTTTAAGCGATACTTGAAAAGATTTCATCTTCCCAACAAACATGAGGCAGCTGTTACTGCTCTAAATCTCTGTGAGGAAATTGTGACACTGAATATTGAAGTAAATCCCCAAGGCCACAGAGCCAGTAAGCGACAGAGCTGAGGCTAAGACCCACCCCGTTTGACTCCAGTATTTATACTCTAACCTCTCTGCTGTTACAGTCTTTTGCTGTAGTTAATTGATGGCTATTGTGAACTATAAGTGGATTGAAATTGCTGGATAAAAATCTTAGTTTGGGAAATAAGACACAGCTGGAGAGTCTCACTAGTAGATATTGATGTTGTATGTCTCAGTAAGAAGATTGGGCTAGGGTCTCAAGTATAATGAGTGACCAATTTTATTTTATTATTATTTTAAAATTTTCAAAATGATATAGGATGATTTGTTTATAAAATATAAAACCACATGCTTGGATATTAAGCAATGTGAAATTACTGTTAAAATTTAACTGCATCTTCTCAAATCCTATGCTTTCCTGATGATGAATTAGTAACAAACAATTGGTAGACTAACATTCTGATGATTATTGGTTTACATATTTTACTTTGTTCTGTAGTGTTGCTAAGGTTTCTAACCATTCAGAAGGTCAGGTGACCACCTTAGGTGTTGGTGTCCCTGTAAAGAATGGATCAGAGGCTGATGAGACTGATTACAGGGAGCCCAGTTAGGCATCAGTGACTGTAACTCAGGCAAGAGATGACTAGAACCTAAACTGAGGCTGTGGTTGCAGCAATGACGAGTGAGACCGGTGGTTTTGAGAAGCACTTAGGAAATACTACTAGCCTGGGCCCGTGAACATGATTCCCCATCTCAGCTCCACCAGCTCCATGTGATTGCTTGTTCTGCTTCTTTCCTAAATTTAATTTTTAGAATATCGGTCTCTGGAGAAGGAAATGGCAACCACACCAGTATTCTTGTGTGGGAAGTCCCATGGATGGAGGAGCGAAGCAGGCTGCAGTCCAGGGGGTCACAAATGGTTGGACACCCCTGAGTAACCAGACAGTGCAACAGGAACCCGTCCCTTGGGATAGTTGTGAAAATGTCATGAGATGGTGCTTGGACATCTCCTAGCATGGGCTCTGGTTGCTGATATCTTTGCAGTCCACGGTAGTTAAAAGCAAAAGGAATACATTTTTCTGTGTTAAGATCCCAGACAAGGCCTAAGTTTCCCACTTCAATACCAGCACCCCCTCCTGAGTCCCTCCATGCATGGGTGGGCTTGTGGGCCTCCAGGCCTTGCAACTCTCCTGTCTGCCTCTGCTTATCCCAAACCTGACTGTGAGTGTTATCTCTCATGCCTGCAGTAGGTGCTCAATACATGCTTATGAAATTAATTCAGAATAGCTACTGTTTATCAGGCAATTCCTGACATTTATACAGTGATTTACAGTTTACCAAGAAAAAAATATCAATCTCAGAAGCTACCAGCTGTGTACTTCCTAAATCAAAAATAATTTTTTCCTTCAAAATTCACTGGACATTTTATTGAAGTGAAAGTCCTTTTAGACTCTAGGTTCCTGAGGTGCTGAGACAGGCTGAGCTGAGGGCGGCCGGGAGACCTGGAGGGCTGCAGGAAAGGGTCATTCTTTCACTAAACACTTGTCTTGTGCAGGAACATGGAGCAGTGCCAAGGAATGAGCAATGAGCCTTTAGAGGGAAGGACAGGTAACCCAAGAGTTGAGGCTGAGATTCTCTAAGCTGTCCATGAAATGAGCAGTGTGTTGACCTGAGCAGAGAGCCAGCAAGCAGTTGATGGGGAGCCTTGGCGGTTTGGAATGAGAAGAGGCTCAAGGTGGTGTGTGGTATATAGCACGGAGGTTGGTGGTGGGGTTGCTTACACTCAATTAAGCAGTCAAGGTTTCAGTCTTGGACATTGAGATTCTAAGCAAGGACTTAATTGTGGTTGAAAAGGCTAAGAATTCAATTTTTGTTTTGAGTTTGAGGGCAAGGGAATGATCATTTTCTGAATGTGCCAAGTACTTTGGTAAATGCTTTAACACGTGTAATCTCATTTCATTCTCACAGTAAATCTGCCAAGTAGGTAATACCCTTATTTTGAGAAATTTGAGGATAGGACATGTTAAGAAGTGTGTGTAAATGTGCACAAGTATGAAGTGACGAAGCTTGTTTTTCTCCCTGCTGTGATTGTGTTTTTCCCCAGGACACCTGTTCTTCCAGCTGTGATTGTCGTTAGTGTCCAGTTGATGAGCCATTGACCTTAGGGTTTCCTATGTAATGAGAACACAGAGTCAGTGACTGTAACTCAGGCAAGAGATGAGGATGGCTGGGGAAAGTATCATTTGGACTTCATAAATCTCTAGAACATTTTTTTCCTAAAGGGGAACTTCTTGAAAATTTAGAAGTTTTATTCTTTGAACAACATTTTTTTTTATCCTCTTCTGTGTGTCAGGTATTATTTTAAATACTTAAGATATACGAGTAAACAAAACAAAAGAGAAATTCACAATTCCAGTAGAGAAAAGATAATTAAAAAATGTAATGTTTAGTAATCCTTGTGTGTGCACTCAGTTGTGTCCTACCCTGGGATCCCACAGACGGTAGCCCACCAGGCTCCTCTGGCCATGGAGTTCTCCAGGCAAGATTACTGGAGTGGGATGCCATTCCCTTCTCCAGGGGATCTTCCCCATCCAGGGGTCAAACCTGCATCTCTTGCATCTCCTGGGTTAGCAGGCAGATTCCTTACCCCTGTGCCACATGGGAAATCCTAAGGAGGATGAAAGTGAAAGTGTTAGTTGCTCTGTTGGGCCTGTCTCTCTGTCACCCCAGGGACTGTAGCCCGCCAGTCTCCTCTGTCAGTGGAATTCTCCAGGCCAGAATACTGCAGTGGGTTGCCATTCCCTTCTCCAGGGGATCTTCCTGACCTAGGGATTAAACCCCGGTCCCCTGCCTTGCAGGCAGAATTTTTACCATCTGAGCCACCAGGAAAGTCCACTTAAGTAATATAGTATAAGATAATAAGTTAATGTTAAAAATCAGGGTGTGAGGCATCAGAATTAAAATTTTAAATAGGGTTTCCATGATAAGCATCACTGAGCAGTTGACATCTAATTAAAAAATAGGTTATCCCTGTACTCAAAGACTATCTGCTGGTCCCATAAAACTGTATGTAAATTACCATTGCACTTTGTTTATTCATGTTTTTAGAAAGTTCGTTTATTTATTTTAATTGGAGGACAATCACTTCTCAACCATTACACCTTTAAAGGAGCCTACATGTTTGAGGACTTTTCTTTCGGTCACTGCTACCACCACCTACTTCAGCCCTGTTCAGTGTTGGCGCTAGTGACTAGATGCTTGTGATCCCAGTCCTGCTTTAAGGTTGAGATAAATTCTGGTAATCTTTTGGGAACTTGGTGAGTGAGCCCCATTGGTGAGTGAGCCCTGAAAATAATGAGCTTAACTGGGCAAAATAAAATTTTAGGCGATGATGTGAATTTTCCTCTGCAGTCTTCCTAATTAGATCCGACCTGCTTGGCCCTCCCACATGATTTGATTTCTGCTCAGTGCCCTGAGGGATGGCTTACCTGATTTGCATCCTGGAATGGTGCAACTGCAGAGGACCACACTGGCAGAGAGGCATCTCTCACCATCTATAGGAACGCTCGCTTGGCATGTCTCTTGGTTCCTTTAGGAGTAAACCAATATTTTGTGAATATTATGTTGTATGCAAACTTGGGAAGATTTTGTTTTCCCCCTGTACATCGTCAGCTGTATTTAATGAATTTTGGTGACCTTAGAGAGTATATGTTTTTCCCTTTGTATCCATCAAAAATAGAAAGATTCCAAGAAAATGTATCCATAAGGGGCAGTTTGAATGTAACTAAACAGACAGATGTTCAAGAACATGCTTTTCTTAATCAAATATGGTCTGTGATGCGCAGAGTATCAGAGGGCTTGAAAAGAGCCAAAACTATAGACGCCTCCAAAACTACAGAAGCCTCATGGAGCTGAGATATAAGCTTACCATGGCCTGTTAACAGAGCTCGACAGCTTATGTACTGTTTCACCCTGTTACATGCCTAATAAAGTAATAAAAATGTATGAGGGATAAATAAAAAAGGTTCTGATTCGTGAGGCATAAAATCTCTGCTGTGAATTGGAATAGTTTTTGGAGTTACAGTTACATTTTTATTTGTAGTTTTAAAAGTGCAACTAACAGTTTGCAGAGAGCTAATGTGTATATTGCCACTCTGCTTGTTTAACTTATACGCAGAGTACATCATGAGAAACACTAGGCTGGAAGAAGTACAAGCTGGAATCCAGATTGCCGGGAGAAATATCAATAACCTCAGATATGCAGATGACACCAGCCTTATGGCAGAAAGTGAAGAGGAACTAAAAAGCCTCTTGATAAAAGTGAAAGAGGAGAGTGAAAAGTTGGCTTAAAGCTCAACATTCAGAAAACTAAGATCATGGCATCTGGTCCCATCACTTCATAGGAAATAGATGGGGAAACAGTGGAAACAGTATCAGACTTTATTTTTTGGGTGCTCCAAAATCACTGCAGATGGTAATTGCAGCCATGAAATTAAAAGACGCTTACTCCTTGGAAGGAAAGTTATGACCAACCTAGATAGCATATTAAAAAACAGAGACATTACTTTGCTAACGAAAGTCCGTCTAGCCAAGGCTATGGTTTTTTCAGTGGTCATGTATGGATGTGAGAGTTGGACTGTGAAGAAAGCTGAGCACCGAAAAATTGATGCTTTTGAACTGTGGTGTTGGAGAAGACTCTTGAGAGTCCCTTGGACTACAAGGAAATCCAACCAGTCCATCCTAAAGGAGATCAGTCCTGGGTATTCATTGGAAGGACTGGTGCTGAAGCTGAAACTCCAATACTTGGGCCACCTCATGCGAAAAGTTGACTCACTGGAAAAGATCCTGATGCTGGGAGGGATTGGGGGCAGGAGGAGAAGGGTACGACAGAGGATGAGATGACTGGATAGCATCACCGACTCGATGGACATGGGTTTGAGTAAACTGTGGGAGTTGGTGATGGACAGGGAGGTCTGGTGTGCTGCGATTCATGGGGTCGCAAAGAGTCAGACACGACTGAGCAACTGAACTGACCTGAACTGAATGTACACACATGCATCTTATTTAGATGTGTTTATTTACCTTTTACCATATATACATGCACTTTTTACCAAGGATACGATTTTGTTTTTAAAATCGATTTTTCAGTAAAATGACTGACTATTCTATTAATCTGTCTTTAAACACATTGTCTCTCTCAGACACACCCCCTAAGAAAACAACCAAAAATATTTAGAGTTTTAGATAGATGAAGCTTTGGTTAATATACCTTATTACTTTAGCCCCTGCTTGTGAGAACACAGCAATGTGTAATATTATTAAGCATAAGGACAAAAAAGTTATGATTTAATCATTTTTCTAATGTGGGCCAAAAAATCACAGAGGCTAATTTCCTTCTGTGGAATGATTCATTATAATTATTCTGTTCAAAATAAATTTCTTTAATCATTGAAGAGTTACAAATAAAATAGTTAAATATGAATATCTCTTTTTCTCTTTTATTTTTCATATTCAGAAAGATGTAGAAAAAACCTTAATGAGGTAATTCATTTGTTTTTCCCCAAACTGCAATTTTATTGACAGTTATTATATTCATATCATATACTTAATCATCTTTTATTCTAAATAACAGGGTTTTTTTAAGTTATTACAATTAGTTCAAGTTTTTTTTTTTTTTTTTTTTTTTAATTTTTATTTTTTCAGTGGGTTTTGTCATACATTGATATGAATCAGCCATAGAGTTACACGAATTCCCCATCCCGGTCTCCCATCCCACCTCCCTCTCCACCCGATTCCTCTGGATTCAGATCTTGAAAGAATCTATGACAAAAGTACTTTGTTGGAATCTTTTACTTTCCTAACTACTATCCTTTTTTTTATCCTTTTAAGAAACTATTGTAAATTTCATGGTGGACTATGATTGTTTTACTGTGTAAATTTAAAATTTTAGAAAATGAACATATTATTTTTCATGATTTTGAATTTAATCCATGGTCACTGGAAAATAAGAACAAAACTATAAAATAGGAAGAACCACAGTCAAAATCTTATCAATTATTTAGGAATAACCACTGCTGAAGTTTTTGTTGTTGTTTTCCTTAATTCTTTTATTTTTGGCTGTGCTGGGTCTTCATTGAGTGGGTTTTTCTCTCTTGTGCTGAGCGGGGACTACTCTTCACTGCAGTGTGCAGGCTTCTCATTGCAGGGACTTCTCTTGTTGTGGAGCGTGGGTTCTAGGGCGTGCTGGTGTTGGTAGTTGTGGCTCCTGGGCTCCAGAGCATAGGCTCGATGGTTGAGGCCCACAGGCTTAGTTGCCATGTGGGGTCTTCCCAGACCAGGGATCGAATCCGTCTCCTGCACTGGCAGGCAGATTCTTTACCACTTGAGCCACCAGGGACACTGTGAATTTTTTTATATATACATTCAGACTTCTAATATACCTCTATATTTTATGCATATATATTTGTTAATAGCAATAAATTCTTTTATTTTTTCACACATATTCAATGATGTATTTTATATATACATATGTATTCCTATGTAAATGTAAGTGCCTATATATTGCAAAGGGATTTATAGCACAGATAATTTTATAACCAGTATTTTGCTTATGGAAATTAGTAATAAGAAATGTGACTTGAATCTTTATGAGTAGGTAGAGAAGACAGTCATGTCATTAATTTAAACTTTCCATATAAATGCAATAAAACAATTATATTTAAGTTAGTAAATCTCTACTCCCTGTTTCACCCATTCTGCCATTCATATATGATCTTGTTATTAAGGCCTTCTTTATATCTTCTCTTTCCCTGAAAGATAACAGAGCCAAGTCTTGTCTGTTCTTATATCACATCCAGTGTTTATGGTGGGTGAGCATGTGGTAGGTAAGTGCTTTAATAATTAATTGATAATGGGTCATATACCTTTCTGGGATGGGGCAAAGTATTTATCCAAGCATGTTGTCTTCAAGAGCAATGACATTTCTTTGATTTGTGAATCCCTTGTGCATTTAATGAATAAAATATTTATTAAGTCCTTCTATGGCTTTGCAGAATGTTCCAGAATATCCTCTAAGAGTATGTGGAAGAAAAGGTGCCCTTTGGGCAAACACTGCTTTTTAGGGGGTAGGGAGAGGTGAGACCTATAAATTCCCTTGTCCTTTAATATCTTACTTAAAAATTTTAAATTATATGTTATAGGTGTATAATATACTGGTTAACAATTTTTAAAGATTATACTTCATTTATAGTTATTATAAAATATTTGCTTTATTCCCCTTGTTGTACATCATATCCTTATAGCTTATTTTATACTTAATAGTTTGTATCTCTTAATCCCTTATCCCTATGTTGTTACTATATTTATTATATATTACCCCTACTTAGTTTTTTTAATCTTTTAAAATTCTAGGTATCTAAAAATAGTGAATAATGCTGAACCTTATATCATGCAAATCAGAAACAATGCTTGTTTTTAATTATTTTATTGAATAATATATAGATACTGAAAATTTCTATAATGAAAATGTGAAAAGTAAAATATTCTATTAGATTAATCCAGATACAAAACTTCTGTCTAGAGCAAACACTGGGACCTTTTATTTATTATTTTTTTTTCATTTATTTTTATAGTTGGAGGCTAATTACTTCACAACATTGCAGTGGGTTTTGTCATACATTGGCATGAATCAGCCATGGAGTTACATGTATTCCCCATCCCGATTGCCCCTCCCACCTCCCTCTCCACCCAATTCCTCTGGGTCCTCCCAGTACACCAGGCCCGAGCACTTGTCTCATGCATCCAGCCTGGGCTGGTGATCTGTTTCACTACAGATAATATACATGCTGTTCTCTCGAAGCATCCCACACTCGCCTTCTCCCACAGAGTCCAAAAGTCTGTTCTGTACATCTGTGTCTCTTTTTCTGTTTTGCATATAGGGTTATCGTTACCATCTTTCTAAATTCCATATATATGTGTTAGTATGCTGTAATGTTCTTTATCTTTCTGGCTTACTTCACTCTGTATAATGGGCTCCAGTTTCATCCATCTCATTAGAACGGATTCAAATGAATTCTTTTTAATGGCTGAGTAATATTCCATGGTGTATATGTACCACAGCTTCCTTATCCATTCGTCTGCTGATGGGCATCTAGGTTGCTTCCATGTCCTGGCTATTATAAACAGTGCTGCGATGAACATTAGGGTGCACGTGTCTCTTTCAGATCTGGATTCCTCAGTGTGTATGCCCAGAAGTGGGATTGCTGGGTCATATGGCAGTTCTATTTCCAGTTTTTTAAGGAATCTCCACACTGTTTTCCATAGTGGCTGTACTAGTTTGCATTCCCACCCACAGTGTAAGAGGGTTCCCTTTTCTCCACACCCTCTCCAGCATTTATTGCTTGTAGACTTTTGGATTGCAGTCATCCTGACTGGCGTGTAATGGTACCTCATTGTAGTTTTGATTTGCATTTCTCTGATAATGAGTGGTGTTGAGCATCTTTTCATGTGTTTGTTAGTCATCTGTATGTCTTCTTTGGAGAAATGTCTGTTTAGTTCTTTGGCGCATTTTTTGATTGGGTCATTTATTTTTCTGGAATTGAGCTTCAGGAGTTGCTTGTATATTTTTGAGAGTAATCCTTTGTCTGTTTCTTCATTTGCTATTATTTTCTCCCAATCTGAGGGCTGTCTTTTCACCTTACTTATAGTTTCCTCTGTAGTGCAGAAGCTTTTAAGTTTCATTAGGTCCCATTTGTTTATTTTTGCTTTTATTTCCAATATTCTGGGAGGTGGGTCATAGAGGATCTTGCTGTGATTCATGTCGGAGAGTGTTTTGCCTATGTTCTCCTCTAGGAGTTTTATAGTTTCTGGTCTTATATTTAGATCTTTAATCCATTTTGAGTTTATTTTTGTGTATGGTGTTAGAAAGTGTTCTAGTTTCATTCTTTTACAAGTGGTTGACCAGTTTTCCCAGCACCACTTGTTAAAGAGGTTGTCTTTTTTCCATTATATATCCTTGCCTCCTTTGTCAAAGATAAGGTGTCCATAGGCACGTGGATTTATCTCTGCACTTTCTACTCTGTTCCATTGATCTATATTTCTGTCTTTGTGCCAGTACCATACTGTCTTGATGACTGTGGCTTTGTAATAGAGCCTGAAGTCAGGCAGGTTGATTCCTCCAGTTCCATTCTTCTTTCTCAAGATTACTTTGGCTATTCGAGGATTTTTGTATTTCCATACAAATTGTGAAATTATTTGTTCTAGTTCTGTGAAAAATATCATTGGTAGCTTGATAGTGATTGCATTGAATCTATAGATTGCTTTGGGTAGTATAGTCATTTTGACAACATTGATTCTTCCAATCCATGAACAAGGTATGTTTCTCCATCTGTTTGTGTCCTCTTTGATTTCTTTCATCAGTGTTTTATAGTTTTCTATGTATAGGTCTTTTGTTTCTTTAGGTAGATATACTCCTAAGTATTTTATTCTTTTTGTTGCAATGGTGAATGGTATTGTTTCCTTATTTTCTCTTTCTGTTTTCTCATTGTTAGTGTGGGACCTTTTATTTAAAATTATTTAACTTTAATTTTTTAATAGACTTTATTTTTTAAAGTAGTTTTAGGTTCATAGCAAAACTGAGTAGAAGATACAGAGATTTCCTATACATTCTTTGTTCTATACACACAGCCTTCCCACCTATCAAAATCACTTAACAGAGTGGTAGGTACATTTGTTGCAATGAACTCTATTGACATTTCATTATGTTTAGCTTTGAAAAACTGCCAAACTGTTTACCATAGTAATTGTACAGTTTTGCACTCCTACTAGCAGTAAATAGGAGTTCCTGTTCCCTACAAGAGACTGAGCTAGACTTGTCTGTGAGTGTCCAGGAATCTCTGGCAGAGGCGTAGGGTCAGGGGTACTGAATACAAAACACAGGGCCCAGTGTGGTATAAGTCCTTTTGAAACAGGTTGCCATTACAGTCATTACCCCTACCATAGTTTAACCTGAGACCAAACTACAGGGAGGGAACACAGTCTCACCATCAACAGAAGACTGAATTAAAGATTTACTGAGCATGGGCCTGACCATCAGTTCAGTTCAGTCATTCAGTTGTGTCCAACTCTTTGTGACCCCATGGATTTTAGCACACCAGGCCTCCCTGTCCATTGACAACTCCTGGAGTTTACTCATACTCATGTCTGTTGAGTTGGTGATGCCATCCAGCCATCTCATCCTCTGTCATCCCCTTCTTCTCTCTCCCTCAATCTTCCCCAGCATCACAGTCTTTTCAAATGAGTCAGTTCTTTGCATCAGGTGGTCAAAGTA
The DNA here is from genome assembly GCF_963930625.1 of Muntiacus reevesi. Lineage (NCBI taxonomy): Eukaryota > Metazoa > Chordata > Mammalia > Artiodactyla > Cervidae > Muntiacus > Muntiacus reevesi. The sequence goes on from NC_089264.1 coordinate 7,804,618, forward strand.
TTGGGGTTTCAGCTTCAGCATCAGTCCTTCCAATGAATATTCAGTACTGATTTCCTTTAGAATTGACTGGTTTGATCTCCTTGCAGTCCAAGGGACTCTGTAGAGTCTTCTCCAACTTCACAGTTCAAAAGCATTAATTCTTTGGTGCTCAGGTTTCTTTATAGTCCAACTCTCACATCCATATATGAATAATGGAAAAACCACAGCTGTGACTAGACGGACCTCTGTTGGCAAAGCAGTGGCTCTTATTTTTAATATGCTGTCTAAAAAAAAAACATGCTGTCTAGGTTGGTCATAACTTTTCATCCAAGGAGCAAGCATCTTTTAATTTCATGGCTGCACTCACCATCTGCAGTGATTTTGGAGCCCCCCAAAATAAAGTCTGCCACTGTTTCCATTGTTTCCCATCTATTTGCCATAAAGTGATGGGACTGGATGCCATGATCTTAGTTTTCTGAATATTGAGTTTTAAGCCAACTCTTTCACTCTCCTCTTTCACTTTCATCAAGAGGCTCTTCAGTTCCTCTTCACTTTCTGCCATAAGGATGGTGTCATCTTCATATCTGAGGTTGTTGATATTTCTCCTGTAAATCTTGATTCCAGCTTGTCCGTCATTCAGCCCAGAGTTTCCCATGATGTACCCTGCATATAAGTTAAATAAGCAGGGTGACAATATACAACCTTGATGTACTCCTTTTCCTATTTGGAACCAATCTGTTGTTCCATGGCTGGATGGCATCACCGACTTGATGGACATGAGTTTGGGTAAACTCTGGGAGTTGGTGATGGATAGAGAGGCCTGGCATGCTGTGGTTCATGGCGTTGCAAAGAGTCGGACATGACTGAGTGACTGAACTGAACTGAACTGAACTGTTGTTCCATGTCCAGTTCTAACTGTTGCTTCCTGATCTGCATACTGGAGAAACAAGAGAATTCCAGAAAAACATCTACTTCTGCTTCATTGACTACACTAAAGCCTTTGTGTGGATCACAAGAAACTGTGGGAAATTCTTAAAGAGATGGGAATACCAGACCTCCTTAGAAATGTGTATGTTGGTCAAGAAGCAACAATTAGAGCAAGACATGTAAGAACATATTGGTTCCAAATTGGAAAAGGAGTACATTAAGGCTCCATAATGTCACCTTGCTTATTTAACTTATATGCACAATACCTCTAGTCAAAGCTACGGTTTTTCCAGTAGTCATGTTTGGGTGTGAGAGTTGAACTATAAAGAAAGCTGAGCACTGAAGAACTGATGCTTTTGAACTGTGGGGTTGGAGAAGACTCTTGAGGGTCCCTTGGACTGCAAGGAGATCCAACCAGTCAATCTTAAAGGAAATCAGTCTTGAGTATTCATTTGAAGGACTGATGCTGAAGCTGAAACTCCAATACTTTGGCCACCTGATGCAAAGAGTTGACTCATTGGAAAAGACCCTGATACTGGGAAAGATTGAAGGCAAAAGGAGAAGGAGATGTCATAGGATGTGATGGTTGAATGGCATCACTAACTTAATGGACATGAGTTTGCACAAGCTCTGGGAGCTGGTGATGGACAAGCAAATGTGCTACTTCACTTTAACTTTTCACTTTCATGCATTGGAGAAGGCGATGGCAACCCACTCCAGTGTTCTTGCCTAGAGAATCCCAGGGATGGGGGAGCCTGGTGGGTTGCCGTCTATGGGGTTGCACAGAGTCGGACACGACTGAAGTGACTTGGCAGCAGCAGAAGCAGTTTATATATATAGTTTTATACATACATATATATATACACATGCTGTTCAAATATATATATTTATGTATTTGAAACCATTATTGCTATTATTATTTTCAACAAATGTTAGATCAGTTAAGAAAAAGAAAAGTACAGGTTGCATCTTAGCTTGTTCCGCCTGCAGTGTTTTTGTTTCTGTGTAGGTTTGATTTTCTGATCTGTATTGTTTTCCTTCTCTTTGAAGTCGTTCTTTTAACATGTCTGCAATACAGAATTCTAGGAGTTTTTGTTCTGCTTTGTTCTCTGTGTGCTTTAAATGTCTCACTCTACTCTCCTTTCTTGGTTTTTTTCCCTGAATAAGTCAGGTGTAGTTGTTATCTTTAATCTTGTGTAGATAAATTGTCTTATCTTCTGGCTTCTTTCAAGATGTTGTATTTACTTCGCTCTTTGGCAGTTTGAATATGATATGCCTAAGTGCAGTTTTTTTAATCTTTGTTTTAATTTGGTGTCTAATATTACTTTTAGAATATTATTTCATGATTGCTCAGATATTTCTTTTCTATCTTTGTTTTCTCCTCCTGGAATTCCAGTTTGGTAGTTGTCTCTTAGCTCACTGAGATCCATGTTGGACTTCTGATCTCTAGAACTGTATGGGAGTAGGTTTGTGTTTTTTTTTTTTTTTTTTTTAATATTATTTTATTAGTTGGAGGCCAATCACTTTACAACATTTCAGTGGGTTTTGTCATACATTGACATGAATCAGCCATATAGTTACATGTATTCCCCATCCCGATCCCCCCTCCCACCTCCCTCCCCACCCGACTCCTCAGGGTCCTCCCAGTGCACCAGGCCCGAGCACCTGACTCATGTATCCCACCTGGGCTGGTGGTCCGTTTCACCATAGATAATATACATGCTGTTCTTTCAAAACATCCCACCCTCACGTTCTCCCCCAGAGTTCAAAAGTCTGTTCTGTATTTCTGTGTCTCTTTTTCTGTTTTGCATATAGGGTTATCGCCACCATCTATCTAAATTCCGTATATATGTGTTAGTATACTGTAATGTTCTTTATCTTTCTGACTTACTTCACTCTGTATAATGGGCTCCAGTTTCATCCATCTCATTAGAACTGATTCAAATGAATTCTTTTTAACGGCTGAGTAATATTCCATGGTGTATATGTACCACAGCTTCCTTATCCATTCATCTGCTGATGGGCATCTAGGTTGCTTCCATGTCCTGGCTATTATAAACAGTGCTGCGATGAACATTGGGGTGCACGTGTCTCTTTCAGATCTGGATTCCTCAGTGTGTATGCCCAGAAGTGGTATTGCTGGGTCATATGGCAGTTCTATTTCCAGTTTTTTAAGAAATCTCCACACTGTTTTCCATAGTGGCTGTACTAGTTTGCATTCCCACCAACAGTGTAAGAGGGTTCCCTTTTCTCCACACCCTCTCCAGCATTTATTGCTTGTAGACTTTTGGATAGCAGCCATCCTGACTGGCGTGTAATGGTACCTCATTGTGGTTTTGATTTGCATTTCTCTGATGATGAGTGATGTTGAGCATCTTTTCATGTGTTTGTTAGCCATCTGTATGTCTTCTTTGGAGAAATGTCTGTTTAGTTCTTTGGCCCATTTTTTGATTGGGTCGTTTATTTTTCTGGAATTGAGCTTCAGGAGTTGCTTGTATATTTTTGAGATTAATCCTTTGTCTGTTTCCTCATTTGTTATTATTTTCTCCCAATCTGAGGGCTGTCTTTTCACCTTACTTATAGTTTCCTTTGTTGTGCAAAAGCTTTTAATTTTCATTAAGTCCCATTTGTTTATTTTTGCTTTTATTTCCAATATTCTGAGAGGTGGGTCATAGAAGATCTTGCTGTGATTTATGTCGGAGAGTGTTTTGCCTATGTTCTCCTCTAGGAGTTTTATAGTTTCTGGTCTTACATTTAGATCTTTAATCCATTTTGAGTTTATTTTTGTGTATGGTGTTAGGAAGTGTTCTAGTTTCATTCTTTTACAAGTGGTTAACCAGTTTTCCCAGCACCACTTGTTAAAGAGATTGTCTTTTTTCCATTGTATATCCTTGCCTCCTTTGTCAAAGATAAGCTGTCCATAGGTTCGTGGATTTATCTCTGGGCTTTCTATTCTGTTCCATTGATCTATATTTCTGTCTTTGTGCCAGTACCATACTGTCTTGATGACTGTGGCTTTGTAGTAGAGTCTGAAGTCAGGCAGGTTGATTCCTCCAGTTCCATTCTTCTTTCTCAAGATTACTTTGGCTATTCGAGGTTTTTTGTATTTCCATACAAATTGTGAAATTATTTGTTCTAATTCTGTGAAAAATACCGTTGGTAGCTTGATAGGGATTGCATTGAATCTATAGATTGCTTTGGGTAGAATAGCCATTTTGACAATATTGATTCTTCCAATCCATGAACACGGTATGTTTCTCCAACTGTTTGTGTCCTCTTTGATTTCTTTCATCAGTGTTTTATAGTTTTCTATGTATAGGTCTTTTGTTTCTTTAGGTAGATATACTCCTAAGTATTTTATTCTTTTTGTTGCAATGGTGAATGGTATTGTTTCCTTAATTTCTCTTTCTGTTTTTTCATTGTTAGTGTATAGGAATGCAAGGGATTTCTGTGTGTTAATTTTATATCCTGCAACTTTACTATATTCATTAATTAGCTCTAGTAATTTTCTGGTAGAGTCTTTAGGGTTTTCTATGTAGAGGATCATGTCATCTGCAAACAGCGAGAGTTTCACTTCTTCTTTTCCTATCTGGATTCCTTTTATGTCTTTTTCTGCTCTGATTGCTGTGGCCAAAACTTCCAACACTATGTTGAATAGTAGTGGTGAGAGTGGGCATCCTTGTCTTGTTCCTGATTTCAGAGGAAATGCTTTCAATTTTTCACCATTGAGGGTGATGCTTGCTGTGGGTTTGTCATATATAGCTTTTATTATGTTGAGGTATGTTCCTTCTATTCCTGCTTTCTGGAGAGTTTTAATCATAAATGAGTGGTTTGTGTTTTTTTAAGTAACCAAGTTTGTGATAATTTGCCACAGCAGCAATAGTGTTTTGACAATTTCTCTTATCATATTTACAAGTTTGTTCTCCTTTATCCAGGTTTTTTCTTCTAACCAACTTTGCACACATGTTTCATTTTAAGTGGCTTAAACATTTCCTGAAAAAAAGATAATGCTGGTAAGAAAATGAACAAACAGAACAGTACAGCATATGGTCCAAGATCACATATAAAATGAAAAAAATTGTACTAAAAGAAACAATTTAAAAATGCTGCTTAATAAATCAAGAGACTTATTTTAGATTGCTGATTTTCAAGTAAGAAAAATGCCATTATGCTATGTTGTTAATTAAAGATGTCCCTATGAAAACTTGAGTCAAGTTCTTCTCTGTGAAAGGTAAAGAAAGTGACTTAGGAAAGAGACAAAGATGGCTTTCCAAACAACATTCTCTGGAGAGGTTGCTCCACCAGGGAAAACCATTATGAGAGCTGATTAGTTAGATATAGATGAAATAAGAGTTAAAACGATCATATGATTTGTCATCAATATTCAGATACCTTTGAGAGGAAAGTGGGGGCACTATTAATAATTAAGTCAGGTAACAATTATAACTTGGGTGAACTGGGAAAACTGGGACCTATGATCCATCTAGATGGGGAAACTAGGCTTACTGAATGAAAATAACATGGCTTGTACCGACTGTGCAAGTAATGAACATTAGGATTAGATATCATAGTGTTTAAAAGTACTGTCTCTAGAGCCAGAGAATCTGGGTTCACTCCTTGTCATCATTAGTCCCCCATCTGTAGAATGGGGCGTAGAAGTGATTATTTATTTGTGATGTTATGATAATCTCATGACATAATGCACAGTGTCTTGCCCAGAGCTAGTGGTCAAGAAATATTATGTTCCTTCTTTCTCCTTACTAATAGTGATGTTCTTTGTCAAATGTGGTAAAGTAATGAAATGAAACTTGAAGTAAGAATAGTAAAGTTGCTTGTGGTGTGTATGCGTATGTGCTCATTCATGTCCGACTCTGCAACCCCACCAACTTGTAGACCGCTAGGTTCCTCTGTCCATGTGATTTTCCTGGCAAGGATATAGGAGTGGGTTGCCATTTCCTTCTCCAGGGGATCTTCCCAATCCAGGGATCGAACTTCGGTCTCCTCCATTACAGGCAACTTCTTTACCATTTGAACCACCATGGTTGAGATATAAACAAATAAGACAAGATATTGCCTCTTAAGAATGATAACTGCCTCACTGTACATTTATTGAGGGTCTAACACAGGCTAGACACTATGCTAATCATGGAGTATGCCTTAAATGGATAAGATGTGGTATGTCTTTCTTGGTTGAGTTTCTCAGTACTACATTTCTGTCTTTCCGATGTCTGTTGGATGGATCAGCAGTATGAATGTCACAAAAGGGTGAGTCTGTGCCCTGTTGTGAGCTCTGAGAGAATGGTTCCCGAGTTGGTTGTGCACACAGTGTGGTGTCTGGCTCACAGTAGTTGAATAAATTGAAAAAGATCTCAACTTCACTTCTGAAAGTGTGTAATCACGCTGAAAGGAAAATTATTTCTGTACTATCCACAGCACTTCTGACATTAAATGTGTGGTTTTCCATAGTGAGCAATTCTGACATTAGCTACTTGGAGTTAGTGCAGGTCCCATATGTTGGGGCCTCAGTCCTATAAGTCTACACCCCACTTTAGATGCCAATCATAAGAGGTGGGTCCTTGGTTATCTACACTTTTGTCCAACTTGGCTTACAGACCAGGGATTTCCACACCCCCTTCTCAGGTTTAATGATGCCTCGCAGAGTTAGGGAAACACTTCTGTTTCCTGGTTTATTACAAAGGTTGTCATAAAAGATACAGATGAGCAGCCAGATGAAGAAGCATGTAGGACAAGGTCTTGAAGGGTCTTTGGCACAGCTTTGGCGCCTCTGGGACAGAGTGTCCTACCACTCAGACAGGAGTGTGTTCATCATCCTATACGCTTTCTGAACCTCCTGTGCAATCTAGGAGTTGTTGGGGCTCTATCATGTGGACATAGTTCCTTTAGCTGAGTTAATACTCATTCTCCAGCCTTCTCTCCTCCCTTGGGGATGAAGGTTAGGGCTGAAAGTTTTAAGCTTCTAATAATGGCATGGTCTTTTTGGTGACCATTCCCAGTCCCCAATTTATATAGGGACCCCCAGTCACCACACATCTTTTTAGCATACAAAAAGACACATCGCTCTGGAGATTCCAAGGGTCTTAGAAGATCTTTTATCAGGAACTGAGTTTATAAGTCCAAATATGAGAACACGAGATGAGGTTAGTACCCCTATCACTCAGGAGATTGCAAGGATTTTAGGGGACTCTGTCAGGAACTGGAAGAATAAGCACTATATTTCTTATTAGTTCACACATACTATTTTATTTTAGTAGAGTATGATCAATAGTCTATTGTTAAGACTTCATAAAATGAACATTGAGAGAGAGAAACATTTTATACAAGTTGATTTAAGAGGAAATACTATAAAATAAATATTATTATTAAAATGCTTTTATTTTAATGGAGAAATCTCTCCAATAGGGCAATTTATGTATTCTACCCACAAATTTTAGTGAAAACATAATCTTGATGCTTTGTGAATATTATTCATAATCCTTATAAAATAGCAATGATTAAGTACTTGAGAATATTGTAAAAGGAGATTCAATGTTCACTTAAAGTTGCAAGATTTCAGTCTCAGACCTGACTGTATATTTAAATCACATTGCAAAGAAGCTTAGAGATATAGTAACTAATGGGCTAATTCATTTTATAATGTTTTATTCTTGACCATTAAAATTAAATATAGGCCAATAACAACCTAAGTTTTTATTTTTAAAAAGTAGTAAAATATATAATTGAAATTCTTCACTACTTTTTACTAGAATAATGTTTTTTTTCCATTGTCTAATATTACTTCAGGATAATAAAATTTGTGAGGTTTGGGTTTATATAATAAAATTCTTTTTTTTTCTTTTCTTTTTTTTTTTAATAAAATTCTTAATGCTCATGAAGGACATAAAATGAGTATAGGAGATAGAGTCAGACAGATGAGGATGAGGTCATTAGAGATTTGGGAGAAGTTGTAAGAACCTTGGCTTTTATTCTGAAAGCAAGGTAATGCTCAAAATCCTTCAAGCTAGACTTCAACAGTACATGAACTGAGAATTTCCAGATGTACAAGCTGGATTTAGAAAAAGTAGAGGAACAAGAAATCAAATTGCCATCTGTTAGATCATAGGAAAAGCAAAGGGTTTCCAGAAAAACATCTACTTCTGCTTCATTGGCTATGCTAAAGCCTTGGACTGTGTGGATCACAACAAACTGTGGAACATTCTTAAAGAGATGGGAATACCAGACCACCTGACCTGCCTCCTGGAAACCTATGTACAGGTCAAGAAGCAACAGTTAGAACTGGACATGGAACAACAGACTGGTTCAAAATAAGGAAAGGAGTATGTCTGGGTTGTATATTGTCACTCTGCTTAGTTAACTTGTATGCTTAGTTAACTTAGTAACTAACTAACTAACTAACTTAGTTATGTGCTTAGTTAACTTGTAACTTGTATGTATATCATGCAAAATGCCAGGATGGATGAAGCACAAGCTGGAATCAAGATTGCCAGGAGAAATATCAATAACCTCAGATACGCAGATAATACCACCCTTACGGCAGAAAATGAAGAGGAACTAAAGAGCCTCTTGATAAAAGTGAAAGATGAGAGTGAAAGAGCTGGCTTAAAACTAAAAATTCAAAAAGCAAAGATCATGGCATCTGGTCCCATCACTTCATGGTAAATAGATGGGGAGACAATGGAAATAGTGACAGACTTTATCTTCCTGGATTCCAAAATCACTGTAGATGGTGACTGCCACCATAAAATTAAAAGACTCTTGCTCTTTGGAAGAAAAGCTCTGACAAACCTAGACAGCATATTAAAAAGCAGAGACATTACTTTGCCAACAAAAGTCCAGATAGTCAAAGCTATGGCTTTTCCATAGTCCTGTGAGGATGTGAGAGTTGTACCATGAAGAAGGCTGAGTGATGAAGTGATGCTTCAAATTTTGGTGCTGGAGAAGACTCTTGAGAGTCCCTCTGACAACAAGGAGATCAAACCAGTCAATCCTAAAGGAAATCAACCCTGAATATTCGTTGGAAGGACTGATGCTGAAGCTGAAGTTCCAATCCTTTGGCCACCTGATGTGAAGAACTGACTCATTGGAAGTGACCCTGAGCCTAAGAAAGATTGAGGGCAGGAGAAGAAGGGGGTACAGAGGATTAGATGGTTGGATGTCATCACTGACTCAATAGATATGAGTTTGAGCAAACTCCAGGATATAGTGCAGGACAGGGAAGCCGGCTTGGCTGCAGTCCATAGGGTCTCAAAGACTCAGATATGACTGAGTGACTGAACGACAACCACAAATGAGAAGTCATTGGAGAGCTGAATATGAGTGACAGAATCTTCAGTTTTAAAAAGATTATTCTGTGTGCTATGTTGTCAACAGATTATAGGACTTTCAGGTGGAAAACAGGGTGAGTGACTATTGCTTGAAACAGGATTGAAATAGTAGAGATAAGATGTGATCTTCATTTTAGAGGTATCCTCAAGGTAAAACTCTCTTTGTTTGGAAAGATAAGCTGAGGTGTGAGAGAAGAGTCAGAGATCACTCCAAGGTCTTTGGACTAAGCTATTAGATAGATAAAGTTGCATTTACTAACAAAAGCAGCTTTATTCAAGATTGTGTGGATGTCAGCAGTTTAAGTTTCAAATATCTATAAGACATCCAAGTAGAATGGAGAGAGCTTTATGAATTTGAAGTTTAGGAGATAGAATTAAAAGTATAAGTTTGTGAGTCATTAAGATACAGATTATTTAAAACCATAATACCAAATGAGATCTTCAAGGGAGTATAAATGCAAGCACAGAAGAGAGGTAGTTACACAGAGGGATTTAGGATTAAGAGAAGAATTTTGGTTTTGGTTTGCTTTATAATTATTAGTATGATCCAGAAGAGAGGGAAAAATTTATAATGAGATAGTGACAATTGGTGGAATAATATGAGGGTGGGATCCAGTTCTCAAAGAGAAATCCTGGCATTATATAGGATCAAGGTATTTTGGTTATTATACATCAAAACTAATAGTTGATATTTTGTGTCCTTTTAATTTTTAACCATTCTGGGGGTATATAGTAGTATCTAATTTTACATTTAATTTCTCTGATGTTTATAAGGTTGAACATTTTTTCATATGTTAGGTGTCCATATGGATTTTCTCTTTTCTAGTGAATTCATTCATAAAACTTGAAGGCAAATAAATAAGAAGGACAGTCAGAACACTAGCAGCTATAGGATGACATCAGAGGACCTAACATATGTGTAATTGCAGTCCAGAGGAGAGGTGAGAGAGAACCCAGGTCATTTGACCACATGAAGAATAAAGACTTCTCAAAATTTTTGAAAGATATTAACCCACATATGCAAGAAACTTAGTGAAATCTAAACAAGGTAAATACAAATTTAACCACACTTAGAGACATTGTGAAGATGTCATCAGACATGTGAAGATGAAGATAAAAAGAAAACAGAAGAAAAGATATGAGAGGCAGCGAGATATAAAAGATGTTACCTTTAGTGGAAAAACAATAGGTGTTACTTCTCATTGGAAATAGTGAAAATGTAATATACAGTACACAGGAGAGATCTGTTTCTTAAGGTTCCAGAGGAACTCTTTTCTTAATCAAATAGGATAACAGACCAACAATTTCTGCAGCAGCTAGTCCAGGAGCAACAAATTCTGCAGTAGTCAGCCCAGATCAAAATGGACTTGGCCAATGATTGCCAGCTTCCCTGTTTCCAAGTTAGGAACAATCAAGGGGCCAAATACACTCCCTAATGAATTGCACAACATGTCCCATTTTGAGTTACCCTATGCCCCCTTTCAGCAACAGCCTTCCTCTTGGTGCGCTGTAAAACCTTATAACTTTGCCACCTGCCTTTGAGCTTATGTCAGATGCAACTTGTTTTAGTTTCCTATGGCTGCATGACAAATCACCACACATTTGCTGGCTTAAAACACACACATTTATTATTTTAACATTCTGGAAGTCAGAAGTCCAAAATGTCTCTTATGAGCCTAAAATCAAGGTGTCAGCAGAGTAGTAGTCCGGCTAGAATTTTTAGGGAAGAATGCATTCCTTGTCTTTAACAGCTCTTGCGCGCTGTCAGCAGTTTTTGATTTGTGGTTGCATATCTCTGACCTTTGCTTCTGCTGTCACGTCTCTTCTGACTCCAAGTCTCTCATAAAGACTCTTGTGACTATATTCAGTCCATTTTATTATCTAAGGTAATTTTTTCATCTCAAGTTCCTGAAGTTAAACATACCTGCAAAGTCCATTTTTCCATGAAAGGCAACATATTCGAACATATTCGTAGGTCTCAGGTATTAGCTGTGAACATCTGTGATGGTTAATTTCATATGTCAGTTTTACTGGGCCATGGGGTTGCCAAATATGTGGCCAAGCATTATTTTGTGTGTGTTCATGAGAGTGTTTTTGGATGAGAGTAAGTTTTGAATCAGCAGATTTAGTAAAATAGATTGCCTTCCCTAATGTGGATGTTCCTTATCCATTCAGTAGGAAATCTGAATCAAACAAGGAGCCCAGTAAGGAACTTTGCTGGACTTATTGTTTGGCTGGGACATTGGCCTTCTGTCTTTGGACTAGAAATTTCTCCATTGGCTCTCTCGGGCCTTTAGCTTGCCAGCTACAGATCTTGGGGGCTGGCCAAATTTTTACAGTAACCTCATGTTTACTGAGTGATCCAACTCCTTATCATAATCTTTCTCTCTATGTGTGTGTGTGTAAATATATATATATACTTATATGCCTATCTATATGCCTATATACTTTTCCATCTAGCTCGATCTGTATCTTCTATCGGCTTTGTTTCTGTGGAAGACTTTGACTAATGTAAGATCTTTGTAGGGGGTCATTATTTGTCCTAACATGCAAGTTATGGTGGCTGACTCCCTTGTTATAGCTAGCTCTGGAAATAGTCTCTGATTGTCCTCACTTGATAATTTTTGTTTATTTCCACATTGCAGATAGAATTTCTACATCATGTTGAGTGCCTAGTGCAAGGGCTATTAAAAAAGATCAATAGCAGCACCAAAAGTATTACTTTTTACAGATTAAGGCAGAACCTATAGCAAGTAATGTCGACTTTGTAACATTTCTCTGACTAGTTTTATCAAACACGTTTCAAGGAGCAAGCATGTCCTGTTTAGCCCTGAATTCAAGGAGCGCAAAAAAGGGGGATTGATTCTGATATCTGGGAAGACACCAACGATTGCCAACATCAAAGAAGGAAATATGCACAGATGAGTTTCTTCTTCTTTCACATATTAAGTTATCATAACATCGTTTATGTGGTTTAAATATCCAGTTCTACTGGCCTGAGTCTATTTGTCTCTCTTTCACACACACACACACAAAACGTTTGTCTGTGTGTATGTATGTGTGGGTGTGTGTACACACATACATGTATATATATATGGTGGTTTAGTTGTTAATTCACGTCTGTCTCTTGTAATTACATGGACTGTAGCCCGCCAGGCTCCTCTGTCCATGGAATTCTCCAGACAAGAATACTGGAGTGGGTTGCCATTTTGTTCTCCAGGGGATCTTCCCTAACCAGGGATTGAACCTGGGTCTCCTGCATTGCAGGCAGACTCATTACAGACTGAGCTACAAGGGAAGCCCCCGTGTGGGTGTGTGTGTTTATGTGTGTGTGT